>NC_081842.1:142738003-145656694 GCF_963259705.1 Myotis daubentonii | reverse complement strand
TTTTTAGGGAGAGAGAATAAATCTTGGCATCACCTCAGGGCCCTCGGGGTGTCACAAAGCTGTCTCTTAGTTAAATTCTTGAAATATTACATTTGGAAAAGCTGTCAAACATACCCAAATTAAAGATTATTAAAACTGAAACCAGTCTTAACATTAAAGATTTGGTCCGGACCACTGAATTAATCTTTTTCAATCTGGCTAATAAATTGTTATATTCTAATAATGCCACAGTATACTTTGAATTGTAGAGAAAATGCTGGGAGGACACGCCTACCACCCACCTATTCCCTTGCATCACATTCCCATGAGAGCAAAAACTGCCACTACCCGCCCCATAGCCAGCCTCAGCTCTGCTTTGGCCAGCCTGCGTGGGTTTGTCACAGGCAGGCGCAGACCACCGGGTCGTGCTTCGGGGCAGGGCTCTGCAAATTGCTCCACCCTGCCCCTTCCAGAGCGCCTGTGCACGTTTCGCAAGTGCTGCCTCTCATTCTGTGACTTTTAAATCTAAAAGCCGTTTTCAAAGCTGCCTTAGAATCTTAAAACCTTAACCCAGCACAGCAAAATAACCTTTGGTTCTGAGTGACACAAAGGCTACACAGAGGGTTTCCTATAAAAACGGTGAAGAGCAAACTAAGCTAGCAAAGAATATCAGTAACCAAAATAAATCAGAGACAAAAAGTCTCTCAAAATTCAAACCCTGCCACATGTTCAGCCTGTCCACAAGCAGCTGGGCCCCCAGCAAAGTGGGATGTGCCCTATCTTTGAACAGATTGATTCAAACATCAACAGAAAACATCAATAGAAACACCCTTATACACAATATTTACGAGTGTGCACAACCCACTACAGAAAGCACTCCATTAAAAAAAACAATGTCTCTTGTCCCTGGTTTGGGGACTGACTCTCCTCAGAAGGCAGCCCAGAGTCTGAGAAACACAGGAGTTTGCCAACGTGGTTTTAAGATCAAGGTGCTTAAGATGGCTGTGGGTAATCAACAGCAATCCATTTAGAACAGTGGTTCTCAACCTTGGCTGCACATTAGAACCACCTGGGAATCTTTTTAAAACCCTGATTTCTGGGCCTCATCCTCCCGAAATTGTTTCTTTGTTACTAATGTTGTGGCCCCACCCTATAACAAAGAAACAGAATTTCCAGAGGATGAGGCCCAGAAATTAGGATTTTAAAAAGATTCCCAGGTGATTCTAATGTGCAGCCAAGGGTGAGAACCACTGTCCCAGAGGGAATGAGGATGGCTTTCCAACAACAGACCTGGGTACAGATAATTTCTGCTTCAGAGACAAGGATTTTTTGTTTGTTTGTTTTTTAAATGTATTTTTATTGATTTCAGAGAGGAAGGGAGAGGAAGAGAGAAACATAAAAATCAATGATGAGAGAGAATCATTAATCGGCTGTCTCCTACACACCCCCAACTTGGGATTGAGCCTACAACCCCGGCATGTGCCCTTGACCAAAATCAAATCCGGGACCCTTCAGTCCACAGGCCAACGCTCTATCCACTGAGCCAAACCGGCCAGGGCCAGAGACAAAGTTTTTGAGTGATAAAGGTGAAAGAAGACCAACTACATTTTTTAACTGGAAGGATATTAATAGGTTATCTAATGTGAACTCCTAATTTTGTAAGTATAAAGATGAAGACCAAAAAATTTAAATGATTTACTTAATATCACAGAGTTAATGACAGTTTAGATTATAGTCTAAATCTTCTTACTCTTGAAACAGTGTTCTTTTTTATCATGCCATGTCACTTCAAGTTATTAGTGCAGATTTGAAAAAAAAAAACAAAACAAAAACCTAATAGATTTCATAATTTATTTCTTTGGTTATCAGAGACAAGTTTGAGCAAAATAGTAATTGTGAATAAAATTTGATTCAACTATTTTTAACAGGTGCTTTCATTTGTAGCAAGAATAAAGAACCTTTCTCTAGTCAATTGAACAAGAATATTATGTGAACAGAAATGCAAATTAAAGCATCATTCAGTCCCCTTTCCCTTCCTATTCTCTGAAAAAAAAGAAAAAGAAAAAAAAGCCCTTTGTTTCTAAGTAGAGATTAGCTAGAGAAAAGAGCCCCTTTGCCTGAAAGGCATGGCACCCACATTATCAGACTTGCTTTGCTCTCCTACTGCTCTTCCTTTCAGTATCAGGAAGGTATAATTGTATTTTCCTATTGGCATTACATTACTTAATTGTGCATTTTCTTTTTATTCTGAATAACTGAAGGATACTCCCTCCCCACAAAAAAAAAAAAAAGAAAAAGAAAAGAAAAAAAAAGAGGAAGAAAGGATGAACAAAGGGGAAGGCAAGAGGAAACACACACACACACACACACACACACACACACACACACACACACACACACGGAATCATTTTTTACAAGTTGCTACTTTTTGTACAAAGCCACAAAGGACACAGAAGAAGGTGGAAAATTATTGTTAAGCACAGATTATTCCAGGCTATACTGGGGATGAGGCATAGAATAAAAAGCTACCTGGTTGTAAAACAAGTAGATTGGAAAAAGTAATGGAAATAAAACTTAGGGAGGCATTTTAATAAGTCCTACAGGAGAAGGAAAAACAATGGATTTGGTCATTTCTAGCTGATTGTATTGGATGGGCCAATATGAAATACAAAGTGCTTATGGCCATCTTTATCAACTCCCTCTGACTTTCTTCTGTAATTCAAGAGCTATCTTTAGTATCACAACCACCCCTTTTCTTCCTCCTTTCCTCATAACTTTCTGCTGAATTTCCTACAACTCAAGTCCCAGAAGATCTTATTGTCCAAATGGACTCTTCAGTGGTCACTCTGATTGGTACAAAAGCCTACTTTTATTTCCAACTTTAATCTTAGGTTCAAACATAAAGCCGATAGCTACAATCTGAAGAATAGATCAATGTCAAAGGTAGCAAAGGAGGTCAAACTGAATTCAGAGAGCTTGAGGCGACTGAAAATTGTACCAAGGTAGCAGGTCCTGATAATTCCACTTCATGAATACTTTACAGAGCAGGGACTGGTGGTCCCCAAACCATTTAAGGCTTTTATTGCTTTGCCAAGCAGCCTGTATAGAATCTCCATTGTCAAACATTAACACCTTGAGGGCTCTCTAAGGTTGGTGGAATTTTCAGTTCATTTGTTCTGTCTGTATAAAGGAAGTTGAGTTTAAAATAGACTTTAGTGCACCATGATCTTCATTCCTGATATCAGAGTCATGGCTGTAACTCTGATGAAATAGGCACAAGATCCTGGTTGCATATAGCTAGCATTCAATACATTTCAATAAAGTATTGAACACCTTCAAAAAAGTGTAAAATGCATAAAAAATATTACTGAATAAAAGTGTAAAAAAATGGAAAAAGAAAAGGAATAGAGTAAGAATGAAAAAAAAAGGAAAATCAGACAGAAATGAAAAATGGTAGGAGAAATAGGAAGGCATAAAAGAAGGGAGGAAATAAACTTAAGAAATACTAGATAAGGAGATGAAAGAAGTTGGTCTATTAGATTCAACCATAATGACACTGAGTAGTGGAATTCAATTTTTCAAGAGCAAAGTTATTTTTATAGTTAGTCATTGAAATAAATGTCAATATTGAACACAACATGGCTATAAAATTAATATAAATAGTGCATTTTGGGTTTTAGGGCAAGCAGTTAAGCTTTTAGCTTGTAAGGAAAATCCATTGTTTATTTTCTAAAGGGGGGAAAAGGGACATTTGTAATACTTTGAACAATAAAGTTTAAAAAAAAAAGTGATATGGGAGAATGAGGGACAAGGAAGTAGGGATAGCCAAGTGAGGAACAGAGAGGCGCATGCAGAAAGGACTCCATAGATGTAACAACACCAGAAAATGTTTGATATAGTGTTTTTAATTTAGATGTGATATTTTATAATAGTAAAATGAATTATTATGGGATATCTGTTTAGAAAGTGTTAACCTTTACTCCAGCTGACTGACCTTTATGGTCTTAGATGTATTATGGGTTAATTTTGACATTCCAACAAAAGTAAAAGATCCACACAATGAATGTCTTGAATGTGACACTGCTCCTAAATATCACACACACACACACACACACACACACACACACACACACACAATCGAAATCAATCAAAGTCCATTACTTAATGAAGCAGTGCCCTTAATCAATTATTTCATTTCTCTCTACTTTTATCTCTGTTTATCTATCATTATTTTTGAAATTCAAAAATTAATTATCTAATTTTCAATGGTTTGGGAAATGCTTTTATAATAATTTTACTAAAAGAACAGAATATAGCCCTTTATAATTTTCAGAATTGTATGGAAATTATACATCAAAAAACATTGGAAGCAGGTATAGAATGCATAACATTAATAGATGATGGATTGGAGGCAATTTTGATTTTTTTCTTAATGCTTCTATGCATTTCCTACAATTTGGAAATTACTTTTGTAATATATCATTATTTAATGAGAATATATTGCTGGTGCTGTTATTCCTATCCACGTGGAAACAAAAGTGAAACCTGCATTTCATGCTACAGTGACTACTTTTTAAGTCTCTTTGAAACCTGAGGTTTCAGTGAGGGTTCTCAATTTTTATCTTATTTTAATTTTTTGCCCAGGTGAAGATTTTATCTTAGAAATATCTCAACAATACCTCTAAGACTGATCAGTATATTCTAGCAGCCTTACAGGTCACGTTTCAGTACTAGTTTTACTTACAAAATGTGCACAGACACATACTATGCTCTTATAACTAAAATTCTAATATACTTTTTAAAATTAAATTTATTGGGGTGACATTGGGTAATAAAATTATGTAGGCTTAAAAATAAACCAACCCCATTTGAAGCATGCCAACATGTTGGGACCAAATTGAAAATCCATAGTCACAATAATTTAATTACATAAATTGCATTTTTATACACCTTTATTGATCCAAAAATTGAAAATGGAAAACTTTGGTTCAGCTGTTTAGTTGAATCTTAAAGTGATAAAAAATATGTCTGCTATCCAACCCATGTGAACATTACTTCACTCAGGAAGCTAGCTATCATCTTTTAAAGTATTTATAATATTCATTAAGGTAAAAAGGAAAGGAGAAAGAGAAAATCTTTAAACATGTAAGAGTTCAAACAATTTTTAAAAATTGCAATATTACTTTTTAAAGAATTTAGGATTAATTAATAGGGCAGAAATTGGTAAAATGCATCAATTTTTTTTTCTTCTAAGTTAAGGGAAAAGGTTGTAAGAAATCCTTCATCAGGGTGGAAGATTCATCCTCCCTTTGTCCTCACACATGCAGCAATGTCCTTGTTTAATTTTTCCTTTTAGGGAAGCTCTCAAATTTCATTCCAGCTGGATTATATACATAATATTCGAGAGAGTAAGGAGGAGGTGAATCTAATATAGTTTTCCTTTAGAATATCCTTGGCTAAAAGTCGCGAGTTGAGTTATAGAATCATAATACAGCCCCTGCATCTAAGACACTGTACAATTCCTGAAGAAATGCTCGCTCTAGCTGCATCGGTTTCAGAGCCCCAGTGGAGAAAGAAATGGCATAAAATCCTGGTAGGAGTTGAGATACATAGCTAAGGAGATGCACGTGTTGAACTCCTGTATTCATATTACAGTCTGTAACATCCCTCACCCACTTAAGCAGATGGTCCATGTAGCCACCAACAGTTCTGCGTGTGTCAGCCTCCGCACAGGAATGCTCCATCCCAGATAATCACAGACGACTGGCTATACTGTGACTGTGCTCTTTAACCTAACTTTGCATAAGATGACATGATGTTGACCAGCAGGAATCACTGGCAAGTTCACTATATAAAATATCCCTTTTTTCTATATTTTTTCCATAACTAATCATATAATTAAATTAATAACTAATAAAGAAAGATTAAGGGTGTAAATTTTTTTTTTACTAGAGATTCATGAAATAAGGTTTTGTTTTTTTTCCTAAAGTGCTTAAAAGCATGAGTTAAAAGCAATGAAAGTGACATGCAAGTAGGTGACATTCTAGGGCTACTATAACATCCAGGTGTCCTTGAATTGACCTGTTTCACTACTGGGAAGAAAAATCACCAGGCATGTTTAGAAATGAATTGCTCTGCCAGGCTGCTGTGTCAGGATGATGTAGACATTATGCATATCTTTCTTTTCTTTAAAAAAAAATCATGAAAAGATTGTTCTATACCATAAGGGGAGATTAGGGTCAGTAAGTGGGCATTCCAGCCCACGTTTCATAAGCTTTTCTCCAGAAACCAAGGGAATGGCATGCTTCAGGTGTGTTGGAGCTAATATGGGAAATGGGCCTTGTAGTTTTATCTGATGTGTGAGCAATCCTCACTCCAAATCTGCCTTAGCAATTTTTCTTCTAGAATAGATGCAAATCAAACATTATTTCATGCTATTGGGAGTTCCACAGGTCTTAATACTTCTGTGTTTGAATTTCAACGTTTATAAGAGTGGGTAGTCACCCATCTTTATTCTGCCAGCAAACCACTGCTAGACAATACACACCATCACACTGTGCATATGAATGTGTGTATCGTTTGTGTGTGTGTGCATGTACACTTACTCTTAGAGTGGTTTTCAATAAAAAGTATAAAATTTGCTGCCTTTGTTTTCACATATTCCTTCTAATACATCTTAAATCCAACATATACTAGTAGAATGTAGAACAGAAAAAACTCATTGTTATATTGAGAGAAGAGAGCTTAGAGTAGTGTGGGTCTCAAATGTATTATTTAATTATGAGAAAAACAAATTGAAAGAAATAACTCTTCTTCATTATATCAAGAGAATAAGAGTTGGAAGAATGTGTGTCTCCAAATGAACTCTTGTAATTATTTGTCCTCCACAAATCATTATCTGAACCCATGTTTGCCTTTTGAGTTGACAAGAAATCCCTCACCATGTCAAATAGTGTTGGGAAGAGATTGGTACCTTACAAACTTTTGCAGTCTTTTTTTTTTTCAAGTTCATGATTTAGTACCTGTGAAAATAGGAGGCTGCTATCATAGCAAGTTCCAAGATTGATTTCTTCAAGTTCATCCTTGCCAGCCTCATTTGATATGTACAAACACAGTCAATATAGTTACATCATAGATAATCACTCATTATAAGAACTCCATCCATTCCCAGTGCTATGAGTATCAATTTATCATCTCATTTTCATGCATGCCAGAATGGTGTGTTTACCTTTCAGTGGCATTATTTGGAAAGACAAGGTTAATACCAACTTAGTTTTACTTTAATGGTAATTTAAATAAAATACTTTGATAAACACGAAGCCCTGGATAGTCAGTCTGCTGAGGAAATTCAATCACAAATTGTCTCAAAACAGTCCTGGTTTTTCATACTATTCAACTTGGTCTTCTCCCTTTTATGTAGTACTAGAGGCCGGATGCACAAAATTCGTGCAAAAGTAGGCCTTCACAGCCCCTGCTTTGTCCAGAAGGTTGTCCGGACAGTTTTCCACTATTCGGCCATTCTGATGATTTGCATATTACACTTTTATTATTACAGATAGTAGCTGTCTAACACGGGGCCTGAGACAAGTCGATGAAAGCCACATTCACACTGAACTGCATTTTCTTTTGGTCCAAGGCTGTTGCAAGGAATGTCAGTTTTGTTATCCAGGACTTTTGATGTTCTGTCTTTGTATAATAAAATCAGGGAAATTGAACAGGTGAATTGTTATTTTTATTGCCTCTTTGCTCACTTCTCTGTGAAACTTTTTTCATTATTAAAGAATCAGCCTTAGTATTACCAGCTAGAAGGCTTTCACTGGCTGTAACAGGGAGATCTAGTCACACCACTGTGGCCCTAAAGCACTTTCTCTGTATTTCTGCCATATCACTTACACATTGTGTGAGAATTATTGTGCAAGTTGCCTATATGCCTGAATAACACTGGTCTGCCTATTCTACAATAGCTGAGCTATAGTCATGTCTCTTAGGCACATGCAAAGTTTAGTGGGTAGATAAAAAGCACTCTATTGACATTAATAATCATTCATAATTTGTGTTTAATACATTTTTATCCTGTGTTAAACCTGTGTTTTTCTCTTTTATTGTTTTTCTGATGTCCATAAGTTCCACACATCAACTACAACATTTGTTTTGGAGATCTGGGTCATGGTTCATCACTTGTGGAAATAAATTAGCTTACTTAGAGCTGAGGTCAACCTGTGAAAAAAGGAACTGGAATCCCCATTAGGAAAAATGCCAGAGAATGGTGACAGAGTATAATTTAGATAGTTTACCTCAACACCCAGACAATCCCTGGGCATAGTAGATGTCCAATAAATAATTGTTGAATAAATTAACACATATAGATATATATGAATGAACAAATGTTGCTACCTGTTTATTGTTTATTAAATCAAATCTCAGTCAAGCCTCCCTTGCTTTCTTGATTAATTTATCCTGCATTTTTTTCTCAGTGGTCTTCTAAACCTTGCTCGTTCTGTTGTAATGTACCCCGCGAATCACAGAAGGATGACTCAAGAAGTTGAATTAAGGAGTCATATTTATTGCAAATCCGGAACTATGAGGGGGCATTTCGGCTCTCCCAAATCTCATAGTAATAAGATGGTCGCAATACCAGACTTATATAGGCAAAAACCACAAAGGTATTGATTACATCCCAAGGTTTGGAATGAGGTACCTGATTTGCAAAAAGCAGTTTACAGAAGCAGAAGCAGCATGTTATCTAAATTATAGTTTTTGGGTCTCCGGAACACTGAATCAACAGGGACACGTTAACTGGAGCCCTCTGACCTTGGATAATTGTGCTGTCCTTCCCAGGTAAAGGAAAATGTGCTTTCTAAGACCAGTATGACCACAACCAATGGGATAGTCACATTACAATCAATAAGGTATTTAATCAAATGGGGTGATTTATATAATTCAGAAAATTAAAATAACTTTTCTATTATTAAACAAAGCAAATAAGTATAGACGCCAAACAGCAGGGTTAAAGTTAAACTATAGTTTCTACCTGAGATGATTGCTACCATACTTCAATTCTAATCAAGCCTGTCACATCTCTCACTTCCCTCTAGCTGGAAATCACCTTCACAGAGAATAGAGAGACCTTTAAGCAAAAACTCACCTTCTTGCCTCCAAACATTCAGAGAGCTCTGTAACTTCATTTTCATCCTCTCCCCCACCCCCTTCAGGGCGGGTCCTTCTGTTATGCCCAGATTTCAGGATCCCCAAGAAACCACACCAGGGAGCCAGCCGTGTCCGATGCAAAAGCATAAGAGTCTTTATTCAAGCCCAGGCTTGGCTCCCCTACCCTCCTTACTGATGCAGCAGCAAGTGGCAGAGAGAGAGCTAGCCCTGTGGGAAGAGGGGTTTTATAGGGGGTTGGAGTAAGGGGAGGAGAAAGGACTGTGGGCCCTGCCGATTGGCCAGGCGCAAGTCGGTGTCTTGTTACACAGGATATGGTTATATCTATGGCGCGCACTTCCCTTGATTGTCATTGGTTAGTTTAAAGAAGTTTTGGGCATGGCTAGCAGAGGCTTGGGCTTCTGGGAAGAAGCCTTGCCGAGCACATGGCTGCCCAAAAATGGAGGACCCAGGGTAAGATGGAGGACGTAGCCCTTACCCTGGGGCAAGATGGAGGGCATAGTCCTCCACCTTTCACCTTCCAACTATAATCTTTGTTCCACTCCTCTAGTCTCTCCTGGACATTTTCTCATTAAATATCCCTTTTCCCCTGTATTTTAATCCATTTACTTCCTTCTGGCTTTCAATATTTCTCCTCTTGATTTTGTAACCGGACAATCAATGGGGCTGTGCTGCCTGTCACTACTTGAGCCAATTCAGCAGAGATAGGGTTGAGTCATGTGAGCATTTATTCCAATACTACCGGCAGTATGGGAGAGCAGCAGGTCACCCACAAAAACTTGTTCTGCAGCCCCTCATAAACCAGCTGCTTATATACATGGAGATTTAAGGATTACATGGAGAAGTAGGATTACAGGAATGGGAAGTAGACAATGGGGGCTGGGGTGGGACTCCATTGTTTGGGCAACAAGGTTGTTAATCTTGCCATGATAATAGTTCTTGAATGAGAATGGACCACAGTCCAAGGTTGACACCCAGGTCCAAGGTTGACTCAAAGGTCCTGGAGGCATGCAACTTCCAGCCAGGTTAGAATGTCCTTTCTTTAACCAACACAAGGCAATCATGGTTAACAGCATGATCAATATTTTCCATAACAATAGCTAGTCCCCAATATTCTATTTTTGCCCCTAGTGTTTCAACCTCCCTCTTTTCCTTCCCAGAAAAGACTCTTCTGCATTTACCCTTATGTCCATATGTTTCAACCTCATAAGTTTCCCCCATGAGTTTCCCTGGTTTCTACCCTCAACAATGCCACTGTTAACGTAAAAAAAAACCATTGAAACCTGTAAAGAATTTTTGTGAGTTTATTTGAGCCAAACTGTCGACATATGCCAGGAAGCAGAACCTCAACGGATTGAGATAATGCTCCAGAGTATGATGGGGTTACATTTGTATTTATACATTGCAATCAAAGGAGGGACATAGGTGAGTTACATAAAATTCAATTAACATGATAGTGAAGGAATTTGTGGTATCTGTTCTGGGGCCCAGCACATTTGGTTGTGCCCCAGGGGCTCCAGAAAAAAGGGAAGTTACAAGTTACCCAGACATTTCAAGGGTATGTTATCATAGATGCAAAAAGACAGATAGGCTCAGTTAAGGTAAAGGTTGACCTTGTCAGTGAAGATATCAGCTTAGGACATGACTACCCACTATAACCTGTTTGTAGTTAAATATTTAATTTTCAGACCATCTTTTGTGGTTAATTTAGGTCTCTGAGTTTGCAAGACTGCCACGCAGGCCTCCCCTGAGCTTGTTAGGTTAGCATGTGGCTCCTTTCGTCCACACCACTATATCAATAATCTATGATCTCTTGCTTGCTGAAACCTTGGATACTTTCAATTCTTATCTTGTTTAGTTTTTGTGAAGTTTTGGGCTCTTTTGCATTTTAGAACACTTTTTTTTGGTGACTGATTCTCCTCTCTCTGGTTCTACCTATCTTCTAACCATTACACTTCTCCCTTTATATGTCTTTGGTGTTTCCTAATGTTTGACTTTGTTTCTTTATTTTATTTTTTTCTATTTGCCTCCTTGATAATATCATCTGTTCCAGTGATTTGGTTACTATGCAAATGCTAATGACTCTTAAGTCCAATTCTGATGACTTACCTTACTTCTAAATTACGAATCTCAGATCATAAAATTTCCAAAATTGAATTCATTATTTCCCCTGGAATCTGTTTAATTCTAAAATTCTAGGTCTTTTTAAAATGAGTTCTATCATCACAACTAGTTAATTCAGCCATTAATATTAATCTTTCTCCCTTTTTTATGACCTACACATCATTGGTTATTAATTCTTCTCAAGTTATACTACTAAATAATTCTTCTTTCATTCTCTTTCCATTTCTACTTTTGCTGCTTTCATGCAAGTCTTTGTTGTCTCTTTGCTATGGACCAATGTTCGCGAGATTAAGACCACCAACTCCAATTAGGTCTTTAGCAGCAAGTGAGGATTTATTGAAAGCTGGCCAGCGACTGCCATAGGCGTGTTCTCCTACGACAGCGCCGACCCTGGTTCCAGGCCAGCCTTTTATTCCCCAAAACCACACAAAGGTTGGCTAAACACACACAAAGTTACCTGGGATACAGACACAAAGTTACCAGGGCTACATTAATCAATACTGCCCCATTACCAAGGTATTATTAATCAACTTTGCCCCGTTGCTCTAGCTACTAATATAAACTTGCCCCGTTTCCCAAGCTAATAATATCAACCTGCCCCATTGCCCTAGCTATTAATATAAACTTGCCCTGTACCCTAGACTACCCTCGACCACAGTTGGTTCCATTTCCCCAGTACAAGAGGGACTGAACTGTAACATCTTCTCTAGACTATTGCAAAGATAACATGATGGTGTTAACAGAAAGCATTCAAACCTGTAAAGAATTTTTGTGTTAATTTGAGCCAAACTGTGGGCAATTGCCAGGAAGCAGAATCTCAATTTATTGGGATAATGCTCCGGAGTATGGCAGCTTTTCACCTATTTTTATACATTACAATCAAAGGAGGAGACGTGAGTGTGTTACATGAAATCCATAGGCGATAGATTAGAGAAGTGGGAGAAAGCAAAGCAAGGAAACCTCTGGGATGGGATAAAGAGTAAAATGATAGACACACATACTTCTTTTACTAAGGTGGGTACAGGATAGTTGACAGTCAACACTTAACATGATAACAATGACAATGAAAGAATTTATGGAATCTGTCCTGGTGCCCAGGGTATTTGGTTGTGCCCTGAGGAGTCTGGAAAAAAGGGAAGCTAACAAGTTACCCTGACATTTCAATGATATGTTATCATAGATGCAAAAAGACAATAAACTCAGTTAAAGTAAAGATTGACCTTGTCAGGGAATATACCAGCCTAGGAGGTGACTACCCACTTAACTGCTTTTAGTTAAAGTTTAATTTTACACCATCCTTTGTGGTTACTTTAGATCTTAGAGTTTGCAAGGCTGCCATGCAGGCCTTCCTTGAGCTTGTCAGGATAGCATGTGGCCCCTTTTGTCCACAACGGGTAGCCCTGAATCTGGTTTTTGCTTTTTATTATTCCTCTCCCTTTCATATTGCCGCTATAATTTTATTGATACAAAAAACTTCATATCATATATCCCTGATTTAATCTTCCAGTGCCTTTTATCACCAAAGAATAAATATTAAATTTCTTGGCCTATCTTTCAAAACTAAGATCTAACTTATTCCCATCAGCTTCATCACTTAGGAGGCATTGATATAGCTTTCCTCCCCTCATTCCCTGTTATCTCAGTTACATCTGTTCTAATAATGCTGCATACAGTATATAAAACCCCTAACTATATCATGTCTTTATGCCTTTAAAAGTGTTTTTAGTTAGTCTAGAAATCCATTCATTTGCCAGTCCCTTTTTTTTTTTTTTTACCTCTTAAGCTGGCCTTTACTTTTTAAGATTCAATTGTCAACAACTCTGTTATCCTTCCCTGACCCCAACCCAAAAATATCTACTGTGATTTGTGCATCAATTTAAACTTTTTGAACCAATGATTATAATTGTTCATGTTCATATTTCCAGTGTCTTTCAAAGAACGTAACTCATAGTAACTAATTGGTAAATATTTGAATAAATTTTAAAGGACCTATATAGTAGAATATCATGCCTTATTCTTTATTTGTATGTATGATTACTCATTAGTAATCAGTATTAATTAGTAATTAGTAGATTAGTCTGAATTCCAAGACTTGATCTTTTTTATTGTCTTATACAAATATTTTTCATTTTTAAGTTTTCAACAGTTAACATGAAATTTACCCTCTTAGATTTGGAGGTGTACAATTGAGTATTATTATGTATAGGTATAATGTGGTATGGACAATCTAGAACTTAGCTGAGTAACTGAAATTTTATGCTCATTGATTAGCAACTCTTGATTTCCCCCTCCTCCTAACCCTGGGTAACCACAATTCTCTTTTTTGCTTCCATGAGTCTGATTATTTTAGACAATTCATATAAGCTGAATCATGCAGTATTTGTTTGTTGGTTATTGGCTTATTTTATTTAGCATAACGTTCTTCAGTTTTATCCATGTTATCACATATTACAGGATTTACTTCTTTTTTTTTTTTGAAATCAGGATCTCATAAAATTATTAGCATTTCCATATTAATTCAAGAACTGTGCATAATAGCAAAAATATGAAAACAACCAAATAAAAAATATGATATATACATGCCATGGAATATTATTCATCCTTAAAAAAGAAGAAGATCCTGTAATATAAAAATCTTGCAAAAAGAAAATCATGAAATTATGGATTTGGATATATAAAAGTATATTATAGGCATAAGCTAACCTTTTCTTCCTCTAGAAAAATGAGCTCTTGAAAATTATAAACAAACTAATGTAATAGGAACCAATAAGACCAAAAAATTATTGGTTCCTATTACATTAGTTTGTTTATAATACAGAGATTGATTTTTTTTATTAAGTTCAGAAGGTCATAAAAGTACAAGCAAAAGGGAAATCAATTGGTAAACATCTTTCTATTTGGGCTAAACTCACAGTGTTTGAAAATGGCTGTGGGTGTTTTGACAAACACCCTATATTCCATTTTACTCATCTTCGGTTTAATTTATTGTAATGTACACTGAAAGCTGGGGCACAGCAGGTCTCTGATCATTTATATTATTACTAGGGGCTCAGTGCATGAATTCCTGCACCTTGAAAGGAACTGTGGGCCACTAGGTTTCAGTAGGCACGGGGGCAGATCTTGACCCATCCTCCGTGCCCCCACATCTGGCCCCTCCCACCACGGCCCCGGTCCCCTGAAAGTTCTGCTAGAAGCTCTGCTCCTGCTGCTGCTCCCACACGCTGATGGCACCAGCCCCGCTCACACCTGCTGACGGTGCAAAGCGATTGGGGCCAGCACCAGCAGTGAGGGCAGCAGGGCTGGCACAGGCAGCAGGCGCGAGTGCCAAGCAGGACCTCAGTGCATGTAAGCAAAGAATTTTCAGTAACCACCAGAGGCTCACCCTGATGACAACAACCGGTGCCCTGCCTTGTTCTGGCGCCTGCTCACCTGCTCTTCCATCCCACCACGGCCGACACCCACCATGTTCCGTGCTCTGCTGCCTGCTACCGATGCCCACCTTGTTCTGCGCGCACCCCCTGGTGGTCAGCGCACATCATAGCAACTGGTTGTTCAGTTGTTCTGCCATTCAGTCTATTTGCATATTAGCCTTTTATTATATAGTATTATATGGAATTAAACTGATGTAAAGCTCTAAGAGTTCTTAACAGTCCAACAATACTTATATATTGTAAAACAATAATTCTGCAAATAATCCCCTCAAGTCTTCCAGAATAGCAAAAGTATATTTAAATAAATTCAAGGACACAGTAATATTCACCAGGCTTATGCTTTATTAACTACTTAAGTGGTGAGAGAAACGTTTATATCAAATACATTGTGTTCCTGACATAATGATAATATTATTCTCATATTTTACCTATAGCTTCAACTTTAGTCCTGAAAGAAAATAGCAGAGCAATACCTACCCCCATATATATTGCTGGAATGCTGCTACACAAATCTGGTGTACTCTTCTTGATTAAAAAAAAAAAAAAAATAGGGACATATTGTGTCCTCATCAAAATGTCAGGAAGTTGGGGTCATATTCCTACCTCTTCTACTTATTCATTATGTGCCCTTCCATCACCTTATACTCATTGGAATGAAGTGAAACCTGTTTCTAATATTACAACGTCTCAAGTTGCAGGTGAGGTGGGGAGCAAATGTATTTGTTGGAAATATGATAGGGCTACCAAGAATATATGCCAGCAGCTATATAAACTGTTAAACATAAGTCAAGTTCATTCTGCTACAGTGTAAAAATGTAATTTTTTTATAAGACAAAAAAAAGTAAAAGTATGAGAAATTTGGTATATTACTCAACTAATCCTAACACCTCACTTTTATATCTCTTTCTTGCCCTCTTGAAATTATATATTGATAATAAAAAATGTATAGCCTAACATTGCTTGGCACACACAATTCTTAGCAGCATTAAAATTTAGTGGTTCAGGACATACGACTTATAATGAAAAAATCACGGGTTTGAATTCCACACCTGAGTTGTGTGCTTATGGGCAAGTTATAAGCTGAGCTTAAAGTCTCTTGAAGCTAAAAATGCATGTAATAAAAATGCCGCCCTCATAAGTATTTTATGTAAAAGCGAACGTGAAGTATTTAGTACATTGCAAAACCTATGGTAAATGTAACGTAATGTATCACAGAGATTCAGTTGTAAATATAATTAATACCGCTGTTTTTTAAAGACTAAAGTCTGGGCAGAGATGATTGTGAACGTAACACCATGTTGTATAGGCAGATGTTTTTTGTTACAGCCAAACTTCCATGATCCATTCATGAGAGCAGCAATACAACTGTATAGACTTTTAAAATGGTTTTCAGTTAAATTTGAGAAGACTTGAATTTGCAAGAAGGACAACTTTTGTGGATTTGCAGAAATAATGGAAATAAAATTAATTAGGTCTGTATTTCCATCTGAGCCTCTGGATATAGAGCTTGAGATGTACAATTTACTAACAGTTATTGCTTAGCCATTGGTTACGGACAAAGGGACTCAAACTACAGGACAACCTGCTGTTATGAAGTGGGAGAAAGTGGGTTAGAAGAGAGCTAGAAAGTTCACTTACTTGAAGATTCATCTTTGTATTTATTTTAGGTAGTTACTTAGATAAATTTAGTTATTGAAGAATTGGAGGCAAAAATATCTCCGAGTGCAGGAGAAGTTTCCCTGCAGCCATTCTGCTTCTCCCCCAAGGCAGAAACCCAGCTGCTCAGGGCTCCTCTGAAGACCCACCAATCTTCCTGCTTCCATGTGGGCACATGAGCTACATTATTACCTAATAATACCTGCTTGCTTCCTATCTCAAAGGGATAGAGGAAGAATTAATGGTATGAATTTTGCCAAGCATGTCAAGACCCCTAGAGATATGCAACATAAATATCTTATTGTATACATTATTCCTTCAACTTGTTTTATAACTGGGAAATAGGAGAGAAATTTACCTAGCAAACTCACTGATATTTGTTTAAAAATAAAATCAGATTTCATTGACTATATTATTTGGATTTTGAAAAAAAGTAATTAAAAAATGTTTTCTACCTTTTTGTGTCCTCATCAGTGATTCACATGATATACATATTCTTATTATACATTCCCTTATCAAATATATTATAATCCTTGGAAACAGCCATCCCAGCCATTATGTCTCCACAGTATTTTTTGTTGTTGTTCAAGCACAGGTGTTCTCTCCCTACCATCTTATAGTCTCCCACCTCTTTTAAGAATATGTAAGAAAAAAAAATGTAATAAAGTGGAAATGCAAAAAATAAGCCCTACAAATTCCTATAGCTTTTTACTTAGATAAACCATTATATTTTTCTTGAGTAAAAAAACATATTGTATGCCCAGCCAATTAAATCAATATAATGCCTTTAACTTCAGTTAAAGAACAATGACAGCAAAATATTTTAATGAAATGAACAGACTGCTGACCATAACTAGCTCTGTCCTGATGTATGCCCTCCATCCTGATTCATTTCGAAGGCACTTACACAAGTTGAGGATGTGCTTCCGCATGCCTGTGCTAAGTTGTTCTGTTTAGGAGGAAGGGAACTTTCTGTAGCACTATGCTGTGGATATTTCTCCCCACAGAGCACCGATGAATTATTTAGTACTTGATTTGTCCAAGAAAAGCTTGGCTACACTACAGTAATGGAGTTACGCTGTAGAAATAGAATATTGTTTAAGAAATTATTGGAGCAAAAAAAAAAGGCAACTAAAGCAGAAGGCACAGTCGGTTTTCCAAATATACATACACAGCACTCACATTTATCATAATTCAAGGACTTTATTGGGAAAATGCTAGCATGTTTAGCCTTTATAAAACTGTCTTTGTATTCTATGTGCATCGGTTGGCTGGCTTTCTCCCCAATCCCCTTCTGTGTTGCCTTCTGTATTAATTTCTTTAAGGGTCTTCTTTTGTCACTTATATTCAAGATAAGAAGAATATTTTTATATCATCTCCAATTTTCTAGTATTCCTCAATAATATATTGCATGAAATTATCTGCATAAGATGCATTCAGTAACATTTTTACTTCCTTAACACTAGTTTATCATTATTTTTTTTTACTATCATGTCTTCCCTCTCCCTCCATGTCTTTTTAAAACTGGCAATTTCCATTATTTGACCTTCTTGTATATTCACTCCCCATACAGACAATCCTTCCTTTGCCTGGTTGTGATATGCACAGATTTGTTACCCTATCTTAGTTAAATAACACCCGGGCTCAAATGACATATTCAGAGTTCAACTACCCTGGTATATTAACTGTGAGTAATTGCATGAAGTACAAACTTCACTGCTAGCTCTTCAGTCCACAAATCACCACATTGATAACAGATGAGCATCATAACTAATGATCAATCACTTCACTTCTTTCAAAATCTGATGACAGTTGGTTCCTGTGCAGCTGTTGTTCAGTTCAAGCACAAACTGCAAAGGATGTAGTTGTGCTTCTAATTCTTTTCTCTCAGTGCTACAACCAGGTGACATTGTACAATAATAAGAACTTGAATTTGGGAATGGGCCAACATACATGAAAGTGCAGGGTAGAAACAAACACGATAGCACTGGGAATAAAATTTGAATTGAACAGGAATGGGGTGTAGAAGACATAGCTGATCCAAGAATGTTGACTCCGATGCCCTAGATGCTAGACTCTAGGTTAGCTGCCTAGATTGTAGATATTCAACCAGAGAAACCTCAAGAAGGCAAACATATTGACATAAATAAGAAAAGTGTTGTGATAAAAAAGGATGAAGATGTCCCAGAGCAAATGACATTGACATAAAATTTCATATAGAAGGACTCTCATATCACTTTGAGAACCAAAAGTAAAATGCTGAAAGCTAATGGAAACTTAGAAAGGAGCATGACAATTCACTAGGGTGTTTCTTTTTTGTGCTATGAGAGAAAGCAAGTACTGTTTAAGTGACTATTGACTATCGCTTTACAAAGAACAAAAGCACCGATTTGCAATGTTTACAATGTTTGAATTTATCATGTACTAAATACATATTTCTTTTACTAATATTTATTTCTCCACATATTTATGGCTGGCATTAGAAGAGTTTTTAATGTTTTGACACTATTTTTAAAGGTCACAGAACAGTTGTGTGGGTTTTTTTCTTTCATTGCTTATTATAATCACACTAGAGTCCTGTTGCAGGATAAGATTCGTGCAATAGGCCTGGGTCCCGGGTGCCGGAGGAAAACCGGTGCAGCTCCGGCTGGAGCCGCCTTCAGCCTTTGCTCCGCCGCTTCGCGCCTACGTATGCAAATTAACCACCATCTTTGTTGGCAGTTAATTTGCATATCTCGCTGATTAGCCAATGGGAGGTGTAGCGAAGGTACGGTGAATTTTAATCTTTGTCTATTATTAGACAGGATTGCACGATTTTAGCTTACACAGTTATTTTTACGGTGCAACACTGCTGTGCAAAACAAGAAGTGACTTAAAAGTTTAAGATACAGTCATGAGCTGCTTAATTCCTGGGATGCATTATAAGAAATGTGTCATTAGACAATCAACAGAAAGAGCCCTTCCACAAATCTACATGGGATAGCCTACTACACACCTTGGCTGTATGGGATAGACTATTGCCCCTATGCTGTGCAGCACGTTACTGTACAAAACAGCACAGGATTGAATCAAGCAGAAGAGAAAATGACGCAATGTAGAGACATAGTAAACACGAGAGGTCTGTGGCTGCTGCCAGCATAACATGGCATATTGTTTTACAGCAAATTTTTTTATAAGCAGAGAGAATACACTGAAATAACAATAAAAAGTATAGAATGAGCCCTAGATGGTTTGTCTCAGTGGATAGAGTGTCTGCCTGCGGACTGAAAGGTCCCGGGTTCAATTTTGGTCAAGGGCACATGCCTGGGTTGAGGGCTCCTACTCCAGTAGGGGACATGCAGGAGGCAGCTGATCAATGATTCTCTTTCATTATTGATGTTTCTATCTCTCTCTCCCTCTCCCTTCCTCTCTGAAATCAATAAAAATATTATGCCATGCCAGCACAGCCAAAAGTTCAGTGAGCTTAGGGGTGGGGGTGGGGGGCAGGCAGCAAAGGATTAAAGAAAAGACAAAGACAATATAGCTGGGGCTCGGTGGATCTCCTGTGCATGGATGAGGCCACAGAGAAGGATCCAGCCAGAAAGCTGAGACTTTATTTTATAGTCAGAGAAAAACAAGGTAGTGGTCTCCATACTTGTGAGTTTCACTTGTTTTGGCAGCACTTGCTGCACCTCCAACAGCCCATTAGCTATTCAGGAAGGATCTAGGGGGCAGCCATAACGTCAAGCTTAATTATGCTAAAAGGGCTCTGCCCTCTAAGCTAGAGCTTGTTTGTGGCTCTGCCAGAGGTCAATCTGAGGCTTAACTCTAGAGCCGCTCCCTAGAAAATATATTTTTTAAAAAAAGCATAGTATGATAGATATATGTAAGCCAGTAACATAGTTGTTTGTTGTCATTATCAAGTATTATGTGCTGTACATAATTGTGTGCTATACCTTTAAAAAACTGGCAGCACAGTTAATTGTGTAGGCCAGCACCACCACAAATATGTGAATAATGTATTGCACTACGACATCATGATGGCTATGCTGTCACTAGGTGAGAGAAATTTTTGAGCTGCATTGTGATCTTATGGGGCCCCCACCATGTATGTGGTCCTTCAATGATAAAAATGTCATTACGTAGCACATGACTGAATAGGAAAGTTGTAGTATTGTCAGCTCAGTCGCCTAGATCAAGAGTTTTATTAAGTATTTGAAATATTTGCTATATCTTAATGTCATACCATATACTTAATGGCACATTGACTGATACAAATGAGGGGCATAATTGGTTTTGTGCTCTATGTAATTGATGTTACAGGGAATTCAAATCAAGAAAGTCACCATCCAGGTGCCAAAATCATCACCACAATGGATAGTAGAATAGTATCATTATTTTTTATGTGTTTTTTTTTTTAATTGAAACAAATGAATGGCATTTTACAATATAGGTTTTTTTGTTGTTGTTTTGTTTTAATTTGGGAAATATTAACTCTTTATCCTTAAAGATTCCCCAGATTTCATTTATGAGTTGCATCCCTTTCTTCAAACTGTTTTTTTTTTTTTTTTTTTTCTTTTTTTTTAATTTTTATTTTTTTTATTGCTTAAAGTATTACAAAGGGTATTACATATGTATCCATTTTATCCCCCCGCCCTAGACAGTCCCCTAGCCTCCCCTATCACCCAGTGTCTTATGTCCATTGGTTATGCTTATATGCATGCATACAAGTCCTTTAGTTGATCTCTTACCCCACTACCTCCTGCCCCCCAACCCTCCCCGGCCTTCCCGCTGCAGTTTGACAATCTGTTTGAGTCAGCTCTGCCTCTGTATCTATTATTGTTCAAAAGTTTATAATGGTCTCTATTGTCCATGAATGAGTGAGATCATGTGGTATTTTTCCTTTATTGACTGGCTTATTTCACTTAGCATAATGCTCTCCAGTTCCATCCATGACGTTGCAAATGGTAAGAGTTCCTTCCTTTTTACAGCAGCATAGTATTCCATCGTGTAGATGTACCACAGTTTTCTAATCCATTCATCTACTGATGGGCACTTAGGCTGTTTCCAGATCTTAGCTATGGTGAATTGTGCTGCTATGAACATAGGGGTGCATATATCCTTTCTGATTGGTGTTTCTGGTTTCTTGGGATATATTCCTAGAAGTGGGATCACAGGGTCAAATGGGAGTTCCATTTTCAGTTTTTTAAGGAAACTCCATACTGTCTTCCATAGTGGCTGCACCAGTCTGCATTCCCACCAGCAGTGCACAAGTGTTCCTTTTTCTCCACAACCTCTCCAGCACTTGTCGTTTGTTGATTTGTTGATGATAGCCAGTCTGACAGGTGTGAGATGGTACCTCATTGCTGTTTTGATTTGCATCTCTCGGATGATTAGTGACTTTGAGCATGTTTTCATATGTCTCTTGGCTTTCTGAATGTCCTCTTTTGAAAGGTGTCTATTTAGGTCCTTTGCCCATTTTTTGATTGGATTGTTTATCTTCCTTTTGTTAAGTTGTATGAGTTCCCTATAAATTTTGGAGATTAGGCCCTTATCAGATATGTCATTGGCAAATATGTTTTCCCACACAGTGGGTTTTCTCGTTGTTTTGTTGATGGTTTCTTTTGCTGTGCAGAAGCTTTTTATTTTGATGTAGTCCCATTTGTTCATTTTTTCTTTAGTTTCAAGTGCCCTAGGAGCTGTATCAGTGAAGAAATTGCTTCGGCATATGTCTGAGATTTTCTTGCCTTTGGATTCTTCTAGAATTTTTATGGTATCCTGTCGTACATTTAAGTCCTTTATCCATTTTGAGTTTATTTTTGTATATGGTGTAAGTTGGTGGTCTAGTTTCATTTTCTTGCATATATCTGTCCAATTTTCCCAACACCATTTATTGAAGAGACTATCTTGGCTCCATTGTATGTTCTTGCCTCCTTTGTCAAATATTAATTGAGCATATTGGTTCGGGCCGATTTCTGGGCTCTCTATTCTATTCCATTGATCTATATGCCTATTCTTGTGCCAGTACCAGGCAGTTTTGAGAACAGTGGCTTTGTAATACAACTTGATATCTGGTATTGAGATCCCACCTACTTTGTTCTTTTTCAGGATTGCTGCAGCTATTCGGGGTCTTCTTTTATTCCAGATGAATTTTTGGAAAGTTCGTTCTAGATCTCTGAAGTATGCTGTTGGTATTTTAATGGGAAGTGCGTTGAATTTATAGATTGCTTTGGGTAGTATGGACATTTTAATGATGTTGATTCTACCAATCCATGAACACGGTATGTTCTTCCATCTGTTTATGTCTTCCTCTATGTCTTTTTTCAATGTCCTGTAGTTTTCTGAGTAGAGGTCTTTTACCTCTTTAGTTAAGTTTATTCCTAGGTAGCTTAATTTTTTTGGTGCAATGGTAAACGGGATTGTTTTTATAGTCTCTCTTTCTGAAAGTTCACTATTGGTATATAGAAATGCCTCAGATTTCTTGGGGTTAATTTTGTATCCTGCTACATTGCCAAATTCATGTATTAAGTCTAGTAGCTTTTTGATGGAATCTCTAGGGTTTTGTATGTATAATATCATGTCGTCTGCAAATAAGGACAGTTTTACTTCCTCTTTTCCAATTTGGATGCCTTTTATTTCTTCTTCTTGCCGAATTGCAATGGCTAACACTTCCAGTACTATGTTGAACAGGAGTGGTGAGAGGGGGCATCCCTGTCTTGTTCCCATTCTTAGGGGAAATGGTGTTAGTTTTTGTCCGTTGAGTATGATGTTGGCTGTGGGCCTGTCATATATGGCTTTTATTATGTTGAGGTATGATCCTTCTACTCCCACCTTGCTGAGAGTTTTTATCAAAAATGGGTGTTGAATTTTGTCAAATGCTTTTTCTGCATCAATTGATATGACCATGTGGTTTTTTTCTTTCAATTTGTTTATGTGATGTATCACGTTTATTGATTTGCGGATATTGTACCATCCTTGCATCCCTGGGATAAATCCTACTTGGTCATGGTGTATGATCTTTCTGATGTACTGCTGGATCCGATTTGCTAAGATTTTGTTGAGGATTTTGGCATCTATGTTCATGAGGGATATTGGCCTGTAATTCTCTTTCATTGTGTTGTCTTTACCTGGTTTTGGTATTAGGGTGATGCTGGCTTCATAGAATGAGCTTGGAAGTGTTCCTTCCTCTTGAATTTTTTGTAGTAGTCTGAGGAGGATAGGTTTTAGTTCTTCCTTGAATGTTTGGTAAAACTCCCCTGTGAAGCCATCTGGTCCTGGGCTTTTGTTTGATGGAAGCTTTTTGATGACTGCTTCAATTTCTTCCATAGTTATTGGCCTGTTGAGATTTTTAGATTCTTCCTGATTGAGTTTTGGAATGTTGTATTTTTCTAGGAATTTGTCCATTTCCTCCAGGTTGTCTAGTTTGTTGGAGTAAAGCTGTCCATAGTATTTTTTAACAATCATTTGTATTTCTGTGGGGTCTGTTGTTATTTCGCCTCTATCGTTTCTGATTTTATTTATTTGGGTCCTCTCTCTCTGCTTCTTGGTGAGTCTGGCTAGAGGTTTGTCAATCTTGTTTATCCTTTCAAAGAACCAGCTCTTGGTTTCATTGATTTTCTGTATTGTTTTTTTGGTCTCTATGTCATTTATTTCTGTTCTAATCTTTATTATCTCCTTCCTTCTGCTCACTCTGGGGTTTTCTTGTTGCTCTCTTTCTAATTCTTTGAGTTGTAGAGTTAGATGATTTACTACCATTTTTTCTTGTTTTTTGAGATAGGCCTGTAGAGCTATAAACTTCCCTCTCAGGACTGCTTTCAATGTGTCCCATAGGTTTTGGATTGTTGTGTTTTCATTGTCATTAGTTTCCAGGATGTTTTTAATTTCTTCTTTGATCTCATTGGTAACCCAATCAATATTTAATAGCATGCTATTCAGCTTCCAGGTGTTTGAGTATTTTGGGTTGTTTTTATTGTAGTTTATTTCTAATATTATGCCATCGTGGTCTGCGAAGACGCTTTTTATGATTTCAATCTTCTTGAATTTGGGGATACTTTGCTTGTGACCCAGTATGTGGTCTATTTTTGAATATGTCCCATGAGCACCTGAGAAGAACGTATATTCTCTGGCTTTGGGGTGAAGTGTTCTGAAGATGTCTATTAAGTCCATCTGATCTAGTGAATCATTTAGGATTGCTATATCTTTGCTGGTTGTTTGTCTATAGGACTTATCCAGTGCTGTCAATGGTGTATTAAAGTCCCCTACTATGATTGTATTGTTTTCGATCTCTCCTTTGATATTTTCCAGGAGTTTTTTTATGAATTTGGGTGCTCCTACATTGGGTGCATATATGTTTACCAGGGTTATATCTTCTTGTTGTATTGATCCCTTTAGTATTATGAAGTGGCCTTCCTTATCTCTTGTTAAGGCCTTCACTTTGAGGTCTATTTTGTCCGATATAAGTATTGCTACCCCAGCTTTCTTTTCCTTTCCATTTGCCTGAAAGATATTTTTCCATCCTTTCACTTTCAGTCTGTGTGAGTCCCTTCTAATGAGGTGGGTTTCTTGTAGACAGCAGATGTATGGGTCATGTTTTTTTATCCATTCAGCCACTCGATGTCTTTTGGTTGGAGCATTTAGTCCGTTTACGTTTAAAGTTATTATTGAAAGGTACTTGTTTGTAGCCATTTCTTTTTTTGTGTGGCTGTTTTCTTTCTGAACTTTTTATTTCTTATTTTTATATCAGTCCCTTTAGCATTCCTTGCAATGCTGGCTTGGTGGTGACAAACTCCCTTAGCCTTTTTTTGTCTGTGAAGCTTCTTATTTCCCCTTCAAGTTTGAATGATAGCCTTGCTGGATAGAGTATTCTTGGATTCAGTCCTTTGCTTTGCATCACTTTGTAAATTTCAGTCCATTCTTTTCTTGCCTGATGTGTTTCTGTTGAGAAGTCATTTGACAATCTAATGGGAGATCCCTTGTATGTAACTTTCCGTCTCTCTCTTGCAGCCTGTAAGATTCTCTCTTTGTCCTGAACATTTGCCATGGTGATTATGATGTGTCTTGGTGTGGGTCTTTTCGGGTTCACCTTGTTTGGGACTCTCTGGGCTTGTGTGACTTTTTTCTTCCCCACCTCAGGAAAGTTTTCTGATATTATTTCTTCGAGTAGGTTTTCTAATCCTTGTTCATCCTTCTGTTGTTCTGGTACTCCTATTATTCGTATGTTGTTTCGTTTCATGTTGTCCCAAAGCTCCCTTAGGCTCTCCTCCTGTCTTTTAATTTTTTTCTCCAATTGCAGTACATTTTGGGTGTGTTTTGCTTCCTTGTCTTCTAATTCACTTATTCGGTCCTCTGCTTCTCCTAGTCTACTGTTGATACTTTCAATGGAGTTTTTCATTGCAGCTATATCACTCTTCATTTCCTCTTGGGTCTTACTTAGGTTGTTGATTTTTTCATCTGTTTCTTCTAGCTTCTTCCATATGTTATCGATTTTTTCATCTGTTTCTTCTAGCTTCTTCCATATGTTATCGATTTTTTCATCTGTTTCTTCTTGCTTCTTGAAGAGGTTGTCGATTTTTTCCTCCATCCGGTTTATGCACTCTAGGATCCTTATTCTGAATTCTTTATCTGTCATGTTGCATGCCTCTGTATTACTTAGCTGCTTTTCTGGAGAGTCCTCCTTCTCTTTCCTTTGGGGGTTTCTTTGTCTACCCATGTTTGATCTCAATGACATATCTAGACGTTGAGTTGTTCAGTGGTTGCTCCCTTGGTGGCAGTGACTCCTTGGTCTGTGGTTGCTCTTCGGGCGGTTGCGGTAGCAGCTGGTCTTCAGTTGTCAGCAGCTCCTCTGGTGGGTGCTGTTCACAGCTGTGGTGTCTCTTCTGGCTGGTGGGGCGAGGTTTCACGTACAGCTGCTGTTCCTCAGCAGAGGATGTGGTGCTCAGGAGGTTGCTGTTGCTTGGATCTGCTGCGTTGATTTAAAGGCACAAAATACAACACAACAAGGCACCACGTACCAGGCACTATACACAAATATATTTACGATATTAATAACCCCAAGTAAAGGTGACCACCTGAATTAAGAGAATTAGGGGATAAGGAAGAAGGAAGAGAAAAAGATAAAAGAGAGAAAGGAAAAGAAAAGTAGGGACCAAAAAAAGGTAGTGCAAAAATGAAATTGGGAAAAAGGAAGTGGGAAAATAAAAGCGAGAAAAGAAAAGAAAAAAAAAAAAAGAGCGAAAAGAGAGAATGAAGTGGAAGAGGGGAAGAGACTTTTTATATGAGGAGAATACTCCTATAGAACAGCCATTAATCCCAACAAATTCCAGCAACAGCTCCCTGGATATGAATGCAAACTAGAAACAACCAATAATATAACGATGAAAATAGAATGGTGAACACTAATCCCAAAATAAAATAAAGAAAAAATAAAATGGCACTTTAAAAAATGGTAAAATGGTAGCAGTAATAATACTGGTTAAAAATAAGAAGGTAGTAATTAAAAGGGTAAAATCAGGTGATGGAAAAAGAAGAAAAAAAAAAAAAAAAGAACAGAAAAAAAAAATAAAAAAAAATTGGTTTCTTAGTTAAAAAGTGAAAAAAGAAAAAAAAATTGCAGTAGTGAATGTCCTTCGTTTCTTCTATTCTTCAGTGTGGCTCGCCTTAGACCTTCCAGGTATTCAGGAGAGTGTTGAGATTCCCTGCGATATACTGTTCCTCTGTGTTGTAAACCACAGTCCTTATTTTAGAGCATGCCGCATTTATTTCCCAGACTGCCTTATTTTGTGTTTAGCAAAGAGTCAGTTTGTGGGTCAGCCTCTGGGTGGCAGTGTTCTGGGGTTGGCCTCTGAGGCTATAGGGCCTCTCTGTCGAGTGGAAGTTCACTGCCCAGAGCTGACTGCGTAGTAGTTAGTTACCAGCGCTATGTTGTTGCTGGGATTGAAAATCCCCCTATAGGCCAGACCCTGTTAACTCCCAGGGACTAATCAGGTTATCTTAATCCTTGATCTCATTCAGGGTGGAATCTGGGTGTGGCTGTGCTCCTTGCCTGGGGGCTGGGGGGAGGAGACTCACTCTCAGGAGCGGGTGGCTGCCCCAGTCCTGGCCTCAGGGGTGTCTCAGCACTCAATTCACTACCACCTCTCCCGGCTCCCCCTCTTTCCGCAGTCTCTCCCCAGATTCCACTCCTCAGCACACTCTCCCTCTCTTCAGCACAGGTGAGTGTCTGTATCCGAAATGTCCCATGAACAGGATTCAGTGTAAACAAACAAACAAATGCCGGCCGCGGAAACGGGGAAGGCTTGGTTTCTGTAAGCTTCTTCTCTTACCAGGACTGCATGGTCAGGTCAGCTCTTCAGGCTGCCCCCTTTAGGCTCAGTCCTCCGTGATCACAGAACCCAGCTCTCAATTTCCCTGGCGGCGCCAGGAATCCCGCAGTTCTCCTTTCCCCCGTCAGGGGCTGTGCCTGTCCCAAAGGACGCGGCTGTCTGCCACGCGGTCTCCCTCCGACTCTCTGGGCTCAGAGGTCAGGCAAACTTTCCTGCCCAAATCCCTGGTTTTTTTTTACCTTTCCAGGGGAGTTCTGCTCTTCCCGGCTGCAAACCCTCTCACCAGCTGAGCAATTTCGCCAATTCGGTGTGAGTGTTACTAGCTTCAGCTTCCATTTGCTCCGGGACACGACCTGGGACACGTCTGCCTATATCGCCGACATCTTGGTTCTCCCAAACTGTTTTTTTTAAACTGTTGTTTAAACAAACAAAAAAAAACTCCAATAAACATTAACATCCTATCTAATAAAAGAGAAACATGGTAATTAGTGTACGACTGCTACCCTTCCCATTGGCTAATCAGGGCGATATGCAAATTAACTGCCAGCCAAGATGGCAGCCGGCAGCTTGAAACTAACATGAGGCTTGTTTGCTTCAGTGATGGAGGACTCCAACATTCCCCGCCTGCTGCTGCAGGCCTCTGACCTGCAACTCTAAGCAACTATGTTACAAATATAGAAGCTAAACAAAACCCCAGAAACCTGCTTTAGTCCGCCGGGCTTCAGCCAGCAGGATCGCAACATTGTTTCAAATACAGAAGGTAAACAAAGGCCAGAAACCTGCTTTCAGCCGCGGAGGCCTAAGAGCTGGAGCCAAGCCTCAAAGCTAAAGCTGGCCCAGAATAAAAAAGAAAAAGAAAAAAAGGAGTGGTTGGGAGCTTCAGTCATCCGCCAGCCTGAAAACAGCCCTCAGCCCCTCACCCAGACTAGCCAGGCACCCCAGTGGGGACCCCCACCCTGAAGGGTATGTGACCAGCTGCAAACAGCCATCATCCCCTCACCCAGGCTGGCCAGGCACCCCAGTGGGGACCCCCACCCTGATCCAGGACACCCTTCAGGGCAAACCAGCCGGCACCCACCCGTGCACCGGCCTCTACCCTATATAGTAAAAGGGTAATATGCCTCCCAGCACCGGGATCAGTGTGACAGGGGGCAGCGCCCAAACCCCCTGATCGCCCTGCGGCTCTGTGTGTGACAGGGGACGGGGCCACAACCTCCCTATCCGCCCTGCTCTGTTCGTGACAGGGGAAGGCGCCCCAACCTCCTGATCAGCCCTGCTTTGTGCCTGATATGGGGGAGATCCCCAACCCCCTGATCACACTGCGGCTCTGTGTGTGACAGGGTGCGGCGCCCCAAACCCCCCGCCCCCACGGGCCCTGCTCTGTGTGTGATGGGGTAGAGCCATAACCTCCCTATCAGCCCTGCCCTGAGTGTGACAGTGGCAGTGTCCCAACCCCCTGAATCGCCCTGCTCTGTGCGTGACAGGGGGTGGTGCCCCAACTCCCCTATCGGCCCTACTCTCTGAGTGACAGGGGGGAGCTCCTCAACCCCCTGATGGGCCCTGCTCTGTGCGTGACAGGGGGAAGCTCCCCAACCCCCCTGATGGGCCCTGCTCTGTGCTTGACAGGGGGCAGCGCCCCACCCCCCGGATTGGCCCTGCTCTGTGCGTGACAAGGGGTAGCGCCGCAACCTCCCCATCAACTCTGCCTTGAGTGTGACAGGGGGCGGTGCCTCAACCCCCCAATCGGTCCTACCCTGAGCGTGACTAGGGGTGGCATCGCAACCTCCAGATCCGCCCTGCTCTGTGCATGACAGGGGGCGGCGCCCCAACTCCCCAATCGGCCCTGCTCTGAGCCCGACCAGGGACTGCACCTAGGGATTGGGCCTGCCCTCTGCCACCCGGGAGCAGGCCTAAGCCAGTATGTCGTTATCTCCTGAGGGGTCCCAGACTGTGAGAGGGCACTGGCCAGGCTGAGGGACCCCCCTTCCCCCTGAGTGTACAAATTTTTGTGTACCGGGCCTCTAGTTAATAAATAAAATAAATAAGACAGTCATATAAAGAATGCCTCTGCAATTCATTTTATGCAATATTGCAATTGGGATTATTTTACATTAGGCTGTTTAATTGTCATTTATAAAGGTTTAGGTGTAAAGTTTTCTCATGCAACTAAGGACTAAGGAAACAAATATATATATATATATATATATATATCTATATATATATATATAGATATATATATATCTATATATATATCTATATATATCTATATATATATATTCTTTTTTTTTCTATGAACAAGTTTGTACCTCTTCACCTGTATTAGTTTCTTACTGTTACTGTCTTTAATTACAACAAAATTAGTACCCAGAAACAGCGCGAGCATCTTACCTTATCTGCCAGTGTTGGAAGTCAGCAGTCCTGCAATAAGACTCTCTTCTGAATGCAGGGGAGCCCCCGTTTGCCTTTGCTGACTTCTAGAGGCCTTTTTCTACTCCTTGCCTGTCAGAATCAGTGACAGGGTGTCAGATCCTCACACTTTTCTGCAGCTGGGAAAGTCCCCACTTCTTAAGGACTCGTGATTAGATTGAGCCCACCAAGACAATGCCCACCTCAAGATTTTGATGACAACTACAAAGTCTCTTTTGCCAAGTAAGTTTCCAAGAATCAGGGCATGGAAGGCTCTGGGGGCCATTCTCCCACCAACCACACACAGTATGTGATAATGAGAATAAGAAAACAATTATGCTCCTTCTGACTCCGTTTTTACAAAACTCAGAGCTACAAGATATACTCAGTTGTCATCATTTCAAATTATGCTTTCCCTTCTTGACCTTTTCTCTGCCATGAACACTTGACTATTTTCTGATCTTACTGTGTTAAGGTCCTTAGTGTGCCTGGGCTTTTACTACAAAATAGGAGTTTGTTTTATTTTTTTCCTTTACCAACAAAAAACAAACAAAAATATTTGCAATGTCTACTTAATACTTAACCTTTTTAATTTGCCAAATAGTAATGTTAAAAGACAGAACTAACAGCATATCGATTGTAATATAAAACAAAGTGGAAGATGGACAGAAGACATTTCTTTCAAAGAAAATAGAATGCCAAACACAATATTTACCTCTCTATATCCTTATATTTCTAGTTTTATTAAAATTCAGATGAATAAGGTTGAACTTTGAATTAACATGTGTGTAATTTTTTTCATATGAATATGTTAACTTGATATATATTGAATAATGTCAGCTGAAGTAGATACTGAATGACCAAACTATTTTGTTGTTTTCTATTTATTCTTTTTCATGTAGATAACTGATGAAAATGGAAGCAATATGCATATGCTTCTGCATTGCTCAATGTGAGATATTTGGCTTTCATATAAATAGTTAGCTGAATTTTTCCCCTAAATTTTCCGGAGATTTTGATACTATCTAGATGCCACTGTAAGAATGTTCAAAAATGGAAAATACACATGAGGTTATAATTGTATTTCCTTGCAAAATGACATCACATTATGACTTAGTAAAGTGCCCAAACAAAAGTTCTGTTCTGTGGAGTGGACTACAAAGATTTAAAAAATGATCTCGTTTTTCCTTTACCAAATAAGATCTCCACATCCGCTCATATCTTTTTGTTTGTTTTTTGAGCAGCAGCCTGCCCTCACATTTCAGAACCTGTTTTTCATTGTCTCTGCTGAGGTAGATTCTTGGCCCAAGCTAGGTCAATTGCATTTTGGCTCTTAGAATTTAGACTTAGAACATGGAGAGGCTGAGTCAGTTAGTATGGGCCACTAAGCTGGGAGCTCACATAGGGACAAGACTGGACTTACTGTTTTCTATCACATGTAAGAAGTAGCAGAAAAATGTTGACTCCCAAGGAAGAGAAAAATGAAGAGATGTCGAGAGGAAACCAGTGGTGAAAAAACAGGTGACTAAAGAGAGAGAGAGAATCAACTGGGCTTACTGAGACAACTCCAATTTGTTTCCAGTGCCTGTTAAAAATCCAGTTTCATAATTCTGACCTTGAGTTTCATGGGTTCTTTCTAATAAATTCCTATTTTAGATAGAGTAAGATTTTTTTGTCATTCAAAACACAGAGTCTTTCTAAGATGTTAATTATTCCATGTAAGAGCTATTGCTATTCAAATTGTAAAATAAAATATTTTGTTGAATAAGCTGGAGTCAATTAGGCATGTCTGATGTAACATATTTAATGAGTGCCTGTTATGTATCATACTCAGAACTGAAGCTATAAACATGAATAAGACATGGCTTCTACCTCGTGAATTATTTATTTTATTTTATTTTTTTCAAGATGAACATAGGCCCTGCTTTGGGTCAGACAAAAGAAATTTCCCTTCACTGGTCATTTCTTATACAACCTAGTAAACTTTCAGCATTCAATAACAGTGCATTTCCATATTCACAAAGCTTGATGTACTGCAACAATTTTTATGATCATTCAGATCTTTCCATTTTAATTCAACTTGTAATTTAAATAAAGTGAACGAGCATAGTAAAGGAGTGATGGCAATATGGTAAATTTAATCAGAAGGATTTATCCTTGAGGAGGATTTGTAAGAGTTCCAAGAATCCATTTATATTTAGCTTTGAGAAATATATATTTGAGAGGAAGGATCCTTGGAGATAATTATGCTTGGTTTTTTTCTGACTCTGGTGTCAAAACCTTTCTTTTTAAACTATAGCACACTGATTAGAAGCTGAAGTCCCTAACTTACAGGTTTTGAGTTGTGGTCCTGCCATTTTCTCAATAAAAGGTTCAGGCAAATTTATTATTTGGTCCTGATATCTCATTTTTAAAAGGGACTATAGTATTATATGCTTATATAATCATTTTGTAAATTAATTAAGAAAAACAAACTTTAAAACGGTTCCAGGTATATATATATATATAGATGTTGAATACATAATAGCTATTAGTGCTGTTTTAAAATACATACCAGAAACATATACCACAGCTGTGCACACATACAAACACACTCAGCCCAAGTAGAGAGAATTATAAGCACCTGAACTCATTATATAATTTAGGGCCTAAGAGATGAGAAATGTTGCAAAATGTAAATGTATGTATAGATACTAAATTATGTTCAGTATTATGGAGTCAAGTTAATGATGCAAACCATCCCACAAAAAATTAAATCACATTTGTTATTCTTCTTTTACCCAGCTTTGCTATTCAGTAAAAATCAGTTTTATTGTTACTCTCTTGAACATTCATTTTCTCTGGTGCAATAATTAATGACAAAGAGATGTTTATAGCTTACCTCTTTTTCATCAGAAAAACAAAGATGATTGGGATACAGGGAGTAAATGCAGATTTATTTTTGACAATAGTAGTTTAGCTAGAAAAGTTATATGCTAAGTTATTCCTTCCCTATGAAAGTTATACAAATATAACTGAATTTATTTGATAGATTGAGGTTAAGTGAATGTGATATAAATATTTATAAAACACAATTGTATTATATACATAATTTATAAATATCTACATATATATTTCACATGTATAATGGAAAATGTATTGAGGAATAAATTTTGCACACAAATAATACTGAGAAGCGTAAGCACCTCTTTCACAAATATCAGAAAATAAGAAGGTAAGGAAATATACCTCAAAAATCAGAGACAAACAAACCTAAGATGTGCCTCCAGGATTACTCAGTGTACTTACTTTATGGGAAGGGTTGGAATATTTCAACTATGAATTATATATACAAATAATAATCCTTATGGGGAGCAATAAAACCTTAACCCAGATACAATATTATACTGTTCATATGTTGCATTTTCCAAGGAAACATATCCCAGGTGTTATCTTAACTTTCCCTCCTTGTATTAATCAAGCGTTGATGACCACAACTTAAGGCCTGAAAATACTGTGGTAGGAAAGTTTGGCAGAGAGGAAGCCAGATCGTACCTGCGTAGGGTTATTTATCATGCTGTCACTGAGCCCTAGGGAAGTGCAGTTCCAGCTAATTTATTACAATGTTGTTTTTGTTTTTACTGGGCCCGGGAAGGACTTACACTGAGGCCAAAGCACTGTGATCCGCACTGGAGAAGCATCGGTGACAACACTACTTCCCTTGCACATTTTTTATGGCACCTATTTTTCCCTGACTCTGCTTTCTTTCCCATAACATTTAAGAGCATTCATTAAACTCAATAGCAGCCAAGGGCTGTGTATGTGCCATGAGTACAGAGAGTGGAAGGTGAGGAGGTTGAAACAAATGAATGCTGCCCAGAACTGAATGTATGTTACTTGCAAATGTGACCTGTTTAAGCCCCTAATGCCTTATGTAGGATGACTCAATAAACAAGACCTCTGAAAGTTGTGGCTCTCTACGGAGATGAGAGAAGAAGGCTGAAAGTGATATTGAACTACTAGAATTGCCAACTCGTTCTTTTTGTAATATAAATGCACATAAAAATAAAATTGGGGCAGTGAAGAGTGATGGGTTGAAAGTCACAAAGTCTAAGGAAGTGAAGACTTAGTTTTAATCTTGTGCAATCATTATATATGAGATTTTCCATTTCTTTTCCTCTTATACAGTCAGAATAGCTCATTTCAAATATTCATTTATGATTTAGCCTCCTCAAAGAAATTATAAACCAGAAATCCTTTGTTATTAGTTGTGGATATTTCCTGAAATATGCAATATATCCTATATAATAAAAGACTAATATGGGTGTTCGACCAGGGGGTGGGGCCAACCCGCCAACCACCCTCAGCCCCTCCCCCTGGCTGGCTGGACTATCGACCCCAATTGTGGTGGGCCGGTCAGACCCTACCTGTGCACGAATATATACATATATATTCAAATAATGAGTGAAAAAGTTATAATATTCAATATTTTATAATTTAGATTACTAACAGCCTTTGGGAACCATGGTATTTTCTTGTTGTCATATGTAAATTTTTAAAAATATATATATATCAAAGAGAGATGCATACTGAATATTTAGCTCAGTTGCATATAAAGGAAAAAACAGAAATGTTTTTGTTACCAAAAGTGTAGTATAGAGCTCTCCCACTTTACTTCTATGCACTGTTACAGACTTTATCCAAATGAGTGAGCATTTTCATGGGAGAGTGATATTTTTGTGCATCAAATATCTGTCTTCTGAGAACTTGAAATAATATGAAAAATACATGTTGGGTGAATATGCATTTAGAAGTTGCTGTCACATCTGCTATTCTAATTAAAACTAAAAGCCTGATGCACGAAATTCATGCAAGGGGCTCAGCCCTCATAGCCCTTGCTGCTTCAGCTGGCCCGCGCAGGCCTGGCTTCATCAGGAAGGTCATCTGGATGGATGTCGGAAGGTTGTTTGGCTGTTTGGTCAAATTAGCATATTAAGTCTTTATTGCATAAGATGTCAAACAATACCTTGGAACAGGAAAGTGACTCATCTTTAGCAGCTAAAGTAACAGAGAACAAAGTTAAATGACCATCCTAAGTTATTAATTAAACAGTCGCAACTAAAACCCAGGACTAAGGTGATTAAGTTGTGTATTATACAGACATTGTAATAGGAGGTTTGGATCTATGCAGACATTAGTACAAATATTTGTCTTTGTGATAATCGACACCATTCAGCAAGCCCCTTGCCTTGGGGATCAAATCCAAGCTCTGAGACAAAGGAATGCTACCTTTGGACATTCAGCCTAATCCACCATAACTCCTCCTGTTTCACACTAAAATCTAGGAGAACTTAACCATTTGTAGTTTATCCCACATAATTACTATTCGCAGATCTTTGCTTAAGTACATTCTTCTTGGAAAGCTTTCTCTTTCCTTCTCTTACCCATTGGCTTATCATCTAATCATCTGTCACCTTGTACACTCTGGTGCCTATAACCTGACTAGACTGATTACTTTCCATCAATCTCCCATAATTGCTGTGTATGCACACATTTTTCTACTTCTCACTACTGTTCTAAAATTAGCTGTCAGTGGGTGCATCACCTGCCCTAGACATAGACCTCAAGGAAGGCAGATAAGATATTCATTATTTTCTTCTTGTTTGAGCAAATACCCAGGTGCCCTAGAATATATTTAAAATACATGGTGACTGTATCAATAAATTAATAGATAGTAGATGGTTAATGCAATTACTTAGCTGGCTGGAGGCCACATACCAACGTGGTTACAGGTTCAATGTACTTAGGGGCCAGTCAGTTATACCATTCAGATAGTAACCTATATTTCTAACTCTGTTTTTTCTCTATCGGGATGTATGAATCAAGTCAAGAACATTTATGGAGCCCCTCCTAAGTAGCCAGCATGGTTCTAGGTTCTGGAGAGTTAGTTCACAGTTTAGTTAAATGAAAATACTAAAACTAGAAAAAAATTCTCATATCTCCCATCCTACTCATAGTTGATCAGTAGTACTAGCATAGCAAACCAAGATATAACATCTAGCATTAGAAAAAAAATTAATATTCTTTTGAAATTATCAGTATCTAATCTCTTATTACAATATTAAAGAATTGCTAAAAACCTTTCATTACATACTAAATTCTCATTAATCTTAGTATTCAAGTTTGGGAAAGCCACAAAAATAAAGGCTTTGAGAAATTATTTGGCTACTATCTCCAATTATAAATATAGTCCTTCTCCATTATCCTCATTGATTTAAGACATACAAAAGAATGGGTGAATGGGTGCAAACATATTTCACTTAGGATTACTATCTTAGTTAACCTTAAAATAAAAACAAAAATAAGTACAGGTAAAATTGCCAAAAATTTACATATGACAACAAGCAAATATCATGCTTTCCAAAGGCTGTTAGTAATCTAAAGCAAGAATATTGAAGATTATAGCCTTTCCACTCATTATTTTCCTATATACACTCTAACCAAATGTATTTTTGTTTGTTTGATTGTTAATCCTCACCTGAAGATACATTTTCCCATTGCTTTTCAGATAGAGTGGGAGAGAGAAAGAGAGGTGAGAGAAAGAGATGTGAGAGAGACACATCAACTGGTTGCTTCCTGCACCTGCCCCAACTGAGGGCAGGGGGCAAACTTGCAATGCAGGTACATGCCCTTGACTAAGAATCAAACCCATGACCCTTTGGTGCAGGCTGACACTCTAACCACTGAGCAACACTCACCAGGGCAAATTTATTCATTTTTATACAGAGGCACAATGAAGTTAAAAAATACATGTATAATTTTAATGAATTTCAAAATAATCCATGTGCTTTCTTTTCTTTCATTAAAAAAAAACAACCTTCTAACTCCTAAATATCTGTACAGCTACAGAGCACTCAGCCATGAGTAAACCTGAGAGGTCACCAAAGGCCCAGACAGGAAACAATCCAAAATGACTTGTTTAAAGACAACAGCACACAAACATTTGTGACTTCCATTTCTGTGACATATCCAAATTGCTTTGGAATTTATCAAAAACACTTGGAAGATGTAAACACTGGGAGAGACAAAGCTATGGATTTGCAAAGCCTTCTGGAAACTCCAGTAGACAAAGCTATGCTATTTAAATGCTTGTACATGGCTGCAAATTGGGACTTCTGCTCCTCTGGCCAGGGGACTGAATCAGAACTAAAAGTATGCTTTGACCTTGATTTTAAGATATATTCCTAGCTCGGTTCCTTGGTCCATGAGCTTAGCCAGAGGGTGAGATTTTTGAAAGATGGAAGCTCATCCTTGCCATCTTTGACTCTCTTAAAAAAAAAAAATCTTTATTGCTTTTATATTACATGTCCCCTTTTTTTCCCCATTGACCCCTTCTAGCCCACCCCTGGCCCCTGCCCCAGGTCTTCACCATACTATTTTCTGCGTCCATGAGTTATGCACAAATATTTAGGAGTTAAAAAAAGGTGCAGATGCAATTAGTGGAGCTTTTCTGGTGAGTTGACTGCTGATATGGTTCTGTGTCTGGTTACTGTTTTGAACATTAGGATAAATATATAGTGCCGCCTACTGCATGAAGAACACTTCACAGAGCAGTAAAGTGGAAAGACACAGGCTATTATTAGGGTTCCCTGAGGTCTAAACTTATATAGGAATTTAGTTTAACTGCATAGTAGCAGAAAACTTAATAAAACAGGGACATCAATAAAATAAGTATAAAAAAATCTTCCAAATTAAGCATATCAGTTTCCTTTAGTGATATTTGTGTTATTTCCCTTTCTTTTTATGAAAAATTTCTCTTCAACCAAAAGCCTCAATAGACCACGTTGTAAAAATATTTAGCATACTCTTGTAAAGCCAAATTCAGTCCTAACAATAAAATAGAGAGGATTTTGTTAGCACAAATACTATTGTCCTGGGCTCTTATTCTTCCTTCAAAATCCCCTCCACTGCATTTGTCAACTTCAGCATTTATTGCCAAAATAGGTCTCATGCAAGCTCTAAGGAACTTCACTCAGATGTAATTAGACAGTGCTGCATCTCAGGCCAATTTCTGTTGTTCCCTCACCTGGGACTTCTCTAAGACGTGGTAGGAAATTACCAGCAACCCTTTTTCAGTCATGCATGAGCAACCTACAAGGGCAGGGATGTTAATGTCCAGGGGGCCAATCTTGACCGGTGGCATAGAAGAGTTGTTGTATCAAAGTTTTCTCCTTCTATTCTCTGGGATAGAAAGTTCTGAGGAATATTTAATAATGCTCCTCAGAAATTCCTAGATAGTATAACAATGACAAATTGTATCACTATAGAGGATTGGGTGGGAGACAAAGCATTGTTTTAACAATGGTTCTCAAAGGATTATTCCCAAAAGAGGCAGCATTAACATCACCTGAGACTTTGTTACAACTGGAAACCATTGTGCCCCACAAGAGCTATAGAATCAGAAACTCAGGGGGTGGAGGGGTGCAGCCCAGCCACTTTTGGTTTAATAAGTCCTTCAGATAATTCAGATGCACAGTAAAGTTTTCAAAGCATTAAATTATATGATAGCTGTGGCACTTTGAAAATATGGGGGTTTCATAAGTGGAAGGATTGTGAAGCTATGCAGCTTTTATTATTGTTTTGAAAGCCTTGAAAAGAGAAAATGCTATGCCAAGTTTAGTTAAATATTACACTTTAAAACCAAAGTACTTTCATGGTGGTATTGATGGAAACCCCCATCTCATACAGTCAAGGGGCTGACTGCTGAAATGAAGACTCATGACCTAATTGTAAATGTGGGAGGTCTTGCAAAGTAACTGAAAGCATAATCTCCATAGAGAGAAACTATGTTAAAAGTCAGGGCTATAATATGAAAAAAAATATGAGCCTGAGAATTGATATGGCCAGATTTAAGTGTATAAGTCTGAGACTCTTTTATACACACACACACACTAACATACAAATATAGAGATATGCTGGTAAATATACATATGCGCATCTATCTATACATATATACATGCGTTCATGTATGGAGGTATGTAAAAGTGATAGATGGTATGATAGATTCCAACAAGCAAAACTGATCTCTTAAATTATTTTAAGATAGAGAACTATCTCTATTATTATTATTTTGTGAGGCTTCTGAGTGTGCCAAGAATGAGCCCAAGCTCAACTTTCTGAGGCACAAAGGATTCCATCTTCTACTTCTTGTGTAAGTTGAAATGCTACTTTTGTCACTCAACTATCTACAGAGGCATCTATTTGTTGGGGTCCAGACCCAGCAGGTCTAGGGGTTCCCAAAGGTGTGGACGGAGTCGGAGAAGAAGGAATGACATGGAGGCAGTGTTCAGTTGATCAGCATAGCCAGCTTCTTTAGTCAGGTTCTCCAGTCAGGTTCTCCAGCCAGGTGTTCTAGCTAGGTTCTCTAGCCAGGTTCTCTCTTTATTCTCCTGTTACATCTGTATTTATACTGTTTGATTTTAATCCTATCCATTCTATTCCAAAGCTTAGGGTGTTTTTTATTTCCATTCCAAGGTCACTACTGTTCTGTTAAGCTACAAGGAAGTAACTGAAGGAGATTATCCTAAGTAAAGATTATGTAACTTAAGCGTGATTGTTCGTAGTTAAGGTGATTAACTACCCGCCTGGTACTTAATTAAGGGGTTTTACTGATTTATTCCTTTCCTTAGTCCTGTTAATCCCTAACTCCAGGGAAAAATCCCCACCTGGGGAAACAACCTTTCTCGGAGAGGTGACCTTGGTTAGAACACATAGCACTAAGAAGGGGAGCAAACATATTAAGAACAGTATGCCATATATGCCACGTCCCTTGAAACATATGCTGTGCAGATGTTTCTTCCCTGCAGTGACTGTGTCAAGCAGCAAAGATGGACCAGCTTCTGGCATCTATTTTCACCTCTATTTGGAAAAACAGAGACCTCATTCAGATGAGAGAATCCTAGACCTACCCCCCAGAAGTGATAGGCTATTAGTTTCATGTTCCTCTTCTAACATTTTCAAATCAAGTATGTTAGCATAGGCAGAGACCTAAGATGGGGACTCTCAGAAAAAAAGGTTGTCCTGCTAGGCCTATACTGTCTAATATGGTAACCCATAGCCACATGTGCCTACTGAACACTTGAATATGACTACACCAAATTGAGAAGTGTTGTAATGGTAAAATACATATCAAATTTCAAAGAATTGCTACAAAAATAATATAAAATAATTTTTAATAATTTTATATTGATTACATGTTGAAATGATTTATGTTGGACATATTGAGTTAAATACCTTACAAAATTTTATTTTATTTTAGTTAAACTTGTTGTATAGATAATTGATGATTTGAAACTATATCTGTGGCTCAAAATATATTTTCATTGTTGCATATTGTACCGAGGCAAGTGATTTTCAAGTATTTGAAAATTAATCAAAATTACTTTTAAATAGTTTATGGCCAAAGAAGAAATCACAAAGGATGTTCACAACTATTTCAAATGGAATGAACATGAGAATACAACATATCAAAAGTTGTAGAATAATAAATCAATGCTTTGAAGAAAATTTTTACCTCTAAGTGTATTTACTAGAAAGGAAGAAAGATATAAAAACAATTACCTCTGTTTTTACCTTAAGAAGTGAGAAATGGGAGGAGAACCAAGATGGCGACATAGGTTAACGCCGGAGTTTGCTGCTTTGAACAACTACTTCAAAAGTGAAACCAAAAAATGGAAGGGACATCACCCAGAACCACAGGAACGCTGGCTGAGTGGAAGTCCTACAACTAGGAGGAAAGAGAAACACACACGGACACTCAGAGGAGGCACAGTGCTGAGGTCAAGTTCTGAGGTGCGGAGTGCGTGGAGCGGGCTGGCGGCGGAGGGCGCGGTTGGCGTTTTCAATCAGGAGGGAGTTGCAGACTCTGAGCTCCAGATCCGGGCGAGTCTTTAGGGACCCAGACTCAAACGGGAGAAGCGGGACTGTCTGGCTTCGGTCAGAGCGAGTGCAGCTTTCTCTCCCAGCTTTGCAGCGGGTGCTGGGACTCAGAGAGGCAGAGCCCCTGGGGACAGGACTGAGAGCCGGCATAACTGCTCTCTCCGGCCCACCCTGTTGATCCTGTGCGACCCGCCCTGCCCACGCCCTGCACAGAGGCATTTGCTGGATAGCCTCAGGCAAAGGCTAGATTAGCACCTCCCTAATGGACAGAAGTTCTCTCACTGCTGACACAGCTGATTCTCATAGCCACTTGGCCTGGAGGTCAAACCCTCCCTGGAATTAGCTACAACAATCAAGATTTAACTATAAGACTGCGAACAAAGACCACTAGGGGGTGCACCAAGGAAGCATAACAAAATGCGGAGACAAAGAAACAGGACAAAATTGTCAATGGAAGATATAGAGTTCAGAACCACACTTTTAAGGTCTCTCAAGAACTGTTTAGAAGCTGCCGATAAACTTAATGAGATCTACATGAAAACTAATAAGACCCTCGATCTTATATTGGGGAACCAACTAGAAATTAAGCATACACGGACTGAAATAACGAATATTATACAGACGCCCGACAGCAGACCAGAGGATCACAAGAATCAAGTCAATGATTTGAAATGCGAGGAAGCAAAAAACATCCAACCGGAAAAGCAAAATGAAAAAAGAATCCAAAAATGCGAGGATAGTGTAAGGAGCCTCTGGGACAGCTTCAAGCGTACCAACATCAGAATTATAGGGGTGCCAGAAGATGAGAGAGACCAAGATATTGAAAACCTATTTGAAGAAATAATGACAGAAAACTTCCCTCACCTGGTGAAAGAAATGGACTTACAGGTCCAAGAAGTGCGGAGAACCCCAAAAAAAGGAATCCAAAGAGGACCACACCAAGACACATCATAATTAAAATGCCAAGAGCAAAAGATAAAGAGAGAATCTTAAAAACAGCAAGAGAAAGAAACTCAGTTACCTACAAGGGAATACCCATACGACTGTCAGCTGATTTCTCAACAGAAACTTTACAGGCCAGAAGGGAGTGGCAAGAGATATTCAAAGTGATGAATACCAAGAACCTACAACCAAGATTACTTTATCCAGCAAAGCTATCATTCAGAATTGAAGGTCAGATAAAGAGCTTCACAGATAAGGAAAAGCTAAAGGAGTACATCACCACCAAACCAGGATTATATGAAATGCTGAAAGGTATCCTTTAAGAAGAGGAAGAGGAAGAAAAAGGTAAAGATACAAATTATGAACAACAAATATGCATCTATCAACAAGTGAATCTAAGAATCAAGTGAATAAATAATCTGATGAACAGAATGAACTGTTGATTATAATAGAATCAGGGACATAGAAAGGGAATGGACTGACTATTCTTGCGGGGGAAAGGGGTGTGGGAGATGTGGGAAGAGACTGGACAAAAATCGTGCACCTATGGATGAGGACAGTGGGTGGGGATTGAGGGCGGAGGGTGGGGCGGGAACTGGGAGGAGGGGAGTTATGGGGGGCGGGGGAAAGAGGAACAAATGTAATAATCTGAACAATAAAGATTTAATTAAAAAAAAAAAAGAAGTGAGAAATGACACCAATTTTAGCAGGAGATAAGAAAACTTCCCAACCAATCTTTTATGAGACTTGTGTAACTGTGAAGCAAAGCCTGACAATGACAATCAGGCAAAGAAAAGAATTTCAGAGTTTCAGATCATAAGCTCTTGTGATGTAGATTCAAATTTCTTTTAAAATAATAGTCAACTAATTATACCAATACATAAAAAGAATAATATATCATGACCAGAGGGCTTTGCCTCAGAAATATATGGTTAGTTTAACATTAGAAAAGTAAATTGATTTAATTTACCAAAGGAACAGAATAAAAGAGAAAAATCCTATGATTATCTCAGCTGATGGTGACAAAAGCCCTTGACAAATTCAACACCCATTAATACAATTTCTCAAAAACTAGAAAATTAGGAAAACTTTCTTAATATAATGCAGGGCATTAATGAGAAACTCACAGCTAACTTCATAATTGTGAAATATTAAAAGTGTATTTCCAAATTGGGTAATAAAAGGTTGCTTATTCTCAGACCTAAATAATGGGGAGAAATACTATACACACAAATCTGGAGACTCTGCATTTTTATGAGAGATCCCACATTTCTTTAGAGATCAAATGCAATCCCAATAAAAATTTCAGCATGATTTTTGTAGAAATTGATAAGCTGACTATAAAATTGACGTCAACATGTACACAACCCAGAAACAAGAGTCTGCGGCTATAATCACATCTTAGAAGTGCTTTCTGGTTTGATAGGAAATAGGAAGAAGGAAGTTTGGGCATTATGTAATGGTTACTGAGAAAATAGCTTTCTCACTGACAGAATTCATGCTAGGTTTCCCTTTAATATATTCCCCATTCTGCTCTTGTCTGATTTGTCTACTTTTGGTAGAGAGGTATAGTATTTAACAAAGGCAGGAGAAATGATATTAATGCTCTAAACTCATCATCATTTGGGGGAAATGAATGTGATATGTTGAATTCTTTCTCAAATGATAAGAGATCTCTTCGCATATGTGATTCTACCACTTTCCCAATAATTTTTTTCATCTCTTTCTAGTCCTTTCTGTTCTGTTATTGTTTAAACAAATCTACTTCAGTCCCAGAGTTTATAGTAAGTAAATAGCTGGCAGGGATACAATATAATTGATCAGTTTTACCATTTTCTGCAGTTAAACATTTCATTTTTCTTTCTATCTAAGTAGTAACTCAGCTTGACTGTTCCATCTTTAAAAGTTGGAGAAGCAATGGATACAAAGCTCCCATAAGGTTCCCAGTTCCTGCATCCTATCTTGGTAAAGGGCCAGCTGAAAGGGACATCAGGACATTAGCAATAACTCAAGTTTGTGAGCTCTGGTACTTGTTTTATTTCCCTCTTTTGTTTGGATTTTATTTTTCTCTTCTTTTCTCTGTCCCTGAAGTAAAAATGCAATTGTGTACAGGTAAACATAAAATGATGCCCCCTGTCTTTCAAGTAAATGCAACAACAACAGCCTAGAGAGATTTATCATTGCACTTTGTAAAAACCCTTTTGATTTATTTATTTATTTGTATTATGCCCACCCTACCCCCTTACCCACTTCTCTGCACGCTGTGGCTGCTGATTCTTGTTTATTGGTGGTACATTTTCATCCATTCACGAAAAGGTGACACCACATCCATTTCAAATGACAGCTACCAAATAGGCTAGTCTAGCCTGATTAAGTGCATAGGGAGTTTCTTTTCTTTTTCCTTAAACAATAATTATTCACATAGCCTAGAAAGTTGGGGAGCATAAGAACATATTATTCTTTTACTTAGAGCAGTTAAAATTCAGTTAACTTCATGGCCTTATTGATAGGGGAAATTCTATATTTCTCAAAATATTTGCTTAATTGCCTGAAAAGTGACAGTTACACTTACCAAGGCAATCATTCAGTAAATAAAGGTAACAATGAGCTATTTGCAGGGTTATAATTTTACCCTTAAATAAAACATAAATAGATCACTGGCCATGCTAAAATCAATGATCTGTGAATCAGCCAAATGAAGATTCAGCATTAGTATGGTACAGAATTTGGGCAAATATATATTTGTGAATATTTTGTATATCTTATATACATTATATAATGCCCAAACTTCCATCTTCCTATTTCCCATCAAATCAGGAAGAACTTCAAGATGTGATCATAACCACAGACTACTGTGTGTGCTTGGTTATTATTCTGGGCTGTGAGCAGTAAAAGACAGGGCAGACTCTCCAAGGTTTTAGGCTTCCACTTGGTCCCAAAACCACTACCACATTTTTATATACTGGCAAATGCCTATCCTCATTCAAGCAGATTCAAAGAGCATAGTAGTAATGATTACTTACGTTTTTAAAAAGTAGAATACTAGTCCTTCCTCCTCATACAGAATTATGCTAAGCTAATAATGATAAGAAAGCAAAATAAAATGACAGTCTTAATTTCGGTGCATTTAATGGTTAAATTTGTTCTTTTAAAAAAATCAAGATGGGAAAAATAGCAAATGTCAGCTAGAGAATGGATACATCTTTCATGATGTCAAGTGGTTCTACCTGGCTAGCTTTCTTTGTACTCAGAGCAAGGGTGACTAAGAAAAGAACAGTTCTTTTGGGCCATTAGCTTTCTTGGCTCTGCTTCATGCCTGAGGAAAAGCATGTTCACTACTTCACTGTCTATATCACCTTGAAGTCCTAAGTCATTGTTTTGTTTCTTTTTGTTTTCATACTTTTAATAATTGATTGTTATGGACAGTTAGTCCAAGATCTCCCTCTTAAAGCTACTCACCTGAAGTGCCAAAGACCCACGGTGTCATACTTAGTTTAAAGGAGTTAGGCCTGTTTTCAAAAGCCAGAAGAAAAAGAGAAAATGAGATTAGAATGAGTGATTAGTGGTCTTGCTTTCAACACTTCCATCCTGGTGCCTGTGCTGCTGTGTGCACTACAGTGCCTTCGGCAACCCAGAGATCTGCACAGGCCTCAGAAGTGCCACAGAAATGGGTATGACAGAAGCAGGTCCTTTAGTTCACACTCATAGGCCTGGCTGTTATCTTCCAAACATGATACTGTGGTTGTGAAGCTGAGCCATGAATGGGTATCAGCTGCAGCCACATACTCTCCTGATCTCAGGCCTTCTCCGCGAAATGCCCAAGGCTGCTGGAAAAGCCTGCTGGCTTTGCTCTCCTCACAGCGACTTCTTCTCTGGGGCTTTCCTTGTTCTTCCTGCCTCCAGATTTCAGCCATGGCTACTCCAACCCATTCTCCAAATCTGAGTCAGTTTTGAAACTTCCTACTCAGAAGGTCCCCTGAGTCCACAGAAAAATGACCTTGTGCCTTCGGAAAATGACACCAACTAAAGATAGGAATGATAGCATTGGATAAGCTACAGAAAGTTTCAGGAGGGCAAATGATGCCTTCTATATTTGCATTTTCATAATGAAAATGGTCACTTCGAGGTTTAGAATGGGTCAAAGAAGTTTTGCACCTGGCGCTCTTCAATCATAATGGTAAACAGAGAAGAGCTGTAGGATTTTGAAAGTTTACCTTACCGTGAAAACTATTTTATTGGCATAGTGGAGCTTTTGTGTCATTTAAAAATTTTATTTGTCAAGAACCACAGCATACGATATAGATAGATGTTCTTCTTCTTATGGACTCAAAATTCAAAAGTTAAAAAGATAATCAATATATGAGATAGGGCTTATAATTACACTTAGAGGCCGGGTGCATGAATTCATGCACCAGTGGGGTCCCTTGGCCTGGTCTGTGGGGTCAAGCTGAAACAGGCTCTCCGACATCCCCCGAGGGATCCTGGATTGCAAGAGGGTGCAGGTCAGGCCGAAGGACCCGACCAGTGCACAATCAGGGCTAGGGAGGGACACAGGAGGTTGGCCAGCTGGGGAAGGACTACAGGAGGGCTCCAGGGCGTGTCCGGCCTGTCTCGCTCAGCCCTGATGGGCCGGACCCCAGCAGCAAACTAACCTATCCATCACATCAAAGATGCTGCCCCCTGGTGGTCAGTGCACATCATAGCAAGCCTGTTGAGTTGCCTTAGCATATCATTAGCATATTATGCTTTGATTGGTTGAATGACCAACCGTTCAACTGGACACTCAGCATATTAGGCTTTTATTATATAGGATATACCTTGTGAACCAAATATAAAAGTAAATAATTTGGAAAAAATTATTTTAAAAATGCACTAAATGTTAGTAGCAAGCACTCAGTTGTGGAATAATTCACTAATCTTTTTTATTATTATTCTCAGAAATTAATCATGTATTATTTTATAATTAAAGACAAATATTAATATTTTGGAAATCAAAACACAAGAAGATAATTGTGATTCTTTGTTGTTTTGTTTTTGAAAGCAGAAGTGATGTATATTTCAAAAATAGAAAATTACATGGTCTAAATTATAGAACTATAGGGTTTTTGATAGTGTTCCCTGATGTAACTATTTTAAGAGCCTATCCCTGAAAACAGAAAAAATAATTTTATTTTAATAACAAAGGTAGTTGCTTTTCACACAATTCTTCTCAAATATTCTTAGCTGGTATTTACCCTTAGATTTAAATATATCACCATTAATTTATGTCAAACTTCTTAAATTTATGTTTTCAGCCTGCAAGTCTTTGGATGGCAACATATTTTAGTTTTTTTGCCTGCAACTGTTCAAAATGTTACTGACCTTAAAACTACCTTCTTTGCTGTGCTGCAAATGTTTTGTGCTGCTATTCTATTTTCACTCAATCTTTGACTTTCCAAAATGAAAGGTCTCCCTTTCATTTTTCTTTGTAATTTCTTATTGCTCAAATCCCTTCATAATTTTATTTGCCTTCTCTAGGAAAACTTAAACACCCTCAGGAGGAGTGCTTACCACACCTCTGTAAGAAGTTTATTGTATTTTTCTTACTTTTTCAAATTTGGTTAATAGAATGCATTCAGTGTTATTTCTAAGGAGTCTCTTAAAAATACCTCAATTAAAAAATGGAAGTTTGTCACCCAGATACTTACTGTCCATTGAGCACCTACAGACTGAAGTGGTGGTCCATAAGGCATTGTTATGGCAGATGGGTGGGTGGGTGGAGCCAAGGCCAGCAGTAGAAAGGAGGCAGTAGCCGTGGCCCTGGCAGCTTGGGACCAAGTGCAAGGAATAGAAGCACCAGGATTCTGCAGAGACTGTTCAAATTCTCTGTCATTTCTTTGTCCCTCAGTTTGCTTGCAGAGCAACATAGGTGACAGCAGTGGCATTTGGTAAGAACGGATCCTATATAGAAACTCTTTGTGGACTAAAGAATACAAATCTAAGCAACAGGCATGTGGTAGACCTGTTGATATTGGCCCAGCATATCCCAGCTTATCAGCAAGAGCTAGAGAGGGAGTTTTTATTATTTTTTTTATTTTTATTTTTTTAAATATATTTTATTGATTTTTGACAGAGAGGAAGGGAGAGAGATAGAGAGTTAGAAACATCGATGAGAGAGAAACATCGATCAGCTGCCTCCTGCACATCTCCTACTGGGGATGTGCCCGCAATGCAGGTACATGCCCTTGATCGGAATCGAACCTGGGACCTTTCAGTCCTCAGGCTGATGCTCTATCCACTGAACCAAACCAGTTTCAGCGAGAGGGAGTTTTTTAAAAACTGAAGCAAATGTATGGTAAAACAGGCATGATGGCCTTCACCAATTTCATATTATAAGATCCCAATTTTGAAATAATGGAAAAACCCCAGTCTTAAAGACATACTATACAATTAATCTGGTAATTTGTCCTAGATTAGTTGTCCAACTAACCAGAAGAATCAAAATAGACATACATTTTACAACTGTCAAATGTTCCTTCAATTCTGATTCCAAATAAATTATTTGGTGTTGTTGGATGTAAACAAATAAAATTGAAAAAAAGTTTTATAGAGGACATTGACGTTATATAACTCTGCTTTCATTTTCTATCCAAATAAATAAAAAATCTGGACAGAACATGAGAAAGTGAGACGCACAGAAAAAGAAAAGCATGGAAAATATTTTTAGCAATTTTAACATGGTAACAATATTTTCTCATCACTAGCTTGTTATTCTGCAGATGCTTAAATCTAATTAGGACTGGTCCATAAACAACAAATGTAGCTCTGGTCCCCAATGTTTTAACCATTCCCATCTTCATCACATATCAGAAAATAGCTAAAAGTCTTATTTTGGCCTTAATATTTTAGGTTATCTTAGAGTTTTATAAAGAAACTAGAGGCCTGGTGCGTAAAAATTTGTGCACTCGCCCGGGGGGGGGCGGGGCGCGTTTCCTCAGCCCAGCCTGTGCCCTCTCACAGTCTGGGACCCCTCGGGGGATGACCATCTGCTGGCTGAGGCCTGCTCCCCAGGGGATTGGGCCTAAGCTGGCAATCAGACATTCCTCTGGCAGTTCGTCAGCCCTCGGGGAATGTCCACTTGCCAGCGGGGAGCAGACCTAAGCTGCAGTCGGACATCCTTAGTGCTGCTGAGGAGGCAGGAGAGGCTCCCACCACCACCACTGTACTGGCAGCCATCAGCCTGGCTTGTGGCTGAGCAGAGCTCCTCCATGTGGGAGCTCACTGACCACCAGAGGGCAGCTCCTGCATTGAGCGTCTGCCCCCTGGTGGTCAGTGTGTGTCATAGTGACCAGTCATTCCCAGTCTTTCTGCTGTTAGGGTCAGTTTGCGTATTACCCTTTTACTATATAGGATAGAGGCCTGGTGCACGGGTTGGGACTGGCTGGTTTGTCCTGAATGGTGTCCCTGATCATGGTGGGGGTTCCGCTTGGGTGCCTGGGCAGCCTGGGTGAGGGGCTGATGGCTGTTTTCAGGCTGCCTGCACCCCCTTCAGGGTGGGGGTCCCCACTGGGGTACCTGGCCAGTCTGGATGAGGGGCTGAGGGCTGTTTTCAGGCAGGCCAAGCCTGCAACTGAAGCTCCCAGTCTCTCCTTTTTTACTTTTCTTTTTTATTCTGGGATTTATTTACCTTCGGTAATTGAAACTTTGTTGCGGCTCCAGCTCAGAGGCTGACCGGCTAAAAGCAGGTATCTGGGGTTTGTTTAGCTTCTATAATTGCAACATTGTTGCATCTGGAGTTCAGAGCTGGGCCGCAGCAGGCAGGGAACCTTGGCTTCTTCCAACGTTGGGGCAACCAAGCCTCATGTTCGCTTCAGCTGCGTGGCTGCCGGCTGCCATCTTGGTTGGCAGTTAATTTGCATATCACCCTTATTAGCCAATGGTAAGCATAGCGGAGGTATGGTTAATTACTATGTTTGTCTATTATTAGATAGGATTAAGAACTTCATATTAATCATTTTATTTGGTGCACACATGAGTGTGTGTCTATGTATTTATTATTAAACTGTGGCAATGAATTAATTTTGTTACTTGAACTTTCTTTTGATAAATACTATTACCAATTATCAGTTGATGCAAAAATCATTGAATGAATGATGTTGGGATATTACATATTCACCTCATTTAAAATATCACTTATATACTGTAAATTTATAATAAGTTTAGTGGATATATTTGGAGTGCACATACTTTTTAGTACTGCCTTAACCAAGTGATCAGATTTAGCATCACCAATAGTGAAATAAAACTTAAGTGGCATTTTACATGAAGAAATTTAAAAAAACCACACAACCTGTCATATGTGGTGTTTTTGCTAAAGAGAGACAGTTAATATAAAGTAACCAGTTATGAAAAAACAGTCAAAGAGGGCCAGACTATCTACATGAAAATTGGTCTCATTCCTAAATAATTTGTGGCATGGATCAACATTATGGATTAAACTAGATAAAATTAAATTAATTTTAACAGTTAGGTATTTTTATGCCGGGAGCCGGTCCATCCTTGCTGTTTCAAAGGACCTGGCATATATGGCATACGGTTCTTAATATGTTTGCTCACCTTCTTGGCCCTGTGTTTTAACCAAGGTCACCTCTCCGAGAAAGGTTGAATCCCCAGGTAGGGATTTTCCCCTGAAGTTAGGGAGGGAATAAAACCCCTCAACTAAGTGCCAGGCGGGTAATTAATCACTTTAACTATGAACAATCATGCTTAAGCTACATAATCTTTACTCCCTGGAATGGAGATAAGAAACGCCCTAACCTTTGGAATAGAGATTGATAGGATTGAATCAACTGGTATAAATACAGATGTAACAAGACAGCAAGACACAGAACTCAGAACACAGAACTCAGAACACAGAACTTAGAACACAGAACTTACAAGAAGACAGAACCTACACAGAACCTACAGACAGAAGAGCTTCGCTGGAGAGAGCATGGCAAAAGATCCTGGACTGAACCTGACTACAGAAATTGCCAAGAGAACCTGACTAGAACCTGGTGACTGAACCTGGCTGGAGAGCCTGGACGGAACCTGGCTGGAGAACCTAGCGAGGGAACGTGGCCACAGAACCTGGCTGGAGATCCGAAGCAGAACCTCTCTGGAGATCCAGACCAGAACTTGGCTGGAGATCCTGGCTGGAGATCCTGGCTAGGCTGCTGATCAACTGAACGCTGTCTCCGTGTCATTCCTTCTTCACCGACTCCGTCTACGCCTTTGGGAACCCCTGGACCTGCTGGGGTTGGACCCCGGCATTTTTATTTTATTGTAATTATATTGGAAAATATTCTCATTCTCAAGAAATGCGTGATAAAGTATTTACAAGTATTATGTCATGATGTCTGAAAATTACCTCAAAGGATTGACTGTCACTTTTAACAACAAAAGGTATCAAAACATACAGATAAAAGGAAAGCAAATGGTAAAATATTAATAATTAGTGAAAATAGTGAAGAGTAGATGAATATCCATTGTGTTGTATTTAAACTTTTCATTGACTAGATCCTGACTAATGTCTCCTACCTAGAGCTGAAAGATTAGAAAATAAATGAACTGAGGCCAGCTCAGGGAAACTTTTTGCCAGGGTTTCCCAGGGAGCTGTGTGTGCAATTCATTTATAGCCAAGTGTCTATTAATGGCTTCAGTTTGTTTAGAGGGTAAGTACAGAACAGATATGGCAATGAGACATCTGGGAGTGAAATTTGTTGCATATGTGACTATAAAAGTATGAATATAAATGTGCTTGGGTCAATAAGGCAGAGAATATATATGTGTATATCATTAAATAATGCAGTTGTAGTAAATTTGGAAGAAGCTAATTGTAATTAAGAGCATATTGAATAGCTTTAGATCATCTATAAGAGTGTGCACATTCTTACTCATACAAGATTTCCAAAGGTATGAGAATGATATGAAGATCAATACCACTCTAGTTGATTATAAGAATCTAAAAAGATTAAGTTGAACATTTTCACAGACTAAATGACAATATAACAAATCAGAAACTTTGAGGTCAAATAAAAGGCAACCTAATTCCCATACCCTGTGGATAGTGTGGAGAGCATTCCTCAGACTTGACATAGAACTAACAAACGCAGGTGCTTGCTTGTGTATTTTACCTCTTTATGCCACTGGAAGCTATTGTCTTCATTATCTCAAACCCTCTCTAAGGCCGGCAAAAGAAAAGCTTCTTTTATTTTGTAGTTAAATTCCTTTTTCAATTTATTTTATACATTTAGAAAACCTTGACATTACGAAGTACCAATACAGAAATTAAACTCAAGTTAAAATTTCTTTGCATAAGGAATCATTGCCTTGGCCATCTGTTAAATATATTCGAACAGGTCTGGCAGAATATTGCATCTGCTCTTGTCTTCCCTTATAGCTTTATCAGCTTTAAAGGTCAACTGTGATAGTGTTTATTAAAGAAAAGGACAAGGGAATTTGCTTCACCTTTAAATCTTTCACATGTTTTGCATTAAGCTATCTTCTCAAGACATAGAGCCCATTAAAGCAAAACTGGCCACATTTGTGGATTATAAAACATGTATAGCTTTCTTCATTGCAGAAGGGTTGGTTTATTTTTAATCACTACAGTTTAAATATAGTTGAAAATTGAGAAAAAATTAAGTACACGGATCTTGAATTTGTTTAAATCACTAACCATCAGTGATACATATTCTTCTTAAATCAACTGTTAACCAAGATAAATGTTTCAAAATTTTGGAGATATTAAATATCATTCAAGCAAGTTCAATAACAAATATAAAATAAGATTACCAGTTGATTTTTTTGCTTACATATCTTTTTTATTTAAAAATTTTCCAAATTGCCGAAACCGGTTTGGCTCAGTGAATAGAGCGTCGGCCTGCGGACTGAAAGGTCCCAGGTTCGATTCCGGTCAAGGGCATGTACCTGGGTTGCGGGCATATCCCCAGTGGGAGATGTGTAGGAGGCAGCTGATCGATGTTTCTCTCTCATCGATGTTTCTAACTATCTCTCTCCCTTCCTCTCTGTAAAAAATCAATAAAGTATATTTAAAAAAAAAAATTTGCAAATTAATGTTACCCTTCAAAGTGGAAAAATAAATTATTTCTATTTATTGATTGCCTTTTATGTCCCAGGACCAATACTAGATGTTTTTATAAGTCAATTACCTCTAAACCTAAAAAAAAACAAAATCCAAAAAACAAAAAAATGCTTTAAATTTAAGTAAATATTCTGTGTGGTACAAAGCATATTTGGAAATTATTATTATTATTATTTTTGAATCAAGGTGGATATGTTGGCAAAGGAAACTAAGAAGCAATGCCAGAGATATAAGCAAACATACAGAGGAAAGTGATATAGTGAGTAAAAAAAGAAAAAAAAAAGTAAAGCTATTGAGTACAAATTGGTAATTACAGAATAGTCACAGACATGTAGATTTTAGCATAGGAAATATAGTCAATAATAGCATGATAACTATCTATGGGGCCAGGTGGGTACTTGAAGCAGCAGGGGGTAGGAGAGGGCACTCTGTAAAGTATGTGATTTTCCAACTGCTTTGCTATTCACCTGAAACTAATTCAGAATCATACTGAATGTAAATTGTCATTGAAAAAAAAAAAAAAGCATAATGAGCCTTCCAGAAGTCAAGAGTGCCAACTGAGTCAAATGCTGCTAAGTGAATGAGATAATTCTAGCATAGATCCATTGGGTTTACTGTCATAAAACTCATAGGTAGCCAATTTGGAGGAATTCTGAGGAAAAGAGCCAGACTAGAGTGGCTTGAGGCATAAGGACTAGGAGACAAGCTTGTTTCAATATTGAGAATTTCCCATTCTTCACAACTGTCTGATGATGAAATGAACTACGTAAGAGATAATGTGTTTTCTGTCAAAGGAAATGCTCAAGGTGATTTTCAATTTCAGGGATGTTATGGCATAGACTTAAGCACTTGTTGGGAGGTGAATGCACTATATTTAATTACTGAATTCTTTGGGTAACAGACACTTTATATGAGCTAGAGAAGATTTAGGAATTATTTTTATATCTCCACTGGAGGCCCGGTGCACAGATTTGTGCACCAGTGGGGTCCCATGGCCTGGCCTGCAGGAATCAGGGGATCAATGGACCTCCGCGCCACCACAGCCCTGTCTTGCTCGCCAGCTCATCGGGCTCCAGCCCACTGTCTGCTTCAGTCTAGTACAGCATGGAGTAGTGAGTGAAGTTCCAGGCAGCCAGGGAACATTGGGAGCCTGGGCTGGGTGCCTTGCTGCTCCCGCTCATCCCGGCCCCGCTGCGCCTGCTCAGGCACCAAGGGAGAGTGTCCATGGGAGAGGCTCACACCACCGCAGCTGCGTTCACCAGCCATGAGCTGGGTGTCTGATGCCTGATGGTCAGCTGAGCAGCGTTCCCTTTGTTGGAGCTCACTGACCACCAGGGGGCAGCTGCTGCATTGAGCGTCTGCCCGCTGGTAGTCAGTGTGCATCATAGCTACCAGCTGGTCATCTGGTCATCCTGTTGCTTAGGCTTTTATATATATATCTATATATATATATATATATATATATATATATATATATATATATATATATATATATATATATATATATATATATATATTAGAGGCCTGGTGCACAAAAATTTGTGTACTCAGTTGGGGGGAGGCTGGGGGGGTCCCTCAGCCCGGCCTGTGCCCTCTCTCAGTCTGGACCCCTCGGGAGATAACGACCTGCTGGCTTAGGCCTGCTCCCGGGTGGCAGAGGGCAGGCCCAATCCCTAGGTGCAGCCCCTGGTCTGGCTCAGAGCAGGGCCGACTGAGGAATTGGGGCGCCGCCCCCTGTCATGCACAGAGCAGGACGGATCGGGAGGTTGCGATGCCACCCTCAGTCACACTCAGGGAAGGGCCGATTGGGGGGTTGGGGCACCGCCCCCTGTCACACTCAAGGCAGGGTTGATGGGGAGGTTGCGGCACCACCCCCTGTCACACACAGAGCAGGGCCAATCAGGGGGTTGGGGCGCTGCCCCCTGTCACTCACAGAGCAGGGCCCATCAGGGGGTTGGGGCTGCGTACCCTGTCACGCACAGAGCAGGGCCCATCAGGGAGTTGGAGAGCTCCCCCCTGTCACTCACAGAGTAGGGCCGATAGGGGAGTTGGGACAACGCCCCCTGTCACACGCAGAACAGGGCGGATCAGGCAGTTGGGGCGCCACACCCTGTCACACACAGAGCCGTAGGGCGATCAGGGGGTTTGGGCGCTGCCCCCTGTCACGCTGATCCTGGTGCCAGGAGGCCTCGTGGCTCCGCTGATCCCGGTGCTGGGAGGCATATTACCCTTTTGCTATATTGGATAGAGGCCTGGTGCACGGGTGGGGGCCGGCTGGTTTGCCCTGAAGGGTGTCCTGGATCAGGGTAGGGGTCCCCACTGGGGTACCTGGCCAGCCTGGATGAGGGGATGATGGCTGTTTGCAGCTGTTCACACACCCTTCAAGGTGGGGGTCCCCACAGGGGTGCCTGGCCAGTCTGGGTGAGGGGCTGAGGGCTGTTTTCAGGCTGGCGGGTGACTGAAGCTCCCAACCACTCCTTTTTTTTCTTTTTTTTAAAATTCTGGGCCAGCTTTAGCTCTGAGGCTTGGCTCCAGCTCTTAGGCCTCAGCTGCTGAAAGCAGGTATCTGGTTTGTTTGGGTTCTATAATCGAAACACTGTTTCCACTCCAGCTCTGAGATCCCGGCTGCCTGAAAGCAGGTTTCTGGGGTTTTGATTAGCGTCTATATTTGTAACAATATTTCAAACTGCAAACTCAGAGGCCGGCAGCGGCAGGCGGGGAACGTTGGAGTCCTCCATCACTGAAGCAAGCAAACCTCATGTTCGCTTCAAGCTCCTGGCTTCCAGCTGCCATATTGGCTGGCAGTTAATTTGCATATTGCCCTGATTAGCCAATGGGAAGGGTAGCGGAGGTACGGCTAATTACCATGTTTCTCTTTTATTAGATAGGATATATATATATATATATATATATATATATATATATACACACACACACACATATATATATATATAATCTTTATATATATGCATTTTATTCTTTAAATACTAAATTAGCAGTTATAGATCAAGACTTATCTTTGAGAACCTCCTGGTATATTGAGCAAACTAGACTTTCAAGTCATTAGAAGGCAAAAAAGAATAAGAAATTCCTGAGAAATCATAACAGAAACATCATCCCCTCAAAATTATTGGGAAAATAAAATTTTAATTGACAAGTAATATCCTTCCATATATAATCTAGAATAATTATGCCTTCAATCTAAATTAATAAAAGTACATTGATGAATAAAGAAACAAAAAGCAGGAAAGACCTTTGGCCTGAAGAAATTAAGGCATATCAGAAAATAAATAAGGTATTTGGTGTTATAAAATTAAACATATGTCTATGTAACCAAAAGGTGAGTGTAACAGCTAAGCATTGGAGAGCAAGAATGTTAAGTTTATTCTGAACAATCTCATAATAGGAATGGTCCTACTTGAAACCCAAAATATTTGGAGTACTTGTCCAAGGCCCCCATATTATAGATGGCACCTATTGGTAATATCAACAAATACTTTAAATATCTACTATGTCCATTGCAAAAATATGGGTACAGTGGGGCCTTGACTTATGAGTGTCCCGACTAACAAGTTTTTTGAGATACCAGCTGTCTCTTGGCTGATTTTTTGCATTGAGTTGATAAATTTGAGTTAACGAGCTCCTTAATGAGCTCTTTAATGAGCTCGGTCTTGGAACGAATTAAACTCATAAGTCAAGGCCCCACTGTACTAGGGAAATAGTGAACAGACAAAAGTCCCTGACTTAATGGAGTCAGTGTTCTCATGCAAGAGAAAAACAATGCTGGCATTATTAAATAAAATGTAGAACATCCTAGAGAGTAATAAGAACCAAGGAGAAAAAGTAAAACTAGATAGGAATATAAAATGTCAGGGAACAGAACCAACCATTCTCTCTCTATAAATAATTTCAGTGTCAAGTGATGCTATGTATAGGGTAGTAATGACACCTTTAGCTTACCACAGTTTCCACTAGTCCTTCTGCAACCTACCCCATTAGAAATACAATAAATCTCTTAAAGATATGCACATTACAGAAGCTCAGCCTTGAGAGTTTTCTCTTCAATTCCATACTTCCAACTACATGGTAACCCCTAATATCTTCCTATATTGAAATTTTGGAGTGCTAATGAAGTAGATGTGTATGAGCAGGAAAAACAATAAAAATGCTGCTTGGTGAGCATATATTTGGAAGAAAAAGATTTGGGTGAATTAAGTATTTAATATATATATATAGCCTGAGCATGTCAGGTTAAGATGACCAGATATACTCATTTCAAAAATAAGGTTGCCCATGACCCCAGAATAAGATCAATCTTAATTAAGGTTTTCTATACCTAAAACAGACCTCAAATGGGCAATATCATGAATTCATTTTGAGAGGTTTTCCATGGATAGAAAAATGACTTAAGTTAATACTCCTGGGTCTCTCTGAGGTCTTAGGCAGTTCTTTCTCATCACCCAGAGATCAGTGATGTCAGCTTTTACCCCATGGATTTTAAAGCCTGTGTTCTTCTACAGTGTCTTCTTGAGAAGTAATTATTATGAACTCTCAAAGTCTGTGCTGGTGGGCAGTCGTCATAGTAGTCTCCTAATCTGCAAGATCATTCATTTTGAATTCTTGTAGATTAACCCTTGTTCTGCCAGATATAGCTTTACCTCAAAAATGGACATAACTAGTCCCTTAATTAAGTCCCTTTCACTAAGTTATCTATATTACTGCTTTAAAGATGGCTGGGTAATAACAAAGATAACTAACTAACTATAGATACTGATTCTAACTGCGGGGACCTGTCTTCTGAGTCTAGCCAGGGGAAGAGGCGATTCTGCAAGCCACCAGCTAAAGCCAACCTCCCTTCTTTTCTACCAGGCGATGGCTATGTGACCACGCCATTTCCCAAAGGGGGATTATCCCAAAACAGAGTTTGGAGGTGGCCTCCAAATAGAAAAACATGTATATCCCTGGTCTTCTCTATTCTGTTTTAAATTACAACACTCACCTGATACCAACACTTCAATACATTTTGTGCTACACTAAGTCCTGTGTACTTTCTTTTTTTCAATTTTCATTAGCACTCCAAGGTGAAATTAAAAAATAAGTTCAAGTCATTACTATTTTTATGTCCTATACTTTTATTCCAATTCTACCTCATAATTCTTTAGAGCAGGGAATATATATATATTTTCTTTTTCTTTAGCTTCCATTGTTGTTACTTTCTTACAGGTTGCTCTGAGACTTTCATGTTGTAAATTTAAAAGTGTTGCTTGGGGTCAGTCCTATAGTAACAAGAAATCTATCCCCTACTTGTGACCATCCCCATCTCTCACTGTCCAAAGATTCCAATCCATGGATCTAGGGTTGAAGTTTATTTAAGGGGAGTCCAAAGTTATTAGGTAAACCATAGACAGTGAAATGCCCACATGCTTTAAACACCACTATCAAAAATGCATGTGTTGTATGCCTGCAAGATTGCATATAATTTAATATTTCTTTAAAAGGCTAGACAAGGGAAATATTTTAATATAATTACAGTTTACTGGTGGGGGAAAAAACCCGATTCCCTGAAATGTTACATAATGTTTTATGTAAAATGGAGAAATTTACCAGAAAGGTACTACAGTAATTTGGAGTCCACATACTCATAGATTCTTCTAATTCTAATTTGTCCTTTCCTGGTAGTCAGCAAGATCCTAATGCTTTTCTTGACTACGCAAAGAGGTGATTTCTTTTCAGTAAATTAAATCAATTTCCATTTGTTCTTGGTCTAGGAAATTTTATTTTCTCTTGTCTTTATTCAATTTTCAATTCATTCTTCCCAGAGCATAAATCAATGTCTTCCTTTGATTTCATGGCAGGTATCCCTATTTCTTTTGTACTATAGTAGAGCCAGAAAAAAAAAATCATTACATTAAACATCATTCCAAGCTTTGAAGCTTTAGTGATGCAAAGTAATCAATATCAGGGCACTTATAACTCTATGAAAATACACAAAGCTTAATAGTCAAGAAGATAAATACCTTTGGAGAAATAATTAGAGATCCTTGGTTAGGTTTACCATTTCAGCACAATATCATTGAGCCAATATAGCATAAACCAAAAATAAAATAATTACTCATAGCTTAACTGTCAGAAGAACTTAAGTCACATTGATGATTTCGTTAAGATTCTATTCCTCTTTTTCCTGCACCAGTCTACCTGTTTTGGTGTAGGTTTAGAATTGGCACTGTGTTAGTTTGCTAGGGATGCCATAACAAAGTACCAGAAAGGGTGGCTTAAACAACAGAAATTTGTTTTCTCACAGATCTGGAGGCTAGATTTCTAAGAACAAAGTGTAGGAAGGGTTGGTTTCTTCTGAGACCTCTGTCCTTGACATATAGATGGCCATTTTTTCTGTCCTGTGTCTTCACCTGTGTTTTGTGTCTTGACCCTCTGTACATGTGTCCTAATCTCTTCTTGTAAGGACACTAGTCATATTAAATTAGGACCCACTCTAGTGATCTAATTTTACTTTATTACCACTGTAAATAGTCTCTCTAAGTGCAGTAACATTCTGAGGCACTAGGTATCCAGACTTGAACCTATGAACTTGTGGGGAGGGAAAAATCCAGCCCATAACAAGTACAATTATCCCTAGAGATCTCTGTGTAGTCTGGCAGAGATCATAACATTTTCCAGGAAACCAAATACTGAGGTGAAATTCAGATTCATCTTTTGCATCTTCCCTGATAAAAGGTAAACATACTACTATAGACACCAGAGAGACAACTTGTAACCATATGTATTAAAAAAGTGGCAAATAAGAGAAAACCTTAGTTTTAAGCTTCTTTGCTTACTTTATATTCAATGTTTGAATTCTCTTTCCATCCCCCTACTGTCTCACACTCCCCTATCAACATGTAGAACTACTTGCATGAGCATTATGAACATTAAGCCTTGAAGTTTGTCCTATTATTGAAAAAAGTGATTTATTTTGTCCAATTAAGTCAATATCTGATCAATTCTAAGTATTATCATTATGCAATTAATAATTTAATCCTCATAGTGCATAAGTACAGTTTATCATTCTTGAAAAATATTACCGGATGCAAAAATAATGAATTGAAAAGAACAAAATTTCTTTAAAATTATTGTTTATCATCTAACAACAGAGCTCATGATTAAATACATTTTAAAAATCAGAATTTATTAATACCAGTCGATTATGTTCAGGTAGTACTAGAAAAAATTAGCATAATGACTTCATGTCAGAGCCTTATATCTGTGGGTATGATGAATTTACAGGTTTAATCCAGATGATAGGGAGTAGTGATGAGAGGGACCAAGAACTAAAATGTTGAGACATGGACTTCAGTACTTTGAAAGACACTTTAAAATCCTCTGAAATAGATGTATAATTGCAGCTTTTAACTGAGACTCTTAGAGGAATAGCACTAAAGCACTTTATATTCAATGCAGTGAAATTCGTGGAAAGTGTAACAATAAAACCAACAATTTCTAAACTCCAATGTATATAGTTGGAAAGTATGTTACATGTTTATATAATCGCAAATATCCACATGTTTAAGATAATCGGTGAGTACTTAATGCTTAATAACTTGAGTGTCACTCTAATTTGTGACAGACTTTTTAATATTTATTATTATACATAAATATAAATGATTGATATTTTCAGTCAGTAATTCCAGCTTCCATCTATTGTTTTTTTCAATTTACTTCTCCAGTGGCCCTTGATTTTATCTGTGCTTGTTTGTAGATACTTAAAATGAACAGAAACACAAACTAAAGTCTAAGAAAATCTCCAAGGTATTAGATGCTATGGCTTACCAAATCATGAAAGCCAAAAATGATTATGGCTTAATTTATTTTAATCACTGAAAGTTTCCTATATAATAAAGAGATAATATGCAAATTAACCCTCATGCCCTCACAACATGGCTGCCTATGACCAGGCCAGAAGGGGGGCTAGTGAGGGACGACCAAACGACTGAACAAGCAGGCTGCGTGGGGAGACTAGGTCAGCAGGGGGGTTAGTGAGGGACGACCAAATGACTGAACAGCAGGCTGCATGGGGCAAGCAGGCTGGCGGGGGGTCCATGAGGGGTGACCAGGCTGGTGGTGGTGGGGCAGATGGAGGCGACCAGGCCAGCAAGGGGGGCTATTGGGGGTGACCAGGCTGGTGGGGGGCAGTTAAGGGTGTCAAGGTCAGCAGAGGGGGGCAGTTGAGGGTCACCAGGCTGACAGGGTGGGCAGTAAGCAGTGATCTGGCCAGTAGGGGGATGCAGTTCAGGGCAATTAGGCTGGCAGGAGAGCAGTGAGGGGCAACTAGGTCAGTGGGGTGGAGGGAGTTGAGGGTGACCAGACTGGCAGAGGGGGGAAGTTGGGGGTGACCAGACAGGAAGGCAGGTGAAAGATTAGGAGCCAGCGGTCCAGGATTGTGAGGGGAATGTCTGACTGCCGGTTTAGGCCTGATCTCTGGGATTTGGCCTAAACCGTCAGTTGGACATCCCCCAAGGGGTCCTGTATTGGAGAGGGTGCAGGCTGGGCTGAGGGGTTCCCTCGCCCCGTGCATGAATTTCATGTACCCTGCCTCTAGTCCTATATATTAAAAGGCTAATATGCAAATCAACCAAACGGTGGAATGACTGGTTGCTGTGATGCACACTGACCTCCAGGGGGCAGACACTAAACACAGGAACTGCCCCCTGGTCATCACTGCACTTCCACAGGGGAGCGCTGCTCAGCCAGAAGCCCAGAAGCCAGGCTCATGGCTGGCGAGAGCAGCAGCACTGGCGGGAGCCTCTCCCGACTCTGCAGGAACTCTAAGGATATCCGACTGCTGGCTTCACTTGGCCAAGCCATCACTTGGCCATCCCTTGATGGCTCCTTGACTGTGAGAGGGCACAGGCCTGGCTGAGGGACCCCCCTACCCAAGTGCACAAATCTTGTGCACTGAGCCTCTAGTTTTTATATAGTTGTTGATGTTAAAAAATATATAGCAATCAAAAATATTTTTATAAAGCATGCTGCTAAGATGCTAAGATATTTTAAAAGATAATTTTATTATCACTTTCATTTAGATGAAGGACAGTGTCAAACTTTAAAGAATAGAAAGTAAACACAGCAAACCAAATGGTTCTAAGCTTTCACAGCTCAATTATTAGACCTGCTTGAATAAAATAAACATGTCAGATCAAGACACTTGTTTTCTCCCAATTTATGTAGATGAGCACCTGGTAAACTGTTTTACAGTGCAGATGCTCAAAATGTTTTATTTTAAGGCTTTTGAAAAGTGTTATTTTTCAATATTATGTTAAAATAATATATACATACCAATACTTATCTTTGAAAGTATATATGCACAAATACATCCTCATATATGTACTTAATTAACATATATGTGTATATGATATACATATATATGCATGAGTATATATAGACATATATAATATAAATGTAAGTTATATAAATATTAAATCTGTGTATATAATATATATATTTATTCATGCTCTTTAGTAATTTATAGTCTTGAAACATGTAACAAACTACAAATGATAGATCTTTTGTAAAACATAAAGAATCACATAGCTTCTCATTTTAAATGACCTATTAAAAATACTACAGTATTTACCGAGAGTACATATGTCATATAACCACAACAGCACCCAGAATATTGTGGTATACATATTATACATAAGCAATATATGCCTCTTTTAATTTGAACAGATGGGCATACAAATTTTATAAAATGACAGAAGATATGCAGCTTTTTTTCTGACTAAAAGAACAAAGAAGCAAAAAACAACTTTAGATAAGGAACAAAGAAAGCACACACACACACGCACACACACACAAAATGAAGCAAACAAATAAGAAGTAGATTTTACTTTTAAAGAAATTGCTGAAGCTAATTTAAGTTATTTTTCTAATTTTTAGTAGAAATAAAGAAGACTCACTGATGTCTGTATTTGTCCTTTTAGAGAGCTTTCTCACAAAAAAGAGTTAAAATATGGAGTAGTGTGCAATAATTGAACATAATGTACAAGGTGTTGTTCAAGGTATTAAAAACAAAATTCTGAAAGAAAATAGAGCAATTACATAATATATAACACAAAGCATTCAATTTAAAAATAAATTGTGTCAATTTAACAAATGAGCTATAAATTTACAAGAAGATAGACATAAGGGCCTTCTTTTACAATTGTGATGTTAATAAACGATATGTATTCGTATTTTAATCTCTATGGCATATTAAAGAAAAACAGTTCAACAGTTTACAAAGTAACTAGAAGCCAAGTGCACGAAATTCGTGGGGTGGTGCCCCTAAGCCTGGCCGGCAATCAGGGACTATCGGGGCCATCTTGTCCAGTCCCGATTGGGGCTGGGCCGGCAGGGGCACCTGCTGGCTGCTGGATGGGGCCAGAGGGATGAGAGGGACTGGAGGAGATTGGCTGGCCATGGGAGGTTGGCTGTGGGAGCACACTGACCACCAGGGGGCAGCTCCTGCATTGAGCGTCTACTTCCTGGTGTCATAGCGACTGGTCGTTCCAGTCATTCTGGTCATTCAGTCATAATGGTCGCTTAGGCTTTCATATATGTAGATTTTAAAATAAATAAAATTATTGAGTTTTGGGTTTTTTTTTTTAACAATATAAAAGGAAACCTATAGACAATGACATAATCTAGTTTCTTTTCTCATCTCTTCCGTTTCCCTGACAGACCACAACTGCCTTGTGATTTTCACTATCAATCATCGACTTATTGACTAGAAGCACATGCCACTTTTCAGGACATGCCCTGGAAAGTGAAATTAATATTCTTCTCTTCTGCCTTTCCCAAAAGCATCTGCTCATCGAAGTAAATGACTGCTTCTTTCTAGCTCTACCCTTCCTCTCTAATCAAGGCAGGCTCAAGAAATGGGAATGAGCGTGTATTATCCTGTAGAAAGGAAGAGAGACAGGACATAATAATGTATCACAGGGCCAGGCTGGTGTGGCTCAGTGGTTGAACATCAACCTATGAACCAGAAGGTCACTGTTCAAATTTTGGTCAGGGCACATGCCCAGGTTGCAGGTTTGATCCCTAGTATGGGGTGTGCAGAAGGCAGCTGATCAATGATTCTCTCTTGTCTTTGATGTTTCTATCTCTCCCTCCCACTTTCTCTCTGAAATCAATAAAAATATGTTTTAAGAAAATAATGTAGCACAGGAAGAGTAAGCCAATAAAAATATCTGCCCTTAATGGGGACCTTTCTTTTAAAAAGAACGAAACAGAACAACAACAAATGAGACTGGATCTCTTTTGAGAACCTGACTCAAGAAATTCCTTATTGGCAACACCACCTGTCTTCAGAGAGCCAAACTGGTTAAGGAGAAAACACGTTTGTCCTTAATTTTTTTACTATGACATGTTTCTTCAGAGCCCAGACAACAGCTTGACTTATTGACCTGATTGACTTATTTTGTCAGGAAATTTCTCAAAGCAAAACATGAACTACTGGTCATATTTCAGAATGAGGTATTTATTATTTATTTATTTATTTATTTAGGTTTGGTTTGTTTTTGATCTGATGAACAAGCCTGCATATCTTTTTACTACAACTGTATTAGCCATCTCAGATAAGAAAAACTGTTATTTTATTCTTATATTTCTGAAAACAGATGCATTATAATTTGGGCATGATGTGTTTGCTATGTGTTCTTGAATTTCTAAAATTCTTTCTTCTTTATATTCAGTATATATTATTGGTGATTAGAATTATTATGTGATGCCATTATATTTTGAAATGTCAGGTCATAGTTTAAAAACCCTCTCTCATTTTGGTCAATTGTTTAAAAGATTTTTGGACATTTCATCTTTCCAGATACACAATAACAGAACTGTAAAACAAACTTGAAACTACATTGCAGGTCGCATTTGAACATGAGGGATCAGTTACTGATAACTTGATATTTTAATTCGAACTAATGGTTAAAATTAACTTGTTTTTAACAGGTTCAAATTTTAATGCTATTTTTTTAAGAAGGAAAATCAAGATGGCTATACAATGAGATGTATTACTTTTAAAAAATAAATGGTAAAAAGTATCCTGAATATGAATGAAACACCCACATATGCTTGAGCAGTCTGTATGGTATTAGAAATGATCCTATAGAATAAAGAGGTAATATGCAAATTAACCCTCACACCTTGACAAGTAGGCTGCCTATGACCAGGTCAGAAGGGGTGTTAGTGAGGGACGACCAAAGACTAAACAAGCAGTCTGTGTGGGGCAACCAGGCCGGTAGGGGGGTTAGTGAGGGACGACCAAACGACTGAACAAGCAGGCTACGTGGGGCAACCAGGCTGGCGGGAGGGCAGTGGTAGGATGTAACATTCAGGACTACCTAAAATGAAAATAGGATGTTCTCATCATGCACTATGCTCTCAAAAGATCCAGGAGTAGAATATTGAGCACTGTTTTGTATTTCAATAAAATTTGAGACTAATTTAGAACAGGTTCAATTGGTGTCTCACCATTTCTAAAATATATGTTTTTACTGATTTCAGAGAGAAAGGGAGAGGGAGAGGGAGATAGAAACATCAATGACTAGAGAGAAACATGGATTGGTTGCCTCCCCAATGCCACCTACTAGGTATTGAGCCTGCAATCAGGGCATGTGCCCCACAAGGAATCAAATGGTGACTTCCTGGTTCATGGGTCAAAGCTCAACCACTGAGCCACACCAGCTGGGTAAGAGTCACACCATTTTTAATGCAGTGAAGTGTCAAATCTATAGCAAGTGATGACATATGACACTCTTCTAAATATTGGTTATTCCATATTAAGGAATACCATAATTAAAGTCTGATATCTGAAATAAATCTTCCTATTGACTATTGCTCTTACTGTGCTAACATCCATGATCATATTGTTTGTCTGTATGGTTTCCATATTTTTTTTAAATAATGAATAATCTGTTGATGCTAGAGTTACTGGAATTTGAAAAGCATCTAAGAAGAGTACAGAAAGGAATACTAGTACTCAATACTTCCACTTCATAAGTCATTAATCTCTGTATTAGGATTATACCATGACAGTCTGCCTGAAGCCATATAATGAAGTAGAAATTGTGGTCTATGGTCTTTGGCTTCCTCTCACCCTCTCTTTTTTACATTTTGTTTTTATCTACTAGACCCTCACACAACCATTGAGTCTCATATTCCTTCTTCATGATAAATAGCTAGCAGCAACAGAACCCCTCAAGGTCAGATCTTCCCATATTGTCATGTCCCCAGAGAGAGGGTTATCTTACTGAGGTCTGGGAGGGAGAGCAATCTTAAAAGAAGAAAGATTTTAATATAGTATAAGAAATATTTCATGAAATGATGTCATGTTGGCAACCATAAACTCTAGCTAGGCTATGAGCAGGACAAATAAATACTACTAAATTATTCCCCCTGAAGGGCTAATTTACATTAGGTAAAATTCAAATCAGACTTAGTTTCTTCTTTCCAAACAGCTTACACTTTCATCTCTGTTTCAACTTTACTTATCCCAAATGGAAATCAGGTCAAATCAAAACATTTGCTTTTTGAAATTGAGAAACATATGTCAGTTCATGGCCTCTAGGTACACTAGTTGTGGATTCATGCTGCCCAAGAACTGCAACATGCATTTGAAATTCAGTGTCCTTTTGGTCAGTTATATCCCCCAAGTTTTTCATAACCAACTAAAATGAAATAAAGTAATTACTCCTCTAGGGAGACACCAATTAGCCTGGAGTATTGGTGGTTTGGGGCCACTCTTTAAAGTCCAGAAAGTGCTCTGGTTTTAACATTAGGCACTAATTCAGTTTGTTTGACTGTTAGAGTTGATCCTCCAGGCATAAAAGGATGTTTAGTCATCAAACAAACAGGATTACAGTGTCTTGGACTTTTGTCACTGGAAACCATTAGTGGGGTGTGCAGTGGGAGGAGGGAGTGGAGGTACATGGGGAAAAGTTGGCCTACTATCTTTTGGAGACCCATTTCAATGAAATAGACTTAAACTTGCTGACACATGTTGATCACTAGCCATTCTCTTTGTCCTGTATCCATTCTATATAGTTTGGGATTGTATAAAATTGGAAAGGACCCTGGAGCTGTTCTTCGCCACTCCCCACTCAGGGCAGAAAACTTCTCAATAATATATATATATATATATAATTTATATATATAATTTATATATATATATATATAATTTATATATATAATATATATTATATATAGATATTAAATGACTCAAATAAAAAATATATATATATATTAAGGGAATCTTTGCTTCTCTGTATATTTTACCTCTCTGAAATAGTTTGCCCACTGAAACAATGAAGATGAATAGATCAAATCCCAAATTCTTTTTGACTGGCCTAGCAAATGATAGAGGACAAGAATTAAATCCTCTAAGTTCCCCTTTTCTAAGTTTAACATGCATAGCTTTGTCATTTCCAATTATTTTGCATGAGCCAAATAGCTTAACCTCACATATCTGTGGAGCAGACTGTATTTGGAAATTCAGTGTCCTGGAGAAATACTCTAAAGCCTTGTGACTTATGAGGTCATGGAGAGGATTGTGGTCTGTTTTGAAGCATGCTTACTGGTTTCAAAGTCAAGTGCTTTTACACTTTTACATGTTCTCTTTAGCACATATCATCGCCTTATTAAAGATGACTCATTCCCCGGACTTTATCTAAGAGAGAAATTAGTACTTCTCTGTGAGAATCATTGTCTATAAAATAAAATAAAAAGCTTTTAAAATAATCTGTGATTGACTAAAGCATTGAAATTCCTGATGCAGTCCCATTGTCCAAGGCACTCTCTCTGATCCCTCAGTATGTTTTCACTTTTATTTTAATATAGCCTTGATAGCAGTTGTACCCTAATCCTAAAGCCTTTTCACTTGAAGTGATAATTATATAGTTTCCCATATGTAAACTAGAATCCATGCAGAGAGACTCTAAGTTACTGAGGTGTGATGTGCTTGTTGTGAAATGTGAATCTGCAGGAATGACAATGGCACAGCTATATTGCTATACCAGAAAATTAAATAATTAAAACTATTTCCCCCATACATACACCCCACTTTCTTTACAGCTAATAATTATAACAATGAACTTAGATACAGGCAAGGATATTATTAGATAATGCCCGCAATTTGAAGTGACCTCATCAGCCACCTGAAGTGAAGCATAATTGCCCCATTTCTGTGCATTATCAGATAGCAGACAATGTTGGTGAATTTCATTACTTTAGTATTTTTAATACTTCATTGCATAAAGAAATTAAATTCCAGCTCCATGAGAGAGCAATTTCTTTTGGGTGGATGTGTCTCGGCAGGGGTGAGGTTGCTATGGGGAGGAGACTTAGATGTGTCCTAAGAAAGGGTGAGGCTCCTTATAGAAGTCATGTGGTTTTCCTCTCTCCTGACACACAGGGAAGAGAAGTTTCCAAGTCCACATCCTCTAAGGAAAGAAAAGCTCTCTGTCCTCAGTTCACTCTAGACATAGTTATAACAAAGAATTTGCTGACGGTTTGTAAAGCTGTTGTTTTTAGGCAAAAACATAAAGCCTCCAGCATCACCACAAGCCATGAAGACAAACAGATGCTCCTTGGCCCATAGTGCATTTTTTACCATTGTTGCTGATATAAGTAGCCAATTAATGGACATTTGGTCCATAATAAAAGGTCCTTGAAATTTGGTCCTATGAGCATATTTGATCCAGGCCAGATTGTTTTTGATATTTAGTTCTGTCAAAAATGTCTACACTTAGAGCTTTGGTGGTAAGAGCGTCATCCCGATACATCAAGGTTGTGGTTTGATCCCCAGTCAGGGCACATACAAGCAGCAACCAATGAATGCATAAATAAGTGGAATAATAAATCGATATTTCTGTCTCTCTCTCTAATATCAGTAAATTTTTAAAAGCCTACAATTAGAAAGTGTCCCCACATTCAAATAACCCATGTGTATTTATACCTTTTTTTCTACTTTAAATAATTTTTCAATTACAGTTAACATACAATATTATATTTGTTTTAGGTATACAACCCAGTGATAGGCATTATATAACTTACTACTTACTATAACTTATACCCAGATAAATCTAGTACCCACCTGACACCATACATATCTATTTTAATATTATTACTATATTCCTTATGCTATACTTTACATTCTGTGATTATTCTGTAATCACCAATTTGTACTTCTTAATACTTTCAACTTTTTCACACATCCCTCCAACCCCCTTCCATCTTAAATAAAACCTTTTGATATTTCTTGTAATACTGGTTTGATGGTGATGAACTACTTTAGCTTTTTCTTGTCTGGAAAGCTCTTTGTCCTTCAATTCTAAAAACTGCCAGTTAGATCATCTTGGTTGTAGATCCTTGCTTTTCGTCACTTTGAATATATTTTGCCAATCCTTTATGATCTGCAGTTTCTGTTGAGAAATCAGTTGACAATCTTATGAGAGCTCTCTTGTAGATAACTAACTGCTTCTCTCTTGCTGCTTTTAAGATTCTCTCTTTGACTTTAACCTTTGGCATTTTAATTATGATAGGTCTTGGTTTGGGTTCATCTTGTTTGGGACCCTCTGTTCTTCCTGAACTTGTATGTCTATTTCCTTCACCAGGTTAAGGAGGTTTACTGTCATTTTTTCTTAGGGCTTTTAAATTCCTTGCACTCTCACTTCTCCTGGCACCCCCATCATGTGAACATTGGTATGCTTGAAGTTGTTCCAGAGGCCCCTTATACTATCCTCATTTTGTTTGATTCTCTTTTTTCTCCTTTTTGGTGTTCTGATTGATTTTTACTGCTTGCTTATCCTCCATATCTGATTTGATCCTCTGCTTCATCTACTCCACTGTTTATTCCCTGTAGTAAATTCTTCATTGCAGTTAATCCATTCTTCATTTCTGGTTCTTTTTTATATTTCCTAGTTCACATTTTATGTTTTCTCTCTCTTTGTTGAAGTTCTCACTAACTTCATCTATTCTTCTTCTAAGTTCACTAAGCATCCTTATAACTAGTGTTCTGAACTCTGCATCTGGTAGATTGCTTGTCTCCACTTTACTTTTTTTCCTGGAGTTTTGTTCTGTTCTTTCACTTGGGACACATATCTTTGTATCCTCATTTTTGTAGCCTTCCTATGTTTGTTTCTACATCTTAGGTATTCTACATCTCCTGGGCCTAGTAAAGTGGCCTTATATATTAAGTGTTCTATAGGGTTCACTGGCAAAGCCTCCTCGATCACCTGAGCTGGGCATTCCAGGTATGCACCCTGTGTAGGCTGTATATACCCTTCTGTTGTAGTTGAGTGTTGATTGTGGTTGGCACATTAATGGGGGGGATATACCCTCAGACAGATCAACTTTGAGGACTGGCTGAAACCCCCATGGAAGATCAGCTGTGCAGGGGCAGACGCCGCAGAGCAAGACTTACTCCAGTGGGGCTCCGGTGTCAACTGAGTCCACCCCTTAAATGTATTGCTTGTGGAGGTGGCTCTAGGGCTTCCCAGGAGGTGCAGGCCATGGTCAATCATCCATCTGTGTCCTGCCTTGGGGGCTATCTGGCTTGACTACAAAGTGATCTGCAGATGGCTGCTACTTGTGCTGAGCTTGGAGGTTTCCAGGAAAGGTCAAGCTGAAAACCAAGATCAGCTGCCTCTAGTGCTGGGCCTTGGGCCACTTTCCAAGATGTATGGGGCATGCAGAGGCCAGATGCTGCTTATTTGAAAGATTTTAGGGAAGTCTAAAGCATGAACCAAGATAAGCCATTTCTATGAAAAAGCCACTGGAAATAGCTTGGGTAAGCCTGAAAGTTGGGTGGGGTAGCACCTCAGGGAATCACTAGGATGGGACCAACAATCACTAGTATTAACTAGGTTGATGAGACTCTGATATGGCCTCAGTCTGCCACCTCTGGAGGGGGCGGGGACCCAGAAGAAGAACATGACCTCTGCAAGCACTTCTGTCTGGAAGAAAGCTAAACCTCCAACTCTCACCCTGATGTCAGACAGTTCCTTCCCGTATGTCCCTAGTGCCTTTTAAGTTATTTCCCTAGCTCTGGAGCTCAGAATGGATGAATCTGTGTAAGTCTGTGTGTGGGTCCTTTCAGAGGAACTGCATGAGACTCCAGGAGTCTCAATCTCACTCAGCCACAATCCCTACTGGTTTTTACAGCCAGAAGTTAGGGAAACTTCTATTCTCAGCACTGGATGGGGCTGGGACCCCTTGATCTTCAGGGGGGACCTCTGAAGCCAGGATATGTCTCCTGGTTTTTATCTGACATAGCTGGATGTGGGACCAGCCTGATCTGCATCTATGCCCTTTCTACCAGTCTTGATGTAGTTTTTTCTTTATATCCTAGTTGTAGAATTTCTATTCAGCTAGATTCCAGGTGTTTCAGAATGATGGTTGTTCTGCAGTTTAGCTGTAATTTTGATATGGTTGTGAGAGGTTTCAAGTACCACATTTACCTAAGCCACCATCTTTACCAGAAACCCTTGTATTTATACTTTTGATTTGCAGGATTAATTCATAAGACCTACTATTATGTTTTATTCATTCAGTAATGGTGTTGGAACTGTATTGCCAATAATAACCCTTCTTGGCTCACTAGATTAGGTGAGGATCTTTTTGGTGTGGAACAAATTGACCTTGTACAGATTGGACTTAACCAACTATCAAGGACCTTTTGGAGTGGACAATAGGTCTCCATGAGCATTTTAGACAGGACCAATGACCTACCTGGAAGGGAGAATGCCATGCTAGATGTGTGACCTGTTTCAGGACGGTCAAGTGTGTATCTGTTGTAAGAGTCTCAAGGCAGCAAGGGAACTGCTATGTTCTTGTGAGCCAGTCTCTCCTGGAGTAGGAACAAAATGCTCCATAAGGGGCTGGGAAGAGGTCACATGAAGCAAGCATTAAATTCCTTGTCTTTTGGCAGTTTATAAACATTTTATCTTATTAAAAGTCATAACAATGGCATGGCTGGAATTCAGTGTTGTAGTGGGTTATATTTCTTTATTTTTGGTAAATTGCAAGTTTACTTTGGCTCACTGTCTTCACTATGAAGGCCAAATTTCTTAACATGGCTTATAAAGCCTTTCATAATATAATTACCTGCTTACATCTGTAGTCTCATCTCTATCTCTCCTCCATGTCCCTGTATAATGTGCATGCTTTCAAGTTTCAAAATAGCCTTGACCCTCTCCCCTCAGGGCCTTTACATACTTTGCCCAGAGGCTTAGAAGACCCTTCCCACCACCACTCTCTTTTCCCTCTTAGGTTAGCTCCGCCAATAATATGACTTAATTGCCTATATTTCCACATGTCTTCTAGGCTGTGAGTACCATGAGGGTAGAGGCAGGATGTCACCATTCTCCCTTAACACCATTCACTAGTTATATAATGCAAACCAACAATTGAATAAATGGGACATTATAAGACATTACAGTCATAAACATGGAACATGAAGAGAAGTCATAGGAACTTAATATCGCATTTATTACCGAGATGTTTTTAAGACTTCTTTAAGACTTAGTTCAATCTCCCTATGTATATACTCACTGGAAGAAATTTATTTCAGTTGTCAATTGCAGAAAATACTTCCACATTGAGAAGACTAGATCTCCCTCCCCACCCCTTTTCTTTCTCTTTATTTCATTTTGAATTAATTGATTAGTTCTTATGGACTAATTGAATATGTTTTTTCTTTTTACTGAATGATGTAAAACACAGACCTGAATTTGAGGTTGCATTTGTTCCACTAATATAATTTATAGCTACATTATAATTTATCCCTATTGTCTTGCCTTTTTTATTCTGAATGTGTTTTCATAAGACCCTTCATTTTCCTTTTTATTTTATTTTATTTTTTTTTTGTAAAATGAGACAAAACATAAAGCATTAAATGGATTTATTTATTTATTTTTATTTTTAAATTTTTTATTGTTTAAAGTATTACACATACTTTGTGCTATTAGAAATTAAGCCCTATAATTTTTTCCTATTCTGCTATAATAATTAGAAAATTATGCAACAAAAATGCCATTTTACATACAAAGGCAGAGACAGAAAATATAATACATTTTCCTGAGTGGTACAAAGGATACTATTGTCACCTGAACTGGCTAAGCAGTTTTTTATTCAATGCAGGGGTTCTATTTACATTGAACATATAGGTTATGCCTTAAAGAAGAACCTATTAAACTGAAAATTCAGATTGATTTATTTGGTGCTAGATGTTACTCTTAGAAAAATTCTATGTGATGGATGTGGGCTGATAGTTGCTGTTTGCCTGAAAAACTGTCAACGGGCCCTATAGCCATTTCTCTAATGTTACCATTGTATAGCTGTTTTTTGCTAATTGGTTTGAGTCTACATTTTAGTCAAATGTAAGCTCAGAAATATGCCATTGCTAACCATATTTATTCATCCTCAGAGAGCTGAGAGCAGATAAACCTTAAAACATGCACTGCTGTAGGGCCATCTCTTGCTCCAGTTTGCAGCCTGTGATTTTCACAGACATTATAAGGATCTGATTGAAAGCGAAGGAAAGCAAAAAACCATGTAGCAATTTATTTTCAGGCTACTTTGCAGAATTTTATTACTTCAGAGTCTCCATAAAAAAGGTATGAATTTTAATTGTGCTTCTTTCATTCTCTTATTTTGGACAGCAGCGCATGAATGGGGAGATTCAGGGATCATTTCATGGGTAATGAAATGAGCTCACTCTTTTCTTAGTTCATAAAAATGCACATTGAGTTTTTACTGGAAAAAAAAAAAGTTAAGCAAGCCAAAGGTCTTAACTCGATGGGTATTAAATATTGCTGACTATGTCTAGTTCTCTTTAGGATATGAACCAATATTACTGACATTTTCTATAAGAACTGATTTAAAAGCAATGCCCTGGTTGTTTTCTGTTTGTTTGTTTGTTCATTTGTTCTTTGTTTTTAGTATCTACAGAGAATTGAATTGGGATATATAAAAATGTGATTTAGTACAGTGTTTTGATTGAGAAAAACATTTAATGTACCATATTTGATCAAAACATGTAGAGATTGTTATGCCCAGATTTCAAGATCCCCAAAAAACCACGCCAGGGAGCCAGTCCGATGCAAAAGCAGAGGGTCTCTTATACAAGCTCGCTTGGTCCCCCCCACTTGCCTTCATTACTGGGTGCAAGAGAGAGCCCCGAATCCCAAGAGAACAAAGAATTTATAGGGCTTGGGGTCAGGGGTTGGGGCAGGGTGCAGCTAGGGTTCTGGTTACACAAAGACAGGGGGGGGTGGCCAGCATACTTTTGGCTTTGGGCTAGTTTCCCCCGCTTTCCCATTGGCCGAGATAAGGGCAGGCTGAGTAACTGATACACCCTGCGGCTTTTTCTTGGAAGAGGGGTTAAGGACACAGCCATCAGTCCTGCTCTGTCCTTTCAGAGATTGCCAATGAATTCTCCTTTTTGGACCTTTCCTTCTTACTGCACACAATTAGTGACTCTGCCCTTTGAATTGAATACAGGGACTGGATAGCTTTTGTATTGGCTACCTTGGAGACAGGTCAATCTATTATATATATAGAATGCATTTAATGAATGGTGACCAGGAAGGATGACTTGGCCAAAGATGACACATATAATTTTTGTCCCAGGTGATTAAAAGCTGGTATGCCACGTAGATGGCCGCTTTCAATGACATGTCCATGCTGGGAGTGTATGTTGAATTGAGCCTGGGATAGGGAAAAGCCCCTCTGCCAAATGCATCAGATTTGTGTGAACCGGAAATAAACTTTAGTGTGGTAAGTAACTGAGATTTAATTGTTATCAAGACTAATATTGCACCACCAACTCACACTGTGGTACACACTTCTCGGCCTTGTAAACATGGGCCTAATTTTAAAACTCAAATGTGCTCTAGTTTATTTCTACAGCTTCTCTTTGGAATGAATAAAATGGACTAATGTTCTACCTGTCTTTCCTGGGTGCATAAATATCAATCAATCTAAATGAGTTTCACCATCAATTTTTAAAAGAAAATATTGATTCATTGATTAATTTAGAGAGATAGAGAGTGAGAGAGAAAGGGAGAGAGAGAGAGAGAGAGAGAGAGAGAGAGAGAGAGAGAGAGAAAGAAAAAAACATCAATTCATTGTTTAACTTATTTATACATTCACTGGTTACTTCTTGTATGTGTCATGACCGGGGATCAAACCCACAACGTTGGTGTAACAGGAAGACATTTTGACTATCTGAGCTATCTGTCTAGGGCACATTATCAATTTTTGAAAAACTGGATTGGATAAACTCTAGGGTACCTTTAAATGGTAGAATTTTATAATGTTTTATAATGTGATTTAATTAACTTTCACCAAGATGAGTTGCTGGAATTTAAAGAATATATTAAAGATAAATAAATATAGTTTTAACAAATATTTAGTTCAAAGATTTCTCTGGAAGGAAATTAAATAATACAGAAACAAATGTTTTGAATAAAATAATTAACTATATAGTGATACTAGTTCTAAACTTGCATATTCATCTAAAAATAATTTGTTTATTGTCACTTTTTTGTTGATGTATTTAGAAACACACTAAAAATATAACATTGGACAAAGACAATAATGGCAAGAAATGAAACTTTATCTTTAAATATAAATAAAAATTAGTTGACATCTACTTATTTATGCATCAATAAATATTTATTGAAATAATTATGGCCACTCATAATGCTATGTGTTAAAAATGGAGTTGAATAAGACAGGATCCATATCCTCAAAGAATTTGCAGTTACTATGTGGAACAGACTAAAAACCACATTATTACAATACAGACTAAAAAGGAATAAATAATATAAGTATATTCAATATGCTAGGAACCACGGAGTAGGAGTGGGAGGTTATATGAGCTAGGTAAAGTAAGGTTTTCATAATAATAAAGTGTATATTTAAGTCTGTAAAAGAAAAAAATCATTGTACATTAGAATTTCTTTACCTTTAAAGTAATTAAAGTAACCAAAGTAAATAGTTTTACATTAACTAGACAATTACTTCAAACAAAGAAAAGGTTAAGATTCTAAGAGAGAAAATGTCAAACTGGCATGCAACTTGATAAAATAATTTAGGAAGCATCTTATAAAATCATTCACTTGAAAATGTGTCAGGAAGCACAAGGTCATCTCTAATGGACAATGCATAAGAAAAGGATACATTACATATAGAGGATCTGTATTGATTATAGACAAAGGTTATTTATTTATAAGAAAATATGGAATGTCATTTCTTTCCACAATCCCATTCCTCAAAGCCTTAAAAGTCTGACTAGTATTCTACATTTCTCCCTTTAATGAAATTTAATTTTAACTATGAAATGCTAAGACTGTAAGTGGAATGCTTTTTATATAAAATCTTTACTAAGGATTCAAGGCATGAGAAGAAAGGGAAGTGAAACAAAACTCCAGTAATCATTGTAAAAGGTAAGGGAAGGAAGGAAGAAGAATGGTAAAATGGTAAACTTTACCTTGATGTTTTAAGGATAGAGGATTGTGAAGCATTGGTCAAATTAGACAGGACAACTTTGACTTCATTCTCAGAAGCTAACACATGGAGAAACAGGTACTCAGCTTATGTTGCAAACATAAATTTTGACAAGCTTATTTTGTAGGTAAGAAGAGTGGGATAATACATAGAATGCAGACTGCATATAACATTCCTTCCCAATCTCCTGCATTTTATAAACAATCTCAGGAACAGCTTTACCATCATTAGTCAATGAAAGCAGAATGTCAAGAAAGAAAGAAAAGCACCTTTATAATGAGGAATGGATATAATTATAGTTATTATCACAGAGAAAATGAGGCAGAACAAGTTCTAAAAAATGAAAATATGATTAAGGATCAATTTAAAATGCATTCTTATCTTGCTGTAAATAGCATACAATATACCTCTGAACATTTTTAATCACACATTTGGATGGAGCCATTTAATTTTTTTAAAAGCCCTAATCTATTGCTGATTTCAAAATGCTCAAAATAGAGACCCAGATTTATTTCACTTAATTCTCATGTACAGGTAGATGTTCACATTTATGTCTCATTCTTCTAATCTATGAAATTAGAGCAATAAGCTATTTGTCAATTTTACACAGTTAATAGTTGACAAAACTGGGATTCCACATCTGATGTCCTTCCAGATTACTGGGTTACTTTCTGGGAAATTTCCCTTTATTGTAGAAGATTTAACACCATTCTTTTCCACTTCCCTAATCCTCTTCCAACATTTCAGGATAAAATATATTCAACTTAATAAAAATATTTTGTCAAAAAGGATAGGTTAAGGTGTTACAAAATCAAATACGATTAAAGTCTCCCATCTCCATTCCACTTCCTCAATACTTGTTTTGATCTCCTCACCCAACAAATCTGCATAATCAAGTCACCCAGGGGTTTCCTTGTGTACAGAAAAGCCTGTAAGATGTTCTGATTGACAGCCATAGTCTTCTCTACTAGATCAATTCGAAGTGTTCTTATTCACAAAGCAGAATTCAAAAGGACTCAAGTGGGCAGAGTAAAGAGTTATCAGGTCCAACTTCTATCTGTGCAACTAAAATGGTCTTTGGTTACATAACTCATGTTTCTTTGGCACCATGTAACCTGACTCAATTAAACAGCATTAGTCTTGCCACACAAAAAGTAATAAGGTGGATCCTGGTAAGTGGAAGAGTCTTGTCTCTGAATCAAACACAGAATGGATTTCTTGAAGACAGGGTTCCTCAGGCCTTAGTGATGTTGAGGACATTGCCAAAATATCCTAATTATTCTAAAAGCATGTAAGTCTCTTAGATTGTATCATCATGTCACAGCATGCTTCAGATAGCACTGTTCTGTATTTATAGAGTGCTTTTGCTTGGGATAAATATTAGCTATTTATCTCAAGAGTCCTGTAAGACATGTCAGCTGTCATCTCTCTAATTTTACAAGGCAAAGAGGAAACAGAGACATGAATGCATTAAACGCTTTGCCCCTGAACTCCAAGTTCTTGCTGGCCTGTTGTACAGTACAATGTTACTGCAATTGTATGGGGATGGGGGTAATCCTGATCACGGCTCCAATGTGCTTGCAGCCATTTTCTGGATTACGTATCAGTGTTCAGGGCAAATGGCACATGTAACATAAACAAGGTTTCATTAGGCCATTCTTCTGCTTCAAGTCAGTTAGAAGATTAGACGACAAATTCTCATCATCAGTGAGGCTCAGAACTAGTCTCTGACTTACCAGGACTGTTGTTAAGTCTCTTAAGGTTACCGGAGAAAAATAAGTGGAGATGATGTCTCTGGGTCTGGAAAGCATTAGTGGTAAGTCCTGAGGATAAAGATTCTTCACATCACTTTCCCTTAATGAGCATCTAAACCAGAAATACAACACAGTGCCCAGTGTCAGGCCTGCACATCTGCTACCCGCATCCCGGCAGGGGTTCCAGCTTTCTGGAGGAGGACTGAACTTCTCTGTAATATCCATTATTCCCCTGAAGTCATGCATGGGCATTTGGAGTTAACACAGCCAACTGACTTGGCTAAAGTAAAAACCAATCTGGGTTTTTAGCTCTCTCTGTGATCCTTAAAAGCAAACCATATATATCTTCTCTATTACCAATAGATCTTTACTGAGCACTAAATATAGTGAAGGCACTAGGTAAATATTATGAGCGTGTAAAGAATATGAGATAAATAAGGCATCTTTATTATAAGGCGAATCCTGGTAGGAAAAACAGATATATGAACACATAATCTAAAAATATTTAAATATTTTAATACCTTTTTTATGCATACATCTAGTCCCTGCTTATTAAACTCTAGACTTCCATGAGAGTCAAGAGGACCCCAGCAGTTCTCAAGTGCTGTTTTTGATGCCTTTGTGGAGTCCTTCAGACACTGAAGGAGGCTGACCTGGATAACTAGTAAGGTCCTGCAGAAATGATGGTGTGTGACCCCAGGCCAAGCATAAAAGACACTGAGGCTTCTGCCTTACTCTCTTATACCACTCACTCCAGGAATTCCAGCAGTCTCGGGGGGAGGTCCGCATTATGAAGAACTGAGACCTCTTACCACCAACAAGCACTAACTCACCAGCCACAAGAGCAAGCCACCTTGAAGCACATCTTTGGCCCCGTCAACCCTGTAGATGACGGCAGCCCCAACTGACATCGTAAGTGAAATCTCATCAGAGACTCTGAGCTGTTCCTGGATTCCTCCTGATCCACAGACACCGAGCAAGAAGTGAAAAATAAAATAACGTTAAAAAATTGATTTCAACATCTATGTCTTAAGGTAATTTACTATGCAATAATAAACAACTAATACAATTTCTATAATGTAAATCAATATTAACCATCTTGTACTTTAGTCAAGAACAAAGCTTAGGCTTTGGATTGCTATAACAGGATTGGTGATGAATTTCATGATGGGACATCTTGTCTGAATCCTTGCATTGCTAAAAATTAAAATAAGTAAGATAACTAGTGAGGACTTAAGGTATAGTCTGAAGCCATAAAGAGTAAAGTTTTTTTCATCCTTTTAAATACTTGTCTTCTTTAATTGTGATTAACCTCTTCATAGAGTCTGGAACGTTGGTGTGGTTTTTCAAAAATATTTGTTACTAAAGTTATACGGATGTGGGTTAAAGTATTTAATTAGAGATGATTTAGTGCTGTCTCCATAGCATAACATATTCACATCCATTATGAATAGGAGAAAAGGGAAGAGATTATAGCACGTGTTTGAGAAACTGATCAGCATTCCCAGGTGTGCCCTGTGGAACAGGTATGCTAGTAAATATTGCAGTCATGTGCATTGCCACAGATAAACAATTTGAAGTTAATCCACTCATAAAAACAGCAGATGAGTTATACCATTGAGTGAATACTTTGTGAGGAGTTTTTGATAACTTCATAAAGGAGGGTAAGGTTTTCACATGCTTTTACAAGAGATGGGGAGCAGGTTTGTTTGCAAGAAACAAGAAAGGTTGTCTAGAAATCTCAGATAATCCATACATATGAGCAGAAGTGGGGTAGGGAGACCAGGCAGAGTGTAGGTGAATTAGTTAAGAGGTGGTTTATCGTTCAGCTAGGCATGATTCAGTGGTTGAGCATCGACCTATGAACCAGGTGGTCACAGTTAAATTCCTGGTCAGTGTACGTGCCTGGATCGCGGGCTTAGACCCTAGTACAGTGATGGCGAACCTATGACACGCGTGTCAGAGGTGACACATAAACTCATATTTTTGTTTTATTTTTCTTTGTTAAATGGCATTTAAATATATAAAATAAATATCAAAAATAGAAGTCTTTGTTTTACTATGGTTGCAAATATCAAAAAATTTCTATATGTGACACGGCACCAGAGTTAAGTTAGGGTTTTTCAAAATGCTGACACGCCGATCTCAAAAGGTTCGCCATCATTGCAAGGTGTGCAGAAGGCAGTGGATTGTTGATTCTCCCTTATCATTGATGTTTCTTTCAATTTCTCCCTCCCCCTTCCTCCCTGAAATAAATAAAAATATTTTTAAAAAATGTTAAAGGTGGTTTATCTTGCTAGAGCTGAGGGTGTACACATGAAAGGAAAATGAAATGAATGGTGAAGGCATGGAGCTAGGGGAACAAAGAACTTAAGGCAGAGGAGAGGGAACTGGAGACAGATGTGTGTTCCCATCAGATCTAATTTTATGTAGAAAAAGAGGAATATGGGTTTAGAAGAAAGGGAGATCAGGGCCCAGAAAGCCATTAGCCCATTAATATTCAGAAAAGAGAAACATATGTATGTTGGTATAAAGCCATAATTACCTGAAAGAAGTAAGATAAGACAAAAGCAACTATTCCACATGTTTTCTCTGATCCTATCCCTTATATATTCACTTATTTCAGCATGGTCTCATTCAATAGTATATTCATTCCATTAATAAGGTTTCATAGAGTGCTTTCTCTGTAGTTTGTGCTTAGAGGCAACTCAGGACATGGCTGCCAACAAGATAGACCTGGTCTTGTACCCTTCATAGATCTTCTTCCTCCAGTTACCACCCTGTATGCTTTTTAAAATTATCCATGTTACTGCTAATTCCTTACTTAACAATAACTAAGCAGCTCCCAATAAAAATGTAAGTACATAGACATATAATTCTTCCTTGACCTGATATTTCTAAACATCTATTGCTCTTTCTCTTCTCCATCCAATGCATCTGAAAAGAGTAATGATATTCTCACCTCATTTAGTTTCCCAATTCCCAGCTCTCTGGCTTTATTCCCTCCTATGCACTAGAACCACACTGGACCTTTTTATGAGATCATTAATAAGTACTGTTCTACAGCACTTAAAACAGTTTTTCACGATCTCTTTCATTATCTTCTACAACACCATTACCTCCTAATTCTGCTAATTCCCTTTTGCTTCCTTCTCAGCATCAAATGGCAGTTTTTGCCCAGTATTTACCTTAGAACCACACTCTGTCTTCTCTGACTTCCACTCCTTATTATAAAAAGTGATCTCATCCAAACACATCACCTTCAACTACAATTCTGAATAATTAATATTTTCAGAAATTATTTCATGAGTGGACACTGTGATCCAGGCACAGTTCTGATGCCAAGAATCACAAAATAAGCAAGCCAAGTCCTTGCCCTCGATGGTTTTATTTCTAGGAAGGGAATAAAAAGTGTGTCAAGAGGCCATGCATGCTATGATGGAAAGCTTCATGATCTCAACTCTTTTTGTCACATTTTGATCCCTTTCTTAAACTCAAACTCCTACCTTTCCAACTCTCCTAAACATTTCCTTAAGTATTTAAACTTAATCACATCCCTAACTGAATTCAGTATCAATTTGCTTCTACCTGCCACCTTGTCAAGAGCTTATTCTCATTTTCATTCTTTTTTTCTCAATGAATGAAACTATCATCTACCAAGTTCCTTGAATTTTGACACATTTCTTGTATTGTCAGTGGTATTATTTTTCAAAATAGTAAAACTCATGGCCTTTCCTTGCAAAAATTCTCTTAGTAGCTTTCCATGTAAAATCAAACTCCTAAGATGGCACAGAAATGAGTAACCTTCCATAATCTGCTGCCTGGTTCTTGTCTCTTACGTATATCCTCTAGCAGAGCCTTCTTTGCCCTCAATACTTTGCTCATGCTCCTCCTTTTGCGAATCACATCCTCTCCCACTCAGTCCCTCTCCATCTAGCTTACTCCAATTTAGTCATTGCTCAAGGTTTTGCTGGCCTGTAATATCCTCTTGGAAATATGTATTATGCATACCTTCCCACTTGAGATTGGTGTCCCTAATGTCTCTAAGTCTAACCAGACTTATCTTATAATTGATTGTAACCATATTACATGGTAAATTCTTATACTTCGCGTCCTTCTCTCACATTCAACTGTAACTTTCTTGAGGGCAAGAACACTTCTCCACCTTCTCCCCAAAGTTTAGCACAGTGCCACCCATTGAGAAAGCTTATTAAGAGTTTGCAACAGTGAATGAGTTGAGTATGTTACTGATTCATATTCCAATACCTATACATAATGCTTACTTATTATATTGCCACCTACCTACAGGGACCATTCTATTGTAATAATTTCATATATTGTGATTCATACACCGGTGTGTTCTATTCTGTGATTTTAAACATGGCAAAGCGGTCCCTTAAGCAACTATTCACTCCAACTCCATTGCTGGGTAATGTGTTTTGACTTGTTCTTCAATTTAACTTAAAAGTAGAGCTATGTAGATCCCATGCACAACCATCCATTTTTAATCCCAAAGAAGCTTATTAAAATATTGTAAATCTTTCTTCAGCACCGTACCTGTCCCTCATATGCTGTGGTATGAGCATCTCTCATCTTGTTTGTCCAAATGAAAACAAAGCAACTGTTGTTCACATTTTCTCTCTGACACCATCTGTCATCTCCCTCATCTCCCTGTCATCTCCTAATTTACACTGCTTGTATTTATAAGAAAAAAAAATGTGGAGAGAAGCAAATTATAGGCTTTTACTTAAGAGAAGTAATCTTTAAACTTTTCACCGTTACCCCACTCTCCAACATGATTTGCATGTTTTGTGTGACTCTTCTCAACCGCAGCGAATCTGGACTGAGTCTCTCTGAAGCCTTACAGCCAGTGGTCACAGAGTCCGCTGGAGTCACAGGGCCCAGGGCATTGTCAGCTACGGCTGAAAAGTGGATCCCGAGCTGACTGCATTGCAGGGCATGAAAAGGAGGAAAATTGTCACACTTGTCAAGATTGAGATTTGTTGAGGTCCCCCCCAACCCCCCACAGCGAAACAAAGAAGGCAGTGTTCTTGCAGCCTCCTGAATGCTCACTCAAAGGCATACTGCTGTGCAGCTATTTTGTAAATGCAGAGAAATGGGGAGTGATCATATTCCGAGGTAGCTAAAGGCTGTCTGGTTTCCTAACTGGCCTGCGCCTCCTTGGGAGAAATGATTAACCTGCCATATGTCATAGCCTGAGGGAAAAATGACAGAGATGGCAGTGAACCAAGTCATAAGGAGGCAAAATAGGCCAAACAGTAATACAAAAATGTACTATCATGTATTCATTATTTATTCATTTATCAAATACTAGAGGCCCGATGCTCGAAAGTTGTGCAAGGGGCTCGCCCCTCGCAGCCCTGGCTTCGTCTGGAAGGACAACCGATCTAATTAGCATATTACACTTTTATTATTATAGATTTTTATGAGTAACTATGTTGTATCTAGCACTGTTCTATGTGTGAGGGATGAATTAATAAACAAAGCTGAGAAAGAAAATCTACCTTCATGATTAAACATTCTAGTAGGGGAAAATGAAACAGATTATAAATATAATAATTATAATTATAAATATAATCATGTTAGAGAGTATCAGGTGTTAAAGAAACAAAAAGAACAGGATAAAGGAAAGCAAGAGAGTGAAGAGTCAACTTGTCATTTTAAATGGGCCTACATTGAGAAGGTGGAAACTGAGGCAGTGGTTCAGAAGAAGAGAAAGTGAACTCTGGCTGTTTGGAGAAAAATTATTCCATGGAGTTGAACAGGTAGTGCAAAGGCCCTGAGGCAGGCGCATGACTTTAATGCTGGTGAAGAAGCAAGAACAGGGTGTCTGGAGTAGCCTGAGCCAGGAGAGTGTTGTAGGAAATGATGATAAAGAAATAACAGACCAGGAGTGAGGGCAGATTGTATAGGGTTGTATGGGTTATTGTACTGACTTCAGCTTTCACCTAAAAGCAATGGAGAGCTATTGAAGAATCTTAAGTGGCCTGAGATGACATGACTTAGGTGTTTACAGCAGCTATGCACTTGCCATGTAGAAAATAATCAGCAGGAAGATTATTTCAGATCTTAGTCACTCAGGCACTGAAAGACATGTACTCTCATTTAATCATTTTAAAGAGAAGAAAGCTGAAGTACAACAAGGTGCAGCAGTTGAACAAGGCCATATGTTATCAAAGGATGGATCCAAGATGTATGCTATGAAGTGAGCAATGATGTGTATCCCCCATGCCTGCAGCAATATTGATTATGGTTTAATTGCACTAATGCTTGGGGTTACTAATGGGAGCTTAAGTATGTCAGGAAACAGTCCATAGACTTTTGGGTACTACTGCTTGAATTAATTTCCAGACTACATATAAATCATGTGATTGAAAACTGTGACCAAAATTACTGGAACACACTTTTAATAGTTAATCAACCAGTTTTGTATTTAAAGAAGAAAGAGCTCCCTGTCTGACTCACAGATGTATCTGCCAATTGCTTCCAACCATTTCATGAGGATTCCATGTGCCATTAGAGAGGTATAATCCTTGTTCCGTTACTAACTCTTGCTGAGTTGATATCTTACCAAGTTCTTGGTAATAACCCCATCCTTCTTCTAAAAGATGCAGTATTTTTCTATATCAAAGATCAGAAAAAATAATCAAACTAAATAAAAGCAAACACTACAGTGATGATCAGTGGTTTTCAGTGAACATTTTTTCCTTCATCAAGTTTAACATACATAATATCTGCTGTTAGTAAAGAGCTATGCATAAAAACTTGTGGCAATAAAATCAATAAAGCTAAAAAAAATATACACTAACAAATGAAATCTTAAAAGTTTGGTACCTACACTCACACCAAAATAATTGAAAAGAATTAATGGAATATGAGGAGTTTCCACTTAATGCAGGTAACCCTGGATTTTGGGATGGATCACAAAAAGCAAATGTTCAGGGAAAATCTCTTCTGCAAAGTTAATTAATTATAAATGTTACAATTAATTAAGGAGGTAATTTAGAGGGCATTTTTTAATATGCCAAATTATCTGATTATTTGATTGCAGACATGACAGTCAAACCAATTAAATTCCAGACTTCCTGAATATTGTCATTTGTGATTGAATACGACTTTCTTGTGTTAGATTTTCCTTCTCATTGACACAGAAGCAAATGACTCAGAATCTTATCTTTTGCCATTCTCTTCAGGTGATACTCAAGTTTCAAAGATTGTCATGACGTTCAAATTAACTAAATGTTGGAAATTTTGTTAAAGCTTCACATGAGGGAGAAATATCCTAAGGTTGTTTGTTTGTTTGTTTGTTGTTTATTTATTTACTATATGAGGCTTACAATCTATAGCTATACACTATCACATGAAGTGGTTTGCTTATGTAATGTAAGCATTAAAAACAGTAGCCTCTAAATATTTGGCCTCACATAGAGACGAACATCTGGATAATGATTTATTAAGAAAATGAATCTGCCCTGATCGGTTTGCTCAGTGGATAAAGCCTCGGCCTGGGGACTGAAGGGTCCCAGGTTCGATTCCGGTCAAGGGCATGTGCCTTGGTTGCGGGCACTTCCCCAGTGGGGGGTGTGCAGGAGGCAGCTGATCGGTGTTTCTCTCTCATCGATGTTTCTCACTCTCTTTCCCTTCCCCTTCCTCTCTATAAAAAAAAAATCAATAAAATATACTTAAAATAAAGAAAGAAAATGAATCTGAATGCCTGGGTGTAAGGAATGGTTCCTGTTCCTTGGTTAGGAAAGTGGCCTTGAAGTCTTTAGGGAGAAGTTCCATGTGAGAAGAAATCTCATTAAACTTTCAATGTGACCTATTTAAGCTTGACTGGAAAATGCATAATTGTTCTCTTGGAAACCCAGAAGAGAGCAAGTCAACATCCTTTGTAGCCAAGCCAATGTGAAAAGTGTCTGTTTATAGACAGGTGCCATAATGGTCCATAGGAAAACTGACAGTTTTCAATTTCAGCACCTGAAGGGAAACACATTTGTATGTGAGATTGCTTAAATAGATCCCGTTACTTTATAGTTACACTGTACCTGGATTTGTGTGTATATGCAGTTCACTAAATTATTTTACCAATCATTTTATAAAATTCAAAAATCTGTTTTTTTCCCTGATTCTCTTAATTTTCAGGGACCTTTTTGGTTGGTTTATTTGTATTGCCCTCTGGAGATGGCTCTCACTAGTTCATTCTTCCCAATTGTTTATAATTTGTTATTTTTTATTGATTCAAAGCTACATGCAATTGTTTTTAGGAATAAGCTTCTATATTAAGCAATGTGACCTATCTTTCAAAACCATTTTACAAAGACCAGTGCTTTTGGACTCTTGAGCTCTGATAGTATTTTGTCAACACAGAAACACTTGCTGGTTATTGAAATTAATTGAAAGTATGGCAAATGTTTCTGTGGGGTTATTTTGTTGTTGTTGTTGTTTTTTGTAGACTCTCCCTTTTTTATCTTTACAATAATAAATGTCTCTGTGTTTTATTAATTCTCATCAAATTCCAATAATGAATGGATGGGCCTTCTACAACTGAGGTATCTAATTAAATTTTTTAGTCAGAAACATTTAATCCTACAGAAATAATTTTTATTATGTTTCACTCTACACATATTATATACACTGAGTGGCCAGATTTTTATGACTGGCCAGATTATTATGACCACCCCATCAGTACTTCATTGGGCCACCTTTTGCCTTCAATACTGTGGCGATTCTTCTTAGCATTGACTCCACGAGATGTTGAAAGGTGATACGAGGAATCTGACACCGTGCCTGATGAATAGCACTGTCCAGTTCTGTGAGATTTGATGATTGTGGAACCAGCTGCCTGATGGCTCTTTTAACTTTGTCCCACAATGCTCAATTGGATTGAGATCTGGTGATTGTGGGGGCCACCTAAGCAAGGTAAAGTCTCCCTCATGTATTGAAACCACTCCTGCACAATACGAGCACCGTGGCATGACACATTGTCTTGTTGGAAGAAGCTACCTCCATTGGGATATGCCATCAACATGATAGGATAAACTTGATCAGCAATGATACTTAGGTATGTTGTGCTATTCAGACATTTATAATGGTCTGGCCCTCTAGAAACTTCACCGTGAAATTATAGCTAATTTGCCTACAAACGTCAGGTGGTCATAATAACATAATAATCTGACCACTTAGTGTGTGTGTGTGTGTGTGTGTGTGTGTGTATGTATATGTGTGTGTGTATGTATATGTGTGTATATATATATATGAGTGCTCCTAACCTTGGCATGCCCCATATGTAAGGGAATTAATTCTATAAGAAAAAGCATGTGTATGTCTGTTGTCTGTCTATCTCTATTTGTCTATCTATCTATCTCTATCATTTCTCTATCTCTAATTTATAGATAATATATAACCATATTATAGATTTAGATATATGTCTAGATATAGATAGATGATAGAGATAAATAAATTATAGATAGATATTTTTTTTTTCTCTGAGAAAAATTTGAATTTTAATAATACAGGAAATGCATTTCTGACCTTTTAAGTGAGTGTGCTCATCTCATTTTACCTGTTGGATCCAGGTACCAGGTAACTAACATAAAGTCTGTCCATCTCAAAGACTATGGTTTTTCCTGTCCTTCAGAAGAAAAAAACATATTTAAATACACATCATTTTATTTCTGTGCATTACTTTAAATAGATTTGGCATTTGTCAGCATCTATCTTCCTCCCTCTATTCCTACCTTATGGCATTATCCTTGAAATCACAATTTTTTCAAATGGCTTGCAGGTGGGGAAAAAGAGATAAAATCATATTATATTCACTTTATTAACTATATTTAGAAGCTCTAGTAAAGAGCATTATAGAATATGAAACATAGGTTCTATATTAATTTTCATTATTATTGGTGTGAGTTTTTGCAAATATTTCTCAAACTTTTGTTTCTTTTAGTCCACTGTGTGTCTGAACAAGCTTATAAAACAAGGATCACAGGGAACCGGTTAGCTTTTTAAACATATAATCTCTATTCATGGTTGGAAACTATAAAAATTCAAGTTATATTATGTCCTGGTAATGTCGTCTCAACACCATGATTATTAAACCATCTGACTTTCCCTTACAATTCCAATTTGAAAACAATTGCATTTTTTAAAGATGCAAGCTTTTGATAATTCATAAATTCATCTATAAGCATGTGTTAAGGAATATGGGATGAGTATGAGGAATAAAAATAATAGACACCAAGTATCCAAGTATACATTAAAACAATAACAAAAATTATACTATCCCAAAATAAATACAAGTCTTAATGGATATAAACACGTTACCTTATCATATAACAGCAGAAATTTATTTAATCTGTTGGGCTCTAATTGAGAAGCCAATCAGAGACTGGCAGTCAGTGTGACATTTTTCGGACACACAGAACCACATGAGACAGTAATCCATTGGTTTATATTTCTATTTGCATATAGCCAGAACTTCTCTGAAGACTAAGAATAGATCTCCAAATCTATGCATGTCCAAGCAAACATTCTTTTCTCTGGTAGACAGCAAACAATAGTTTCTATTAGAACGAGACTTTCTATTTTTTATGAACAACTTCTAATTATTTTAATATAAGAAAAGGAGGTGAGTCCAAATTCATAAATAATACAAAGACACTATGGAAATTGAATTATTTTCCTAATATTTCTGAGTTACATAAACCTGCTCATTTAGGAAGATATTGATATATTTTCCATTAGTTATAATACTACAGTCACTTCATCTTCAGAAGAAAAATATGAAAAATCAGTTAAGAAACAAATCTTGCCCATATGAAGATGAGTTACTGAATCTTGCACAGAATATGATGGTGTATATCAGCCAAAGAGTTGTAGGAGATTTTTGACGAGTCTTCCCCGCTTTGGAAAGCATTAAAGATGCAGTCGTACACTGAAAGGATTCAAAATGCAGCCGAAACCGGTTTGGCTCAGTGGATAGAGCGTCGGCCTGCGGACTGAGGGGTCCCAGGTTCGATTCCGGTCAAGGGCATGTACCTGGGTTGCGGGCACATCCTCAGTGGGAGATGTGCAGGAGGCAGCTGATCGATGTTTCTCTCTCATCGATGTTTCTAACTCTCTATCTCTCTCCCTTCTTCTCTGTGAAAAATCAATAAAATATATATTTAAAAAACAAAACAAAACAAAAAAAAAAACAAAATGCAGCGTGCTAGTCACCTTCACTGTGACTTTCTAGAAATTCTCTTCCATTTCTCTCCCCTATTGCGAAAAGATCCTTGGGATGAGGAGGGAATATAAGATAGCCACAGACATTAAGGGATTAGAGTTCATCAGGACAGAGACTCTTGTTGCTTAAGTGTCAACAGCTTTTCTTCCTGACAGGCTTTCCAGTAGCCAAGCTGCATTTCCCTGGCATGCCTGTAATAGAACTGCTCTTCTCCATCACAATTTCTGCTTTATTTGCACTTTGAGCCTTGTGTCAGAAGCACTGTGTCCAAAGAATCTAGGATTGATTTCAACATATCACATTTACATTCTTGGACATCACGTCTTCAATCCAAGGAAATTTATTTGCTTAACTGTCATTTGTGATCCTCCATGGAGGCACAAATTTGACAATGTCCAAATTTAGAAGCGCCATTTCAAACACTATACAGTTGACTCATGAGCAATATGGGTTTGAACTGTGCATGTGTACTTACTCACAATTCTTTTCAATAAATATACAGTCCAACCTTTATCCCCAGGGTTGCAAATCCCAGATTCAACAACTGAAAAGCAAAAGCAGTATTTTCGATAGTGGTTGAGAATCTCTGTATGCAGGGGACCTACTTAAGTTATATGCAGATTTTTAAGTGTTCAGGGACAATCTGCTCCCTTAACCCCACCTGTTGAAGGGTCAACTGTATTGTACTTTGTCAAAACATATATGAAACGTGTGTGGTAAGTGGAATAACAACCCCTTCAAAACTGTTCTCTTCCTAATTCATGAGACCTGTTAATATGATGGCAAAGAGACTTTGCAGATATGATTAAGACTCTTGAGATGGGGAAATTATCCCAGGTTATCTTAGTAACACCAATATATTCACAGGAGTCCTTAATAGTAGACAACCTTTCCTGGCTGTGGGCAGAAGGACATGTGACTATGGAGAATGATCAAAGAGATGCAATATTGTTGGCCTTCAAGATGGAGAAAGGGAGCCATGAACCAAGAAATATGAGTGATCTCTTTCTGGTTGACTACACAATGTATTTTACCCAGAGCCTCCAGAAAGGAACATAGCTCTACTGATGCCTTGATTTTCATCCTGTAAAACCCACATTATACTTCTAGTCTACAGAATGTAGGATAAAACATTTGTATTGCTTTAAGCCACTAAATGTATGATAATATGTTAGGACATCAATAAAATCTATTACAATGTCTAATAGAACTACCCTTCATATGTTATCAGTTATTATTTCCAATGCCCTTTTAGCAAGTCCTCTTTTATACGTTTCACTCCCCCACTATATTTGGGGATAAAAAAGTATCCTCATCTACCCATCTAACTTTCAGCCAGGATTGTAATGTAGCCAGCTATTTAAAATAAATTAACAATGCATCAGCTTCCATTTCAAAGTTGTAAGAATCTTCTTTCCCCAAATTACCCATCTCACTTATTCCTTTAATTGGCACCATGGAGGGCAAGTATGGTTATCTCAAAAACTAAAACTCAAATACTAATACTCAAGTAAAAAAAACACATAGAATTCAAGGGCACATGGTATACTTTCTGAGCTAGACCATATGTTTGGCTATCATGTCTAATAAAAGACAAAAAGGGTAATTAACCATACCTCCGCTACGCTTCCCATTGGCTAATCAGCAAGATATGCAAATTAACTGCCAGCAAAGATGGCGGCCAGCAGCCATGCAGCTGAAGCGAGCAGGAGGCTTGCTTGCTCCAGTGATGGAGGAAGACAAGGTTCCCCGCCTGCCATGGCCCAGCTCTAAGCTCCGAAAGCAACAGCTTCAAAAGCAACAAAGTTTCAATAATAGAAGCTAAACAAACCCCAGATACCTGCTTTCAGCCAGCCACGGCCTCAGAGCTGGGAGTGCCAGTGACGGCAACAGAGTTTCAATTATAGAAGGTAAATAAATCCCAGAATGAAAAAAGGAAGAAAAAAAAGGAGAGGCTGGGAGCTTCAGTCGCAGGCCAGCCTGAAAACAGCCCTCAGCCCCTCACCCAGACTGGCCAGGCACCCCAGTGGGGACCCCCACCCTGAAGGGAGTGTGGCCAGAGTGAAAACGGCCATCAGCCCCTCACCCAGGCTGGCCAGGCACCCCAGAGGGACCCCCACCTTGATCCAGGACACCCTTCAAGGCAAACCAGCCAGCCCCAACCCATGCACCAGGCCTCTATCCTATATAGTAAAAGGGTAATATGAAAACTGACCCTAACAGTAGAAAGACTGGGAATGACTGGTCACTATGACACACACTGACCACCAGGGGGCAGATGCTCAATGCAGGAGCTGCCCTCTGGTGGCCAGTGCGCTCCCACATGGGGGAGCTCTGCTCAGCCACAAGCCAGGCTGATGGCTGCCAGTACAGTTGTAGTGGTGGGATCCTCTCCTGCCTCCTCAGCAGAGCTAAGGATGTCCGACTGAAGCTTAGGTCTGCTCCCCACTGGCAAGTGGACATCCCCTGAGGGCTCCTGGGCTGCCAGAGGGATGTCTGATTGCCATCTTAGGCCCAATCCCTCTGGAAGCAGGCCTAAGCCAGCAGGTGGTCATCCCCCAAGGGGTCCCAGACTGCGAGAGGGCACAGGCGGGGCTGAGAGACACGCCCCCCTCTGAGTGCACAAATTTTTGAGCACCGGGCTTCTAGTAATACAAATAGATGCCAATCCATTTAAAAGATGATAGTCACACACAAGCACACATACACACACAATTGTTTTATGACTGAATGGAATTAAATTAGAAATCAGTAACAGAAAAGATACTTAGAAAATCATGTAATATTTAGTAGTTAAATAATTCAATTTAAATAACATAGGTTAAAGAAGAAATCACAAGGTAATTAAAAACTGAATTTAAATGAGAATAAAAATAAAGCATGTCAACATTTGTGGGATAAAATTAAATCCCATATTTTAAGAGAGATTTATATCATCAACTTTTTCCTTAGAGAAAAAAAAAGGTCTAAAACTAATTATTTGTTTCTAGTTTATTAAGGTACAATCTTAGTTAAACATATTTAACTTACTTAAACATATATAAAGCAAGCAGAAGGAAGGAAATAATTAAGAAAAATAAGAAATTAATGAAATAGAAAAATTCTGGTTTCTAGACTAAAGAGAAATCTATGAAAGTGAAAATAATTCTTGAAAACATCAATGAGACTGATAAAATTCTGGCCAAACAGAAGAAGAGAAAAAGAAGGAAAAAATGATCAGTATTAGGAATGAAATGAAATATGTCACTATAGAATTTATTCACATTAAAAGGACAATAAGAAAATATTATAAACTACTTTATGACAATAAATTTATTTAGATGAAAAAAAAATTTATTTAGATGAAGTGGACCATTTCCTTAAAGGAAACAAATTCCTACAATTAATTCAAGAAGAAAAGCTATGGTACATTTATACAATGGAACGCTATGTGGCTATAAAAAAGAAAGAACTCTTACCCTTTGAGACAGCATGGATGGACCTGGAGATTATTATGCTAAGCACAATAAGCCGGTCAGGTAAAGACAAATACTATGTGATCTCTCTTATATGTGGAATCTAAAGAACAAAATAAATTGACAAACAAAATAGGACCAGAGGCATGGATACATGGAACAGACTAACTGCTGTCAGAGGGTGGGGAGAACAGGAAGATGATCAACCAAAGAATATATATGAATATTTGCATAGCCCATGGACACAGACAATAATGTGGTGAAGAACTAGGAGAGACAGGGGCAGGGAAGAGGGAGGTAAAGTGGGGGAAAATGGGGAACATCTGTAATAGAATAAAAAAATTAAATAAGCTGAATAGTCCTATTGTTACAAAATAAAAATAATTAAACAAACAAATGCCTACTACAAAGTAATCCAAGACCCTTGGCTTTACTGCTAATTTCTACTGAAAATTTAAGAAAGAAGCAACACTATTTCTAAACAAACTGTTCCCTTCAAAAATGGAAAAGAATACTTCTCAAATTAATTAATGAGTTAGCATTACTGTGATAAAATCAGACACAGATGCTATAATAAAACTACAGATACATCGCACGAATTAAGGAATAAAATCTTAAAATATAATCAAACTGAGTGCAGAAAATATAATAAAATGATTCTATAAGATGATAAAATGGGGCTTATCCCAGAAATTGTTTAATATTTGAAAAAACAGCCTATGTAGTTTGCCATATCAATAGGCTAAAAGTGAAAATCATATTATTATTTTAATAAATGTTTAAAAAGTCTTTGACAAAATTCAACATACATACTAGGAATGAAGAATTTTCTTAACCTGATAAAGTGTATCTATGAAAATTTTACAGCTAACATTATTATAAAATGTAGTAAATTGCGTATTTTCCACCAAAGACAGAGAAGACAGAGGTATTCACTCTTACTACTTTATTTTAACTTTGTACTGGGGGCCTGGCTAACACAAAAAGGGAAAAAGATGAAATAAAAGGCATTCAGTGTTTTTTAAAGAAATAAATTTCTATTTACATGCAAATAACATGATCATCTGCTAAAAGACTATTAGAACTAAAAAGTCAGTTTATCTATGTCACAGGAGCCAAACTTTGTAAAAGTCAATTTGCAGTTCTATAGACTAGTAATGAAAAAATGGAAATTAAAATTAAAAAGAGCATATATAATAGAAATGTAATGTAAGAATTTAGGGAAAGCTTTAAAAAACATGTACAATACCTGTATCTTACAATAACAAAATATTGTTGAGAGAAATTAAAGAAGAACAGAACCATTCAAGACATCAATTATGTTTATGGATTGGAAATCTCTATATTATGATGTCAATTACCCCCACAGTGATATAACACACACACAAAAAATATCCCAATTGGCACTGACAAATAAGTTGTATCTATTAATTGACAATCTAATTCTTAAATTTACATGACAATACAAAGCAAGTACAAGATCCAAAATTATTTTTAATGAGAAGAGCAAAATTGGATGGCTTGGGTTACTTGATTTAGATTTTATGATAAATCTACTGCAATACACACACACACACACACACACACACACACACACACACACACACACACAACAAGCCTGATTGGAATGGCTTAGTATTTCAGAGTTGAACCTATAAACCAGGAGGTCATAGTTAGATACCTTGTCAGGCACATGCCTGAGTGGCAGGCTCGATCCCCAGTAGGGGGCATGCAGGAGGCAGCCAATCAATGATTCTCTCTCATCATTGATGTTTCTATCTTTTTCTCCCTCTCTCTGCCTCTCTGAAATCAATAAAAATATATTTAAAAAAACACAACAAAAATAACACATGGTGTTGACATAAGAATAGAGATATAAATTATTGGAACAGAATAATTAATTCAAAAGTCAATCCAGACATATATGGTCATTTCATTTTTGACAAAGTTGCACAAATAAAACAATAAAAAAGATAGCTTTTCAACAAATGATGCTGGAACAATTGGGTATTCATATTAATTAATACATGTACAAAATTTATATCAAAGTGGATCAGAGTCTAAAAGATTAAATTCAAAACTATAAACTTCTGCAATACATAGAGAGAAACATTTGAGTAGGGAAAAAAATGTCTTTGATAGCATGAACCACAAGAGAGAAAAAATTGAGTTTATGTATACTGTAGGGAGTTATATTATTCCCATATTTTCAGCATTGAAGAAAATATGAATATCAAAATTCATTAATATTTTGGAGAATATTCAATTTAAACATGAATAATTTGAAGCACTTGAGATTTAACTATCAATGTTGAGATCTAGTTGTCTATATCTTTATCTCACAGTTTTTAGTTTTACTTTTATGTAAATTATAACTTTATTCTCAACTAGATACAAACTCTTTTCACCTCAGCAACCCAGGATTATAAATATATTCAAAGGGACACTGACACTTTTCAAGATGGTAATTTGCCTTTGGTGCACATGCATGTTTATCCCTTATTATTTTTTTTGGTCTGATTCCTGTCCCAGCCCTTTACCATGTCTTCAAATGTTACTTGCTTATACAAAGAAATTCTGTCAGGGATCTTAGGACTGACAAAACTTCTTTGTATTATCAAGTGATTATTAACTTTGGGTGTTATAATGACAATGGAGTGAATGAAAGATTAGAAAAAAATATTTACTGAACTCCAGCACCATGCAAAGTCCTTTGTAAGCTTTATCTTGCTCAGTCCTCAAACATGTCATGAAATACTGGTGATTTAGGTATTATTTCAGTATTAATGACGAGAAGATGGAGTCTTGGGGTTATTAAGGGAACCTGACCAAACTCAAAAAGAAAGTAAACAGCAGAGCTTTTATTTAAGCTACAACCTGTCAGAGTTCAGAGACTTTGCTCTTTTTGCTAGTTTAGCCTTATCTGGAAGGTGAGGAACTTGCACTTGCTGATGAATAGTGAGAAAGATGGTATAGTAGTCATCTACTGCTGCATAATACATTATCCCAATACTTAGCAGCTTAAAATAGAAGTAAATATTCTTTAACTCACATAGTTTTTGTGGATCAGAAATTAGGGGGCAGTTGGGTCACAGAATACCAGGGGATTTTAATTTATGGAGATGGCTGCATGACAACGTGGGGAGGCTAACACTATTGGAATAATTTATTACTTAGATTTCCCAAGAGAAGTGGGGGTAAATCAGTCCATGCAGGGCTACATGGAGAAGCACAGCGTCAGTCAGGAGGCAGAAGCCAGAGCAAGGAGAAAACAGAGGCTTTATTTTGTTTTCTGGGGGGAAAGCAGGAAAGGAGATACAGTTAGGATTAGCTAGCTGAGTACTGTCAGTAGGCTCTGGACTATAGCAGTGTTCTTTGGTTGCCTGAGTTGATATAGGGCTGGGGAAATATTGGCTTGGTGTTTGAGAGTTACATGAAGGAGCTGGTTAAGGGTTTGGATTCAGGATTGCTTGGTTTGCATATGAGGTATGTTTGTGTTCTCAGATAAGTTGTTTATTATCTACTAGTGACCCTGCGCACGAATCCATGCGTGAGTAGCTTGCTGCCACTTGCCTCAGCTGCCCTCCCCACCCACCACCGTGCGTAGCTCTCCACTGCTCGTAGCTCACTGCCTCGCCCTCCTGCTGACCAGTCGTTACATGACGGCATCCCAACTAATTTGCATATCACCCCTTTATAAGTATAGATAGGAATTAATAAGCCTGGTATTGCCCCAGACAGCCCCCTCAAGATGTCTAAACATAATAAAATATTTTTTAAAAAATGATTACTATAGCAGCCTAGTTGGGTGGCTCTAGCTTAGGCTCTCTCATGAGGTTCCAGTTAAGGTGATAGACAGGGCTGCAGTCTTTTAAGAGCTTGACTGGGGTTGGAGGATTTGCTTCCAATGGTGCCAGTTATTGGCAGGAGGCTTTAGTTCCTTTGTATTGCTATGTAACAAATTGCTATGCTTTTAATGGCTTAAATCAACACAGATTTGCTGTTTTAGAGTTTCCGTGGGTCAAGATTCAAGTACAGATTAGATTGGGTCCTCTGTTCATGGTCCCTTTTTGAGGTTAAAAATCAAGATATTGGCCAAGCTGTGGTCTCATCTTGAGGTCAGAGTCCGTCTACAAATTCATCTAGGTCGTTTGCCCAAACCAGTTTTTTTTTGGCTATAAGAATGAGGTCCTTCTGTTCTTGCTGGATGACCGCCAGGAACCTCTCTGAGCTCCTGGAGGCTGTTCTCAGGTCCTAGTCATGTGGCCCTCTCATAACATGGCAACTTCTTCAAAGGCAACAGGGAGACTTCTCCAGTCTGCTATGGAGGCCTTAAGTAACAGGATGTAATCATGGGGACATCTTTGAATTCTGCCCACCACATTCTATCGGCTCTCTACTGACAAGTACTTGGCAGTTAGCTTCTCCAAAATCAAGCAACCTAGGGGAGCAAGCAAAGAGGAGGTTTCAATGCTCAGTGTGAGCTAGTCACACGAGTCCTGTACTGTTATTTCATCTTTATTCTAATGTTTAGAAGTAAGTCACTAAGATTGTCCTACTCTCAGGACAGAACAATTAGTCTCCAGGTTTTAAGGGGAGCTTATAAAAATATATATGGATATATCTTTAAACCGCTTAAAATTTTTAACTCTTTGTCTCATCATCTACAAAATGAAGTGTTTAAACCAACTGGTTACTAAGATTCTTGACGTATATGTGTATGCACGTTTACATATTTACCTTTAAAATAGCTTAATTCTTGTGCCTTCAGTTGAAATATTCATTGGCAAAAGGATGACTCTTTCTAAGAAAAAATATATTTATTTTGAAATCAGTTGGTCTTGATTTTTATAGTAATGATTTTTCCTTCAAAGTGTTTTTCTGATCTCTGTAATTTAATTAATAGATAGAACTCAGAGTAATTATGTAAATGTGTGCACATGGGGGGATTTTCACAACATATTTTGCCACATTTCAAACTGTCAAATTGTTGTTCTTTTTTTTACAGAAAGATTTTTTATAAACAACTTTTTTTTCTCCCACAAAATAATGGGTAGTGTTAACTTTGTCTTTGTGAAAGAAGAGGAGGAAAGTGAAAAAAAAAAAAAAGTTTTAGTCATCCTGACTGGTCTGACATTCAGAGAACTAGAATAATCCATATTCAGTTTTCCCATCAAGAAATTTATGTGGTAAAAAAAAAATTCTGTGGTTTATGGCATGTATTTTAGACTCATTACCTCATGGACTTAGTGGGTCATGAATTACCCAGCATATATTTCAGGAACATTACCTCATGAAGAAAACATCATTATTATTAGACTCCCATGTTTCTGAAACATAACCTTGCTATGTAGTGGCTACATGAGGCTGAGTAGGAATATATATTAATAAAAAGTGATCCTAAAGATACCTGATCTTAGACAAAACAGATTCCTGTGGAGGGCTAAATGAGCTAACACTATTTCTCTTTGACATTTTGTGAATTAAAGGCTGCTATGTAATTAAAAAGTATATTTCCTGGAGGAAAATGTTCCATTAGAGAAACTTATAGATACATTTTTCTTCTTTTCAGGGTTTCTAAAGAAACAACAGTCAAAAATTAATCTCAGAAATTATGATCTTCTCAAAAATCTAACTTTTATGTGATTTTAGATTATTGTTTATTAAATAAATTTAACTGATTAAACATTTCCAGGCCCTTATAAGCCAACCAAGATTAAAGGGTGAAAATCTTGGCACTTCCTCCGGGTGCTACATCCCATAGATACTAAAGGTCATGGTGGCACTAAAATATCACAGAAAACATAAGACTCAAGAAAAAGGTTGGATGAAAATTTCACTCAAGGTAGGTACAGTAAACTTATGATCATCTAGTGATGTCTAATTTTTAAGCAATTTGCTATTTGCGAGAAATTGTACTAAATTCTTTATCTCATTTATCATAATCCTTATTATCCTATGAAGAAAACGTTATTGCTACATAGAAATGAGAGAGAGAGAGAGAGAGAGAGAGAGAGAGAGAGAGAGAGAGAGAGAGAGAAAGAGAGAGAATCATTAATTTGCCCAATGTCCCCTGCCTGGGAAACATCAGTATTAAGGTACCACGCAAGGAAGGCTGACTCCAAAGCTTATACATCTGATGACTCAACTGCTACTAAGAAATTCTTATGTATTAGTCCATGTAGTTCTGAATTTCTGACTGGCTAAGTGGAACATCTAAGCAATGATACAACCATCAATACAACACCTTTGTTCTTCTCTAACGTAACACTCAGTGTCTGCCCATTGAAACAATGAAGAATATTTTTTCAAGACAATATTCTAATAGTGAGATTTCTTTTCTGCAAAACATTACATAATAAACAACTCCCCAAATTTCAGTGGTTTCTGATGATTAACATGTTTCCCCCCTCCACCTCTCCACCCTCCTGTGGACAGGACTATGGGTTGAATAGGATAGCTAGCTCTACATCAGATTATGTTTTGTATTTTCCACCGGTCAGTCAGTCTGGTATCAGCAGATATATGGGGCACGCTATCATGCAGAAGAACAAGAGCCAAGCCAAACCACATAAGCATATTTAATGTCTGTGTTTACAGCAAGAGTGCTCACTTTCTACTGGCCAAAGCAAGTTGTGATATTTTGAGCTGTAAGGTATTTGATCTCCATCCAAAGTTCCTGGCTCACACCTCCCCAAACCCTTGGGATTTCCTAAGTGTTGACAGTAATAAAAATGGCTTTTTTATGTTAATTAGGTAACTTTAGGACCCCACCCAAGGGTGAGGGCATATTGGGAGGAGAAGGGATCATGTGGTTAGAGGTTTGGAACTTTCACTGCCCCACCTACCTCAGGGGAGTAGAGAGGCTGGGAATTCAATCCATTGTCAGTAGCCAATGATCCAACATGACAATTTAATGAAGCCTCTGGAAAAATCCAAAAGGACATGTTTTAAGAGCTTTGGATTTGTGAACATGTAGAGATTCAGGAAGACTGGAACACCATACCTGGAGAGGTCATGGAACCTCCACACCCCTTCCCATATGCCTTGCCTTGTATATCTCTTCCATCTGACTCTTCCTGAGTTATATCCTTACACTAAACTGATGATCTAGTAAGTAACATATTTCTCTGAGTTCTGTAAGCAGTTATAGCAAATTAATAAAACCCAAGTAAGGGGGTTGTGGCAACATTTGGTTTATAGCCACACCTCTAACTTATAATCAGTCAGTGAGAAGTACAGTTAATTACCTGGACTTCTGATTGCCATTCTCAGTTGGAGGGGATCATTGGAACCTCCAGTCTATAGCCAGTGGGTCAGAAGAATAGGTAAAAGCTTAGGACCAGAGCTGGCATCTGAAGTGTGTGTAGGTGGTTAAGGAATAGACTTATAGAGCTGAACCCTTAACATACGAGATCTAATACTATTGTTATAGTATAGTAAGAAGCTAGGAAAATTCCAGGACAAATAGAATAGGGAAACTAAGACAGATAGTTAAAACAGTTTACAGTAACCTAATAAATCCTATATTTCCTAAAACAAGGACACTTAAGAGTCAATGGTTTGCACTTCTCCTCCCCAACCACCCTGCTCAGGGAGACAGATAACATAAATCCAATTAGTGCCATTTGCCAACCACACCTAAGGACAGACAAATTAAGAGAATACATCTCATTTTGGTATATCAGCATAAAACTGATGAATATTCTGTTGATCAGCCCCTAAAACTTCCCCTAAATGCCCAGCCTTTAGAAACCCTGAAAATGAAGGTCCCAGTGCACTCTCCCTCCAGAGAGCAGGCCCATGTAATTTCTTTCCTGCTTTCATTCCCCCACAGGCATTTATACCCTAACCTTGCAACCCCATGAGACTTGCAACCAGAGGAGCAATAAGCAATGGCACCTTGTCCCAAGCTACCCCCCTGAACCTGTCTCCAAGGCCCCTTTTTGAGAGAAGTTAGCTTGAAACAAAGGCAGACAGAGCAGGGGTCCAGTGGGAAACAAAGGCAGGTGGAATATAGGCAGGGGCAGACAGGGCAGTTTGAGCCAGCCTAATCACAGAAACCAACCATGCTAAAACTAGAGGCCCAGTGCAGAAATTCGTGCATGGATACGAAGTTCGAGCGTCTGGTGTGGAAGGGCAGGTCCCAGCTGACCTCTGGGCCCTGGGCAGCACCTGGGCCCCCGGGTCTCTGTGTGCTCCCCTCCGCCTGAGTCTTGGTGCCCAAGTCCCCATGAGGAGATGCGGTGAGTCCGGGGTGCAGCATGGGCCTCTGGGCTGCCCAGTGGTGCTATACACAAGCCAGGTGGGAAGCACGCTTTCTCCCGGCCAGCCTCGCAGACCGGCTCCTGTGTGAATCCACAGGGAGCCCAACCAGATCCTGTGGTTCCCACAGGTGTGACCAGACTCACACAGAAGACACCGCATGGGTGCAGGGTGGGCTCCTCGCAGGCATCTGGCACCTGAGTGTGGGGGCTTCTTCAGCACGAAAGCCCTGGCATCCTGGGGGATGATAGCAGGAGGAGTGAGAGCGAGCTGGGCAGACATCCCACATTCTCATAGCACCCCTGCCCCCATCACCCCCGCTTCCAAATAGCTGGCAAGAGGTCGCAGCGCCTTGCTGATACCTGCCATGTTCCAAGCCGACCCCTGGTGGCCAGTGCATGTCATAGAGAGCAGTTGAACTCCTGGTCTCCTGGTTGAATGACTGCCTCAGGGGACAATTTGCATATTAGGCTTTTATTATATAGGATAATAGAATGGTTTTGGACACAAAGTGGGAGGCATGGGAAACCACGGAAGGGCCTGCAACAACAAGGTGTACTGATGCATCAGAACAGAGAAAGTTCAGGTCCATTGTGAGGGAAGAACAATGAGGGAATCAATCAGGTGACAACACAGGTAGATATAGAGCAGGCTTGCAGCAAATATATACCCATAGAGCACAAGGCTTCACAGGCAGCCTATTATTGGGCCCCCTCCCTGTGTGGAGAGTCTGAATCTGCTTGTAATAAATTTCCCATGCTTTTGCTTAAATCTTCTGGTCCACAGAGTTCATTCTTCAGCATTTCGAGACACGACCCCAGGGAAAAAAACCTCAGCTCACCATTTTGGTTATCACTTTTCTCTGACTTCCTAGTGAGCCACAGCAGCCCAACTTAGAATCTCCTGTTGCTTCTTCTGTGACTTTCCCTGTTTCACTGTCCTAAGTATATTTTCGCTGTAGTCAATAAATTCTTGCTTGCTTTTCTGCACTTTGTTTCTTTATTGAAATATTTTCCGTCAAGAAGACAAGAACCAAGGTCTTGCCATCTTACTGGTAACACTATCTCCAGGTAGATAGTGTCAGAATTGAGTTGAATTCTAGGACACTAAGTTAGTGTCCAGAGCATTGCTAGGAAGTGTGAGGAAGCACCCATCTCCCTCCCACTCCAAAAGCTGGAAGTTCAATAGGATAGAGGAAGCATGGCAAGGGTGGGGAGGAAAAACAATTGTGAACAAGTAATGCTATTCTCTATGGGCGTCAATTTATTAACTTTCTAAATGATGTTTAAGTGACTTTATTGGTCTCACCCCCAGAATAACTAGCCTTTCTTCAAATGAAATATGTTACCCAGTTTTTGTTCCAAAACTTTAATTTTGGGGTTTATCAGAAATATTTATTTGTTTATTTATTTACTAGAGGCCCAGTGCATGGACTCATTCATGCACTGGTGGGTCCCTCGGCCTGGCCTGCGGGGATCGGGCTGAAACCGGCCCAGTGCATGGATTCCTCCAAGGTGTGTCCAGCCAGTCTTGCCCAGTCCTGATCAGGCCTGATCAGGGCCAATCAGGGCCATCTCGCCGAGTCTCTATTGGGCCGATTGGAGCTGGCCGGCCAGGAAGGGACCTTGGGAGGTTGGCCGGCCGGGAGGGACTCCAGGGCATGTCTGGGCAGTCTCACCCAGTCTTAATCGGCTGGACCCCAGCAGCAAGCTAACCTACCAGTTGGAGCATCTGCCCTCTGGTGGTCAGTGCACATCATAGTGACTGGTTGAATGGTCGAATGAATGGTCAGACATATAGCATATTAGGCTTTTATTATATAGGATTTTTGTTACTTATTTGATTTGTAGAAGACATAATCTATCCATATGAAGCCATACCATTGAATTCCACTGCTGGGCATTCTATATATAACCACCTGCCACCCACTCCACCCACCCAAACACACACACACACACACACACACACACACACACACACACCTCCTTTTCTTACTCTAATAATCTAATGATTATTTGTCTGGGCAAAATAGGTAATGTGCTTCTAATGCTAAGAATTTTAAGGGCATCTCTTTTCCATAATTATGGCACAGTGATGCCATCTTCTTAAGCAAAATTTGGGCACCTCCTAAGTTCTTGAACAAACCCTCTCTTAGTCATTATTATACTGTACTGCATCTACTACTACATCTGTATGCCCACCAAATTGTAAGTTCCTGGAGAGAAAGGACTTAATACATGTAGATTTATACCAGGGTTAGTATATAGCGTTCTTAAATAAATGGTAGTTCTTCCATTGTTATTTCTTCCCAACCATACCCTCAGTACCTTGCACATTTTCTAGCACACGGTGTGTGCTCAAAGTTTATTTGTTGAACTGTTTCCTTTTGTGCCTTGAAAGTGTAACTTTTTAAATGTGAAATCAGTGTTTTCATTTATTTACTTTCTTTTCCCTCCAGCTTTATTGAGATATACTTGACTTATTGTGTATGTTTAAAGTATGCAATGTGATAATTTGATGTGTGCATATATTATGAAATGATTATTAAATAAGGTTAGTTAGCACATCTATCACTTCAATAATTACAATTTCTAATCAGGGTATACAAGGTTACCATTACTGTTGGTCCATATAGGATCAGGGTATCATATATTGGATCACCTTTAACAGTCAAAAGAAATCACTAACTTCTTCATTTTTTGACAACTTTGGATTTGGACTAGGTATACCCACTAAATCTAGCTTCTACTAAAGAGTCTACATACATAAGATGATGGTGAGAGTATATGCAGTTATAATGATAAAAATAGGCATGCTACACTCAATTTGGAAATGTGAAACAGATTATTATTCTTGGTTTATATGTATCCCAGAGGACTTATACTTTCCCTCTTTTATAATATCGGTATACTCCTGATTTTAAAGTACATAATCATAGCTATGTAGCCCAAACTCATTTCCAAGCCTTAGATTGGGTCATCCCCAAACCCTATCAAATAGCCAAGAGCTTTGCCAATTTGATTTTGTAGTAAAAACAGAATATTCTATTGCAAATTCATCCTGAGGTTTATAACCTGTAACTATTGGCAAGATTTAGCAAGACAAACATAAAATACATGCTCTATAGCAAAACACCCTTCTGAATTGCCTTTATATTCCCTAATAAAATACTGAGGCCTTTTATATCAGCAGTATATAAAACAATGGGCCCAACTCATGTAGTTCAACACACCAGAACAACGTGTTTTAAAATATATTAACTTTGCATTGTATGATGTTTGCAATTTTCCCATGGATTAACGTTTATTTCCATAACTCAGAGAGAAAGTCTCTAGGGCTTATAGATTGATTTTTTTTCAGAATTCTGATGAAATGGAATAAAAACTAAATGCACATTATTTATAGCAGTATCACTATAAATAATCATAAACCCTTTATGAGAATTGTATTTTCGAAACCACATGCATTGTCTTTTTGAGAGAAAGAGAGAGAGAGAGAGAGAGAGAGAGAGAGAGAGAGAGAGAGAGAGACTCAAATGTTTTGAGATTTTTTCTTAGTAAAACTATGGTTATTATTAAACAGAGTTTTAATAATTTACTTTGATATTAAATACTATTCTTTGCATATGTTTCAAGCTATGTTCCTTTACTCAAAATACGAGATTATTCCTTCTACCAAAAATCTTTATGAAAAACTTTAATGAAATGCTTCCTGCTGCAAAGATGTGCAGGCCGCACACTGGAGAAGCAGGATTTCCTATTCCCTCGGAGTAGCTTTTCACATTTTGGGCTCTCAAGAGCATGTGGGGAGCATCAGATAAACTCAGCCTTGTAACAGCATCTACATATGTTATGTACCCTCCACCACCTTTCCTTCCTAAGGCCCCCGGAGCAGATGCCTGCAGATTGATTTATGCTCCATTATATTTAGCTGTCACTTCACCCAGAGCTGAAAAGCAGTCATCTCTGGAGAAAAAGTGACAGTGGTCTAATGAAGTACATGGATAATTCATTGAAGGGCAGGAAATGAAGGCTTATTTGAATCTCCACCTGTTAGCGTAGGAATATAAGAGTATTTTCTGTCTGGTGTTTTGTGAACAAATTTTGAATGAGGGACTATCATTCAGAACGTATTGTCTACGTGCATTCCTTCTGCCCCTTTCAACTCCCAGCACACAGCCTTCTGCGGCACCTAGTAGGCCACAGACACCCACCGTGTTCCTCCGCGCTTCACCGTGATGGCTGCCAAGTGAACCTGGAATCTTAAAAAATGATGGAAGCAATTTTGTTGAGCACCCAAAGGCTTCATTTGGCCCCTTCACTACCACTCTCCTTTAGAAGAAGCGAGCTCCTTTCAACAACGGTCATTATGAGAAAGCACAAAGCGAGGTTACCCATGGAGAAGCAGCCTCCGCCTGCTTCTGTCACATTCTATGCTCCTTACCTCGCCCCCTCACATGTTCTTCACTCAGAACCACCAGGCTTGGGGAAACTTCATGGAGTATCTTTTATTTCATTTTCCATTCCAGGAGTTACTCTTATAGAGTTCAAGTTCTCCCTGGCAGGGGGGAAGGGGGGGGCGTAATTCCAGCCTAACTGACAATATGGAATGTTTCCCTTCTAATTGGCGAGGCCAGGACAGTATGAAGATGCAGGTGTCAGTTTTCTAGGACTTCTAGATGGAAAAAAAAAAAAGAGGTAAAAGGAATAAAGGAAGTAAAAAGAGGCAACCAATGCACCAAAGATACATCGGAAATGTCTACTAAGGACAAGCTCTTTTCTGTGATGTTTGTGCCTCTGCTCATTTGCTCCAAACCCTCAGTTCTAAGTGGTTTTGGACATCTCCGTGTATGTGCACCTCTGCTCTTCAAAGGTAATGCCATCCAACAAAATACCCGACTGTGCATTTTAATTCCTTATCTCCATGAGCAAATAAAACTTTATTTTATTTTAGCATATTCTTTATGCTTTGCATTGTACAGAATTATTTCAAATACTTACTGACCTATGCATTCACTTTTAAGTATAGCCCTAGTACATAGCAAGTAGTCAGTCATTGTTAGTGAGATTTGCTTACAGTTGATTAAGTTTTAAAGAAGTAATTATATTTGCTCTTTTCCATGGGGGTTCATCTCAGTTATTGAAACAAAAACTGTTTTGAATCTGGGGAGTTTCCTTGGTCTCTGAGTGGCCCAACATGAAGTGAGCACCTGAGTTGAAGTCTGGGAAAGGCTTTTTAAAATCTGGATAGAGTAGGCATTCTATAAACACCATGTCAAGACCTCAACACATTGTCAAACATTGCAAGTCAATGTCTCAGTTCAGTCTGGAGAAAAGCAGGCTTCTTAATCGGTAGGTTGAACACATTTGATTTTGATTCAACAATCATATCCTGAAAACTTAAAGTACCCCCAGGCTCTTGCTAGACACTTTAATATGCTAAAGCATTTTAATTCTTCCAAAGCCATTCTGAGAGAGACCTTATTATACCACTAGAGGCCTGAGGCATGGATTCGAGCACCGGTGGTGTCCCTCAGCCTGTCCTGCGCCTTCTCACAATCCAGCCTGCAGGGATAGGCAGAAGCCTGCAGTCCAACATCCCCAGAGAGATGTAGTACTGCATGAAGCAACACGCGCCTGGGGAAGAGCCAGAGCCGGGACCAGGCGCTGTTCCCTCTCATCTCGGCCCTGATGTGCCTGACACCGCAGCTGCTTGGTAGCGCTGCTGAGGCCGGAGAGGCTCCCCACTGCTGCAGCTGCACCCACCACCTGTGAGCCCAGCCTCTGGCGCCCATTGGTCAGCTGATTGGTGCTCCTGCTACAGGAGTGCACTGACCACCAGGGGGAAGCTCCTGCATTGAGCGTCTGCCCCCTGGTGGTCAGTGCACGTCATAGCGACCGGTCAAATGGTTGACTAGACACTTAGGGTTTTCTCTATGTATATATGGATTTCACAGCTGGGAGTACTGACATCCACAGAGGTTGAGTTGCTTAAAATTAAACATCTAATAAGTGAAACAGACTTCAGATTCACATCCAAATCTGCTGATCTCTTGTCCAACATTTTTTTCACTTTAAATCACATCTGCTTACTAAAACAGATTCAAGTGTTTCCCGTCTTATTTGATTACTCTCATCTGTTTATCATTTTCCAAAAGTTTGGCATTAAAGTTTTGGACTAAATCTCTCCTATTGGATTTGAAGTGCTGCCTACCACTCTTTGAACAGATAATCTTAGCAAATGTGTCCCAACTTGATTAATGGGTTCCAACACACTAGATTTCAACACTGTGATAAGGTGTGAACCTGTTGAAAATAAATTGCAGTACAATCAATTTATTTGATCAAACTATTATTATAGAAAAATATTTCAAGATAGTTCTCCAAAAGAGAGATGTATTATTAGCCTGATGAGGTAAGAGGAACATTTATTTTATTTGAACCTACTTTTTAAACTTATGTGTATGTCCTGAAATATTGCCAATGCAATACCATCTTTACCTACCTAATGAAATACTAATACCAGTCCCTATATATCTGTATGTTTGTTTGCTTTGGAAATAAATTCTTTTCTAACACCATTTGCAAATAAATTTACTGGAGACAGGGCAGAAGCCATAGCCAATTTTTAGACTTTTGTTGACCCCATATGAGAAAATAACACAGAACATTTAGTGATGGAAGTGGATGGGGGAGCAGCAATAGTAAAATACAGTACTGACAGCCTGTCTTGATCAAGAATATTCTCCATGTGTGCCTTGCTGAAACGTTTCATAGAATTTCCTCCTTTATTTTGAAAGGTGTTAAGTATCTCAGAGTGCCAGAAACACATCATTCCCAGCCAATTCTAGTGAATTTTTTTTGCCAATATTACATTTCTTCCTTCCTGCCTGAAGGGATGAAGCTGAGAGTTATAAAAGTTATACATATCAAGAAGGAACACTCATATTTTATTTTTTAATATGGTTTACTTGCTTTTAAAAATGCAAGAGCCCCAGCTGGTGGGTGGCGCAGTTGGTTGGAGTGTCATCATCCCATACATCAAAAAGCTTGCAGGTTCTATTCCCGGCCAGGGCACATACCTAGGTTGAGGATTCTATCCCCAGGCAGGGCTCGTGTGGGAGGCAACCTATTGATCATCCATGTTTTTTCTCACATGGACATTCCTCTCTCTCTCTCTCTCTCTCTCTCTCTCTCTCTCTCTCTCTCTCTCTCATCTCTTTTCCTTTCTCTTTCAAATCATAAACATACACTTTGTTGAGGATTTAAGAAAAATTGCAACAGTTTCCTCATAGACCTTTGCTCCTCAGGGTCCACTCATGGAGCAGATCACCATGTCCTTTGGGAAGCTGTTTGATCATAGACCCCTTTGGTAAACAATCGAAGGTATTTGTGCATGAGTTCTGTAGCCAATGAAGTTCCCATGATTATTTATAGGACAATGGATGAATATCCGATGTTCTGTAAGTAAATTAGAAATGTGAAAATTAACATTCAGAGGGAATAAAAAATATGCAAGAAGAGATTCTGAATACTCTCTCACTCCTACATCTTTTCCAAAGCCCCATAGAGAGCTGGGTTTTGAAAGAAGGATAGAAATCAAATAAGTTGAGAGGACTGAGTGGGGAGAAGAATAGAGAGAAAGTTAGAGAAGGCGGAATGGGACCTGCACAAGCTCCAAAGGTCCCAGAACACAGTAGTCACGTGTACAGCAACATTCCTTAAAGGGAAAGAAAATTCTATTACCCACTTTTTTGTTTGTTTGTTTGTTTCATTTTTTGCCTTGCTTGTCCTGTCTCCCTTCCAATTGTTGTTATTTCTACAACAAAGCTTGCTTCCCTTTCTTCCCCTTCACTTTTTTTAAACCTATGGTAAGGGAAATTATACTCATTACTGTTTGCTCAAGTGCAACTGATCTTCAGCCTCATTTTCTATCATCCTTTCTGTGTGCTTTATGTTCTTGGAATGCTAAATTACTTACCGCCACTCTCTCCTGATTCCCACACACATATGCACCAGGATGTTTTGTATCCTCATAAATTTGCCCAGGCTGCTACCTCTGCTGCGATCAGCTTCTCTGTCTAGAAAAAGCTCTGTTAAATTTTCAAAGTCCTCATAAGCGATCAAGTGCTCAGAGTAGACTTCTGTGAATTGCATAGTATCCAGACTTAATTGTTCCAGTTAATTTTGAATTTTACATCTACTTTTACTATTACATATCCTCACAAATACTATGATTATATACATTTTGCTTTTTTTGGGCATTCAAGTATGAGCTTCTGGATCTGGGGCCACATATATTCACAGTTTTATCACTAGTGCACGACATGGTGACTGGTACAACAAAAAACGTAAAAACGTTTTTGCCATCTTAACTTGTATCTAGTAGATCTTTACTATAGATGTATTTTAACTCTTGTGATCACACCATTAAGAAGATGTGTTTTGCTTTCACAGCTTGTCATTGAACTTAGAAAAAAAGCCAGACCGCCACTGAATCTGTCAGGGAGGTTTACCCCAAGGGCAGGGTATTTTGGGGGAAGGCTAAAGGATGCATAAATATTTAGACAAATAAAAGGATTTATGTGGGGAAGTAGAGAAGAGGAGATGAGGAGGAAACCCTCTAAGTATATGGAAGAGTATCTGTCAAAGCCCTGGGGTAAGAGGGAGCACATCTAAAGAATAAAAAGTAAAAATAAACAAATAAATAAAGACAAAAAATTGTGCAGTATGCACAGCTACTATACAAAGCCTTTTAAAAAAGTACTTTCTAAGTTGCTCCTGGCAAGGAATGTCTAACACTTCATTACCACCATCTTTTGTATGGTATCTTGGTCTCTGGCCTATTCCTGGATGTAGAGACCAAGTCTGTACTCGTTTATATAGTCACATGATACCACTTCCTTAAATAAAACATTTTTGTTAGTACATTATGAATTAACCTCAACAGGTCTCTCCTGGGATCACATCCAACCCTTAGGACAGCCACCCCAGGTTCTCTCCAATGACCTCACTCACTCATCAACCCTGACTATCAGGTCGGACAAGCCATGGGTAGTACTATGCTTTTGGCCTTCCTCTCCCTTTGCCCAGAGCAGATTAGGCCTTGGGAGTGACAGACAGCTGACATTAGGGAATACTGCTGAGGGTACGTGATGAAGCAGGACAGAGCCATGCCCTGTAAGCACCAGGGAATATCCTCCACATGCATGTGCATGTGTGTGTAATCATGAGGATCAGTGTGGGTTTATCAAGAGGAGCTTCCCTCCTTCCATTCCAGAACTTGGTTGGAAGCTCAGAATCTCCATGCCCTACACCCACTGCCCCGCAAATCAGTCCATGTCTATTATGTGAATGACTCTCTCTCTTGCGCAATAGACATCAGGGACACCCATTTGTTATGGCCTGGACTTGCTCTCTGGTCACTACTTCCATTGTCTAGTTTCAGGACTTGAGGTCCCTTTGTTCTGTCTTGATTCCTTGCCTATCAGATCATAAATTCACTTTAATCACTGTTTCTTAAGAAGTTTTCATAACCTCCCCCGCAAACTGATCCAAAACACAGAATTTGATCAGTCGTCCCCTTCAGGTGCCTGGCACACTAGGCTAAGTAATTTGTTTGACCAGAGAGACACCAATCAAGCAAATATATACACATTTTAATGCCCATGTGAATAACTTCAGTTTATCCTTCTTTGAAGCTGAAGTTAATGTGATGTTTGAAGACGTTTGGTTTGGGGTACAGAAGTATTGTGACACTGCATTTTGGTCAGTGTTCTTCAAACTATATTTCACTTCCTAGATATCAGTGTATGCAGTACACTTGAACAAATTCCTAATGCCTGTTGCAGAAAATCACAAACTGCATTTTATGAGGCTTTGAAAATGAAAAATGCATGGGTGTGTGAATGTGGCAAACCCATACTTCATCATTTTCAAGCGTTAAGCTTTTGCTGCAGAGGTTTTTCCTAGGCAGATCGGTGGAGTTTTAACTTTCTATTCAAGAATATTGATTTAAGAAAGGGGAAGAGAGGTTGGCATTTTTTTTTGTCAGCTCTTTCCACTTGAAGAATGATCACTTATGGGCAGTAAGCCCCCTGAGCCTAGCATGTCTGGACTTATTTATACACACAAAACCCTTTGTCAGAGGATAGCAGCAGTAGATATAGACTGCTATTTTGTTAATACAATTATTAACAAATAAAACTATGCCATCTCTTCAAAATAAACATTAAGAAGTTTGTATCACAATTTAAATTTAAGAATATATCATTTACCTAAGTTTTGTGAAAGATTGTATCATTGATCAACTTCATCTAATTGTTTGTCAAGCTTTTCTTGGCCCACTCTAATTTAAACTCAACGTGCTGTTAACAATACTTACCAATCAAGGGCTCTAAAAAAAAACCAAACTGATAGAGGTTAGCATGAGAGCATGGTTGTACTAAGGTGTAATTCATAATTTATGAAATAAATTATAATAATAATTTTAATAATATATTTGGAAATGATTCGTTTCTAGAGTATTCTTTTAGAGTAAAACCTACATGTAATAAAGATTCAGAAAAACAAACGAGTATAATGCACAGTATAGAAATAGACAAATGTTTTAAAAATCCATTTGAATTGGCTGAGTGATTCTGATAAGGCAGACAAATGACCTGTACTTTTTCTTCAGGTTAAGATTAAAAACAAGCTGGAAATGAACAATGGCTCGCCATTTACAATGAAGTGTATCAAAACAATAAGAAACCGAGACAAGTAGTAAAACATAATACTGCTTAACATCAGAGTTCAAAAAAAAAAAAAAAAAGATAAGCCACATTGGGAATTTTGCTCCTTGCTTGTATATATCATGTTATATCACACAATAAGAAATCTGCTGTGAATGCAATAATAGAAAAAAGCCATTTAAATCTACCTATTGTTGTAGGCACATAACAAATGAACCCTTATTGTATCCTCCCTTCAAGGTGGTTTAGGAATAATAGTATAGTAAGAGCATGTCAATACTCATGGCACATCATTTTTCTTCACTTGGAGGGGGAGGAGGAAAAAGATCTATCTAATAAATGTATTTTAACAATGTAGTATTTTTATATCATAAGCCTCTTAGGCCAGATTGGTCTAGCACAGCACAAATAAGAATTAGTTGGCAACTATCCTGTGAATTTTTATTTCACAGAAAGCTTATCTGGATTAATAAAAATAAAAAGTGAATTTGCCCTCAGAGAATTGAAGTATAGGTCAATTTATGAAGAGTGAACTTTCCATTCCTTTGATGCAAGCAAGGCTGCCTCAGTGGGAAGCGGATTGCTTTCAAACATGGCTTGGACTGAGTATTTGAATCATGAGGCTTATTAGCTGTGTGGCCTTCAGCAAGCTAGTTAGCTTCTTTGAGACTCAGTTTCCCATGAATGAGGAAATAACTGACAATATTGTTGTGAAGCTCAAAGTTGACTTTTGATATTAATTTATAAATTAATCTACAAAAAAAGTACAGAACACTTACAACTTAGTAGCAAGTAAGCATCTGTGAGATAAAACCAATATAGATGATAGGTAATAGATAATTGATAGATGATAGATAGATGAATAAAGTCATAGAATCCAGTAGGTATAGTATTTTTGCTATTAAAATTTTTAAAAAATTAATTCAATTTGGAAAGTCAATTTATGCACACAATTCAAGGGTATTATTTTATTAATGAACACACATATACTAGTAGTTTTCTATCTTAAATTACTTATTTTTTTAAACCCACATTTGCATATGTAAGATAAACTTCCAGGAAAGCACACCTATATTTAAGGAAAGATACCCTGTGTTAAAAGCAGCCATCCCTATATTTCAGTGAAATAGTAGTCTGTGGCTAGTCAGAACTCTGTACAAACGCCTGAGGGTTAAAGGCCAAAGCTGCCCAGTGCCAAGTCTGACCTTCAGTGTGCAGGCGCATGTGCAATTTAACTCCTTGAAACGTTTTTTCCTTATGATTTTATGTTGATAAGAGACTGGCTGAAATGTCAACAAGTATATGGCATCTACTGGGGCTGTGTAAACAGTCAAAATATCCATATTCATTGTTTACACTTTAAAATACATTAAAAATTGACATTCGTGTCAATGCTCTTTCTCTCACTTTCCATTTCTTTCTTTCACCTTCCCCACTCCCCAATATCTCAAGAGGAGAACAAGGCAATGCTGTCCCTTATTGCCTCTCCAAGGGATAGCCAATAAACACATCTGAGTACAGGGAACTCAGCCCAAACTCAGAAAGTGGAATTTACCCATTAAAGTGACCTTTGAAACTTGGACTACAAGTCTTACCACCATACACATCACAATCAAGTGATCTCTTGAGCAAGAATACAGACTGTATTTTCTTCTCACCATTTTATTATCCTTCCAGGGGAATAGCATAACTCCAAGGTCTTGCCCCTTTCATTTGCACATGTCCTCTCAAATTGAGCAGGATGTCCCTAGATAATAAATGTTTAACATGCTCAAGATGTGTGATCTTCCCAACACAAAATGGCCAGTGAGGTGGACAAGACCAAGCGCCCACAGAGTTCCTTTATTTGTATCCTGAATTTACTGCAAAGGCAGGGAAGTATGAGTTAGAGAAGCAATGGAAACAATAAAGGACATACAGAACGCAGAATGTGCCTTGACTCTTTACTAATTTTCACTACTGTTAAATACAGTTTTTCTGAACACAAGATTTTTTTTTTTGTTTAAATGGTGGGATACATTCAGGAAATGCAAGACCTTCTCAGGAAATGTAAGAAGCTTCTGAGTATTATAATTGTAGGTAGTGGTTATAGGGTTAAGCCTCGGACTGACCTGTTGGCAAAGCCACAAACAAGTCCCAGCTTAGAGGGCACAGCCCTCTTACCATAATTAGGCTTGACCTTATGATGCTCCCTAGATCCTTTCTAGGTGGCTAATGGGCTGTGGGAGGTGCAGCAAGTGCTGCCAAAACAAGTGAAACTCACAAGAACATTGTCACTATGGTGACCACTACCTTGTTTACCTCTGGCTATAAAATAAAGGCTCAGCTTGCCTTTGGATCTCTCTTTGTGGCCTCAGCCAGGCACAGGAAGATCCACCTAGACCCAAGCTTATTCTCTTTGTCTTTTCGAAATCTTTCGCTGTCCCCCCCACCCTGCCCCCCTCAGGCTCACCGAACCCTTGGCTGTGCTGGCACGCCGCATGCGGCGCCCAACGCGGGGCCTGAGTTTTGTGGGAACTGAAATTGTCAGATGAAAGGACGCTCCAGTGAAGCACGTGCAGAAAACCAAAAGGAAGGCATGCCATAGTAATCACTAGAGCTTAAGCAGATGCTAAATTCAAATAACTGTTTTAAGGCACTCATAATTTTATAAATCTCTTAGATTTAAATTCCAAGATATTTTTATTATATGTTAAAGAAAAGAACAAAATGAAATTACAGGGACACAATTTGGTATGTTTGCTGTGTCCCTGGTAGTCTATGCCAGACAAATATTTTCTACATAAGATAAACACTGCCAGCCAATTTTACCTGAGAGCATGTCATTGGATGCATTTGTGGAATTAATTTGTGAAAGTATGTTGTTTACCAAATTTTACTGTGTGCTCTAAGATTTAAACTTTACAATAGAAAAATAAATCTTTTGTAAAAATTACTATTCACAGTGCAGATATGTGATTGCCTCAATTCTGTAATGATCACTATTCTTAAATTGTATGTCAAAATAACTTTGAGCATTAATTTTTGATGCCCTTCATAAAGAGCACCACATATCTTGATTAATAGACAAACATGTAAATTGACCGTCCCTCCACTATGCTCACCAGCCAATCAGGAGAGTATGCAAATCAACCCAAAAAAGATGGCGGTTTATTTGCATACATAGGCACCCAGCGGGCTGAGTCCCAGGAACATCATTGGCACCCAGGTCACTCCTAGGTAGGCCCCGTGTGGGCCCTGAGCAGAGTAGGAAGGGCCTGAGCCAGCGGCCTTCTGGGCAGGGACGGAGTCAGCCATTGGAGCTGTGGGGGGCTCCTTCCCAAGCCTAAAGCCTTGGCCAAAGGCGTCAGGCCTGAGTGGGGGGCGAGCCGGCGATCAGTGTGAATTACAGAGAAAACATCTTTTCTTACCACTCATTGGCTAAGCTCCCTGTATGCCACTGGTAATATTCTTAGTAACTTGGGTAATAAGAATCCAAAAAGGTGATCTAGGGTTTTTCACCACACGCTTGGAGAAAAAAACGTCCACTGCTGGAGGACTAAGAAATGTCATATCCTGCCCTAGCCGGTTTGGCTCAGTGGATAATGCCTTGGCCTGCCGACCGCAGGGTCTGGGTTCGATTCTGACCAAGAGCATGTACCTTGGTTTCAGGCTTCTCCCTGGCCAGGGCCCAGGTCAGGGCTCATGCAGGAGGCAACCAAAGTCTTCCTCTCACTTTGATGTTTCTCTCTGTCTTTCCCTTTCTCTTCCACATTCTCTAAAAATCATTGGAAACATATCCTCAGGTGAGGATAAAGAAAAATAATAAAGAAATGTTATATCCTATGAAAGACACATCTTGAAAATGCCTAAAGGAAGTTGTCATTTTTTCATGGTGAAGGGACTGGAGTCCGTGTTGATGAAAAAACCTTGCTGGCTGCGGTGATTGGCAGTAGCTGCAGCAGCAGGGTGATGGGGCTGGTGCCTTCCCCTACAAAGGGAGGCCAGACTGCAGCTTAGGCCCGCTCCCCAAGGGGAGCAGGGAGCGGGCCTAAGCCATCACTAGAACAGCCCCTGAAGGTTCCCAGTATGTGAGAGGGGGCAGGCTGGGCTGAGGGATGCCCCCCCCCAGTGGACAAATTTTGTGCACTGGGCCCCTAGTTAAAAAATAATCTGCATCTTACATGTACACTGATATAGTTCAACAACAAGCTGAGCAGAATGTGAGGTATGTGCATTCTGCAATATCTGAAGACAGTTTTAGAAATATCAACTTCTCTGGAGGTTACAAATGAAAAGAATATATTCTAAACCATTTCGCTTTCATTGCCTGCAGAAAGAAAGTCCTGATCATTAATTATTTTTATTTTATAGACCATTAAAAATGTTTTGTTTGTAATATAACTTTCAAAGGAAACTATTGGGCAATAGATCTGTATTTGGATTTAAGAATGCCTGGCCAGGCTGCTAAAGAATAGTACTATTTGGATGTTCTGATTTGGACTATTGAAAGATTATTTTTCACTCAACATGACATTCCATCTTAACCATGCAATCCAGTTTTAATAAATTACTGATAGAACTATCATTGTCTTAATATTTGGTCAAACCCTCTCTGTCTAAAAAAACCAGAAGCATGGAGTTTGCCAGATCTTATAAAATAATATCTAATTAATTGCTCTCAATCATCATAGGTCCAAATGTCACATCAAGTTATGTGACATGACACTAGAATGCAACTATAAAGGCACAGAAGCCATTTCAAAGATAGTTAAGGAATATTTCCTTTTAACCCACCTAGTATTCTGAATGGGACTCCTGAGGATTCACCAGTGACACAAACAAGAAAACCACATTGTAAAAGTGGATCAGCTATTTTTATCTCTGCCAAAATATGTATTTCTTTACAGCTCTCTCATCATGAATCAATTCTCGGTCATTACCTCTCTAGGTAGCACTGCCTCACACTCTAATTGAAAACAGATGCCTTTTTATCTTGGTTTCCTTGCATTGCTGAACATTTCTTATAAAATAATTAATTCAGTAATTTCATAACATGTTGAAAGAAGTCTTTTATTTTTACAACAGTATTACTGGTTGGGAAGTCCTGTACCCTCCATATCTACAGCATTATTTTTCTAGTGAATTTTAATGCCAGTATACAAAAGAAAAAAGCAATGTTTGCAGAAGTGTCAACTTTAGTATCTATCTAAATTTCCTCTTTTTTTTTTCCTTCTTTTCACTTTGGGTATGTCATTTAGAGAATGACTATGAGATGGTGAATCAGGCTAAAATACAAAACAAAAGCCCTAGTTTAACACACACAAAAAAAATGTTTGCCAAGTGGAATTCTATTTTATCTAAAGTTGAGGAAAGGAAAAGTCTTCAAGTTTATCTGTAAATATGGTGGTTCAATTTCTCATATGTGTGTGTGTCCAGGGCTGAGGGGGTGGGGGCAGCATTTTGACTCTATAGTAGGCAGAACAATGCCCTTCCCTTCACCAAAGATGCCATGTACTATTCCCCAGAATCAGAGTCTATGTCAGGTTAGATTATAGCAGGGGTCCTCAAACTACGGCCCGCGGGCCACATGCAAATACAAATATTGTATTTGTTCCCATTTTGTTTTTTTACTTCAAAATAAGATATGTGCAGTGCGCATAGGAATTTGTTTATAGTTTTTTTTTTAAACTATAGTACGGCCTTCCAATGGTCTGAGGGACAGTGAACTGGCCCCCTGTTTAAAAAGTTTGAGGACCCCTGGATTATAGAGAGCTTTTAAGGTTTCAAGTGGAATTAAGATTTCTAATCACTGATTTTGTGATGGGAGGTTATCCTGGATTATTCAGATGGGCTCAATATAATCATATGGGTACTTAAAATGAAAGAGGGAGGCAGAAGAAGAGGGCAGAACAATATTATGTGAGAACAAACCAGACTACCGTTGCTGGATGTGGAGGGAGCCACAAGCCAAGGAATGTAAGCAGCCGAAGGTGGACAAAACCAGGAAATAGGTTATTTTCTAGAGCCTCCAGAAAAAAATGCAGCCTAGGTGACACCTAGATTTTTTTAAATATATTTTTTATTGTTGACTAGAGGCCGGTGCATGAAATTCGTGAGCAGGCTTGGGGTGGGGTGTTCAGCCCAGCCTACACCCTCTCTAATCCGGGACCCCTTGGGGGATGTCCTGGGGATCTGGCCTAAACCGGCAGTCGGATATCCCTCTCACAATCCGGGACCACTGGCTCCTAACTGCTCACCTGCCTGCCTCCCTGATCACCCTTAACTGCCCCCCCTGCTGGCCTGGTCACCCCCGACTGCCACCCCTGCCAGCCTAGTTGCCCCCAACTTCCCCCCTCCCTGCTGGCCTGGTCGCTCCTAACTGACCCCCCACCAGCCAGGTCACCCATTACTGCCCCCCCCGATGGCCTGGTGACCCCCAACTGCCCCCCCTAAAAGCCTGGTCGCCCCACGCAGCCTGCTGCTCAGTTGTTTGGTTGCCCCTCACTAAGCCCCCTGGTGGCCTGGTCGCCCCACTCAGCCTGGTGTTCAGTCATTTGGTCATCCCTCACTAACCACCCTGCCGTCCTGGTCACCCTACGCAGCCTGTTTGTTCGTCCATTTAGTTGCGATGGTCACTTAGGCTTTTATATATATAGATAGTATTATGTATATATATCTCTCATTTCTCCCCCCTCTCCACCCCTCCTCCCAGCCCCTACCACCCACCCAGGTCTTTACTACCCTTATAAGTATACAAGTTTTTTGGTTTACCTGACACTTAGATTTTAACCCTTTGAGACTTATGTCAGATTTCTTCCTTCTAGAACTATAAGATAATAAATTTATATTGTTTTAAGTCACTAGGTTGTGGTAATTTCTTACAAAAACTTAAAAATAATACATATTTCCTGAAGTTATATACCATAACATGATTGTATAATTCTGTCCTACTCTATTGGAGCAGGGGGTGTCAAACAGATTGTGGTAGCGGTACTGTGGTTTGAGTGAAGGGAGATGAAACAAAATACTAAGATAGCCAGCCAACCTTCATGTCATCAAAGAACTGTGTCATTGAAATGTTTTTCCTTCTCTGCCTCTTTTGCAATGTTAACTATGGCAACAGATTGGTATCACATAAAATAAGATCTAACTTTAGTTTAATCTAAAAAAAATTAGGGTCTCATTCCAAATGTCTTATTTTAATAAAATTTTATTTTTGTAAAGTAGAAGCATGTACTTCAATATCCCATTTAACTAAAATAAGATTAAATATCACCCCAAACTCTTTCTTTGTTACAAATCCATCTACTGAATATGTGTGTGTGTGTCTCATATGAATCTACACTTATATGCTATAAATCATTTTCCTTGTAACTGTTTTTTACAAAAATTCTTTCTTTTTGTTTTAACCAATTTCTGAAAGAGTAAAGATCACTGTTTCTATTTCTAGTTAAATGACTTTGTTTAAGATTCTGCATATGATTATTTTTAAATTTAAATATATGAAGTCTTAAGAGGTGTGGTTAGCTAAAGATTTTACATTTGTAGTCACTGATAATCTGAATTCTAGGATTTGAAGGGCATACAGAATTCACTAACTTCTCTATATGTAGACATCTATATTAATGTTCTACCAGTGGTTCTCAGCCTGTGGGTCGTGACCATCGGAAAACACATATAGCATATCAGATATTTACATTATGATTCATATCAGTAGCAAAATTACAGTTATGAAGTAGAAATGAAAATAATTTTATGGTTGGGGGCCACCAAAACATGAGGAACTGTATTAAAGGGTCGCGGCATTAGGAAGGTTGAGGACCACAGATATTTCCTTTTTTTTTTTTTTTTTTTCCTTTTGGCTTTTCCAGTTCTCCTGGGGAGACACTTTCATTGCACATTAAAATAATGTGAAGTTGAAACTGAGTTTCAAATCCATGCCTCTGTGTTCTGTAATATCTCTAACCTAAGTCCCTCCTGATCCATTTCAAATCCACTTCCTGTTCTGGTCTTAGTAGTAATACATCACCTCTCTACAGCTTCTGAATCATCCTCTTTTGTATACTTGAAATTTCTTAAGTAGTAATATTTCTCCAACAATAGTTTTTTCCATATTGGCCTAAGAGAAGCTCAAGTGTTTTCCTGAAAGATGCAAAGAATTCAACAATTAATCACATTATTTCTTCTCCTATAAATGCACTCCATAAGTCAATTGTGGAACCCAAACAAAGATTATATCCTAATTCAATTGTAAATAATGAATTAAATGATATTAAAGTATTTCAGTTAATGCATCATTGCCAAATATCTTATAATATTAAGATATTAAGAACTCATTTTTAATCTATGGCCTCCATAGCCCGTTTTTTTTTAAAAATACAATTAAAATAAAATTTTATTTCTACCAAGAAATTCTGTAGTTTATTTGCCTCCCATTAAAGGAGAAATATGATTATAGTCCAAAGACTATTGGACTGGGAATAAGGAAACAAGACATACTTTTAGCTGGGCGTCTGTTTCTTCTGTAAAAATAGACATTTTGAATTACATAGATTTATTGTCCTATATTTCTCCAGCTCCTCCTCTTCAGATATTTTTAGGTTAATTGATGTGCATTTATGGAACTATGGGAGTTAAGAAATAAAAATATATGACTGCCTGTGTGAAATGCTATTTAATTTTTTTCTCACACAAGACATGTCTAGTCTGTTAAAACTAATAAAAATGGTGAAAAACTCCAAAAAACAATTGTTCTCTAAACTATTATTTTCTATTGATTTCAAAAATATTTTTCAATATTTTCTTAGAGGCAATAGTTTGAGGTAGCAAGATTCTAATTTCAAAGGCTATTGCACCTATAACTTAGAGATAGATTTTTTAAAAATGTGTTAAATCTTATATGAGGATGTTTACTTGAACTTTCATAAGTAGCTGAAGAAGATATATAATGCATATGCACAAATATTCCAACTAGAAAATTATCTAGACATAAAAATTTAAATTAACTTAATGTCAGACAAAATTCTTGGCTAAGTAGTTCTTAAAATAATTATGAATGACCATTAGGAATAAGAAGAAATATTTAAGATATAATCTTAAAATAAATCAAAGTAAAAGTGTCTAAATATTTTAACTGCAAATATATATGTATTTAAAGTATATTTCCTGAATGTATAAAAATAGGTAATAAAAAGTAAAAATAACACTTTTATAATTGCAAATTTCTCTTTAATCATGCTATATGGTTTAAATTGTTATAGCTTGTATCCCAAAGTATCCTCAGCAACTTTCTGAGAAACTATATTGGGAAAATATTAAATGACTAGAGGCCTGGTGCATGAAATTTGTTCCCTGGGGGGGGGGTGTCCCTCAGCCCAGCCTGCACTTTCTCCAATCTGGGACCCCTCGGGGGATGTCTGACTGGTAGTCAGACATCCCTCTTACAATCCGGGACTGCCGACTCCTAACTGCTTGCCTGCCTGCCTAATTGCCACTAACCGCTTCTGTTGCCAGCCTGATAATCCCCTAACCACTCCCCTGCCAGTCTGATTGATGCCTAACTGCTCCCCTGCTGGCCTGATTGCTCCCAACTGCCCTCCCCTGCTGGCCATCTTGTGACAACATGGGGGTGGCCATCTTGTGTGAGGGTGTGATGGTCAATTTGCATATTACCTCTTTATTATATAGGATAAGATATTGAAAAACCTTAGTATAATAAGCTAAACATGGACAGTTTCTTCCCCTTCAGAATGCTCTATCTAAGCTGTATTCTAATTATTGTATATTGCTAAGTTTGAGGAAAGTGATTATGTCTTAAAATAATTTAAGTTCTACCTCTTTAGTATTTTTCATTGTGTTTTTTTTCTTCCTTTTATATTCTTTTTATACATATTTTGCAGTCTTTAGAGATGGGGATATAGTGGTAGTTTTCAAACAGTAGTTAATATTGGCTCCAATTATAACCCAGAACATAATTTGCTTCAAGGAAAGTTGTCATTATCAGCAGCAACACTTCAGTAGACCCTGAAGGCAAATAGGGTGTAACTGAGGAGGAATGAAATGTTTCTCACTATTAAAATTTACTTCTGGCTTAGAAGATTTAATTAAGTGTTTTTGCACCTGTTCGATAATTTGTACCTAACATTCATATTGTCAGCATTTATTCTATTAGCAATTGGCAGTCCAATTTTCCTAAGCTGGACAAACAGAAAGCTTGTACGTTATTTCCTTTATTGGAGAATCAAAATGCGAAGAGTAACCTAGTCACAAATAAGTAGAATAGTTTGCTTCTTTTGATAATGATGGCTCTATACCCTTCATTCTCTTCTAATACATGATATATCAAGAGCTTCTCTTTTTTGCCCCTCAAAGTGCATTTGTCACAGAAAATTGGCCAATACCATATATTAATATCCCAGTGAAGAAGGAGCAACCAACAAATTCAGAAGACTTTCTTTCAGGAAATATAGTTGAGTAACTGAGGGATGTGATAATTTTTTCTCACTCCTAGTTTGCATAAAAATTGTCTTGGAAAAAATGGGTTCAGCTGTAATAGTGCCTGTCAGGCTCTTCCCATGGGAAGTGTGTATTCTCTGTGACACTCTGCTAAGTAGGGAGACATAGAGATGGATCGCAGTCAGACCTTGAACTTTAAATTAGTGGACAATAGCTCTGTGGAGATATCAACTAAATTTTCTACCTACAGGAATATTGTACAACCTGACAGGCCAAGAGCATCCATTATTTTTAATTGGAGAGAAAAATGACACAGTTCGAGTGACATACCACATATCCATAGCCTAACTTTGTGATGGGTAAGGAATTTGCTAGCAAAGTGGACTTGCGTTTTGTATTCAGTTCCTTTTCCCACCAATGGGAAGTGGTGAGGGGAGAAATGTCTAAATGTCAGGTAGTCAGTGAGAAGCAGACTACTGTTTCTGGGCAGAGATAATTAGGTGGACCTTTCTAAACCCTGGACTGGGGAGTGAAGGCTCCTTCCAGGTAACAGTGCCCTTTGTTCTGTTTTCAAGAGTCACAGACAGATGTATGTTCTGAAAAAAGGAGCTTTCCCCTCTGTGATTAAATATTTATCATAGCAAGAAGGTAGCAGTGGGATTAAGTGCCTTCAATTAACCACAACAGAGGGTTGTAAGTGACTACAGAAGTATAAATATTTTAAAAAGGAAGAGCAGGTCAGAGCAGTGAGGTTGCCAATCTTTGTTTCCCCATTAGCCCATTGCAAAGTTTGGGGGGTGGGGGGGAGTGTCGCTTAGAATAAAACTTATTTATAAACTCTTTTGGTTTCCAGGTGGTTTTATGAATAAAAAGCAAAAGAACCCATCTAAGATGAGACTGATCAGTTTCAATGCTACAATGTTTAGAGTTCTTGCATACCAAGAAAAAGTTTGGCTCAATATCTAGGCAAAGATAACCTCTTTGAAGGCAGGTATTATACTTTTTATGGGTTCCATCATGTACCCTGCCTAGATGGACAACAGTGTTAGATGTCGGCAACAGTATACTCTCTGAGTCAAAGTAAAAGTAATACTCATTTTAACAAAAACACCATCTTTACATTCTTTAGGGATACAAAAATAATACGAACATGACAAAATAATTAGATAGTGCCTGGGAAAGAAAAAAAAAGTACAGAATTACCTTCTAAAAAAGAAGTGATGATTTGGTAAAATTACGTTTTAGGGTTAGGGTACAACTGCATTTATATGATATAAATCAATACAAACTTTTATTTTCAGGGAGAAATCCAGATGTTTCATACGCCACATGTCAAAAGTATTTTAATTTAACTTTACAGTAGAATTGTTTGATGTCTGTAAGTAGCTCTATCTAGCATGAGTCATAGTGTATCATCATCCATAAACATGAGAATAATATCCCCTAGCTCACCGAGATAGTCTTAAAAATAAAGGAGATGGTATATGTGATCACAATTAGTACTGTACCTTAAACACAAGCATTTAATGAGTACTTACTCCCTGTTCTCCTTCTCTTAGCTTGCACTGTGAGCTTATCACAGATATTTTTCTATAAAAATAGCTAACATAAATGATCCATTAGCATGCCCTCTAGTTGTACAAAATCTGACATATTAGTTTATAGGAATGTGATAACTCAAGAAATATTTTCTCATTTTTTCATACCTTTGGGTATAATATTGGGCCTAGTTATGACCGATTCAGATAGAAACACTCACATAACAATAATACCTAATTCATCTAATTTCAGGCCCCATTTGCAAATAATGACACTAGAGTTCTAGTTATCTAGAATTATGCTAAGTTGTCAAATGAAATTCTATTTTCCTATGTTGTAGCTCAAGGTAAATTTTATTAAGTCTTGAAAACCAGAATGGTAAGGTGTCATACAGAGAAAATGTGAAGAGTTCATGGAATCTTGAGAAGGTTGATTTCTATTTATTCATTTTTTAAAATATATTTCTTACAAGATAGATGGTAACTCCTGGCTATGTTTTTGGTCAATATTTTCTCCCCCTGCTTATTCTGTTTAGAGAGCAGCACAAATATTATGGTGATGAGGATAAGTTAATATTTGTCCTGTGTAATTGGCATCACAATGGTTAACACAGCTCCAACAAGCCTCCTTTGCAAATGAACATTTGGCAGCTTTGCTCATCAGCCAGTCCTCAGTGAGGAAAGGATGTGGCAGTTTAGCTTAACTGCTGCATTCAGTAAACACTCAAAGAAACAGTAAATGCATTGTGGAATCTGAAATGGCTCTTGTTGCCAGTCCTGACTTCATGTGATTCTTGGAACAGTAGATGAGGCTGCAGTTGAGATGCCTTTCAAGAAAGAATGTACAATTTAAATACATTTAAATAAAAATAGTCTTCTAGAAGTCAGAATCCATTCCACTTAATTAACAAGTCACTCTTGATAACAAATTATATATGTAGCATTTCATAGAGTATATAAATTGAACTGGAAATGTTTATCATCCCGAAATGCTGCAGGTTGGAATAAACCTATAACATTTCACATGTTCCCTGGTTATTTGAAAATGTGAAAGATTTGTATGGGTTACAAGATGGGCTTTCAGGCGCTTCACTTAGGAACAAACTACAGTGACTGTCAGATCATTTATATGGCTGTTCTCTCATTCCCTTACTGCACTTGTCTGTCCAAGAGTTCTTTACAATCATTCTATCTGAACACATTTTTTAAGGCAAGTAACAATGCTTGAATTTAGGGACATAGTCAAAGTTATAGGAACAAAAGAACAGCTGAAAGGCCCTGATAGAATGTAAAACATGGCATGTGTTGTGTATGTTATGCATTCTCTGAGTGGGTGGCCTTATAATAAGCCATGCAAGACCAGTGTAAGCCTGTTCCCAAAGATCAATGCCATGACTGCAGTCATCCATCATCTCTAACACAGGCAGGATGCAATCAATGGTAATCCATCTCTTTCCCATTGGATAATTGATTTTTTAAAAAAAATTTCTGGGATTGATCTTTTTTCATTTTAAGAAACTGTCATTGCATAATACAGTAATTTTAAGGATTGAGGGAAAAGAGGGTTAGGTTGTTTCAATAAAATTCTAATGACACTAGATTTAATCATATTCTCACTCATGATTAGACCTGGGAAAATTGTGAAGCGATTGTCTTGGATTTTTTTCTTGTGTTCCAGTTTTGGCTCTATCCCCTCCTTTGAGACCATGCTTAACCCCTGGTATGTGCTTATCGAGGTTTCCTTTTGTGTCATTAACTTACATTAAGTTGTTTGCTATTAAATATGTTCCCAATCTGGTGGACTTCCACCTTTACAGATTTCTTTTAAAAAATAAAAGCTTTGGTTACTGTTCAAGAACTATGCCTTAGGGACAATGCTAACTAATAAATATTTTTTAAGTGAAGGCTTTTACAAATATTATACCACCTAGTCAGACCTCTAAGTTTCTTTTTTTCAGCTTCATTTTTTAGCACTTAATATCATGCCTCACATTTATTTTATACTCATTCAAGAGATATTCATTTTATATCTTCAATGTGCTAGATGCTGTCCAAGGCACTGCATATACATTATTAAGAAGAATAAAAAAGATGATTTTCTCCTTCAAAAAACTTACATTGCAATAGAAAGAACAACAAACGAATGAAAAAGAAATGCATAAATATTTTCAAGTACTGATAGAATATAAAATATTCTGATCTCAGTGTGACTGGAGACTTTCCTTACTAAGGTCATCTTGGAAAGCCTCTTGGTGACATTTTACAAAGGAAATAGAATGTTCCAAGGTTCTATAAAGTTCTCTAGGGATTACATATCATCTCCTTTACTTAGTACAGTTTCCTTGAAGTATGAATTGTACCACTTAAAGAAACATGGAAGAGTTGACCAACAGTAAACTTCTATTTAAAACATTCAAGCAAAGCAGGCAGCCAACAAATTACAAACTTTCTGAGAAATGAAAAAAATGATGCATAAAGTAAACTTTGAATGTACTTATTATCTAAGATTAAGAATTTTATGCGAATTAAGGACTGTTACCTGGAAAATTACAGACCCCAAAGACAAGAACAACTTGGATAGAATAGTCATGGATTTGAGACCTCAAGAGATCACATTGAGTGTTGTTTCGACACATATAATTTATGGCCAATGTGCTACTCATTCAAATTGAACTAGATTTTTATAATTTCCTAAGGTGCATTTAATGTGGCCAGTTTATTCATGGTTATGAGCATATGCAAATTTACTCACTTGTAAAAAATCATTCATAAAACATTGATTGAGCCCTATGAGCACAGAGCCCATGAGTAAGTTGAGTGAGCCAATTCCTGTTATCCTAGAAGAACAGCTCCATTGCTAATATCTTACTAATAGATACTAGATTCATTAGGTTAACAGCTATCTGGTATGATAGAGGTATTAACATTTCTCTTAATAGAACTAATTACTCTAATAGCAATTCAAATTTTGATCTTCCAGTAGGGAAGTGTTCTACCCTATTCTGAACACTTCCATGAATCCGTGAACCTGTAGGATATTGAAGATCTGTAAGGCACTCTCTAATGTGCTATAGAGCAGTGCAATTTGTGTTAATGGGCTGGAGAGGCCATCTTATTAGTATCTGAATCTACTCTTGCACCAGCTTCCAACTCCAACACTCTCCAGATCCCCATCACTGCTGTTCCATGGTTCCAAACCTATAGTTTTCTTAAATATGGCACCTATATTGATTTTATACCCAGATTTTTAACAGTGCCTTTATGTATACACTAGAGGCCCCGTGCATCAAATTCATACACTCGGGGGTGGGGCCCCCAAGCCTGGCCTGTGCCCTGTCACAGTGTGGGAGCCCCACAATCAATTGCCCCAAAGAGGTAGGCCCCGCCTACCCACCGGGCGCTCCTAGATGGATTGCACCAAAGAGGTAGTCCGAGCCAGGGGTCCTGCCTCCAAGCCACACAGAGCTGGCCCCCCAGGACCCCCAGGATCCCCGGACAGGCCTCCCAGCTCAAAGCGGGGGACCTGCCTCCTCCTGGCTCTGCACTGGGAAAAGACAGGACCCCCAGTCAGGCCTTGCTGCATGCAGGCCTCGCCGAGTGGAGCCAGGACCCCCAGGCAGGCCTCACGGCATGGAGCCGGGAGGAGGCGGGACCCCCAGGCAGGCCTCGCTAGACTGCCAGGCAGGCCTCACCTAGCAGAGCCGGGGGACCCGCCTCATCCCGGCTCCGCAAGCAGAGCTGGGAGGAGGTGGGTTTCCTAGGCAGGCTTGGTGCCCCGCACGCAGCCTCAAGCCCCGGCCCGCCCCATTGCTGTGCATGCAGCCATCTTGTGACCACTTAGGCTTTTATTAGTAAGGATTTTGAGTTGGCTTTCCTTCCAGCCCTCCCATCTCCTGTTATCGACAATGAGAATGCCTTACCCATTTTCCCGATCCTAGTGAAACGGAATCTTGCTCCTTCCATAGGAGATTTTAGACAGGAGGTCACTGAAGTTTGAAGTAACAATGGAGGAGATTGGATATAGACTAGGCTGCTAAAGTGGGGCAAAATTTGAACATGTTGAGGTAAAAAGAGGGTGTTCCTAGAGAAACACTGTCTAACAGGACAGATAACAGCATACATTGTATATAGGAGAAAGTAGACGGATAGGGGTAAATTCTGTATTAGTGAGCAGGAGGATAAGTGTTTATCCAAGTAAAGTGAAGTTTTATTATAAAGGGACTTAATGAATATAAAGTTTGGGATTTAGAGCAACAAGAAACATATAGTTGAAAGTTGCAGAACTCTGTAAGAAGCCAATGATTTAAACAATATGTCTGTTTTTTTTTTTATTAAAAAGGCAATTTGTTATCTCAAATCTTAAATCAAGGGCATTAAGAATTATTCTTTTTGTGCATTTTCACATATTCTACTTTATGTTTTCTTTTAGCCAATTATTTTTAGGTTATTCTTAATAGCTATTTTCATGTTTCCTATAACTTACATAACACATACTTTGTCCTCAGTATTTTTAAGACTCAGCATTCATGTCAGGGAAGAGTGCTAGAAAACAAAGATGTTAATTTTATAAGTCCAATGTAGCTATTTCTTCAATATTCAATTTAGAGAGAGAATTTTACATAAAAGTACCGATTGAATATCCATCTGGTAAGCTTTAGCATTATCTAATTTCTTTCCACTGTGCATGAAGCTGCTGAGACACCTCAGGGACTGTTTGTATAACATCATTGCTGCAGGCCATGGAAAATTCTGTGCACTGCTTTCCATACATGCCTGGTTACAGCTGGTTCTGGTTTGTGTGTTTTGGGGTTTTCCAATGCAATTACTGCCTACTTCATATACGCTAAATGAATTTGCCCTTTTCTGTTTCAACTGAAGGTTTTAAGCCAGAGTTTGAAAAATGTGAATACACTGTTTAAAAAATAAAAATGCCCAGAAAGGAAACTCAGAAAGACAGAGAGAATCTCAGTGGGATATTTTTCCAAGCAGGAACTACCAAACAAACAAACAAAAAAAGGGGGGGGGACTATTGCTTTTTTATGATCAAGATTGTATCAGAGTCCTTTGTAGGTGGGTGCACTTTTGTCTCAAGTGTTTCATTGGAGAGAATAATTATTTCCCTTTTCTGTGGAAAGAATTCTCCTACCAAGAGCATGGTGTTTTCTGTCTGACCTGATAGATCCATCCTAGATCAATATGGGCCTCAGTCTTGTAGTCACAGTGGCTTTTGTTCAATCTCAGTAATTCTCAGACTGACTACCCATAAATGCAGTGAGGAGGAGCCAATTATCCCATAATGCCACTGGCTTGTTATTGCCATATACAGTTGTTGGGAGAGAGGTATGCAGCATAACCCCAGGAAGGGCACCAAAAGGAATGGCTTTTTCCATCATTATAGTCTCAATAAAATCAGAGAGTGTTCCTTCAACCAGCTTTTTAAATGAAGGTTTATATGACTTTACTGAAAATATGTGCAAAATGCATGACCACTGACAGAGAAAGTCTATGCCTTCTGTGTATGCAAGCGAGATATTCCATATATTAACTTTATTCTCCCCTCTGCTGAAGATTGCTGACAGCAAGTGAAGTATACTCAAATGTATTGGCATTTTCAATGCTATTCCAAGAACACCTGCAAACATAATGCTGGATTTGTGCTTGGGAGACAGTCTGCACTGTTTTCTGACATGCATGCATTTAGCACAAGCAAACGCAAAAACAGTTATGCATTAACAGCATGGTTAGTATGTCAGTGATATGCGGTCTTTCACTTAATAATACAACTATGTAAGAGGACTTTAACTTGCTCACTTCCAGATTTCTAACTGAATATAGAAGTTGAATATAAAATAGGGAAAAAACTGTATATTTTTTATTGTTGATAGTATTACTGATATCTCCCATTTCCCCCCTGCCAGGGACTTTAAAGCATTTCTGCTGGATCCATTTCATTCAAGACAGAGTCAAACTGAGGAGTGAGCTGTGACTCCTCTAATGGGGAGGACCTGTGTGCCAGGGAAGCTAAGGGAGGAAAACTTGACAGAATGTTCCAGATGTTTCTGAACGATGATATTTGAAGTGTGTGTGTGTGTGTGTGTGTGTGTGTGTGTGTGTGTGTGTGTGGTGTTTGGGGAAGCACGTGTGTTGGGGCCATGAGGAAGGGAGAGTTCTGGGGGAGAATTCCTGGGTCCCATCAGGACTCTGGAAAGTGAATCTGGTTCTAGATATATCAAGCCTTGAGGCTATGGAGGCACCTGTCACCTGTTTGCACCTGACATGGCTCTTCATTACAAGCAGTCACAGTAGCTCTGCCAGGGTGCGCTGTGGATGGAAAAAGCCAGGGTGAGTAAAACAAACAAGAGGTTGCACCAGCACAGAGAAGAAATGTTTCAGCACAAGAAAAAAAAACCAATCCAAACATCGCCATTGAAGCATTTGCCTTCCGTTAGGCTCTCTCTTTTCTTTTCCTGCTTCTCCACTTACTAGACTGACCAGGTACAAGAAATACTGTGAAAATTCTAAACATCACACTTCTCACATCTTTTGGGACTGAATTAAGAAAAGACTTCACTATTTTTATGCAAAACCTAGCTCAAAACTTTATAAGAAAATAAAATGTTTTCAAGTTAATGAATCCCCTAATTCTATGCATCTAAAAGCCTAAGATATATTAAGGTATGTGGTAGAACCAGCTATCAATTAAAAAGTTAAAGTTACATTTCATTTACGTACTTTCTAAAAAATAAATACCATATGGGTTGAAACATTAAATATAGAAAAACAATAAAATGGCAGGGAGAAAATGTAGATTAATATTTGGGGGTAAAAATTTCTTTGTAAATATATAAGTGAAGGGATAGACCCATTTGAAAATATTGGTAGATATAACTTCATAATTATAAATACCCCAAATCACCTTAATATCTTCTTTCAAACAGGGGTATATTTGTAACATAACTGATAAAAACTAATTAATTCTCTCACTACATAAACGACTTGTTCAAGGTCAGAAACAGAAAATGCATAAGAAATACAAATGGATTGCAATACAGATACACATGTGCACACAGACATGCACACAGAGAGACATTGCCCAACCTGTAGCTAAAGAAAAACAAATTAGAATTAAAAACCAATATGTCATCTCTTAAAATGGCAACAATATTTTCTAAAAACAATAGGGCAGGGCAGAGTGGTAAAGGAGCAATTCTGACAGGTACCTTTGTTACTATCTTTCTTGAAAGGAATTTGGTTCCTTAGAAGGCATTCCAAATGTGTATGTCTAATCAAATATGGGAACAAATATTTTTATAGCAGGTCTTCAAGATATCCTATCTAATAAAGAGGGAATATGGTAATTGACCCTCATACCATTGCAAAAGATGGCGGCACCCACAGCCAATAAGGAGGGAATATGCTAATTGACTGCCCTACCCTCAAAGATGGCAGTACCCACAGCCAATAAGGAGGGAATATGCTAATTGACTGCCATGCCCTCAAAGATGGTGGCATCCACAGCCACAAGATGGTGGCGCCCAATCCCCCAGTCCCCTCAACCCCCCAGCCACCCAGGGCCACCCCAAGGCACAGGCAAGCTTCAGATGGTGGCTGTCCAGCCGCTCAGGGACCCCTGAGTTTCAGGTAACCAGGGCCGGCCGAGGCTTGTGCTGCCAGCAGTGGCAGCAGCAGAGGTGTGATGGGGGCATTGCCTTCCCCTGATCACTGGGTCACCTCCTGACCCTAGGAGCTCCCGGACTGTGAGAGGGGGCAGGCCAGGCTGAGGGATGCCCCCTCCAGTGCATGAATTTTCATGCACCAGGCCTCTAGTTGTTTATAATAGAAAAAATTATACACATGCTAATGGCCAGATATTTGATTTTAAAACAGAATATTATGCAATTATTGAGATACTTTCTTAAAATAATGTTGGACAGAAAGAAATTATGCTCATAATAAATTATAAAATAAAAATCAGAATAAAACCTCATGCTTCCCCCCCCCCCCAATTTTTTAAAATAAGAGAAATGTGAATAGTATAATTGCACAGACCTTGGAGGGAAATAAGGTAGTAGTGTATGTAAATAATGATGTCCTTATGGATTATGCCTTTGGTATTAAACATATTTATTGAGATTGAGTTACTCCTGCTTTATTTACATAAACACTTGGTTTAATTTTTTTCAGGCACTCAGAGCCTTTAAACTGGGCTGTCCAATACACCAGTATAGTAGTTGTTTCACTACTGCTGGCCACTGAGCACTGGAAAACTCTGACTAGTCAGAATGAGATGTGGTGTGACTTTAAACTATACACCAATTTTAAAGACATCATATAATAAAAATACCAAGTATTTCTTTAATACATTTTTTAAATTAATTATATTAAAGTAATATTTTTTACATGGAAAGTTAAATAAAATAGCTGATTTAAATGAACTTCATCTTAAATAATTGTCTAACTCTAACCACTGTGCAGTACACTTGAAATTAACACAAACTAATATTGAAAGTAAACTGTGATTGAAAAAAAATTAAAAATGAAAAAAAAATGTAGGAGGGCTGTAGGGCTTTATTTTAAAATACTTCAAATACAATGACAACCAACACATGCCTATTAAAATTTTAACATAGCCAATTTTCTAATATTTGCAAAACTAATTTGGATATGGATATTAAGTTAGATCATGACCTTAGCACCCTATCTCTTACCAACATTTGTTAATTAAGTCTATTTTATTAACTTAAGGATATGAAAGTGGAATATCACTTGGGTAGTGGAACTTGTCTAAGTGAATGGAAAAGATGACATCCTAGAAAGTTTCCTTTTGAATGTGATATGAGTAAAATGAACGCAGGTAAAATATATACTTTTAATAAAAAAAATAAACTTCACCTGTTTCTTATTTCTTTTTTCAATCCAGACACGAGAAAATTTAGAGTTACCTATGTGGAGTGCAATGTGTTTCTAGTGGACAGCACTGTCATGGAATATGCTGGCCTCTGTGACCTTCCACCTGTCTCCTGCACCATCCCCAGCATTTGGCATTATTTGTTAGAGGAGCTTTCGCCTCAGGGCAGGTTGTGCATCAGAGGAGATAGTCGCAGGAGCTAGACAGGCAAGCATTTCTAAATTAAAATTACTTTTGAGAAGTTGTTACCTCTGTCCTCAGAATTAAAAAATGTTATTGCCTGGAGTTGCTCCAGAGAATGCCAAGTAGAAAATCCTGGAACAAGCATTGCACTGAATTTACCTCTACAGGGACTAGGCTATTTTATTCACTTCTACTCTTTGTAGCTAACTAGTCTGATTCTGGGCAAATCATGTCTCTGGGCTCAGATTTTTTCCATCTGTAGAAGAAATACAAAATTATTCATCCATAAAAAAAACAAAGCGCAATGAATTCACACAGTTCTGACAACTAAATGAGTGAATGAATGTACATGCTTAAAAGAGTGTCTAGCATAAAACTTCGTTAAATATACTGATATATGTAAGAAGCAAGCTGAAAAGATTAAATAATCTGATCAAAATTTTAGAATATATTTATCTTATCAGAGAGCTGGCCTAGGATAGTTTAAACAGCACAGGCCAGGGGATCAGACTTCTTGGCTCTCCCCTGCCGGCCTGATCCCCCCCTAACCACCTCTGCCTTGGCCCTGCCACCATGGCTTTGTCCGGAAGGACGTCCAGAAGATGTCTGGTCTAATTAGCATATTACCCTTTTATTAGTATAGATTATTGGGAAAATTGCCAGAAATTCCCATACTTTCAGGTAAAACAAAGCCCCCCCCCCAAAAAAAATCAGAAAACATTTGCTACTAACTTATGTTCTTTTTTCAAAAAGTATACATTTTTTCTTGGCAGTTAATGATTCTGAGTATTTCTGAAGACAGGAAGATCAGTAGCTCAGAACCACAGTATGCCTTTGTGAAGGAAGATTCTCAGAGACCTTGTTAGCATGCAGACTTCCATTTAGTGGGTCTGGGGTGGGATCTGATTGAGACCCTAAATATTTAATAAGCTCCCATGTAATGCCACTGTTTCTGGTTCTGCCACCATATTCAGATTACCACAGGGTGAAAGCAGCAATATCGTCTACTTTGACAGCAGGAGTCATTGCGGCGCAACAGCACAGAACGGGTATCAACCGAAGTGCATCACACAGCGATCCTTTTTGTTTTTCACATTAACAACAAGCACAGGATAGATTAGCTTCTTTCTCCTTTGAGTTCATCTCATTAAGTTAGGGGTCAGGCAACATCCCCTTTATAGAGATCACAATTCTTCAGCACAATTTATGACATTTGCTCTAGGTTTCATGACACATACATCATAAAGAACAGAGAGGCCTTTCAAAATACAATTTTCTAGAATAAACAATTGTCCTAACATTATAGTTAAATGGTTTCTTCTTTGATAAGCTTTTTATACACCACAGTTATTCAGTTAAGAAAATTTCCCTTGTTAGTGTGAAAATAATTCAAATTACAAATGAATGTTAAATAATATCATATGTTTTTTATACATCTGTGCATTTGTGTGTTTTCTTCTTAAATATTTTATTGTAGAGAGTTAGATTTATAATTTTTTTCTAATGCTAAGCCCTTCTTGCATTCTTTGGAAAAACTCCCTTAGATGATAGATAGATGATAGATAGAAAGATAGAAAGATAGATAGATAGATAGATAGATAGATAGATAGATAGATAGATAGATAGATAGATAGATAGATATTTGGCCTTCAATGTACATTTTTCGGCTTGACAGTAAGGTTACAAAAGCCTTGTAGAATTATTTGGATGTGTTCCCACAGTCCCCATTCTCTGGATGCCCTCATGCAGGATGGCTTTCCTGAGTGTCACAGTTTCTGTCCCTTTCCATCATAGAAAGGTCTTCAATGCCTTAGAATACTCTGAAGCTCACAGCCTTTTGCTACATTGTCCACTTTTTAAAAGTAAGCACCTTTCTAATAAACTTCAGCTACTACTTTGTGTCAGTTAAGGTGTCAATAAACTTTATGCCAGGAGTTAGCATCATCTCATGGTCAATGAACACGCATGAATGAACATTTAGATAAATTTTATACCTATACTAGAGTTTGATTTCCCATCATTGCATTAATTTACTCTTTCAAAATACATGCATGATTGATTTGTGTCCTAGTGGATGTTAAATGCCAGCTCTCTTAAAGATTCCATGGAAAACATCGCAGGTGCAGAATTCCTGTATCTCAAGGGATCAGCGAGGTCAGTTGCTGAAAGGAGAAATATCTCAGGAGACCATACTCTTGACTCTACTATAACACTCATATTTTCCATTATTTATTAAATTGGCCATGTTCTACAGACTTTCTGTTCACTAACAATCTTATTAATCCTTACAATAACCCTGGAAGCAAATATTTTTAATCTTGTTTTACATGAATCTGAACTTCTGAATGGTAATTTTCTAGGGTCAGGTAGTGTATGAGTAAAGGAGTCAGGCTTTCAGTTCCGATCTTTCTGGCTTGCCGGGAGCCGGTCCATCCTTGCTGTTTCAAAGGACCTGGCATATATGGCATACGGTTCTTAATATGTTTGCTCACCTTCTTGGCGCTGTGTTTTAACCAAGGTCACCTCTCCGAGAAAGGTTGAATCCCCAGGTAGGGATTTTCCCCTGAAGTTAGGGAGGGAATAAAACCCCTTAACTAAGTGCCAGGCGGGTAATTAATCACTTTAACTACGAACAATCATGCTTAAGCTACATAATCTTTACTCCCTGGAATGGAGATAAGAAATGCCCTAACCTTTGTAATAGAGATTGATAGGATTGAATCAACTGGTGTAAATACAGATGTAACTAGACAGCAAGACACAGAACTTAGGAGACAGGACTTAGAAGACAGGACCAAGAGAGACAGAACCTAGGCACAGAACCTACACAGAATGTTCTCTAGAGACAGAAGGACTTCGCTGGAGAGAACATGGCAAAAGATCCTGGACTGAACCTGACTACAGAAATTGCCAAGAGAACCTGACTAGAACCTGGTGACTGAACCTGGTTGGAGAACCTGGACAGAACCTGGCTGGAGAACCTAGCGAGGGAACATGGCTACAGAACCTGGCTGGAGATCCGAAGCAGAACCTCTCTGGAGATCCAGACCAGAACTTCGCTGGAGATCCTGGCTGGAGATCCTGGCTAGGCTTCTGATCAACTGAACGCTGTCTCCTTGTCCTTCCTTCTTCGCGGACTCCGTCTACGCCTTTGGGAACCCCTGGACCTGCTGAGGTTGGACCCCGGCACTGGCTGCCTCTAAAATCCAGATACATTTCACAGTGATGTTCTCTTACTTAAAATTTTAGTTTCCAACTCGGTGTAGACAGCACCTGAGAATTCTCCCAGAAGCCAGAAATCTATCTAGTCTCAGTTTCTTGGGAAACAGATTGTGAACTGAGCCTTTTGAAATCATTTATCTTTATTTTTCATATTCATTGCTCAGCCTCACTGTTCAGCTTATGATTGTTTCTAGATCACTACAAACCCACACACTAATAAGTGAATAGATTGTTTATAATCAGCGTGGTCATTTGCTCATTTATTAATTCCAGTACTTGGTTTTTCACTTAACACACATTCTAGCTGACAAATTCTCCATGTTTAAATCCTAAAGTCTCCCTCCTTTATCATACTTAAAATGTTGAAAGCTGAAAAATACATTTTTCTGAAAAGAATAACAATGGCATGTGAAATGACAAAAGAAGATGCATTGGAGAACTAAAATAATTTCAGTATGTAAAATTCATTTAGGATATAAGCTTGATCAAAATGAACAAAGGTATTGCTTCTACCAAGAAAAATGGCTTTGAACACCACAAATATTTAACCTGCCTCCTCAGTAATGTGTTTTCTAATTTCAAACGCCATTGCATTTTTATTCCAGCCAATTTCCATGCTATAAATGTCAGTCAACATAGGCTGATTATGCCTAAGAATGATTTAAAAAGAACCTTAACAACAGTAAAAGTCATGTCCGTATTTTCATTATGCATTTGAGCCTTTGGATCGTAAATATTCCCTCTGAGCTAATATTTTAAATTCAAGGTCATATACAGGGGATTTTTCCCTTACTAATTAGAAAATAGATTACTCCACTTGAAATTATGTAGGTGGAAATTCTTCCCCTAGGAATTTATCTCTTTCAGATGTGTTTGATCATGTTCAATATTTTTAACTATATTATATTTGTTTTTCTCCTCTTACCTACCAAATGTGATGCACGGAATGCTTAAGGATTTGACTTATTATTCTGACATTAGTAATAAAGTTATATTAAAAATAACATACTAGAAGTCTTTCACCTGCTTATAATTTTCCTTATTAGATTTGCTTGTTATTTCACTTGTCAAATTTCACGTCTAATGTTCTCTCTGTATATTTATAAAAATACTTTATTGCAGATGAGTCTAATCACTATGTAAATTAGGTAATTATTTGGTGAATATTAACATTCTTTCCCGTACAAAATAATACATATATTTTGAATCTTCTTTCCTTGCTTTTGGGAGAATATACCAATTAAAATAGTTATTGAGCCCTTATTTGCATGCAAATGAGGGAAGTAAAGTAGCATATCAGGATATGCAAAAATATATTTAATTTTCAATTTCAAATGTATTTCTTATTAGTTAGACTACATCATTTTCAGTGCAATTTTCTTCTGGCATGTTAGAATCATGTATCACAAAAAGCTTTTCTGGTAACTACTTGCTTGCATGCTTTGGCTTTTATCTTTCTGTACTCCTCTATGGCAAGAGAAAATAAATCTCCCTTAACAGAGTGGGAAAATCAACATGTTGGCAAATTAAATGATTAATGTATAGATGTCATTATAGGAGGTAATTATTGTTGTATTAAGTGGATGATTTAAAAAGGTAAGTTTAAAGTAATTATAAAGTAATTATAAGTAAATATGTTGGGTATTTTTCAAAAACAATCATAAAAATATTACTGAGCATAGAACTGTATCTGAAAGAGAATAATTACTCTGTCCCTGCATAAATTGTGTGATGATCGAATAAACTAAGTCTTTTCTTGTAAAGATAAAAACTGATGTTTCTGATATTTCTTTAAATATGAATGATGCATACGCAATAGTACAAAATTTATATTCCAAATGTAGGAATAAAGATATCCCTTGACATATAAAAGGTCATAAATATTTAATAAAAGTACGGTATTAAGTGAGCGATGAATTGAGGAATGTTATATCCCAAGGTGTAGTGAATATAAATATATATGCAAGATGGATGTATTCTTTAAACTAGCTTTTGATAATTAGCTACTATGGCAAAGTTTAGGGTATATCCTTCACTTTCGGGTTGATGGCACTGAGTGCATACACTCACACTCACATTCTGTAGCTTTAATAGCAGACATCTAAATCAGACTTAGCTCATTGTCTTAACTTAGTGAGATAGTCCTTATATTCTTAGATGGAGTCAAAAGAGTCAGGCTTAATTAGAAATTAAAATGTTTCTAACTATAAATAGCTTTTTGGAAATTGGGTGCATATTATGATTAATTCTCATTGTAATAGCACTTACTAAACAGGATAAAAATATTTCCAATATTTTACATTCATTGTAGTATCCTATTTTGTCTTTGCTATCTATCTCAACTGAAGACTATTAAAAAATTACTTATATCTTTCACCATTCTCTGGCTGCTTTCAATGATTGGGATGCTCTTCTCAGATTTAACTACTTTGGTTGTTCTGCACTCTTTCTTGATGTCTGTGGCCAGTCACAGCCTGATAATTACCTCTACTGGTCATAATAAACGTGCCTGTCTTTCCACCAGTGTCCAGGGGGCAGGGTTGAATCTCAGCTCTGCCTGTGTTTTCTAAGCTTTCTCTGATACAGTTGATTATGGTGAATACTAGAGCTCTGTTATCTTGATTCAGTACATTTTTACTTGTTTGTAATCCCACCTTTTGATAATTGGAAAGAAAGATGATCCTGGTATATTAGGTTTGTGGATTATTCAGCTCTGCAAACAGGTGAATTGAATGGCCAATAAAATTTTCATCTAGGAAATACTGTTTATTTAATCATATGGAATTTAAATGTCTCCAACCATGGTCATGACAGGCAGTCCCCCTCTTACTCATTCTCATTACAACATATGCTTCTGCAAGCAGCACTGCTTGGAGTTGCAATTTTACAATGTATTTCCAATTGCTGTATTAATGCCTGTATGTCTGTATCCTCTGGTTCCTCTCAAAGGCAGACTTGGTGCTTCTCTTTGCTCACCATTATATTACCACAGTCTGGCATGCAGTCGATGTTGAATGAATTAATTATTGAATTTCAGTTTAAATCAATTAGGTTTAAATTTAGTTCAACCACTTAATAGCTGTTTGATCCTAGCCAAGTCATAAAACTACCTATGTCTGTTTCTCACTCTGCAAAATTATGAGGAGCAATAAAAATGCATGAATAAAAACAATACAGAGATGTTAGTTATTTTAATTACACAGTAACAAGATACAACGTAAAGATTGTTATGAAAGTGATCAGATATAGCTTACTTATTTTTGGTTGGCTTGTTTATTCTTTCTTCCTTCTTTTGCCTCAGTGAATTTGAAACAGAACCAACGTTCTCTGAATACATGCCATGCTTGTACCTGGCAATAACTATCAGAATGTTAGAAGAAGTGGTCAAGTTAACCACAATGTAACGATACTTATTTCTTTGTTAATGTATTGAAGAGGTTGTTTTAAAGAAAGACCGAACAAATTGATAGTACAAGTAACAAAATGAAAAGCTTTATGTCCTAGATGGGATATTGCCCAAGAGCCCCCTCTGCAAAACGACGATTGATGAGCTCATTATTGTGAGAGGACCACAGGCATGTTGTGACAGGATGCTTGTGAGAAAAGGACAGCAGACTGTGCCTTAAAGCAGGATTCCAAAGCTGAGACCTGGTCTGTGCAGGAAATAATGCCTATAGTGAAAATCTTCAAGAATGCTGTTGAGCCTTTAGAGTTTTTCCAGTTAAAATATGTGTGGAATGTTCAGGAACAAGAAAGAAAGGGACGCAAGGAGAAAATGGGGATGAAATAGGAATGTTTCCTGAAAAAAACAACAACAAACAAATAATAGCAGAAAATACAAATATTAATGGAAATTTTTTGGCCTGATTTGTATCTTCTCAAAATCTCTATGTGGAAGCCCTAATCCCTGGCATTTGCAGAAGAGGCCTTTAAAAAAATAATTAATGATAAATAATATATATGAGTAGGGCCCTAATTCAATAAAACTGGATTCCTTATCAGAAGAGAAAGAGGGACTAGAGGTCTTTCTCTCTGCGCAAGCACAGAGGAAAGGCCATGCGGGGACACAGCAAGAAGGTGGCCAATTACAGGCCAGAAACAGAGACTTTTCCAGGAACCAATCCTATGGACACCTTGATCTTGGACTTCTAGCCTCCGGATCTGGGAGAGAATAAATGTCTGTTGTCTAAGCCACACAGTCTGTGGTATTTTGTTATGGTAGCTGGAGCAAACCAATATAAGAAAATGCAATTTAATTTATCTGTGTTTACATAAGAATAATTCATGTTTCTGGATAATTCACTAAATATAACACTTTCTTGTCAGATGAATGTAGTAAATAAGGTAATATTTTATATAATATTTTTATAATATTAAAATAAAATAAAATATTGGGGCAAATGAGGTTTCTTAAAATATTGAGCAAAGACATTTTCTTCTGTTTTCCTGTATTTTTCCCTGATCTTAGGTAATTTTCCACAAAGGCTTTTTTAGAAATCCCCAAGATGCACTGAATTTGTAATCCATATATCCCAGCTCTAGTATAGGCTTCGATACAATCTGAGAGATCATGGGCTTATCATTTACCTTTCTGGATCTCAGTTTCCTCATTTTGAGAATAATTGTACTAGACTAACATTACCACTGAATGTGTGAATAAATTTTACTTCAACTTGGCAACAAAAATCTAACATGTAATATATAGTGTTGGGCAAAAGTATGTTTACAGTTGTTTATATAGAAAATAGTACAGTAATTAAAAAATTAATATATATATATATATATATATATATATATATATATATATATAGAGAGAGAGAGAGAGAGAGAGAGAGAGAGAGAGAGACAGAGAGAGAGAGAGAGAGACAGAGAGAGAGAGAGAGAGACAGAGAGAGAGAGAGCCTAAGTGACTGTCTGACCGTTCAACCATCCAACTGGTAGCTATGATGCACACTGACCACCAGGGGGCAGACACTCAACACAGGAGCTGCCAAGCTGCAGTGGCTTGGCAGCTGCGGTTCTCGGGTGATACACCCAGCACCAGAGAGGAGAGAGCCTGATTCCAGGGTGTGTCACCTGAGAACCTTCCTCTTGCAATCCAGGACCCCTTGGGGGATGTCAGAGAGCCAGTTTTGGCCCAATTTCCACAGGCCAGCAGGCTGAGGGACCCCACCAGTGCACAAATCCGTGCACCGTGCCTCTAGTAATATAAGAATAAGTTTTGTGTTTCCTATAAACATACTTTTGCCACACACTGCATTTGAAGAAGGGTGGATCATGCAAAGGTGGATAGAATTCTATATTGTAGAACTTCTCAGAGCATTTTAAATATTAATGTGCTTTACAAACCTCCAAAAAGAGGGCACAGCATGTAGGATTCCTCAACTGTTCTTGTACCATAAACATGGGAAAGAGGTTACTGATTTCTGTGATCCATCCCAGGTTCCAAACTCTAAGATCTTTTGATCATAATGTATTAGAGCCACATGCTCAGCCTCCTCATGGTTCTCTGGCTGCTCATCCTCTAAAAGGAACAATGAAAGATCTTTTAGAACATTTATACCCTAGAAAATATGTTTTAAGGAGAGACAACTATGATTTACAACCCAAAGAATGTGTGTTTTAATGAAGAGCTGGTGGAGGATTTGAGATGTAATCTTGAATTCCATACACTAATCTTTCCATTAAGAAAATTTTCTGTCACAAGAACTACATCTATTTCAATGTCTTGGTTTTCACATTGCTTCTTTATAAATATATAATGTGTCATTTCATTTTTTTTAATTTTAGCTCTTTTACATGAGATGTGTTTGTGTGTGTGTTTGTGTGTGTGTGTGTGTGTGTGTGTGTGTAAACAATGAAATTGACTCTAAAATTATTTGAAAGGAAATGATGGGCAAGTGACTATAGATAGGAATTTGTCAAGATTATCTGAGACATGACAGTGGCACAGCCATAATTCATCCCAAAGCATCATGAACAATGTTCTATTGGAGGAATAATTACTGGCTTCTGTGATCATTCTCATCATAAAAGTATAATGTGCAACAGTCACAGGCTTCCTTAGGGTTGGTGCTGTGCAGTATAATACAGCTCACTTCATTAAACGGTGTGCAATTTATTAGTTTTTTTTCTAATACTTTCTTTTCTTAGCCTTAGTAGAAACTGCCTCAGATGGACTCATTGACCATTGATCATAAATCAGGCTTTATTGGTGAAGAGGTGAGGTGGGTTAACAATGAATTTACTTGTAAATTGAGAAGAGATAAATCTTTGCTCTCTCAAGGGTAGCAGTGTATTTATAGGTTGAAAGGCAGTGCCACTTTTCAAAAAGCACTTTATAGGAAGGTAAAGTCTTCAAGACCTTGGGTGTTTATGATCTCTGAAGCTTGTGTATCTGCAGAATTGTTGTAAAATACACTAATAAAATAAAATAGGATGTTGCTTTATATTTGCCTATGTTACCTACCATGTGAAGTACTTGTACAGGTAGAATAGGGGCTCCATAAAATAAATTCATAAGCTGAAATCTAATTCTTTTGGGAAATCTGCCACTTTTATTTACAGAGCTATAAGCTTAGCAAATAAAAATAACTAAGAGAAAATATTGCAAATGTATTTCATATCACTCTATAATCAAGGTCCCTGAATGATATGTAAGCCATTCCATCCCATAAAACTGTCTAGCAATCATTGTTGACTTGAATATGTATAATTAATCTCCTCATCAATAATAACTTAAAGCTATATGCAGAGTGAGAGAAACATAGAAGCCTAGTCTTATTCTATGTTTCATGATTTAATTTGTGGTTTAATTATGACATACTGAAATGTTCTTCTTGACTGAAAAATTACAGAATCATTATTTTAGAAATTTGCAATATAAAAAGAAAGTATATTTGGCATGTGAAATGGTGATAGAGACTTCAGAGTAATATTAAAATCTAAATTATATTTAAAACAACTTGGAGAGCTTCTTCTAATAAGAATGGAGCACTTTAAATATTTGAAAGATATGGCTCAATCATTGTTTGGATATCTGATCTATTTCCATCTAAATTAGTTCTTTGTATATCCTAATATATTTCTATTCCATCAAAAAGTATTCAAACAAATATGAATAACTCTGGTAGAATATCAAGTATCTGAATTTAACCAATCATTAAATATGCAGTATGTTTTGCATAAATATTCTGTACTGTGTCATTTATTCATATACTAATGAGATAAAGTGTGCTATAGCAAGTGGAAGACTGACAACATGATCCATGCTTCCAACTCTCTGGAATGTCTGCCCTGAGATTTCAAACTTAAATCATTTAATACTGACTTCCTGCTCTACATCTTCAAAACCTACTCCACCCACAGTCTTCCCATCTGGGTTGATGGCAGTGCCATCTTCCTAGTTTCTCAGGTCAAAACCCTTAAAGTTTGCCTTTTTCTTCATACACGTATTCAATGTGTCAGCAAATTGTTTCACATTCCAAATACAATCATAACGTGCTAACATCTTGGTTCAACCCCCTGCCTGTCTCTTACTTTAACTATAAAAGCTTTCTTCTTGGACTCCATGACCTCACTCCTCATCCTCAGCTAGAGTAACCCTTTTAACAAAATAGTTGGAATAATCTTTATAAAGCCTAAATTGGATTATGCCTCTCCTCTGCTTAAAATACTTTAGTGACCATCCCTCCATCTCACTCAGAAGAAGCCAATAAACTATCAGCTTTTTATCTCTTTGACCTCATCACCTGTTCCCTCCCCTGCTCTGATCCAGCCACCTGGTATTCTTGCTTTATGTGCTGCATTCACTGGTGTTTGCACCAGCTGTTTCTTTTTCCTCAAATATATAAATGTTTAAATTCCTCACTCTTTGCTCAACTCTTAGAGCTTTTTAATATGGCCTATGCTAAAGTCATATTATAATCATACTAGAGGCCCAGTGCATGGAATCATGCACAGGTAGGGTCCCTAGGCCTAGCCTGCAATCAGGGCCTTATTCTGCCCACTCACCAGTCCCCAGTCCTGCCCTGCCACCACCCACCCCAGTTCCCCATGGTTTCCTGTTCTCCATGATCAGAGCCTGCAGCGCGGGGGGAGGGAACAAGAGGCTTGCCTTCCACCTTCTTGCCAGTCCCCAGTCCCGTCCTGCCGCCGCCAACCACCCTGGTTCCCCGTGGTTTCCCATTGGCCATTCAGCTATTGGAGCCTGCAGGCTAGGGTGAGGGACCAAGAGGTAGTCAATGCACCTCATAGTGACTGGTCGATTGGTCGTTCTGGTCATTACGCCGTTATGGTCTCTGGCCTTTTATTATAGAGGACTAGGGGCCCGGTGCACGAAATTCGTGCACTGGGTGTGTGTGGGGGGGGGAGTGTCCCTCAGCCCAGCCTGCCCCCTCTCACATACTGAGAGCCCTCAGGCGTTGACCCCCATCACCCTCCAATCACAGGATCGGCCCCTTGCCCAGGCCTGACGCCTCTTACAGAGGCGTCAGGCCTGGGCAGGGGACCCTCGTTTCCCCCCATCACTGGTTCTGCCCCCTGCCTAGGCCTGATGCCTCTGGCCCAGGCATCAGGCCTGGGCAGGGGACCCCCAGACCCCTCCGATTGCTGGCTCTACCCCTTGCCCAGGCCTGATGACTCGGCCAGAGGCGTAGACCCCCATCAACCTCCGATCACCTGATCAGCCCCTTGCCCAGGCCTGACGCCTCTGCCAGAGGTGTCAGGCTTGGACAGGGGATCCCCATCTCCCCCCGATCACTGGCTCTGGCCCCCGCCCAGGCCTGAGGCCTCTGGCCCAGGAATCATGCCTGGGCAGGGGACCCCCATCTCCCTCTGATCGCTTGCTCCACCCCCTGCCCAAGCCTGATGCCTCTGACCCAGGCTTCAGGCCTGGGCAAGGGGACCATCATATCCCCCCAATCCCTGGCTCAGCCCCCCGCCCAGGCCTGATGCCTCGGCCAGAGGAGTTGACCCTCATCACCCTCCGATCACCAATCACCGGATCGGCCCCTTGACCAGGCCTGAGGCCTCCAGCAGAGGTGTCAGGCCTGGGCAGGGGACCCCCAGCTCCCCGCAGTTGCAGGCTTCGCCTCTGCCCCTGCAGGATGCCTCTGGCCGAGGCGTCCGGCCTGGGAAGCGGGGACCCGCAGCTGCAGCGGCCCCGCGATTGTGGGCTCCGCTTTAGGCCCAGGCAAGGGACCCCTAGCTACCGGGACTGCCAGCTTTGACCGTGTCCAGCTCCCATCGCTGGCTCCAGCCCTACTTCCTGCTATCACTGGCCAGGGCGGCAAAGGCGCCTGATTCTCCAATCATGGCTGGGGGGCAGGGCAAAGGTGGCCCCAGGGCCGCCTTTGCCCTGCCCCCCAGCTCTTAGCTCCCCCCTGGTTTTCTGATCACTGTCAGTGGCAGGGGGCTTCTTCCTGCTTTCCCTTTCGCCTCCCTGCATTGTGCCTACATATGCAATTAACCGCCATCTTGTTGGCAGTTAACTGCCAATCTTAGTTGGCAGTTAACTGCCAATCATAGTTGGTAGTTAATTTGCATATAGCCCTGATTAGCCAATGAAAAGGGTATCGTCGTACGCCAATTACCATTTTTCTCTTTTATTAGTGTAGTTATTGTAGTGAAATTATAATATAGCTACTAATCTTCATGCATGATCTCCTTTTAATTGCTTTTTCTATCTTTTCAAAGTACATATTAGCTTCAAACATACTACCTCATTTACTAATAACTTATTTATTGTGCTTATTGCTCATCGCTTTTTTGCTCTCACTGGAACATAAGTCTCACGAAGGCCCAGATTTATTTTATTTTATTTTTTGAGAGGAAACGGCTTCACTTACTTGTGCTAACTGTTTCAAGTTGTATTTTGCATATACTACATGCTTAACAAATTAGTATTGAATTATGAGATGAATAGTAAAATTATATAAATTTAAAAGATGGCTTCAAAAACTATAGATATATTTTTAACCACTCTCTTGCTAAAAAACAGGAAACACCATAAACCAAAAAAAAACACACAAAAAAACAAACACATACAACAAATAAACAAACAAGAAACCCCACAACACCATATATACATTTCTAGAAGAAAAGAAGAGAAACTTGAGTTTTTGAAAATGTTGTCAAACATAGTTTTCCAGTATCACTCATAAAAATGTTATGAAGGACCAAAAATTGATTTGGTCTAATAAAGACAAGGAGATCATCAGAGGTGTACACAGATCAATGCAATATAATGGTGGACCAGAGAAAGAAAACTCATCTCTTCATGCCTGGTTCCTTTACCATTTCACTACACTGACTGGGTAGTACCCACATTGTGATTGTTCTGATCTGTTTCTGGGAAAATTTTTGTGCATATTTAATTCTCAGTTGAGATCGGCTTGCAATCTACACTTCTTCCTAGATCTCAATAATAACAAATAGTTTTATAATATACCCACCTATTCAAGCTGGAAGTTCAGCTACTCCTACATTCCCCTTGTTATTCATGTTCATACCCCCCAAAAAATTTAATAAGTAACAAATTAGTATTAGTATTTACTAAATTTTTAAAAATTTTATTGATTTTTAGTAAATTCACTAAATTTTTAAAAATTTTATTGATTTCAGAGAGAAAAGGGGTGGGGGGGAGAGAGAGAAACAACAATAATGAGAGAGAATCATTGATTGGCTGCCTCCTGAACGCCCCTGACTGGGGATCTAGTTGGCAACTAGGGCATGTGCCCTGACCAGGAATTGAATTGTGACCTTCTGGTTCATAGGTCAATGTTCAAACACTTAGTCACACCAGCCGGGCTACTAAATTTTTCCTGATCACATCTTTTCACTGTCTTTGTTATTTCCCTAATTCAGAAAATAGGCATCTCTCTCTTAGCTTTCTGGAAAAAAATTCACATCCTTTTCTTCTCCCTGCCTGTTATAATAAGGGGACTGTTTTTCCCCAATTCAAGGTAACTGACTCTGTGTATAATATGGGTCCCACCCTTTCTTTCTTCTTAGCTAACTTTCACTATTGTGTATCTCTTCCTTTCTCTAACATCCTTCTCCACACAAATGACCATTCCCATTTAAATATGCATTGATTCTCCTTTATTACAAACTAAAATAAAATTGAATAACCACCTCTTTCTAATCTTATCATCTTCCATTTACTGCCATTATCTCCAAAAAGTTGTTAGTACACTGTATTCATTTTAGTACATCTTGCCCTTTTCTCAACAATCTCTTATCTGACCTCTACCCTCATCACTTCTCTGAAGCAGCTCCTGCTATATATTGTCACTCACAATTTACATGTCAAAATCTGATTTTTTTTTCATTTTTAAACTTATTGGATTCCGTGTCTTTTTGTCAAATATAGAAGAGATACAAAATATGTATGAGAGATTTAATAGCAATATCTAAAAGAGTTTTTAATACCTAAAAGAGTTTAAGAAGCATATTCCCACCATGGCATTTGAAGCAATGGGGATTGCTTCTTCCATGTCCAGTACTTTGTATTTCCTTTCAAATGCATTATCAAAAATCAAAAACAAAACAAAGCAGAACATTCAAGAAACATTATTTTATAAAGCCTTACTTCCACTGGACAATTATAAATAATTTCTAATTGTTGTTTTTTGTTTGTTTGTTTTCATAATGGTGATTATTTTCCTTTATGCAATTTTACACTATTTCAATTTTTACCAAGAATGTGTTCATCATGCTTTTTGAATTTAATAACATTTAGTGTTGCAAATGCTTCAGAAGATGTATTTTCATTGGCTATTATTGTGTGACTGGTATTACCAAAAAACCTATCTAGTTATCTTTGCTTGAGCTGAGCTGAATAAATCTGTCTTCAGACCAGATGACAAATAAGAAACTTCTTAATAAAAGAATAAGAGCTACCCCTGGAAGACAATTCCTATTTCTCACTTTCTAAAATACTGTTTTCCCTAATGAGACTAACAGTCTGAGTTAATTTCATTTAAAAACTATTAACATTTTATTCTGTCTGAATGTTGCCAAACATCTGGAGAAAACTGAAAAAAAAATTACTCATTCATATTTTCAACTTGAAATCAGAAAGATTAGCACTTTACAAATAAAATTGCCAAATAAAATTCACAACATTCAACCATATATTTGGCAGGTTTTGTAGACATTGCTACCATGGAAATAAATAGTAAGACAATATGCAAAGATTATACATAGTTCACTATAGTAATCAGCATTTACTAAGTTATTCTGTAGTACCAGAGGTCATTTCTGTGGTAATGAAGTGTCTGAAAATTCAATAGTTTACAACAACAATAGTTTATTTCTTGACCACAATACATATTCATCATGGCTTAGTTGAGGTTCTGCTCTACAAATTCTTCATTCTGAGTCCCTAAGGTTCAGCTCATACCAGGTCATGCTGATCTTATAGAGAAACAAAAGGAAAAGAAAAAACTTAAGCAATTGCTCTTAAAGCTTCTGGTAGAAAAATGGTATATGTCAGGTTCATTCACAGTTCACAGGCCAAGCCATGTCATAGGGCCACATCTGATTTCCATGTCTCAGAGAAGTATAATTCTCTCACAAGAAGAGAAAGCAAGGAATGGGGAATACTAAAATCTGAAATCTGACATGCCTCACTCAGTATAGGTGATAATTCTTAGGTTATCTTTAGTTCTAAAAACCTGTATTGCTGCCACAGTCATAATACATTTTTAAAATAAATGAATTTTGAATATATATGTTAAATATGCCTCTGACTAATTATAAAAACAAAAGGCAATCTCTGTTGAATCTTTTTTTTAATATATTTTTTATTGATTTCAGAGAGGAAGTGAGATGGAGAGAGAGATAGAAACATCAATGATGAGAGAGAATCATTGATCAGCTGCCTCCTGCACGCCCCACACCAGGGATCAAGCCCTCAACCCGGGCATGTGCCCTTGACCAGAATCAAACCTGGGATCCTTCAGTCTGCAGGCCGATGCTCTATCCACTGAGCCAAATCATCTAGGGCTCTGTTGAATCTTTTATGATGTCCAGAAATAAACTTATTAGGCACTCATGAAAAAGCAGTATTGATTTGCCACGACTATGCATATTTTATATACTTCACAGCCTGGTCGTCTTCTATGCCAAAGAAGGCACCCGATCAACTTCCATGGAACAGAATGAGTATATAAATTAATAAACAAATGCATGATGGAATAAGTGTCCCTTTTTGTGACCTTAACTCAATAATTATTGGTGACTTAATCACTACATAAAGACTTTCTTAATTTTTCTAGTTATAAGATTCTTCATTATGCTCAGTTTCCTAGGCCAAACTAACACCAGTATACACACACACACACACACACACACACACACACACACACACACACTCAGGGAAGAATTTAATTATCAAATATGAGAAGCTTATCAAATGCATACATAATTACTCTTTTTTTCTACTTAAGATGTATGTATACCACTGTGATACATTTAGAACTATAAAACACAAATATTTTGAAGGATTGACAGCTATATCGCCATAGAAGTTTTTGTAATTAGTTTCTAGACAACAGCTGAGAAACAAGAATTTATGAACTAGGTTTAAAAAAGAAACCTCGCAGGATAGTGAGTTTAAATAGTCACAATTATTGGAAAATCAAGAGTCAGGTAAGAGAAATGTATACAAGAAAATTTGAAACTTCAACATTTTATGGATATAAAATCTATATAATTTTAAAAATATATTTTAATATTTTATATGGATATATTTTAGAAAATAATATGCATGTATATATAATTTTATATTTTTTGCATTCATCAATTTATTTTATATGGAATGTCTATTTTATATATAACTAGAGGCTCAGTGTATGAAATTCATGCACAGGTAGGATCCCTAGCGGCTGCCAGGTGCCAACTGGGGTCTCCCTTCTCCTGGCTGCCTGTCACTGCTGCCAGCAGGGCAGGGCTGGCTGAGGGGAGGGGCCATGGGTGGTTGGCTGGCCAGTCTTGCCCCCTGGTCGAACTCCTGATCAAACTCCTGGTTGAACTCCCAGTCGAGGGGACGATTTTCATATTAGGCTTTTATTATATAGTATTTTATAAATTTATATTATACTAGAGGCCCAGTGCATGAATTCATGCATGGGTGGGGTCCCTCGTCCTGACCAGGGATCAGGGCCCATTGGGGCCAGCCAGGCCAAAGGGGGGGTGGACCATGGGAAGTTGGTCAGCCATGGGATATTGACTGTGGGAGCGCATCGAACAACCAGGCGGCAGTTCCTGCATTGGGCATCTTCCCCCTGGTGGTCAGTTCACATCATACTACCATCCCGTCATCCAGTCATCCAGTCATAACGGTCGCTTAGGCTTTTATACCCTATACTAGGGGCCCGGTGCACGAAATTCGTGCACTGGGAGTGTGTGTGGGGGGAGTGTCCCTCAGCCCAGCCTGCCCCCTCTCACATACTGGGAGCCCTCAGGCCTTGACCCCCATCACCCTCCAATCACAGGATTGGCCCCTTGCCCAGGCCTGACGCCTCTGACAGAGGTGTCAGGCCTGGGCAGGGGACCCTCGTTTCCCCCCCATCACTGGTTCTGCCCCCAGCCCAGGCCTGATGCTGCTGGCCCAGGCATCAGGCCTGGGCAGGGGACCCCCAGACCCCTCTGATTGCTGGCTCTACCCCTTAGCCAGGCCTGATGCCTCAGCCAGAGGCGTAGACCCCCATCACCCTCTGATCACCTGATTGGCCCCTTGCCCAGGCCTGACGCCTCCGCCAGAGGTGTTAGGCTTGGACAGGGGACCCCCATCTCCCCCCGATCACTGGCTCTGGCCCCTGCCCAGGCCTGAGGCCTCTGGCCCAGGAATCATGCCTGGGCAGGGGACCTCCATCTCCCTCTGATCGCTGGCTCCACCCCCCACCCAAGCCTGACGCCTCTGACCCAGGCTTCAGGCCTGGGCAAGGGGACCATCATATCCTCCCAATCCCCGGCTCAGCCCCCTGCCCAGGCCTGATGCCTCGCCAGAGGAGTTGACCCTCATCACCCTCCGATCACCAATCACCGGATCGGCCCCTTGACCAGGCCTGAGGCCTCTGGCAGAGGTGTCAGGCCTGGGCAGGGGACCCCCAGCTCCCCATGGTTGTAGGCTCCGCCCCTGCCCAGGCCTAACGCCTCTGGCCTAGGCGTCCAGCTCGGGCAGCGGGGACCCGCAGCTGCAGCGGCCCTGCGATCGTGGGCTCCGCTTTAGGCCCAGGCAAGGGACCCCTAGCTCCTGGGACTGCCAGCTTCGACCGTGCCCAGCTCCCATCGCTGGCTCCACCCCTACTTCCTGCTATCACTGGCCAGGGCGGCAAAGGCGCCTGATTCTCCGCCTTTGCCCTGCCCCCCAGCTCTTAGCTCCCCCCTAGGTTTCCGATCACTGTCAGTGGCAGGGGGCTTCTTCCTGCTTTCCCTTTCACCTCCCTGCATTGTGCCTACATATGCAAATTAACCGCCATCTTGTTGGCAGTTTACTGTCAATCTTAGTTGGCAGTTAACTGCCAATCTTAGTTGGCAGTTAACTGCCAATCATAGTTGGCAGTTAATTTGCATATAGCCCTGATTAGCCAATGAAAAGGGTATCGTCGTACGCCAATTACCATTTTTCTCTTTTATTAGTGTAGATAATAAAAGGCTAATATGCAAATAGACCTGAACGCCTGAATGATCGGTCGCTATGACGTAAACAGACCACCTGACCATGAGGAGGCAGACACTCAACGCAGGAGCTGCCCGCTGGTGGTCAGTGAACTCCCCCAGTGGGAGCACCACTCAGCTACAAGCCAGGCTCATGGCTGGCGAGCGCAGCGGTGGTGTCAGGATCCTCTCCCACCTCCGCGGCAGCACTAAAGATGTCCGACTGATGGCTTAGGGATATCCCCTGAGGATTCCTGGACTGCGAGAGGGCTCAGGCTGGGCTGAGGGAGCCCCCCACGCCCAGAGTGCACTAATCTCGTGCACCAGGTTTCTAGTATATAGATAAGAATGTAAAGTATATATACCAAGAAAAACAAGTGAAAAATGTAATTTAAAAAAAGATAGCTATTTACAATAAAATCTAAAGATAACAACAATCTGGAAATCTAACAAGCATTTTAAAATACTTCTATAAGTAAAATAATTAAATATATTAAAATGAATTTAAAAAATACAAATAATTGGGGAGCTAAATCATATTTAAGAATAGGAAAATATGTAATAGTTCCTTCTGAAAGTCAGTCAAAAGAAAATCAACACCAAAAACACCCACAAAACAATGCTATTTTACCTTAATTCAATGGGTAAAAATGAAAAAGTGTGATAATACAAAATGCTGGAGACATGTGTACATAGGAGCTCTTAAACTTGCTCTTGGGAGTGAGATGTTTTGTACAAACTATGGAAAAACCAAATTTAAACACTTATGTATCCTAAGAATAATTTAATTTTAGGCTTATATATACAAGGAACATCTTACATTTATATAGTAGAAGATATGTGTAAAGATTCCATAACAGTTTTCTCAAAATAGAAAGAAGTACCAGATTTCCTTCAAAAGGAATGTATATGAATCAACTAAAACATATTAAAACAATGGGGCATTATGCCACAGTCAAAACAAATAAATTTCAATGCCACAGATAAATTAAAACATGCAAATATTGCTTACAACAGTCTATTCTCTTTATAAAGTTAAAAATAAAACTTCTACCATGACAGTATATACTCTTTAGTCACATGTAAGTGAGATATTTTTAAAGAAATAAAACAAAGAAGGAAAGCAAGTAGTTTTAAGTCAAGATGAAGAAATAGACAAAGCATTTACCTTCTCCCCATACATTACAGCAACAATAGCAACAATAAATAAGACACTACAGTATTACAATGACAATTAAAATATTGAACATTAGAAGCAGAATACAAATGAGGTGAGCACTGTAATTGTCCTATAAGCCCTTACGCTTCTGGACCAGGGTGTAGAAAGGAAAAACTCAGACCGAGCCTGGGCATTTCCCTGATTTGAGCAGATGAAGCTGAGTCCAGTGAAGATTAGAGGCTCCATTTCATAGAGCCTAGCATGAAAGAGGAGAGAGGTGTCCAGAGACGGGATTCCAGGGATCTTCTTTGAGTATTTAGTTGAGAACTGATTATAACGTGTATGTGAGGAAATACACAAGTCCAGGGAAAGAATCACCTAGAGGGAAGAGAGACAAGCACTGCCAGAATGGAAACCTCCTCATTCAGGGAGCATACTGGTTAGAATACTCAGAATCTCTTGCTTCACTGTTGGAGAGACATTAACTTTAGAAAATGCAGCTCTGTTATGAACATGACCCAAATGGATAAAACTATTGGCAAAAAACTTAAACATATCCAGAACAACACTCAATAATATTCTTAAAACACAAATGTATACTATACCCAATAATATAAAATTCAAATGACTGACATCCAACTAAAAATTATCAGACATGTAAAGATGCAGGAAAACACAACAAAGATCAATCAATTAAAATTGACCTAGAAATGACACTGATGGCAGTGGTTATAGAGTAAGCTACTAAAACAAATATATGACTGAATAGCACATGTTCAAGAAACTAAAAGAAAAAGGAAAGATTAAACACATTAAGAAGAGATATGCAAGATATAAAAAGGCACACACTAAATTTCAAGAGATGAAAATCCAACATCTGATATGAAAGGTTTACTGGATGAAATTAAAGTATATTAAAACTATTCAGAAGAGAAGAACTTGAATACATAGCAAAAGGAAATATCCCAAGTGAAATATATAAAGAAATAAAAAGACTGGAAAAAATAATAAACACACAGCATCAATGATCAGTTCTTGGAAAAATTCCACGCACCCAAATATATGTGAAATAGGAGTTCCAAATGTGGAGTGGTGATATTTGAGGATATAATGGTTAACGATGTTCCAAATGTGATAAATATTATAAACCCACAGATTCAAAAAGAAAAGACACACACACATTCACAAACGCACACATGTATAAAACCATTATGCAAATTCTATAAAGATTATCATATTCAACTCGCTTAAAAACAGAGATAAAGCAAAACTTTAAAAAGCAATCAGTTAAAATGACAATAAATACAGAAAAACAGTCATGAAAATCACAGCACAGCCCTTGCCGGTTTGGCTCAGTGGATAGAGTGTAAGCCTGTGGACTGAAGGGTCCCGGGTTCGATTCCAGTACAGGGCACATGCCTGGGTTGCAGGCTCAATACCCAGTAGTGGGTGTGCAGGAGGCAGCCAATCAATGATTCTCTCTCATCATTGATGTTTTTTATCCCTCTATCCCTCTCCATTCCTCTCTGAAATCAATAAAAATATTTTTTTTAAATAAAGAAAATAACAGCACATATCTTGTTGGAAATAAAACAAACGAGAATTCAGTGAAGCAAAGTGTTTGAAGTAATAAGAGAAAAAAACTACAAAAATACAAATTTGTACCTAACAAAAAATATTTAAAAAATAAGAACCAAGTAGTGTTTCAGATATTTAAAAAACTAAATTAATTTATCATATGCAGATGTGAATGGCAAGGCATGTTAAGGGGAAGGTCTCCAAGAAGAAGGACAATGATTTCAGAAGGAAACATGAACACATGCAAAAAAATGAAGAGCACCAGAAATGATAGCTATATAGGTAAATATAAAGACATAATTTCATTAAAATAAAATTATGGGAACAGTGTTGGGTTATGGCATCCCAACGCTATTTCCAGAGGAGGGTTAGAAAGGCCAGCAAGGAGCTAACACTTACATGGCCATTATATTGTAAGAGGCCTGTCCCTCAGGTGAGAGTGTAGAACACAGGGAGCTTCCTGGAAGCACAAGGCATGCTGGTTCCTATCAGGGAGGTCCTAGGAGAGTGTCAGGACTTTCCTCAACAACCAGCAGCAACAAGGCTCCTCCCTGTATGGAATCAATGGAGTAGGAGCAGTAACTAAAAAATTTTAGACTGGAAAAACACAAATACCAAAATAAAAAACTCCGTACATATGCTCAACAGCAGAATAGAGAGGAGAGAGAAAATAATCTGTGACCTGAAATATAGAATGATAGAAATTATTCAATCTGAAAACACAGGGATAAAAATATTTTTTGACCGAAAGAAAAAGGACAGAGCTTCAAGGACTTGTAGAAATATAATGACAACAACAACATTTAACACTCATATCATCCGAATCACAAAAGGAGAGAAGAAAGCTGGGAGCATTGAGAGGATAAAACATTACTTTAAGTAATAATGGCTGAAAATGTCTCAAAAGTGGCAAAAAACATACACTGGCTAATTCAAGAAACCAAAGAAGATAAATCTAAAATATTCCATTCCAAAACACGTCATAATCAAACTATTACAAATCTAAATAGAAAGACAAAATAAAGAAAGTGGAAAGAACTTACCATTTAGAGAAGACAATTAGAATTCCAGGAGATGATTTATCAGAAAACCATGGAGTTCTGTAGGAATTGACAATCGTTTTGAAATACTAAAATAAAATATATGTCAAACCAGAATTCTTTATCTTGTAAAAATATTCTTAGAGAAGGAGGCTTAAGTCAAGACATTCTCAAATGAAGAAAAATAAGAGAACTTGTAAGTAGCATCTCTTACCTAAAAATAATGACTAAAGGAAATTCTCTATACAGAAAGAAAATTATTAAAAATAATCATATGTAATACCTTAATCAATAAAGAAATTAAAAAAAGAAATCATTTATAATAATAAAAGGGTAATATGCTAATTAGACTGGACGTCATTCTGGATGAAGCCAGGGCCAGAGCAAAGCCCAGGTCCCAGGTGCCTGCTGGTCAAGAGCAGCTCTTGTGCTGAGCGTCTGCCCCCCTGATCAGAGGATGGGGCCGGCCAGCAGGCCACCAGACAAGACAGGTACCATCGGGGCCCCCCCGATTGCCCGCCCATCACCCCACAGATGGTCTTTATCGCTGGCCAGGCCTAGGGACCCTACCCTATATATTGAGAACAGTCTCTTAGATTTAAAAATTAAAACCTAGCAAGGATACTCTAACACTGAAAAAACAGGATGATGCAGCAATGACATGCATGGACTCTGGCTTGCACATTTTGTGGTCATCCCTGATTCTTGACACTTATCACTGTGTGACAAAACCAATTACTTAACTTCTCTCTGCTTTAGTTTTTCCACCCATAAGATGGAGGAAATGGTACTACTGCCTCAGAAGGATCATGTTATGTACTAATTTTTATAATCAGGGCAAAAGAAATGTAGCTGCCCATACAACAGTTATAATACTTTCTCCTGTATGAAAAGTATGGTCAATGGTGCATGCAGCCTCCCAGATTGCAAGAAGGATGTCCGACTGCCTGTTTAGGCCCTTGGGGAAGGGGTCCCAGATTGTGAGGAAGCAGGCCCTTCTGAGGGACCCACCTCCCCTGTGCACGAATTTCGTGCACTGGGCCTCTAGTAAGTCTGTATGTAACCTGCTACATTCATTTATAAATTTTATTCTCCAGGAATAAAATTGTTAGTGATTCAAGAGATCATTATGTAAGATTTTAGGATTTTTTTTTTTATATTTGACACTTTTAGGAACATGATTTGGTAAAATGAATTCCTAACAAGTTTTGAACACATATAAATTATGTGCTATTTATAATCTTAAAACTACTCAAAACCTTACACAAGAAATCATGGAAATAAATTTCAATTTTGTATTCATTGGAGTTGACATTTTTCCCCACCAATTTCAAATAACCAGTTACTTATCCTATGTTTTTGAAAGCAAACAAAAACAAACAAAGCACCCAGTAGCTGAGAACAGAGCTATGAGATGGTGCACCAGTGGTTTTTAATACATTCCATGCCTGCCTGTGCCCTCACAATGTATATCTAGTCTAGAAGATGGACTGGGTGATATAATGCCCTGATTGCTACAAAAGTCATAGCAAGAGAATGTTAGAGGAACAAATATAGTCTCCTCTGCTCCAACTTGCCATGCCCTAATTGACATTCATTTATATATCTAATGCCTCATCATATTTTCAATCATTTCCTTGGGTTAAGCAAGGAAACGCTTGTTTCTAGAGATGGAATGACTTTATCTAATGGAATTCATAGTTTTTATGACATTAGCTTTAGATTGCCTAATTTCCCACCAGAACAGTTACACCAATTTATACTTAATTGATGGTGATTGAGAAATCAGTTGTCTTCAACTCTAACCAGTACTGAACTTTGTCATTATTTTCTATCTCTATTTGATTTCTATAAAATAAAACCCAGAGAACTATGTCATTAGGTAGTTTGGCCATGTACCTTCCTGTTACAGCTTACATTAAACCTCTCCAAATGACTAGCTTTTGAATATAAAGTTGTTAGATGTTTATATATGAAAGTGTAATAGAAATATTTACCCAGAGTGTCTTAACACTAAACAGACATTCGTAGTCTAGGAAATAAACAATTCAGCACCTCTCTCTCTTTGACAACTGGATTTCTCTTATCCTCTTACTTTACAACTTCTATTTTCCTTAAGAAATTTTCAGTATTGACTGGTACTGCATAAGTTAATATGCATTATTTATAGGAAGTCTAACAGCATGTGCTCCACCTACTAATCTGATAGCAATATTCAATGCTCCACAGTGACGAAAACTCATTAAGCTATTGCAGAGAAACTAGTGTTAAATTTCAGCAAGTCTAATAAAACTCACATTAGATTAAACAATAAAAATGAAAATGATATTTAGTAACAAACTAAACCATACTCTTTAAGCTGCTCAGCATGAGCGATAAATTAGAATAATATAAAAAAAGAAGTCAGAAATAAATGACAGTGAGATTCTTCAGGAGTCCTTGCATTAAAAATATTCAGCTACAGAAGTGTATGTGCTTCTGCACGCACACACTTCCACAAAACTCTGAATATTTTCTGCATTTTTGTCTTTGGTTTGACAAAACACACCTCCATCTATCTTGGATAGCTTATATACTTGATAGCATTTTACATCGGAGTGGCTTAAATATTTAGATACTTTTATAACCATTTATTCCCCCATGTATTTAGGAAAACCTTATTTTTAAAATTAATTCATTTTACTCCAGTTACTTTTTTTAAAATTAAATCTTTATTGTTCAGATTATTACATTTGTTCCTCTTTTTTTCCCCCCATAACTCCCCTCCTCCCAGTTCCCGCCCCACCCTCCGCCCTCACTCCCCACCGACTGTCCTCTTCCATAGGTGCACGATTTTTGTCCAGTCTCTTTCCGCATCTCCCACACCCCTTTCCCTCCCAAGAATAGTCAGTCCATTCCCTTTCTATGTCCCTGATTCTATTATGATCACCAGATTATTTATTCACTTGATTCTTAGATTCACTTGTTGATAGATGCATATTTGTTGTTCATAATTTGTATCTTTACCTTTTTCTTCTTCTTCCTCTTCTTAAAGGATACCTTTCAGCATTTCATATAATACTGGTTTGGTGGTGATGAACTCCTTTAGCTTTTCCTTATCTGTGAAGCTCTTTATCTGACCTTCCGTTCTGAATGATAGCTTTGCTGGATAAAGTAATCTTGGTTGTAGGTTCTTGGTATTCATCACTTTGAATATTTCTTGCCATTCCCTTCTGGCCTGCAAAGTTTCTGTTGAGAAATCAGCTGACAGTCATATGGGTATTCCCTTGTAGGTAACTCGGTTTCTTTCTCTTGCTGCTTTTAAGATTCTCTCTTTGTCTTTTGCTCTTGGAATTTTAATGATGATGTGTCTTGGTGTGGTCCTCTTTGGATTCCTTTTGTTTGGGGTTCTCTGTGCTTCCTGGACCTGTAAGTCTATTTCTTTCACCAGGTGGGGGAAGTTTTCTGTCATTATTTCTTCAAATAGGTTTTCAATATCTTGCTGTCTCTCATCTTCTGGCACCCCTATAATTCTGATGTTGGTACGCTTGAAGCTGTCCCAGAGGCTCCTTACACTATCTTCGTATTTTCGGATTCTTTTTTCATTTTGCTTTTCTGGTTGGGTGTTTTTTGCTTCTTCGCGTTTTGAATCTTTGACTTGATTCTTGCGCTCCTCTGGTCTGCTGTTGGGTGTCTGTATAATATTCTTTATTTCAGTCAGTGTATGCTTAATTTCTAGTTGGTTCTTTATCACAACATCGAGGGTCTCATTAGATTTCTTGAGGATCTCACTACATTTATTGGCGGTCTCACCAGTCTTTTCGAGGGCCTTACTAAGTTTATCGGCAGCTTCTAGACAGTTCTTGAGAGACCTTAAAAGTGTGGTTTTGAGCTCTATATCTTCCATTTCTGACATTTGCGTACTGTTTCTTTGTCTCCGCATTTTTTTATCTTTTCTTGGTGCACCCCCTAGTGGTCTTTGTGCGCAGTCTTGTAGTTAAGCCTTGATTGTTGTCAGCAATACCAGGGGTTATTTGACCTCCAGGCTAACTGTCTATGAGAGTCAGCTGTGTCTGCAGTGGGAGAGCTTCTGTGCTGGATCTCTAGGGCGGTGCTAATCTAGCCTTTGCCTGAGGCTATCCGGCAAATGGTTCTGCGCAGGGCTTGGGTGGGCCGGATCCCAGGGGATCTACAGGGCGGGCTGGAGCGAGCAGTTATGGCTGCTCTCAGTTCCGTCCCTAGGGGCTCTGCCTCTCAGAGTCCCAGCAACTGCTGCAAACCTCAGAGAGAAAGCTGCCTTTGAGTTCCGACCGAAGCCAGACAGTCCTGCTTCTCCCGTTTGAGTCTGGGTCCCCAGAGACTCACCCGGATCTGGAACTCAGAGTCTGAAACTCCCTCCCGATTGAAAACAACAACCGCGCCCTCTGCCGCCAGCCCACTCCGCGCACGCACTCCGCACCTGAGTATTTCACTTCAGCACTGCGCCTCCTCTGAGTCTGGGTATGATATTCTCTTTCCTCCTAGTTGTAGAATTTCCACTCAGCCAGCCTTCCTGTGGTTCTGGATGATGTCCATTCCGTCTTTTAGTTGTTTTTTGAAGTGGTTGTTCTAGGCAGCAATCTCCAGCGTCAACCTATGCCGCCATCTTGGTTTCTCCTACTCCAGTTACTTTTATTTCTATCTGTGAATATACTAGTATGTTCAGCCTGAATTTTTAGTCATCTATTCTGCAAATTCTATTTGTGAAATTGCTAAGTAAGGTGTTGTGGATGATTGGCTCAGAAGCATCACTACTCTCAGAAAACATGACTCTAATTATATTCCTATTGACAGTCCAATCTTAATGTAAAAAAAAGTCTATACCATATCTTCTATGATAGAGAACCTTGCAATATTTACCAAACAATTTAGGTGAATGGGGAAGAAGAAATTTAATTCAAAAATACCTTTGAGCAAGAGATTCTCTCACTTCATTGCTCATCTTTCCAAGGGGTTCATTACTATTGGAATTAAAGCGAGGGTATATATTGCAACTTCTCTGCTTCCTCAGATATTTATGTAGCTGTAGGATTCCTGCTGTCACAGAGGGATTTTCTTTTTCAGGCTCCACTTACTAATATATATTTGGGGAAAAGGTAACTAGGCAACTCATAACCACTTAAAGATCCAGGTAATGAGCCCCCAGAGTTCAAATATTCGTAGGTAGTTAGAGCTTCCTGTGTTTCTAGAAACAATGATCAGTGTCCTACTTCTGATATAACCAAGTAATCTTCTATAGAATTTAAGCCCGCTTCAGGTAAAAACTACAAACTCTGGCCATTTTCTATTATTTTTTATTGGGGTAGAGTTGAAGTATAAAATTGTATTAGTTTCAGATGTAGTCATAAGATGGCCACCAAAAGATGTCCAGCAGGGGAGGGTAGTTGTGTGCGACCAGGCCAGCAGGAAAGGGCAGTTAGGGACAACCAGCCCGGCAGGGGAGCAGTTAGGTGTCAATCAGGCTGGCAGGGAAGTGGTTAGGGGCAATCAGGCAGGCAGGCAGGCAGGCAGGTGAGTGGTTGGGAGCCCATAGTCCCAGATTGTGAGAGGGATGTCCGACTGCTGTGGGATCAGGCCTAAACCGGCAGTTGGATATCCCCCGAGGGGTGTCAGATTGGAGAGGGTGCAGGCAGGGCTGAGGGACAACCCCACCCCCAGTGCACCAATTTCATGCACCGGGCCTCTAGTAAAAATACATTTAAATTAAAAAAAAAAAAACACTTCAGTGCAAAACTTTGTGTGGTTCCCCATTCTTAACGTTGTAAACTATTCATTGGATACACAGTCTCACAGCATATCCCCACAAGATATTCAGCAATTCCAAGAGACACATAGCAATCTAAAGTAGAGAAGACTGACAGATACCACCTTAACCAAGCCAAGTCAATGTGGGCCACCTGATAAGCAACATAGAAAAGAACACAACATCACCTCTTTAGTATTCCTGCCAAGAATGCATAATATAAACCTAATCATGAGAATACTCCAGACAAATCCAAATTGAAGAACATGGAGCAAAATAATACACCTGAACTCTCAAAAATATCAGTTATGACAGATAAATGAAGACTGAAGAATAGTTGTTCCAGACTAATGAATGCAAAGAGACATAGTCCTGGATGGAATCCTGGACCAGAAAAAATTGTTTTATTTTTCTACAGAGACTATTAGGGGAACAAGTAACAAATTTTGGGTAAAGTGGATTAGATTAAAAAGACACAAAACAAAACAAAAATAAAACACTCACAAAAACTACAACTTTATGTGTGTTTCCCATTCTTAAGTTTGTAGACCACTCCTCTGAATGCCTGAATTCAAAGTGAGAACAAGAACCTGTAGGATCCTCTGAGCCAATGCTAAGATCTGAGTTGGGAAACAAGCCTGACCTGACAGAGAAGCATCACTTCCAAATCATAGACACCAGACAGGCTCGAGAAATTAAACAGTAATAATAATAATAGGGCTTATGTTTTTATATCTATAAGTTTTAGCAAGCTTATAATCATCTTACCTTATTAGCAATACAAATTTTAAACAATGATGAAAGTGTATTGGCTTAGTTACACAAAATCTTGATTTTAATCTCTATCATTTTCTGCCATATAAACACAAATCATGTAACATCAAAAGTGGCACTCTCTATCCAAAAGAGATTTAGTGTGCTCAATCAAGATTGTGCAGTATTGGTGATCAATAAATTATATTTCTTTCTATTATTTTATTTGTTATAGAAATGTAGTATATGTTATATAATAACCTAATTTAATGGACATTGTATAATAGGCACATTCACTTTTCTTAAAATGTCATTGCTTTACATTTTGTGGGAAAACACACCTGACTGTGTATTTGTGCTACATTTTATTGCATGTAAATTATGATATTGAGGGAATAAGATATTATTATTCTGTGACCTATTATGAGAGTTCTTATGTGTCTCAGGGAAAGGGACAAAAAGATTTAGACTTACTTTCTTTCTAGTTTAAATGTACTCATCTCCACTATTTTACAAAGCAGTGCTCATCCCACAACTCTGTTTCTGGCAATATATCTGACATTCACATAAGAGATATAACTTTATCAGCTTTACTGATTTTAGTATCCTTCCTCTCCCCCTGCTCCCACACACAGGGGTGAATGTGTCAGTGACTGTTGGTGACTGGAAACCATTACAAAAAAAGGGTGTAACCAATGATGCAAAATCACAAGAAGAATAAATCAGAAACTGCTTTTAGAATTGACTCCTCTGACTTGAAAATTTAATTTATGAAATGCTCATTTGCCCAAGTAATTTAATAAGTTTGTATATTTTATTACTGAATGCTATTTTCATAAAAAAGTGTTTTTGTATTATTCATTTACTTATATTCTAAGACATTATCATGCAAAAAAAGGGGGGACAAGTTGGGGGAGGAGAAGGTATATTATAGTTCACATTTACTTTAGTATTAGGCTTACTTAATATGTATTCTCTAAAGGTTTTACATGCATTTGTTATTATACACACAGAGAGAAAATATTTAATATTATATAGGTGGATAATATTATACTCCTAATTTTACAGATGACGAAACGAGACATAAAGAGATTTAAATGTGACTTGCCTAAGAATATATGAACAGTAAATGATACTGTTGAAATTTTCTCCTAAGTAGTTTAGCTCATAGCCTGTATTCTGAATAATTCTATATATTAAGGGAATGTCCTTCATGAGTTTAGTATTGACATTCTGCAAAGAGCCTGACAGTAAAATTCAACTATTAGCCTCAATAAACCAGACCTCAAATTCCTCTGTTCAGAAAGTCTCTAACATGCTGTTAGTCCTAGGATGTCACCCTACCACCACATTGATGAATGACACCAAAAAGAAATGTTACTTGAGTACATTATCATTAAATATTTGAGTGCATAAAATTTGGTTATTATAAAAACAATTATCAATGTGTCATTTATCTAGATTTTCTTTTGATTGCTTGTTATTTAAGTATCTTAAATTTCTAAATTTGAATTTACAGACAGGAAGAGCGAGCAATGGTAATAAATGTAAAGAGCTTTTTCTTGTAATTAACTTACAGAAATTTTATGGGAAAGGAAACTGAAGATGTTAACAAAAAACATGACTGTAATACTGTTGGTTAACTTATCACTTAATCCTATATTTGTTAATAAAAATTTCAATACATAACGTAAAATTATAATAATGTAAATCGTAACATTCATAAAAAACATTTATGCATGACATTGAACAATATTCATTATTTTATTTATGACCAGTGTGAATTTTTTAGTAATTATTTCACACTGACTCCTTATTGTGATTAGAGAAAAATCTTCCTGAAGCAAATGAAGACAAGTTATAGAACTATCTATATTTAAATGTCAAAACCTTTTACAAAGTTATTTTCCCAAAGTGAAATCTGTAACACTTTCTCAGTGTATTCAGTATATAATTTGACCTATGTGTTTTATTAAATCCAATTGCCTTTGATATTTTAGATTTCACTTAAAATATATTTGACCTTATACTACTTTATGTTCCTGAATATACCTATGCATACTGAATCATAGTAAATCATATAATTTAACAATCTGTAAAATTTTCTCTATCAGAAACCCCTCCAGAATCCTATTAACCACAGCAAACCTTTTTTTTAATACATAATTTTTCATACTTTTTGAAGAAACTTATTTTTTCTACATTGAATTAAAAACCGTGTACAAAAGGAAGTGATAGGCAAGTATTTTGGAAATTGCCTGGTAAGGGAAATATAAGGTCCCAGATTAGTAAAAAAAACTTTTGATGACATTTCAATAGCCAAGCTATGAAAATTTCAATTAAAGTGATTGAAATTCCTAATATATAAAAAAAATGTCTTTCCAGGATTTTCCTGCCACTATCTGTTCTGTCCTAGAGTGGGATTCACCTGCTACTTTTTCTGTTATCAGTATCCAACCATTTTTGCCTTCCATTTCCTCTCTGGGCAGTTTGCTGGCCCAGCTCAATTAAAGGACAAATCCATTTTAGTCTGCAGTGTAGGAATTATAATGAAGTCAGCTGTCAAACTCCTATCTCGCAGCTGCCCCTCTGTGGGTAATCTGATGGCCACTTGTCAGCTGCTTCACCCAGTCAAACACAGACAAAGGGCCTCTGATGGCCTGCTTTATTCTAATCAATCTACACAGAGGCAGATGTTGAAATCCCAACAGAAAAAGGTGTAATTTGATTTAGCATTCAGAACTGCCTTCTCCTATTGATATATCAGATCTCCCTTAACTCGATATCCTTTTGCAACCATGAAGCAAATGACTTTGTATTTATTTATTTTCCTCATTCTGGCCTTAAAAATAATGCTTTAGAATGATAATTTGGGGTATAGAACATTGCCCAATGGAACGGAATAGAATACAGTAAATTCATTGGTGTCTCAAGGTGAAAGGAATCTAGATGATGTGGGTTTAAAGGAGATTTTTAAATATTCCTAAGTGAGCCAGAAGAATAGTGGCTGTTCATTCTAATATCATTTTATTCTCGACAAGAGTGAATATTAGAGAAAAAGATAATTCAATTATTTTCTAGAGTAATTAGGCAGAAGACAAAAAGCAAAGTTGGATTGAGAGAAATAAGGAGAATTGATACAATTATTGTTTTCCATTTTCTGGCCACAAAGATTGTAGTGAAGTTACCTGCTTTCTTAGTGCAGCATTTCTTTTGTGTAAAGAATAACTGAAATCAACATACATGCTATGAGTAATTATAGTCAAAATTTAAAAATATGTGATATTTATTACACAGTTGCTAACTCAGTCACTCTCTTATTATAGCAGTTATATATCCTAACTTCTTGGATAAGACACACATTATCTAGAAAAATCTAGTGTCAAACAAAACACTTTGTCATTTTATTATTAATATCTACAATTTCCATTTGTAATGCCTTTCTGAAGGTGGTAAATTTTTCTTGATATTATTCAAATATTGAGTACATGAAAGCAATTATTTCTTAAACACATAACCATAAAATAGATTGGAGGATACAGATCATTTATCTTACCATCTGCTTAAAAAGGGGAATAGAAATATTCATGATTGCATATTTAAGGTTCTTTTATATTGAGACTGGTGTCTTTTTCACCCCAAGTCCTGCTATTTATTTATTAAATCACATTCATTTCAAGCATTTTGTTTATATTAATTTTGATTCAAGTTGTCAAAATGTAAACTTTATTTTTATTAGGTCTTTAAATGTCAATATAATATTGGAATTCTGACATAAAAAGCAATAATATATTTTCCTGCACATATCAAATTGCTGAAAACCATTTTTCAGTGGCTTGGTCTAACTTTGCAGTGTTTTTAATAATTATCTAAAACATCTATATCTTTCAAAGAAGAGAATGATATTCTAGAATGAAGCTCTGCCCCAAGAATTTCAATTGCTGATGAATTTGTTCAAAGGTAAGACTAAATCTTTGGTGGCAAAACATTCAATGACATTTAATAAGAAAAATCTCATCCATTACTAGAAGAAATGAGCTGTTATGGAAATCAGTGTGTTTTTAAAAATTTGGAATTCCATAATACAGTGTTCTTTTCATATTAAAATAGCTTCAATGAATGCTTTGCTGTGTTTGAAGATCAAGATGGGGTGTGTGTGTGTGTGTGTGTGTGTGTGTGTGCGTGTGTGTGTGTATTGCTGTAAGAATGATAAGAGTTTGATGTAAAGAAATAAAATTCATAAGTATGTATCTACCATTCCTGGTAAAATCAATTATCTGCCTATCTTTTGTCTGGCCCCTGAGCATAGTCCTGAAGTTGACTTGTTCTAAGAGAAGAGTAGGCTATCATAAAGATAAGAATAATAGCTTATAACTGCCTTTGGGTTTGTGTATGAAAATGGCAGTTCAGGATGGGAGGAGGCTAATCTGGCCTGTAGTTTCTGTGTATTATCTTACATTTGGGACTAAAAAGGAGATCTTTAAACTCTGAGATAACTGCCAATACAAAAAATTGTATAAAGGTTTCTTTGTGGGAAAATTTGCTTATTTAAAAAATACCTAGGGAACTCAACCATTTTTTCTATGTAAGTTGTTCTCAAAATTTGGGAACTCTGGGAATCCCTGAGGTCCTTTCAGGGTGTCTGTGAGGTCAAAATTACTTTCAAAATGATAATAAAGTTCAATTTCCCTTTCTCATTCTATTTTGCTTTAAGTATAAAGTGAAATTTCTAGACAGCTAATGAAATGTGCACTGCGTATTCTGTTTTTAAATTCCTTAATTTTAATTTCTAATATAGTAAATAGATATAACCTAAATAAACAAAGGCTCTTTTGTTGCAGAAGATCCCAGAAAAACCAAGCGACGCTTTGAAGAAGTGGAGAGACACTGTTTTAATTACACTGGCGGACTCCGGGTAATAATTTCCAAATCAGAGTACCGAAACATGCAGGGACCTTCATTTTATACCTCCCTGTGGTCTTTGTCCCACAAATATGGATTATGCTTTCGGCCCTTTTCGCGAGCTTTGCAAGAGGCCTTCAGGTGTTGGTGGTCTCCAGGCCATATCTGGTGGCCTGGCCTGGTGCCAGCGATAACACCCTCCCTCCGGGCAGTGCACTGTTCACAGGTTGATGGCCTCTGTAACAGATTCTGCAAGACCAGTTTCTGGGAAGGAGGTAATGACGTAATTATAGGTTAGCTTGCTGGCACGGATTCCAATTGCTAGCCCCCAAATATCAGGATTACATTTGAATTAGCCCTGTTTAGCCTTCTCACTTTGAGAGCCACAAGGATTGCTATAGACTGAACTGTGTGCCCCCAAAATTTACATGTTGAAGGCTAAACTCAAATGTGACTGTATTTGGAGTTAAGGGTTTAGGAGGTAAGTAAGATTAAATAAGGTCCTAAGGTTGGGGTCCTAACCTGATACAATTGTACAATTGGTGGCCTTATAAGAAGAGGATGAGGGGAATCTCTCTCTCTCTTTCCTCTCTCTCCACACACACACACACACACACACACACACACACACACACACACACACACACATTCCTTCTCTCTCTCTCTCTCTCTCTCTCTCTCTCTCTCTCTCCAGGCCAAATGAGAACCCAGGGTGAAGGCAGCCATCTATAAGTCAGAAAGAAAACCTTCACCAGAACCTCACTACGCTGGTCCCAACCTCAGACTTCCAGTCTCCAGAGTGTGAGAAAAATAAATTTCTGTTGTTTAAACAACCAAGTCTAAGGGACTTTATTATGACATTCTGAATAGACTAAAACAAGTACAAAAGGGCCCTAAAATCCTGGAACCACTGATCGATATTAATAATGCTATGATATTGGAACCCCCTGTTGGATCAAAAAAGAAAACAAAATTCCATGATTCACTTTGGTTGCAATTATATCTTTGAACAAAATGGGTACCACACTGAGCTGACACATAGTTTAAAATGCTGCAGCCTTTCCCATGTCAATGTATTATGAGAGAAATGCTTTAGCTCCCCACTTACTAAAAAATTATCATGTTTTACAGTAAACTCTTTTAATAAGTAGAAAGAATACAATCTAAAATAACGATAAAATGTGTAGCATAGTAAATACATAAACCAGTAACAGAATTGTTTATATCATTATCAAGTATTATGTTCTGAACAAATTGTATGTGCTATATACATTTTATTTTATTTTTAAATTTTTATTGAATTTATTGGGATGACATTGCATAATAAAATTGTATAGGTTTCAAGTGTACAGTTCTATAATACGTCATCAATATATTGGGTTGTGTGTTCACCACCTAAAGTCAAGTCTCCTGTCACCATTTATCCTCCCTTTATCCTCTTCTACCTACTGCAAAATCCTTCAGTCTGCGTTCAAAAGCCCTATGCTTCAGGGACTCAAAATACTCAACAGTATCGCCTATCATTCCTTGACATTAAACCTCTTCTTTTCAAAGTAAATCTGAAAATTCATTAGGTACACATTGCTCATACTAGTGCCTGACCCTGTGCTCATGCAATATCCCCACCATATATTTCAGATCATTGCTTTCCATTTTAAGAATTTTCTCCATTACCATTCCATTATGTGGGTAATCACAAGCTCTTTTTTTTTTCCTGAGGAATTCAGAAGCCACAGCACAATGCATGGATGGATTAGTGCTACAAACCTGAGATGTCATCTTCCATTTTTCAGGAGTTTCATATTGGTACTATTTAGGGGAAAAAAGGACTTGAGAAGATATATCATTTTTTATAATGTACCTTGTATTATACATTGCTTTTAAAGTATTACTCTTTGTAATCTAAAATATGTTCTATCAAAAAGAACACAGGTTTAATTAGGAAATTTTCCAAAACATGTTTTTTGTTTGTTTGTTTGTTTTTGTTGTTGTTGTTTTTTGCATCTGTGATCTCAGTTTTCTCCACAGTAAAGTCATCTCTCTACTTGCAGTGTTGAGAGATAAGGCTATTCATAACAGGGTTTTCAGATTTGAAAACAAATAATGAAATTAAAACCAGAGTATGTCAAGGCCAAAAAAAGATTTATCAAATTGTTTTATCTCTTCCACACTATTACAAGGATAATTTTGTTGTGCGATCTTCACACTACCTGGGTACTCCCATGTTTTGATTTCTTTGGGCTTACTTGAGAATTAGTGAAGAAGACCTGGTCATGGCTAGTTGTATGGTAAATTTGTTTGTAAACACTATTTTTTCTAAAAAAATTAAGTTGAAAAATGAAAATTTTAGAACAACTCACTTCACTTTATTCTTCCTAGATTTAATTTCTGGCCCATTATGTGATGTTGACATCTCAGGGATGGATAGGCTCAAGGTTGAATTAGAAGGAAATTCTACTTTGTCAAAATATTTGGACTAAAAAAGTATTTGGATTGTCTGTATGTTTGGGTCTTATACTGGAGAGTGTGACATCACACACACAAAAGTAAAAAATGGGCTTTGCTGCTATTTAAATGATATCATAGAAATGGATCAACTACATATATTCATTTTTTATTTAATTTATTCAGAAGTAATTAAAGTAATTCAATGGGGCATTTTCCCCTCAGAATTGAAGCCTAGAGAAGATTAGATAAAGTAATAATCATTTATATCATGCTTATTGATGCAGGAACTGTCAAGAATTTTTCATCACTTTCCCCATTTAATCCTAACAAGCATTTTATGTTATGATAAGAGGCCAAGCCCAAGAACTGGTTTAAAAATCTCAGCTATTCCACTCACTGGATCATACATTTTGGACAAGTTATCTAATTTCTCAATGCCTCAGTTTTATTATCTGTAAAGTAAGATGATAATAACAACAACCCTGACTTCATTGTGTTGTTGAAAGTACTAAATGAATGAATATAGCTCAAGGGCTTAAAGCAATAGCTGGTTCAAAACAAATGTTAGCTCTTGTTTTTTTTTTTCATTTTGCCAGTAAGGTTCTGAGAATTTTGGGGTTAACTAACTTATCAACATCTGCAACCAATAAATAAATAAGTTCTTAAGATCTAATACAGAGTACAGCAATTATAGACAACCAAGCTGTATGAATATTAAGCTTGCCAAGAGACTAGAACTTAATTGTTCCCACCACTAGAAGAAATTATAATTATGTGATAGAGTTATTAGTTAATGCTATAATGGCAATTGTATTACAATATAAATGCATCATATCAATATGTTGTATACCTTAAATTTAAAACAACGTTATATGTCAATTATATGTCATGCTTATAACCTCTATTGTAAACAGACTTCTCCAAAGACTGGGAACAGGAAGAACAGTGTTATTACTTAAGGAGCCATCAAAAAGATGGAGTCAAAAACAAAACTTATACACAGGTATGGGACACCACACTCTCTTTTCACAAAAATTCATTCAATTAGTCAAAGCAAATGTTATTGTTCTCATCATACAGATGATGAGACTTAAACTCAAAAGTATTCAGGACATGGCAAATGTCAAAATGTTAATGAATACATCATGACTAAAACTAGGGACTCCTGAATGCAGATTGAGGACTATAAATATGAGGAGATCAAGACAATAAATGACCCTTAATCTTGATCTTCTATCTATATAATGAATTAGCCTTTTCTTAAAAGTCTTTGTTTGATTGTTAGTTTTGAAAACCAAACTAAAAAAGGTTCTCTATTGAAGTAATTATCACACTGGAATTTTCTAAAGCAGAGGTCAATAAACATTTTCTGTAAAGGCTCAGGTAGCAAATATTTTAGACTTCCCAAGCCAGAACAGAGAATTTCTATTGCAACTACTCAACTCTGACCTTGAAGCACATAAGCAGCCAATGACAATATTTTATGTGAATTGTCATGACAATATTCCAATAAAACTTTATTTATAAAAACAGGCAGCAGGCAGGAGTTGGTCTTTGGGTTGTATTATGCTGACCTATCTTCTGGAAGCTGATTGATATTAGTTCCTTACCAACCACTACATATAATAAATTCTTATTTAATTCTTGTGAAGGTACTTATTAAGTTTAAGTGAAATGTGACAAAGACAGCCTTATTGTTCATTCCATGACTATTTATTGAATACCTATTATGTGACAGGCACTCTTATCGGTGGTGAGAAAAAATGATTAAAAGACAAGTAGCCTGGTTTAGTGGAATTCATAATGTTCGCTCTCCTAGTAGAAGATCAATAAGTAAATTTAATACACCCAAGATAATTACAATACAGAATGGTTGAGTGACATGAAGAAAATAAACAGAATGATGTGTTAGAGAGTAATTGAGTGAATTGGGGAGCTGGGCAGATGGGGTATTTTATGTATTGTATTTAGGGAAATTCTCTATACTGAGGTCACCTGTGAGCTGAGACTAGAAGACAAGTACCATAGGAAGAGTGCTCTAGGCAGCAGACTCCTTGGCAGAAAAATCCTTGTTACAGAAAAGAAGTTTGTGTTAGTAAATATTAATGAAAATGGCGATTATGCTGCAAAATGCAGAGGAAAATGTGCATTTTGAAGTGCCTTGTTGAAACCATTTTTTTATTCTATTAGTAAGGGTATGGGAAGCCATCAAAGGGATTTAAGTTGGGAGATTGTATGTTCTAAATTTTGTTATTAAAAATCTCACTGTGGTTTATTTTACTTATAGAAATAACGATATGTCCTCAATATAGATAACCTCCATTTTCAATACAGTATCCAAAATTATTTTAATACTTTGAAGCTTAAGTATATCTCAAATTTTGAGACGAGTAAAAAAATAAAAGGAGAATTGGCAAAAAAAATGATTTGGACAATATTTATAAATAAATGCTATTAAAATTCAAACTATGGAAGTATTCTCATGGTTATCCAAGAGAAAAACCATATATGCTTGAATGAGTAAATGAAATTAATTTGTTACTAGTAAAATGCTTCCAGCAACATTATTAATACCTGCCAAGTAGCATTTTAAAGGGCTAACATGAATGTGTTTCTTAAATAAACTAAATATTACCTTCTTCCCCAAACACAAATTGTGTTTATACTTTTAATTTATTTTTCATATCATGGTAGAGATAAACACCAGTTACAACCATATTTGAATTAAGAAAAATTTGAGGAAAATATTTAGAGCCATTTCAATGCTTCATAAGGAGGACATTATGCCAATATAAACTACAATTATGATGATGATCAATATTTATGCTGCCTCTGCCAGTTGCCTGAGCACATATTGTGGCATTCTGAATGAGGGGGCTTATTTATAAGTATTGCTGTGTGCAGCAGGCCATTGAGTGAATCACAGCCATAATATCATGACATTAATGTAGGCTGAGTGATGATTGGTTTCCACCTCAGTGAGGATATAGTTGTGGATGGCCCCGTTTCAACAAGCAGAGGAAACTCATCATTTTCATTTATCAGGTAGAGAATGTTGTTGTCACCTTTCCATGTGAAAGTTTTGTTTTCCAGGTGAACTGGATAGGAGACAGTTGAGAAACTGACATGTAATGTCTTTGTTATTGTTGCTGTTGTTTTCTTTCTAATTAACTAAACAAGATATTGTTTGAGTTTATATGTGCTTTTTATTTGTTTAAAAATCTACTTTGACTTATATATTGTAAATCAGACCAGGTATATATCTTTAGATTGATGACATTTGACCTAAGAATCTGAGTGAGGGCGAGAAAGATCCAAAGCCCAAGATGGCACCACCTGTAGGCCTGTTGATGACATAGAGGTCTAAAGAGCAAGTCAAGTAAGGACTTTCACTGAGCCTAAATGGTTGAAATCAGGCTTTCAGAGCCTCAGGCCAAGTCACCATGGAGCATGTTTATTTGTTAGAGTTATGCAGTTAGAAAGACTAATAGGAAAACCACCAGGAACAGTATTTACCTCAAACAGTCCCTTGCACTTCACTTATTTTTGAAAATCCATCTATTGCTGGAAATTGATAGGATATTGCATCTCAAGCATATAGAGAAATGTAGTCGGAGCAGGGGAAGAGGATATGAAATTTAACATTAGGACATGGAGATTTGAAAATCAGCAGCAGCTTTAGTAGATATATGACATTATATACTGGATATGGTCACTCAGTGGCTTCATGATTAAGGACCTAGTTTCAACTGGCCGATGTGGCTCAGTGCTTGAGTGTCGACCCATGCACCAGGAGGTCATGGTTGGATCCTGGTCAGGGCACATCTTCAGGTTGCAGGCTTGATCTCCAGTAGAGGGCATGTGGGAGACAGCCAATCAATGATTCTCTCTTATCATTGATGTTTCTATCTCTCTCTTCCTCTCCCCACCTCTCTGAAATCAATAAAAACATATTTTTAAAAGAATCTCAGTTTCTTCATAATTAAGATAGTTGGCATCATCCTATATAATAAAAGCCTAGGTGGCATCGCTCAACATTGTCACAAGATGGCTGCCGTGATGTTGTCACAAGATGGCAGCCTCCGCATCATCACAAGATGGCTACCACAAGATGGCCACACCATGGCATCACAAGATGGCCACCACAAGATGGCCTTCAGGGGAGGGCAGTTGGGGGCGATCGGGCTGGCAGGGAAGCAGTTAGGGTGTGATCAGGCAGGCAGGCAGGCAAGCGATTAGGAGCCAGCAGTCCCGGAGTGTGAGAGAGATGTCCGACTGTTGGTTTAGGCCCGATCCCACAGAGACATCCCCCAAGGGGTCTCATATTGTATAGGGTGCAGGCCGGACTGAGGAACACCCTCCCCACATGCTTAAATTTTGTGCACCGGGCCTCTAGTAATATATACTCTATGAAATAGTTCAGATTGCAGATTCATGCATCCTGGTTTCAAATTACAGCCCTATCACAGACATTGTCTTTCCTTGACAGAGTAGCTTGATCTATCTGAACCTCAGCCTGGTCAATATAAAAAGATTAATATCACCTGGCTCAGGGAGCTATTGTTGTTGCAAGGGATTAAACAAGATAATAGGTATAAATTACTGAACTTTAAATCTTCCAGAGAGTGAAATACTCAATAAATGTTCAACATTTATTTTCCCCCAATTCTACAAATTTCTACCACTTTAGGAATTACCAAAACAAAGCCAATTTTCCCTCACAAGTTTGTAAAATAGATGCAATGAGGTACTGTAAATGAAAGTATTTTGATAGATTAGAATATTAGTAAGTTGTATATAGCTTCAAAACATAGAGAATGGTCTGATACAAATGATGTAATGTGTTTTAAAAGTAAAAAAAAATTACAGAAATTAATAATTTTTTAGTATTTAAGTGATACATATTCATTGTAGAAAAGTTTTGCCTTATTTTATTTGATTTTTGGCATTATTTCTGCTAGTTACTTGAGCATAGCATTTTTAACATTGTTTATCCTTATAATTTATTATTAATCCCCCATTGTTGAATTTATCCCAACATTTGCTATTATAGTAAATATTATTGAGCACCAATTTTTGTTTATAAATGTGCGTGCCTGTTGAGGACTAATTTCTAGGATACACATATTAGATCAAATATATTAACATTTTGAACATCATCAATTTGCCTTTTAGAAAACTGCCAATATTGCTCCCCTGTTAACCTCAAACATTGTATCTTTCAAGTTCAGGCATAGATCTTCAGAGTCAATAGGTATAGATTGAGGGAGAGAAAAGGTGGAATAGCTGTATGTTAATGATATCAACTTTCTCCAGTGCTGGGGTCCAACCCCAGCGGGTCCAGGGGTCCCCAAAGGTGTGGACGGAGTCGGCGAAGAGGGAAAGACTCAGAGACAGTGTTCAGTTCATCAGCAGCCTAGCCAGGATCTCCAGCCAAGTTCTGGTCTGGATCTCCAGAGAGGTTCTGCTTAGGATCTCCAGCCAGGTTCTGTCCAGGCTCTCCAGTCAGGTTCAGTGTCCAGGTTCCAGTCAGGCTCTCCTGCCAATCTCCGCAGTCAGGTTCAGTCCAGGATCCCTGCCATGCTCTCTCGCCAGGCTCCGCCTCCAGGCTCCGAGGCCAGTCCCTGTCCAGGATCCTCCGGCATGCTCTAGCCAGCGAAGTTCTTCTGTCTCTAGAGAACGTTCTGTGTAGATTCTGTGCCTAGGCTCTGTCTCTCTTGGTCCTGTCTTCCAAGCCCTGTGTCCTTAGTTCTGTGTTCTGAGTTCTGTGTTCTGAGTTCTGAGTGTTTCTGTCTTGTTACAACTGTATTTATACCAGTTGATTCAATCCTATCAATCTCTATTACAAAGGTTAGGGCGTTTCTTATCTCCATTCCAGGGAGAAAAGATTATGTAGTTTAAGCATGATTGTTCGTAGTTAAAGGGATTAATTACCCGCCTGGCACTTAGTTGAGGGGTTTTATTCCCTCCCTAACTTCAGGGGAAAATCCCTACCTGGGGATTCAACCTTTCTCGGAGAGGTGACCTTGGTTAAAACACAGCGCCAAGAAGGTGAGCAAACATATTAAGAACCATATGCCATATATGCCAGGTCCCTTGAAACAGCAAGGATGGACCGGCTCCCGGCACTCCAGGAAACATTCCAGGGACAGTGAGTCAGTTGCCAGTCCTCAATGTTCCCATGACACCCTATTTTAACCCTACTATTTATACCATTTTATAATTGTTTTGGGTATTAGCAAACATTTGACCCTGTCTGAAACATCCATACCGTAAGCTTCTTGATGTTTAGTCCTATCCAAAATGCCCATGCTTAGAAAACATCTCAGAGTTTAATAGCCCACAACATCTAATCTAATTAAAGAGAAACATGCAAATTGACTGCACCTCTGCTATGTCCAAGCCACGCCCACCAGCCAATCAGAGCAACTATATGCAAATTAACCCAACCAAGATGGTAGCCAGCAGCCAGAAGCTGGAGCAAGAATGAGGCTTGGTTGCCCTGGCCAAAGAGGAAGCCAAACTTCCCACCTGCCCTGGCCCGCTGTAGTCTCTACTGAAGGCAACAAAGTTTTAATTATAGAAGATAAATAAATCCCAGATACCTGCTTCTAGCCAGCATCCACTGGGAGCTTGGGTGGCTGGGGGTCATGGCCAGCCTGCAAACAATGATCATCCCCTCACCCAGGATGGCAACACCCTCATGGTGTGAGGGACCCTGCTGAGGGGCTTGGCCACCTGCAAACAGCCATTAGCCACTCACCCAGGCTCGCCACACCCTCATGGGGTGAGGTTCCCTGCTGTGGGGCTTGGCCAGCCTGCAAACAGCCATCAGCCCCTCACCCAGACTGTCCAGGAACCCCAGCAGGACCCCTCACCCTTAAGGGGCTGTGGCCAGCCTGCAAACAGCCATCAGCCCCTCACCCAGGCTGGCCAGGCACACCAGCGGGTCCCCCACCCTGAAGGAGCTATGGCCAGCCTGCAAACAGCCATCAGCCCCTCACCCAGGCTGGCCACACAATCATGGGATGAGGGTCCCCACTGGGGGGCTTGGCCAGCCTGCAAACAGCCATCAGCCACTTGCCCAGGCTGGCGAGGCACCCCAGCGGGGACCCCCACCCTGAAGGGGGTGTGGCCAGTCTGAAAACGGCCCTCACCCAGGCTGGCCAGACACCCAGCGGGACCCTCACCCTGATCTGGGACACCCTTCAGGGCAAATCAGCCGGCCCCCACCTATGCACCAGGCCTCTGTCCTATATAATAAAAGGGTGATATGCAAATTGACCCTAACAGCAGAACGACTGGGAATGACTGGTCACTATGACACACACTGACCACCAGGAGGCAGACGCTCAATGCAGGAGCTGCCCCCTGGTGGTCAGTGCGCTCCCATGGAGAGAGCTCTGCTCAGCCACAAGCCAGGCTGACGGCTGCCAGTACAACAGTGGTGGTGGGAGCCTCTCCCACCTCCTCAGCAGTGGTAAGGATGTCCGACTACAGCTTAGGCCTGCTCCCCTCTGGCAAGTGGACATCCCCCGAGAGCTCTCGGGCTGCCAGAGGGATGTCTGACTGCCAGCTTAGGTCCAATCCCCCCAGGAGCGGGCCTAAGCCAGCAGGTGGTCATCCCCCGAGGGTTCCCAGACTACGAGAGAGCACAGGCTGTGCTGAGGGACCCCCCCAAAGTGCACAAATTTTTGTGCACCGGGCCTCTAGTGTATTTATGCTTTTGGTTAACAGGATTAATACATAAAAATACTATCATGTTTTATTGGTCCAATAATTATGACATGGCTATATGGACAATAATAACCCTTTCTGCCTCAATAGTCTCACTGGTAGCAGCACATGGTACTAGGTGGGTGGGCCAGGATTAGAATCTTACAGAAAAGCCATATTTATATTCACTTGGGTCAAATGTCTTTCTGGACTTTTGGACAGAACCAAATATCAAGGACCTTTTGGTAGGGACCTAATGTCTCTCTGGACATTTCGGACAGAACCAAATGTAAAGTGTGATTTTTCATCAGTAGATAAGTTTTGAGGAGGCAAACTGCATTTCTTGTTCACTGTAATAACTCCAGGGTTTGTCATGAACATAGACTCTAAAGTGACTGTTGAGTGAAGGATATAATAAATGAATATTTGAATAAATGAATACTTGAGTTTACATTTAAGCTCCTTTCATGATTGGAAATGTGGAATTGCAGATGTTAATTACTCAAAAGCCTAGTTAACTGGTGATAGTAACATAACTAAAATGAGTACATAACTACTTTATATTATCAAAATAAAATAATTTCATTTGTAATATCAATTCAACTTTGAGAGAAAAAAGTCAATTTCTGTGGAAAAAGACATCAAATTCTAATTATACCTGATGCTTATTTAAACTCTCAAGTTCATACTTACCAAAATATTTTGGGAAAAATATTAAATACTTGTGCACTGTTAATTTAAACAACAGCAACCCTATGCTGTCCAAATTAAGCATCCTTATAGGTGTATTTGTCGTGGACTCTGCTTTGAGACCTCTGTTCAAGCCAAATACTTTTTTTTTTATTGTAACTTAATTTGCCTACATTGGTGTTTCTTGGCAGAAATATGGTAAAATTCACTTGTTTTACCTAAAATTCAGTGATTTTTCTTAGCATTTTATTAAAATGTATGAAATTTCATTTTATGCCTTTAGAAAATATAATGAAAATACACTTGTGAGTTATTACCTCTTAGATTCCCTAATATATTTTAACATGCTCTTTGATAAAAATCCAGCACTGTAATTTTTAAAAATCATTGAAACTTGCATGCCTCCTTTTACAGACTTGAAAGCAAGTATTAGTAAAACTTCCCCACTGGGATCCGATTAGATTCAAGGAGTGAAGTGGAGCTCACGCTCAAAGTCAGACCACCTGAGCGGTGGCATTCTTCTCTCCCCGGGGCTTTTGTGTGGAGAGCTGTTTTTCTTATTATTTGTTTTCTATCATTATATTTTGGCCCACATTTGTGCATTTCCAGCTGACACTCATCCCTGGGATGCATTGTAGAACAGTTAGGTGTTTTTTTTGTGTGTGTTTTAATCCAGCCAACTGGATGAAATATCAGCTTTCATGTGCTTAGTTCTTTCTTAGGACTTTTCTAAAACAGGAGGGGACGTAAACCTTATTTTAAACTCTTTCATTCTTGTTCAGTAACAACCAGGAATGGAAAAATTCAAGAACAGACTAATCTCATTTGATTTAAAATCAAGGATTTTTCTTCCAAGTTAGCTCCTTATTTGATCAAATAAATTAGCAGAATTAGGTCAGCTGAGAACTCAGTTTCCCTAGTCTGACTAATGGATTTGCAGCCATGCCACCAATGGTGTAGTCTTGGATCAGTTATTTAACACTTCTCTGCCTCAATTTACTTACCTGTAGAATTGAGATAACTACCATAAATATCACATATGCGTATCCTGAGAATTCAATGATAGGGTACTATAAATGTTAGTTATCTTTCATCCATCAGTAAGTTGAGACTATAGGTGACTTGGTGGCTCCTGAAAGAATAGAAGCAGGGTATGTCATGAAAAAAAAGTGGGTTCTGTCCATGACCCACCAACATGTTAACCGGCTTTGCTACCTGTCATTTGCTTTCCCACTCCCGGGCTAGTTCGCCTTCCTGGAGAATGAGGGTGTTGACTTCATGATTATTAAAATCCTTCCAGCCTTGCCCCTGTATAATGAGAGGTAGGATGATGGGGGCCATGTTCATCACAGAAAAAGCATAAAAAAAAACTATTTATTTGACTCCACATTATCTTGGTTTAGTCTGACTGAAAGTTTGGGCTTAAAAAGGAGAGTTTAAAAATTATCTTGGCTACAAATCTATAGTAATTTTTTTTTTTTAGTTATATTTGCAAATAATAAACCTGATAGTTTTCTGTAGAAAGCATTTTGTTCTGGACTCAGGAAAGGAAGAATCATCACACTGATCATTCTTAGAAGACACTTGCTTCTATCATTTGTAATTGATTATTCATTTTAGTCTCATAATAATTCTTAAGTGTGTTGTGATGAGCTATCAAAGTTTTAGTACATATATGAGAAATAAAATAAATGAAACTGTGTGTAAGATGAGGAACTATCTCAAGGCTTCAATCAGTACACACTTTTCTTTTTTATTTATTTTTCTTAAATATATTTTATTGATTTTTTACAGAGAGGAGAGGAGAGGGATAGAGAGTTAGAAACATCGATGAGAGAGAAACATTGATCAGCTGCTCCCTGCACACCCCCGACTGGAGATGTGCCCACAACCAAGGTACATGCCCTTGACCGGAATCAAACCTGGGTGCTGGGGTCCAACCCCAGCAGGTTCAGGGGTCCCCAAAGGTGTGGACGTAGTCGGCGAAGAAGGAATGATATGGAGACAGCGTTCAGTTGATCAGCAGCCTAGCCAGGATCTCAAGCCAAGTTCTGGTCCGGATCTCCAGTGAAGTTCTGGTTAGGTTCTCCTGCCATGTTCTCTTGCTAGGTTCTCCAGGTTCTCCAGGTTCTCCAGCCAGGTTCTGTAGCCATGTTCCCTCGCTAAGTTCTCCAGCCAGGTTCTGTCCAGGTTCTCCTGCCATGTTCTGTCTAGGTTCTCAAGACAATTTCTGTAGCCAGGTTCTGTCCAGGATCTTTTGCCATGTTCTCTCGCTAGGTTCTGTCTCTAGGTTCTGTGTCCTGTTGTCTTGTTACATCTGTATTTATACCAGTTGATTCCAATCCTATCAATCTCTATTACAAAGGTTAGGGCGTTTCTTATCTCCATTCCAGGGAGTAAAGATTATGTAGCTTAAGCATGATTGTTCGTAGTTAAAGTGATTACCCGCCTGGCACTTAGTTAAGGGGTTTTATTCCCTCCCTAACTTCAGGGGAAAATCCCTACCTGGGGAAACAACCTTTCTCAGAGAGGTGACCTTGGTTAAAACACATAGTGCCAAGAAGGTGAGCAAACATATTAAGAGCAGTATGCCATATACGCCAGGTCCCTTGAAACATATGCTGTGCAGATGTTTCTTCCCTGAAGCGACTGTGTCAAGCAGCAAGGATGGACCGGCTTCCAGCACCTGGGACCTTTCAGTCCGCAAGCCGATGGATGCTCCATCCACTGAACCAAACCAGTTAGGGCCAGACTTTTCTTTCCAAGGGATACCCCACTTGTGTGATATATTATTTGGTCAGTTAATTTCTTTTAAGTAAAGTGAGAAAATATTAGTAATTATACCATAATATGAAAAACCAAGGATAGATAAATTATCTACATATTCCTGTTAGTCTGTCAACATATTCACTTCATTTAAAAATAAGAATAGACCTCTGGCCGAAACCGGTTTGGCTCAGTGGATAGAGCGTCAGCCTGCGGACTGAGAGGTCCCAGGTTCGATTCCGGCCAAGGGCATGTACCTGGGTTGCGGTCACATCCCCAGTGGGAGATGTGCAGGAGGCAGCTGACCGATGTTTCTCTCTCATCGATGTTTCTAACTCTCTATCTCTCTCCCTTCCTCTCTGTAAAAAATCAATAAAATATATTTAAAAAAAAAGAAAAGAATCGACCTCCAAAATTACCTTTCTGTATTAGAAAATATATATTCTGTAGTGAGGGAATAATTTTATGAAAAGTGCCAATATTCAAAATGAACACGTATGCAATATGGTAAAGTTATAAGAAGCTAGCAGAGAAGACAGAAAAAATAAAATCCTACAGCTATTGAATTAATGAGAAACAGACTAGTAAATTTAATATTGACTCTATGTCAAAACAGGAATATTTGTGTATTGTCTTTCAAGTAAGAAAGCAAAATAAAGACATTTTAGGATAAAACCAAAACTGTCAGGTTACCACCAAAATGTGTTTACCAAAGTTTCTTTTAAAGAAAGTAAATAATGTCCAACAGACTCTTCTCAAAATAAGATAATTAGATAAATATGATATACAAATTGATAGGTGATGATCATCAGTTCTTATATTTTTTTCATGGTTGTAGTGATGAGGTGTTTAAAGATTAGATTAAATATATGTTCTGCTGAGTATATATGGTTAAGGCAATACAGTAAAACATCAATAAGAAATAGTAAATAGCTAGAAATAGATTATTTGATATAGTACTAGGATAAAAGGAGGAAAAGAAATCAAACTAGGCAAGGGGTAATTAAAAAAAGTCTAAACAAAAGGAGAGAGAAAAAGAAGAACAAAAGAAAAAAGCAGTACAGAAGGAAAACACAAATAAAGCTGGTTAAGGAATTTAAATTATTCAAAAAATATATTCTATATATGATATTATGACAGAAGTTATATATATTTTAAAAGTACTGCTATAAGTTATTTATAAGAAACACATTTAAAATATAAGGCTACGGTATGATTGAAAAATGTGGAAAACTATGAAAAATGCTAGCCAAAGAAAATTAAGAGAACTCTATTTAAATCAGAAAAGATGGTCTTTAAGACAGAGTGGGTTTTATGGTAGAGAGAGCTACCATATAATAAAATATTCTACACATCAGAAAAATACATGCACCTAAAATAGTTTTTAAGTATATAAAACAAAAAAATTATAGAAATATAGAGATAAGTTAAAAATAAAACCATTACAGTTGGAGGTTTCAAAAGTACTGTCAGTTATTTATAGATCTGCATAACAATTTCATAAAGATATGGAAAACTCAACAACCCTATTGTAACCTTGATTTAACTGTGTTTCTCATGTCTTCTTTCTTAGTTTTATTAAGATACAAATTACATGGCATAAAATTCAACTGCTTTATCAGGGAAGAAATAATAACAGGAGTTTTTAAGTACTTGGGCATGTTATACAGCTTGAAATGACAAACGTTGCAAGTTACCTACCTGTCTGCTAATAAGGAACATTTCTACATAGGGTAATGTTTTAATTATTCACTCAATGGCAGGTTTTTAGGTAGATGTAAAATATTATAGGTACTATTTTTATGCTTCAGGGCTCATATGTAGTCTACTCCTATATTTTTGTATGTATTATGTAACAAATAAAAAAACCACCCACGATTTTAAACATGTATAAAAACAAACAAAACACACACACACACACACACACACACACACACACACACGCACACGCCAGGGAAAATTACAGGATTGACCCATTCTTTTCTTCATGCAGCAGGATGCAAAACTCCTTAAGCCTGACTCTAACAGCTTCTCCTTCACTGATTACAAAAAAACAAAACTGCTTCATTATCTTATCAGCTACTGAAGTTATTAATTTTTAAAACATCTACTAATTTCTAAACTCTTGTAGAGAGATTTTTTAATTGAGATATAATTAACATACAAGGTTCTACTAGTTTCAGGTGTATGGTATGATTCAATATTATTTCTCAATACATTGAGAAATGATCAACATAATAAATCTAGTTAACATCTTAATCAATAGTTCTGATGCTATTTTCAGTGCTTGATATAGCGAGGCACAGTAGATGTTGGCTGAGTAAATGAATAAAAAATATTCCACACACCAGGTTAGGAATGTGGTCCTAGAAAAGAGAGAATGTAGAAGAAGATAACAAAGATAAAATTCAAAAAATCCAAATCACAAAAGTTTCACAAGTACTTTAACTTTTTAATGAGGTATCAAGACTCTAAGTTATATAAATTTTAAGTTCAATAATTGCCTGGCCCAATGCTTCATCTTACACTGACTATATTGATATGTACAACCATCTCATTCCAGTCAGGTAAATCAACTAGAAGAATGAATATCTTGATTTATTTGAGTAGATATGTGCAAAGTTTGCTAAGAATGAAGAGAAGATCATTAAAATGCTTTGGAAAATCATAAAATCATAGAAATATAATAATATAAGAAAAATTAAAAGGGGTGATACTAATACTTAAGGAATCAGTGTTGAATTCCCAGTCTTTATCTATTGACATAATTGTCCGGACAAAATGGAATCCATAACAGATAAATTGACTTCATCTGAATGACCATTCTTTACAGTTAAAATGACTTTTATCTGCCTGAAGAGAGATTATACTTTTCAGATTTTTTTTCTGGCAAATTTTATACAGATTTCCAGACTAAAAAATAAAACTAATTTGGTAAATGGTAATTTATTTAATAATAAATTGTGATTTATTTTTTTGATTATTCAAAGATGAAAGCTAAATAGTATCTATATGTAGGATTTTAGAACTAACTAGGATACTTATTCCTTGTATTAGCCATCAAGATAACGATTATATAAAAGACCTTTAGTACTTATTGAATAAATCATAAGAACTCATTAGAATTGCGTTATGAGGACACTAGAATCCTGACAGCATGATCCACAGATACAAAAGCGCTTCAAGTCAGTTGTTTTCTTAAGAGAGGATTTGCATTTTATAACAGCCAAGAGCTTCCTCTGCTTAGGTGGAAATTTTATTGGCATATAAAAGCAATCCTAGTACCCCTGGCTTAAAACAGGATTAACATGGACAGAGACCTTGTGTCCCATTGCTCCCAGTCTCACCCTGGGATTACTGTAAGAATGAATATGATTTCACAGTAATTATCAAAAGTTAGCACAAATACTAAATGTTGCATACTTTCAGTATACTAGTATTATCTAAGAGAGGGCAGAACTTCCTAAAAAAACAAACTAATGTTTAAACTGGTCAGCTAAATTTTTTAGTGGCATCTAAATTACTTCGTGTTCCAAAATGTATTGGCTAGTGAGCCTATTGAGTAGAAACTATTAGCAAAAGTGTACAGTTATAATTTTGGAGGTAAAATATTATGCTCTGAGGGTGTTGCTTTTGATGATTGATTCTCTTTTCTACTTTTCAACCTGGCATACCATCAGATAAATCAAAATACCTTAGTTATCGCTTTTGTCCCTTTTAGAGAAGATTGTGATATTTAGCAAAGTTTAAGGTATCAGTTTGATTCAGTGGATCATAGTTGTAACTGCAGAACATCTGTATAATTATAGACATTGACTAATGGCCATGAAACAAAGGTGAGACTCAGAATGGACTTCTAATGCAATGGCTTTTCAAATGTAGTAGCAGGAAATCCACACCAACCCACAAGAAAATCTTAATAATGATACATTCAAACACAATAGACTTCCTTATGTATCTGGCATTTCAGAGAACTGGGGAGGAACAGAATAGCTTTTGAAAGTTGACAAAATCAAGTGATCCAAAGACTGTACAACGAAAAAGATACAGCATTTGATTGTCCTGTTTTCATCAATTAATGATATCAATTGATGAAGGTTATAAGGGATAACTATAGAGCTACAAGAAGAGTATTGTGCTTTGAAACCTCTCATTTGAAAAGACTAAGGCACCACCAATATCATTAGAAGACTTAACAACCATTGAACTTCATGAAAATAATCTATAAATGGATAGTTGGCTATCTATAAAATACGTTAATGCATATAGAATGATAGCAAGTAAAATCAGAGGGAAATAAGTTGGCATTGTAACCTGGAAATAGTGATTAAGAGTTTATTTGAATTTGCTCATGTTGCAGGTAATGGAAGCATTACATGTTTGTAAGTTAATTAGTTGTCTCCTATCGTGGAACATGACCATTTCTAGTATTTCATGAATTCCAGCTGGCTATGGAATCTCACATATGGGTTTCTCTCATAGATGATTGATAGATAGATGATAGATAGATAGATAGATAGATAGATAGATAGATAGATGATAGATAGATAGATAGATAGATAGATAGATAGATAGATAGATAGATAGATAGATGATAGATGTGATAAGTTGACTTCTTAGGCACCACTTTCTCCTTCCAAAAATTCTCACACATAAAAATTAAGGGAGCCCTGCTGGCCAGATGGTTCGTTTGGTGGGAGCATTTTCCAGTACACCAAAAGGTTGAGGATTTGATCCCCAGTTAGGGCATTTACAGGAAACAACCAATAGATGTTTCTCCCTTACACTGATGTTCCTCTCTCTCTCTCTCTCTCTCTCTCTCTCTCTCTCTCCTTACCTCCTTCCTCTTCCCATCTCTCTAAAATCAGAAAAACATATCTTCAGGGGGTAAAGATTAAAAAATAAAAAATAGAGGGAACTTGTTAGTAAGAGGGTAACTGTCTTATGTAGAAGGTGACTATCTATAATACATACCAGTGTGTGTATTATATATACAGTGCTAAGATATTGCATGTTGAAAATATTTAAGAATTTTCCCCTCTACCTTTATACCCCAGATCTCCACCCCTCCAACATTACTTAACTTAAGAATCCACTTATATTTCAAATAAGGATATTTTAAAAAGCATAACATGCAATGCATGGTTTTATTCTTTAGGATAGATTAATGAAAGAATAAACATGCCCCTTGGTGGATAAAACCATGCCTAATATCCATGTTTAGAGCAGATTGTGCTATTTAGAAAGTTTCAGGTTATCAGTTCAATTTAATGGAACTGCAGAACGTTGTGTAAGTATTGGCACTGTTTAAAGGCTATAAAATAATAGTTAAGAAACATTCTAGTTCACATTTGTATTTTCCATTCCTGACACAAAGCAGGCTATAATAAATATCAACTAAAAACAATAAGCATTAATTCAATTCTGATAATAGTGATATTTTAATTTGTTAAAATTAATTGATATGTTTTAAAATACTAATTGATAGTTTAATGTCCCCTTAAGTTATAGATCTTTGCCTATATCAGATGCATATAAAGTCAGTGGGATATATGTATGTGAGTGAAACTAGAGATGGAAAGACAAATTAAACAACAAATATTCATGATGCACTAAATATATATAAGGTTCATGAAGCACTTAAAATGCCTGAAATCCTAATATATAAAAAGCTAGGCCCTACCTGGCTTGTCTCAGTGGATGGAGTGTAGGCCTGCAGACTGAAGAGTCACCGCTTTGATTCTGGTTAAGGGCATATGCCTGGGTTGTGGGCTCCATCCCCAGTAGGGGGCATGCAAGAAGCAGCCAATAAATGATTCTCTCTCATCATTGATGTTTCTATCTCGGAAGTCAATAAAAATATTTTTTAAAATAAATAAAAATAAAAATCCAGAGGCCGTCACGACTGAAACAACTGGATGGACGACTGAATGGCAGGCTGTGTGGAGCCATAAGGCTGGCAGGGGGGTTAGTGAGGGATGACCAAACGACTGAACAGGAGGCTGCATGGGGTGACCAAGCCAGAGGGGGGGGCGCAGTTGGAGGTGACTAGGCAGGCAGGGGGTGCAATTGGGGACAACTTGGCTGGCAGGGGGGGCAGTAAGGGGTGACCAGGCCGGCAGGGGGAACAGTTATGGCCAACCAGGCCAGCAGAGGGGGGCAGCTGGGGGCGATCAGGTCGGCAGGCAGAGGCAGTTAGGGGTGATCAGGCAGGCAGACAGGTGAGTAATTAGAAGCCAGTGGTCCTGGATTGTGAGAGGGATGTCCAACCACTGGTTTAGGCCCGATCCCCAGGCAGTCTGACATCCCCTGAGGGGTCCCAGATTGGAGAGGGTGCAGGCTGGGCTGAGGGAACCCCCTCTCCCTCTTGTGCACAAATTTCATACACCGGGCCAATAGTATTCAAAAAATTCTATTGGTGATACCCATTCTGACCTTAAGTGTCTTCCTTTTGAGACACTCAAGCAAAAATCAATGGCAGCTCAGAAGTTCATTGGCAAATGTTAGCTAGGTGATATTACTAGAGGTCCCTGACCCTAAGATCTACCTTTGATAGAGCAAGTATCTGTTGGCCAAAGTGCCTTCCATCTATTAGGATTCCTTGTGAAATATCAACTCTGGTCCTCATCCATCATTGTAAAAGACTTATGCAGCTCAGAAATAGACTGGCTATATAAACACTGCATAACCTAGAATTTAAGAAGTGTGGGTTAACTTACTCTATTCCTTTCCCTGTGGGTCACAGTTGGTGCTCTAAATGAAATAAACCATGTGAATCACTCATTTCAATTTGGCCTATGAACTTTCTTGTTATATGATTTGAGTATAACTTGCTTGGTCATGTCCTCAGAGGCGACTGTTGCATCAGAGTAATTTCCCACAGGGAAAAAAGCCATTACTTCTCCCAAGGTGAGCTAAGAGAAAGGCATCCATGGAGTTTAAGGACTAAGGCATCAGACATGCAATCTTTTCCTTTGTTGGGGACACCTCAGACTTAGGGAGGGATCAGTAATGATATAATTTGTAAAGATCATTAGTCAAGCCTTGCTAGAAGCCACTTCAAAAAAATATTTTTTACTGTGGGATACATTATGAGAACTGGTAAAATACATAATATTGAAAACACTTAGAAGCCATATGTTCTTTGTATATCTGTGTAGTGTGTACAAATGTTTAACGCCTTTGTATGGTCTGCAAAAATAAAAACTTGTTCTTCCTGCAATAATGTAGAATCATTAAGCTATAGAGATTTACCTAATCATTTATAATAATAAAAGTGTAATATGCTAATTAGACCGGACAGCCAAATGACCTTCAGACATTCCAGACGTCCTTCCAGTTGAAGCCGCAGTGGCAGGGGTCGAGGCAGAGGTGGTTAGGGGTGATCAAGCAGGCAGCGAGCACTTAGGTATGATCAGGCAGGCAGACAGAGTGGTTAGGGGCAATCAGGCAGGCAGGCAGGCCAGCAGTTAGAAGCCATCAGTCCCGGATTGCAAGAGGGTGCAGGCTGGGCTGAGGGACCCTCCCCGCTCCCTGTGCATGAATTTTGTGCACCAGACCTCTAGTTTAAATATAGGCATTCAGGCAGTACATATACCTCCATGTACACCCTAAAATCTTTACTTAAAAACTTTACTTAAATAATTTGGAATTTACTACTTCACCAGTAAAACTGCTTGATTTTTGGTTAGCTATATTTTCTACACAGTACATTTTTATATTGATCCCAAATTTATATCCCTATAACTTCATTCCTTACTCCTAGTTCTGCTGCACTCTGGTGCAAAGTAGAATAAATTTGCTTTCTTATCTCTATTTATTCTGCAAATATGTATTGAGTATCTATTTTACAGCATTGTATATTAGGTGCTAGAGGTTGCTGAAAAAATTGAAAAATCATTATGTGTTTCTGGTTCACTTGCAGATATCTCAAAAGACCCTTATTCTCATCCTTATAATTAAAACAAGCCAGATAGGTAACATAAGCATAGCTTTAAAAACCATACAAGAGAATAAGAGCCACACAAAGATAAAAGATATAAAATCTAGAAATTGATAAAACCTTTATAAGACTAAAATAAATTTGGGGCTGCTCTTTTTAAATTTTTTTTCCAAGTTTATTGAGATATAATTGACATATAACATGTATAACTTTAAGGTATATAATGTGTTGATTTGATACACATATATTGTAATATTAGGGGCCCAGTACATGAATTTGTGAATTTGATCACCCCAGCCTGCCCCAATTGGGAAGGAGGAGGAGGCAATCAGGGGTGGGGACGGCTGCAGGGAGGGGCTGAAGGCAATTGACTGGCCCTGTCCCCTGGTCAAACTTCAGTCAAACTCCCAGTTGAGAAGATAATTTGCATATTAGCCTTTTATTATATAGGATGATTACCATGGTAGTGTAATATGATTACCATTATAGTGTAAGTTAACATGTCCATCATATCACATAATTACCTGCTTTTTTTGTGGTAAAGGCATTTAAGATCCATTATCAGCAAATTTCAAGTACATAGTACAGTCTTGTTATCTATAATCACAATGTTGTGCATTAAATCCCCCAAACATGCATCTTCTAACTGGAAATTTAGACCAAAATCTTATTTCCCCTGACTCCAGTCCCAGTAACCTACACTCCACTCTCTGCTTCTAAGAATTTGGCTTTTTTTTCCTTTGGTATGATATTAGTTATATCATATAATATTTGTTTTTCTTTTTCCGGCTTATTTCACTTACCATAATGCCTTCAAGGTCCTTCAAGGTTGTCACAAATAGCAGGATTTCCTTCTTTCTCATAGCTGAACAATATTCCATTATATAAGTTACATTTTATCCATTTATTCACTGGCAGGCATTTATGATGAGTCCATGTCTTGGCTAATGATAAAATAAACATGATAGTGCAGATATCGCTTTGATGTCCCATTTTTATTTCCTTTGTATTATATACCCAGAAGTGGAATCGCTGGATCATATGCAAGTTCTATTTTTAATATTTTAAGAAACCTCTACACTGCTTTCTATAATAGCTATACCAATTTATATTCTCACCAATAGTGCACAGCATTCCCTTTTCTCAACATCCTTGCCAGTTCTTGTTATCTGTTTGATGATAGCCATTTGAACAGGTGTGAGGTGATATCTCATTGTGGTTTTTATCTGCATTTCCCTGATTATGAGTGATGTTAGCACCTTTTTCATGTATCTGTTGGCCATTTGTATGTCTTCTTTGGTAAAATATCTATTCAATCCCTCTGCCCATTTTTAATCAGAATGTTTATCATTTTGTTATTGATAATTCTTTATATATTTTGGATATTAACCTTTTATCAGATATTTTGTTCAATTCTTAGTTTTCCTTTTCATTTGCTGATTATTTATTTTGCTGTGCGGAATTTTTTAGTTGGGTGTAGACTTAACTTATTTGTTGTGCCTTTGTTGTTTGTGCTTTTAGTGTCATCCAAAAAAAATAAAATGTTGCCAAGACCTATACCAATATTCCTGATATAGATATAACATTTCTCAACAAATATTAGCAAACTGAATTTAACAGCATATTACAAGGATCTTACATCATAATAAAATGGAATTTATTACTAAGATGCAAGAATGGTTCAACATATGCCAAATCAATAAATTTGACACAGATTTTAACAGAATGAAAGATAAAAATAATATGATCTCAATAAATGTAGAAAAAGCATTAGACAAAATGCAACATTCTTTAATGATAAAAACTGTCAACAAATTTGTATTGAAGGAACATAGCTCAAAACAATAAAAATCATTTATGACAAGGCCACAACTAAGTCATACTCAATGGTGAAAAGCTGAAAGCTTTTTTCTCTAATACCAGAAACAAAACTACAGTGCCGCCTCTTACTATTCTTATTCCACATAATACTAGAATTCAACCTGGAGCAAATGGACAACATAAATAAATAAATTCATTGAAATTGGAAAGTAAGAAGTAAAAACAGTCTTTATTTTCAGATGACATTATTTTATGTACAGAAATTCTAACAATTCAACCAAAAAACTGTTAAAAAACTAATCAACAAATTCAGTAAAATAGGAGGGTATAAAAATCAACATACAGAATTACTTGTGTTTCTACACACTAACAACAAACTGTCTAAAAAGAAAACAGGCCTATTCACATTAGCATAAAAAACAATCACCAAGTAGATGAAAGATCTATAAACTGAAAATTATAATACTCTTATAAAAGAAATTAAAGACACAGAAAATGAAAACATATGCAATGTTCATAATTTAGAAAAATAAATATTGTTAAAAGGTTCATAGTATCCAAAGCTATCTATAGATCGATGTCATTCTGAAATAGCTAAAGCAACCCTGAGAAAGAAGAATGAAGCTGGAGACATCACACTTCAAACTATACTACAAAGCTATAGTGATCAGAATAGTATGGTGCTGGTATAAAAGTAGTTATATAGACTAATGGAACAGAATTTACAGTCCAGAAATAAACTCCCATGTACATGGTAAACTAATATTTCACAAAGGAACCAAGAATATTCAATAGGAAAAATATAGTTTTCCATGTGTGTTGCTGACAAAACTGGATAACCACATGGAGAAAAATAAAACTTGATCTCTCTTTTATATCACTCATAAAAATTAATTCAAAATGGATTAAAGACTTAACCATAAGACCTGAAACCACAAAATTCCTAGAAGAAAGCATAAAGAAAAAGATTAGTTACTTTTATTGCAGACTGAAACAGACCAGAGATAACAATTTGCCATAGATGGAATTAAAAGTGTTAACATTTACCAGTATTTTAGTGGTAGAGTGTGGGCTGACATGGTCAATTAGAACCCAGATTAGTCCCAGACATTCCCAGGGCAGGGATCAGTATACCATAAACAGAAGTAGGTAAAGAAAGTTAAGAAAAATCCTTTGAGGTTCTTTGAAATTCAGCTAAGGAGGTTGCAGAGAAATATTCTCTCCCTAGTAATACCAGCCTCAAAGATTATAGGACAGCCATAGTGGCTGAGGTAGTATCAGAAGAGCCAAAAGAGATTAAGTGTAACACAGCAGGTGAAAACAGAGAGCAAATAAATCTCTCCAGTTACCTAAAATGGTGACAGCAGGTTGCAAAGCAAAAAAGGATTCCCCCACAGTTTGAAATGAAAATGAAGAGCAGGCAGCTGTCCAAAATATCAATCAATAAGGCTAAAATCCTAGACCATACCTACCCTCAAAAAACTTGAATCCAGGGTTAAACTAAATTAAATTGGCATTTTAATAATCCCAGGCCTCAGTCCCTAACAGACTGGGACTGTATTCTTTCTGGAGGGCTGTGTTCTTTCACTATATTATATATATCCCTAAGCAACCAAATGACCGATCGACTGGTTGACCTGTTGACCGGTCACTATGACACACACTGACCACCAGGCGGCAAACACTTAATGCAGGAGCTGCCCCCTGGTGGTCAGTGCACTCCCACAGCACGAGCCCTGCTAAGCTGACCAACCGGCACCAGGCGCAGGGGTCAGATGCCTTATCACTGACAAGCGCAGCTGTGGTGGTATGAGCCTCTCCTGCCTCCATGCAGCACTACCAAGTGGTGGCGGGGTAGGCTCAGCGGGGCTGGGATGAGCAGGAGCAGAGCAGCGCCCGGCCTAGGCTCGGACTCCTCCCCGGCTGCCTGCAGCTTTGCACACTATTACATCTTCCAAGGGGTCCCAGATTGTGAGAGGACACAAGCCAAGCTGAGGGACCCCACTGGTGCACGAATGTGTACCCTGGGCCTCTAGTCTGAAAATAAAGACTGTTTTACTTCCTACTTTCCAAGTTTGATGCCTTTTATTTCTTTATGTTGCCTGTTTGCTCCAGGTAGAATTCTAGTACTAGTGTATTTTTATAAAAGTATTCAACAAAAAATCAAAAGACACACAACAAATTTTAAAAAGTGACCAAATAATTAGTCAAGGAAGGAGAATAAGAGAAGGCACCAATTTTTGAATGATCAAAAATTTTGACTTTTGAACATACAATACAGTGTACAGATGATGTGTTGTGGAACTATACCCCTGAAACCTGTCTAATTTTGTTAACCGGTATCACCCCAATATAGAGGAAAACATTAAAAATCAATTAATTTAACAAATAAAATAAAATCAGCCTGGGGAAAATCTTTAAATTGACTATAATGAAACATTAAAGTGAAAAAGTGAGCATATATAAATAAAGATATCATTTTAACAGAGACATGGAAACCATGAAAAAGGATGAAAAAAATAAAAATACAGTATGAGAAAAAAATCCATCTATGAGCTTAAGAGCAGACTGCGTATGGTAAAGAAAAGGATAATGAAATTTAAAGTAAGATCAAAAGGAAATAGGCATCTGAAAAATAAAGAGAAAAACAATTTTTAAAAAAGAATAGATTGTCCAATTTCTGTGGAAAAAATTAAATTATTGTATGCATAATTCGCATTGCAGAAGGAAATGATAAAAAAGAAAGAAAGAATGGGATGGGAATATTTCAAAAGACAATGGCTGGGAACATTTCAAAATGTTAACCTGTATATCAAGAAGTTCAATAGATATCAAACAACATAATGGAATCAGATCAAATTGCTGAAAACCAAATAAAAAGAATACTAAAATCAGCCAGAAAATTTGGTCATATTACACACAGAGAAACAATAATATGACTGATTGCTGATCACTCTTCAGGAAAAGAAGAATGTTAGAAAGAAAATTGATTAACATCTTTGAAGTACTGAAAGTAAAATAACAAAAAAGCAGAAATGTATATTCATCAAAAATATTCTTCACCCTGGCCAGTGTGGGTCAGTGGTAGAGTGGCAGCCCATACACCAAAAAGCCTTGGGCTCAATTCCTGGTCAAGAGCAGGCACCTAATTTGTAGGTTCCATCTGGCCCTGGTTAGGGCCCATGCGGAAGGCAACCAGTCAATGTGTCTCTCTCACATCATCATCATCATCATCATCATCATCATCATCATCATCATTCTCTCTCTCTCTCTCTCTCTCTCTCTCTCTCTCTCTCTCTCTCTCTCCTTTCTCTCTCTCTCTACTTCTCTCTCTCCCTCCCTCCCTCCCTCCCTTCTACTCTCTAAAAATTAAAGGCAAAAATATCCTCCGGTGAGGATTAACAAAATTTTTTAAAAATATTCTTTATAAATGACAATGAAATAAATACTTTCTTAGGCAGACAAAAGCTGAGAGAATGGTGTCCAGCAAACCCATATCAATTTACACCAAAAGAAGTTTTTTGAGTTGAAGTTAAATAAATACAGAGGGAACCTAGCTTTTCAGGAATGAATGGAGAAGACCAAGAAAGATAAAGATCTGAGAAAATAGAAGCAATCTCTTTTTACTGCATATGTTAAATGCTACTGTGTATGTGTGCATAGACATATAATTCCTTTAAAATACTACTATTTCAGTCAAAAATCAACATAATATACTGTATGTGGTTTGTAGTATATGGACATGTATTCTTTACATATTTTACATGTGTATTTATCTAGCAAATTTTCACATTCACTCAACGAACTTTATTTGTGTTTTTTGTTCAGCTAGGTGGCAAACAATCTGAAACTTAGGAATATTAATATATCAGCATCAGGCACATTTCCCCCTGTATGACACCCAGTGTCCATCAATAAAGTGATCCTGCACCAGAGAACCACCCCCAAATTCCCTTGAATTATGTTAGATGCTTTCCAACAATAGATATAGCTCCTCTATGTTGTTCCTATCTTCTGATCCCTGCTTGAAGCTTTAATTAATTGACATATTTTAGAACTTTTGCAGGTCCAGGGGCAAGTGAAATCTCACCCAATGACTTCATTTATTACTTGGCAGACTATGACAACAACTCATCTTCACAGAGGTCTGATGCCATATGCTCCCCTTTATAATTTACTCTATGGATAGACTCTGGTTTTCACTTGGAAATCATTTGGTCTGGGATTTTATGTCTAGAAGAAAAGGTAGATACTGATGCCCTTTGTTTTTCTTTTGTTTCTTAAAAATAATATTTTTCTTTCTGACTAATGGTAGCAAGTACAAATCACTCAAGTTAAATATAATTATTTTGTGTAAAGAAAAAATGGGTAGATTACCCTAAAACAAAAGTCAGTCCTCTAAATCATCATATAAAATTAGATTAACTATTAAGGTAAATGCCTTCCAACAAACAAAAATTAAGTAATAAATGTTTTGAAAATATGTTGTAGATACAACTAGAATGTTTCCTAAATCTTGGTGAGGGCCAAGGGTGTCTCTTTGAATAGTTCATATCAATATAAAATGTAGTTAATATAAAACAATATAAAGGGGATTGTACATAATGAAGACTTTTTTATGATAGAGGATAGTAAGAGAGAAAAAGAGGACTGTGTACACAGACTTCTTCAGTACTTTTCAAAACTGTTCAGAGATGCTATTCAAAGATTTTGGCCCCAATAACTATTTTTAAAATATAGTTGAAGACAATAATTTGAAAAATAATGGTAGCTTCATCCATATAGTCTCTTAAAAATATTTAAATATGCACACTGTATAGTACACTTTAGAGTCTTCAAATAACCAGAATTAATTATTTTGTCACATTTAGTTCCCAGGATAAAATAATATTTTAAAAATCTGATACATATGATCCAGTCTGGATATAATATCATTGACTGACAAATTCATTTTCAAAATGTTTGATAAATTGGTAAAATGAAGTTCTTAAATATACAAAATTAAAGACCAAGCCCTACACTTACAGTGACCCTGCCAAGTAGCATATAAGATGAACTTAAAACTAATTCTCTCCCTCTCTCAAGCTCATTCTCTCAACCTTACTCTGCCAAAAACCATACTAGTAATTATAGTGGTAATTATCAAGTTATAATGAATCACAACTGAGCATATAACCTTGAATAGGAAGACTATCTCATTTTGTGTAACAATAATCATGAATTTTAAAACAATGTACTTAAATGGTTATATTGTACTTAATGTCTAGTTTGTGATTCAATTATTTAATTGATGAAAGAACCAGTCAAATGTTACAATGAGAATTCAACAGACCGCACTTATATATTTCAATCAGGAATGTCCAAATAAATTTAGAAACAGATATACATCTTTTTTCATAAGGAGGAGGAAAAGTAATTGTGTCTGCATTGGCCATAATGCACTTGGAAATGGAAAATAGTTATTTTCATTGCTGCTGGTTATCTGTAACTTAGAAACTTAGAAAACAGCTCAAAAACAATGAAAGGTGCAAACCCCACAACAAATTGTGTTCTAATAAAGTGACCCATCCATTTCAGAGTTTTCCACAATTTTGGTCTAATACCTTCAATGAGCATTCATTTCCTTAACTGCTCCACGTTAGTTACGTAAGATAGTAATTGACATCGGTGGAGATTGGAACAGGGAGAACATGAAAAGAGGAAGGTGTAGCCTGGTGAGACCATTGATGTTGGTGGAATGATCAAAGGGGCATAAGGGAAGCCTTTTTAAATTCCAATCAATATGTCCATCTTCCCAATCCATGTATCTGTCTTTCCCTCGATACCAGCAGCTCAGTATATTAGCTCTCACAAAACAAAGATGAGTGTACTATGGAAATTTCTGCTTTCCCAAAAGTGACTGCAGCTCATGAGATGGCATTCACAAGAAAAAACAAAAAAACACAAAACAAAAAAATGACTAATTGGGTAATTAAACAACATAGCAAGTAGTTTTAAAGCATAAAAACAGTAGACATCTCCCCAGCCATAGAAATGCCAACACACGCCTTTTGGAGTTTTCTGCTCTGAAAAGGAAATGGAGATTCTTTTCTGCAGCATAATTCTTCACATCTAGACAGAACAATGACACTGGGGGGGAAAGAACCTTGACATAATTCTCAAGCCTCTTTCTCCTTCTCACTGCATTCCCAGGCTAAGCAATTCCTATGTATTTTTTTTTCTTTCTCCTTTTCCCCTGTAGTCTGATTAATCACAGAGAGAGAAGTAGAGGGAACAGTGTGTGAAACTGTTAATAAATATCTTAGGTGTCAGAACCAGGCCACTGTTATATCTGAAAGTAATGTGAAGAAATTACCTGAAATGGTCATTTTAATTCCTAATTTTTTGGATTTTTCACATTCTCTCTCATGAGGTGGGTCAGGTCAGACAACAAAATGTACAATATTCTGAAAATCAGAAGACTGTTTCCTAATCCAGACTATGCCACTGAGATATGGGGCTGGTGAACCCTCAGTTTCTTATTCTATAAATGAGCCAGTTAGATGTATTATTTATTAACTCTCTTTCATCATTGAAACCTAGTTATAGAAGAAAATCCTATTCAATATAATCCTGACAATGTTACTAAAGTTTTTAAGACAATATGGCAAGGTTAAGTCTAAGGAAAAGAAATTATAAACAATATAAATAAATACCTTATTTAAGAATTCTAAAACTAAATAGAAGTTGTTTTTCCTAATTAGATGCATCCAAATTCATGGAATATTATATTGGCACATGTGTGTTGGACTTTACTTGATCAATTTAGCCTCTTTGTATAATATAGTTTTAATGAATTGTATTACAAACATAAAATTATATCATTAACATCGAGATGGCAGAAATCTCCAAAGCCTTAATTAGTAAGGGAATATTTAAAACATAAAGCAGCAAACTCGCCATCAGCGCAATAAAAGCAGTATCAAATGACCCCAAATCAAGTGAGTTTAAAGGCTATAAAATTAACATGGTATGCATAAAATTTGAATACATAAATTATTCTTTGACTCAGCAGTCAAAAACCATTAAGTACTATCACTAAAATATATTTTCTATAGTTTCTGCCACTTCATATGACCTGAAAGGAGGGCTAGATTAGACCAAATTAGTCAGCAATATAAGGAGCTTTATAATATTCGTTCTCAATGCCAAAACTTCCCAAATGTTCTTTGTTAACCATAAAATGAATATTTCAAAATAAAAGGGTATACATATTTTCTGGTATCCTCTTCTCTTACTAAAATAATTTTACACTACTTTTTCTAAACATATTATTTCAAAATGATTATAGACTCACAAGAAGTTGCAAAAATTTTGTAGAGAATTCCTTATGCCCATTATCCAGCTTCCCCCAATGGTCATATGAATAACAAAAGTGCATTATCAACTCAGGAAATTAATTGGCACAGCACAATGAACTAGTTTCCAGCTGTTACTCAGATTTCACCAATTTTTGCATGCACAGAAATTTTGTATATATTTTTTGCATTAATTGTTCTTTCAGAGATGGCAAATCAAACTGATTTGAAATCCTAATAGTTAAAATTGTATTTTCATTTTCATATCATAAAAATTCCTTATGCTTTATGGACTTAAAGTGAACATCTAGGCATAGAATCAGCTATTCAAGAAACAATGACTAATATTTAGCTTGCTGAAGTAGATTTGTAAGATATTATAACTATCTGTGATATATATGACAGGGGATTCAAAAGTTGAATTACATCTCATATCACATTAATGACCATTAACATAGTCATTGATTTAGAAGATATTTATTGAATAGCTTATTCTGAGCGAACATCACACTTGACATGAGAGAATTAGAAATATGCATAAACATAGTTTCCTAGTCAACAGGCACTTGTATAATATGGCAGGGAAAAACAACTGTGGAAAAATAAAATACACAGCAAGCAGAGATTGAAAATAGCCTGGATGATGGAAGAGTATGAAAGAGTACCCTTATGTTTGCAGAGAGTTTGACCTGTGATAATCTACACCAGCCAAGGCCAAAATATATGCAATTATAAAACTAGTTTCCTATCTCAACTCAAATTCTCTCTGGTCCTCTACTTTTGACTTGCAATTCCAATCAACATTAATTTTATTGCAACAATTTTGAAAAATACTCTAACATGTTTTTTTGTGTTTATTTTTTATTTTATTTTTTTACAGGTTAGTATTCCCTTCAAGAATACTAAACATTTAGAACAAGGATAAATGTCTACAGCCTTGCCGCAAACAATTGATTCTTCATGGGAAGCTTAATATACATTTCACTTTGTCTACCCCAACTTTAGTTTGTAAGGCTGAATATTAGGAACTGCTCCCAAAACTAAAATTATCAGAAAACAATAAACACAATACAGAAACAAAGGCAGACAAAATTAACATATTTTTAAAGCTACTTACTCTGGCTTTAAATATTACTTGGGTTGAGGAGCTTACCACACCAAAGTATTATAGTGAAGATTTTGCATTACTTAGTTTTAGCCAGAGGTGTAAGTAATGTCACATAGAATAAAGTAATGAGTTCAGTTACAGCTTCACATAGTGGTAAGTATTTGGGTTCTGGAATTGAATCTCCTGTGTTACAATCTTGGTTCCCAAAGAGATCCTATGCTAGTTGTTTAATCTCTTTGAGCCTCAGTTTTTCATCTCTAAACTGGCAGAAATAAAAATAGGAATGTATATCTTAAGGTAGGCTTGGTGCCATAATGGGTAAATCTCTAAATGGGTAAACCAATTAAAGTAGTATCTTTTGTTCCCAGAACAATCTATGTCCCAGGTTGGATGGCCTTTCTGCAAGTGGGTTCTTTTTATCTTGTGGTTCCATCTTATTTGGTATGTAGATCCCAGAGATTCCACCGTGTGTGTGTGTGTGTGTGTGTGTGTGTGTGATGTTGTGTGTTTGTTGGGGAAAGAGGTGGGGCCATTTCTATCCCAGCCAGTTAGAAATAGAAAAGAGCAGGGAGGCCTGTGCATGAAATGGATATGTCCCTGGACTAGAAATAGAGAAGATCACAGATTGGTTTGAAGTCAGTCACAAAGCCACAGATAACTGCAAAGTAGTCAATGAAATGTAGTCAGGAGAAAAGAAACCAAGTATTGGTGAATGTCTAGTAACTCTGTCAGAATCCTGTATCTCTATGGCTATTGTGAGATTTAAAATGGATTAAGACATGTGAAACCCTTAGGATTGTGCCTTGCAACACAGTAAATATGAACCGGTTTTCACATTGTTTATTACTACTTTTTCATAATCTCAAATATTAGTTATGTTTCACAATCAATTCTAAAACTTCAGGCTTCTACAAACTACCTGGAAGTTCTTCACTCAGTTACTATTCAGGAGAACAAAATGCCTACAACATAAATGGAATTCAATTAGCAAGGTATTCATTCAGCAGCCTAGCTCTTAGTGTTTTAGGGAAACCTATCTATCGAGATCAATTCAAAGAAGTTAAAATATATTTAAATATTTATATGAGAAAATAGCCAGAGTAATGGGAATCCTTCAAGGCAACAAAATGGAATCTCCATTATTCCTATTATCTCTGTTCTTAGATACTACTTTTTTCCCTTTAATTGATAGCACTTAAATTAGACATATCCTTCATTGGCATTTTGTCAGAATTGCCTTGTGACTTGGGATATTTATTCGCCCCTCTATTTTTGTATTAATTCTTACAGTGTCATTTGAGTTTTTATTTTTCTTATCTATCTCTCTATCTTGAGTCTAGCATTTTGAGGGCAAGTACTATATATATATTTTTTACATCTACAAAAATAGAAACCACGTTTTGGCAAATTCCTAGCAAGTAACTCTCAGAATTTTGAGGGCCTGGACTATGTTTTCTGTTTGTGTGTGTGTGTGTGTGTGTGTGTGTGTGTGTGTGTGTGTGTGTGTGTGTGTTTAAATCTAACACATTGCATTATATGTTAAGGGTCCTCTTAGTGCTTGCTTACTTGATTCTGTGTATCTCTACTACAAATGGTCAAGGTTAACATGGAGTCTAATCACCACCAGATGGTAGCTTGTGGGACCCTAGGCAAGCTACTAACACTTCCTAAACATTTCATCTCTTCCTCTGTAAGTGGAGGAAGCAGTACCTAGCTGTGAAGTTTGGGGTTATTATAAAGTGAAATAAACTAAGCAGGTAATAACTACTCAAAATAACATATTATGAGTAGTATTGTTGTTGTTGTTGTTGTTGTTGTTGTTGTTGTTGTTGTTATTCATAGTAAGTGTCTGAGCATTCTTGAGATACATAGGATGAATGAAAACAGATAGGAGAAAAAGAGTCCATACTGGGATTTAACAATTCAAAAATGCTTGAATCTCCAGCCCAGATAAAGTCAGTCTAGCAGCGGACTAGCAAGCTATCACTTTTTATCTTCCCCAAGTCCTTTCATTTCCAAAATGCTAGATCACTGTTAAAGCACATTGGGGGACTGCTAGTGAGCAGGCCAAGAACTAGGAGATTTTAAGTTAAAGATGATTCATTTTCCTTCCCCCAGAGAGAGAGAGAGAGATGCAGAGCACAGATAGAAGCAGCACATCTTTCCTTAACTTGGTTTTAAATAATCTCATGAAAGAAACAAGCAATGTCTCTATATGCACTATTGTTTGATAGAGGCAATAATTCTTCATCAGTATTATCTCAGAAAATAAAATCCTGTGAAATGAATCTTACGCAAGCGACCTGACTGCATTTTGAACCGGTCACTGTGACCGGTTTCTGTTGACAACCTGCCGCGGGAGTGGCCATTAGGAGTATGAGTGCATTGAATTGGTAAAAAGCATTCAAACCAGCATAAGAGTCCTTAGCCCCCTGGGGAGAGCTCAAAGGATGAGCAAAGTTTCCACTCTAAGCTTGAAGACTCCTTAAACTTCCACATTGGAGACCTCCCTGAAAGGAATGATGCTCTACTCGAAGGAAGCTACCCTTTGAATAAAAGATGTCTGACTTCTCCTGTTTCCCTCAAGCTGTTCCCCCCCATCGCATAATTGTGGACCTTGTACAAGTTGGCCCAGGCATTGTGAACAAGGCCCCTGCTTGTTCTGGGGTAGAAATAGAGCGATAAGTGGAAGCTGCTTCTAAGTAACGGTCTGCCTGGGCATGTTTAGGCTAGAAGGCTGCTGCGTTTTCACAACTTGTTTATCAGGCATTTTCTGAGGCTCACTTGTCAAACTGACTCAAACATCCACAAAGAAGCCTTTTGGCTAACATAGGTTAAAAAAAAGGAAGGCATCACTTTGTTGAATAAAGGTAAATTGAGAAGAAATAAAGTGAGGACAGTGTTGTTACTGATATATTTGGACCTCCCTAAATGTCTATGATTCTCTTGAAAGGGACATAGCTTAGTTTCCACTTCATTCCTACGGACCAGGGGGGAGAGACATAGATCCTATAGAAGTTTATTTTAGGAATTTGGAGGCACACTCCTCTGTTATAATTGCATAGAGAGCATGAGAGGAAGGTGGGCAGTGTTTGCCTGTTTTCTCCATGAACACAGGAGGGCTCCTGGCTCCCACTGAGCCTAACCATGCAAGTTTAAAAGGGTTTGGCTCCAGCCTTCCTACAGTGAGGGAGGGAGATGCTAGTTAAGTGTTGGTCATTTTCCATCTCTTCAGGGGGATTTTCCCAGTGCCAAGCTCTGAAAAGGCTGTAAGGCTCTGAAACAGATCTCCCCAAAAATCCAGCTGAGTAGGAGAGAAGGGCCTGGTGTTTATCCCTTTCTGAATCTGTTTTGTATCTGTGTTTCAGCCACCTAGTCACAGGTATTATGCCTCTGGCTAGTATGCCCAAATTGGTATATCGCCTATGTCTGCCCTTTCTCTCTAACCCCCATACGCACTGCCTCAGGGCATTCTGGAAGCACCATGTCTTGCTAGGATGTAAATAATTAATGCCTCCTCACAGATTTACATTTTAATTGATTTCTTTAGTAAATAAATGCCCCTGGAGTGGTATACAAAATGGGGGAAATTGAAGTAAAGATACCATATGGGGTTGGTCTAGGGAAGTGGTTGAATCAAGGACCCTTTTTAATAATACTGTACCAATACTTTTTTATCTCTTTTTCATCCTAGCAAGCAGATAATGAAACACACATATCCATTCAAAAGAAAAGGAGGCTCTAGCTGGTTTGGCTCAGTGGATAGAGTGTCAGCCTGTGGACTGAAGGGTCCCAGGTTTGATTCCGGTCAAGGGCACATGCCTGGGTTTCGGTGTTGATCTCCAGTGGGCGGAGTGCAGGAGGCAGCCAACCAATGATTCTTTCTCATCATTGATGTCTCTATCTCCCTCTCCTTCTCCCTTCCTCTCTGAAATAAATAAAAATATATTTAAAAAAAAGAAAAGGAGGAAGAAAGAAAAAGAAAAAGAGAGAAAGGAAGGAAGAAAGGAAGGAAGGGGGAGAGAGAGAGAGAGAGAGAGAGAGAGAGAGAGAGAGAGAGAGAGAGAAAGGGAAAAAAGAAAGAAAGTTCTTGTCACTTCCTAAACTGGCATTTTCACTACAGGAATTAGCTGATCTCATAAATGGTATTTAAATAGGTGGTACATCGTGAATCCAAGGACAGCAACTATGATCAATTTGAAACCCTACAAATTACAAAGAAGAAAACTGAGACCCAGGGTGGCCAGACCCAAAGTCAAAGGCAATGGAAAAACTGAAATTAAGCCCCAAATCTCCATACCTGCCAGTAAATGTAATTCCCATCGCACCACACTTCCATAAATGCTGGATTTCATTCTCTAGGCACCAAAATATCACAGGACCCAAGAATTCAGCTTCTTCCATTAGAAACAAAACAAAACAAAACAAAATAAGGCTTGAAATGCAGCCATGTACAAATTGCTTAACATTTGAAGCCTTGCTACTCAAAAGAAGGGCCAGAGTCCAAAAGTAGCAGCATCACCTGGCGGCTTGCTAGAGCTTTAGGATGTCAGGCCCTACCATGAAACAACCTGTTGGGAAACTTCATTTTAGCAAGACCCCCAGGTGCTTGGCCCGGACCTCAACATTTGAAAAACGCCACTTAAAATCAATGTTTCTCAGTCTTGGGTTTTCATTAGAATCATCCGGGGAGTCTGAATGCCTGGAAAATACCGATGCGTGGGCCTCACCACCAGAGGCTCTCATTAATGACGCTTGGGCATCAGCTACAACCTGTCTTACGAAGTTATGAGAAGATTTTTATCCGATAACTAGCATGAAGGCACCATGTGCCCTGTATGAATATCAGCAGCCCTTCCCACCCATAGGTTCTGTTAAAGATTAGATGTAGTAATATTCATACCAGCAAAGGCCATTTGCTCACAAATGTTATTCTTTTCTCCTCCTCTTCCTAGTTTTCTCTTCCCCTTCTTCTTTGTAATATAATGCACAAGTTAAAGCAAGTTTTCCCTCTTGGAAATGCTATTTATTTATTTAATATTTTTGAATAAATGAAATATATTTATAGGATGTGCCTAACACTGTTCTCTACTGATGAAACTACAGTGACTCCACAAACACCATAAGCTCATGAAGACAGACTTTGTTTCTGTCTCTACTACACACCTGCCCTGAATCCCTGGGCCCCAGCCTGCTTTATTATAAGAAGTCAAACAAATGTTGAGATATAGATATCTAAAAGCATTGTGAATATGGCAGTCAACTGCATGGTGGGGGAGAGGGGGACAAAACCCACACAAAACCTTTTCCTTGGAATATCTAGAATAAAGGAACTGTTTAATGATTTCTCCTCAGTTCAATTTCTTAAATTTTTAAAAATCTATTATTTCCCCCATGAAATTAATAATAGATAATGGCATTACCAAAATATTACAGACAAGAAAATAGTATTCCAAGCATTTAAGTAAGAAACTATAGTTGGAGACCCAGCAGTGTGTGGTCAGAGAAGTTATTGGTTGACCTACTCCCTATCTCTGCCCTGTGGATATGAGGATCAGAATAGTAAAGTACATGAAGGACAGCTTCAGGGCTATTATGATCAAGGATTTATATTTTAATATCTCCATGCTTTTGTCTGATCAGAAGATTATTATCCATTGTTTCTAATTGCTCCATTTCTGGATCTGTTCATAAATACACATCATAAGAACATTTTCAAAAGATCTGTCACAGGATTGTCTCTATTTTCTGTGCTCTTAAATGTAAAAGCCTCCAAAAGAATTGTTAGCAACTCAAAATAATGATTATGTAAATGGAAAAAGTCCTGCTTTTAAACCAAAGAAAGGAAAAGCTATTTAGAGCAAGGATTCTCCCCCCGCCCCCCCACCAGGCAGGCATTGCAGTCTCCTCCCCACCCCTCACACCCCACTGTCTCCTAAATTCTGGGAGATGTCCTCTCTGGAACACACCAACTCTATGCTTTAGTGGTTTAGGGGTCAATTGCTAATTTGTACATCCCCCTTTATCATAAAAATCAAACTGTTCTCGATTTTCTGGCATTGTGTCAGGCCCTTAAATGTTTGTTTCATCTTTTGTGGTTGAATATAATTTCTGGTTGGAAGAAAAAAAAAGCCCTCCAGATATTACAATAAACACACACACACACACACACACACACACACACACACACACACACAGAGGCAGGGAAAAAAAAAAAGTCTATCTCCTTTGAGCTTAACAATCAGCAGGGCCCAAATTACCTCTTATTAACATTTATTTTACAAAAGAGGCAGGGTATAATTTGGTGATAGATTCGGATTTGGAGAGGAGCTATAATCAGCCTCCTGAAGTGCTCTGCCTGAAGTACATGGCTGCTATTTTTTATAATTATATTTCTCTGCCCCAAACCCCTCCCCAGTCTGTGGAGCCTTTCACTGAGATCTCTGGTGCTTGAATGTCTCCCTCCCCCTTCACTCCCTTCTTTCTCTCCTCACCAGCCCCCCTTCTCTCTCCCTTTCTCTCTTTAGGCCTCTTTGAATAATGGGGCCTCTTTCAATAGCCCAGGCAGGCCTGAAGATTAGGAAGCCTGTTTGTGGAGATGGGGGCTGGCTGAATGGAGCAGGAGGCCCCGCTCCCCTGGCAAACAAGGCCCTGGGAACCAGTCCAGCTGTAGAAAGCATGTGCTGGGGTGGGGTGGGGGGTGAATAGGCAAGCAGCAGGCTGGCCCATATGTCAGCCTGTGCCACAAAGACCCCTCTGCATATCTACCATGACAAACAGGATTACCGGAGACAATTAATCTGGCACGCTTTATCAAAATCAAGCACTGACCCCCGACCTCTCCCCTCGGTGTGCGGCAGATGCCACGCTCCAATTCAATAGGCCTGGAGTGTTCCCTTTTTCACTTCTGAAAAGAATCAAAGGCCTGAATAAGTCTGGCATGGACTAATTGCAACCACTGTGTGATGGTGACAGTCCTAATCAAATAGGATGAGTTCACCTTTTCTCCCACTTTTAATGGAGAAGCTGGCCGTAGCTCCCTGTCTGCGGCAGAAAGAAAAAGAAATGCATCAATTTTACTTGTATTCTTCCTGCCTAGTGCCTGCAGCTCAGTGGGGTTGGGAAGAAAGAAGCAGAGAAGCAGGTTGCTATTCTGCTGCTTATTGCCTGATATTTGGGAGTTTAGCTCCAGTGGGAGCAGGTCTGCCAATGGCTGAAAATCATAATGGTTTTCACAAATTAGTTCACCTTTCTATTTGGTACTTTGTATGAGAGATTATAATGCAGCTGAAAAGTGGTGGGGCCTTTGAATAAACTAAACCTCAAATATTGCTTCCATCTAGTCCATTCCTATGACTTAATCCAATTTGCCTGTTTCTATGTTTTCCCTTCGTGACCTTGATAAGAAGAACCTCACATTGGTTTCTATCAATAATATTTACAAAATGATTAATTTAAAAATGAGAGCCCTTTCTAGGAAGGAAATATTTGTCATTTTTCTTGACACTTTTAAGGTTTGAGAGACCAATAAGAGAAGGGAGGCCTTTGGCCATATCCCATATCTCTTCTGACTGGGGAGAGGCTGTGGAGAATATGGGAGTCAGAATTAAGCAGAGTTGATTTATGCATGTTTTTGTTTCCCATGTGCTCTCTTCCCTGAAATCAGCCTCAAAACTCTAAGTATGGAGGAGCAATTATTAGTTGGTTCAAGCTTGGTAACCCCTTGGTTAGACAATTGCATAATTTCTCAGTTTGGGTTCCAGAAATCTTTCTCTAAAATTAAATGGAAAGCTACCACATGAAGAAGTGCAGGGCACTTGTATTATAATTGCCTAGAAAACCCACATACAAATGCAGATTGTAGACAAAACTTGAGCCTTATTTCCTTCTCAACATGACCCAGCGGCTGGCAGCCAATCAGTGATGGCTGAAGTAACCCACTGACCCTGATTCAGGAGAATTAAGTTCCATGAACTTGCACTTTCAGTCTTATAGCACTCAGTGTAACCATGCTGAGATGAGTGTCTCGCCAAGTTCAGTTTTGAAGGCCTCTGTTCATGAATTGTTTGTTTCTTACTCAATAACATATTTATATCAAATAAAGCTTACTGAAGATTAGACTGGTTTCTAAGTTTATTTCTAACTAAACTAGCTGTATCATCATGGTCCAATCATTCTCTATACTTCTGTTTCTTCATCGAAAATGATGGCTTTGGATCAAGATCTCCCTTGTCCAATTTAGCTTTGAACACTTCGTTTCTCTAGGTTTGATTTTCTGAGAGTTCCTTCCTTCAAGCCTTGGGATCTGACAAATTGTGTGTCTCTCCTAGCTCCCTTTCAGCTGCATAATTTACTAGTACATACTGTGCATGATCCCTAAGAAGGTACTGGAGTTGCAGGTTGTATGATTCTGTCTTAGGGCACAGTTACTATATAGTTTTCTTTTGGCCCAGTCAGTAAAATTTGGTGGAGGTCAACAAAGCTCAGTTATCAAGAGAAGATAGAGATTGTAGTTTATGAATTAAATCAGAGCACTGGAAAGTAGTGCTTGTATTCACTCAACTTGAAGAAACTAAAGGTAAGAAAAAAACATCAGTATCTGAATACTGGAGTGCCTGAGGAAATTGTATTCACCTGCATTGTTGTGACCTTAAGTCCAGTGTAGATTTTCTAAATCAGAGTAACTTTTCATGTTTGTCTCATTGTAGGTGCCTGACTCTGGGGCATTAATCTCTGAGAAGTAGAGGAACTCTACACTCAAGAAAGCTCTCAGCTGTCATCATTTCCACCCAGGCTGGAAGAAGTTGCCTCTGTTTGCAGTCCACTAAAGGGTTATTCAGTAACTTTGTACTTGAGTGTTAATTTTTCTCAAGCATGGAATTCTCCCCTAAAAATATAAAAATCTTGTTTTACCACATTTATATTGGAAATTACAATTAAGTTATTAATTAGTTTAAAAATTTGCAAACTCTAAGAGCATTAAGATTTTTTCCAACTAATGATGAGCATCCACTATGTAAGACTAAACATATAGAGACGCATTTCTAGAAAAGAAGATGAATAAGTGGGAAAAAGTAAGGACATTAAAAATACAATTTTTTAGAATAAAAAGTTGGAAGATTAGGTGATTTTTTTCAAAAAGTCATCAGGAGAAAATAATATATATTTCTGATTGTTTTTGTATCTTGTAACAAGAGATATAAAACTAAGTAGATAGATAGATATAGATGGATAGACAGATAGTTAGAGTTATTTATTTCAGACCCAAGAGAAGACTGAGTGTAATAATAAATGTATGAAGCATAAGGTTCCCATAGTCAATAAAATGTTGGTCATTAAGCACTGAACTAGACAGTTTTGGCCTCTAGAACCTTTTTCCATGTCTGACTTTCTTACTGAACAATCCTGGTATTTTAACAATATAAGGAGACCCAACTCACCCAGACTTAAGTGTATACACACGGATGGAGGTGGCCATGTGCTAGTTATTAAAATGATTCTCAGCAAAGCTAATTTTGCAGAGCTGAGACAAAGTGAAGCCCTGCCTTTATTTTCTGGGGAGAAGTTAGGGATGGGATTTCAGACTGGCAGAGCTCCAGATTTAGGGGATCGCTATAAGGTGTCAGTGATTGCTATTGGGTTCCTCTCCTGGAGGAAACAATAGCTTAATGCTGATAAACAGAGGTGATTGGCTTGATAAGCCAGCTGCTGGGGGCCCAGCTTGTGGGAGTCTGGCACACACTATCTCTTTAGTACAACCCTCTCAGTTGGAGAAAAAAAGCAAATGCTGGTGCTGTTCCCTCACTTACAAATCGGCAATCCTGCTCATGCTGTGTTTCATTTCTTTTGAGCATCTCATCAGAAAATACCCCTGAGAATAAACTTAGAGCCCTGGCAACATCTGGAAAACCTTAGAGCACACCATACACTTGAACAATGTAAAATTATCCCTACCCCCACTTTATCTTTCCTCTCTTGAATCTTTAGACACCCCATGAACGCTGAGACAAACAGTTGCTTAGATAATTCACCGTCAAAGATATTGAGCATACTTTAGTGGGAAGGCAGTTGTAATGGTCTTTTCAAGTGCTGCATACAAAAGCTGAGCCCATCAAGATTTTTTGGCAGGCTTTGCGTTTAACTTGTCATTGTATATATATTGTAGAAATGCAATTCGGGATCAGTACAAATCAGCTTAAAGGACAGGAGGAAGCTGTGGGAACAGGTTGCATCAACAGCACCTGGGCTAAACAGAAGGTGGCAGCATTTTAACATCATCAGGCACCTGGATGTACAGCACACACACAGGTACCATGGCCATGATCATTGGGTTCTTTTTTACATTCCTGGTAGGCAGTGATAGTTTCATGCTTATCGCAACAAGGGACAGAACACAAAGTAATGAGAGGTTTGTTCAGATATGATAGCACTGGGCACTTCCAGGATCCATTGGCAAAATATACAGCAGATAGAAAACCATGGCATTGGGCTGAAACATCTATTGTAGTGTCAGAAAGTGTCCTATTTTCTGTTCTTAGTTAAAACTTCAGTGCTAAAAATAAAGAACACATCAAAATAAGCCTAGAAATGGACAGGCAGTTTCCATTTCTCTGTTTCCAAAAGAACCTTATGAACTAATTTATAACAATAGGAAAACCCTGTACTGTGAGTGAGAAAATTGTGGTCCAGCACAGATGCCACTTGTGAAAAGGGTGTGAATTCTTAGGACATAAGCAAAGAGAAAGAGCTGTGCTTCATGTTAGGCCGCTAGGTTAAGTCCTATCTCCACCACTGGCTAGCCTAGGACCCAGAGCAAATCTTTGAGCTCCATTTTTTTCATTTTTAAACTGGGGAAGTGAATGTTATTATTAACTCTCTGATAGGGTTGTGGTAATTTGTAAGATCATGTATGTAAATCACAGTGCTTGGTCCATACCAGGTGTTCCATAAATGTTATCTTTATGATCTTTACTATTACTATTATTACAAGTTTACTGTTTTCAAAAAAATTTACATACATTAACTAATCTGATTCTAGAAGTAGATGAGAACAGAATTCCTATCTTCATTTTACAATTAGGGCACGTGAATGTAAGTTAATTTATATGTTACGTTACAAGCCATTATTTAGGATTCAGATTTCTCATTTGTTAAATGAAGAAATTGGACTGGAGAAGGGGAATTCTAAAGTTCTTTTCGGTTTAACATTTATTTGCAACTTTGTCACTTAGGTTAATTTATATCAGAGTAAGGAGAGATCCAGAGGGGGCATTAATTGCAATTTATTCTTAATAATAACTTGCTACAAATGAAGACAACACTTTTGTTATGGGTACACAGAGGTGTACCTTATGAAGAGTAAAATTAATATTAGAACCCAGGGCTCCCGTGAAACTCAACCAATGACAAAAATCAATTTAAAGTATGAGTACTTCACAAAAGAAACCCTGCTAAATTGAACATAGTCAGGCTCTTGACTTTATTTTGTCAACTATATATCAACTATAGTCCCCATTCACTAGCTTTTTATTCATGAGAGTACTTCTTCTAAAATTAATCTGGCCTAAGTTTGTCATACATGTTCCAGAATGAATGTGATTATCAATACACTATTTAAAGGAATGACCTTCAAAGGAGAACAAGCAAACATTAGTAAAAACAATTCAACTAACACTGCTTGCTAAAAAGTGGGGTCATTTTATTTATGACTATCATTTTGGCAAAATGTCTAAAATAATCACAATTGTTTCATGTTAGCAATGACTACATTTAGGATTTGTTTGTGCTGTTGTTGTTATTTATGCATTGAACTCTTTGCATGATTACACCACACATGAGATATCAAGCTTCATTTATGACCTCAGCTATCCATAAGATCATTTTGAATGTTTTATTCTATCACCCCGATGAGTTTAAATCGCTACATTTAATCCAATGCTATAGCTGTATTTTAGAGATTTAAATTAAACCTGTTGCTATAATAGCAAGATCTTCCAGAATTCTAATAATTTAGATGTGGAAAAAATAGTTTGTCATTCTAAGATTGTTAAAATAGAAGACAGCAAATGGGTTTGTGAGAAAAGTCTTCTTCTCCACAATGCACCTATTCTAGTAGAAAAGGATAGATTTGATGCTAAGAAACAATAACTAAAAATTGGGAAATATATGCTGGTAGAATTTATTTCCTGATTTACTATGGAAGTAATTGTCTTTCAGTAATTAAAAAACACACAACACATCTGAGCTGCCTCTCTTCCTCTCTTTGCAGCGAATCCTTGACATCTAAGAGGTACATGCCCCAAGATTTCTGCAAATCTTCAAATTAAAAATTATTTTTATAACACAAGTACACAAGTCTTACCATGAATCAATGAGGACTGACGTGGCAGAGACAGTTTCTGATTATTGAACATCAGTGTGTTCCCTCCACATTCTTCAGCCACCTGAAGGTTAAGATGATGTGCATACATTATCAAGCCAATAGACATAATTGAAACTGATGTGTTTCTCTTCTGGGCTGGACCACTTCAGAAATACATCGAAACCAGTCTGCTTTCTTTTTTACTGCCCTGGAGAAAAAAGTCATGGAACTGAAAGGCGCACCGCCAGCCTCTCCGGGCGGTGCGGGGGGAGGAGTCTGGCCACTGGGATCCCTCCACGCCCGCCTCCCGGAGCGGGTCCGAGTGTCCGCGTGGTGGCCGGTGGCCAGCAGTGGGGCCGAGGGGTGGGGCCTGGCGGCGACCGACCGCAGGGGGAGGTCCTGGGAGTGGAAGGCCTCACCGCCTCGCTCTTTCCTCCCTTCCCCCGTGGTCGGCTCCCCGCTTGCCCGCGCTGGGGCCGAGGGTCCGTGCGGCCCTCGGGGCCCGGTCAGGGGGACCGGGGCCTGCATGGGCCGACCGCCGGGCCCCATGGGGGGGCATTGGCTCCCCGGCCCACTGCGGGAGCCCGGCGCGGGCTGCCCGCCCCCCCCCCCCCCCACCGGGCCGGTGCAGCAGCGGCGGCAGCGGAGTGGGGCGCGTGCCCAGGCTCAGGGAGGCCGCCATGCTGAGGTGCGCCGGCCCCATGGGCCGGGCCTGCTCCGAGCGGATGCCGCTCCCCCAGAGCTGGGCCGCTCCACCGGCCGCACCCTGTGTGCTGGGCCTGTGCCACCCAGACGCGCTGGAGTCCCGGTCTGTCCGCAGGCCAGCTGCGGGTGCTGTGCAGGGGGGGGGGGGGGCCATCCTGCCTTGTGGAGAGTTCGAGCGGCGGCAGCAGGAGCTGGACAAGGACTGCGCCCTCCATCTTGCCTTGGGTTCTCCATTTTGGGAGGGTGCCATGTGCTTCCTCAGGGGAAGAGGCCGCTGCTAGCCACACCCAGGATTTCTCTGGATTAACCAATGATGATCAAGGGAAGTGCACGCCATCACTATGACCACATCCTGTACCGACTCGCGCCTGGCCAATCGGCGGGGCCCACAGTGCCCTCTCCTGCCCTCACTCCACCCCCCTTTAAAACCCCCTGTCCCATCAGGCCTCGCTCTCTCGGCCACTGGACTTTCCGCTGTGTCGGTGGGTCTGGTGAACGGGGAGCGCAGGCCGGCTTGCATAATAAAGGACTCTTTGCTTTTGCATCGGACTGACTGGCTCCCTGAGGGTCTTGGGAACTTTGAAATCTGGGCACAACAGAACTACAAGAAACAGCCTTTTTCTCTGAGTCACTGAAAATAGCTTCCTTGTAGAGCCATTAATCACCCCGTAAATACTGTGTGAATGAAAAATAAACTTTTATGTTTGTTACTAATTCAAAGCTAGCCTATCCTGATTAATCCAACTACCAGAATGATAACAATTAAAAAAACTGTCTTCAACAATATTACACAGTAAATGGAACAAGTTCATAAGCATGTTTCTGAGATCACTCCTCTGTAAATACTGATATTGCAGCAAAACAGGACCTCTTGGGATACCCATATCCACGAGCTCTGACTCTATACATGGAGGAAATTTGGGCAAGACACCTCAACTCTATGCATGTTCTGCTAACTATACAATTTAAATCAACTCCCTTCAACTTCATTGAGAATCACTGGTATAGATTATCTGGAGAAATGTTACTTTAAATTGAACAAAAAGAGATAACCCTAAGAAGTGGATAATTAGCAGTAACCAAATTTATTTACTACCAAATGAACTTTTAAAATCAGCTTTATAGTGCCTACATACTCAAATGACTTGTTCTGAATCTTTGTGGATTTACCTATTTCTTAGACTCTAACTAATGCCTATTTGTATTTGGCTTGGATCATATATCTTCTTACTTATATTCTAACCCAGATATAACCTAATGTTAGATATCATTTGCAGGGGATGAACTGTTCCCTCATTTCTTCCCATCCTATCAGTCCAGGTCCACTCAGGAGACAAAATTTCCTCCATGTATAGAGTCAGAGCTCGTGGATATGGGTATCCCAAGAGGTCCTGTTTTGCTGCAATATCAGTATTTACAGAGGAGTGATTTCAGAAACATGCTTATGAACTTGTTCCATTTACTGTGTAATATTGAGACAAAAACCATACTTGTTATTCAAACAGAAATAACTCAACATAAGAATTAACTGGTATAAAGTGGTTCAAATGGATATAAAGTGGTTTTCCTATTCAAAAGATAGGAAAAGAATACTAGGAATAACAGAGCTAGTATTGAAGCAAGCAGCCTCCACCCCTACAGCTATGGAATAGAAGGAATAGGTTGCAATTACTACAACATGGAAGTTTAGAGGAGCCTCGTGAGTGGAAACTAGGATCCTGAGGAGGAGACACGGCCTCCTTGTGCTGGATTTTCTGAGCTGAAGAAGGGTTAAAGGGCTGGAACCCAGACTCTCTCCCTCTGAGGAGGAGGCACTAGCTGGCTAGTGCTGCCATAGGGTAAGAGTATATGCTATGAGGCTGCTTCTCCAAGAGTTGTTGAAAGTGCTATTGATTCAGTTTCTATTTCGATCAGGAGCTGGTGCTCTCAGAGTGAAGAAGCATTGCTGGGCTGACTCAGGGACAGGAAACAGGTGAGAAGGAAGTGGAATACATGCAAGAAATGATCATGATAGGCCTAGCTCCTTCTCCCTCCTCCAGCTATATAGACACCTCCCAGTGTCCCTACTGACAAAACCTAACAGAGACAGATAGCCAAGCAGAAATAGGGCTTTAGGATTCCATTCCCATTTTTGAAAGAGTAGAAAAGGATAGATTTGATGCTAAGAAACAATAACTAAAAGTTGGGAAATATCTGCTGGTAGAATTTATTTCCTGATTTACTATGGAAATAATTGTCTTTCAGTAATTAAAAAAAATAAGTGATCCTGACAATCAGTTTTTCTTCCTCATCCATAGACTAGCCATTTGAATGTTTGCTGCACGTTATATTTTAATTCCTTTTCTTCATAGAGCAGAAATAGTACTAGCATTAGAAATAATAAATTATATCCTAAGAACAAGAAAAGCTTGGTTTTAATCTTCCACTTACTATTTATGTGATCAGTGGAAAATATATATAACTTATCTGAGATTTAATTACCTCTTGAGAATGATTAAGTTGTAAAAATATAAGTTGATTTAATAATTTATTTGGTATGATTGACATGAGAATACATCAGTACAACACAACCACCGTTGTATAGACACAACAACAGATGCTGTGCTCTGAAATCCATCACAGCATTTGTCCTGAGACCACATTTCAATGGGATGTTCCAAACTAAAGACTGTGTGACTACAACACTAAAGTTGGCCTCTACCTGGTGTCTCAGGGCCATAATGTCCACAAATTCCTGTGACAACCTATTTTGTCTCAAGAACTTGCCAAGGTCCTGAACTAATTTTCCTTAGACTAGTTGGCAGTCTAGGACACTTCCACTCAACCTTCTTTTTTTTCTCTTTTAAACTTGAAATTAAACTTTCATGGTGGTCTCTCTCAAAGTACCTGTCTCCCTCCATTTCACTCATAAGTTTTGCTCTAATAAAGCAAAGTCTAATCCTATCTTCCCATTTTTGTTGTAACATAGTTTGTGTTTCTTAAAATGTGATATATAAAGTACCTGGGCAGAATCACCTGGAATTACTGGATGAAATTCAGCCCTACATATCCTATATAAGAGCCCCTCGGTCAGAATTTTCTGAGGTTGGGGAGAGTTTTCTGTATTTATAAGTAGTTTCTCAGGTTATCATTGTTAATATTAAATTTTAAACTCTATGACCACACCAACATATTTTTAAACACTTTAATGATCTCACTTCCCTCTTTTCTTACTTGTATGGTTTCTGACAAGAAGTTAGCTGTAATTCTTATTCCTGTTCCTCTATAGGTAGGGTGTTTTTCTGAACTCTACCTTCTTTATTTGTTTGTTTGTTTGTTTGTTTTTAGTTGTTTGGTTTTATTTGTTCATTTTTGTTTGTAGTTTGAGTATCTCAGTCTTAGGTGTATGATGTTTTACTGTTGCTCTTTGATATTTATCCTGCTTGTTGTCATCTAATCTTCCTGGACCCGTTTGTTGATGCTCAACAGTTTTTGGAAAATCCTAGACCATTGTTATTCCAAATATTTCTTCTGCTTCAGTCTTTCTTTCTTCTTCTGTTATTTTAATTTTATATATTTTATACCTTTTGAAACTGTCCCACATCATTAGACATTCTGGATTTTTTGGGGGGGCCTGTTTTCATAATTTTTCTTTTGCACTCTGATTAGGAAGTTTCTATTGCTCTGTAACCCAGCTCAGTGATTCTTCAGCTATGTCGTCTACTGATGAACCCATTGAAGGTACTCCTTATTTCAGAGTTTTGATTTATAGTGTTTTCTTTCATTCTTTCTACAGCTTCCATCTCTCGTCTTAAATTACCCATCTGCTCCTACATGTTAACTACTTTTTCCGTTATAACTGTTAACATATTTATCATACCTATTTTAATTTTCCATTCTGATTATTCCAAAACCTGTGTCATATCTGAGTCTGAGTATGATGGTTGCTTTCTCTGTGTTTCCTTGCTGTTTGGAATGTCTTGTATTTGTACATCAACAGCTTGAACATGTTGTTTCCTTCTATACTAGGAACTGAAGTAGACAAGCCAGAGTTTAAAGATTTATGTTAATCTGGCTATGGCTTGTGCTGTGCTTCCGATTTCCTGTACGTACTAGACACATCTCAGAGAGATCCTATGTCTTGTAGCTCTTTCAGCTGGAATTCATTTTATGATACTGGTGACCTGCTAGAGAGAGGGCTGGTGTGAAGTAGGAGTGTAATCTACAATCTTACGATTGCAAAGCAGTCTTTTGTGGGCCTGTGTCTCAGGGCCATAACATTCACAAATGCCTTATACTCCCTTGCCTGGCTGCATCTTTTTCAATTCATTTCCTTAAAGTCCTGCCCTGTTGACTCTGCGTTTTGTTTGTTTGTTTGTATTTGTTGCTGTTACTATTGTTTTGTTTTGTTTTCCAATTTAGTTGATACAGAAAGACATGAGAGAGTTGTGGAAGGAGTGGAAAAAGTTTCCTTCCTCCAGCTCTGGCAAAATCATTTTCCCTGGAGAATAGGCTTTTATTATGGAGAGGATTCTGAGCATATCTGACAATGTTTACTCTTGCCCTTTCTCTGCCAAAGCCATGCGGGGATTTTCTTTGTATCCTTTTGTGGGCAAATGTGGACCACCCGAAAGGACTATAAGCACTTATATTGCTGCAAATTTGCATGTCAGACCTTCTGCAATTCATCACAATCACCAGGTAAGAGTTCTTACCAGTTTATGGCTCCAGCAGCTTCTGACAGGTAAGCCAATCTCAGCTTTACTCCTGGGTGCACTTTCTCTTTCAGGATATTAGGACAGTGGTCCTCAGGTGAGTTTAAGAAAAGTCATTGATTTTCACTTTATCCAGCTTTTTCTTGTTGTAAGGATGAAAATGATTACTTCAGAATCTTTACATGCTGCAGATGAAACCAGAACTCATACCTGTATCTCTGCTTTCAAAAATCAACCATTATAATTAGGTAGCTAGAATATGAAAATTTACCATAAATGATAGAGTCATGAACTAAGGACACTATTTCTGCTTTCAGCCTCACAGGAAATATGAGACCTCCACAAACCTCCTATACCTCTCCTATATCTTCTTGTCCAAGTTGTGCTTTTCCCGTTAGCCCTCTAGTCTCATGAACTTGGAGTGTATGTCATCACAACTCACATTAAGACACATCTTTGCAGTCAAGAGATCTGCTTAGCTTGAAATTCTACAAAAGTCTCAGGTCTGGACTTTTTTTTATCTTAAGTGTAGCTTCAACAACTTTCCCCAGCATTCTGTGTTAATCTTTAGTTAGTGCTTATTACATTTATATTTCTATCTTCCCACTAAACTGTAACTAACCTGAGAAAAGGAATTTATTTATATTTGTATCTCCAGAATATGGAACATTCTGTCAAGTAGAAGAGATTCAATAAGTATTAATTAGCAAAAACATCTAAGGTTAAAATTATCAGGAAGTTTCTATTATTAAATTACTAACAATGGTTTAAATACATCTCCTTGACTAGTAGCCCTTTTTAATAAAAATATAAGAATAAGATTATATATAGTTTTTGCATATATGTGTGATAATTATAATAAGTTATAGGCAAGAGTACCCATAATTTTCAACTTCCATATTAGTTTAAAATTTTTGGAGTATAAAATACTGTTCATCAGTATCTACTAACTAACCATTTCTGTCTAAGTTAAGAACTGTCCTTAACATTTTCCTCAAGTTCTTTATTGTCATCAATTTATAAATGTCTTACTTTCTTGGCATTTATATTTTTGATCATGTAAATCATATGTATTTGTTATTCAATTATTAATTACATCATTAGTCATTTATTAAGAATAGATTAATAATAGTCTTTTTCTAGTTGCTGATGATAATACACAAAATAATATGATCTTTTGCTTTTAACTAACTTTATATTATAGGTCCAAAAAGGCTAGGAAGTCACCTAAGATGGAAAAGGTATTGCAGAAAATGCTTCATAGAAGAGGTGATGTGAGTTGATATTTGAATTATGTAAAGGTTATGAAATAAAACACACATTCAGAAAAGTGGGCAAATAATACTTGCACAGCTCCACGAATGTGTACAGCGAAGTGAAAACCACAGAGCAGAAAGCAAAATATAACTGTTACCCAGAAAAACCTGCTTGCCCATTCAATAACTTCCCTCCCAAAGCTCACCATTATCCTGATTTCTAATACTATAGATTATTATTTTATATTTTGCGTACTTTATTGATATGAATGGACTTAATTAAATGGGCTTATTTTTTAAACGTATGTCCAGGCAGGTAGAGATAGAAAAGAGTGGGGAATTCTTAGCAAAGGGACTAATTTGAGCAGACAATATACTGATCAGAGACTGTTTCATCCACTGGTTGTATTCCCTTACTGGGCCTACTCTGCTTCTCTCACTGCACTTAGTAGTTGAGGGACTTATTCTTAGCTAACTCTGTGCTCCACCACTCTCTGTTCATCTCTGAAGACTTTTCCCTTGAAATGGAATTAAGGCAATGATTTTCCCCTTCCCTTCTTTTGCTTGCTTTCTATAGATATTATGTTTATTTTATAACAACCTCAGCATTTCTCATCTTGGATTCTAAATTCCTATAGGGCATGGGCAACCTATTAGTTAGTTAAACTAATTCTTAAAAATTTCATAAGTTATACTCCCATAATGGTACTTTAAGGGTAATACTATCTTTTCAGTTATGTGATTGCTTCATATAGAAAAATGTACATGATAAACTAAAGTTATAGTAAATATAATGTGATGTGTGTATTTGACAAAAGTCACTGTATACTTATAAGTTATTTCCTAAAATATTATAATAAGCCTTTATTTTCTAAGGGCATAACTTTTTTGAAATTGACTTTAATCTGAGGTTGTTTATTTACAAAAGAAGAAATCCACTATGGGGAATTCCAGTCATTTTATTCATATCCTTTCTGAGTAGTTGAAATGAAAAAGCCTCCACCAGGCAACATCAAAGATGAGAGCAAGTTTACACATCAGGTTTCTCATTCACACACAATCACTAAATAGAAACAAAAGGTAAAGAGATCTAGAAGACTTAAAAACCAGATAGGAAGTTGGTTTTGAGATAATGATCTATGTTTTTTGAATAATCTACATTTAAGGGTGTAACTTTTATCATTTCATTCTTGTTTTAATTATATTTGCAGTGCTTACATTTTTACTCAGGCCTCCATTTTTTTAAAATATATTTTTATTGATTTCAGAGAAGAAGAGAGAGGAAGAGAGAGATAGAAACATCAATGATGAGAGATAATCATTGATCAGCTACCTCCTGCACCCTGCCTATTGGGGATTAAGCCTGCAACCCAGGCATGTGCCCTTGACCAGAATTGAACCAGGGACCCTTCATTCCAGAGGACTATGCTCTATCCACTGAGCCAAAACAGCAAGGGCTCCATTTCTTATTTTCTGTGATACACTTTCCCATAATATTTACTAGTCTTAGTGCACACCAGAAGCAATAGACCGTTACGTACTTCAGACTTTGCAAGGCCCTTAAATTAGCCAGAAATCCTTTTCCTCTCTCTTCCTAAAGGAATTGGGTGATTTGTATGGGTTTTCTGGCCACTGATCTTGGCTGCACAAAACACCTATTGAAAGCTTTGTATTGCTTTATAGTATGTTTAATTTAACCAAGCCAATAGAGGTCTCATTACTTATCTCATTTTAAAAAGTCTAGGTCAATGAAGAGGTTGAGTTCAAGTTTACTATTATGTCTTTTTTTAAAAAACATATTTTTATTGATTTAAGAGAGGAAAGAAGAGGGAGAGAGAGGTAGAAACATCAATGATGAGAGAGAATCATTGATTGGCTGCCTCCTGCATGCCCCCTATTGGGGATCAAGTCCTCAACCCAGGCTTGTGCCCTGACTAGGAATAGAACCGTGATCTCCTGGTTCATAGGTTGGCATTCAACTACTGAGCCACACCAACTGGGTTATGTCTTAGCTTGGCATCTAACTCCTCATCCAATACCGTGATGTATAATTATGGTATAGTTGCTGTAATTTACTGATCTCCTATTAAAATCTATTTAGGGATGACAATACATGTTTTCCTAAATAGTAACCATGATAACAATTCATATTTGTTGAGTGCCTGCATGGTCTGACGCTGTTCTAATTGCCTTATTAACTCATTTAACATTCACAACAACCCTATGAAATACATATTATTATCATCTTTTTTTTGTCCAGGAAAAACCTGAGGTACAACAAACACCACTAACTCGCCAGATTTTAAGTGGTGGAAGTGAAACTCAGACCCAGACAGTCTGACTCTCAAACCTCTGTTCTTAACAATGTGGCCATGGTCCATGTGTAGGATTGGAGACTATTAACTAGAAACCATATTACATTTTTAAATCAAATACTACTCATAATTAGGCTCTTATTAAGATGCTCTCACGTTCCCTTACTGTACCAACAGAAAAGATACTCCCTGAAACTTGGGAACAAAGCAAGGAGACTAGTGCTTCAGTGCTGAACTTCGGTGTAAAAAAATTAATTATTGCTGTGACCATACAGAGAGGCAAGGAATGCTGTATGAACAAAAATCAATAAGGGCAGCTGAACAGAAGACACAGCTGTTTGTCCAGGCTTTGAAATAGTGGGAGTATTTATTAGTAAATAGGCAGGGAGAAGGGGAAAGAGCATCCCAAAAAGATGAAACTGATGAACAATGTCGTTGTGATGACGATATACCTGAGTTGTGAGGTGTCCCATAACCGGAGCTGAGCATGCACAGAAATAAAGATGAATCTGTACACTATAGCCAGAAACATGCAAGACAAGGTAGAAAACTTGCAATCACTTATGAAAGTGAAAAGTTTTCATTCGTAGAGCTAGATAATTGTAACCTATTTGGGGCTTAAAAAGAATTTCTCTAGCATTGCTCATAATTTTTCGTGAGTCAAGTGGCTCCACTTAGGAACCCTAGAAGATGTTTTCAAGAGTGGGTATATATCTATTTCTAAGGGAACTTTTCAATTTTTTCCCCAAGTTTTGTGCTTCCTGATTTTTTCATGTTGATTATTAACCTTAATAAATCTATTTATAATTCACTTACAAAGATGGTACAATAAAGCCCCAAATTATACACATTGCAGATTATAGAATAAGTAGGCTTTCTTTTTCTTTAGTTTTCTTTCATACCATAATGAATTTTCTTCAATGGATACTTTTATGCTTGGTACAGTTGGAGTAAGGGGCTGGGGAACAGAACTATGATGAAGGAGTATAACTCTAACATAAGCAGATACTGCTGTTTGTGGGTCCTTCTCAAAAGAAGCCACGCCTGCCTTCATGAGCTGCTCCAGTTTCCCATAGACTGGCGGCTGTGGGAAGTGGTGTTGCCTACTGAGTGGTGCTGAAGACCTGCTTAGCTCAGCAGATAGAGGGTTGGAGGCCTATATTGTAGTTACACCTACAACTTAGAGATAAAACTAGGCTTAAGATGGTTTTCAGACAGCAATCTAATTGGAAAAGACTAGGCATGGCTGTTTACCTGGTATTTAAATCCTCTATCAGTCTAGAAAAAAAACTGTAACATACTGTTTATATTAATAATATTAATATATGATTATTCAACGTATATCATCTTATATTAAAAAAAAGACGCTACAACATGATTTTCAAATATTCCTTCTTTAAAAACAAACCAAAAAAGTGGATAGTGTTCAATTTAGGTAAAAATCTCCTTCACATTTTACCTTCTTTTCTTCCTTTTTGGTGATACTTTAGCTTTTGCTAAACCTAATGCTAATACTGTTTTAGCCCAATCTCGTTATCATGGTCATTTAACTTCCAAGATGGAGTGACACAGCTTAGAAGACATTTGGGGTTATTATATATCGTTCTTGGAATTAAACTCACCTCAGCAAAAGACATTCAGTCACATGGCCAAACAACGCTTTAGGAATGAGGAGGTACAGGTTTCCATCCTGGTGGTCCCTTGGGATAACCCTTTGGCCAGTGGTTCTCACAGAGTAGCACAATGACCAACAGCATCAGCATTACCTGGCAGCTTGTTATAAATAAATATTCTCTAAGACCATCCAGGCCTCCTGAAATAAACACCCTGGGCATGGGGTCCAGCAACCTGTGTATTAGCAAAGCCTCCAGGTTCTGAAGTACACTAAAATTTCAGAATTTACCCTGCAGTCTCTGTGTCTAAGTTTGCATTTAAGTAAAATAAAGAGGATTAAACTTGATCACTATCCTGGTCCATTTCTTAACAACCTGAGATTCTAAACTTTTCAAAAGCTATGACTACTACTGATGAAAAGAGATTTGGCTGAATTAGCTGTATTTCTTAGGGATGGAAGCATCTTGAAACTAGTTAGCCAAGGTCTGAATGCTGAGGTAAATAGACAACAAACCAGTAGGTTTTATGTTAAACATGAAGACTTCTTCAATGGTACTCACATTTTCTTTATTCACATTATAATAAACAAACCTAGCACTACAATAAAAAGTACCCCTTCAGTACATTCAGTATTTGTATGCTGTTTATAACAATTCTATTTTTGTTGTTGTTCTATCAGAAAAAAAGTGGGACCATTGGACTGCTAGTTTTTAATAACCTGGAGAAGCTTAGAATTCAAGACTCCCTTTGGTAGCTACTGGATAAGAATCATTAAGTATTAAAAAGCATTTAACATGCTAGCAAAAGTTGAATTAAAGCATTTTGACAATAACCATCAAAAGATCACTAAAAAAATGAGCAGAGAAATGACTGAAGAGAAACACTTCTATTGTCCAAAATGGAGACCACCCCATGATTTAAAAATGGACATTTGAGAAATAAACACTTTTGCAGTAAAGAACAAAAGCAGCTGCAAAAATAATCACCCTCTTTATAAGCCAGAATCCAGAGAAGATGTCAGTTTCTGGTGTCTTGGCCAGAGGAAGAGCACATTTACCCTCTACTCAGGCAAGCACAGCCCAGCCCACTGCACAGGGAGGGGCTAGAGGGTGCTGGATGAGGGAAGGAGGCACCAGGCAGCTGGAGAACAGATGCAAAAAAACATAACAGTGCATTAGGCTACCTCATTCGGAAGAATAATGTGATTTGTACTAAACAATATTCCTGTAGCCATTTCTCATCTATATTCCTGTAAAATTAACAAAAGCAACTATTCACTCTGTTCTGGAAGATGCTGTGGATGTGGAAGCTTATTTTAGGTGCTTCTGATCCTGAATTTTGGCAGCATTAGTTTTACTTGGGTCTCTATTTTTCATGAACCACTAATAAGTAAACTTGGTTTCTTTATGTTGGTATTTTTTTGAAAAATAAATGGAAAAGCAACAGGCTTACTTTTCTTACATTTTATATTAGCTCTGATTGGAACTTAATGTTGTGTGTCAGGCAAAAGCAAATATTAACTGGAAGGTTAGTTAAGAATAATTTACAAGGCCTGGTCCTAAACGTTTATATCCATAAGGAAAGTTTGGAAGACTTGCATAGGTATCTGCTCAATAACCACTTTGTTTTAAATGAGCTAACTTTGCTTAGAAAATCAAAAAATTAGCATTTTTGGAAAGTAGGTGTATGATCTGCATGCATTTTTAGATTTTCATAATCACAGTTCCATAAGATCCACGTAGAATTATATGTAAATGAGTGAAGGGCCAAATTCTAGTTTAGTTTTCTGTGAGGACTAATGGGTGTGACGGAGTGGGGTTTAGATTCAGACAGGGTCTCAGCGGCATCACTTCCCAGCCCATGGATGCTGTGAATTGTCTGACCTCTCTGGGTGTCATTGAATTCAGCTATAAACTTTAGCAAATAGAGCTGTTATAAGAACTAAGTGACAATGGGAGTGGGACTATTTCCTATGTGATATCTATTTAATACATAATCCATATATATTAATTTTCTTCCTTTTCATGAATATAATTTCTCTTACACCACCACATGTAAGGTCTTTAGTTCAACAGAATTGTGTTATAGCCATATTCCCTTCCTTCCTTCCTTCCTTCCTTCCTTCCTTCCTTCCTTCCTTCCTTCCTTCCTTCCTTCCTTCCTTCCTTCCTTCCTTCCTTCTCTCTCCTCCTCCCCCTCCTTCTCCTCCTCTTTCTTCTCTCTCTCTATCTCCTTTACAGAAACTCACATTGAGAACTTACTAACAGCTGGATACTCTGCAAGATAATGGATGTTCACTAATATGAGTGACACATTCTGGTTTCCAAAGAGTTCATGGACTCCTTGCCTTTGACATATGATAAATCAATTATGCCAAGAAGGGATGAGTGCTCTGATTGAGAAAGTGGCAGAGGAACTGGGTCAGAAGTTCACAGAAAAACATGTGGGAAAGAGTGTGCTGACATAGGGAAAAACTGATGAATAGGGTGGAATAAGCAGTTTAGGACTTTTGAGGAGCTTTAAATATGACTGAATCTGATGGTGTAAGTTGAAGACTTGAAAAGGGGGGTAAAATAAAGAAGTATAGTGAGGTTAATGATAATGAGCCTTTAAATTTCAAACTGAAATATTAGGATTTTGTCTTAAAAAAGATTTGCAGTTATTGAAGAGCTTTAATTAGAGGAAAGAGATGATTAGATCTGCATTTTTGAAAAAATACCTGCCTCATTGGGTAGGAGGATTTAGAGCAACTAAACCCTTTAGGGTTTACTGGATCCACAACCCTTAGGGCTTCAGAGATCCACAGACCCCGTTAATTACAGATATGATTTTCTGTGTACATGCATTTATACATGTTTTTTTTTTTTTTTGGAGAATCAGATTAACTTGAGGAGTTCATGATTTAAAAAGTAATTAAACAGAGCTATTTACTTAAAAATAAAAAGGAAGAAACTAGTGGTGGAGAGATCACTTAACAAGCCTTTGTATTCATTTAGGTAAGAGATAGAACAAAATGGAGTCAATGAAAATGATCACAAGGAAAGTAGGAATGTTAGGGATATTTCATGAAGTCACATACATTTTTGGTGTCCATTTGGATGTGAAAGATAGAAGAAATTAAGGGTTCTGAAAAGACTTCCAAATTTCCATCTAATTGGCTGTTTTATGGTGAAAGTAATAATGAGGATGGAGCAAATTTCCAAAACATATGGTGAGATCAATTCTGGAATGTTTGATTTGAAAAGTGAGTGGTGTGCCCAGCAGATCCATATCTAAAGAAGCTCAATATAAGGATCTGAAACTGTTAAGAAATCAGAGCTTGAGACATCAGAAGAAAAGGAGATCATAGATGAAACAAAGGAGTTATCACACAGATAGGGAGAAAATATGGTAAAAAACAAACAAACAAACAAAAAAACTAAAATATTTATGATTCAATTACTCCTGATCAGTACAGATTAGAAGAGAGAGAAAGAACAAGGAGGATAGTGGGTCTGAGCTAATTCCTTTTAAAAAGGGTAAAGCAGCTTATCAATAACAGTGGCAGTTAATTGCCATATATGCTGACAAATCAGTTTGGCCTTTATTTTTTCCTTCAGGGGGATCTAATAAGTGGTTGAGTAGAAAGGCTAGCATTGTTTCTCGATTTACATTCCTTTGCTTTTGGTTCCCTCCTTTTTGAATATTTTTAAAGAATAAGCTTATTAGCTACTATTGTGGTTGGAAGAGGCAAAGGAGGGCATGCACAACCAAACAGTAAACATTTCAAGTTCCTGCTTGCATTGTGACCGCTAATATTCTATTAGCCAAGCAATTTATATGGCTAAGCCCAAAAGTAAGGAGCAGGGAACTATATTTTTCCATGAAAGTGAAGGGGGGAATGGCACTGAATAATTTTGAACAACAATTTAACTACTTATCATCAGGGAAATGAAAATCAAAACCCCAGTGAGATACCACTCACACCAGTCAGAATGGCTATTATCTTCTGGGGCATTTATTAGAAGAAAATAAAAACACCCATTCAAAAATAAATAAGTAAATACCTCTAACTTCACTGCTGCTTTATTTACAGTGGCCAAGATATGGAAATAGCCTAGGTGTCCTAGGTGTCCACAGACAGATGCATGGATAAAGGAGATGAGGTATATATAATGGAATATTGCTCATCAATAAAAAGAATGAAATCATAAATCATGCAATTTGTGACAACATGGATGGACCTAGAGAGTATTATGCTAAATGAAATAAGTCAGAGAAAGACAAATACCACATGATTTCACTTACGCATGGAATCTGAAAAAGCAAAACAAATTAACAACAAAATAAAAAGCAGACTCATAGAAACAAAGATCAAACTGATTGTTGCCAGAGGAGAGGAGAGTGGGGGGATGGTGAAAAAGATGAAAGAGAATGTAGTCGATGATATCGTGATAAATTTTCATGGTAACGCTAAGTGTGGTAATCACATGATAAGTTATATAAATGTCAAATCACTATATTGTACACCTAAAACTAACATAATATTGCATACCAACTAAACTAACTAACTAAATAAAAAAATAAGCTACCCCAGCTAAAATTAGCATAAGTATTTTTAATGTGAGTTCTTGTTTTCTCATTGTGCTTAACCTTAAGAACTGTGGAACCATCAGAGCACATTGAGTCTTGCCCACAGTAAATTAAATTTGGAATTTTAAAGCTGGAAGAGATATAATTTTCCTAATCGCATGTATTTGTTGATATTTTGATTAATTGAGCTATTTGTTATAGAAGAATATACTTCAACATTATCACTAGACCAGCAATCATGAGTCATTTATTACTATCGTTAGTCACTACCAAATAGTGAGCTAATTTGCATTTTAGGGAGAGAAGAAATTTATATAAAGTAGGAATAATATTTTTCCCTTAGATAAATCTGACATTCATTCAAGTTATTTTGAAAACAAACAAACAAACAAAACCAACTCTTATATATTGTGATGTATAGCTTCCTATGTCTTAAATAATTGTGTGATGATATTAGAGTTATGAGAATTAAGCAAAGCTTAAATATAATCCCTACTTTGCATACTTTAAAAATAATTACAGTATATTAAGAGAAGGGAATTCAGCAACCCTTAAAAGTAGGATGGGATAAAATAAATGATCACAATGCCTATGAAGAAAAGAAATGTTTCCTTAATTAAGCCAAATTCTGGCTTCCAGAGGCTCAAGTCTATCTACATTCAGAATAACTGATACTATTACAGTTCTTATGGAAAATAATAAGTTCATCTTCTGATTTCAGAGTAAAATTTCACAGTTGTAGTAATTATCATGAATTATACAATGTGTCATAATATAATATTTTAGACATTTTGCTCATAGGAAAACATTTAGCCAATATCAGCTAGTATATAATGAAAACTCAGCAATCCACCAACAAGGTTTTATAAAAGCAATCAAATCTGAACTTATATTAATATATATTTATAGAATGAATGTGAAAGGTCAAAGAATAGTGTCAGATATGAATTTGTGAATAAATATTGTACTATTCCTAAAGCAATTTTCTAGTTCATCATTCTCCTTTTTTATACAATGTATCCAAAATACAGTTTCAAATAGCTGTGATAATATAATTCAGTTATAAACAAGTCATAATTTAACATTATGTAGAATTGATTTTATATACTTTTATTGATATAAATTTATAAATAATTTAACAAGTTGTGTTTTGTTGTTGTCTTCCAGTTTACAAATTTTAGGTAAAGAATAAAAACATTTTTGTCCATGAGATATCAAAGCATGTTTTGGGCCTTAACCCTGAAACAAATTATAGCCTTCTTGTATTTGAAACATGAATATGTTTTATAAGATCTGTTACATTTGAATGACACCTCTATGTGAAATCAAGTTAATGGAAACAGCTATCATACATAGAGATGAGAGTTGCAATTTGTAAAATCAGTGTAATTGCCTAGCTGAATTTTTGTCCTGTCTTTTTCCTTTCACTTTGTAAAACATTTTTTGCATATTACCTCTGACTTTTTTCCATTTCCTTCACCTGAATCGAGATTATTATTGATACCAGTAGGATTACAAGGATACTGACATGCACAAATTTTGGGCATTCAACATTTTTGGCTCCTTTGAAATGAAAAGTATTCTTTGGACTTTGTATGGATCCTCCTGGATTGTTCCCACATGAAGAGTTTTTGTGTTGAAACTGCTAATTGCAGGGCAGTTCTATTGCTCTTGCTTTGGACAAAATCCCTCAGGATTATGAAGATTTCAATCCCTAAACCCCTGGAGTTCAACTCTGCATGCTTCACCTAATGAAGAAAACCTAAGCAGATGTCTGTTCGGTCTGCTTTGTACATGTGATGAAAGAGTCCAGAACAAAATAACTTTCGGGGGGTATGTTGGTGAGTCAAGAGAGAAGGCAGCTGACAAAGGAGGAAAAGAAAAAGTGGTGACACTAAAATAATTACATATCTGTCAATTCCTCTTTTTCCTGTTAAACACTCACCTATTTTTCCCCCCTGTGAAAAGTTCATTTAAAGCTGTCTCTCTCTAGCTATATAAAAAAAGCAGAATGCATTCAATAGTATAATACAAATCCAGAATGTTTTCAAATTTCCCTCTTTTGTGGGTTTTGATAGTGACAGCTCTATAATTAGAGATAACAAAAAAGAAGGGAATTAATAAGATTCAAATACAGGGTCCCAGACAGAAATCTGGAGTTGGGAATAGGGGAGGAAAGAAAATCAAGGGTTGTAAATCATATAATCTTATTTTAGAGTGGAAAGTTAGATGTTTAGATTTTATACAACTAGTTATTTGTTTAGATTTTATATGAGTTAGAAGTTCAGATTTCTGTAGGTCACAGAAACCTTAAAAATTGATACTCAGACTCCAATGCATATTTATTGATATGAAGTACAAATTTGGTCAAAAGTTCCACCAAATATTGGTGCATTAAGATGTCTCCACTGCTAATCATCTTCTGGAGCATAGATTAATTAAATATCACTCTCATCATTAGAACAAAAGACTTGGGGATTGGTACAAGCACCTGCTCTATATCAGGAAGGTGGTATTTATAATTATCTTAAGCAAAAATCACTTACTTTCATCCAGGGGGCTCTTCTCCCTTTTTCAGACATGTTCTTTCATTCTTTACTTATTATTATTATTATTATTATTATTATTATTATTATTATTATTAAATTAACCCATTTGGTGTTCTAAAGGATTTAAAAAGTCATGCAGAATATGTTTGTTTTTTAATTTTTTTAATATATTTTATTGATTTCTTACAGAGAGGAAGGGAGAGAGATAGTTAGAAACATCGATGAGAGAGAAACATCGATCAGCTGCCTCCTGCACACTCCCTACTGGGTATGTGCCTGCAACCAAGGCACATGCCCCTGACTGGAATCGAACCTGGGACCCCTGAGTCCGCAGGCCGATGCTCCATCCACTGAGCCAAACTGGTCAGGGCTGTTTTTTAATTTTTTACAAAATTAAAAAATTTTGTAAAAAATTTTTTCTATCATATTGTCTGTCATATTGTATTGTATGTTCTCCTACTTATTTTCTTTACTTATTTAACTTAACGTCTTCTTCTAGATATTTCTGATTAAGAGTAATAGGTTTTCAATTGTGATCTTCCATTCAGCAAGTAAACCAACAAAGACAATAGCACTGAAAATTATTTAGATGTTCATTTAGTCATTTATTACGTGTAGATACAAATCGCTTGTCGAATGTACATTTCATGGGGTGTATCTTTAACAAATAACTTTAAGGAAACATATTCAAAATTCAAAATTGAAATAGTTATCAGGAAACTGGCTTTAGTTATCAATTCTGAGACTTTTTTCACCTTCTTACCAATTCATTTTGAATATTTGTTGACAATGCAGGTCTCTGTCATTGAGGCACTAAAAAATAAGTGGAGAATATTAGCAACTAAGAGTATAATAATTCGATATGAGTTCTAAGAGCTCCAAGAAATTTGTAAATGTATAATGGGTCATGGAGATAAAGATACAAAACCATTGGTTCTACCTGGGGTGATTAGGAAAGCATTAGAGAGATAAGAAAGAAAATCTTTAGCCCAGAATCTTATAAGACAAAAATTCTTCAGCAATCAAAAGGAAAAGGGTACTCCCTCCAGGTGTAAGATTTAGCCTAGTCAAAGGCAGGATGGACGCGGAGTGCAAGGGAAGCAGTTGGAGGCTCTGATACACAAGGTTCTAGATCCAGATAGCCCAAAAGGTACAATTATCAGTGAAGAAAAACTTTGTTAAATGGAAAAATCTTTAACTTAGAGACTAAAGGCTTTCAAACTTTAGTGTCATAAATTCATCCACGGAGCTGTTACAAGGCAAATTATTTGGTCTTGTCTTCAGATATTTGCATTCAAAAGATCTAAATTGGGACCTAGAAATCTGCATCTTCATAATTAGCTCCAGTCAGGACTGTTATAGGCAATGGGAAGCCATTGAAATATTTGATTAGTGAAGTGACACAATCTGAGGTAGATTGTAGGATGATAACTCTGTCTCCAATAAGAACAATGCTATGGAAAGGGAAGACTCTTTAAATTATTTCTAAAATGTTATTACAAACATTGTGCATGGCCTCATTCATTTTCTGTAGTATGTTGTGTTTTTCTTTTTCAAAAAGCAGGGGTTTGATTCCCCTTATAGTTGATTGTTAAGGAGAGTTTTTATCTCTCCTTGTGACTTGATATCTAGTCCTTAGATTAAATCTATAAAACAACTAATATTACCCATTGTTTCTGTACTCCAGCGAAGTCAAATATAAGTCTTGCATTAAATCTATATTTAGCCTTAGGTTTTAAGAAAGATATTTTTCATGATTGTGCTTTGTGTTATTGTTATTTCTTAAATCTTTGTCCTGTATTTGTAGCTTTCATGGCAAGCTACCTCCTAATTTTTTAGAGAAATAATGAACACTAAAAATTTAATGAATAATCAATGTTTGGTTACTTTTAAAAAACTTCAGTAGTGCCTTTGCTATTTCTTCTGGCCTCAAAAAATATGGGAGAAAATTATTTGCATGTTTGTGTGTTTTTCCCCCGATAATTATACAGGAGCTATGGCTACTGAGTAAACCAATTAAGTTACATTTGCAATGAGTAACATAAAACAATAATTAGGATTGGGCTATTGACTTGTTATGAATCTTTGATTTAGTCTTCATTTAAAAAATAACAAATTAAGCATCAAGGTGTTCACCTCAAATATATAATTCAGATGAATCAAGTTTCATGCCCAACTCAGTATGCAAAGCCATAAAATGTCAAAATATTCTTCAATAGTATTTGCATTATTTATTTTTTAATATATTTTATTGATTTCAGAGAGGAAGGGAGAGGGAGAGAGAGATAGAAATATCAATGATGAGAGAGAATCATTGGTTAGCTGCCTCCTAAATGCCCCGTATTGGGGATCTAGTCTACAACCCGGCTGTGTGCCCCTGCTGCCCATGAATCAAACCATGACCTCCTGGTTCATAGGCCAGTGCTCAACCATTGAGCCACACCGACCAGACTACATGCATCATTTTAAGTTAATCTAAACATCTTTATTGCAAAGGGTATGTTTTTTTTTTTTTTTAAGTAGAAATGTTTTTCTGCCTCAGTAACCTCTGTTGTTCTTTATTGAATTCCTCTCTCCTTATCAACTCATTTGCAGCCTGCACCATTCTAAAACTCATTTATTTTTCAAGCTACCTCCTGTACTTTATTATTTATTTATTTTACTCTTTCACCTCTGGATAATTCTTTTTTTTAAAAAAAAATATATTTGTATTTATTTCAGAGAAGAAGTGAGAAGGAGAGAGAGATAGGAACATCAATGATGAGAGAGAATCGTTGATCAGCTGCCTCCTGCAGGCCCCACACTGGGGATCCAGCCAGCAACCCAGCATGTGCTCTGACTGGGAATCAAACCCGACCTCCTGGTTCATGGGCAGATGCTCAACCATTGAACCACGACATCCGGGCTGGATAGTTCTTTCTGCCTCCTTTATCTTATGTTTTCTTTGATGTTTGTTCTTTTAAAAATTTCAAACTTTTTTTTAGTTTCTCTCCAGATAATTATTTTCTTTGTAGTGAATCTTCAACAATCAGACTGACTCTTGTTTTCACAAATTTTAAAATATTTTTGTGTCTATTGCTTACCATTCTTTAGTGCCTCATTTTCTCTATACGTTAGCAAACCATCAGCCTAAGTTATGTATTTCATGACCTTGACAGTAAAAATATAAGTGTATATAAAATGTATAGGCTGAATTTTACAGGTGGCTCTATTAACACACCTTTAAATCTAAGACCTCTAAGAATTAGCAATTTGGTCATTGCTTCTGATTCCTCAACAACAGGCTGTGAGTTTATATAAAAGCTTGTTTGAGAAGAAACAGTTAGTACTTATCCCAATAAATAAGATGTGAATTCCTAGAAATTAATAGAAACAAATTGCAATTTTTTAAAAAATATGTTTTATTGATTTCTTACAGAGTGGAAGGGAGAGAGATAGAGAGTTAGAAGCATCGATGAGAAGAAACACCCATCAGCTGCCTCCTGCATACCTCCTACTGGGGATGTGCCCACAACCAAGGTACACGCCCTTGACCGGAATCGAACCTGGGACCTTTCAGTCCACAGGCTGACACTCTATTCACTGAGCCAAACCCATTAGGGCCAAATTGCACTTTTTGAAAGGCTTAGGAATAGTGGCATGTTACTTGACAAGTTTATATAATAGAAAATAAAGTAGCTAAGGCATTTTATTAATTCACTTAGCTGAGTACACAAAGTGACTTTGAATCAGCCCATCTCAGAAATATTTTTCCATAAATACAGATGGAAGACCAAAACTGGAATCACACCGTAAATTTATAGACTTTTTAAGGTTCTACTAATGAGGATATTTTAAGGTTTTATTAATGAGCCAATTAAATTGAAAGTGAATGCTTTAGAATGTTTTTTATATTAAAGACTAGAAGCCCAGTGCAAAATTCATGCACTGGTGGTGGGGGTGGTCCCTCAGCCTGGCCTGCTCCCCCTCACAGTCCAGGACCCCTCACTCTTTACTGCCCGCCTGCTCGCTCTTCCTTACCTCTCAGCTAACTGCTCCTTAGCGCTGCCACTGGAGGTGGGAATGGCTCCTGCCACCACCTCTTCACTCACCAGCCATGAGCCCCGCTTCTGGCTGAGCAGTGCTCCCTCTGTGGGAGTGCACTGACCACCAGGGGGCAGCTCCTGTGTTGAGTGTCTGCCCCCTGGTGGTGAGTGTGCATTATACCAACCAGTCGTTCCGGTTGTTCCCCCATAACTGTTGTTTAGCCTTTTATTATATAGACTAGAGTCCCGGTCCACAAATATTTGTGCACTTGGGGGGGCGGAAGGGCACTCAGCCCGGCCTGTGCCCTCTCACAGTCTGGGACCCCTCGGGAGATAACGACCTGCTAGCTTAGGCCTGCTCCCGGGTGGCAGAGGGCAGGCCCAATCCCTCGGTGCAGCCCCTGGTCGGGCTCAGAGCAGGGCTGATTGGGGAGTTGGGGCGCCGCCCCCTGTCATGCACAGAGCAGGGCGGATCAGGAGGTTGCGATGACACCCTCAGTCACACTTGGGGTAGGGCCGATTGGGGGGTTGGGCACCGCCCACTGTCACACTCAAGGCAGGGTCAATGGGAAGGTTGCAGCATCACCCCCTGTCACACACAGAGCAGGACCAGTCAGGGGGTTGGGGTGCTGCCCCCTGTCACTCACAGAGCAGGGCCAATCAGGGGGTTAGGGAGCTCCCCCCTGTCACTCACAGAGCAGGGCCAATCAGGGGGTTAGGGAGCTCCCCCCTGTCACACACAGAGCAGGGCCGATGGGGAGGTTATGGCTCTACCCCGTCACACACAGAACAGGGCCCGTGGGGGGGGGGGGCATTGGGGCGCCACACCCTGTCACACACAGAGCCACAGGGCGATCGGGGGGTTGGGGAGCTCCCCCCTATCAGGCACAGGGCAGGGCTGATTGGGGTTTGGGGAACCTTCCCCTGTCATGAACGGAGCAGGGCAGATAGGGAGGTTGTGGCCCCACCCCCTGTCACACACAGAGCCACAGGGCGATCAGGGGGTTTGGGTGCTGCCCCCTGTCATGCTGATCCCAGTGCCGGGAGGCCTCACGGCTCCACTGATCCCGGTGCTGGGAGGCATATTACCCTTTTACTATATAGGATAGAGGCCTGGTGCACGGGTGGGGGCTGGCTGGTTTGCCCTGAAGGGTGTCCTGGATCAGGGTGGGGGTCCCCACTGCGGTGCCTGGCCAGCCTGGGTGAGGGGATGATGGCTGTTTGCAGCTGGTCACACACCCTTCAGGGTGGGGGTCCCCACTGGGGTGCTTGGCCAGTCTGAGTGAGGGGCTGGGGGCTGTTTTCAGGCTGGCAGATGACTGAAGCTCCCAACCGCTCCTTTTTTTCTTTTTTCTTTTTATTCTGGGCCAGCTTTAGCTCTGAGGCTTGGCTCCAGCTCTTAGGCCTCCACTGCTGAAAGCAGGTATCTGGTTTGTTTGGGTTCTATAATCGAAACACTGTTTCAACTCCAGCTCTGAGATCCCAGTTGGCTGAAAGCAGTTTTCTGGGGTTTTGTTTAGCTTCTATATTTGTAACAATGTTTCAAACTGCAAGCTCAGAGGCCGGCAGCGACAAGCATTCCGTTGGCTTCCTCTGTCACTGGAGCAAGCAAGCCTCATGTTTGCTTCAAGTTGCCTGGCTGCTGGCCGCCATCTTGGCTGGCAGTTAATTTGCATATCACCCTGATTAGCCAATGGGAAGGGTAGCAGACGTACGGCTAATTACCATGTTTCTCTTTTATGAGATACGATAATTTGTTAAAGGAGATGGAATTTGACATATGTTTAGCGTTTTTATCAAATGACCTGCAACTAAAATTTCTAAGTAGATTATTGCAACCTACAGCCTTGAAGAAATTTACAGAAAATATAGAAAATATTGCATCAAGACAAAAACCACCACATCACAGTGAATAATATATTTTTACCTAATAACACGGTTCATATTTTATATGAACCCCAACTCTTTAAATATTTTATGTATTCTAATTAAAAATACTGAATTGATGTTTATCATATTCAAATAAGTGAGTACAGTGAGTGTGTCATCATTTCCATTTTAAAGTCTTAGGAAAAGTACAGATAATGATTATTTAAATTATTTGAGAGTATATAGCTTTCCCATATATTAAGAAAATCAGAAAGCCCATTTTCATTATTGGATTTTAGAAATTTTACTTTCTTACAGATTTAAAGCTGCTTGAGCAAAATAATTTTTAAACCCTAAAACTCTACTTGATTTCTCTCTTCGCAGAGCTGTTAAAAATAATAATCTACTCCAATAAATTTTAAAGAAACGGCCAGGAACTATAACAGAATAAAAATACACTTGTAAAAGTGATATACCTGGTAATCACAAGAGTAATTTCTTTTTGCTGAACTATCAATCCCAGGTCTTAATTCAGTTATATTTATCACTATAAGATTCATAAAACTCCTTCAAGTTTTTATGGATCTTTTAACACAACAGCCTGTTAAATAGTAATAGAAATGGTTAACTTTTTTACAGATTACCTGTGTTTTGAGGTCATATTTTATAATGTGCTATAATGTACCCATATGTAGGGACTAAAATCAAACATGTAATATTTGGCCTTGTCCTTTACTGATTTATGATACTTCTCCCTTGAGATGTTTTATTTACCAATAAAGGTGCAAGGTTTTCTGACATATCAAAAGAAGATTGTTTAGTTTTTTTCTATTACATTTCCCGTGCTTCCTAGTTGTTGCTAGTCAGTGGTGACTCTTGGCATAATATACTATGTTCAAATATTTTAGGGTTTCCTAAAAGTTGACAATCTTTGGAATTAGAATAATACCAAAATAAAATAAACTGCTCATTTGTTGTTTCATCAAAAGTTGTACAGGTTTTAGCAAAGTAAAAAGAGCAAATCAATACTTTTCTAGTAAATATTTAAGAGACTTAACACCAAAATTAGTTAAGCTGTGACACAATGAAAATATGCCATCAGATGAATAATAAAAACTTATCCTTATCAAAAAATTCAATTCATTACTTTAAGACAAAGCTAAAGATTCAACTTAACTACATATTTCTCCACTTCTTCCATTTTATCCTTGTTCACTCATGTAACTGACACTGAAATCATAAGTTCAAGTACTCATACACCACAAAACAACTTCCAAGGAGCCACAGAAACTCAATTTACTCTTATTGATCGCTAATTTCAGTTTCTTTTCTTGCAGAACAATTGCACTCTCCAGACTTTGCAGAACCCCCCTGCCTGTGTTTCCAGTCTCTACAACAGGCTGTTACCCTTTCTTTCTTCCCTTTTCTTTTGAGGAAATGATTCACTGTGACAGAAACATCAGACTCTTAAGGGATAGCTTACATACAGTTAAATATTAAATATATCATTTATAAATGAACTGGTATTCAGTTTTTCTACATGTTGGTGAACTCAAAAGTTCATTCCTTTCTTACAGTTTCATTTTTCACTTAGAGTTTCTATTCAAAATTATTTTATATCAGTTTCAGGTGCACAGCATAGTGGTTAGATAAGTGCATACTTTATAATGTATTCCCCCTGATATTTCTAGCACCCACCTGGTATCATACATAGTTATTACAATACTATTAACTATATTTTCTATGCTGTCCTTTACATCCCTATGAATATTTTGTAACTACCAGCTCTTATTTCTTAATCCCTTCACATTTTTCACCCAGTCACCCACTCCTCTTCTCTTGGCAACCATCAATCTATTCCATCTATGAGTCTATTTATTCTTTTCTTCAGATTCCACATGTAAGTGAAATCATATGTTATTTATTTTTATCTGAATGACTTTTTATGAGTGGATAAAAAGACTGTGAATATATATACATATATATATATATATATATATATATATATATATATATATATATATATATATATATATATATATATATATAACTTGGCCATAAAAAGAATGAAATATTACCATTTGAAACAGCATGGGTGAATATAGTGGATATTATGATAAGTGAAAAGTTTTCATTTGTGTTGGTTCCCAAAATGATCCCCAAAACAAGGACAAGATGATAGGGAAGAAAGAGGTAAACCACTTAAAAATGGTAGGTGGCAGGTTTAAGAAGGAAGGGAAATTACTTAAGAGGCTTGTCTTGGGTGACGCAAATATGACTAGATTTATGTATGCACCTGGCCACCAGAATCCTAAGTGTTTTGTAGAAGCCTTACCTGGGTTCAGTCACGTATACCATCCAGATGGACTCAATACTATATTGCTTTCTCAGGGCTACATATTTTTATTTTATTTTTTTTAATATATTTTATTGATTTTTTACAGAGAGGAAGGGAGAGAGATAGAGAGTTAGAAACATCGATGAGAGAGAAACATCGATCAGCTGCCTCCTGCACATCTCCTACTGGGGATGTGCCCGCAACCAACGTACATGCCCTTGACCGGAATCGAACCCGGGACCCTTCAGTCCGCAGACCGACGCTCTATCCACTGAGCCAAACTGGTTTCGGCAGGGCTACATATTTTAAAACAACCTTCCTTCCCTCCCTCCCTCCCTCCCTCCCTCCCTTCTTCCCTTCTTCCCTCCCTCCCTCCCTCCCTCCCTCCCTCCCTCCTTTCCTTCCTTCCTTCCTTCCTTCCTTCCTTCCTTCCTTCCTTCCTTCCTTCTTTCCTTCCCTCTCCCTCTCCCTCTCCCTCTCCCTCTCCCTCTCCCTCTCCCTCTCCCTCTCCCTCTCCCTCTCCCTCTCTCTCTCCCTCTCTTTTTAAGAAAGAGATAGAGAGAGATATAGAAACATCAATGAGACACATAAATTGGCTGCCTCCTGCACACTCTCTACTTGGGATTAAACCCCAAACCTGAGCATTTACTCTGGGAGTCAAACCCCAGACCTTTTAGTCCACGGAGCTATGCTCAATCCACTGAGCCATACCAGTCAGGTTTGAAAATGGTGGGCAGAATGTACAGTCCTGTGAGAGGGGCAGGGGATAAGGTGCCTCTTATTGCCCAGGTCCAGCTTGTGGGTCAATCTGTGATCATATCTTCTTAATGGCCTTCTACAAAACTTAATTCCTTGTGGCTCTTAATCTTACGCATCCCCCTCTTTCACTGTGTGCCTTGAGTGATCAGCAAGGGGTTTCACTAGTACGGAGGGGGCTTGTTGGGTGGCTCTCTGGCTACACTGGAGGCTGAGACTGTAGCAACAGAAAAAAGAGATTGAGATCATTTTTTCCAAAATAAGTAACAATTTTTTACACCAATAGCTTCATGATCCAAACCACTGATTTATTAAGTCCCCTCCTTGAGGTTGGATCAGTCAAAGGCATTCACTTGTGTCCTCATGTAATTTAATAAAGATTCCACATTAGCAGACTCATAAACACATAGCATTCTGTTTGATTAATAGCGTGGGTTCCTCCTTACGAGGCAATAATAATGTCCAAGGCCACTCTATTTTGGAGAACAATTTGTCTCATTAGATACTTTTCAGTGTTCAGTAAGGATAGTCTTTGCAGGCTATTATTTCAGATGTGCCTGGTGAATGTAGGAAGGGTTTCAATGTGTGTGCCCATGATTGCCTGAGACTGGCTTAAGACAATATAATTTTAAGGTCAAGTTGAAGACATTAGAAGGGTGTAAGGTAAAGTTTTGCCTCCCATATGTGTGCCTGGTGAAAAACTTAAGGAAATTAGGTGAGTAAAACAAACTCTGAATCCACATTCACTGTCTTTCATTTTATTGTGAGGACTAGTGCCGAGGGGGAGAGGGGGTTCCCTCAGCCCAGCCTGCACCCTACCCAATCTGGGACCCCTTGGGGGATGTCAGACTGCCAGTTTAGGCCCGATCCTCAGGGACATCCCTCTTGCAATCTGGGACTGCTGGCTTCTAACTTCTCACCTGCCTGCCTTCCTGATCACCCCTAACTGCCCTCCCCTGCCTGCCTGATCTTGCCCCCAACTACCCTCCCCTGCTGCCCTGGTTGCCCCCAACTGCCTCTGCCTCAGCTTCCACCACCATGGCTTTGTCTGGAAGGAAGTCAGATGTCTGGAAGATGGCTGGTTGACCTGGTCTAATTAGCATATTACCCTTTTATTAGTATAGATAGATTATATAAGATAAGATTGCTTAAATGGGTAGAGAAAGCCTTTTCAGCAGGGGGGATGCTCTTGGTAGACAAAAACACATAATCCCTATATCTGGACTGATAGCCAGCCATATGAACTATACTGCCAAAGCAGTCATTAAAAAATTGAACCACTTTCTTACACCTTATACCAAACAGCTGTTGCCCTCAAACCCTTCCTCAGCCCCCACCTTAGGTTCTGCCTTTGTAGTTCACCCAGATTAGGTTCTGATTGGTCAGTTTCTATGCCAGTCAGAGTCAAAAGCTCCACCTCCTAGGCAGCCATTGGCTCTTGGAACTTCACCCAGATTTAGTTATGATTGGTTGGTTTCTAGGCCAGTCAGCACCTCCGGGCCTATCTCTTGATCTGATCAAAGAGGCGGGGATGATCAGCAGCCCCCAGAGAGGCCCAGAGAGAGAGAGAGAGGCAACAGCTGATCAACAGCTGCCACGGAGGCTGGGGATCAGACCCTGCCTCTCTCTCTGCAGGCCTCTCTCTGGGCTTGATCCGCAGTCCCCTCACAGTCAGTGCTGGGTTGCTGAGCTGGCACTGGCTCCAGTCAGCGCTGGGTCGCCATGGCAACCCAGCACTGACTTCCAGTGCTCGGTTGAGCCTTCAGTCATTCTGGATGTTATGGACCCTGGCTCTTTATATATATATATAAAGAGAGAGAGAGAGAGAGAGAGAGAGAGAGAGAGAGAGAGAGAGAGAGAGAAGGAACCTTTGTGCACTGTTGGTGGGATTGTAAATTGGTATAGCCCTTATGGAATACAGCATAGAAATTTCTCAATAAATTAAAAACAGAACTATCTCATGATCCATCAATCCACTTCAGAATATATATATATATATATATATATATATATATATATATACAAAGAAAATGAAATCAGTGTTTTAAAGAGATATTTTCATTCCTATGTTCACTAAAACAGTATTTCAAAAGCCAAGATATAGAAACAACCTAAGTGTCTATTGATGGATATTTTTTTTTTAATGTGGTGTATACACATATGCACACACATGCACACAATGAAATATTCCAAATTGCAAAAAAAAAGAAAATTTTCTATTTGCAACAACATGGATGAGACTGAAGGACCTTATATTAAGAAAATTAAGGCAGAGAAAAGACAAAGTTGGTTTTCACGTATGTGGAACCTAAAATGAAAAAGGAAAACTCTTGGAAACAAAATAGAATGGTGGTTGCTATGGAATGGGAGGTGGGGTGGGAGAAATGAGTGGATGTTGGTCAAAGAATACAAACTTGTATTTAAAAGACTAGAGGCCCAGTGCATGAAATTCGTGCACAGTGGTGGGGGTTCCCTCAGCCTGGCCTGCACCCTCTCCAATCCGGGACCCCTCGGGGGATGTCCAACTGCAGTCAGACATGCCTCTTGCAATTCAGGACCGCTGGCTCCTAACCGCTCACCTGCCTGCCTGCCTGATTGCCTCTAACCCTTCTGCCTGCCTGTTTGATTGCCCCTAACTGCTCCCCTGATGGCCTGATCACCCCTAACCTCCTCTGCCTCAGCCCCACACCTAGGACCCAGGCTTCCTTCCTCCGGCCGACCACAGGCACTTGGGACCCAGGCCGGTTTTCCCCAGGCTGCAGCCACAGCCGCTGGCACCAGGGACCGGGGTGAGAGACTTCAGCTTCTCCTGGGCAGCAGGGACTGTGGGGTGGGCGGCTTCGGCTTCTCCTGGGCTGCAGCTGCAGAGCTGGTGCCTGGGACCATGGGCAGGCAGCTTTGCCTGCCCAACTTTGTCAGGAAGGACATCTGGAAGATGTCGGTCTAATTAGCATATTACCCTTTTATTAGTATAGATGAGTACACTTTGGAAAACTAATATACTGTAGTTTGACTAGAATTTTTTGTTTGTTTATTTTAGCTTAATTGAAGTATAAATGATACACAAAACTTAAGATATTTAAAGTGTACGTTGTTAACTTGATATGCATATACATTGTGAAATAATCCCCTCATTAAGTTAATTAGCACATTCACCACTTCATGTATATATCTCTTTTAAGCCCTATTTTCTCAGCAAATTTCAATGTAGAATACAGTGTTATCAACTGTAGTCATGATATTTACATTAGATTCCTTAGATCTATTCATTGTATAGCTGAAAGCTTTTACCCTTTACCAACCTCTCTCAAATTTAGATGATTTAACGGAAAATACAAGGAGTATTCTGGATTAACTGTATCGGTCCAATGTAATCACAAGAATCTGTATGGGCAGAGTGATGGGCAGAAAGCGCCCCCTTGCGGAATCACCCTCTCAGTGTGTTAGGTCGCTGCAGTCGGTGGAGGGTGATTCTCAGAAGGTGCAGCTGTGAGCTTTGGAAACCAACACTCAAAGCAAGTGGAGGAGGTTGTACCCACACAGTAGCGGGGCTTTCCGGACAAGGTCAGATTCCTCGGGTAGCTCCGCGGGGAGGGCAAGCTGAAATTCTTGGACTAAGACAGTGATGGCGAACCTTTTGAGCTCGGCGTGTCAGCATTTTGAAAAACCCTAACTTAACTCTGGTGCTGTGTCACATATAGAAATTTTTTTGATATTTGCAACCGTAGTAAAACAAAGACTTATATTTTTGATATTTATTTTACATATTTAAATCCATTTAACAAAGAAAAATCAACCAAAAAAATGAGTTTGCGTGTCACCGCTGACACGCGTGTCATAGGTTCGCCATCACTGGACTAAGATGAGCCTTTTGTACACTGATGCAATAAGTTCTGATATTCTAATGTACAGAATTGTGACTATAGTTAATAATACTTTATCTATACTTGGAATTTGATAAAAGAGTAGATATTATGTGTTCTCATCACAGAAAAATAGTAACTACTTATTAAAATTTATTTTAATTAACTTGATTACGGTAATCATTTTACAATGTATTACATATATCAAAATATTGCATTGTATACTTTTAATATATATAATTTTATTTTTAATTATATATTTCAATGAAACTGATAAATATAATAATAAACATTAAATTAATTGGGCAATGCCATTGTTGACAAGAGAAAAGCATTTGCAGTTCATATTTCAGTAAAGATTTAAAGCTTGATTTGAGATCTCTAAGAAGGTGGTGGATATTTTGCCGTTAGTATGAGTTGCAAAGAATATTAATATGGTAAAAACAAAACAAAAACAATCATTTGTTAGTGATACTCATAGAAATAGAATATTTTCACTTAAATGCAAACAAACTTCAGTTTTGATACAGATTATAAACTGAACATAATATAGGAAATATTAGCTGATATTCTTCATTCAAAACATTAATTTATCTATTTGTACATAGTTTAGTACTGAGGAAGTGTTTGTTTAACATGAGGTAGGAAGAGAGAGGCTATATGATTTCTACCATAGAGTAGTGAGTATCGAGTTTTCACACCCAGATTCCAGTCACTTCCCTCAGCTATGTGGCCTGCAAGTGTAGCCTCGGTGAGTCATTTATCACCGCTTCCTCCCTAGATAACTAAGGTTAATGGTAAAATCTGCCCTTGTCCCTTTCAATGTTGTGAAGGTCAAATAAGATAACTCACGAAGATGCTATAACTCTATACAACTATGTTGTTGGTGGTGTTGCTGGTGTTGTTGTCGTCATCATCATCATCATCATCATCATCCAAGTAAGACATTAAGTACTGATTATTTATAGTATTTGGAAAGGGCAAATAATGACTTTCTGAATAGATAGCAATAGGAAAATGGCAATATTAATTTGTTGACCATATTAGGCAGTTCTTAATCTGAAATTTTTCCAGAGACAATGCAGAATTAAAAAAACTAGGTGCTCAGTAATATACTTTTGATTTAAGATGCTTATTTCTTTTTTTTTTTTACATTTTTTATTTTTTTTATTTATTTTTTTTATTGCTTAAAGTATTACAAAGGGTATTACATATGTATCCATTTTATCCCCCCGCCCTAGACAGTCCCCTAGCCTCCCCTATCACCCAGTGTGCTTATTTCTTTTAGTATTAAACTTACACAGTCTCTCTTCTTTTTGTTGTTATTACCTGGCATTTAAGCTCATACAATAGTTGTTTGGGAACTAATTTTTTAAAAAAACTCTAGAAGAGAGTAAAGGATGAAGAAAAAAATCTACCACACTCTCACCTTTTCACATGACATTTCCAACATTTCCAAATCCCAAGTCAGATGTTAACTAGAGATTAGTTTAGTTAACAGATCTTTCAATTACTTAAAAGTAAATGCAGTATTTCAAGCACCGTTTAGGCTATGTTATAGGGAGACTTGATGATTTTAAATTATTTGACAATGGATTTGAACTAAATCATTTCCTTTCTACAGTATGCCTTTATTAAAAAAAAAGTGGATTTCAGAAATACCATATTTATTCTTCCTCAACAAAATTTTAAATCAACTATGTAATATGATACTTTATTAACCCATAGTTTAGATTATTATTACTTGCTATTGTAGTTCATTTTTTCAAGGAAATAGTACATGACAACATTTTGTTTTAATCATGGCATGTGTTATAATTTGTGATTGAAAGTTCTGAGTAAATGTTCATACATATCCTTTTCTTAACCATCACTGCCCTAATGAAAGAGTAGGTTGCTCCAAACACCATCCAAATTGAATGTCTAATTTGGATTTGTTAGCTTTTTCCCCTAAAATAATAGACTCAGTGATAGTTTTCTTCAGCAATAAAAAATGTTATGAAAAGTGTAGGATTGATCTTTATGATCTTGAAGATCGATCTTGCCTAATGTCTTTAAGTGTATCTAAGACATTTTTGTTTCATAAGTAATTACACTGCTATATAATTTATGTTGTATTTTACTTTGTCATGAGTGATATGAAATCATATTCCTAAAAGAGAAATTGTCCTCTCTCTTGCTAATGTCTTGCCAGATTTTCACATTTCCCTGAAGGCTCTATTGCCTACTTGCTACTGGTTTTGAGTGATATTATAATAATAGAGCGTTATTCCTGATTATAATTCATTTTGTTTGTATATCAATTTTGCAGCATTTGAATGTATACAAAGAATACTAATCACCGTACTGTATGTATTTAATCTCTGTCATAAAGAACCATCTCTATTTGCATATGTATAATTCTCAAAACTATTTGCATAAAGAGAAAGTAAGACACCTTGATTACTAGTAATCTTTTCACAATTTATAAGGTTTTACACTTGAAGATGATTTTTCCCCATAATTATTTTTGTTGTCTTCTCAGGTTGAGTTTCCTCTCATTTATGCCCATCTTAGGGGAGGTATCAATAGTAGCAATTATTCAAGAAGGCAAAATAGAGAATCTCAACCAAAAATTGCCAATGCTAACTAATCAACTGTCAATTTATGAATATGCTCAGAAGAACTCTCAATCTGGGAAGCTAAAAACTTAATGACTTACCCCTTTCACTATCATGTCTTTCTTCTCCTCTTCCAAGATCATAAAAAAGTAAGTTATCAAAGTTCTAATGTTTTACACATAATACATAAAATTACATATACATTTTACATAAAATTTTACCAAATCTTGTTTAACAAAGAGCTAAACAAATTTTAAAAAAAGAAGCTACAAAACAAGTTACATTTTCAGAAAAAAAGTTGACAGAGCATATTCTGTCCCTCCTCTCTTTAATTTTCTCACAATTACCTTACTCAGAAATGTAAAAATCTGCAACCACTTCCCATCTATAAAAATGCTGTGAAACGTCTGTGTTCTAGTTCTGAGGCAAGAAACAAGCTAAACCAGGTAACTTTGGTTGGGTTTTATTAGGGTTTTCAACGATCATTATCAATCTCTACTACAGTGACAGCTGTTGAAGGTCGTGCTTTTGGAAACCAACCTGCCACTTTATTTTTCTCCTGATCACACTGAATCTCTGAAGATCATATCCCATGTCTCATTCCATCAGCTTTAATATAGCCAGTAATGTTCTATAATAATGAACACTCTCCTTTCTTCATTTTGGTGACATTTTTATATTAAATTTCCTTCAGCTTTAATATCTTTGTTGAAATATATTATAAAGTAATTTTTCATATAATGAGATATAGGCTATAATGAAATACAGGATAATAGAAGGAACTAATTAGTAACCCAACCTTCTAACACATAGGATCTCTGAAGTTTGTCACTATGTTTGTTTCCAAAGTTCTTTGAATTCATGTCCCTCCTACCATTTTGTTGAATCTCCCAGATGTGTCTAGACACATTCAAATTCGTAGACGTGTTGGGGATTCTACAACCTATTTATTTGTGAGATTTTTGCATTATCTCACAAGCATGAGAATGTAAGTCAACACTGTTATTATCCCTATTTTGCACATGAACAAACTAAGAATTAAGAAAGTTAAATAACTTGCCCAACATACGGTGCCTGGTAAGCCTGACCCTTGAGCTGCCCAATCACATTCTGAATCTCATGCACTTCACAGTTTATTTTCTCAGTTGCAGTGTTATCAGGACCTGCCTTAAAATGGAATAGAATGAAAATAATGGCATGAGCATTTTTAACATATTTTTTATTTGAAACTGATAACTCTGTAAAATGTGCAGGAAAAATATTTTAGTTCCTTAAATAATTGTGCCAGGACAGGCAAACTGGAGTATGTTCACTGTAATTGTAAGGGGCATTGACCACATTTCTATTTGTTTTTTAGAAATAATTGCCTGCCTTCATATCATTATGTGCTTATCTGTAAAGACCCATGATGTTATTTTGGATTAGGTCTATTTCATTTTTTTTGTGCTGAAATTATATAATGCCTACATGCTTAAGCACATTAGGGTGGGATAATTTGTGAAAGAATGAGGAGCACATTGAGCTAAATTTTGAACCAGTATGTTTTAAAATGTTTTCTATTTTTATCAAAGGGTTTGGTTTGCAATAAATTTAGCTGCTATGTGTTGAGATTGGAAGGAATGAAAAATGTCTGTAACTCTCTTATACGGTGGCTACCTGCAAAATATTGCAACAGCCTCTTTCTTTCATTTAGCTTCATTTAGAGAGACATGTGGGAAATAAAAAGCAACCTCAGGAAGATCAAGTCCATTGCTTCTTTCTCTCTCACAAGCACAGGCAACTGTGCAAGATTCAAAATCTGATTAAAAACAAATTAATTTTACTAAACATGACATATAAACTATACTGAAGTGTGACTTGCCATAAGGTGTTCTTAATGGGAAGGATTAATATACTTTCATGTATTGCATTTCCAAGGGAGAAGAATACACACAACTAAGCAAAAATGTTTATGAATCTCTTAAGCATGCCCACTGCATCTGTCATGAATGCCTATCACTGCAGCAAATGTATGCACTAGGCAAGTATATGTTGAGCACCTACTATGTGCCAGAAGTCTAAACTTACTGTGCAAAGGGGAATGCACACCTTATATTAGTAGTTAACCAAAAAGCAAACACCAAATTGTGAAAACTGCTGAGTGAGATAATAGGGAATAAAGAGGTAGCATTGACTGAATCTATATGATCAGTATAAGGGGACAGAGTAAAAGTCAGAGTGAGCTCTAGCCAGTTTGGTTCAATGGATAGGGCATCAGCCCACAGACTGAAGGGTCCCAGGTTTGATTCTGGTCAAGGACACATATCTTGGTAGCAAGTTCTTGGCCCTGGTTGGGTACATGCAAGAGGCAATCAATCAACCCATACATGTTTCTCCATCTCTCCCTCTCCTGTGGGAAACTGTTTATTGCCTTCACTATCTGATAAGCACTCCCCAAACCCGCCCCCCCCCCAAGGCTGAGTGCCTTTGAAGCCCTCCCAAAGGTCTGAGCTCCTTTGAAGCCCTCCCAAAGGTCAGAGCTAGGCGCCACCTCTGTTTGTCCAGACAGTGGTAGCTGAAACTACTCCCCCATTTATTATTATGTAAATCCTTGCTGATGGGCTAGTCTGCCTGTTGCAGGGGGTCACCTGCCTAAGGGCTATGCTATGGGTGCATCCCAGATCAATAAAAGCTTGGTGAGGCCTGAGCACAGGGAGGAAGTCCTTCGGGACTTGCCGCCTGGTCCCCCAATATTGCAAAATTATCTCGTGTCTTTTTCTTTCATTTGTTGTGCGGCTCCTCTTTCAGATACCGAACCCTAATCCACACGATTCGTGGAAGGAAACACTCAGTACTCTCCCTTCCAGTTTCTCTAAAAATCAATGGAAAAATATCCTCCGGTAAGGATTAACAACAACAACAAAATCAGAGTGCTGAGTCATGTGGCAGCTGAATAGAGGTCTGAAGCCAGAAAGAGCACAGAGACGAGTAATGGAGGCATATTTTTTGCATCACATTATGTAATGTTTCAATATAAAGAAGGCAAACTTTTGTTTGTTTTCCTCTTTACACAAGAATTTTTTACAACATTCTATGCAAGTTTCAGTTATACATGATGAACAAGTTTTAGGAATCTTTTGTGTAACATAGTGTCCATAGTTAATTCAGTAATGCACACTTAAAACTCACTTTTAAAATTACTAAAACAACAGACAGACAAACAAAACAACTGACAAAACTGGCACCTTTATCTTAGACTTCCAGTCTCTAGAATTGTGAGAAATAAGTTTCTATGGTGTTTTGTCTGCACTGATAACATAATGGCTCTCATGACTTATATGTCAAGCTGTCTGAGCACATGTTCTTCAAGCAAGCAAGTCCTTTGGAAAGCATTTAAACATCACCTCAGATACTTGAAAAATGCCAATTCCAGGGCCTAACAAGACTTAATTCAATTAGAATCACTGAATATGGGGGTCCCAGAACTTACACAGCATTATCTGCTGATTTTCCTGGAAATCTTGATTGTAAGGAACATGATGGCAGGTACAAGTTCTGGTCTGTTCAGTGCTGTGTGGCCAGCATTCAGCAAGAAGAAGGTTGTAGGCTATATCCTCATAAGCATTTGTTGATTTTGGAGCAAATGTTCCATCTAAATTCTATAGGTTATGACAAAAAGGTAAAAGGAGACTGTGAAGATAAAGACTACAAGGACCCATTTAAACCACAAAAGAAGATATGGAGTGGAAAGAAAATGCAGTGAATTATCAAGGTCAGGTCATTTTGTGATGTTATTTTGAGTAAGATTATTCTCTTACTGATGTGGGTTTGGGACATGATGAATAATCTATGTTTGGATTTACTTTCAATGCCCACGTGGAAACAGGTTGCTTTTTACAAAGTCTCTGAACTAGATACAGTAGAGAATATCTACACTAATAAAAGAGAAAGATGCAAATTGACTGTACCTTTGTGATGCCCACCAGCAAATCAGGAGTGAATATACAAATTAACCCAACAAAGATGGTGGGCTAATTTGACAATGCAGGTGTTCCACACCGCCCCAGCCACTCTGGGCTTCTAGGCAGTGTGGGAAGGCAGAAAGGCCTCTCTGGGCCAGAATGAAGGCAGGAAGGTGGCTCCGGGCCAAAGAAAGGTAGTGCCAGCAGCCAGGGGAAGGAAGACCCATTCTTGCATGAATCTTCATGCATCGGGCCTGTAGTCTATATTTTAAAAACCCAGTGGCCCTAATGCCATAACAACCAAAGACTTGTCACCAGAAGGCTGTGTGCGCTGCAAGGTGTGTTCGTGTGGGCGGGGCTGCATGTGCGGCAAAGTGCACATGGGTGGGCGGAGACTTGAGTCTGGGTCCCATGGCGCTGCAGGGCTTCACTCTAGGTCCTGAAGTGTGGTAGGACTTGGCTCTGGGTCTCACGTGGCGTGGCAGAGTCTAGGGTTCTGGTTCTCACATGATTTCCCATGGGTCTGGGTCTCATGCATTTTCACACACTGGGTCATTAGTACGTATGTAAAATCAATACATGTAGCCAGTGTTTTTATTGCTATACTTTCCACTATTTAATGAGTGGGACAAACATGGTATTGAGAATAAAAGTTCTAGAATTTTATCCCAACTCTGACACAAGCTACAGGCTCAAGGGCAAAGTCATTAGAATTCTCTTGAATATCTGTTGTCTGGAGTTGAACTTCTTCTTTATGGTGCCTAGACACTGTAAAAGTCAATGATTCAGCTGAAACCGGTTTGGCTCAGTGGATAGAGCGTCGGCCTGCAGACTGAAAGGTCCCAGGTTTGATTCCGGTCAAGGGCATGTACCTGGGTTGCGGACACATCCCCAGTAGGAGATGTGCAGGAGGCAGCTGATTGATGTTTCTCTCTCATCGATGTTTCTAACCCTCTATCTCTCTCCCTTCCTCTCAGTAAAAAAATCAATAAAATATATTTAAAAAAAAAAGTCAATGATTCAATTCTATAATTTCATCATTAAGGAATTTATTTTCCTCTCAAACAATGATCATTTAGCATGTAAGTTTTCAGAAGATACCAGATTTCATTACAAGATAAAACAAAGAACTACTGCTGGCCATGTAGTTCTCTTAGGCTTTTAAAGAGAAATAAATATTCATATTAATCATGTTTAGATCACCATAAATATTTTTTGTTTTGTTTTTATATTTTGTCTATTTTTGTTGCATCCACATCAATGGGACAGTCATATGGCAGAAGAAGACAATAGTTACCTAAAGCAGTGATTTTCAACCTTTTTTATATCATGGCAAATATAAACTAATTACTAAAATTTTGTGGCACATGCACAAAATATTTTTTTGCTGATGCTGATATGACAAAAAATATGTATAATTTTGATTCATTCACACTGGATGGCTATTGTTTTGGCTGTTGTCATTTTTTTGTTTTTGTTTTGTTTTTGTTTTTGTTTTTGTTTTTTTTTACAATCCAAAAGATAATAGATCAGTGCTCCTGACTGAATAGTCACATATTGTATGTTTTAAAAATTCTTGAGGTACACCAATATGCCTTGACACACCAGTTGAAAATCGCTGACTGAAAGGTAATTGAATATGTTCAGTTAAATTCTGTCAGACTAACATAAATACCAGCATGTTCTAGTCTAGCCATGGGCAAACTACGGCCTGCGGGCCGGATCCGGCCCATTGAAATGAATAAAACTAAAAAAAAAAAAAAAAGACTGTACTCTTTTATGTAATGATGTTTACTTTGAAGTTATATTAGTTCACACAAACACTCCATCCATGCTTTTGTTCCTGCCCTCTGGTCCAGTTTAAGAACCCATTGTGGCCCTCGAGTCAAAAAGTTTGCCCACCCCTGCAATCTTCTCTGATATAATTAACTAGATTCAACTATATGTGAAATATATTTATTCATACAGTGAAAAAAAATTTTCAGTTTACTAGGTCAAAATGTTTTTATTTTTGTTGGTTATTTGTTCAGTTTTGGGGTGAGAGAGGATAGATGTTGATGGAGGACATCAACTACTCTGGAGAATTTAGGACATATTTGTGGGAAATAGTAATGAGATGAAATGCAAATATGTACAAATCCTAGGTTGCCACACAAAGCCATGTGTGTGTCCTGCTTTCTGCTGTGGAATGAAAAGGAATAAGGAAAACATCAGTCATTTTGTATCTCAACTGCTTTCAACAAGTCTTAAATCATTCCACCACTTGCCTCTGTGATCGATCTGGCAAATGAATGTGAATGAGTAAGTCAATGTTCATGGGAAATCAACAAACATTCCCCAAGCCAATTCTTTTCTGTTGCTCTGCCTTCCCCACTTCTGTTTATCCTTTGGATCCAGACTTTTGAAGGAAAATAATAAAGACCACTCCTTGTTTTCAGGAACAAAGAATGGATGGCCAGAATCAGGGAGCAAGCAAGGACTGCTGTAAGATAAAGTGTGGAGACAGTCTTTTCTGTGTATTTGTCCCTTCTATGATAACTCCCTCCCTGCTAAGCGTCAAGGAACAAAGAGGGATACAAGGGGCCTCTGGTGTCTCAGAAAGCCTCCAAGAGGACTAGAAGAAAATATCATCACCAGACAACTGGCAGCAAGAAACAGCGGTGAAATTAATTTTGTTTGGAGAAAATAGAACAGAATAAAAACTCATTTGTTTATCTTGGAGGCATTTGATTGTGTTTAGTGAAAACCTTGGCTGTTAGGAAACAATTTATAGATCTGATCTATTACAATAGCAGTAGGAGAGCTTTCAATGTGCCTACTAAAAGACATCCCTTAAGGAAATATTTTGCATATTAGCAGCAAATCTGAACCCCCTTTATTCCTGAGGAAAAATGCTTACACACAGGATATGTTACCCAGGAAAATACATTTCTGCATATAAACAGGAGCATTTATAAGCAAAGGACTTTTAAAACAATGCTGCAGATCTCAGCCTTTCTAAGAGTCTACCCGGTCAGCTCCTTCTCACTGTTCCTTCTAGGGCAGAAGTCAAGTCCAGCCTCTCTCCATTGGCTCCCTTGATATCTCAATCTTTCCATCACCAGTTCGGCAGCCCAAACATGTGCATACACTTGCTAACACACAAAAACTTTATGTGAACTTTAAATACAGATTTATTAAAATTCACATAATTATTTAAATATTTTTTAAATCAGTTTGTTGTTTCGCTTATTTATGCATTCATTGGTTGATTCTTGTATGTCCCCTGACCAGGGATTGAACCATTAACCTTGGTGTATGAGTATGATGCTTCAACCAGCTGAGCTACCAGGCCAGGGTCACATAACTTTAAAATGGTTAATTCTTGAGACCATTCTAAATCATTGATCTCTGGAGATACAATTCAGGTTTTGGATCACTCTACAGAAATTCTCTTTTCTTTATATTTTGTACTAGAGGCCTGGTGCACAAAATTTGTGTACTGGGGGGGGGGGCGTCCCTCAGCCTTGCCTGTGCCCTCTTGCAGTCTGGGAGCCCTTGGGGATGTCCAACTGCTGTGGAGGTGGGAGAGGCTCCCACCACTGCCACTGCACTAGCCAGCTGTGAGCCTGGCTTCTGGCTGAGTGGTGCTCCCCCTGTGGGAGCACATTGACCACCAAGGGGCAGCTAATGCGTTGAGCATCTGCCCCATGGTGGTCAATGTGCATCATAGCAACTGTCATTCCACCGTTGGGCCAAAACCAGCACTCCAACATTCCCCAAGGGGTCCTGGATTGTGAGAGGATGCAGGCCAGGCCAAGGGACCCCAGTGGAGCATGATTAGGACTGGGGAGGGACACAGGAAGTTGTCCAGCCAGGGAGGGACTGAAGGAGGGCTCCAGGGCGTGTCTGGCCTCATCTTTCTCAGTCCCAATCGGCCAGACCCCAGCAGCAAGCTAACCTACCAGTTGGAGCATCTGCCCCCTGGTGGCCAGTGCATATCATAGCGAGCAGTTGGGCAGCCTTAGCATATCATTAACATATTACACTTTGATTGGTTGAACGGCCAACCAGCCACTTAGCATATTAGGCTTTTATTATATGGGATTGTTTTGCCAATTAATAGCTTAGGGTATTTCTCCTGCCATTTTGAAACTATTCCTTTACATTCACCAATCTTAAGGGTACAATGAAATGAGTTGACAAATGCATATAATCAATTAACCAACACTAGAATAATAATTCTGGGTATTTCCAGCACAACAAAAGGTACCCTGTGATTCCTTAGAGTCAATCTGGCACTCCTTCCTTCAGCCATTTGCAAATGTATCTACTTTCTGTCAGTATAGTATCACATTGTCTAGGATTTTCACTCAATGCAATCATTGACCCTGCAATCTCTTGTGTCTGGCTTCTTTCTCTTAGCATTATCCTTTCAAGATACATCTGCTCAGTCGCATAGTATCTGTAGCTTGTGGCTTTTCATTGCTAAATTTTGATAGGGGTTGTATAGATCAATTTTTGAAAATGTATACTGTATCAAAATTTAGCTTTTGATTTATAAACATGGCCTATATCTCCATTTACTTAGGTCTTCTTTATTTTTATCGGCAATGTCTCTTTTTTTTAGTTTTAGTTACATATCTTGCACATATTTAAAAATTACACTCCAAGTATTTCATATTTTTATGCTGCTACAAATAATTTAAAGTTTATTTGTTTCATCTTCCAATGGTTCATTTATAATATATACAAATACAATTGATTCCTCTGTATTGATATTATATGCTAAAACCTCACTGAACTCAGATATTATTTCTTGGCGCATTTGTTTTTGAAGAGTCCTTAGGATTTTTTATATAAACAATCATGTCATTTATCAATATTTTTTTCTCCCTTTCAACTACATATACCTTTTTTCTTTCTTTACAATATTTTCTAGGACTTTAAGAGCAACATTAAATAGAAGTGGTAAAACTTGATATTAATGTCTTGTTTCTGATGTTAAGAGAAACACTTTACTCTTTCACTTTAAAAGTGATGTTAGATTTAATGTTGAATTTCTGTTTTATTCCTAGTTTAGTGAAAGTTTTAACATGAATAGGAGTCAGTTTTGTCAAATGTTTTTACTACATATTTTTATTTTTGAGTTTGTAAATGTGGTGAATAATGGTGATTGATTTTTTAAAATTAAACTAACTTTCTAGGATAAACTGCATTTTTTCATAATAGATTTTGTTTCTACATTACATAACTCAATTTGCTTAATACTTTAAAGGATGTTTACATCTATATTCATTAATGATATTGGCCTGTGATTTTCTTTTCTTGTTAAGTTTTTCTTTGAATCACCAAACTGTAGACCTTATTAAACTTAGAAATGGACAGGGTTTTATTTCCTTGTTTATTTTTCTGGAAAATGTCATGTAAAATTGCTATTTTATCCTTTTTAAATTTTGAAGAGATCACCACTATGTCACCTATTTCTTGAGGGGAATATTTTTAACTATATATTTAATTTCCTCAATAGATGAAAGCTATTCAAGGTTATCTATTTCACCCTGAGTGAGTTTTGGTCATTTGTGTCTTCAAGGAATTTGCCTCTTTCATCTAAGTTGTAGAATGTATTGGCATAAAATTGATTAAAATCCACTATTATCATTTTATGTCAATAGAATCTTGAATAATTTCCATTCTTTCATCGCTTACATTGGTAATTTGTATACTGTATTTGCTCTCTTCTTAATCAGATTTGTGAAAACTGATCATGTTTGTTAATCTTTAAATAAAACAAGTTTTTGGTTTCATTGGTTTTCTTTTCTTTTTTTAAAAATTATTTATTGCTTACAGTGGTTCTCAACCTTCCTAATGCCACGACCCTTTATTACAGTTCCTAATGTTGTGGTGACCCCCAACCATAAAATTATTTTCATTGCTACTTCATAACTGTAAGTTTGCTACTGTTATGAATCATAATGTAAATATCTGATATGCAGGATGTATTTTCAGGGGTCGCAACCCACAGGTTGAGAACTGCTGGCTTAAAGGCTTACATGAGCCTTCTTTTTCCCCCCATTGACCTCTTTTCCCCACCCCCTCCCCTAAGCACAAGCTCTCACCCCCCATGCTGTCGGTGTCTATTTGTTTTGCTCATATACATGCATACAAGTCCTTTGGTTGATCTCTTACCTCCTCACCCCTGCCTTCACGCATAGGTTGTACAGTCTGTTCAATGCTTCTATGACTCTGGTTCTATTTTTATTAATCAGTTTATGTTGTTCATTATATTCCACAAATGAGTGAGATCATGTGGTATCTATCTTTCTCTGACCAGCTTATTTCACTTAGCATAATGCTCTCCAGTTCCATCCATGCTGTTGCAAATGGTAAGAATTTCTTATTTTTTACAGCAGCATAGCATTCCAGTGTATAGATGTACCACAGTTTTCTAATCCACTTGTCTGCTGATGGACATTTAGGCTGTTTTCAAATCATAGCTATTGTAAATTGTGCTGCTTTGAACATAGGGGTTCATATATCCTTTCTGATTGGTGTTTCTGATTTCTTGGGATATATTCCTAGAAGTGGTATTACTGGGTCAAATGGTAGTTCCATTTTTAATTTTTTGAGGAAACACCATACTGTTTTCCACAATGGCTGCACCAGTCTGCATTCTCACCAGAAGTTCACGAGGGTTCCTTTTTCTCCACATCATCTCCAGACTTATCATTTGTTGTTTGTTGATTTGTTGATGATAGCCATCCTGATAGGTGTGAGATGGTACCTCATTGTTGTTTTGATTTGAATCTCTCAGATGATTAATGACTTTGAGCATGTTTTCATATCTCTCTTGGCCTTCTGTATGTCCTCTTTCGAAAAGTGGCTATTTAGGTCCTTTGCCCATTTTTTGATTGGATTGTTTATCTTCCATTTGTTAAGTTGTATGAGTCCCCTGTAAATGTTGGAGATTAAACCCTTATCGGGGATAACATTGGCAAATATGTTCTCCCATGCAGTGGGCTTTCTTGTTTTGTTGATGGTTTCTTTTGCTGTACAGAAGCTTTTTATTTTGATGTAGTCCCATTTCTTTCATTTCTCCTTAGTTTCCATTGCCTTTGGAGATGTATTGGTGAAGATATTGCTACAATATTTGTCTGATATTTTGCTGCCTATGGAGTCTTCTAAGAATTTTATGGTTTCCCATCTTAAATTTAAGTCCTTTATCCATTTTGAGTTTACAAGAACAGACACATAGACCAATGGAACAGAACAGAGGACCCAGAGATTGACCAAAGCCATTATGCTCAATTAATATTTGACAAAGGAGACAAGAGCATACAATGGAGTCAAGACAATCTCTCAATAAATGGTGTTGGGAAAATTAGACAGATACATGCAAAAAAATGAAACTAGACCACCAACTTACACCATACACAAAAATAAACTCATTGGTTTTCTTGATTGTGTTTATATTTTCTATGTCATTGATTATGTATTCATTTTTTGCCTCTTTGTTAATTTTATCTTCTTTTTTCATGTTCTTAAGGTAGATATTTAGAATATTCATTTAAGACCTTCCCTCCTCATAAGTTAACTTTAGATACATACAATACATTTTAATATGTTCTTTCTAACTTTCATGTGGTTCACAATATTTTGTAACTTATCATGAAATTTCATATGTTAACTATTGTTTAATTAAAATATATTTTAAAAATATATTTCTGTTATTGAATTCTACTTTAATTCTGTTTGATATATATATATATATATATATATATATATATATATGATTTATAGTTTCAAATATGTTAAAGCTATTGAGACTTACCATGCAAAATATGTATGATTGCCAATATTCCATGTCTATTTAATAATTTATCTTTAGCTATTGATAGGTGGAATACTTTACAAATATCAATTATATCAATTTTATCAATAGTGTTATTCAAATATTTTTATGGATTTTTTAATGGATTCTCTTTAGCCTTTGCTGTCAATTACTTTGAGCTGAATGTTGATAAATCTAACGATAAATATAGATTTCTTCTTTCCATTCTATCAAGTTTGGTTTTATGTATTTTGAAGCTCTGTTATTAGGTGCTACATTTTGAGGAAGTAACTTTTTATGATTATAAATATTCTCCTTTATTCCCAATAATATTGGCTTTTTGCATATAAAATAGATCAGGGGCTTGATATATGTGTATAATTGAATTTCTCTTTTCATTTTTTATATAATTATCACAATTCTTGTTTTATATATTCCTTCTTGCTGTATGTTTTTTGTTTGTTGTCTTTGCACACTTTTTTTTTCATTTTTCCATTTTATCTACTTTTGCTTTGACATATTGTATCATCATATTTTCACTTGACCATTGTATTTGTAGTTGTACTCCTTTATTTTTATTTTTAGAGTTGTTTTAGGCTTTACAATATAAATATTTAATTTTTCATGGTCAAAATTTAAATAATATACTATTATTTTATTACATATGGTAACATATACTGAGTGGCCAGATTATGACCACCTGAAGTTTGTAGGCAAATTAGCTATAATTTCGCACTGAAGTTGCTAGAGGGCCTGATCATTACATACATCTGAATAGCACAACATACCTAAGTTTGTTGCTGATCAAGTTCATACTATCATGTTGATGGCGTATCCCAATGGCAATAGCTTCTTCCAACAAGACAATGCGCCATGCCATGGTGCTCATATTGTGCAGGAGTGGCTTCAAGAACATGAAGGAGACTTTACCTTGCTTAAGTGGCCCCCACCATCACCAGATCTCAATCCAATTGAGCATTTGTGGGACAAAGTTAAAAGAGCCATCAGGCAGCTGGTTCCACAATCATCAAATCTCACAGAACCAGGCAGTGCTATTCATCAGGCATGGTGTCAGATTCCTCGCATCACCTTTCAACATCTCATGGAGTCAATGCCAAGAAGAATCGCCGCAGTATTGAAGGCAAAAGGTGGCCGAACGAAGTACTGATGGGGTGGTCATAATAATCTGGCCACTCAGTGTATAGTATGATTGATTCAAATTGGAATATTTTCATTTACTCACTATTCACTGTGTGATTATTTTTATATATGGTTATTATTTTGATTTAAACTATCCTTGTCTTCTAAAGATAGCTAAAAATGAGGAAAATTTCCATTCGCCATTCTCTTTGCCATTTTCATGACTATTAATATTTTGTGTATATTCAAATTTCCATCTGGTATAATTTTTCTTCTAGTTGGAAAATATTCTTCAACAGCTACTTAACACTTTATCTTTAACATTGTCGTGCAGATTTGAAAAGTAATAACATTAAATTATGAAGTTGATAATATATGGAGAAGTAGAATGTATAACAACAATAATACAAAGTTTGGAAGCAGAGATTTTGAAGTATAATGTTGTGTCTCATATGCATGAAGTAGCAAAATATCACTTTAAAGTAGATAGTGATAAACTAAAGATGTATACTATAATCCCTAGAGCAGTGGGTCTCAATTTTGGCTGCACATTAGAATTACCTGGGAATCTTTTTAAAATCCTGAATTCTGGGCCTCATCCTCCGGAAATTCTGTTTCTTTGTTACTAATGTTGTGGCCCCACCCCATAACAAAGAAACAGAATTTCCAGAGGATGAGGCCCAGAAATCAGGATTTTAAAAAGATTCCCAGGTGATTCTAATGTGCAGCCGAGGTTGAGAACCACTGCCCTAGAGCAAACACTAAAATAAACAATAGTCATTGCTAATGGCCAAAAAAGGAAGAAATCATGATTAATATTTACTCCAAAAAATGTGGGAAAATGGAAAAAACAAAACAAAAAAGGCATAATGCAAGATTTAAACCCAAACATAGCAATTACCAGGTTAAATTATTTGGCCTAAACACTATAAATAATGGCAGAGATTGTAAAACTGGATATAGAAAACAAGACCTGACTATAAGCCATCTAAAAAAATACTTCAAATATAAATATGCCAATGGTTAAAGATAAAGTATCAAAATAAGATATACTATGTTAATTTAATTCAAATACTAGGATATGAAGTTTTAAAAATCACAAAATTAACCGGAACCGGTTTGGCTCAGTGGATAGAGCGTCAGCCTGCGGACTGAAAGGTCCCAGGTTTGATTCCGGTCAAGGGCATGTACCTGGGTTGCGGGCATATCCCCAGTAGGAGATGTGCAGGAGGCAGCTGATCGATGTTTCTCTCTCATCGATGTTTCTAACTCTCTATCTCTCTCCCTTCCTCTCTGTAAAAAATCAATAAAATATATTTTAAAAAAAAATCACAAAATTAGATTTTAAAGAAAAAATATATGAGTAATATAGGGGGTAGTTTCTACAGGAGTCAAATGAAGAGGACATAAAACCAAAAGTAATTCAAATACAAGTATGAATAACTGAGAAAAGTGCAAGGAGAAATAGACAAATTCACAATTCAGTTAGAGATTTCAGCTCTCCTTCTTCCCCCCGAATAATTGCTAGAAAAAAGTCAGAAAGCCTGAAAGGATATGAAGACATAGTAAATATAACCACAGCACTTGACCTAATTGATAGTTACAGAACAATGCATACCACAGCAGAATATACTTTTTTTTCATGTGCATACAAAACATTCACCAAGATTGACCATATTATGTGTCATAAAATAATCATTAATACATTTCAAAATATTTGAGTTAGTAAAAATATTTTCTCTACCCACAATGGAATTATTTTAGTAAACCTTTCCAAATATTTAGAAACTAAGTCACATCTCTAGATAACCCATGGATCAAAGAAAAAAATACAAGGGAAAATTAGAAACTTTTAGTTTTAACCAAATTAAAATGAAAGCACTCCTTATAAAAATTTGTCTAATAAGGGACTGAAACTATAGTTTTCAATGTCCATGTCAGAAAAGAAATGTTTCATATCCATAACCTCAGCTTATAAATTTAGGATCTAGGAAAAAAAAAAAGAGCAAATAAATTCAAAAGTAAGCAGAAGACATGAAGAAGCAATTACAAGTGCAAAAGATAGCTGAAATAGAGAGAAAAAATAAAATTGAAAAAATCAAAGCTGATTGTTTGAGATCAATAAAACTGATTAACTTCCAGTCAGTCCAATCAGGAAAAAAAAAGGTTTGAAAAAATTGAACAATATCATCTATAATAAAAGTGACATCACTACAAATACTTCAGATTTAAAAAGGCAATATCACAAACAATTATGCTAATAAATAAGGCATCTTAGATGAAATGATCAAATTCCTTGAAATTACCAAATCTAATGCTCTAATAAATAATCTGTATAGCCTTATATTTATAAATAAAATAAAATTTATACTTGAAAACCTTTCTATAAAGAAATCTGCAGGTGCATATGGCTCATTGGGAAAACTTTTAAAATTTATTTTTATTATTTTCAGGATAAAGTAATACAAATTCTTCACAACTCTGCTAGAGTACAATCATGCAGTGCATAACACCGTTTCTGTCAACGATGGACTGCTTATGTGACAGTGATTGCACAAGATTAAAATGAAGTTGAAGAATTCTTTCTTTTTTTTTAATGTACTTTATTGATTTTTTACAGAGAGGAATGGAGAGAGATAGAGAGTTAGAAACATCGATCAGCTGCCTCCTGCACACCTCCTACTGGGGATGTGCCCACAACCAATGTACATGTCCTTGAGCGGAATCGAACCTGGGGCTTTCAGTTCACAGGCCGACGCTCTATCCACTGAGCCAAACCGGTTAGGGCAAACCTGAAGAATTCTTATCACCTAATGACATTGTAGTCATTATAAAGTGCTTGCACAACACATTACTCATGTTTATGATGATACTGGTGTAAACAAACCTACTGTTCTAGCAGTTGTATAAAAGCACATGCAATTTTGTATACTACTTAATACTTAAAATGATAATACATGATGATGTTACTGATTTATGTATTTAATACACTATACTTTTTATCATTATTTCAGATAGTACTCTTTCTACTTATAAAAAATGTTTGCTATAAAACAGTATGTCATGTTTCTTGTATTTACTAGTACTGTGTCTCTTTTTTAAAAAAAATAATTTTATTGATTTCAGAGAGGAAGGGAGAGAGAGAGATAGAAACATCAATGGTGAGAGAGAATCATTGATCGGCTGCCTCCTGCACCCCCCCAATGGGGATCGAGCCCACAATTCGCATGTGGCCTTGACTAGAATAGAATATAGGACCTTTCAGTCTCCAGGTCAACACTCTATCCACTGAGCCAAATCAGGTAGGGCTACTGTGTCTTTTAATTGCATCATTTCCTCTTGTGCTTGATTTAGTCTCATGTTGTTTTGCATAGTAGCATGCTCTACAGGTCTTTAGCCTAGGAGCAGCAATAGACTATACCATACAGCTTAAATATGTATGTAGTGGGCTAGGACATCTAGGTCTGTGTGAGTGCACTCTATGCGTTCACACAATGATAAAATTGCCTAACAATGCATTTCTCAGAATGCATCCCTGTCATTAAGCAGCACATGACTGTATGGGAGAAAAGAGAATTCTTTCCAGTTCATTTTATGAAGCCAAGGTTACTCTGATAGCAAAACCAAACACATTACAAGAAAGTGGATCTATAGACCAATATCACTTATAAATACAGGAAGAGGAGTTAGAGAGGGAAGAAAAAAACTGACAAGGAAGGAAGGAATGGGGAGGAGTGGGGACCACGAGGGAGAGAGCTCAGTGAAGTAGTGGGCAATGTTTGTCGTGTTCTCTAGGTTAATCCTGCAGATAAATCAATTTTTGTTACTTTACTTTATATCACATTTACATGATCATTTTGGAACTACTTAGAATCTATGATGTGTTCAATGACCACTGCCCCAAGTTGTATTTAGTAATTGAAAAATACATCAGAGGAACAGCAATTGACAAGCTCTGAAGCCAAGTGAAGCTTGCAGGCTGTCTCCGCATCCCCAGATGATCCGTGGACCATTCGTGGGCACAGGGCTACATATAAAGTTCAGCATCTTGGATCTCTCACTATGCAGAGAGCGGGGATTACATAAGTACTCAGGTGTTCCATACACCATGGGCTTCATATGTACAACAGAGGAAGATTATTTTTGCAAGATAACAGCCTATATTAAGGCACACATGTGTTTATATTGTTTTTGGCATCCAAGGGGCCCTTTTTACTAGATTTTGTCAACCACGTTTCCTTTCTGAACAGAGGCCACATACAACAATTGGATGAACAATTTTTCAAAATCTCTCAAGGGGCCTCTCTTGAGGCTGAGCCTATATGAGATCACGATATGAGAATATGGCTTGGCTGGACTTTTATTTCAGTAAGTGATCTCATTCACTTAAAGCACTAATCATTTTAACAGGAGAAAAGTACAGCCTTCCAGAATCACAGCAGGGAAAAAATAAGAGAAAAAGCATATCAGAGTGATCTTGAAGAGGTTCCCATGTGATTTTACACGGAAAATTTTCCATTTATACATCATCAGAATGGATATGCAGTCTGATATTACTGGTAAAAGGTATATGAGAAAAGTCAACTTAATGCAAACAAATAGGATTCCAGGCTGCAAAACTGACTTACCTGGTTTGGGTTTATTACATTTGACCTGAAGAAAACCACTTTACCCCTTTGGATGTGTTCTCATTATAAGACACATCACATCTGTATGAGCATAATTTGCAGATGAGGAGATTGTAATATGTTGGGTCTACCTGGTGTACAATATCTGGATGGAAACTGGAAATTTTAACACAGGTACCCCTACCATGCATCCTGGTTTTACTTTTCTTTATTTCTACATTTGGGTTAGCTAAGTAAAGCTTTTTTGTTTCTATTCACCATCTTTCCAAGTTTAAATCTGTCCCTTTTCTTATTTCCATCTAGCCACAGTGAAAAGTTTTGGTCCATAGGTGCAGTAAAGCACTTTTAAACATCTCACACTATGCAGAGTAAGATTACTTCCAGCTAAGCCTAACAAATCTGGAAAGCACATCAGACCCAGAAATAAAACTGGCTTAATGCTGTTTTCCATCAGTAAATGCACCAGGAACAGATCCAAATAAGTTCAGGGAATGGTTGTATCTTAAACAAAAATCATGTATATATTGGGGTAAAAACAAAGGTGAAAGGATGGTGAGTGTTTCTGTAATTGCATGTGTGGCAATCATGACTTCTGGGATTTATGAACAGAATACTGGGTAATACAACCCACTCTATGACATGCCAATTAATACAAGACTGGGACTATTACTGGAGATGCTCATTGTCAGTGGAGCTGCTCATGAGGATTTATAGATCTTGGATCATTAATGAGCTTCTCTCAGCTTCTATGACCAGGCCTCATCTGACCGTAACATCTCCAACCCTCACTGGTCAGGACGCACCCTTCAATGGAGGAAGCCTCTGTGTGGGAACCTCACGCCCAAAGCCTGTTATCAGAGCCAGTGCAATGACCTCAAGTCAGAATTTCCTCATTAAGTAACTTTCCCTTCAGAATTATAGTTACTGAAGCCATGGCCAATTTCTCCCAAATGAATAGAAACTGTTAGAGAAATCATGGAAGTCTGTGTCCAGTTTAGTCTGTCACCTTTCCTCATTGCCCAATATCTACTCATCTGTAATCGAGATGCTTATATATATATAACTGCTTCAGGCTCCTTTTCACTTGGCCTGGCCTCACTGCTCAGCACTCATCCTCAGTGTGCCTTGGGAGAGACCCTGATCCACAGCTATTAATTTCTCCCTCATTTGTCAGTTCTTCATTGAGCATTCCCACTCTTCTCTACTTTAACTAGAAGTTGACTCTACCATGAAAAACCAGTTTTCCCTTGTAGCTCTTTCATTTGTATTCTACTCTTTTACTGACATCTCCATGGACTCACTTCTGGGAATTAGAGTCAGCATCCTTCTGACCTTCGTTCTGGAATCTACACTATTTTCCTTTCCCATCGAATAAAATTCCTGCTCCTTGGAGGCTTATGCCAACCCCTACTCATCCACCTTATAAATTATCCACTGACTTTTCTACTCACTCTTACTCATATACTAATATTGTAGTACTTGGTCAGAGTCTTTTTCTCCTGGTTAAGTTGGACCTTTATTTTAGTTGACCTTGAAATTCACTTTGGCCATCTGTCTAGCATAATAGCTTCTTGGGTTTTTTTTTCTTTTTTTTTTTTATCTTTATTATCCTGTCCATTCACCTCAACTGTATTTTACATTCTGATCCCCACAGTCACATCCCAGAACTTGGCTTCTTTTGAAAATCTTCTACCACTGGACTAATCTTTTAGAAGCTTGGTCGAGATGGACAAAAAAAAAAAATGAAAAAATGTGAGACAAATTGTTTTTATGTCTTTATTTTTACACAGAATACTTTCAAATACACATTCAAAAAGTGTCTTGTAGAAAATAAATGGGTGAAAATTGAGTTGAATTCAACAACAATGGAGAAAGATGTTTAAAAAAGAAGGAAAAATACAAAAGAGTAGGTGGAAGAATTAAACTTGAGTAGAGCAACTTTTCCTTTGAAAGAAATGAAAAGAGGAAAAGAGCAAATGTTTATAATGGTGGCAAGCTTAGGGAATGCAAACTTAGTGGCTTCTAATTTCTCTATAAGGAACACAGAAATTTATTGCTGAGAGTAAAAGAATAGGAATAAAGCCAAAGACCTAAAGAAAATTGTGTAATTTTCAAAGGAGATGGTCAAACTGTGTTGCATATTCAGATGAAGGTCCAAACCACAAATATGTCAGGATAGATGAATAGGAATGATAGCTTGATAAATGTTTATTGAACTAGGCAAAGGAATTGAAATTGCTGATGAGTGTGGAGTTGATGGACAAGTGGGATGACATTTGTTAAGGAAGGAAGTGAATCCACACTAGAGGGCTAAGAGATTAAGAAGATATTGGAGGCCCCTAGCCAGTTTGGCTCAGTGGATAGAGCATCAGCCTGTGGACCAAAGATCCCAGGTTCGATTCCAGTCAAGGGCACATGACCAGGTTGCGGGCTTGATCCCCAGGAGGGGTGTGTGCAGGAGGCAGCCAATCTAGGATCCTCTCTCATCATTGATGTTTCTGTTTCTCTCTCCCTATCTCTTTCTCTCTGAAATCAATAAAAATATGTAAAAAAGAGTAATTTGGAGGAATTAAGAGACAAAAAGCCTCAGAAAAGTTTTTAAAAAAGTATAATGAAAGCAGAAGAGTAAAATTGAAAGGTAAGAGATAGGAAAGAGCAAAAACCCTGCAATATTCTCTACTATGCCTTTCTCACACAAAATATCATGATAGGAGGCTTACATTAACTCACATAGAAATATTTCTTTGTAAAAGAAAAGTTATTATGGAATTCACAGAACCTAAAGCAGATAAACACATTTTAGTGACACAATGCATTTGTAATTTGGAGACTGGCAGCTTGTTCAGCCCTGTCATAGCCTAAGTGAAGTGGGATCTCTAATCCAATAGTTTATTTAAAGAGGGAAACGCAGAGCTAGAAAAGACTCCTTCAGTGAAAACAATTAAAACAGCAATTTCATAACTAATTTATTTAACTACAGATTTTTTTGATCCCTTACCCTCATAGCAAACAGACAGATGGAAGTCATTCCTTCAAAAAAATAAATATTACAGACTGAATCATCACTCCTTTTTTAAAAAAAATAGAATATTATTATAGAAACCACAATAAAGTTTCTATTTCATGCAATATTTTACTTAACGAATGAAAAATATGTTTTGACATAGACAAAATGAAGTCAGCCCCAGGTAGGGGTATGAGTCAAAGCAAGAATTAAAGAAACCAGAATAGTAAATATAATAAAATCATGCACCTTTTTACAAGCACTTTTTATTCTTCATCAAAAGGAGAATAAGAACACAGGTAATAATAGCATTTTCAAACATTAAGAAAAAAATGTATTTGTTCTGTTGGACTTAGGCACTCAGTATTGATGCAATGAATCTTCTAAGAAGATTTTCTTGATAAGACCTGGAATTTAAACATTTAAAAATATTATATATCTAATAAAGTATTTCTTGCAACCATATTTTAATGCAGGAAATTCACAAATAGCTGGTGTTTCCATTGCACTTTTCAGTAGGTTATGAATTCCAGGAAAATGTTTTTTAGCCAGGGGGGAGGGGACAGTCACTTATATTACTGCTCTATACTTGACTATTCTTATTCACTGTGGACTGTGACTCAGGCTCCACAGAGACATATACTGGCTGATGTCAATGAAGTCTCTGGTAGACTATAATCTGCACAAAATTCAGTTGCAGTGACAAAAGTTCTTGGCCAAAGCTATCAAAGAAAATTAAATACAGCAGGAGTCAATCCCTTTGTGTCAACCTGGAGGCCAGTTGTTTGGGGAGCATTTAATGACAGAAATCAAGGAGAGCAGTGATATGTGTTCTGTCCAGATTTATTAAAAGGCAGTCACAGGTGAGGGAATCAGCAAATGCATTCTTTGCCCCTAAGTAGAAGAAGAGTGACAAGGAAAGCTTTCTCATACTGAGTGGCAAGTATGCAAACTTAATACCATTTTGAATGTCATAACTCAGGTGTAAACAAGCAAATTATATAATCTTCCTGATCTCTGCTAGAGTAGCAGTTATGATCAGTGTTAGCTGGAGAGGTGTTAAGTAACCTCTCTCTCTGGGAGGACAGGGAAGAGAGCAAGCAATCAAAACAATTGTGCATGTGTATTCATTTTTTCAACATATATGTATTGGTACCTAACATGAGCCAAGTACTGTTTTAGGTGCTTGGAATACATCAGTGTACAAAACAGACAAAGCTCTCGGTGGAGCTTCCACTCTACTTGGGTAGGATAAGCAATAGGAATCTAATCTATTCAAAGACAAACATGCAAATTGACCGTACTTTCGCTACACCGTAAGCCACACCCACCAGCCAACCAGAGCGACTATATGCAAATTAACCCAACCAAGATGGCGGCTGGCAGCCAAGGAGCTGGAGCACGTGGCTTGGTTGCTCCAGTGATGGAGGAAGCCAATCTTCCCGGCTGGCTCTGAGCTCCACTGAAGGCAACAAAGTTTCAATTATAGAAGATAAATAAACCCCAGATACCTGCTTTCAGACGGCTGTGGCCACAGAGCTGGAGCAAGCAGGAAGCCAAGCTTCCCGCCTGCCCCGGGGCTCTGAGCTCCACTAAAGGCAACAAAGTTTCAATTATAGAAGGTAAATAAATCCCAGAATTAAAAAAAAGAAAAGAAAAAAGGAGAGGCTGGAAGCATCTGTCGCTGGGGGCTTGGCCAGCCTGAAAATGGCCCTCAGCCCCTCACCCAGACTGGCCAGGCATCCCAGTGGGGAACCCCCACCCTAAAGGGTATGTACACAGCCTGAAAACAGCCATCAGCCCCTTACCCAGGCTGGCCAGGCACCCCAATGGGGACCCCACCCTGATCCGGGACACCCTTCAGGGAAAACCAGCTGGCCCCCACCCGTGCACCAGGCCTCTATCCTATATAATAAAAGGGTAATATGCAAATTGACCCTAACAGCAGAACGACTGGGAATAACTGGTCATTATGACACACACTGACCACCATGGGGAAGACGCTCAATACAGGAGCTGCCCCCTGGTGGTCAGTGCGCTCCCACACCGGGAGCTCTGCTCAGCCACAAGCCAGGCTGATGGCTGCCAGTACAGCGGTGGTGGTGGGAGCCTCTCCTGCCTCCTCAGCAGTGCTAAGGATGTCTGACTGGAGCTTAGGTCTGCTCCCCGCTGGCAAGTGGACATCCCCTGAGGGCTCCCGAGCTGCCAGAAGGATGTCTGATTGCCAGCGTAGGCCCAATTCCCCAGGGAGAAAGTCCTAAGCCAGCAGGTGGTCATCCCCCGAGGGGTCCCAGACTGTAAGAGGGCACAGGCTGGGCTGAGGGACCACCCCACCCCAGAGTGCACAAATTTTTGTGCACTGGGCCTCTAGTCTTATATAATAAAAGGCTAATATGCAAATTAACAAAACAGCAGAACAACTGGTCGCTGTGATGCACACTGACCACCGGGGGGGCAGATGCTCGCTGCTCAGCCAGAAGCTCTGAGCCGGGCTCATGGCTGGTGAATGCAGCCATGGTGGCGGGAGCCTCTCCCACCTTCAGGCAAGCACTAACAATGTATGACTGACAGTTTAGGCCAGGGGTGGGCAAACTTTTTGACTTGAGGGCCACAATGGGTTCTTAAACTGGACCAGAGGGCCGGAACAAAAGCATGGATGGAGTGTTTGTGTGAACTAATATAAATGCAAAGTAAACATCATTACATTAAAGGGTACGGTCTTTTTTTTTTTTTTTTTAGTTTTATTCATTTCAAACGGGCCGGATCCAGCCCGCGGGCCGTAGTTTGCCCACGGCTGGTTTATGCCCGTTCCGTGTTGGACATTCATCAGTCAGACATCCTGAACAGCAAGAGAGCACAGGCTGGGCTGAGGGAACCCCTACCTCGAGTGCATGAATGTCATGCATGGGGCCTCTAGTAAATGTTATAAATAAATTAGAGACTATACTAGAAAGTGACTGCTTTAAGAAGACTCAGGAGGACCAAATTAGCAGAGGAAGGGATGTTTTTAATTAAATAAGGTGGTTGAAATTGAAACACACACACACACACACACACACACACACACAAACACATACACACACAAGCCAAGTCTTGAAAGACTTGAGGGAATGAGTTCTGTAGATAACTGGGGAAGTTGATATAAGTACATGAGCTTTGAAAAGGAGGGGCTTCAGTCTTCTACCTTCTCTGTAAAGCAGGAAGGAAGGTCATATATTTTAAAAAGGCAAGCTAGGATTCCTTTTTCTCCACATCCTCACCAGCACTTGTTCTTTGTTGATTTGTTGATGATATCCATTCTGACAGGTGTGAGATGATACCTCATTGTTGTTCTGATTTGCATCTCTCAGATGATTAATGACTTTGAGCATGTTTCATATGTCTCTGGGCCTTCTGTATGTCCTCTTTCCAAAAGTGTCTATTTAGGTCCTTTGTCCATTTTTTGATTGGATTGTTTATCTTCCTTTTGTGAAGTTGTATGAGTTCCCTGTTAATGTTGGAGATTAAACTTTTATCGGAGATAACATTGGCAAATGTGTTCTCCCATGCAGTGGGCTTTCTTGTTCTTTTATGGATGGTTTCTTTTGCTGTGCAGAAACTTTTTATTTTGATGTAGTACCATTTGTTTATTTTCACCTTAGTTTCCATTGCCCTAGGAGCTAATCGGTAAAGATATTGCTACAACATATGTCTGATATTTTGCTGTCTATGGATTCTTCTAAGATTTTTATGGTTTCCTGTCTTATGTTTAAGTCCTTAATCTATTTTGAGTTTGTTTTTGTGTATGGTGGAAGTTGGTGATCTAGTTTCATTTTTTTACATGTATCTTACCAATTTTCCCAACACCATTTATTGAAGAGACTGTCTTGACTCCATTGTATGCTCTTGCCTCCTTTGTCAAATATTAATTGAGCATAATAGTTTGGGTTGATCTATGGGTTCTCTGCTCTGTTCCAGTGGTCTATATGTCTGTTCTTGCTCCAGTACTACAGACTGGTGCAGCCACTGCGGAAAACAGTATGGAGTTTCCTCAAAAAGTTAAACATGAAACTCCCATTTGACCCAGTAATACCACTTCTAGGAATATATCCCAAGAAATCAGAAACACCAATCAGAAAGGATATATGCAACCCTATGTTCATGGCAGCACAATTTACAATAGCTATGATTTGGAAACAGCCTAAGTGCCCATCAGCAGATGAGTGGATTAGGAAACTGTGGTACATCTACACAATGGAATACTATGCTATTATAAAAAAGAAGGAATTCTTACCATTTGCAACAACATGGATGGAACTGGAGAGCATTAAGCTAAGAGAAATAAGCCAGTCAGAAAAAGATAGATATTACATGATCTCACACAATTGTGGAATATAATAAACAACATAAACTGATGTGCAAAAATAGATCCAGAGACAGTGAAACACCAAATATACTGTCAAATCTCAGAGGGAAGGCAGGGGAGGGTAGAGAAGGGAGGAGGTAAGAGATCAACCAAAGGACTTGTATGCGTGCATATTAGCATAACCAATGGACAGGGACACTGGGGCAGTGGGAGCTTGGGGCGTGGGAGTGGCTAGGGAGGGGTCGATGGGGGGAAAAGGAGACATATCTAATACTTTAAACAATTAAAAAAAGCAGGCTACAGTAAGAAATTGATAAGAAGTATTAAAGATAGGAAAAAACATGATAAGGCATGTGAGAGAAAGGAAACAAGGGACAGTACAAAATGCATTCTTAACAGTGCTGGAGGTCTAGTTAGGTTGTTGGACACTAAATATGTATCTTTAATGAATACAATCTGAATGGTTGCATGATTTTTCTGAACACAATGCTTGACAGAGCAAAAAATGATTATACTTATTCTAAATTGGGATTGAATTGGCAAGGGACAGAGGGATAGAGGAGCAAAGTTTGCTGGTGAAAGAGCACATGTGGAGATGGGTCAGCGGATTTAAGTTCAGTAGAAAAGAAAGTGAAGACACACGTGGGACACATAGAAAGAAAACAATGGGTCTCAAGGGACTGGGAAATCAGGAAACTAGTAAAATTTAAAAAAACAACATGAGAAGTAAATACATAAAATGCTGTGGTTTGAGTAGGGCTTTAGATTAAAACGCTTTGAGGATTACACTATTTCAGGCAGTGGGAATGTGTAACCTTGAGAGTGAGTTCCTTAGAGTTTGTTGGGGAAAGTGATTGGGTTGTAGAAACTCCCATCTAATCCAGTGCTCCTTCACATTTACAGGAAGGACATTTCATCTGCATAAGCTTTGTATTTGAGCTTTAAAAATATAGACCTTTCTTTCATTTACGAACTCAGTAAACTTGGGCAAGTTTCTTATAATGAGTTTTATAATGAGTTTCTTATTATGTATGAGACTCTTATTATTATGAGTCTCCTCATTTGAAAAATGGATAAAATTGCAACAGAGAACTATTAGAAGAATAAATGCATTAATGCATGTCACATGTGCCTAGCACAGTGCCTGACCTGGTAAAACATAATAATCTACAGATGTTACATTTTATTCATTATTAGATATTTTCCACATTTAAAACATCTGTGGTAACAATGTGTCATATGTCCCTTTCCCATGAAACTACTTTCAAATCAACGAGGCTTCTCACCTTCCTGGGACTAGTAATGTTTCAGAATTGAAGCATTAGCATCATTCCAGTCCTTTCCTTCCATAATTGTCTCCTGTGGGAGCACAGTCCTTCTCTGCTAGGAACTGGAGTTTCATGGGCTCCTGGTATTAGACAGAGAAGATATGAGTAGTCATCAGTATAGAAAAGAGTCTTTATGACAGACCAAGTAGCCATTGCTACCAAGGAGCTATCAGCCAAAACAGTTCTTCAAAGTAGCCTCACATAGTAGCCTCACCAAGTAGCCCTTGCTAATATAGCAGCAAATACAGGAGCCATGCTAAGCAGCCGCGCCCTACATAAAAGCAGCCTCGTCTCAGCTGGCCAGGACCACCTCTTATGCTAACTTAGACAGAAGAGATTTCTTGCCAAATAATGACATCGGTACTTGGACTACAGAAAGGCACACCTGCACATTGCATACAGTACAATCTGCGTCCTTGTTTTTGCACCTGCATATGGCAAATTGGCCTTGAGTATCCGACATACTCTGATTAGGGCTCCCACATCTCCATAGCTAATGAGGAGGACTAATACAAATCTAGGAGAATGATAGTTATAAGTAACAGCAGAGGTTGGAAGAAGTGGCTGGCAGGAATCTGGAAGAAAACAGTACCTTTGCTGGATGATATAAAATCAAATGATGCAGAAATGACATCCTGATGGTATTGACACTACCATTTTGTCTGAGATATTACTTGATTTCCCCACACTTAACTTTTGGCTCTCACCCAAAATTCTCAAAGGAATTCCAGGAAGTTCTAAGAATATGAACCCGAGGAATCCAAAAATGATTGATAGCAATACCAGGAAAAGATTGGGCTGTAGTAGAAGAGCACCCTTTCCTATGGTCTGGAAAGAGACAAACAACCAGTTATTCAAACATCTCTCCCATCCAGATACAGCAAACAAGGGAACAATAGGTCCCAGTTTGAGTAAAAGGAACAAAATGATTATGAATTATGCATTCATTTGAAGAGTTAAGAGGATTTTGGACCTTTCTGTGATAGAAGAAATGTGGGACCTTTACCAAACCAAAGGAAAAGTGTTAAAAAAGAGTCTTTAAAATATCCTTATCAATATAATAAATGTTTGACACAGGTTTGAAGTTAAAAGTTATACCCAGAAATTGTCTCTGATTTGAGGGTTCCCTTATAATCTGATTCCTCTGAAAATGTCATGCATATCTGCCTTTAAGAATAGGTGGTGAGGTATTAGGCCTCTAATCCTGGCTGGTCAGTTAGGTTGTTTACAAAGAGTAACAGGGCAGCTGAGATAAAGAAAAAACTACCTCCTGGTACAGGACAAAACAAAGGACAGCCCTGGCATTGATGCTCAGGTTAAATCTGGGGACAAACAGGCTGTAATTGGAAAGGGAGTCATCAGAAACAGGAGCAACAGATCAGAAAGTCGAAGGGAAGTTGGGTCAGAGTAAGGACTCGAAGCAGGAACAAAGGGAGAGAATCGGTGGCCATGTTTTATAGGGTGTTGGTAGGAAGTTACTCTGCTGGTTGAGACAAAACTAAGTGTGACACTTCTTCAGAACCTGGAAGTGGTGGGTATAATGCATAAGAATCTCAACATTATTTTATACCCTAATTGTAATAGCTTTTATTTATATTTTTATATGTAAAGATTGATAACAAATTTTTTCTAGCAACAAAAATAACCAGGTTACAAAGAATTAGGTAATATTTATCCTTGAAATACTATAGATCGAATAGAATAGAATATAACTGATATGTGGCTAAGAGATGATTTATCTTGCACTTATGTGGCTACAAAGGTTTAGGGATTTTAATAATCAAACATATGATGTTAGAATTTTGTCCATTTCACTTAGGTTTTTTGAACTGTTCTATATAACATGTGATCCACAGCTTAGAATGCATAACAATTGAACTCACATTAAGGTCACAGCAGTACAGGTTATATTGCAATTGGTGAACGACAGAACACAGTCTCTTTATTATAACCTGATAGATGTTTACATTTGTGCCAAGATTTAATGACACTTAAAAAATTTCAATCTGCCTCTTGGCTTCTCTCTCAATTCTATATAGAATCTTACTGTGCGGCTCTCTTAGTCACAGAAAAGCAAAATTCTATTCTATTTTTTTACATATGTCAATCTGGTGTCCAAGTAGCTTCCTGACTTAAGACTGTATGCTAATATAATAGTAATATAGATATAGATTAAATAGATATAGATAGATATAGATATTGATATAGATGGTATAGATATAGATGATATATAGATAGATAGATATAGATATAGATATAGATATAGATATAGATATAGATATAGGTATATGTTTCTATGGATGTGTACTAGATACTATGTAAAGTGTTTTACATTCATTATCTCATTTAGTCTCAACATCAATAACTATGACTATAATTATGTACATATATAACATTCTCCATTGTTTAAAAGAAGATACAAGGTTATACTGTACATCTCAAATATTGTCATTAAAAGAGCATAACTTTAAATTCTGACTGCTAACTTTGATTCTTATAGCTTTGCCACCATCTTATACTGTTTTCAGCTTTCTTTCACAAAAATCCCCTTAAGTTCTTTGTGTATGTGTTTTCATTAGCAATTAGAAGTTCTCATTTCCTATGGTGTTCCTAGCTGGTTTGCCCATGGTCAGCTAATATTCTTCATTTTGATATCTTATGTACTCTTCTACTCTAGCCCTAATAAAATTCTCCTGCTTTCAGATCTCCAAACAACCTACTTATCTCATTATTCCTGTCATTCTTAGTGCACATTCCTGGTTCTTCTCTTAGAAGACATGGACCAGTCAACCCTGTTAGGGCACTGGCAGTCCATCCTTGTTTGTTATGAGTTTTAGCAAGAGTAAACCTGGCACAGGCTTATGATGGTGCCTCCTTTTAGCAGATAATACTCACATTTAAATGAAAATCTGTTTTGGAAATGGATTTTCTTTACAGAGATAATTTTACCTCAATTGTATCCTATGAAGATTATAAGCAATGACTTTAAGTAGGTATTATTTTAGTATTAACCTTTCTTTTTTATTCCTCGGAAATGAAAATATTTTAGGTCAAAGCAAATGTACAACAATAACATTAATGGGACAATAGCTTGTAATCCTTATTCCTGATGTTTAATCAAGATTAAACATCTTACAGTATACTTAGTAAATATTAGGTAGAATTTTGAGGTATATAAACGGATATTGCCTGTAAACATCAGTGAAATGGTGACTGTCTTATTCTGTGTTGGCATCTAGTATTTAAATTTTGGACTTAGTGGACAGTGGAAGGGACTATTGGGTTCCATCTCAAAAATTTTAAAGTTGTTTAAAATCAACTGGTCTGGAAGCAATCAAGATATTTGAAATAGAATTGCTGAGATCATTCATTCATTTTTTACCCTAAAATTTACAAAATGTTTATTCAACATCTAGTTTGCAGTAGGCTTTAAGGTATAGTGCTAAATTATAAAGATGAGATACTATCCCTTCTTTTTCTTAATATGGGGAAATCAAATGATTAAATAATTATAATATAATGTGATGGTCCTATAATAAGAGGCAGAACTGTTCTTGATGTTATTTACCACTGAGGAACTTTTACTCAGAATTTTATGAACCAAAATGGCAAGCTAGAGTTTTAATTTGAACAGATCTAGTAAAACAAAAGGCAAGATGAAATTTAACTTTTGACTCAAGTAATATCATGCATTAATTTACAAATATAATATACATAGAATTTCATTATATATTTTTATAATATATTTACAAATATTATATGTAAAATGTATCTTTTAGTATTATATGATCTGTGTATAGTTAATCATGCTTTTTAATTTTTGAATTGATTTTAGAAAGCGAGGAAGGGAGAGTGAAAGAGAAACATCTTAAGTTGATTATATCTGTAAGAAGCCTATTTCCCAAAATGGTCGCATTCTTAGATTCTGAGTGGACATGAATTTGGGAGGGAGAGTACTATTCAATTCACTAGAAGCTGGATAGCCATGCCCACATATTTATTCTAATGCCTCCTCAATATATAGTTCGTTTTTCTAATGGAGAAGAATGAGTAAGAGGTGGGGAGAGAGACCAGATGTGTTATGCTCGTGGAAGTCCTCCTAAATAGAAAAAGAACAGAAACCTATAATCTTTTTTCATTTCAGCTTGTTGTTTCCTAAAACATTGTACATTGTACTTAACTTTTGGTTCTGCATTCCACTGGCTGTGTGGCTATCCCTCCCAGGGGAGGCAGGCACCATTCTATGAAGATCATTTCACTCACCTTTCCTGAGTCCATCTCCCAAGTACTTACTACTGTTGTTTGGGCTTCCTTCTACCCCTAGGAGCAGTTTAGCTTTTCCCCCACAGTGATCTTAAATGGCTCAGTACCATATATTAAATGAAGATCCTGCTGTTCCCTAGGGCAGAGAAGTATTTCTTATTCTCTTTTTACTTATTTGCAAAATACACCCAGCCACATTGTATAAGATAACTTCACCATAAGTTATATGTTAAATCAAATGACATCATTAAAACATTCTAATTACAAGATGTCAGAAACATAGAACTATCCCAAATTTAAATATAAACACCTCTCATTATCATATACCCCCCCAAAAAATAAAGGCCAAGAATAAATATCCTACTAATCTATGTTCACAGAAATAAAAATTAAAACATTCAGGTTAATATCTCAAAAAAGTAAACCTCAAAACAAATGTATCATGCCTTTAAATATTAAGTTCAAAGAAAATCCAAAATCTTCAAGTTGAAGCCCACAAATTATCATTGTCAATTGTTTTGTTTTTAATTTTCAACTAGACAGCAGAACTCTAAATCAGATGCCTTATTTTGTTGGTCAATTAACAGAGTGACATACCTTGCTGTGGGGTTAGGAAGACAAGAAGAGATAAACCAAAGAACTTATATACTGACTAGAGGCCCAGTGCATGAAAATTCATGCACTGGAGGGGGTGCTGGGAACCAATTCCAGCATGGCATAATTTCAAGAGGTTCATCAAAAGGTTGATGAGACTTAGGGACTCAACAGGGTTGAGTCACACATGTAGTCACCTGTTGGTAAAGGCTAAAGGCATTTCCCCAAACCTGAATAGGAAACTGATTGTGGCTGCCAGACAGTTAAAGGGCATCTTTTTAAAAAATATATTTTATTGATTTTTTTTTACAGAGAGGAAGGGATAGGGATAGTCAGCAATATCAATGAGAGAGAATCACCGATCAGCTGCCCCCTGCACACCCCCCACTGGGGATGTGCCCACAACCAAGGCACATTCCCCCAACCAGAATTGAACCTGGGACCCCCCCAGTCCACAGGCTGACACTCTATCCACTGGGCCAAACCGGTCAGGGCTAAAGGGCATCTTAATCTACATGTTATTGTCTCCTACTGGCCAAACACCTGAACAGCTGTAGGCTAATTCCCCCATTCTGACAATGGACTCTGTTCCCTTTGAAGTGTATTATCTCCACCTTGCCTTAGAACAAATTGTGTTAATAAAAGCAAGGGTCCTAGACAAGGAGGGAGTCTTCAGTTCCTTTGGCTGAAGGTCATCTGACCCCCAATGCCTTTCAAAATTATATCTTGTCTCCGGCCTCTTTATTAGTCTCTGGATTCTTATGACATTTATATACAGCCTTTTCCAGATTCCTGAACCCTTCTTGATGTTGGAATAAGAGCACCAACAATAAGTGGGGGTCCCTCAGCCTGCCCTGCCCCCTCTCACAGTCCTGGAGCCCTCAGGGGTGGGAGGTGACCTGGCGATGAGGGGAAGGTGACACCCCATCACACCTCTGCTGCTGCCACTGCCAGCAGTGCAAGCCTCATCCGGCCCTGGTTACCTGAGCCTCGGGTGGCTCTGGATGCCTGGGCAGGTGCCATATGAGGCTTGCCTGCACCTTGGGCTGGACCTGGGTGACTGGGAAGCAGTCATATGAGGCTAGCCTATGCCTTAGGCCAGCCCTGGGCGGCTGGGGGGCTGAGGGGACTGGGGGACTCCAGAGGCAGACGCATAGAGAGGCCGGGCCCTCCTGGGGATGGGTCTGGCCTTGCCGTGCACCTGCCACCGCAGCAGGGCTGAGGGGACTGGGAACCACCATCTTGTGACTGTGGGCACCACCATCTTTGAGGGTGGGGCAACAATTAGCATATTCCCTCCTTATTGGCTGTGGGCGTCATCATCTTTGTGATGGCATGAGGGTCAATTAGCATATTCCCTCTTTATTAGATAGGATATGCATAGCCTATGGGCATGGGAAATAGGGTAGTAAAGAACTGGGGGGGTATAAGAGGTGGAGAAAGGGGGGTTAAAGGGGGGAAAATGGGAGATATCTGTAATACTATCAACAATAAAAGTATATTTAAAAATGAAAGAAAAAGATAAATCAGATGCCTGAGGAGAGGTTGAAGAATATCAGCAGCTTCCATTATCTGCCTCTCGCTGGAAAGGCTGTAGCTCTACAATGCCTCTGAGATTGGATTACTTCTGCCAAGTCTTTTCACATGCCCACGTTTGTAAAAGTCTAAAGTCCACATTGGAAATAAGGAACAAGTTGAACACTCACAATATGAAGACAATAACCCAATCATCAGGCCTAATAGCAGTTACCCAAAGCAAAAGGAAGGCTCCAAAACCTCAATTAAATGAGATCCACATTACTCTTCCTAAGACTTCTTGATTGCTGAACAATGGAGAATAGATAAAATCAAGAAAAATCTTCTTGGTTTCAGGCTCACCAGGTTGCCAATCATTCTGTTGCAGGGGTTTAGCCTTCAAGACTTGTGAATTAACATTCAGTACAGAGAAATATCTCATTATGGAATTAATTATGCTATTATTTAAATTCCCTGTCTTAGAGAAAGAAGTCTCTCCTATGTGTAGCATTCAAATAAGCTTTCAATTGTGGGGGGCTAAAAATTTGCAGTGGCAGTAGTCCCATTCTTCAGAGTTTATCTTCATCCAGCACATTCAAAATAATTTATTTCTAGTTTCTCTTTGAACGTTGAATAACCAGTGCCCTGGTGTTATAGTGCACATGGAATATGTGTGGTAGCAAATTTCCACCACTTCCCAGCACCTATTTCCGTGATTTGGAGACATTTTTACTCCAGTTCCATCCTAGCTTTTTGCATGCACTTATTCTTATGATGTCATTGACTTGGGCCTCCAAGGCAGAGTTGCCCAAGCCCTGCAGTTGGAGAATTATCCTTAGCAGCTTACTTAAAGGAGTCTGCTGCTGATGGACATAAAACCCAGGCCCCTAGAGAACTGATGAGACACTATCTTTACTTAATTTTCTTTAATGTTCCGGGTTTTGAGAATAATTTTTTTGGTACATACTTTTTATGCAGTAGTGAGATGTCTCCACTGGTCTGTTTTCTCGATAGAAGGCTCACTACTTAAAGGAAAGCTCAGTTGGATTTGAGACAGACCTTCCTTTGACCTCATGCAGGACTGGCATTTTTTGCTAGATCTGAGTGTCTCCTTATCTTTTTCATTTTCTTTCTTTTTGCCTTCTTGCCCTGACATTTCTTTGTCTTGTGATCCATCATGAAAGATTTCCAATGAGTCCTAATATTACTAAAAGCATTGATTGTTTACATATTTTTTTTATTCTTCACAATATCTATTAATCCCATTTTATTTATTAACAAAACCTAATTTTTTGTTAAACTACTTACCACCCAGACTCTCTCACAGAAATACTGACAAAGAGACCCAGCTCTGGCTAAGGAGATGTATGTGGATGTTACAGGGTTAGGGCTCAAAGGGGTTTTAAAAGAAGGCAAAATTGGCAAACCTGTTCAATGTGTCCTTTGCCCTTCACCCTTTCACCATTTCTCTTCCTGAAATATAGACTTGGTTCCTAAATATACAGCATTAGCCTTAATCAACATTTTATATCTACCAACACAGAAGGGCCACCATGTAGAATCAACATCCTATAAACTACAGGATTAGACTAACATCAGAAGCATTGGACTAATATGCAAACAGGACAGACTCAATCTAACATTGACCATACTTAACCCCTTAAAATGTGTGTCTAATCCTCTCTATGCCTTTGTAAGCTGATTCTATACATTTCTAGGCTGGATTTCTAGGGCAATAGTTACATAGGTAATATTTTTTCAAATTAATGTTTTTCTAATTCCATGTTAGTATTTCTCATTTACCTCTCAAATCATCCCGAATGTTATGTAACCACTTGGAATATGTCCCCAGTCTTCAAGGGGGTATTTTTCTGATAGCTCTTATTCTGTGTTGCCTTAAGAGAATGGTTCTCAATTATTTCCTTTATTTGGGTTACCTCTGAGGAGTAATTCCAGGTTATTAATGGAGATTTGTGTCTCTATTGGGGGACCTGGTCTCAGTTCCTGATTTATTATCTACTGAATCAATGCATACCTTTATAATACTGTCCTCAAGAGGACTTAGATATGCATGCATCCCTGTCCTGCTATTATTTCAGCCCATATTTTCATTCAAGGTCTCTTTCTTTTCGATTTATCTGTCCTACAAATCTTCCAAAATCTCAAACTTTTTGTCCACAGGCACAGCTCTTTCTCTACTTCAATCAATCTGTTTAGCTTTATTTTTCTTTCATTGTTTCTGCTCCTGTGCTAATAGTAAGACAAAAGCATAGTTTTCAAACTTCACCAATTTCTTTTTGATTTTCATATTCTTGGATGCAGAGATTTCAAAGGATAGGCATTTAAAATTGTCTTATTAGCCTTTGGATTCCCAATAATTTTTCTGAGTCATTCAAACTATTCAGAGAGGGAATTTGCTTGGCCTATCTCACTGTTTTATTCCTGTCTATATCTTCCCTGGAGGGTCAACTCAGAAATTGACTGCTCTCGGAGCTAGCGGTCTCCCCTAATTTAATCAGATGTGGAAAGAAATCTTGGGAATTCCAAATAAAGTTGCTTCTTCATTGCAAAAATGAGGAAATCATTATTTTCTGAAACAGACTTTGGGGCTGGAAGACACCGATGGGTGTTCTAGTTAAAAGAAATGAAAATCTGAATGGGGTCCTAAGTCCAGTTAGACATAAACCAGCTACTGTCACCAGGTGTCGATAGGGATAAAGGAAGCATCTGTCTCTACTCAAGAGAGAAATTGCTTTTTACACTCATGTGTCAGTTTAATCTAGAAGACATCAGATACAAATTTTGAATACATTAATAATGCAGTGGTATACATTTTGAGGAAATAGGAGTTCTAGAGGAAAAACATTAGAAAAGAAGAATGCAAGGAAGCATAAAGTCAAAGGAGACCTGGGGTAGGTCACTATGTTAATAAGAGAAGATAGCACATGGGTGACCCAGTGCTGAGCTTGCCTTTTAGATCATGGTTAAAACTGTAGGAATGTGAGTTTGATCAAAGACATCATTGGTCTAGATCAGTGGTTGGCAGACTGCGGCTCATGAGCCACCTGCGGCTCTTTGGCCCCTTGAGTGTGGCTCTTCCACAAAATACCGACTTCTGCGCATGGGCCATGAAGTTTCAATCGCACTGTATATGTGCGCCCACACATGGTATTTTGTGGAAGAGCCACACTCAAGGGGCCAAAGAGCCTCATGTGGCTCGCGAGCCACAGTTTGCCGACCACTGGTCTAAATCATAGATAACCCCATATGTATCAATAATAAGTTACATTTTTAATCTAGAGCATATAATATATTCTTGAAAGAACTTACTGTAAAGAGACAAGTGCCTTTTTAAATACAATATGTTTCCAGAAACTGCAGCTAAGTTGCTATATGACTATTGGTCAGCATACATATAAGTTAAACTGATTCTAGATGAAAGGAAATATTGGCCAGTTGTCCAGGTCTGTAGGCACTTTATAATAATACAAGAGGCCCGGTGCACAAAATTCGTGCATGGATAGGGTCCCTAGGCCTGACCGATGATCAGGGCCGATCTGTGGGGCCACCAGTGGGGCAATTGGGGGGCCCCCCATTGGCACCTGCCTTGGTTAGCCTGGGGTTAGGGGGCTGGGAGCAGCTCCTGCATTGACTGTCTGCCCCCTGGTGGTCACTGTGTGTCATAGCAACTGGTCTTTCCACCAGTTGTTCCACTGTCCTGTAGATTTGCATATTAGGTTTTTATTATATAGAATAGGCATTTGGTGATAAATACCGAGAGTAAATAACCCAAAGTAGGATAATAGTTATAATGCACACATATGTTTATATTGGTGAATGGTCTAGAATGTACAATCAAGCTTTGTACAAGTGGTACTTTGGAGCAGAAATAGAGAGAATGAATCACAAAATTTATCTATGTGAATTTTCAGTGTTAGTAATGTAAAAGCGTGGAAAACAACATAATAGTTCCATTTTTAAACTGCTTAAGAAGTGTGCTTGCCCAAATATACCTTTTAATAGATAAAATATTAGTAACAAGCTAGGAGACCAATGAACTTATAAAGCAAATACTAACGAAAAGCCATTTCCCTTGCTTTAATCATTTCCTCATTTAAGCCATTCTGCTTAATAGTGGAGTGAACTGGGAGCATAATGAGGCAAAAAGCTATCAAAGTGATTGTTGCCAAGAATGCTGAGATTGAAAAGTTGATCGCTTTTTAGCTAGGGCTTGCTATAACCACAGGCAAAGATTGAGTCAGGACAAATGTTTACATTTCAAACAGCCTGGTAGAAAGAAACAGCCAGACCTGCTTACAATTATCCCTGCCCAGGATGGCGATTTTTAGATAATAACAACAAGCAATGAAATGTCAGGAAGTAGTGGCCCATTTTTAAAGTAAAGTTTATAAAAATAAACAAACAAATACATAATATATGGTAGAAAGAAAAAGAGATTGTTCATGCCTGGTTCTTCCCTACTGGCTTGAGGTAGCATCTCAGGAAGTTTTGCAAGATACTAGTGCTTTGGAGAAAGAGATTTAAAAAAACAAAACAAAACAAAATAAAAAACCCTTCTTTGATAGAATCCTATCTAATAAAAGAGTAATATGCAAACATCAACCGTCACTCCATCACAAAGATGGCAGTGGCCACGGAGCTGGAGCGAGCAGGAGGCTTGGGTTGCCCCCGATGATGGAGGAAGCCAAACTTCCCGCCTTCCCTGGCCAGCCCTCAGCTCCACTCAAGTCTACAAAGTTTCAATTATAGAAGACAAATAAATCCAGATACCTGCTTCCAGCTGCCCTGGCCTTCATCAAGGAGGGGCTGGGAGTCTGGGTTGCCAGGGGCAACCCGACCTGGGCTCCGCTCAAGGCTACAAAGTTTCAATTATAGAAGAAAAATAAATCCCAGATACCTGCTGGAAAAAAAAAGAAAGAAAAAAAGGAGAGGCTGGGAGCTTGGGTTGCTGGGGGGCACAGCCAGCCTGAAAACAGCCCTCAGCCCCTCACCCAGGCTGGCCAGGCACCCCAGTAGGGACCCCCACTCCGAATCGGGTGTGGCCAGCTTGAAAACAGCCCTCAGCCTCTCATCCAGGCAGGCCACATCCCCAGGGGGTGAGGGTCCCCACTGGGGGGCTTGACCAGCCTGCAAACATACATCAGCCCCTCACCCAGGCTGGCCAGGCACCCCAACGGGACCCCCCCCCACCCTGAAGGAGCTGTGGCCAGCCTGCAAACAACCATCAGCCCCTCACCCAGGCTGGACAGACACCCCAGTGGGGACCCCTACCCTGATCTAGGACACTCTTTAGGGCAAACCAGCAGGCCCCCACCTGTGCACCAGGCCTCTATCCTATATAATAAAAGGGTAATATGCAAATTGACCCTAACAGCAGAACGGCTGGGAATGACTGGTCACTATGACACACACTGACCACCAGGGGGCAGATGCTCAATGCAGGAGCTGCCCCCTGGTGGTCAGTGCACTCCCACAGGGGTGCTCTGCTCAGCTACAAGCCAGGCTGATGGCTGCCAGCACAGTGGTGGTGGTGGGAGCCTCTCCTGCCTCCTCAGCAGCGCTAAGGATATCCGACTGCAGCTTAGGCCTGCTCCCCGCTGGCAAGTGGACATCCCCTGAGGGCTCCTGGGCTGACAGAGGGATGTCTGACTGCCAGCTTAGGCCAGATCCCCCAGGAAGCAGGCCTAATCCAGGTGGACATCCTCCAAGGGGTCCCAGACTGCGAGAGGGCACAGGTCAGGCTGAGGGACCCCCCCTGCGTGCACACATTTTTGTGCACCATGCCTCTAGTATGTCAAATAAAAGTATAGAGTTAGGAAACATAAGCATTAAAGAGGATTTAGAACTCCTGTCCAACTAACCACACATCCCAGGAATCCCATTTAAACTATTTCTGATGAATAAATAATCCAATTTTGAGGTGAATTGCCACCCATCTGTGACCTTACCAAGGAGAAGGTAAACACATACAAACACACACACACACACACACACACACACAAAACAAACAAACAAAAAAACAGCTCAGACACCTGGGAGCTGGCCAGATGCTAGTCCTGAGGTTTGGTGTTGCTAGAAGCTGGTCTGACCCTCACAGCTAGGCCTTAATATACTGTTGAACATACACAACCATCACAGAACATCAGACAAGGCTAATCTTGACCATGATGGATCAAGACAAAATCAAGACCACTTGGCAATCTCAACTGAACATAGAGAATAATATGAGCATTGTCCAAACCACAAAACTGAACAAATGGCCCATGCATTGGCTCATATGTGTGACTGTTGCTGCTTTATAAATTTGTCCTTGTTCTTATCTTCTCTCCTTAAGATACTCATTAAGATTCCCAATCTTAACCTCACTTCCTGGCATCATTAAATCCAGAGAAAAGCACAGCTTCCTTCCCAAAATTACTTTACCCAAACCCAAATTCAATAATAAGGATTTACATTCTCTAAGTGACACTCCCCATACCTCCCTTGAGGCAATGAAGAAAACCCCAAAGCTATGATTGGGGTAATATGCACCACTGAATCAGTAGTAACATTTGGCCCTAACCGGTTTGGCTCAGTGGATAGAGCGTCGGCCTGCGGACTCAAGGGTCCCAGGTTCGATTCCAGTCAAGGGCATGTACCTTGGTTGCGGGCACATCCCCAGTGGGGAGTGTGCAAGAGGCAGCTGATCGATGTTTCTCTCTCATCGATGTTTCTAACTCTCTATCACTCTCCCTTCCTCTCTGTAAAAAATCAATAAAAAAATATATTTAAAAAAATAGTAACATTTGCATTTCATAAGTTTTCACCAAGTCACCACCATCCGTGGCATAGCATCTTGTCTGGATATTTATAGTAACGTTCAAGTCCTGCCCTTATTTCATCCTTAACTTTAATCAAACCTTATTTTCCTTCCTATTTCTCATGTAGCGATAATGAAGATTTGCTTGATGCTAAATGATATGTCTAAATTGTGACATTTAGACTTTCCAACAATATTGAAAGATAATATAACTTTATTTCCATTTCTTAGAAAACTGAGGAGCATAAATATTAACTATCTCTTATAGATTCACACAGAAAATAAATGAGAGAAGCTGGATTTGAACCAAAGTCAGCTGAGTAGTCCTATGATCTTTTTCTTGCATGATTAAAAAAGTAGACTACTTGATATTATTCCAACATGTTCTGTATTTTCTAGCTCCTGTGATTTTGCTGCTGCTATTAATGTGTTCCTTTCATTGTTATTTATTATCCTTTATAGCCTCACTCAAAATTCTGACTTTTCCATTATATCTTTCCTGCAACATTTGTCTTCTTGTTCATTTACTTAATCAACATGTATTAAGTTCTGCCTATATTTATACTAGGCTAAAAGCTCCATGAAAGCAGTGTTTTTTTTTAGTGAAATTAGCATAAAGATAAAGGGTAGGTAGGGGGACATGATTTAAAGATCTCAAAAAATAGTTAAGTGCTATTAAAATGTAGGTTACAATTATTAGTATCATTAATCACTTTTGTACACTTTGGACATTTCATCCTCTTTCCCTTCTATGCCTCTCCCTAGGAAATGTATTTACTATTCACAGATTGTCCTTGGAAATAACTGGTGAATTCTGCCATTTGAAGCTGAGAGTAGCCTTCTCTCTCCCTATGCTCGGTCAGATACTAGCAGTGCTCCCAGCTGAGTTAGTCTCACCTAGGCTCTTGCTGGATCACCACAGACCCTCTGTTTAGTTCATCATTCAGTCCATTGGCCAGTGCCCATCAGCCTCTACTACAAAATCCCCTTCCACTGCCACATGGTCATGTGGTTGGCCCACCTCTCCCCAAATAAGTGCTCATGCTAAGAGGAATCCTATAGTGACTAAAGGAGGCTAATGAAACCTATACACTCCCAGCTGAGCAAGCCTGCCCCCAGCACCAGTATGACATTCAATGGCATAAGGCAGGTAAGTTTGGACTATCCTTCCATGATAATTCCAACTTGCATATGCATATAGGGCAAGGTTATTAGAGTCAGGTACTGCTTAATGACAGGTATGCATTCTGAGAAATGCTTCCTAAGGTGGTCTCATCATTGTGCAAACATCATAGAGAGCCCTACACAAACCTACTCAGCTAGGCTGTATGTTAAAGCTTACTGCTCCCTGCTACAAGGGTGTACAGCATGTTGCTGTAAAAAACAGCATGAGGTTAAATCAAACAGAAGATGAAATGATGCAATCAAGAGTCACAGTTAACACAGGAGGTGTGAGGCTACAGCTGGTATACATAACACAGCACACTGTTTTAGAAAAAACTTTCCTTTTTTAAAAAATATTTTTATTGATTTCAGAGAGAAGGGGAGAGGGAGAGAGTTATAGAAACATCAATGTTGAGAGAGAATCATTGATTGGCTGCCTCTTGCACTCCCCCTACCAGAATTGAACCTAGGACCCTTCAGTCTGCAGGCTGACGCTCTATCCACTGGCTAGGGCCAAAAATCTTTCTTTTTATAAGAAGAAAGAGTAGCCCAGCTGGTGTGGCTTAGTGGTTGAGTGTTGCCCTAAGAACCATGAGGTCTTGGTTCAATTTCTGGTCTGGGCATATGCCTGGGTTATGGTTCGATCCCCAGCATGGGGTGTGCAGGAGGCAGCCAATCAATGATTCTCTCTCATTATTGATGTTTCTCTCTCTCTCTCCTTCTCCCTTCCTCTATGAAAGCAATAAACATATATTTAAAAAAGAAAGAGTAAACTCTAAAATAATGATAAAATATAGTGCAGTAAATTCATAAATCATTAACATAGTCATGTATTTATCATTTTCATGTATTAGGTACTGTACATAATTGTATTTGCTATACTTTTATATAACTGGCAACAGAGTAGTTTGTTTACACCAGTTTTACTAAAAACACAGTAATGCCTCACCCCTACCAGAGCTAGAACATCAGTAGGTGATAGAAAATTTTCAGTTGCATTATAATCTTATGAAACCACTGTCATATATGAAGTATGTCCTTGACCAAAATGTCATTATTCAGTGCATGGCTATATTCTATTCAGGGCATGTGACAACACAGGGGATCATGGGCAACACAGGAGGGAGAACAGAGAACTACTGAAGAGCACACATTTTCTCTACTGCCCTGAGATCAAATAAACCACACCCTATTTACCAAGCTATTTTAGGAAGAGAGGCAGGGTAGAAGTCCATGGATACAACATTTTTATCCCAGGCAGAATTCACCTAAAGAGATTGCTAAATATTTGGAAGGTACAGAACAATATAAACTGGATTTTTAAAAAAAATATTTCCCCCCTTGCTTTAAGAAGTAAGTATGGGCTCTATCAAAAGGCCAGATTAAACATTGGACACAGGAGGATAACAATATTCTCTGCACATTTTGTTTATTCTGTGTTTGGACATGGCCAGAAACAAAACTTGCTGGCTGGTTGAACAATTAGTTTATGACCAACAGTCTCAGATGAACTTTATTGCTCATTATGATCATTCTATATTTCACAAACCAGTTTACCCTTAGACTCTTCTAAATGACTGTTTTACACCCTCTCCTTTGGCCTGAAACTCCTCCCTCATCCTCATTTTCAGCTGATGATCCTGCTCCTTATTCACTATTAAATTAAAGGACTCAGAAGAGAACTGCCACACACTTTCAACACAACATGGACCAACCTGCTGACATGTACACCCACATAAGGTGTGTTCACTTCAGTGAACAAAAATGAACTCCTTGTGCTTCTGTCTACAGTCAATCTCTCTACTTGTTCACCAAATCCTACCCTGCTCTTCTACTCCAGGACATCGTTCCAGCCATCATTCTTCCTTTCATTCCTACCTCATCATTTTGTCTTATGTATTGGATTATTCTCCCTGGCACAAAAATATTGTTTCTCCTATATTAAAAACATTGTAAAAATCCTTTCCTTTGATCTTACTTACCCCTCTATGTAACTCCCATTTTGAACCATTTTGTAAAAATGTTCTTCAAAATTCTAGTCATTATTTACTATTACCATTTCTCTCTTCCCATTCTATCTTCAGCTTACACCAAAGATTTTCCTCTCCTGTCCTATAAAATTTATTTCATAAATGTCACTGATGGTCTCTTCCACACTTAATCCAATATTCAAATACACTCTTATTAAACTATCAGCACCATTTCACATAGTTCATCACATTCTTCTTCTTGAAATACTTATCTTAGTGTCCTAGGTGATGCATTCTATTTCATTTCCTCTTATCTTACTAGTGGTTTATTTTAGCCTCTTTCTGAATCCTCCTCTTTTCCTCCACCTCTTATCTTCAGAATGGTTCAAGGCTTGATTCATGGTTTTCTCCTCTTTTGTAGGTATACTCCCTCCTTGGCTATCTCACTCAGGTTCATGGTACCATTTTATTTATGTGTGTGTGTGTGTGTGTGTGTGTGTGTGTGTGTGTGTGTGTGTGTTGTTCATAAATTCAGCCCAGATTATACCCTGCACTGCAGTGGTCTGTATCCAACAACTTTCTTGAAATCTCCAAGAGAATGATTAGTATCTTAAATAAATACATTAAAAAATTAAACCCTCAGTTCTTGTCTGACTTATTTCCATATCTCAGTAAATAGTAAAAACTCTACCCCACCAATTGTTCAGGACACAAACTTGAGAGTCATTCTTAGCGTCTCCTTTTATCTCCCATCTCACGTGGATTTAATCAGGAAATTCTGCTGTCTCTATCTTCCACATAGAACCAAAATCCAACCACTTTATATTTCTTTGAACAAAAATATCCTGGTTGAAGTCACCATAAATCCTTACCTGAATGTTTTCAAAGCCTTCTGAATGATGTTGCTCTTTCCAGCAGATCATGAGACACCTCTCCTGAAAACCCTCTAATATTTCCATATTTTCTTCAGAATAAACCCTACCGTTCTCAGAGTGGTCTACAAAATCTCATGTGGCCTGGCTCCTATTTCCTTCTGATCTCACCTGTCCCCTCCTCCAACTCCACCCCAGTCTCCTTGTAGTTCTTAATATTCTTAAGCACAAACCCTTAGGACCTTTATACTAACTGCCCCTCTGGAACACTCTTTCCCTTAACATCATATGCTAGTGCATCATCTCCTCGTGCTACGTTGACACCTTATTTCAAACTGCAGTTTCTCTACCTTGACTCCTCTCAGGCTATTCTAGCTTTTGTTTCTTTTCCAATAGCACATTTTGGTTTCTAATATCCTATTTAAATTAGCTATTTATTATATTTATTACATTGCCTATCTTCTTCTTATGAAATATAAACTCCATTAGGTTCATATTTTTTTTCTTTTAACAGTTTATCTCTGTATTGTATTACAAGCACTTAGAATAGGGGCTGAGATAGGAGAGAACAATTAAAATAAATCTAAGGTATGCATTTCATACATGAGTGTCTTGCATGCAGCAAGTTCTGAATAAGTAAATATTTCCTTTTATCTATTATCTTCCTATTTACTCCCTGGAAACATTTTATTGTCTATGTTATACCTTATACAGATTATCTAGGTACAAAGAGATATTTTTTCATAGCTTCTTGTTATCTTAACTTAAAAATAATATGATTTTCAGACTTCCTAGATCTTAGATATTTTCTCCTTAAATTTACAGAAACTAGGGAAGATATTTTTCAGGGAGATGCTGGATATGATGTGTTTAAAAGACTAACTTGCTGCTCCACTTCTCTGCCTGTTCCAAAAACCTGATTATTTTGGGTACAAAATATTATTTGGGTACAAAGTCTACAGTTCTGTCTGCATCTAGTGCAGACCACATTACGGACAAACAGAACCATCTATGTACAATCCTGGCTTGAAGAATTAGAAGGAATTATCCCAGATTTGAAAGATCAGCATTCTGTTTCTTATTTTAAAGTAGGATTGATTGTAGAGAACAGAGTGTTTGTGCAGGGAGTCAGTCTTCTGATTAATTCAAAATTGTTTATCAAACTCTGCCATGGAAACACTGCAATTTTTAACAACCCTGAACATATTTTCAGCTAAAGATAGTGCCTTAGGAATGACTAATAGTTTCATCTTAAGTTGAGCCTCACTCCCACTCCCTGACTCCCATATTCCCGTCTCTACCTTAATAGGTAGCTTTCCAATAAAACATCTTAGGCCAATAAATGACGAAAATAACAGATAAATAGCTCTGTATACCCCAGCGCTGGTTCTGAGTCCAGACATGAATCTGCTCGGAAATGTCACATTGCATTTGTAGCATTAGTATATTTGAATTTCACTGTATGTGCTTTTGACACAATTTGTTAACAACAGCAAGAATGTGTCTACCAGTCATAGTGATTTGTAGGCTGCCAGTCCCCTGATAACAAATTTTCTTTGGTCCTTGGCCTGGTATTCTTTTATACAGTAGCATGTGCATCATGGCATAACTGACTTGTGCAGGACATTTATAGAAAATTTAGAAAGATAATGGGGCAAAGCGAGAGAAAAAAAAATGTTAGCTGCATTAAATAGACAGCATCAGCCAGAGTAGAGATTAGAGAACATGTTGCATCACCTCCACTGTAATTATAACCTTGATTATGGGAGGAATGTTTCCTGGAGACAGCGTGATATTCTTGTGTTTTTTAAATTTGAAGTTCAAAGGGAATGTTTGACAAATTGGCCCCCAAATTAACTTGGCATCTGTTAAGGTCATGGGCAACACTCTGCCTGGCATGGTTTTCCTCCTGCCTTGCCTTTTACCCTCTCACACACCCCTTCATGTGTGTTTTTAAGCAAATAAAGCATGTGCCATTTTTGTGGCAGAGAGATTTTATTCATAGCTTCTAGTGATTTGTTCCTTAACTTGAAAACAATAGGATTTTCAGACTTCCCAGATTTTAGATATTTTCTTCTTAAATTTACAGAAGCTAGGGAAGAGATTTTTCAGGGAGATCCTGGATCTGATGTGTTTAATAAAAGACTAGCTTACTGCCCCACTTCTCCGCCTGTTCCAAAAATCTACTGAATAATCTTCTTTGTTAGAAACACCAATTCATTATCTCTTCTTACCTCTAATAGAGTGGGGATTGAACTTAAATCTGCAGCTTGCACAGATTTCTACAGAGAGAAAACAACTACTCCACCACCAACCACTTATACACATACACAAACACAGAAGATCTATATTAAGGGGATGCTGCATAGGCATAATTAACATGTGGTAAAATTAGAAGTGCAAGGAAGATAACAAGACTGATTTTCTGTTTAAATTGAGGAGATAACAGCCTACTGCTTAACTGAGTGATTCCTGAAATTTCTTCCTCTCCCAAAATATCGCAAAACATTCTCACTTCATCAATTGATATGTTACGTCCATGAAAAACAGGCATTTCTTTCAGTTAGATATTAGGGTTAAAATAAAATAAAAAAAACCTGAGAATATACAATCACTGATTTACATTTATTTGCTTCATTTGTTCACTTTAATCATTTCTGGATCCAGTAGAGAATAAATAGATAGATGATAGGTAGGTAGATAGATAATAATAATATCTGACCTTTATAAAGTTCAGTGTTTATGGGGAAAATATGGAGGTGACAATAAGTTACAAATGCCTAAAGGAGGAGAAGAAGAGAAAAATTTTCATAGAAAAGAAGGCACTGAAATGGAAGTAGAAGCAGCAAAAATAAATTTTGCTCTATCACCCCATCTTTTGCAGGTCAAGCTTTAATTATGTCAGTATTTATGGGTACAAGAACTACTTTAACATTGCTGAATTGAGTTCAAATTTGGAAATCAGAAATCTTTGTCATAATAATGGCAGAATCAACTAAAGGGAACAAGAAAACTGGCTAGAAGAGTAATAGAATTTTAGAGATAAAAGTAACATTAGGCCCTGGCTGGTTTGGCGCAGTGGGTAGAGCTTGGGCTTGCAGACTGAAGGGTCCCAGGCTCGATTCTGGTCCAAGGAACATGCCTGGGTTGCAGGCTTGGTCCCCAGTAGGGGGCATGCAGGAGGCAGCCAATCAATGATTCTCATAGTTGATGTTGCTATCTCTCTCCATCTTTCTTCTCTGAAATAAAAAAGAGAGAGAGAGAGAGAGAGAGAGAGAAAAGAAAAGTAACATTAGAAACAAATCTTTACAGATGAGGATTCAAGACCCACAGGGGTGAAGCTGGATGATTCTAAGGTTACAGGGACATTTTTTAGTAAGACCAGAGTTTTCTGAACGCTGAATCTCAAACCTCCCAATTCATTTAGAATAAAAAACATGTTAATAAATTACAGTAATGGATTATTGTTGTTTAAAATTCTACCTTAAGTTTAATTAACTAAAGAAATAAAGAAGGGCCAATGTTGAAATTCAAAGGCTTATGGTACCATGTCTTTCTGTCCATCTGTATTTTAGTTCCAAAGGAGCTTTGGAATTTTTAAAATTTATTTTGATGAAATTCTGTTGTCAACTAAGGGCATGAGTGTGAGATTCAATCATCCCTAAAGTTACTCCAGGATCCTTCCTTCTCTCTGTCTCTCATATCTGAGCTCAAAGTCACTTCTACCTCCTTAGCCCTTGGTTGCAACAGTTATTTTATGTTCTATTTGTTCAATTTGCAAGCAGAATTTAGAAGGATTGTAATATACCAAGGACTTGCTGGAATTAAAGATAAAAGTGAATTTATTCACGGATTCCTCTCCTACTGATAAAAATTCACAAGTTATAAATGGCCTTAGGGAAAATATTCAATGCTGGATACTCTCAGTAACACATGGCCGCAGGTTAAAGATCAAATCAAGGTATGGAAGAAAACGCTGTGTTAACACCTGTGAAAGATTTAAAGTGAACCTCTCAGCTCAGTCTAAGGGCTACTAAGAATGATAAGAAAATTGTTCTACAGTGTCATCATGCCTTGCATCTTCATGTAAATAATGAAGATATCTGGCCCCACCGGTGTGGCTCAGTGGTTGAGAGTCGACCCATGAAACAGGAGGTTATGGTTCCTTTCCCAGGCAGGGCACATGCCTGGGTTGTGGGCTCAATCCCAAGGAGGGGGTGTTCAGGAGGCAGCTGATCATGATTCTCTCTCATCATTGATGTTTCTATCTCTCTCTCCCTGCCTCTCTCTGAAATAAATAAAAACAAAATTTAAAAAAATAATTAAATAATGAAGAGATTTGAGAGTGTTATTATAACCAAGGGCATAATAAGATAGATGGAAAACTCAAAAATTTGAAGAGCATCATATTGACAAAGGCACTGAAAACTTAGGTTGAAAGGAATAGACACCTGACAAAATAAAGCCTCGGGCTTCAATCTTCCACAGGCAGGAAACAAAAGGACAGGAAACTATTTATCTGCAAACACAGGTCATTTCTTATAAAAAGCAGAGAGAGAGTGCCTCAGTGGGCAAAATCAAGAGCACAGAGGGTAAAGCTAAGAACTGCAAAGACCCATTTCCATAGCAAATCACATCATAACCAAGGAACATTCTTTGCTCCAAGAGCAATACCATATGAATTTCAGAGTGACAATGAAGCAGTAACTGCTAATACCTTGGGTTCTACCGCTTTTCGAATATAAATGTCTATTGTAGTTTTCTGTCCCACTGTTTTATGTTTGTTGCCTGAGGAACGGATATCACATCACAAGTCCCCTTACTCAAGAAGTACACTCTAGGAGCAGCACACTTGAGCAGATTCCCCTGCCTCTGGAACCAATTTAGATGACAGGATTCTGGACTTCAAGCCTGACCCTGACGCTGTAACGAGAGATTTTGGGGTCTTAGGAGGGGGATGATGATAACTTGCATGTGGAAGGGACATGAATCCTCTAATTCCTAGTGGGCAAACTATGGTGGGCTGTTACACTGGTGGGTATTCATTGTTTTGCCAATTTAAGTTTGGGGATTGTCAGGTTCTGTTTGATTATATCAATTGGTGGTAGGAAAGGAGTATGAAGAAGCACATTTACCTGAATGCATCTTTACTTTCATATTCCACATTTCCCCAATAATGAATGCTAACCACCTTTTGGATTATACATGCCTGTTTCTAGTTGGCTTTAGGCTTTCGTAAAAATGTCTTGGTTCCATGATGGAACAGTTCCAGATAAAATTAAAATACAATTTCATAGAATGATGGCAGAAGAAAAGAGAAAAACAAATGTTTGGTTTTCTAGTGGACAGAAACAGTAAGATTTTAAATGAACTAACAAATGTTGTAAAGGTAATAAATAAATTAATTAATAAAGTAATACATAAATAAATAAAGTAAAAAAAGTAGTAAATTAATAAAGTAATAAACTAAAGTAATGCCAGGAGGAAAAACTTGAACTGTTTTTATTAATCCAATTTAAAATATTTTACTAAGTGTCTATTTCTTCAAGTCCTGGCATTCATTTCCTCTTGTGCCCTAGTTTTCCAGTTATCATTTGTACATTCACTCAGCACATTTGTGCAGAATTCCTTCTTAGTTCAAGTACTGATCTAGGCATTGAAGATGCAGCCGACCATGATGCAGACTAAACCTTCTGTTTACGCTTGAGCTCACATTCAGGTGAAGGATGATGCAATTTACAAAATAAGTAGGAAAAATACATAGTATTTTAGAAAGGAATAAGTGCTATGGAGAAAAAAAATAACTGAAAAAAAGAAGAGGGAATGTCTATAAAGTGGCATTTTTAAATAGGAAAGTCAGGAGAAGTCCCTTCGAGATGATATTTGAGTGACAATCTAAATCAGGTGAGCAAGAGCGGGAAGCAGGAAATAGGTTGGAGAGATCATGAGAAGCCAGGTAATGCAGAGATTTTGGCTTTACCTAAGTAAGATGGGAAGTCATTCAAGTATTTTGAGCAAATGAATTACATAATCGGACTTATTAATAACATCACTCTGGTTTAAAAAATGTAAGCATGTGTGCCACCTTTTGTTAGTAACTTTAGTCATGGAACCGAATGCCCATGCTATGAGGAAGCCCAGGCCACAAGGAGGTGTTCTGAGCGAAGTGCCTGTTAGGCAGCTTTAACCATTAGTTATGTGATGTGCTTGAGCATGCCTCACAGAACTACAGCTCTAGCCACTATCTGATTGCAAGAACAACCCTGAGTGAAGACTTCCTGCCTGAGCCCAGTAAACTCCCCAAACCATGAGACATAACAATAAAATGACAGTTGTTTTAATCCATTAAGTTTTGAAATGACTTATTAGATGGCATCAATAGATAAATGGAACTTCTGTGACACTATTTGTTCTCCAGTCTCACTGGCCACTTCTAAACAACCCCCTTCACTTGCTTCTCACTTTCTGCCTGAACTCTTAATGCTGGAGAGCCCCAGGACTGAGTTCCATGCTGTCTGTTCTTTTCTTGCTACATGTTCTACCTAGTCAACCCATGGCTTTACATATGTGTACAGAGATGACTTCTAGAGAAGTACATCTTGCCCTAATCTCTGCAATGAGTTCTCATTTGTGTAGTCAGCTTCCTTTTGGATCTTACTATTTTAATGTCTGAAATTTATATTTAATCAAGCATTTTCCCCATTCTCTCCTATCTCAGTAAATGGTACTAAATGATTGCTAAATCTAGAAATAATTCTTCATCTGGTTCTTTCCCTCAACACTCATGCTGTCTGATGCATCAACAAATCCTCTTGACTTTGCCTTCAGAATACATCCCAAGTGCCGCCATGTTTTTTTCATCTCTACTGCTACTGGTTTTGGTCTGTTGCATTACCATTGGCACATTCACCTTGCCCTGAATCTTACAATGCATTCTCCTTGAGGCAATGAGTGTGCTCTTTAGAAAAAGTAAAGTAAATAATACCATTTACTCCTATTTAAAAATCTTCCCTTGATTTGCAATTGTAATTAATATATAATCAAAGTTCAAAGAGGCTACCCCTGACTACTCAACATAAAGTGGCAATTTTCTGATCACTCCCTTGCATAATCTCCTTTTTCATTTTCTTTATAGCAGTTTTCATAGTCTGAAATTACATTGCATTTATTACTTATTTACTTGTTCATTGCTGTCTTTACTACTCATTATCTCCTTAAGAGCAGGAATCCCTGTTTGTCTTATTCATTACGGGGTTCTATATAGAGGAATGACTGGCTATATATACTAGAGGCTCGATGCACGAAATTCGTGCAAGGGACTCGGCCCTCTCAGCTGCGACAGCTTGCCTCAACCCTCGCAGCCCCAGCTTCATCCTGAAGGTCGTCCAGAAAGACGTCTGGAAGATCGTTTGGCTGTCCAATCTAATTAGCATATTATGCTTTTATTATTATAGATATATAGTGAAATATAAAGTATATTATATGTATATATTCCCTGACATTTCAAAGAATTATTTCAGATTTTAAATCTTAAAAAGAATAATCACATGACATGTCTAGTTTCACATTCTTACTTCATAAATGGGGATAATATGAACCAGAAATTCTAGATCTATTGTTAGTTTTTAAATGCCTTTTAATAATACCCCAAACATAGTCAATATATTTTGATTACCTTCAGATTACTAATGGGAGATCTTCCATGTGTTTATTTCTATGTATAAATGAGTATATTGATTTAAACTCAGCTTGGCTTTGCATTTGGACTCTGAGAAGTAAGGTAACCAGAAATGTCTCTTGTCAGAAGCTGGGATGTGTCACTATCACCTCTTTGCAGCAGCTGTGTAGGTTTGTGTTATAATGATCATATACTGCATGCTGATACTTTTCGACTTTTCCTTAATTTTATATGTTTTTAGAAAACATCAAATAATTCTGTAGCTTCTGGGTATTGGGATCAGACAATCACTTCAGATGATAAGATTTGACAGACTATTGACTGATGAACTAGTAACATCAATCGCCACTAAAAATAGAATTGAACTCTACAATTCCATTGTATGTAGAAAACACAATACCCAAAAGTAGCCAGCAGAGTCTCTGGTTCAAATTTTGTTCTTCAGTAAAGGAAAAAAAGTCATTATTGGCACATGGAAGTGATTTAAGAAAGATGGGCTTTTCTGAAAGGACCAGTTATCCAGACATTCAAGAAATGTCAGAGTTTTCTGAAAATTAAAGAGAGAATTTAGAGACTACTTCAGTTTAATTTTTTTTAGCATGAATGATTGATGGCTTTAGGTTGGAAATTCTGGGAAAAGCAAATAAGTAACAAAAGAGTATATTTATGGAAAGCAGATATGCTCTTGAATGAAAACAATAAGAAAACTCAAAACAATATTTTGAAGGAATATAATTATGTATATGTATATATATTATGCTGTAGAACTTTTAAATGATCAACCATATATTTCCATACAGATAATTATATATTAGGCTACATATTATTTAAAACAGGTGTAGTCATTTCAACTTGTATAATAACCCAATGCAATACATGACTCTCTTTTTCTTACACTGACTAGGAGAAAATTTATAGTAGAAGCTGTCTTGCTCATGGAACTAAATCAAACTAAAGAGGCCAAAGAAATAATTGACATTGTCCAGAACAGAGAGTTAACAGGCCTTTCTTACAATAAGTCTAAAACCATCACTACTGAAATATATGTAAACGTCAATGAGATTCAATTTGCCAGGATTTTTTTCCCCTCTTCTCCGTTTGACGAACCAATGAGAATTTTTCTACATGAGGTAATGCTCATCACTCATACTTTATTGGGTGAATGAGCATCGTCCTGTGTCTGACTGGAGCATCTTGCTGCAGGAGGCTCTCCAGCTGCTGCTAGGCCTTTTTCCCTGTAGCCAGTGCGGTCAATTGAATTACACTTTTTTTATAGAGTCAATTATTTTTTCTACCTTGCCTCTTGACAAATAATTTGATGCCAAAGACAAATGCCTCTTCTTGTTTAGCAGGAATATTGCAAAATGGAATTTTTACTGACATTTCAATATCTCCTTGTCTTGGGCACTGCAGCTTAGAGCAGGAAGGAATCACTGGGACTATTGGCTCAAATATTTTAATGTTGCTTTATTTGATTTATAGTTTAATAAATGAGACAGATTTGTTTATGGCTTAGATTTATTTTGGTAACTTTTATTGCTGTTTTTTGAAGAGGTTTGTCGGTTCACCTACTTTTTTTTTAATGTGAGGTTTTAATTCAAAGGGATTCTCATATGCTTGTTAACAAAAGTCACAGAAAATGTATAAATCCTGCTCCCTTAAGCATTGTATTTTTCATAAAAATGGATTACATATCCTTATAGTTTGTCACAATTATGTGCTATCTTCAATTTATGAACCAGAGAGAAAAATTGGCTTTGGTTTCATGGATATTAAACGAGATTGTGGATTCATTACACTTCCTACTTACATTCCAAGAAAAAGCATCATTTGGTTTTCAATAGTTCATGGGAATAAAAACAAAGTTGGTCATTTTACATCCAGTTCCAGGCCACTTTTTAAAATCGAAGCTCATTGAAATAATTTCTAATACGTATTGTTGTGGGAAGAGTTTTCAATACACTTCTTAAATGGAAAAAAAATAAACTGAATTAATAGAAAATTGCACAATGCATAAGTAAATCTTATAAATCATGGAGACACAGCAGGATGGACAACAAGAAAGAGAACATAAGAATTAAGGGAAACATACTTGGAAATTAGAAGAATTACTTACCTTTCCTATGTATTATATTACAAAAAGAAAGAAACTATTAGCTCATATCTACTTTTTCTATGTCCCAGCAGTCCAGAGTCTATGAGATTAAAAAGTTACTGTGTAGCTAAGAGATATGCATTTGGAGTAGTGGGTACATAGAATATCATATATGACATCCCAAAGCTTGAAAACATCACATTGCCCGTATGCATTGCACAAATTCTGGTAATAATTTTTTTTTGCTCTGCTTTAGAATGAACCAACCTTTGTTTAATCCTGAAGGTGTTATAAATAATTCTTAGGAAGCAAACTATATAATAAACAAATTAGCAAGCAGTAAGGTGATTGTTGTTACTGGAATTTGGGATTAGAAATCCTAAAATTTTGCTAATACATAATTATCATAGTTGTTTTCTTTTCTTTTCTTTTTTAAAAATATTTTTTTCATTGATTTCAGAAAGGAAAGGAGAGGGAGAGAGAGAGATAGAAACATCAATGATAAAAGAGAATAATTGACCAGCTGCCTCCTGCACGCCCCACACTGGCGATCCAGCCCACAACCTGAGCATGTGCCCTGACCGGAATCGAACATTACCTCCTGGTTCATAGGTTGACACTCAACCACTGAGCTACTGTGGCTGGGCAAAGTTCTTTTATTTTAGATACAATTTGTAGGTAAATTATCCACTAAGAAACAAGAATTTTTTTCCTATTGATTCTTTGAGAGAGAACATAAGGGAGGGAGGGTGGAGATAGGGAGAATCAATGTGAGAAAGACAATCACTCCATTGACTCCCACATGCACCAGACCAGAGCCAGGGATCAAACCACAACCCAGGTACATTTTCTTGACAGGAATCGAATCTGTGACCCTTCGGTGTATGGGTCAACACTCTAACCACTGTAAAACACCACCTAGGGCTGGAATATAAATATTAATATGAAAGATGAAGATTCAGAATATATGATATTCCAGAAAGTAAGAAAGATGTTAACCTCTGTGAACTGAAAATATGACAAGGGAAAAAAAACTCCATTTAAGATGTTTTTACCCAGGAAAAACTGCTATGAGAGGGACACATTTTACCTATGCTTTTAAAAATGTATAAATTCTGGATGAAAGAGCAAATATGCTAGCACATAGCATTTTAAACACTTTCTAGAAGTTATAATTTTCCACATGTGTTGAGGTTAATGCTAGTTAATTGATACATTCAAAGGAAGAAGCAGCTTTGTAGAGCAGTTGGGCAAAGTATTGAACACTGGCATATCTCCATCTATTGAACTCTGTCACACACAATGAATCTAAAATAAGAACCATACTAAGTAGTTTGGATGGTATGGGTACCAACATTAATGTTCTACAGAGGAACCACTCTGCTGTTAAAATAAAAAACGCCAATTATTCTCTAATCTGCAGGCAACTATATATATATATATATATATATATATATATATATATATATATATATATAACCTTCATTTGCCATTCTCATGCTTAGAGTTTATTTTTCTAAGGCTATATCTAAGATGGAAACATAAACCACTGTGATCAAAGAGTTTCACTGATTCACTTACCAGTACAAAGTTTTTAAGTTTGTAGATGAACAGAATAAATAATATTTTCCTGCAGAAGCTATTTTGTTGAACTCATGGTCTCATCAACTCGCATACTATATAGAGATGATTATATAAAGTAGGTAAGCCAATTGAGTTTTCAAATAAACTTTTTATTTTAGAATAATTTTGTAATTACAGAAACATAAAAATAGAACAGACAATTCCTATATATCCAACAATCAGTTTCCTTAAGTTGGGCTACACATCATGGCTTCTCTCCCAAAAGTACAATGTGAAAAGAGAGGCAGGGGAAGAACAACTGTTTAGTGGAGAAACCTGACAAAGACTACCTGAACTAGGTGATCAAGGTCAACATCAACAGTGCTAAGTCTTGGTGAGAATATATACCCTTAGTGTGAAATGATGAAAATGGCACTTTACATCGGTGGTCTTCCTCTCAAAAAGCCATAACCTGAGGCTGATCATGAGAAACACATAAGACAGATTGTGACAAAGAATAATTCTGCAAGTACCTGACCAGCACTCTTTAAAACTGTCAAGGTCACCAGGAAAACAAGGGAAGTCTAAGAATTTGTCACAGCCAAAAAAGAAGAGCCTAAGGAGACAAGATAAATAAATACAATGTAGTTTCCTGAATGGAATCATAGTATAGAAATAGGACATTAAATAAAAAACTATAGAAATCTGAATAACAGTAGTGTGTGTCAGGTTTCCACACTGTAAAATTACTCTTTTTCTTCTACTCTCCATACTGTACCCTTGGGAAGGAAGTCACTGTTGTAGCCAACAAGTAAGTAGTGGGGAGTTATGTTCTGCCTCCGTGGAGATGGAATATCTACATAAATTATGAGGAAGACTTCTGCAGGGTACATTTGTCTATTGTTTCCCCATTTATTTACTTATTCATTCATTTATTGTTAAAAAACAATATGACTTCATTTTGTTTCTGAAATTGTTTCAGCTTTGGCCACTCAGAACTATTTCACTTGGCTCCTGTATTCCTTTGACAAACTTCATCAATGTAAGTTGTTTTTGGCTTTGTTTTATTTGTTTTGAGCATATCCTCACTTTCCGATACTAAAGACACTTCAAGTTCATCTTTTTTTGTTGTTTTGTTTTAATGACTCATTCCTAGAATCAGCCATTTCTTTAATGGTCTTTGGTTCCTTTTATAGGAGAACGATATTAGAAACCAAGATCTGGGACCTGGATGTGCTCATTGCTGCTAGAATGTGGTTGACTAAGATAGGGCTGCTTTTTAAAACACATTAGTATAATACTTCCCAATAGATTTTCTTTATTAAAGTACTTACTTTGAGCTTCCTATAATTATTTTGACAATTTTACTTTTTTTTTCAAATCCAATTCAGTACTTATAAATTACACTGAGTTTATAAATAATATCAAAGCATATTCAAATAACATAAAAACCATTGCTGTTATTTTATAACAATAAAAGAATACTGAAAACTTTCCCTACCTAGATTGACTAGGCCGGTTTGGGATCAAGGACACTATATGATTAGAAGACATTCAAAGGGAAGTGGTTGGAAGAGTCAAGTTGAAAATGATTGAGGTCTGCAAATCAGCCAGGGGATTGTCGCCATGGGATAAAGTGGCATAAAAGGTGTTGAAACTGCATGTTTAAAGAGTACTGAACAGTTCACCTTTTAAGAGTCTTAAAGCAGGCCTTCGAGTTAGAGATGGTAATCAATGATCAAGTGGAACAAATGGGAGAGATTTCCTTCTGAAACTATATGATCTGAGTGGATAAAGTGTTCCTTCCAAGTATGATTTTATAAAAGAACACACACACACACACACACACACACACACACACTATCCTATATAATTAAAGCCTAATATGCAAATCAAAGGAATGGCGGAATGACTGATGGAATGACAGGTCGCTATGATGCTCACTGATCACCAGGGTGCAGATGCTCAATGCAGGAGCTTCCCCCTGGTGGTCAGTGCACTCCCACAGGGTTGTTATTCTGAGGTAAACCCAAGGCTGGATCTCACTTCAGTTTCCCTTGTTGTTCTAGTTTTGTCCCTAGGTTCTGTGAAAAGGAGCCTGAGTGTGATGAAATATAATTATTCCAATAAGACCAATTTATTCAATAACTATTTATAAAGATCCTTGGAAACATAACTGACTGAGCTAGTGCTCAACATGGAAATTTATTATCTATTTATAAAATATCCTGAGAAATGGACTAACCAGGGTGGGACTCAACATGGAAACAGGTCCAGGTCTGTCTCAGTTGGATTTCATAGTAAACAATCATATATTGTTTAAATCTTGAAGGAAAAGAAGTTGCCGAGCAAGAACTGATTCAGAGCAGGAAAAAATTAAAAAGAAGACAGGCTTTTCTTTGTTTCCCATTATATTTGAAATTGTCTGCACAGCTTTGACTTTACTTTCAGTGCCTTGCTTTTGAGTAACTGTGTCAGTATATGAGAGGAAAATGAGGAGACCAATGGAAACCCAAATAAAACCAAGTGCCTTCATGATCCCCCACCCCAAAATTTTAATCTTATGGAGGCACTTTCAGGATCAAGCCCAGGGAAAGTTTTTGTTTGTTTGTTTGCTAAAAGCTTTATCCCATTTTTTGTACCAACATATATCACATGGGCTAATTGGTTGTAGTGCCTTATTATTTATAAATAGCTTGCACTATCTGGGCTGAAAATCTGTAAGCTGAAATTTAGCACACCTTTATCAATGTAAGGCAAGCATGTCAAATTCAAATGCTAACACAAGCTAAATAAACAAGGTTTAAGTTTATGTGGGCCACAAAAAAACCAAAGTTTCAATTTTCATAGCAACATAGGTTTATTTCGATAGAGACATGCTGAAAACAAAGGGCTGAAATAAATGAGTAATTGTTAACATAAAATAATGGAACATTTTAATCAAAATTTATATTTTTCTTGAACATTAACTTACAAGACAATGAATAACTGCACAAATTAACAAGCATAATGCAAATAAACCTATTTTTCTTGTTCTCTGAAAGTGAAATATTTCCTGTTACACACACCAAACAAGTCAGTACAAAACTAATGATGTGGCAATCAGCTGCTAAAATATTCGCTGCTAGTATTAGTGGAGAGAAATGGTGCACCTGTGTGTATGGTGTGTAAGGGAAATAAATGCAACACTGTTATAGTAATCAGTCATTATCGAACTTTGTTCGTTATTAATTAGAGGCCTGGTGCAAAAAATTCATGCACTGGGGGTGTGTGTCCTTCAGCCTAGCCTATGCCCACTTGCGGTCCAGACCCCTCAGGGAATGTCCGCCTGCTGACTTAGGCCCGATCCCTGGCAGTCACACATCCCTCTCACAGTCCAGGGCTCTTGTAGTCCGGGACCCCTCACTCCTCACCGCCCACCTGCAGTGGAGGTGAGAGAGGCTCTCGCCACTGCTGCTGAGCTCGCCAGCCATGAGCCTGGCTTCTGGCTGAGCGGTGCTCCCCCTGTGGGAGCGCGCTGACCACCAGGGGGCAACTCCTGCATTGAGCGTCTGTCCCGTGGTGGTCAGTGCACATCATAGTGACAGGCCATTCTGCTGGTCATTCCCCTGTTTGGTCGATTTGCATATTAGGGTTTTATTATATAGGATTATGAATAAAAATTAAGTTACAAAATTTTTATTAAAAGGTTTCTTACATACTGTTATATTGGCTGGGCTGCAAAAATATTAGTTGTGGGCCACATGGCCCACAGGTCACGAGTTTGACATCCCTGGTGTAAGGGCACTGGAATATTAAGTTTTTGAAGTGAACAAATAAAACATTTCTCAGTTAACTAAACTGAAAAAGCCTATCTTTGAATGACAGTAAAACAGACTGATTTCCTACCTCAGTATCATGACTTAATAAAGAAGAAAATAAACATGTATCAGCATTATAAAGCACATTAGGATCACAAAATCCAACTAACCCAATGTAATGGGGAAGTAACTCTATGTGTAGTATCAGCCAACAGTGCACAAGGGTTCCCTTTCCTCCACACACTCAACATATAACACTTATCTCTTGTCTTTTTTGTAATAGCTATTCTGACAGGTATAAGGTAATATCTCATTGTGGTTTTGATTCACATTTTCCTGATGATGAGTAATGCTGCACACCTATCCATGTTCTTCTGGGCCACTTGGATTTCTTTTCTGAAAAATGTCTTCTCAGGCTTTTTGCCCATATTTTATGTTATTATTATTCTTAAATAGCAGTTTAAATTCAATATTATTCTGTATTAGCTTCAGATGTACAGCAAGGCGGTTAGAATATGTACTTTACAGAGTGGTCCTATCAATGTTTCAGGTACCCACCTGGCCCAAAACTTAGTTATCACAATATTATAGACTATACTAGAAGCCCGGTGCATGGATTTGTGCACTGGTGGGGGCATGGCTTGCAGGGATTGGCCTGCTCTGGGAGCACTACTCATCCCAGACAGCCGAGCGTCTATGGACCTGCCCTCTGAGCGGCTGCTCCCATTGTGGGAGTGCTGCTCATCTTGGTCAGCCTAGTGGCTGTGGACCAGCCCTCTGAGCAGCTGCTCTCACTGTGGGAGCATCACTCATCTGGGTCAGCCAAATGGTGCTCCCACTGTGGGAGCACACTGACCAGCAGTGGGCAGGTACTGCGTTGAGCGTCTGCCCCCTGGTGGTCAGTGCACATCATAGCGACTGGTCGTTCTCCCATTCAGTTGCTGGATATATATATATATATATATATATATATATATATATATATATACACACACATATATACTAGAGGCCCATTGCAGGAAGATTCCTGCAAGAATAGGGCTTCCTTGGGCCTATTCCTGCAAGAATAGGGATTCCTGCAGCTGGAGCAAAGCAGAGGAGGGAGCGAAGCCCACCTTGGCAGGCTTCGCTCCCTCCTCTGCTGCCTTGCTCCTTGCTCCATCCTGTCTCTGCTGCCTCGGCTCTGCTCCTGTGTCCGCTGCCTCAGCTCCCTCCCTTCTTCACTGCTTTGCTCCCTTCTGCAGTGCTTGGTTTCCTTCTACGCTGTCTTCAGTCTTCACTCTGCTCCTGCATATACAAATTAACCACCATCTTTGTTGGGTTAATTTGCATACTCATCCTAATTGGCTGGTGCGTGTAGCAGAGTGATACCAATTTGCATGTTTCTCTTTTATTAGTGTAGATTATACACACACACACACACACACACACACACACACACACACACACATTAGAGGCCCAGTGCGTGAAATACGTGCACTTGGCGGTCCCTCAGCCTGGCCTGCACCCTCTCACAGTTTGGGAGCCCTGGGGAGATGTCTGACTGATGGCTTAGGCCCACTAAGCCATCAGTCAGACGTCCTTAGCATTGCCACGGAGGCGGGAGAGGCTCCCACCACTGCCGCTGTGCTCACCAGCCATGAGCCTGGCTTCTGGCTGAGCAGCACTCCCCCTGTGGGAGCACACTGACCACCAGTGGGCAGCTCCTGCATTGAGTGTCTGCCCCCTTTTGGTCAATGTGCATCGTAGTGACCAGTCATTCCACCATTCAGTCATTTGCATATTAGCGGTAGATGAAGCCCCCTAGAACCATAAGAAATGCAAAAAATTCACTGTTACCTCATTCTCAAATTGTCCCCACTTAAAATCAAATTGCCCCCCTGTGGGGCATGTGCTGCACCTTGGGAACCACTGAGCTTGACACTTTTCCTCTCTGAGCTTCATTTCTGAATACATATGCATATACCATGGCAGGGGTGGGCAAACTTTTTGACTCGAGGGCCACAATGGGTTCTTAAGCTGGACCGGAGGGCCTGAACAAAAGCATGGATGGAGTGTTTGTGCGAACTAATATAAATTCAAAGTAAACATCATTACATAAAAGGGTACGGTCTTTTTTTTTAGTTTTATTCATTTCAAACGGGTCGGATCCGGCCTGCGGGCCGTAGTTTGCCCACGGCTGTACCATGGGAATTGTAATCTCTTTTCTGCCTACCTCATTGGGTTGTCATGAGGAGGTTCTGAGCTAATAAACCTATAAATGTTTCATCAAGTAAGTGATGTCTAAATGGGAAGGGATTATTATTTTTTAAACCTACAGGTACCCTTGCAGGTAGCAGGTTCTGATTAGGGGAGGAGGGCATGATTGTTTCCTGGGACTGTAGCTATGGAAGCTTTGCAGAGGGTTCCACAGGCCTCGCGGGGCAGGTTCTGGTCAGCAGCCCTATAGCAGTGGTCATCTCTGGAGGCGCTAGCGGGGGGGGGTGGTAGGGGGGTACTTGGGGCGTGGAGTAACTGTCAAACCTCCCCGCTTGGAGCCATTCTTTAAATTGTATGTGGCTGTTTTACAGCTGTACATGCTCAGGGCAGGGCTCCAATCTCCTGGAGTGGGGTGGGGGCCAGGCCAGGGCAAGGCCAGGCGGGCTAGGAAGGCAGGTTTAGCCGTGGCCCCCGGAGCGGTTTAGTTCACTTCTGCTGCAGAGACAGTGCCTCTGATATGGAGGGTGGGGGGGATGGGTCTGACCCTGGGAAGCCACTTGGGCCTGCCTCCACCTGGTTCTGGGGTTATAGGGAGGAGAGGCTTGCCCAGCCCCAGGGGAGGGGGCCCAGCAGCAGTGGGCCATGGGCCCTGAGTGCCTTGGGGGCACTGACGAGTGGCTGCCTGTGTGCTATTGTTGTGGGCACCCCTGGCAGGGATTGCAGGGGAAGAGATCGGGAGTCAGAGGTGCAGGCTGTGGCTACCCTTGATGTTGGGTCTTCTTCCCATCAGTCAGCCTCCCTGTCCCCCGAGTGGGCGGGGGCTAGGGTAGGGTGTCTGTGCAGGGCGATTGGAAGAGCTCTCTGTGGCCTCTTCCTTCTTTGCAGTGGGGGCTCCTGTCAGGAGCTCTCCTCAGACCCCCTGAAACTTGGCTCTGGCTGCCCCGCCCCTCCATGACTCCCTGCCACCCCACCCCACTCAGCTCTCCCCAGCCACCCACCTGTCAGGAGGCTGCCAGGGCGCCTTGCTGTGGGCAGCCTGGTTCTGGGGCAGGGGGTGGGGGTATGGGGAGCGACTCCAGTAAAGCTTAGTAAACCCCAGGTCTGTGTCGGGATTTGGCTGCGGGGTCACAAGGTTGTCTGCCTGGGTGAGACGAAATTGCCAGAGACCCGGAGTCCCACCCTGCGGCCCACAGCATCACCCACCCTGCTGAACAGTTGTGATGTGAAGGCATCCCAGATAATTTGCATATTCCACTATTATTATATAGGATAGATTCCTTAAGCTGTAATCTGCATCTTTGTGACTATTCTGTAACTACAAATTTGTACTGCTTAAACTCTGAACCTTTTTCACTCTGTATCCCATATGAATTCACTTATATCCTGTATACTGATATCTATCTATCTATCTATCTATCTATCTATCTATCTATCTATCTATTAGTTTTCTTTGGTCTAAAGTATAGTTCAAGTCCAATGTTTTCTTGTTGATTTTATGTTTGGATTATATATTCATTGCTGAAAGTAGGATACTGAAATTTCTGACTATAATTGAATTTTTGGAAACTTCTTCTTTTAGATCTATTAGTATGCGTTTCATATATTTAGGTCCTCCAAAGTTGGGTACATAATTTACAAATGTTACATGCTCTTGATGCACTAACCCCTTTATCATTACATAATAACATTGTCCCTTTTTATAGTTTTGATTTAAAGTCTATTTTGCCTGATATACATTTAGCTAGTCCTTCTCTCTTTTGGTTATTATGTGCTTAGAGTATCTTTTCCATCCTTTCACTTTCAGCCTATCTATAGTCTTAAATTTGAGTGAGTAGCCATCGTGGAATGAGTTAGGTCTTATTTTTCTATCAATTCAATCACTCTGTGCCCTTTGATTGGATAATTTAATTCATTTACATTCATAATAATTATTGATCAGTAAAAACTTACTGTCATTTTTTAAATTGTCTTCTGGCTGTTTTGTTGTTCTTTTATTTTGTTCATGCTCTCTTGCTGTCTTCCTCTGTGTACAGATGATGTTCTTTATGGTTTATTTGGATTCCCTTCTCTTTATCTTATTTTATCTCTCTCTCTTTTTTTTATGCCCCCGTGTAGTGTTTATTTTCTATTTATTTAATTTTTTTGCTGCAAAAAACTTTATTGTTTCCATTTGGTCCAATGCATGGGAGAAGGCTCCAGGGTGGTTAAAAGAATGGCTAGTGGTTTGGGGGAGAGTCTCAGGCTCAAACTAGACACCAGGGAAATGCAGAGGGGCCCCTCAAAGGCCTATAGGTGCTGTGTTATTCCCCTGAGGCTATGTGAAACATCTTATAACTTTCTATTTTAAGCTGTTAACTTAAATTTGATTTACATGTAAAAACTTTACACTTTTGCTTCCCATTCACACATTTTGTTTTCATGTCACATGTTATATCAACACTAATAAAAGAGAAAAATGGTAATTGGCGTACGAGCTACCCTTTTCATTGGCTAATCAGGGCTATATGCAAATTAACTGCCAACTAAGATTGGCAGTTAACTGCCAACTAAGATTGGCAGTTAACTGCCAACAAGATGGCGGTTAACTGCCAACAAGATGGCGGTTAATTTGCATATGTAGGCACAATGCAGGGAGGCGAAAGGGAAAGCAGGAAGAAGCCCCCTGCCACTGACAGTGATCAGAAACCCAGGGGGGAGCTAAGAACTGGGGGGCATGGCAAAGGCGGCCCTGGGGCCGCCTTTGCCCTGCCCCCCAGCCATGATCAGAGAATCAGGTGCCTTTTCCGCCCTGGCCAGTGATAGCAGGAAGTAGGGGTGGAGCCAGCAATGGGAGCTGGGCACGGTCGAAGCTGGCAGTCCCAGGAGCTAGGGGTCCCTTGCCTGGGCCTAAAGCGAAGCCCACGATCATGGGGCCGCTGCAGCTGCGGGTCCCTGCTGCCCGGGCCGGACGCCTCAGCCAGAGGCGTCCTGCAGGGGCAGGGGCGGAGCCCGCCGATCGCGGCACCCCCCACTGCCACTGCAGGTCCCCGCTTCCCCAGGCCGGTGCCTAGGCCAGAGGCGTTAGGCCTGGGCAAGGGGCCGATCCTGAGATTGGAGGGTGATGGGGGTCAACGCCTGAGGGCTCCCAGTATGTGAGAGGGGGCAGGCTGGGCTGAGGGACACTCCCCCCGCCACCCAGTGCACGAATTTTGTGCACCGGGCCCCTAGTGTTATTATATTGTTTATCCATGTACAAATTATTGTAGCTATAGATATTTTTAATATTTCTGTTCCTAAATTACAATATTGGAGTTCTCTGAATTTGACTATATACATACTTTTACTAGTTTATTTTATATTTTCATATATTATTATGTTATTACTTAGAAACTTATTATTTCAGCTTAGAGACTACCTTTCAGCATTTTTTCTAGTGTAGGTCTAGTGGTGAGGAACTCCCCCAGCTTTTTTTTTTTTTTTAATCTTGCAAAGTCTTTATCTCTCATTCATTTCTACAAGACAATTTTTTATGTTTGTTTATCACCACTCTTTTTTTAATTTAATTTTTTTCTTTATTGATTAAGGTATTACATATGTGTCTTTATCCTCCCATTGCCCCCCCCCCAACCTCCCCTCCACTCATGCCCTCACTCCCCTGGTGTCTGTGTCCATTGGTTAGGCTTATATGCATGCATACAAGTCCTTTGGTTGATCTCTCCCCTTTCCCCTCACCCTCCCATACCTTCCCTCTGAGGTTTGATGGTCTGATCGATGCTTCTTTGTCTCTGGATCTGTTTTTGTTCATCAGTTTATGTTGTTCATTATATTCCACAAATGAGTGAGATCATATGATAGTTATCTTTCTCTGACTGGCTTATTTCGCTTAGTATAATGCTCTCCAGTTCCATCAATACTGTGGCAAATGGTAAGAATTCCTTCTTTTTTACCATATCATATTGTGTATAAAACAAGATAATTTTGATGCAGTATTATTGTTTGGATTTTTTTTAACACTCTTAATATGTCATTGCATTCTTTTCTGATTACAAGGTTTCTGCTGAGAAGTATTCTGATAATCTTATGGGGGTTTTGTTGTAAGTGATAAGTGTTTTTTTCACTGCTTTCAAGGTTTACTATTTGTCTTTGATTTTAGAGTTTTATTATTATGTGTTTTAGAGAAAATCATTTTGGCTTAAAATTTGGAGGAGAAATATCAGCTTTATAAATTTGCATGTTCAAATCTCTCTCCAGTTTTGGAAAGTCTCACCATTATTCACTTATATAATCTTTATTCCTTTTTCTTCCTCTCTTCTCCTTCTGGGAATTTACCCCCTTCTCTATAATCCAAATTTTTATTATTCACCATCTTTATTACTGTTTTTACAAATCAGTAAAGCACATTGTGGAATGTTAGAAAATACAGATAAAAGGTGCAAAATAATATTTACCACAATAAGTTTATATTCTACTGCTATCTAATAATTTGTTTCTTTCAGTTTATTATCTCTAACGTACTGTGTTCCAATGTTTCTTATCTAATGCAAGTTTATATTTTTCTTTCCCTTATTATACCAAATATGAGCTTTACAATTGATTTGTCCAAGTCAGAATACAATACAGAATACCATGTATTATCTATACTAATAATAGGGTAATATGCTAATTAGACTGGACATCTTTCGGACATCCATTCGGATGTCCTTTCGGACAAAACCATGGTGATAGGGGCCGAGGCAGAGGTGGTTAGGAGTGATCAGGCCTCAGGGGAGGGCAGTTAGGGACGACCAAGCGGGCAGGGGAGGGCAGTTAAGGGTGACCAGGTTGGCAGGGAAGGGCAGTTAGGGGCAACCTGGCCGGCAGGGGTGGGCAGTTAAGGGCAATCAGGCTGGCAGGGTATCAGTCAGGGGCATCAAGCAGGCAAGGGAGGGCAGTTAGGGGTGAACAGGCAGGCAGGCAGGTGAGCGATTAGGAGCCAGTGATCCTGGATTGCAAGAGGGATGCCCCGGATTAGAGAGGGTGCTGGCCATTCCTGTGTACGATTTTCATGCACTGTGCCTCTCGTATCTACATATTTTAGCTCTTAGGTATCTTTTAACCAAGCATGACCCTACTATCACTACTTTGTAAGTGTATGTGTGTGTTTTTTGTGTGATAATTAACACTTTTCATTCCTTTTTTCTAATATTTCTCTTTAGTGTATTTTAGCAAATATGACCTAATCCATTCTTCCTTTTTCTTCCACAAAGAAAAGGTATAAGCATATCTCATATTGTATATGATTCTGCTTTGTGTTTTCAATCACACAAGAATATATCCTGGAAGTCTGTCTATATCATTTCATAGGCATCATCACTGTTTATTAACACAGATAGCTAACATGATCAATAGGCACTATGCTAAGCAGCATTCAGGCCTTAGCCCATTTAATTCTCACAAAATCCTAGTAAGGAGGCTGCACAGATTTCCCCCTCCTCCACTGAAGCACTCATCCCCTGAACCGTCGGTAGAAAACCTACACTTCTCACTTGAGACCATCTTTAGGACTTGCTTTTGCCTAAAGCGCCTTACCCCATGTCTCAGCCCTTCCCAATGCTTGGTCAGTGTATTAGTTCAAATGCAAATCCTGTCACCCCAATTTGAAAGGATTCTGGGGGTGGGAGACCAGCCCACTCCAGTTCTCCCATTAAAATTGGCTGAGTCCTTTGCTGTGACTTTATCCCACTTAAACTTGTTCCTTGACCAATCTTGCTTATTTTACCCCTATTATTCAAAGAGCTGAGGTCCAGGAAAACCTTAGTGTACTGATTGTCAATTCCAAAGAAAGAACCCAGAGAACTGACTCTGAAAGAAGGGTTTATTAGGACTTACATGCATACCAGGGGTGGCCTGCTGGTGAAATGGTGAAATTTTACTGCCACTCAGACTTTCTCAGTACGAGGTTATATAGAGTCCCGAAAACAAAGGAAAACAGGACATGCAGGGAGGTTATGTGAAATCAAACTGCAAGCTGTTTCTCTGTAGTTGTTACAATCCAGGCTCGCATTCAGAAGCAGTTTCTTTCCTGACGGAGGAGCTGGCCAGGCTCCCAAGGTCTCACAGTCCACTTGCAGATGACCTTCACTCTATTCCCACAGGATGGAAGGGCGAACTGGAGCTTGGAAAGGGGCCCATGTTCTCGCATACCATACAACCCCCTACAAACAATGCTCTCCACGATCCTTCCTACACACAATTTCTTTACAACTTCTGTGTCCCAAGGAACTGAACCTATTACGTCGTATGGAGAACATTCTATGAGGACCTCAGTTTTACAGAGGAGAAAATTAATATATGCATTAGGCAAGGAATTGCTCCAAAGCATCAGCTGGTAAGTCGTGAAGCCTGGATTCATACTCACATTTTCCTTTACTGTTTGTACGCCTTTCCAGCACTATCCAACCCATTTAATCTAAGCAGTTGTTTCCTCCCTCTGTCCCGAAATACTCCAATTTCCTTCTAATAGATCTCCTTGTCTTTACTCTTCACCCATTCCAGTCTACAAACAGAGTGGTCTTTCAAAACCTTAAAAGAGATAACTCCCACATATAAAAACTTTGAACACATAATTCTTGTATTTAAGACAGAAGAACTAAATTGTCTGCCCCTAGAATTCATATGTTAAAGCCCTCACTGTAATGTGACGTATTTGAAGATAGGACTTTGGGATCCAGTTTTCAGAACTTTGAGAAAATGAAATTCTGTTGTATAAGCCACTCAGTCACGGCATTTTGTTACGGCAGCTTGAGTTGACTAAGACACTATTATTGGGTCTCTGCATCTTCTTCATGCCTCACATTTCTTTCCCACAGTTCTTGTCAGTTCAGCTGTGCTCATAATGTACTCACTTATCATAGGGATAACTGTCTTTTCCACCTTCATTTGAATAGCTGCTGCTCAAGCTTCATCTCATCTTAAATAAAACTTAACTGCTCTGGCCAGTGTTGCTCAGTGGTTAGACTGTTGGCCTGCACACTGAAGGGCCACAGGTTCCATTCCAGGTCAAGAGTGTGTACCTGGGTTGCAGGTTTGTTCTCCACCCCAGGTTGGGGTGTGTGCGGGAGGCAGCCAATCAATGTCTCTCTCCACATTGATGTTTCTCTCTCTCTCTCTCTCTCTCTCTCTCTCTCTCTCTCTCTCTCTCTCTCTCTCTCTCTCTCTCTCTCTCTCCTTTCTCCCTTCCCTTCTTCCCTTCTACTCTCTCTGAAAAGCAATGGAATGAATATCCTCAGGTGAGGGTTAACAACAACAAAGAAGTTAACTATATAGAGTATCTTTCCTGAGTGCCTAGTTAGGTTTACTGCATTTATTTATTAGCCCTCGTAGCATCTATAATGAGTAATGCTCACCATGTTTGTGCTAATTGGTATTATTTATTGTCTTTGGTTTGCTCTGTATTGAAGTATAACCTATACAGAGGAAATACATAAACCATAAGTGCACCATGCAAAGAATGTTCAAAAGTGAACACACCTGTGTAATCAGCATCCAGATTTAAAAAGCAAGACATGACCAGCATCCCCAAGGCCTCCCCGTTCCCTCTCATTTACCATTTTCTTTTGCCTGCTCTGATGATGAGCCTGCTCTCAAACACTATTGTGTGGCTCTATAATGTGTGTTTTCAATTTAGCTCTGCTAAACTATGTTTCTCAGAATTCCCTTTCTTATAAGTTTTCAATTAGGTTGAGGCACAAAAGAGGTTCTTATGGGAGACTGGGAGTGCAGAAGCGCAGTGGCTGCTGCCTTGTGGCTCACAGGCATTGTTGCTAACTGCTGACTCACCTCCTTTCTCTGGGCAGCAGCCTGTTTTGTACCTGCTCCAGCTTCCCCTACATCCTCCTGCAGAGTCTCCTACATACTGTGGCAGGCATGTGTACTTAATTAGTTCTGTGATGAAGAGTCCCAGAGTCTGCAGGGCAACCAAACCACCACCATCAGAGGCAACCAAAACTGAATTGGATTCAGTCTATCCTCATGGGCTCTGACTTATGATTCCAGCTTGTTCCCTGCCTCCCCCCATCCACACAAACTTTAAATCCATTTTTCTTCTCAGTTGCCTGCCCTATAGATCTCCAGTACCAGCATTAGCCTTACAGAGACTGCTTACGTCTGATCCCACAATTAGGTAAATTCATGTTCCTATAAGAAATCATATCACCCGGGCCAGTGTGGCTCAGTTGGTTGAGTGTAGTCCATGAAGGTCACTGGTTCTATTCCTGGTCAGGCTCCATCCCCAGTGGGGGGCATGCAGGAGCAAGCAGTTGATGTTTCTTTTTCACAATGACCTTTCTCTCTTTTTCTCTCTCCCTCTCTTTCTCCCTTCCTCTCTCTCTCAAATCAATAAAAACATATTAAAAAAGAAATAATGTATTTTATCTACCTAGATATATGATATAGATAAGCAGATATAGATAAACAGATATAATTTATTTACATACATATATACATATAATCAGACTCTCCTGATTAAAATTTGTAATTAATTAAAGTTCATATTCCCTCCCAGTCTGTAAACCTCATGATATCAAAGATCATTCTTTATTCTATCCTGACTAATATTGGCTCAGACAAGTGTCAGGGAATGCCATTGTATTTCCTGTTAATGTAAAATTGATACTTTCCATGGTTTTCCAATATTACATACTCTTCCTTTTCTTCTGGTTATATAGGCTTTCAGTTAGATCTCTCTCTCTCTCTCTCTCTCTCTCTCTCTCTCTCTCTCTCTCTCTCTCACACACACACACACACACACACACATATACACACACTTCAGTATAAACAATGAACAATTTATTTTGCAATGGGATTATTACTAATAATTAGTGCTGACCAGGGATTTTCTCCATGAAAATCAGAACAGAGATTTTGGTTATCTGTTCTTTAACATTTATAATAAAATCTTGTGGAAAATGATATAGTACTGTAAAAAATCCTCAACTATATCTTACAATATACTTTACTTGGATTGACTTCATAAAAATAAAATAGTGTTGATTTGTTTGGCCCTGAATCTCTCTCAGCACCCATCTCCCAACTCTATTTTCACTTCCTTTGACTAATTTAAATCTTGTATTTATCAGTCTAACCTTACCTACTCCTCTAAGAATCTGATTTTCACTGCTCTCTAAACTACCAAACATGGTTAATTAGACTAAATTACCATATGCCCACAGCACCATCACATTACTCACCACACTATATAGTTACAGTTATTGCTGTTTATTTGTCTGATTCCCCACTTGTCCTTAAATACAGGGCAAATGTCTTTATTTTATTATTTATTTATTTATTTATTTTTTTGGTAATCTCAGTGCACATCACATTTCTTGGTGCATTTTTTTTTTCTAAATAACAAAAAGGTAAATGAACTCTAATCTAAATAACTTAGATTCAAGTGAAATATCAAGTATTCCCTACCCATATCATCTTGGAAGAATACCCAAGAATGAGATAAATTAAACTCATATTTTCTGAAACTTAACCATAAAATAGTGATATCTTAATATTTTGCACTAGAGGCCCAATGCACGAAATTTGTGCAAGAGTAAGCCTTCGCAGTCCCGGCTGCCTTGGCCCTTGCAGCCTGGGCTGCCGGGGTAGCTTCATTCAGAAGGTCGTCCGGACTGCCGTTCCATTGTTCGGATGTTTGGTTGATTTGAATATTACGCCTTTATTATTATAGATACTCCTTACCTATTGAGATTTTTCTGACCACTTCTACCTAATTTTTCTTTTTGTTCTGTCATCCTGAAAATAATGGAAACATCCATGCCATATGAGCTATATGTTAATTATATTATTTGTTGATGTCACCTACTAGGGAAAAATATGTTCTTTATTAGTTATACAATTTCCCCATACAGTGGGGCCTTGACTTACGAGTGTCCCAACTAACGAGTTTTTTGAGATACCAGCTGTCTCTCACCGATATTTTGCATTGAGTTGACAGAGTAATTTGAGTTAACTAGCTCCTTAATGAGCTCGGTCTTGGAACGAATTAAACTCGTAAGTCAAGACCTCACTGTACTTTGAGGGCCTTCTACAATCAAGTCTTTGTGGCAGGTGGGGCAGATTCTTAATCTCAACAAGGATTGAGCTTGCTCCGGTGAGCCCATAGACCACTATTCGTGATCTTCCAAACCACTCTTCTTCTTCTCACCCCAGTACTGGAAATCGTTTGGGGGGATAAAAATTGTTCATGGTGACACTCTAGCCATGCTGTGCCCCTTTCATCATGAGTCTATGACTCAGGGCCTCTGACAGACTATTCCCATAGCAGACATATCACCAATCTCCTTCCCTTACATACAAATTGTAAAACTTTGTGTTTCTCATTAATGTAATCATGATGGTTATTTTCAGAATTTTGCAAAGCTGACCTGACTTTTAAGTATGTGTGTGTGTGGGGTGGGGGGAGTGGGGGGGAGGGGAAGGTGAGTATAACCATTGGTTATTAGGTTCAGGCTGAGAAACAATGTAAGCATGACTAAATATTAGAGTAATACTTGCAGATAGGGAGAAGCAATACCTAGATACGTGATCTATACTAGAGCTCAAATAGAGAGAAAAATCAGTGAGAAAATGGGAACTTAAATGAGAAAAAAGAATTTATCACAGCCTTTTTACTTAGATAGTTATTAGAGCATATTCTATCAGTGTAGGGTTGAGAACCCCTCTTGTCCAGCCATGTGGACCATCTGTACTTTTTGCATTTTGCTCATCATTTTTTATAATGCATGGGCTGAATAAATTTATACTTTAAAAGGGTTTTGTTGCAGAACTAAGCTATATATTTTTAAGGGGAGAAAAACTGAGTTGAGAACTAGTAAAATGAAACAGTTGAAATTCATCACTGTAAAGGGTCCTGACCTCCAATGGGAACAATGCAGCCATGTAATGTTTTAACCAAAGCAGGAGAGGTGAAAGGATTATTAAATCTCTCTTGGTCAGAGTATTTTGTGCCTCACTTTCAAGAGAAGTGTTCATTTCATGTGCCAGTGACTCAATAGACTAACAAAAGTCTTCTAGCAAGTAAAAATATTAAATATAATAAAATGTTTTCCAATAGAAACATATTAGTATATTTTAATACAATATTTTAATATAAAATATTTTTCTATTAGCTACCCAAATATACTATTTTTATTATTTCATTTTAAAAAATATATTTTTAATTTCAGAGAGGAAGGGAGAGGGATAGAGTGATAGAAACATCAATGATAAGAGAGAATCATTGATTGGATGCCTCCTGCATGCCCCACAAAGGAGGCTGAGCCAAAAGCCAACCTAGGCATGTGCCCTGACTGGGAATCAAACAGTGACCTTCTGGTTCATAGGTCGATGCTCAACAACTGAGCCAAGAAGGTCAGGCTATTTCATTTTTATAGTTACATATGTACAATAAAATTTGCCATTTTAACCGTTTTAGGTGTGCAATTCATTAACAATATTGTGCAGCCATCAAGAGTTTCTAATTCCAAAAATTTTTGTCACCCAAAACAAAAATGATTCACTCATTATGCAATAACTCCCCATTCCCCTTACCAGCCTCCTGCCTTTGGTAACCTCTACTTTCTGTCTCTATTAATTTCCTTTTTCCAGATAATTTGTGTGAGTGGAACCATACAATATTTGTTTTTTTGTGTCTAGCTTATTTTATTTAGCATCGCATTTTTGTGGTTCATTCATGTTATAGCATGAATCAGAACTTCATTTCTTCTTAAGGCTGAATAATATTCTATTTAATCAATACACCCACATATTATTTATCTATTCATCTGTTGATGGAACTTGGTTGTTCCCATATTTTCTCTATTGTGAATAATTCTGCTATGAACATTGGCATACAAGTATCTGAGTCCTTATTTTCATTTCTTTTGGATACTTAGGATTGGATTGAAGATACTATTTTTCATTGTATGATGTTAAAGACAACTAAACATATTTAGCAATCTACCAGGTATATTTTTTTAAATTTGTGAAATATTTTTAAAATTTTATTTCTATGTACATTTCTATTTAATATAGAAGACTACAAGACAGGTTTATAAAATAAAATATGGCATTCCCAACATGTCTTTTTCTATTAAAATTTGTTGCCATTATACATGAATTCTCTATTCTTTTTAAAGACTTAATCAATAATTTAGTTATTAATAGTTAAATTAGTAGCTAAATAATAATTAACAGTTAACAAGAAACCCTTACATGCACATCTTCTTAAACTCTCAGGATAAACTGGTATATTTGTTACCATTTTTATCATGACTAAACCCATTGTGGAGAATTCTAGTGCAAAAGATAAGATATATTTAAAATATAAATAGTATAAATATTTATATTAGTAAAGGAGAATATGTGCAAACCAGACAGACATTGAGAAAATGAGTGAGATTTTATGAGTGATAAAGATAAATAACTTAGAGAAAGAATAATAAAACTAAGTTGTTTGCATTATTTTAACACTAATAATAATGAAGAAAAAGAAGAAGAAGGGAAGAAGGAGAAGGAGAAGGAGAAGGAGAAAGAGAAGGAGAGGGGGAGGAGGAGGAGGAGGAGGTGGAGGAGGAGGAGGAGGAGGAGGAGGAGGAGGAGGAGGAGGAGGAGGGGGAGGAGACAAAAGACAAAAGCATAGAATGAATCTGAGGATGCTCACTGCACGTATTCTCCTGCTTGTGCTGGTAATAAGGTCCCCACCCCCCCCTTTTTTTAAACTAATGACAATAAAATAACAGCAAATGAAAGAAATGTGGTTTCCATAAATTATAGCTTTCCCCAATTTATGAGATAATCTGAGTGGTAGTTGAGAGAAGTTTTGCTGTCGATAACTAATGATGTTATTAAATGGGATGTGACACACTGGCTAGCCTTGGAAAAAATGAAAAGAAAGAGTCCTGATTGATGTACAGTTCTCTTATTCTCATCTCTATAGATGGCTCCAGCAAACAACTGGGAGAAAAATCACACAAAAAACTTTATATACAAAAATCTTAACTTGAACTTGTATGCTTGAGAGATAGTCTGGACATTATTGAGTTCTACCTCTCTCACTGAATGCTAGCAATAACTCTTGATAAATGAATCACTTAGTTATGCATCCACATGGTATCACCTGCTCAGTATCACTGCTTGGAGGAGATCCCCCCAAAATCAAGGATCTTAGACAAGAAGGTGAGATTCATTCTCTCTCTCTCCTCTCAGCTCTATATTAAAGTTCAGATAAATCTAAGCCACCTGTTTCTTCAACTGATTTGTATGCTTTGCCCATAACCCCTGAGGACTGTAGAAGTGGAAGTGAGTGAAATATGCATATGTAGCCAAAAAGAGTCTGTGGCCTGACTTACCCCATTGAATGAACAAATAAATCAAATGAATGGAGTTCAAGTAACTCACTCAAGTTGTCCAACTTAGAAACTGATATTATTCAAACTCAGGTCCTTAGCCTCTAAATTCTATTTGTATCCACTGAATCACAGAATCATTTTTGTGTCAGATTGTGCCAGACTGTTTTATACAATGAGGAAAAGCAATTAAATATAAATAATATAAAAATTACAACTAGTATAAGATCCACTATTATAAGTGTTCATAATAAAAACTTCAGAGGTGGGGTAATTTCAGAATTGGTTACTTAAAATGCTTGAAGAACTTCAAGTTGTTGTGTGTGTTTTTTTGAGGTTTTATTCAATGTGTTTATTTTTTAACTTTATTGTTGAAAATATTACATAAGCCCTCCTTTTTCCCCCATTGACCTCTTCCAGCTCGACCATGCCCCCCCCCCACCCCCAGGCCCTCACCACCGTATTGTCTGTGCCCTTTCTTCTTAGCTAGCCTTTCCTGTATTTACAACTCAACTACAGCAGCTCTATCCATCACTTAATAGAAGTTGCCAAGAAAAAGAGAGGAGGATTTGTTCTTGAATTGTGTCTCTTTTCAAGAGCAAGAGTAACTTTCCCAGAAGTCCCCAACTGAGGTCTTCAAATTATTGGCCAGATATGTATCACATCCCTCCCTAAATAAGTCAGTGACAAGTGGAATAATTGTTGGGATTTGCTTAGACTAATCAAGATTCAGCCCTGGGATGAGAAGATGTAAGCTCCTTTGGAAGCACATGCCTCCTAATATCTGAAAACATCAGGCAATCTAGTATTTGTCACTTCTGCCTTACAACATTTGCACTCTTCCCGGTTGGGTAAGAAATAGACTAGAGATTTTTAAAAAATTTTTTCAGTCTTATTTCTTCATATTTTTCTACTAGAAGAATAAAAATAGGGTGAAGTCAAGAAGCAGGATTCCTCACTTGCTTGACAGAAACATAGCCAGGGCATGTGAACTTAACCTATAATATTTGTTTTATCAGTTTATGGTTGTGTTTCACATGGAGACACCAAATTTTTCCGCTCTAAGCGAAAGCATAAAATTACTTTGACAAGGGAAAAGTTGTGTTTCCCTTTTTATTTAATTCATGATATTTGACATGCAAAAAGAGGAATACATAAGGAGGTAAAAATTAATACCTGTGGTCTGGTGATATATATAGATATAGAGAGCAATAGAGATAGAGATGATAGAGATGATAGAGATAGAGATGACAGAGATAGAGATAAATATGGATATATCAATGTGACTATAGTATAGTATAGTATAGTATAGTATAGTATAATTAAAGTAGCAATAAAATAGTCTATCATTGGTTCAAAATATGTTTTACATTCCCATGTGTGGCCATTTCAATTCTCAAAGTGTAGGCAACATTTTCTTCCAATGTTTTTCCCTTCTCAAATGGCTCTGTAATTTAGATAATAGCAAGCAGAGCACATGATTAATGAGGCTATGAATTGAGGATGGGACAGCTGCTGGATCACAAAGAGATGCTTTGTGGGCATGTTACTACATGAACAAGGAACTCTACAAATTGATCATTTGTTAAGCTAATTGAATACCTCTGTGAGTTTTATTGTAACTTTTGGTTAGGCTAGGACATAACCAAGTGTTTATACCAATCTAGAGGAGCTCAAGGCAAAGACATCATGTGTTATTGATAGTACCAACATTCACAACATTCAACAAGGCTGAACCTTAGCAAAACAATCAGGCTGCTCTATGTGTCCTCATAATCCTTGATGCCCTGCTTGCTCTCTCTGTTCCCTCAATGGAGGATGCAGTGCCCTTCTAGGAATTTCAATTGCTTAATATGCTTTCATTACGCATTTCCAGGCCAGTCTGTCTTATATCAGTGACCAATATTTGCTTATTTTTTTCCAAATTTCTCCTCATTCTTATCTAGAGTGCCTGCCCATTGCCACGTCTCTTTTTCTTTGTCAGAACAGAAATTGAGAAAAAGGGAAATGGAGATATGATCAATGGAGGAAAAATATAAAAGTATTAATAATAATATGCTTTTTCTTGCACTTACCATCCCTCCATTTATAGAAATACAATATTCCAGAAATATTATATCCTTTTGTGTCAGAAAGATTTCTAAAGAAACAGAACTAATATTGGATGCATATAAACACCTTCCAGGATGACAGAAATCCTGAATTTTCCAACTAGTTCTCATCAGCTTTCACTTCTACCACTTCACTAACCCAGCTCTTGCCAAAGTCAGGTTGGTAAAATCAAAATTTGTATCCTAGTCCTTGTCCTAATTGCTACAGCATTTAGTTGTGTTTGGTACTTTTCTTCTCCTCAAAATACTTCCCTCAAGCCCTGGTCAGTGTGTCTCAGTTGGTTGGAGCATCATCCCATGCACCAGAAGGTGGTGGGTTTGATTTCTGATCAAGGCACATACCATAATTGTGGTTCAATCCTTGGTCAGGGAATGTGTGGGAGGCAAATGATTGTTGATTCTCTCTCAAATTAAATAAATAAATAAATAAATAAATAAATAAATAAATAAATAACTCTAAGCAAGCTTTAAAAAACATAAAAATATTTTTCTCACTTTGCTGTTAAAGCACTACTCTCCTAATATTCCTTCCATCTCATTTACCAGTCCTTTTTAAGTCTCCTTTTCTGATTTCTCCTCATCTTATCGGGTATAATATCCTTGGTTAGCAGGTTGTTGTTTTTTTTGTTTTAGTATTTTGAGTATATATACCTTTAATAATGAGTTTCATACTTTCTTAGGCTATGTGGCTGTTTAGAGTCATTTTGATTCAACTTGCAGAACTCCCTTTATCATTATTTGCAAGGCCTGTCTAGTGGTGATTAACTTTCTCAGCTTTTTGTTTGTCTGGGCAAGTCTTTATCTCATCTTCATTTCTGAAGGACAGTTTTGCCAGGTATGTTATCCTTGGTTGGCAGGGGTCTTTTTGCTTTCAGTATTTTAAATATATATTTTTTCACTTGATAATTCCTAAGATTTTCATTTTTTCTTGAGAAGATAACTAGAATTCAGGGGAAATATGGTGATTATGTGTGTAACTTTATAAAAAAACTGCCGAACCGTCCTCGTGAGATTGAATTATTTTATACTGCCCCAAACTCTTCACTTCCTCACCAGTACTTGAAAAACTTACTTAAAATTTGAGGAAGAACTTGAAGTATATGAGGAAGTTTTCATGTGTATATCAGGCAAAGGAAACAGCCATTTCAAAGACATCATACAAAAAATACCTAGAATGTATGGAGGAATCTGGTGTGCTGGAGCAGAGGGAGGCTAGTAAAGAAAAGTGAGGTAATGCAGAGGTCCTACATTGCAGAACGTTGTGTCACGGTGAGGGCTTTGTCTGCAGAGTGAAAGCAGTAACTATTGTAAGGTTTGAGCGGGAATGAAAAGATTGACCTGTCTGAACTGTTGAGAAGAAATTATAGGGGTATGCAAAGTAGAACAGAAGACAATTAAGAGGCTATTGCAGTTATCCATGCCAAAAAAAAAAGAAAAAAAAGAAAAGAAAGAAAAAAAAAAGAAATGTGGCTGGGACTAAGGTATACATAGTCTGGGGCTATGGTGAGAAATGGTAGGGTTTTGGATATATAATGCCGTAGAGGAACTGATGTAAGGAAGAGAATTAAGACTGACCTAAGGTTTTTCCCCCAAACAACTGATTTGTCATCAACTAAGAATGGAAAGAGGGCAGTTAGAGCAAACTTGGGGAGAATACCAGGAGATATGTTTTAGACATATGTGTTTTAGAAAGAAATCCAAGTGGATATGTTGAGTAGGCATTGCATTTATGAACCTGAAGTTCAGAAGAAAGGTTCCAGCCAGTGGGATAGCTAGTGTAGAGACAATTTTTAAAACTAGAACATTGCTTTGTTTTACTTTATGCTCAAGATGTTTATTTTTGTTAGTTTTTGTTTTCTTTTACATAACAATTTGGAATCCTTCCAGTTTTCATCCCACCTCATAGAAATGGACACAGTGTTTAGTAATTTATTTGCTGACATTCCAGCTGTTACTTACGGTATCTTCCTCTCTCAAAATCAGAAAATTAAGAATAACATGATGCTTGACAACCTTGCCAGCTCAGCACATCTGGAAGCATTAAGTATGTGATTTAAGTGATGTGCAACTATCTTATGGGGTGAGCAAATACACGTGACTCAAATAATAATAATCTTCCATTTTAAAAGGTTTTTAAAATAATTAGAAAAGTAAATTTAGAAGAATTATGTTTTTAGATGATTACAATATTTCCTTCAACCCTGGACTCTTTGAGGCATCTTAAGAAACCATTGTGTGCTGTGGAAAACATTTGAGCTCATTGAAAACATCACATAGTCTTAAATGTACATAAGGTAGGTACAAAGAACAGTATTTTTACTAATTGAAGTCTGGAGCAATAATTACAATGAAAGCTAAATTTGGCTGGCTGTCTAACCTAAACAAAGGAAATCTTTTCTATTGTCCTCTAGGAGGTTTGAATTTTACAATATTCATATATGTTTCTGTAATTAGTGGTATTATTCTAAGTGTACAGTTGATGATGCAAAGGTGAAGTCTTGACATAACTGTCAGGTTTTTAAATGTGCTTTGTTTAGATTTGGAGGGTACCGACTACAGCAACATGTCTTGAGATTTCTTTGTCATTCAGTTATATCCCACTGGGCTTTTCTTATGCTCAAAAACACAAATTGTAGTTAATAATCAATAGTTGTTCTTGGCATTCAGGCAACAATTTATGTACTTTTGTACCCTGTGTACTTGGAATAACATAATGAACTCATTTCTAATCAATTAAAGGTGGTTGCAGGCCCTTGTTATATGATTTGTGATAAGTTAGGAAAACCTCTTTAAATAAAAATGGGGCTATATACTTCCTCTGGAGCAAGCATATATGGATATCTACAAAAAGCCTGGCACCATATTTTTTAACACATAACTTAGAGTTCTCATTTTCAGTCGCTGCAGTATTTGTGTTTACAATGGCTGACAGAAAGCAGGAAACAAAGGCTATTGTACTCTTGTAGCCTTTGGCTCAATGTCCTCTTGTACAACACACCAAAGAAGCATGTTCAGCTTTATGAACTGGAATGTGATTTTGTTTTTACCTTTTTATTTTCTTATAATTATAAATTCACAATGAGTTGCAAATATAGTATAGTATGTGTATCTTCTGTGCAATTTCAACCAGTAAATTCATTCTACAGAAGTGCAATATCAAAACCAGAAATTTGACGTTGGTACCGTTTGTGATAGTTCTAATGCTTGTGATATTTATTACGTATGTAGATTAATGTAACTGCCAGAGTGTACATTTATGTGAGAAGTAATAGCGTAGTGTTCTCTAAATTAAAAGTGTTAGTGCCCTTACATATAAATATGGACTGCCCCTCAAGAAAGTTACCTTAAAAGACTATAAACTTCTTTTAAATATAGATATTGTGTTAAAAATATATCTGCAGCTCTTTTCTCATGCAGCTATCCTTCTAGCTCATTTGTAAAACACAAAGGAAACTCACCTAGAGCAGTGATCATGTCCTGAAGTTTTACTATATTTCCTCTGAACACTGTTGTCTTGTTCCCTGCTTTGGTGGTGCTAAGTCCTCAGTTCTTTTCCTAAACCTATGATGTTCCCATTTCCCATTAGACTGTCAGCAAACTGCTTTGCCTCCAAATTCTCTGATAAAATAAGACCCTTAGATATGAACACCTTTGACTTCCTATCAACCCCTGCTCTAATGAAGGAAGTAACCTTCTTCTTATCAAAAACCACTTCCACTCTCTCCTATCACCTTTGTAAGTGACAGAGAGATAAGAAGGGCTTTCCTGCTGGTGAAAGGTCATCTATGCTCTCTCCTCCCCTTGCAAGGCTCGTGGACTCTGGAAACTAGCCACCCTCCCATGCCTCACTTCAGCCCAAATATCCTGGTCTTGGTTGGCCAAAAAGTACTTCCTCTGCTTGAAACTCACCTAGAGCAGTGATCATGTCCTGCAATTTTACTATATTTCCTCTGAAGGCTGTTGTCTTGTTCCCTGCTTTGGTGGTGCTAAACCCTCAGTTCTTTTCCTAAACCTATGATGCTCCCATTTCCCGATTTAAAAAATATTACTCTTTTAATTGTAAGAAAAAGGGATAGATATCAAAGTGGGAGTCCTCTGAACTTTTGTATTAGGGTCTATTTTTAACAGTAGAGTTAGCCATGTGTGTGTTGGCCCCTGATAGCCTGGCTTCAGAGGTGGAATGCACAAATCATGTTTTTGTGGGGAGTGACACAAGCTTAATCAAGACAAAATTGTATTGGAGTCTCCCCTCATCAAATCATTGGGTAGAATGCTTGCCTGTAATGTACTATTATAGCAAACGTGTTCAATGGGGATAGTTTATGGCTGGTAATATACCTTGAAAAAGCCTCTGAAACATAATGTAGAAAATCCAGTTAGTTTTATTAATATTTGAACACATATATTTCTGTGTGAAATATATACTTTCAGTGTGTGAAGACATTTTAAGCCATATCTGAATATACTTCACCTTGTCATTTGAATAATTTCATTGTTTCATGAGTATGGCATATTTCAATATTTTGAATAACAGCAGACGGAAAACAGCATATTTCATTTGTGTGAGCCTGTTATGTGTATATAATGCTTTCTCACAGAAAGTTCACCTATTTTTGTGACCCAATTAGAAATATGCTGAAGTAATCAACAGCAATTTGGAGAGTAAGTGAACCCACAGGTCTATAAGTAAGAGCAAAGCTGATCCAAAACCATTATTTGCCTCAAGATTGCCCCCATTTCCTAGGCATGTGCTGTTCAAAATTTTAAACCACCTCAGGCTAAAAGCTGTTAAATTCATTGTCAGTTCATTTGCAAATTCTTCTTTCTCCCTAACCTGAAAATATGTGAATTTGTTAATCCATTTAGTCAGCAGTTGCCTGTGGAATTTTTGCTTACCCTAAGCAAACTGGAAATTGCCTCCTCTTTCCAAATCCCTTTCTTTGACTTACACTCAGGTCATTTTGCATTTTGTTCCCAGCAATGTTTTGCAAGTATGGGGTGGCCCACCTGCTCTCTCTCTCTCTCTCTCTCTCTCTCTCTCTCTCTCTCTCTCTCAGCCAGATTTGCATTTAGAACATGAACTGATTTGATATCAATTACTATTCTACCCAAATCGGCTGTAAGACTATGATGAAATTCTGGCTCAGATTAGTCAGTGAGCCACCTATTGAGGGGTTGTTAGAGTGCTGATGCTGTGACAAAGTGGCTTCTTCTCCAGCTCCAGGGAGACACTGTAATGAAGTTTCCTGGCTGGAGTAGTGTAGAAAATCTATTTTGTGGCATTTAGGAAATATAATGTTGCAGGTGCCAATGTGCACAAATGAAATTCCAATCAGATTGTGTCTAAATAGGCAAAAAATGAAAGAGTAGATTGTATTAAAATAATTCCCTCATTCACAATCATCTATTGCACCTGCCGAGTTAATGATGTCTATTAGCATCCCAAAGTAATTAGTATTTTAATAAAGGCATGATACCTGGTATAGTTAACACTAACTTGGTTGGTAAATGCTGTGTATTTGTTTTTTTCAGCATCTGTCATCATCCTCACCAAAGCTGTTGGTCTATGTCACCTATGGTCTTATTGATAAATACTCATTGCTCTTGGCTACTCACATTATTGCATTTTGCATAGTTTATGGACAGGGCATTTGAATTTACTCTGAGTTGAGCAGTAGGGAAAAATACTACAGTAGTAATTTTTTAAGCAAGGTTGTTTTACCCTGATGTAAATATCTATAGGCAAACAATATACTAAAGCTCTTGGCCAATAAAGTATACCTGATTCCTAAATTGACTCTACTTCTACTATTGCTCTCCTATAGTGTAGTCTCAGCAGAGCAGCAACCATGATTCCTTTAACATATAACTTGAATCATCTTATTCTGATGCTTAACTCTCCTTTTCACTCAGAATTAAAACTAAAATCCTCTACTACCCTACAAAAGGTATGTATATATAAGTCTCAAGAAATCTCAAGCTTTTACTCTACTTGTAAGCTAATAAGTCAGACTACCACTATTTCATGTATGCTGGCATACTGATATATTGTCAGAAGACATCAGACTGGAGCAGAAAGAAAGAATTTTATTACTTATAACACAGCAAGCCCCATGAACATGAGCATATTTGCATCAATCTCACTGGCCTCAAGACCCCTGGGGGCAATGTGGATGGCCTTGGATGGATGCCTGCATACCCACGGTATAGTGTTACAGGAGATGAACCCTGAGCTTAGGCAACCCAAGTGCTTTTATAGCATATGAGAAATATGCATACTCTTTGTCTCTATCTTCCAAGGATGTTGTAGTACAAATATTCTTGGCATTAACACCAAGAATACAGGTAGTCAAAGCCTCATTAGCAAGATTTACAGAAACACAACAGACCAATATAGAATAAGCTCCCACCAATAACCAATCAGAAAGACTATATGCACCCCATATGCTTATAGCAGCACTGGCTAAAATAGCTAAGATCTGGAAACAGTCCAAGTGCCCATCAGTAGATGAGTGGATAAATAAGCTGTGGTACATTTACACAATGGAATACTGTGCAGCCATAAAAAAGAAGGATTTCTTACTCTTTGAGATAGCATGGAGGAACCTGGAGAGTATTATACTAAGTGAAATAAGCCAGGAGAGAAAGACAAGAATCACATGATCTCACTTATATGTGGAATCTATTGAACAAAATCAACTGATAAAATAGATCTAGAGACATGGAAGCATGGAACAAACTGATGAATCTCAGAGGGAAGGGTGGGGGATGGGAAAAGACTAACCAAAGACCTTATATGCATATATGCATAACCCATGGACACACAAAAAAGTGATGTGAAGGCCTGAGGGGGAGGGGAGGGGGTCAATAGGGTAAAAGGGGGGACATCTATAATACTTTCAACCATAAAGATAAATTTAATAATAATGATGCTTATAGTTTATTATATGCCCCCCCGCCAATTCCCTGAGAGATTTTATTTATTCACTAACACACTCAAAAGGCATGGGGAATGGATTTAGACTGTTTCCTTCAATCCACAACACTCAAATCTGAAACTTCCTCCCTCGGTGACTTTCGTCAGAGTAAACTCAATTAGTTTCAATTTTCTCAACTATAAAATGGAAACAATAAATAATGCCTCTAATACATTGTTGTAGAAATTTAATGTTGAGTGTCATTAATGTTAGAATTCTTCCAAGGCTAAGATGTAGATGGGAAAAGGAATCTCATTCTTACTTTCATGGCCTTAAATTGATTATATGTGATGACTCTCAAATCTATATTTGCTAACCCAGACCTTTTATTTGGTACCTAGTCCCATCATCCTATCTGGCTTCATAGCCATGTGCACCCAAACTGAATTCATGTTGATCTACCCCAACTGAGACCCCTTCCATGGTCTGCTAACACTGTACATGGCACCTTCCCCCCCTCATTTGTGCAAGCCCTAATGCATGAGTCATCTTTGACTCTTCCTTCTCTTTCAACCCATCCTATCCTCGTAGTCAATCACACATCATTTCTTGTTAATTTCTCATTCTAAAAACCTTTGTATTCTATCCACTTTTTTCATCTCTACTGATAGAAACATGAATCTAGAAACATTGATTCCCATCTGTCTTTTATAAAAAACATTTTATAATACCTCTTTTGATATACTGAAATAAATTCATATATAATATAACCAAACTTACCTGCAAAATTTTAAAAACTGTAATATGAAGTATAAATAAAGAAAATTATATTAAAAGTAACCTGTATTTCAATATGTAAATATAAGTAGTGGCTAGGCCAGAAGACACAGAGCCTCAAGTCTTCTCCTTCTAACAATACTGTCAGAAGTTTGCACCTATATAAAGAATCACTCTGGATTTGAAAGTGACAAAGACAGACTGATATAGGTCCACTGTGCTGGATTCAAATGCCAGGAGCAATATTGCCATCAGTAATATCATTTTTCAAAATGGCCAAAGTTCTTAGTAACTTCTCAAACAAACTGAAGTACAATTATATTTCTAGTTACATCGTGGATGCATGCATCTCTGGAAAATTCAGTGTATACATAAATCATGCAAAAATATTGTGTGTTTATATGTAAAATGTAATTAGATTCTAGACATGGTTTTCATTTATATGAAAGTCTATGGTTTTTAGTGTGTCATTCTAATGTTTTGTGAGATATAGACAACTGTCCCTTTAAGCTTAAATGCCCTGCACATTGCAAGGTGTTCCTATTAGACCTGGCCTCCACCTACCAATAAGTGCAAGTAACCATTACCACACCTGCTTGAAAAAAAAAAATAAAACAAAACAAAAAAGACATTTTCATTAGTTTTCAAAACTGTCCTTGAATGGGTCTGGCACTCCCATTAAAAACTGCTCCTATAGACCAAGTTACCTTTATTCATAATTCATTAGCCTCCTAATGGACTTTTTTCAGCTTCAATTTTAAATCCTCTTATTTTCTACCTTAGCCAGAGCTGCCCCTCAAATGCAAATTTTGATTATGGTAATTGTATTAGTCTGGGTTTTTTCAGCAAAACACAAACAATAGGATAATATAAAGATCCTAATATATCAAAACACTCGGTCCCTCACGACCACAGGCTCCACCAACGGGAAGTCAGTCCTGCAGTCAGCGCTGACTGCTGAGGGGGCTGCAAATCAGGCCCAGAGAGCAGCCTGAAGAAAGAAGCAGGGTCTGATCTGTAGCCTCTGTGACAGCTGTTGATCGAACTTGCCTCTCTTTCTCTCCAGCAGCCATGCCTCCATTTCTCAGCAGGCCTCCACCAGGGCTGCTGATCAGCCCCGCCTTTCTGATCAGGTCCCGTTGATAGGCCCAGAGACTCTGACTGGCATAGAAACTGACCAATCAGAACTAAATCTGGGTGAAGTGTGAGGAGCCAATGGCTGCCTAGGAGGTGAAGCTTTTGATGCTGACTGGCATAGGAACCGACCAATCAGAACCAAATTGGCCAGCAGAGGAGGGCAGGGGCGGGCAGTTAGGGGTGATCAGGTAGGCAGAAGAAGTTAGGAAGCGCTGTTGTGGGCGAGATCAGGCCAGCAGGGGCGGGGAGTTGGGAGCCAGCAGGCCAGCAGGGGAGAGCAGTTGGGGGCGAGGTCAGGTTGGCAGGGGAGGGCAGCTGGTGGCGATTGGGCTGGCAGGAGAGGAGTTTGGTGTTAATCAGGCTGTCAGGGGGGCAGTTAGGGGATGATTAGGCTGGCAGGCAAAAGTGGTTAGGGGCAATCAGACAGGCAGACAGGAGAGCGGTTAAGAGCCAGCAGTCCAGGATTGTGGGATCGTCCCTAAAACGGCAGTTAGACATCTCCCAAGGTGTCCCAGATTGAAGAGGGTGCAGGCTGGGTGAGGGACACGCCCCTCCCCCCCCCAGTGCATGAATTTTGTGCACTGGGCCTCTAGTTTATTATAAGGATTGGCACATCCAACTATGGAGGTTGAGAGATCCCAAGATCTACAACTGGTAAGCTAGAGACCAGAAGGGCTGATGTTGTAAGCTCAAGTCTATGGCCAAATGTCTGAAAATCAAGAGAGCTGATAATATAGGGTGTCCCAAAATTCATGCAAGATTTGAATTTTGGGTGAGCATTAACAACAGCAACAAAAAAAATTAAAACCTAATCTTACTTGGTTTATTGAATCAGATTCTAATATCTGTTTCCCTTTGATTTCAATCCCTTCAATTTGATAAGCATTACCAAGTACCAATTATGGCCCAGGAGCAGGGACAATGAAGACCAATGAAGACCACGCCTTTGTGTATGTGCCAGCAAAGCTGTGGAGGCCATTTACCTGATGTGCTATTCCATACATAACCTTATACTTTATACTTTATTAATCAATAAAAAAAATTACAATTTTTAATTATAAACATGTGTTTTCTATCAAAATTACTTCTTGCGTGAATTTTGGGACACCCTATATAAGTTCTAGTATAAAAGCCAGCATGCTCAGTCAAGACCCAAGAAGAGCTAATGTTTAAGTTTAAATCTGAAGGCAGGAAAAGATCAATGTGCCAGCTCAAAGCAGTTAAGAAGAAAAGAGTTCCCTCTTCCTTGGAGGAAAGCCATCTTTTTGTCCTATAATGCCTTCAAGTTGAGTGGATGAAGCCAACCCATCCTGGGGAGGACAATATGTTTAACTCGGACTGATTCAGATGCTAATATTCTCCAAAAACATCTTCACAGATACACCTGGAAATGTGCTTGACCAGGTATCTAAGCACCTCATAATCCAGTCAAATTGACACATAAAATTAACAATAATGCTGCCCATTACATAAATTCCTTTATTATCTTTTCTTTCTTTAAAGACAGAAATTTTTTGCATGGGTTCCAAGGCCTTATGTTATCTGACTCTCATCTGGGTTTCAAGCCATACTTTACTATGTTACAAATTCATCTGTGTGCCTTAGCCACACTGAACTTTTTATTCTGCAGATGTGCTATGATCCTTCGTATCACAGGGCCTATGCATATCAATTCTCTTTATGTACTTTTCCTATGACACAAACTTTCCAAGTTAACTCACAATTATAGTGTCTCTGCTTTTTAGTGGCAGCTTTTCTGCTTAGAAGGTAAATGACCTTCCAGAACATTGTACTTTAAGCTTTCTATATAGCCATGGGTGGCATTAAAAATGCTAAAAAAGTATGAAATGGGAATCAATCAGAGCACATGCCAGCCACTGAAGAAGCATCTTAGGGACCCTATTCTATGAGGTGGCAACTGCTAGCTGTTGGTTGGGGTGTGGTCTAGTTTGATATGACCTAGAATATTTCTGAAGAGGAGGTAGAATGGGCGAGAAAGATGGGCACTAGGGGAGTTCAAGAATCAGTTATTTACCAACTCTTGATTCTCAATATTTTAAAACCAGCATGGCTGTTGCAAGTAACCTTAATTATTTTATTGTTATTATTTAATATTAGTTGCATGCCAATATTTAGACTTAGAAGGCATTTTTTTTATTAAATCTTTGTTGTTCAGATTATTACATTTGTTGTTCTTTTTTCCCCCCATAACTCCCCTCCACCCAGTTCCCACCCCACCATTCTCCCTCACTCCCCACCCACTGTCCTCATCCATAGGTGCACAATTTTTGTCCAGTCTCTTCCCGCATCCCCCACACCCCTTTCCCCACCAAGAATAGTCAGTCCACTCCCTTTCTATGCCCCTGATTCTATTATAATCATCAGTTCATTCTGTTCATCAGATTATTCACTTGATTTTCAGATTCACTTGTTGATAGATGTGTATTTGTTGTTCAAAATTTGTATCTTTACCTTTTTCTTCTTCTTCCTCTTCTTAAAGGATACCTTTCAGCATTTCATATAATACTGGTTTGGTGGTGATGAACTCCTTTAGCTTTTTCTTATCTGTGAAGCTCTTTATCTGGCCTTCAATTCTGAATGATAGCTTTGCTGGATAAAGTAATCTTGGTTGTAGGTTCTTGGCATTTATCACTTTGAATATTTCTTGCCATTCCCTTCTGGCCTGCAAAGTTTCTGTTGAGAAATCAGCTGACAGTCATATGGGTACTCCCTTGTAGGTAACTTACTTTCTTTCTCTTGCTGCTTTTAAGATTCTCTCTTTGTCTTTTGTTCTTGGCATTTTCATTATGATGTGTCTTGGTGTGGTCATCTTTGGATTCCTTTTGTTTGGGGTTCTCTGTGCTTCCTGGACTTGTAAGTCTATTTCTTTCACCAAGTAGGGGAAGTTTTCTGTCATTATTTCTTCAAATAGGTTTTCAATACCTTGCTCTCTCTCTTCTTCTGGCACCCCCATAATTCGGATGTTGGTATGCTTGAAGTTGTCCCAGAGGCTCCTTACACTATCTTCATATTTTTGGATTCTTTTTTCATTTTGCTTTTCTGGTTGGGTGTTTTTTGCTTCTTCATATTTCAAATTGTTGACTTAGCACAGAAAACCACTATATCAACACAGGGAAGCACAAAAAATGCGGATACAAAGAAAAAGGACACAAATGACAGAAATGGAGGAAAGCAAACTACTGGATATAGAATTCAAAACCACACTTTTAAGGTCTTTCAATAATTTTCTAGAAACTACCAATAAACTTAATGAGATCTACAAGAAATCTAATGAGACCCTCGATGTTGTGATAAAGAACCAACTAGAAATTAAGCATACACTGACTGAAATAAAGAATATTATACAGACTCCCAACAGCAGACTAGAGGATTGCAAGAAGGCATTTACCTACAGATTTTGGCAGCACTCTCAATCAACTCCACTCCTGAAAAATGTTCTTATAGAACACAGAGCCTTAGTCTTCTCCTTCATTACACTTTGCACAATTATAATTTTACTTTAATTTGCAAGGTAATTTTATTGAACTTTCTACCACTAGGTTGTAAATTCTGTAGAGACAGGGGCTATATTTAAATTTGCTCATCAACTTATACTAAATACCCAAAACAAATGTAGTGCATATTAAATTCAATCAATGTTCACCAAAAGGATGAATGTAAATGTCTTTCATATAGTTAGTACTCAACACTTTTTAATTTCCTTTTTTATCTCTTTCTTAACTCCAAGCATGACATAGTACATCTATTTATTTTAATCAACATATATCAGTAACTTCCAGATATTTATATACCTTAAAATTTAAGGAACGAAAAGTGAAATTACATAGTAAGTCCTGAAATTTTCCTTTATAATTCTAATATGTCTAAAGTAAGCCACAGAATGGAGGCATTTTATTGATATAATTGCTTCTCTTTCTTTCCCTCTGAACTTTGAGTAAACTCTGCCCTAGATCTCAACTTCTGTTTCCCTGTCACACTAGACATTGTGTCTTCTGTTCTACCGAATGCATTGCCAGACTGTGTGCTCACCCCCAGCAGCTTTATTATGGAGGAAATGGAACTCTAGGCTTCCATGACCCAGGGGGCTTATATTTAAATAAATCCAGGGTTAAAAGCAATTGATGACTCTAATTATTAGGTTAAAAAACATTGTACAAAGAGGAACATGTTTCTAGGAAAAGAAAATTATTATGCCTAGGATCCAAATGAATTAGGGCACCACAAACTAAGACAAATGCTCATGAGTAAGTGTCATGGTTTGCCTTCAAGTGTCATTTATTACTTTAAACCCTGAAATTTCCAAAACATAAGAGATCTGAAATTTTCCTTGTACTTAAGATCTAGTCTGTTCAATGTTCCATGTAGTTTATGCCTCTGTGAAATGAAATATAATTGGTTTATGGAAACTGAACAAAAGCCTAAATTCAAAGCACATTTTAAAAATCAAATTCATTAATTTGGTTCACACAATGAATTTGATTCATTGGTCCTATCCTGCCAACTTTACTTTTCTGTGATTAAACCTAAAAGTATGTTTACATGAGATCTCAAATAAATATGATGAGAAAATATTTTTATTTATTAGCCAATATAATTTTCCACTATTTCTGTACTTCTATTTTCCCCCACTCACACCCCCATTCCAACCCCAACCAAACTAAAAACAAAACAAAAGAACACTCTGCCAGCATTGTTTTAGAAGACATATCAGGCTGAAGACTACAACAAACAAAATAATACAATTTGTGAATTTTGACTTTTAAATGAAAGGCCAAAACCCAGGAAAAAAATAGATTTGAAAGATTACAAGAATATAAAACCAGGAACTGGTTTTATAACCCTTAGATTCTAGATCAAATTTACCACATAGGGAGAGAAGGAGAATGAGTTGGAGGAAAAGAGAAGTAGAGAACAATTTATGAGAAAGCCCTTGTACTGATACCCTTTTTCCCCTGAGGCTATTTGAGGGGGAGAGGTAGTAGAATTCTTCTGTAGGTTTGGAAAGCTTAGGGCAAAGAAGTGTATCTTCCAACCACAGGGAATATGGGAAACCGCCATGTTCTGCATGTTATGAAAAAAATGTCCTGTGTGCCCCAGGAGAGGAAAGACGTGTTAAAGGACCTTTCATTGCCCCCAGAGAGTTCACAGAGTTTCTCATGTCCCAGTTAAGTCAATGAAAGCAGCTAAACATTTCCAGGGCCTGAGCGGTGGATGGTAGCCGTTTCCCAGGGGAGCTGGAACTGGAGAGCTCCTATAGTCAGAAGCCTGAGACATCCCCACAGCTCCCTGTACCGAGTAAAGTCTACAGAGCAGGTGAGATGAAATATGGCTCAACAGATGTTAGTATGCAATAATAACAACCAAGAATCAAGATGCTTCCACGGCTCCCGAGCATGACACCATGTAAAGCCCTGAAATGTAGATGCCTTGGAGAGGAAATTGTGGTAGGGGAGTTAGTTTGACTGCAGTTTGCCTTTTCTACCCTAGAGAAAGTTAGAACAAAGTGGATTAAGTTGATGTATGGAAAATATATTATTTCTTTTTAAAAATATATTTTTATTGATTTCATAGAGGAAGAGAGAGGGAGAGAGAGAAAGAAACATCAATGATGAGAATCATTGGTTGGCTGCCTCCTGCACTCCCTCCCCCTTAGTGGATATCAATCCCATAACCTTTGCATGTGCCCTTAACTGGAATCGAACCTGGGACTTTTCAGTCCGCAGGCTGATGCTCTGTCCACTGAGCCAAACCAGCTAGGGCATGGAAAAGATATTATTTCTTATCAAAGTATTGAGAAGTTTTATGGAAAGGCCCTAGAGCAGGGGTCCTCAAACTACGGCCCACAGGCCACATGCAAATACAAATATTGTATTTGTTCCCATTTTGTTTGTGTGTTTTTTTACTTCAAAATAAGATATGTGCAGTGTGCATAGGAATTTGTTCATAGTTTTTTTTTTTTTAAACTATAGTCCGGCCCTCCAATGGTCTGAGGGACAGTGAACTGGTCCCCTGTTTAAAAAGTTTGAGGACCCCTGCCCTAGAGAATAAAATCAGGTGATTTTTGCCTCAGTTACAAACTGTCTTAGTCAATTTGGGTTGTTATAACAAAGTGTTTCAGGCTGGGAGGCTTTTAAACATCAAACATTTATTTCTCACCGTTTTGGATTCTGTAAGTCCAAAATCAGAGTACCAGCTTGAATGAGCTCCAGTAGAGCCCTCTTCTGGGTTGCAGACTACTGATTTCTCATTGTGTCCTCACATGGTGGAAAGAGAGCTAGAGTGCTCTGCGGTCGCTTCTTCTAAGGGCACTAATTCCATTCATGGAGGCTCCACCCTCATGACCTGACCACCTCCCAAAGACCCTACCTCCTAACACCATCACATTGGAATTAGAGTTTCAACATAAGAATGAGTGTAGGGGACACTAATATTCAGGCCTTTGTAGATCTGGACAAGATTTCAAGATTCATAAGATTTAGATTTTCCTACTGTGATAACAAGTTGTAGAATATTTTCAGAAGAAAAACCAAAAGACCAACCCACAGAAAAGCTAAATTGATACATGTTGCCATGTAACTATTATGCTCTCTTTGCTGAGACTTCAGGCCATCCCCTATAGATGTATGTAGACAAAGGCATCCATGGTGCCCTGTCTCCTTCATTATCACTATTTTGGAAAGTGTATAGGATTAAACACTCAAGAATGAAGAGGACAAAAGATAAGTAAGTAGTGCCTTCAATCAATCTAAAACAAAATACATGCCAGGTACATTAGAGGGACATTACATGAACAGGAAACATTTTTTATTTAAAAAAAAAATAGATCGTAAGTTATTGAGGAGGCAAAGCCATGACCAAAGAGAAAGTGTAAAGATGCAGAACATTTCTTTACTCCCATCCCATGAATCAGTTTGAATTTTCTTGGGGGAAAGCAGAGAGAGTAAGTACCCCAGATACTCCCTGCCCTTCTGTGTCCTTTGCCACCAAGGGCCACAAACTCCCGACTTCACCTGGGGAATTTCTAAATTCCTCTAATAGCCCCACCTTGTGCTCAAACTTGCAAACAATTTTGCATAGACCTTGAATTTTAGAATGAATGATATGGGAAGAACTATTAAAGTAATTTCCATAAAGTCATATATCTAGCTAAATTATCCTGAGCCTAAGTACCTCAATGTCTTACTACCCTGCTCCTCAAATCAGTCAAGACAAAGAGAAGAAGTGATTTTGGATATTAACATACACGCAATTCATGCACATGGAAACCACAGGTTCCGGGTGCAGAGGTACAGCAGGGCACATAAAGTATAAGAAATTGGTCATTAAAAGTCCCTTTTGTGCCTAGTGTTTTTTAATGCGTATTATGGTTTACAATACATTACTGAGGTGTTCCATCCTGAGTGGCTAGTTACAGTCTATTAAATTTGCATTATACTCCTCTAGAGTGGAGAACAATGTCCTTCCTAAACAAGGGTGAAAAAGTGACTCATTCATAAATGCAGGTACCTAATCATTTACCCATTTCAGTGTTTCTCCAAGTATGTTTCCTGGAGACATTACTGCAGAGTCACCCAACGAACCAAAACACATGGTAAAAGGTAGATGTGAAGCCCTCACCCAAGTCTCCTCAATCAGTAGAGATGGGCTGAGGTTGAGAATTGGCATCAGGACCCCAGGAATCTTAGCTTTCCTAAACAACCCGTTTCTTCCCACAAAAGGGAACAGCTTTTCTAGCTCTTCAGAAGCCCTCCTGCTGCCTGGAGCATGGATCCCCAGAGCAAGCGTAGGCCCCGTCAAAGTGAGCCGGAGCTTCTTTGGTGTGAAATGCCTCTGAGTTTCATTAGGGTGAATTGGTCCTCTGGGACTCTGCCCCGTTGGGTGAGCTGAGATTACAGGTTTGGTGAGCAGCCAAGGGAACAGACTGTAGCCCCCAGATACCGCTGAATAAGCCGCAGCCGTGTGTGCAGCGCAGAGTGGAGGCCCCATCAAATTTATGGCCAACTCTGTTTATAATCTTGTGGCATATGCCTCTGTAGTGTTTGTTTATAAAGGACCAAGACTCGGTGTATTATGCATCACAAATGATATACTGTAGAGTTTCCCAGGATAAATGAAATATGTCCATTTTGTCCCATCTGGATCTTGTTATTTTTTTTCCCCCCATGATTAGCATTTTGGCAGTTTTCACTCTTCCATTCTGCTATTCTGTGTGCTCAGGGGAGGCAAGGAGTTGAGCTCTTTCCAAAGTCAGGGTAGTGCTGCGTGGAGAGAAACTACAGCTGAAAGGGCACTTTCTTTATGGCAGATTCTCCACACTCAGGCAAGGAAGCCGAGGTCGTGAATATGATTAGTGGGAAGTGAAAGCACCGTGAGATCGGGGCTCGCGTGAGTCACAGAGTGTGGAAATGTTCTTACCAGATGACAGTCAGGATACAGAGATTTTCTGTCCCACAGAAGCAGCTGAGCTGGTGAAATTCTCCACACAGTTTTGCTGAGCTGCAGAAGGAGGCCCCGTTCTCAGTTACGAATTCCGTGTGCATGAGATAAAAATGGGGTCGCGACGTTCATCTGACACCTTGTTAATTTATGCTGCAACAAAAACCAAACCAAACCAAACTCCCTTGTATGCAGTCACTGGTAGGACTTATTCTTTTTAAGTAATGCTCTGACAGACCCAAAGTCTGTTTTTCATTTTTGGTGACTAACTGGGGTAGAACACAGTAACAGAACAACACGCAAGGGCAAAGGTCTCTTTCACTTGTGAAATAGGCATAAAGGAGAAGTCAGAGGCTTCCTGTGCCCATGGCTTTCCATTGAAGGAGAATTGTCTGTGGCTCCTTTTAGTTTTCTATTTAAACAATAATGGCCTGTAATTGATATTTTTAGCTCAGACTTTATGTCTCAGACTTAAACTGCTTGCTGTTTTGTTTTACAAACCATATTCCGATTCAGAATCTTATTCATCTTTGCAGGCTAAACTTTCACTTGCATTTAGAGACTCATTTCAAATGTGTGAAATCAGAAATTTAGAGTCTAATGTGATAATAATCACTGTACAATACCCCAAACAACAGAGAAAACCAAGAAGTAGCCTTTAGGAGTTCTGATTAAGAATTAATGTGCATGGCCAACTACATCAAAAGGCTCCCCAGGTTTCAGTGAATGGGATACCTTTGTATTTTCATGTTATTGTAATTAAATATTAAAAATAACCTGAATATTTCATCAAACTTTCATACATCATCAGAGATAATGCTGATACTTCAGATGATTAAGTAAAGCAATTTATTGAAGAGGAAAAACAATTTTTTTAGTTAAAAATTGTTTGGAATATTATATTTATACTAGAGGCCCAATGCACAAAATTCATGCAAGATTAGGCCTTCCTTCTCCTGGTGGCAGGCACTGGCTTCCCTCTGGCATCAGGGACCTGGGCTTTTTTCGCAGCCCGGCTTCGTCCGGAAGGTCATCCAGTCTAATTAGCATATTACACTTTTATTATTATAGATATTTTTCATAATTACCGAAACTTCTATTGGTGTAAGTTACTCTGCCTATACTACTCATCTACTTATAGAATATATTATATATTTTATAACATGTTGCCAACTGATACATTAGTTCAAAATATTAGTTCTTCCTCTCCCTTTTTATCCGGTGCAGAAGTATTACTGATTGATTTTACTTCTAGCATCAGACACAGCTCCGGCTCCTAAAGCAAGCCATCCACAGGCAGGAACACTATAAAAACACACAGCTGCCTCTCATACCTTCCCTTTCTCCCAATCCTTTGATGTTTTATATGGGTTATGCCTTCAGTCAGTGGAATAGTTTAACAGTCTTCTGGAAAGCTTGGAAAAAGTCCAGAACCTTAGTGGCCATCCCCCCAAAATTTCAAATTCAACAAGCCTCAGGTGGGGTCCTGGAATCTGCACATTAAATGACCTCTCAGGTCATTCTGATGAATGTGGTTCTGAAATCACACTTTGGAAAACAGCACATTAAGATCTGAGATCTTGTAATCAAGACTAAATCACAGGCTTTCATAGAATAAGTTTTCCCCAGAAGAAAGAGCCAGAAATGAATGTCTGCTCTGCACCATCATGACAGCTGAATTCTTGACATCAGGGAGCAGATTTTCTGAGTGATAACATTCCACTGCATTGATCCTCAAAGCCCACACACCATTTCCATCCATCTGTCCTCTCACCGTTACCTGGATCACACATGGGTTTGCTCTGCCTTTTTGGACATTGTGTCTACTTGTCTTTTTACCCTTAGGCAATCAAATTCTATGAACTGGTCATTTCCACCAAGGTAACATGGGCCAGGTTTCAGAACCTATCTCCTCATACCTGCTATCCATGCATGGAATACTAATTTTTCCTAGCTCTGTGAGATCATGGGCTAGCTAGGCAAAGGTTAAAAGTTTCTTCAATAGAAGACAAAACCCATGAGTTTTGCAAGAAAGGTTTGCTAAACTGGACTTTATAAAAATTAAAAGTTTCTCCTCTATAAAAGATACAGAAAATGAAAAGAAAACCGCAAACTGGTAGAAAATATTTACATAGCACATGTGATGAATTTATAACTAACTGATTTTATAATATATAAATAAATCTAATTAATTAATATTTCAATAATAAAAAATAACCAAATATTTAAAATGCTCAAAAGACTTGAACAAACACTTTATCAAAGATGCTATATGGATGGCAAATAAACATGTAAAAGATGTTCAACATCATTAGTCATGAGAAAAATGCAAATTAAAGCTTCAATGACATATCACTTTGCCTATAAGAGTGGTAGAAACCAAATAACAATATCAGGTATTGCTGAAATATGGAGCAATAGAAATGTCATAAATTTCTGGTTGCAATAGAAAGCGATAGAACCACTTTAGAGAACAATAACAGTTTCCTACCAAGTTAAACATGCACTTATCATACAACACAGCAATTACGCTTACCCAAAATAAATGAAAATATATATCTATACAAAAATCTATAGCCATTTGTTTAGGGCAACTTTATTTATAATAATCAAAACCTGGAAATAACTCAAATGCCAATCAACTGTGGAATGAATCAACAAGTAATGTTATATTCAAACAATAGAATACTACTTAGTAATAAAGCAAATTTTTATGCATACAAAAGGATGGGTGACTTTCAAATGCGTGATGATTTGCTAAAGAAGTCACACGCAAGAAACTATACACTGTATAACTCCATTTGTGTAGCATTCTAGCAAAACAATGGGATAGAAATAGACCACTGATTGGCAGGGCCTGAGGGAGGAAAGAGGAAATTTACTACAAAGGTGCATGAGGAAATTTTTTTATATAATGGAAATTATGTTTGTATTATAATGGTAGCAACATGACCATGTGTGTTTGTCAAAATTTATAGAAATGTGCACCCCCGAAAGCTGAAATTTACTCCATGTAATTTATACCTTAAAAAACTAACCTCAAAATAATTAATTTATGTCTAATATGGCAACAGCAAGATTTTTCATGGAACATATGGACTTTTCAGCATAATAGCCTTTTATATTATTTGAGGATAGAAGCATGATTTTTGCAATTAAATTTATTATAACTGAAATTCCATAATCTTTAAAATCTGACTCTCCTGACCTCATAGTAATAAACCATGAATGAATTGAAAATATCTTCCCTTAACAGTTTTTAAGGATCTGACATGGGGGAAATAAATAAATGCTGTGATCATATTTTAAAAACTTTAATTCCATTCAATCCAGTGATATCTAGAATTGTTGGCTTCCACTAGTCATATGTGTTTGCCTCACAGTATAATATGGACATGCATGTGAAACAGCCAAAATGGATTGTGGGGGAAAAAACAAAAGTAACAACAAAAAGCCTATAGGTTTGAGTTATTTTAATGTATGATTCATATTTGACTTGCTAAAAGCTATTAAGAATCAGTTCAATGCTTGCTGACCATGTTCTGGCCACCTGTGGAGTCACCAGAAGATGACTCGTACTACAAATAAAACAGCGCGTGCTGTCTAGCAAACCATGGAGATTTAGTTATCACTCATGTCAGAAAGACCAGTGGCTGAGAGCTAAAACATTACACAGATGGGCTCTTTGAAAATCCACCACATCCTGGCTTTCTCAATCTTGAAAGCAGATGAAGTGACTTGGCTGAAGAACCCCTGCTGCAAGGATAATGGAGCCTGGCTGCATGGGCACAGCTTTCCATGAGTTCCCGTGTGAACCATAGCATTTCACGAGAAGAGCAAATATGTGAAAATAAATTATTATTGATTCCATAGATGACACTATTTAATGCTACAAAGTGCAATGATCTTATTTAAATAAACCTTAAATGAATGCACTAATTCCCAACTGAATAGATGCTCTAGTCTTACCACCATTTGGGTTTCTCAATAACTAGTACTGCTTTAAGCTTTGCTGAGGCTTTTTTGAAAGTTAAACATTCACAATTGTTCATTAAAAATGGATTTAAGGAATGAGTAGGTTATGGATTTATCTGCATGAATGCAACCATCTGGGCGAGTACAGTTACATTTTCAAGTGGAGAAGAAACACAATTTCTGGTAATCTAATGGCAAGCAGGATGAGAATAAAGGATAGGAAAGGTTTCATATTCTGAATAACTGCAATCTCCACTCACTAATCCAACAATCATTTATAGGGTGATAACTATGTACAAGGCACTGCCTTAAGCCCTCAGAAAATAATAAAAGCAATCATGCTCCCTAATATCTCCATAAAAATATGCATGACCTCACTGAAGATTAGGCACTAGATGTTTACTCTATGAAAATGTCCTGTCAGACTCACCAAAGTCATAGTTCTAATCCAACAAATGAACAATTTCACTTAAATCTTCTATAACTAATATATCACTGAGCTGGAGAAGATATGGGAGCAATATCCCTTTAATGAAAAAAGAAAATAATGTGAAGAACGTGTCATTGGGTAAAAATAAAACCAAACTTCTAAAATTTATGCCAGAGATTTTTTAAAGTAAGTTATACCTTATTAATAATGGCTTTTAATTATAAACATGTCAGCTGCATTTGTTTAACAAGGTAAATCTTGCAGACTATTGTTAGAATGTACTTAATACATTAAATTTATAGTATTTTATAGGGCATGTGTACTGTGAATGTTTTTACCTATAATAAGTAAAACAATTGAAAATAAAGCTCACAGGGAGGGTAGATATGCATATTTATGTCATTTGGTAGAAAACAAATACCCGTTTTCTACATTTATCTTATATTATTTTTTATCAATCCATAATTGTAACCGGAAAGTGTTCAGTTGTTAGCTGGCATGAACAATAAAGAAAAAGGCTCAGAAATGATTGAATTGTTTATGTTAGTTTTTGCTTCCAAAACAAATGTGTACAAGAAAAAAAAAAGGTGAGGGGGAGAGCCATCATTTGTTTGTAATTAAAACAAGACGTAGTCAATGTTGTATTTATGTGGAATACCAGATGGAATAATGTTTTAGAATTTGTTAATTAAAAAAGAATGACAATAGGGATACAGTTAAGAATAGGAATAGAGTTGCATTTACTTTTATCAGTTCAAACTCTGACTTTTTTTTATTGTGCTTGCTGTGACTAGATGTGATCAGATGAGACCAATGACCTGGCATACATTAGATGCCTAATAAATGTCTGTTGAAGTAAAAATGCATATACAGAGAATATTAAATTTACTAAAAACCTAAAATATCAACCAAGACCAAGTCATTTTCAGGAAGAGCCAGAGAAAAATTTGGTATCCATGCAGAGCAACATGTAGGAATGATATGTATAGCAATAAAGAATTAAATCTATAATGACAATATGTAAAGGAAAAACATCCAATCAGATTCACAACATAGTATTATTTTCATATCTATAAGTAGTATGTAAGGAAAACCTAAATGTCTATATTTCTTTGATCATTCTCTTCATCACTACCAAATCTAAATGCTATTTAGATGTAGTAAAGTGTTACTTAATAGTATATTCTTTCAACAAAAACCAGAGTACTTTTGAGTTCAGGGATTGCTTTAGAAATCTCTAAATGAGCTTAAACAAGAAAAGTTGGAAATCAGCTGGTTTATTGTGGGTTTTTATTTTTAGTACTTTAAATATATATATTTGAAAAAAATATATATCAATATTTAAAGCATAATATATCTATACATTAAATATAATGTGTTTATATTGTATATACCCCACACACAACTTCATGAGAGAGGTGGTGGGCACCATCCTCAAGAGATTAGCCATTTTCTTGGCTTTTGGTTTCACAATAAAATCAATGATAACATTTGACTTCAGATTATAGCTCTGAGTCCAGTATATTATTGCACCCTCTTCTTAGGTGATCTTAATTTACAACCAAGCAGAAAATACTTTTGCAAATTAATCTAATGGCCAAGACTTCTGCAGTGAATCCTAGGACAAGAAATAGCCAACGGGCCAGGGATGAGGAGGCATTAGCTCCAGAGCCTACAGTTAAATGCTAAATTAAAAGAAAAGGAAACCAAATATCCTAAACTTTAAAGGGATTAAGGAAATAATCAGTAGGGAAGCATTGTTATCCAAGCATTTTCAGAAGAAAGGTAATCACTATAAGAAATTTGGCTGGTTACTATCACCCCTAGGAGATATACAATGTCTTGTCAAGGATTACTTATTGAGTGTATTAATGTTGGAAGTACTTCCAATTTTTAAAGTGAGACTTTGAAAAAAGATATCAGGTATGCTTTTATTAATTTTTTCCCCCAAATAGTTCTTTCTTTGGCTGAAATGATGGCATTTATAGATTTAAAAGCTGAAGGATGTTGATTGGTTTTTAGCTTTTGTTCTACACGTGAATAATGCATCCAGTTTCATTTAGATGTTTGTATATGCCAATAAAATGTATGTGAAACTTCTTGAACAGCTCAGATGTTTAAGTGGAAGGCTCTCTATGAAATTACAAAACGGAAACTCTCATTCACAGGTACAGCATCACTTGGAACTTGAAAAAAAATATTAAAAAGTAAATTGACTTCAATAACCCATCTCAGGATGAAATTGCTTTTCACAAAGCACTTAAAAATCTTTATACTTTGCAAAAATATCCCAGCTTAAAACTACAAGTAAATTCTATGAATACACTGAGAAAATAGTTACTCTCATAAATCTTTCAAGGAATGCAATTAATCTTCTTTCCCCCAAAATATTTATAACATGCTCAGAGTAATACTACCCAATTTAAACTAGGGAAGCTCATTTCTACTCTATATTTACATATAGTGAAATGAGAACATTTCTTTAAATTTCACAAGATATTTATGTCCCTCAATCAAATATGTTTTCAATATTTACTATGTATTTCTGATTCTAATTGCATTTTAAAAAATAAAATAAAGCAGTAGAAAGATGTCTTTGATACCCATTTTTGCAGGATTTCCTATTTTTAATGTTTTTACTTTCTGCTAAAATATAAATTCTAGTTTTGAATTTAAATAATAATAATAATAAAACTATACCTCCTCAAAAAATAAAACATAAGAAAATAAATTAGGTAAGTTTAGTAACACTTTTATTGTCCTCCTATACAGTGTTAATTGGATAGTGTCATTTTTTACAAAGGAAGTTGTATAGTAAACAGTACATGGACTTTTGAAGGAGATATGAGCTCATTTCCTAGTTTTTCCACTTTTATAGCTCTGTGATCATGGAAAGCTTATGGGGAAAACTTAGTATCTGTTTCCTCACTTCTCATTTATATAACGTAGATAATAATATGCTTGTAGGTCTGTTATGAAGAAAAAACTTGACTAATATATTTAAAATAACAAGTACTATGAAAACAGTGATGACTTCTGTTCAGTAAGAGCCATGCTGCCTTAGCAGTTCATCAGCAACTAAACTCTAAGCAGAAAGAGCAGCCAGGAGGCAAAGCAGTTGCTTCTACTCTAGAAATAGGTGTTCATCGCAAAGAACTGATTAATTTCATGACAATCTGTTGTATGACTTTTAAACAAGCATCAATCTATATTTTCAAACAAATTATAAGATGCAGAATACATACAATAAGTCCAATAGAATAAATAAATTTATAATACATATAAAGTGCAAATGAAGTAATTGTTTAGATGATGAATGATCACAGCTTGTTGAATACACTCGCTGGGTCTCATTTTTGTACTTAGAAATGTACTGTTAGAAAAAAAAATCCTTTTATTCACATGTAAACTAATTTTGCATTTCCTATAGGCAATGATCCAAAGAGTAAGTTTTAATGGAACAACAAATAAACCAAAAATATTAAGCTTGGTAAGTATCTTATCTTTAAAATGTTAATTTACTTTTAAAATATCTAAACAAGAGGGCATAGAAAGCACTTAAAACTGTTTGTACAGTTTAAAGATAATAAGGATACTTCCTGGAAAAGATAACATAGACTCATTTTTTGTTCTTGTTCCTCTCCACTAAGAACAACTGTAAAAGCTGGAACTGGCACAATAAACAACCAAAGAACAATGAGGGCAGATGGTAGAGAAGAGGGCAAGCTGGTTTGGGACACAACCTAACAGAAGGCCACCCAGGCCCAACACTTTCCTCAGTCAGAGTCTCAACGAAAGTGGGCAGTTTAGGCAGGTTCCTTCTCCTTCTAGATTGAATGGACATCTCTGGCAACATCAAGAAAGGCTGACAACTCTAGTAAGAGGTGTCCATTGAGGGCTCCATCAAACATTAGCAGCCAGAGGAAGCACTCTACTTTCCCATCAAGATACCAAGGAGATGAATATATTATTTCTGATTGGTGCTTAGGGCTTCTATGGGTCAAATGGCAGTTCCATTTTTAATTTTTTGAGGACACTCCACACTGTTTTCCATAGAGGTTGTATGAGGCTGCATTCCCACCAACAGTGTATTAGGGTTCCTTTTTCTCTACATCCTAGCCAGCACTTGTTGTTTGTTGATTGATTGATGATAGTCATTCTGGCAGGTGTGAGATGCAAATTATCCCCTTATCAGATGTATCATTGGCAGATATGTTCTCCCATACTGTGGGTTCCCTTTTCATTTGGATGTATTTCTTTTTGTTATGAAGAAGCTTTTTATTTTTGATGAAGCCAGAAACACCAATCAAAGAGAATATATGTGCCCCTATGTTCATAGCAGTGTTATTTATAATAGCTAAGATCTGGAAACTGCCCAAGTGTCCATCAGTAAATGAATAGATAAAAAAGATGGTACATTTACATAATGGAATACCATTGCATCTGTAAAAAAGAAAGATTTCTTACCCTTTGAGACAGCATTGAGGGACTTGGAAAGTACTATACTGAATGAAATATGCCAGTTAGATAAAGATACATATCATATGATCTCACTTGTATGTGGAATGGAAGAAACATAATAAACAGATGAACAAAAAAGATCCAGAGATATTGAATCATGCACTGGACTGATATACTTCAAAAAGAAAGGGGGCGGGTGGGAAAAGATTAACCAATGAAATTATATGCAAATATATATAGCCTATGGACAGACAATAGTGCAGGGAAGTCCTGGGGAGGGGAAGGAAATGAGGTAGAGAGAGTCAATGAGGGGAAAGGGGACATCTGTAATACTTTCAACAATGCAGATAAACTAAAAGAAAAAAAGAAGGTACCAAGGATGGTGGCAGACCTGGCAAGAGAGACCCAGCTACACAGAGTCTTTGGGTCCCAGGAGCCTTTTTTTCCTGTGGGTCCAAAATTCTTCAGTACAAGTGGGAAGAACTGGTAAATGGGAGGCAGCCAAAGCAAGAGGACCGGTCCTGGAAATTACTGTGTCTCCACGCACTGAGATGTTCATTCCTATAAGATACTTGAGTAGTTGGGTTCTGGGAAAGATCCTGCCACATGTGATCCCCACCAGAAGACACTGAGTAGCCTGGCCTGGAAACCTCCTTTGCCCTTTTCAGGGAACTTCAGCAGGAACCAATGAGAGACCCTGTAGCAATAAATGCAACAGAATAAAATAACAGCACAAAGGCTCTGAAAACTAGCTTGCCTATGGATCTTCAGCCTCCAAAAGTCAGCCAAGACCACAGCACAAACCTAGAGAGAATGAATGCCTAATAGAGTACAAGATTTAAATAAGACCCAGAGGCTCCTAACACAACAAACAAAATATCACTCGTTGTACCAAGAACAAGAACATCACAACTTGAAAGAAAAAAGGCAATCAACAGATGCCAACACTGAGATGCATGAGACGATAGAATTCTCTGAAAGGGATTTGAAAGCAGCCTTCCTGGCTCTGGTAGCAGCTATCATCGACGACAGCAGACTCCACCAGACTCTCAGAGCTGCTTTACTACCAACAGCAGTGGCAGAGTAGCTCATGCTCAGATGGTACAAAGGCAACAAGTTACTGCAGGTGCCAGGAGGAGAAGGAGGAAGAGGAGAGAAGAAAGGAGGGGAGAAAGAGGAAGAGGGGGAGGGGGAGGGGAGGAGGGAAAGCGGGGGGGGGGGGGGCTGGGGGGGGAGGAGGAAGAGGGAAGAACAAAAATAGCTGATTAGGTTCTAGCCTAGTAACATCTCCATTTTGCTCCTCCAACTCTTGAAATACGGTTGTAGCAAAATTCAGTATTAAATAAATCCATCTTAATTCAAAACATCTAGTGTGGTTTTTGTTTTCCTGGACTGGGCAAAGACTGATAAAATGACTAACAAGTTTAATCTAATGCAGTAAGTATGCTTCATCAAGGTTAAGAGGATTATTTTAATACAGATCATATTCTATGATCACACACAAATTGAGAAATTACTAAAATACACAGAAAATTTCATAGATTTAGAAATTAAGACATGAGAACTCATGTGTCAATTTATATAAAAATTGGAAAACTATTTTAATCATCTGATAACAAGCACCAGAAATCCACCTTGCCTTTGCTGTAAGGCAGTGCCACTCTGATGTGAATAGGTGTAGATTTCTGTATTACATTCTACATGCCCCACATTTGGATGTCTACATTCTTAGAATTCATCCTTTCATCTATTCAGAAAAGTTTTCAGTCATTTTCTCTTTAAACAATTATGTTTTCATCTTTTAAAAAATATATATCTTTATTGATTTCAGAGAGGAAGGGGTAGGAAGAGAGACATAGAACCATCAATGATGAGAGAGAATCATTGGTCAGCTGCCTCTTGCAAGCCCACAACCCAGGCTTGTGACCCGGCCTGGAATCCAACTGTGACCTCCTGGTTCATAGGTTGACGCTCAACCAGTGAGCCATGCTAGCTTGGCTGTTTTAATCTCTTTATCTTTCTGTTCATCTATGATATTTGGGATAATTTTTATACAACTCTTCAGATTACTAATTCTTCTTTCAGCTGTATCTTACCTGCCACTAAATTCACCTAATTTAAAATTTCTCTCATTTTACTTTTCATCTCTGTCAGTGCTATTTGCTTCTGTTTCAAATATGTCTGACCATTCTTTATAAATTATTATTCTTTTTACCCTGCTCAAATTGTATGTGTTTAAATACCTGAAACATAGTTATTTAATATTTAGATTTGATCATGTTAGTAACTAAAGTGTTTCTGTGGTCTGTTGTTCTGCTGGCTTTTCCTCGTGGTGTTTTCTTTCCTTCTGAATTTATTAATTGATTAATTTTGCTCATTTTATTAAAGATCATATTTGTATGATTTATTTGAGGTCTGGAAGACACTGAAGCCTTCCAGAGAGGCTTGTGCTTGTGGGTCTTCTTGGACTCCTGGGCAAGTACAAATCCAGGGTTACATTAAAGTGAATCATTGGTCTGTGGTTTTCAGACCACAGAGGTATGAATTCAATCTGGAAGTCTGAATGAAGGCTTGCTTATGGGTGCCGATCCTCAGGGCTACCCCAATCTGCAGATCAGCATCAGGTTGAAATAAGGAATTTTTCCTTGCAGTCCAATTGGGGTAAATGGGTTAGGGGACTGCTTTCTTCTCATTTTTAAACCTCTTTAAAAGTTTAGGCTTTCAACCACTCAGATTTCTGAGAGGAGGAACCAATTAGCAGGACTTTGCCTCATTTACTCTAAGCCTGTGAGGTCCTGAAAAGAAACGAATACATCCACCTGGCTCCTTGGATTCTTTGGATAAAACTAGTTTCATTGCTCTGCTCACCTCCTTGTGTGAGCAATGTCACTCTCTCCCTCACTTGAGTATTTCTTAATCATTTGCCATCTCAGTGACACTTTTAAAGTGATGCTTTATATGGTTTTTCTGGAATTTTTAGATAATACCTGTATCTAACGGTTTCTACTACAACCTAACCTATTATTGGATATTTAAGTCTTTTTCTTTTCACAATTAAAAATATGTCATCATCTCAGATCTCAAAGACATTTTATTCTTTAGTCTTGACTAAAATGAAAAAGAGCATACTAGAGCTAGCTCACATAAATAAAAAAGAGAAGAGTGGAGATATATATGTATACAGGGTGTCCCAAAAACTTTGAATAATTGTAAAGATAGTTTTTATTAAAATACATTTCATTTTCATTTAACAGCTGTCAGCTGTCAAAGTATGCATACTTTTTTTCGGACATTATGCATATGCATATGTATAAGTATATGTATATGTATATGTATATAAGAGCACTAGTTTCTGTAGAGCTGGTGCTGCAGACTAAATTAGGAATATATATTGATGATTTTTGCTGTTGATTGATTTCCTCGTTGATTAGTTATATATAATTTTAAGCAAAAGCGTAATGAGTAGAAAATTTCAATGCAATCTTAATGGTGTAATCAGGAATAATATGGTTGAATGTATAGCAGTTAAAAATCACTTCCTTTAATGTTACCTATTACATCTAACCAATCTCCAAAACTTATGTACTAAATTCCAAATTATATCAGCAATACTTCTCTCCATCACAGCTGATATTCATATTCTAAGTACCAATCACCTCTCCCCCAAATAATATGAGTTTCACTAGTCTTTGTGTTTTCACATGCTCTAATTATTTAATTCTCTGAATAGCAGATCAAATAATTTTAATATTGTACGTCAGTGGTTCTCAACCTTGGCTGCACATTAGAATCACCTGGGAATCTTTTTAAAATCCTGATTTCTGGGCCTCATCCTCCGGAAATTCTGTTTCTTTGTTATGGATTTTAAAAAGATTCCCAGGTGATTCTACTGTGCAGCCAAGGTTGAGAACCACTGTTATATTGACATTTCTAGTTAAATATTTCAGAAAAAGAAGGATGTCTCTAATGAACTATTCTCCCTGAAACTAATAAAAGAAAGAACAACAGAAGGAAAGAGAAAAGTAAAAGCCACAAGGAAGCAGCAGAAATTCCAAAGACATGACAGAAAACAATATCAACAATATCAGTAGTAGAGAAGACAGCATGAGCAAAATTAGTTTTTAGTGGAAAGTGATGGCTATGAAAGTTATTTGATACACATAATTGTTTTTTAGAAGAAAATCCTGAAATAATGGAATTGAATTATATTCTCTACCATAACAGAAACAGTACACTTTTAAAAAATAAATACCTGAATCTGCAAATTGTTATGGCATGTACTAGGGAAAAATTATAAAAGGCAGTTAATACTAAGTCATGTCTTTAAAGTAATTGGACTTAAAGGCAAATAAATATTTTCTTGGTGATCCAGACATTTAAAAAATAGATATCAACAAGGAGCATCAAGAAGCGTGGCCCCAACCTTCTCCATAGGAATAGTTAATGATAGTAGAGAGTAAAAAAGGCACTAGATACAGAGTCCTAGGGATAAAAATATGTGAGTCAAAATGTTTTTATATAAAGGTAACAGAGAGATGTTTTCAAATGTACAAAAACTCAGAAATGATAATAGCCATAATTCCTGGTGATAATAGAGATGGAAGAAGACTTCTTGGTGTTGCAATTTAACCAAACAAAAGATGAATAGAGAAGCTAAGGCAAAATAGCCAGTGGCCAGCATCAAGTTCATTTCAGTAATGAACAACAACTAAGGTTAATTAACTGGATATTGTGGTTCCTAATAGAATTCTAATGTTAGAAAGTTGGACACATAAATATCGCATATGTGAATTTTTCATGAAATGAGTAGGTAGAAAGTGAAAGGAGGTTAAGGACTTCCATTGTTTTTCACTTATACTTTACTAGAGGCCTGGTGCACTGGGGGGTGGGTTCCTCAGCCCCGCCTGCACCCTCTTGCAGTCCAGGACCCCTCAGGGATGTCCAACTATTGGCTTAGGCCCAAGCCCCCAGAACAATGGAAGGCCCAGGGACTCGGGCCTAAGCCGGCAGTTGGACATCCCCCTCACAATCAGAGATTCCTTGCTCCTTACCGCCTGCCTGTTCACTGCTCCTGTTACCCTTGGCTCGCTGCTCCTTAGCATTGCTGCGGAGACGGGAGAGGCTCCCACCACTGCCTCTGTGCTCCCCAGCTGTGAGCCTGGCTTCTGGCTGAGCAGTGCTCCCCATGAGGGAGCACACTGACCACCAGGGGGCAGCTCCTGCATTGAGCATCTATCCCTGGTGGTCAGTGTGCATCATAGTGACTGGTCATTCTGGTCATTTCGCCTTAATGATAGCTTAGGTTTTTATTATATAGTTAATTTTCATTATTTTTGTCTTTAACCCATGAATTGTGTTGTTGTTAGTTAGCTTATGTTTATTTGCTTTTATTGCTATATAATATATTATTGTAATATGAACACAAGATCTAGTTTATATAATTATATTACAAATGTGTTACACACGATACATAATTATAATAGTATATACATTACATAATAATACAATAGTATTTATTAGGAGTATTGTAATATTATCAAGTTATTATAATATGAACAACACTACAAAAAAATGAAGGTAAAGAGGTGAGAGAAGGTAAACCACTTTCTTTCATATAGGTTATCAATTATTGATGTTTTTGTAATTTTACTTTTCAGCTTTATTGAGGTAAAATTAAAAAATATAATTGTAAGATATTTAAGGTATGCAATTTGATGGTTTGATATACATATACATTGTGAAAGTGTTACCCCACATGGAGTTAACAAATCCATAACCACACATGTTTACTTCTTTTTGGGGGGATGAGAACATTTAAGTTCTCTTCCCTTAGCAAGTTTCTATCGTACAATACAGAATTATTGTGAATTATACTCATCATGTGCTACATGATATCATCAGATTTCATTCATCTTATAACTTAAAATGTGTACTCTTTTACCAACCTCTTCCTATATCCCCGCATCTTCAACCCCAAACCATGGCAATGACTTTTCTACTCTCTGTTGCTGTATGACATTTGTTTTTCAGATTACATATTTATAAGTGATACCATGTAGTATTTGTCTTTCTTTGGTATATTTAATTTAGCATAATATCCTCCAGGTTCATCCACATTGTCACAAATGATAGGATTTCTTCTTTCTTAAAGGTGAACAATATTTCATTATATCTGTATATCTATATATTTATATCTCACATACCTTAATCCATTCATTTGGTGACAGATTATTTCCATACCTTGTCTATTTTAAATGTTGCAGTGAACATGAAGGTGCAGACATCTCTACAAGATAATGATTTTTTCTTTTGGATATATACCCAGAAGTGAAAATCCTAGGTCATACAGTAGATTTATTTTTAATTTCTTGAGGAAACTCCATACTCTTTTCCATAGTGGGTACACCAATTTAAATTCCCATCAAACAGCAAACAAAGTTTCCCCTATCTCTTCATCCTCACTACAAGTTTCTATCTCTTGTCTTGTGATAACAGCTATTCTAACTGGTGTAAGGTCATATCTCATTGCAGTTTTGATTTGCATTATCCTCATGATTTGTGATATTGAAAATCATTGAGCATCCTCTCTAATAAAGAGGGAATATACTAATTGACCCTCATGCCATCACAAAGAAGGCTGTGCCCACAGCCAATAAGGAGAGAATATGCTAATTGACTGCCACGCCCTCAACGATGGCAGCACCCATAGCCAATAAGGAGGGAATATGCTAATTGACTGCCACACCTTCAAAGATGGTGGCGCCCACAGCCAATAAGGAGGGAATATGCTAATTGACTGCCACACCCTCAAAGATGGCAGCGCCCACAGCCACAAGATGGCTGGCAGGGGAGGGCAGTTGTGGGTGATCAGGCCAGTAGGGGAGGGCGGTTAGGGGCAACCAGGCCAGCAGAGGAGGGCAGTTGGGGGGGACCAAGCTGGCAGGGGAGGGTAGTTAGGGGTGACCGGGCTTGCAAGGGAGAGCAGTTTGGGGAGTCTGGGCTGGCAGGAGAGGGCAGTTAGGGGTGACCAGGCCTGCAGGGGAGAGAGTTGGGGGAGACCAGGCCAGCAGGGAAGGGCAGTTGGGGGCAACCGGGCCAGCAGGGGATGTCAGTTGGGGGTGATTGGGCTGGCAGGGGAGCACTTAGGCATCGATCAGGCTGGCAGGGGAGTGGTTAGGGGATGATCAGGCTGGCATGCAGAAGTGGTTAGGAGCAATCAGGCAGGCAAGAGGATGAGCCCCCACAGGGATTGGGCCTAAACCAGCAGTCGGACATCCCTTGAGGGGTCCCAGATTGGGGAGGGTGCAGGCTGGGCTGAGGGACTGCCACACCCTCAAAGATGGCAGCACCCATAGCCAATAAGGAGGGAATATGCTAATTGACTGCCACACCCTCAAAGATGGCAGCGCCCACAGCCACAAGATGGCTGGCAGGGGAGGGCAGTTGTGGGTGAATTTCGTGCACTGGGCTTCTAGTTGTTTCATAAAGCTGTTGGCTATTTGAATATTTTCTTTTTTTAAATAAGTATTGAGGTTCTTTGCCTATTGTTTGTTTGTTTGTTTATTTGCTATTGAATTTCAACTTTATTAAAACTTCTTCTGTGGCCTCCCATATGATCTTTTCTATAGAATGTTTCATGTGTGCATGAGAAAAATATTGTGCTGCTGTTGGGTGGAATGTTCTGTATGTGTGTTAGGTCCCTATGTAAACATGTAATTTAAGTTGAATATTTTCTTATTTATTTTTTGCCTGGATGATTAGTCATTATTGAATGTAAGATATTAAAGTCATCTGCTCTTATTGTAGTACAGTCTATTTCTTTCTTCAAACCTGTTTATATTTGTTTTATATATTTACTAGTCCCTCAGCCGGGCCTGCACCCTCTCCAATCCAGAACCCCTTGGGGGATGTCCAACTGCCTCTTGCAATCTGGGAACGCTGGCTCAAAACCGCTCCCCTGTCTGCCTGATTGCCCCGAACCACATCTGCCTGCCTGCCTGCCTGCCTGATCACCCCTAACTGCTCCCCTACCAGTCTGATTGCCCTTAACTGCTCCCCTGCTGGCCTGATTGCCCTTAACCACCTCTGCCTTGCCTGGCACCCGGGACCCAGGATTCCCTCCTCTGGCCAGTTGCAGGCACCTGGGACCCGGGCTTCCCTCCCTCTGGCTGGCTGCAGGCTCCCAAGTCCCAGGCTGGCTTCACCGGGGTTGGCCGCAGCCACAGGGGACTCTGGGTGGGCAGTTTTGCCCAGGCCGCAGCTGCAGGTGCCCGGAACCACGGGGCAGACTGCTTGTCCCTTTCCCAGGCCGGGCCGCAGGCAGAGGTGGCACCTGGGACTGTGGGGTGGGCAGCTTGTCCCTCTCCCAGGCCACAGGCACAGGTTCAGCCACTGGTGCCTGGGACTGTGGGGTGGGCGTCTTGTCCCTCTCCCAGTCTGCACCTGGCTGGTCCCCATTCCTCTCTTGCAAGCTCATTTGTACCTGTCTGGTCCCCAATCCTCTCTTGCGAGCCATTTGTGCCTGGCTGGTCCCCAATCCTTTCTCCCCAGTGTTCAGTGTCTGAGCCATTACAGCATGAAGGTGTGAGGGTGTGATGATCATTTGCATATTAGCTCTTTATTATATAGGATAAGTTCCTATGTTGGGTGCATAAATATTTTCAAATGCGGAGTCTTCTTAATGAATTGATCCCTTTATCATTATAAAATGACCTTCTTTGCCTTTTGACACAGTTTTTGGCTTAAAGACTATCTTTTATTACAAAATATCTATATTGATTTCAGAGAGGAAGAGAGAAGGAGAGAGAGCTAGAAACATCAATGATGAGAGAAAATCATTGAGCTGCTGACTCCTGCATGTCCATTACTGGGGATATAGCCCCAAACCTTGGTTCATAGGTTGATGCTCAACCACTGAGCAACACCAGCTGGGCTGGCTTATTAAAGACTCTCTTGTTTAATTAGTTATAGCTAACCCTGCTTTCTTTTGGTTTATGATAAAAGTGTATCTCAGTCTTTCCTAGTATTTTGATGTGGTGATTATGTGGATACTTTCTCATTTGACTGATGTGTAGGAGTCACCGAGCTAGCTTCTGTATCTCCTTCAGGGTAAGCTGCTCCATGTGTGGCTATAAATTTAGTGTATCTGTGGAAATAGACAAGTTTAGGACCTTCCTACGTCACCACTTTGGTTGACTTCTCTTAGATGCTTAAAATTCATTATTATTTTATATTAAATCCAAAAATAATTTATAATTTTTCATTGTTGTTGCCATCACTGATATTCTTGGTGTTGTTTTGGGCATCTTTTCATTTCTGATATTCAATTTTACTGTGTTTTGATCAGAGGAATGTTTTTCTGATACTTTTAAATTTGTGGAGATTAACTTTGGAACCTAGAGAGCAATCACTTTTATAAATGTTTTCATAAAATAGTATCTTTCTATTAATAGATTAAAAATATTTCAACTTATGTGAACATTAAAAAAATGTGAACTTATAACAGAAAACTAATGTCAATGATGTCATTCTTCTATTGAGGGGCATTTACAATTTTTCTAGTTTTGGCCACTATAAGCAATGCCACCTTAGATACCCTAAATAGTTATGTGCCATTATTTGTATTCAAAGTGTAACAATGGCATAGAAACCAGCCCAATCAGTGGGGCACCAAACCCAGGAACTGATGCCCTGCATATACTGCCAGTCTGTTTGTACAGTTACTGGCTAAATGGAGCCCTGCATGTTACTATATGTAGAGATATTTCTATATCCGCCTACATCTTGCTAGTTAGCTAGATACCTACTTATGTAGCCTACATATCATTTTTTTATTACATTTTTCTCTTCTTTACAATTTTCAGGTTTCTTTTATAGTATATACATTGTTGCTGTTGTTGTTGTTGTAAATGAGAAACAAGACTCTTGGAATGATTGCATTACCCCTGATATATATCTTTCATTTTCACCAGCAAATGAGGTCTTGGTTGGTACAGGATTCAGTAGACAACAGCCATTTTCCCTTTTACTGCTCTCCATAGACTTTTATTTTTTTTATCCAGTTTTAGAGATGAGAACTCTGATAATGGCCTGTTTGTGTTTTTTCCTTTTGAAGATATTTTATTAATTCTGCTTGAAAAAATTGTTAGTTTTTTTTATTAGTTCATATTTTCAGAAAATTTTCCAGGATTTACTTAGGTGTAATATTTTTATCAATATAAACTGTTGCAAAATCAGAGCTTTTTATTTCAAGGTAATTTTACTTTTTTATTTGTTTCAGTAATGCTGCTATTCCATTATTGTTTCCTCCACCCCCCAGAACTAATATTTTTATTGTTTTTATTCTGACTTTTTTTTCTCTCTGTGCTTTGAGATGGTTTGGGACTTCATCTTCCAGGCCTCTAATGAATACCAACTGATCTTATTTCAAGTTATCTAATAAATTACTATGCTGGGTTGCATTGCTATTGGCCACCATTCATTCTTTATTTATTCTCTGGAAAAGGATGATACATTTTTATCCTGTAGAATTCAGTTTTGACCATGATATATGTTTGCCTGATCAATATAAATTTATGTGACCACTGCCATGTCGGAGCCTAGACTGTAAAGGGGATGGGCTCCCTTTCCCAGCACTCTTGCTGTCCCTGCTGCTATGAGAAGAACTTTGCCAGGATCAGCACTCTTCTTCTGCCTGAGGTGCAAGATGAAAAGACAGGTGGAATGTACCTGCAGCACCTCTGCAGAGCTTTCATGCAATATGAACCAGAAATAATTCTTCATGACTTGTAAGTCAGAGATTTTTGAGTTTTGTAACCATATACTTAATCACTAAGTCACTGTCTTATCAATGTATGTGGTTGCAGGTAATAAGTAGGTGCTTTGCTACTGCATGCTCTGGTCCCTTTGCCACCAGAAAGAGGGCCAGTGGTACCTTTAAATCTGAACAAAACTGGGAATCAATTACATGAAATGCAGAACTAATTTAGAGAAACTCAGTTTTAGATTTAGTTCCTCCGGAACCATTTCTAGTACAAAATTTGGTATCATGGTCAATCAGAAAAGTAGAAACATTGAGTGATATCAGGCACCTTAGCTGGTTTGGTTCAGTGGCTAGAGCGTCGGCCTGCAGACTGAAGAGTCCCAGGTTTGATTCCAGTCAAGGGCACGTGCCCAGGTTGCAGGTTCTATCCCCAGTGGGGAGCATGTGGGAGGCAGATGAGTGATGATCCTTTCTCATTATTGATGTGTCTATCCCTCTCTTCCTTTCCCTTTCCCTCTCAAATCAATAAAAAATATATTTAAAAAAGAAAAGACAGCAATTACAAAAGAGAGTAATATCTATAAAAAGACTATACGGGATTTGACTTTATGAAATTGTGAGAGTTGGTTGAAGCTGCTGCTCTGGTGCTGAGGTTAGGGTTGGTGAGAAGTGGAGAGTGGGGACTGAGTGAGGATAAGTTGGGAACCATGAGGATAAGGTGGAATCTACAGGAATGGATTGGAAATCATATTGGCCACTAACTACCTCTAAGAATCTTCCTTGATGGCAGTTGCAAAGGTAGGCGAAGAGAATATCTTTCATAAGGAAGGTAAACCTGCAAATGGTGTAGAAATCTGGGAAACTAGAAGGAGTTGCCCAACAGGATCCGGAAGTGTAGGAGCCTTGGCTGTTGTCCCATTTTAACAGGGTGAGCCAGGGGATAAGTGACACAGTGCCCTGAAGAGAACATGGTTGTTTTTCATTTCTGTCTTGTAAATCTCAAGCAAAATGTCTCCTTTATGGTCTACACTAATCTGGTATATGTAGGGAAGAGCTTTCCAGAAACATAGTTTCAGCTTAGTTTAAGGCAGACAACAATAGGACATATGAAAACTCCTCAATTAATGTTTGGTAAATGAATGCATGTATGTACAAATGAACAACTAAATTACCTTTAGTATTTAAATGTAGTGAATTTCAGATCTCCAAATGAATGATTAGGGCCCTTTCTGTTCCTCGGGGAATTTAACACTTCTTTTGTTGGCAAAATATACATTTATTACCTTTTTTTTTGGTTTGTTAGCATCAAGGCTCTCTCCTTACACTCTCCACAACATCATCTCAGCCCACCCAATAGAACTTATATTTGTATCAGTCTCAACCCATTTATCTATGTCAAGGAAGCTGCATTGCCCTAGATTAACCAAGCATCACTTTCTTGATGTTTTGATTATTCTAAATGTCTATCTCAACATGCAAGAGTAATCAAATAGCATTTATAAAAAGGTTCAGGAGAGATAAAAGATAATAAAAGCTGCATCTTGTTTAATGGAGCATGTGATGTTAACTTCTTTAGATAATGAAAAAGAGGAGGCAGGGAGAGATAAGGAAAATAAAGATTAGCTGCTTTCCCTCACCCCAAACCTCAATCCTAATACATTTATAATAAGCTACTACCTATCAGGGTAAAGATAAATATTCAAAAATTAAAAGGTGACTGATAGCTCTTCATTATTACTAAATGATTTTCCAGCATTAGCTAATTTGGATTTAGAAGGTTAATTTATTAAGAGTAATTACAAAAGTGATTCACATTGAATTGCTCAGTGCAAAAATATGGCAGCACCCATGTGTCAGAAATTCTCTTATACCAGTGGTTGTCAAACTTGCATGGGAAGCATCAAGTTTGTTAAAGCATAGATTACTGGGCCCCACTCCCAGAATTTCTGAATCAGTGGGTTTGGGCTGAGGCCAAGACTTTTCATTTCTAACAAGTTCCCAGATGATAGATATTGCTTGTCTGAGGACTGCACTTTGAGATACACGAGTAGAATAAAGCCACCTAAAGAGGGTAGAAAGTCTATATCTTATTTGTCAAGATCACTTAAAGGTATGTCTTGCAGGTACCTGCAATTAACTCCACAATTAAAGTGCTTATTATCACAAATGGCTAAACACTAAGCTATGTGTCAAATCACTGCTTAGCACAACCTTGAGTTAAAGCATCTACTGTATGTCTTGTTATCCAGCCAATACAGAGAGTTGAGCCAAACATTTAAAATGCTGGTTAACACAGTTACTATATCTAATCAACATAGCAGTAGGGCTTGCCAAAAACCTATAAAACTGATGGATTTGCAAGAAAATTACATCACCTTTAAATCAATGTTGGTAACACAGGTGGCATTTATAAAAAGTATAGAAATTGACAAGAACACAGCCCATCTATGCAGCCTGCCAGTGAGTACTCCAGGTTTGTTAAGGAAAAATCTTCTCCCCTCCAAGAATTATGTTTAAATACTTAACTTAAATAATGCTAAAATAGTGCAGTAGAAAAGACCAGTGACTGTTCTGAAATATGTCAATTGGTAGGTTGAGAATATTTGGGTCTAAGTATCACAGGCCTGTTCGTATCTGAGAATTGGCAAGTGGACGCCGAAATCCGTGATTTCTTTTCCTACATAAAAATATAAACAAGCCCTAATCAGTTTGGCTCAGTGGATAGAGCGTTGGCCTATGGACAGAAGGGTCCCAGGTTTGATTCCAGTCAAGGGCACATGCCTGGGGTTATGGGCTCGATCCCCAGTAGGAGACATGCAGGAGGCAGCCAATCAATGATTCCCTCTCATCATTGATGTTTCTATCTCTCTTCCCCCTCTCCCTTCCTCTCTGAAATCAATAAAAAAATATGTATATAAATAAAATAAACAAAAGCATTACCCATATAACAAACACTCCTGGCTCCATCACTGAAAAGGCCCATGGACATCGCAGGGTGCAATGTAATGAAAAAGCAGTGGAGGGCTCTGACCTGTGACTGTATGCACAACCTCTGCTTGGGGGACCTGCATTACTTAGCAGATGGAATTAAAATTCTGATAAGTGATATAAAAAATTTGTAAGGGAGGAAATTGGTGTGTGGTCACATTGTCTGCCTTAAAATCCTCTTCACTTTGCACTACCCAACTTGTTGTTAGAATCAAAACATGAGGGATCATTTTCACCTTGAAGACTGCAGATGTTCATGGGGAGGTTAGAAATAAAGCTCTCTGGAAAAATGGTTTCCTGGATAATCCTAGAGAAACAGTCTGTACATGTTGAAAGCACACATGCACGTACGCACACACACAGGAATGTATGCTTTCACACCCCTATCATAAAACAGCCAGCATATTTCCTAGGAAGAGATAGTGTGTGCTACAAATTTAATCACCTACCAATTTATTTAAATATAGAAATGATTTGTATTCCAGTGACTGAGCTGCCCAAATGTTACACCAACATCACTAGACATCAACGTAGACTATTTGGATCACTTAGAAGTACCTGTACTATCCATTATGATCATTCTGTTATCTCCTTTTAAGGGAAAAAATAATTAGAGAAACATAGAAGGTTGAGCTTACACAATGGAAGGATCAAATAGGTAGTGGTCAATTTGCATGTAAGTTTTGGTATCTTACATAGCTTATTTTGCATCTGAAACTAGGAACATGGGGAGGATTGAGGAGGATATGTGAATGATAACCATAATAGGGATACTTATGAGAATTCTCCAATGAATTGTTTTAGAAATGGAAGTTTTAACGAAGGATATCCATAAATATAATCTATCTCTATCTCTATCTCTATCTCTATCTCTATCTCTATCTCTATCTCTATCTATCTATCTATATATCTACACCAATAAAAGAGAAATATGGTAATTGGCGTACGACCGCTACCCTTTTGATTGGCTAATCAGCGAGATATGCAAATTAACTGTCAGCCAAGATGGCCGCCGGCAGCCAGGCAGCTTGAAACTAACATGAGGCTTGCTTGCCTCAGTGACAGAGGAAACCAACGTTCCCCGCCTGCCACTGCAGGCCTCTGAGCCTGCAGTTTCAAACATTGTAACAAATACCGCCAGACTTCAGCCAGCAGATTCGCAACATTGTATGCAAAGGCCAGAAACCTACTTTTGGCAGCAGAGGCCTAAGAGCTGGAGCCAAGCCTCAAGCTAAAGCTGGCCCAGAATAAAAAAAAAAAAAAAGGAAAAATGGAGCGTTTGGGAGTTCATTCACCCCCAGCCTGAAAACAGCCCTCAGCCCCTCACCCAGACTGGCCAGGCACCCCAGTGGATACCTCCACCCTGAAGGGTGTGTGACCAGCTGCAAACAGCCATCATCCCCTCACCCAGGCTGGCCAGGTACCCCAGTGGGGACCCCCACCCTGATCCAGGACACTCTTCAGGGCAAACGAGCTGGCACCCACCCATGCACCAGGCCTCTACCCTATATAGTAAAAGAGTAATATGCCTCCCAGCACTGGGATCAGCAGAGCCGAGAGGCCTCCCGGCACCGGGATCAGCATGACAGGGGGCAGCGCCCAAACACCCTGATCGGCCCTGCTCTGTGTGTGACAGGGTGCGGCACCCCAACCCGCCCGCCCCCGGGCCCTGCTCTGTGTGTGATGGGGTAGAGCCATAACCTCCCCATCGGCCCTGCCCTGAGTGTGAGAGTGGCGGCGCCCCAACCCCCTGATCGGCCCTGCTCTGTGGGTGATAGAGGGTGGCGCCCCAACCTCCCCCACTCCCCCACGGGCCCTGCTCTGTGTGTGATGGGGTAGAGCCATAACCTCCCCATCAGCCCTGCCCTGAGTGTGACAGTGGCGGCGCCCCAACCCTCTGATTGGCCCTGCTCTGTGGGTGATAGAGGGCGGTGCCCCAACCCCCCCCCACCCCCCCACGGGCCCTGCTCTGTGTGTGATGGGGTAGAGCCATAACCTCCCCATCAGCCCTGCCCTGAGTGTGACAGTGGCGGCGCCCCAATCCCCTGATTGGCCCTGCTCTGTGGGTGATAGAGGGTGGCGCCCCAACCCACTGATCCGCCCTGCTCTGTGTGTGACAGGGGAGGGTGCTCCAACTCCCCTATCGGACCTACTCTGTGAGTGACAGGGGGGAGCTCCTCAATCCCCTGATGGGCCCTGCTCTGTGCATGACAGGGTACGGAGCCCCAACCCCGCTGATGGGCCCTGCTCTGTGTGTGACAGGGGGTCGCGCCGCAACCTCCCCATCGACCCTGCCTTGAGTGTGACAGGGGGTGGTGCCCCAACCCCCCAATCGGCCCTGCTCTGAGCCCAACCAGGGGCTGCACCTAGGGATTGGGCCTGCCCTCTGCCACCCGGGAGCAGGCCTAAGCCAGCAGGTCGTTATCTCCCAAGGGGTCCCAGACTGCTATAGGGCACAGGCCGGGCTGAGGGACCCCCCCTTTCCCCCTGAGTGCACAAATTTTTGTACACCGGGCCTCTAGTATCTATATAAAAAGCCTAAGCCAGCATTATGAACAAACGACCAGAACAGCCAAGACGACAGGAAAGACCAGTCAAACAGTTGCTATGATGCACACTGACCACCAGGGGGCAGATGCTCAACACAGGCGCTTCCCCCTGGTGGTCAATACACTCCCACAGCGGGAGTGGCACTCAGCCAGAAGCCAGGCTCATGGCTGGGGAGCACAGCTGCAGCGTCAGGAGCCTCTCCTGACACCGAGGCAGGAGCAGGCGCAGTGGGCTGGGATGAGCAGGAGCGGCATGCAGGTTCGGGCTCCTCCCTGGCTGCCTGCCACTTGGTGCACTGCTACATTCCCCCAAGGGGTCCTGGATTGCAAGAGGATGCAGGCCAGGCTGAGGGACTCCCTTCCTGCACAAATCCATGCAGCAGACCTCTAGTAAATAAATATAATTAGCTACAACATTTTTTTAAAGCACTGTGTTAGTTCAGGCTGCCATAACAAAATCCATCAGGTCTTCAAATAACATTATTTTGTTCAATGTTGCTTTGTTATAATGTTAATGAGATACCATAGGAACTAAACTCTTGCTTATATTAATTAGCCTATGGTAAAATTGTTATCTTACCTAATAATAAACACACATGTAAACTGACCATACCTTTGCTACACTAACCAGCCAATCAGGAGATTATGCAAATTAACCCAACAAAGTTGGCGGTTAATTTGCATACATAGGTTCTAAGCGGTGGAGCGAAGCCTGACAGCCCCGGGGCCAGAGCAGTGAAGCCTGATGGCTCCGGGGCCAGCTCTGTCTGGAGCCTGGCCAGAGCGAAGGCCTGGGTCCTGGGTGCCAGAGGCAAACCGGTGCCAGCAGCCAAGGGAAGGGAAGGCCTATTGCACGAATCTCTTCATACAACAGGCCTCTAGTTGTTATATATTGTGCTTAAAGTCACAGATCCTATCAATAACATTGAGTGAGGACTTACTGTGCAATAGACTGGATGGTAAACATGCAAAATAAGCAACAGAAATTTATTTCTCAGTTTGGGAGGGTAGAAGTCCCAGATCAGGTTCCATCCAGCAGGGTCAGTTCCTGGCGAAGCCTCTCATCTTGGGTTGCAGACAGCTGCCTTGCCTTCTGATAAGTCCTCACATGGTCTTTCCTTAGTGCACATACATGAAAAGAGATAGAGCAAGCTCTCTGTTGTTTCTTCTTAAAAGGACACTAATCCTATTGAACCAATGACCCACAATTATGATCTCATTTCACTTTAATTACTCTTATTCCAAATACAGCCACACTGTGGCTTAGGACTCAACATATGAATTTTGTTGGGTAAAAATATTCAGTCCCTAATAAGCATAATGTTCACTAAGAATTAATTTACTTGGCGTTCCCCTAATGTAATTACTCTAAGAAAAGAAAAAAAAAAACACTATAGGTTTAAAACACATCATTTTTTTAGCATTGTCTTTGTTTACTATGCTTCTGAGGTTGCCATGTGAAACTGCATGAATTGTGGCTTTTGAGGAAGTGCTGCTTCCTGCTTTTGACCTCATTAATTGGTTCTAAAAGGGGTTCAGGGAGGGACACTTACATTCTCACCATGTCATGGAGGAGGAAACAGTCACATTCCTTTCAGTCACACTAGCTCATAAATTACAAAAAACAAACAAACAAAAACAAAGAAACAAACAAGATATATCACTGGCTTCTCTTTGAGCATCACCTAAGCTAGAAAAACTACATTTTTCTAAAGTATGTACTTACATTTTTGACAGAGAAATATAAAATAAATTTTTGACTTATTTTCTAGTTCAACATTCTTCTATCAGCTACCTATGGAGAAGGTAGATGATGTCCTTATACAAAAGAAGTCAAATCAGTGCCATTACTTTCTTATTTCAAACATGATAAACGCCCTGCAGCATATCCATTTCCCCTCTCTGACTTTAAGTTCACCTTTTGTCACTCCCTTCTTAAGGCTGAGTGTCTGATTTTGCCATTTACTCCAATGACTTACTTCTCCAATCCCACAATTAACCAATTTCCACATGCACAACAATGAGCATTCTGATATTCATTACTATCCCATTTCCTAACCTGAGTTTGGTCTAACTTGGCCCCACTGGTCTGAGAGGAATAAAACAGTCACGAAGTCCTTACTCTAGGGCCCAGCAGGTTGTGCATTGCAGTCTCAGGGCACAGCATCCTGATATATTTATGATGTAAATGGTGCCTTCTTAAACAGTATTTGGTCATGATTATAGCCCTATGAAATTAACATGTGAAAATACATGTGAGAGAAAACTGAATAAAACACTTTATTGAAAGCATATCAAGTACCTATATTTGATAAATGAACATATTCTCTTATTTTCATGAATTGATACTATAGAGTCTTGATATTTAATATTACCTTGAATATTTAAACAAACGCAATACAACTTTCACAATTATAGATTCTATGGATAATATTTTGCGTGTGTATGTAGTCTCTGTTGCAATAAAAATGAGTAGTTTGAGGTACAGATGGGAAACTTTGAGCATGGGACATAAAGCATATATATCAAGTGTATGACCAAACTAACATTTTTATGGTAGTGAATGTGTCAACGCAAAGTAGATCGAAGATGAAAAGACAGAGTGATAATAGTTTTCATCAGTCATATTAACACAATTGAAGTAAAGGCACAGATGGAAAACATTCCAATTGCAAAATGTTAACAGGCGGTATTGAGAGGAGAAAGAGCAATCAGGCTGAGCACTGAGCTATTTGTGATTTCAGTCGCCTTGAATCTTGAATTTTCTTTACCACCATGTGGTTGTGGTTGTTTCTTGAATGAGTTTTGGCCTGAAGTATCCTAATAGCAGGCTTTCTACTTTATGGGGAAAATTGACCGATTTTATAATAATAATAATAATAATAATAATAATAATAATAATAATAATAACAACAACAACAACAATCTATAATAATAAAAGGGTAATATGCTAATTAGACCAGACGTCATTCTGGACATCCTTCCAGAAAAAACCAGGGCCAGAGCGAAGCCCAGGTCCCAGGTGCCTACTGGTGGCCGGAGAGAAGCTCAGGTCCTGGGTGCCAGAGGGAAGCCAGTGCCAGCAGCTGGGGGAAGGGAGGACTGCTCTTGCATGAATTTTGTGCATCAGGCCTTTTATAATAAATAATGTGTAGTTATCAACACAAGTGAGAGAAGACCTTTTTTATCTTTTTACTCTTCCTGGTGTCCTTTTTCTCCACATTTTTTTGCACAATGTTTGTGGATCCATTATTTTAGCTAAATGTGACAAAGGGCTAGGGTGATGTGCAAAACAAAAAGTTTCAGTTTTTAGTAGGCTAAGGTTTAAGCTTCTTGAAAGCAGGGGCTAGTCAATTTATTTGGATCCTTAGTATATAGCATGCTGTCTTTCAAATTGTAGAAAAGAAATGCTTTTTTGAATGAATGAATATATAACATTTATATGATTGACCAATATTTAAATAAACAGAATCTTATCAAATACACATACCAATAAGATTGTACAGCATTTAACTTTTATTCTGTGATTCAAAAAGAAGTAGAATGTTATTGTTTGTCCTAAATCAATAAATAGTATAAACAATGGTACATAACAACAATTGGATATGAGTTATTTTAGTTTTGGGCTATTTAAATTCTTTGGTGGGTCCCGTGAAATTTAAGATATCTTTTAATTATTAAAAGCATTAAAAATTAAAATTCACCTATTTGCTGTAAAATGGCTTAGAATGTCTTTCTTTGCTCTTTAACATGGTCTGGGCATTGGGGAACAGCAGTAGTTAATAAAGATAGAGCATAGGAGGTAACTTTTTCCACAAAAGCCATTAAACATATATCACTCATGATTGCTCTTCGGTTCCCACAAAAACTCTTCTCTCAACAAAAGAGTTATCAATCTTACACCCACCATGAGAAGCTACCAAACCCAGATTTATATATATATATATAATTTAAGCTATATTTATAACACAGCAAGAACTGTATGCTGAAAAGTAAGCTACCTACAGGGAGGCTATCCCAAACCACAGAGCCCAGGTCTGCACCTCTCTCCTTGACCTGTCTTCTCTCTAATGGAATACTCAACAGTAGCTGCACATGTTTGGTAGTCTTTTCACTTCTAAGACCTTTACTCAAGATGAGCTAGAGGGATTCCTTCAATGTGGACTTTAGAAAAACTATAAAGGTTTAAAATGAGGGAAATAAAACTACTTTATGGAATTTACAATGCATTTATTCATTCCATATATATTCATGGAGTGATGCCCACATTCCAAGAAATGTGCAACCAAAAATTATACCATTAACCATTGTGCCCATATATAAAATGAAAACTAAGTACGGTGCAGGTATAATTGCAACCAATTAAATGGGATTGTCTCCTCACCATGGAATTTGTCACCGTATCTAGAAGTAACAGGACAAGGGGGTCTGATTGGGGTTCTTCATTCAGATCTTCCTTCATCATTGTAATTCTGTGGCTCTGGCTGCTTTTGTTGTCAATGAAAGACTGGCTGCGTTGCAATGTGAAGTTCTCTGTACCACTATTGATCATAATTATTCTTGCCTTGTATCATTTCAATAAGTCTTCTGATTCCCAATTTCTATTGCCTAAATATAAGTAATGTTTATAACCATTAAAAGGTACAACATATTTTCAGTGTCTTAAAATTTTGCCAAATGTATTCTAATTTCTTCTTTGATCTCATTGGTAACCCAATCAATATTTAATAGCATGCTATTCAGCTTCCAGGTGTTTGAGTATTTTGGGTTGTTTTTATTGTAGTTTATTTCTAATATTATGCCATCGTGGTCTGCAAAGACGCTTTTTATGATTTCAATCTTCTTGAATTTGGGGATACTTTGCTTGTGACCCAATATATGGTCTATTTTTGAATATGTCTTATGAGCATTTGAGTAGAATGTATATTCCCTGGCTTTGGGGTGAAGTGTTCTGAAGATGTCTATTAAGTCCATCTGATCTAGTGAGTCATTTAGGATTGCTGTATCTTTGCTGATTGTTTGTTTAGAGGGCTTATCCAGTGCTGTCAGTGGTGTATTAAAGTCTCCTACTATGATTGTATTGTTGTCGATCTCTCCTTTGATATCTTCCAGGAGTTTTTTTATGAATTTGGGTGCTCCTGCATTGGTTGCATATATGTTTACCAGGGTTATATCTTCTTGTTGTATTGAACCCTTTAGTATTATGAAGTGGCCTTCCTTATCTCTTGTTATGGCCTTCACTTTGAGGTCTATTTTGTCCGATATAAGTATTGCTACCCCAGCTTTCTTTTCCTTTCCATTTGCCTGAAAGATATTTTTCCATCCTTTCACTTTCAGTCTGTGCGAGTCCCTTCTAATGAGGTGGGTTTCTTGTAGACAGCAGATGTATGGGTCATGTTTTTTTATCCATTCAGCCACTCGATGTCTTTTGGTTGGAGCATTTAGTCCATTTACGTTTAAAGTTATTATTGAAAGGTACTTGTTTGTAGCCATTTCTTTTTTGTGTGTGTGTGGCTGTTTTCTTTCTGAGCTTTTTATTTCTTCTTTTTATACCAGTCCCTTTAGCATTCCTTGCATTGCTGGCTTGGTGGTGATAAACTCCCTTAGCCTTTTTTTGTCTGTGAAGCTTCTTATTTCCCCTTCAAGTTTGAATGATAGCCTTGCTGGATAGAGTATTCTTGGATTCAGTCCTTTGCTTTGCATCACTTTGTAAATTTCAGTCCATTCTTTTCTGGCCTGATGTGTTTCTGTTGAGAAATTATTTGACAATCTAATGGGAGATCCCTTGTATGTAACTCTCTTGCAGCCTGTAAGATTCTCTCTTTGTCCTGAACATTTGCCATGGTAATTATGATGTGTCTTGGTGTGGGTCTTTTCGGGTTCACCTTGTTTGGGACTCTCTGGGCTTGTGTGACTTTTTTCTTCCCCACCTCAGGGAAGTTTTCTGATATTATTTCTTCTAATAGGTTTTCTAATCCTTGTTCATCCTTCTGTTGTTCTGGTACTCCTATTATTTGTATGTTGTTTCGTTTCATGTTGTCCCAAAGCTCCCTTAGGCTCTCCTCCTGTCTTTTAATTTTTTTCTCCAATTGCAGAACATTTTGGGTGTGTTTTGCTTCCTTGTCTTCTAATTCACTAATTCGGTCCTCCGCTTCTCCTAGTCCACTGTTGATACTTTCAATGGAGTTTTTCATTGCAGCTATATCACTCTTCATTTCTTCTTGGGTCTTACTTAAGTTGTTGATTTTTTCATCTGTTTCTTCTAGCTTCTTCCATATGTTATCGATTTTTTCATCTGTTTCTTCTTGCTTCTTGTAGAGGTTGTCGATTTTTTCATCTGTTTCTTCTTGCTTCTTGCAGAGGTTGTCGATTTTTTCCTCCATCCAGTTTATGCACTCTAGGACCCTTATTCTGTATTCTTTTTCTTTCATGTTGCATGCCTCTGTATTACTTAGCTGCTTTTCTGGTGAGTCCTCCTTCTCTTTCCTTTGGGGGTTTCTTTGTCTACCCATGTTTGATCTCACTGACATATCTAGACATTGAGTCGTTCAGTGGTTGCTCCCTTGGTGGCAGTGACTCCTTGGTCTGTGGTTGCTCTTCGGGTGGTTGCGGTAGCAGCTGCTCTTCAGTTGGCAGCAGCTCCTCTGGTGGGTGCTGTTCACAGCTGTGGTGGCTCTTCTGGCTGGTGGGGCGAGGTTTCACGTACAGCTGCTGTTCCTCAGCAGAGGATGTGGTGTTCAGGAGGTTGCTATTACTTGGATCTGCTTTCCAGGGGAGTTCTGCTCTTCCCGGCTGCAAACCGTCTCACCAGCTGAGCAATTTCGCCAATTCGGTGTGGGTGTTACTAGTTTCAGCTGCTCATTACATTTGCTCCCGGACATGACCTGGGACGCGTCTGCCTATATCGCCGCCATCTTCCGTCTCCCAAATGTATTCTAACTTCTAGTCTGTGATAGGTAAAAATTTATATACCTTCTCAAATTAAAATGAAATAAAAATAACTGAGATGAAAGGTCAAGGTCATTTGGTACAGTGGAAATCTCCCTTCATTCTTCACCCCTTGCCGGGACCATAGTCACCATCCACTGCAGCTTCAGAAGTTGAAAGACAGGTCAGACCATTTTGACTCTTGATGTTTTTATATTCATGGATAAGGCAAACCCCCTTTTCAGATGAACTTCCATTTTCTAACTAAGGCAAAGGTTTCTTCTCTATAAAGCTTTGGGCAAACCCCCACAAACTTATAGTGTTTTTATTGTTGTCTTCCATAGTATTTATTCATATCACTGCTAAAGTATCTCTATATCCAACTATAACTTACTTTGCACGTTTTCTGAAGGACATTATAACCCTCTTGAAAGCAGAGGCAATATCTTTGTGTTTGCATTTTTATTGCCCAGTTTAGTACACTATAGCTATCAGTAATAATTGCTTAGAAAAGAAATAAAGGAGTCAATAAAAAACTTTACTCTTAGCAAAAAATAAAAATAAAAGTCTGTCTTACTGGGTTCTGCTTCTTACCTGTTTCATACCTGTTACACATGAGATACATTAGCAACTAAAAGGGAAAGGACAAACACTTATTTTTAATTAAAGTCACCATTTAATGAAAGTGAAGAGGAAATCATGATTTGACACTGGATATCACTGCAGAGCTCAGACAGAGTCAGGTCAGACAATAAAATGTCTTCCTATTTTCCACTTGGCATTTAAGTAAATGTGGAGACTAGATAACCGAGTGCCCCACTTCCCTCAGCTCCGTTTAACAATTTTGGCCAGATCACACTGCCATGGATGCACACTGAACAGTCCAGGTTAGCCAGTGGGCCAATGCGAGTGGCCATCTGCTTGGACAAAAGATGGTAAGTGCAGACAATGCTGCTATCAATCACAAATTGATTGAATTAAATGCAGCCCTTCTAAGGATATATAATATTTTTCACCACATTCCTAATTTTTTCAATGTGTTGCTAGATACCTGACTTGGCATTTGCAACCTACATAACTATGGTGATTGAGTAGTCTGAAACAAAGAGTCAATATTATATTGTTTGCAGCTTGGGATAAATATTTTCTGGGAATATAAAATCCTGCTCCATGTGGGAGGAGGATATGTTAGAATAATGTCAACTGAATTGTGTTGGCTGATATCCACTTTGTTTTTAACTGTGGGCATAAACAAATGAACAGATTTATTCCTTCTGTCACTATTACCAGATACTAGTCCTAAAATGCTAGAAAGAAGTTAGCACTTTATTTTTTTTAATATATATTTTATTGATTTCCTACAGAGAGGAAGGGAGAGAGATAGAGAGCTAGAAACATCGATGAGAGAGAAACATCGATCAGCCGCCTCCTGCACATCTCCTACTGGGGATGTGCCCGCAACCAAGGTACATGCCCTTGCCCAGAATCGAACCTGGGACCCTTCAGTCCTCAGGCCAACGCTCCATCCACTGAGCCAAACCGACTTTGGCAAGAAGTTAGCACTTTAAAACTGTGTTTTAGAATAGGAAAACTAAACTTCATTTTTATTGATTTTATAATAATTGGAGGTTTGGGGATCATGTGATTCTGGAGATATATGAACATATCAAGAACTCTTCTTGTAGTGAGCACTGACTGGAATATACGTTCACTCATAATTAATTCAAAACCTGCAAAAATAAATCTCCATTGTTTTTAGATATATTTTATGGAATTCTTTGGATAGATGATCTAAATATATTTTAAATACCTTTTTACTGTCTGGATTCTGAAGGGAATGTTTGAACACCTTTATTTTTTTCAATGTTTCTATTTATTTATAGAGAGAGAAAGAGGGAGAATGATAGAAACATTGATGATGAGAAAGATCTATTGGCTGCCTCTTGCATGCCCCCTACTGGGGATTGAATCCAAAACCTGGGCATGTGCCCTGACCAGGAATCCAACTGGCGACCTCTTGTTGCATGGGTCGATGCTCAACCAGTTTAGACACATTGACTGGGCATAAACACTTCTGAATGTTAATAGTTTTGCAATTTATTCATGCCATTTTGATTAATCCTTTCATTACACTCAATATTGAAATAATTCTCCATCCTATGTACATATTACAAATTTCCAGGGACAAGAATAGGCTAGTCTTGGAAAGAGGTGTCATATGCAAATTGAGAGATTTATTACTATTGATGCTTAAAAGTATAAAAATAAAGTTCTAAGGAATATGTAGGGAAAAAATGTGTGAAAGGGCAGCTAGGATGAAGCACGGCCCCAAGGCCATGTAAACACTAACAGTGGATAGGATGTCATAGCAGTTAAGAATCAGAGCTCCGGGCCTGCATCATCTGGCTTTCAAACCCCATTTTGCTTCTCTTCGTGCATCAATTTTCTCATATGTAAATTAGAGATAATAATAACAACTATCTATGTTAGTGGTTCTCAACCTTCCTAATGCCGTGGCCCTTTAATACAGTTCCTCATGTTGTGGCGACCCCCAATTTCATTGTTACAAATTGAACGTAATTAAAGCATAGTGGTTAATCACAAAAACAATATGTAATTATATATGTGTTTTCTGATAGTCTTAGGTGACCCTTGTGAAAGGGTCGTTCGACCCCCAAAGGGGTCGTGACCCACACGTTGAGAACCACTGATCTATTTAGTTGTTGAAAAGTTAAATAAGTAAATTCATGTAAGGTAATAAAAATGTGCCAGGTAAAATAGTAAGTCCTCAATTAATATGTTTTTTATTCACTTAAATAGCTAGGTAAGAATTACAAATGAAAAAGCAAAAAAAAAAAACACAACACACAATAAAAACAATGTACTGATTGATATTCACTCATTGCTAGTTTGTAAATGCATATAATTGACCAAAATGATAAAAAAAATACATGAAAGCATATACATAAGAAAGTCTGATCACAGTCATAATAATGTACTTTATATACTCTTTCATCTATTCTTTTAAGTGTTATTGAGTACTTATTATGTGTCAGGCATTGTGAGGTGTTAAAATATATTCTCCTTGTATCCACTAAGTTGCTTATGGAAAAAGAAGATATGACACCAAGAATGATGCTATGTGTAAGCGCCATGGTAGAGATGAGAGAGGAAGGGACTGTACAGGCAATTCCACATGTGTACCAGACTGTAGAGTAGAGAGGCAGGAAATGACAGAGGCTTCAATGTTATATTAAGTAGTTTGGCTTTTAAACTTTGAAAAGGGGAACATTGAAGAATTTCATCTTACTACCTACATTAGGGTAAAGGGATAGAGGAGGCATAGGTGAAGGCAGTGAAACCAGTTAGTTTGTCATTTCAGTAATCTGTATTCTGAGGGAGAGTTGATTGGTCTGAACTAAGGTAGTGAGTGGAATCAGGATAGCTAATAGGCAGAAGATTGAGAGCCAATAAGATAAAGTAATAAATATAAATGTTTTGTCATCAACTGGATTAAAAAGGTAAGGAAGAGGGAGAAATAAAGAATCCATCTCTGGGTTACCTAATGTAGACAACTTGGGTGAATATGTCATTCAAGATGAATAAAATAGAAGGATTAAGTAGAGTTAGGTAAATAGGAGCTGTCTCTAGATTTGCACTATTTGACCAGAGATTATTGCAAAAGAAGTTTAGTTTACAAGAAGAACTAGTTGTCTGTTACACACAAGAAAGGTCTGGATTAGAAGTGCAGATTGGAAGTCATCTCATAAAAATGATAGTTGTAGCCTAAATAGCCATATTTTCTGCCAAAGAGAGTGGTTGGAATAGGACAGAAACAAAAGCTGATGATGGAATCCTGAGGAATAACCAAGGTACACAGATAGAAATGGGAACCTGCTGAAAGCTGTCAACAGCTCCAGGAAAATCAAGACAGAGTGGCATCACTGACATCAAAGGAAGAAGAAATACAAAAGGAGGAGATGTGCTCCATAAAAAATACAGCAGAAAAGCTTAGTAGGTTGAAGAATTAAACATGTTCTGTGATATTGGTCTCTGGAAAGCCATTGACAATTTTGGTAAAAAGTGTCTGGGAGTAAAAGTCTGGGAGTGCAGGTTGCTCTTTATGGAAATTTGGCAGAGTAACAGCTAAAGGGACATGTGTGGCCACTTGAATTTTGTTTCTGCCTTTTTTTCTGGCTCTCAGATTTAAGAGATCTGAACATGTTTGCCCACTGATAGGAAAAGGCTATGTGAGAACAATGGACAAATTCTGGAGCAAATTGAGATAGGATCCAAGCAGTAGGAGTACATCTAGGAAAGGATGGGGTGATGGTTTGGGCACAGTCTGCTACAGATGAGTGGCAGTATAAGGTGTTTTTGACGGATTCTCTACAGAAAAGGATATGTATCTTTGGAGAATGATGGTGAAGGAATGAAGTGGAGGAGTTGAAAGGAGGACTGACTGAAATAGTTGTTGCAAAGTGGAGGAAAAGGAACCAAGCAGGAAGGATCATTGGCATCACAAGCCCAGATGGGGTGGCATTGTAATGGTGGTACCAATCCTCAGCTAAGCTAGAATTCAGATCTCAACTGCAGGCTTGAGGGTCTAATGAAGAAGATGCAAATAAAACAACACTATTGGTGATCTATATGAAGCTGGGATGCTCGATAAAATTATATAAATGGAACTGCTTTGAGGGACAGGACACCCAGAGTGTAGCAAAGTAAACATGCTGTGATAAGTGTCTAAGAATTTGGGCCTTGCTCTTATAAAGGAAACCACATGGCCCTAGTATAGACACTCCTGAGTGATCACAGAAGAGCTATGGCCGAATGCTTTCAGGCTGTACCTTCTTAAGCCATATGGCACACAAGCCTTCCTTGGGAAACATCAATTGTTTCTGACTCAAAGGAATTTCTTCACTTTTGAAGGGAGGTCTTAACCATCATGTCTTCACCCCACCCAGCAAGCTGTTTATAGACATCATATTAACTCTTTAGTGACATTGAATCTTTAAATGTGAGAGTAAAGCTTATTCACTTGTAGCCTGGTCTTATTATATGTCTGAGTCAGAGCAGTCTGGATGTTCAGATATATGAGGTTGTGTGATTGGCTTTCTGTTATAAAATTATTATTTCAGATTCACATTTTTGTCAAGTTTTAGAAAACATATTTATAAAATTTATTGCATTCACTATTTTTGTTTTTCAACAAAAGGCAACATCCACAAAGAATGCAGAAATAGAGCACTAAAGGAGTAGAGGAGCCTTAAATTAGTGGCTTGGTTCTGGGTGTCATCTAACCAGCCACACAGCCTGTCAAGCTTCACATTTCTTCCTTATATAAAAAATAAGGTTTTACTAGATAATATAATGTTCAGTTCTAAAATTCTTCATACGCTAGAAGTTTTCCTTTGTCATGGTCAGTTTGAAGTGTAGCATTAAAAGTCAAACAGCCGAGTACACCTAAAATCAGAGTAGGTAGCAGGCTGTGCCCACATACTCTAGAAGCCGAAGACTGACACCATAGTTTTACACTGCAGCAGCATAATCATTTCTACCAGCATGTTCCATTACAGCTTGAGTTACTGCCAGGGAATTCACCTGCTGACACAGTAAAACTCCTAACTGGAAGCATTAACATTGCAATGTCAGATGGGGAAGAAAAGATTGTTCATAAATTCCACCAACGTGCACTGCTTTATTTGGGGTCCTGGTTGCAAACTCATTATTTATGCTGTGTATAGTAGGCCATCAACATATCCCACTGGGAAATTAGTTTGCAATTTAGAATCGTTTCAAAGTACAAGTGATTCTCAAGTCATTTTCCCAGGTTAAATGAGAACTCTTATTGCTTTCCGTGGGCTCAGAGGGAATTTTTTCTCCACGTGATCCCTCTCCTCCCCCAGCTTCTGCTACACTGTCTTGATTTTTCTTTCTTAAATGTACTTTGGTGCTAAAACTCTTTTTTTTTTTTTTCAATTTTTGAAAGCCAGCAAATGGAGTGGTATTTGTTGCATTTTCTTGCTTGCCGGGGCTGCTTAAGTACCTCACTTTTGATGACTGCTTTTATTCTTCAAAGACCCCTGAGAGGTTTTCAAACAGGAAACATCTACAAACCCGATTGCTTAGCTAACAGAGGAGTGATTTGGGAAGATTGGGTGGCATGCATGTTAGGGAGCAGTGAATCAGAGCCAGCATTCAGCTCCCATTCCTGCCTTCTGGCTCAGGGCTAGGCCACTGGACAGGGATTGAGGCAGACTACTGAGACCACAGTGAGTCTAATAATAACTCCAGATAATTCCAATTGGAGGCTGACCCTTGCTGATAAGTTCATAAGCACAGAACACATTACTAAGATAAAAACAGCTCCACTGACCCTTTCTACTTTCACACACCCTTTTGGTTGTTTGATTCTTTCCTCTAGAATCTCAGTAAGCATATTTTTTAAAACTCTATTTTACTGATAGAATGTGGACATACCACTTCCTCTCCTCTTACCCCAACCTAAGAGAATTGGCCTCAAGCCATCTGGTTGATATTTTATAACCTGATATTATCCTTGGGGAATAAATGCCATTATTTTAAATGTATAATGTGACCCTTTATCACTCCCAGAAAGTAGAAAATAATCCATAGTATAAAGACCTTGTAGGAATTTTTTTCTTTTCCTCCTTCAAGCAAGTTTCTAAAATCCCAAGGCCTGATATTGTTAGGTAAACAAAGATCTAATAGAAAAATAAAGCAGTCTTTAAGCAACATTAAGTGACGCTCCACTCCCCTGACTACCGGAAGCACTGGGGTTTATCTGAAACCAAGATTCCAACATGTCTCTAATGCACTAGGAGAGTGCTTCTATTGGCACAGACAGGAAAGTATACAAACCACAGAGATTAAGTGTTTAGTTTCAAAATACCCGAAATCACCAGCTTAAATTTAGAAACTGCACACAAAGAGTGCAAAGAAACAATGAAAGCAAGAGATCAACAGAGTAAATATCACCTAGAAATACTAACAGTCTTAAATGTCAGAAATCCTTAGTTAAACAAAAAGTCTCATCCATTAAAAACAATCAATTGCAAGATAACCTGAGACTACCACTCTATGAATTCCCTTTAAAAGCAGAAGTTATTTAGGTAAAAGCTATTAGCTATGTGCTCGAGGTAACTAAATATAGTGGGTAATAAACAGACTAAACCCCGAGGAAAAGAAACTGAAAAATAATGCATTTAGAACTACTTAATATTGAACTTGTAAGTCATAGTAGCCTCTTGCTTTCCATCCCTGTGTCAATGTGCTCAACCTCGTTGGGACTTCATGGAAAAAAAGCAAAACTATTCACTTGATTCAATATTCTGAGTTAGTCTTCGGTTGAAATTGGCTTAAAATATTCTCCTTGATTACCGATAATTTGTCTTTTCCCACCACTACTTACATGTAAAAATACTTCAGAAATAATACTCTTTTCCTTGCAAATATTGAAAATACACAGGTTTTGGTTTGGTTTGCTAGTTTTTTGTTTTTTTTTTTAAATTTTTAGCACCTATATTCAACTCATCTTGTCTTTGCTTGGTAAAATAATAGCTTAGAAAGGTATGATACTGGCATATGGAAACTTAACATCTTTGAATATTTAAGAACACTCAAGTGGATGGCATTTGTTACATCTCCCGCAATTCTTTTTCCTAAACATTCATATTGTAATTTTTACTTTTCGATACATCCTAAGTATTCATCATGAAAGCCCACATCTCCCATACGTATAATGATTGGCTGACCCATAGAAATTCCCAATTAATAATTTTCTCCAATGTGGGAATAAGTAGTAAGATATGCTCTCCTGACTTGTCTATTTTCATATACACTATTTGAGCAAGAAAAGAATTAGTTCTTGAGAAGTCAGATTTCACTTCCAGCTTCTCAAAATTCTAACTTACTTTGACTCTGTTATAGAACCTTCCTTAGAAGGTCTATCGTACACCACAAAAATGAAATAAACACTTCTTCCTTTCCTTCCTCTCTCCTCAAAAAGTTCAGCTTCGCTCAAATGCCTTATTTCCAACCATGTGCCAGAGGAATCTTCCTCTAAGTAAATTAGGATTGGAATGATGGTATAACCAAATCCTTGAAAAATAATTCCAGGGGGGCAAAATCCATGGTTGGATTTTATAAAAGTTGCGGGTGAACTTTTATAAAATGCAAACATATTCTTGAGATCAATAAAAAGCCAATGACTGAAAGGCAGCAAGAAGGCTCCTGGTTAGAAATATTGTCACTCCAGTGGGTTGAGTGAGGGGCTGAAGATGCTGGTGAAAGTCAGGAAACCTCTTTACGTGAATATCTGTCAAAATCCAATGTTAAACACATTTGTCCCTCCATATCAACAGAGGATTTGTTCCAAGAGCTCCCAGGGATTGTGGATGCTCAAGTCCCTCATATAAAATTGTGTAGAAAAATGCATAGAGTCCACCCTTCACATCTGGGGATTCCCAACCATGTTATTAAAAATATACTGTTTTCATTGCAGGGTTGGTTGAATTCCCGAATGGGAAACCCAGGGATACTGGAGCTGACTGGATAGTTATTCAAAAAAAAAAAGGAACCAACGCAGTTCAAGGGTCAACTGTATATGCCAGGGGCTGACCTTCTTTATTCATTAGCATTAATATTATACTATCCTTCTATCCACACAAACATTTTGTTCCCAATCATGAAAGTGTACGCTCTGGGGATTATTTATTTTCATATTAGATGTAATCACATATATTAAACGTTTGCTTAATTGTCCTAAAATTCTTCACCAGTGGAAAAGAAAGAGAACAGGACACATCCTCTATATAAGCACACATTTCCATTGGTTGTGCATTCTTTCTCTCATCCATCCTGTGGTCAGGCCTCTAGGGCACAGATATTGTATACAAGCTGCCTAATTACGAAATTCTCAATAATCAAAGTTGATTTTTTAAGACAACATAATCAGCCTCAAATCAGCTGTTCTAGACCCATAAGCACATGGCCTTGGGTCTGGAAAGAACAATGAGGTGTAACGTCTTAGTGGCAAACTGAGTTGCAGGGAGGAGTGGGAAGAACGCAGAGCGTCACTTGCTTCATCTAATGTTTGCAGGTTTGTCCATGTCAGCAACTCAGTCTGAAGGTAGTCAAAACAAAACCCCGGGATTGACCTCCTTCTCTCCAGAGCTTGCTGCTCTGCCGTGCAGAGATCAACATTTTCATGAGTTTTGTAAAGTTTTATTTCTGGAGGCAGAGAGCAGAGGGAAAATTTAAATGTGGCACCACACTGATCAATTCCTCTTTCTTCCTTTCCTTTTAAGATTCTTAGAAACATGGTTGCTCTCCCTGTACAGATTGTTAAAGATCTTTTCTCTGGGTGCCCTTGGAAAATGAAAAGAAAAATAAATCTATGTGGCACATGGCCAGATTTGGCTTAACAAAGTTGCTAATTTTGGATCCACTCCTCTCCATTAGGGCATAGTAAGAATTATGCACACAAGGCTGGGGCTTTTCTCTGCTTAGAAAACATCTGCATTCAATTAGAAATAAGCCTGAGTTGTCGTGTTAATTCTGCAGAACCAAACAAAGTCATTCTTGTTTAAACTCTTTCAGTACTGTGGGGATGAGAGGTTACAGGAGAAGGAAAAAAAAAAAAAAAAAGCAATAGAACAAAACTGCTGTGTGGCCCTAAAAGGAGCTGAGTCGGCAAATAAAAAGTCCTTTTCCTTTAGAATACAGACCTGTGGATTTTTTCCAGAATTCTCTTCTCTACCATTTCTCTCTTGGTGGCTTAGGAATGAGGAACAAGCCTCTTGTTTTCTCTAAAAATGCAACTTTTAAAGCAATGGAACATTCTTCAGATTACCCAAAATGAATTTGACCCAAACAGTTGATGTGTTTGTAAAATGAGTAGTAGCATTTCTTTTTTAATTTTGTGGAAAGCCAAGTAAGTTAAAACTATCTTTATAGTCCATTGTGTGTATTGCAAATCACTTTCTCAGTTACTAAATGTGATTGGTGTTTGACTTCAAATATGCTAAAAAAAACAAAAAAACCCACAAAAAAAACTATTTTGAAACATGCATCTTGCCATGAACATCAATATCCATGTCCACCTTTTGTTAACATCAGTAGCACTGATCCTGCCAGAATTTGCGTTTATCTATCTCTAAGAAGCCTGTGGCTAACCATAGTTATTATTTCCACACGAGCACATTAGAACTGCATGTCTTAAGGCTGATGGTCCCTATAAAGAAAATTAGATTTCAGCTATTCCCTTGGGCTTATATATTATTTCTTCTCCATACCTTTCCTTAAGATTAGGTCCTACTGTATCTCAGATAAGGAAGGTAGTTGAAGAACTTACTTTTGTTTAACTGAATGTTGAGAAATATGATTCCTCTCTTAATCTACAGCACCACATAGCTACACTATAGGTTTTTTCAAGCAGATAAAAATGTTTAAGTCTCTGCTATTTAACCCTAATCAAAACATGGGCAATGGGGAATTGTTTGTGGACATAGGCCTGCTGGGCATGCTAGATACTTATTCTTTTATATATATTTGACTCTATCTTTGAAAAAATCAAAAAGCTGGGCATTGAACCAAAATGCTTGGCACCATTTTTATTGGTTTTTACTAAATTGAATAGTAACTTGATACCAGTTGCCTCTATTGAGAAGCATTATAAGAAACAATCCAATGACATGTATTATTATAGTTGGTATTGGGATATTTATATTACATTATCTGATAGCTGTTCATGAGAAGCCATGAAAGAAATTTCTCAGATTTTTTTAGTTTTAGGTATTTTTTTTTTCCTGAATTATGATTTTCCATTTTGCTTCCCTTCTTAAGTCTTAGGATCACTGATTCTTATAACCGATACTTGTTCCCCTTTTTCCTTTAACTGTTGAAATCTTTAAGGCCAAATTTGTGACCCACGTTTAGAAACTATATGTCTAATGTATGTATTTATACTTCTATATAACCAGGGTTTATTAGAGTGTAACCCTGATATTCCCTTTACTGTGTCTCTCTCAACTATTTGTTTTATCTTTTTTATGTTTATTTTTGTAAGCTCTGATAATTCCTTTGTGAAATAAGTCAGGGTATTTATAAGTAAATAAGTAAGTTAGTGTAAATTAAACCTTGCTTTGAAGTGTACATTTATTTAATCTAAGCCTTCCCTGTGAGTGCTTGCTATGTAATAATTTTTCTAAAATAATTTTTGTATTATTATTTTTAATGCTTTAATTGATTTTGTTTTAAAAATATCTTTGTATTGATTCCAGAGAGAGGAAGGGAGATGGATAGAGAAACATCAATGATAAGAGAGAATCATTGATTGGCTGCCTTCTGCACCCCCCTTACTGGCATCAAACCTGCAACGTGGGCATGTGTGCCTGACCAGGAATCAAACCCTGACCTGCTGGTTCATGGGTCGATACTCTACCGCTGAGCCACATCAGCTAGGTTCTTTTTATTGATTTTACAGAGAAAGGAAAAGAGAGGGAGAGGGAGAGTGAAACATTGATCAGTTGTCTCTCCCACACACCCAGACCAGGGATCAGACCCCACTACCTGGGCATGTGCCCTGACCAGGAATTGAACTGGCTACCTTTCAGTACATGGGACGATGCTCAAACAACTGAGCCATACTGACCAGGGCTGCATTAATTTTATATCATACAAATTGTTATTTTACATTCTAAATTTATGAAAGAGTTAATAAGATAAAAAGGATTATTTCGATTATGTGTAAAGAAACCCAAGGAGAACATCTGTAATCTATGAATACAAAAGCCAAGCGACCAGAACCCCAGAATGACGAGAACAACTGGAACGACTGGTCACTATGACACACACTGTGGTGGCCATCCACCCCAATCGGGGCCCAGATCAACCCCCAAACTGCCACTGCCCCTCCCCACAGCCAGCCCCACCTCCAATTGGCCCCCCTCCCCGATCGGGGGCAGGGCTGGCCGGCCAACCTCCCACTGCCCCTTACCCCTGCCGGCCCAGCCCGGTCAGCCCCCATTGGGGCAGGCCAGCCGGACTCCACCCATGCACAGATTCGTGCACCGGGCCTCTAGTGATTACATAATTGGCAAAGAGGATATAAGAGATTTTCCAAAAAATTAAGGTTACTTGACTTTAATGGAGAAAATGATTATAATAAAATTAAATGATAGCATTCAATATGTTAGTAGTTTGACAACAGTTCTGTATCTCTTTATAAAACAATGACTAAGTAAAAAAGAAGGTATTTAAATTTAAAAATATGAAATGAACATTGGGAAAATAATGCCATATGCGTAATATTTTACTCGAGAACTGTATGCTGGAATTTACTCATTGCTTTCTGTGTTCTCTCTCTGGAAGTAATCAAAGAATCCAGCCCAATTGAAATATTATCCTTACCTCTTATAATTAAAAAAAATACAATGTGAAGATATAAATGTTTTAAAGCCAAACTAAAATGATTGAGAATTTTTATCAACCTCAATTTAATTTTTGTCCAGTTAGCTTTAATAATTGAAAAGTAATAGTATATTTTGCTGCTACTATCAACATATTGATAAGTATGAATAAAACAAAACAAAAGCACAAGAACGTTAAAGTATTAAAATAATTCCATTTGCCATCAGATATGAAAAGATAGTCCTGTCTCTTGACTACTGGTTCAAACTCATTTTTCTTTTATTTTCAAGAAGATGAAAACATGGACACAATCTTTAGCCTACATGGAAAAAAATTGCAAAGATTAAACATTAAAGTTCAATGTCTTCATGTCTGCTCCATTCTTTATACAGCATCTTTATATTTTAGAATTTAGAAATAGCTTCATATTATAAAAAAGTACTTAAGGGCAGAGATGTAGCTAAGGTTCAGGTCCATACTGTCAAATTCCCTCTAAGGCTATTTTTAACTGGGTGTATTTTCATTGGTGGCACGAGATGGGGAGCCCAAGTAGCAGCTGGCCATAGATGGTGGAAATGCCAGAGGACATATAGTTCCCCACTGTTTTGTCAGATCACAAAGGACTATTCTATTTTTCACAATTCCTTCTGTCTTCTTACTGCCTCTCAAAATTTTATTAAATATTGAAATAAAAAAATTAAATATAATATCAGTTATTTAGCTCTTTCCAAAACCAGAAGTGCTGGCCCAATACTACCCTAACTCTATTTCTAGATTATATAACAGAGGTGGTTGTTTTTTTTGTTTTGTTTTGTTTTGTTTGTTTATTTTTTGATAAAGATATAATTGAAGTACACATAAAGAATCTTTGCATACCTTAACATAGACATGTATTTTAGTAGCCAATTAATTAAATTCTGATTTACCTGGAGACTGAGATACCTAAAATAAACTCTCATGTAAATAATTTATCCGACTTCATCCCAATTTAGGGAATACCACATTGTAATTTTATATAACATGTTATATATTTTTAAATACTTGTATTTCATCATGGATACATATTAATAGAAAATATTTTTTATTTAAGGAGAGGGGTATGTATAGTAGGGGTGAGGGTAGTTTGGGGGTGGTACTGAGAGCCAACAGGACATCAAATCTTTCATGTTTTTCCTGTGTGGAATTTTTGTCATGAGTTGCATTAAATTTGTCATTATTTCCCATATGAGTACTACCTGGGTAAATTATGGCTTACATCGCCCTCCACATAAAATGAAAAGCAGATTGCATTGCAGACTTGAATTATCCTCCAATATTGCATGATGTATGATCCATCTTGATGGGAAACTATTGTTATATATTTCATAGTTATGATTTCCAAGGTATCAAACTCCTCATTATCTTCCCGTGCTAGCCAGCTATAAATGCCAAAACACTCTAGCTTCTAGTATGTGCTTTTGGAAACTTATAGTCCTGTGTTCTGTGTATGTTTAACATTTCATGGTGCTGCATAATATAGAAATGTCATAATCCTTTATCAAAAGCCCCAGCTAGGCTATTGACAGCTTAGGTTTCATTTAATTCCTAGATGCAGCAGACGGTCTTTGACATTTTCTGTATAATATAATAAACACCAAATGCAGTGCTTAAAATGAATATTTAAAAAATCAATCAGGCTTGAAATTTAATTTTATCTAATTGGCTTGCTCTATTCTAACAAAATTGAATTACATAAAAATTTCACCTACCCTATATAATTTCATATTTTGTCTAATCATAAAAATGGATTTTTTTCACTTCCTTCAATAGAATCTTTTCATTTTCTTAGTTAATTTAAGCCTCTCCTACACAAGTTGAAAAACAATTGTGTATCATCATCCAAGGATAATAATCACATGTGCAATATAATTTTATGTCTGCTACTCTATTCGTACTTCACTTCGATGAATCTCCAAGACAAATAAATGGCACTAGAAGAGGCCTTTGGTCTAGATTGCAACTACTGATAATTTGTTTATATACATTTCTGGAATGAATTGAGCTGGAAGAAGACAAACATAGACCATCTCTTCTCCCCTTGAACTTTCTGGAATTAAGTATCCCACATTGTTTCATCCTCTGACAAAAGGAGCTATCAGTATGACTTACACCATAGTGAATATTAGCAGCACCTCTGAGAAAAAACAAATAGGTCTTTTAAAAAAATACATTGTTATTAATTTCATAGAGAGGAAGGGAGAGGGAGACAGAGATAGAAACATTGATGAGAGAATAATTATTCATCAGCTGCCTCCTGCACACCTCGTACTGGGGAATGAGCATACCTGGGCATGTGCCCTAACCAGGAATCTGATGAACAAAATGCACACCTATTCCTTAAAAAAAATTGTCCTGCCCGGCATCACCAACATCCTTACTAGCCATGTTTGTGATTTATATAATTAATGAAAATTCTTACCGAAGTATAAGGATCATTTTCTTTGATTGAAAATTCTTGATAAAAGGAAAAAGATTGCACATAGATCTGTGTATGAAAATTATTTTCTCTCCACTGGCCTCCTGTAACTGTTTTTGGACTAACTGGAATGTCTTAGTTTTACCCATGTGTCTGATTCACATTCAGATTAATCCTACTATTGTGATTTATGATGCCCTTGGTTTCATGTTTATTGCTAGCTCCAACTAATACGTTCTCTCTGGACCAGTGCCATGAGTCGAGTTCAACACCTAGTTAATCACGCCATTGTTTTTCCATACATGTTGCTCTCTGAACTATCAACAATGATAATTGATTAAGAACACATCTTGGATGATATCATTTTTAAAAAAATAAACAAATTCAAATTTAAATCAAAAGTTTGTTTTAGGTTTATGCAAACTCCTTTTGAACATCTTAAATCATTTTATTATATAGATTTTACATTCATCTTTCTATATATTTAGAATTAGCATCAATCACCATTATAGTCTCTTTTGAGACTTTATTTATAAAACTACAGTGTTTCAAATTTCATATGTGATTAAGAACAAGATCATACCATATCATAAAGAGAGACGGAAGTGTATTGACAGTTTTATCTTTGTTGGGATGTTATTTTATACTACATAAATCCATTCTTTATTTTCTATACTTTATTGAAGTGTAACAGTTTTTTGTATGTCACATTAAAATGTTCAAGACAATAGTGTTAAAGTGTATTACATTAGATGCACTACGGATTTTTCAGTGCTAGGTCTAATTTCTATTAAATTTCTTTTTATATAGCATGTATAATGTTTATTTGATTTTCTTTAAGAGAATACCTTATCTTATTTTACAGTTTCTACTACTTATACAATCAATATAGGATTACATACATTAAAAGCAGACATTAAAAGGAGAGTTATTTTTGCACTCATCTTTTTCAAGTAATTTGGATCATACAAAATGCTGTAGATGTATAAAAGAAGTTAAATGTAGTGTCAAAATATGAAACTAGGACACAAAAGATTTTTGTACCTATTTCTAATTTTATGCATTATGATGTTAAAAGAGTTCATTTTCTTTTCTTATATTTCTTCAAGTAAGTATAGCCTCTGTGTCCTGACAACCACAATTTATTACATTATGAAGATTTAGCCACTAGCTGCCAGAAGCAATCAGATCCCTGAATATTGTGTGGTTTGTTTACCACATTTATATTGGTTACATGGCACATAATTAAAAGAGCAAAAAGAACAAATTTATATTCTATTGGCTTAAGGGTCTTCAGGAGTGCCTTGAGCAAATGGTTTTTAAATCAAAGAAAGAAATTATCTCTAACCCTGGCCAGTGTGCCTCAGTGTTTAGAGACTCAGCCTGCACACCGAAGGGCCGTGGGTTCGATTCCAGGTCAAGGGAATATACCTGGGTTGCAGGTTCTATCCTAGGCCTTGATCAGGGTGCTAGTGGGAGACAACTAATTCATGTCTCTCTCCCGCTCTCTCTCTCTTCCTATTTATTTAATCTCTGAGTATTATCTAGGGATTTAAGATCAATTCTTCTAATTCTATGGATTACTTGACATTTAGAGGTATCAGTTATTTTCTAATCAGTAAAAAGAACAAGTTAAGTTAAATGATTGCAAAAGTCCTGCTAGTTTAAAATTGTACTGATAAGCTTCCTTGCCAAAACTTTCCTTTGTCCTTTACCTCAGGTTTGAAACATGGCTCTAGCATTCATATCCATCCCCATTGGTATTAAAAACATAGCATCTTCCCTTTTCATAGTCTACAATCAATCCATATTAATTTGGTTGCATTTAACTTCCAGTACAGCCAGTATCTAGGTCTAAAATAATTATATTTCCTTCTCTCATACTAGGTCAAATGAAGGGTAATAATCCCCATTTTGTATCCCTCTGAAGAATACATTAATATGTTGTGACCAATTGACCTACTCTCTGTCCATCAACATCCCACTCACTGAGGGGGTCAAACTTTCAGAATCAGAGGCTTGCCTGCATAACTTCTGATACTCAAGGCTGCCCCAACATCTCACATCTAAATTCATTACTCAGTCCAACTTCCAGAGGGCAGCTAAAGTGACAGTTTTTTTCTCCTGAGCCTTGGTGAATTCAACCAATGGAAATTATTCAAATTATCCCTTGGGTTTTATTGTGAAATTCAAGAATGTTTAGCAAACATGGCTCAAAGAAGACTCTTTTATGAGTCTTGTCCAACTGTTTAGAAGTCTCTAAGATTTATTTTACTGGCCCATGGCAAATCACATCAGCAGTTATCTAACATGGTTAGAACCTGAAATCTAACGTAAACAGAAATAATGTTTTTCTACTTTATTGAAGAATCATTTTAAATTCAACAAATGGTCCAGTCCTTATTCTTCCTCTAAAGTATAGGAGAGCCTGGCACAGAACTGGACATAAAATGGCTTAATCCACGGAAAAGGCCTCAGGCCAGATTCTGCAGAATAACATGTGAGCAGAACATCCCAGTCTCTGAGACTTTCTATTCGTTGCCATTAAAAATCTTGTCACCAATCATAGGCATGATTCCCTCTGCCTGTTTCTCAAGTTTCTATTAGCAATTAGCTTATATCAGTGGTTCCAAAGCCTGTGTATTTGAAAAGCCCACAGCAATTTCCAGGTCCCCAGTGATTCTGTTTCATTCGTGGAAATAGAAACTTTGAGTTAATCTAGGCTTGGCTGCCATAAATCTTCTCCATACTTGCAGAAGTGACTCTAATTTCTTAAGAACCAGGGGCTTCCTAGAGGTTTGGTTAAACATTCCCAAGAAGCAAATGCAGGAAAGAGATTTTGAATATTTCTTCTATTTGGTGAACACTCACACACCCTTGTAGGATCTGTTCATTCTGTAGAACATACAATTTCAAACAGCACATACTTCTTTGAACAGAAATTTTGACCTCAGTGTAAATTATTATATCTTTTTTGTTTTTTTCTTGTATGTGATTTTTTATGTGTGTGTTGGGAAGAGCCTGTGTGCTTGCATGTGCTTTATTTTTATTACTATTTTTGAATACTATAGTGGTTCAAGAAGTTTGCCAATACTACCCACACTTTTTTTTTTATAGTGTTTTTCCCAAAGTATGAAAGTTTAGTCAAAATAAACATTTGGCTCAAGCCTACTATAATAATTTGAACTGGAGATAAAACTGAGAACTTCACTTTGAATTCACAGTTCCAGAGATCAGGCCTCATTATCTGACCAAATAGAACTGGAGGTCCATGGTTGCTGAGTGGTCCTGCTTGCAAAGGCATACAGTTTGACAAACAGAAATTAAAATGAAATATGTCAAATTTTTGCACTGACTCTCAAGGAAATACTAAAGGATTCATGGAGTAACAGTGATGCAATACTAATACACAGCATAATATCACTCTCCATTGCTGTCTCCTCAAAGGGGTTTACTTAAAATTCAAAAATTCGCCGAAACCGGTTTGGCTCAGTGGATAGAGCGTCGGCCTGCGGACTGAAAGGTCCCAGGTTCGATTCCGGTCAAGGGCATGTACCTGGGTTGCAGGCACATCCCCAGTAGGAGATGTGCAGGAGGCAGCTGATCGATGTTTCTCTCTCATCGATGTTTCTAACTCTCTATCTCTCTCCCTTCCTCTCTGTAAAAAATCAATAAAACATATTTAAAAAAAAAAATTCAAAAATTCTCTGACCTACAAATCCCAATGCAAAAGATCCTCACCTACGACCATATCATGCCATCCTTCCTTCTTGCTTTCTGTCAGTTCTTGTTAAATCTGTTTTAATGTGTATCAACCAGGCCCCTATAACTTCAATTTTTTTTCATTAACCAGAATATTACAACTTTGAAGAATTTGGGGAATGATCTCAATCTCAAGAGATCTTCTTCAGAGGAAGACAGAACATTGTGAATAGTCAAACATTAACAATTTTTGCTTTTGTTGCATCATAATAATTTTAGACTTTGCTACATCAGGAAGCCATATTGAGTTCTCATGATTCATTTAAAAACATTTATTGACCTGGAGAATATTATGCTCAATGAAAAAGCCAGTTAGAGAAAGACAAGTATCACATAATCTCACTCATATGTGGAATCATAAGAATAAAATAAACTTATGAACAAAATAGGTCCAGAAACATAGAAACAGACTGTGGAATCTCAGAAGAAAGGTGGAGGTGGGTCAAGGTGTGGGAAGAAATCAAACAAAGAACTTCTATGTCTATATATGCAAAACCCATGGACACAAATAATAGGGTGGTGAAGCCATGGGGCGAGAGGGAGCAGCGGTAGCTGGAAGAGGTAAATGGGGGGAAAACAATGAAGGTTTAAAAATCTTTCAACAGCCCTGACCAGTTTGGCTCAGTGGATAGAGCATCAGCCTGTGGACTGAAGGATCCCAGTTTTGATTCTAGTCAAGGGCGTGTATCTTGGTTGCGGGCACATCCCCAAATGGAGGTGTGCAGGAGGCAGCTGATCAATGTTTCTCATCGATATTTCTGACTCTCTATCCTTCTCCCTTCCTCTCTATAGAAAATCAATAAAATATATTTTTAAAAATAAAAATCTTTCAACAATAAAGATTTAAAAATAAATAATTAATTAAAACATTTATTGAAAACCTACAAACTGTTGTCCTAGGCATTCAACAAATAAAACAGACCAAGTCCCTGTTCTTGTGGTGCTTACATTCTGGTTGGCAACAACAGCATAAAAATAAATTTATAGTATGTGAGTTGGTGATTAGGAAGTAAAATAAAGCAAGGCAAAGGCTGCAATTTGGGGAGTGAAGGAAAAGTTATCTTAAAAAGAGTGATTGGTGAAGTCTTCTAAAATTAAAAAGTAGGAGTATCTAAGGAGGAACCTTGGAATACTATAAGGGTCAACGCATGGTAATAGAAACAGTAGCTTTTCTTAAAATAACATAAAAAGAAATTGTAAGTTACTGTATTCTTTAATTTATTCTATAAGTATATGCCAAGCCAATATCATGAGACAGGAATTATGTTACAGCTGGTTGTTAGGGTGCAGAACTAAAACCAATCAGACATAGCCCTTATGGAGCTTACAGAGGAAAATAGGCCATTAACAGGTAGTTTCCCATAGTGAAAATAGTAGTGAGGGTTCTAAGGGAAAAACAAGAGTATCATAGGAACATATAATGTGCGAACCTAACTCAGTCAGGAGAAGTCATCCTGAGGAACTAGTGTGTTCAAAGTGAGGGCAATATCAGTCAAATAGAGAAGAATCCTATCTAATAAAGAGGGAATATGCTAATTAACCCTCACATCATTGCAAAGATGGCGGCACCCACAGCCAATTAGGAGGGAATATGCTAATTGACTGTCCCGTCCTCAAAGATGGCAGCACCCACAGCCAATAAGGAGGGAATATGCTAACTAACTTTCATGCCCTCAAAGATGGTGGTGCCCACAGCCACAAGATGGCTGGCAGGGTAGGGAAGTTGTGGGCAATAAGGCCAGCAGGGGAGGACAGTTGGGGGTAACCAGGCCTGCAGGGGAGGACACTTGCGGGGGGGGACCAGGCTTGCAGGGGAGGGCAGTTGGGGGTGACCAGGCCAGCAGGGGAGTACTTAGGCATCAATCAGGCTGTCAGGGGAGTGGTTAGAGGGTGATCAGGCTGGCAGGCAGGTGAGCAGTTGGGAGTCAGCATCCCGGATTGTGAGAGGGATGTCTGACTGCCGGTTTAGGCCAGATCCTGCCTAAACCGGCAGTTGGACATCCTCTGAGGGGTCCCAGATTGGAGGTGGTACTGGCTGGGCTGAGGGAACCGCCCCTCCCCCCCAGTGCACAAATTTCATGCACTGGGCCTCTAGTAGTGTATATAAAAGCCCTGAATAGGAGGAGCTTGGTGCATTAAAGGAATGAAGAAAACAAAGCAAGCAGGAGCCAGGTGTATACATACACATTGCAAGCAGCACACTTATTGGTGAAAATGTTAGAAATATTTACCTTTGGTTTAAAGTAAACCTCAAGATTTCAAGAAAGTCTTGACTAATGCATTATGATAACATAGTGATTGATCTTAAAATTATAAAGAAAATAATTTTTTAAAACTCATGTTGGCATTCAGTTATGTCTTCAAAATTTTTGTTTTTGTTTCTTTTGTGTGTGTGTCTTTGCTAACTACTATGGTTTTTCTGGCAGAAGAGAGTTTGATTTTTGTTTTTGTTATTATTATTTTTTTTGCTTGAGTGTTATGGTCTCTATATTTGCTTATTTCTTTTTGGAGATGAGCTCTAGACAAACTTAAAATGCTATTTTGACCAAAAATATATTTTAAAAATCTTTATGATTTTCTTCCTGCTGCTTGCCTTGAACTTTTTTTCTGTTTTTCTAAACCCTCAAATTAAGTACATATCATTTTTATGTGGTTGAATTTATTTCCATGATTTCTTCTTAAATAATACATGGATTTAAAGTAATGGGCTTACTTTTCCATACACAGTTGCCTCTGTAAAGATACACTTTTCTGATACACAGCCCAGGTTTGTAAAATGGAAAAAAATCTATGTAGTGTTTATCACCAAATGAGGCACACTGTAATAATTTAATGCATTAACCTTTATTACTATTGAGATACAGAATTTAAATAATGATATATAGTGATCTCTACTTTGATTTTTTCTAAATAATCAAAAAATAATTTTTTTTTAGTTTTCCACAATAATTTATAATAGCGATGGTAATTTTAACTTATAATTAATTAACATTTTAAGAGTACTCTACTTCATTATTTTGTATGTGTTTTGTATTGTGGTCAGAGGTCACACATGTAAAATGCCTGTTGTGAAAAATTATTGAAGTTGTAGCAACATTTAATCAATGTTTTAAGAGTTCAATCGTTACTTAAAAAAGACATATATAATCTGTTTTTAGGCTATATATTTTAATTTTAGGCTATAAATATTAATTTGTAATGATTCAACAATTTAAATTATGTGTTTAACCTTCATTACTCCTTTCTATATTGTTATGGTTTTCCCTCAGTAGAGTTGAGCTTTTCAAAATGAAATTGATGGTAAATTACCTATCTATATAACAGAGGGATATGCAAATTAACTAGGCCATAATGTCACGACCGAACAGCAGGAACCTGAGGCTGCATGGCACCTGGTCAAGGCAAGGGACCTTAGGCTTTGCCCCCGGCCCCGTGGGGCTTGACTGGGGACCTGAAGCTGCACCCCCCAGCCCAGAGGAGCTTAATGGGGGTTGGGCCGGCTGGGTCTGGGCTCCTGCATTTTCAAAGTGCTTGTGGGTGGTGGGTGGGGATTTGACTATAGTCCTGAGGCATGCCCCAGACTCTGACAGGTAGGAGGTTTTCATATACATTTTACTAATTTTCTTTCATCTCTGACACTTCTATTATAGAGAAAGGGCAAATAGCAATATTAAAATATTTCCTCTAGCCCTGACCGGTTTGGCTCAGTGGATAGAGCGTCGGCCGGCGAACTGAAGGGTCCCAGGTTTGATTCCAGTCAAGGGCATGTACCTTGGTTGTGAGCACATTCCCAGTAGGGAGTGTTCAGGAGGCAGCTGATCAATGTTTCTCTCTCATCAATGTTTCCAACTCTCTACCCCTCTCCCTTCCTCTCTGTAAAAAAATCAATAAAATATACTTAAAAAAATAAATAAAATATTTCCTCTAATTAATTTCCTTTTAATGTGCATGAATTTCATGCACTGGGCCACTAGTTTTCTATATAAAACATCATGGGTATGCTAATGATAGAGTATAATGCATAAACATAAAATTAACACTTTGGTTCTATTTATGAACCAAAATATCTGGAATCATATTTATTTATTCTTTGTCAAACAGTAATGATGTCATTCTGCTTTCTTTAGGTGATGGCTATGAGTGATAATTGTGTATATTTTGTTTTTATTCTATTTTATTACTTAATTGTTTAAAAACTTATCTGGGTATCTTATTTCCAATGTTACCACATTATATTTGAATTAAAATGTCCATATATGATACAAATTACAAGACACACAAAGAAACAAGAAAATATGAACCCTACTTAGGAGAAAGAAATAGTTAATACCAACTGTTTCAAAGAAGCTCAGACATACTAGATAAAGATTTTAAATCATCTGTGATAAGTAATTTCAAAGAACTTTAAAAAATTATAAGTTTTAAAGAAAATATGAGAACAATATCTCACCAAATAAAGAATATAAATAGAGTAAAATAAATTATAGAAATTACGAAGTGAAAAATTTGCTACAAGGACTCAATAGCAGATTTCTACTGAAAGAGTAAATAGTCAACAAAATTAAAGATAGGTAAACTGATATTATGCATTCTGAGTAACAAAATAATAATAAATAAAATAAGTGATTAGAACTTGAGAGACCAGTTGGACACCATTGACCAATCAGCATAGACATAATTTGGTTCTCAGAAGACAGGACAAAGGACAAGACAGAAGGATATTTTATAAAATCAACCCAAAAGTTCCAAAATGATGAGAAGCATTTATCTGAACACCCAAGAAGTCCAATGAGCTCCAAAATAAACTCAAAGAGATCCATACTTAGATTCATCAAACGAAAAATCTTGTCAATAGAAAGAAAAAAATTAACCATCACATACAAAGGATACTCAAGATTAAGGGCTGACTTCTCATCAGGAACCATGAAGGCCAGAAAGCAATGGAATGTCATGTTCAAAGAACTGATATAAAACACTATACAAAAATTCTATATCCAGAAAAAATATCTTTCAAAAATGAAAGAGGCATTAAGACATTCTCAGACAAACAAAAACTGAGAGAAATTGTCACTATAAGACAGTCCCATAAGGCATACATCACATTCAAATGAGAGACACTTCAGAGTAACTTGAATCCACACAAAGAAATAAAGAGCACTGGTAAAGGTAACTGCATTAGTAAATAAAAATTAATTAATTAATTAATATGTCACAAATAAATATTAAAATATATAAATGCATTTTAATTAATATATTGTATTTCCCTTTTTATTTAAAACACAATTGTATAAAGTAATAATTATAAAACTATATTGATAGACTTGTAAAAAGACATACTTTCTATGATACCATAAAGAAGTGGGAAGGGAATAATGTCATATTGCTGCAAAGTTTTTAATGCTATTGAAATTAAGTAAGAATCTTACCTAGATTGTTTTAAATTAAGATGTTAATTAGAATCCCAAATGCATCCACTAGAAAATAAATTTAAAATATAGTAAATGAAGCAATATGAGAATTTAAATGGCAAATTAGAATATATCTACTTAGCACAAAGAAAGGCAGTAATGAGGGAATAGAGGAACAAAAGACATAATATATAAAAACCTAATGGAAAATAGCAGCTATAAGTCCTACCTTATCAGTAATTACATTAAATATAAATAGACCTAAACTAAAATAAAAAGTACACTGGGAAAATTGATTTTTTTAAAAAGGACATGATCAAGCTATGTGCTTTCCACAAGGCACACTTTAGACTCAAACAGACTATTAGGTTGACTGCAAGTAAAGGGATGAAAAAGGATATGTCATGCAAAAAGTACTCAAAGTAAAAATAAAGTAATTATACTACCAGAAAAAATAGACCTTAAGACAAAAAATGTTACTAGAAATAAATATTTTCTAAATGACTAAATAGTGAATCACAGCAATTCAATAGTACTAATTGGTAGTTACACAAAATAGACATGGGGATGTAAGGTAAAACATAGGAAATATAGTTAACAATACTGTAATAACTATCTATGTTTCCAGGTGGGCACTTGAATTGTCAAGGGAGTACTTTGTAATCTACATCAGTATCTATCTGCTGTGAATTATCAAGGGAGTACTTTGCAACCTACATCAATGTCTATCTGCTATAACCTACATCAATGCAAAAAAAAGTGTTGGATGCAAACTGTAATCAAAAAATAAAATTAAAAACAAAAAGGAGCATAACTCAAAAAACTAAAGCAGCATAAGAAGATTATAAATTCAAGTCCCTCTAGTGAATACAGCATATCTACAGCTACATATGAAACAATTCATTCTGAAAAAAATCTAAAAACAAGCTGAACAGCTTCTCCACAGCAAAGAACAAGGGGCCACATCAAGATGAATAGGAGAGGCAGGGAGGCAATCTTGCCAAAATCCACTCCCAGATCAGCAACTACAGAGAGGAATCTCACAATTATGAAGTTTATCCCTGAAGAGTGAGGGATTTGTGTCCCACATCAGGCACCTTATCCCTTCTGACATGCACCAGAGAGATGAGCCCCCAAGGTGTCTTTGAAAACCAATGGGGCTTACAGAAGAACTATATGGTTTCAGGGAACAGATTCCCCTCTTAAAGGCTTCACTCTCTCAAGGACCCAGTGCAAAAGCAGAAGTTTAAAAAGTGCCTGGACCATATTTGAAGAAGATTCATGTGCTAATCACAAAGTGCCTGCCAGAGACTCAGAAGCCTGTTACAACTCTCTCCAGAGTCAAAGACACTGGCAGGAACCATTTTGCACTCTCCCTAGAACCTGCTAGCACCTACGGAGTCACCCTGGCTCTGCACTGCTCCCATGGTCCTGACAAAGCAGGACAGGCAAGTTGTTCATCCCCATGCCACTCCTGCAGCTCCGGCCAACATCAGGGACACACTTTGAGCAACTGGCTTTGACGGCCAAGGGGGATTACATTTCTGGGTCAATCAGAAAGTCAGTTCTTGTTAGGCTACCACCCCCAGGGCATGACACAGATAGTAGACTTAAATACACTCTCAGTCTTCCTGTGAAGAAAGACCTATTTACTTGTGCTGGAGCTTCACCCTGAGGGGAAGGCTTTAGATTTACCACACATCTAGATTCTACAAATGTGCTCTTAGTGAACAAAAGCCAGGGATGCCATCTTTGCACTCTCCCTAAGCCATCCTATACTTCTAGGAGCTCATACATTTATCTAAAGTTCAGATGTTTACAACTCTTACCAAGGGGACACCTTCAGATCACCTATTTTTGAGGCCAGCAGGGTTTAGGAATGTGGTCCCACAGGACTGTATACTTAACATACCTTAAAATCTGCTTCCTGAGGGCCTAGCCTACAATCAGCTTGAAGCTAGATGCTGACTTGGATTCTTTCCTCTAGATTCACAGTGATGGCGAACCTTTTGAGCTCGGCAAGTCGGCATGTCAGCATTTTGAAAAACCCTAACTTAACTCTGGTGCCGTGTCACATATAGACATTTTTTGATATTTGCAACCATAGTAAAACAAAGATTTATATTTTTTATATTTATTTTATATATTTAAATGCCATTTAACAAAGAAAAATCAACCAAATAAATGAGTTTGCGTGTCACTTCTAGCACACGTGTCATAGGTTCGCCATCACTGCAGAACATCCATAGGTCTTGAACACCCTTAACAGCTGTGATCTATCAAGAATAAATTATCCTGCCTAGAAAATCACAAAGTTTGGAGAGACATCCAAGCACTTGGACAAGGTTAGATAGTAAGGCTTATCTCTTATAAAGGACCACTCCCTCAAGACTGAGCAAGATAACTTATTTGCCAAATACATAAAAACATACACAAAGAATCAAGCAAAATGAAGAAAGAGAAATATATTTCAGAGGAAAGAACAAGATAAATATCCAGGAGAAAATCTTTTTTTTTTTTTTATTAAATCTTTATTGTTCAGATTATTACATTTGTTCCTCTTTTTCCCCCCCATAATTCCCCTCCTCCCAGTTCCCGCCCCACCTTCCACATCATTCCCCACCCACTGTCCTCATCCATAGGTGCAGGATTTTTGTCCAGTCTCTTCCCGCATCTCCCACACCCCTTCCCCCCCAAAGAATAGTCAGTCCATTCCCTTTCTATGTCCCTGATTCTATTATGATCACCAGATTATTTATTCACTTGATTCTTAGATTCACTTGTTGATAGATGCATGTTTGTTGTTCATAATTTGTATCTTTACCTTTTTCTTCTTCTTCCTCTTCTTAAAGGATACCTTTCAGCATTTCATATAATGCTGGTTTGGTGGTGATAAACTCCTTTAGCTTTTCCTTATCTGTGAAGCTCTTTATCTGACCTTCAGTTCTGAATGATAGCTTTGCTGGATAAAGTAATCTTGGTTGTAGGTTCTTGGTATTCATCACTTTGAATATTTCTTGTCATTCCCTTCTGGCCTGAAAAGTTTCTGTTGAGAAATCAGCTGACAGTCGTATGGGTATTCCCTTGTAGGTAACTGAGTTTCTTTCTCTTGCTGCTTTTAAGATTCTCTCTTTGTCTTTTGCTCTTGGCATTTTAATTATGATGTGTCTTGGTGTGGTCCTCTTTGGATTCCTTTTGTTTGGGGTTCTCTGTGCTTCCTGGACCTGTAAGTCTATTTCTTTCACCAGGTGGGGGAAGTTTTCTGTCATTATTTCTTCAAATAGGTTTTCAATATCTTGGTCTCTCTCATCTTCTGGCACCCCTATAATTCTGATGTTGGTACGCTTGAAGCTGTCCCAGAGGCTCCTTACACTATCTTCGTATCTTCGGATTCTTTTTTCATTTTGCTTTTCTGGTTGGGTGTTTTTTGCTTCTTCGCATTTCAAATCTTTGCCTCAATTCTTGCGCTCCTCTGGTCTGCTGTTGGAAGTCTGTATAGTATTCGTTATTTCAGTCCGTGTATGCTTAATTTCTAGTTGGTTCTTTATCATAACATCGAGGGTCTCATTAGTTTTCTTGAGGATCTCACTACATTTATCGGCGGCTTCTAGACAGTTCTTAAGAGACCTTAAAAGTGTGGTTCTGAACTCAATATCCTCTGTTGACAGTTTTGTCCTGTTTCTTTGTCTCCACATTTTTTATGCTTTCTTGGTACACCCCCTAGTGGTCTTTGTGCGCAGTCTTGTTGTAGTTAAGCCTTGATTGATGTCGGCAATACCGGGGGTGATTTGACCTCCAGGCTAACTGGCTATGAGAGTCTGCTGTGTCTGCAGTGGGAGAGCTTCTGTGTTGGATCTCTAGGGCGGTGCTAATCTAGCATTTGCCTGAGGCTATCCGGCAAATGGCTCTGTGCGGGGCTTGGGTGGGGTGGGTCCCTGGGGATCTACAGGGCAGGCAGGAGCGAGCAGTTATGGCTGCTCTCAGTTCCGTCCCTAGGGGCTCTGCCTCACAGAGTCCCAGCTACTGCTGCAAACCTCGGAGAGAAAGCTGCCTTTGAGTTCCGACCGAAGCCAGACAGTCCCGCTTCTCCCGTTTGAGTCTGGGTCCCTAGAGACTCGCCCGGATCTGGAGCTCAGAGTCTGAAACTCCCTCCCGATTGAAAACAACAACCTTGCCCTCCGCCGCCAGCCCGCTCTCGCACACTCCGCACCTGAGTATTTTACTTCAGCACTGTGCCTCCTCTGAGTCTGGGTATGATATTCTCTTTCCTCCTAGTTGTAGAATTTCCACTCAGCCAGCCTTCCTGTGGTTCTGGATGATGTCCGTTCCGTCTTTAGTTGTTTTTCTGAAGTGGTTGTTCGAGGCAGCAATCTCCTGTGTTAAGCTATGCCGCCATCTTGGTTTCTCATCTGGTCAGGAGAAAATCTTAATGATCTGGAGACAAGTAATTTACCTGATAAAGAGTTCAAAGTAATGCTCATAAAAATGTTCACCAAACTTGTGATAAGAATGGATGAATACAGTGAGAAATTCAACAGAGATAGAAAATATAAGAAAGAACGAAGTAAAAGTTACAATGCTAAGAATACAATAACTGAACTGAAAAATACACTAGAGGGTTTCAATAGCAAACTAAATGAAGTACAAGAAAGGATCAGTAATTTTAAATACAGGACAGTGGAATTCACTCAAACAGAGCAGCAAAAAGAAAAAAACAATGATAAAAAGAGAATCTCAAGGGACCCATGGGGAAACATCAAGTGAAATAACATTCACACTATAGGTGTTTCAAAGGAGAAGTGTCAGAAAATTATTTGAAGAAATAATGGCTAAAAACTTTTCTAACCTAGGGGAGGAAACAAATATTCAGGTCCAGGAAGCATACAGAGTACTAAACAAGATGAACCCAAAGAGATCCACAATAAGACACATTATAATTAAAATATCAAGAAATTAAATATAAATAGAGACTTATATAAGCAGAAAGAGAAAGCCAACCAGTTATGTACAAAGGAACCCCCATAAGACTATTAGCTGAGTTTTTTCAACAGAAACTTTGTGATCAGAAAAGAGTGGCTTGATATATTCAAAGTGTTGAAAGGAAAAAAGAATTTCCAACCAATAATTCTCTAACTGGCAAGGTACTGTTCAAAATTGAAGGAAAGATAAAATGTTTTCCAGACAAACAAAGGCATTTATCATGATGAAGGATGACTTTCAAAAATGTTAAAGGGACTTCTTTGAGCTGAAAAGAGAAGGTGCAAACTAATAACAAGAAAACATGGAAGTTGAAATCACAGTGCTAAAGGCAAATATATAGTAAAAGCAGTAAATTACCTCTTATAAAGCTAGTATGAAAATTAAGTGACCAAAGTAGTAAAATTAACTATAACTACAATAATTAGTTCATGGATACACAAAGGAAAAAGATGTAAAGCATGACAAGTGCACATGTAACATTCTCTGAGATATACCATATGTGTTAGGCCATAAAACAAAGCTTAATAAATTTAAAAGGATTGAAATCACATGAAGTATGTCCACTGACCACAGTGGAATAAAATTAGAAATCAATAACAGTAGTAAATTTGAGAATATCACATATATGTAGAAATTAATAAACATTTTCTTAAAAAATAATGAAACTAAGAAGAAATTATAAGAGAAATTACATAATACTGGAGATGAAAGAAAATGAAAACATAACATACCAAAACTCATGGAACACAGTTGTATTAGTTTCCTATTGCTGCTGTAGCAAATTACTATAAATGTAGTTGTTTAAAACAATACAAACCTATTGTCTCACATTTCCAGAGGTCTAAAGTTCAACGTGGTAAAAGCCAAGGTGTCAAAAGTACTGCATTCTTTTTGAAGCCTCTAGGAGATAATAGCTTTCTTTGCCTTTTCTGGCTCTTAGAGTCTGCCTGTCTTCCTTAACTCAAGATCTGTTCTTCATGAGCTAAGGAAGACAGTATAGTGTCTTCAAATCTCTAATTTTTGTGGTTGCTGTTATTAATCCTCAACCGAGGATATTTTTCCATATTTTTTTTAAAATTTTCTTTATTGATGATGGTATTACATATGTGTCCTTATGCCCCCCACCCCCCATTGATTTTTTAGAGAGTGGAAAGGAGGGGGAGAGATAGAAGAACATTGATGTGAGAAAGACACATTGATTGTTTGCCTTCTGCACTCACCTTGATGGGATGGGGATTAAGCTTGCAACTGAGGTATGTGCCCTTGACAGGAACTGAACCTGGGACCCTTCAGTCTGCAGGCCTATGCTCTAACCACTGAGCAAAAAAGGCCTGGGTAAATCTCTCTTTGCTTGACTCTTCTGCCTCCATCTTCTATATTTAAAGATCCTGTGATTGCATTGAGCCCACCCATACAGTCTAGATTGTTTTCTCTTCTCAAGATCAGCAAATTATCAACCTCAATTCCATCTGGATGCTTACTTTCCCTTTGCCATGTAATATAACATCTTCACCGATTTTAGGGATCAGGATTTGGACACTTTTGGAGGAAAGGAAGGCTAGTATTACTCTTTTTATTGAGGTATAATTAACATTTAACATTATATTAGTTTCAGATATACAACATAATGATTCAATATTTATATACATTGCAAAATGATCATCACAATAATTCTAGTCAACATCCATTGCCTTACGTAGTTATAAAAAATGTGTTTTTTTTCCTTGTGGTGAGAGCTTTTAAGATCTACTCTGTCAGCAACTTTCAGATATGCTATACAATGTCATTAACTGTAGCAATCATGCTGTACATTAGGTCCCTAGGACTTACTCATTTTATAACTGGGAGTTTGTGTCTTTTGACCCCCTCTCTCCATTTCTCCTCCCACCCCCTTACCTCTGGCCACCACCAGTTTGCTCTCTGTATTTATGCGCTTGGTTTTTTATTTTGTTTTGTTTTAGCTTTTAAATATGAGTGATATCACATAGTATTTGTCTTTGTCTGACATATTTCCCTTAGCATAAACACTTCAGGTTCATGTGTGATAAGGTCCCTGATGTTGCTAGGTCTGGGTTACTGAATTTTTAACCTGGTGATGTTCCTAAACATGCCCATGCATTTTAAATAGCACTTTATTAAATTAATTACTTTTGTCTGTCCTCTGCCAACCCCTTATTGATATGTTGTTTGGTTTGTTTGTTTTTTTAATTTTCTAATATGCTTTAATTTTAGTTTATTTGCTTTTCCATTAATTGTCCATTTTGTTATTGGATATCTTTTAGGGCTTTTTTTTTTTTTTTTCAGCAGGTACTTTCAGTAGTTGAAATTAGCTTAATGCCTTCATGGCATTCTTAGAATTCTATTAAACTAACAAAATCTTTAACAAATAATGTCTGTTACCTCTTTCCTCAAGATAAGGGGTTTGGCCATTTTCCTATTTCTCTCTTTCTCTGTTTTAATTTAGTCTAGGTTTTTAAAGTCTTGCTTCATGTAAAAGTGTTTTATTTGTTTATTTATTTTATACTGGGTTTCATGGCTATTTATTATTGTGTTTTTAAACTCTGTTGCACCTCGTGGTGTAATAATAATTGAATGTCAATATGAGTGAGGTCATGTATATCAGAGGTTACTTAGATGGGTTCAGGTCAGTTAAGTGGATAAAAAAAAACAAAAACTGTTGTACATTTACACAATGGAATACTATGAAGCAGTAAAAAAGAATGATTTCTTACCCTTTGTGACAGCAAGGATGGACCTGGAGAGTATTATGCTGATTGAAGTAAGACAGTCAGAGAAAGATCAATGTCATATGATCTCACTTACAGTGGAATCTAGTGAACAGAAACTGATGGACGAAACAGGCTCAGAGACATGGAGGCATGGAACAGACTGACAGATCTCCAGTCGTGGGGGTGGGAGGAGATTGGAATAGATTAACCCAATAACTCATAAACGTATATGCGTAGCCAATGGACACAGATAATAGTGTGGCGAAGGCCTGGGGTGGGATTGGAACTGGGAGGAGGGCAGTAAAGAGAAGGGGGATTGGGCAACGTTTGTAATATGTACTGTCAGTAATAAAATAAAATTAAATTGTAAAATATGTTTTTTTAAATTTTCTTAGTAAACATAGTTACAAAATAATAAAGAGGAAACTGCTTTAAGGCTGGGCCTTTCAGAGATTTTTGAGGGATGGACAGAGCTGAAAGATAATTCAGATAAGCCTAACAACAGAAATAGAAACATTGGTTATGATATCGTCTTATGATATATTCAAGAGCAAGCATGCACTTTTTTACACTTAAATTCAGTGACTTGATTATTATATATTTTTATTTATTTATTCTCAGCATCAAACTGAGAATAAACATAGGATTCACTCAAGTGTGATGTGTTTGCAGAAGTAAAAAATCTATATCCTAAATTCCAACATATTCTCCACAACATTTGTATGAAGTTGCCTTTATAGCCTAAAATTTTAAATACATTTTTTAATGTTCCTGGTTTGGTTCATTTTTATAATTTATAATATTTCTGGAGACATTCATTTTGCATTGCTATATAAATTTTGCATTATTATTTATTTTCTATGCAATCATATATTCCTCAATTCATTTAAGCTCTTTGAGACCAGAGACCTCTTCATTTATATTTTATATATATCACACACCTAGGCTCAATGTTGAGATGCAGAGATGTTCAATAAATATTTCTTAATTTGATTTATTACAGCTCTTATTGGTTCTGTCTGCTTAGTCTGGTAGTACATTCCCTTCTGCTTGGTATAAAGCAGACAGCACTTGATACACTTTGAAATGCAGTCCAGAGTTAATCTCTGAGAAACCTGATATGCTTTTAAACTTTACAGATCTCTTGTTATAAAACTCAAAAGACTTTAAGCATTGACTTTTCATAATCTGTTACCTCATTTGGTGTACATTCATATCTACAGCAATATCATGAGGTGAACAAGGGCTCCACAAATCTGGCATTTAATATATATATAATTTTTTTTTCTTGTTAAAAGCATTTGGAGAGAGTTCAGCTGCCAGGACTCGAGCAAAATGGTTTTCTTGACACTGCTTCTGTGTTGTCTCACAGCCATATATCTGGCCCTGTAACTTGAAAACAGGAAAAGGAGGGGGAGGGAAAGAGAACTTCTGTTCATTCCCAGTGACAATCCATTGGGATTCTAAATACTTGAATATTTTCAACTTACTGGGAAGCTTAAAGCTATAATGTAAGGAAACAATATATAGAAATTCTAAAATAGTAAGCCAATTCTATATGAATTATAATGATGTTCCTAATAAAAGAGGTTTAAATAACAGTCCCCCTTGGTAAATACTTACTAGTACTAGTGGTATACATAGCTCTATGGCATCATTTCAACTGGTCTTGCCTCCAATCTAAGACTGTATCTGCATAATTCATATAAAATCATTGAAAATATAATTTTATATTGATAAGTTTAAATATCCATATGGTTGGCCACAAGAAAAACAAACATCCAGGTGACCAACTGGATTTTTAAATATTTCTTCCAAATCCAACAAAGACGTTAAGAATGCAAATTAGTTACTAGATAGATCCATGTTTAATAATCTTATATTAATTAAAGAGCCATGTTCATGAAAGAAAATAACCTAGAACTTTGCCTTAAATATTATTCCTAAATATTCTAACACATAGAGATGCTGCTCTCCTCTTTCTGCCCCAGTATGGAGGATGGCCTATAAAGCCAGTCTGATATATAGATGGGTGAAGAGGTGTTAATTCTATAACCTTGCACATGTACTTGTGCTGAAGTGACATCCTATAGATGCTATGTTGATAAATGCTATAGGAATGCACCTGGAAACCCAGAGATAAGACAACTGAATGGATATGAATTCCAAATGGCAGCAATTTCTGAGGTCATTTTGCCAAAATGATTACATGATTAATGGATACAGCAATCCTAGGAACCACAAAAAGTCCATTTAAAGCCCATTTTTGTTTGGAAAAGATTCTTCATTTTTATGAACATGAACTTTTTTCTATTACTGTTTATGTATAGTATAATCCACTGACTGTTATAGTAATTGGAAGTATTAATTGATAGCATTGATAGGACTGTTATAAAATCTAATGGTGATAGCCATTCAAGACACTGACTGTTATTCTTATCATGAAATTTCTCTGGTTTGTCACCATTCTTTCTCCACCTCAACTGTAATTTTCCAGTGACCTTTATCCAGACTGACCTATTGTCACTACAATGGTCCTTATTCAGTTTGATTATTTAGGGAATTATGGCAGGTAACTGTGAAATAACAAAAGAATGAATACCATTGATCACAGTAAAATTTTTTCCACTGTTTTTCAGCCACATGATAAAAACAGGATGCTTCCCTCTCTGGGACCAGCAGGCTGGTGTAACTTATCAAAGCTGCCTTTTCCTTTTCCTCTGACTTTCCCCTTTGTTTCTTTGAGGGATGCAGAAATGACATCAAACTGTTCAAAATAGCTCTACCCTATTATAGATGACCAAAAAGGTATTTGCTTTATTTTGAAGAAAAAAAATAATAGCTCTAACCTTTTGTTTTGAACAGAAAACAAACAGGACATATTTTTTCATCGTCTCCAGTTTTTATCTCATCTCTTCCTGCTCTTTTGAAACAAAAGATTTCAATTTTAAAAATAAATAATTTTGAAAAGAGAAATCACATTACTATTGTCCCTAGTGAAGTTCCAGTTAGATCATACACACCATAACTGCAGGTCTCATTATCTTAACAAGTGACTGTGAATCTATAGCATAATACTTTAAGGGCAGGGAAAGAAAATGAAACATTTTACTTGATTTACTTGAGCTTCTTTCAAAAATAAATATTAACATTCAGCAGTGAATTAAATTTTCACTGTGACAAGTCCTCACTTTTCGAGTCTCTTTCAGCTTCTCTGAGGCCATTAGGTCTAGAACTAGTTATAGGTCTAGATAAGATACTTTCTCAGCAGCTATAATCTTGTAATTCAGCAGACCCAGTTCTATTATTCACTGCCCTACTGGAAACCTTCCTGAATGGTATCACCAAAACAAGCTGAGCTGAAAAGACATCTAATCATAGTACATGGTGCAAACCCTCACTCCTATCTTGGAGGGCCCATCCTAAGCAATTCGAACATTTTCTCACCTCCCCTGACAGAGTATCTGATTCTATCTGTATTGGTTTGATTACGGCATCTTTCTTTTAGAGCAGTGTTGTCGAATTGAAATGTCTACAATGATTCTTTTTTTATATATTTGTACTGTCCAATATGGTAGTCTTTAGGCAATTATGACTATTGGGCACTTGCAAGGTGGCTAGTGCACCTAAGAAGTGGAATATTTCATTTTATGTAAACTAAGTGCTTTAAATGTATATAGCTGTGTGACTAGTTACTACCATCATTGTTGTGTAAGACTCCCTCCACGTTCTGCGTGGAGTAGGGTTCGGTATCTGAAAGAGGAGCCACACAGCAAATGAGAGAAAAAGACACGAGATAATTTTGCAATATAGGGGGACCAGGGGGCAAGTCCCGAAGGACTTCCTCCCTGTGCTCAGGCCTCACCAAGCTTTTATTGATCTGGGATGCCCCCATAGCATAGCCCTTAGGCAGGTGACCCCCTAGTAACAAGCAGACTAGCCCATCAGCAAGGATTTACATAATAATAAATGGGGGAGTAGTTTCAGCTACCACTGTCTGGACAAACAGAGGTGGCGCCTAGCTCCGACCTTTGCTAGGGCTTCAAAGGCACCCAGCCTTGGGGGGCGGGGGGGTTTTGGGGAGTTCTCTGTCTATGCTTATCAGATAGTGAAGGCAATAAACAGTTTCCCACACATAATGAATGATGCAGCTTCAGAATTCCCTAGAAGGCACTTCCTAGTCCCAAATTGCTTAATGTATATTTAAATTACTAACAACACTTTTGTTCTTTTATCTTGTTAAGTAAAAATAATAACAAGCATCTCTCCTCAAACTGGGATGATAAGATTGTTTAATAGTTTTTGATGATGATAAATGAAAAGTCTAATTTAGGGCATTTCAAGCTGAAGTCCCAAAGGCTATATTATTTAACATTTCAAATATTTTAGTTTTACATAACTATAAACCAATACAATGTTATAATAAGATATTGGAAGATATAATCATAATTCAAAGTGTTATTTTCATAAGTTCTCAGAAACTAGACAATAAACACTTATCTCTATGTAAACAAGTGTAGGCAGAATATAAAACTTCAAAATTTATTATTTATGTAAGACAATGTTTAATTGAAAGTTTCAGGTGAAACAAATTTTAAAGGTGGTGTTAGCTCAAAATTGGGAACAATTTTTTTGGAATAGTGATAAAAATATGTTGGACAATTCTGAAACTTCTCTTATTCATGGAAGGTGTAAAAAGAATAGAATTGTGAGTCATTTTGAGGGCATATTCTTAGGAGAAAGTGATGGTTCAATCTCTCCCAACTCAAAGGTAGAAATGAGAGTATCTGCTGCTTATCTCCCATTTAGGAGAATAGGGATTTAAAGAAATCACCAAAATGATCCATCCCGGTATCCTCTGCAGTGCCACCCTTCTCCCAAAGAAAATGGCAGAAGACTGGTGACAGAGTGAACCTGGAGATTTATAAAGGATTGGCAGAAAGAGGGCAGAGATCTGTGAAATAGCTGCATCCAGAGACTGCCATAGTAAAGCATGTATACATTTCCCCCCCGGATAAAACTGTGATTCCAAAAAGGCCACTGGAAGTCTCATTGGATCCATAGGACATTTAACATGCTCGAGGGAACTAGATTCAAAAATTGCTTAGATTGGTGGAGGTGGGGTAGGGAGGGGACATACAGAGGTCTCCAAAGAATTCACAAACCTCAGGCCAAAATGGGTTTTACAGTCTTGCTAAGCCCTTAGAGCACTGACACTAGATCAGGATAAATATCTTTTGTCAGTTTAAGGGCTTTCCTGCCATTATTTTTTCTCTCCTTTCCCTGTATCCCAATGCTATGGGGTCAGGCATAGCAGAAACCAGCTAGAGGAAGTGTAACACTGGGTAGCAAAACGAAGGAAGATGCCCACCAGTTCTTTTGCCCATAGTGAGCTTTCCCATCTGCTGGAGGCCTGAACAGGGGTCAATGGAGATACCTCCCTACCAAATGGAGTTCGCTGCTTTGAGTCTTATAATGGGTGGGATAGTTTATTTCTGAAGTGAAGTCATCAGAAACTGAGCAAGGAGCGACACCCAGGCCTTGCAACCTCCTGTCCTGGATGTGTCTTTGCCACCTACTTCACCCAGTAGTTTCTTTAGCAATATTTTTTTTTCAAACTTGACTTTGTCTCGAATAAATATCTGTGTCAACTCTTGTGTCCATTTAAAATATATTCAGACCACTGTCAATTAGAGTTAACTATACAGAAATAATCCATTAGAATTGCCGAATATGTAGAACTGAAAAAAAATTATGTCGTTGGATATTTCCTCCTGAAATATCCCAGAAAACAAATTGGTATAATATAATGAGCTAGAGAGGTTAACCATTACTTTCTTATTTTTGTTCCTTGTTCTTTATCTTAAGCCGGGTGAGAGTTGACAGCTGCCAGTTATAGAAGATCAATTTAAATTGCACCCGGTCATGAAGTATGTGCATACATAGAACATTAGCTGTCTTGGTTAACTGCTGATAAAATGTTTTGACTGGTAACTTCTTTCAAAAGGACTGGGTTGGTGAGGAACTAATATGTTGACTAACTAGCTGCTTAGACAGCAATACTTAGTCTTTTAAAAATCTAAGTATTCCCATTTTTTCCTTCTAAAATGGTTTACCTTATCTTACCTAACTACAGAGCAAAACAGTGGGGATGTTGAATTTCCAAGTATATGGAAAGCCCTTTGATTTATTTTCTTCTAGCTCTATCCTCCATTATTTATTATTTAATAATTTTCCCTAAGTTTATACTGGTAAGTTTTATGGTAAATTACAAAAAGTCTGTTTCTCTAAATCCCAGATTTTGCTGACACTGGTTATTTCCTATTACCAGATTCCCTGACTAAACTATTGGAGGTAGATCCAGAGGAGAAAGCGTAGGATTTGAGAAAACTTCATTTTAAAGTTATTTCAATAATGAAAATAGAATCCTTTTTGCTTTCATGGATGCTATAAGTGATGATAAACTCTTTAAGAAAAATTCATAAACTATCTAGACTTCTGCATTGGGGATAAATATTCTATCTTCTCAATCATATTTTTTGGCACTTAGTAATAGAAAAGATCAGTAAAAATAATGTTATCTGAAGGGCTGGCTTAAAGTCCTTTATTGTTTTAGGAGTTATCTTTCTGATCATTAATTCATCTGTGCCTGAAAGCTAAAGATCACGGGGCATAATGTCATCTCATGCCTTCTTATTTAATCACTGACACTGGTTTCTAAACTTCAAGGTATAAGTCCACTAAATATCTTCTAATTTAATAAGTTATTTAACTCTATAATATGTATTACATTTGGTTAAGAGGATCAATAAAAGACAAAACATTTTTAGTAGATAAACCAAAAGAATTCTTCTGCATAAAAAAATAGAAACATAGATAACAATATACTTCAGGTTTTCTATGATGATTCCAATTTCAAATACTGGTCCTGTTTTCTAAACTTAGAAATAATTCCACAAACTAGGAAAATCTGTTACTTTACTATATCCAGGGTATGTTTTTATGGCAAAGTTTACCATTATAATAAAAAAATACTCAAAATATAACTTCACTCTCCTTTTAAGACTCAGCCTCGTCAGTAAATGACCAGTAAAATTTGCTCCATCTTCCATGATAGCAATAAGAGAGACCTTTCAGGATGGAGAGGCCTCTATTTACAGCTGCTTCCATATGCCAAGGCCAAAAATGCTTATATGCCCGATGTTCATTTGATAGAGATGTTTCTGGCAGCTTCTTTTTCAATAGTTCTTATGCCTAGACACTGAATTTAAGGGGTTTTATTACTTTAAAATTGATTTTGCTATTATATATTTTATGTTCCGCTCTATAGAAGGCAGCATGCAGGCACTAGGGTGAATATAAGCACAATATTTTGTGTGGGTCCTTCCACTCTGGTTCTGTATTGCTTTAGTATCTTGTAACTTTCTTCCCTCAGGCTCAGCCAGAGCTACCAACTAAGGCCACAGAGGTGGCACAATTTCCATAAACTGTAATGTGAATTGTCTACAGTGTAAACAATGTCAGCTAGAGTGATGTAGTACACAAGCTTTGCAACAACACTGCCAGGAGAACCCCCATAGTACCACTAGGCTACTCAAACCCTGACCAGGTCTGTCACTTCACTTCCATCTGTCCCTGTTCTCCATCCTCCCACATTTTAGAGAAAATCCTCTTTGTCATATTCACTGCTACCCGCATTCACAATTCTCTCTTTAATCAATATCATATAGGTCTTCAATATGAGGAAAATATTCTGGTTTCCAGTATACACAAATGAATTAATGATTGATGACCCTCTATGAGTAAAGAGTGACCTTTACTTGGTAGAACTTCAAAAGTGTGCAAAGTGTTTAATTTCAGGTAATGTGAGGGAAACATTTGGGAATCAGAAAGCCTTTGTACTCCATCCCCTGCCATTCTTTCTTTTTGGCTTCAGCTTTCTCATGTTGATAAAAGAATAATTTCATGGGAAATCATTGAATTTACAAAAAATCTTGTTGACTAGTGCTGATGATAGTATATGCTAAATTTAGAAAATTCTTACTACTTCATATTTTCCTACAATTTTGACATGTTACTGCATTTCTAAAATATTCTTTCATTATAAGAACCATGTTTAGTTTAATCTTATATAAAAACACTTGGTATGTTCTTAACGTGTGTGTGTTTGTGTGTGTGTGTGTGTGTGTGTGTGTGTGTGTGTGTGTGTGTGTGTGTATGGAAAACCAGGCTCTTGTGGAGCTTATGTCTAACTGGATAGGAGGTAGATAGAGTTTTGCTGTGCAGCCAATGAAAGTGATTTTTGCTAAAGAGTCAGGGAAAAAGAAATCTTAGAAAATGAGAATGAGTTACTATAGGAAAAAAAAATTGGAAGGAATATTGCACACACTAAGAATGTTCCCATAAAAAGCAAAGGGATATAAAAATCTCCCTGAGTAAGAGAAACCCATATTTTTTTTTCTCAAACATAAAATATGAGTCAGAAAGGAGCAGGTGATGAAGGCCAGCCCGATAGCACTGGGCACCGTGTGCCAAACTGATCTTCAGGCAGGGGAGTGCGAGGCCAGCTTTAGATTTCAGACAAAACACATTATGAGAGATGCGGGTATTGAAACAGAGGATAATAATTAGAGAAACAAGCTAGCAGGTTCTTTCATCTGTCTGGGGAGAAACAATGACATTCTGAACTGAGGGGGTAGCAATAGGAAAGGAGAGAATGCAAATAATAATAATAATAACTAGGAGGAAGACTTAGCCAGAGTTGCCTGAATTTGGATGATGAGAGAGGATATCCTCTACAGGAACTTGCAAGTTGGTGAGTAATAAACTCAACTGAGATAGAAAAATCGAAGAGTGGTAACTGTTGTAGGGACAGGGATACATTGAGAATAGAAGCTCCTTTCTGGAAATTTTGGAACTCTGCCATTTGCATTTCAAAGTCTGCAACTTATGCGAAAATAAAGGGCTATTTTTTATTGCAAATCATCAATGTATGGATAACAATTAAAAATCATGAGATTGTATGGGATCCTCAAAGTTTAATTTATAGAGTAAAAATGTTGGAGACAACCTGGTGGATAATCAGGATATATCTTTAGAGAAGTGAAAAACACAGTAAACGAAGAAGTGATCCTAAGAAGAAGCAAATTGAGAAGGAAATGGTGATATATGAACACATAGGAAATGCCTGATGTGATATTATTGTTGATATGTTTGAGTGCTTTATACAGATAAAGTAATGAGCTCTTGAGTACTACACAATAACCTAGTCAAGATGTAGTTTGGAATATCCACTCATAGCCACTATTAATTGGAGGGATCATAAAAGTTATCTCATTTTAATATTTTATACAACTCAGATATCACACAATTTACAGAAGAGTAAAGGCCAAAGTTCATGGAAGTAAGTGATTATCTTGAAGTCTCAATGATAAGAAATTTATGGAACTGAATTTTGGTCTTTTTCTCTCCAAAATCTAAGTTTATAACCAATAGAGTGCTTTTCTTCCTTTTCTAATTTTGACCAACATAACTTCCATTTCATGAAACAATAATCAGCTCAAATATGTATAATACCAATTAGTTGTTGCGTTATCTACTAAATTCTTTTCAATGGAGTTTAGAAAATGCCTTCACTGTTATTTAAAAAATTCTGTGGCCATGTAGCATGGTATCACAAAACATTATTTTCCTTTAAGTTTGCCTTGACTCCCTGTCTTTCTAGCTATAAAGCACAAATGGAGAGAAGTACTGTTACCCCTGAGAAAGGCCTGTAGGATATGCAGTGGTTTTCAACCTTCTGGCCCTTTAAATACAGTTCCTCATGTTGTGACCCAACCATAAAATTATTTTCATTGCTACTTCGTAACTGTAATGTTGCTACTGTTATGAATCATAATGTAAATATCTGATATGCAGGATGGTCTTAGGCTACCCCTGTGAAAGGGTCGTTCGACCTCCAAAGGGGTCGCGACCCACAGGTTGAGAAGCGCTGATTATAGAGCATAGAGCAGAAGGGGCATGAGAAGAGTAGAAAGTAAAAATAATCTGAATTAAAGCCAAGCTTTGAGGAAAGAGAACCATGAATTCCACTTAAGATCCAAAGTCCCAGTTTAAAGTCTTCAAGAGTCTTGATTTGGAAAGATTCCCTGTATATAAACAAGGAATCTCTTAAACCCAGGAGGCACATGGATAGACTTCAGGGTCAGGTTCAGAGATATCTATGAACCTCTGAAAAAATATACAAATATTTTTAATGCATGCATATTTCTGCATAGAGTGGTTGGCAAACTCATTAGTCAACAGAGCCAAATATCAACAGTACAACGATTGAAATTTCTTTTGAGAGCTAAATTTTTTAAAATTAAACTATATAGGTAGGTACATTGTTAATAACTTAATTGGGGTACTCCTAAGGCTTAGAAAGAGCCACACTCAAGGGGCCAAAGAGCCGCATGTGGCTCACGAGCCGCAGTTTGCCGACCACGGGAGTCTATCAATTGCCTTCACAAGTTACTTAAAGTGTTCCAAGACCAAAACAGTCTAAGAAATGCCAATATTAGTTATTTATTTTTTATTATGGAAAAATTTCAACATGCACAGAAATAGAGATAATAGTAAAATAAACACCTGTGCAACTAGCATCGAAATTCAAAAGTATCAATTTTGTCAATTTTATTTTCTTATCTATTCCTCACCACTTTCTGACTTTGCATTGTGTTTTATGGGAAATTTGGGGCTCCACTTGTAGTTCATAATAGTTCCTTAGTGTGTGTAGCTAGCTTTTCTGATCTCCACTGTTGGGTTTTCCAAAGGCCTCACTCCCCTCCCAATGCTCTTACAGTCAAAAACTATGAAGATGTATGGGCTACTGGAAATTTAAGGCTTTTCAAAAACCACTTCCAAATAATATTTCCATTTTTCTCTCATCTTCTGCCTGAAAAAGGTCTATATTTGCATGTATGGAGCTAGCATTGCCTATGAATCCTTAGAATGTCTTTATTTCATCTATCATCTCTCTAAAGTACAGCTGAAATTCCATTATGCCTCTCCAGAATATCTCACAGAGCTGTAAGGGATCTGACTCCTATGGGCTCTTCAGAGTCCCATATATTTCCATATACATTTGTCATGGTGACAGTACAACTGTACAAGATTACTTCTGCATTTTGGATATACTTTTTAAACATCTTAGAAAATATCGTCCAAGGATTTAGTCCAGCTAATCAGAAAGCTGCTGACTTTCACGTCTACTTTCTGTTTTCTGGCAAGTTGTACAGACTAACTGGTATACATTAATCACATACCACTCCATGGGTATTTTGCCCAAGTTGTGGTCAGCGTGAATAGCCTAAATAAGTTCTAAATATTTACTGAACCACTCAACTGGGAGGGGTCCCAATTATGAGTAAACAGGAAAAGAAATAATGGCTATTAAATGCAGAAACAATTGCAGAATTTGTTCCTTATTCATTTTCTTAAGCCTCATAAGAATGCAATTGGGCATATTTTTGTTAGTATTGTTTCCATTATTATTTTATTCTTGGAATTTTTTGCATTAAGACACTGACTCCAAGAGAAGATAAAAGTTTTAGGCAAAGTTACATTGCTTATGAAAGGAAGATGTACACTTTAAAGCAAGCGCTATCTGATTAACAAAAATGTTTTGTTTGTTTCAGTTTCACACAATGAGTCTTCAAATATCCCATGATGATCCTATTCATTTCCCCTAAACCTAATCCAGACTACCCAAAGTCCCTTCATTCTATCTCAGATTTATTAGCTTCCAGGTCAATAACAACCAATCATTGTTTTTAATTAGTACGTGCATTTGATCAGGTGACAATTATCAAATTTACCAGTTCTGATGCTTGCTTTGTGGATGACTAAGTCACCAATTGGACCATCTTTATATTACATATCTATTCTGAGAACTTCATTTACATGATCAAATTGGAAACAATCAGAAGCAGATCTATATTAGTTCTTGACAGAAATACATTCAGAACAGTATGTCTTTGTCTAGCAAGAAAAGAATAGACAGGTAGATCTCTTACTTCTCTTAGTACTATAAACTTGATAACTGGCCCTTTAACTATTTTTGCATTACAAACTGTAAAATAGGGTTGCGACAGTATACATATTAATTTCCAGAGAGTTTAGTCCAGTTACAAATGAATACTGCAAAGTATTTTTGACAACATTAAAAATTTAAATATGATTCCAAACCCTCAGGCTACTTGATTTTTAAAGTTAAATTTTCTTCTGAAATAGCAATACATGATGCCTGTCAAAAACCCAGAGCCATGATAGCTTTAGGCTACTTTCCAAAAATAAAATAGCAGCTTGTATCAGTCAGCAAAGTGCTGGTGCCTTGCTGTACATGGCCTTCTTTAATGGTTGATAATTTTTGCTGTTGAAATTTGCCTGCAACTTGGCTAGAAAAGACTGGTTCTGTGTTAACAATATGAAACAAATTATGCTCTGTCCATCAAGATGATGAAATAAGAGTGGACAGCCTGCTTTTGATAAGCAAATGGGCAAGAAAATGACTTACCCTTTCCCAATGAGCAATAAAGTCATAACCAAAATATCTCAACATGAAATGTGTCCCTACTTCATGTCCTCCTCTTGGGAAAAGGGACATGAGGGGAAAATGTCGGTGTTCACCGAACACCTATCCTGTGCCAGATATTTTACGAATGTTCCTGTTCTGGTACAGAGGCTGGTTCTAAGAGATTTTTCTTGGCTTGATAGCCTGATTGACTCAGGAGAGGGGATATAAAATTTAAAGGGGGAAAAATATTCTCATTGCGAATTGACTTTTCTGTTTTAATAAAAAATGCTTTTTAAAACTCGTTCTGTGCCTCACAGCAAGGTGATACTATCCATCCAGAGAATGTTTGCACATCTGTATGTGAACGAGGCAGGGAGGTGGGGTCTTGGTTCTCCTAAAGCTGGAGGTGGGGATGCTTCTGGCATTCAGTGGGCAGGAGCCCGAGATGATGACTTTACTGCACTGTGACAGAATGTCCAGCTCAACATGTCGGTGATACCACTCCCAACCCCAGTGAGAAACACTATTCCACATTATTGGCTAGGTATTTCTTTTATGTAAACATGAAAATAACGTACAGCTTTTAATATCATTCTCATGGTATTGAGATGACAAATGTAACAGTTGTGATCTTTTTTTAAAAATATATTTTATTGATTTTTTTTTTTTTTTTTTTTTTTTTTTTTTTTTTTTTTTTTTTTTTACGGAGAGGAAGGGAAAGAGATAGTTAGAAACATCGATGAGAGAGAAACATTGATCAGCTGCCTCCCGCACACCTCCTACTGGGAATGTGCCCACAACCAAGATACATGGCCTTGACTGGAATCGAACCTTGGACCTTTCAGTCCACAGGCTGACGCTCTCTATCCACTGAGCCAAACCGGTTACAGCAACAGTTGTGATCTTATTAGTGATAATCTGATATGAGTATGTAAAGAAGAATAGAAAAGAGTATGGAATAAAATAAACTCAGGTATCTGTTATTATCACTACTGCTACTATCATTACTGTATTTTCAATGCTTGTAACAGTTTTCAGGAAATGGAAACTAATAGTTTTCAGCTGTAGCTTCCAAAAAGATAGTTTCTTACTTACATGCCACATGGCTTCCAAAATTACCATCTTTATTTTTTATTATTTTTGTGGAAAATTTGTCATGATGTATAATAATATTCAGAAATTGTAACAGTTTAGTTAACCATAAAGTAATATATGTATATGTCCAATTCCAAAGAAAGCAGTTTCATTCTGCATGTGGCAACAAGTTCCCCTCAGATTCTTCAGTGTCATTGACAACTGCATAGAGGCCTTGGAAAGGAAGCTGAGAATAATGATGGAATGAATAGAAAGGGAAAGGAGCCACATGAGAGCAACCGAAAGTTGTTAATGCTTACTTATTCACTATTTACTTTCACAGAAAACCTTTCTTGGTTGCATAAACCACCAATTCACCCTTTGCATACTGCCAATAGGACCAGCTGGAAGCTGTTTTGTTTCTATTATTTTTCTTTCGCTTTGTTTATCCTTTTCATTTTTCAATCAAACTATATTTATTCTGTATAAAATATTTTATAACATTCCATGAATATTTCTGCAGCCGGGCTATTCCACCTCCCAGAATATCTTCAGCAACTTAGAATCAAGCTTCTAACCTAATATTTGGAGAATATTTTCTTTCTTTTTTTCAACTCTGTTGTTAACTTGTTTTTCTTTATGACGTTCTCTCTGAATATGTCTGTAAAGTACTATATTACTTCAGGTTCAGTAGCTTTCCTGAAAGAATGGCAAAATAAAACATTGGGTGCTAAAGAAAATCTCTAAACATGTACAAATCACCTGGAATATGTAGAGATCACTGAATTGAATTCTCCTCAGGTGTCTCTTAGGGGCTTAGAGAGTGGCATAACATGATCAAAGCCAGGAAGGTGCCATTTGCCTCATCAGTATTCACTCTTGTTCCAAGAATAAATGAACTCAATGCCAACGTCACCTTAATATCCCTGTCCTGTACACACACATGCATGAAGATATCTGAAGAGCCATGTGATGATTGATACACCAGCTTCTTAAACATTCCTGGAAGTAACAAAAAATAATAAATTTAAAATGTATGGGTCATTCATAACAGAATTTTTATATCATTAGATTCAATCTTGTGAGCAGGATTTAATTAGTAGTTGGGGAACTCTTAGGAACATATTAGGACACAGGGCCATTTAAAGAAAGGAAGAAATATTTCTAAGGAGAGAAAGAAGCAAAAAGGAAATCTGCAAGATTATCAACATTTTATGTCCAGGATGCCCACACTGTCTCTGTGGATTAGGTGTTTAACCAGGAAATTTTAAATGTGCTCATATTTTTACTCAATTTTAAATAAATTTCATGTCTTGATTCAAGACATTCTGGAAAATAAATGATCTTATATAATGTGCATAGTCAGCTCTAGTTTTTTTTCTGAACTCTGGATTTTTCTTAACAGGTTTACTCAGGTAGTTCTTGAGTAGTTATTTATAAAACAAATATTTATCTAAAGTGATTTATGTATTTGTTTTGTTTTCCATTACTTATATCACAATTTTAAGACTCATTCTTAGGAAGAAAATGTGTGACTCCAAGCCAAACACAGTTGTGGTTTCTGGCTTCTGACAAAAGGAAAATCTCACAGTGGTCCGGTCAGGCAGAAAGCATGCACTGAGTGCAAGGGCTGAGATATTATGGACTCAGTGTCCTTTCCTGGGTAATTATGTGTGAATATGAGTCCCTGTTCCTTGAGGAATAATAACAGTAATAAGGATGACAACAACAACACAATAATAATAATATTTAATATTATTTTTTAGTGTTTTATATGTATTTACTTATTTAGTTACAATTCCTTCTAGAAAGTTTTATTATCACCTGCATTTTATAAAGAATGACATATTTTGTCTGATCAAATTACACAGAGAATACAAACATTCAGTACTTCTGAGTATATTTTTGTGAGTGAGTTTTAGAGGACAGGCAGGACACCTGATCATTTATTCAGGAGATTGGCATTTATTCAAGATATTGGCATTGCTTGGTTTCCTAGGGCTGCCATGACTAGAATATACCACCAACTGGGTTGCTTAGGAGAACAGAAATCTATTGCCTCACAGTTCTGGAGGCTAGGAGTCAGAAATCAAAGTGTGCATAGATCCATACTCCCTCTGAAACCTGTAGCATAGTCTTCCTTGCCTCTTCTAGTTCTGTTTGTTACAATCAGCCTTTGGCATTTCTTGGCTTTTAGAGCCATCACTCCAGTATCTGCATTCATTATCATATAAGGTTCTCTCTGTGTGTCTATACATTGCTTTTCCTGTTTGTGTGCCTGTATCCAAATTCCCAATTTTATAAAGGAAATATAATCTAGTCATATCGGATTAGGGCTCAACTTAATGATCTTAACCTTAACTTGATTATATCTGCAAAAATGAAGATAAAATAAAATAAAATAAAATTCTGAGAGCTGGTAGTTAGGACTTCAACATACCTTTTTCTGGGTGACACAATTCCGCTCATAACACTTGTTATTGTGGTGAAGGAAAGTGATGCAAAGATGAATTGTAAATCTTCCCTGCCATTAAGCATCTGACAGTCTAACTGAGTAGTCATGAAAGTAATGGAAAATTACCACATAGAGCATCAAATACTTTGGCTAAGTAAAGTCCAGGGTACTATGGAGGCTGTAGGAAAATTGACAAGAAAGACAAGATGAAAAGTGCCTACATAAGTTGTGTAAAATAAACATGAATTGGTCAAGTGAAAAAGAATATGCAGAAGATAAAAGTGAGAGAGGTTGAATATGATACACTAGGAAACTTTCTAGGGTTTGTGTATGGCTGGACTTTAGGGAGTAGATGGAGATATGGAGAGAAAAGACATGATAAGAAATAAAAGAGAACTGATTTGGGACAAAACCAGAAAGGGACTTGGGTATTATTAAAATTTGTTGGATTTGCTCACACTCACAACAGGAAATTATAGATGGGTGGGGGGAAGCACTAGGCTTGGTTGGAAAGTCTGTAAGGAGGATTCTCCGAATTCAAGGCCCTGTCTGGACTTTTTCCAAACAAGTCCAAACCCCTGGGGTGTTTTACTAGAATCTCTATGTTTATTCTTTAGACCCAACCTTGTAGAAGCATGTACTTTCTCAAGGATACTTACTCTGCTGGTAGTATCTAATAGTTAATTTTAGTTCAGCTGCTGTTACAATAAAAGCCTAAGGAGGCAGGTGAACCTGGCTTCTTGGTTGCTATTAGCCAAGCAGTCCCTTAGCCTCTCTTTCATAGAAACATGTGTCAAAATAATCCATTCATCCATCTCTCAAGGTCTGCTGGTCAGCCCCAGCAGGTGGGTTTTTAAGCTGGCGAGTCACCTATTGAAATATGTGTGGGATGAAAAGAATAGGACATAATGATCAATAGATGTGATGGAGAGAAAAATAATAATAATAAAACAATGGAAAGAATAATCCTTGATCTCTAGTTTAGACAACTGGTTAGGGGACTGGGTCACAGCCAATATGCGAACTTTAGCCACAAGATCTCATTAGGAGAGAAATGATAATGAGTTCAGTTTGGGACATTTCAAAAACTCTGACATGCCTGAGATGTCCACAAGTTAATCTGTGGAAGAAGTCGTTGAATCTGCACGTCTGGAATGTGGCTGAGAACTACATATGGAAATCATCCACATGTAGGAACAGGGAGATCACCAAGGGGAACTTAGCAGAGAGAGAAGAGGAACATAAAGACCATAATTCAACCCTGGAAGCTAGCAACTGCTTAAAGGTTAGACTATAGATTCCCAAGCTTTTCAACATTTGGCACACAGTGAAAATTAACATTTGTTTACACAATACATGACCAGCATCTGCTCTGTGGGGACTCCTGCTGTCCCACACCCACAGTCAATTCTGTAGCAACAATATTCCTAGCAAAACTGTAACCCAAGTGTATGCCACTGAAATGCCTACTATGAAGCTCTCAGAAAAAGGTAAGCTTAACAAAATGTTTAGAGAGAGAAGATAAAATTCCAGAAAGAGTGATGAACTGGAAGACCATGAAAAGATTAAAAAAAAGGAGAAATTATTTACATGTTAATGCCACAGAAAGTTCAAGATAATGCCTTTAAAGTGCCTTTAGCAGCTAGGTGTCAGGACTAACCAGCAGACCCTGAACGATGGATGAATGGATTACTCTGGCACATGTTTCTGTGAAAGAGAAGCTAAGGGACTGCTTGGCTATAGGAGCAAAAAGCCCTGTTCACCTGCCTCCTTAGGCTTCTATTGTAACAACAGCTTGAACTAACATTAACCATTAGATACTATCAGCAGGGTAAGCATCCTTGAGAAGACACATGCATCCTTTAAGCAAGGATGTTTTTAAATCTAAACATAAAACTTCCAGTAAAACACCCGGGTGCTCAGACTTGTTTGGAAAAGTCAAGACAGGGTCTGTCACCTTTTGCAAGAATCCCCTAGAGGCCTCTAAACTTTTGGAGAACCCTTCTTACAGACTTTCCAACTAAGTCCCATGCTTCCCCACATATTCCCCTTTTTTGTTTTTGCTGGCTGCAGAAGACAGAGGGAGGTGGCAAATTTTCTGCTTTGGAATGTCGGGGTTCATGAAGCTCATTCACTGCCCCAGTTCTGATTTTGTAGACTATAAGAAAACAAAGAAAATTACAATGACAGCAATAGTCTAATTAAGAAGACAGGGTGTTTGAAAACATTTTATCTTGCCTTCTAGCAAGGTGTAGGTTTCAGGATTATAAAGGGGAAGAGGCTAGGGTGAGGGAACGTAGCTACATAAGGCCAGGGGTCTGTGTACATCAGCTATTGTCAGGCAATGCGATGATGTTGATGACACAATGCTTTGACTCCTGCTGGGTCTGTCTGACCATGCTTATCTGTTCTGTTGCTGGATTCACAGCTGAGTCACCTCCCTAACTACTTCACACAGGCATTGAAAAGGAAACTTTAAGAAAAACTTAACCCCCTATTCACATATAAGTATATATGTTCTAAGATTTAAAATAATATGATTACTTTTAGATTAATTCAGGTACTCTATCTATTAGATTTATTATTTAGTACACTTACAATTCCTTTTAAGATTTCTTTTTATAAACCTTCTAATATTTTATAAACATTCTTATAAAGAACTGGAAGCATCAAGTTCAGACTACTCTTTCTAGTAGTAGCTTTGTTATTCAAGGAAGGAAAGAAGCCAAAGATCATATATGCATAACCCAGAGCCACAGAGAACAGTGTGGTGAGTGATGGGCAGAGGAAAGGGGGGGTGGGGGCTGGGTGGCAGTGGGCAAAGCAGGGTAAAATGGGGGCATCTATAAATAGCGTCAACAATAAAAATTAAGTTAAAAATAAAATAAGAATAGAAAATTTCATAAAAGATTTTTAAAACATCAAAGCAAAGATTTAAGTTAGGAGTGTTTTGAGTATAATTATATACTGAAGAAAATAAGCCAGAGGAGAGGGAAAGAGAGAGATTATGATTTTAGATGAGAGAAGAGATCATCAATAAGTTATGGAGGCAAGCTCTGATGGCCTTGGGGTTCAGGTAAGGCTACTAACTTTTAGGTATTTGAAAAAAGTGTGTTATAGATGGTGTCAATATATGGAGAAGAGGAAACCATTAACCAGGAACCAAAGTGTGCAATAGATGTAGAAAAGAGACCTAGAAGTCAATAGATGACAAAAACTAAGTGTAAAAGAAGGCACTATCAATGGAGGATGCAGTCTTTAGGAGAGGGTGACAACAAATCAGTCTGGAAGAAGATATCAAAACTCTCAGCTTGCTAACTTTGGTTCTGGATACTCTTTGGTGGAGTTTGAGAAAAAAGTCACCATTAAAAAAGTCTCCTGAGTGAAAAGATGGAAATCAATGTTTAAGAATCACCTGTAAATTATGAATGGATAAGAGAGAGAGAGATTTGAGGAGATGATTGTGTCAATAGATATTCTGAGTTTGGGCACTGCTAGGAGTTATCAAAGGACTAAAGGTTCTAACATCAGTCAAAGCACCCTTGAACAACTTGATGTAAGCTATGGACTTGTCATATGTTGTCTTTAGTATGTTAAGACTAGAGACCTGGTGCACAAACTTTGTGCACTTGGAGGGGGGGGGCCTCCCATGGTCCAGCCTGCACCCTCTCACAGTCCAGGACCCTTTGCTCCTTACCACCCATCTGCAGTGGAGGCAGGAGAGGCTCCCACCACCACCACTGTGTTCGCCAGTCATGAGCTCAGGTTCTGGCTGAGCAGCACTCCCCCTGTGGGAGTGCACTGACCACCAGGGGGCATGTCCTATGTTGAGCATCTGCCCCTACTGGTGAGTGTGCATCATAGTAATTGGTCATTCTGGTCTTTCCACTGTAACAATCACTTAGGCTTCTATTATATAGATATGTTCTCTCTAGATCTACTTTGTTGAGAGTTTTTATCATTAATGGATATTGACTTTTGCCAAAAGCCTTTTTTTGCCATATGTGACAAGCCCATGGCTAACATCATACTCAATGGTGGAAAGCTAAAAGCTTTCCTTCTAAGATCAGAAAAAAATAGAGATGCCCAGTTTTGCCACTTTTATTCAAAAGAATACTGAAATTCCTAGCAAGAGAAATTAGGCAAGAAAAAGAAGTAATAGGCATCCAAATTTATAAGGAAGAAGTCAAGCTTTCAAACAACATCTTTCTACTAATGTTATTGCATAAAACACCACCAAAAAACTGCTAGAAGGAGTAAAAAAAAAACAAACAAAAAACAGTCAACTTGCAGGATACAAAATCAATATACAGATATCAGTTGCATTTCTACTAAAAAATAAAAAAGACAGAACTAAAGAATTTCGGTTTCTATCTCAGACTTACTTAATCAGAATCTGCTTTTTAACTAGATCCCCAGGTAATTCCAAAGCACATTAAAGTCTGATGAGTCCTACTCTAAAAGCAATTTCTTAGAGCTAAAATTGCTTAGAGCTTAAAATGTTTATTGTTGTTATTGTTGTTGTTTTGTAAGCACACAGTCTCTAGGGCACACTAGGTACTTGACTACCTTTGGTAGAAACAGGCTTCTGAGCACCAATGATTTAGAACTATAAATAGGTTGTTACAGAATAGTCATGGATATGTAAAGTACAGCATAGAGAATATAACCAATAAAACCAAGAGTATTCTGATGATGATCTGTGGTGTCAAATGGATAGGAGATTTATTGGAATGATCATTTAGTAAGTTATATAATATCTGATCACTGTGGTGTACACCTGAAATTAATATGGTATTGTATGCCAATTATAATTGAAAAACTTAAAATGTCATTTTAAGAAAGAAAGAAAACAAGCTGCATTATCAGCATAGGTGCTCAGGTAGCAGCCTCTGCCTAGCTGTGTGAGAGATCTTGAGAAGTCTATGAGGTAAAGGAAGATAGTGAGATGATGAAGGGATAATAGTGTATATTTATGTGTGTGTGTGTGTGTGTGTGTGTGTGTGTGTCTATATTTGTTTGTGAGTGTGTTTTCTTTCCTTTACATCCTCCCCAAAATTTTGTGTAGGTTTCAGTAATGACCTGTAGGGAGAACTCCATCTGCTGTAGAGTAGATTTTTTAAAGCCACTGTTCAAATTTCTGACAAAGGGTGTGGCCTCAAGAAGACTCTTGGGGCACATAAAGTGTAGCAAGGTGGTGGGACATGTCCCCATAGAATTTCTTCTGTGTGCATAGTGCACTTCTTTTTAAACTGACCTCAGGGCATCTATTTGAAAAGGCTCCTTGAATGTTAGGAGAAAAAATGACTTCATAGATAATCTTCTCAAGCAAGAGTAAATCTTAAACAAACTAAGTATGTCTTGTCACCAGAACTAGCATAGGTTGGTTCCAGAGGAGAAGGGGTCATCTAAATGCCTTGGCATTGGAAAATAAGCCCTCTGTCATATCTTGGTATTTTAACTGCCTTATTCATAAAAGAGAGAAACACAAAGTTGGTGAGGTTTTTAAAATTTGAAGTTTGATGACATAAAAACAGACATATGTATATCAATGAAACAGAATAGACAGCCTAAAAGTAAACCCTACCAATATATGTTCAACTCCTTTATTACAAAGGATCCAAGAATACACAATAAGGAAATAATAGTCTATTCATAAGTGGTGTTGGGAAAACTGGAGAGCCATGTGCAAAAGAATGGAACTGGAACCCTATCTTATATCATACACCACAATCAACTCAACATTGATTGAAAACTTGAATATAAAACCTCAGACCAAAGAACTCCTGGAAGAAAACATAGAGAATAAGCTCTTTGGTATTGAACTTGTCGATTATTATTTTAGATTTGTCACTAAAAGCAAGATATCAAAGAAAAAAATAAACAAGTGAAACTAAATCAAGCTAAAATGTTTCTGCACAGCAAAAAAAAAAATCAACAAAATGAAAAGACAACCTTTAGAATGGGAGAAAAAGTATTTGTAAATTATATACCTGATAAGGAGTTAATATGTAAAATACATAAAAGAAACCCATAAAAGTCAATAGTAAAAAAACAAATAATCCAATTTGAAAGTAGGTAGAGAAACTGAAGAGGCACTTTTCCAAAGAAGGCATACAGATGAACAACAGGTGCATGAAAAGGTACTCAATGTCACTAATCATCCAGGCATTACAAATCAAACCACACTGAGATATCATATCACTGAGATGTTAGAACTATTATTATCAAAAAGATAAGAAATAAGAGATATTGGTGAGGATGTGGAGAAAATAAGGACCCTGAATAACCACAGCAATCCTGAGAAAGAAGAACAAAGTTGGTGCGATCATAATACCAGATATCAAGCTATATTACAAAGCCACAGTTCTCAAAACTGCCTAGTATTGGTACAAGAACAGACATATAGACCAATGGAACAGAACAGAGAAACCAGAAATCGACCCAAGCCATTATGCTCAATTAATATTTGACAAAGGAGGCCAGAGCATACAGTGGAGTCAAGACAGTCTCTTCAATAAATGGTGCTGAAAAATTTGGTCAGATACATGCAAAAAATGAAACTAGATCACCAACTTACACCATACACAAAAACAAACTGAAAATGGTTAAAGGACTTAAATGTAAGACGGGAAACCATAAAAATCTTAGAATAATCCATAGGCAGCAAAATATCAGACATATATCATAGCAATATCCTTACTGATACAGCTCCTAGAGCAATGGAAACTAAAGAAAAAATAAACAAATGGGACTACATCAAAATTAAAAGCTTCTGCACAACAAAAGAAACCATCAACAAAACAACAAGAAAGCCCACTGCATGGAAAAACATATTTTCCAATGTAATCCTATATAATAAAGAGCTAATATGCAAATGGAATCACTCCCTCACACCCTCGAGCCCTCGCACTCTCATGCCCTCGTGCCCTCGTGCCCTCGTGCCCTCTCACCAGAACTGCTCAGATACTCAACACTGGGAAGAGAGGAATGGTGGCCATCCAGGCACAAATGAGCTCACGAGAGAGGAATGGGGACCAGCCAGGTTGCGGCCTGGGAGAGGGACAAGCCACCTGCCCTGTGGTCCCAGGTGCCAGAGGCTGCGCCTGCACCTGCGGCCCAAGAGAGGGACAAGCCACAGTCCCCTGCGGCTGTGGCTGGCCCAGGCAAAGCTGGCCTGGGTCCTGGGTGCCTGTGGCTGGCCAGAGGGAGGGAAGCCTGGGTCATGGATGTGGGATGAGGCAGAGGTGGTTAGGGGCAATCAGGCCAGTAGAGGAGCAGTTAGGGGTGATCAGGCAAGCAGGCAGAGGTGGTTAGGGGTGATCAGGCAGGCAGGCAGGTGAATAGAGATCAACAAAAGGGCTTGTATGCATGCATATTAGCATAACCAATGGACACAGACACTGGGGCAGTGGGGACTTGCTCTAGCCGGTGGGAGTGGCCAGGGGAGGGGGTCAATTGGGAAAAAGGAGACGTATATAATACTTTAAATAAATAATAATGATAATGATAATAATAATAATAATAATAATAATAATAATAATACAGTGGTCCATTTACACAATGGAATATTATGTGGCTATAAAATGAAGGATCTGTTACCCTTTGCAACAGCATGGATGGGCCTGGAGATTATTATATTAAGTGAAATAAGCCACTCAGAGAAAGACAAATTACACATGATCTTACATATATGTGCAATCTAATGAACAAAATAAACTGACTATCAAAATAGGTCCAGAGACATGGATACCTGGAACAGACTGACAGATCTCAGAGGGAAAAGGTGTGGGGGGATAGGAAGACATTAATCCAAGAGCATATATGCATAAATGCATAGCCCGTGGACACAGATAATAGTGAGATGAAGGCCTGGGTTGGGGGTTAGTGGCAGGGGGACAAAGTGGGGGTGGGGGTGGAACTGGTGAATGGGGGGCATCTGTAATAATGTCAACAATTACAAAAATAATGAATGAATAGGAAAGGAAGCTCAGAAATGTGACATTTCATCACCATGTACATATCTAGTTAAAAACACAGCAGGGTACAGTGAGAAATTATGTCTTTGAAATGTGAAAGACAAATACTGTATGATCTCACTAATATGTCTAATCTACAAAAAATATTACAAAGTTATAGAAACATAGAACACATGGGTGACTGACAGGGAGAATAAATGGATGGGGAGAGAATAAATGGATGAAGGGATTCACAAGATACAAAATTCCAGTTATAAGTTACAAGATAAATAAGTTCTTGAGATTTATTGTACAGCATACTGACTATAGTTTTTAAAAGTAAAATTAATTTGAATTTGAAGATTGAACCCGTGTCAGAACGCCTGTTCTGGTGTGGGACTCAACAGCAGTTCCAATAACTGTAAAGAATAAAGAGAGCATGTGTCCTTTTCTGTCATTTACATTAAAATAGGCGAATGCAAAATTATTAGCAATAAAACTATACTTTAATACATTTCCATGAATTAGAAGCTGTGCTTACCCCAAAGCAGTTGAAGTTCAAAGCCTAGGCAAATTATAGTGTGTTTTTTCTGTTGACTAAATTCCCCACATCATTATTATGCTAAATTGGAGGGTGGAAAGACAAATAAAGCTTAAGCTTCAGAATGTACCTTTACTTAACTCAAGGGAGAATTTTGAGCAAGAGGAACCATATTCAAGACCTCCCCTCCATTGTGCTAGTGCCTGTTATAAAAGAAAATATATATTTAAAGGTCACAGTGATCCACTTTAATCATGTTTTGAATGCCTTTTTTTTCTCAAATTTAGTTGAGCTACTTTCTTTAGTTCTTTTTTTCAGGTTATATGTATTTCTGTGTATATGTCTGTATTTTCTAATATTTTGTTTGATTTGAATGTTGTTCCAAAGGATCAGATATCTTTTGAACTATTATTTTGATTTTCATAGTGAACAATAAATTAGATTGGAGTAAGATTCAATCAGCCCATATTGCAGGCAATGTGCTAAATACACCTTCATTTACTTGACTCCCGCCATATCTAGGCAATGGATTTTATTTATGCCCATGAATGATTTTCCTGAAGTAGCTGGTAAATTAAAGAACCAAGAGTCCAATACCTTTTTCACTATAGCAAACCTGACCAGGAGTTCAACTGAAGGACTTGTATGCATGCATATAAGCACAACCAATGGACACAAGACACTGAGGGGGGGTGGGATGAGGGCATGTGCCAGGGGGTAGGGGAGGCTGGGGGAAGGTCAATGGGGGAAAAAAGAAGATATATGTACTACTATCTGTAATACTTTAAACAATAAAATTAAATTAAAAGAAAAAGATTATGTAAGTTTCAAGTATACAATTATGATATATCATCTGTATATTGCATTGTGTGCCCACCACCCAAAGTCAAGTCTTCTTTTTAAGTCTTTAGGCCATTTGCGTTTTTTCAGCATTAAAATACAAGTTAAAATAATTTTGAAGAATCATAATTTTTTGGACACAGTGAAATATACCAAGTGAGTTCAATAGCGTTTTTGAGGACATAGACATGTGTGTGCATACACTCATACACACCTCGCCCTGGGTGTGTTTGGCTGCTGGTGGCTAGTCAAAGAGGAATGTTGTAAAAAGCATATAAATTGTTTTTAAGAGTGATCACTTTGCAACAGGAAGGGTTTTACTTGCTCTTGTTCTCTCTCTTTTTCTTTCTTTTAAACAAAGGAGAGGTTGTTTATAGCAGCTGAGATTTATTTTGTAACACATCATTAAAATGATCCAAGCCAGACCATTCAAAAGAGCCAATTTGTTAGGTAATGATGAACTTGTGATACACAGAAGCCAGACAGGTTATTCTGCTGATTCAGTCAGGTTTTTTAGGTCTTGTAGGCACATATTTTTCTCCTAAGTTAAAAATTTTAAAAGCAATTAAAATATAAAGGCAAATATTCTAAAATTCCAAAATAATAGGCATGCTTCGAAACGTATTTCTCTCTGCATCAGGGAATTTAAAATGGTATTGGAAACAGACTAAATGTCAGTGGTAATTTTAAAATGCACTGCATGTCTAGTTTAATTTTTACACCATGTTACTAACTTTGATAGTATAGATTGTATATTTTCTAAATATATTGGGAAAAGGCAACTGACTATTCAAAGTGTCATCTCTAAGTTCATTCCAAATGCTACTTTCGCATAAAATAATAAAGACCATGCACCTACATACTTAACATTGGCACTTTAATGCAAACATCTGCTGTCTCTAGTGCTTGGAAAAAACTTCAAATATGTAGTACCTTGTGTGCATTCTCTTTTCTCTTCCTGCCAAAAGATGGATTCTACCATGTTCTGCTCCTAGACACCAGCCATGTCACCAACTCTTATGAGAAAAGATGTTCCTTAATTTAGACCTTGAGGGAGAAAAATTGTTTTACTTCATCTTTAGTAAGGATTTCATTTGTAAAGGTTCCTATCAATTGAAACACACTGAGAAGACAATGAATGAACATTGCAGCAAAGCACTGTGGCAGAAGGAAATTAGGCAGTGGCAGAGAATGGAAACGTTGGGATTTGCCATCTGTGTACACACAAATCCATTCACGATCATAAAATCTTCTTCACAGTTCCATCATTGGTTAAAGGTCATCTGTCTATTTGTAGTCAGCCCAACCCTCCTTCTATTTAAGAAGATAGAGCTCAAATCATGAAATGAATGAAGATGTCTCAGAATATGATTAAATTAAATTTCTCAAAAAGAGAGTGGATATGAAATCATAAAACCTACTGAGAGAGAAAGAGAGAGAGAGAGAGAGAATCCAAGGCAGCTATCGAAGTTCAACTTTAGCTTGCTCATTATTCTGTTCTTAACAGTCCCTGCCTTCCTGTTTCCACAGGTACATGAAAAACTTCAGAGAGAGAAGCCCACGGGGCAACAGGTGAGGGGCACAGCGGGATCCTCTGAAAGGTACTAATGGTGAGATAGAAACTTGATGTTCTGATTTTAGAAAGAACAGCATTAACCTGAAATCTCAGGAATACTTTTCTGGTTCCTTTTTACTTTAACATACATTGATAATCACAATGAGCTTTTTTTAATTTGGCTGTTGTAGTATATAGAAGTTCCAGAACCTTCCATTGTCTTTTTAATATATGTCATTAAAGTTAAATTATTCTGCAGTTAAACAGTTGAGTTTTTAGATATTTGTGATAAAATTTAGTATTTAGTCTTATTAAAATTCACCTTGGTTTACTGAGCCCAGTTGTTTTAAAATGCAACAAATTTGTTTATCCACGGTTTCATAGCATACACATTATAGTATAAATTCGCTAAGAGAGAGGGGAAAGGGAGAGGATGAAAATAAGTACTTTAGCATTTGCATTGGCATTTTAAAGATAAGAAGGATTTTGAGAAATGAACATCACAGGGAAAGTTATACTTTTCCCTTACCCTACTGTATTCTTTGCTTCTAGCTCTCATCTTTGTCTCTAATGCCTACCAAAACTTACCTTACCCATAATGGTCACACTGGTGTGACAAGAAAAACAAAAACATACAATGTCAACACCACCACCAAAAAGGGTTATCTGTATAATTTCACATTATGTTGTACACTAAGTGAATTTGAGAAATTCAATGCCGAAACCGGTTTGGCTCAGTGGATAGAGCGTCGGCCTGCGGACTGAAAGGTCCCAGGTTCGATTCCGGTCAAGGGCATGTACCTGGGTTGCGGGCACATCCCCAGTAGGGGGTGTGCAGGAGGCAGCTGATCGATGTTTCTCTCTCATCGATGTTTCTAGTTCTCTATCTCTCTCCCTTCCTCTCTGTAAAAAATCAATAAAATATATTTTAAAAAAAAAGAGAAATTCAAAACAAAAGGAAGTAACTTGATTTGTAAAATAAAAGTCTCATCATAAACAAGGGAATAAAAGGTACATAACGTTCAAAGAATGGCTAACAACTCTCTCAACAAGGACAATGATATCACCTACCCATCGCTAACCCCTATGCAATTTATTGCAAAAAGCGAGGATTTAAGGGAGTCAAGGGTTTATTGGTGTCAAGATAAATGGAATGTATTTCTGACCCTTGACCTTAGAAGCAAGGTATGGTCAATATTCTGCAAATTTTCAGCCAGACCCAACAAAGAAGAATTATTTTGCTCCAAATGCCATTATCAACTCAAGTGGAGAATAATAAGCATAGTTAAATGACTTCTTAAAAAATAAATTTTTAAGAAGTGTGAGAATGTGTGGCAGAACCAAGACTCAAATTCTGCCTGGACAGATTATACAGAATGTTCACTTCTTAAAGCTTTAAGTTTCTTTATTGTTTGTAAGATTCTTTATTGTTCGTGCACCAGTGGGGTCCCTTGGCCTGGCCTGTGCCCTCTCACAATCCAGGACACCTTGGGGGATGTCAGAGGCCTGGTGCATGGATTCAGCCCAATCCCCACAAGCCAGCCCGAGGGACCCCAACTGTGCAAGAATCTATGCACCAGGCCTCTAGTATGCATATAATACCTTTGAATAATTTCTTCCCGCCTCCCCCTCCCCTCTTCTCTCTGAGATTCATCAGTCTGTTTCATGTTTCCATGCCTATGCATTGAGCGTCTGCCCCTGGGTGGTCATTGCACATCATAACCAGTTGAATGGGGTCGAACAGTCGAAAAGTTGAACAGTTGGACAGTCGCTTAGGCTTTTATATAGAGAGACTAGAGGCCTGGTGCACAAAAATTGTGCACTGGGGGGGGGGGTCCCTCAGCCTGGCCTGCGCCCTCTCACAATCCGGGACCCCTCTGGTAGGGTCCTTAGGCCTGGCCTGAGATCAGGGCCTATCAGGGCTTTCCTTCCCATGGCTGCAGGCAGCTGGACCCACCCCCACCACTGCCACTGCTTGCCATCTGTGCAGCGCTGCCCCCCTCCCCTGCCACCGGTGGCCTCCCTCTGCAGGTGACAGGCTGGAGTGCGATGACTTGGCTGGCCTGGGCCTCCTTCTTTCTTTGCTGCGGGGCAGGGCCAGCCCTGTGAGGGCCTGTCTGCCTACCTGATCACCTCTAACTGCTTGCCTGCCTACCTGATCACCCCTAACTGCTTTCTGGGGGCAGGGCCAGCTATGTGAGGGATAACATGACTACCTGATTCCCCTTAACCACTGGCCTGACTACCTGATCACCCCTAACCACTTGCCTGTCTGGTTGATCACCCCTAACCACTTTGCCTGCTTGCCTGATTGCCCCTAATTGCTTGCTTGGGGGTGGGGCCAGCCCAGTGAGGGGCTGTGGTGGTCTGGTCTCTGGTCATTCCAGTCATGATGCCTCTGGCCTTTTATTATATAGGATATTGTAGAACTATATTTACTTTCAATTTTGCATTTATTTTCCATGTTGCTTGTTTGGCATTTAACGTGTGCTAACCAGTTGTGTCTCATTCTAGGAATTTAGACAATGTCAGAAACTGAGAATACTGTGTGTTTGGGCATGGAAATTTTCAAGGATATAAACAAAATGTCATTTTACCACATAAACTGCAAAATCTCTGGGGACAAGCTTATGTCTATTATTTTGTTATTACTTTAATTCAAAGCACAATGACTTAACTGATTTTGAGGAAGTTAATAGGAAAGTGTTTATTTGTGTAGGTCAAAGAGTATTTTCTTTGTAAAGTATAATTATTATTATCCTCTCTAATAAGATTATGTCACTAGACAGGATTCTGTAGAAAATATTCCTAAATTCAAGATTGATAACATAAATGCTGAGGTAATTTAACAAGTTCCTGAAATACTTGGATTCTGCAGATTACTTAAAAAAAAAAGATAACTAGAATGCATGCCTACAATTATTTCAAAATAAAAAGAGTTAAAAATACATATAAATAAGAAAATAGGCTTTCTTTTAAAATATATTTCTTGGTGTATAAACATGCGGATAAGCATACTCAATACACTGGGATTTATGATGTGTTTGAGTATCTGCCAAGGATTTGAAAGTAGGGCTGCATTTTCCTCTTTCTCCATTGATTAATTTACTAGGTGACATTGAGCAAATCTCTCTTTTCCTTTTCTATATGTCAGTGGCTTCACCTCCACTAATACATCTTTGAGCCAGGGACATGACAATCTGTACCTCCAGGTAGTAACAAAAAACATAATAATTTTTAGCAACAGAGGAACTGTACTTTTTATTTGATTATCAAAAATATCCCTTTGCCCTAACCAGTTTTGCTCAGTGGATAGAGCATCAGCCTGCGGACTGAAAGGTCCCAGGTTCGATTCCAGCCAAGGGATGTACCTTGGTTGCCGGCACATCCCCAGTAGGAGGTGTGCAAGAGGCAGCTGATCAATGTTTCTCTCCCATCGATGTTTCTAACTCTCTACCCCTCTCCCTTCCTCTCTGTAAAAAATCAATAAAATATATTTTTTAAAAATATCCCTTTGAGTGTTTTGAGGAAGTTGGGATTTGTTTAGTAAAGGTTGGTTTTGGTTGCTTTTGTCTTCATTGTATGAATTAGTACACTGTACAAATTTAAATGACTGAGAAGACTTGTTCTAGATCAGTTCTGCAGACAGTCCTCCTCCTTCATGTTCGATGCTCCTTTCTTCCATTATAACATGACCTCGAGATTCCCACAGGGATCCCAGTAAGCCAAAGTCATAAATTTGGGAAGAATGCCATTTTTTTCTGTGTAGATCTCTCATTAATCACCTGTATCAATGTTCTATTGGTCAAGTGTAATTTACAAGGTGAACTAAACAGAAAATTAAGAAAGGAGCAAAAATGAATAAGAAAAAGCAAATAGATGATGTATATAGAACCTCTCTTTATTGTCTTCTTTCTCGGACCTATTTCCACTTTTTAAATTAATAGCATACAGTTGTGTTAGTTCTTTAAATAGAGCCTCAGGTACCGTTATGCTTTTTCTTTTTTCTAAACCACACTGATATTAAAAATAAACTAACAACATCACATACACACAAATAGAAAAGCCTAAAACATGTTTAAAGACACAATTCAACAGGACAGATTATGTCAGTCCCCTGCGATGGATCTGCTGTAACTTCCAGAGAAAAATCAGTGCAAGCAAGAGTGGTGGTGAACTGGAAGAAAACAAACCTTATGTCTGTGAAGTTCTGGGCACAGGAGCTCAGTTTGTGATGAGAAAGTAACATCACTTGAAATATTCAGAATAATGTTGTTTCCCATGAAATTTTGGTTATAGTCCTTACTCCACTTTTATGGGAACCCATCGGGGATATCCAGTATAACCACTAGAACATTTCTCATTTTTATACTGAAAGCAGGTCAATAGAGCTAAGATTACATATTTATTTCAGGCAACTTCTGATTCTATGTGAGGTGTGTAAGTGCTAAAGACTTTGTGAATCATACTTTGGGCATTGTGGGTGGTAAAGGGAAATCACTCAATATATGAATAATCCCATTTCAAACAGAAAACAATGGCTAGAACTCAGAAGGGAGGAGCAATTACACTACCCCTGAATCAGGGCTTTCAGGAAAGCATAGTACCAAAATTTGTGGCATAGACAGAAAAACTATTTTGGTGGTAAGAAAGAAAGGCTTTGTATATACATCCAGGCTAGCTCGGGGCCTAGGGTAATAGATTTGCAGTATACTTAAAGGTGAGAGGTAATAGGGAAGGAAATGCTACATGCAAACTTCCCCTACTTTATAATCTTGCTTCCAGGTGGCCTAGAGTGAAAAGATTCTTTGGGATAATTATGAACTTTGGGCAGAGTCTCAATACAGTATTTGTTATATTCCTGTTTAAAAACAAACAAACAACTGTGCAATGAACATTTGAAATAAACCTTTAAAGTAAGCTAAATTCATTTTAATGTATATTAAAATTTTGAATCAAAAATATATAAATTGTAAATTTGTTGACTCTTTTTTATTTCATATCTATGTACTCTAAGGGTTTGAATTAAAAATGTTATGTGTACATCTACTAGTAAAGCTCATTGTTTATAAATATTTAATTAATCCCACATGTATTTACTGTCATAAATCAAAATGTAGAAAGATGAAAGGTACTTATTATTAAACACATAATAGGGTTGAACAACCAGTCTCTTTATATTAACCCAAATCCCTGGCTAACATCAGAACTCCTCAATTATGCCCACATGATATAGCAGGCTTTGCCAATGCTGAAATTTACAAACAGATTTCACAAATCTTTTTGAGTAAGTCTCTATGGTGGCTACTTCATAGAAGTTAGCAATAAAAATGTACTTAGTTTTTTTTTATTTTAAGACACATAGAAAATCCAAAAATGTTAGAACTATCTAACTAATCAAACTGAAAGATTTGGAGTAAAAAAACACACAGAATTTATCCATTTCCTTCACTACTTAAAAATAAATCTTCAATGGCTACTATTTTGAGCATTTTGTTAACTTTTCACTGAGTAATTTTGCTAATTTTTTTCCTTTGCAATTCTTTAGAAACAATCTCCCCTTTCAACCACCAACTTCTTAATCAACACTCTGATCACTTTAAGCCATAATTTTTACCTGAGCATATTTCTCAGTCTTTTATTACATCAGAGTATATAAAAAATCACTTCCATTCAATGTCTCACTTATTAAAATATTTAAAAGTATTGTTCATTGTTGAAAAATTGATAGAATATAGAAAAGAATAAAGAACATACAATCACACAAACTTTCACAGCAGGAAAAATTAGAGTTCAAATTTGGTTTATTTCTGTTCAAAATTCTCTAAAAATAAATTTACATTTATAGAAATATTTATCAAAATTGGGATTGCTTTTATTATATGGTAATCTGATTTTTCTTAATTTATCAATAAATCAAGTTCATTTTTCATGTGTTAACCATTATTTAAGATGTTTCAATAGCTTTGAGTTATTTCAACATATGGATGTATCTAAGTTACTTAACAATTCTTATTGTTTAGACATACAGATTGTTTCAAATTTTTTACTACTGTAAAGAGCAAAGCAATAATCTTATATGTACATAATTTTTAGTCTTCTGTAATAAGTTCTTTGAAGAACTGTTAATTAGGTCTGAGGTTATAAACATTTTAAAATTTTATTTATTTTAAATATGTTTTTATTGCTTTTCGAGAGAGAGGAAGGGCGAGGTATAGAGAGATAGAAACATTGATGAGAGAGAAACGTTGATCAGCTGCCTCTTGCATGACTGCTACTGGGGATCAAGTCTGCAACCTGGGCATGTGCCCTCAATGTGAATCAAACCAGTGACTTCTTGGTTCACAGGTCAATGCTCAACTATTGAGCCAGGCAATAAACTACTTTTGAAGATTTTATACTAGAGGCTGGTGCACGAAACTCATGCATGGAGGGGGGGGGTTCCCTCAGCCCAGCCTGCACCCTTTCCAATTGGGGACCCCTTGGGGGATGTCCAACTGCCGGTTTAGGCCCTATCCCTCAGGGTTTGGGCCTAAACCGGCAGTCGGACATCCCTCTCACAATCTGGGAAGGCTGGCTCCTAACTGCTCAACTGCCTGCCTGCCTAATTGCCCCTAACTGCCCTCCCCTGCCAGCCTGATCTTGCCCCCAATGGCCCTCCCCTGCCAGCCTGATCTTGCCCCCAAATACTCTCCCCTCCTGGCCTGGTTGCCCCCAACTGCCCTCCTTTGCTGGCCAATTTGGTTCTGATTGGTCAGTTCCTATGCCAGTCACCGTCTCTGGGCCTATCAACAGGGCCTGATGAGAAAGGTTGGGCTTATCAGCAGCCCTGGTGGAGGCCTGGAGAGAAATGGAGGCGTGACTCCTGGCCAGACTGGGAGAGAAAGAGAGAGGTAAGTGCTGATCAAAAGCTGCCACAGAGGCAATGGATCAGTCCCTGCTTCTCTCTTCAGGCCTCTCTCTGGCCCTGATTCACAGCAGTCATTGATGGGGTACCCCACCTGCAGCAGAAGCAGTCAGTTTATGCTGTTCATTAGATTCCATAAATGAGTGAGATCATATGATATTTATCTTTCTCTGACTGGCTTATTTCACTTAGCATAATGCTCTCCAGTTCCATCCATGCTGTTGCAAATGGTAAGAATTCCTTCTTTTTTACTGCAGCGTAATATTCCATTGTGTAGATGTACCACAGTTTTTTAATTCACTCATCTGCTGATGGGCACTTAGGCTGTTTTCAAATCTTAGCTATGGTAAATTTATGAAAATAAATATGCTATACGAAGAAATATGTCAACATAATTGTTTTAGGCAGAGATAGTTTACTTGACACAAGGCTCTCTTCTGAGAATATTGTATGAAACCATTTGAATAGTACCTCCTGTTTCAATGAATAACATTTTTCTAGAAGAACCTTTGTCCCAAAGCTGATCAAGTACAGCTTTTGCCTCTTCTGACCTGTGCATACCCACCACTTCCTCATATATTGAAGTGCCCTCATTGTTTGAACCTCACCTTCAAGGTGTTTCTCTGTGCTATAACTTTATTTGTAAGAGCTATAGGAATGCAAGTTGAGTGGGACCTAAAGGGTTGAAAATCTGCTGGAGAAAAATGGAGAATGGAAATACATCCTATAGAAACACCTCCACACCCTTCCTGTACTGTCCAGCACCCTCCACCAGGCCTCTTCCTCCCAGGGTGAGTAAAATCAACCTACATTGCATTATATAGGGTGTCCCAAAAATCTATACACACGCTTTGAATAATTATAAAGGCAGGGATTATTAAAATACATTTCATTTCCAAAATTGAGCTATCAGCTATTAAAGTGTATATACATTTTTTGGGACACCCTGTATTTTATGTACGAAGTGTATTTCTAACTTCCAAATTATTGTTAATTACTTATATAAGCTTGTTCAAGTAAAATACTTTTATGTTGGCAAAAAACTGGTAGGGAATTAAACATATTAATATTTCCACAATAAAATTAATAGAGACATGTTTTCACTTAATGGTTTTTCACATAGTCCCCAGATATTCAGAAACAAATTAATGTTATTAGGTGAGGATTTATGTATGGACTCAGGTGGAAAAAGCAGATTATAAAACAGTATCTCCTTTATGATCATAATTGAGTGTACTTTTATGTATTATATTGAATTGAATCTGAAAACATGTCAATCACCGTGCCTTTTCCAGCCTCTACAGGCCACCATCATTCCTTGGCTCCACCTTGAAAGGCAGCATTCACATCACTCCTGTTTTCTTTTGCAATCACAATTCCTCTGATTGACTCTTTCACCCTTTTTCTCTTATAAGACCTTTACTTGTGATTATTTTGGGACCATCCAGATAATCTGGGATAATCTTCCCATTTCAAGATTCTTAATTTAATTACAATCTTCAAGGTCCCTTTTTGGCATATAAGGTAACATATTCACAGATTCTAGGAATTAGGACGTGGATATCTTTGGGTATCATTATTCTTAAATGTTAACAATCTTTTTTAACATGAACAAACAATATGCATCTGTTGTTTGGGTTGTTGTCAAAAAGGAATTTCTTTCTCCAAATACTTTGAACATTTTATGACTGATTTTCATGTTCAGGCTAAGTTGAAGAACTAACAGGAAACATTCAATTTCACTTATAAGTGAGATCATATGATATTTGTCTTTCTCTGACTGGCTTATTTCACTTAGCATAATATTCTCCAGGTCTATCCATGCTGTCACAAAAGGTAAGATTTTTTCTTTTTAAGGCTGACTAGTATTCCATTGTAAATGTACCACATCTTTTTTATCTACTCATCTACTGATTATTAGAATTTACTAAACAAAATAAACTGACAAACAAAATAGAAACAGAAGCCTGGATACATGGAACAGAGTGACAGCTGTCAGAGGGGAGGGAGATTGGGAGGCCTGAATTAAAGAAGGTGAAGGAATTAAGCACAAAAATAAATATATAGTTGATATATACAGATGAGTTGATAGATGAGAGATAGAGAGATATAAATAGATATCTTATCTAATAAGGAGGGAATTTGCAAATTGACTGTCACACCGTAATGGTCAACATGGCTGCGGCCACAGCAGAGGAGGGGTTTCCGTAACACAAGATGGCCGCACCCACAGTGGAGGCCGAGTTCCTGTAACGAGCCTTAATGAGGAGCAATCAGCAGGGACCTGAGGCTGTGTGGCGCTGGGCCGGGGCAGGGGGCCTGAGGCTGTGCCCCGCACCTGGTGGGGCTTGACAGTGGACCTCAGGCCATGCCCCCCACCTGAAAGGGCTTGATGGGAGACCTCAGACCATACCCCCCTGCCCAACACGGCTTGACAGGGGACTTCAGGCTGCATCCCCCACCTGTCAAAGCTTGATGGGGGACCTCAGGCTGTGCCCCCCACCCAGTGGGGCTTGACGGGGACCTCAGGGTGCACCCCCTGCCCTGGGCCAGGAGACCTGAAGCTGAACCCCCCATCTGGCAGGGCTTGATGGGGACCTCAGGCCATGCCCCCCCACCCCAGTGCCAGGCCAGATGACCTGAGGCTGTGCCTCCCACCCAGTAGGGTTTGACGGGGAACCTCAAAGCATGCCCCCCACCCCGCCTGGGCCAGAGGACCTCAGGCTGCTCCCCCTGCCCTGGGGCCAGGCTGGGAGACCTGAGGGCGTGCTGGGGGACCTGAGGCTGCACCCCCGACCCGGAATGCACTGGGGGACCTGAGGCTGCGCTCCCCATTCTGTGGGGCTTGACAGGGGTCCTGAGGCTGTGCCCCCCACCCCGCACTGGGCTGGTGGACCTGAGGCTATGCCCCCCGCCTGGTGGGGCTTGACAGGGGTGGGACTGGCCAGGTCTGGATCTCGCCCAATGGAGGTGGGGCTGGCCGGGGCTGGGTCTCACATGATTTTGAGGAGTGCACAGGTGGGCGGGGACTTGACTATGGGTCCTATGGTGTGCCCCAGACTCTGACAGGAGGAAGATTTTCATATATATTTTACTAATTTTCTTTCATCTCTGACACTTCTATTATAGAGAAAGGGCAAATAGCAATATTAAAATATGTTCTCTAATTAATTCTCTTTTAATGTGCACAAATTTCATGCAATGGGCCACTAGTAGATAGATATAGATGATAGATATAGATATAGATATAGATGATATAGATATAGAGATGATAGGGATAGAGATAGAGATAGAGATAGAGATAGAGATAGAGATAGAGATAGAGATAGAGATAGAGATAGAGATAGAGATAGAGTCAACTGTGTAGTGTTAGCTAGAGAGAAAAGGGGGTGGGATGTGGGGAGGTGGAGGTAGGCAAAGGTAGTGGGGGGAATGGGGATGGGGATGGAAAGAGACTTTGCTTGGGGTGATGGGCACACATGCATTGGTGTTTTGTTGAGTTGTATACTTGAAGCCAGTATAGTTTAGTGAACCAATGTCACCTCAATAAATTCAATTAAAAAAAAAAAAAGAACTGAAAGGAAAAATTAGAGATACTAGTGCATCATAAATGGGTCATCTGAATGTAAATTGTCATACTAAGAGTATAGATAAAATGCTTTATTAACATTTTTATAAATATAACATTTATCCTTTGACATATCATTTCATCTGGTAATCTGACCTTTGACTGTGTCCCCTTCTTACTCAAGAAAAGAGAAAGAAAGGCCGATTTTCACATTTGCATTACCTATTGTGATTTGAAGGTGTCTTCTTCGGTACAATAGCCAGTTAAGAGAGTGGATAGTCTCTCCTATAGGCCTTGAATGATCACCACGGAGTGTTTTTCTCTAACTGTCCGAACGGGTAAATCAGAGTTTATCAGTCTCATTAATCTGGACTCCACTAGTGAAAGATTTAGAATGTGATCAATATGCAGCTTTTACGACCTTTCTTTTGACCAAGGATTTTAGCAAGGGCAGGAGACCTCATGTAAATCTCATCCTCCACAGGAAGTGGTTTCCTCATTTCTATACATTGATGAAAGGAACCATATTAAAGTCAATTCAGTGGAGATAGTGAAAAGGTCACTGTGACAAAATTCTTTCAGGTATTCTCAATACAGACTGAGTGGGTCCAGCTTTCATTTTCCATTTCTCAATCTATTTAGTGTCAGTTCATTTTTATTAACAAATATGGTGAATATCTTTATCACTTTCTTATAAAAGTTTTGATCAATGATCAAGAGGAAGGATTGTCTTTGGATGATTATTTAATGTCTTTAATTTATTTGAGGTGCCTTTATTTTTACTGTTGGTGTATTTACTGAGACATGCAGTTAAAAGGGATTAGGAAAACCTGTCTTGTTTGAGTAAATTTGAGGGTCAGATGTGTAGTATATAATCAAGGAGTCTTCTGTACCTTCATTTTCATCTATCCTGACATTACCATCACTCAGAAAAAAAAAATCTGGTGAAGGAAAGTTTAAGGATATGGAATGCAATAGAAACAAAAATGCACTTTTATCTTGGGGATGGCAAGCCAACTGTTTTCAATGCTTCATGAAAACATAGAGTAGGTGTAGTCCTGAGGTTGTACCATCTGTGAACCCTTAGAACTTCTGTTAATCTTAGCAGCATTTAGCATAACCAGGGACAACTGAAAAGTGACAAGATGCTGTATTACTTGCATTTAAGTTTTACTCCTCAGTAATTCAGGAAGAATGATTTATGGGGCCAAGCAGAACTTCTAATGATTGTATTTGTATCCATAGGAAGCCTATACACAAGTGTTGTTCATTACTGCTACTAGTATGTTACTTTAACTTTAACAAGAAACATAGTTATGTGAGCTCATGTCAGTTTGGGCAAGTCAACAGGCCTTTCTGCGTGGATAGGAATAAGCTATAACCATTGAACATTACATGTTTTATTTAGTTGAGCATACACACAGACACACAGACACACACACAATCCTACTTTTGGAGCATTTGAGAAAATATCTAAGTGACTTTAGACTTAGTGCTCTATTCATAATTAATAGTTAAATTATAATAAATGATTACTATACAATATAGAGGATGTCATATTTTCTAAGCATTTCTAGCAAGAAAAAAGCTTGTATGCAGTTGACTCTTGAACAATGTAGGGATTGGAGCACCGACTCACCACACAGTGAAAGATCCAGGTATAATTATTGATTTCCCACTAACTTAACTACTAATAGCCTATTATTGACTGAAAGTCTTACTAATAACATATACAGCTGATTAACACATTATTTGTACATTTATATGTATTATATACTATATTCTTACAATAAAGTAAACTAGAGAAAAGAAAAAAATCATTAAGAAAAACATAAGGAAGATAAAATACATTTATTTATTGAAAAAAAAATCTACCTGTAAGTGGACCCATGCAGTTCAAACCTGTATTGTTCAAGGGTTAATTTTATTCTTATACTCTCTTATATATGATAAATGTTTATTCTACTTTAGAAAAGTTGTAATGAATGAGATGTTTTATAAGGAATTCTATTTGAGATGAGGAAAATAAAACCAATAACATCACCACAGCCCCCTCTCACCCCCTACCTTCCACCCCCATCCTGCAATCTTTCATGACCTTAGTTCAGCGGTTCTCAACCTGTGGGTCGCTACCCCTTTGGCGGTCGAACGACCCTTTCACAGGGCTCGCCTAAGACCATCCTGCATATCAGATATTTACATTATGATTCATAACAGTAGCAACATTACAGTTATAAAGTAGCAACGAAAATAATTTTATGGTTGGGTCACAACATGAGGAACTGTATTTAAAGGGCCAGAAGGTTGAGAACCACTGCCTTAGTTCCTTGCCTGTCCCATTTTTGTCTTCAGGATCAAAACACATCTTAGATTCTCTAAGAGTCTTGCCTTGTGACTTTTGCATACTCATTATTTATACCTCTTTCTTCTGATAATCCCAATTTTATTTTGAAACTGCTTTCATTCCTCTCCTTCTTTTGTGTTTCCAACAGGGCTGACTAAAACCTTAGTTGCATAAGTTTTGTGTGACTCCAGGCTGGAAAACCTGTTTAATCTACATCAGTCATCGATTCAGGAATGGGTACCTGGTCCATGTCAATAGGATTTATACCCTACAATTACTGGTTAAGAGGCAGTAGTGTGCTGGTAAACCAACTGTAGAATGGTGGGGGCTTGTAGGTAGCATAGAGATGGGAAGCCCTGATTTACAGTGTTTGCTAATTTCTACATATTAAGTACTCCCACCTTGGATTATTTCAATCTACCAAGTTGGCACCATTAAATACAAAGTTTTTCTCATGGTTCTCCAAATCTAGTGGGCAGTATCAAGCCCCGGAGACTAAGGCTCACTTTCTTCTTAGGCTATTATATTAACACTAGGGGCCCGGTGCACGAAATTCGTGCACTGGGTGTGTGTGTGTGTGGGGGGGAGTGTCCCTCAGCCCAACCTGCCCTCTCTTACATACTGGGAGCCCTCAGGCGTTGACCCCCATCACCCTCCAATCGCAGGATCGGCCCCTTGCCCAGGCCTGACGCCTCTGACCCAGGCTTTAGGCCTGGGCAAGGGGACCATCATATCCCCCCAATCCCCGGCTCAGCCCCCCGCCCAGGCCTGATGCCTCGGCCAGAGGAGTTGACCCTCATCACCCTCCGATCACCAATCACCGGATCGGCCTCTTGACCAGGCCTGAGGCCTCCGGCAGAGGTGTCAGGCCTGGGCAGGGGACCCCCAGCTCCCCGCGGTTGCAGGCTCCGCCCCTGCCCAGGCCTAACGCCTCTGGCTGAGGCATCCGGCTCAGGCAGCAGGGACCCGCAGCTGCAGCGGCCCCGCGATCGAGGGCTCCGCTTTAGGCCCAGGCAAGGGACCCCTAGCTCCCAGGACTGCCAGCTTCAACCGTGTCCAGCTCCCATCGCTGGCTCCACCCCTACTTCCTGCTATCACTGGCCAGGGTGGAAAAGGTGCCTGATTCTCCGATCATGGCTGGGGGCCAGGGCAAAGGCGGACCCAGGGCCGCCTTTGCCCTGCCCCCCAGCTCTTAGCTCCCCCCTGGGTTTCCGATCACTGTCAGTGGCAGGGGGCTTCTTCCTGCTTTCCCTTTCGCCTCCCTGCATTGTGCCTACATATGCAAATTAGCCACCATCTTGTTGGCAGTTAACTGCCAATCATAGTTGGCAGTTAATTTGCATATAGCCCTGATTAGCCAATGAAAAGGGTATCGTCGTACGCCAATTACCATTTTTCTCTTTTATTAGTGTTGACTAGAGGCCCGGTGCACAAAAATTTGTGCACTCGGGGGTGGGGGGGGTGGGTCCCTCAGCCTGGCCTGTGCCCTCTCACAGTCTGGGACCCCTCAAGGGATGACCACCTGCTGGCTTAGGCCTGCTCCCCAGGGGATTGGGCCTAAGATGGCAATCAGACATCCCTCTGGCAGCCCGGCAGCCCTCGGGGGATGTCCACTTGCCAGCGGGGAGCAGGCCTAAACTGCAGGCAGACATCCTTAGAGCTGCTGAAGAGGCAGGAGAGGCTCCCATCACCACCGCTGTACTGGTAGCCTTCAGCCTGGCTTGTGGCTGAGCAGAGCTCCTCCCATGTGAGAGCAACCTGACCACCAGAGGGCAGCTCCTGCATTGAGAGTCTGCCCCCTGGTGGTCAGTGTGTGTCATAGTGACCAGTCATTCCCAGTCCTCTGCTGTTACGGTCAGTTTTCATATTACCCTTTTACTATATAGGATAGAGGCCTGGTGCACGGGTGGGGGCCGGCTGGTTTGCCCTGAAGGGTGTCCCGGATCACGGAGGGGGTCCTGCTTGGGTGCCTGCCCAGCCTGGGTGAGGGGATGATGGCTGTTTTCAGCTGGTAACACCCCCTTCAGGGTGGGGTTCCCCACTGGGGTGCCTGGACAGTCTGGGTGAGGGGCTGAGGGCCGTTTTCAGGCTGGCGGGTAACTGAAGCTCCCGACCTCTCCTTTTTTTCTTTTTCTTTTTTTTTTATTCTGGGATTTATTTACCTTCTATGGCTGTCACTGGAGCTGAGAGCCGGCTTTAGCTCTGAGGCTCAGCTCCAGCTCTGAGACCTAGGCTGCTGAAAGCAGGAATCTGGGTTTATTTGGGCTCTATAATTGTAACACTGTTGCGGTCCTGCTGCTCCAACTCTGCCGGCTGAAACAGGCTTCTGGGTTTTGTTTAACTTCTATAATTGCAACATAGTTGCTTAGAGTGCAAGCTCAGAGGCTGGCAGCGGCAGGCAGGGAACCTTGGCTTCCCCTATCACTGGAGTAAGCAAGCCTCCTGTTCGCTTCAACTGCCTGGCTGCCGGCCGCCATCTTGGTTGGCAGTTAATTTGCATATCTCACTGATTGGCCAATGGGAAGGGTAGCGAAGCTACGGTTAATTACCATGTTTCTCTATTATTAGATAGGACTAGTGACCCAGTGCACTAAATTCGTGCACATTAAAAGATAATTAATTAGAGGAAATATTTTAATATTGCTATTTGCCCTTTCTCTATAATAGAATTGTCAGCGATGAAAGAATATTCGTAAAATGTACATGAAAATCTTCTTCCTGTCAGAGTCTGGGGTGCTCTGTGGGAGAGTCAAGTCCCTGCCCACCTGTGCGCGTCTTGAAATCATGCAAGACCCAGACCTGGCTGGCCCCACCCCTATTGGGCTAGATCTAGAACCAGCCAGACCCAACCCCGGCAAGCCCTCCCGGGCGATGGGTGTGGCCTCAGGTCATCTGGCCTGGCGCTGGGGGGGGGGGGACATGACCTGAGGTCCCCCATCAAGCCCTGCCAAGTGGGGGGGTACAGCCTCAGCTCCCCTGGCCTGGCACAGGGGCGGGGTGCTTGGCCTGAGGTCCTCTGACCTGGGCTGGGGCAGGGAGCACGCCTTGAGGTCCCTGTCCAGCCCAGCTGGGCAGGGGGTGCACCTTGAGATCCCCCGTAAATCTCCATGGGCAGAGGCGCAGCCTGAGGTCCCCTGTCAAGCCCCACATGGCAGGGAGAATGGCCTCAGGTCCCCCGGCCTGGTGCCCGGTTGGGGAGCACAGCATGGCACTGGGGCAGGAAGTGCAGCCTGAAGTCCCTCTCAAGCCCTGCTGGGCAAAGGGCATGGCTTCAGTTCCCCTAGCTTGGTGCCAGGGCAGGGGGCATGACCTGAGGTCCCCTGTCAAGCCCTGCCAGTCAGGGGTCGCAGCCTCAGGTCCCAGAGCCCAGCGCCAGGGTGTGGAGGGCAGCCTCAGGTTCCCCTGGCCCATTGCCAGGGCGGAGGCTGCAGCCTGAGGCCCCTGCCCCAGTGCTGGAGCTGGCAGGTGCAGCCTGATATCCCCTGTAAAGCCTGCTAGGTGGGGGTCATGGCCTAAGGTCCCCTGTCAAGCCCTGTCAGGCAGGGGGTACAGCCTCAGGTCCCCTGCCCTGGCCCAGTGCCACACAGCCTCAGGTTCCTGCTGATTGCTTGTTAAGGCTTGTTATGGGAACTTGGCATCCATGTGGGCGCAGTCATCTTGTTATGGTATGAAGGTCAATTTGCATATTCCTGCTTTATTAGGTAAGACTAGAGGCCTGGTGCACAAAATTCATGCACTGGGGGGTGTCCCTCAGCCCAGCCTGCACCCTCTCCAATCTGGGATCCCTCTCACAACCCTGGACTGCTGGCTCCTAACCACTCACCTGCCTGCCTCCTGCCTGATTGTCCCTAACCGCTTCTGCCTTCCAGCCTGATCACCCCCTAACCACTCCCCTGCAAGAGTGATTGACACCTAACAGCTCCCCTGCCAGTCTGTTCTCCCCACACTACCCTCACCTGCCAGCCTGGTCACCCCCAACTGCCCTCTCCTGATGGCCCAATGGCCCCCAACTGCCCTCCCCTGCTGACCTGGTCACACTCAACTACCCTCCCCTGCAAGTGTGGTCGCCCCCAACTGCCCTCCCCTGCTGGCCATCTTGTGACAATGTGGGTGTGGCCATCTTCTGATGACATGGGGTAGCCATCTTGTGATGACATGGGGGTGGCCGTCTTATGACAACGTGGGGGCGGCCAACTGTAACAATCATCTTGTAATGATGTGGGGGTGGCCATCTTGTGATGATGTGGGGTGCGGCAAACTTGTGGCAGCCATCTTGTGATGACGTGGAGGTGTCCATCTTGTGATGACATGAGGGTGTGAGGGTCAATTTGCATATTACCTCTTTATTATATAGGATGCTACTCATAAAACCTGCTGTGCATGCAGAACCTTCTAGGAAATGTCCCTGTGCAATGGCCTCAAGGAAGAGGCAGTCATGTGTAAAACGAAAAAAATCTCTTTCCCTTATTCTATAAATGATTGGGTAGAAATGGGTATAACCAAGGGAAATTAACCTACTACTGGTACAGAACTAATGATATGGTAAACCAGGTCAATGTAACTCATTTTACCTGCAATTGCTAAACACAGAAAACTAAGTAATTGGTGGTCATTGCTGAAGATCAAAAGAGGCATAGAGAAAGGAGCCTTGAGGCAGTATTGGGGCCTTATGGTAAAATATGGCAAACTAAAACTATTGAAAGAATAGAAGCTCAGAAAAAGAAAGAAAAAAAAACACAACATATTAAAACACAGAATCTCATTTACCCTGAGAAATACAGATAGACCAGCTGGCTCCTAGTATTGCTTCAATTTCTATCAACACTCTGGTTCCAGAGCTGGCCACATATCCTTAAGAGAAGCTCTCTTTTTTATGAAGCCACTTTAATGAGTCTATTTATTTGTAACAAAGTCTTTAAGTAAAACATAAATTTGTACCAGGTGTAAAGAATTAGAAATGGTGAGGTTATTGGAATTATTTAGTATATTACAGTATCTATTAGGCAGCTAATAAAGTACTGATCTGTGATTTCTGGAGAATAGTAGCATCAAGGTTTTTTACCATAACAGAATTGGGCAGCAAGCTAATATCTTTGAAGCTATTTATCCTGTTGAATGCATTGCCATCCAAAAATAAATGTCCTTATAGCACAAACCAGGGGAACCATATGTTTCAAGGTTAGTGAACTATTCTAGAAAATGCAATACATGGTCAGGACCAGAACAAATGAATGGTAATGGGTAGTGAAGGGTTCACCCTGGGCAGTGGCTCATTTGTTTGTCTTTGTCCCATGCACTGAAGGTTGCTTGATTCTCTGTCAACTCACATGTCCGGGATTATGGGCTCGATCCCAGGTAAGGGGCCTGCAGGAGGTAGCTGATTGATAGTTCATTCTCACATTGATGTTTCTCTCTCTGTCTTTATCTCTTCTTCTCTCTCTATAAAAATCAATAAAAAAAAGTATTTTTTTTCAAGACGTGAAGTTTTCTTCTCATCTCACTCTCATAAAAGTTAGCTGTTATGACAGTTGAGGTTTTTACTACTATTGTTTATCAGCTATCCAGTGGGGTTTAATTGTGGAAGTTACACATGCAGAAAGGAGACAAATAAAAACTGAATGTATTTCAATGGTACTATTTAAAATAATAGCTAACATGACATGCTCCAAGTAGTCTTTGAAGTTATTTTAGATATATTGACTTTGCTTAATTCTCCCCCAAATCCTATAGGATAGGTAAGAAGCATACTCATTTTGTAGTTTAGGAGACTAAGGGATAAAGAGATTAAGATGATTTTCCAGATATTAAATATCAGAACCAGATTTCATAATCTAGCTTTAGATCACTGGTCTTGACTAATATTTTATAGATTCCAAAATCATCAGCAGTTTTTTATATGACCTTTTGACATTGCCTCTAGAGGCAGTAGATGGAGTGGACACAAAATTCTCAGCATTCTATTTACAAGATTTTTGTGTAATTGACACTATGTGTAATGGATGGAATGTATTGGGTGAGGAAAACATTGAAATTATGAGTGGAATGTAGGCAGTTTGCTCTACTGGTCAGTAAGAGCTAAATCATATTAAATATGTCAAGTACATTTTCATCACAAATACATTTTTTACCAGGATGAATTGCCTTATTCATATAGCACAATTTTTCACCTCTTCAGCCAAGAGGGGGACACAGACTCAAGGCAGGAAATCCAAAAGCTGATGAGGAAACTGTGATGTGGCCTGGCTCACAGAAGATGAGCTCACCCAGTGAGAGTCTCTGGAGGAGCAAAACTAGGAAATTCTAGAGGAGTGAGTCATTTAGCATTGGAACCAGAGTGAAACATTGTAGAAATCAGCTTGGAAAGACAATGATGGACTTTGCCAAAGTTATGAGGTAACAGAAACTATGAGTAAGCAGAGCAGTTAGATAAGAGAAAAAAACATAAAAAGTAAACAAATTTTTTCACAAGGCACTAAAAGTAGGCGTTTGCATCATATAATTGGGATGGCAGGGTATACAATAAAGATCTGCAAATTATTGTTGCTGAGATCTTTAGATGCATTGTGTGTTCAGAAATACCTTTCTTTTCAAGACTCCATTAGAAGGTAGCCCTGTTAATACAACCTTTTATTTGAAGTTGTTTTAGTTTTTCTTGTCAATGAAAGCTACTGCCTATAGTAGTAATAAAAGTGAGTTCTGAATTATTCTGAACCATCTTTATTGTTTTAGGCAATAGCTTCTGGTAGCTATTATTTCATACCTCATCCAGATTAAGAATTAACAAATCATGCTGGGATTTAGTCTGCAACACTTTGGGCATTTCTTTGAATAGCACTGGTACATGATAATATTTAAAGAAGCATTCTTTGTTATCCACTATTATGAATGTATCTAGCCTTCAAAGAACTGAAGGTTAGCCAAATTTGAATAATTATTAGCTACAGAAATAATAAAATGTGTCTGAGAGATGAACTAGATCTTAGATATGAAATTGAAAGAAAAACAATTCTTATAAGAACCTATTTATGGAAAAAATGGAAAATATTTGGGCTGATTTTAATCTTTTTCTCAATTCCAGCTTCTTCTACAGTGAATTAAATAATTAAACAGGATCATTCAACTATTTTGTTAAAAGTATTGGAACTGACATCTTATTTTTCTTACTGCTTCAGGTGAATTTCCTAAATACAATCACACTGTGTTACCTACAAAATTCTTTGTTCACCCTGACTTTTCTCCTGTAAGGAAAAAAACTGGCAGATAGCTGGATGTCTGTAACATTCTTTATTGTTACCACATTAATTGTGTCTAACCATATCACTGGGAATTTATTTTTTTCTCTATTGTAGATTTTGTGATTAACAACAATTTAGCTTAGATACACCTAAGTAAGGTTATATAAACATACTAGGGGCCCGGTGCATGAAATTCGTGCACTGGGTGTGTGTGTGGGCGGGGGGAGTGTCCCTCAGCCCAGCCTGGCCCCTCTCACATACTGGGAGCCCTCAGGCGTTGACCCCCATCACCCTCCAATCGCAGGATCGGCCCCTTGCCCAGGGGACCCTCATTTCCCCCCATCACTGGTTCTGCCCCCAGCCCAGGCCTGATGCCTCTGGCCCAGGCATCAGGCCTGGGCAGGGGACCCCCAGACCCTCCAATTGCTGGCTCTGCCCCTTGCCCAGGCCTGATGCCTCAGCCAGAGGCATAGACCCCCATCACCCTCCGATCGCCTGATTGGCCCCTTGCCCAGGCCTGACGCCTCCACCAGAGGTGTCAGGCTTGGACAGGGGACCCCCATCTCCCCCAGATCACTGGCTCTGGCCCCCGCCCAGGCCTGAGGCCTCTGGCCCAGGAATCATGCCTGGGCAGGGGACCCCCATATCCCTCTGATCGCTTGCTCCACCCCCCTCCCAAGCCTGACACCTCTGACCCAGGCTTCAGGCCTGGGCAAGGGGACCATCATGTCCGACCAATCCCCAACTCTGCCCCCCGCCCAGGCCTGATGCCTCGGCCAGAGGAGTTGACCCTCATCACCCTCCGATCACCAATCACTGGATCGGCCCCTTGACCAGGCCTGAGGCCTCCGGCAGAGGTGTCAGGCCTGGGCAGGGGACCCCCAGCTCCCCACGGTTGCAGGCTCTGCCCCTGCCCAGGCCTAATGCCTCTGGCCTAGGCGTCCGGCCCGGGCAGCGGGGACCCGCAGCTGCAGTGGCCCCGCGATCGTGGGCTTTGCTTTAGGCCCAGGCAAGGGACCCCTAGCTCCCGGGACTGCCAGCTTCGACTGTGCCCCGGCTCTTAGCTCCCCCCTGGGTTTCCGATCACTGTCAGTGGCAGGGGGCTTCTTCCTGCTTTCCCTTTCGCCTCCCTGCATTGTGGCTACATATGCAAATTAACCGCCATCTTGTTGGCAGTTAACTGCCAATCTTAGTTGGCAGTTAATTTGCATATAGCCCTGATTAGCCAATGAAAAGGGTAGCTCGTACGCCAATTACCATTTTTCTCTTTTATTAGTGTTGATACTTACAAATATATGACAATTTTAAATCAAAAATATTTCCTACTGTGATAATTAACTTTTGAAACGATGTCACTTGTTACTATTTCTATTTCAAGTGTATTATTAACAGTGATTTCTGTTGCAACTGACAGAAACCCAAACACAGATATGCAAAACAATGAAGAAAATATCTACCAAAAATTTCAAATGGCAGGTCTGGCTTTAGGCAATTCTAATGTGGCTCTGAATTTCTTACTCTGGAATTTTCTGCCTCTATCCTTCATGTGTTGGCTTTCTGTGCAGGTAAACTTTCCACATCACAACAAAATGCTCTAGCAGTCAAAGGCCTCATGCCTGTCCACCTGACCATCTGCCTGGCCTGACTGAATGATTATCTTTCTCTAACAAATACTGAAGTGCTTCACCCTTCTCTGACTAGACCAACTTAAGTTAGGTGTGGACTCCTGAAACAGTTATTCAAACACCATATTTAAGCCTGGATTAGGTTTCTTTCACTGAAGCAGTTATGGTGAACATGGGATAGGCTTAAGCTGAGTTGATGAAGCTAATTACCCCTGGAGATGGCAGAGTGATCACATCCTCACTACATGGCTGGTACCCAGGGGCGAGGGCAGACAGTATGCTGAAATGGCTCCTTCTACAATGTGTACTATCATGAGGAGGAGCCAACCAAAAAAGTGGAACCTGAGAATGTGGTTTCGACTTCTCCCCACCTTGATGTTTTAAAACCCTGAGCAAGTCACTTCACACTCTTAAGACTCTATTTCTTCACTCATAAAACAAGAATAATACTAATAGCTAATATCTTGAAAAGGAAATACTGAATGCTTGCTGTAAAAGGGAAGAACACTCCTTGTTTGTTTCTCCCTTATTCTCACACTACTACACACTTCACTTCTGACACCAGATCTACACACTTCACTTCCACACACTAAGCAATTCTCTGCAACACCTGCTGGGTGTCCCATATTCAACTCTGACACTGTCTCCCTGGAATTACCTTCAGATTCCTAAAGTTAAGTCCTTAGTCCCTTGAGAACATTCCCACAGCAGACACTAATCACAAGTCCCAAGGTATCACCTGTAACTTCTGATTGACAATGAGTCAGGGTTTCCCCAGTCCCTTTCTTGGGTTCAATAATTTGGTAGAGTGGCTCAAAGAACTCAGGAAGACAATTAGGTTTACTGGTTTATGATAACAAAAGATACAGACAGCCAAATGAAGAGATGCATAGAGCAAGAACGTGGGAAGGATGTGGCGCTTCCATGGACTGTTTGGGCACACCACTCTCTCAGCACCTCCCCAGGTTCACCAATCCAGAAGGTCTTCAAACCCATATGCTACTGACATTTTTAAAAGGCCTCACCACTTAGACATGATGGATTGTTAACATAATCTCTAGTTCCTCCTCCCTCCCAGGTAAAAGTTCCCAGCTTCTGATCATGGTTGGTCTTTCTGGTGACCAGCCCCCATTCTGAAGCTATCCAGGAGCACACCAAGAGTCACCTTTTTATAACAGAAGACACTCCTATCACCCATCACCCAGAAAATACAAGGATTTTGATCTGTGTCAGGAACTAGAGTCAAAGATCAAATATTAGAACAAAAATGTTCCTAGTGCTCTTATCACTTAGAAAAATTATAAGGGTTTTAGGAGGTCTGTGCTAGGGACTGAGCAAAGAGACCAATATATGTGTTTTATATTATTTCTCACCTGCCAGGTAATTTTGTAAACTATTATGTGCTATAAAGACTTTATTCGTTTATTATGGTTGATGTTGCACCTAATATTATTTAAATGAAAAAAGTTTAATTTAAATTTGCATATATATATGCAAACATTTAATAAGAGATCTGAAGCTTTAAAAATGTATTCTAAGTGAATTAAGGGCTTATTTAAACATTCAATCTCACCAGGATTTTCCAGTGTGTTTTACAACAAAGTGCAGAAATGTATAATAGCAATTACTGAGATGCTGAGATGATTCTGTAGTCAAAATATTTGGGAAATGTTAAATTAAAAGTAAATTGGTTTCATTGCAATTAGACTTTTGGGGATTTTAATATGCCTATATTTAAATGTGAATCTTTAAAAAAGAGTTACATTGTTGTAAAATTTATCATATAAATCCCATCATAAAATCATTGAAGAGAAATGAAACATTAGAAAAATGATTTCCAATAAGGGCCACTTTTCCCTATTTAGGGGATATTTGGTGATGTCTGGATACATTTTTGATTCCCACAAATCAGTGGTGCTCTTGATATTTAGTGGGTAGAGTTTGGGGAAGCTACTAAATAATCAATAATGCACTAGGTAGTCCTCTACAGCAGAAATCACCCAGCTAAAACTATCAAGAGTGCCATTGTGGAGAAAGCCTGCCATAGACTAACGTATGTGAAATTAACTTTAGTAAACACTGATTACATGATCGATGACAAATTTTCTAACTGCAACAAATAGTACAATAGTATAATCATCTGGTCTTCCAATGGCTCCTCATCACCTTGACCTTTATTCAATTTGAGGATATATACACTTGTAACTGAAGTGTACCAAACATGAGGCTAAATTCTCAATTATACCCAAAATATGCCTAACCAAGTTACTATAATAAATGATATTTTATAAAATAATTGAAAACATTGTTATTGTGTTAAAACCTTTATCTATTACTGCACATTTAAATATGGAATTAGTCAATTATGCTTCTCAAAAAGCAGAAACCACATACTAACACAGTGGTTCTCAACCTTGGCTGCACATTAGAATCACCTGGGAATCTTTTTAAAATCCTGATTTCTGGGCCTCGTCTTCCTGAAATTCTGTTTCTTTGTTATGGGGTGTGGCCACAACATTAGTAACAAAGAAACAGAATTTCTGGAGGATGAGGCCCAGAAATCAGGATTTTAAAAAGATTCCCAGGTGATTCTAATGTGCAGCCAAGGTTGAGAACCACTGTACTAACAGCTTATACTCCAAAACCTTTTCAAACATCTTTTATATCTCTGCTCTTATTTTTTTCATTGTCATTAGTGATATAATTTTCTCTAAATGGAAATTTTCTAATAATTTAGTAAAAATTGGTTGTGCTCTGAAAATATGATAGAATGGTTCAAATAGGAAATTTTCATTAGTCCTGTAAACTCCTATTCAGTAATGTTTTTTCAATTGCTCTTGGTTGGTATTTTAATCTAGAGTAAATAAAAAATAGTATTTAATAATATAAGGGTAAATGTTAAAACACAGTTTTCTTATATTTAACATACTAGAATAAAATAATAAAAATGTAAGAATCAGAAAGGTGAATAAGTTCAGGTGACATGAGTCAGAATTGAAACTTGCTGAAAATTCTGTGTGGGTGGTATCACTGCTTTTAAGATGTGCTTAGACTATAATATTACAGTGAATTTGCAACTACTTGGAGTCTCTGACTAGCTTGTTTAAGACATTCCTGCTTTAACACAGATACAAACCTAAAGCTTTGAAGACAAACAAGCAAATAGCAACCACAAAACAATAGCAATAAAGCCCTGAACATCTGTTTTTATCCTCATTCTTCCAAAGTCAAATCACATAGGGAGACTGAGGTGTAAAACATTTTACCCATGAGGCAGCTGAAGCCTAAAGGACTTGATGGAATTAATTGTCAGTGTCAAGTCTAAAACCACTATCGTAATAATTAGTCATACCTCTTTCCATAAATATATTGTCTTAATCATGGAACTTTTAGAGCATAAGTCTACAATCCAGAACTAACTGGTAATAGTTTTAAGGAAACTCTGTTCACATTATCTCCTCACATTGCACAGTAGAAGGGTAGATCCAGGTCAAATAAGATTATTAACCACTCTCATTTCTTTCTTTTCTTCTCTTTTTTTTCTAGATGAATTACATGGTTAGCAGTAAGAGTGGGTCAAGTGAGGTGGCTAGTCTAGTTAGAAAGTAACTTATTTACAATGCACCTCCCAGGACTATAGTGGAAATTCCCTAATGTCGTAATTTAGTAAGGCAAAGGTATCTGGCTCAGACTTAGACAATTTTCTGTATCCAGCCTTTGTTTGCCAACCAGAAAGGACAACAGTGATGTAATGTTATTTTCCCTTCTAGAGTATCTCTTGGCTTTCTAAAGCTTTTGTAGTTTGGTAGACTCAGTATCGGGTCTGGGAGAGGAAATCCCCATGATTTGTTTTAGTTTTGTTTCCTTACTATTTATAACCCTATAGAGACATGTCACTTTCTTTTTATCTATCTATCTTTATTCTTTAGAATAGAAAATATGTGGGATAAATTTATTGTAAAACTGCATGTTAATTTTATTTTAGTTAATATTTTAATATGTTTTCTTTAATATTTGAATACCTTTTTAGATAAAGTTCCTCTAAATTTGCATCAATGGGTCTAATTGTTAATCTAAAAAAGGCAGAATCATGCTATTTCTCCCATGTTTTCAGAATTTTGGGACTCACTGTAGAGTATATATTGGGATCACCTTTTTCTCATAAAAGCTAAGTCAGAAATAATCACAGCATCAAGGTTCTGGCAAGAAGTTGTGAGCTGGGCTTCCACACTTTGAGCTTTTTAGAAGAAGCAGCTTGGAAGAGTGGGAAAAAAAATGGATATAGATCATATATAAGAACAATAGCAAGCAAAACAATAGTTACCTGGCACTGTGCCAAGTCATGTATATGTAATCCCTATAGCAATTAGTGACTTGAATAACATGATCTCAGTCTTATTGATAAGTAAATTGAACTGCTGACTCCAGGTGACACATTTAGGAAGTGGTGGAACTGGTATTCAAACCCAAGTCTGTCTGGTTCCAGTTTTAATTGTTAACCACTAAGTGGACCTGGGCTTACATTCCAGGGTCCCCACTTTAATAAATGATATTCTCTCTTTCAGTCTTCACTTCCTAATTTGTACAAAAGAATGTGATGCTAACTATTCAAAGTGGTTATTTTAAAGATGATAAGACCATGTCTGTGCAATCACCAACAAAGAGAATGTGTTTCATAATTACTCATTTCCTATTCCTCACAACTCAATTAAAATAGGGAAATTGTTATAGAGAACAATTACCAGTTGATAAAGTAGTTCTCATCCTTGGCTGTACATTAGAATTTGCTGAGGAACTTTTAAAAAGTACTCATGCCTACTTAGCAGGGAGTAGGGTGGGGTTTCTAAGACCCTGGTGATCGTCTTTTCATCCAGTGTCTCACTAACTAATAAGCAAGAGCATGTGCACATTTTGCTAATAGGAGGACCATTTGTATCACTAGCTGAGCTAGCAGAATGTGATGATAGTGTATAGAAACTCAGTTATCAGGAGGGTAAGCTTAGTTTTGCCATATGTTTCGCAAGCATAAACATTAGGTTTGCATATACTCAAAGAATGAATATGTTTATAAATTACATTTACCAACGGGAGAAAATAAGAAAGGACTAAGAAAGCAAATCTCTAGTCTTATGCTAAATTGGAGAACCAACACTATGGATATTAACTCCATCAAGTTTCTCATTGATAGACTTTAGACACCAATAGGTCTTACAAATAGTTGTGCTTACAAAACTGCTGGAGAAACTTTGAGCAAGAAAACTTAAAACAGTAGAAGCAGATGAAAATATTTAAGAAATAAAAATTATTCAGTATTACATCATCTGTGGTAGTAAAGGTTGGAGGTACAAATAGATCTCATTGAAGCTAGCATGCTAATGTAAGAGGTATGCTGTCAATAACAGTTTGCAATTAAGTAGAATGTGCAAATGCTACGGGGTTATATGTTTCAGTTATAACAAAGGGGGGGGCAGCATTAGTTTTTGGCACTTCTTAAATTTAATAATAGTGTGCTGAGAAAAAAAAGGAAAAAGAAAATAAATCCTTTCCCTGGATTAGCAGAGAAAAACTAATGCCTGTCAGCTAATGGCATTATGATTTTTATATGTGTCTCCGGGTTGGCTTCATTCACAGATTGCACAGATATGACTTAAATAAGACTTCAAAGAGAACTTGGATTTTTCTTTTAATGGAGGTTGGTCTCTGTTGGTGTGGTCGCTGGGTAATGGATTAACCAGCTTTCGGTGTGAGTCCCATCATTTCTTCTTATCACTCAGGAAGCAGGTATCCCTCATGCCCTACCAGCTCTTCCTTACCTTCGGGGAAAGGCAGAGGCAGCACAGTGGCAGCCCCAGGTTTTATTTCTCTGTAAGAATATGCTGCCCATGATGTTTGGCCTCTCCCAGATAACTCCTTTATTATTACAATCTGTATGTCAGTGCACAGTTACGTAATTTTATGCTGTGTATTTTTAATACAACGGCACTAAATTGAACCATAGGCAATTACTAAGTTGTAGTTAGAAGATGATAAGATATTGATGATTTTACCATTTCACATAGTTCAATCTATTATTAATTTACTTTTGGATGAGTGAAGGGATGGGAGAATTTAATAGCAAGTAGTGAAAAAAAAAACAACAGAAGATACATGTACGTATGTGTGTTTGTGTGTGTGTGTGTGTCTACATTTACTGTGAGTCTACTATGTGCTGGGTCCTGCCTGATGCATCGGATATATGCAAGGAATCAGATAAATCCCCTGCTGTCATGGAATTTACATTGCACATGGAGAGATGCAATAAACAAAGATGATCCTTGCTAAGTGCTATGAGAAATAGATTACTCAGTACATAGGGCTACAGAGAGACTTAGGGTGTGAGCGGGCAGCTATTTGAGCCACGGTGGCCAGGGAACATGTACTTCTGAATAGATGAGTTGAACTGAAATCTGAAAATAGAGTCTAGAGAACTCTATTCAATGGGCCAGCAAGTGCAAAGGCCCAGAGGAAAAAAGGCAGTTGGCTGGTTTGAAGATAAACATGGAGGCCAACTGGAGTAGAGTGAGGGAAGGGGACCGTGGTCACAGATGAGGTCAGAAAATTAAACGCAATAAATGAAATTACAGAGGAGCAGCCAATAAAGTAAAAGTAAAACAAGGAGAGTGTATCTTTGAAGCCAAATTTTTTTCTAAATTTATGAAAGAAAGGAAGTAATCACCTTTGTCAAATGCTGCTGGGAGGTCAGATGTGGACTTAGAATTGACCACTGGATTACTTTTTGAATAATAATCAGTTATTTTTTGATGGTTATGAATAATTGCCCATCGATATTTCCCCTCCTTTTTAAAAAATAAGGTATAATTTACATACAGTAAATTCAGCTTTTTCTTTAAGTATATACCCAGCCACACATCTGTTTTCTGCCCCTCTAGTTTTGAAAGTATGCCATATATATGGAATTATACAGTATGTAGCTTTTTCAGTCTGGATGCTTTCATTTATCATAAAACATTTGAGATTCATCATGGTGTGATGTGTATCAGTAGTTCCTTCTCATTTACCGTTGAGTAGTATTTCACTGAATGCATAAATCAAAATTTCTTTATTCCCTATTATCATCTTTTTCAAATATGTTGCCCATTTTTAATTGTGTTGATTGTTTCCTTATTACTGAGTTATGAATTTTCTGCATGTATTATGCATACCAGACTTTTATAGGATATGGGCTTTGCAAATGTTTTCTCCCAGTCTTTGACTTGTCTTTTTATTATCTTAACACTGGTTTTCAAAGAGCAGTTTCTAAGTTTGATGAAATCCAGTGTATCTCTCTCTCTCTTTTTTTTTAATGAATTAGGCTTTTCCCATCATATCAAATAAATCTCTGTCTAACTAATTCAAGTTCACAAAAATTCTCCTATGTTTCTTCTGAAGTTTTATATTTTATATTTCAGACCCTTGGATTTTTGTAAGATGAAAGTCACTGTGACTTTTGCATTAGTGAGGATTAGTTAATTTGTGTAAATAAAGGTCTCATCAGAAAGCTAAAGAAAAAGTAAAGAAAAGAGAATTGAGACCACCTTTAAAGGCAAACTTTAGCAAATAAGTAGTGAAAATTAAGGTTTTAGCTGGAGAGAAACATTATAGGTGGAGTATGATGGTTAGTAACGTGTAGGAAAACAAAATTAAATGTATTGGCTTGTGCACCTATAAATTAAAATGGTACAAATTGAGACAAATCAGAGGAGAACAAATGCTGTAAAACCTCACTCAGTAGTGGGTTAAAAACTCTAAGCACAGAGAGAGGTTATTTAAGATGAAAATCACAGGGTTTCTAGGGCAAGTAAGGATAAACTTCTATGCTTTCTGCCTTAGAGCCAGTGAAATGTTTGGCTTGGAAAAAATGAAAAGAGGTGGGAAAAGAATTTCAATTTGACCTTAAACTCAGCAACTTGTCTGATTGAATCTTTTTCCATGGATTGAGCAAGAGAGAATTAGAAAGTGGGAGTGTCTTTCCCTGGGCAGAACCTCAATGGGTTTCGCATTTCCTAGGATCTCTTAAAACCTCTTTATAACACAGTCTGTTTATAAAGTGACCTCGGTGGCTTTGATACATTCCCTAGAGTCCTGGCATTTTTTTCTTTCCAGCATCCCAGAAAGTAAGTAGTGAGCCAGGGGCACAGAATCCATACACACGGGGCAGGATGGAAGTTCAAGATGGAAGACGGGCCTTTTGAGTAGCCCATTCCTTTCATTGTAAAATATTGTTAGGCTTCCAGAGGGAAAAGAGAGAGCGCAGTTAAGAAGTCATGGAATAGCACAGCAGTCAAAACTCATATGTGTGACTTGATTTCTAGAACTAGATTATGTTCCATAAAATAATATTTTGGCTTTCTGTGAGCAGAGTCTGGAATCTTCCCTTCATAGCCAGTCACATGTACATGAGGATGAGCCTCTATTATATGCACATAATTCAAAAGGAAACCACAGAATTTATGGTTGACATATTTTAAAAATTAGGAGAAATGTATTGAGCTTTAAAGATGGTTTTAATTCTTCTTTTCTTTTCTTGTTTATATTGTCCTAAAACAGATAGTTTCTTTCTAGCTATCAGTAGAACAACATTAGAAAGCACACTATGAAAACATTCCATGGACCAAATTATAAGGAAAAAATACATAGAATTTATGTGTCATAATTATCTTTGTGTTGTGTCCATGTGCCAGCAAAGAACTATGGAAGAAATGGTGTTACTTCTCAGAATAATACAAATGGCTTTGCACTGAAATTTGATAAAATATAAACCTTAGTCTTTTAATTTCCTAATTTTTTATTTCTTTGTTTTTCCTTTTTATTGAATTTATTGGGGTGAAACTGGTTAACAAAATTATACTTCATCTGTACAGTGTTATTGTGTGTTCATCACTCCAAGTCTCATTCTATTTATGGCTCCTATACTCTCCTCCACTTCCCCTCACTCCCTCCCCCGGCAATCACTACTCTGTTGTCCATGTTAATGAGAGTTTTCCCTTATTTTGTCAATCCCTGCACACCTCCATCTTGCCCCCCTCCCCCCCAAAATGTCAACCTGCTCTCTATCTATAATCTGTCTCTATTTTGCTTGTTAGTTCATTTTGTTGATGAGACTCCACATATAAGTGAAATCACATGGTACTTGTCTTTCTTTGACTGGCTTATTTCATGTAGCATAATGCTCTCCAGGTCCATCCATGCAGTCACAATGGGTAAGGCGTCCTTCTTTTTTACTACCAAATAGTATTCCATGGTGTAATTAATCAGTAGTATTATATTAACTATCCGAAATTTAATTTTGTTTAAGAGCTTTGAGACTTTTGTAGATTTTTTCTCTCCTAAACTTGACTTTTTAAAAGAGTCTAGAACAAGTTTTGTTTTAAACTTTGCAAATGTGTTAAATTTTTTAAACTAAAAAATTAAATTAAAAGCTAAATTGCATAGCATGAAATATCTAAAAACCAATTCAAAAGCATAAACAAGTATTTATCCAGTGGTATTTCAGGTTATTTTTAAAGTTAAAAGGTTCAGAAAATGAAATGTTGTGGAAAAAGAAAGAGTACATAGCTGTAAAAATCTGACTCTTTAAAAACTGGAAAATATTTTAAATTCCTAATTTTTATTTCATTTATATCAGGTCAGTGAAATAATTAAGAATAAGGACAGCATTTACTGCCGTAACCGATTTGGCTCAGTGGATAGAGTGTTGGCCTGTGGACTGAAAGTTCCCAGGTTCAATTCCAGTCAAGGGCATGTACCTTGGTTGTGGGCACATCCCCAGTAGGGCGTGTGCAGGAGGCAGCTGATCGATGTTTTTCTCTATCGATGTTTCTAACTCTATCCCTCTCCCTTCCTCTCTGTAAAAAACAAAAAAAAATTATATATATATATATATATATATATATATATATATATATATATATATATATTTAAAAAAGAACAGCATTTACTAGTATATGATGTTTTAAGCCAATAATGTGCACATTATATTATACTAGAGGCCTGGTACACAAAAATTTGTGCACTCGGGCGGGGGGTGGGGGGCGGTGTCCCTCAGCCTGGCCTGTGCCCTCTCACAGTCTGGGACCTCTCGGGGGATGACCACCTGCTAGCTTAGGCTTGCTCCCCGGGGGATTGGGCCTAAGCTGACAATCAGACATTCCTCTGGCAGCCCGGTAGCCCTCAGGGGATGTCCACTTGCCAGTGGGGAGCATACCTAAGCTGCAGTCAAACATCCTTAGCACTGCTGAGGAGGTAGGAGAGGTTCTAACCACCAGCGCTGTACCGACAGCCATCAGCCTGGCTCGTGGATGAGCAGAGCTCCCCAGTGTGGGAGCACACTGACCACCAGAGAGTAGCTCCTGCATTGAGCGTCTGCCCCTTGTTGGTCAGTGTGTGTCATTGTGATCAGTCATTCCCAGTCTTTCTGCTGTTAGGGTAACTTTGCATATTGCCCTATTACTATATAGGATAGAGGCCTGGCGCATGGGTGGGGGGGGCTGGTTTTCCCTGAAGGGTGTCCCGGATCAGGATGGGGGTCCTGCTTGGGTGCCTGGCCAGCCTGGATGAGGGGCTGATAGCTGTTCTCAGGCTGGCCACACCCCTTTTAGGGTTGGGGTCCCCACTGGGGTGCCTGGCCAGCCTGGGTGAAGGGCTGAGGGCCGTTTTCAGGCTGGCTGGCGACTGAAGCTCCCAGCCTCTCCTTTTTTTCTTTCTTTTTTAATTCTGGGATTTATTTACCTTCTATAATTGAAACTTCATTGCTGTCACTGGAGCTGAGAGCCAGCTCCAGCTCTGTGGCCACCACTGGCTGAAAGCAGGTATCTGGGGTTGGTTTAGCTTCTATAATTGAAACTTTGTTGCTTTCGGAGCTTAGAGCCAGGCCAAAGCAGGCGGGGAACCGTGGCTTCCTCCATCACTGGAACAAGCAAGCCTCCAACTTGCTTTAGCTGTGTGGCTTCCGGCCACCATCTTGGTTGGTGGTTAATTTGCATATCACCCCAATTAGCCAATGGGAAGCGTAGCGAAGGTACGGTTAATTACCATGTTTTTCTATTAATGGATAGGACTAGTACTTTATTTATATATGAAATTAATATTCAGCAATCATGAATAAATCAGTGACAGCCCTCTTAAAAACCTAGATGGAGTATTTACGATGATCTGTGAATAGAGAGCATTTCAAAGTTTCCCTTTTTTGTTTCCTTCTTTATCTAGGATCTCACAGCCTTGTTAGTGGGTACAGAAGTGAATCCAGCTCAGTTTGACTACATAGAACCAGCCCATTCTGCCAGTACAATTTTGTCAGACTTTCTCCAAATCCAGTTTAGATTACAATTACAGCTAATATACTTTTTAAATTATTTTCTATATAACAGCATGTGCTCAGTAATTTGAATAAGTTGTCTTTTCATTAATCATTATAAAGTGGGTAATGCTTTTATCCATGTATTACAAATAGAGAAATAGGTTTAGAAAGGAAAAATAACTTTCCAAAGCTCACACACAAATTATGTAAAGAAGTCAGGCCTCAAATTCAAGTATTCCTGAGGGTGGGTTCATAACCACTAAGCAATAGATACCTACTTAATAAGAAGAGGTACATGTTTGGACCAGAAAATTCACGTTAGGGTAACAGCAGAACAGTAAATTCATAGCTAGAAGGGCATTTAGCAATGACTGCCATTTCCAATCTATGTTTTGGGAAGACCATTTACAGATATTGTTTGGATGGAGAATAGGTGGAGGATCATGAGTTTTTCTTCCATCTATGATAGCCCAGCTATCTCAGAAAGGACAGAGTGTGACCTTGTATTCCTAGACCACTTGCTCAGCCCCACGCTATCCTCAACTTTGGGCTTTCCAATTATCACTAAAGGCATCATCACTTTTAAAAGAATGCCCAGAATCTTAAGGACCCAAGTTATTTGCTGTCACCTTTGAACTGTATATGTCAGAACATAGTGCAGATTTCTTAATGGCAATGCTCTGTTGACCATTTAAATACTAATGCAGTTTAGCCAAGTATTCTTCTTATCTCATAAAATCAACAAGCTTCAGGGAACAAAGCTGTCCTTTGTAATTTTCAAAGGATACATTCAAACAGGTACGCAAGTGAAAGAGCCTTAAAAAAAAGAGAAAATTGGGCTATTATATGTTGAATGAGTGCTTTGGAGAGATAGCTATAGCAGAATTATCAGGGTCACAGGAGTTGAGGGGAAGTCTGTGCATTCATTTGTAAGTCTGATTATATATTATTACCTGATTTTCATCCCGGGTAGATTTACCATATGTAAATGTTGCCTGCACTGTCATTTTAATGTTAGTTATAGCAATTATTATTACTTTTGTTGTTATTGTTAATCCACATCAGAGGATATTTTTTCCATTGATTTTTAGAGAGAGCCGAAGAGAGGGGGAAAGACAAAAATAGAGAAACATCAATGTGAAAGAGACACATCAATTGGTTGCCTCCCACAAGGCCAGGAATGGAGCCTGCAACCCAGGTATGTGCCCTTGACCAGAATCAAACCCCTGACCCTCAGTCCAATGGCCGACGTTCTAACCTAGGGGTGGGGAACCTTCTTTCTGCCAAGGGCCATTTGGATATTGATGACATCAGTCACAGAACATACAAAATTATCAACATAGCATTTAGCCTGTTATTTGCTCAAACATTTAATTAATTCACCCGTTATGACTTGACAGGGCCAGACTAAATGATTTCATAGAACTTATACAGCCCACAGGCTGGAGGATCTCTGACCCCTGCTCTAACCACTGAGAAAAACAGCCAGGGCAGCAATTATTTTATTATTTAATTAGTTTATGAAAGCATGTAGTAATATATATATGTATGTATGTATGTATATATATATATATATATATATATATATATATATATATATATATATATATATATATACACATTAGTGGCCCAGTGCACAAAATTTGTGCATGGGGGAGGGGTGTTCCTCAGCCTGGCCTGCACCCTCTCCAATCTGGGACCCCTCGAAGGATGCTCTACTGCCGGTTTACAGGGATTGGGCCTAAACCAGCAGCTGGACATCCCTCTCACAATCTGGGACTACTGGACATCTCTCTCACAATCTGGGACTGCTGGCTCCTAACTGCTCACCTGCCTGCCTGCATGCCTGATTGCCTCTAACCACTCTGCCTGCCAGCCTGCTCGCCCCCAACTGCCCCCCTGCTGGCCTGCTCACTCCAAACTGCCCGCCCCCCCCCCGGCTGTCCTGATCACCTCCAACTTCCCTCCCTGTTGGTCTGCTTACCCCCAACAGCCCTGCCCCCACCAGCCTGATCACCCACAACTGCCTTCCCCTCTTGGCTTCTAACCGCCTCTACCTCAGCCCCGCCACTATGGCTTTGTCCAGAAGAATGTCCAGAAGGTCTCCTGGAAGGTCTCTCAGTCTAATTTGCATATTACCCTTTTATTAGTATAGATAGAGGCCTGGTGCACTGGTGGGGGCTGTCTGGTTTTCCCTGCAGGTTGTCCCGGATCACGGTGGGGGTTCCCTTGGGACATGGGGAGGCCTGGGCAAGGGGCCTGTGGTGGTTTGTAGGCTGGCTACACCCCCATGGGGTGAGGGTCCCTGCTGGGGGGGCATGGCCAGCCTGGGTGAGGGGCTGAGTTCTGTTTTCAGGCTGGCCACACCCCCTTCAGGGTGGGGATCCCTGCTGGGGTGCCTGGCCAGCCTGGGTAAGGGGCTGAGGGCCGTGTTCAGGCTGGCCATACCCACTTCAGTATAGGAGGTCCCTCTGGGGTGTCTGGCAAGCCTTGGTGAGGGGCTGATGGCTGTTTTCAGGCTGGACAAGCCCCCTAGCAGGGACCCTCACCCCATGAGGGTGTGGCCAGCCTGGGTGAGGGGCTGAGGGCTGTTTTCAGGCTGACCACACCACCTTCAGGGTTGGGGTCCCCACTGGGGTGCCTGGCCAGCCTGGGTGAGGGGCTGATGGCTGTTTGCAAGCTGGCTGTGGCCCCAGGCAACCCAGGCTCCCAGACCCTCCTTGAGTGGAGGCCACAGTGGCTGAAAGCAGGTATCTGGGATTTATTTTACTTCTATGATTGAAACTTTGTAGCCTTGAGCCGAGGTCAGGGCTGGCCAGGGCAGGTGGGGAGCTTGGCTTCCTCCATCGCTAGGGGAAACCCAAGCATCCTGTTTGATCCAGCCCCATGGCCACAGCCATCTTGGTTGGGTTTATTTGCATACTCGGTCCTGATTGGCTTATGGGCGTGGCTTTGTGGGCATGGCTTTTTGAGTGTAGAGGAGGTACGGTCAATTTGCATGTTTCTCTTTTATTAGATAAGATATATATAATTTATATAATATGCATATATGTGAAAAATTTACATGTGTATATCTAAAATTTGTATATATTACATGTACACAGTTATAGATATATAGACATAATTTGATTCAGGATTGAGAAACTTTCAACATCAGGAAGTTTATGGAGAAGCTATTCCTTGCAATATACATTGAGATCATTTTTGATTCTGTGGCAGACATAGACTCTTTGTTTAATGTCATCAAAGCTTTGCTTCCTGGAGGATAATCTTCTCAGTTGTCTTTCTCTGAGTCAGAATTTGAATGCTTTCCTCAGGGAAAGTGATTACTGTAAATTAATAAAAAGAGGAAAGAAGATTCATTATTCTCTCTCTTTCCTCTCATAATTCTTTCAGGAAAATAAATCTTTGGTAAAAGAATAAGTAAGCAATTTTTATTTGGCATATTGTTTTGTCAAATAAATACACATCTATAATGTTAAATATTTATAGCATTTACTCAACAAACCACATTTTTCCCATCAGTTTCATTTCCCCCCCTAAATTCCAAGAAAAGCCTTTATGTTAAATCTGTGCTTCAGAAAGAAGCAACTACTCCAAAAATATGCTAACCATCTACCCTTTGCTTGCATTCTATTCAGTGATGTACATAAATATGCAAGATCTACAGAAAGAGGGTAAAAAAAAATGCTTGGTATTCTCCTTGGTGTCCCCAGCATTCCTTCAGGGACATGACACCCCATTACTATGGACTGCTGCTTCCTGACAGGAGATACCAGTGAGACAAGAAAAGTGGGTTCTGTTAACCTTTCAGCACCTGGTGGTGAGGGAGCACAATGTAGAAATGTCACTACTTATGCCTGGCACAAATGAAGAAGACTTAGGAAAGACTATTTCTCTTGGAATCAATTCTCCAAAGATATTCTAAAATAAACTTTCCAGAGGAATAAAGAATAGCATTGCACGTTTTACAAAAGCCTTCTTTATTTATAGAATCTCACATTTCTGGTAATTTCTTAAAATCATCATATATATTTACACATAGGCTGATTTCCAAGCATTAAAGCAATTATTTTTCAGCAAAAATGATGGTCCTGGTTTACTAATTGGCTCTCTCACCAACAGCATCTGAAGGCTGTCTCCATGCTGCTATTTACAGGTCCACTTTCCCATAATGAGTGCTTCCTCTCATACTTTCTCATTGTCATAACTAAGGAATATAAATTATCTTTGTGTAAACCAGTATTTCCTAAAATGCATACCAACAAAAGGTAATTTCAGTGGAAGCTGATAATTTTGGTTTTCAAAATTAGGAATTCATTTCAAATACATTTAGAAAAATTGAGGGTTAAATAAAATGTAGCAGCTTACTATATGGAGGATTTCTCGGAGCCTTTCATGAATTCATGCATTACAAAGCTCCAAGAAGGAAATGCCATAGCATCTTTCTTTTTTTCCTTCAGAAAACCTTTGACAAGGCATTTTGAAGTCTCAATCCAGCCAGGTACTAGGCTTGATGGCTCAGCTGAATATTCTAGAATCAATTTTCATTCTTGGCTCAGATGTAGGCAGAGTCACACAGTGTGTCTCCCTCTTCTATGTGGTGATAGTATAGACAACCAGAGGGGTATTTCAATAGGGCAGTGTTCTAAAAAGTGTCTGTTGTCATCCAGTCATTTTTTAGAAGAAGATTAGCATTATATATATTGTAAAAATATTATAAAAGTTAATATTAAGAAATGCTTTAGAATTTGCATGAGTACTTGGCATAAATGACTCAAAAAATAAATTTTTTGCCTCTTGAATTGAGTCACATCCCCAATGATTTTGAGGGTCATATTTTTTTAACTAGAGGCCCCATGCACAAAATTTGTGCAGGGGAGGAGGTGTCCTCAGTCTGGCCTGTGCCCTCTCGCAGGCCAGGGCCTGTCATGGGATGTCCGACTGCTGGTTTAGGCATGATTGGTCCTAAGCCAACAGTCAGATTTCTCTCTAGTAATTGGAGACCCCTTGCTCCTAAGGGCCTGCCTGCTTGCTCCTAACCACCCACCTGCTCACTTCTTACCACCTGTCTGCTCACTCTTTACTGCTTGGATCGCTGCTCCTTAGCTCTGTCACAAAGGCGGGAGAGGATCCTGCCACCACCTCTGCACTAATCAGCCATGACCCCAGCTTCTGGATGAGTGGTGCTCCCGCGGTGGAAGTGCACTGACCACCAGGGGGAAGCTCCTATATTGAGCGTCTGCCCCCTGGTGGTCAGTGCACATCATAGTAACCAGTCATTCTGGTCATTCCGCCGTAATGGTCACTGGGCTTTTATTATATAGATGCCAGTGATCTGTGGCAGCCAAAAGCCAATGAGGATCTGTTGAGAGAAGTATGAGAACTCTTTTAGGTAGTAAAGAGTACTCATTCTCTCCTGCTATTTAGTACAAAACAACAATGTTTATAATAAAGAAAATGCAAGCATGGTGTTAGTATTTGGTAGATAATCACCAATAGGCTAAATAAATAGCATAACACCCATGTTGTCAACGGAATCCAATGAAAAATTTTTTTTTTTAATTTGGTCATTCAAGTGGTTATTTTGCTAAATTACTTAAAACAACTGATTTAACTCATTTCTTTATTAAAGAGTTTTCCTTGGCCAAATTGAGTGAATTTGCAGGGTTTTGTTTTCAGACTAAAGAACTGAATAGACACAAATGCCTTTAGACACAGAACAGTTAGAACATTCTCAGAGAACCACTGTGAAGGACTTGAATTTGATAGCTTGTTACAATTGCTAGTCTATTAGGGGGGCAGAGAAAAATGTAATCTCTAGCAGAGAAATCTAAAAGCCTAAGAAATTCAAACTCTTCATTGACAGTTGACAGACACTAATGACTTTACTGAGATTACCTGAAAGTTAGTTGATAAGAATAAAAATGCCCTCCTTAAATAATTTGCTAACATATTTTAACAGCATGTCAAGTGTACAAAATTAGATAAGTCCTAATTCTTCAATTATGACAGATTTTTGTTTGGCCATATTTGTTGCTATCTGTTTGTTATAATAATATGCTAAAGAACTGGAACTCACCACTCTACACAGAAACTAAGCATTGGAAATGACTTACTTCTGTGTGGTCTTCCTTCATTCATCCCCCTTTTACTTCACCCAAGTTTTTTCTAAATGCATTAGCACAAATGCTGCTTTTGACATGGCATGCACACAATTATCATGTAATGTGTTTATGGAGCAGATTCTGCCTTCTATTTTTAAGATATATCTCAACATGTCTTAATACTTTATACAACCACTTGAGAATATAATTTCCAAGTCCTATCAATTACCTTGTCATTCTTGGTCTGTATGTTTATTTGTGTCCACTGGCAGCTAGTAGTGATATCACCTACTTTGAGAAAGCACTGCACAGTTTGAAAATCACTTAAATAATTATCCCCCATAATTTTTGACCAATTCTATAAAGTAAGCATGATTCATACCGAAGGAGGACTAAGTGTGTCAAAACCAGAACTTTATTTCAGTCCCATGTTTTTTCTATGGCATGGAACCTGAGATACTGCTGTACTTACTCCACTGAAATCAGTTGGGCTAATATTGCTCTTATTCAGAATTACAGGACTATCTCTTTTTCTTCTTTAATAAGTTGACCTCTATGGTAGATAATGGGACATCTATTTTGAATGTATTCAGATTAGAACAACTACATGCTAAAATCAAAGGTAATTTTGGCCATTGTTTCTCTTCTGTTCTGAAATCTTTGTGTAATTCTGGAAATACTTGTAAAGGAGCCCAAAACCTGTTGGCAGCGTGCTCATGTTTTCAAAGTGAAAACAAATGCTTATCCCTGCTTCCCCTGCAGCTGTCTTTTCTGGGATTGTGTTGTTCTATCTCCTTGATTATAGGCTTTAAAAGATTCAAGGCAAGAGTCTAGTTGGGTAGCAACCTTGAGGGGCCTGCTTTCTTGAATTCAATTTCTCAGCCTTCCTCCTCTATGTATTAATTGAAACTGAGATATTTTGCAAGTCCTATAAAACCACAAGCACTTGGCCTGGTGGAAACAAGGGGAGGTGAATTGAATTAATGGAAGATACATAGATTGTGAACTATTTTTAATCTCAGTTTTATTCTTCTCTAGTCCCCATAATTAGAACAAAACTAACAAAGTGTTGCCTAGTAGCTGTCTTTAGTGACTTTTCTTAGTTAACAGCTAATAGTGGTTTGTAATTAGCAAATAATTTAAATGTAAATAGATTCTTCTACATTGCCTACCAATGCTTGAAAACAATTTGTTCTCTTAAATAGCCTAAAAATTACCCAGGCAGTCTTAATGATGCTGCTAATTTGCTTGGTAAAAATTCTATATAAGAAATATAAAGGGAGCTTTAGTTCTACCTCTACTTGAATTTTAACACATTTCAAAATAGTAGAGTTCAAATTAATGAGTCATTACTAGTCATTGGTGTAGAAATCAATACAGGAAAATCATGTGTCCATAATGCCCTCCAGTTCCATCCATGCTGATGCAAATGGTAAGAGTTCCTTCAGAAAGTGCCTCAGTAAGTCACTGTATGCCTCAGGAAAATACTTAGGCCTTGTTACTTCACCAATCTTTTTTGCAGTGTCCTATGACAGTGTGCTCAAATTGGAGGTCGAAGAAACCTGAGAAAGGAAACTCATTAGGAAATTATTAATTCTACCAGCTGGACATCATGGAATATCCCCTCATCATCATTTCCCTGGCACTTCTAATGGTATATTGCTACACTTGGTTTCTTTAACTTTTTTGAATAATTACTAGATTTACATGATTTACACACTATCATCTTCTCACTCCTATTTACCATTCCAGAAGAACCTACCTTGCTATCCCTGGTCTCGAATACTTATTGTAACTGTTTCCTACATGTCCTTTTGACATTTATTTCTTCTCAACTTTTAAGCAAATTTAAATAGATTCTAAACTGTTTTCTCCTTCCCTGTCACCCAGCAGAAGATACCATACTATATACACTGTTCTGTTCTTTGTATCTTCTTCACTTAACAATATTCCCAGAAGATAATTCCATGTCAGTTCGTAGAAGAGATTTCTCATTTTTATTTTCAACTCTATTCTATTACATGGACTACACCATGGACTGCACCATAATTTAACTTGTCCATTGCAAATGAATACTAAGTTGTTTTCATTTCTTTTGCTATTAGAAAGAGTGCTACAAAATTACTTTGTATATGTAATTTTACCTGTATATGTAATTTCAATCAATATTTTAATATTGATAGAAATAGACAAATTTCCCTTCTTAAGCTTTGTAAGAAATTGTATTCCTACCAGAAACATATGGCAGTCACTGACTCTGTGACCATGTCAACAGAATATGTTATTTAACTTCTGCTCGTTAGCTAATTGTATATGTAAAAAATGGTCTCTCTAATCCACATTTCCTTTTTTTTAAGTAAGGTTAAACATTTAGCATTTTTAAATTATATATATTATATATATATATATATATATATATATATATATATATGAATAGTCCAATAGAATACTGAGTAATACATATGTTTCCAGGATTCTATTGGACTATTTATTTTCTCTAAGAGTTTTGACACATTAGGAAGACATTGCATTTTTCTGTTATGTGGGCAGCAAAACCTTTTACTTGTTTATCTTTGTTCTTTTTTTTTTAATATATTTTATTGATTTTTTACAGAGAGGAAGGGAGAGAGATAGAGAGTTAGAAACATCGATGAGAGAGAAACATCGATCAGCTGCCTCCCACACATCTCCCACTGGGGATATGCTCGCAACCCAGGTACATGCCCTTGACCGGAATCGAACCTGGGACCTTTCAGTCCGCAGGCCGAGGCTCTATCCACTGAGCCAAACCGGTTTTGGCTTTATCTTTGTTCTTATCTCTTTACTACACTGATAGGTTGGATATTTGGCTGATTATCATCTAATTGTTTTTCTTTTATTTTTCTTTATTGATTAAGGTATTACATATGTGTCCTTATCACCCCATTGCTCCCCACCCCCCACTCACACCCTCACCCCCCTGGTGACTGTGTCAATTGGTTAGGCTTATATGCATGCATACAAGTCCTTTGGTTGATCTCTTCCTTACCCCCACCCTCCTCTACCTTCGCTCTGAGGTTTGATGGTCTCATCAATGCTTCTCTGTCTCTAGATCTGTTTTTGTTCATCAGTTTATGTTGTTCATTATATTCCACAAATGAGTGAGATCATGGGATACTTATCTTTCTCCAACTGGCTTATTTCACTTAGCATAATGCCCTCCAGTTCCATCCATGCTGTTGCAAATGGTAAGAATTCCTTCTTTTTTACCACAGTGTAGTATTCCATTGTGCATCACTATTTTTTAATTCACTCATTTGCTGATAGGCACTTAGACAGTTTCCAAATCTTATCTTTGGTAAATTGTGCTCCTAGGAACATAGGGGTACATATATCCTTTATGATTGGTGTTTCTAGTTTCTTGGGATATATTCCTAGAAGTGGGATCACTGGGTCAAATGGGAGTTCCATTTTTAGTTTGATGAGGAAACTCCATACTGTTCTCCACAGTAGCTGCACCAGTCTGCATTCCCACCAGCAGTGCATGAGTATTCCTTTTTCTCCACATCCTTGCCAGAACTTGTCATTTGTTGATTTGTTGATGACAGGTGTGAGATGGTACCTCATTGTCATTTTGATTTGCATCTCTCAGATGATTAGTGACTTTGAGCATGTTTTCATATGTCTCGTGGCCTTCCTTATGTCCTCTTTTAAAAAGTATCTATTTAGGTCCATTGCCCGTTTTTTGATTGGTTTGTTTGTCTTCCTTTTGTTAAGTTGCATGAGTTCCCTTTAAATGTTGGAGATTAAACCATTGTCAGAGATATTGTTGGCAAATATGTTCTCCCATGCAGTGGGTTTTCTTGTTTTGTTGATGGCTTCTTTTGCTGTGCAGAAGCTTTTTATTTTGATGTAGTGCCATTTGTCTATTTCCTCTTTATTTTCCATTGCCCTAGGAGCTGTATTGGTGAAGATATTGCTTTGACATACTAGTATGTCTGAGATTTTGCTGCATGTGGATTCCTCTAATATGTTTATGGCTTCCCTTCTTATGTTTAAGTCCTTTATCAATTTTGAGTTTATTTTTTGTGTATAGTGTAGTTTCATTTTTTTGCATTATCTGTCCAATTTTCTCAACACCATTTATTGAAGAGACTGTCTTGACTCCATTCTATGTTCATGCCTCCTTTGTGAAATATTAATTGGTTTGGGTCAATTTCTGGGTTCTCTATTCTATTCCATTGATCTATATGTCTATTCTTGTGCCAGTACCAGGCAGTTTTGAGAACACTGGCTTTGTCATACAACATGAAATCTGGTATTGAGATCCCACCTACTTTGTTCTTCTTTCTCAGGATTGCTGCAGTTATTTGAGGTCCATTTTTATTCCAGATAAAGTTTTGGAGAGTTCGTTCTAGGTCTGTGAAATATGCCATTGGTATTTTAATGGGGAGTGCATTGAATCTATAGATTACTTTGGGTAGTATGGACATTTTAATGATGTTGATTATGCCAATCCATGAACACAGTATGTTCTTCCATCTTTGTATGTCTTCCTCTATCTCTTTTTTTAGTGTCCTGTAGTTTTCTGAGTACAGATCTTTTACCTCCTTAGTTAAGTTTATTCCTAGGTATCTTAATTTTTTTGGTGCAATGGTAAATTGGATTATATTTTTTTAATCTCTTTTTCTGTAAGTTCACTATTGGTGTATAAAAATGCCATAGATTTATTGGTGTTAATTTTGTATCCTGCTATGTTGTCGAATTCATTTATTAAGTCTAATAATGTTTGATGGAGTCTTTAGGGTTTTCTATGTACAGTATCATGTCATCTGTGAATAATGACAGTTTTACGTTTTCTTGTCCAATTTGGATTAGCTGGTTCTTTGAAAGACCAGCTAAGATTGATGAACCTCTAGCCAGACTCACCAAGAAGCAAAGAGAGACGGCCCAAATAAACAAAATCAGAAATGAAAGAGGCAAAATAACAACACTCAAAACTCAATCAGGAAGAATCTAAAAATCTCAATAAGCCAATAACTAAGGAGGAAATTGAAGCAGTCATCAAAAAGCTTCCAGCAAACACAAGCCCTGGGCCAGATGCGTTCACAGGGAATTTTTACTGAACATTCAAGGTAGAACAAAAACCTATCCTCTGCAGACTATTCCAAAAAATTCAAGAGGAAGGAACACTTCCAAGCTCATTCTAAGAAGCCAGCATTAACCTAATACCAAAACCAGATAAAGACAACATAATGAAAGTGAATTATAGGCCAATATACCTCATGAACATAGTTGCCAAAATCCTCAACAAAATTCTAGCAAATCGGATCCAGTATTACATCAGAAAGACCATACACCATGACCAAGAGGATTTATCCCAGGGTTGCAAGGATGGTACAATATCCAAAAATCAATAAAAGTGATACATCACATAAACAAATTGAGAGATAAAAATCACATAGTCATACCAATTGATGCAGAAAAAGCATTTGACAAAATCCAACACTCTTTCTTGATAAAAACCCTCAGCAAAGTGGGAATAGAGGGATCATACCTCAACATCATAAAAGATGTATATGACAAACCTACAGCCAACATCATACTCAATGGGCAAAAACTAAACCCATTTCACCTAAGAACAGGGATGCCCATTTTCACCCCTCCTTTTCGACATAGTTCTGGAAGTGCTAGTCATAGCAATTAGACAACAAGAAGAAATAATTATTTTTATTTTAATATTTAAGCATTCAAACTTATCAGTGTTTTCATTTATGGCTTGTGGACTCTAAGTCATAGTATAAAGGTCCTTTATAAGCCACATTTATAACAAATTATTTCTTGTTTTCTTCTAGTAATTTTATTGCTTTAATTTTTTTTTAAACATTTGATTCATTGGGAATTCATCCAGGTATGAGTTATTAATCTGGTCATTACTCACTTTTTATTAGTTCATTTTTTCTACATTGATTTGAAATGCTCTCCATATTTTATGTAAAATTGACCTGGATACATCTGGGAATATTTCTGGACTTGCTAGTTCATTGATAGCTCTAATCCAAGCATCATCGCCACACTATTTTAATTATTAATGCTTTGTATTATTTTTTAATATTTGATAAGCCTGGCTTCTACTCACCACTATTTCTCTTCTTCAGTGATTCCATAAAATTCTTAAACTATTAATTAATCTGCTAGCTTAAAATATGCTAGTAGTATTTTATTGGAATACATTTCATAAATACACTTTTGAAGACCTGATATAAGCTTTACTATATTGCATCTGCCAAGCCTAGAGCATAGTTTGCCTTTTCATTTATTCAAGTCTCTTTTGTGCTCCTAGTAAAGGTCTGCCATACATTTTCAATTTATTCTTAAGAATTTGATGGTCTTTACTGCAATTACAAATGGGGTCTATTTCTCATTATAGCATTTAATTGAATGCCAATTATTTAAATGACCTAGTGATTTAATTTACTAAATGTTGTATCCTAATTTATTAACTCTATTCATTTAGCTTTATTCTCAGGGTAATTTCAAGTACCCTAAAGGCTAGTACTTCCAGAATACAGCTGAGTATCAGTGGTAGTTTGTTTTGTTTCAGACTTTATTGGAGTATATGTCTCATGTTTTCCATCAAGTATAAAGCTGTCTTTTAACAGTGAGATGGACATAAAATTTAAGATGATAAGAAATGGTTGTTTTGAAACAAAAAATTGTGTTTCAAATTATTTTTCATATACAAAGATATTCATAATTTTTTTCTAAGATCTATTAATATAATAAAACTAGAGGCCTGGTGCATGAAAATTCATGCACTGGAGCTGGGGTCCCTCAGCCCAGCCTGCCCCCTCTCACAATCCGGGATCCCTCAGGGGCAGGAGGCAACCCGGCGGTCAAGGGCAGGCGATGCCCCCATCACACCTCTGCTGCTGCCACTGCCGGCAGTGAAAGCCTTGTCTGGCTCTGGTTACCTGAGACTTAGGTTGTCCTGGGCAGCTGGGCAGCCACCATCCAAGGCTTGTCTGCGCCTCGTGCTAGCCCTGTGTTGCTGGGGGACTGAGGTGACTGGGCACCACCATCTTGTGGCTGTGGGCACAGCCATCTTTGAGGACATGGCAGTCAATTAGCATATTCCCTCCTTATTGGCTGTGGGCACCACCATTTTTGAGGGTGTGGTAGTCAATTAGCATATTCCCTCCTTATTGGCTGTGGGAACCACCATCTTTCCAATGGTGTGAGGGTCAATTAGCATATTCCCTCTTTATTAGATAGGATAGTTTGGAAGTTTTACTTCTTTTCCTATTTTCCGGACCAGGTTAAATGGCACTGGCATTATCTGCGTTTACAAGTGTTGGTGGAACTCAAAATGAAACCACGCTGGCCTGGGATGTTTGAAAACCTAGCTTCTAGATAAGGTTTCCTACATAAATGTTCTATGGAAATTGTTCTGTTTACAACTTCTGAGATTATGTCCATTTTAATAAGATTTTTACATAACTGTAAAGGGTTTACAAAAAGGTGGTTCAGGATTGTTTCTTAAATGTCTTTAGATTTGATGGTATTTCTACACAAAGATTCATATGGGTGCATATATTCACGTAGTTAATGGGCAATTTAACAACCCCTTATCCCTACAGTACAATCCATTTCCATCTGTTTATTTCTTAGCTAAGTCAACTGATGATGTTTGTTTTTTTCAAGAAGTTATAAACATTTTTATTACTCAACTAATTTTTTGTTTTGTAATTTATTTTCATCTATATTTATCTATTCATTCCTTCTGTATTCTTGTATTCTTTCATTTGAATGTATTTTCTTTTTTATTTTTTATTCAGAAGCTGATTAATTTATTTTTAATTGATGTATTTAGTGCTATACATTTTCCTTTGAATGTGGTCTTTGGCTGTATGTCATAGGTTCTTTTTGTTTTGTCTTTCTTTTTAATTTTATTTTTTTATTACATTTTGCATTCAACACTTTTTTATATTAGTTCAGAGGACAGGCATTCATATAGGTAATAAAACACTCCTTTTGATAATGTAAGTGCCTGCCTGGCACCATAAATAGTTATTATAATATTGTTGACTATATTCCTTATGCTTCACCTCATATCTCCATGCCTATTTTGTAACTATCAATTTACTTCATAATCCCATCTCCCCCACCCCCCCGACTCCAACACCCATTCCCTCTGGCTTGCATCTGTTTGTTTTCTTTATCTATAAGTCTGTTTCTAATTTGTTTGTTTATTTTGTCCTTCAGATTCCACATATAAGTGATATCATATAGTATTTGTCTTTCTCTGTCTGGCTTATTTCACTTAGCATAATACCATCTAGCTCCATCCATGCTGTAGAAAATGGTAAGAATTTATTCCTTTTTATGGCTGAGAAATATTCTATTGCATATATGTACTGCTGCTTTTTTATTGTTGGACACATGATTGCTTCCATATCTTGGCTATTATAAATAATGCTGCAATGGACATTAGGGTGCATATATTCTTTTGGATTAGTGTTTTGGGTTTATTCAGATATATACACAGAAGTGGAATCACTGTGTCATATGGCAGTTCACTGTCATAGGTTCTTTTTTATTTTTTTCATAGGTTCTTGTAAGTTCTTCTGTCATTATTAATATTTTTTCAATAGTCTGCATGTCCATCTTGAATTTCCTTTCAATCAAAAGTTGTTTAAATAAAAATATTTTAATTTTTCTACAAGAAGATTTATTTTTAAATATTTTGCTATTAATTTTTAATTTATGACATTGAAGTTAGATAATTTTACTATTACGTACTGAATGTTTGTATCCAAAATTTATATATTGAAGCCCCTAACTCAAAATGTGATGGTGTAGGGAGGTGGCAGCTTTAGTATTTAAGTTTAGATGAGGTCATGAAAGTGTGCCCTTATCATGGGATTAGTGCCCTTATTAAGCAAAACCAAAGATCTTTCTATTTCTATGTCCCTTATATGAAGACAAAAAAATAAAGTAGCAATCTGCAAGCCAACAAAAAGGCTTTCAACAGGAACCAAATTGGCTGGCACCTTGAGCTTGGACTCCCTACCTTCCAGAACTGTGAGAAATGAATATTTGTTGTTTAAGCCACCCATTCGATGGTGTTTTATTATAACAGCAATCACAGTTGTTTTCCATATTTTTTAAAGTATATTAATATTTTTCACATGGCATACTGTATAGTAAATTTTATGTGGGTTCCATGGAAACTTCAATGTGTATTCTCTATTTCAGAGTACAAAATTCAATATAACAATAATTTAATATTATTAATAATATTTTAATTTGATAAAGAACCTTATTAACTACATGACATAAATCTTCTACACCCTAACTTATCTACTTGATCTGACCTTTACTAAGATAAGAGAATTAAGATTTCCTAATTTCTATGTGTTTCTGTCTCCTTTTTCTTGCATCCCCTGTGTTTTCTGCTTTATGGCCTTGGCTGCTATGCTGTTCTTATTAATTCTGACAATCTTTCTATATATTTCTTTAATTAAATGTATTAGTGTGACATTAGTTAATAAGTATTTCAATAGACAGATCACCAATGAATAATAAAAGTTGTTTTCTTTCTTTCTAATATGTACTTATATTTATTTTTTCTTTTGTTCTTAAATGAATAAGCCCAGAAAAAAAAAGAGGCAACTATGGACTCTATGGCCTTTGTCATGATTTTAAAGGATATGTTTCTACCCTTTATTCATTACTACAAACCATGCATACTACAGTTGTTGGGAGATGCCAAACATGAGATTAAAGAATTTTTATTATTTCCCTAGCTTAATAAACAATTTTATACAAAAATGAATATTACATTTTATTAAACATTGTTTTCCTTGATCTAATTATATGATTTTCACCATAAATCTTAGTATCCTATATAATAAAAGGGTAATATGCAAATTGACCCTAACAGCAGAACGACTGGGAATGACTGGTCACTATGACACACACTGACCACCAGGGGGCAGATGCTCAATGCAGGAGCTCCCCCCTGGTGGTCAGTGCACTCCCATAGGGGGAGCTCTGCTCAGCCACAAGCCAGGCTGACAGTTGCCAGCACAGAGTTGATGGTGGTAGCCTCTTCCGCCTCCTCAGCAACACTAAGGGTGTCCGACTGCAGCTTAAGCCAGCTCCCCGCTGGCAAGTGGACATCCCCTGAGGGCTCCCAGGCTGCCAGAGGGATGTCTGACTGCCAGCTAGGCCCGATCCCCCGGGGAGCGGGCCTAAGCCAGCAGGTGGATATCCCCTGAGGGGTCCCAGACTGTGAGAGGGCACAGGCCAGGCTGAGGGACCTTCCCGAGTGCACAAATTTTTGTGCACCGGGCCTCTAGTATATTATATAGATTAGTAATATAGATGTATATCTGTCTTTGCATTCTATTTCTCTTTTTTCTAAACTTTTCCCACTATGTCCTCTCACCTCCCATAGTCATTTTTGATTAATTAATTTTTATTGTTTGTTTTTTGCTATATCACTTTTTCCCCATTGATTCTTATTTCTTGATTTCTTCCCTTGCTTTTCTAGAGAATATCCTTAACATACTCTTTACAAAAGGATATGTGAGAGTCATTGCATATCTAAGAATGCTTTATTTTCACATTTGACTAACATTTTGTCTAGGTTTAGAATTTTAACTTGAAAATAATTTTCCCTCAGTGCCTTAGCCTACCATATTGCCAAGTTGCTGATGAGGTTCCCCATGCCAGTTTTATTCTCATTTCTTTGTATTATTTTTCTTTCAAATTGAGAACTTTCAAAGATGTGTATCTGTGTTCTATGTTTATGTTTCAATATTACTATTTAATGCATTCATTTTTTAGACCTTTCATGTTGAAACTGTGTTTTTAGAGTTTTGTTTTCATTCTTTTTTCTCCATACCACATAGTTTTTGTTGTTGCTGTTGTTCTCCCCGGCTCTCAATGATCATCTTTGCAATTCTAAATATGAGAACACTGAAAGCAAAAAAAAAAAAAAAAGTAATTTTCACAAGTTAAGCAGAGAAAACTACAGGGCTAGGTTCTATCCTTGGGCAGACTGATGCTTGATATTACAGTCATAAGAATACACTAAACAAGATAAGATTGATCACATGTGAGCCAATACATTGAGAATTCCTCAGGGGATAAAACTGTGTCTTACTTATTTCAAATCTGTCCATTTCACAAATTCTTTAACTTCTCCTATCCTCATGGCCCTGAGACAACATTAAAATGATCAAAACGCCCATCACTTTTGGGCCCCAAAACTCTAGCTCCAATCCATATTTTACTCTCCTGTGCTCCTCAGACATCCTCTGCCAAGGCTATTCTTGATTGCATGTCATCTTCTCCTGATTTAGTCTTACTTTCATTTGTCTCTATTTGTTATTGAGAAATTGTCAGCAGGAAAAGTCTTTGAGTAATTATTAAACCCTCCCATTCATAGCTATATAGACATTTGAATCAGTGAGAACCACTTCAGTGTGTCAAATACAAGAGATCATAAATGAGCATATATTGAGTTGAAATAAGAAAAGCCCAGAAAATAAAGAGGGAGAGAAGAAGCATGGTATTACAGAACATTAGCACTAAAGCTTTTTGCTAACATCATCCTATAGAATAGAATATACTTAACTATGTAATATAAAAATATTAACAAAAACATGCTTCATAAAACAATCTTAAAAGATGTTAAAAATAATAACTTTAGATATTAAATTAGGCTTACAAAGAGTTATAAGACATTTTTGTGGGTATCTTGCTTTTTTCATTATTTATTTCATTCTTTTCCTATTTGAATTTCCATTAATCTTTGTACTTCCATTTCTTCTGGATTTTCTGAATTCTCTTTTATACTATTTGGAAGGGTATTTTTCTACATTTCATTGTGACATATGATTGATTTGTAAATTCAAGGGCAATTAAAGGATTTTAAATCTATACCAACTTTTAGAATCTTGAATTTTGTCTTTATATAGTTAATTGCTGCCTTGTGTCAAATGGTTTTCTCACTTCTATTTGGCATTAATTTTTTAAAAATTATATTTAACAAGGTAGACTTCACAAGTTAAGTGGATGCCAATTAATCTAAAATCTAAACTGACTTTTAAATGCAAGTCATTCCTACCAAATTAGCGTTCTCTACAGATTTAGTAGATAGCTGTCAACACAATGGAACCTAAGCATCAATTTTAGGCAATTTATTTTTAAGCTTATAATATTACTTTGATTGTGATTACATATCCCAAATTTATACAATTTTGTGTCAATTACTAAGGAGTTAGATGAATTTTGCATATTATTACATTTTAATCATCTTCATAATTAACATTTAATTTATATCCTTTTATCTTTCCCCTTCCATCTACTGAATGTATTTCTTTGAATTTGTCACACAGAATTTAAGCAATTTTCCTGCCAATTAAATTACATTTTATTTTTCTAAGTGAATTGACTGCTGGAAAAATGGGCCCTGGAGACCAAAGGCCTGTTTATTAATAAAAAGAGCTTCTTCCCACACACAGACACATTGAGCTGCTTCACCATTTCTTCCATACATCATGGCTCATAGTTTTCCTGAGACAGGGCTGAGATGTCAAAACCCAGTTGTATAGTTGTTGAACATACCAACAAGGAGACATTTATTTTGGCATTTCTCATGAAAATCTTACTCACCTAGACTCAAGGTTCATCAGTTCAATGTGTTGAATTATCTGCAAATCATAGAAAATGGGTATAGGCATTTCCCGGACTTTTCCTATTAGAAATAAACTAAGACTTTGAGCTACAAGTAAAATGTTATAGTGAAAATTCCAGATGAATACTGATAAAACATATTAGGTACCCTTTGACTCATACAGTCGTGTTCGTATTTTTCCCCCGTGTCATTCCCCTTTCAATCTATTTGGGATTATTCTACTTGAATAATAATTCTGTAGTACGTTCATTATTTTTAATTATCTCAATGTGCAAATTTAATCTTTGTTTGACTTCCACTAAAAAGAGAAACTATCTGGTGAGATTAGTTGTATAAAGTTGGTTTTATGTGAAATGAGGACCAGATGAAAGGCCAGTAAATTGTTTATTTATATATTTTGCATGACATACAGACATCAATTCTTGATGTCATATTCAAACATGGATCTTACACATATGCATACTAACAAGTACTTGGAAACACTAAAGAGAAGTTCATTGAGAGAATTCCCAATTATATTCTTTAAAACAAATGTTTATTGAATGTCTACTGAAAAGGACATTTTCCCCATGGGCTAAATTGACATGTCCACATTTGTTGTGCATCAACTTGAATCCATTTTTTAGCAAATCTACTCAGGCAATGTAACTTGGCTAAGTTTACCCAACTAGCAAGAGATAGGGAAGAGATTTAGACCAGCTGTATGAGGTGACAAATGCTTTGATTTTTCTGTTAGCACCGTGACTATGACACTCTGGGGATAGAAAGTGATGTAATAAAAACATTAATAATTATTCACAAACAACACACTTAAATTGTCCTTTATCCTTAACCTATTATTGTATACATCTAGTCAACATCAAAATTCTCAGGTCAATGATAAAAAACAAGACATATTTTTACTTAATATACTAGTAGTATAATCTAACTTCCCATTTCAAAAAATATGCATATATATAATATTTGTAGAGATGTTATCCTATTTAATAATAGACAAACTTGGTATAATTGACCGTACCTTCTCTATGCCTCCCTTTGGCGAATCAGCATGATATGCAAATTAACTGCCAACAAAAATGGCTGCTAATTTGCATACTGCAGGTGGGGCTGGCAGCACACGACGCTGCCCATGGTACCCGGGCCCCAGACCCCTGACCGGCGAGGTGGGGCCGGCAGCGTGCGACGCTGCCCACGGGGCCCGGGCCCTGGACCCCTGAACCAGTGAGGCGGGGCCAGCAGCGCGTGACACTGCCCAGGGGATCCAGGCCTTGGATCCATGACCTGGTGAGGGAGCAAAGCTGCGGAGAAGGGAGAGAGCCCAGGTGGCAGAGAAGGGAGGGAGCCGAGGGCTAAGCGGCGAAGGGAGGGAGCAAGGCAGCAGAGAAGGGAGCTTCTCTGCTTCACTGCGGTCTCAGGAAGCCATATCCTTTTTTTTTTTAAATATAGTTTATTGATTTTTCACAGAGAGGAATGGAGAAGGATAGAGAGTTGGAAACATCGATGAGAGAGAAACATCGATCAGCTGCCTCCTGCACACCCCCTACTGGGGATGTGCCCACAACCAAGGTATATGCCCTTAGCCGGAATCGAACCTGGGACCTTTCACTCCACAGGCCGATGCTCCATCCACTGAGCCAAACCAGTTAGGGCCAGAAGCCCTATTCTTGCAGGAATAGGCCCGAGGAAGCCCTATTCTTGTAGGAATCTTTCTGCAATGGGTCTCTAGTCTATATATATAAATAAGTATATAATATTAGTTTTGTTATTTGATAAGAAATGGACAATATGCAGCTATACAAAATATTTCCTTTCTCCTTCTAAGTCCTCCATCAACTTAGTCATTTGGATATACAAAAATAGGAATAAAATTTTGTTATGAAACTTTTAGTTAATAGGCGTCTGGTGATATTTTCAATATTGGTATTTTTTTTGTTTGTTTTTCATTGGAAGCTAAGATTTATTCTCCTTACAAGCTTTTACTCATGCTGATTGCATTGGTGGAGACTATTATACTAGTAGTTACTGGGAGTACTGTCGTCATTAAGACAAGTGTTTGCTCTAGTGTAGTTCATCTTATTTGAAAGGAAGAGTAGACAATGGTCAGACAAATTAGAATATTTTCTCAGCATTTATAAGTAATTAATAAAGGTTTTACTTCTTAATAATGATTGTTTTGAGATAATAGCAAAGGATATCTAAGAATAATTAGAAAATTTCAATTTAAATTTATTTAGAGTGGCCAATTTATCAGACAATAACTCAATATTATTAAAATCAAGGGAAATTTCTTTGTGTCATCCTGAAAATATGCATAAAACAATAATCCTAGGTAATTTACATAACTGAAAATGCCTGCAGTGCACAAGACTTTTGGCTTAAGAATAGGCCAAATGTTTCAGATAGCATAAAAAAGTTTATGACAAATCTGGACTCTAATAAACCTTTTTTTTTTTTTTAATGTTCTAGGGCAAAATTTCCCACAGCAATAATTGTGACCATCTGGAATCCCATGCCTAGAAATTAAATGAGGTCAGATATTTTCTTTCATTCACATGAATTATTTGACCACTTGAGTTAAATGCACTTAGTCTAAAACAGCAAGAAAAAAATAGACCAAGGTAAAATATTTTTATTTAAATATAGAGGCAAAACCTAAGGGGAGATGAGCTACTTTTTATCTTAATCTTTAGAGGAAATTTATGTAGAGTAGAAGCATAAGTAAACAGACAGATATACAGGCACTTCAAAAGAAGGCATAGCACATAAAGATTATCTGACATAGGTAAGTAAGGATAAAACAAGGGCCCCGTGCCCCTGGCGTGGCTCAGTAGTTGAGCGTCAACCTAGGAAGCAGAAGATTGGTCAGATTCTTGGTCAGGGCACATGCCTGGGTTGCACGCTGGATCCCCAAAAGGTGCAGGCAGGAGGCAGCCAATCAATGATTCTCTCTCATCGTTGATGTTTCTATCTCTCTCTCCCTCTAACTTCCTGTCTGAAATCAATAAAAATATACTTTGAAAAACATACAAACAAGTGCTCCAAAAAGGTCCAAATATACATGGATTGAGAGGGAAAGAGAAAAAAGTTCCCACATAGAGCTGAAATTGGGTGTTAAGGAAAATGAATTTTGTAAAACCAAAGTCAGATGTCTATGGGCCTTGTTAATGTACACATGGGAGTTCTGAGGAGGGGGATTAAGCAGTTTGAAAATTTAGAGGATGTGCAAAAACATGATGTTATACAAATACAACAATAACATTGTAGTCACAAATAGTCCACTCCCTTAGATATTATCAAAGCACCGCTATATCATGAAAGCTTTAAGGAATTGTTGTGAGGCTAAAAGTGATATAAAAAACACACACACACAAAATCTTTGATAATCCAATAGTGAATAAAATATAGTAGATTTTAAAATGCTGAGTTTAATATTTCAAATAAATAGTTTTAAGCTCTCTCTGGTTATATATTTAAATAGATATGTGGTGGTGAAATTCCACAGTTATGAGCTTTTTAAATGTAAAATTAAGTAAATAATAAACAATAGTTGTGCTTCTACATTATAAATTTTTTGTTCAGATCCAATTAGAAAAATAGAGTTGAAAATTCTTGGTAATCTATAAGGTATTTTTTATATAACGTTCAATTTTCTTATATTGGCTTCTAAAATAATATAACTGCAAGGCAGATTAGTTGAACATTTCAACAAGCATTTACTGACATCTTGCTATACCTCCCACTCTGCTAAACACTAAAGATATCTTATCTAATAAAAGAGTAATATGTAAATTAAGCATCACTCTGTCACTCCCTCACAAAGATGGAGATGGCCACGGAGCTGGAGTAAGCAGGAGGCTTGGGTTGCCCCTGACAATGGAGGAAGCCAAGTTTCCCACGTGCCCTGGCTGCCATTGGGCTCCGCTCAAGGCTACAAAGTTTCAATTATAGTAGATAAATAAATCCAAGATACCTGCTGGAAAAAAAAAAGAAAAGAAAAAAAGAAGAGGCTGGGAGCTTGGGTCACCGGGGGTGTGGCCAGCCTGAAAACAGCCCTCAGCCCCTCACCCAGGCTGGCCACACCTCCATGGGGTGAGGGTCCCCACTGCGGTCTTGACTAGCCTGAAAACAGCCATCAGCCCCTCACCCAGGCTGGCCAGGAAAACCAGTCGGGCCCCCCACCCTGAAGGGGATGTGGCCACCCTGAAAATGGCCCTCAGACCCTCACCCAATCTGGCCAGGCACCCTAGCGGGTCCCCCACCCTAATCCAGGACACCCATCAGGGCAAACCAGCTGGCCCCCATCCGTGCACCAGGCCTTTATCCAATATAATAAAAGGGTAATATGCAAATTGACCCTGACAGCAAAATGACTGGGAATGACTGGTCACTATGACACACATTGACCACCAGGGGACAGACGCTCAATGCACAAGCTTCCCCCTGGTGGTCACTGCACTCCCACAGGGGGAGCTTTGCTCAGCCACAAGCCAGGCTGACAGTTGCCAGTACAGCAGTGGTGGCGGTAGCCTCTCCCGTCTCCTCAGCAGCACTAAGGATGTCCAACTGCAGCTTAAGCCTGCTCCCCGCTGGCAAGTGGACATCCCCCGAGGGCTCCCAGGCTGCCAGAGGGATGTCTGACTGCCAGCTTAGGCCTGATCCCCCTGGGAGCGGGTCTAAGCCAGCAGGTGGACATCCCTGATGGGTCCCAGACTGTGAGAGGGCACAGGGAGGGCTGAGAGATGCCCCCCCGAGTGCACAAATTTTTGTGCACTGGGCCTCTAGTAACAAATAAGAGTGTACCCCAACAATGAGAAATTTTTAGCTTAATTTTAATGTGATTTGAAAAATGACTTATATGTTCCCACAAGCTTTTGTAGAAACATACTGAGATATATTTAGATTATGACAGAAGACTCAAAATTCCTAAAGGAAGTTCCACCTCAGTAGTATTTTTAATAAAACAGAAAGGGGCTATTAATTGAGGAATAGGGAATAGCATGTCAAGGAAACAAATATATATGAGAAATATAATTTAAGTCATAAACTGCTTGGTGTGTATTTGTGAGAACAGTGTGTAGTAAAATGTGTAATGGAAGCAGTTACTGTAATTTGAGCATCACATGCTAAGTGGTATTCCCAACTAGGAAAGATGGTGCAGGTGGGAACAGGTTTAAGTAAATGATTTTATAATTGCACTTTTATAGTTGTCATTATGACCGATGTAAAAAAGGAAGCAAAAAAAATGGCTATCTATGCTCCACATCTGCAGTTTCCATCCCCAAATAGTCCACTTACTTCTCAATGTTACAAATGTGTAGTTCTATTTTTCCCTGATTTACACATTAGCTTCAATCCAAGAATTTACTCCTACAAAGCGTTCAATGGTTCCATGATCAAATATACACTGAAAGAGCCCAAAGTTACTATGTATTGGTTTATTTATGATTAGATGTATTGTTGTGTTATATAAAATCAGAAATCCTGGTGAAGGAGTTGATCTTAGAAGATGGCAACATTTATAATTACAAGCATTTGAAGCATAAGATACCTATGGAATGTCTGTGCAGATTTCATAACAGACTGTAAGATCTGTAACTCTAAAACTTAGAGGGGAGCTTAGAAATAAAGATATATGTTTGGGAGCTGCCAGCATCAGGGAGAAGATAATGAGACAATATAAAACCTCAAGCAGAGGGAGTTGAATGAGAAGTGCAATGAACTAAAAACAAAACACAGAAAACCATAGTGTTCAAAGGATGGGCAGAAGAACGAGACCTTAAAAACAGCTGAAGAACCATTGAAGGGATAAAGAAGGACCAGAGGAATGTTGTGTGTTTGAAGCCACAAAGGAGAGAATTTCAAGACACAACAAATGGTCAGCATATCACATAAAATAGACAAGAAATGTATTAATTGGAGAGCATGTGTTAGATTTGGTGATAGGGAAGTCATTGGGCCAAGACAATTAAAAGCTCTGATATGAAAGCCAAAATGTAGTATGTTAAAAAGCAAATGAGAATCAGACTTGATTAAAAAAAACACACAAACACACACAAATAAAACCTAATGTTGCTTACTATAGAAACATAGAGGGGTAGGCAGGAAAATAGGTTTACAATATGAGTACACAAAACTCAGAGTTAAACCTTGTATTATTATTTATTAAGTATGATATTACAACTGTAAACCTACTTTTGCCCACTGCTCTATCAAGGATAAGAAATGCTGAAACTAAAATGAAGGGGAAAAAAATCAAACAAATAACACTAAGTTAAAGGAAGACAGTGTAGTCATACTGATGTCAAACAAAATGGAGTTTAAAGCAAATAGCTTTATTTCAGACAAAGAGAACTTCATACTGATAAAAAGATTTAAATTAATAAGAAATATATAGCAATTCTAAATGCTATCTGATCTAATAAAAGAGAAACATGCAAATTGGCCATACCTCTGCTACAGTCACAAGCCACGCCCACCAGCCAATCAGACCTGCTATATGCAAATTAACCCAACCAAGATGGCGGCTGGCAGTCATGGAGCTGGAGCAAGCAGGAGGCTTGGTTGCTCCGGCAATGGAGTGAGCCAAGCTTCCCACCTACCCTGGCCGGTTGTGCGCTCCTCTGAAGGCAACAAAGTTTCAATTATAGAAGATAAATAAATCCCAGATACCTGCTTCCAGCCAGCCTCCACTGGAAGCTTGGGTGGCTGGGGGCCATGGCCAGCATGCTAACAGCCATCAGCCCCTCACCCAGGCTAGCCAGGCACCCCAGTGGGGACCCTCACCCTGAAGGGGCTGTGGCCAGCCTGCAAACAGCCCTAAGCCTTTCACCCAGGCTGGCCAGGCACCCCAGCAGGACCTCCCTCCTAAAGAGGGTGTGGCCAGCCTGAAAACGGCCCTCAGCCCCTCACCCAGGCTGACCAGGCACTCCAACGGGGACCCCCACCTTGAAGGGAGTGTGGCAAGTCTGAAAACAGCCCTCAGCCCCTCACCCAGGCTGGCCAGGAACCCCAGCAGGACCCCCACCGTGATCCGGGACACCCTTCAGGGCAAACCAGTTGGCCCCACCCATGCACCAGGCCTCTATCCTATATAATAAAAGGGTAATATGCAAATTGACCCTAACAGCAGAATGACTGGGAATGACTGGTCACTAGACACACACTTACCACCGGGGGCAGACGCTCAGTGCAGGAGTTGCCCCCTGGTGGTCAGTGCACTCCCACAGGGGGAGCTCTGCTCAGCCACAAGCCAGGCTGACGGCTGCCAGCACAGTGGTAGTGGTGGGAGCCTCTACCGCCTCCTCAGCAGCGCTAAGGATGTCCGACTGCAGCTTAGGCCTGCTCCCCGCTGGCAAGTGGACATCCCCCAAGGGCTCCCAGGCTGCCAGAGTGATGTCTGACTGCCAGCTTAGGTCCAATTCCCCGGGGAGCGGGTCTGCGCCAGCAGGTGGTTATCCCCCTATTGGTCCAAGACTGCAAGAGGGCATAGGCCGGGCTGAGGGACCCCTCCCGAGTGCACAAATTTTTGTTCACAGGTCCTCTAGTCTATATTAATAAAAGGGTAATATGCTAATTAGACCGGACATTTTCTGGACATCCTTCCAGACACAGCCCCTGTGGCAGGGGCCGAGGCAGAGGTGGTTAGGGGCAATCAGGCTGGCAGGGGTGGGCACTTGGTGGGCGATTGGGCCAGTAGTGGAGGGCAGTTAGGGGCGATCAGGCCAACAGGCAGAGACTGTTAGGGGGCAATCAGTCCAGCAGGCAGAGGCAGTTAGGGGGCGTTTGGGCTGGCAGGCAGAGGCAGTTAGAGGGTGATCAGGTTGGCAGGCAGAGGCTGTTAGGGGCGATCAGGCAGGCAGGTGAGCGGTTAGGAGGCAGAGGTCCCAGATAGTGAGAGGGATGTCCAACCCCCGAGGGGTCCTGGATTGGAGAGCGTACAGGCCAGGATTGGAGAGGGTACAAGGCCCCCCACCCATGCCAGAATTTCATGCATCGGGCCTCTAGTATACTATATAACATAGCTAAAAAACACATGAAGCAAAATCTGACCTGTACGGAGTTCTACATTCACAATTGAAATTACACATGGAGTGTCTCACCAGGGGGCTCAGTGGTTAAGCATCTACACAGTAACCAAGACGTCACTGTTCGATTCCCAGTCAGTGCACATGCCCAGGTTGCTTGCTCAATCCTCAGTAAGGGTCATGCAGGAGGCAGCTGATCGATGATGTTTCTCTCTCATCGATATTTCTATCTCTCTATCCCTCTTCCTTTCTCTCTCTCTAAAAATCAATAAAAACATATTTAAAAAAAAGAAAATACACATGGAGCATTACAAAACTGATTCACATACTGGTCCAATATGCAAGTCTCAACACTTATCATGGATTGAAATAAAATAGTTATGCTCTCTGATCACAGTGGAATTTAGTTACAAATCAATAGCAGTAAGAAAATTTTTTAAATACAAAATGTTTAAAAATTAGATGATACACTTTTGAATCAGTCATGTGTCAATGAAGTCATAATAAAAATTAGAAATTATTTTGGACTGAATATCAATGAATATTCAAAATGAGATGTAACTAAAGCAGTGATTATAAGAAACACTAGCCTTATAATTGTGTGATTTGAAATAGAGAGGCAGAAAAAAACAGTTAAATAAGCATCTATCACAAGAATTAGAAAAATATGTACAATTAAACTGAAAAAATAGAAAGAGGTAGAAAATATAAAAGGCAAGATGAATAAAATAGTTTTAAAAATACAATGGAGAGAAACAAACAGGCATTAAGTTGTCTTAAAATAATTAAATTTGTGAAACAACTGTGTGTGTGTATCTGTGTGTGTGTGTGTGTGTGTACACATGCATATGTGTAAGAGAATAAACAGATAAAAAATGTCAAATTAGAGTGACATCACTGGGGAATCTATACTTTTTTAAACATCACAATGAGATATAATAAAAATTCTGTCAATGAATTTATTTATTTTCCATCACCATTTGTCCCTTCTCTGTCCTCTTCTACCTCCACACACCCCCTCCCAATAGAAAAGGTCTTGAATAACTTCTCAAACTGACACATAAATAAATAGAATATCTGGATATTTTTCCAAAAGAAAACTCAAGGCACGGAGAGTTTCTACAATGAATTCTAGTAAATATTTATAGAAAATTGAACACTAAATTTGTACTAACTTCTCCCCCGCAAAAAAGAAAAAAACAACTTTTCTTACTTGTTTTGAGACCAGCATAGCTTTTAAGCCAAAAACTGCCAATAATACTATGAAGAGGAAAATTAGGGAAAATCTTACTAAATCTATAATAATAAAAGCATAATATGCTAATTAGACTGGACATCCTTCCAGACGACCTTTTGGACGAAGTGAGGGCTGTGAGGGAGGCCTGGGTTCCGGGTGCCAGAGAGAAGCCGGTGCCGGCACCCGGGGGAAGGAAGGCCTACTCTTGCACAAATTTCTTGCATCAGGCCTCTAGTAGATAAAATAATCATAAACAGAACATTAACAAATAAAATTCAGCTTTATATATTAAAAAGGATACATACATCATGATAAATATGGGCTTATTTCAGAAATGCAAGAAAGATTTAACATTTGGAAATCAACCAATGTAGTTTATCAGACTAATAAAATAAAGAAGAGTGACATTATCATCTCAATAAATACCAAAAACCATTATCTGGTAAGAATCAATACCCATGATAGAACTCTTAGCAAACTAGAAAAAGATTATCAATACTAAACATTGTCAAGGATATGAGTACATGGCAAGTCCTACTCACTGGAGAATTATAAATTGGAAAAACCACTTTGAAAAACATCTTAAAGTTTGTACTAAATTTGAAGAGAAACATATCCTATCTAATGAATTCTATCCACAAACATTCTATGAAAAATACTGTATTAACAGTAAAATATTTACATTTTTATCTCTGAGATTGAAAATAAAACAAGGATCTCCAGTATCATCTCTTTATTCAATATTGTTCACTTAATTTTATAGAGTCAAAAGAAGCAACAATACTATCCTTAGTTGTAGATGATATGATTATATTATTAGAAAACTACAAAAACCCTACAGGTAAATTATAGTAATGGTTCTAGTTATAATTATAATTCAGCAAAGTTGTTGGATGCAAGTTTATTATGTAAAACTCAATTGTTTTCTATAATCAGCAACAAGTAGATTTTTTAAAAGCTAATTTAAATGACATAATTCACAAAAATACCAAAATTATCAAATACATAGAAATGAATCTAACAAAATATTTAAAAGAACTTTATACAGAAAACTAAGACTTCATTGAAAGGAATTAATGAATATATAAATAAATGGAAATAAAATTATCATTAATTAGAAAGTTCAATATTGTAACAATATCATTTATTTACAAATTAACTTATAGATTCTATGTGATTCCAATTAAAATTCCACAAATATTTTTAATGTGTGAAAATTGGCAAATAATTCTAAAATTTGTATTAAAAATCAAAGTGTCAAGATTGTCTGATACAGTCTTGAGGAAGAAGAAGCATATGCAAAAACCTTTTTGAAATGGTATCAAGACTTGATATAAGATTACACTAAGCAAATAATGTGGTATTGGCACAGGATAAATAAATAAAGAAATGAAACAAAATAATAGTCCAGAAAAAAGCAAAGATCCAAGTAGACCCATTTGACAATATTGTTACTGCCCAACATTTGGGACTTTATGGTGCTGGGCAAATTGAATATTTGTATTTTAAAAAATAAATCTTGACCTATATCTCACATAAAAAATCAATTCCAAGTGTATCTAAGGTCTAAATGTCAAAATTAAAATCAAGTTTTCAAAAAGTAGCAAAGGACAATAAAATTTTAACCCTGGGCTCTATTACTTTTATTTGCGATGGAGAAATAATTAAGTATATCTGATGGAATCTTGCAGAGATTATTATGGGATTTTGAGCAAATTACCTTTAGAATCTTTTACAAATGACTATATCATTAGAAACTATGATCATTATGATCACTTGAATTTACTAAGTCATCATAGCCAATCATACTTTATTTTTTAATAATATTATTTAAGGGTAAATTTATTAGGGTGTAAGTGAGAAAGTGGTATTTTCGTTGTTGTCTATTCAGCCATTTAATGAGAAAAGCACATGGTTTTTGAGGTTTAGAAATTTTTCCACTCCTACAGCTTGCACAGCATTTAATTGGCACTTAACCTAATATAGAAAGTATAAAAAATTAAGTAGGCATTAATTAGGAACGCAAAATGTGAACTAGCCTTAAAAAGTTAATTATCAAATTGGTATAGCTATCTGTCAGCAGACTCCCATAAGCATCCTGTTAAAGCAGTTTCATTTTTTTTTATGTAATATGTTTCTTAGGACGTGATTACACATACAATATATGGTTGTAATTTTGAGTTAATTGCATAGCAGCTAGATTAACTTTTATATCATTACACTTTAATCAGTGTTTTTCATGATTAACGTTCATTTACATTTAAAGCTTCCAAGCTCTTTCATTGTCTCCACTCCTCCCTTCTTAAGCCAGGAGCTGACTTGACATATCACTACATTAAAGCTCTCTGAGGACAAACTTTTGCATTTTCTCAGTTTAGGTACCACAAAAAGACTCATGTGAAACTATGATAGTGACAATATCTTTGCCGCAATGTAATACTGATGACTGTAATTATCTTAACATATAGAGGAGAAAGGGTAGAAATTAGCTGGGGAAATCGCATAGCTAATAAGGAAAGTAGTTAATACTCTATATCACTTTGACTTTAGTTTTATTACAATGGTAACTTTCAGAGAAAAATAAAGATATTTTTCTTTCTTACATGTAGCTTGAACAACAAGAAATACACCAGAATCTTTTTAAATAAATCCTAATTTCTTGTTAGCATATCATAAATAATAAATTTAACAATAAGTTAATTAAAAAAATACCTCTTGCCCTGCCTGGTGTGGCTCAGTTGGTTGAACATCATCCCATGAACAGAGAAGTCCCTGGTTCGATTTGGGTTAGGGCAGATGCTTGGTCCCCAGTAGGGGACATGTGGGAGGCTGCCCATTGATGTTTCTCCCCTCTCCCTTCTTCTCTTTCTAAAATCAATAAAAACATATTGAAAGAATGAAATACCTCTTTCAGTAATAATTCTGAAGAATGCTAATACCAATTTAAATCAACCATTGAAAGCTTTAGGGTTTCCCCCCCAGATTTTTGCTTTAATTAATAATTCAGATAGATAGATAGATAGATGATAGATAGATGATAGATAGATGATAGATAGATAGATAGATAGATAGATAGATAGATAGATAGATAGATAGATAAAAGGAATGCCCAAGTACATAATAATTACCTTTAAATAGCTGAAGTGCTCCACCCAATCCAACTCTCAAATTTCTCTGGAAAAGTTGCTATTTTCATCCAGTGTTTTAGCTTCAGTATACAATTAATGTTTGGTTACATTTACCACATTTCTTGGTCTTCATTCCTTCCTATATAACAAACTGCCTATCTGGATTCATTTTCTCTTGCATGAGACATTCCTTAAATTAGGATCTTTTGGTGGAAAACTCCTGTGGCTTTGGCTTTTGTTTGCCTAAAAATGTCTTTATTTTGGTATCATTCTTACAATTTATTCTCCCTGAGACTATAATTCATAAATGACAATTACTCTCCCATCTCTCCCAGTTAACACACTATTTCATGGTCATCTGATTTCCACTGTTGCTGATGAAAATTCAACTATTAACTTGACTACTGCTTAAGTAATCTTCTGTTTTAATGTTTAATTTAAAAAACTTCTCTTATTTGTCAGTACTCTGCCACTATGTGGCATTGGAAAACCCACCAGTCCTTTCATTGATGCCTCTAATCATTTCAGGTCCTGAAGCTTGTCCTCTAGCAGAGTCCTTAGGAAGGACACAAAGAACAATATTCCCTGGGTTCTTGAATATTCATATTGGTCCTTGGAAGCCAAGGTCATTTTGGCTGGACATAAAATCCTAGCTCACATTTTCTTTTCTTGAGTAACTTAAATTTGTTACTCCTTTGACAATTAGCATAAAGCATGATGACAATATAGTTTGTTTCCTTTATAATGACTTAGTCTTATTTTCATCTAAGTGCCCTAATATTGTATTTATTTTTAAAGTCCAAAGACAAAAAATAAAGTCCAATAATTTTCTCCACTATATATTGGTATTGGCACTTTTGGCTCAATTTTCCAAGGTGCATAATGTACATTTCAATATGAATTGTAGAGTGATTTTATGATAGGAATATTTCTGTGAAGCATACTTTTAGTATTTATTATATTATATTGTTTTGATTTTCTTTTTCAAGAACACTTATTCATATGTTGGTCTTTCTTTCCCACTTATTTTTTATCTCTATCACATTCTCTAGAAATCTTCTAAACTTTCTAAAATATCTGTTTGCTTTTCTTAATACATTACTATTGTGTCTATTCTCTTTTATGATCCTTTTAATTTAGTATTTTTGCATACTTTTTTCTTTAATTTGATACTCTTCTTTGATTCTATCATATCTCTTCAAATCTCCCCTTTTCAATTACCTCATTTCAGAATTTTTCTAATTTTGATATTTTTTTATTGCTTTTAAATTTTTCATTCTTAATTTCTTTTATAACCACCTTATTGGTATATGATTAATATACAAAAACTTTACATATTCAATGTATACAACTTTATATGGTTAGAGATAAGTATACACCCATGAAACCATCACCATACATGACTCTAGACCAGGGGTGGGCAACCTTTTAGTGAGTGTGCCAAAACCAGCTAAATCTCTGACTCAAAATTCTTCTGCGTGCCAACCCTAACTTTTTGAGAACATGTTACGCCTACTTTATATCTCTTAAGGTGTACGTATGTAAAGAACCTTGAAGAAATAATAAAATTCTTTTGAGCGACAAAAAGACAGTATATGATGATGAAAAATACATTTTTTAATGTATACATGTTACGTAAAATTATTTACTTATCTAAGATGCACCTACACTGAATTTATCTGAAAAATAAAAATTCGATATTAAGAAAAAAATTGTAAATGGAAGGTTGTAAGAGAGGGTTTCGCATGCCAGCAAAAGTTACTGGTGTGCCATGTTTGGTTCGCGTGGCAGGGGTTGCCCACCCCTGCTCCAGACAATGAAATCCCACAGAATGATATTCCCAGAAAAGTGGAACCTAATATTACTATTTTAAAAAGTATTTTTATTGATTTTTAAAGAGAGAAGAAGAGAGAGTGAGTGAGTGAGTGAGTGAGAGAGAAATATTGATCAGCTGCCTCCTGCACATTCCCTTCCAGCAACCCTGGCATGTGCCCTTACTGGAAATCGAACCATTAACCTTTTGGTGCATGGGATGAGGCCCAACCAGCTGAGCCACATCAGCTAGGACTGGAAACTAATATTTTTTTAATGAGATCAAAGAAATTAGGAACAGTTAAGGATATTTCTTTGAACTTATTAAAATACTAGGGGCCCGGTGCACGAAATTCGTGCACTGGGTGTGTGTGTGGGGGGAGTGTCCCTCAGCCCAGCCTGCCCCCTCTCACATACTGGGAACCCTCAGGCGTTGACCCCCATCACCCTCCAATCGCAAGATCGGCCCCTTGCCCAGGCGTGACGCCTCTGACAGAGGTGTCAGGCTGGGCAGGGGATGCTCATTTCTCCCCATCACTGGTTCTGCCCCCAGCCCAGTCCTGATGCCTCTGGCCTAGGCGTCTGGCCCAGGCAGCGGGGACCTGCAGTGGCAGCAGGGGGCGCCGCGATCACGCGGGCTCTGCCCCTGCCCCTGCAGGATGCCTCTGGCTGAGGCGTTCCTCCCGGGCAGCGGGGACCCACAGCTGCAGCGGCCCCGCGATCATGGGCTCCGCTTTAGGCCCAGGCAAGGGACCCCTAGCTCCCGGGACTGCCAGCTTCGACCGTGCCCAGCTCCCATCGCTGGCTCCACCCCTACTTCCTGCTATCACTGGCCAGGGCGGCAAAGGCGCCTGATTCTCCGATCATGGCTGGGGGGCAGGGCAAAGGTGGCCCCAGGGCAGCCTTTGCCCTGCCCCCCAGTTCTTAGCTCCCCCCTGGGTTTCTGATCACTGTCAGTGGCAGGGGGCTTCTTCCTGCTTTCCCTTTCGCCTCCCTGCATTGTGCCTACATATGCAAATTAACCGCCATCTTGTTGGCAGTTATCTGCCAATCTTAGTTGGCAGTTAACTGCCAATCTTAGTTGGCAGTTAATTTGCATATAGCCCTGATTAGCCAATGAAAAGGGTATCGTCGTACGCCAATTAACATTTTCTCTTTTATTAGTGTAGATTAGGTTATTGTTTTCTGGGCATATTACTCAGTGGGATTTTATTGTCTAGAAGAGTATTATTTTGTACTTTATTCTCATTGCCTTACAATAAATTTTCATAGCAGTTGTTCAAAAATCCTTTTCTATAGCTCTCTCATTTTTCCTTTCTTTTTTGAAAGTAAGATGAGTTTTTCTGTACTTTTAGAAGGGAGTAGTGCGCCAAGAGAAATTTCAGCTTCACTGCTTTAGAGCTTCTTATTTTGTTGCTTTAAATATTAAAGATATATGTATTTTTTTAAACTTTCTGGATACTATATCTCCTGTTCCTTTACAACTCAATTACTACAAGACCACATATGGCCCACCATTCGTTTTTGTAAATAAACTTTTATTGGAATGTAGCCCCATCCATTTGTTTACCTATTGCCTTTGAAAGCGTTCATGTGGCCATGGCAGATTTGAGTAGTAAGGACAGGGACTGAATGGCTCACAAAGCCTAAAATATTTACTATCTGGCACTTTATAGAAAAAGGTATCAGAACTGTGAATTTGATCATCTCTGTTTCCCTTATTGTCTTTGTCTTTGTTAAATTTGATTAAATTCCTAGAACTTTCTCCATGTTAATGTTTGTACTGAAAGAGAATTTTAGCTGATTAGTTTTTAAACTGTATATCATAGAACTCATACTGCTCAGCGCATTCCTCCATTACACAGTCCATTGGATTTTATCTGTTAGTTTGATTCTGTGGAACCCCCTTCAGTTTAGCTGCTCTCCTCAGATTGATTTGTTGCTTCCTGTTTGCTTCCAGTACCTTTCAAATTGCTGCGACTATAATTCTTCCCCTTGGAATGGCAGTTGGTTCCAGCAGAGCAGTTAGTTCCAGTTCCTAGTTTTCTCAAGACATTCCCAGCTCTTCAGGCATCGTTTTCTGGGTGTTTTTATATCTCAGCACCTAGTAGTTTGGGTCCCAGCTCTATGGGGTCCATGTACTCCAAGGTTTTAGGTGGTAACAATCTCAACTTCTTCCCTTCATTTCCCCACAATTAAAAAGGGGTGATGGTAGCTGCTTCTTAAAGTGGCTTACACTTCCTACTTGTTACTTTGTATTTTCAGTCCTTCAGTATTGTTTAACCAACTTCTTATATTGCATTTTCTTTTTTTAAATAACTGGTGACTTCCGTATCCTGACAGAACCTTGATTAATGCCAGCATTAAAGCCTGTGTTAGCAAAGATTCTTTTAAATGGGTGCTGCTGTATAATGGTGATGGGTATGCAAAATATTATGAGAGAAATTTGTTAGCACTTACCAAAATTTAAATATGCATGCTTTGATTCAGAATTTGATTCCAAATAATCTACCCCAAAGAAATATATGATATATGCATAATGATATAAACACATACATCTTGTGTATATTTTACCTATTGAAAAAGTAGAAAGAAAATAAATATGCATAAAAGAAGAGTTTTAAATAAAATATAAAGCATCAAATTTTATGAAATGCTATGCAACAATTAAAAAGAATGAGATAAGCCCACATTATAATCAGGACCAAACAATGTATATATTATGGTTCTATTTGCTTATGGATATGTATAATACATTATGAATATATATAATTTATATATGTTTATATATATTTATGACTAGAAAAAGACAAGAAACCTCAGCCTGGATTATGAACAGGGATTAGCTTGAGGAAATTGAGAATGTGGTTGATGAGAGTGTGATTTGCTCTACATACTCTATGGTATGAAATGTTCCCAGTGATAATGTATTCATGTGTTGCTTATATAATAAAAAATCAGTATCAAAACAACAACAAAGCATTAAGCCTTCCAAGGAGCTTGGAGGAAAGAGAAGGTGTTGACTCTCTGGAGGGAAAGTGAGAGATGGAAAGTTAAAAAACAAGAATAAACAAAGGCTGAAAATTGTTAATGAAATTTTATTTGGAATTCTTCATTTACACTATTCTGAAGTCTGACTCACAGTAGTGCACCCAATAAATATTAATGGTATGTGATTATATTATGCTTCCTTAATATATAAAGGAAGTGAGGAACGGGCTAAGTATTTTTTCTTTAATAAAAGCTAAAGAAAGAGATGTCTGAGAGGGGAAAAAAATGAATCTTATTACATTCTGAAATGTTCATGTTTCTATGTTAAAAACTTCATGATTCAGTCTTTTTTTTTATGTTATCAGTTTCAAAAGGCAGAAAATAATATATGTTTTTAAATTTTCATTTTACTTTTTTATTATGAAATTCTAAAAATTGACCATTTTAAGATTTAAAACCATTTAAGGAACAACCATTAGAATTATCCAAAACATTTTTAAAAAATGAAAAGTATGATTCTACTTCATGCTTCAAGAAATGATTTTGAAAATGGAAAAATATAATGTGCATGTAAAAATAGATATTATAATAGTTGCTGTCTAGAATAAAGACATTTAAGACAGTTTCAATTAGATTGCACTCTTTCAAAAGGTGTCTCATTTGGGTATCTGAAGCAAATTGTAGTGTGTCTGATATAAAGATGTTGTAAGGAGTGCAAAGATCATTTGAGGTGAAATGACTGGATCTAAGCCAGTGCAAGTCTTCTGATTGTCTGAGGAAGAATCCTTTCAGAGTTGAGCAGCTAGTCTAAATGCACCAATCACATTGCTGCTGACAAATTTTACTAATAACCAGTGTGAAGAAAAGCTCTTGACTGGTGAAAATGTACCCGATAAACACTGAAAAAGCAGCCATTAAACTGAAGTCTGGGAGTGACTAGTCAACAACACTTTAGAATGAAGTGCATTGCTATAAGTATGCCTGACATTTTCCATCTCTTTTCTAACGCAAAGCATATTGCCTTTATCTCAGCACTACACTGTTTCTGTAGAACATTCTTCTTCTATTACTTTATTGCTTTCATGAGGAACTGTTAATGATGTTACCTTAAAATGCGCATTTAATTTGAACTCTCTGAGAATCATCTTGCCTTCTGAAGAAAAGTGTATACATATGTAATGTATATCCCAAATTATTGGAAATATTTAACATTAGAATTGTTTTTATCTTTGAGTAATTAGATTATAAATGCTTTTATTTCCTTCTTTCACTTCAGATTCTCAATGCATTTGCAGATAACACACATTACTTTTATAACAGAAAAAGTAACTAGAAATTGTTTTTATTAAATAAAGCATTGATGTTTCTATCTCTCCCTCACCCTTCCTCTCTGAAATCAATATAAATAAATAAATAAATAAATAAATAAATAAATAAATAAATAAATAAATCATTCATCCATTCATTCATTCATTCATTTGAGTGTGTGTGTGTGTGTGTGTGTGTGTGTGTGTGTCCTTATACCATTATTTTGTTTTGGTTTTTTTATTTGTTTTTTATTGTTGACACTATAACAACTATCCCTCATTCCCCCCCAGCCTTTACCCACCTCCACCCAGCTCCTACTCCCCCTTTTGAAAGTATGAATTTAAAAGTGTTGATGAGAGAAAAAGAAGTTATCTTACCCGTTATGAATTTAAGCTATGTTGCTTAGTAATTGACTACTGGAAGTGTTTTGACAAGAGCTTATTAATTTCGTACTGATTCACAATACTTTTCTTTTCTTTTTTTTTTTTTGAATTTTTGTGAGTTTATTTGAGCCAAACTGTCGACATATGGTGGGAAGCAGAACCTCAACGAATTGAGATAGTGCTCCGAAGAATGGCGGGGTTGCAATTGTATTTATACATTGCAATCAAAGGAGGGACATAGGTGGGTTACATGAAATTCATTGGTTACAGATTTAAGGAGGTGGGATTAAGCGAAGCGGGGGAAACCTCTGTGATAGGATAAAAATAAAATGATGGACACATACTTAGGTGGGTACAGGATCAATTAACATGATAATGAAGGAATTTGTAGTATCTGTCCTGTTGCCCAGAACATTTGGTTGTGCCCCAGGGGCTCCAGAAAAAGGGAAGTTCCAAGTTACCCAGACATTTCAAGGGTATGTTATCTTAGAGGCAAAAAGGCAAATGGGCTCAGTAAGGATCAAAGTTGATCTTGTCAGTGAAGATACTGGCCTAGGACATAACTGCCCACCATAACTGCTTTTAGTTAAAGTTTGATTTCAAACCATCCTTTGTGGTTATTTTAGGTCTCTGAGTCTGCTAGGCTCCTGAGCTTGTCAGGTCAGCATGTGGCCCCTTTCATCCACACATCCCCCTTTTGGTCATAAATCAATCCAAAGGATGCATTGATGACCAACCTTTTGGTTGGATAATGGAGTCCCACGGTGCTAGGAAGGCTCATTCCTAGGATGTCTCAGTGTCAGCATGTCTGGCTGAACAGGTGGACCACTGGGGATGGGAAAGACCATAACCTTGGATGGCATTTAAGCTCGAATTATTATTATTTATAAAAGGGCAGGTAAATGGGAGGCAGTCAGGTCCCATATGTCCTTGTTAAAAAGTATTCTGGATCATTTCTAATTTTTGAGCCATCATGATCCGAGTCTTTTTGCTGTATGTCTTAAGTTTTGCTTTTCTGCATCTAGTATAACATTTACATATCATGAACACAAAAGATCACAAAGCGCCGAAACCGGTTTGGCTCAGTGGATAGAGCGTCGGCCTGCGGACTGAAGGGTCCCGGGTTCGATTCCGGTCGAGGGCATGTGCCTTGGTTGCGGGCATATCCCCAGTGGGAGATGTGCAGGAGGCAGCTGATCGATGTTTCTCTTTCATCGATGTTTCTAGCTCTCTATCTCTCTCCCTTCCTCTCTGTAAAAAAAAAAAAAAAAAAAGATCACAAAGCTATTGATTACAACTCAGGGTTTGGAATGAGGAACCTGGTTCTCAAAAGAACAGTTTACAGAAGCAGAACCAAGCATGTCAATTATAGTCTTGGGTCTCAGGGTCACTGAGTTGACAGAAACACCTTATCTAGAGCCCTCGGGTCTTGAGACCACTGAGTTGCCAGGAACTCCTTAAATTTAGAGTAATTGTGCTGCCCTGGCATTTGGACCACTGAGTCAACTGGAATGCATTATCTGTGGTCACGAAAACGACCTAGGATAATTGCGCTGTCCTGTTTCCCAGGCACAGAAGAATGTGCTTTCCAAAACCAGTAAGATAACAATCAATGGGATAGTCATTCAATCAAATGGGATGATGTATACAATTCAGAAAATCAAAAAACTTTTCCACTGTTAAGCAAAGCAAATAGGTAGCATACTTCATTCTCCACTGGTTTTATGTACATGAGTCAAATCATGGACTCATCTTTACTAGTTAGGGGATGGTACTGCCCCCTAACTACAAGTAGTTTGACCTAATTAATTTTTCTAAACTGCCAGTTTGGCACATTTAATTTTCATTTACTCACCCCACTTCTTTCAAGGGCATCCTCTATTCTGTTCCTGCTCTTCTGTCCCCTTGTGCATCTAGCCCCACTTGTCCTGGACTTTCTCACTGGCTAGAAAAAATGTTCTTACAGTTCCAAGTGCCCTAGTGCCACGGTCCCCATCAGTACTGTCCTCACTGAAGTCCAGTTCCCCTCCTGCGGGCGTTGAGCCTCCTAGATCTCATGGGTGAGGCTGCTGGCTGCCGGGATAAAGGCCGTTTTCTGGTGCAGGAGCTGGGAGTGGTGAAGCCAGGTCTGGATGCCATCAGCAGGGCAACAGTGTATATTCCTTTCACAATACTTTCCTGTATAAACAATTTTCCTGCATCTCTTAAGCACCTGCATTTGGCCTCTGTTGGAAATTTTCTTCTATTGGCACTATTATGGCACTATTATTATACTGGCGCTCCTCTCAAAATCCACATGTTATAACCCTAATCCCAATGTGATGATATTTGGAGGTGGAGTCTTTGGAATGTGATTAAGATTAGATGAGATCGTGAGGGTGGAGCCCTCCTGATGAAATTAGTCCTCTTACCAAAGGAAGAAGAGATATGAAATCTTTCTCTCTCTTCCATGAGTAAATTCAAGGAGATGGCTATAAGCTAACCAGAAATAGTGTTCACATCAGGAACTGAATTGGCTGGCACACTGATTTTGGACTTTCCAGCCTCCAGAATTATAGAAATAAGTGTTTGCATCTAAACTACCAAGTCTGTGGTAATTTGTTGAAGCAGCATGAGTTAAGACAGCACAGTAGCCTCTTTCCATCTTTTTAACTAATATTTACTACCCCTTATCCTAGGAACACCAGTCCCTGAGATTTAGTACAATTTGTGATGGAACTTGACCTGGAAGCCATTTATAGTAATTAATGAATTGCCAAAGAGTATTATATAAAACTTTTCACACCAAATAAGAAATTGAACATCATTTCCACCAACATATGAAGGAGAAAATGTGGAATTACAGAAATCATATAAAATTGTGACCCAGCCCAGGTGGTGTGGTTCAGTGGTTGGGCACCGACCCTCGCACCAAGAGGTCACCAGTTCAATTTGCAGTAAGGGCACATGCCCAGGTTGCAGGCTCAGTCCCTGAGATTGAGCAGGAGACAGCCAATCAATGTCCTCTCTCATTGATGTTTCTATCGCTTTCTCCCTTTCCCTTTCTCTCTCTTTTCTCTGAAAAATCAGTAAAAACATATTTTTAAAAATAGTGACCAAAGGAAATCAGCTTTGTTGTTTGTTTATTTGTTATTGTTTTACAGCGAGCTATACAACTCTGAGAAAGTTACTGAAATATTCTGATCTCTAATTTCCCCACTTGTGAAACAGAGGATGGATTAAATAAGTAAATTTTTTCCAACTTTATACATCCATGGTTTTCTCCATGCAGTTAAGAAATTCTCAATCAACAAAGTAAACAGGAGAAAAAACAATTAAAACCATCCTTAGGAGTTGATTTTATTTGACCAAAACAAATTAAGTATCATGAAAAATTGAAGAGAATGCCTGTAATATTTCATTCCACAATTGTCATAGCATGTATTTGTGTTTATCGCTGCACCAAAATCTTATATAAGAATTTATTTAAAAGGAAAGTATACAGCCTGGGTTATAATGGAACCCTACTGCTCTGGCTTATATGTACAAATAAGGTTAAATGCTCACCTTCACTTCCTGCTCTGACATTATACTAATTTGTGACACCCTTTATTCTGTACCCACTATTTCCTTTTGTGTCATATTATTATTTAATTTGTGGATTGGAGAAATAAATACATTGTGGAAACTTTCTGCACAGATACTTAATTCCTTTTCATTTTAACTTAAGATATATAGCTTCATAAAATATTTCTGAAAGATGGTAGCCTTTAAATTGCTCCCACTTTCCTGAGACACCAATGGACTAGAAAGATTTGATTTTTTTATACATATACATTATGAAAAGTTATTATGCTGTTTTTATCCTGTATAATTTCTTTTTTATTCCCAAACTAATTCTGTCTTCTTTGTAAGCAGGTATAATGGATGACACCCAAACCAGTGATAAAAATCTATGTACATATTATCCAAGTATTTTTTTAACTCTCAATAACTATACCATATGTTCATGAACAACAGATCTGAACAGTAAGTAAATAGATAAAAAGCAATGGTTTAGAAAACAATATGTAATAGTTGGCTATCTGTATAGTCATAGTTGATACCATAATACATTAAACAGGAAAGAAGCACAGCTGTGACTGATGAAAGATATTCCAAAGCATCTGCCAGACATGGTTCCACCAATTAGCAGAATAGTTTTAATTTCAATCTAAAATTTTTCAAATTAATTCCATTGGCAATGAGAGAACATTCAGTAATTTTCAAACAGAAAAATAACCCAATGTGGTATTCTTTGAGGATCTGGGAAGACAGAGAAATTGCTAGTCTGTACCAGGTGTTCTTGACAAAATTGATCCTTTGGTAATAGATTTGAAATCTCAGTTCCTATTTCAAAACTTACTCATCATCAATAAGAGTTTTAAGTAACTTTTGCAAATAGAAACTTTTACTTGAGCTCTAATCAGCTTGTGTTATTGTTTCTAAATTCTTCAAGTTAATATAACCCAAAATCCTTGCTGGAAAATCTGACAGTGACAATTTCCATCTCCACGCTGATCCAGACAGAACTTGGCATGAAATCCTCGGGAATGACTGGGTCCCGGCTTTGCCATCTGACCACTAGTGGGCAGTCGCAGCCCTTGGTTCTGAGGAAACGTCATATCTCAGAGGGGAATTGGGGTCAACTATTTCAGGGGCAGTTTTCACTGCTTAATCCAACCTGGCTGACTTAATGATACAAAGTGTAGATTTACTGCCTCTGTCCCCTGAGCACTGAGCCACCACCTTCAGTCTAAAGGTAATTCCACCTGGTAATTAACTGTGAAATATTGAGTGGCCAGTGTCTGACCTGACTGTTTGTGCCAAGTAAAAGTTTCCCTTGCATTTTTTCTTCTTTCTCGTTCACTGCCAGCTTGTGTATATGTGTGTTTTTAAGTATTAACTCTCATGGAAGCACATGCCTATTTAAAATTCCCAGACGATGAGTCAGACCCGTTCAGTGAGGTTCCTGGAGAGTCACATGATATGGTTTGATGAAATTTCACCTTATGAAAGGTTGAAGGGAAAAAAAAATCAGAAGAGCTTTTTCAGATTTATATATAGGTATACATATACACATATATACATATGTATACTTGCATATATATGTATATATTTGTGTGTGTATAAATATTATATACATAATTTTGCATCGGTATACACAAGAGAAAGAGACAGAAAGACACATACATGTTGGAAAAAAAATTCCTTTGCTTTTGTTTTCTTGTTTTTTAGCTATCTGGTAGATATTTTTAAAATCTTGTGATCCAATAACTCATGCTTCTTTGAAACAAGAGAAAGCAAAAGCCCTGTAGCCAGGCATGCTGCACATGGATTTCAGTTAAGCATCTACCCCCTGGATTAAGAGAAGTGAGACTAAAAACTTGATTCCAATATGATAGAGAGCTAGGATATTTAAGTTGTTTCATTCACTATTCTGATAATATGTTTTAGGTTTATCTGGATCTCTAAAAATATCTGTATTATAACCCATACTTTATTTCAAATCAGGTTGATGCTTCATTGTAGTACTAACATATCTTGTGAGTTTGATCAATAGAGTAGGCTTCCACCTGTTAATAAATCTAAATCATAATAATTTTGAAGCTTTTCAAATTAATTTATATAACTTCTCAAAGTGTAAACTCATTCTAGGAGTGATTTTTGGAATGGAAAAGCCTAATTTGCTAATGAACTCTAGCTATAGGAAGGATTGAATCACTTCTCATGAAAAAAAATATTAAATATTAAGTATTCTAAAAAAAATCCTGCCTCAGGATCAGTGTAGACAGATGTCAAAGAGTTGGAGAGTTTCTTAGAAGAAAAAGGTTCTCTTTACAATATTGTGAGATCACATAGCATTTTAAAGGGTATCTTGGTGCACTAAGGTATCGTGGAAGAAGTGACACCAACGAATTGGCTGGACTCATTCATTTAATAAACATTTATTGAGAACATACTATATGCCAGACATTGGTAGGTGCTTGAGATTCAAAGAAAAGTATAATATGGTTCCACTCAAAGTACTCCCAGTTTGTGGGATGAGAGTTACATAAGCAAACAGTTACATTTAAGGAATGTGGAAAGTACTATGAAAACACAGGTGCAGGAATGACTCACTTTGTCTAACAGAATGTGATAAAACTTCACAGAACAGGTGACACTTGATTCAGATCCTTACATATAAGTAGGAAACAACTTGCTGAAACTTGGTAAAGCAGAGGAAAAAATATTAAGTTGAGGAGGGGGATTTGAAAGAGAAAGGCTTATCAAAGGCATAATTTATGACTAGCCAGGACAGGCCTGTACTTGGAAGCCATGAATGTGCTCTTCATTTAAGCCTTTATTCTGGGCTATTCCAGAAGCTAAACATGTTCTCTAGAGGAAGGTTGATTTAGGCTTTCTCTCATCCATTCTCTGTTTCTGTCTCTCTCTGTTTCTGTTCTCTTTCTCCTGGTCAGATTCCCTCATCATTAGCCTTGAATCATTCTTCCTTAAAGGCTGGCACCACTCCCCAATTGGACACTACAGTTTCATGACACCATACTACCTGGCAGCCCAGATTTGCTGCTGTTGCAGGGGGGTCTTATTCTGCCTAACTGATCCAATGCACTGTGATCAGGAATGGGGTCACAGTATGAAGATATGAATGGAGTCAGCAGGCTGTGTTGACTCCAGAAGTCATCAACTGTATATGATAATCCCAGTTTGGATGCACCAAGGGAAATTGGAGGTATAATATGCCACAGTTGCCTTTTGCAGAATGCCAATTTAAATTTGCTGAGAGGCTATCTTCTATGACATTTACCTCATTTGATAACTATTTCTTGGGTGCTTGCACAAAAGGGGTTGCTGGCATGTCCGAGAAGGTGTATTTTTTCATGAACAGGAAAATAATGGGTTGAGTCATGGAACTGGAGTCAACATGGGGATTTGTGAATCATTTCTTTCTTTCCCCCTGTGGTTACCACCTTTAATTAAGTAAAGAAGGCCAATTGCACTAGGGTTAACTGTGATGTAGAAGTTACATAGAACTGGAAATAACTTATTTGGAAGTCAAGTCTTTCCTGTGGTCTGAACATGAAAAGTAAGTGTCATTAAGCTTAAGAGGCTCATTTATAAGTAGAGGCTGTAAGTAACCGAGTAACTGGAACTTATCTCCACATATTTCTATCTTCGGAAGATAATGTAACTGGTGATATAAGTGAGGCCTTGAGCTTTGTTTTATTTCTTTGTTATTTTTATTCTCAAATTATTTAAATTCCTTATATCAAAGCTGATTATCAGGTCATAAGAAAATGGACTGTTCACTATGATTTGAGTTACTTTGTGGAAATTATTGATAAATACTTTGATTCAACAGTTCCATGAACTTGTTATTTTCCAGACTTAAAAGAATAATTCTGAATCACATAAATTAGCTCAAAATTTTTATTAAAACTAGCTCTTATAGAGCCCTGGCCAGGTAACTCCTTGGTTAGAGGATCATCCCAATATACCAAGGTTGCAGGTTTGATCCCCAGTCAGAACATATGCAAGAATCAATGAATGAGTGCATAAATAAGTGAAACAACAAATCTCTCTCTCTCTCTCTCTCTCTCTCTCTCTCTCTCTCTTTATCCACTTTCTCTCTTTTAAGCCAATAAATAAAAAATTAAATTAAATTAGCTCTTATAATAAATAAACTCCCAAGTATCAGTGGTTTATTGCTTCCTCAGTTAAAGTTCAAAGTGGGTGTCCTGACTGCTAGCTGGCTCATCTCCATGTTTCAGGAAGCTCATTGCATTCCAAACTGAGGTTCTACCATGGTCCACAGTAGTTTCCAAGGTCACTGTGAAAGAGGAAAGAATTTAGAGAATTAAATGCGGGAAGATTTTATGGGCCTAGCTTAGCAATGGTGCACGTCACTTCTACCCATACATATTGAATTGGCCAGTAGTTAGTCATATAACTGTGCATAATTGCTAACTTAGCTGTATTTTTCCCAAAAAGAATGAGAAGTAAATGAGCTGAAAACTAGCTGCTTTCCTCATGAAGTTCTTGGAAAAAATCTCTCATAGTGCTTACCTTGTAATGATTAATAATAAAAAGGTTGTCACTTTAACATAAGTTTGATTTGAAAATTTAAATCAGCCAAATTTAAATCCATTGTATAGTTAAATTACTAGGACAAAGTTCTTGTTATGCTTTTGTTTTCTATAACCCAAATAAGCGTTGACTAGCTTAAAAATACACACAACACTTTGACACTTAATTGAAAGTTGGGTTCCAAACTCTTGTGTGTATTGTTATCCATAAAGAGAAATAGAAATGTTCTAAATATGAAGAAATGCACTACTCTTTTCCTATCAAGATCATTGTTTTTATTAAAAAAACTATTTAATTAATTGTTCCTTGTTGTATAAATGAAATACTCCTTGAAATTGTCAACAAAATACTTCATTATTCTTAAATAAAATTACAATTTTATGCGTAATAATTATTTTAGTTATTATTGTGCCCATTGTTACATTCTGGTCAAATTTATAATACGTGTTTTCTCATTTGCTTTATATAATTTTAGAATATGTTTAATATTGTTCCCAAAATGTTTCACTTTCTTTGGTTCTGGGAAATTACACTTATATTTCTTTAGATTTTTATGTTCCACTAGTTCTACTGGTTTCTTATATTTATAAGAAATTATGGTAAAAATTAATTTTGTAGGTTGGGAAAAGAGGGAATGCAGTGGTATAATTGTTTGTTTTGTTTTTAATCAGTTCCAGTCCCCTGGATTTCTTATCTGTACCTATCATTATAGTCTCTGGAGGAAGTTTGAAGTTATGGTTTGAATCTTGGAAAAAGTTGTCAGATGAAATCTTGGAACACCCAAGAAATAATACAATGCCGCAGAGTTAATATGATTGATGATATCATAGCTCATTTTTAACAGATGTCAAAAGAAGGGAAATCAAGCTGCTAGTCCACATACTGAGCCCTTGTTCACTTAACAGAAGATCTTTATAAGTAAATCATAATTCACGGGGGTAGGTGATGGGCATTTGGATTACTTTTGGACTTTCAATGGAAAAAGACATATCCTAAAAAATCATAATTTCTAGAAAAGATGCTTATATGTCCTTTTTTTCCCTTGTGTTTATATTTAAGCATGATGTTTAGTTTGATATTTGTGAATGAATCTAGTTAGGGAAAGTTTCTTTTTAGTAATAAGACCATATTTGTGGAACTCTAAAAATCTCATCTATATCCAGTCTTAAAATTAGTTTTCCAATATGTAACTGCCAAATGAAGTCCCAATTTCCAACTGTGTGATGATTGGGAAAGAGTATAGGTGGCACTTTTTAACAATGTATACATGTAAAATAATTTGTGGAAAGCAAACACACACACACACACACACACAAAAAAAACAATTGTAACTGAATTTTAACTAAAGAAGATTTTTTGTTTCTTTCCTGAATTCAGCAGTGGGCTAACTTATCTCCAAAATATATTCATCCACATTTGTAATATCCCTTTCCTGTGTCAGCCCTCACACCACCTTCGGAGGTTTAGACAAGCTATATACCGTGGTTCCTATTCTGAAGTGATTGTAGGGAAGTAAGAAGTTCCACATGAGGGAAAAGGTACTGGTCCTCCATCCAGCATCTGAAGAATTTCTTAGTTTTGAAGCATTGTCTCCTCCCAAATTTAGATGCTTATTGACGAACTCTCAGGCCTCTGCAGGGTGGATATGTTATGTTTGATAGCATCGGTATATTCCCCTTATTTCAATTTTAAAATTAAAACTCAGAAATCTTTCTTGTATTAAACACACATTTGCATAAGCCCAGAAAAAAACAATAACACTTAACTTGGGTTTACTTTGATTACCAGAAGAAGATACAATACTATTAATTTAGTTGAACAAAGGGAAGCAAAAGAATTTTAGACACCATGTCTTATTTTAAGCTGAAAATAGTAGGTGAGAATTTAGTTCTGAAAAAAAAAAAATCCTTGAGTATTGTCAAAAAATGCTGACTGAAATGCATTTATATGTTTAACTTTGTGATGTCCATGGTCTTTAGCCAGGTCAGCAAAGTTTTCTATGAAGAGCAGTAAATATTTGAGATTCTGCAGGCCACAGGTCTCTGTCGCAACTATTCATTTGTTCATGTATTGTCTATGGCAAGAAATCAGCCAGATAATACATGAGCAAATGAACATGAAATGTGTTCCAGTAAAAATGTATTTACTCGCCAAAACCGGTTTGGCTCAGTGGATAGAGCGTCGGCCTGCGGACTGAAAGGTCCCAGGTTCGATTCCGGTCAAGGGCATGTACCTGGGTTGCGGGCACATCCCCAGTAGGAAATGTGCAGGAGGCGGCTGATCAATGTTTCTCTCTCATCGATGTTTCTAACTCTCTATCTCTCTCCCTTCCTCTCTGTAAAAAATCAATAAAATATATTTAAAAAAAAATGTATTTACTCAAACAGGCAGTATGTGGGATTTAGGTTGTAGGTTGTCAACCTCTGGTGTTTAGCAGCCCTCACTTTATGGCTTAACTGTAATTCCTCTTCTCTCAGAGATTCTTAGAAATTATTCTCAAATTATTCATAATTTTAGCATTTCATTTATAATATGGCATAAAATATTTCCCTCCATTTGTTATGAAGAATATGATCCATAAACCTGTCATCTTCTCTGGGCCTTGTTGAGGACAAGGAGAGCCTGTAGGAATTGGGAAATTACTTCATCTGTCAACTTACAGCTAAAGAACTTGAAGCAAGAACATGGTGTTTTGGTCCCACAAGATGCTCTCTTTAAAAGGACATTATTGAGAGGCCTAATGTTCAGTACTGCTGGGGACAGTCTTGAAAATAATGACCTACTTTTCCTGAGCAAAGCCAACTCTGAACGAGGATGCTGTCTACAAATGAGGTCTCATAAAAAAAATATAATTAAACAGTGATGATCCTCAGAGTGAGAGCTTTGAGATAATGACTACAGTGGCACGCATTGTACCAACAAGAACAAGATGTCACAATTATATATTTGCAGGTTGATTTAATCTGACAGGATTCTTAGCAACAGTGAACTTGGTCTGTCGGTGCATAACAACACAGCCTGTGTGTTCTACAAATGTAGCTCTACTTATCTTTTATAAACTTACACATGTCAGTTAGCGAACTTCCTAATCTAGCTGGATGTTCTTATCAATGGAGGTCCAGATCCTCTTCATCTGCTGTGACATAGCACTTATAAGTCATCCTCTTTATTTAATTAGAGCCTTTTAAAAATTTTCTGTGTACATTAAGGTGTTTTTTTTCATTATTTGCTTTTTAAATGATGTTTTCTCACTGCAAAGTCTTAATTATCCTATCTTCTCAAGTACCTCTAACAGATAAATTAGCAGGTAGCTGTTCTGGGTTGTCCTTCACAGTTAATTGAGGAGAGAGGAATGAGCTTTATCAGGAGTTGGCCAATGAAAGCCGTTGGGCCAAATCCAGCCCACCACCTATTTTTGTATGGCCCACAGCTAAGAACAATTTTTACGTTTTTAAATGTTAGGGAAAAAATTAAAAGCAGAATATTTTGACCATTGAAAATTATTTTGGAACAGAGCCATGCTTATTATTTTTTTAACAAAAATCTACTGCTGCATTCATGCTACAATAGAAGAGACAAGTGGTTGCAATAGAGACAATAAAGCCAGCCAAGCCTAAACTATTTACTCTCTGGCTCTTCACGGAAAAGTTTGCCTACCCCTGGACTACATAAACACGCGCGTTTCTTTTTCCACTTTTTATTCCAATGTGTTATCTCCTTCCCTTCCTAATTTCTACTTTTGCCTTGATTTTTGGTTGTGGCGGATATTCCAGGATAGAAGTAGAAGCTTACATAAGGGCCCAATTATGAGTATGACAATGTACCTTAAATATCCTTGCATCTCTACCCTGTAAAATGCTGAGATCAACCTAGATACTCATTTATCAACATGCCTAACACTTATATAGTGCTTTAAAATTTATAGAGCACTATAACATGCATTGTCTGACTTGATCCTACATAGTGGTGTATTCTCTTCGAAAAGGAGAAACCTGAGGTTCAGACATGTTAATTGAATTTCCAAAAACCATGCAACTAATCAGTGATGGCGAGTAGACTCTAATCTAGACTCTGAATCTTATATTACTTCTACATTGCCACCCTGCCTCAGAAAGTAAGAGATATAAATAAAAAATATGTGATCCGACATTTATTCTTGTCTATAAATCAGCACAAAGCTCATGTGAAATGGACCTGGGAGAACTTCTCCCATCCCTGTCACCCGACATAAATCGGTAAGAACTGCAGGGTGGGGTTGATCTCTCTACATAGGAGTAGAAGAGAGAAGTGATGTGTACTTTCATAGCTAGAATAAGTCACACATCAAAGAAAAAAAGAATTAAGAAGTAAAACAATAAAGATTTAGGAAATAAAATAAACAGTATCCCTAATTCCACCCTTGGACCACCAAGACCATGCAGACCAAATGTTATGTCTCCCCCAAATTCATGTGTTGAAATCTTCCAATGTTATGAAATTAGAAGGTGGGGCCTTTGGGAGGTAATTAGGTCATGGGGATGGAGCCCTCATTAATCAGATTAGTGCCCTAATAAAAGAGAACCCAGTGAGCCTCCTGTCTTCTTCAGCCATGTGAGGAACCGGCAAAAAGACAGGGCTGTCTCCAAACCAGGAAGAGGATTCTCACCTGACACTGAATCTGCTGATGACTTGATCTTAAATTTTTTAGCCTCCAAAATTATAATAAATAAATTCATGGGCTTATAAGCCACCCATTCTATGATATTATGTTATAGCAGCCCAAATGGAATAGGACGAACCACTCTCAAACACCAGCCACAGTGATCTCTTGAAAATTCAAATCATTATCTTGTCGAGTAAGTCCAAATTCCCACAAGGTTGCACTTTTGCCTTCTCACTCTTCTCTTTCCTCTCCAAAGTATCTCCTATTATTTTCCGTCTCATTCAGCTCACTCTAGCCACAATGGTCTTCTTGTATTGATGAAGGCTGCTCAATTCTACCCCGGCTATTCCATGGTACTGGAGCATTATTCGCCAAGATCTCAGGAGTTACTGCTTCCCATTATGAGAGTTCTACTCAAATGGAAACTTGTCTTCAGAGACAGTCTTTGACAACTTCACCCATCTCTCTTCATCTTAGTACCCTGATTTATTTCTTTTTAGCATTATTCTCCTCTAAAATTATCTTATTTACTTATTGGTACAACTCCTTGATATCTATCTTCTTCCAGTAGCATGTAAGTTCCTTTGGCACAAGGACTTTGCCCATCTTTTTCACCAACACCTAAAACACTGTATGATACAGCATGCATATTCAATAAATGTATGCTGAGTGGATGAAGAAGTCAAATTGTGTGGTCTTTGAAAAATTTTTTTCTTTTTTTTAATATTCCCTTGATAGTAAGACAAAGCATATTATTTCAACCAAAAGACATAATGTTACATATCTGTCAAAAATAGGGTAAGAATTATATGAAACAATGTAAGAAGTAAAATCATGGCTTAAATTTGGAAAACAAATTTAAATTCTGTACTGATATAGATTGTCTATAGCAATTTTAAATATTTTCACAGGCAAACATTTTTAACTTGATATGTTTGAAGCCGCAGCTTTTCAGTATTGTGCCCTCTTTGTATTTCAAGGCAGGTAGGGTTAAATAGGTGTCTTAGATTTCTAAATATTCACTTTTTAAAGATAGAGGGCATCGAGCTACCTGAGCAGAAAGCTGAGAAACCTCACTTACCCAGCTCCTACTGTAGTTCAACTCCTTTGAGGCAAACACATGTTGACTTCCCCCAAATATTAACAATAGCAAGCTTTTTGAATATTAACTCATCAGAGTCATCAGTGGTAAACAGGAGTATCTGAAATTTTATTTTGTGTGTATGTGGTGGGTGACTAGATTAAAAGTTATTTTTAAACACTTTTTAAATAAACATTGTTAAAGAAATTAAAGGTTCTAAAACTGGACAGTACCGTAAAAACACCAGATCTGAGCTGAGAAAACTCATTTCTGGAAAAATCTTCTATACTAATAAATATATAACTTTATCAAACCTTGCAACAGTCGAGAGGAGTGGTGTTTTAGTAATGCATGGCTCAGTTCTAAGGTGTACATGAGGATGGAGTCGAATTATGCCTCAGACATGGCGGTTTACTGGACCATGGAAAGCACATTTACTTCAAGGGGACAAAATGTGCTTAGCATGCATCATCAGGAAACTTAGAAGGGATACTTTTGAAAATAATCCAAATCAACTATACCACAGTGGGATCAGGCTAGAGAAGAGATTAGTGGCTGAAATCGTCAATGTGGAGTTGATTGCTAAGAAAAGCTCTAGCTTGCATGATTTTGAAAATTTGTCAGGATCACTCTAAGGCAGAAGTGTGAATTTTGTCTTGGATGTTTTTTCCTACATTTCCTTTCTAAGCCTCTGATTTTCCTTTTGGTAACCTTCATTGTTATCCCATCCAGGCCTAAAACACATTTATCTTCAGCTGCCAATCTTTGACAGTGCCTCAGTTGCCCTTATGTTCTCTCTAACCATTCTTCCTTTATTGGCCAGCTGTACTTCCTATCCCATAGTATCAGGAATATTGTGATTTATATTTTCTCTCTAAATACTGAAATAAGGTACTTACCATTTTATCCAAGACTATTTATTAAATTCATGTGCATCAGATGTGCTGGCTATGGTGTCCGGCGCAGAGAATGATCAGACATGTGCACTTCATGTCACTCGACATCTCTGCTAGTTTGTCCTCGAGAAGATAATGCAGTTCATACCAATGAGTTGGCAGAATACCTGCTTTATAAAAGATACGTAAGGACATGGAGTTTTAGAGGAAAGAAGCGATTCTTTAATAGCAGGATTTAATAGCAGGTACACAAGACAGTCTGGGGAAAGAGATCATTTTCACACTTCTAAAAGCACTGTATAGGCAAACCCTCATCCTACTTATTATGGAGGGGCCTGACTGCGCCACTAAAATTACTGAATTAAAGTTAGTATAATTAGAGGTGGTCACTGGATGGTGGTCTTCCCCTGACAACTGAATGCATGGACCAGGGTATTTATGCACAAAGTAGAAGTCCTGTTTAAGTAGCAAGAATCCAATTTCATCGTCATTATTACCTTTGTGCCAAATGACTTGTAAAATAAAATAAATGAGATCTACAGCACCTAGCAAGCCAAGACAACCCCCAATTCATCATTCCCCTGCAACACTGCACTCTGATGGTCTCAAAATGAGGGTGAGAGAGAGGATTAGTTCTGACCTTCCACTGATCAGAACAAAGTGTTATTCTTGATCTCACTTCACTGGTTTCTGACTAGCATGGCATTTTTTTGTATTGTCTTATTTTTCTGTCTTCATAAATCAGAGTAAGGCTCTAAGTCAAGAGCTACAGGACCTGCTTCCTAGCTGTGGTTTTTAAGACAGAAAACTCTTTTTTTGCTCCCATTGGAGTCACTTGTTCTTGAACAAATAGGCAAATATTCGGCTATACGTAGAGACTGCTAATTCCATAAAGTCCCAGAGAAGCATAGCACCACGGGTCTTGGGCCGAGATTGCAAACTATGCCATGCACTCCTCACGGTCTGCTTTCAGATTCCACGTTTACATTCTGTGCCCGGCACAGTGTGTCAGAAAAGCATCACGTGACAGTAAGTGAGGAGAGAAGTGTGAAAGATAGACTTTTAAAATATATACAAACCACTGAGAAACTCCAGTCCTAAGTCTTGACCTGGCTCCTGTGAAAGTTGTTTCTAGAGGTTTGAAACAGTCCCTCGCCCTGTCTCATAGTGTGACCTGAAGAAAAACACGTAGCTTGTGTATCTAATTGAAACATATATCTTCTTATTTCCACACGAACAGCATGACATGCTGCAGTCATTATTTTATGTCACTTGAATATCTAGATCAAGTAAAAATTAAACCTCAATGAGGTTTTTTTTTTATGTTATCCATGTTGGCATAAAGTGACAACAGTTCTTTATTTTTTTTAAACATGCGTTTTTTAAACATTGATTTCAGAGAGGAAGGGAGAAGGAGAGAAAGAGAAGCTTCAGTGATGAGAGAGAATCACTGATTGGCTGCCTCCTGCAAGCCCCCCACAGGGACGGAGCCTGCGACCCAGGCAGTTAGACAGATCTGATTATGAATCTTAGCCCAGTGTGGCTTGGGTGAGTTATCTAAAATTGCTGATCCTCATATTTCACAACTAGAATAGTCATAATATTTAGCTAGTTTGTGCATTTATTTTTGTTTGGGGGATTGTTTACACAACAGGCAATTTGCTAACTGATTTATATACATTACGTCAAATGATGCTCAGAAAAACACTGACGTATTAGCCACCATTTATGTTTAGAAACTGCCATTCAGAAGGTTAATTACCTTTCTAGTTTAACAGCCAGTAAGCAGTAAATTCAAAATTCACATCTAGGTGTGACTCCAAAGCTTGTGTCCTAACCATTGCCAAGTGGGGATCAGGGAGATGGCTCCTCGGGGGCACTCACTGGGTGGCCCCAGCACTGGCCTTGGTGTTTCTCCCGCTGGCGCTGCTGCTCTGGCCCTAAGCAATAGCCTTGTGAAGCGACACCAAGCCTTTCTTCCAGCAGAACTTCATTCTCTGCGCCCTCGCAGATGCCATGGTTCTCTTACAAGAGACAAAACCTAGATCCCAATCATTTCTTGCCTGGTTTCTGGGCTTAGGCTGAAGTTCAAACCCTTGTATTTTTTATCTTTTAGAAGTTATGAACCACTGCTTCTTGCCTTGACCTGTTACACCTTTAACTCTACGCCCACCGCATTCCAGAATTATTGTCTATTTAAATGTCATGGGGCTGGGAGCTCTATTACCTTCATTTGACTAACAGGAATACCCTAGATTTAAACCTTTTCATGCCAGAGTGTATTCGTTTCCCCATACTTTCCTGCTTTAACTAATTGTTTTCTATTATGACTCTCTTACTTGGTTGTAACTATGACACCTATCTGCTTTTCCTCTCTTACCTTTATATAACACATATACACACACATGCCTATGTGTATTATGTGTACGCATGTTATATATAAAAATTCACCCCGCTTGTTTAGAGAAATCCAGTTCTTATCCTCTTCACTCACACAGCTTCCAACAAACTGACAGACACAGCAGCCTGCGGTGCTCTGCAAGTGCCCAATCCTGGGGCATATGGTACCCTGAAAAATATCCTGAGGCTGGAAATGGATTATTTTCTTCCCAGTCAACAAGCCCTGGTGGTTGTAAATATCACTCCTACAAGATTTTGGAAAGGTAAAAACAAAACAAAAAATAAACACTCTATTCTTTTTTTCTTCTTCTTAATCATGAACATCTTGACTCCGTACAAAGATGCTTTTCTTTTGACTGGCTCATAGTTAGGCTTTATTCAAAAGATACATTCTTCTGAGGGAAAAATGCTATCATCAGAAATGAAACATAAAAGCAGGGGGGAAAAAAGACCCAGGGCCTTTTACTCTTGTGAAGGTCAAATTATTCTTTGAAACAGTATACCTAAGTGTTTTTCAAAACCACAGATTCAGGGTCATTTCAAGTTTTTTTTTGTTGTTTTTTTTTTTCCACTAACAAATGTTTTACTTGCAGTGTAATGACAGGCTGATGATCCAATATTTTCATTAATTTTATATAATAACTCAAGTATAAAGTCTTATTTTTTACAAATAGTAGGAAGGTTTTGTGTGGTGTGTAGTGTATAATATACATATGCATTTAATAATAAGCTGATTGAAGTATCTGTCCAGCAGTATTTATGCAGAGCCTGGTATATTCAAGATCTCTTCCTCCCTGAGTGTGTGTGTGTGTGTGTGTGTGTGTGTGTGTGTGTGTGTGTGTGTGTGTTTGGGGGGGGGGGTCTGCCTGTGAAGTGTGGGGGCTCCACCTGTGGAATGCTATGGAGTCACTAGGTTTTCAGTGTCTCAGATGGAAGTGGGTGTGGCCTCTGTGCTCATAACCACAGTTTGAGAAATAAAGAAAAATCCATTTTTTCCATGATAAATAATTTGAAACTAGTTATAAACCCAAAGGAGAATACATAAAGAAGAAGAACCATAACACAAACAAATCAGGGACCTGAGCGAGACAAACTAAGGAGGCCTGAGGCCAAGTGAAGGAAGATGAGCCTAGAATTCCATGAGCAGGAGATGGAGTGTGTGTGGCTAGTTTTGATAAAGTTCATGGGGACTGTAGTCTTTTTATGTTGGAGCTCATTAAAGAGGTTTATAGGCAATAAACCCATGCCCCAGCTCTAGGCTCCATTGGACATAGATGGATAAATGCAGGATGGCCTTACCTTGAAGGACAGAAAGAGCTAAACTCCTCACATTTGTAACAAACATCCCCATTTGATTGGGGCATTGTGTTGTGATATTTTGTTTTCCTGCTGAGACAAAACACAAGTCCTTCAGATCCTTCCAACATGGCACCTCAGGCATTCATTGCTGGTCACTGGAGGTGACCTATCAAGGGAAGCTGACTTGTCCCCTCTGTTTAAGTAGCTTTTATCTTCACAAGGGAGCAACAAGACCAGTAAATCACTATGACATAAGGCAGCACACAGTAAATTTGTTTTAAGTAATCTAACACTAAAACATGTTCTTAGAGAACAATGATTTCTGACCAGGGTGACAGCAGAAGTCACCATCAATGGAATGGCCTGAGTCAAGTATTTTTACAGCATAAAAGTAGAGAACAAAGGGGAAGATTTAAGAGTTGTTTTATATTATCAATATGGAAATATATTATTATTATTACTTGGGGTTTTACAAGGCTGCTATATGTGCCATCATGTTTTAAATCAAGGGGGAGAAAACTTTTCAATAAGTGGCTACAATAAGTAAAATATACATGTTTCCCTAAGAGTGACTTATAGTCCACAAATATAATACTGAAGCGCGAGCTCCAGAATTTGGGAATTCTCTATTTCTAAATGCAGACATTATTTATGAAAATGCTAATTCTTTTTTATGATGGTTACATAATAAAGTGTTTCTATGATTTTAAAAAACTATTAAAATATCAGTGTCATAATAACAAAATAAATCACATAATTAGTTAAATTTTAACAAATATTTTATTTGTGGGACACTGGTATGCAATTTATAACTGAATCATCCGACATTCATTTCACATGGCACGAGGGCAATCTTTACTTCGTGTAAAAGTACTTATTGTCAAAATTCAAGAAAAGTAAGAACGAGGGAAGCTAAATTCTGAGCTTTAATATGGGTAAGTACACATCTTAGTCCTTTCAAGCATGTGATGACTTTTTCTTCAAATAAAGCTCCATTCATACTAGTATACGATGAACAAAATCCTCTGAGGATCAGAAAAGAGTCAATTCCAGCACCTCTGGTGCTTCCTCGTTGTGTCCACTCTTGCTTCAAGGAAAAGTCAGTTAAGAAAAAATTCTAGAAACAGACTGAGTATTCCACTAAACATTGTTATTTATTTATTTAGTGGTTTTTTTATTTGTTTTGTCCATGGGGAAACTATTCAGTGTGGTGAAAGATTATATAACCAGTCCGTGCAAAAGAGATAATTTATTAAATTCTAATGCCTTTGTGCTTTAAACTGAGGGTTGTCTTGGCACTCATTTCCTAGGGCTGCCATAAGAAATTGCAACAAACTGGCTGACTTAAGACAACAACATTGTATTCTCTCACCATTCTGGAGACCAGGAATTCAAAATCAAAGTGCTGGCACAGTGGTTCCTTCTGTAGGCTCTGAGGGAGAATCATTTCCCTGCCCAATCCAGCTTCAGGCGGCTCCAGGGGTTCACGGCTTTGGGGCAGTATCACTCTAATCTCTGCCTCCTTCACACGCATGGCCTTTGCTGTGTCCTGTCTTTTCCTCTTCTCTTCTCTGACAAGGACATTTATCCTTGGGTATAGGGCCACCATAATCCAGGATGCTCTCATCTCCACAATCTTAATTACATCTGCAAAATTCTTTCCCCAATAAGCTCACATGTGCAAATGAGGAAAATACATAAGCTCTGGATGAACCTTTTTTGGCCGGGGTCACCACCCAACTAACCACAGTTATGTTATATTATTTTCCAATCATCCACATGGTAAAGTAGCTGACTCTGCCCCCTTTTAAAAAACAATATTATCAAATCAAATGAAAAATAACTTGTGACTCTGAACAGTGAAATGTTATTTTCTTGTGATTTTATTTGCCTTTGTTAATATATGTAAATTTCATGCATCTTTCACCTGATTATAGGACATTGCTGTAAATCCACAGAAAGCTTAATTTCATCTTATTCTTAAAATTCCTCAACCATGATTCTAACTGAAAGAAAATAAAAAAGCTATCTATTTATTTACACTCAATTAATTAACATATTGTGTTTATATGTTCTCCCAGTATACAGGGACACATCTATTGAATTGCTAGTGCTAGAGATAACATGGTACAGTCAAAATAAAATGCACGGGCTTCTGCCAGTGATGAATCTGATTATGAGTCACAGATCATAACTTAGCACTTTCGGTTTATTTGCTTTAAAGTAAGTCATTCAATCTTTTTTAGTCCCTCTTTCCTCATCTGTAAAATGGAGACACTAATACCTATACCTGTTTATAACAAGAAATTAGATATAATATAGATGTCACCTACAACAAAACCTCACAAAGTTTTTACTTTATAAATGATATTTATTACTTATTTTGGATAAGAACCAAAGGGAATTTTGATTGTTAGCTCATTCATTTAATGTACTTAGATGCTGAACTGAACAGTCTCTGTCCGTGGCAGGTTTGGAGAGTGTGGTATAACATGCCCTTGCAGTTTCCTTGGTGCATCTGCTTCCCCTTCTCTCATTCCTATCTATTAGTCAGGGTGTTCTCCTGGACCCTGTTTCTCTTCCCTGCCTATGTTCTTGCTCAGGTTGTTTGGTTACTTGGAAATGCTCCCCTTCCTTCTCTGTTACTCATACTTGCCCACTGTTTATAGCCCAAAAGAAGTGATTTGTTTTCCTCTGAAAACATCTACTATGTTATGCTCAAACATATGTTCTGCCTTAACATTTTAAAATTGTTAAGCTCTGTACTCATTTGGTATTTAACATACACGCATGACATTGTTGGAAAATGTAAGTTAAATGTTATAAGTGATCAAATACAAGTTTCATGAGGTCAAAGATTCAAATTAAGTTTTTAGTGTTCCTGTGTTGCATTTGAAGTTAATTAAATTGTTCTTACAGGTCCAAGTTGTACCTAAGATGTGTTTTTTCTCTTTAAATAAAATTAAATGCACTCCAAGCTACCATCATCAATTATTGGAAAATTCAAGTCTGGTAATTATTGGGGCTCCCTCCACCATGGTCATTCAATCATCCAGGTATATTTATGAACACAAACATTGGCTCCTCCAGGGTTCGGTCTGACCTAGTTAAGTCTGAAAGACCATTATCCATGCCCACACAGTGCTTTCAATCTAGAAGCTCCCAAGTCACCTCGATGATGTTGCCATGACTTGGAGATCCAATGCCTAGAGTTCAGTTTATCTGTTTTCCTGGAATCAAACTGCCACTTTGTGTTCTGAGAAAGTTGTTCTTGCATCCGAAATCCTCATGAATCTCAGAAACCACTATCCTTTTCTGAGCTTGGAGAAATATTTCTTTGTCAATTCCCAGCCTTCAAAGGCATATGTCCCTCTCTTAGCTACATATCCAGTAAAACCTCTTTATTGAGCTTAGATTTACAAGCAGCCATTAACCTAGATTATATGAATATGTCTCAAAGATTTGTGGAGCACACTTATCAATGATCAAAGTATCTGACAGCTTGGAAATTGATTGGAAAACAAGGTATTTCAAGGGGAAGGAGATTCCAAAAGAAAGTTGGATGTGAAAACTATGCTTCCAATCATACGGGAGGAGGTAAGTGGGAGTTAGTTACACATAATATTTGTCTATTAGATTTGTCTTCTAGCTCACTCTTATGATCTGAAAACTAGAATGAGAAGGGATTGAAAGAGGGCTAGTTTAAATACCCTATAACATGTTGGAAGCACATAGGAGTATTGCTTTAAGTTCATTTTAACATAGTTGAGAAAGAACATGAGTTTAGAATGCGGGCTCTGAATGACAAAGCATGCTTTTGGCCCAAAGAGATTTTGGCACAATATGAAAACAAGCCCTTGACATGGAAGCATCCTCACTAAGCGCACCATAGTAACATCTACTGCAGCCAAGACTTTGATAGACACATGGGAACCTGTTAATCCCTACAGTGTTGGGTAAGTTCTCAGGGCTTTGTTGCAATGGGAGAAGGAGCCAATAATTATAACTATGGTAACTTGAGCCAGGAAGAGCCCATGTGCATCCTCATTGAACACTATTCATTATCAGAACCCATGGCAAATCACATTCCCATAGCCTGCAAAACATTAAGTGCTCTGAGAAGCAGAATTATTTAAAGGGAATCAAGAAAGTGGAAGATGATACTTTCTAGAAGGTAGTTTGGAGGATTTATTTGTTAAAAATATATAAACTAATTCTCGGGCCTTTCAAAATTGTATGTGTGGCTATGAGGTGGGTAGTACTTTGAAAGGAGTTAGAATTCTAGATATATTTGCCAGCAGGACAATGGCCAAAGAAATATTTTAACAGTAATCTTTGCTCTAAAGTCCCTGGAGTCAATACCAAGAGAACACTAGTTACATGTATATCTCTCCTTGTGATAGCATGTATTCAATACAGACTTGATTTGATAAACTGAACAAGTTAGTTCAATTACCTTGACTAATTGTTAACAAAGTTGGCATCTAAATACTGAGTTCACAGTTTCTTAACATAGGAAACCAGAGTTTCCTGGGAGTATGTCAAGATATGGAAACAGGAACTCAGGACCAGAAGTTATAATATGATTGACGGGGCACTTTTATAGTATCTTTAGATGCAAAGTACAACATTGAACACTCTAGAATTCCCTAAATATTTTGTATTTCCTGAAATGTACCCTATCAAGTCTATTTTATCAATCAAGATACTCAAGTGGATATAACCACTTTTTGAAGATATATTTTTTATTGATTTCAGAGAGGAAGGGAGAGGGAGAGATAGAACATCAATGATAAGAGAGAATCATTGATAGGCTGCCTCCTGCATACCCTACATTGGGGATCAGCCTGCAACCCAGGCATATGCACATCTGGGGAATGGAACCGTGACCTCCTGATTCATAGGTCAACACTCAACCACTGAACCATACCAGCTGGGCTGGACATAATCACTTTTAAATAAGGTTGGCAACCTCTTTATACTAGTATTATATCCTCATTTTAAATATCCAGCACATATTATATACAAAAGACTGTTAAAGTTCTGTAATAAATGTTTTCTAATTATTTTTATTTAGTAAACCTCAAATTAATTGTCCAAAGAACTATTTTTCCCAAAAGATGTCTACCTGTGCTCCTCAGGCAAATATTGTTCTATAAAACATATTTTGTAAAATGGATGTACTAGTATCTCTAACTTGAACTATGTAATGGGAAATTTTGATTATTAATCTCATATCAATTATATCACACTCAATAAAGATTAGACAACAATTTGGCCACACATGAAATAAAGATATAGATGTGATACATAAAACACAACATAATATTTTATATATTGTACACTATATATGATGTATCACACAAAAGATTTGGACACATGAGATATAAATCTATCAAAATAATTAACAAGTTAGAGGCTATTTCTAATAGCTAAAATGACAATAAGGGTGATAATTTCTCAGAATGATTGGGAAATAGATGGAGGTTCCCATGGTCACCGGGTGTCAAGGAAAACTGTTTGAAAGTTACAGAGTATGTACCAATGGCTAACATTTAACCATTTAAGTGAGCAAGTGTGCCCAAGTAGGAGCAAACTACAGAGTAAGAAAAGGTACACATTAAATTGCCACCTGACAAGGAAAACATTATTCCAGATCATTCTGTGTCAAGCTTGGGTTCTGTGGACCTTTTGGGGCTAAAAAAATATATCTGTAAGCATTCATATATTTTGAAAGTACCAAAGTTTTCCCTCCGTGCAATTTCCATTTCATCTACTTCTATGAGTAATGGAACTTGATGTTACTCGCAGATAAGTCCATGGAGATCAGGACATTATTTAGTTTGAGTAGATAAATGTCAATATCACCACAGGGGGGAAAAAAAAAGTGAGTATATACCTTGCTTAGAACAGACTTGACTTTTTCTTTTTCAGAACTTCTAATGGCAGAAATAAATAAATAAATACATACATACATACATACATACATACATACATACATACATACATACATAAATAAATAAATGCCTAGAGAGATGAGAGAGGGAAATAATGACTAAGGAATTATACTGCAAGACTTCCATTGGAGGAAATACTATTGATATATGTTTTATGAGTTCCTTATATTTTTTTGGATTAACCCTTTATCAGCTGTATCATTGGCAAATATGTTCTCCCATACAATGGGCTCTCTTTTCCTTTTGTTGCTGGTTTCTTTTTCTGTGCAGAAGCTTTTTATTTTGATGTAGTCCTATTTGTTTATTTTCCCCTTAGTTTCCTTTGCCTTAGGAGATGTATCTGTAAACATACTGCTATGAGAGATGTTTGAGATTTTGCTGCCTATGGTTTCTTCTAGGATTTTTATAGTTTCATGACTTACATTTAAATCTTTTATCCATTTGGAGTTCCTGTGCATGGTGCAAGTTGGTGGTCTAGTTTCATTTTTTTTTTGACATTTATCTGTCCAGTTTTCCCAGCACCACTTATTGAACAAACTGTCTTGATTCCATTGTATGCTCTTACCTCCTTTGACAAATGTTAACTGAGCTTAATGTCTTGGGTCAATTTCTAAGGTCTCTGTTCTGTTCCATTGACCTATATGCCTGTTCTCTTGCCAGTACCAGGCTGTTTGATTACAGTGGCTTTGTAGCATAACTTGAAATCTGATATTATGATTCATCCAACTTTGTTTTTTTTTTATCAAGACTGCTGCAGCTATTCAGGGTCTTTTTTGATTCCATATAAGTTTTTGGAGTATTTGTTCTAGCTCTGTTAATTATGCTGTTGGTATTTTAATAGGGATTGAATTGAATCTGTAGATTGCCTTGGTTAGTATGGGCATTTAAATGATGTTAATATACCAATCCATTAACATGGTATATTCTTCCACTTTTTTATATCTTCTTCTACAGTGGGGCCTTGACTTACGAGTTTAATTCATTCCGTGACAGAGCTCGTAACTCAGATTACTCGTATGTCAAATCATAAAGTGAATGAGTGAGACATGTGATGCTGCGCTGATGTTGTGGCACTCACTGTGACATTCGCTGCGCCAACTAGCGGTGGGGTATCTGAAGCTGGCTTATAACCCGAATTTTAGCTCGCAACTCAAATCAAAATATCGGCCGAAAGACGTCTCATATCTCGAAAAACTCGTTAGTCGGGACACTCGTAAGTCAAGGCTCCACTGTATCTCTTTTTTCAAAGTCCTGTAGATTTCTGAGTACAGGTCTTTTGTCTCCTTGGTTAAGTTTATTCCTAATTATCTTAATGATTTTGTTGAAATGGTAAATGGGATTGTTTGTTTAGTTTCTCTTTCTGAGAATTCATTATTGGTGTTTAAAAAAGCTATCGATTTTTGGGTATTGATTTTGTATCCTGCTACATTGCAAAATTCATTTATTAAATCTGGAAACTTTTTAGTGGAGACTTTAGGGTTTTCTATGTACAATATCATGTCATCTTCAAATAATGAGAGTTTTACCTCTTCCTTTCCAATTTGGATGCTTTTTATTTTTTCTTCTTGTCTGATTGCTGTGGCGAGGACTTCCAGTACTATGCCGAATAAGAGTGGTGAAAGCAGACATCCTTGTCTTATTCCTGTTTTTAGTCTTTGCCTATTGAGTAGGATGTTGGCTGTAGGTTGTAACATAAGGCCTTTATCATGTTGAGATATACTCCCTCTATTCCCACTTTGCTGAGAGTTTTTATCAAAAACTAGAGGCCCAGTGCACAAAATTTGTGCACTCAGAGGAGAGGGGATGTCCCTCAGACCAGCCTGTGCCCTCTCACAGTCCGGGATCCCTCGGGGGATGTCTGACTGATGGCTTAGTCCCACTCCCCATGGGCATCCTTAGCGTTGCCACAGAGGTGGAGAGGCTCCCCCCACCGCTGCTGCACTTGCCAGCCATGAGCCCAGCTTCTGGCGCACTGACCACCAGGAGGCAGCTCCTGCATTGAGCATCTGCCCCCTGGTGGTCAGTGCCAGTTATAGTGACCGGTTATTCTGCGGTTTGGTCGATTTGCATATTAGCCTTTTATTATTTAGGATGGGTGCTGGATTGTGTTGAATGCTTTTTCTGAGTCTATTAATATGATCATATGATTTTTGTCTTTCAATATGTTTATGTGATGTATCACGGTTTTTGATTTGCAAATATTGTACCAGCCTTTCATCCCTGGAATAAATCCCACTTTGTCATGGTGTATGATCTTTTTAATATATTGCTGGATGCGATTTGCTAATATTTTGTTGAGGATTTTAGCATCTATGTTCATCAGGGATATTGTGCTGTAATTATCTTTCTTTGTAGTGTCTTTATCTGGTTTTGGAATTAGGATAATGCTGGCCACATAAAAAGAGTTTGGAATTGTTCCTTCCTCTTGGATTTTCTGAAATATTTTGAGGAGTATAGGTGTTAGTTCTCCTTTGAATGTTTGGTGAAATTCCCCTGTGAAGCCATCTGGAGCTTGGCTTTTGTTAGCTGGGATTTTGTTATTATTTTATTGCTCCTATTTCATCAGTTGTTATTGGCCTATTTAGGTTTTCTGATTCTTCCTGATTCAGTTTTAGATTTTATTTTTATAGGAATTTGTCCATTTCATCCACACTGTCCAGATTGTTGGCATATAGTTGTTCATAGTATTTTCTTACAATTCTTGGTATTTCTGTGGTGTCAGTGGTTACTTCTTCACCTTCATTTCTGATTTTATTTATTTGGGTACTCTCTGTTTGTTTCTTGATGAGTCTGGCTAACAGTTTACCAAAGAACAGCTCTTGGTTTCATTGATTTTTTGTGTGTGTTTCTATGTTATTTATTTCTGTTCTAATATTTATTATTTCCTTCTGTATTCTTACTCTGGGCTCTTCTTGTTCTCTTCACAATTCTTAAGTTGTAGGGTTAGTTTACTGTTGATTTTTATTGTTTTTTGAGGTATGCTTTTAGTGCTATGAATTTCCCTCTCAGGACTGCTTTTGCTGGCTCCCAGAGATTTGGAGTTGTTGTGTGTTCATTTTAATTTGTTTCCAGGAAGTTTTTGATTTCTTTCTTGATTTTGTTGGTAACCCATTCATTGTTTAATAACATGCTATTTAGCCTCCATGTGTTTGAATGTTTGGGGGTATTTTTACTGTAGTTGATTTCTAAATTCATTTCACTGTTATCTGAGAAGATGCTTGAAATGATTTCAATCTTCTTGAACTTATAGAGACTTGTTTTGTGTCCTAACATGTGTTCTATCTTTGTGAATAATCCATGTGCACTTGAGAAGAATGTATATTCTGCTGCTTTGAGGCGAAATGTTCTATAAATGTCAATTAAATCCATCTGATCCAGTGTTTCCCTTTACAGTCACTGTTTCCTTGTTAAGTTTTTGTCTGGAAGAACCATCCAATGAAGTCAGTGGGTGTTAAAGTCCCCTATTATGACTATATTGTTGTTGATTTATCTGTTAAAGTCCTCTGAACATTTTTGTATTTATATATAGGTGCTCTATATTGGTTGCATATATGTTTACCAAGGCCATGTCCTCTTGTTGGATTGATCCCTTTATTATTATGTAGTGACCTTTGTTGTCTCTTGTGATAGCCTTCATTTTGAAGTCGATTTTCTTGGATCTGAGTATTGCTACTCCAGCTTATTTTCCTTCTCCATTTGCATGGAAAATTCTTTTCCATCCCTTCCCTCTCTTCCTGTGTGTGTCTTTTGTTCTGAGGTGGGTATCTTGTGGACAGCATATAGTTGGGTCATGTTTTTGTGTCCATTCAGCTACCCTATGCCTTTTGATTGGAGCATTTAGTCCATTTATATATAGGGTTATTATTGAGAGGTACTTATTTGTAGCCATTTTAATTCTGTATGGCTAGGTTTCTTGCTCTGTTTCTTCTTCTCAGCAATCCCTTACAGCAATCCCTTTATCATTTCTTGTAATTCTGGCTTGGTGGTGATGTACTCCTTTTGCCTTTTTTTGTTCAAGAAGCTCTTTATTTGACAGTATACTCTGAATGATATCCTTGCTGGATACAGTAATCTTAGTTTCAGATCCTTGCTTTCCATTATCTTGAGTATTTCATGCAATTCCCTTCTGGCCTGTAGAGTTTCTGATGAGAAATCAGGTGTCAGCCTTACAGGAGCTCCTTTGTATATAACAGTTTGCTTTTTTTTTCTGCCTTTAAGTTTCTCACTTCATCTATAATTTTTACATTTTAATTATTATGTCACTGCACATAGGCCTGTTGGTGTTCTTCTTGTTTGGGTTCTCTGTGCCTCCTGAACTTGTGTGACTTTTTCCTTTACCAGGTTAGGAAAGATGTCTACCATTATTTCTTCAAACATGTCCTCTATCCCTTTCTCTCTTTCTGCCTCTTTTGGCACACCTGCTATTCTACTATTGTTACATTTCACATTGTCCCACAGCTCCCTTAACCTGTCCTCCTGTTTCTTTCTTTGTTTTTTCTTTTTGGTTCTCTGATTAAGTGATTTTTTTTCAACCCTGTCTTCTAATTCACTGATTTGAGCCTCAGCTTCCCCTAATCTGCTGTGTATTACTTCCAATGTGTTCTTTATCTGTGCTATGTCATTCTTTATTTCTGTTTTCATAGTTACTATATCTTTTCTCATGCTGTAGAGCATTGTTACCATCATTACTCTGAAATCTTTCAGATACATTTCTTCTCTCTGCTTCATTGATCGCTTCTTCTAGAGATTTCTCTTGTTCCTTCATTTGGGAGTTGTTTCTTTGTCTTCTCATTTTGGCTCCCTGTTTGGGTTTGTGACTCTGTATTAGGTAGATCCTCTATACCTCTCAGTCTCTAGTGTAGGACAGTGTTAAAGGCTATTTCTGACTAATTAGATCAGGCAAAGATTCAAAGCCTCCAGAGATCATCTCTGCCTACAGATTGACTGATGGGATTCCAACTTGAATTGTCCCCAGGCAATAGTCCTTAGGTGTGGCAAGAGTTTTTTTCCAGCAGGGTGGGGCAGTTGCTTCTGCTTGGAGGCTAATTGTTATTTTTAGTCTCTTAAGTGGCCTCAGGGCAAGGTGTTTTCCAATAAGGTGGGTCAACTGTCTTCCCCTCAAGCAAGCCTGCCATGTATAGCAAATAGCAAATATCTTGTGGGAAAGATGTCCTCCACTGCATGAGGGGATGACTCAAGACAACAAACTGGGGGTATCTACCTTCTGATCTCTAGCCACTGACTTCCCAATCCTGGCTTCTGCTCACACAGCTTCAGTTCACTCTACCTTCCCTCTGCCAGAACACAAGGTGGCTCCACAGGGAATTTTGTGCATTGGCCTTTTAAGAGGATGCCTGAATTTCCAGCCGTGGCTCCCTGGAAGACAGCAACCCTGCTGCTTTTCACAGTCAGATGTTATGTGGATACCCTTCTCAGTTCTGGTGCTCTCTGCTGGGGGTAGGAGGGGGCAGCACTCAGCTTAAGGTTTAGATCCCAGAGTTATCAGTGGCAACCCACCACAGTTGAGATATCTCTCCAGAACTTCTAGTTGCTATCTGTGGGCACCCAGCCAGCCCTTTCTTGCCTTCACCCCTCCTACTAGTCTCTATTCAGTCTTCACTTTCAATACTTTGGTATCAGGGTTCTGTCCAGTGAGTCTTTTGTTGATTATTCAGGAAGTTTTTCTGTATTTTAGTTGTAATTCCAGTTTGTTCTTGTAAGCATGTCATGCAGCATCCACTTACTCTGTCACCATTTTTAATCTCCAAAACTGTAGGGATCTTGACCTGATATCTCACTCACTTCAGAATTTTAGCTTAAGCTGTAAACACAGTTATCTTACAGAAGGAGACAACCTCTGAGTAAGAGTAGCAAGAAATAGCATATGACTCCTGAGCTTTTAGGATAAAGATCAGTCCAGAAAGGAATGTTCTGATATTAGCTATAATTTCCTTATTCCCCTCCCTCCCTCTTGGTTCTTATATATCACTGCGCTTTGGTTGATAAAGCAGATCTTAAGACAATGAAAGAATAGTTTTCATTACAATTTGTTGTGTAAATAAATGCAAAGTGCTCCTAATAGCTATCCAGCGCAGACATTTGTTAATTCATTGAGCTTGTATGACCAAGAAATGCCTAGTAAAAATCTTTTTGTAATTCATCTTCTTCAGATTCAGTGAATGGAAACCAGAGGAAATACCAAAGCCAAAATAATAAAAAACAAAAATAGAGTATCACTAACTTCCTGTGTCAATTAGGTAAGATTGCATGAAGATACCTCAGTGTTTTATAGAGTCATCAGAAATGTATCCTTAAACAGAAAGTAGTAATAGCATGTTTGAGCCCAAAATACATACTATTATACTATCAGTTTATAAATCTCAAAGTTTGAACTTTTACTGTGCAGCTTTTTGTTGTTGTTAATATTTTTATTGCTTTTTAGAGAAAGGGGAAGGGAGAGGAAGAGAGAAAGAGAAACATGGATGGGAGAGTGAAACTTCAATTCGCTGCCTCCTGCACATCCCCTACTGGGGATCAAGCCAGCAACCCACACATGTGTTCTAACCACCAACTTTTTGATGCATGGGATGATGCCCAACCAACTGATCCACACCAGCCAGGGCCAAGTCAGCTTTATTAATTTGGTTATCTTGTCTTAATAGGTGAAATCAGGATACTAATGTTTAGAAAATTAAGAGAACTAAAAACACCCCTGTTTATAAAGAATGCAACCATAAGATAGAAACACAAAAAGACAAAGCACTGTCATAGATTTGACATACATATTTTGAGCCTCAAAGCTGCATTTTCAGAAATGATATCTTCCTCTCTGTTGAAAGTATAAGATAAATAAAATCTGGGGATCCAAAATTGCGGAGGTATAAGCAGACAAGCAGACGTGTCCTGTGCCTTGTCCTGGAGCAGATAAGGGTGAGCAGCTGAAACGGGTAACATTCAGCCCGAATAGGCAGAGGATTTTCAGCTGAGAGACTGTCTGCAGCTAGGAAAGACCCAGAACCCCCAGGAAAAAAAAAAAGGTCTGTTGGAGACTGCAGCTGAAGCCTCTCCTGGTGCGCCAGCTGAGTGGCGGAGACTGCGCCATCTTGGGTGGTTGTTGCCGGCATCCAGAGACCAGCTACTAACCTGGAAACAAGGGAACTCAAGCAGCGTGACTGCGTGAACTCAGACGAGCACTGCTTCTTCTCACGGAAAGGTTGGACATCCCCTAAAGGTGCGGTTTGCAGTTCTGGTTGGAGGGAGGACTGAGCGCGCGCGCGCACGCGGGCGGAATCTGCGCCCCACAGAGTCCGCAGCCTGGGACCAGCGTGACCCGCGAGTGGGGAAGGGGCCCCACAGGGCTGCTGGCAGAAGGGAATGCAAAAAATGAGCCCACAGCTGGACTGGATGTAAAGGAGCAGCCTTGGACTTTGCCAATCTGCTGGCTGCTTGGTGCCAGGGGCGAGTGGGCGCGCGGATACTGCGCGCGGAGACTGTGCGCAGACCTGGAAGGTAGAGGCTTGCGAATTCGCACAACTATCAGGCTCTTGTTACAGTTCCCCTTTGATCCGTGCATTTGATTATTAAACCCAGTGCACGGGATTCCCCAGTTGGGGTCATTCGCAGAGCCTGTAGGGGAAAGTTCTTTTTGGGGAGCCTGGGAAACAGCGGGCAGTGGCAAGGAACCAGCTCTGGGCAGTGGTCTTTCCTGAATCAGTTCCGAATACCATAGAGGAAAAAAAAAACAAAACCCTACTGATAGAGAGGACTAATAGCCTCGGAGGTCAATCCAGACACACTGCCACCCAGAGGCAGAGCCACGAACTGTCTCTTTTGCGATCACAAATAAAGGCAGTCTGGTAAACAAATACAACCTGCCTTAAAATCAGGTCTGTGGTTTACTGCACGGAGGGACAGTGTATCGCAGGGAAGTTCAACACTCCCCTGAATGCTTGGCAGGACTGAGGCGTGCCAAAAAGAAAAGTGGAAGATCTGAAGCACCTTCACTTCCGAATATTTTTATATATTTTTTTTTAATTCTTTTTTCACCATTTCATCAAGAACCTATTTTATTTTATTTTTATTTTTTATTTTTTTCATCACCTGATTTTACCTTTTTAATTACTACATTTTTTTAACCAGTATTATTGCTATCCTTTTACCATTTTTTCAAGTATCATTTTATTTTTTATTTTTTTTTTTTATTATTTTTCTTTATTTTATTTTGGGATTAGTGTTCTACACTCTATTTTCATCGTTCCTTTAGCATCATTTCTCTCTATCTCACATTTACCCTTAAGCCAAAACTCTCTTCCTCACTTTTCCCCTTTTGTTGTCCTGTTTCTCTTACCCTATTCCTGCTTTGGATTTTACCTATTCCTTCTTTCTACCCACTGTCTAAATTTCACCCTACTTATATATCTAATTTCCAATCCCTCGCTCTCCCCATACAAATAGCCTCTTCCCCACCTCTATTTCATTCTCTTAATTTTGTTGTTGTTGTTGTTTTGTTTGTTTGTTTGTTTTTTGTCTTTTTTTTTTTCTTTCTCTCTCCCTTTTCCCAATCTCATTTCGGCACTCCTTTTTGTTTTTTATTTTTCTCTTTAATCTTTTTCTCTTTTTTCTTCTTTATCCCCTAATTCTCTTCGCTTGGGGGGTCACCTTTATTTGGGGTTATTAATATCGTGAATGCATTTAGTTCGGTGCCTTGTACGTTGTGCCTTGTTGTGTTGTATTTTGTGCCTTTGAATCAGCGCAGCAGAGAGAGAACTACATAACCAAACACCTTGAGAAGAGAAATCATGGTGAAACAAAGAACCAACCCAAATATGAAAGAAAAACAGGCATCATCAGAAAAGGAAGTAAACGAAATCGAGGCAATGGAGGCAAGCAACCTGTCAGAGAAAGAATTCAGAGTAATGGCCATAAGGTGGATGAAAAGAATGGAAGAGCAACTCAACAATATGTGTAGGAACCAAGAGGAAATGAAGAAGAACCAAGAGGAAATGAAGAGAAACCAAGAAGAAATGAAAAACGACATCACTGCCATAAAGAACTCAATAGAAAGCATCAACAGTAGACTAGAAGAAGCAGAGGACCGCATCAGCGAGCTAGAAGACAAGGTAGAAAAAAATACCCAAACAGAACAGCTTCTAGAAAAAAAAATTAAAAAGCAGGAAGAGAGCCTAAGAGAACTCTGGGACAATGCTAAACGAAACAACATCCGAATAATAGGGGTGCCAGAAGGAGAGGAAACTGAGCAAGGACTAGAAAACCTGTTTGAAAAAATAGTAACAGAAAATTTCCCTGATATAGGGAGGAAAAAACTCACACAAATCCAAGAAGCTCACAGAGTCCCAAACAAAATTAACCCTAAAAGACTGACACCAAGGCACATAATAATTAAATTGGCAAACACCAACGACAAAGCAAGAATCTTAAAAGCAGCCAGAGAGAGACAGAAAGTTACCTACAAAGGATCCCCCATCAGACTAGCGACCGATTTCTCAACAGAAACACATCAGGCAAGAAGGGAATGGAATGAAATATACAAAGTCATGCAAAGGAAGGGTCTGAATCCAAGAATACTATACCCAGCGAGGCTATCAATCAAAATTGAGGGTCAAATCAGGAGCTTCTCAGACAAAAACGGTCTACGGGAGTTTATTACAACCAAACCAGCAATGCAAGAAATGCTAAAGGGTCTGCTGTAAATAGAAAAAAACAGGAAACAAAGAAGGAACGCAGCGATAAAGAACAAAAATGGCGACTAACAAGTTTCTATCAATAATAACTTTAAATGTAAATGGATTAAATTCCCCAGTCAAAAGGCATAGGGTAAATGAGTGGATAAGAAAACATGACCCATATATCTGCTGTCTACAGGAAACCCACCTCAGAAAAAAAGACGCACACAGACTGATGGTGAAGGGATGAAAAAAGGTTTTTCAAGCCAATGGAAGTGAAAAAAAAGCCGGGGTAGCAATACTTATATCTGACAAATTAGATCTCAAAGTGAAGGACATAAAAACAGATCAAGAAGGCCACTTCATAATACTAAAGGGAGCAGTCCAACAAGAAGAAATAACTGGTAAATATATATGCACCCAATATAGGAGCACCCAAATACGTAAGAAATCTTCTGGAGAAGATCAAGGGAGAGATTGACAGCAATACAATCATAGTAGGGGACCTTAACACCCCATTATCTCCACTGGACAAATCCTCTAAACAGAAACTCAGCAAAGAAACATCAATCCTAAATGACTCACTAGATCAGATGGAATTAATTGACATCTTCAGAACATTTCAACCCAAAGCCACAGAATATACATTCTCCTCAGGTGCACATTTGTCATCTTCTAAGATAGACCATATATTGGGTCACAGACAAAGTCTCTTCAAATTCAAGAAAATTGAAATCATATCAAGTATCTTCTCAGACCACAAAGGCATAAAACTGGAAATCAACTACAACAAAAACAATCCAAAAAAATCAAACACATGGAGACTAAATAGCATGCTATTAAACAACGACTGGGTCACCAGTGAGATCAAAGAAGAAATAAAAAAACATCATGGCAACAAATGACAATGAAAACACAACAATCCAAAACCTATGGGACACAGCAAAAGCAGTCTTGAGAGGGAAGTTCATAGCTCTACAAGCCTACTGCAAGAAACAAGAAACAATGAGAATAAATGACCTAACTCTACAACTCAAAGAATTAGAAAGAGAGCAACAAAAAAAGCCCACTGTAAGCAGAAGGAAGGAAATAACAAAGATCAGAGCGGAGATAAATGACATAGAGACCAAAAAAACAACACAAAAGATCAACAAAACCAAGAGCTGGTTCTTTGAAAGGATAAACAAGATTGATACACCTCTAGCCAGGCTCACCAAGAAACAAAGAGAGAGGACCCAAATAAACAAAATCAGAAATGAAAGAGGAGAAATAACAACAGACCCCATAGAAATACAAAGGATTGTTAGAAAATACTATGAACAACTCTACTCCAACACACTAGACAACCTGGAGGAAATGGACATATTCCTAGATAAATACAACCTTCCAAAACTTAACCAGGAAGAATCTAAAAATCTCAATAGGCCAATAACTATGGAGGAAATTGAAGCAGTAATCAAAAAGCTTCCAGCAAACAAAAGCCCGGGGCCAGATGGCTTCACAGGGGAGTTTTACCAAACATTCAAGGAAGACCTAAAACCTATCCTCCTCAGACTATGTCAAAAGATCCAAGAGGAAGGAGCACTTCCCAGCTCATTCTATGAAGCCAACATCACCCTAATCCCCAAACCAGATAAAGACAATACAATGAAAGAGAATTATAGGCCAATATCCCTCATGAACATAGATGCCAAAATCCTCAACAAAATCCTAGCAAATCGGATCCAGCAGCACATCAAAAAGATCATACACCATGACCAAGTAGGATTTATCCCAGGGATGCAAGGATGGTACAATATCCGCAAATCAGTAAACGTGATACATCACATAAACAAATTGAGAGAAAAAAACCACATAGTCATATCAATTGATGCGGAAAAAGCATTTGACAAAATCTAACACCCTTTCTTGATAAAAACTCTCAGCAAGATAGGAATTGAGGGATCATACCTCAACATAATAAAAGCCATATATGACAAACCCACAGCCAACATCATAATCAATGGGCAAAAACTAAAACCATTCCCCCTAAAAACAGGAACAAGACAGGGATGCCCCCTCTCACCACTCCTGTTCAACATAGTACTGGAAGTACTAGCCATTGCGATCAGACACGAAGAAGAAATAAAAGGCATCCAGATTGGAAAAGAAGAAGTAAAACTGTCCTTATTTGCAGATGACATGATACTGTACATACAGAACCCTAAAGACTCCATCAAAAAATTATTAGACTTAATAAATGAATTCGGCAATGTAGCAGGATACAAAGTTAATGCTAAGAAATCCATGGCATTTCTTTACACCAATAGTGAACTTACAAAAAGTGAAACTACAGAAGCAATCCCATTTACCATTGCACCAAAAAAATTAAAATACCTAGGAATAAACTTAACTAAGGAGGTAAAAGACTTATACGCTGAAAACTACAGGACACTGAAAAAAGAGATAGAGGAAGACATAAACAGATGGAAGAATATACCGTGTTCATGGATTGGTAGAATCAACATCATCAAAATGTCCATACTACCCAAAGCAATTTATAGATTCAATGCAATCCCCATTAAATTACCAACGGCATATTTCACAAATCTAGAACGAACATTCCAAAAATTCATCTGGAATAAAAAAAGACCCCGAATAGCTGCAGCAATCCTGAGAAAGAACAAAGTAGGTGGGATCTCAATACCAGATATCAAACTGTATTACAAAGCCACTGTTCTTAAAACAGCTTGGTACTGGCACAAGAACAGACATATAGATCAATGGAATAGAATAGAGACCCCAGAAATCGACCCAAACCACTATGCCCAATTAATATTTGACAAAGGAGGCAAGAGCATACAATGGAGTCAAGACAGTCTTTTCAATAAATGGTGTTGGGAAAATTGGACAGATACATGCAAAAGGATGAAACTAGATCACCAACTCACACCATACACAAAAATAAACTCAAAATGGATAAAAGACTTAAACGTTAGACGGGAAACCATAAAAATACTAGAGGAATCCACAGGCAGCGAAATCGCAAACATATGCCGAAGAAATTTCTTCTCTGATAATGCTCCTAGGGCAATGGAAACTAAAGAGAAAATAAACAAATGGGACTACATCAAAATAAAAAGCTTTTGCACAGCAAAGGAAACCATCAAAAAAACAACAAGAAGACTCACTACATGGGAGAACATATTTACCAATGATACCACCGATAAGGGTTTAATTTCCAACATTTACAGGGATCTCATGAAACTTAACAAAAGGAAGATAAACAATCCAATAAAAAAATGGGCAACAGACCTAGATAGACACTTTTCGAAAGAGGACATTTAGAAGGCCGAAAGACATATGAAAACCTGCTCAAAGTCACTAATTATACAAGAGATGCAAATCAAAACGACAATGCGTTATCATCTCACACCTGTCAGAATGGCTATCATCAACAAATCAACAAACAACAAGTGTTGGAGAGGATGTGGAGAAAAAGGAACCCTTTTGCACTGCTGGTGGGAATGCAGACTGGTGCAGCCACTGTGGAGAACAGTATGGAGCTACCTCAGAAGACTAAAAATGGAACTCCCATTTGACCCAGTGATCCCACTACTAGGAATATATCCTAAGAAACCAGAAACGCCAATTAGAAAGGATATATGCACCCCTATGTTCATAGCAGCACAATTCACCATAGCTAAGATTTGGAAACAGCCTAGGTGCCCATCAGCAGATGAGTGGATTAGAAAACTGTAGTTCATATACAGAATGGAATACTATGCTGCGGTAAAAAAAAAAAAGGAACTCTTGCCTTTTGCAACAGCATGGATGGAACTGGAGAGCATTATGCTAAGTGAAATAAGCCAGTCAGAGAAAGATAAATACCACATGATCTCACTCATTTGTGGATTATAGAGAACAACATAGACTGATGAAAAGGAACAGACCCAAAGACTGAGAAACAGCGATCAGGCTATCAATCCCCAGAAGGAAAGTAGGGGAGGGCGGGGGTAAGGGGAAGAGATCAACAGAAGGACTTGTATACATGTATATAAGCCAAACCAATGGACATGGACAACGGGGGGATGGGAGCATGAGTTTGTGTGTGTGTGGGGAGGTTGGGGGTTAATGGGGGGGATGAGGACACATTTGTAATACCTTAACTAATAATAAAAAAAAATAAAAAATAAAAAATAAAATAAAATCTGGGAAAGAATCAAGCACTCCTTTAGTAATAGTATGAATCTCTCTCCCCTGACTTACCTGATGTAGTTTCTGATACATAGCATTTGCTCATCAAAAATGTACTGACTAGAAAAATTGAGAGAGAGAGAGAGAAAGAGAGAGAGAAATTTGAGTTAAACATCTTTATGTAAAAATGCAGCAAAATAAAAGCCCCAAAATTGGCTTTTTTAATTTGATAAATTAGGGAAGCAATTAAAATAAAATAGGGTTATCCAAGCTTGTATGTCTAAAGAGGAAACTGAAGTGTGTAGTTCATAAACAGTGTAAGCCTAGAGAAGAGACCTTTTCAGGGAAGTTACTATTTCTTTAACCTAGCTCCTCATGTCCTATTCATAAATAGATCTGAAATAGTCCCAAATGCTTTATAGTTTTTTTAAGTCACTAAAGGCAAAAATTTGATGGAAATTTTAGCCCACTGCCTGCTATCCCCAATGTCATCTATAATAATAAAAGTGTAATATGCTAATTAGACTGGATGTCCTTCCAGAAGACCTTCCATATGAAGCCAGGGCTGTGAGAGAAGCTGGGTCTTGGGTACCAGAGGGAAGGCTGTGCTGCCAGCCGGGTGAAGGAAGGCCTACTCTTGCACGAATTTTGTGCATTGGGCCTCTAGTGTATACATACACTATATATATATTTCAGAGAGAAAGGGAGAGGGGAGAGAGATTAATGATGAGAGAGAATCACTGATCAGCAGACTCCTGCATGCCCCCTACTGGGGATGGAGCCTGGAAGCTGGGCATGTGCCCTGATCAAGTATTGAACTGTGATCTCCTGGTTCATAGGTGAACACTCAACCACTGAGCCATGGCAAGTTAGTCCACACTACTTCTTGTTACTGGTTTCATCACTACCAGAACCTGGGCCCACATGGTAAGTGCCTACTTTGGGAGCCTGTATGGTACACCTGTGAATGCACCAGCATTATCCAGCACAAAATCTGAGGTAACAGAATCACTTTAAATTAAACCAGAAAAATTCTTGCGTTCTAGCCCCTTATTTTATAGAGGAGGAACCTAAAGCTTAACCAGGTGAAATGACTTGATTAAGATCAACTCCAATCACATATATATATCATAGATAGACTGAAAAATCTTGAGAAAACTACAGAAGTGATTCTGATTGAACAGCATTACTGATTATCTTATTTTTAAATTAATATATAATCATATGAGGGCAAGCAGATGAACAGACTAAACAAAGACATGATGTGGTATTTATTGGTTGAAACATATAGCCTTTTTTGTGTGAGAGAAACCATATTCAAAGCTACATAACACTATAGTATAGACACATTACATGTGCCTAGACATCAAAGTGGATTTCTGTTTCTTTTTTTACACCTGGCAAATAGACACAAATGATCAGATCCATTGAGCTGGCTAACTAATTTGCTAATGGAATATTTGCTCACAGGATAGAAATACACAGGAAACTCTGCAATTAACCTTTGAAAACAAAAAGAATGTTGTCTAGAACATGTTCAGAACTTCATTATTGATAGAAGCTTAAGGGTAAACCTAAACCATGACCTTAAATGCTCTTAATATATCACACCTTATGTGGAAAGTAAGACAATGCTGGCTCTTGAACTATTCTCATGTGGAATGAAAAGAAGCAACTTTCTAAAGCTTAGTTGGTTGATCAGAGCAAACTCTGTTTTTAAAAATCTTACTTTATTGCTCCATAAACTTAAAAAAAATATAACTTTTCAATGTACATACAATGTACATAAAATTTTTCTTAATAAATACAATAAAAATAATTTTCTTTCTTAGTATATTTAAAGTGAACATTTTCTGAATTAAAAAGTTATTAAAATCTAACTAAGTAGTTACTAATGTTGTCTTAGCCCAAATACCATCACAGGACAACTCCCTCTTGCTTCATGTGAATACTTAATGTAATTCAAGTCTCTATGAGATAAACGTGATACTATAAACTGCACATTACATGTAAGAATTATATACAAAACTGGAAGTGGACCCTAGCTGGTTTGGCTCAGTGAATAGATCATCGGCCGGGGACTGAAGGGCCCTGCGTTCAATTCTAGTCAAGGGCATATGCCCAGGTTGTGGTCTCAATCTCCAGTAGGGGGCATGCAGAAGGCAGCTGACCAATGATTCTCATCATTCATGTTTCTCTCTCTCTCTCCCTTTCCCTTCCTCTCTGAAATCAATAAAAATAAAAATATATTAAAAAAACAACAACACTGGAAGTGATATGGCCAAGAAGTAATAACAATGATCTAATTGGCACACATGCTATTTTACTGGCCATAATGGATTATATGTGTTTCAGTCTTTACAATGACATGCCATTTCACTTTGTGTATGTGCTTGGCAACAAATGAAGGGAATTAAAAAAAAACAACAACACACTTTTATTGGTCATGTACTATGTGTTTGGGACATGATAGGCACATAATAAATATTTTTGGATGAATGAGTATCAGGCATTGTGTCAGACAATCGGTAAGCGCTTTGTTATTTAATTTTAATTTCATATAGAGTTTGTTGGGAAACTCTGAAGTTAGATAATTAGCTCAATATTGTTCTGTAAGTGTAAACCTGGGTTTACCTTTGTGAAACTAAAAATGTTTTTATCCTAAAAATCCCATAAACATTAAATATGCATATAAATGCTGATCTTAAATTATACAACATCTTCACACTACAGTCTCCCTTATGTGCTCAAAACTGATCAGAATGGCCAACATAGATGCCTGGCCAAGATGTTAGAGTAGGCTATTGTCCCATGGTAGAATATGATGACTAATATGAAAGATCATGCCCTTGAAATTCTCTTTTTATACCATGTAAGTCTTTGTTTTGCATGCTGTCTCAATTTCTATTAACAAAAGACTAATGTATGTTAATTTTCCTCCTTTAAAATGCAAATTTTCTTGGGAAAATCAAGTATGTTGCTATTAATTCCTTAAAGTGAACTGAAATAATAAAATTGCTTCCACCTAGCTGAGATAAGTCTCACTGGAATAAAAAGATATATCAATTCAGATGCTTTTGCCATTAATGGAAAGGTAGAAAGGGGCACTTTATGTGAGGATGGACTAGGTAAGGCACTATGAGAAACTGTGCGTCCAAAGAGCGACATGAGGACCCTGAATGCCTGGGTTTGGAAAAAGAGATGGTAATCATTGGGAGAAGAAATCCAGAAAGAAGTTGGAGTTGCAACAGTAAATGGATTTTTATTTTATTTTATTTTATTATATTTTATTTTATTTTATTTTATTTATTTTATTTAGTTTTTCTTTCTGAGAGTTCATTATTGTTGTGTAAAAATGTTACAGTTTTCTGGGTATTAATTTTGTATCCTGCTACATTGCCAAATTCATTTATTAAATCTAGTAGTTTTTTAGTGGAGTATTTAGGGTTTTCTATGTACAATATCTTGTCATCTGTGAATAATGAGAGCTTTACATCCTGCTTTCCAATTTGGATGCCTTTTATTTTTTCTTTTTGTCTTATTGCTATGGCTAGGACTTCCAGTACTATCTATATTCATATATAAAACCCTATAATGCACATAGACTGAACGGCGGAACAATTGAACAACAGAACAAATGCACAACAGAACAACCAAACAACTGAACAACCGGTAGCTATGACATGCACTGACCACCAGGGGACACGCACTGACCACCAGGGGACACGCACAGAACATGATGGGCATCGGCAGCAGACTGCAGAGTGTGGAACATGGTGGTCATCAGCCATGGCAGGATGGTGAAGCAGGTGAGCTGAGGTGCCAGAACAAAGAGGGGCACAGGTTGCTGTCATTGGGGCAAGCCTCTGGTGGTTAATGAAAATTCTTTGCTCCCATGCACTGTGGTCCTGCCAGGCATTTGTGCCTGCTGCTGGTGCCCGGCACCAGTTCCAATCACTCAGTGCTGTCAGCTTGTGCAAGTGTTGGCTGCAGGCCCTGATCATCCCTGAGGGTTTCTCCACCTCCCCCTGCTCCTGAGGGATGATCAGAGCAGCAGCCGCTGCTCACACCTGCTGACGGTGCTGGCCTCAGTCACTGTGTCATCAGCTGGTGCGAGCAGGGCCCGTGCCATCAGGGCTTGGGAGCAGTGGTGGGAGTGGGGTTGCTGGCAGACAGGGGACCAGGGGCCATGGTGGGAGGGGCCAGGCAGGGGCTCAGAAGATGGGCTGAGACCACCCATGTGCCCACTGCAGCCTTGTGGCCCACAGTTCCTTTCAAGGTGCACAAATTCATGCACTGGGCCCCTAGTGTTTAATAAGAATGGTGAAAGCAGACATTTCTGTCTTGTTTCTATTCTTAGGGGAAATGGTTTTAGTTTTTTCCCATTGAATATGATGTTGGCTATAGGTTTGTCATATACGTCCTTTGTTATATTGAGGTATGAGCTCTCTATTCCCACTTTGCTAAGAGTTTTATCAAAAAAGGGTGCTGGATTTTGTCTAATGCTTTTCCTGCATCAATGGATATGATCACCTGATTTCTGACTTTCAATTTGTTTATTTTATGTATTACATTTCTTGATTTAAAGAAGGCCAAGAGAAATATAGAAAAATGTTTAAAGTCACTAAGCATCCGAGAGATATAAATTAAAATGACAATCAGATATCACCTCACACCTGGTAGTCAGAATGGCTATCGTCAACAAATCAACAAAGGACAAGTGTTGGCAAGGATGTAGAGAAAAGGGTACCCTAATACACTACTGGTGGGAACGCAGACTGGCACAGTCATTGTGTAAAACTGTATAAAGTTTCCTTAAAAAATTAAAAATGGAACTGCCATTTGACCCAGTTATTCTACTTCTAGGACTATATATCCTAATAATCCTGAAAAAAAAATCAGAAAGAATTATACACCCTATGTTCATAGCAGTGTTGTTTACAATAGCTAAGATTTGGAAGCAGTCCAAGTGCCCATCAACAGATTAGTAGATAAAAAAGCTGTGGTACATTTACAGAATAGAATACTATGTGGCTGTAAAAAAGAAGGAACTCTTACCATTTACAACAGCATGGATGGACCTGGAGAGCATTATCCTAAACAAAATAAACCAGTCAGAGAGAGATAAGTATCACATGATCTCACTTCCATGTGGAGTCTAATGAACAAAATAAACTGATGAAAAAAATAGCTCCAGAGACATCGGAGCATGGAACAGACTATTGAATCTCAGAGGGAAGGTGGGGGTGAGTGGGCCGGGAGAGATTTACAGGGAAACTTATATGCATATATGTGTAGCCCTTGGACACAGACCATAGTGTGGTGAAGGCCTGGGAGGGGCAGTTGTGGGGTGAAGGGGGTCAATGGGGAAAAAAAAACAAAGGGGACATCTGTAACACTTTCAACAGTAAAGATAAATTTTTTAAAAAGTTGGAGTGTGGAAAGATGTGGCTTATCTACTTAGTATACTTAGGTCTAGATTTCCTGCCTACTTAAAAGAATATACAAATCACTCCTGATAACACTCCAGACTTGGGCTATGTAAGCCTGACCCAATTATTTTTATGTTGGTATACCCATATCTACTAAAGAAATTAGTTATTGACACACAGGATTAAAACATGTGTAAGTCGGCAAATATGTATTTTCAAAGTGGAACTAAAGACAAAGTAAGCATATACTTGCTTTCAAGTAGTTTGCAATTTGATTTGTTTAGGCATGTATTTTCTATAACAACAAGCATTAGCTAGTCAAGAAAAATGCTAAATATCCAGAAACCAATCTACTAGTTTTTGTTTGTTTGTTTTTTGTTTTGTTATAGCTGCTGCCACAAAGTAGCACAAACTAGGAGGCTTAAAACAGCAGATATTTATTCTCTCACATGCTTCCCCCTAAGACTCTTCCTTGCCTTTCCCAGCTTCTGGTGGTGACCATCAATCCTTGACATTCCTTGCTTGTACGGTATCTTTCCAACCTCTGCCTGTATTATCACATGGCATTCTCCTGGTGTGTCTCTTTATTCACATGACATTTTCTTCTAAAGACAGCAGTCATATTGGCTAAGGACCCACCCTAATGACCTATTTTAATCTGATTACATCAAAGACCCAATTTCTAAATAAGGTCCCATTCATTGTACCAGGTGTTAGACAGGATATCTTTGGGGGGGGGGCATAAATCAATTAATAAAACCAATTCATTTTTAACTGACTAAGTAACATGACCACCTCATTCTATTCATAGATCTTGAGAAGTTGTGTAAACATTTGCAACTAGGCCTTATCAAACTCATCCAGCAGCTGTCTACTGTTGTGAGATGGTACTAGGGATTTTCTCATAAGAGCCTTCTGATCTAACAAAATCAGATGATTAAACTAAGAATGGAGCTTAAACAGGACTCAGGACTAAGAGTACAACTAAATTATTAAAATAAAATTATTTCTATAAAATTTTTATTACATAACATTAATTTTAATAACTGTAGCATTGATGGAAGCTAAGGACAAACTTCTGACACAAGAAAAAAAAGAGCACTTATAGATATGATCATTTACTGAGCATACTTATTGTATATCTAAATAATTTTTAACATGCTTTTCAAACTGTTATTTTGGAATTCATTCAGACCTTGTTCTCTGTTTTTCATATTCCTTTAGTTATGTAGGTAGACACAATATTCCACCTTTTAGATAAAGGTGAAATTCTGTACCAAATCAGTGTTCAAAAGGTCTTCTCAGATTAACTCTGTTCTGGTCACTTCAATGATTTTTTAATTTTTGTATAATTTTTTCTTGATTTTTCTCATGCAGCTTCTTTCCAACTGCTATCCACATCTCACCACATAACTACACACTTTTAAAATTCACATTCTCCAAAGGGAACTTACATTTTCTTATTTCTAATATATATTGAACAAAATCTCAAAACTCATTTTAGAAACACTTATAAAAAACATTCCTCTCTCCGAATTTTCATCTGTATAAAATTTTGTATTTTTAAAAATTTTAAATACGTTTTCTTCATTGATTTCAGATAGAGGAGAGAAGAGGAAGAAAGAGATAGAAACATCATTAGTGAGGGAGAATCATAGATCAGTTGCCTCCTGCATGCCCTCTACTGGGGATCAAGCCCACAACCTGAGCATGTGCCCTGACCAGAATGGAACTGTGACCTCCTGATTTAAGGGTTGAAGCTCAATCACTGAGCAACACTGGCTGGGCAAATTTTGTATTTTTAACATCAGAAATCTGATGACAAATCATTGCATTTTTATTAAAATAAGACACATTTAAATTAAATAAAACATACAAGGTATGTAGTCTTATGAGTTTTGAGTTGGTGATCAATGATCAGTTTGCATTTTCTCAATAAATACTACTGAACTAGCTTGAAGAGGTAGATGTTCTGTTTTAATTATTTTATAACAAGATGTTATTGGTTGATACACTTTCAACTCTAGTAATAGTAGTAGCAATATAAATTTTCAAAACTAGTTATCTATGTAATAGCAACACCATTCTCATTTGGAAAGCTGTACTCTTCGTAGATACAGATGGCCTTCTTGGCATTATGCCAGAAAAAAGGCATAGCCCTAACAATCTGGGTCTTCCTGATTTATCAGAATTCCAAAAGTTTACATCAAGGCATCAGAGTAGTTTCTTTGCCTTCCCATTTCCATTTCCACCTTTTACACTTCAAACCTTATTCCAGGACTTATATCTCTACGCCTGTTTTCATTATATTCCTAAGCTGCGGCTACACAGTGATTCCTGTCATTTCTAGGTCCTAAGTGATATTTGACAAAAGTGCGGTTCAGGAATATACATCCATATGTTGGGCAAAGGCGGCCTTGGACTAGTGCACCTGACCAGATCCATTCCACTCTTTAGAATGGGAGTGATGCATGAGAGCTTAGCTTGTAGTAAAGGCCACCTCTCCCAAAGCCATTAATTAAACTTGGTTCACAAAGTATCTTCTCCTTGGTTGCATCTATAGGCTCTGTTATGGTTTGAATTGTAACCCTACAATTTCTGTGTTGAAGTCCTAACCCCCTTTATCTCAGAGAGTGGATTATTTGAAAATAGGGCCATTGTAGATGAATTTGTTCCATTAGAATGAGGTTATACTGGAGTAGGATGAGATTTAATCCATTATGATTGTCATTCTTATAGAAGAGGAAATTTGGACACAGACATGTATACAGGGAAGACTCCATGTGAACTTGAAAGCAGAGATCAGGCTAATGTGCCTACAAGTCAAGGAATTTGGCAAGCCAAAAATTGTTCCCAGACCACCAAAAACCAGAGTAGAGGCCTAGAACAGTCTCCCTCACCACCCTCAAAAGAAACCAACCCTGCTGACACCTTGATCTTGAACTTCTAGTCTCCAAAACTGTGGGACAATAAGTTTTTGTTGTTTTAGCCTCTGGGTTTATGGTATTTTGTTATTGCAGCCTCGCAAACTAAAACAAGGCTCCCTATAAGTGCACCTATTATGGTCATCTTATAACTTTATACACACACACATATCAATGATGTATTATATAATACTAGAGGCCCGATGCATGAAATCCGTGCAAGAGTAGGCCCTTCTTTCCCTTTGCTGCCATCATCGGCTTCCCTCTGGCACCCAGGACCCGGGCTTCCCTCTGGCTGCCAGCAGACACCCAGGACCCGGGTTTCCCTCTGGCTGCCAGCAGATACCCAGGACCCGGGCTTCCCTCTGGCTGCCAGCAGACACCCAGGACCCGGGCTTCCCTCTGGCTGCCAGCAGACACCCAGGACCCGGGCTTCCCTCTGGCTGCCAGCAGACACCCAGGACCCGGGCTTCCCTCTGGCTGCCAGCAGACACCCAGGACCCGGGCTTCCCTCTGGCTGCCAGCAGACACCCAGGACCCAGGCTTCCCTTGCAGCCCAGCTTTGTCTGGAAGGACATGTGGTCTAATTAGCATATTATGCTTTTATTATAGATATGATGCATACATTTATATGCAATATACACAAAATATATAGTTTAATGCCTCTTTAAAAGTTGCTTAGCAAATGTTTGACTTTATTTTGTGAATTAAGAAAGTTAGGTTAAGCCCTAACCGGTTTGGCTCAGTGGATAGAGCATCAACCTGCGGACTCAAGGGTCCCAGGTTCGATTCCCATCAAGGGCATGAACCTTGGTTGCAGGCACATCCCCAGTAGGGGGTGTGCAGGAGGCAGCTGATCGATGTTTCTCTCTCATCGATGTTTCTACCTCTCTATCCCTCTCCCTTCTCTCTGTAAAAAAATCAATAAAATATATTTTTTTAAAAAAGAAAGGTTAAATTTATCTATTCAGATTTTTTTTAAAAGAAAAAAAATTAAATGTCATAAAAGCACATCTAGAAAAAGTCCAAAGCAGCCACAAACACAAGCTCCAGTGCCTGGCTGGATTTCCTGTTTCCTTTGCATGTACAAGCACATTGCTAGCATGACTGTATATTATCCATGACTTCAAATAGAAATTCTATGGCTTATGGTCCTTTGAACTTTAGTAATTGTTGCCTATAAATCAATGTTACCCAGCTTATATGTTCACTAACATATGATTTCGTTTTATATAAGGTATGTGAATACAGTGTTTGCTTGCTTGAGTGTACATGCACATATAAGCAACTGTACATGCTTATACATGTGTTTAAAGTCTAGTTTCTTGCCAAGAAAAATGTTAATTGTATGAATGCTGGAACAGACTATGTTCACACCATTCCAGACAAGGCTTCAAGTCATAGGGCCATATGCTGTGTTCGTTAGAAATCTGATTTATAGCCAGCGCACATCAACACACATAGAGCATATGACTATTATTTCAGTTGTATTTCCATTGGTTGTTTCATTAAAATTTGCATGGAATGGAGGAAAGAGTGTGTGTGTTTGAGATAGGGGGCCTGGAGTGGAAAAGACTTATTTAAAATAGTCCAGATAGTGAGGTCATTATCTTCATCTTTCTTAGCTGTGGCTTGATAATTTTCCCTTTGACAAATACATCTACTAAGAAAGTCAATATAAATAACTACAACATAAATGTTAACAGAAGTTCAAGGTGGGAGGATATAGTAGAGATGTTACATAGAAAAAATTCTATCAGTCCACACTAATTCAGAGTTAGCATTTATTCTAACACAAGCTCGACTATAATTTATTTAGCACAGCTTATGTGGGGAAAGGGAATATTAAGCAAATTGATAGTGTAAAATTTATTGCTTGACTAGGTTAGATGTATGGTAACCAAGTTTTCTTATATCCCTTTGCAGCAATAAAAAAAACACCTCTGCATAAATAAATAAAATAACTATAAATGTTTCTGACCCATGTATTAAAATGATTCTAATAAGCAATATTTTCATAGTATTTAAAATCATTGGCCCTAAATTTATTTTTAAATGTTCTATAATTTACATTTTTATTAATTAAAACTGAGCCCTCTTGTATAATTGTCTACATAAATCTCTCCTTAGCTTTGATATTCCACCTAAAGTCATAATTTTTCAAGATGTAGATGACAAGGTTTAGCCTGCAGAGAGGTGCCACAATTTTTGAGTCAGGAGTTTTCCACGGATTACTGGACTTGTTATTTTGTTTGTTTGTACTTTGTTTTTTTCATGGGGTGATTCATTTGATGTGAAATAATTAGAAAAACTGGAACATGAGATTTAAAATATAATAAAACATCATTACCCCTAGCAATACTACTGAAAAGAATGCATAGCTTTCTTTGTGTTTGGTTTTACTGAAGGACCAGCATCCCTAGTGCTTCATATTATCCGGGGAAAAAAATGAAAAATGAACAAGTCATGGATTTTCAGTGATCTAATGACTTATACTAATGTATTCCTTCATCTAAATACAGATTTCTATTTAAAATTCAGTATGCAGGGGTATTATGAATTCTAGTTTAATGGATTCCAAATAATTGCCCTTTAGAAATGATGAATAGCTGTTTAAATCCACTGATAAGAATATACTATTTCTCTCCTAACAAAAGGCCTTCCACATTAACCGTGTCATATATGCCTGAAATTAGTTTATTAATTTTTTATTGATATGCAAAACCCAAACTGATGACAGGTGCAAAATAACCCTGTGCGAAGAGCCCCCAACATTCCCCCTAAAATGTCTGTTGTTATTCTTGTGGGTGATTAAGGAGAGCAAAGGCAGGGAGCCTTCCAAAGCAGGGCCGGTGCTTGAAAGGCAGATGATGCCATTCTCCTCTGTATTTGCTTCATTTAAGTGGTGCAGATCAAAAAGATGTGCTTCTGAGGTGGACGTAGTGACCACCGACTTTTCTGCCCTACAAAGACAAGGCTTTGTGAAGTTCCTGGTTGTGATGGCAAAATGCCCTTGAAAAGATTTCTAGGACTAGTTCGTCACTTTAAAGGCAACAGAAGCAAGAGAAGCAGAAGTATGGAAATTACATATGCATTATTCATTTCCCTTCTGTAGCTTGGCCTAGGGTTTTATTTTTTTTATTTTATTCCTGATCAGAATGGATGGCTTTCTATACTCGTTTAAAAAATAAATAATACTCTGAAAGACATGGCCAGAATCGATGTAATAAACACCATCCTTTGTTGGAGTAAAAAGTATATAATCATTATCAGAGTGTCAATGTTTTCTGTATTTGTACACAATTATATTACATTAAACATCTATATTATTACATATATTCATGAGTAAAATTGAGAAAAATATTCATTCACACAGAAAAAGGAAAATTGGAGCTTTTACTAACCAATTTATAATAAGTGATGCATGGGACAATTAAATCAACTGTTATCCAATCTATTGATAAGAAGTGCCTTGCCTGGCCGGAGTCACATTCCTGGGTTTCTGGTTCGATTCTCTCTCTCTCTCTCTCTCTCTCTCTCTCTCTCTCTCTCTCTTTCTTTCTCTCTCTCTCTCTCATCTCTCTCTCTATAATATATGTATATTACCTTGCTTCCTCCCTTCCTCTCTCTGAGCATGTCCTCAGGTAAGGATTTTTTTAAAAGGTGCCTTAACCATCTTCAATTTTATGACTGCTAACAATCAAGAAAATTCTCTTGGAAAATGTGTGTTCTTCACAAAGTGAAAAGCAAAATAGAATTATTTTATATGGGAACCAAAATGTACTTCAGAATTTATGATTTTGTTCCCTACTGCTTGATTTGTAAAGTCATTGTTTATAGTGCAGTATTTATATTTTTAGAACAATCTGTGAATGGTGTAAATGTAATATATATATTGACAGCTCTATCTACTTATGCATATAAACACATGTAAGTACAAGCAAACTGCAATGGAATAGAGAAAATGGAGATTTCTAGCTTTTTGTGCCCGGCACACTATCCAGGAAAATATAGATTTCCAAGTGAAACACACACACACACACACACACACACACACACACACACACACACAACTCTGGTTTCCCACTTCACCTCTGCCATCAATATTAATAAAATTTACTCTTTTGTTCCAATAAGGAATGCTAGTTGGGATACAAAAGAAAAGGAAAATAGAAGCAAAAGCTTGTTTCATTTTTTGTAAGTGATTAATAATACTGTTTCTTTCCCTAAATCTTATCTAAGAGAAGTAAATGATGGCGAGACAAGAAATATTTCCATATGTCAGAGCCAATAAAAATATAGTAAAAAGGATGAAGTCTGTTTTTGTCTTTTTAGTACACTTGTGTATAAAATGCTGGGCTACTGTTACTTGAAGCTTTTCCTTTTTTCTAGCAGGAGGGTGACTGCCCCTTTCTCCAGGCTTTTCTGTCTTCCTCTGGGTCTGCTGCCTCTCTGCACACCCCTGGGACCAGGAGAAGAATGGCTCCTCTGTTTGCCTGCCTGCCTGCATATTGCATCCATTGCTCCATTCAGCCAGCCATTGGGGTCTGCTAACTGCTGCCGTACAACTTAGCTTTTATGCTCTACTGACAGGGTTTTTCTGAAGCCAGACGGTTTCTGAAAAGAGGGTCTATGTGCATAAACAATGCCATGTGAGGAGGTCTGCTGGAAACAAAATCAAAATTCACTCAAGCAAATCTTCCTGATCAACTCATTTTTTTTTTTGCAACTAACACCTCCTCTCCGTACCATCTGTACGCTAAAATGTGGCTGAGAGTTTGTACGATTCGCCCCTCCCCTTTTCCTCTGTGTCCAGTTTTATTAAACAAGCCAAAAATATATCTTATTTTCTGACTTAGCCTGACGAGAATCTATAAATAGACCATGGTATGCGGCATGAGGAATGCATTGTGTGTTGAATGAGGATAGGAGGCCAGCCATGCCTCAGCTGGCCAGAGCCTTCCATTAGATTTGTCATGGGAGCCTCATCAAAATGCACATCCAAGCCAGGAGCTGCCCATCCACAGGCTCTGAGATTGCAGGTCACCAAATGCAGAGCAGCCCCAGCACTGCAGATCGCAGAGGATAACATACATTTCTGCTTAGCGCAGCTCTTTCCTTCGTTGCATACCCACAGAAATAGACCCAATTAGGGTATCAAGCTTAAGACAGGCTAGAGCAAGCAGTTCAAATAAGGCTGCATAAACAACATGAGGAGGAACATTATTTAATCTGTCACATCAGTAGGAACCACACCTGGTTTTTTAAACATATGCTTAAAGCAAAACCAGCTTTAAAGGGGGTATTTAAGGGCAATACTCATACTTTTTCACTTAATAAAAGTCCTGAAGTATAAAGTGTGCTCAGGCAAACAGTAAGCACTATGTTCTCCTCCCTGAAACAAAGGGTGTGATTTGGCTTAAATGTTTCTTTTGCTTTTTGGAGACAATGAATATTATGATCTAGTGAGTAAAGTGGAAAAACAGACATTCTTCCAACATCCATTTTTCCTTTGTCTAGTATCACACATGGCCCAGTATTTTACTGGCCTCCCGGATTGCCCAATCTAGAGTGCATGCTTTCTCCCCTTAAAATGCCAAGAGTATGGCCTATAAATACATTTCCCATTAAAGAATACAAGACTTCCTGAATAAATGGCTGATTCCGGGTCTGGAGCAAGAAATGTATAGAATGAGCATGGATATCTTATTACATAAGAAGAGGTTTCATATCAAAAGACTTAGCAGCTAATCACAACAGCCAAAAATGGAATCATTTAATGATCAGAAAACATAAAATAAACCTGCCTTGGCTAGATAATCAAATATGCTTAAATTTGAGAGTTTATAATAAGAATCATCATCATAAAACTAATTGGTCACTTTGGATGCTAAGAAACCATCTCATCATTATGTGAACTAGTAAACTCAGAGAAAGATGCAAGCAATTACCCTGCCTCCTCTTTGTAAGTGGTACCAAAGGAGAACCAAATCGTTGATGAGAGGGTTTCTCTTTATATAAATAACTAATTTAGAAGATCTCCATGTTCTAAGTTCTTATGAAAGAACAGATCTGGCACCGATCACCAGTTGGTGATAGCATCAACTCCTACACAATTTCACCTTTGAGGGTGTCTCATCAAAATAAACAAACCACTAAAGACAAAACGACAAAACTGAACTTGAATCTTATCAGCTCTTTGGATATAAAAGATTCCAGGGACTGAGAATATGGCAAATGAAACTGCAGGGATTATGCCAGGGAAACCCAGAATGTAGAAAACTTCACAGGACTAATGACCAGGATTCTTCAATAGAAAAATGTTACCTAGTGAAACCAAATGGATTTAAAAATATATATATATCTCCACAAAGGGATTCAAACTCAAATTTTCCATTAATTATTTAAACAATCAAATGGCAATGACAACCAACTCATAAGATAATTGGGAAAATGTGACTTAAGCAGATATTTGATGATACTAAGAAATTCTTATTAAGTTTTCAGGGTGATTCAGATATTTCTTATGGCTGTCTTTAAAAATCAGTTCTCAAGTATTAGAGAAGTTTACTAAAATATTTACAGGAGAAATAACGTTCTATTTGGGATAAGCTTCAAAATAATTTGGGAGGAGAGGATCATGTTGCATTAGAGTACAGTTGAAACAAAATTAACTATGAAATGATAATTACTGAATTTGGATGATGGGTAAAACAAGTTCATTATAGTATTTCCTGTAGAAAGGATAGCAAGGTCAACTTAAGGAGAGGTACTACAAACACAGGCGCTATTTTTTTCTTTTTTCTTTATTGTTTTAATTCTCACCCGAGGACATTTTTAGAGAAAGGGGAAGTCGGGGGGGGGGGTGGAGAGAGAGAGAGAGAGAGAGAGAGAGAGAGAGAGAGAGAGAGAGAGAGACATTGATGTGAGAGAGAAACATCAACTGGTTGCCTTCCACACATGCTCCAACCAGGGCCAGGATTTAAGAACAACCTAGATATGTGCCCTGACTGAAAATTGAACCCATGACCTTTCGATGTACTAGACAATGCTCCTAACAACAGATCCACATAGGTCAGGGCCAGGTGCTATTTTTCTATGATAATTTTCACAAACCTTAAATCCAGTGACTAAGCTGTGGGACTATGTTAGAGATGGAAAGAAGCAGATGATCTAGGCTAGACAAATATCTGCCAAACTTGGAAAAACCAATAATGTATAACATATACAAGAGACCTATAAATGCCCCAATAAGTCTATAAAATATCTATACTAATAAAAGGGTAACATGCAAATTGGTCACAATGCCCTCACAGTCATGACCAGATATGCTAATTAGCCACAACCAGTATGCAAATTGACCATCATTCCAACATACAAGATGGCCACCACAAGATGGCTTGCAGGGAAGGGCAGTTGTGGGTGATCAGGCCAGCAGGGGAGGGCAATTAGGGGCAACCAGGCCTGCAGGGGAGGGCAGTTAGGGGCAACAGGGCTGGCAGGGGAGGGCAGTTGGGGGCGACCGGGCCAGCAGGGGAGGGCAATTGGGGTAATCAGGCTGGCAGGGGAACAGTTAGGCGTTGATCAGGCTGGCAGGGGAGTGGTTAGGAGGTGATCAGGCTGGCAGGCAGAAGCAGTTAGGGTCAATCAGGCAGGCAAGCAGGTGAGTGGTTGGGAGCCAGCAGTCCTGGATTGTGAGAGGGATCCCAGATTGGAGAGGGTGCAGGCTGGGCTGAGGGACAACGCCCCTGCCCAAGTGCATGAATTTCGTGCACTGGGCCTCTAGTACACACACACACAGACACACACACAGACACACACACACACACTACTAAGGGCTCTGGAACCAATATAAAAAGTTATTTATTTTCTTTTAAAAAGTTTGCTAGAACTATATTAATTTTCTATTTATTAACTTAAAGCCTTCAATTAGAACTGTTAAACTGTAAAAGAAAACATTTAACCATATTAAAATGCATAAAACCAGTTAGTGTTGAGTTCAGGAGCTGGTTTATAATCATATATATACCATCTATAGAATTTTCTGAATACTAAAGCTTGAATATCATTTTTACCTTCTATAGGCATACATAGTTCTTTTGGCTTTCGAAACATTACTTATATACATATAGTTGGATTTTTTTAAACAGAAGGCTATAAAACTTAAAGTCTTTAAATTAATTTCATTTTAAAAAGTAAGTTTTCCTCTATAAGAATTACAATAATAACATAATAACAAAGCCACTAGGGAAAACATTATGGAGGATCCTCAAGAAATTAAAAATAGAACTACCTTATGACCCAGCAACTTCACTTCCGGGTATCCTAATATATAAAAGCCCAGAGTCCTAAAGACCAATCACAACCGAAGGCTGACCAACTTCAGTCAGCACTGGGTTGCCGTGGAGACCCAGCACTGACTGCCCCGCTGCAGCCTGGTGACCCAGCACTGACTGCCCAAGGGGCTGAGACCTAGAGAGAGAGGCAGGGTCTGATCCGGAGCCTCAGTGGCAGCTGTTGATCAGTACTTGCCTCTCTCTTTCTCTCCCTCTTTCTTTCCCAGCTTCACAAGCAGCTGGGCCTTTCTTTCTCTCCCAGCCTCCTGTTCAGCCCCGCCTTTCTGACAAAGCCCAGAGATAGGCCCAGAGATGCTGACTGGCATAGGAACCGACCAATGAGAACCAAATCTGGGTGCTGTGGGGCGTCAATGGCTGCTTAGGAGGTGGAGCTTTTGATGCTGACTGGCATAGAAACTGACAAATCAGAACCAAATTGGCCAGCAGAGAAGGGCAGTTGGGGGGCAAGATTAGGCCAGCAGGGGAGCACCATTGAGATCAGGTTGACAGGGGAGGGCAGTTGGGAGCAACCAGGCTGGCAGGGGAGGGCAGTTAGGGGTGATCAGGCTGGCAGGCAGAGGCAGTTAGGAGCCAGCAGTCCCAGATTGTGAGAGGAATGTCCCCAATTGGAGAGAGTGCAGGCTGGGCTGAGGGAACACCCCTCTGTGCACAAATTTCATGCACTGGGCCTCTAGTCTATACATATAAAAGCCTAGGAGACCGAATGACCAAACGGCCAGTCTCTATGATGCGCACTGACCATCAGGTGGCAGATGCTCAATGCTGGAGCTGCCCCCTGGTAGTCAGTGCACTCCCGCAGCCAACCTCCCACAACTGGCCAACCTTCTGAAGTCTCTCCCCCTGGCCGGCTGGCCCCGATGGCCCCAATTGGGCTGGCCAGCCAACCTCCTGTGCCCTTCCCCCCAGCCAACCTCTTGTGGCCGCGATCACTGGCCAGGCCAAGGGACCCACCCATTCACAAATTCGTGCACTAGGCCCCTAGTTTATCTGAAGAAATCCAAAGCACTAATTTGAAAAAAACAAAAGCACTCCTATGTTTATTACAACATTATTTACAACTAGGGGCCCTGTGCACAAAATTCGTGCATTGGGTGGGCAGTGGGGGAGTGTCCCTCAGCCCAGCCTGCCCCCTCTCACATACTGGGATACCTCAGGCATTGACCCCCATCACCCTTCAATCTCAGGATCGGCCCCTTGCCCAGGCCTGATGCCTCTGGCTGAGGCGCCCGGCCCGGGCAGCGGGGACCCACAGCTGCAGCGGCCCCGCAATCTTGGGCTTTGCTTTAGGCCCAGGCAAGGGGCCCCTAGCTCCTGGGACTGCCAGCTTCGACCGTGCCCAGCTCCCATCGCTGGCTCCACCCCTACTTCCTGCTATCACTGGCCAGGGCGGCAAAGGCGCCTGATTCTCCGATCATTGCTGGGGGGCAGGGCAAAGGCAGCCCCAGGGCCGCCTTTGCCCTGCCTCCCAGCTCTTAGCTCCCCCCTGGGTTTCCGATCACTGTCAGTGGCAGGGGGCTTCTTCCTGCTTTCCCTTTCGCCTCCCTGCATTGTGCCTACATATGCAAATTAACCGCCATCTTGTTTGCAGTTAACTGCCAATCTTAGTTGGCAGTTAATTTGCATATAGCCCTGATTAGTCAATGAAAAGGGTATCGTTGTACGCCAATTACCATTTTTCTCTTTTATTAGTGTAGATAGCCAAAATATGGAAGCATCCTAAGTACTCATCAATAGAATTTTGGGTGAAGATGTACCTATATACAATGGTATATTATTGGGCCCTAAGAAATAATGAAAGCTTACCATTTGTTACAATGTGGATGGACCTAGAGGGTGTTATGCTAAGTGAAATAATTCATACAGAGAAATACAAATACCATATATTTCATTTACATATGGAATTTAAAGAACAAACTAAATGAACACAAAACAGAAACAGACTCATAGATACAGAGAACAAACTGATAATTGCCAGATTGTGAAGGGAATTGAGGACTGATTAAAAAAGGTGAGGGGATTAAAAGGTTCAAATTGTCAGTTACAAAATAATCATGGGGATGTAAAGTACAACATAAGGAATATAGTTGATAATCCTATCTAATAATAGGCAAAGATTGAAATTGACTATAACTTCACTATGCCTCCCATTGGCTAATCACCGAGATATGCAAATTAACCGCCAACAAAGATGGTGGTTAATTTGCATACGTAGGCACGAAGCAGCAGAGCGAAGACTGAAGGCGGCTTCGGCCAGAGCAGTGAGGGCTGTGAGGGCGGCTCCTGCCGGAGCGGCACCAGTTTTCTTTCTTTCTTTTGAGCAGGGGACAAGATTGTTTGCTATCCTATCTAATAAAAGAGAAGCATGGTAATTAGCGTACGACTGCCACCTTTCCCATTGGCTAGTCAGGGCGATATGCAAATTAACTGCCAGCCAAGATGGCGGCCGGCAGCCAGGCAGCTGGAAGCGAACATGAGCCTTGCTTGCTTCAGTGACAGAGGACTCCAACGTTCCCAGCCTGCCTTGCCGGCCTCTGAGCTTGCAGTTTGAAACATTGTAACAAATATGGAAGCTAAACAAAACCCCAGAAACCTGCTTTCAGCCGGTCGGGATCTCAGAGCTGGAGTTGATACAGTGTTTCGATTATAGAACCCAAACAAACCAGATACCTGCTTTCAGCAGCAGAGGCCTCAGAGCTGGAGCCAGAGCTAAAGCTGGCCCAGAATAAAAAAAAAGAAAAAAAGGAGCGATTGGGAGCTTCAGTCACCCACCAGCCTGAAAACAGCCCTAATCCCCTCACCCAGGCTGGCCAGGCACCCCAGTGGGGACCCCCACCCTGATCCAGGACACCCTTCAGGGCAAACCAGCCAGCCCCCACCCATGCACCAGGCCTCTATCCTATATAGTAAAAGGGTAATATGCCTCCCAGCACCGTGATCAGCGGAGCCGCGAGGCCTCCCGGCACCGGGATCAGCATGACAGGGGGCAGCGCCCAAACCCCCTGATAGCCCTGCGGCTCTGTGTGTGACAGGGGGCGGGGCCACAACCTCCCTATCCGCCCTGCTCTTTTCGTGACAGGGGAAGGTGCCCCAACCCCCTGATCAGCCCTGCTCTGTGCCTGATAGTGGGGAGCTCCCCAATCCCCTGATCGGCCCTGCTCTGTGTGTGACAGGGTGCGGTGCCCCAACCCCCAACCCCCCCATGGGCCCTGCTCTGTGTGTGATGGGGTACAGCCATAACCTCCCCATCGGCCCTGCCCTGAGTGTGACAGTGGCAGCACCCCAACCCCCGATGGGCCCTGCTCTGTGCGTGACAGGGGGTGGCGCCGCAACCTCCCCATCGACCCTGCCTTGAGTGTGACAGGGGGTGGTGCCCCAACCCCCGAATAGGCCCTACCCTGAGCGTGACCGAGGGTGGCATCACAACCTCCCAATCCGCCCTGCTCTCTGCATGACAGGGGGCAGTGCCCCAACTCCCCAATCAGCCCTGCTCTGAGCCCAACCAGGGGCTGCACCTAGGGATTGGGCCTGCCCTCTGCCACCCGGGAGCAGGCCTAAGCCAGCAGGTCGTTATCTCCCAAGGGGTCCCAGACTGTGAGAGGGCACAGGCCGGGCTGAGGGACCGCCCCCCCCCCCCCGCCCGCTGAGTGCACAAATTTTTGTGCACCGGGCCTCTAGTCTAGTATAATAAAGACAGACTCTCTCTCTCTCTGGAGTAAAGGTTGCACAGCTTTGCTTGCAGGCCCTTATAATAGATTGGGGTTTCATAAGCTCAGGGCGCCTTGGTTGTGACACAAACCCACTGTGGGCACAACACCCACCTGGGCCCCTCTGAACCACTCTGTGAGACTTCAGGGGCATAAGGAACCAATGGGGACATAAAGCCCATGCTGTCTGCTGCTCTATGAATAATAATTTCTTTGAGTCTGATTCAAGAGGCTCATGTCTTCTGCCAACATTCACAAATTATAGCAGGCTAACTCCAAGCTGGAGAAGGAAGGGCCAAGACATATCTGCAAAACTTATATTGGACTTGGGTAGACAGAAAGCACAGGACTTTAGTTTGGTTGAGCCATGAGCAGCCACTGTGCTTTGCTTCCTGGCACAGAGCTATTTCTTCCCCAGTATTTCCTGATCACCTTCGCCCCCACTCCTTGACCTGAGTTCTTTAAGGATTGGGGTTGGGCCAAGGTTTCCCTGTCTCTGAGGAGGGCCTAAAGATGATATGAATCTGTCTAGAGATGCTGAAAAACTCTTTGGAAGGGAAAGACTCAAGGTGTTATGGATTTGTGGCATACAGGTACCAAAATCAAAGTCACCATCTTTCCCAGTTCCTGAAGGATTGGATTCACCTGATGTGGTTGAGAAAGGTTCATAGTGAAGCTGAGAGGCTAATGTAATCTTATGAGTGTGTCCTTTGGGCCAAGTCACTACTTTTTGTTGTTATTTCTGCATCTGCATGTCACATCTGATGAGCTATATGCTTCTGTATCCCTGTCTCATAAGTGACAGAGGAGAGTCTTCTGACTGGGAGGAGCAGCATGCAGAAAAGTGAAATAAACTTCCCTGCCCTTTGCTGCCAGTGGCTGCTTCAAGATTTAGCACAGATGTCTCTGCCCTCTGAATTCCAAAGCTTTTATTCCAGAGGTACTCCTCTGGGGAAACGTTTATCCCCTTCTTAGCAACAGGTGAAAAGCTGCTAACACTGCAGGTCTTCTCTGAAGAGATCAACTGGAATCAAGCTGCTGATCAAAGCAGTACCCCCAGATTGCCTCCATTGCAGTCAGGACACATCATTATACCAGTATGACATGCAGTCACCCCTGTACGCTGAGCACAAAGTAAGGAACTCACCCTTTCTAATGCAGAGGACCATAGATAGGCCAATATGAATATTCAAGAACCAAGGGGATATTGTTCTTTGTGTCCTTCCTTAGGACTCTCCTAGAGGACAAGCTTCAGGACCTGAAATGATTAGAGGCATCAATGAAAGGGCTGTTGGGTTTTCAAATGCCACATAGTGGCAGAGTACTAACAAATACCAGAAGTTTTTGAAATTAAACAGCAGATTACTTAAGCAGTAGTCAAGCTAATAGCTGAATTTTCATCAGCAACAATGGAAACCAGAAGACCATGAAATAGTGTGCTAAAGCAGAGGCCACCTCTGATTGACAAAGGTGTGAAACCTGCTGGAGTTGACCCATCTGTCTTGCTGTGGGAGAGACTAAATCACACGAGCAGTTGTCACACCCACTCCGGGCAGAGTGGCTACATCTGACCTTTGATCCCTCTACAGGCTATCATTAGTGCCTTATCACTTTTGACACTTTTTTGGAATATAGTGTTGTTCTTCCAGTCCAATCAGCCAGCTCCAGCCACACCACCATGGCCATTGAAACTAATATGTGTCATGTTTTAAACTTTCTAGGCCATTTGCAGTCTGACAACCATGTAGCTTTTATCACTAAAGAAACTCAACCGCAGGTGGACAGTCAAAGTGCGTAATGGAATTTCAATGCCATCTATTTATAGGAATCTACTATTTGCACGTATTAATGAGTCAGGGAACAGCCACCTCAAAAATTGACTTGAAAAGATTTCTGTCAACCTCCCTCATCACACTCTTGACCACACACAGGGGTATGACAATTTGATCTCTCTCAGTTGCTTCTCTGGTGATGATTAGGATAAAAAGTCCACCCTACCTCACCATTCTCAGTCCTGCCAAAGGGCAAATGAACTCCCCCCAGGTGGTGATTAACAGGATAGATTTAATTGACTACCTTCAAAGCACAACAACTAGATTCAATTATGTGAATAGGACTAGGAATACAGAACTATTTTGAAAATTCAAGGTTTTGCCTTGACCATCCTGGGCATAATGTGTCTCTCTTTACCCAAAGAGCACCACCAGCTCAGCCTTGTCAATGGATTCTCCAGGTGGAACCTGGCAAAAAAGGTTTGAGAAGATTCAAACTTAATCTTGGATAAGTTTTATAAAAGTGCTTTCATCCTCTTGCTCCTAAGCATTCTAGATGAAAGGTTTGGGTGTGAGTTGGGGAGTAATCAGAAATAAAGTGATATTTTAGCAGCTGGAAAGGAACTCTCAAATTCTGTGGCAATACAGGGAGAGCAACAGCCCAGCAACCTGAAGGGGTCACCTTAGATCTGGGAGGGAGGGGGACAGAGGGCCATTAGTGATCTTTCTTCTTTCCAAGTTGCTCCTGGAACTTTCCTTGTAAAGAAAAATACCCTGATAGTGCTCTCCAAACTGATGTACATCCCTGAAATTTAGTTGACTTATGGGTCTATCATCCCCTACTAGACGGCTCTGACCATAATTCCACTGTGGTTCCTTTGAACCTCACTCAGAGTTTATTGGATAAAATAAAATGCCTCAGTTTCTGCTCTTCCTGTACAAAACACCACCAGATGTCTCCATGCATCCCACCTCACCATTCTCAGTCATGTCATGGGGAAGATGAATGCCACCCAGGTGGTAACATTGACAAACAGAATAGATTTGACTTACTGCCTTCAAAACACAAGGACTAGACTCAATGATTTGAGTAGGATTAGGAATCCTAAGACCTATCAACTGGCTAGAAGACTGCCTTTCAGGCTTGTCAACCTGTGCCCCCTGAAAGATGTAGCTGCCACAAAGAGGAGCCCAGTGGTTGTAAAAAATCACTTTCTTTCCAGAGTCACCATATGTGGCTTCGGAATTCTATGCCACATGTGGAAGCCAGACATTAATTTACCATCCTCCCCAAATTACATTAGTCATCCATTTACAAAAGTGAGTATGAAATCTGTCCTTCCCTGTCCTTACTTAATGTCATCAATTATACCACCTTGGTCCTGGAAGGAATCCAGATCAGCCTTAACTCACTGGCCAGTCTTTTTATAAATGATGCATAGATTCCTCCTTGCAGACTATTGCAGAGTCTGTAAAATCATTAATGCATCCTCTGTACCTGGAATATTGCCTTGGATCTAAAGGAGAGGTTAATAAACTTAAAGAGAAAGCCACCTGAACTTCCACGTTAGACTCTGATGATTTTTGGGATTTGTTCAGCTGGTTGGTTCCCATATCAAGGCTAGGGGAGATGGTAGAAGTCAATACTGAACTGGCTTCATCTTGTTGCTTGGAGTCTTATTGATAGTAGCCTTAATTCAATGCAGCATGGACAAATTGAAGAGATGTGGCCCCAGATTCTGTCAGTCAGATTAATCAAAGGTAATACAGTGTACGCATGGGAAAATTTGACAGAAGTCAAATAGTATAGAAATGAGAGGTGTATATCTGGAGGTTGAGGGAGAGAAAGCACTAAAAAGTCCCTGCTGAAATGTAGGTTTATATTAAGAAATCACCTGCTTACAGAGAGTTTACCTCTAAGTTGATGACTTAATGGAATGCTTTTGTTCATGGACAATGTGATTAATCAATGTTAGAATCCCAAACTAGCACACAAATGCTTATTTAACTCTGGCTATGATTTAAATCAATTATTTCATATTTGATTTTAATACTTTTCTGACTTTTTGTTGGATACAAACACAAGTTTTATTTTAGCAACATTATATGTAAATAGAAGATTATTGTTGAGAACTGACTACAATTTATTGCATTTTAAAAGTGATTTTTTTGACTGTTTCATGCACCAAGACAGGCACTCTTCGGTTTTATTAAAATTACAGAATTCAACACACAGATGAGACATCACACAGGCTTAGGAACACTCAGGACTACTGTAATAGTCCCAGCCATCTTTAGAAGTGTCAACGAGAAAAAGACAACTCAATTCACATGAACACTTCTCGCTTTAGAGTTTTGGAAAGCCCTCTCTCCAGCATCTTCCAACCACTGACCTACACAAGTTTGGAGTTATTAGTGGTGGGTAGTGGTCTGTATTTTAGAATTAGCAAAAGGCTACCATGATGGAAGTTCAATAGAAAAAACAACAAAAAAACCAAACCAAACCAAACAGCTTTTGAACTATGATTGCTTTAGCTGAAGATTATTTATAAAATTCTATTTAAACTAACTACATTTTTTCCCTTCATGATACATAAATCTGTATTAAATGTAGGTTTTTTTTATTTATTGCTTAAAGTATTACAAAGGGTATTACATATGTGTCCATTAAATGTAGGTTTTAAGACCAAGTAGTTATTACTATTTTTACTGGAACAAAATATTCAATATGACAGAGAAATTAATAATAAAGGAAAGTAAGATGGTAACTTTAGTGCTTCTGACACAAGATCAAAATAAAGAGTATATGCTTAGAAAGGAAATAACATGCATGGAATATTTTAATTATCTCAACATGTTATACTATTCCACTTTAAAAAATCATCTTTACTGAAGTATTCAGACAGTTGTTCTTAACTTCATTTGGGAAAAGGTGCTCTTAACTTCATTTGGGAAAAGGCGCAAGAGTGTTTTGCATGAACTTTCTTCCCAGAAAAGTTCATATAATAAATATTTATTACTAGGAGCACAGCACCCTCCAGTCCGGTCCTGCCTACCTCTCTCTCTGGCCCTTGAAGCAGCTGCAGCCGCTGCTGATCAGGCCCTCCCCCAGCACAGGTGCACGGAGGCCCCTGCCGCCCTGCCCCCGACACTGCGCATGCAACCTCCTGTCAGGTCTACCAGTTATGGAGTCTGGTTAATTAGCATATCTCTCTCTCTCTTTCTCTCTCTCTCTCTCTCTCTCTCTCTCTCTCTCTCTCTCTCCTCATCTCTCTCTCTCTCTCTCCATATATATATCTCCATCCCAATCACTGTACTATATATTATTAGATCAGTGAATTTGAACCATTTCATCCCATGGCACACATAAACTAATTACTGAAATTCTGCAGCACACCAAAGAATATGTTATATTTTTTGCCAATCTGATAAAAAATAGGTATAATTTTGATTCATTCATACTGGATGGCTATTGTGTTGACCTTTGTCATGTTTTTATTTGATAATCTAAAGGAAAAGAAGTCAGTGCCCCCAACTAAATAGTCAGGTATTGCAAGTTTTAAAAATTTGGGGGGCACACCTGTTGAAAATTGCTCATTAAATCATTTAAGCATCAAAACAATTCTATAAGGTAGGTAGTATTATTATATCTTTTTTTCAAAAGAAGTGATGATGGCACAGATAAATAACTTGTCAAAGGTCAGAGAGTAATACACAGCTGAGCTAGAATTTAAACCCAAGTAATATGATTTCAGTCTACTCGACTCGATAGCCTGCTCTACTATAATGTCTTACTCATATACATGGAGTTATACAAAATTATATATACAATTTCACAAGGTTCACCCAACTCTCAAAGACTAGAGTAAAAATTATTATTTTCAAAGATATTTGGCAACATTTGCTCTTTTTAAATATTTGAAAAATATGATGCTATAATCAGAAGCCTGTTCTACTTAAGAGAAAGAACTGTGGGGTGGGGGTTGAATAAATGATGGTTCACACTCTGTTTCTACTATAGAAAATTACCCAGATGAGTGGAATAATTTCTTCTTAAGAACCAAAATCCTTAAAATTTTAGGTACAATTTATTTCACTATATTAAAAAATACGTTACACAATTATACCTTTTCTTGTCAGATTGTTTGCAATGTCTCCTGCCTGTAGATCATGTGAATTTTAATTTTATAAATCATCCAGCAGAGAAATGTCTATCAGGCAGAGCAATGCCAACACAATGGCAATTTCTTCCTTTGCTAATGTCACAATAGCTGGACTAAACATGCTGGGAATATACTAGTGATGGCATGATTTATAGTTGCATTAAATTTTTATTCCATTTTAACTTATACTTTTTAAGTAAAAAAATAAAATAAAAGGATGAATTTCCCAAAACTAGACAAATTCTCATTGTCCTGTGGCTCACCTTATTCCCTTCCTCTTCCACCTTAGCCTTCTTTTATTTCCTCAAATGCATCATAAAATGAGACCTCAACCTCATTTCCTTCTCTGGAATTTCCACTTGCTAACTTTCTGTGGTAAAGTTATTTTACCTAAAGAAATTTCTCCATTAATATGAGGCAGCAGAAAATTATAAGTATTAGATTTGTGTTCATTACACAATTAGGGAAAATGATTGTAGCTCAGTTATTGAGACTTATACAGGATTGAAACTGAATATTGTATGATGCCTAATCTTCATATACATGCTATGAAGGAGAACTGAAAAGTTAAGGGGAATAACCATTAAGCTCAGGTCACAGGCTCTTGGATGCAAAAGTAAATTTTTTAAAACTTAATGTGTGGATTCCCTTTTCAATTAGTAACCCATCAGTTTCCATAATTATCTTATTCTGTTTTATTTTAAATAGTAGTTTTCATAGCTTTATGCATCTGGCATCCAACTGCAAGCTGACAAAGTATACTGAAATGGCTCTCAAGAAAAATTCTGTCATCCTATAATGACCTTACTCATGCTGAAGGAATAGCACTGTTTTCTGGGAATATTAAAATTTGTGAAACATTTGAAAAAAGAAATGAAATGACACTTTTGAGAAGTTACTACTCAGAGAACAATTATTTATTACAGTATTTATCCTTATGGCAAAATGACAAGGGATTTTATCTTTTTTTCTTTTAATTATCAAGCAGAGTGTTTTCCCAGTGATAACACTCCCAGTCTAGTTAATCTATCAAAATAAGAAGTTGACAAGTGTTGATTTGTTTGGGTAGTTTATATTTTTCCAAGCTGCAATAAGAGTTTGTAAATTTTTGATATTAATATCCTAAAAATTCACTTATATTTTTCAGTTGTGTTTCTGTTCAATACTCTATAACAGTGGTTCTCAACCTTCTGGCCCTTTAAATACAGTTCCTCATGTTGTGACCCAACCATAAAATTATTTTTGTTGCTACTTCATAACTGTAATGTTGCTACTGTTATGAATTGTAATGTAAATATCTGATATGCAGGATGGTCTTAGGCGACCCCTGTGAAAGGGTCGTTCAACCGCCAAAGGGGTCGCGACCCACAGGTTGAGAACCGCTGCTCCATAACTATGCCTTGATATTATAAATACATCAAGAATCATTAAAAGAGATATGCCATTACAAAAAGCCTCACTTTTCTATTTTATTTCATACTGATTATCATAACCCAATCTTAGATTTCTAGTATTAACCTTTTGTTTCCATTCCCACTTGTTTTACTTCCTGAAGCTTTAGGTGATAAATCTCCAACTAGTAAAATATTACAACAAATTAAAAATGTCACAACCAACCAAATGGGACCCTGAAAGGGTTTTCCTTTGTCTTTATAACCAAGAGACTTGAAAAGAAGTTTAAAATGATCATCTATTTCAAGATGGAGGGATTTCCAAAAAAACACATATATAACACATAGACAGAGACAATAGTGTAGTAATAGCCAGAGGGAAGCGGGGCTGGGTGGAGGTGGGCAAAAGGGAGGAAAATGGGGACAGAAAGAGACTGCCTTGGAGATGAGCACCCAATGCAGTGTGCAGATGTTTGACACCTGCATGGTTTTGCGAACCAAAATTACCCCAATAAATGCAATAAAAAATTAAAAATAAAAACAAATCCATCATTTGTTAAAGAGTGGCATGGATCTATTAGAACTGGAAGAGAAATTGATAGTTATGCCTTACATTTACACAGCATATTAAGAATTTACATAGCCTTTGGGATCCATTTTGTCATTTAAATATTATTGCACTCTCATATGTAGGCAGGACACATATTATTACCCCATTGAAAGGATGGAGAAATTAAAGTATGGAATGCTTAAACACTTTGTGAAAGGCCACACAGCTTGGAAAATTATGATGTCTCCACCAGGACCTAAGAGTTCTCTTTGTTATTCTAGAGCAGTTTCTAGCAAATAACACTGGTTCCCGGTATGTAAGGAAAAAAGTTTACGTGTAATTTTAAGAAGTCAAATGCCAATAAGCAAATTATTTTCTCTATTTGTTTTAAAAAATACATCTAACAAAATAATATCAGGAGTCCAGTGTTTGAGGAGACCATCAAGATGTGACCACTGTTGACCAGCAAGCTAGACCCGGGCAATTAGAGGCTCCCACCTTGCAATGAGCATTTTGCTTGCCCTCCCCAGTTCCAGAAGCTGCCCCAAGGGTACAGCCTTGAGATAGAAATGTGGTGCTGAGACTCTGAATGGTATATGTGGCAGAATTTAGTTAAGGCCTCTATATAAACACTTAGGATTCTTGAGTGTAGAAATCAACTCGTCTTGCAGCATCCAAGACAAGCTCCAAGACAAGCCTCATAAATAAGTTCTCTTTCTTATTAAAACTGCCACTTATGAGTCAGGAATGGTCTATCTCTTTCTTTAGTTTCTCACTACCCTGCAGGTATAGGGGCCCCTTTCACATTAACCTGGGTAGCTCCTGAGGACATTTCAAACCAACATCCATTTGTTACAGTGATAATTTTAGTTTCAATAAGTTGCAATTTCATTGTTTGTAAATTTGATGGTATTTTTAATGCAAAAGTTTGGTATATATGATAAGCCATATAAAGATTTATTGATTTAAAGTTTTAAGATTTTTAACATCGCTTAATTTATCTCTAATTATTGCAACTTGAATAGTATTCAAACTGCAAAATATAATGTACTAGATAAAATATCTTTTTAAAACCTCTTACTAGATCCTATTGGGACTGCCATATAATTGAAAACACTTAACAGAGTATTTCAGGGAATGTTGCCAAGGAGTGAATAAGAGAATCACATTTCATTTTTAAATGCCAGACAAAAGTCACCTAAAATGATGATAACAGTGGTTAGAAGAAGGAAGGAAATTGGGCTGGGGGAAGGCATAATTTACATAAGGTGCTTTTTATCTAAATTTTTCTTTCTTTTGTTGAATTTGACAATTTACCAGAGCCTTTTCAGAGGTGTCTGACATCCCTTTTAATTAAGCAGCAAGCAGTAAGAAGTGACAGGCAACGTGTTTCCAGAGTATTAATGCATATCTTGAGCAAATTCACCCTCTCAAGAATAGCTCTAATTCTGAAGAAAGCATTTCGTTCTGTCTCATATAGAATCTTAACATTGAATAAAGCTGCAAAGATATGTTTATTCATTTAGTTTAAATCCCTCACATTTTCAGCTTAAATTAGCATTATCTTTTATGCTTCAGAAGAGCCTCAGACTTTTGTGAAAGTTAAGGGGTGGTCATGTACACGCACTACAATTACTAAGTAGTGACATCCAGTCACTGTGTGATTTGTTTTAGAACTGCCCCTGTTGTCGCTCATCCTGTCTCTGAATCAGGCTGTTTGCAGTTCCACTTGCCTTTAGAGTCCTTCTTAGCGTCCACTGACCCAGTTGAACACTTCAGTTGTCTTCCCTTTGGTCTCTTGCCTTTTTAAAATTTTTTAAATTTAATTTAATTTTTTCCTTTAGGATTTAAGAGATTTTAATGTAAGAGTGTTATTACTTCCATAAAATACAGTTTTTGAAATAACTAGATATTTAGTAAGAAAAATAAAATCTTCCTGATTAAAGGTATTTTTTCTAACTATAAATTTTAAATTTTATATTAAATGTTAAATAATATGTTACTATAAAATTTTATCTAAATGTTGACATTGGTTTGAGAGAGAGATTTGTTGTTACACTTATTTATGCATTCATTGATTGCTCCTGTATGTCCCTGGCTAAAGATCTAACCTGCAACCTTGTCATACCGGGACAATGCTCTCACCAACAGAGCTACCTGGCCAGGAACTCTTGCCTTTGTTTTCAACGTCTCTTTCCACCTGGGTATTGAGAGAGGGATAGATTGTGCAAAGTGGAGAGAAAACATCAGAACTCCAATGAGCAGGAAGACAGCAAAATATGCAGTCCTGAAATAAGGAAAAGAAAATTTGTTGTTCCAGGATCTTCTCATACTAAGTTTTCACGATGATTCACCATATATAATTCAGTTCCAGTGTTTTACTGTATTATCATAATACCCTCCCTTAGTGGTACAATTTTGAGTGGATTTCTTGTCACCAGAAACTATTGACCAAGAAAGAGGGGTGGGCTTATTTCAAATGTGGATCTACTTATTGGCATATCTAGACGCTGAGAAACAGTCCCACGTGGCCTAGCTAGAGTAGTCACTGCCTCTGTGATTCTCCACGGACCTAAACCTATTTTGGTTATTCTTAAAGCTTCAAAAAACTGGAGTTTCCTGAGAATTATGGACATCACATAATTTCATTAAGTAGTGGTTCAATAAGAGATTTGAATCCTGACCTCATTTAAATGGACACCATTACATGAGCTTTTTGTTGAAGGAGTCATCATACATAAAACGCTGTCTGCAGGTAGAGCCACATGCCAAATTGTCGGTGTTCCTGCCCACTATCAACCCTAGCCTGGTATGAAACCCATGGCACAAAAGTGGTAAGGATTTCTGAGCAAAAGCCTTCCCCTCAGCCTACTGCTATGGACATTTGCTCTAGGATGATTTGGCTTCCATGTAGCTTCATCTGATTCATTTCTCAGTGGTTCATGATATTTTCAGCTTTCCTGAGTATATTGAGGGGGCAGGAATTAAAGAAATAGCTCTGTTTTTGGTCCTAAGTAATGATCCCAGGTGCTCAAAGTCACAGCCTCAGCATTCAAGGTCCATACTGAGAAGAAACTAATGGTTTATTCATCCATCAGGCTCCATTATAGAGCTTCTTCTTAACATTTATAAAGAAAAAGAAAAAAGAACAGGTTCTTTCTATTTAGTCATTTCAGTTCTTGTTATCAACTTCTTTTTCAGTGAAACACCACCAACCATGAGTAGAAGTCTTTTCTCTCCTAGTATCTGGTTCAGAATTCACCTACTAGACTAGTGATTTTCAGTTGGTGTGCTACAAGAAATGCACTGGTGTGCCACAAAAAATTTTTAAATATGTAATACCTATCTAGTTAGTCAGAGGCACTGACCTCTTTTCCTTTAGCCTGTCAAATAAAAAAATGACCACAACCAATACAATAATAGCTGTCTGGTGTGAATGAATCAAAATTATACCTATTTTTTGTCAGATGAGCAAAAAGTATAATATATTTTTGGGCATACTGCAGAATTTTAGTAATTATTTTATATGTGCCATGACATGAAAAACTTGAAAAATCATTGACTGTAATTGATGACAATTAAGGCTACATGTAGCAAAGCAAAGCAGATTTATTTATTATTTCTTCCTTTCAAGAAGGAGAGATCTATAAGGAGATACCATTTTACATTCACTAGTAGTCAGTAACAAATGTTGATTAAGAAGTGGAGAAATTGGAATCTTTATAATATTGCTAATGGAAATGTGAAATGATGTAGTTACTTTGGATAATATTTGCAGTTACTAAAAATTTAAATAAAGTTACTATTTGACCCAGAAATTCCATTTGGGTGAAATATACCCAAGAGAAATTAAAACATTTGTCCACACAAAACTTTGTGCATGAATGTTCATAACGGCATTTATAATAGCTAAAAAGCAAGAATAAGCTAAGTGATTTTCAAGTAAAGAATGAATAAAAAATGTGGTATACTAATGCAATGGAATATTATTTGTCAATAAAAAGGGATGGAATACTGACACATACATACCACAACATACATGAACCTTCAAACATTACAGTAAGTGAAGGAAACTAGTTACTAAAGACCACATATTATACAATTCAATTTATATGAAAGTCCTAAAATGGGAGTCAATTTATAGAGATAAAAAGCAGATTAATGATTTCAATAATGTGCAAATGTACTTACATACACATATACTTTTTAGTATAAATAACTGCTTTGCTTTGCTACAGGCAGCCAAAATCTTCATCCTATATAATAAAAGGCTAATATGCAAAACGACCGAACGGCAGAACAACTGGTTGCTATGAGGTGCCCTGACCACCAAGGGGCAGATGCTCACTACAGGAGCTGCCCCCTGGTGGTCAGTGAGCTCCCACAGGGGCAGCACCACTTAGCCAGAAACCAGGCTCACGGCTGACAAGCACAGCGGTGATGGTGGGAGCCTCTCCTGTCTCCAAGGCAGCACTAAGGACCTCTCAGGGGGATGTCTGCCTGTCTGGGGAGCAGGCCTAAGACAGAGGCAGACATCCCCCAAAGGGTCCAGAACTGCAAGAGGGTGCAGGCCAGGCTGAGGTACCCCCCAGTGCACAAATGTCATGCACCAGGCCTCTGGTTAATAATAATAGTCTAGTGCAGTGGTAGGCAAACTGCGGCCCCTTGAGTGTGGCTCTTCCACAAAATACCACGTGTGGGCATGCATGTACAGTGCTATTGAAACTTTGTGGCAATACTCAAGGGGCCAAAGAGCCGCATGTGGCTCGCAAGCCGCAGTTTGCTGACCACTGGTCTAGCGCAATGATTTTTCAACCTTTTCATTGCATGACACATATAAACTACAGGCCCGTTGCATGAAATTCGTGCAAGAGTAGGCCTTCGCAGCTCTGGCTGCCTCCCGCCCTCCCGGTCCCGGCTGCCTCCATCTGGGAGGTCATCCAAAGGCCATCTGGACAGTCGTTCTGCTATTCGGCCGTTCGGTTGATTTGCATATTGCACTTTTATTATTATAGATTACTAAAATTCTGCAGTACACCAAAGACTATATTATACTTTTTGCCTATCTAACACAAAAATTGTATAATTTTGATTCATTAACACCAGACATAATACAAATATTTTATGAAAATAAAAATATTTCTTGGAATAATTATAAGTGTCCATGCTGGCACATAGAGTCAGCCTTGGGTGGTGAGGAATGGCTTCGGGCATGTGAGGCAATTAGGATGTTGAAGGGTCTAGGTTTCTAGTGGAAGATGAAGAATTCCTTAACTTTGGTCAAGTAACTTATCATCTGCTTATCCTGAATTGGTTTACTTTTTGAAAAGATTGTTTTATAATCTGAGAATAGAGTGTAGAGAATCAAGAATGGAAAGAGCATATAGCATTGGAAATCTATGGCAATATGCTTAGTGAGAGCAAAATTAAAGACATCAACCAAGGTGGCAGTCATGTTGATGAGATAGATTTTGCTGATAGAATCCACAAAACTTGATGATAAACTGAAAGAAGAAAGGTTAAGAAAGAAAAAAGTCACCTTGTATTCTGAAACAGAGAAATCTTATATAGGTAGATATTTTACTGGTGAATCACAGTTCTACATTAAATCTTCTTAAGTATTATTCAATTTACTAAGATATACATTACTAAAAAAAGTATATGTTGGTATGGGGATGTAAGCATATTTGCACACACATAAATATAATATATATATATATATGGCCCGGTACACAAAATTTGTGCACTGGAGGGGGAGGTCCCTCAGCCCAGCCTGCCCCCTCTCACATACTGGGAGCCCTCAGGGGGTGTCCTACTGATGGCCTAGGCCCACTCCCTGCTCCCCTTGGGGAGAGGGCCTAAGCTGCAGTCTGGCCTCCCTTTGTGGGAGGTGACCGGACTGATCAGGGGAAGGCACCAGCCCCATCACCCCGATGCTGCAGCCACTGCCAGTCACCGCAGCCACCAAGGTGTTTTCATCAACACGGACTCCAGTCCCTTTACCATGAAAAAAATGATAACTTTCTTTAGGCATTTTCAAGATGTGTCTTTCATAGGATATGACATTTCTTTCTTTATTATTTTTTTTTATCCTCACCTGAGGATATGTTTCCATTGATTTTTAGAGAATGTGGAAGAGAAAGGGAAAGACAGAGAGAAATATCAAAGTGAGAGGAACATTTTGATTGGTTGCCTCCTGCATGAGCCCTGACCTAGGCCCCATCCAGGCAGGAGCCTGCAACCTAGCTACATGCCCTTGGTCAGAATTGAACCCAGACCCTGCGGTAGGCAGGCCGAGGCATTATCCACCGAGCCAAACTGGCTAGGGCAGTATATGACATTTCTTAGCCCTCCAGCAGTAGACCCTCATTTTTTTCTCCAGGAGTGAGGTGGAAAAACCCTAGGTCACCTTCTTGGACTCCTATTACCAAAGTTACTAAGAATATCACCAGCGGCATACAGGGAGCTTGGCCTAGTACCACCCATATCCTCTACCACTCACCCCTGGTTACCCATTGCCCATCAGGCGATCAGGGCCTGTGGGCTGGGGCCAGCTCCTACATTGAGCATCTGTCCCCTGTTGGTCAGTGTGTGTCATAGCGACCAGTCATTCTGCCTTCTGATCGATTTGCATATTATGCTTTTAAATATATAGATATACTAGTAAGTATAAATATATAAAAATATATTAAATATATCTCACAGCAGGTAATGGAACAGGTGTCAGATCATTCACTGTCATTTATACCTTCATCAGCCTGTAAGTGGTTTTGACTCAACCAGAAATCTTTCAGACACCACAAAGATTGCCACATCCTGAAAGGCAGCTCTATTTAGGGACTTGCAGCTGGTAGGTAGTTTGGTATTTGATCTTCCTGAAGGCATGTCAAACTACAAAGAAATTATATTCTGACTCAGCTGGCTTTGCACTCTATGAGAAGGATGTGTTTAGAATGAGCTTGTTTATTTAGATAATGCCGCATAATCCAGTAAAGACTGGGTGCAAAGTACAGCAGATGTGTAAACTTCCTGCCTTTGAGGACAAATACCACGGTCTCTCAATTATCAAAGATAAGGAGATCAAGGTGGGAGGGAAGAGCCAACCTTGGCCTGGTTCCTGTCCTTGGGTTTCTGTAGTTTGCTCTTGTTAGGGACAGGTTTTCCAGAGTGGCCAGGTTGTTTAAATCAGACCTGGATTGTTTTAAAGTGTGCTTCTGCTTGCCATTTACAAGGGAAAACTGATAGCACATTTTTATGCAGTATGTAAAACAGCGGACTTAACAGACATATGCTATTTGTTCTTTTTAATATCTTTATTAATAAATTCTTTTTATAAAAAACGTATGGATAGAAAAGTCAAGCCCCTAATTAAGCAGCTTACCTAAATTCAGACAGCTAGTAAAGGGGAGAATCCAAATGGAAATTCAGATTGCTTAGCCTTAAAATCACGTTTTTCATTACACCATTCAGCCAGGAGATGATCAACCACAGGGAAAGAGAAAGAGAGAGAGAGAGAGAGAGAGAGAGAGAGAGAGAGAGAGAGAGAGAGAGAGAGAGAGAGAGAGAAGAGAGAGAAATTTGGAAGTATTAGAAATTTATAGGGTCTTTTAAAGTTACATCTTTAAAGATCTGAAAAATATATTTGTAGACCTATGATGTAATTCTTCAGAACTACAAAGGAGTGGTAGTAACATGGGTACCTAGCTGTCCTGGTGCATCTTCTCTGTTTTCAAAGGTGTGATTTTCTCTGAATCCTAAGAGCCTGCCTTATATCTATTTATAACTGTATACTTTCTAAATACCTTATTTTACAAATGGGAGAAGCAGGCAAGATGGACTGTTGGTCTGAGCCAGGAAAAGAGCTTATATATTATTGCTTAGCCTGGCACTACACTTATGAACCAAAAACATACCTGGAAGGGAGACAAGCTTTGTAGGTAAGTCAGGCATATGATGACTATGTATCTAGGTTTTTTTCATAGTAGGCATTGGGCTTAATATATAACTCATTATAATATTTTACTTGTCCTCTCAGAATGTTTCAACTCAAAGGGTAATTGTCACACACACACTCTAACACACTATAAAATCTAACATGTAAAAACGTTATCCTGTAGCACTGGGTTTGCTTCACCCATGGCAGAGTGAGGATCATTCTAGGCTGCCATGATGAGGCAGGACATTGTAGAGACTGCCCCTTTAAGCAGGGCCTTGATGGAGTCTACTTTAATAGAGAGACACAGGTGTTCACCGGTACTCCTCTCCTAATGAAGCACTTGTCTTAGGCCTTCCTTGAGAAATCATTTTGCAACAGGAGCTGGGATTGTGTGTTGTACAGCTTGCTGTCCATTTCGCCACATATTGAAGTGGCTCTGCTATACCCTGTATCCAGCAGGCTGCTGATCTGAGAGCTAAAGCATCTGCGACAACAAGGAAGGAAAACCACACCAACTCTCAGTGTTTCTGTGGACCAGGCTCCTGACTACACAGACTAGAATGGCTTAAAAAAATGTGAACGCTACCCGAGATAAAAGGAGCCAACCATTTTGGGGGGATCAACCAAATATGGTTCCCTGGAGTTATATCAGTTCAGTTTCCCAAAACTCTTGTACAAAATGTCAGAGGAGCTACAACAACAGAACAGAAAGAGTGCCTAAGTTGCTGACAAAAATGATGGCCGAGAGAATATCGGTGAAATCAGGTAGGTTTCTACTTCACATGCTTACAGAAAATGCTCAACTAATTCCAGATGACTCTGAAGGAAATGATACTTGTTCTACATATCAGAATTGTGCAGCCTCATGATTAATTAAGAGAATTATTGTAATTACACAAAGACTCAGCTAGAGGTGAAGCATCTCTCATTTCCATGGATCTTTGGGAGATAAAGGTTTATGGCACAAAGAGCTTCTCAAAAAAATTAAAGAAACATTCTTTAGTGAAAATAAAAATGGTTTAGAGCAACTCATATTTCAACACTATTAGTAGAGCTGCCACTGCACTAAATATTATCTCAATCAAGAAAATTCTCACCAGATTGTCTGGATCACTTTGCTGTTGTTTTTCTTTTTTAAATTTTTCTTTCTCTCCCCCCGCCCCCTGGAGAAGAATCAATGGTCAATGGCAAGTGGGGGGACTGAGGAGGAACTCCACAGGAAATAATCTAATGTAATAAAAATTGCTCTGATGTTCATTTAATCATTTAATTAATATCAGCACAGTGTACATTTTATGCTGTGTATTCCCAGGATATCTTACTTCTTTTCTTTCTGAAGATGAAGTTAACATCAAGAGCCAGACTGCCTTTGTTTGAAAGCTGGCCTCAAAGCTTACTAGCCCCTATACAAGTTAATTAATCTTTCTGGGCCTTAGTAAAATGACAATGGCAATAGTATAAACCACGTTGGATTATTATAAAGATTAACTGGGTTGATATTTGTAAAGGACTTAGAAGAGTATCAGAAACATAGTAAGCACTAACTGAACATTCTTTAAGTAAGATAAATAAGGTTTACTTAATTTGCTTATTGTCCAATTGTCAGATTTTGGCAAATACCTCTAGAATTTGGCTATCTTCATCTTATTTTCCCCTCTCCAACTGCCAATATATATATATATAGCATTCCAGTGAAAATCATGGTACTGAGTCTCACCTTCTTCGTCCATTTCTGTGAGAACATTTTAATGATAATCCCTATTATGCTTTCCTTTAGCTGCATTTTATCATTGCAATTCCATGGAACACAGCTCTTTCTATAGAATTAGAGGAATGAAAGAGCCCTGGAAAGGTCATTAATTTTTTTCCTTACCTCTGCCACCCACTCTGAAGCCAGACCACACACATAAATCATCCCAGACTTTTTCTTCATCACACTGTGGTTTCTATTCACGTTTTCTCTGCCCTAAGGAAACGATTTTGCTACAGGTGGGCAAATTTAGCACTAATGGCATTACCCTATGTTTTCAGGGAAACTTTTGAAGACAAAATAGCCCCATTAACATCACCAGTTTTGCAGGATTCTTGTCACTGATCAAGTTTAATGATTTCCTGTGCCATTATTGAGAACCCAGAAATCAACTTCTAATTCTCAATTCATGGTCAGATTAAATTATCTCATGGTAAATCTCTTAAACTATGTCTATAATGGATTCCCCCCACCAACCTTTTTTAGACACTGACTCCAAGGTGAAAACCTGCTTTTTCTTTGTTACTAAGTCATGAGCTCTAATTAAACCCTACTACTTCATGAGAAAAATATAATAAGTCAATTCAATTAAAAAATCATTATGTAATATTGCAATATATAAACTAATTGTTTGGAAATTTCACTATCAATTGGTTGACTTACCATCTGTATAAAAAGACAAAAACTCTGGTTTAAAAAGAATCCTGAAAGTTCAAAATACAGCCTTGAGAGTAGTTATATGCTTTTGAAGCATTATAATTTCAGCAACTGTTACATGCTGCATTAAGAAGTAGGAGGTGGCATCTTTTATTTTAGACAACCTCCCAAAATCTTCTTATAAAACACCTCTACTTAGGTCTGACATCTGCTGTGCTTATGGGCATGTACGCTTACGGGATTCTTCAGGAACCTTTTTCAATTTGTCACTTCATCCATACAGAATTGAGGGCAGGGACTTCCCAGTCAGTGCAAGGTACACTTCAATACAAATAATGCTAGGAATGCTGTTACTCCAAAACATTCTAATTATTTGAGAATTCATTAAATGCTTTGAAAGATATAGCATCCAACTTGTAAGTCTCGGACGTGAGTGAAATTTCTTCCCTGTCTTACTCCTTGCAAAAAGAGGCTATGGCAAAGTTATAGTAGTAATCAATGTTTTGTTTGATTTTTAAAAATATTGGAGATTCATTCACTTAACAAGTAATTATTTGGCACCCCCTACATCACAAGTTCCCAGGCACTGTAGATGTAAAGCAGAAGAAAAACAGTGAGGTCCAGAGGGAAGATAATCCTATCTAATAATAGACAAACAGGGTAATTGGCCCTACCTTCACTATGCCTCCCATTGGCTAATCAGCGCTATATGCAAATTAACCACCAACAAAGATGGCGGTTGATTTGCATACGGCGCAAAAGGGCAGAGTGAAGGCTGAAGGTGGCTCCGGCTGGAGCAGCAAGGGCTTGGAAGGCGGCTCCAGCTGGAGAGAAGGCCTGGGTCCCGGGTGCTGGAGGAAAACTGGTGCCCGCAGCCAGGGGAAGGGAAGGCCTATTGCACGAATCTTTTCGTGCAACAGCCTCAAGTAACAATATAATAATTGAATATTGTGCACAGGTTCTAAGGGGGGACATTTGTCAGTCACTTTGACCACAGTATAAACACAGTATTTGGAGAGAACATGGAGGGATATATATAATTCAGGATGGAGAGATTAGAAAAGGCTGCCCTTGCGTAGGAATTATGTAGCCCAGTCTTGAAGGATATATAGGAGTACATCAAGCATCAAGATGAGGAAAGTGAAGCAGCATGCAAAGTGCACAGAGGTGATCAAAGTAAAGGACAACCAAGAAACTACAGGTAAATCATCACCACAGGCAGGACTATCTGATGAAATGATGGGACATTCCACAGAGAAAGTTGTCCTGAGTCCAATCATTACATGCTAAGTATCTACACCTTACCCTATAGATCACCAACTCTTATGAGAAAAATTCCCATGTGCCCCATTCTTCCATAGGCATATCTATATTGATGCATAATCCCAAGTCAACTACCTTCAACTTCATTTCATTTTCTCTTCTGATGAAAAATGTGTCTGATTCCCAGGGTGTTAAGATAAACAGTGGAATAACTTAAATCCTTTCTTTACTCATCAAAAAATTTTTCAAAATTTTGTTCTTTAATTCCAGTGAGATATATTTATCTATTATCTATCTATCTATCTATCTATCTATCTATCTATCTATCTATCATCTATCATCTATCTAAAACAAACAGAACAGCTCCCCTCATACCAGTATTCTATGACAACATGGTTAATAACTACTTTTAGAGATGATGAGAATAAATTTAAAAAATTGTGTAAAGAGAATGCCATATTTAATTTGCATTCTGGCAAGATTGCTCTATTTATAATGAAAGGGGTGAATTTGAGAAGGTAAAGAATGAAGGTAAAGTGTACTGGAGGTTATTAAAATCATCTAGAAAAGCAATCAGAGTTGTGCCAGTTTGAATAGAGAAAAGAGGAAGGTGGATGAGAAATAAAAGGGGAAAGCCTTGCTCATCAAGGAGTCTGGCTGGTGAGGGAGAAGAAGGAAATGAGTCTGCTTGGGTATCAACACAGGCAGCAGCATAAGAATATCAGAATGGAGTGAAAGGAAATGAATTTTTTTAGAAATACTGAGATTTGGAAAGGCATAAATTCACATGTTCCAACCTTTGGTTCTTTCAACACTAATGAAAGAGGGCAGGATAAAGTTTGAGGTCAAATATTAGATTTATATAGTTCAACATTAGCAAACTTTTTCTGCAAAAGAGAAGAAAGTAAATATTTTAGCTTTGGAAAGCCTTATAGTCTCTGTTGCAACTACCCAGATCTGTTCTTATACTGTAAAAGCTCTCATAGACGGTATGTTATCAAGTAGATATGGTTGTGTTACAATAAAACTTTATTCACAAAAGCAGGCTGTGGGCCAGATTTAGCCCACTATCCATAGTTGGCCAACCCTGACATAGAGGCAGCCTTGATACAGAAAGGATATCAAAAAAAATGTTTCCTGTGGGATTTTATTATCATTAAATCAGTTCAATTTTCAATATCTAAATACCCAGGGCATGTTCAAAACTTCCTCCAATTGTTACATTTTTAATACAAATTTTTATCACATGTATATCTTTTTCATAATTAAAGACTACATCATGCTTCAATTACAAAGCAGTTACCAAGTTACATTAATCATGTTCTAAGAAACATTACAGTAAAGAAGAATAATTCTTTTCTATTGAGAAGTATGGGCGTGAGTACATATGTGTGTACATGTGTGTATATAAAATAAAGTCCTCTTAGAAAATATAAAAGACTCAATAACAAATTCTGGTGGAAAATCTTGCTAGGCTAGTTGGTTCTTCTAAAATTTAGAGGCCAAGAATATAAATAAGGTTTTAATGTCTTAGAAAAATTATTTATTAAGGAAAGAAATGTTGCTAACAAAATCTCCAGAGATGGTAGACAAAATTATTATCTCTCAGTGAGTGACATTTACTTTAGAAAGCCAAGAGAGCTTTCTTTGTGTATCAGATAGGAAAAACCTGACTAAACCCTTAAAACAGTGCATTAGGCAACACTTTTTAATAAGCAGCCAAAAATAAGTTGCCTAATGGAATATCATGTTGAAACTATTCCCACTAGTTATATCCTTAATGGGTTCCTGTCAAAAGATGGGATAAAAATAATAAATAGATTCCTATATTTCTTTTTCCATTCTTACATAGCTTTTTATTTTTTGGTAACAAAATAAGAGCCATATAAAGGAAAGAAATGTAGAATTGTATAGAGATGTAATCTGAGCCCATAATTTCAACTTTCATAAGATTTATTTAACATTATTCAGGCAGAGTGAATGAAAATACTAAATAGACCTACAGTTCACTTTCATTGAAATATAGTTTGGTTTTAAAGTTGTTCTTTTAATCTGCTGTTGGTATCTGTCTCCATGGCAATGGTACTGGTTCATAAATATTCTTGCTGAAGGTTTATCTGATTTTAGTATATGCAATTAAAAAGTTTCTCTTGACCATTTATCATTCGTTGGTACAAAACTTTTTCATTGTGTTTTCTTTAGCATTAGGAATGTGGTAATTCCAGAGCCTGGTGATTTCCTGGCTTGTTTAGGGAGGTCCTTTTAAAACTATGATTGTTTTCTCTCTTTTCCCCCTTTTAGAGTCTCTTTTGTAGTCCTCTTGTTAGCCAATTTCTTGTTATTTGCAAATATTTTACATGGTATCAGTTTATATGGTATAACTCACCAGAGTTATTTGAACAAGGAGAACTTAATATTCAAAACAAAACAGGGAAATAGATAGGAAGGAGTTAACTAAGTAACTGAAAGTGTGAAATTAGCAAACACTTATATATATATAAAACCCTAATATGCAAATAGACCAAACAGCGGAACAACCGAACAACTGGTTGCTATGACATGTGTGGACCACCAGGGGGCACATGCGCAGAACATGGCAGGCATCAGCAGCAGGTGGCAAAGCATGGAACATGGTGGGCATTGGCCATGGCAAGATGCTGGAGAAGGTGAGCAGGGGCACCAGGTCAAGGCGGGGCGCCAGTCACTGTCATTGGGGCAAGCCTCTGGTGGTTATTGAAAATTCTTTGCTCCCGTGCACCACAGTCCTGCCTGGAGCTTGCACCTGCTGCTGACAACAGAGCTGCCACTTGCACCCACTGCTGGTGCCTGGTGCCGGTCCCAATAGCTCAATGCTATCAGCAGTTGTAAGTGGTAGCTGCAGGTCCTGATCACCTTTGAGGGCTTCTCCACCTCCCCTGCTACTGAGGGGTGGTCGGGGCAGCAGCTGCCTCTCGCACCTGCTGACGGTGCCGGACCCAAATGCTCTGCGCCATCAATGGGTGCAAACAGGGATAGCACCATCAGTGCGTGGTAGTGGTGGCAGTGGGAGTGGGGCTGCTGGAAGACAGGGGACCTGGGGCTGCAGCGAGAAGGACCAGGTGGGGTCGTGGAGGATGGGCCAAGACCCACCCCTCTGTCCACCACAGCCTCGTGGCCCACAGTTCCTTTCAAGGTGCAAGAATTCGTGCTCCAGGCCCTAGTCTCTATTATAAAAACCTTGTGGCCATGATGCCGTCACGCCATAATGGCCAAACACCTGCTGAATATCATATGATTTCTTCATGGGAACAGATAAGTTTTGCTCTGTTCAATTCTCATCTTCCATTGAAGGTCAATTTAAGTGCTCCTGAGAAAGAAAGGTTAGGGCAGGAAACTATTTTTATCTCCGTCCACAACTGTCTTCCAGGTGGGCAGGGCTGCGTGTGTGGCCAGGCGCTCGCGGGTGGGCGGGGACTGGATGCTGGGTCCCATGGTATGCAGGGTCTGGGTCTCGCATGATTTCACACAGTGGGCCTCTAGTTTTCTATAAAGAGCCAGATAGTAAATGGTTTGGCTTTGTAGGTTATCACAACTACTTATCTCTGAGGTAGAAGCAAGAAAAGAGCAGCCTCAGATATAAGGGGCGGGCCTGGCTGTGTCTCAATAAAACCTTTACAATAGTCCCCCGTTTAACCACAGATTTGCTTTCAGCCTGAGCCCAACCAGGGCTCAAAAATAATAAGTAGAAAATTCCAAAAATAAATCCATAAGCTTTAAATTAGACGACCTCCCAAATAGTATAATGTAATATTGAACTCTCTGGCTCCATCCCACCTGGTCTATGTTCCCTGATCCCTCCTCTCTTAGGAGACATCTCAGTTATCAGACCCACTGTCAAGGTATCACAGTGCTTGTAAATAAGCCATATTTTACTTGATTATGCCATATTCACATAACTTTTATTACAGTATATTGGTATGCTTGATCTATATTATTATTAGTTACTATGTTTAATCTCTAACTGTGATTAATTTATAAACTCAACTTTATCATGGTATGTATTTATAGGGAAAAACCTGGCATATAAAGGGTTTGGTCCTGTCTGTGATTTCAAGCACCCATTGGAAGTCTTCAAAGATATCTTTTATAGATAAGGGGGCCTACTGTACTAGTATTTACAAAAAAGACAGCAGGCAGGATTCAGTCCACAAGCTGTAGTTTGCCAAACACTGCTACTCTAAGGTAACACTGACATAGCACCTGCAGGAAGTAGTCTCCATTAGGACTGAACAGAAAGACAAGATTGACTGTTACAATTTGGAGACTTAGAAGAGGGACCTTCTTGGGACCCAGACATTTGGGGAGGGGAAACCAGCTGGCTGGTGCGGGTATCTCAGGAAGAGCATGATGCAGTTGGATGTGTAAATATGTGAAAAACTACAGATCCAACTTCAGATTCAACTTCTGCTTTCTAGGTGAAGAAGTCACATTGCTGGAGTGATGGTCAGACAGGCGCTAGCAAGCCCACTGAACCTCAAGGGGAAGCAACAGGAAAGCACAAGTTCCTTTTTGTTGTTATTGTTCTGTAGCCTTGAAGTTTCCCCCATCATACCTCCTGCTGGCTGAGCAAGTTGGCAAAGCAGAAATGCTGTTTGCAGAGTTGCAGCACGGGCATCACACGATATAGAAGGGCAGGGTTGGAGCTGAAGGACAAGAACTTGATTGCCACAGACGTCAAAACTCGAGGTTCTCCTTTACTGAAGGTTTTTGGATTGATTTACGACTGGGAAAGCTTTCACATGAGCACCCTATGGCTATGAGGTATGATTCCAGGATCTGGAATTTTGCCTCAATGCCGCCCCCCCCCCCCAATACTCCAAATTTTGATAATGTAAAGAATGATTGCTTATTTAGAATCCATAAAAGTAATGTTATATGGATGTACATTTGTGTTTAACTTTGTGTGTGGCCATGGGTAAACATAAATGTAAGGTTAAGTTTCCAACTCTTCATAAGCACTTGGAAATAACTATATTTTAATATTAAAATATAATTTTTATTATGCACTGATAATAGCACTGGTAGTTTCTGTTACTTAAATTCATGTTTATAAAATGAAATGTTAACAACTACATGTCAATTCTCAAAATTTTTTTTGAATTTCACTGGTTAACAAAATGCAAAAGCCCTGGAGTGACTGTTTATGAGAATATCTAGCCCTGATTGATTGATTGATTGATTGGATGATTTATTGATTGACAAGTGATGAAGGATGCTGTAGTGAATCAGGCCGGGCTATTCTGAGAAACATCCTTTGAAGATATTTTAAAAGTTAGACAGTTTGTCACTCAAGAGAAAAACATCTCTAGAAGGATGCATTACACTTTATTGCTCTGGACTGTCAGAATAGCTTTATGAGTAGATGACCTTAAGTGCTTGTGCATATTTAGACAATAAATAATGTATGGCATATGAGTTACATTCATTTCAATATGCAAATATCTACTAGTCTTGCATAAGAACACAGCTTATTCTCAGCTTTATCACCTGTGGTTTATTTTATAGTTTTTAAATTTTCCCCCTAGTTTATTTTGCACACTAGTTGGGTTTTAGCCCTCTCTTGAATAATGTTTTCTTGATGCAGCATACCTGTACAACATAATTGACACTCTTCCTGTCACTATGGCAGGGGAAATGCCAGAGTTGGACTTATTTCTTCCAGCCATCTATAATATTATGTGCCTAGTGAAGGCTTACAGGGACCTATTTATATCTGCCTTTAAATATTTCATATCTTCTCTATTACTGATAAGAGTTAATCCACAAGTTTCCTGAGGGTTTTTTTATAAGTGCACACAGGATATCATTTATGGTGTTGGGAATCACCATAGATTATTTTTGTTACAGAAGCTTGATGAATTCTCAAGAAAAGTTACCTGTGAAGAAATAATTGAGAAGATTCATAATTAGCCATTCAATGCAAATCTGTGATACTTTATTTTTGTGGCCAGTGTGGGGAGTGGTGGACACATCTTAGTACATTGATTCTGCATGTTTGAAATAGAATATTCTCAACTTGTCTGCCCTAAGGAGACTGAGGATATTAATGGCTTAATATTTGACAATATATATATATATATATTAAAAGCATAATATGCAAATTGACTGAACAGCCAAACAGCAGAACGATCATCTAGATGACCTTCCAGACAACCTTCTGGACAAAGCCGGGGCTGCGAAGGCCTACTCTTGCATGAATTTCGTGCATCAGGCAAGACACACATACATACCCACACACACACACATACACACACACATATATACATATATATTTTTTTTTTCACATCATATCTCATTTGCAAAATGTAAGTTCAATAAATAGGACTATATATAAAATAGGCCATACCAAAAATACTTTTTTTACTTTCTACTATAAGAAACTAATTTGCATTTTTCACTAGCTTCTAGATTATTGATTTTCATTAACTATTTGGCTGGTTGACCATAGAAAGAATTAAAGAGACATTTTGATCCCAGTGTCTCTTTCAAGAAAAGCTGAAGTCTTCTTCTATGGGTGAATGGTTTTTAAATCCCACAAAATTGATTCATTTTTAGAAGTCTGTTCAGCAAACATAAGTGCTCAAAATTATAAAGATCTTGGAGGCCATAATTTCCCCCAGTGGATGAAAGGGATAACTCTAAGAGACCCCATAGATCATACCATATTGTCATTTATTATAATGTTTTAACATACTACAGAATTTGTGTTGTCAAGAACATTGGGTGGGGTGATTTATTGGCTAGGATTGATTATGTTGCTAATAGCACAGATGGCTTGAATTTTGGAAGGGGGAAATTTCTTGTCACTGAGCATGAAAAAATAAATGCTGAGCTGTCAAGAAACAAAGGGGACTTCACTTTAAAAGACTCATTTACCTGCCATGAGCAGACTACAATCAAGACCCATGGACGCAGACAATAGGGTGGTGAAGGCCTGGACTTGGCGGCCTGGGGAGCATGCTAGAAGGGGTCAACGGAGCAAAAGGAACATATGTAATGCTTTCAACAATAAAAATTTTTTTTAAAAGAGTAAGTTTTGTTTTCCTTCAAACACACATTTTAAACTCTTTTTTTTGCCTCGAGGAGCAATGGGCATATTCTCTGTGTGAAAAGTTGTTCCCCAATAGAGTAAACTTTTGTCAGCTCTCCCTCTGGGACAAAGTGAAAAAAACAGAGTTTTCCTTTGGTTCTGCTAGAAGTACCAAAAACCAGGACCTTGCCTGCAAGGCTTTTACAGCTGAATGTCTAGAACGCTGACGTCTACATTGACTTTTAGTGATTTCCTGTAGGCTAACACCTGGAAGCCATCGTCTGCAGATGTCCAGCAGCCACATGCTGAATCCTGCACAGCAGTAAGGGTGCTAATGGAGGGGCAATGACCCACCAGGTGAAACAAACAAGACAGACATCAGATAGTCTTGTGCAAAAATAACATTGCCTATCCAGATCTCCTCATCATGGTTATTCAAAAATTCAGAGGAGAGTGTAGGAATAAGAAGAGCAAACAATCTGTGAATAATAAACAACTCAATTTTGCTTTTTCCCCCTAAGTGATATATTTAAGCAGAGACTTTTCTTCCAAACTCCAGTGAGAAGTTACCCTGCCTCCTTTTGATACACATTCCGTCAACTGAAAGGTAGGGTTTTGGAAACCAGGACCTCAGGCTTTGCCCTCCTCCATCAACAGCCAGGACTCTTGTACTGGATCATCTTCTCTTGTTGTTTACTTAAAGGTTGCGATTTGAGCATCTAAATATAAATAAGTGGCAATGGCAATGCTTGGGAAAAATGAGATCAGCACCTAATTTGAAAAAGCCCTAATACTTTACCAGGCTCGAGACTGGCTTGCTGTTCACGTGCACTAAAATACTTTCTTGCAGCATTGAATCACCAGTGACCTAAGGTTTTGATTCTTCAAGTTTATTTACAGAAATAACATGAAGCTCTCATTGTCTAAAAAACATGGAAGGCTGATTAATTGAAAATTGATGTGTCACCTGATAAATGTCTCCTTATTACAGGAGGAGCAACTCTCGTCTTTATGGAAAGATCCAGAGACCAAGAAATGTCTCCAATTGAGAATGCCCCCTTAAAATGAATGAAAGTTTACAGGTCTGTTCTTGTACACCATCATTCTTCAACACAATGATATATATTCTGGGCAAATTTGCAATGCTCTGTTTAAAAGCTTTTTATGCTTCTTCTGTGCACAATAGGGATGATAAACATACACCTCTCTTTGAAGTAGAATGGAGAGTGACTCCATGAAGCCAAGGGGGTTTTATGAAAGAATGTAAAGCAAAAGTAAAAGACTTAACCAACAACCATTTGGAGATGAAAATGTGTTTTAATGGGGATTCCATTACCTGATCAAAGAGTGATGTGTGTACACACACATACACATTTAAACAGGCTTGTCCACTGGAAAGTTAAATTTGCCTTTCCATGGGCTTTAGCAAACGGGCTTGGCCAACATCTTATTGCCACCAGCACTCCAAGGCACAAATGGGTATTTTTCATCACATAACTCAGTGTGCTGGGACACACTTGATTGCTCTAGCAATGTTTATCTTTGAGCAGGGTTAGGGTGGTTTAAGATGCAGGCTTCATTCTTCTCTCCTTTGATCAGCTGGGAAAGTGGATGTTGGTCAAGATAATAAGCTGGGTAAATTCTGTAATATCTTAGATTCCAAAAGTCAGTGTGTATATACAATTAGACATCCAACACTTTAGATCCAAAAAGGAAAAAAAAATAATTTGTTTCTGTTTCTGTGCCCTTCATACATGGATGTTTGGGAGTCTTGTTTTATAAGCATAATGATTCAAAAATGTTTCCTTGCTGCAGTGCAGAGAAGCCCTCAGATGGTGAGCATTATCTACAGACCCAGAACTTTTCAGTGAGAATTTCAATAGGTGAAACAGAAAGTGATCAGTGAGCAGTGAAGACTATTATAATGGAAACATCATTTAAAACCAAGGCGTCAACATCTGTTTTTCTTTCTAATTACACATGCAACCCTCCCTCCTGACACCCAGTCTCACCATCACCATCGTAAATCACAATCATAAAAAAGTTAGGAAAGAAATGATTTACATGGTTTTATGTGCTTTGTATTCAAAACCACATGCATGCTTCAATTATGTTGCTGTCATGTACCAGATGAAATCAGGGGGAATGCAGGGAGTGAAAATACTAACATTTAATTCTTCCTTCCATAGCTTTCACCCAAGTTTCATGTAAACAAAAGTGGTCCTGGGTAGAGGACACACAGCTGAGAAAAGCAATCAATTTTGAAAAGTTATTTCAGTCATTTAACAATAAATATTTATTAAAAACCTAATATGTGACAGGTCTGGTGTTGGCCTCTCAGGACAAAGGAGTAAACAAAACAGATACTCCTAGAAGGGACAACCTAATTTTTGAAAGAGACATTAAAAATGATTGCACACATAAATATAGAATTACCACTGTGATGTTTCAGTGAAGGAAAACTGCAGGGTTCTATGACAATGAAACTTTCAGCAAAAATCTCAAGATAGCAGGCCCCTAAGGAGACAGCAAAAGCACCGCGTGAAGCATTCTTCAACTGATTTTTACAAACACGAGCGGAGCCATGTTTCCAGGATTTTTCAATATCTGAAAATCAGTAATTAGAAACAGAAAACATCTGGAATAATTTAAGTAGAATATTGAAGATATAATTTATACATTTAAATTTCCAAAATTTTAGGCTTAAAGAGAACACTTTGTAATACATATGTCAGCTTTTATACCAAGAAATAATAATATGCCTAGTGTTGATTAGTATGGAACAGACTAGAACAGAGAAGTAGACTTGTGAATCGTGTCCTGAACTTGAGGACAAAAGGAGAGAATACAGACAGAAGACAGAGCAAACACACCCCTAATCTAGTATATGGTTATACTATTTTTTCTTTAGAAAGAAGAGAGCATAAAATTATCATTGAAACAATATAGGATTACCTATATATTATTTTATATTATATTGTAATATTGTGTGTAAGTTAAATACATACATATTATACTGTACTAGAGGCCTAATGCAAGAATTCGTGCACCAGTGGTCTCCCTTGGCCTGGCCTGCGGGATGGGTCTGAAACTGGCTCTTTGACATCTCCCGAGGGGTCCTGGATTGTGAAAGGGCACAGGCCAGGATGAGAGACCCCACTGGTGCACGATTGGGGCCAGAGAGGGATGCGGGAGGTTAGCCAGCCAGGGAGGGACCGAGGGAAGGTTCCAGGGCATGTCCAGCCCATCTCACTCAGTCCCAATTGGCTGGACCCCAGCAGCAAGCTAACCTACTGGTTGGAGTATCTGCGCCCTGGTGGCCAGTGCACGTCATAGCGACTGGTTGACTGGTCAACTGTCTGCCCCCTAGTGGTCAGTGCATGTCATAGTGAGCGGTTGAGTGGCTTTAGCATATCATTAGTATATTATGCTTTGATTGGTTGAATGGACGAATGGACACTTAGCATATTAGGCTTTTATTATATTACTAGGGGCCCGGTGCACGAAATTCGTGCACTGGGTGTGTGTGGGGGGGAGTGTCCCTCAGCCCAGCCTGCCCCCTTTCACATACTGGGAGCCCTCAGGCGTTGACCCCCATCACCCTCCAATCGCAGGATCGGCCCCTTGCCCAGGCCTGACGCCTCTGGCTGAGGCGTCCGGCCCAGGCAGCGGGGACCTGCAGTCGCAGTGGCCCCGCGATCGTGGACTTCGCTTTAGGCCCAGGCAAGGGACCCCTAGCTCCTGGGACTGCCAGCTTCGACCGTGCCCAGCTCCCATCGCTGGCTCCACCCCTACTTCATGCTATCACTGGCCAGGGCGGCAAAGGCACCTGATTCTCTGATCATGGCTGGGGGGCCGCCCCAGGGCCACCTTTGCCCTGCCCCCCAGCTCTTAGCTCCCCCCTGGGTTTCCGATCACTGTCAGTGGCAGGGGCTTCTTCCTGCTTTCCCTTTCACCTCCCTGCATTGTGCCTACATATGCAAATTAACCGCCATCTTGTTGGCAGTTAACTGCCAATCTTAGTTGGCAGTTAATTTGCATATAGCCCTGATTAGCCAATGAAAAGGGTAGCTCGTACGCCGATTACCATTTTTCTCTTTTATTAGTGTTGATAGGATTAGCATAAGATAAGATATGATACTGTAGCAAACAATTCCTGAGTCTTAATGGTTTAAAACTCAGTTTGCAACATGTTCATTTTGGTTAAGAGGATACTCAGTTCTATGTTGTCCTCAAATAAAAACTCATGATGTAGTTTCTACCAGTAGAAACATTTCTGATTGTCATTATAGTGGGAAAAGCTGATGAAGAATTGCCCACTGGTTCTTAAATGCTTTCATCTAGATGGTAAATTTCAGCGGCTAAAGCAAGGCATGTGGCCATTATGAGGACAATCCTCCCATTTGCCCCAAAGTGGAAAGAAACCAGATCTTTTTTTCTAAAGATCTTTTTTTTTTTTATAAAACACATATACTGTATTTAATATACATATACCATGTACTATATGAGTGTATTTTATTCTATCACCTTATATCAATAATGTATTGTTCAATATTGATATCTGCACTAGGTTCATTTGATGTCTAAAATTGAAATACAAATATTTGTATCAGACAAATCTGATGAACAGCCTTTGCTTTCCACCTCTCTGTTATGAATGGTATTTGAAAAGTGACCATAGCTTACTTCTGTGTGAAAACACACATTTTTTTTTTTTGCCCACTAAGTGGAAATGGAAATATTAAGGGAATCACTGCAAACATAGAATGTTCCTAAAAGCTTTATTCATGACAGCAGCTGAAATATGACATATTGCATATTTACAAGATAGAGTTAGAGATTGAGAACCTGCAGTTATTGAAATTTAAAAGAGAAAAATTGGATGAGAGGGTAAGCCACACTAATAAAGTCTAATTAATACAAACTCAATTTGTTCATTTTTTAAAAAAGTTTTTTTCCTCTAAAAATAGTCAGCATGCTATGCAAGAATTAATCAACAGTCAGTCAGAAACAAATGTTTTCTCAGTGTGTTTTAAAAGGAATGAAACATTTTAGTCTCCCTTTATAAGACAATAAAATGTTCATTTCAAAGAAGATATCTTTCATGTATACAAAAATATTTTGCTTTAAAACTGCACATATTTTGCTAAATAGTCCCTTTCCCTCTTCTAAAACACATATACATAATCTTTGTCCTAGAAAATCACTCAAGATTTCATTTCAATAATAAAGCATAAATATTGAAACAATAGCTAACTAAACATGAGAACTTCAAGGACAGTCAGACAATTTATACTTTTCAAATACTGTAATGTCTTTTTCTGTGATTGGAAGATATGAACCTTGAATACACTTTTATTTTATTTTCTCCCAATTCTTTTCCCAGAGCTGTTTGTAAAAAAACAACAACAGTTAGCTTATAACATGGGTAAGAAACAATTATGTAGAGTTCAGTGTTACTAAAGTATGAGTGAATATCTTTTTATTATATTTCCTTCACCAGCTAAAAATAGTTATTGTTCTAGCTTATTATATGGCTCATCAAATCCTGTTTATACACAATAATTTTTTATTGTGGTAAAATACACATTACATAAAATTTAACATTTTATCCATTTAAAAGTGTAAATTTAATGGCATTGAATGCTGTGAAACCACCAACCACTATCTAGTTCCAGAATATTTTCATCATCTGGTCATTCCTGTATTTATTAGTGACTTTTTTTCTTACTTTAAGTGTTTTTTTTATTCTAGTAAGATGATGTGTGGGAAATTGAGGGGAAAAAAATAGTAACAATTTGCTGTAATGTTGTGAAAATGCAAAACAAGGTCATTGTCACCCAATTACGTGGTTAATTGTACCTATTTTTCATTTCATACTGCTTGCTTATAGATTATCTTCTCAACTTGTACTTATATAATTTTAGAACTGGAAAATACACTAACAATAATGAAAATTGGCATTTTTATAGTACCGCAGGGAAAAGGTTTGCATGATCAAAAAGACTGGAGATTTAGTATATTTTGCCCACCTCTTGGAAATCCCCAGTGTTCGCTGGTATATGAAAGCCTGCAGAGTCCAGCAATCAATAAAACCGTTCCGGTTACCCAACCGGGTCTCTCTTAAACCTGTTTCACAATGGACCTTCGGGGGATCTGTACTTACTACAATAAAAATGACCTTCCAGTGAAATACACTCTGAAAATGTTATCGTCATTCAAATGTATTGCTATACACAAGAAAACTGAGGCCCAAAGTAGTTACTTACATAGTTCCCAACCCTTCTATTTCCACTCCTCTGAAACCTTACCATTTTTCCTCATGCATGTGCTACCCTTGCCCTGCAGATATTTCTTATTATTGCATTATTTTTATCCAAAATGGCTGAACGTGGTTTCATCTCCCTTCAACAAAGAGAATAGCAAAAGTGCATATTTCTAGTTAGAAATCATTTCTACCCTCTTCCCTAAATGCCTCTCTCCTTATACTTCCTGGAGACGTATTAATGTAAATGTTTGCAGGAAATGTTGTGATGTAGACTACAGACTGTTATCTTTGATCTGTCTTCGAAAATGTATTTACATCACCGGGCTTACTAATTTCAAGCCCCACTACCATGTAAGGAAATACATTAGGTCATTGTGAAGTCATAAAAAATCCCAAAGGTTGGTCAACATTAATCTATAAATGAATGTGTAATGCACATATCTCATTTTTCACCTAATTATTTTTTATTTTCTACTGCTTGAGTCCAGAAAATAGACTCAAGAGAAGAGAATTATAAAAGTGCTTTCCTATCAGCCTTGAAACTGAAGGCCATGAAAATCATCCATTTTAAGAAAGAGTTCTCTTTTTATTATTGTGTGTGACCCAGGGCAAGTGTCTTCATTTCCACTTGAACAACCCTTTGGAAATCACGACGAGACCCTCATGTCACAGATGAGAGCAATGTGCTATCAAAAACCTGAATAAGAAAGAGCTTGAGAATTGATTTTCTATATTGCTCTGCCCAATCTGCTTTTCATTAGTTCCACTGACATCAGTACCAAATATATAAGAACAATAGGTGTGTGTGTGTGTGTGTGTGTGTGTGTGTGTGTGTGTTATGGTGTTTTGGTTTTGTTTTATCTTATGAGTATCCCCCACAAGGCTGTAGCCTTCCAAGGAAAGTAGAAGGGGGAAAATAGTCCTCATCATTCTCCTCTTGGTCCCAAACCCAAATTATTCTGTTTTCCCAAGTCAGCAAATACCTTGTACATCTGACGCATTAAACTTGGCTCCTGAAAATATTGCCTGCTAGTTAAATCACCCACACTGGATAGGCACTTTAAGAGTCAGACATGCTTTGAAATTTACTGCCACAAGCATATATATCTTTCAAAGAGTCTTTTGACTTTCTTTGAGTCTTTTCCCCAAACAAGGCTCCTGATGTTTGTCCCTGCAGAGGGCAACCAAGAGCCGCACTGCTGGCCTGAGCCATCCTCGCACCCTGAAGGAGCAGTGAGCAAGGATTCCCTGGCTGGGGCGTTTGTAGGGCCTTGACAGTTCATCCGCGTCATGTGAATGGCTTTAAGCTGACCCATCTTTTCTTTTTAATTTAACAGTCTGCACAACTGCTTGGGAAAGACCAATTAGGCTGAGCCATCATTCCTTCAAAGGCCTGATTGTTCTGAGCCTTTGTCAAGTACACATACTACACAGAGATCTGCTATATACTGCAGAAGTCAGTCATATACGAACCCACAGGCATTGCTAGTTTCATGGGCATCCAGCTAGTCCATCTCTGTGTAACCAGATGTAGTCTGATTTGAAACCTGAAAGTTTGGCCCAACCCATCAGATTTCCTTTAGACCATTTTACAACAGGTTTGTTTCATTCATTGACCTCCTTTTGTGAGGCCTAATAGCCATAGCCCGAATGGTTTGGGCTTGGTCTCAAAGAGTTTTATGGCTAGGTCGCGGCATATTTTCATTTTCCAGCTAGAACTGCCTGGTGTGCTCTCCGCACTCCCACTTAGAGCGCAGCAATTTTGCTGTGAAACTGCCAGTGTCCTGTTCCTCCTCATTACAGTAAGCCAGGCCTGTACCATTAAACATGCAGGCGGCAGGAAGATCTGCAGGAGGCCCCTACTCAGTTGCCCTAATCGAGCATATCTGGCTTTAGTTCAAAGATAATACTGGCCACTTCCATAGCTCAGGAAAGTAAATTAACTCATTATCTGAGAAAGTAAAAGATTTAAAATACAATTTTTAGAGATTTGTGGAGCTTCCCCATGGAAGATCTGTTTTCTACTGCTGCTGGCTCCCAATTAGCAAGTATGCTATGAAGACCTACACTCCTGGTCAATTTTCAACTTACTCTTAGAACATTTGAGCTTTACTAATGGCATCTTGGGATTTTAGCTCTATAGAAAACCACAGAGAACATATGTAAATTGAATGATTAGGGCATTTTATAATAACACCATAGCCAGTGTTCTCAAAGTGTGATCCTGGGACCCACAGCATCAGCATGGACATCATGTGTAGGAGCAGACTCCTGAGCCCATCTCCAGACTTCTTGGTTCAGACATCCGGGGTAGGTCTAGCAAGCTGTGCTTCACAGGTCCTGTAGGTGAGGCTGATGCCAGCTAAGTTTTGAGAACCAGGAGCTTAGACATTTCTGAGGCTTTCAAGACTCACAAATTCTTTAGACATATAGCAGTTTCAGATATTTTTATAATAACCTCATGCAGTAGGCAGATATTAGTTTCTCCAACTCCCCAAAGAGAAAGCTAAACTTTAGAAATGGAATTTGTTCAAGAGCACCCTGTTGCTAAGTGTTAAAGGAAGACTAGATCACAAGATTTCTAATTTCACATTCATTCCACTGTGCTCTCACGCCTAAGCAGCAAAATTGCTTCTGAATGGACAAGGAACCCAAGAAGGCTTGCCTGACCCTAGTGACTGCATTGACTGACTGACCAGGAAGAACCATGAAAATAATATTTTTAAGTTGGAAAACTGGATTAAGGACAATGGACAATGGTAAGGAATGAGGAGAATCCAAAACTCTAACCAGTACAATAGGGGTGGTAAGAAAAAAGCAAACATGCCATGAAAGGATGGAAAAAAAGAGGTGAAACCTCTTTAAAGATGAAGAGGGCTCAGCTTGGACACTGTCCTCAGCCTTGTGGTAGGAGAAAAATCACCCAGACTCAGAGCAATGTCTACAACAAATATGGAAGCCACAAAACATTGTTTTGCCCTCAAACACTTTTAAAACAGTTTTTCCCTCAAAGGGGAAAAGAAAGAAGACATATTGTAATACTTTAAGCAATAAAACAAAATTTTAAAAAACCAACAACAGTTTTTCCCCCTTATCTTTGAATGTCAATTGTCAAAAATCATTGTTTCTAAAAGTGACAGCAGGCCAATTATATCAGACGTATAAAACACTTGTTTAAAATTCAGATTTCTGAGATACACAGTAAACTTACCAAATCTGGAGGTGGGGTACAGAATCACTTTTATATTGTGTTTCAGGTGAGCTTTCTAGTTTAGGGTCATTAGCTAGACCAATAACAATTTATAGTGTGCATTTGGGAGCTGGGGGCGGGGAGGAGGGGGTGTGTGTAAATTAAATAGCATTTTGAAACTTAAAAGAAAAGGAACTTCTTTCTCAACATCCAAGGATGTCAAAGGAAAAGAAAAATAAGTGACTCGGGACATAATAGAAATGCCTTTTGTGTGTGTGGTAGGTGATTCCTATCTGAATTGAGTAGCAAGGAATTAGTGTACCTATAACTGACCTATGTGGGCATGCCTACTCAGATATATCACTAAGTCATGGTAAAAATAAATATTATTTATTCTCTAAGCACAAATATACTAGGTTACATTGACTATGTTACTATGATGCATGATTCCATGGGAAAAATGAAGGGAAATTTATGGGTCCAAGGATATAGTCTCTGCCAAGTAATCTTTCCTATATTATCCCAAGTTCCTACTTCTACTAGCAGGAGGTAAAATTCCTATGCAGTCACACTACTGAATAGATGTTTATTTTGGTAAGAGATCCTGACACTGTTTCATCATGCCATTCTATATTACTTAAAAATTAGGAAGTAAAAAGCATGGAAGAAAAGTAAAATAAATATATGAATCAGCCCACCCTATCTCAAGTCAATTCAATCTGCTCCAAATAATACTCTTTTTCTTTATTCCTAAACCAAAGTTTCCCAACGTATATGCCCACAGATTGTGATTTAATTTGTTTAGGATGTGGTTTGGGCTTTGGAATTTTTAAAAGATCCCCAGATGATTCTAATGTTCAGATAAATTTTGGAACCATGGCCTTAAACTAATCAAATAAAGCAAAAGGAAAGTGAGTGTTGAGTATTTAAAGTACTTAAAAGTAATCATTTTCTCTCTTTAAAGCCCTTCAATTACTCCCTTTGTGCACACTATTTTTTAGGTCCTAGAGGCTAAATCCCAAGTTGTTAGCAGGAAAAGGCAGGCCTTCCATTATCTGACCACTGCTTGTCTTCTCATTTTAATTTCTATCTTCCCGCCTAACAATTCACAATCAAGGAATGTGAAACTTTCACATATCAACATATTCAACAACACCTGTTGAATAAGTGAGTAAATAAGAATGAGAAAGTATTTCCAGATGGACCTCTAGAACCACTCTCACAGAGACTGCAGTAAAAATTGGAACTGCTTTGTGGATTTGGCGAGAAGGGAAATATTTTATTTATTTATCATTTACTGGGTGATTTGCTCTCCTTTTCAACCACCAATCTCAAGTACTTGAAGGACTTTACTACTTTGTTCTAAGCCTGAGGTCATGTCAGAGCGGGTGATATGTGAGCCATGATGATTCTCCTTCCAATTGTATTTCATTCCGAATGTTTCTTCCTCTTCTGCCCCACCTTCTGGTTTCTGTAGCCTGCAGCCATACTTGTAGACAAGCTGCCATGAAAAGACCTATCTTCAGTGGAACACAGCACATCTCGCCATGCTATGTAATGAAAATGAAAGTTAAACAAGAGAGAGTGGTAAAAATTATATTTTCTTTCACTTGGCATACAACACTTTCATAGATCAAGACTTCAAATCTACAAGGATACAGGATCCTCCATCTAAATGAATGTCTGTCATGCCCTTTCCTGATTTGGTTGCTTTTTCCTAGAAAGGCACATTTTCATCACATCCAGCCATGTCCTGTCCACTCACATGTATCCAAAATAACAGCCTAAAATGTCATTCCCCACAATTTGAGCAGCAAGCAACTCCAAACAAAAACCTGGTCACTGTCTCACCCACATTCCCCCTGACCTACAGTTAGTTAGTTTCCCAGGTCCCCACTCTCTTTTTTTTTAAATATTTTATTGATTTTTTACAGAGAGGAAGGGAGAGGGACAGAGAGTCAGAAACATCAATGAGAGAGAAACATCGATCAGCTGCCTCCTGCACACCTCCTACTGGGGATGTGCCCACAACCCAGGTATATGCCCTTGACTGGAATCGAACCTGGGACCCTTCAGTCCTTAGGCCGACGCTCTATCCACTGAGCCAAACCGGTCAGGGCTCCCCACTCTCTCTTAATGGAGTCCAGTTCTATCTTTTCAAATGAAATTGGATTGACAGCAACCAAACTGAATTATTCCAAACTCCCTTAGAAAAATATTGTTGCTTCAAAAAAGGACCTGAATCTTTTGTATTCTATAATAGAGATGTACTAGTGACTCTTTAACTTAATAACACTACTTTAAGGGCAAAATAAGCAGACTTGGGAAAGAGCATCAGAAATTGCTGCAGCTATGGAGAGCTGTCCCCAGCCCTCTTTCCAATCTAGTTATGTAATTGCCATTGCCAAACACAAGATAACACATTTAAATCAAACCCTTAGTTTTTCTTTCTTTCTTTTTTTTAAATTTTATTGAATTTATTGGGTGACATCGGTTAATAAAATTATATAGGTTTGTGGTATACAACTCTATGATACATCACCTGTATGTTTTATTGTGTGTTTATCAGCCCAAGTCAAATCTCCTTCCATCACCATTTAGACTTTCTTTAAGCTGACTCAATTGTTTTAATCTAATCAAATGGGTGGTAAAAGTGAACTTGGATTTATATGAACCTCCAACTACTGAACATTCTGCCACATAGGAAAATGTTGACAAAGGCAAATGCAGAAATTGTATGATAGAGGCATGCTGGACTTAGGCCATATCATTTGATATTATCCAAGAGAGCTGAGAAGCTAATGCATTTGCTCTTGGTGACACTTGTGGATAATGTATTCATCCTTAATGAAGACATAAAAAACTGATCCAGACCTGGTATGTTTCAGAAGTCTAAGTGGTTTATTATGATAGGTCAAGGAAAATGTTTTTACTTTTGTAGCAAAAGGAATTAAAGTGAATAGCCATTTGTTTAGGCACAAGATAAGCAAGCATACTGAGACAGTACTGATATTTAAAAGTATCTGGGAAAGAAAAAGATGAATCAAACAACAAAAAAAAGGAAGTGTCTATTTCATATTCAGCCTTGTGTAAAATGCTTAAAGAATAAACTCCATATATTAAGTTTACCTTTCCAGTTGGCTTTCACTTTCATCTGTGAGAACTGGAAGAGTTTTGGTTAATATTAAAGGTATGTTATTTTTTTCTTTTAAAAAATAATAAATGCCAATTTATTTTCTTCCAGTGAAGTTTTCTCTGCCTTTTTTGATTTTGAGTTATGTTTTGATTTTGGTTATCGGGCTGAGTAAGGAGAAAGGAAGAGAGTAGTAATATAGGAAACAGAGTCAGTAAAATCATCAGAAACCTTGGATACTCCCTGCTAAGGTACCACATAAACTTGTTTCTGAGGATTAGAAAATTACAGGTTTTCCTCTCAAGTTAACATTTTACATCCACTCTCTTTCCTTAAATAGGCTAATTGTGTCAGTGAGACTAACTATAAGTATGAGACATTTTTGTAAAAGGAAAATCTTAGATAAGGAAGAATTGCTGAAACTTAAAAGAAGAGTGTAAATATTTGATTCCTCAGGAGTTGCGATAAGACTTTTTATTAATTTAAAGCTGGGATCTGAGAGGCCTTTGAAAATAAGTAATGAAGTAAACAAGTCATTGATTATTTGATATGGGAAGGATCTGGTTTCCCATTTCGCCAAAAGGAAGGAATTTATTTTTTCAAAATGGAAAAAAATTACTGTTGTATTTTTAATTATAGTGGTACTAGTGATTTATTATAAAATTCAAACACAAAAAGGCATGCTGAAGACTATACAAAATGACATAAAATTGCTAACAGAAAAGGAAACATTATCCTGAAACCATAGTAATAAGCATTATTCTCCATAAATCTGGAAAACCTTAATTTTCAACCTATCTGGGGGTAAATGAATATTAGTGCCCATCAGGGTATAGAAAAGAAGAGGAAATAAAAAAAATAAGTGAATTATATTTATAAATATATATGAGCTTCATTATCCACTAAAAATATCTATAACATATGGCTGTTAAAAGAATTAATTGAGATAGCATATGTAATATTCTCACAACACAATAGGCACTAAGTAAACATTAGTTCTTTTTTCTTACCTTCTTTTTTACTACCAAGAAACTGGAATTCTACCCAAGCTTCCTGAGGAACTTTTTAAGCTGAACTTCTAAATCTTATATTTTAAAAAAGGTTAGGGCAATAAATACATGAAAAACTGCTCAACATAATTATTCATCAGTTAAGATGAGTTATCACTAACAAGCAGCAGAATGGCTAAAATTAAGGGTAGAAAGGGCTGAGGAAAATGTAAACTCCCTTGAATTGTGTGTGGGACAGTTAATTGGTTCCATGACCTTAGGAAAATATTTGGTAGCACCTAAGAATCGACATGCTTAGGACCTGCAACTTCACTGCTGAGCGCATATGCTGCCAAGAGAAATGTTTTGTCCTCCAAAGGATATACACAATAGTGTTCAGATAACAGCCCCACACTGAAAAAAATAACTATCCACCAACAGTAAGATGAGCATATAAATTGTGGTGTAAAACTGTAACAGCATTCTATTCATCAATGACATGCATAAATGAATAAAACACTTAATAATGTAAATAAATCCAACGGACATAATGGTGAGTAAAAGAAGTCAGGTATAAAAACATACATTCCACGTATGTAATTTCTATGAAATGCAAAAAGAGGTAAGACAGAATAATAGTTCACCTCAGGGTACATGCCGAATGCAGGGCGGAGTGGGGGCCTTCTAGAGAGCTAGAAATGTTCTACATTTTAATATTTGTGGAGGTGAAAGGAGTTTATAGAACATGTAAAAAATTAAGGTCATTTAAAACCTGTGCACTTTAATATGTAAAATATAGCTCAATTAACAGAATTAAGCAGTTTATATTTAGCGTTTCTAGCATGCATGTACATTTATTTTGATCAGCATTCTCAACATTAGTATTGCATGTGATAAATGTTTAAATTGTTTGCTCTATGTTCAACAACTTTTCCTTCCTTAAAAGGTTCAGTACATAAACATTATTTTCCGGGGAAATTTTGTATCCTCTCACATAGCATACTTGCAAGTAGTGATTTTCCCCACAGGCCAAACAAATACAGGTGAGTCTCTTCATAGTTCTAAGAGGCAGGTTTCCGAGATTTAAATTACGTCAGTGAGTTGTGTCTACGAATCTTCACCTGGACCACCAATGACAATGCCAGACAGCTTTACAGGAGCTAATACTCAGTGGAAACAGAATTGACATTAAAAATTTCCCTTTTTCTACTTAATGAATATGACAGTACTCCCTCCTCCTCCAATGCTTATGTTTCACTTCTGAATGACTCTCTTTTAAAAGACTTTATTTTTTTTTTTAAGAACAGTGTTAGGTTTATAACAAAATTAAAAAAAGGTACAAAGATGTCCCATATACCATCCTGTCCAGCACATGCATAGTCTTTCTCATTAACAACATCCCCCACCAGAGTGGTACATGGGTTATAACTGTACAACTGATGAACCCACATTGACACATATAGTTACCCAAAGTCCATAGTTTACATGGTGTTATACATTCTATGCATTTAGAAAATGTAACATGTATCTGTCATTATAATATCATACAGAATATTTTCACTGTCCTAAATATCCTCTGTGCTATTTCTATTTATCTCTCATCCACCCTACCCACTACCTCTGGCAACCACTGATCTTTTATGTCTCCATAGTTTTGCTTTTATTAAAATGTTATACAGTTAGAAGCATACAGTATGTTGCCTTTTTAGATTGGTTTCTTTCACTTAAAAATATACACTTAACTTTCCTCTATGTCTTTTCATAACTGGTAGCTCATTTCTTCTTTAGTGCTGAAGAATATTCCATTGTCTGTCTGGGTGTACCACAGTTTATCCATTTACCTACTGAGGGGCATCTTGGTTCTCTTAAGTTTGGGGAATTATGAATAAAAGTTGCTATAAGCTTTTGTGTGCAAGTTTCTGTGTGGACCCATAGCTAAATTGCTGGATTTTTTTGTCAGATTTTTTGTAAAAAAACAGCCAAATTGTTTTCCAAAGTGGCTATACCATTTTGCATTTCTACCAGCAATGTCTGAGAATTCCTGTCATTCCATTAATGATTCTTAATGGCAGAAACTTTCTATGTATTTTTCATCTTAAGTAAACCAAGACTCTTGTAAAGAATATATTTTGTTCCTCTTTGCTTTGCTTTTCTAATCATTAAACCATGAACTTCACTAGTATTGATCACAACTTGTGGGCCATGTTTATTTTTACCCTGCAATCATGTCACGTGTGTGTGTGTGTGTGTGTGTGTGTGTGTGTGTGTGTGTGTTTTCTCCACTGAAGGAATCAATTCAATACAAAGATTATAAAGCGGAGCAATCTCACTTTTGTCAAAAACAACAGTTAAGAAAAATGCAAGAGGAAATAAAACAAATAATTCAGAAGAAAAGGATTAAGGCAGACTACCTGTTTTCCTGATTTGTTAGTTCTAATGCCTTGGACTTGAACATTAACTCAGCAGGGGCCTTCTCTGCAGATGGCACATGCTGTTATTCTTCACAACAAATCCCAGACATCCAGGAGGAAGGATGATTGCAGCCTAACTTTAAAAAGGGAGAGACACACGCAGCACAAACAAAGCCAATCAATGCTACTTGGAATTAAAAAGAGTGGTTAGTTTTATTTTTGAAACACAATCTCAGGATCTTGGCAAACTCTGACCACCATCAACCGACACAGAGGCTTGCTAAGGGAATAATGTTTTTCCTGTCCAGACTCTCATTCTACTCTGAGTCTCCCATTAATTCAAGGTCAGATGTCAGGAGTCCATTTTCTCAGCACTCTGAACCATAAACAGCTTTAGCCTTGGATGTTTAGAAAACTCCTGAAAGTTTTGAAGAATGAGAACATATGGCTGTTTAGGCTTCAAAGTTGGCGTGTACCCTTGCTCACCTTATATTTTGTTTTGTTTTGTTTCGTTTAACTAGTCTGTGTCTGCCGAACGCATTAGTCCTGAGTCCTTTAGGGTGAACTGCGTGACCTGTGACCTCACTCCACTTTAAAACAGACCACTGTCATGGGAGGGAGGTCCAGATCTGCCTCCAGCTTGAAACGATAGACTCTGGCCTCCTCCTCACTCTATGCCTACTACTGTTCATGTGCAAGTTACAAAAGCCAGAGCAATCTCCAGCCTCCATCAAGGGCAGAGCTCCAATTTAAGAGTAATGGCTGGAGTAGGTGTTATTTGTACCCCGTGTCAAGCACTGATTGTTCACATCTGGCTGCAAGCTGAATAGAGCTTTAGATTATTCAGAGCAGTTCAGGAAAACTGGTGGTAAAGGGGGGAAAAGTGGGGGATGGTGATTTTGGCTTATCTTGTGGGTTTCAGGCAAGTAATGAAATCACCTTATTAATAAAGAAACATAATCAAATATGTACCCTTTAATACAAAGTGATCATATGGACATAGACCCATACATGCCAAGGCCATAATTTCTAAAAAATTAGCCCGTTAAAATATCAAAGTAGAACAGGCATTCTTGCCTGTAAGCTTTTCTGAGAATGGTATTGATTATGATTCAACAAAGAGGTTGCTACTCACCCGCGCAAACACGTGCACAGACATGTTAATTTCGGCTGTGGTTCCACATCTAATTTCTTAACATCGAGGAAGCAATGATATATTTAAATGTTATTTTTATGCTCTTTTTTCCTCTTTTCCTTGTCCTTGTCTATGTTGTATAAAATAAACAAGGAATGCATATTTAGGACTCCAATTCTTATACCAGAGGATTAGAATGAAGCTGCAAATGAAAGCTGTGTGAATACTGATAGAGAGACTCTGAGACATCCTGGCTACTTCTTTTTCTTGAAAGAAATCTCCTGGGGTGAAAAGCACACACTACATCAGCTGCTATTCAAATATTTCATCTCATGCACTGCTGCAGAGCTGCATAAAAATGTATGTTGAGTACATACATCTCTGTGACAGGAAAATAGAAATCTGGATTATAATTACAGATAACGTAAAACATTTATAATATAGGAGGTTAGACACAGATTTGAGAAAGTAAAATAATATATAAAATGCAATTTAATACTAAGAAAGAAAACAACTTATTCTGCAATAAACATGAAAATCTGTTTAGGGTTTTCTTTTTCCCTGCAATATTCCCTGCTACTTCTTCAAATACATTTTTACAAAACTGGGTTAATCTTAGAGAAACAGATAGTAAAATATACCAAAAAAAAGTGTGAATTGCCCTGTCATTCTTTAAATATCATACGATCAGATAATAATGCAAATTAATCAGATTTTTTAACTACACAATTGAACATCAAAGAAACAATGCAGGAAAGATTTTTTTTTTATCTTGACAGTTGCCCTTTAATTCATTCTTAAGTAGGATTCCATTATACATAAGAAAGCAGGAGAAGGAAAGATGTAAATGGTGGTGTTCTGATGCATAAGATTACTTTGAATATTTGTCTTCCTCACTGCAAGGCAACAGCCATCAGTGAAGCACATAAGATTCAGTTAGCATAGCATGCCCTTTATTTCTTTTTACTTTTATGCTTTTTTATAAGAAATCACTAAAAATAAGCATTTTGCAGGAACACACATTTGTGAGAGATTATTTCTACCCTCAGTGTCTGATTTTTCTAGAGTGTAATTCCCAGCAATATGGTAAAATTCATCTGTTTGCTGATATTGAAGAGAATTATTTCAATCAAAACAACTAATGTTCAAGAAGAAAATCGAAACAGCCCTCCTTTTTCTGAGGCACCTTTTTTTTTTTTTTTTTTTTTTGGTGCTTCGTCTATCATTGGGAGACCGGCATCAGTCATTATGTGGTGATCTCCCATTCTTGCCATCTGTACATTTTGCAGGAGCCAAATGAGCGTTTTTGCACCTTTGATTTTAGACTTGTGAGTTCAGTTTATAAGTCTACAAAATGCACTTTTTTAATTCAAAATGCACTTTGCACTTTGTTACATTGGTGTGCTACAGTGGTTCATGCCTTTTGGTGCTCAACACCTTTGTGTCTTCTCTTTAAATCTGGGTGGAGACTGAAACGCGCTTTAATCGACAGAATACGGTGGAAGCAATGCTGTCCCAATTTCATGACTAGCAGCTTCTGGCTTTGCATTTCTGGGAGTTCCACTTCCATGTAAGAAGTAAGGCTACCCTGCCTGAGCGGCCAAGTGTCGAGGCCATGTGAAGAGAATACACAGAGAAGGAGAAAACAGGTAAACCCAATTCTAAGAGAAAATGGAAGTCCCACACATATGACCCCAGTTGAATCATTTTTGAACCACAAACGTATCTGAGGCATGTGACTAAAAAATCCATCTGAATAGCCCTAGTTGATTTGGCTCAGTGGATAGAACATCAGCCTGCAAACTGAAGGGTCCTGGGTTCGATTCCGGTCAAGGGCACACGCCCGAGTTGTGAGTTTGATCCCCAGTAAGGGGTGTGCAGGAGGCAGCCTATCAATGATTCTTTCTCATGGATAATGTTTCTATCTCTCTCTCTCTCCCTCTCCCTTCCTCTCTGAAATCAATAAAAATATATTTTTAAAACATCCATTTGAATACTGCAATCTCAACATAGTATCCCATTACCCTGTGGCATCATGAGAAATGATAACAGTGTTTTTTTTTTAATCCATTAACTTTTAGAGCTGTTTGTTTATAGCAGTTCATAGTCAAATATTTCTATTGCCTCAACTGCTTTTGAATTTTAAAAAATTAAGTAGAATTTATGTTTCACAACTAATAATACACATGGCCCTTTCCAATTTGACACTCTAACTTTCTCTAGCATTCCCAGCTTCTACTCAGTCTTCCAGATTGAGAATCACTAAGAGGCAGTTTAGTGTAAACTGAGGGGCAAGAACTCTTTAGTGGCTTCAGGTCTTTAAAAAAAAGAGTTCATATGATTATCTGAAGGAGCTTGCTCTTTTCTTATTAAGCCCTGGTACTTTTTCATATTTTTCATTTTATTGTTGACTTTTAGGCAAAGGATATAACCTGCTGATTCTGAAAGTCCCTAAATGAGATGGAAGAAAATGTGGCGCTGGTCAGTGTGGCTCTGTGATTAGAGTGTCGTCCTGCACACTGAAGGGTTGAGGGTTTGATTCCTGGTCCAGGGCAAATACCTGGGTTGCAGGTTCCATCCTCAATGTGTCAAAAATAGTATTTTCCTATTCATTTTCTTTTTAAAACCTTTTAGTAAATAGTAAATTTAAAGGTGATAAGTTAAAAAATAATCTGCTTCTCCCAGATCTCTTGAAACCAATTAGGTTTTTAAAAAATCTATCATAGTTAAAAGATTATATTCTATTTTTTGTGTTTATTTCAATAGTTAGCATAGAAATATTAAAAAAATAATAAGCATAGAAATTGATGGATGGATGGATACATAAGTGAACTTATAATTGAATGAATGATGCATAATTAAATAGAATATAGGGAGGTGTCAGGCAACAAATATATCTCGTATCGAATAATTATTCAGATTTATCATTACAAGATAAAATAGAACCATATTTGGAGGGCAAGAAGAATGTTAACTTAGTCCCAGAATTTTCAAAACATCAAGAATTTATTTCCCTCCTTTGATTGACTTACAACTGCGCAAATATAAAATCCTGTCTTGGTGTTGAATTTAGTCCCCTAAAACAAAATAAGAATGTCTCAACCACTTGATCTTAAAAGAGACCTGGAATTTTAGTAGACTTGAAAATAAACTAAGAAGACCAAAATAAATTCCCAGTTGTCTGGGATTGGAAATGGTTGGACCCATGCCAGAAGTACTCCTCCCTATAGGTCCTGAACAGTCACTCCTGGGCACTATTCATGCACCCTTCCAGGCTAAGAGAGTGACTAGAGACAACTCAGAGACTGAGAAGCTTGTCAGCCCCATCCCTACCAAACAAATGCGAGAACTTCTCATTCGGGTCCACTTTTGGAGTCCACTTTACTAGTTTCTGTGAGAACAAAATATCAAAGTCAAATATTAGAAACAGTACAAAAAAACAGAAAAAAAAATTAGTGACTGTAAATGTGTCCGATACTTGTTACAAAAGTTATAATAAAAAGCAGAAGAGGGGTGAAGAAGATAAATGCATAAAGAAATAATTCATAGATGTGCAAAAGATAATAGGAATAGTGGGAAGAAAGATGATCTTCAATGTGCATGGAAAGGGAAAAGGGGCGGGGTGGTATTTTTTAGGATGGACCCTACTATGTCTCTGTTTTGGGGATAAAACATTTCCAATATCTCTTGCTACATAACTAACCACCTAAAACTTAGTGGGTTAAAAAAAATAATTTATTGGCTCATAATTCTGCAGTTTGGACTGAATTGTTTTGGACATGGTATTAAAGATATGGGGAGACTCAGCTGGGCCTAAAGGATCTAATGGCTCACTCACTTGTCTGATTAATTAATGCCAATTACCTGCTAGAGGCTCGGGGGCTGCAAACAAGGGCCTTGGTTCTTTCTCACATGTCCTCTTCCTGCATTTAGGTTCCTCTGTTCTCTGGCCCTCAATGATTTCAGTCTCTTCCACATTCAAAATTCATTTATTCCCTCCATTCCCTCCTACAACCCACAAAGCTCCATCTTATTAGAGTGTAGTCGTAGGCTTGAAGTCCATGTTCTCATCACCTAAATCCTATCCAGGTACAGATGGGGTTCATCAAGTATGGCTCCTCTTGATTTGAAGTTCTGTGAGCAAATGAGACGCACTGTGTCTCCCCCATAAACCCAACGCACAATTGTAAACCAGAGACAGGAAAATTATAATTGACACTCCCATTCAAAAATAGGGAAAATGGGAGACACATTGTAATCATTGGTCCAAAGAAATTCTGAAGTCATTAGGGTAAACATGAATAGTTTCTTGATTAAGACTCAGTTCTTCTGCCTGGAAGAAATTATCCAGGACTATTGGTTCCATCCTCTGACCTGTGTCCCACTTCCATAATAAATGGCCCACATTTGTAGATGAATAGATTTTTTAACCTACTTTTTGCCAATAGAAAGCTCAGGGTGAAAGGCCTCTCTTAATTTTGAATTGTGTCTGTCCTTTATAATACAATCTGGCAGTTCGCCTCTCAGTACAATTATCTTAAAAGCTTTGTAGATTTCCAATACATCTTATTGGAGTTCATCCTGTTAATAGATAAAATAGGCAAAAGTCACAGCAAGAATATCTTTATAGAAGACTCCCTAATTTTGGCTGTGGGATAATATCTTAAGATTCTTAGAAGCCCTTTTTTCTAGCTGATGGGGCTCTATAGGGTATGCTCATAGAATTTGCAGAAAACCCATGGTCCAGGGAAAGAGTCTAGGACAGTGATGGTGAAACTTTTGAGCTTGGCGTGTCAGCATTTTGAAAAACCCTAACTTAACTCTGGTGCCGTGTCACATATAGAAATTTTTTGATATTTGCAACCATAGTAAAACAAAGATTTATATTTTTGATATTTATTTTATATATTTAAATGCCATTTAACAAAGAAAAATCAACAAAAAAATGAGTTCGCATGTCACAGGTTTGCCATCACTGGTCTAGGAAACATCCCATTAAATTTTTTGAAAAACATGACCTTAACCCAGATGTCAAATTTTACTGGAAAAAACCTGATTTGATCTTTACTCCCAGGCCATTGATTATTTTTGAGAATTATTTGGCAGCTGGAAAACCTGAGAACGAGAAACAGCTTTATATTTGAATAAAGCAAATCCTGACTTCCTTATATTTTAAAGTTTGCTTGAAAACTAAAATGTCCTTCTTAATGAATGATATTCCTCCTATCTTTATCAGACATAGGCAAAGAAGGAAGCTTGCATGTTCAACATTCTGCCTGGAAATCTAAATCTCCATAGCCAGAGCCAAAGTTTATTAAGTATCCTTTCCATCACCCACCTTACCGCAGAGGGACATCTCACTCCTTTCCTGCCAGTCCCATTTTCTCCAGCCACCAGAAGCAATTGCCTTCCTATCCTCCCACCCTTTAGTGAAAGTCTGCTTGAGGCCCTTCAGAGTTCTGCCTGTCACCTAATCCCCAAACCAATTAATGCCACATGATTCCGCTTTTTGTTATAGCTACCCTCCACTTAGAGGAACCAATTTTTCTTTTTGTTTTCTATTATTGCCTGAAAAGTTACCCTTAAATTTAGCAACAGCTTATTTCTCACAGTTGTCAGGTGATTTGGTAGTTGTTGTTTTTCTGCTTCCCCTAGTGTTGTCTGATGACTAGCAGCTTTAAAACGCCCTCACATTGTTCAGACAAGTTGATCATGGCTGGCTGTTGGGAGCCCATTGGACATGGTCAACCTGAGACTTTATGTCTCTCCTCTGACTAGGTTCCTTAGTTCTCTTCTATGTTACCTCTCTACATGTTTACCTTGAACTTTCTCAAACATGAGAGGCTAAGGTGAGTTAGACTTCTTATGTAGTGGCTGGTTTCCAGGGGCACAGAAGTAAAAGCTGTAGGGTCATCTTACGGCTCAGGTCCAGAACCGGCACAGCATCATTCCCGGTTTATTCTATTATTTAAAGCAAATCACAAGCCCAGCCCACATTCATGTGAAGGAAATCATTACTGAGAGGTGTAATTCACAGGGGCCAAACAATTAATTGTGTTTCTTAAAGTGTGGTTGCTAGAGCAGTACCATCAGCAAGACCCAGACATTTTACAAACACAAATTTTAGGGCTGCTCCCCAGACCTACTGAATCAGAAATTCCGAGAATAGGCCCACAAACCTATGTTTATAAAGCCTTCTAAGTGATACTGATGCAGATAAAAGTTTGAGAATTCAAACTCAATTTTGAAAATGAAAAGTATTTTAATAAACACTGACTTTATCATTATTCAAGATTTATGTATACATGTATTCTCAAAAACACTACATATATATATATATATATATATATATATATATATATATATATATATATATATATTATTAATTCCAATGGGTTAAACCTGAAAAAAAAGAAACATCAATTGAGCTATCAGCTGTTAAAGTTTGTGTATATTTTCCTGGGACACCTTCTCTCTATATAAATAATAATAGCATTTGTGAAAAATGTTAAAGCACAGCCAACTAATTAAGTCATAATATGAACTAGTTAACTCAAAATTTTAACATAATATTAGTTATAAAAAAATCAGTTTTGCTAACAGTGTTCTCTTACTGTTAGCATAAATCATCACTTATAATATGAAAATGGCTGAGAATTAATTTACAATTATCCTGTCTCTACACAGAAACATACACACACTTTCTTGCTTGTGTGTTCTTTTGCTCTTTTGTTGTTGCTATTCTTGGTGTGTGTTTTTATAATATTTTATGTTGGAACTAGAGGCCTGGTGCATGAAATTCCTGCACTGAGGGGGTGTCCCTCAGCCCAGCCTGCACCCTCTCCAATTTTGGACCCTTCAGGGGATGCCCTCAGGGATCGGGCCTAAACCAGCAGTTGCACATCCCTCTCATAATCCGAAACTTCTGGCTCCTAATAGCTCGCTTGCCTGCCTGCCTGATTGCCCCTAACCACTCTGCCTGCCAGATTGATCACCCCTTAACCACTCCGCTGATGGCCTGATTGACACCTAACTGCTCCCCTACAGGCCTGATCACCCCCAACTGCCTTCCCCTGCAGGCATGGTCCCCCCCAACTGCCTTCCCCTGCAGGCATGGTCCCCCCCAACTGCCTTCCCCTGCAGGCATGGTCCCCCCCAACTGCCTTCCCCTGCAGGCATGGTCCCCCCCAACTGCCTTCCCCTGCAGGCATGGTCCCCCCCAACTGCCTTCCCCTACAGGCCTGGTCCCCCCCAACTGCCCTCTCCTGCCAGCCATCTTGTGACAATGTGGAGGCGGCCATCTTGTGACAAACATCTTGTGATGACATGGAGGTGGCCATCTTGTGATGCGAGGGCGTGAAGGTCAATTTTCATATTATCTCTTTATTATATAGGATAATAGCTATTTTGCCATAAATAGTTATTTATCCCCAGGGATGTAAGCAAGGAGGTGTACATGATAAACAAGGAAACTAGTATACATAATATTGCCAGAGCCATGAACATTTTTTCCGCAAAATTATTTTTGAAACAACTTGGCATCGTACATTTAAGATAGATTCTGAGTTAGTAGGGAATTAGCATCTTGTCCAAGCCCATTTGTTAGTGAAAAGATTACACTGATACACTGATCATTCCCTGCTCAGTCCACTGAGTGAAGCAGGTCCTATAGCTTCAGGCTGCTCCGTAATCTTCTAGAGTATTCAGGTGTTTGCAAATGAACCTCTCAAAATATTGCAACTGGAAATGGCCTATTGAACTCCATTAATCGATTAAATTCTACATGCCATTAGGGCAGCACATGTTGGAGTGTCAATAAAAATGAATCATGAGAAGTTGTTGGTTGGGGATGAGAGGGCAAAAATAGAAAAGATTCAAATTTCTTACTGGAACCAAGTCACTTGTAATACTGATCTCTGTGCAAAAGTTCAAAGATCAAAGGATATTTATAGTCTTAGATACTTAATTAGAATATTAATGAGGACAATTGTACAAATAAACACCTTGACTACATTTTATTTTATTTTATTTCAGAAAATTCTTCGGGAGTACATTACACATTCCAAGCACCATTCTGCATCAGAGAGTCCCCATATCAATCCTGTAGGCATTATTATTATCCACATTTTACAAGTGAGGAAACAGAGTCAAATAGCAAAGTTGGTATCTGAACTCCGATCGACTTGCTGCAAATTTGTACTTCTATCCACAGTGTAAAATAGATTCTTTACATTCATTCTAGATTCTCACTTTGAAAATATTTATTTATGTAACAATATGGTAAATTTTGAAGAAGTTTAAACAATATTCTTATAGTTTTGCCATCTGAAATTGAAGTAGGGGTTAGTGTAATTGAGCGAATAATAACCTTCTCTATGTACAGATGCTTACTTTTAAAGGGTCTTGAACACGTTCCATTTAATTTGATTTACAAAATTCTCAAAAGGATTTGTTCCAATGTTACCATAAGATAACACAAACATGGCTTTGAAAAGACAGGTAACTTTGACAGTTCCTACAACTGGCAGGTGCCATAGCCAGAACTCTTTGCCAGTGTCCTGATGTCAAGCCCCATACTTTCCCTGAAAAGTCCAGAAATTCTCAAAAGTCAAATAATGATTCCCAGAGAAAAAGAAGCGATGGAGATTATGGAATTTATAACCAATTTCCTCAGCCTCTCTTATACATTTGAACAGCAAAATTCCCATGACATATAGCATTTAAAATGTAGTGTGAATGTTTATTTTACTTTATTTTAAGTAAATCTCAAAGTTATTCTTTTAATGTAACTTCTGCTCTTGAATTTTTTCTTTGAGTGGGAGAGAGAGCGCGATGGAGATAGAGCTGGACAGCTGGGGAGTCGCCCAGATCCTGCTTTATGGGTACACACCTGTGAGCATGTCATATGTAGAACAGTGATCTTTCCCAGATATGTCTCTGGAGACAAGCAGTTCTTAGTCATACCTGTGGTGACATAACATAGGCTTTCTCTCCTTAGAATACATGGAGAGGAACCTAAAGGCAGTGTTTGGTGGCTTTGCCTCCTGGGTATGACTATGCTTCTAATAAGTACTTCCTAAGTTCCATGACCCACTCCCACTCTGCCTCCATTCAACATGCTTTCTAAACAGCCATTAAGTGTAAGGAAACTTAGAGGAAAAGATGGAAGAGAAGAGTGCACACAAATAAAAGATAGTATTTAGAGAGAGCATACAGCAAAAGGAAAAGCAAAAAATCAGGAAACAATTCAGGTGATGGATAAGTAAAAACTGGCAGATCGTGGATCGGGTTGCAGAAAGGGCAGGGCTTGGGAAGATGCATATTACATGGTGGCAAAGAAGGAGAGAGACCTAAGTCCCTAGTCTCCTTTAACTCAATCCAGCTTATTTGTATGGCCCACCATGGTCAACTTAACGCTTAGCTGGAGTTAAGTGGAGGCTTATCACCATTTGCTGTGTAAATCTATGCCTGTAATTTCTGTGACCTGGGCATTCAGGGCAAAAATTGTTTCCATTTTTTCCCCATTTCATGCATCAATTCAGAACTGTGTAATCACTATGTAGAAACTGTGGGTGCCAATTCTAACAAGTAGAAAAACAAGAATCATAAAGCCTGCATTGCCTACACCTGCTACTCTCATTTCCAAACCAGAAAATGGAAGGTAACAAGAACAATTAAAGTTACAACAGTGGGTCCTGTGTTCCTATAAGCGCCCTGTTTTAACTAAGAGGCAACTGTGTTTAATCCTTTCAGAGAATCGGATTGCGGGTTGGCAGGCCTCTGGAGCCAGAACACCTGCGTGGGGGAGACGCAGGATGCTCTGTGAAGGGTGCCAGCCATGGCCTTTCCACATCACATGCTTAGCATCTGACTAAGAATGTCAGTTGTTTCTGAGGGCCAGTTGCTTACAGAAAATAACTACAGTTCTATTGCGATTCTGCTTCTCTCTGCTTGTCTCTCTGAATCTGACTACCCTCTTTCATACTTTATCTTCTACAGCTTTTAGCCCAAAGACCGAGACAATTTATAAATGTGAAATGCAGAAGGCATAATCTATTAGACCCTGAAACATCAGGAGGACTGTATGAGTAACAGATTTTGGATGGCACTTCATGGAGGTCATTTTGCTGGGAGTAAATATTCCCAAGCATGCTAGGTCTATCCAGTGGGGTAAAACCATTGCCTTATGTGGCAGGGGTATTTTCATTATTCTTCCCTTACCTCTTCACACATGCCTGACAGAAAGAATGAATGGCACAACTAACCAATGAACTGAGGAAGAGCTGTTTGCTAATTTGTGACTAGAACTGGGCTTCCATTTGCTTTTATAATTTACCTTTTGAATAACTTTCAGAAAGTGTCTTACTCTTAAGTACTCTCTGTCTTTCTTCCTTCCCTTTTTCCTTCTTTCCGTTTTCCTCCCTTCTTTCCTTTCCTTTCTCTGTAATGTAGTATAAGAAGAAAAATTCTTAGGTAATGGACTTGATTTTGCCTATGAGAACACAGTAGTTATTTTTTTGACTGCACCTTGGGCCATTGTATCCTAACTGATAAATATTTATTTTTTTAATGCTCATGTCCTTAAAACAGAAGAAATTCCTGCCATTTGATACAACATGGATAAAACTAGGAAGCATTATGCTAAGTGAAATGAGCCAGATAAAGAAAGACAAATACTAATCTGTGGGATCTAAAAAAAATTTTTTTTAAGAAAAAAAAAAAAAGAGGACAAATAAGGTTGAACTCATAGAGAGTAGAATGGTGGTTGCCGGGGGCTAGGAAGTAAGGGAAGTGTGGAAAGGATGATAAAAGGTTACATACTATCAGTTTTAAGAATAAGGATCTAATGTTAAACATAACAATTATAGCTGATAATACTGTACTTTATAATTGAAATTTGCTGAATGAGTAAAAGTTAGACATTATCACCAAAACGATAAATATACAAGTGATTAATATGTTATTAGCTTGATTGTGAGAATCTTTCCATAATGTGTATCAAATCATCACACTGTATACTTTAAATATCTTACAATGTCATTTGTCAATTGTGCCTCAATAAAGCCAAAAATATTAAAGAACAAAAATCATGTATTTCCTTCCTAATACCATATTCTCTTCTATTCAATGTACTGAATTTCTGCAACAAAGATGTTAATATCATATTGATTCTCTACTCTGGATCTAAACCAAAGTCATAGTCATGACAGGGACCTGCACAAGTAACTCTCCAAAACTTTTAGAATCTTCCAACTATAAACCAGCCTGAGATAAGAAACCAGACAGAGCAATGCTTATGAACACTGCTCAGGCCAGCACCCACTGCTAAACATCAACTGGTGCTGCTGGCCAGTCAGCTGTGCATCCTCACAGTGGGTTTTGTATGTGTTAAATGATTGGTTGTGTATGATAACAGCAAAGAAACTGGATTATAAGAACTGAAACTTGAAATCACCAAGCCAGTGTTTTGAATTCCCTGCTTGTCTTCTTTCTAGTGCAAAGCAAGGTTTTATTTTACAGTTTTGAATATGAGATTAAAGCTAGGAGATTATGTTTTTAATCTCACTAGCTTCTATTTGGCATGAAAATCATTCTACACACACTGGTTCAGAGGATGTTTCTTTGGAAACACCAGCTACCAGAGCAATCATAACATAGTTACTGATACAATTAATATTATTTTGATGTTTTAAACATAAACAGGAAGAAAAATCTTTAAAGTCTATGGCACTTTTTATTGTGGATAAAATTCAGTAAAATTTGGTATCTGGAATACTAATCAGAATATTTGCTACCTATGAAAACAGCAAGTTAGCCATCAAAATGCCTGTCTTATTAATTCTGAAAACTGAAAAACGGAGAAAAATATAATCTGTTTTAAATATATTCTAGCATGCAGAGAAGAGAAATGTATTTGGAAAGTCCTAACTGGCATATCCCCTTGCTGTTTTCTAGATTATGTTTGTGTAGAATTAACACAGTTTTAAGATGAGGCACAGAAAAAACTAATGATCTGATATTCTTGTTTTGAGAGCCTGGAAGAGAGATCTCTAAATACAGCATTTTATTTCTACTCCTAGGTGCTAAGGCAATATCTACTTTGAAAAGTGGATTTTCTCCAAAAAATATGCCAAAGGGTTACAATTAAACTTTCTTACTAGAGAAGTATGTACAGTTTTTCACCTTTGAAGTTATAGAATATGTATTTCTCAAAAGAAAAAAAAATGAGCAAACCACAGACATGTGCACACACTGAGAAAATTGGATTGCTTCTCTCCATTGAATGAATAGATGCATTTATTGACTGCTGAGTCCTTATTTGAATATAAACATGTGATGAGTGATCTTTTATTTTTTTGTTTTAGAGAAAGAAACAAACAAAACCTTCAAAAATGGGAGTGGGTTGAATTCAGGACCTCCAGGCCGGTCAGGCCCTGCTGCGGCTATGGACCTTAATTGGGGTTAAATCACTTTTTTGTCTTTCTGTGAGACCTAAAACTCCATAATGTATTCCCGCCCATTGATTGACATAGCTGTATTTCTGGTGTGTCTTTGATTCTATTAATTAGGATAGGAATATTTGAGATTTTAAAATTTTTATTAAATTAATAAAATTTTCATTAAAATAAAGGTGTGAGAAAAGTTTTGGCTCTATGCAGTGTTTTGGGTTTTACATTTGGGTGTCCAATGATATACAAATCATACAACAAAAATGACCACAAAGCTTTGAACTTCCATAATACTCGATGGTCCACAAGCATTAAACTTAAACTGCCGCATGCCTGTGTACTCATTTAAGGGTCCCGTTTTGTGCATGCTTTCCCTTTTTAAATATTTGTAAAGCTTCCTGATGACAGAAACTTTAATTTTTCTATGGACATCAGGAAATCTGTATTTGGCAATTTCCCATTTTCCCTTTTTGAGGTCACTTACTTGTCAGTTTCTTTTTCCTCCCTTCTTCAAAGTTAGGTCATCTGGGACTCCATTCCACCATGCTCCATTCCAACTCTGCCATGGGCAAATACTTTTTGAAGTAGTTATGCAAAAGTGCTAGAGGATACAAGCATTTGCCTCCCAAAGTTACATTTTCAAGGAACTTAGAGCTCCCTATACTGGAAGTAAAGAAATGATGCTTTAATGATAGAATAGCACAGCAAACACAAATAAGCAGAAACTATTCTGAAAAAGAGTTCCCAGAAACTTAAAACCTAAGGTCATTGAGCAATTCAATCTAAATTAGGTGAGGGGCATTGTCAGTTACGTTATGGAATCAAGTTGAGTGAGTTCAGGGCGTTGTAAGGAGTGAAAGGGCTAGGTGAGCAGTTGGAATCCTGAGTGACATTTGACAAAGAGTATGTTTGGAGAATTAGGTTATAAATTAACTCTAGAAATTTGACTTGCTCGAGGTGACATAGCTGGTGTGTTTTGGACCCACTAGGATTCTAGGTCTACCAATACCAATGCATTATTTTTTTTTTTCAAGATTCTATTTCTTGAAGCCACAGTTTTCTGCCATGTAGTAGGCAGGTATTTAGTCAATAAGTATTTTTACTGTCACTAATCTTATTCTATACATTGTTTCAGATATATGGATATTCTCAATATCCTACATCATATAATATTAGAGCAGGCCATTCTATCTCAATGATTGTTAGAGAGAGAGAGTTTAAACACACACACACACACACACACACACACACACACACACACACACCAAACAAAAAACCCAGAGAACATTCTTCATACTCTAAACTAAGAATATATAAAACCTATAAGAATAGAGTTTGTACAATTTTTTTAAATTTGTGCAAGACATAGTTTCTTCTATAGTACTTCCTATAGAGCTCTTCAGAAAACCATCCATTGTTTTGGCCTAATCAACACCGTTTACAAATAAAGGGCACTGAGGCACATGCTGTGTACAAAGGCAAACGTTGGACAGTGAAAAAGGACATTGTGAGCATCACTCATTCATAGAGTCTCAAAGGCTGTGGGCAGACCTACGTAAATACAGTAATTTCTAAAGCTGAAATAGAAACTCACATCTCTGACTTGGACTTACTGTTCTTTCTGGTACATGAAACTGCTTATATACATACCACTGAATTTAGCTCTTTCTTCTTATTTATTTTGGTTTGTTTACTTATTTGCTTTTGGTTTGTTAGGTATAGTCAAGTCCTAACATTGATAAGTTACAACAGTATATTTCCTTATTTAGAACTTTTAACAGTCTTTATTATTGTTCCTAAAATCTAGTTCATGCTGTTTCTAATAATCTTCAGTCAAATGTAGCACAAAATAAATTCACAAAGTTTAGTTGATTTGATCAAAAGTTCAAACTAATGTGGTTTGATTAATCACAACAAACCATGGAGCCATAGTCAATTTTGAAGATAAAAATCTTAGAAAAGCAATTTACTTGAAATGTTCTATACTTAATTTCATTGTTTATAAGATTAAGGTCAATAGTTTTTTTTGTTTTGTTTTGTTGCAACTAATTAAAAGCTACAGTATGTTGGTGATTTTCTACTTCAGGATCCACTGATAATGAAAGAAACAAAAGGACCACAGATATCTTTAGTGAATTTTAAAGAAAGAAAATAGAGCACATAGGTATAAAACATAGAATTTTTAAAAACTATAGTAATAATTAAAACAATATTAGCATGTGTTCTTTTGTGTTTAAAAAAATCACTTTTTTATTACTAGAAGTAGCCTCTATAGAATTCATCTTCACCTTTCCAAAATAAAGGCTTGAATTAACATCCTCTCCCCTGAATGAATTCAAATTTGATACTCAAAATAATGTTCACATTCTGGAGGTTGTTGTGAAACATCAAAGACCTAAGCACAACATTACTTTATTACTACATAAAATGTGTTACTAAGTTTTTATTATGTTACTAGAGGCCCCCTCAGCACAGCCTGAACCCTCTCCAATCTGGGACCCCTCAGGGGATGTACGACTGCTGGTTTAGGTCCAATTCCAGGGATCGGGCCAAAACCGGCAGCCAGACATCCCTCTCACAATACTGGACTGCTGGCTCCTAATCACTCACCTGCCTGCCTGCCAGGTCGCCCCCAGCTGCCCCCCTCTGCAGACCTGGTCACCCCTAACTGCCCACTCTTGCCAGCCTGATCACACCCCACTGCCCCCGCACCCCCCCCCCCCCGCTGGCCTGGTCTCCTCCAACTGCCTCCCCTGCTGGTCTGGTCACCCATCATGTCCCTCCCACTGGCCTGGTCGCCCCACACAGCCTGCTGTTCAGTTGTTTGGTTGTCCCTCACTAATTTCCCTGCCGGCTTGGTTGTAGGCAGCCATCTTGTGAGGGTGTGATGGTCAATTTGCATATTACCTCTTTATTATATAGGATTATAATCAAGAAGTTGGTTAACTTTGTGTGGTCATTAGAAAAGAAATAAGAGGATTAACTGCAATGTGCAACACTCTTAGGTATTTGAAAATTAAAATTTTAGTGACTTAAACTGAAACTTTACCATTTTCAAAAAGCTAATATATATAAATACACTAAAGGCCTGATGCATGAAATTTGTGCAGGAGTAGGCCTTCCTTCCCCCAGCTTCCAGCATCGGCTTCCCCCCGGGACCCTGGCTTCCCTAGCTGCCCCAGCTTCATCCGGAAGGTCATCCTATCAAATTAGCATATTACACTTTTATTATTATATACCAGAGGCCCCATGCACAAAATTTGTATGCAAGGGGTGGCCCTGAGCCCAGCCTTCACCCTCTCACAATCCGGGACCACTGGCTCCTAACTGCTCACCTGCCTTCCTGTCTGATTGCCTCTAACTGCCCCCCCAACAGCCTGATCACCCCTAACCGCCTCTGCCTGCCTGCCTGATCGCCCCTAACTGCTCCCCCTGCCAGCCTGGTTTCCCCCAACTAACCCCCCACCCCCGCCAACCTGGTCACCCCCAACTTCCCTCCCCCCCCCCCCACCAACCTGGTTGCCCCATGCAGCCTGCTGTTCAGTCGTTTGGTCATCCCTCACTAACTCCCCTGCTGGCCTGGTCGCCCCACACAGCCTGCTGTTCAGTTGTCCGTCTGTTTGTTTCAGTCATGATGGCCCCTGGCTTTTTATATATTAGGATATTTACATTTATGTTTATATAGGTATATATATTTGTGATAAACTGTGTTCTTCAGAAGGCCACATAATTAAAATAACTAAGTTAGTACCAAACTAAGCAAACATAGTTCTTGGACTCAGTGAGTCCATCAGTAAAGGATGTAGGATCATGGGCTCAGGAATGGAAGTGCCTGGTCTGGACCTCAGCTCTGTTGGTGTGACTCTGGACTACTTCCTGAATTCTCTAACTCATGGTTTCCTCATTTGTATAATTGAAGACACTATTAACTAACTCGGAGTCAGGATGAATGATTCTCGATAAAATAAAGGATAGTGATATTAATCATCACTACTTAAAAAGAATTTATTTGCAAAGTAACAACAACTACCTATAAAATAGGCTGTAAAGTACTAAGTACTTCACTCTATCATTTAGTTTGAATTTCAAAACAACCCAGGAAGTAGCACAATAGAGTATACATACTTTTATATACTTTATTTTTACAAATTAAAGATATTGATTCCTATTAAGAGTAAAACTACTAGTAAATACATACGGAATCACCCAGAGTGAAATATATGCCCAAAGGCTTTTTGTTGTTGTTACTGATATGCTCACATGTGTATGCATGTGTGTAGGAAATATTACAGAAAATCCAGAGAAATAGGAAAAACTGATAGACCTAAATTCCACGACCCAACTTCACAATTTTATTGTATTAAATTCCATTCCTTTCCCAATGCAATATCATTATTACAATTAGTTGTCCTACTAGAGTTAGATTGTGTTATTGCTTTTATCTTACAAAATGTAGAGACTCAGAGGGTAAATGACTTGCTTAACTGCACCCGTTACTAGGGGGACTTCTATGGTTCAGTTTCTATCCACCCAACCACCCTCCATTACTTATCCAGAACCAAGCGATCACAAAGACAAAGGCTTAAGTCCAGGAGTAAGGCATAGGGACACACATTAACCCAGCTGGCAGGGAACTACTGTGCTAGCATAAGTTTTCTCCTACAACCCAACCCATTACACATTTCTCCAGTAAATACTGAAAAGAGATGGAACTCAACTCCCACTGGGCCAGAAATGGAGCGTGTCTCCTAGTGTATTTGCCCAACAGCATGAGCATAGCCCGTCACAGTTTAAGGCCATTTCTTCCAAAGGGAGCAACACAAGCAGTCTGACCAGCAGTCACTGAGGCAGCATTTTTTAAACGGCCACTGCTGTGAAGATGGGATATGAGGGCAGGAACACTTCGCTTCTCATGGGAAATAGCTCAGTAAACATTCCACCATATTTCACAGCAAATATGTTCCACCCACTCTCACAGAACCCTTGTCTGCTCTCTCCTGGGTACTTCTAGTTCTTAAAAAAATTAATAAAAGTAAAAGAAAACAACAACAAACTTCCTTCTTGTTCTTTCTTTTGAAATTTCCATATGGCTAGGGCTTCTTTTAAATCTCTCTAGTCCCATTAAACCCAGTAATATTTAATGGAAAAACAGCCACTCCCATTGCTGGAAAAGGTAAAACTCGATTCACTAAATAATGCTTTCAAGCTACCAGGAAAAAAAAAATCAAGGTTATTACTAGAAAGTCAGGCAAGTCCCTTTGTATTCATTCCAACAGCTGTTTAAAATGAATGGAGGCCAAGTAAGGAACGTTAAGGTAAATATTCCAATTTAGTAGAGTTATCCTCGGGTCAAAAACGGGCTATGTGCTTTCTGGGGGATGCTGTTACATTTACCCTTAAAAGGCAACTTTCAACCTAAAAGTGAAGCCCCTGGTTTTATAAGCCTTAACACATTGTAGACTAAAAAATGTGACCATTTTATGCTTGCATGATACTGGAAAATGCATGGCTACATTAAGTGCCTTGCTCAGGGTCCCATTAAAATCAGAAGCTTGGCCACTTTGCTAACACCTTTACCCCTGTCTTTCCACACCTCTGAGTCCACTTGCAGGACTGAAATTCTATGCTGCTACATCATATGTTTGCCAGCGCAGTGATTCTACGTTGATCGCACAGAGAATCCATACCTATTTACCCTTCTCTACTCAAACATCACCCTCTCTGCCTATTTAAAAATTGGATTTTGAAGACACAAGAAGTGGTGTCTGAATGTAGCAACAACACATGTCTTCCTCCCCCACCTCAATAAATACAATTTCAGGCAACCAAAGCAATCATTACTTGAAAAAGCCTTGTTTCTGGAAGAAAAAAAAAATCAATTTAATTATACGAGATGTGTCTTGTGTTTTAATTGTTGTTAAGTACAGTGCATTATTGACAGAGTCTCCCTGGATCTCAGTTTATGAGCTTTTACATTACTCAGATAACTTGCTGCGGAGAAAAAAATCCATCACGTTACTTGAAAGAACTGAAGCGGCATTGTGCCCAAGTCATTAGGCCCCTTGACTGCGCTCATAATGATGAATGCATCATTTTTCTTGCATGAAACTTTGGTAACAAGTAGCACAGCCAAGTCTTTTCCAGCACTGTTATTCTGTTTTAAAAAACACTGACATTTTCTTAAACAGACATAATTTACAATTTTTAAGGAGCACAACAGGGCCTTGGTGTTTGAGGGCCAGAAAGCAAACAACACGCCTTTCAGATGGATTTTTTTTTAAAGGGAATCTCGTGCTTAGTGAGTTCACTGTAGCTTAAGGCCAAAGAGACAGAGCTGAGGGAGAACAGAGCACCCCTGCAGCACGTGAAGGTCATGACTAACCAGTCACATTGCAGTCAGGGTCAGAGCAAGACAGAGGAAAAGAAGTACGACAGGAGAACAGAGTGCACCCAGCACAAGAGCTGGGGGGCGTCTTTGTGGCTGTTATTCCCTTCGGGATAGAAGTGGCGGCAGACTCCTCTGCACCAGCCCTGTGCGGGAGGCAGCAGCCACGCAGGTGTTTCCCTGCTTCAGAACTCTCTCCAGCAGGCTCTTCTGTAAATTTCACACAAAGGGAGCATGCCAGTGTCCATGTGCCGGGATCAATATCTGTAGCAATGTTCGATTTCCAGTGGGGTCAGCTCAGCCCAAGTAGATAAATGGAAGTGTGTGCAGTACACGGCAGGTCTGTTGTTTGGCTGAGCCCTGAGAAGCTAAGGTTATGTGTAAAGATTAAGGCTCCCAAGGTGTTATTTCTAAGACAACCCATGTATTTCAGTGACCTTGGGAAAGCTCATTTTCCTGTATTATCTAATCATTTTTTCATTAAATAGCTGTGTTTTATGACTGGAGAAAATTGACATCTACAAAAGCATAAGTATATGCTTATGTGTGTCCCTTGCATACACACCAGTTATCTCTGTGTATTTTATATGTACATATATGTGCATGCTATATATATTTGTATATCTATATATGTGTGTATATGTGTATATGCATATTTGCAGATTATACACACACATCTTGCATTTAGTTTCCCTATGAGAGTAGTTTTTATTTTTTCTTTTTTTTTTATAGCAAAGGTGGAAATTTATTGAAGAACAAGTACAGACTCCCACGTGGGGAGGGGAAAAGGGTCCCCAGTTTTGCTTTTTTCTTGACGTATAAGTGTTATCTTATCTAAATAAAGAGGGAATATGCAAATTGACCATCAAGCCATCACAAAGATGGTGGCGCCCACAGCGAAGGCCAAGTTCCAGTAACAGGCCTTAATGAGCAATCAGCAGGGACCTGAGACTATGTGCTGCTGGGCCGGGACAGGGGACCTGAGGCTGCACCCCACCTCCCAGTGGGGCTTGACAGGGGACCTCAGGCACCACCCCGGCACCAGGCCAAGGGACCTCAGGCTGCACCCCCCGCCCCAGTGCCGCCAGGTCAGGGGACCTGAGGCCACGCCCCCCACCCAGCGGGGCTTGATGGGGGACCTCTAGGAGCGTCCCCTGCACTGGCCCTGGCTGGGGAACCTCAAACAGTGTCCCCTGCCCTGGCACCAGGCCAGGGGACCTCAGACCGCACACCCCTCCCCAGCATCAGGCTGGGGGACCTGAGGGTGCACCAGGGAACCTGAGGCTGCACCCTTTACCCTGCAGGGCTTGATGGGGACCCTGTGGCTACACCCCCCCACCCAGGGCCGGGCCATGGGACCTGAGCCTGTACCCTCCCCACCCAACAGGGTTTGACAAGGTTGGGGCTGGCCAGGTCTCGGTTTTGCCCAATGGAGGTGGGGCCGGCTGGGTCTGGGTCTGGGTCTCGCATGATTTTGAGGGACTGTGGATGAGCAGGGACTTGATTCTGGGTTCCACGGCGTGCCCCAGACTCTGACAGGAGGAAGATTTTCATATACATTTTACTAATTTTCTTTCATCTCTGACACTTCTATTATAAAAGGCAAATAGAAATATTAAAATATTTCCTCTAATTAATCCCCTTTTAAAGTGCATGGATTTTGTGCACCGGGCCACTAGTCTAATTTGTAATATCCCAACCAACAGACGTTCAGAATTCAGAATGATGTTACCAGTGTACTTGGTATGGTATGTGGCCGTTCATCTGCTCTTTAAACATCTGTTAAGTTCCTACCATATTCCAGGTATTATTCTAAAAACTGATACACATAATTGACCCCTTTTCATCAAGTCACTGATAACCCTTTAAATGCATTAGATTCACCAGAAATTATAAACCAGTATATGAATTCAATCAAAATGTAAAACAAGGGGAAGAAAACATAGCAGTAGAACTAAAGAAGGAGTGAGCAGTTTCATTGGGCAAGACTCAGGGAAGAATTCCCCTTAATTTGGGTAGGCATCTATTTTGGGTTTGGGATGATGGAGGAAAGAAAATTTACCAGGTCGACAAGAGTAGGAAAACCACTCTAGTTAGAGGGATGGGTAAATGCAAAGGCAGAGAAAAAGGTGACCCTGCATGTATACCTTGTTCAGGTAGAATATAAAGGGGCAAGGCATTTTAGGGGTGGAAAATCAGGGTGGATAGGCAGATGAGAAATAGCATGTCACAATGGGCCCCATGCTACAAAAGCCTGGATTTTATTTTGAAAACCATTACCCAGAGTCTTTGGGGAAACTAGTAATTATAGATATTTAGTATGTAAAATGTGATAGAGTTCTATAATTAAATAGTAAAAATTTTGGATGGTACAAGTTTCTTTATTGCAGAATTCTTCAGGTTTACTTCTGCTCCAAATATGAATGCATATGGACTCTCCAAGAAGGGCTTTCAGTATCACTTTTTTAAAGATATATTTGACTATTTATTTATTTGCTGAGTCTCTTTCTGATTCTCTGTCCTTTAGGAAACACTGATATAAATGCTGCATAGTCAGTGAAATGTTGAGGGCTAAAAGGAATGGGATTGCTGGTGATCAAGAATACGGTCTCCATCTAAGGCAGAGGAAATGGAGATAGGAAGCAAAGAATAGTTTCAGGAAATAATAGTTTATAGAATCATCTTTACCTAGTGACTTTGCATCATATATATTTCTTTAGATATGAATCTTGGGGGAGATGAGTTGCAACTTAGAAAACCACATTTATCTTGAAGATCAATGATAAAATTAACTCATTGTTAATTTGTGCTTTGTCAGCTTTTCTCCTACAAGAAATGGATTTATGGCCAAGAAAGCCTATCCCATATTATCTCCCCAAAAGTAGAGTATGAAGGGGACAAAAAGGAGGGTAAACATCCTTCCTATTCTCAGTGGGGAGGCCAGTGACAATAGGCTCCAGCCCTGGGATTCAGGCAAAGAGCAGAATCCCAGAACCAGCGGCCACTGAATCCAAAGAGCACGTCGCCGAACCTGAGAGGTTACCTGAGAGGCTTAGTGCCGACACACAGTCACCAGAGGCCACGAAGCCCAGAGTGGAGTGGGTTAGGGACAGGAGAGTAGGAGAGCTCCTGTAAACCCAGGAGCACACAAGTTGTATACAAAGGAGGATCAGGTGCACTTCCCTGGGCCAGAGATAATAAGCCAAAAAAAAAAGGGGGGCTTCACATTTCTTATGCAACATTCTTGAAAAAAAAAATGTGACTCTGCTGTTGGTGCACGTAAATTCCTGAAATTATCAAGGATAAGGAAAAGTTTTTGAGTATGAATTTAGAAGCAGTTATGAGGATAGAGGTAGAGAAGAAAAAAAAATCTAGCAGCAGATTTTGGCAATTCCCATAAAATGAACCCAAGCAAGTCACACCTCCTCCTCCACAAACTGCTCACCCTGTTAAGCCTTTTATTTCTATTTTAACCAAAAGTCTAGCCTAAAAAATTCATAAGTCTTATAAGACAGCCTGAGGTTTAGAAATGTATAGCTACTTTTTCTCTAATTTGCAGGGTTTATGAGAATCTTCCTAAACACATTGCAGACTTATCTGAACCAAGTGTCAGTCAGAAATTCTGGTCTAGAAGGCAGATGACACACACCAAGTATTTTGCTATTTTCTTCAGTGATTTTACACTTTTCCTGCTAACTGAATGGGTCTGTTTGATCTGAGGGCCTTATGGACACATGAGAAGCATCTCGCTTTTTCTTTCTTGCTCTTGGTCTATCTCTTGCCTGTTAGGATTATGGGGAATTTGAATTTAAATGAGAATTTTAAAAGTGGCTGAAGCTGATCGGAGCTGGAGTTATTCAGGGGAATGTCAGTACTGAATAAGTTCACCGGATCAAAGCCGTAGTCTGTTCCACGGGAGCTTTTGAAAACTATTTAGAATAAAACAAGTGGAGGAAAAATCTGCCTTGTGCCAGACAGCAGGCTGCTACTTAAACACACATCAAGGCAAAGCCGTAAAGCTTGCAGTAGGCCCAGATACCGAGCCAAGAGCCACAGCCCCATTTTGAGGTTTCTTTTTTTCATTATTATTCTTTCCTCCCCAAAAGGAATGAGGTCGCCAACCAAAAAATTGCACCTGATCTTCTCAGTTTCCCTTGAAGGTGCTTGCTTACCCAGTTTATGTTGTTGTCATCCATGGAAGCCGCACAGCGAAGCAGTATGGGATGAGAAGAGGGTTTTAGAATGAATTTAAGCTAGGAAAAAAATGTTTGATAACTGAGTTTTGTTTTCAACGATGAAGAAGGGAGCACAATAGAATGGAGTACCCAGAGCTTCTGTCACTATCTACTCTGCCCCTTTTATTTTATGCTATTTGTCAATTGTTTGCAAATGGTTTTCTCTGCCACAGAAACCTGGTGAGTCTTTTAGTCACCTGAAGAGCAGAGAATGCAAGAAAGTTATGGAGGTTGTTCTTCTCAGTGCCTTCCAGGTTAAAAGTAGACTATAAAACCCGATACATTCTCTTGTGCTGCAATGAAGGTTTTGGTAACTAAAATTAGTAGCTAGTCTGTATTGCAGTTGGGTAATTGGAATGAAGTCAGTGAAATGCAGAAGTCAGCTTGGTTTATATGTGGTTTCTACTCTCTACCCCACACCGTTGCCCCCAGTCATGATGAGTGCAAAATAGTAGAAGTAGAATTATAATCTTCGGGAAGAAAGAAAGAAAAAAACCACCTTAGTTCAGATGTTGCAGTAGCCTATTCAACCGTATTTGAAGGAATTTGAGAAGCGCAGACAGCCTTGGGGCTCTTAATTCAAGCTGCCTTGCACTGCCCACCTCCCTTGCTCATCTTAATGGCAGCCCTATCATTCCCAGACTGCTCCACATCCATTAATGCTTCTTTAATTAAGGTGTTGCCAGTATTATTACTGTAATCTCTTTTGCTTATTTTTAATATTCACAGTGACAGCTTTCAGCAATTCTGAGCTATTTCTCTGAGTCATCTGAATGAACTCCCCAGGTATAAATCATTATTTTGTTTTGTTAGTGCTTTGATTACAAAAATCACTAGACTGATCTGTTTTCCTGACACTATTATTCTTAATGTGCACTCTTTTAGGAACCCATATTGCATTATGAAAGAAATGCTTGTATTCTCATTCAATTAAATTCTTTGTCATTACCTTGACATATATACATTGTCATTAAAACAATCAATAACTATACATTCAGAGTGAATGGTGTACTAGTATGTCAGGTACTACACCAGTGATGGCGAACCTATGACACGCGTGTCAGAGGTGACACATGAACTCATTTTTGTGGTTGATTTTTCTTTGTTAAATGGCATTTAAATATATAAAATAAATATCAAAAATATAAGTCTTTGTTTTACTATGGTTGCAAATATCAAAAAATTTCTATATGTGACACAGCACCAGAATTAAGTTAGGGTTTTTCAAAATGCTGACACGCCAAGCTCAAAAGGTTCACCATCACTGTACTATACTATGCACTTCGCATACATTATTTTATTTAATCCTTATATGTATCAACTTCTTGTAAAAATCACAAGGAATTTCTTCAAGATCGCTCTACCTGAGTAAATGATAAGGGCAGGATTTGGAGTAGGCTAGAGGACTATGTTATAAATTATCTGGAGGGAATAATATCATCTTTGGATTTGGATAGGGTAAGACTCATGATAAAATAAATAACTTTTAACCTGGAAAATACTTTATTGCTATTCAAAATGTGATCTGCATATTGGCAGCATCAGCATCACCTCAGAATCTGTTAAAAATGTAATTCCTTGGGCCCTATCCATACCTACTGAACCATAATTTTATTACTATCTCGTTCAGTTCTCAGTCCAAACCTTGAGAACATAAAATTATTTATGGGAGTTGTCAAAGGATCAGTAAGCATTGTCTGTAGAATAAATATGTGTCTTGAGGATTTAATTTTGGTAAAAGTGCAAAGATAATTTTGAAGCATTTTAATACAAAGTTATATGTGAACAATTCTGGATCCAAATAAATATTTTATATTACTGTATACAGTTTCTCATATAACAGCTGCTAGAAGTAATTATGCAGAAAGACACAGGGAATTTTTTTAATTAAGAAGAATCTTCATATTTAAAAAAATAGGAAAAAATGGATATATTTCAAACTTCCATCTCGTGCTAAGATATCCTTTTCAACATCCCTGACAAATGGCCACTTAGTTTATGTTTGAGGATTGTTACGGAGAAGAACCTTATTTCTTATCAGACAGCTAATTTGTTTTTTTAGAACAATGTAATGTTTTAAAGTTCTTTTAATATTGAGTATAATTATACCCCATTACACTAATTTCAGCTTCCAGAGACAAGGAAAATGAGGATTCCAATGTCATATCATTTCTTCACATATTTGAAGACATGTCTTCTCTGACCTCTGTTATAATCAGCTCCTACAGCTTTGAGTCTTTGGACATAATTTCCAGGTCCTGAGAGTTTCCTTTATTTTAGGTTTTGTCCTTTAAAATATAGTACCCAAAAGACAACTCAATACCCAAAATGAAATCTTTGCCAAAGCCGGTAAAGGCGTCCTTGTTTGAGGTAATACATGTCTATGAAGGCAAACTAAGTAATAATGTGGAGTATTTCTTTTAAACGTAAAATCAACCAAATATGCAGATCTTCTCACTTTAACTGCTATAATGCTAGATTCTCAATATTTTCCCACTTGCTTAGTTGATTTCATTTTTTTCTAAACCCAAACACAGGGTTTTCTTTTTTAAAAAAAAAAAATCTCTATTATTGAAAATATTACAGATGGCCCCTTTTACTCCAATTGTTCCCCTCCACTCTGTACCCTCCCCCCCCCCGCCTTTACCACACTATTGTCTGTGTTGATGGGTTATGCATGTATGCATATAAATTCTTTGGTTAATCTCTTCTTACCTCCTACCCCATCCCCACCTTCCCTCTGAGATTCATCAGTTTTCTATGTCTCTATGTCTCTGCTTCCATGCTTCCCAGTCTCTATTGTGTTTATCAGTTTATTTTGTTCATTTGGGCAAATGACCTAAATAGTAGACACTTCTCCAAAGAGGACATACAGATGGCCAAGAGACATGAAAAAATGTTCAAAGTCACTAATCATCAGAGAGATGCAAATTAAAATGCCAATGAGCTATCAACCCTCACTTGTCACAAATCAACAAATGACAAGAGCTGGAGAAGATGTGGAGAAAGACAACCTAGTGCACTGCTGGTGGGAATGCAGACTGGTGCTGTCACTGTGGAAAACAGTATGAAGTTTCCTCAAAAATTAAAAATGAAACAGACACTTGACCCAGTAATCCCACTTCTAGGAATATATCCCAAGAAAACAAAAACACCAATCAGAAAGAATACATGCACCCTATATTCATAGCAGCATTATTTACAATAGCTAAGATTTGGAAACAGCCCATGTACCCACCAGCAGATGAGTGGATAGAAAGCTGTGGTACATTTATACCATGGAATAGTATGCAACAGTAAAAAAGAAGAATGTCTTACCCTTTGAGACAGTGTGGAGGGACCTGGAGAGTATTTTGCTGAGTGAAGTTAGCCAGTCAGAAAAAGACAAGTGTCTAACTCATATGTGGAATCTAATGAACAAAACAAACATCGGACTTTCTCTTTGCTCCTGCAGACTTCACCTAGTGTGGGTCTCTTATTTCAAAACTGACATATTAATTCCATTTTGATCCTGCCCTCATGTATTAGCTTTTCTAAACTTTTTGTTCCCTGCCAAAGGAAAATATAAACAAGATGACTTGCTATTAATGTATTTTTGTTAAACCCTTCCAGGAATTGACCACCAGAATTTGTTAGGGACAAAAGAGAAGATGACCAACCTGTGATTTTCTTACCATTTAGATACCAATCTTTTGGCACTGTACCAATTCTTCGGAACTCCTCAGAGATTACAAGTAATGGCTCTGTGATAACATCTGGAAATTACTTCATTATGCTGGAATAATCTAAGCTGGCAAAGAGAGATTATTTAAGTATCTCATCCATCTTTGGAAATAATTTCCTTTGTACCATCTGTAATCATTTTCAATCTGAAGATTATTCTTCTGTGAAGCCACAAAAAAATCACTGTAAACTTTGCTTTGATAATGTAATTTGTTAATATTGCATAACATGTCCTTTGCTTACATTCCCTTTGCTCCGAATATACATTACAGAGTGCTTTTAGCTATCCTTAACATTTTTGTACATCCCTTAACTTTTTCCTTCTTGACATTATTCACCTTGCTCTGTGCCATGTCTCTTTATTGATCCTTGGCCACAGTCTCCTTCTGTATACATCACTCATTCCTGAAGAACCTCTTCATCCAAGTACACTAAGATTACAAACTGGGGAGTTTAGTATGAACATTAAAAACAAGCCAAATATTCTTTAATTACTATAAAGATGGATCCTCACTCTACATCCTGGCACTTTAAGTCAACATATCCAAGATGGAAACAATTTTCTTTTACACCTTTACTACTTATTATCTTATCTAACCACTTGCCCAAGGCAGAAACCAAGCGCGTGATTTCCCTCACTCATTTTTCCCCTTGGTGCTCTACATTCATCCACTGAAGAAATCCTTCTACTTATCTCTTAGCAGTTCTCTCAAATTTATCTCTTTCCCTCTGTCATCTCTGCCACTGACTTAATGTAAGCCTATAGCATTCATTTTCATGGAATATTCCAATCATATCTTTGTTAATGTGTCCAATTCCAGATGAATTCGTCTATAAATTTTCCTCCATATTGCCAGTATGATAATTTCCTAACACATATATTAGATATGATATCTTCACTACTTAAAATCCATGCCTTGAATCTCTACCCACCTGACATCTTTGCAAAAATTTTATTCTCCTTTAAAATTTATGATAAATTTCTCCCACTTCTCTTATGTTTTTTTATGATTCAGAAAGACTGAATTTACTTTTCCTTCTTTTGAACCATCATTGGGCCATACAGATGCCTCAATTATACTACTCATTAAACTGTATGATAGGTATTTGTTTTTACTCCCATCTCCTGGCATAGGCCGTGTAATCATGGAAGGTAAGGATCATGGCTGTTCATATCTGAATCCACTCCCCATGCATACAGTGTGGTAGGCAGAATAATGGCCTGACAAAGCTATCCATGTCCTAATCCCCAGAACCCATGGATACTTTGTATTATTTAGCAAAGAGGAATTAAGTTTCCTAATTATCTGACCTTGAGAAAATGGAGATTATTGTTGTTTATCAGATGGGCCAAGGTAATCACAAGGGTCTTAAAAAGTGGAAGAGAGCCTGGCCGGCCAATGTGGTTGACTGTCAAGCCATGAACCAAGAAGTCACCGGTTCAATTCCTGTTCAGGGCCCATGCCTGGGTTGTGGGATTGATGTCCAGCAGGAGGCATACAAGATGTTTCTATCTCTCTCTCCCTCTCCCTTTCTTTCTCTCTAAAAATCAATTTTTTTTTAAGTGGAAAGGAGAGCAGAAGAGAAAGTCAGAGTGATGCCATGTGAGAAGGACTCAGCCTGTTCTTATTTTCTTGGAAGATGAATGAAAGAGGCACAAGTCCAGGAATACAGCTGGATTCTAGAAGCTGGAAAAGTCAAGAACATAGATTATTATCTATAGTTTCCAGAAATAATCATAGCCCTGCCCAAACCTTGATTTTAACCAGTGAGCCCTGTGTAGGATTATTGATCTCCAAAACTGTAAGATAATAAATTTGAGTTGTTTATACCACTGGGTCTGGGATCATTGTTAGCTAATAGGAAACTAATACACGTAGCACCTGCCACAGAGTCAGAGTTTGAGAAATGTTTATGGAATGACTACATTTCTTCCTAAAATCTCAGCTCACTAAACCTAATCATTGTAGAAGTAGAGTTAGTAATCTTCTCAGATTTCAAAGTATACTCTGATGTTTGTCTTAATGAAGACATGTATCCCAAAGTTAATACTGCTCTTCCACGCCCAACTCCTGCTAGAGAAACAATAATCACCCCCCGACACCAATTTCTCGGATGTTCCTAGAGGATGTTGATGATTACCTGGATCCCCTACCAATGCAGAGAATGGCGAACTATTCTTAATTAAAATTTGCTTTCTTTTAATCAGTGAGAACTTTGTAATAAAATAGATTCAAATTAAAACATATACTCTCCATCTCCTCAAGCTGGACAGTCTCTGCCTAATTGAAATAAATCTGGTACAGTTTTCAGTTCATCATCTTCTCTTATACATCTCCCCGCCCCCCGGCCCCTCCCCCCTCCCCATCATATGTTATCCCTGAAACCTGGGACAAGCATAGTAGCTTCAATTCACTAGGATTTTCCATTTGATCCACAAGAAAGGACCTAAGTGGTGGTAAATCTGGGAAGGTATTACCTTGTTTGTGCTCTCAGTCTATTCTCTGCTACACAAAAGAAAATAGGCTGGGAGATTGAATTCAAGCAGTAAGAAAGGAAAACCACTGACTATGTCTTGTTGCTAGTCTGAGACCCCCCGTTCCTTACCTGCTCTCTAGTCCTTGTGCGGCTCTGACTCCTAACCCTCTGTAGTCTTAATTTTGCGACTAGCCCAGGATCCTATATCCAAATATACTATTTAAATTGTTTTAAATTGGGCTTATGATCCTTGCAACTAAAAGAGTCCTGGCAAATATAATTGTCATCATATAAGACAGGATAATTAAATGAAAACAAATGATTCACAACATCTGGGTCACAACACCCAGAGAGTATCTGAAAATGACTCCACTACCAATGGTGGCGAAATAGCATGACCTCTACCTAAGCAAGGACTATTTTGTTGATTTTGAGAATGGCCTAGAGCAGCGGTTCACAACCTGTGGGTCGCGACCCCTTTGGGGGTCGAATGACCCTTTCACAGGGGTCGCCTAAGACCATCGGAAAACACACATACAGTTACATATTGTTTTTGTGATTAATCACTATGCTTTAATTATGTTCAACTTGTAACAATGAAATTGGGGGTCACCACAACATGAGGAAGTGTATTAAAGGGTCGTGGTATTAGGAAGGTTGAGAACCACTGGCCTAGAGGTTCTTCAGAGAAAGGTCATAAAATTAGCCTTCAACATTGGTTTTCAAAGGGTGGTCCTAGATCAGCAGTTCTACCTAAAAACATATTAGCAACAACATTCTCAGGGCCCACCCCAGACCTAGCTCATCAGAAATTTTGGGAGTGAGTTCAAGTACTCTGAGTTTGAACAAGCCTTCCAGAGGATTCTAATGCATTCTAAAGTTTGGGACTCACTATCTTACACGTTAACAATATCATTATTTTTTGTTGGTGGTGGGATTTTTTTGTTTTGTTTTGTTTTTGTGTTGTTGTTGTGTTGGGTTTTTTTGCATTTAGTTTTGTTTCAAATAATGATATATGATATATGAGGAATTTATGAAATATCAACCCACCTTATTGCAGAGCCATTCATTCTCCACCCAGAAGCCTGGAAAGGACTAACAGCATGAACTTCACAAGTAAGTTAGCAAATCAATTTCAGGTGGATTTTTTGCAGAAGTTGGGTAATTTTCAGCCTGAGAAAGTATATATTGTGTATGATAGCTCAAAAGCATTTTTTAGATTAAAGTACTACTAGTTTATTGAATATGCATATAAAACTTTTTAGTTAGAATAAGGAAAAACAGATATTTTAAGAGAGATTTCATATCAACTTTATGCTCTTTAAAAAAATCTCACTGCAGTTTTTTGCCCAGGTGGGGGACACTTATAATAAGAGGTATGTTAAGTGGGCGTCACACTTCCAAAGTTGCTAGGGAGAATAGTGTGTTTCCTTCAGGCTAGACTTAATTTATTTAGTCTTTCACTAACTTCATGGATGTATGACCTGCAGTGTAAAAGGAAAAAAGCTGATTATAGTAAGTGAAATGGACAAATATACCAGAATAAGAAATCCTGTTAAAATGTTGGATATTTTCCCAAAGACAAGCATTGCTATAATTATTATAATATACTACTTCTCTCATATGGCTGTGAAGAATAAAACAGCAACTTACCTACCTTTAATTAGCTGTATTTAGTATTTTTTATGGCCACTGAATATGGTACTCAGATTATCATATATTAGCATATAATTTGCATACACACCTCAAGGTATTTGCTTTTATTGCTATTACCTTTTGTGGCACCCTATTTCAGTAATGACTCTAATGGAATATAAAAAGAGATTTCTGACTCAATTCAGTTTACAATCTTGAGAGTCTTAGAATGGAAAATTCCATGTTTAACATGAAATGCTTCAAAAATATTTTTGTGCTTTCTTAATGTAGTCAATCTGCCTAGGTACCTATCTGGCAAATCCCTGATAGGTGCCCCAATGAAAGCATTTCCTTTCACTCTGAGCTCAATAAAGATATATTTTATAAGTAAGGCTTGGGGTATAAATTGCTTCATGTTTGCTTAAAAGAAAGTTGCACAACCAATTTAATGAATCTTACCAGCCTATCAGCAGATAAAGGCTCAGAGAAAGAAAAATAACAGCTGCAGCTAGAGAATCTGGAGAAAGGTCAGAGGTCAGTGCCTGCATCTGCATTCACTGGGAGACAGAGGGGAAAAATAAAGGGTCTCTCTTTGTTGCAAGTCAGCACTATTTTAGAAAGTGCAGATACCAACTTAATTACCAATGTTCCCTTTTGCTCTGGGGTGCTTTGGCGGACTATAAATCAATACTTAAGGTCACATTGCTAAAAGCATGAAAAAAATCAGCCTTTCTCATGCTTGGTAGCATTGTTTTGTGCTTCTTCCTCTGCGTTACTAGAGTTCGATATCAGATGGAAACAGAGGACTGAAGTCATTACAAAGGGAACCAGAATTTTGAAAACTGATGTGCAAAGTAGGCCTTCTGAACTCCAGGCAACCCTTTCCCTGTGTCAAATCTGTCATTACTTGATTGCTTGCTGTTGATTAGATTATTTTTAACCCTTCTACACAATTCTTAAGCCTAATTGCATAAATAAATTTTACTGTGAATTATGTGCCAATTTGGAAAAAAGCTAACATTTTCTTAATTCAAAAATAATTTCAATTATGTGTTTTGGGCTGCTTATACATTTTTATTCATCTTTCTGTCAAGATGCTTTATAAATTCCTACATCTGATTTTTGATAAGTTGGAGAATGTTATTCAGTTTGTTTAAGATGGGGGCTAATCTTTTTATTGACAACTGTCTTTTTTTAACCCAGAGAGACTACAATACTTGGAAGAGAAAACATGATATTTGTACATAATATGTAAAATAAAAAAATTATTTCAAGGTAAGTCAGTCTTAAAATAATTCACTTTGTTGGTCCAAAAATGTAAAAATTAAAAAAAAAAATCCCTCTTTGATTTGTATGCATTAAAAAAATTCTATCTGAGATGTAGCTAAGGCTTGTTTCCTAGGGCAGTCTGATCGTATTTGCAGGGGATGGCCACATCATGATTTTGGCCATTCCAATAACCAAAGCTGCAGATCAACCATGCAGCCGGGTGATTTGGCTATTAAGACAAACAAAATAACTGCACTGATTTTGCTGGGAGGAAAATGAACCACATAATAGATGTAACATCTCTAAATATTGCAACTTTATAGCTTGGTCCATACATTTAGAGTCTCTATAATAGTTTCTCTTTCAATGTGCATTATATGCCTTAAATATTTTTATGTAAGTAGGCAAGGTGCAGATTATAGATATATGAAAATAATATCAATAATTACTGAAAACCAACCCCATTTCTCTATGGTTTTTCTCAGTTAAAAAAAAATCTGATTTTTTTTTCAGAGCTGTTTAATTTGGTCCAACTTTCAATTTAACTTATACCATCCAGACTGGTCCTTGTGGAAGTTTCTTCTAAAGATCTCCAATTTAAAGAGTTCCACAGTATGTATAAATTTTATCTGATCATTATATCATTGAACCATACAATTTTGAGCAGGAATAGCCCTTAAAATTTATCTGGTTCAACCTCCTTTTGTAACTAGTGAAAAAAGAAAGAGGTCATCTCATTTTGCTGTGAGGACTCAGCTGAAAAGAATGCTGCAATTTAGTAAGTAGTTCGTTTGCAGGGAAATTTTTCAATAAGAGGCACTAGAGTGTGTAGGGTGTAGGATGGCAACTGTTTACTTATCTGATTATCTCTACAAAGAGTCCCAATGATAATGCAAATTCTGTACCTTTCCCAGAGTGAACAAAAGGAGAGTTAGTTTAAAGTGAAATGGTAGCATATGCTGTAATCGCAGCTTTTATTTTCCCTGACTTCACCATCAGAAAAAATGTGAAATTGAAAGTAGTGTTTCATTTGCTATTTATTCTCTCATGAAAATGGGAAATAGATGGAAAAGGCTGTTCATTCAGTTGCCACAGAGAATTCTCCAGAATGAGCACACATATTATTATAACTGCTCAGATTATAAAACCCAAGTCATAATTGAAGGTAGTGTCTACCCTAAATACTGAGGGCAATCTGCCCCTGGCATCTAGCTACCCATCCTGCCTTCAGGGATCCATTGAGCATATGCACATTCCATCAGCCAGAGTCTGCCAGCGTATAATTTCTCTCTAGGGTTTCGCCATTACCCGATTTGAATGCTGAGAAGATGCTCATAATTGCTTATTATGACATTAGACAAGAGAATTCAAGTCCCATTTGATTGTAATGAGTTTGTGGAGCACATACAGAATTGAACTTAAGGCATCTATATTGAAACAGAATTACACTTGAATAGTTGAGCATGAGGCTTGGACCTTGTTTATTTAAATTTTATTCTATTACTTTCTCTAGTCTATTGATAGACACAAAAATAATACAAATTTAAACATTTTTAGCAGTGATACTCAAACTTCTTTCCCAACTGGAATTTATTTTTACAGATCACCTCTGAAACAATTCAGACCTACTGTCTCCATGTTGCAGATAAGCAAATTAAATGGTAAAGATGATAACAAATATTTCTTTAAAATGATGTACAGAGTAAATTGGCATGATCACTCAATTTTACATGTAGCATAAAACTTAATAAAACAGTGGTTCTCAACCTTCTGGCCCTTTAAATACAGTTCCTCATGTTGTGACCCAACCACAAAATTGTTTTCATTGCTACTTCATAACTGTAATGTTGCTACTGTTATGAATCGTAATGTAAATATCTGATATGCGGGATGGTCTTAGGTGACCCCTGTGAAAGGGTCGTTCGACCGCCGAAGGGGTCGCGACCCACAGGTTGAGAACCGCTGTAATAGAAGACAGTAAATATTTGTGTCATGAGCAGGTATATGCATTGAAAACACCTATTTAAAATTAAATGAAACACCTCTGTGGTTATTGGAGAATGAAAAGTGTTTACGAAATTATCAGTAAACAGCCTCTACCTTCTTTTTATAGGAAGGAAAGTTTAAAAAGCCCTATTAAGATAACGCAGACCATGGGCTACAGGAAAAGGAGCAAAAAGTGAAACAGGATTGCATTAGATCTCTACGTAAAAAACCTAGGAGCCATTTGAAGTGCTTAAGATTTCATAATGCTGCGCTTTGATAGAGCATCAGCACTTCCAATTTACTCACGATAGTAACCAAATGGTTGAAGGAAGGAAACAACAGTGAATTGGATTCCAATGGAAGCACACTGAGACCCCAGGACTTTCTGTTCAAAAAGAAAGCTGAAACGACCCAAAATGTGGAGGCTCATGGGTAGGTGTTGCAGGGAAACTAGCAATGCACAGGTGCATTTGTCATCTAAAAGTATACAGGCTGATATAGTATTAATTGCTTGCCCAATAGAATGAGTTTGTTTTGTGTGTGTGTGTTTGTTTTTTTTCATTATAACTTTCAAAATGCTATTGTGGCTGTTCTGAAATAGCACTAAATTCTGTTATTCTCAAGCTGGCTCTGTTATTAAATAAATATTTAATTGCCAGAAAAGCTGTGAATTGAAGTTCTTTCTTTTTTTTTGAAGGACCTCTAACACACACTTTTTAAATAATATGAAATATGTGTTTATCTCTCCTACAAACTTAAGCAGGTCATTTCACTCTTAAATGGGACATTTAAGTTTAAAGTAACTGTACCAGAAATGGGATGAAGTTCTAGTTGTTATCACCAATTTACTGGTGACCTTTGGCAAATGGTTAAATCTCTTAATTTGATTTGATTCACTCGTGTATTAAGGACCCAGCTTTCAAGGCCAACAAAATGTGTACTAATGTGCTTCATGTAACTAGGCTAGCAATGTGAGGTGGAACATAATGCAAAGTTATTTATGTGTTATATCCTAGTTTTAAAACAACAACAACAACAATTCAGACCAACCAGCATCAAGTCAATTGTATATTGAATACCAGCTATTTGACAGGCACCAAGATAAACTGTTAGAAATACAAAGATGAATTAATGGAGCTGCCATATGGTAGTTCAAAACTATATGAAGGAACTGTCCACTTCCTCACTCCCAACAAATTACATGGTACCTGCAATACCCACTTCACAAAGCTCTTTTAAATGCACAGAAACTGGATTGAATTCTGTTTTCTCCACTTATCAGTCATGAACTTTGCAATTCAATGAACATCTCTTCAATCTCTGTATTTTCACCAGTGCAATAGGGATAATATCAATATGTAGCTTACATTGTTACTATGAGGCTTAAATGCCATAATTCAAATCAAATAATTAATGCCACACCTTGACAATAAGCACTGAATAAATGTTAAGTATTAATTATTACTATAAGAAAAGATATAAGTGTAAGAATGTTTACATAATGTAATGAGTTATATCTAAAATGCCTTAATAATGATATAAAGGGATTTATATAATATTGTTATAAGATAATGAAAATTGCTATGGACTGAATTGTGTGCCCCCTCTCCCAAATTCATATGTTGAAGACTTAATCATCAATACTTCAGAATGTGACTATATTTGGAGAAAGGGTCTTTAAAGAGGTATTTTAGGTTAGATGGGGTGATGTGTGGGTCCTAATCTAATCTGACTGGTGTCCTTAGAAGAAATTAGGACACACAAAGAGACCCCAGAGATGTGCTTGCCCAGCAAAAAGAGCAGGTGAGGACAAAGGGAGAGGGTGGCCATCTGTAAGCCAAGAAGAGAGGCCTCAGGAGAAATCAACCTGCCAACACCTTGATCTCTTGAACTTGCTTGGACTGTCAGCCTCCAGAACTGTAAAAAAGTAAATTTCTGTTGTTTAAGCCACACAGTTTGTGGTATTTTATTATGGTAGCCAGAGTAAACAAAAAAGGAAGTATGTTAAATAACATAAATTTTCACATGACAATAATTAAGATACACACATACACACATGTTGTCTTAACTATATTAGCTTCTGAGTATGTGCTTTTTAAAATTAGTTTTTGTAATAAAAGTAATATCTGTACAGATTAAGAATGTTAAAACAACTAATGAGTATAAAATAAAAGGTAGTTTTCTTGCCTGGCTTGTATAACTCAGTGGTTGAGCTTTTGACCCATGAACCAAGAGCTGACCAGTAGAATTCCTGGTCAGGGCAAATGCCCGGGTTGTAGGCTCAATCCCCAGTGGGGGGTATTCAGAAGGCAGCTATTGATGTTTCTCTCTCATTGATGTTTCTATCTCTCTATCCCTCTCTCTAAAAAAAAAAAATCAAGAAAAACATATTTTTTTAAAAGGTAGCTTTCCCTTTTTACTTCTATTTGAAATAGATAGGCCAAATAAATATATTTACAATATATACTATACATATACATTCAATATATATTAATTTTGTATACTTTTAATATTTTTAATTCTTGAGATCATTACTGTCACTAGAACATAAATTATGTAAAAATATTGATAAACATAATTAGTGATTTTGCTAAGATTAATATAAAAAATAAATATATAATACACTGTGTATATTGTCTTTATTTTATTAGTCATCCTAATATCATCATACTGTATCAGAACACACAGATATGCACAATAATACAATTTAATTATTTTTACTATTTTTTAACTCATTGATATAAAAACCATGCTTTTACATATATGTTTAGATTTTGCCAACAAAATGTCACATTTCTCACATGAGGAAAACATATTATTTTTACAAGTTTGTAAAATTGATTTATGATTTATATACTTTTAGCTATATGTATGTGGGTTTCCATTTGTAATCTTGTCCAAAGCCCTGCAAATATTAGGACAGGTTTGGTTATTTAAATTTCCTAAGTAAGGGAGTAGCATGATCAATAAACTCCCTTATGAAAGGATAAAGGAGCAAAGTCAAATACATAGGAAAACATAGAGAGGATGAGAGACCATTAGCAAACTACCACAGAGACCTGTTTCATAATAGGACAGGAACTTCAAGAAAGTCATTCAGCATATCAGGGCTCTAGGTTCTACCAACTGTGTGCCCCCGTGTAGGTGCTTTGAGAAGAACCATCAGTTAAATGAAAATAGACCTACTAAGTGTAGATTGAAACTGTAAAATAATCACCAAGTATCCATGCATTCCTTGGACATAGTTTTAATTTAAAACAACTCAAATTACTAACAGCCAGTATTTGATAATGAGCCAAACATAATGTTTTCTGAATTTCCCTCAGATTTCACTAGATATGCGTATAATTACCAGGTCTCACTTCATGTTAGTATACCATTCTTTGTCAGAATAATATGCTGGCGAGGTGATTCTTCTGTTCAGTACAATGTATCAAAATTTGACTATCTGAGATTGCTGGTGGCAAAAACCTTATATATACCCACAAGTTACTATTTTGCTCAATTTATATCTGTCCAAAATAGGCATGTGTAGCTCTTTTGATGTCCATGTTACCATGAGACCAAACCCTATTATATATATAAGATAGCCCTTTTTATGGTAAAGGGTCATATCTTTTGCGGGGAGTTGCTATCTCTCCATTAGATGAGCTGGAAATTTAAAATGAGCATTTACCCTCTATGAGGGTTATAAGATTTAGGAACAAAAATATTATATGAAACATAGTGTCGAAAATATTTGTTGTTTATTTAAAATTCAAGTTTTTTTTTTTGCCATTTTCTTTTTTTTTTTAATTAAATCTTTATTGTTCAGATTATTACATTTGTTCCTTTTTTTCCCCCCCCCATAACTCCCCTCCTCCCAGTTCCCGCCCCACCCTCCGCCCTCACTCCCCACCCACTGTCCTCATCCATAGGTGCACAATTTTTGTCCAGTCTCTTCCCGCATCTCCCACACCCCTTTCCCCCCCAAGAATAGTCAGTCCATTCCCTTTCTATGTCCCTGATTCTATTATAATCAACAGTTCATTCTGTTCATCAGATTATTTATTCACTTGATTCTTAGATTCACTTGTTGATAGATGCATATTTGTTGTTCATAATTTGTATCTTTACCTTTTTCTTCCTCTTCCTCTTCTTAAAGGATACCTTTCAGCATTTCATATAATCCTGGTTTGGTGGTGATGAACTCCTTTAGCTTTTCCTTATCTGTGAAGCTCTTTATCTGACCTTCAATTCTGAATGATAGCTTTGCTGGATAAAGTAATCTTGGTTGTAGGTTCTTGGTATTCATCACTTTGAATATTTCTTGCCACTCCCTTCTGGCCTGCAAAGTTTCTGTTGAGAAATCAGCTGACAGTCGTATGGGTATTCCCTTGTAGGTAACTGAGTTACTTTCTCTTGCTGTTTTTAAGATTCTCTCTTTATCTTTTGCTCTTGGCATTTTAATGATGATGTGTCTTGGTGTGGTCCTCTTTGGATTCCTTTTGTTTGGGGTTCTCCGCGCTTCTTGGACCTGTAAGTCCATTTCTTTCACCAGGTGGGGGAAGTTTTCTGTCATTATTTCTTCAAATAGGTTTTCAATATCTTGCTCTCTCTCATCTTCCAGCACCCCTATAATTCTGATGTTGGTACGCTTGAAGCTGTCCCAGAGGCTCCTTACACTATCCTCGCATTTTTGGATTCTTTTTTCATTTTGCTTTTCCCGTTGGATGTTTTTTGCTTCCTCGCAATTCAAATCATTGACTTGATTCTTGCGCTCCTCTGGTTTGCTGTCGGGCGTCTGTTTAATATTCGTTATTTCAGACCGTGTGTGCTTAATTTCTAGTTGGTTCCCCAATATAAGATCGAGGGTCTTATTAGTTTTCGTGTAGATCTCATTAAGTCTATCGGCAGCTTCTAAACAGTTCTTGAGAGACCTTAAAAGTGTGGTTCTGAACTCTATTTCTTCCATTGACAATTTTGTCCTGTTTCTTTGTCTCCGCATTTTGTTATGCTTCCTTGGTGCACCCCCTAGTGGTCTTTGTTCGCAGTCTTATAGATAAATCTTGATTGTTGTAGCTAATTCCAGGGAGGGTTTGACCTCCAGGCCAAGTGGCTATGAGAATCAGCTGTGTCAGCAGTGAGAGAACTTCTGTCCTCTGGGAGGTGCTAATCTAGCCTTTGCCTGAGGCTACCCGGCAAATGCCTCTGTGCAGGGCTTGGGCGGGGCGGGTCGAACAGGATCAACAGGGTGGGCCGGAGAGAGCAGTTATGGCGGCTCTCAGTCCTGTCCCCAGGGGCTCTGACTCTCTGAGTCCCAGCACCCGCTGCAAGGCTCGGAGAGAAAGCTGCACTCGCTCTGACCGAAGCCAGACAGTCCGCTTCTCCCGTTTGAGCCTGGGTCCCTAAAGACTCGCCTGTATCTGGAGCTCAGAGTCTGTGACTCCCTCCCGATTGAAAACAACAACCGCGCCCTCCGCCGCCAGCCCGCTCCGCGCACTCCGCACCTCAGAATTTGACTTAAGCACTGCGCCTCCTCTGAGTGTCGGTATGCGTTTCTCTTTCCTCCTAGTTGTAGGACTTCCACTCAGCCAGCGTTCCTGTGGTTCTGGGTGATGTCCGTTCCGTGTTTTAGTTTCACTTTTGAAGTAGTTGTTCAAAGCAGCAAACTCCGGCGTTAACCTATGCCGCCATCTTGGTTCTCTAAAATTCAAGTTTAACTACCGATGGTGTTCACATCTGGACCTTCTATGAACTTGAATACAGACGATATTCTTCAAATGTTACTTCTTTAAATCAGATGCTTGGTCACCTATCATCTGTCTGATAAACTGATTCTTCAAAGACAGTGCCTCTATTTCCATTATATTTTTGTATCCCCAATGTTAACCCAGTGTCAGGACTTAGTACATACATAGCAAATGTTTCTTGCATGAATGAATGAATGAATGAATGAATGAATGAATGCGTAAGAGAAGGTTACTAGAGGACAGAGTAATGGAAAAGGGGAGAAGAGAAGGTCAACAAAGTGCTAACAGTCACTGCAGATCTTTGGCAGAGCAGAGTAATGGAACTGGTGAGTCATGGCCCAGAGGAGTAGCTTCTCTCCTGCCGCACCTCCAAATTCTCTAGAAAGCTTTTATAAAAATACCAACATTTGGGCTCTACCAATTGCATGAAATCTCTAGAGGTATGGGCCTGGCATAATATTTTTTAAAAGCTCCCCCAGGTATTTCTAAAGTGCAGCCAGGGTTTAGAATTACTAACATAGGGCCTCTTGAGGCCTGCAAAAACCCTGCAGTGAAAGGAATCTGGAAAAGTCAAACTATACAATTAAAAGATGTTGAATGGTGGTGTGATTCTAACACCCTTCTCTAATAACCTCACTTGGGTGAGTTTCTTACTTTTATGTTTGTTCCTGCTGCTACTTCTGATACATAATTATCCTCCCAATTATGTGAGTTCTTAGCTAATTTTTAGAGAGACCCTGGGAGTCAGATGAATGTTGTGACTGAATGTCCCTACTTAGTATATGGTATGCTGAATCTGTCTTCAAATCATTGTTTGGAAAAATAAATAGCATCCAAGGCCAGGTAAAGAAAATAGTTAACGTTAGCAATTTTGTTAACATGTCTAGGAAACAGACTTGCTCCTGGCAGGCTAAATAAATGTGCGCCACACATGACCTTCAAAATCATTGATCTTAGAGGTTATAAACAATACCCAACTGACCCATTGGTCTGTGTCCTCGGATTAAGAGATCCTGCCATGTATATTCCCTGTTGTAGTGCAATCCTGCCAATAAGGGAGACTACTTTAAAAATATATATATTGAACCAGTTCATATGTGATCATTAATCACAGGCTCTCCCTAGGACTACCATCATAAATACTGCATCTGCATAAAATCCCCTGCTGAAATTACCTTGCTATATTTTCATCCTTCTATGAAAAAGCAGACACATTTGGAGGAAAGAGGAAATAAAAAGTCACAGAGAGAGGAAACAAAGAAAAGAAAATGTGCTGCCTTTAAATTTTATTTTAAATTATTTTAATTTTTAAAAATTATATTTAAATTATTTTAAATGTTATTCACAATTATTTAAAACTAGAGGCCTGGTGCATGAAATTCGTGCATGAGAGAGGGGTCCCTTAGCCAGGCCTGCACCCTCTAGCAATCTGGGACCCCTCAGGAGATGTCCGACTGCTGGTTTAGGCCCAATCCTGCCTGCCTGTTGGATTGCCCCTAACTGCTCACCTGCCTGCCTGATCACCCCTAACCGCTTCTGCCTGTCTGTCTGCCTGATTGCCCCTAACTGCTCACCTGCCTGACTGATCACCCCTAACCGCTTCTGCCTTGGCCCCTGCTGCCGCGGCTTCATCTAGAAGGATTTCTGGAATGATATCTGGAAGGTAGTTTGGCTGTTTGGTCTTATTAGCATATTATGCTTTTATTATTATGGATTGCTTATAAATGGACTAACACTTTATCTCATAGAAACATTTGATGGTGATATTAAACATGATACTTTAACTTAATTTTTTTTATATTTTAGCATTTCTCTGTTACCACCTATGCTTTCATAGGGAAATGCCATGTTTTGTGATGCTGGAAACTTATACAAAACATTCAGTGCAGGGTCTAGGAGGGGCTCAGAAGCGGAAGCTTCATTAACATCATGGTAAATTTGCTCTGTTCATCAGTGTTACTTATATTTGGAAATGTAAACAATATTTCTTTCCTCCTGTTTATTGTTTTTAAAATGACATCAATTATTTAGGAATATAAAATTTCAATAGTACAGAGTTGCAAAAATAAAAATTGAAAGGCCTTTTTCATTGCCTTTCATGTTAGTCTCCAGAGGTTATTGCTTTTAGTATTTAACATGTGAAATGTACTGATTTTTAAGTGCTTTCACATAGTTATTTAAAGTTTATTTTCTTCCTAGGCTCTCACATATATGTTATTTTTTAAGTGTTCAGATAAGTACATGTATGCTGTCAACCACTGATTATCAAAGGCTGTCATTTTAATTTGTGGGTTCCCTTAATTATCTTCTCCTTTAAATGTGCACTTGATTTGGGAAAGTAAGGTCTATTAATTCTACTAAATGATAAAATGGGCAACTCAAGAGTCACAGTTAGGTTTGAATCTCTACTCAGCAATTTAATAATTATATAACTTAATTATTGGCTATTAATAATAACTATTTTGAATTCTCCTTAACTGCTAAAAATTTTTGAAGTCATCTGTTCAAAATCTGGATGATAATGCTAACCAGCTAAGGGGCTTTGCAAGGATTAAATGAGATGGTACATGCAAGCCACTCAGCATGTCCTGAAACCTCACATATACAATAAATATGAAAAATCCTTACCTCCACAGGGAAGATTATAAAAAATTAAATATGATTTTCACTACTTACTAGTAACTGGATAGAGGCTTTTTAGGGAAGAGTTTAAAATCACTGACTACGGTGAAATGCAGAGTGCCCGCTGGAAAATGATCTTCCAAGTAACCTCCATGTACATCAGCTTGCATGCTTTTTCAAGACCACAGAAAGGAGAGGCTCATAGACTTCGCTATTTAATCAGTGTAAAACACACAGTAAGAGCAAGGGGAAGAAAGTGGGTGCTAATAACCTCAGGGTAGTATACAAGTGAGACCGAAGGGCCATCTACCTGGGTATGCAATGTTCGTATCTCCTGCCTCTCTACCACATCAGCCTTCCCTGTGGATGTAGCTGAAGGAGTAGAGCACAGATTTGAGCCAAGGGGCTCAGTGAATGAAAGATTCCTTCAGCCAAAATATACTTGCACTTTCCAAAAGACACAGAGCAGGCCCATCTGGCCAATGGCTGTACCTTGCCAATTAGCCCGATGAGCAGCTATAATTTATCTGTACTTCTCAGGCACTTGGGGTCAGAATGAGTGTCACCCACGGGTGGCTGATTTAAGACCTCATGCATATTTATTGCTATCTTGGTCCTTCCATCCCTTCCTGTCCATCCGCAGCACACATAGTCTTACTTTCTTTATCTATGTCCAACATATTTTCCAAGTGGCATTTTTTCCCTTAGTTACTTATTGAGACTCCTTATTTGCTTCTCTTATTTTCTACAGAAAAACATTGAAGATTCTTAAATCGTAGAGAAGTTCTCATTATGCAAGTTTTATGCTCATTATTGTGGAGTGGAGTTGTTATAACTCTGTTCTCAAACCAGTTCATTTGGCTTCAAATCCCAGACTCACCACTTACTAGCTGTGTAGATGTGGGTGAGTTACTTACTCTTTCTGTGTTTCATTTTCCTTCTTTCATGATATTAATAGTACCTACCTGGTAAGGTTGCTGTATTGATTGAATTATTCAACTAAAGAACAGTGTCTGGCACTTAGTACAGACTCAAAGAGTGTGAGCTCTTATGATTTCTAGCCCTTTGGGCAGAGTGCTCTTGGCTGGAAGTCTGATCGGAGGGAACTGAGAGGAGATGTCATTGTGTTTATGAGGGAGAACATAAGTCTTTCCATTTACAGAGAGGTTGCAACTTACAAAGAATGTGCAAGTCAGTGATCATTTTAATATTTCAAAACAACTCTAAGAATAGGTACTATGACCTCCATTTCTCAGACCATGAACCTGAAGCTCAGGGGGTAAATAGATTACTCAGAGGCACACATTTACTGTGTGGCAGGTCATGACTTGCATCCATGCCTTCCAAGTCTGCTTTCAGCACTCTCTCCAGCTCAGTCTAGCTGCTGTATCCAAGGGGCTGCCTATAATATCCCTGGACTGAGAAATAAAGGGCTTCCCTTCCCACGACCTCCTTGCTCAACACACTTACACTAATGTGTGAAAACTCTTTATACAGTCAAAGAAAGGCTTTAAAATGCTTTTCCCAAACTCATAGTGATTAATCTACATTATTGCATAAACTCCTTGTAGCTACTCATCTATAATCATGCCCGGGGATAAAGTGTTAATAGATGAGAGAGTTTGGGAGGTTAGAAGAGTAGAGAAGATGGGTTTCAGAAAGGGTAGGCTGATTTTATCATTTGGCCAAGGATTGCTATCAAAAATTTATGTAAACAATTGTCATTTGCCTTATTTTTAGGTGCATTGTCATATTTACCACTTTATTGTAATTCAATCTCTTTATTCAAAGAAGTAGTTTAACAATATAAACAAAATCAGGCACAAAGAAGAAAATATTTATGTATCTCTCTAATCCATTTGCACAAATAGAAGTGTAGGCCTGAGAAAACCCTAAGAGTACACCTTGTCTCTCTCCTTGCCCTCTGTGGAGGTATTGTATTGAGTCAATTGTCAGCAACTGCAATTAGGTGGGGAAATACATTAATATAAAGAAATGCTGAGCAAGTACAAAAAAAGTGGAAGGAAATAAAGTAATGGTTGACAGAGAACAGAATCCTACTGCCTGGGCTCCACCCCCCATCTCCCCCCACACACAAAGAACGAAGTGAAATTAAACTAGCTGCCAAGCCGTACTCCCATTCTTTCACATTTGAACAACTTGGAAAATGGCCCCATATTGGGAGGATTGTCTTTACTTACAGAGCACATTCTTCCAAATACCCTGGTGGATACAAGGATTATTTATTTTCAAAGTTCAAATAGTTGAACACACCCTAACAGATGGAGCCCCACATTAACTGTGATCCTGGGCCATCCACACATCATACGATGTCGATATGAGGAAGTAAGATGGAATTTCTCCCCCGAAAGGGTAAAGCCTTTACAATTAAATCAGTTATGTCAAATGGGGGTGAGGGGGTGGACACTTTAATTTGTAGCAAACTGGACCACTTTTTTTAGTCACAAAAAGCTTCCTGAGGATTCTGTGAGGAACAACCCCCAGAGGACCTCTGCTGTGGGAAAGTGGTCTAGGTGAGGCCCACACTGACTCAGGGAGTTTGGGGCCTATTCCTGGGTCTTGTAAAGGAATAAGAATTTAGGAACTTTTATAGATGTTTCTCAGCTTCCAGGAACTCTCTGCCCTTCAAATATTTTTTATGTACATCCCTAGTCCTGAATTGCTGAGCAAGCTTTATGTCTTCCTCTCTCTTTTGTCAACACAGGTAAACCTCTAACCCAGTGGTTCTCAACCTTCCTAATGCCATGACCCTTTAATACAGTTCCTCATGTTGTGGTGACCCCCAACCATAAAATTATTTTCGTTGCTACTTCATAACTGTAACTTTGCTACTGTTATGAATCGTAATGTAAATATCTGATATGCAGGATGTATTTTCATTGTTACAAATTGAACATAATTAAAGCATAGTGATTAATCACAAAAACAATATGTAATTATATATGTGTTTTCCGATGGTCTTAGGTGACCCCTGTGAAAGAGTCGTTCGACCCCCAAAGGGATCGCGACCCACAGGTTGAGAACCACTGCTCTAACCTAAAACAATCATGATTTTTTTCTTAGTACTTTATGTTACAGTGCTGTATACACATATCAGTAAGGCTTCAGTAAGAGAAACAAAACTAGTAAAAGGTATTTATTGTGAGGAATTGGCTTATGCAATTGTGAGGTTTGCTAGGTATGTCTGATATCCACAGGGCATGCTGATCAGAAAGGCAGGCTGTGACTCTTGGGCATGCGCAGAAGTTAAAATTCCACAGAATTTCTTCTTTAGGGAAACCCCAGTTCTGCTTTTAAGGCCTATACTGGTTGAATCTGGCCTGCCAGATGAGCTCCCTTACAATCACTCAGTGTGGACTTTAAACACATTATCAAGGACCCTGACAACAACACACAGAGTAGTCTTTAGTTGAATAACTGGCCAACTATAGCCTATCCAAGCGGACACCTCAAATAGACCATCACAAGATATATGTACCAGGCACTGTTCTAAGGACTTCATTACGTTAACTCACTTATTAGCCTCACAACAACCCAATGAGGAAACTGAAGCACAAGAGTAGTGGCGATTGTTCAAGATATTATAACACGTAAATACTGAAACTGCATTCGAGCCCAGGTGGTCTGTTTCCAGAGATTGCATCAACCATGACTTTACTAATTTTCTTCAGATTTAATCTTCCCAGGTTCTTTTAACAAGATTGTCTAGAATATTCAATGTTGTTTATCAAAGGCAAATTGCTTTTCCTATGAAAATTTCTTTTATCATACTCCAGGATACGTTCCAATCTGTTTGCCATGATGTTTTCCTTTAGGGTTGTAATTAGCCTCATAATAATACATAATTTCTCTATCTAGTAATAAGTAATTTTTAAACCCTCATTGACAGCAACTGTGTTTATAATATAAAGAAATATGTTTTTATTTCTTTATTGCAAATTGCCATTTTTTTTCCATAGGTGGGACCACAAAGGCTCAATTAAGCTAAAGATCATCTTAAACTGACAGACCTAAAGGCAGAGCTAGAAATGTTACTTCATGTGGTCAAGGAGAAATAATTCTATGATCAAGTTTCTGTTTGTTGCTTGGGAATGGAAATAGGCAGTGGAAAGAATATGACTTTAGGAAGAAAAAAAGGCAACTAGGACCCAGGTTCACAAATGATCTGGAAATTATTTGGGAACTTAATCATTTCATATAGGATTTTTTTTTTTTTGTCCATGAGTAATTGCTCGGGAGAAGAAAAATATTTCACTTGTGTCAAGACTCAGCAGTGGTTTGAGGAAAATGTTGACGGCCACACTTGGCATGTTTTTCCAAGCTGTCAAGGGTGTGAGGAGATGGGCTGTACCTGCCCGTCCTGCTGACCTTCACAAGCCCACAAGGAAAAGACCTGAACCGGCAGGTGTGAGCACTCCTGAATATGTTATCCAACCAGAGGGAACTGCTTTTACAATGTTTCCAAGTTGGCTTCTGTTTAAAATCACAGCAACATCCCAGCTGCCTGGCCCTGGGGTGCACACACCACTGAGGAGGCTTGTTTGCGAGATGTCACCCCACAACCTGTCACTTAGAAGACTTGTCACCGCCTCCATCCCCCATTGAACCCTCACTGAGGTGCAGTTCATGCTCCAGATTGCCGCTTAGGAGACTGAAGGATAAAATAAGGCCGCCACGGGAAGGCACAGGTTGTTACTTACAAAATTTCCACCAGCAGATCGCCTCTTGCTTGCTTGTTTTCTGTTTCTTTCAAAATTATTTCATATTATTAAATGTTTTAAATGGATAAATATAAAGTAGCAGTTAGCCTTATACCTACCACTGAGATTAAATAGATGCTAATATGTTTTTATTTCTTTATTGTAAATTGCCATTTTTTTTCTATTGGTTTTATTTTCTTTCTATTTATAGGATTTCTGTATCAATTCCAGGTAGTAATCCCTGGTTGTTTGTTTGTTTGTTCATATGTATTGCAATATTTATTCCCATTTGTACTTTACTTATTTTTGCCAAACAGAATTTTAAAATTTGAATGTAATCAAATGTACCAATCTTTACTTTTATACATTGTACTAGTCAATGTTTCTTTAGGAAATTTCCTCAAATCAGATGTAATAGGAGATCTTGTTGTGGTGTATATATATATATATATATATATATATATATATATATATATATATATATTATTGATTTTTTACAGAGAGGAAGGGAGAGGGATAAAGAGTCAGAAACATCGATGAGAGAGAAACATCGACCAGCTACCTCCTGCACACCCCCCACTGGGGATGTGCCTGCAACCAAGGTACATGCCCTTGACCGGAATCGAACCTGGGACCTTTCAGTCCACAGGCCGACGCTCTATCCACTGAGCCAAACCGGTTACGGCAGTTGTGTGTGTTTTCTTGTGTGTTATTTTTTAACCATTTTTGTAACAGTTTTTATAGTTTTGTTCTTTATAATTCAGTCACTAATCAATCTGGACATTATTAATGAATGGTGTATGGAAGATACCTTATTTTATCTTTTTCCATATAAATAACTGGAAGGCCTGATACCATTTATTGAATAGCCTGTCTTTTTTCCAATATTTGATAATGCCACTTAAGTTTCTAAGTTTTCTTTCTACTTTCTCTATTCTGTACCATTAATATTTTTCTAAACATGAACTCTGGCTATAATTAATACAGTTTTTTAATAACTGCTTTCTTAATTGAGATACAATTGACATATAACATATTAGTTTCATGTGTATCACCTAAGGAGTATATATATATATTGACCACTACAATACATCTAGGTATTATGGACATTATAATATGTATATATTATAGCTATTTATATTTTCCATTTAAATTTTTCATTACAATGAGTTTCATGAAAAGGCTTGTTAGTAATCTAATAGAAATGCCATTGAAATGACAGATTAGTTACAAGAGAATTCCCTTTTTGGGAATGACATTGAAACTTCCCCTTTCTAAACATGGTAGCATACTCTCTATTATTTAGGCTTTGTTTTCTGACCATCAATACAATCTCATAATTATTGTTATGAGCTTGTATATTTATTGTTGGATTTATTACTAAATGCTTCTATTTTTTTCTTTTTAAAAATTAAATTTTAGCTATTTATTTTGAAATAATCACACACTTATGGGAAGTTGCAAAAGAGAGGTCCAGTATACCCATCATCCATTTGCCCCAATAGCAGTATCTTCCATAACTATCAAACAATGTAAAAACCAGAAAATGGGCATTGGTTGAGTTGCAGACCTTATTTAGATGTCACCAGCAGTACACACACTCAAATTTATGTGTGTGTATACTTCTCTGAAATTTTGTCACATGTGCAGATTCATATAACCACCACCACAGTCAAGATATAAAACTATTCTACTACCACAAAGGTCCAGTGTTCTAATCATATGATACACAGTCCCCCCACCCTAACAACTGGCAATCACTGCTGTGTTTTCTGTCTGTGTAATTTTGTCATTTTGAGAATAGTTTAAAAATAAAATTATTTTTATGTATGTAATACGTTTGAGATTGATTTTTTTTCACCCAGCATTATTCCCTTGAAATTTTGTGTCTGTGTGTATCAATATTTTACCCATTTTTATTACTAAGTAGTATTCCACAGTAAGAATGTACCACAGTATATTTAACCATTCACACACTACAGGATATTCGCGTTGCTTCCAGTTTGGGGTTATTATGAATAAAGCTAATAAGAACATTTGTGTACAGGTGTTTATATGAACATAAGTTTAATTTCTCTTTGAGAAATGCTGAGGAGTGCAGTGTTAAGTCAGATGGTAGTTGCACATACAGTTTTGTAAAAAACTTCCATGCTCCTTTCAGTGACTATACCGTTTTACGTTCTCACCAGCAATTCATGAGAGATCCAGATTTTCCACATCCTCACCAGTATTTGCTTTTTTTCCTACCTGTTTTCATTAAAACCACAATGAGATATCACGCATACTTAGAATGGCTACAATAAAGAGTGATATCTTATTGTGGTTTTAATTTGCATTTCTCAGATGGCTAAATGATGTTGCCAACTGTACATCCTCTTAAATGAAATAATCTGTTCAAATATTTTATGTGTTTTCTAATTAGATTGTTTACATTTTACTGTTCAGTTTTGAGATTTTTAAGATATCAGTCATTTGTCAGATATGTATTTTGCAAATATTTTCTTTCAGTCTATAGATTATCATTTCGTCTTCCTTACAATGAAACATGTTTTTATAATTTAAATTTAGATGGAATCCAAATTATTTTTTTTTCCTTCTATTGGGTTGTACAACTCTCTCCTAGCTCTAGTTCTCAAAGGTTTTCTCCTTTTTCTAACAGTTTTGTATTTTGAATTTAAGCTTATGATCTGTTTTGAGGTCATTTTTATAGGGTATGAGATTTAGGCTGAAGTTCATTTTTTTTGGTTCTGGCTGTCCAATTTCTCTAGCATCATTTGTTGAGAAAGTTATATTTTATACTTTTGTCAAAAAAAACAAACATACACCTGATTACATTTTTGTGAGTCTATTTCTGGGTTCTCTAGTTCCATTGATAGATAGGTCTACCTGCCAATACTACATTGTCTTGATTAATGTAAGTATACATTACATAGGTGATTCTTCACACTTTATTCTTCCTTTTCAAAATAATGTTAGCTCTTCTAGGTTCTGTGCCTTTATGTATAGAGTTTAAGAATACGGTTGTCTATGTCCACAACAGCTTTTATATATGTTAATAGAAATTATGTAAAATCATAAATCATGTTGAGGAGAATTCAGTCTTCTGGTTCATGAACATGTTATGTCTCTCCATTCATTTAGATCTTCTTTAATTTATTTCATATCCTTTTTCTATTTTGACAGGCTGGCTGTACTAAAATCAACTATTTTTCATCTTATTTTTCTTTCTGACAGATATTGGGCACCCAAGATTTTTCAACCTAAACCATAAAGGCAGTGAATTTATGGTAGAAGGAGAAGGGACAGGACAGAGTCACAAAAACAATATAAATTTCTAGAAAGATAGCAGGAACTAATATTTATTTAGAACCCCATCTCAGGCAAGTTACTTAATCTGTTTCTTTCATGTCCTCTTTTATAAAGTGGAGGTGAAGATATCATTTCCCACCAAGGATTGTTGTGAGGTTTAAATAAGACCACACTTAAGACACTGCCTGATATACTTAACAACGCTCATTATTTTATTTATTCACTTATTATTTTAGTTATAATCGCTATTGCTGTTATTTGACAATCACTTTAAATAGGTTACCTCACAGCAACCCGGAGAGATAAACCATACTATTACTATTGAGAAAACTGAGATCTAGACATGAAAGTAGAAAGTGAGAGAATCAAGTTTCCAGCTTTGGCTGGGCGGGCTCTCACACTCATTCTCTCCCCAGCATTCTCAGCCTGGCTTTCTAACCGATCCACTGCAGAGTCATAGTTTTCACTCGGTGTGGCTAAAGTGCTCCTGGGCTCCAAACCAGAAGATGAAAATGGCAAGGTCTCCAAGGAAGAACGTGATTCCGTCTCTGTGCCGTGCAAAACAGGCAGGAGTGTGAAGCTCTTCTCGGATGCTCCACTCTGGTGTCTGAAATTGAACGTTAAATCTCTTTTTCTTTGTCTGGTTCTTGAAGATAGTTTATTTCCACTCTTAGTGTAATTTGCCATCATTCACCATGGACTTTGTGGTGTCTTTTATAGTAAGCATTAAATCACTTGTCACTTGAAGACAAATGGAAGGACCCTAAGAAATAAAGAAGAGAGCCTTGTGTGAATAGGAAAGAGGGTACATATGTAAGAACGAGGATGAGAGTATGACAAGTTTTAAATTAAAGGTGATTCATATTTTACAACAGGAGATTTCTATTTGAGCAAGATGTGTTTCGCATTCGCTCTCATTCTCAAGGTGCTGAATCAGGCACACTGCATGTCCCTACACTAGAAAAGAGTCTGGCACTTTAGCTTCTAAAAGCTCTACTAGAAGTTGGTCCAAAGTGTGCTTTAAGCCATGCAGGGATATGAAGCATCACAGCATGAGGAATCTCTGCCCCTGCTATCTTCTCATCCTCTGAGACTGCGTATGCCAACAACCTTTAAGGTTTATAGATCCTCTGCCTCTGATATCTGCTACTCATTATTTACGAATTAGGGAGACATAGAGACATTGGAACAGCAGAAAGTAACTTGGAGGCAGTATTGTAGGATATTTAGTCAGAACAGAATTGAGAACACAGAGTGTATATGTAAAAGAGGAAAATGTAGTAGCTATATTAGTTTAGTTAATACAACATCAGCTGCTTTAACAGATACTCAGTGGCTTAACCAAAGGGAAGTCCGTTATTTATTCATGTGTAGTCAAAAATAAGCATTCCTGAATGCAAATCACCTTGCACATGGCTATTTTAGCAACCAGGGGCTGTCTACTTGGAAGATCCATCCTTTTTTAGGTTCTTGAAGTTCTGTGAATTCTGACAAGTGATGGAGAAGGAGGAGGGAGTCGTGTGGCACTCAACACTCCACTCACAGCCTCTTAGCAGCAAATTAGTCACATGGCAACACCTAGCTGCACAAGAAGTAGAGAAATATGATTTATTATGTACCCAGAGGGAAGAGAAAAGGGCTTGAGTATTTATCCCATAGTCCTTGCCAGAGTGATCTGGACATTAGACTGAATGCTTGGCAGCTACACAAACCCATTCTCTAGGACACCAGGAGGTCAGAATGTGAGCCAGGAAGTATAGGGAAGGTGTCATTGTGATTCACAGGAAACTCTAGCTCTGAGCAAGGTGTTTTATTAAAATGTTCCTACTTTTTATATCTGTGAAGCACATTCCAGAGTCAGATTTCACAGTGTTAATTCCAAATATCTTTGAATTCTGGCTTCTCTTCATCATTAAAATCTAAGTTTAAATGCAATAACCTCAAAGAAACCTTCTTTCACATGAGTTTTTATAAAAGTTTTTCCTATTACCCACTCAAACTCTAAAACATTACCCTTTTTTACTTCCTTCATGGAAATTATCTGGATATAAAATGAATATATCTGTGACATTTATTTTCTTTCTTTTCTACTGGGATATAATCTCCATGAAAGCATGGGACCTCTCTGTTTTATACACTGGCACCAGTATTTTCTCAATAAATAATTATTAAATGAATTAATAAAATACATTTGTCTATAAAACTAGGAAAATTCCATTTTCTATAAGTGTATAAGAAAGCAGAAAGCTACAAATATAGTTATAGTCATCCCTACTTCTAACAAATATCAGTGATATATTAATTCACCAATGTTTTTATTGTTGTTGCTATTAATTCTCACCTGAGGATGTTATTCCATTGAGTTTTAGAGAGCGTGGAAGGGAGGGAGGGGGGAGAGAGAGTGAAAGACATCTATGTGAGAGAAACACTTGGATTGGTTGGCTCCCAAACTCGCCCAGATAGGGGGAGTCAGGGATCAAACCTGCAACCCAGGTACATGCCCTTGACCAGGAATCAAAGCCTAGACCAGTGATGGCGAACCTTTTGAGCTCGGCGTGTCAGCATTTTGAAAAACCCTAACTTAACTCTGGTGCCGTGTCACATATAGAATTTTTTTTATATTTGCAACCATAGTAAAACAAAGACTTATATTTTTGATATTTATTTTATATATTTAAATGCCATTTAACAAAGAAAAATCAACCAAAAAAATGAGTTCGCATGTCACCTCGGACACGCGTGTCATAGGTTCGCCATCACTGGCCTAGACCCTTTGGTGTGCAGGCCAATGCTCTAACCACTTAGCAACACTGACCAGGGTGATAAATGTTTCATTTAACTGTGTTGTCATTATCTATTCTATTCTGGAGCAATTCAAAGATACTCCTTTATAATTCTCTATGTCCAATATGCCCACTTGCGGCCATAAAAATGATAACATTCCATTACAGTAAAGGCAAAAAGAATATGGAACAAAAAGAACAAAACAGAAATATTCTTTCAAAATTAGATCAATAATACAGCCACGCATGTCAATATCCATTCTATTAATCCCAAATCTGCAAATAGCAATAACACTATAATTTTTATTGCAAGGCCAAAATAGCATTTTTAACAGATAAATAAAATAAAGGTAGAACATTGTATATAGATGGCAACAAGCAAATATCAGCAATAAAATATTTTAGATTTGAATATTCAGATTATTGTATCTCTAACTTAAGAAATAAATTGATTTGTAGATAGATTTCTAGAATTTGAAAAAAAACAAACAAACTACTGTATTTAGTCTAGAACTAGGTCAGCCCATTGGGTGAAGCACAATCTTAGGTTATAGAATCTTCTCTTTCTTTAAAATATATAGGCATCTAAAATAATTTTATTTTATCTAATAAACAAAAGGACTATAAATAGATAACTTCTTATATTTGTAACCAATGCCAAGATTTTCCTTTATCCCCCCTCCTCTCTTTTTCTCAGAATACTTGAGAATTCAATAAATCCCCACCACAGGCCTCATATTGTGACTTCATTTACACTTTTCTGCTGGTATAGCTTTATTAATCACCCCAAATAGTATTGGCAGGTTCCTATGTATTATGGAGTACCTAAAGTAAATCTTGGGCTGTAGCTACTTTATGCTGGCGTGGCATTCGTTTCATCAGCTGAGTTCAAGATGAATAATGTTATGTTGTTGGGGATTCTCTTCCACAAACTTAATCCTACTGTTTCCACAGACACCAACTGCATATTCCCCTGGCTTATCGTCAGGCTTCCTTTCCCCATGGAATGTCTCAGCACCACAGCGATAGCCATGCTTTCCAAAGCCAAGCATTGAATCCAGGTTCCACTCTCCCGCCAGCTCAGTGCCTCACTGATTTTCCTTATTGTTCCCTAATATATTGTGTAGACAAATGAGTGATAGACAAGATTTTTTAAGTTTATCTAAGGATTTAGTGAAGATTAAAAAAAATATCCAAATGTTTGGGTATTCATACATATCTACTCTCTTTGGAGGCCTGTGGGAAACCATCCAACTAGAGTTCTGTGTCCTTGCCAACAGTTTCTTCTCTAAATTGGATGAAAATAGCATGTGGTCCTACTTCAGTACTTATATGTTTTCAATTTGGGGCACAGTCAGAAACTGCTTTAATAAGCAATTTTGGGAAACAAACAGGTAAATCAAACTCCATTTGGAATTTTGAAAAAGCTGTGTTCTGGATTATAAGCACAGGTATGCTCCATTTTGTCCCAAATGGTCTTATGAGCGAAGTGAACAGAGCGAGACTGCAGCAACTCAGAAGTTATGTCTCTCGTGTTTGTTTGTTTTTTTCCAAAATGTTGCTTTAAATATCTGAGTGGATGTTTTGGTTCCTTGGTTCTTTCATAAGTGAAATATACTTATTCTACCTAACAAGTTTCTCAGAAAAAGTTTAGTGTTTTATAAATATGAAACATTAGAAAATTGGTGGTAGTTTGTGACTTTCTCTGGGACCACCCACAGTACACAGAAAGATCTTAGGGGTTCACATTATAAATCTGTATTACCTGTTAGGTAGAGGGTCATTGTCCATATGCGTCAAATTCCTAAGGCCCTAAAGCAGTGGTTCTCAACCTTCTGGCCCTTTAAATACAGTTCCTCATGTTGTGACCCAACCATAAAATTATTTTCGTTGCTACTTCATAACTGTAATGTTGCTACTGTTATGAATCATAATGTAAATATCTGATATGCAGGATGGTCTTAGGCGACCCCTGTGAACGGGTCGTTCGACTGCCGAAGGGGTCGCGACCCACAGGTTGAGAACCGCTGCAAACTGACCAATTTATAAGTTAGCATAAAAGAAAACTAGGTCCATTTTATCAGAAAATAGATCTATACTGTCTTTTCAGAAACTTCTCAGATAATTTAATTTTTTTTATTCTTTGCCCTTCCAGATACTGTTGACCATCAAAACAATTCTCAGGAATGTGGTCTTCAAACCCTGTATTATTACACCATTCACTTGATCACACACCTATTGGGAATCCTCTAATATGCATAGTGCCCAGCTTACACTTTAAGTTTCATTGCTGGCAGCATTCCTTTTTCTTAATACCCCATAACAGGATTTTATACCTAATGTTTAGGAAGGTTGTTGGTTATGTTTCCCTGAAGTTCAGCCATGTATAATTTTCATGACTTTCCTAAAGGTCATCAAGGTATTATTTGTTGGCTGATCCCTCAATAATAAATGTGCTGGCATCTAATAATGACATAAAATCATGTCAAGCTAAGCCTTGGACATACATACCTCTGACTAAATATGTAAGTGCTTCATATAGTCTATGTAAGCAAAAACAATAGGTAGCTAATACAGCAGCTATCATTTATTGAGTCCTCAGTCTATAAAAACCATGGAGAAAACCATGGAGCTAAACATTTATAACCACAACTTCATTTAATTCTTACAATAATTCTAAGAAGCCATTATAATTTCTGTTTTAAAGATGAGTAAACCAGATTCAGACTAGTTAACTGCCTTACTCAGGGTTGCAGAACCTATAAAGATAGGATGGGACTCAAGTGTAGACCCTCACTTTCCACTTGGTTGTGTGTCACCAACACCCCTTCCTAAACAAAACCAGGGTTTTGGGCGATGTTGGTTCAACATCCTGATCATCTCTGGTCAGACCCCCAACTACTCACCTCTTACATATCTGCATATACACTGACTACCTAAAGAGTGGCATTCCAGACTGACCGAGCATGTTGAATGGATCTGGACGTACAAACTACTATGGGATGTAGGCCACTGCCATCAGAACCTCTAAGTATCACCAGCCCTACAAGGGGAGTGTTGAGGTATTATCAGAGATTCAAAGGACATCTTTATCTTTCATCAATGTTTATAAATCCCCTGGTTATTTCTCTCAAATGTCAGGCTCTATATGCTTTTCCCCATAATTATTCCTATAATGTAATGCCTCAACACTGAGTGGTAATGTGAAAAACCATATGGGTTGATTTCCAAATGGTCTTAGGAATAGTTAAAAATAGTTCAGGCAGTGACTGTTTATCTTTTTAAAAAAATATAAGTATCTGAGAATGTTACTGTAAATATGTTATACAAAAATGTTGTGTTTTTAAATTCTATAACATAAATTTGTGTTACTTTTTTGGAAATTAAAAGCAGAGAGTAATTTATGAAGTATATGCTGTTGAGTCTGTTACAGGGATGACTTTTGGTAGAATCTCCTTGTGATTTTCAAAATCTCTTATTAGTCCTAGAAATTGCCATGTTGCTTTCAAACAGTGAATTAATTGTTTTATCAGAGAATAATGAGACTGGTAATTGGGTATATGATAATAAATATATAACATTTATTAACAAATTAACAAATTGTTCAGATCTGCTATATTCTGAGTGTAGCCAGTTTTTCATTATTAACTTAATGTAAGGTCTTCATTACATTACATTTGTCTGAATCAGCAGACAAACTTTATTTTAGTCACAGGCATGATTTGGGCTATTTGTTCTGTGGGATACAACCTTTCTCTTCCTTTAGGCTAAAACTCTGAAGCCAGTCACCTATTCAAATTTCACCCCCAAAAACCACATATTGGATTTTATTTTTAGTTTTTATAGTATAAATGTGTTTTCTGCTTACAATATCAAATGGTGATCAAGGAGAGGAACTTTCTGCATGTTATTTTGCAGGAACTTGCTCAACTAGTTTTCATGCTGTTTCTAATTTTTACGAGGACATGCAAAATCATTTTAGTGCAAACCATGCTGAATGTAGCTAAAATGCTAAAAAAAAATTATGTGGGCACAAAACTAAAGGTTTTTGTTTGGTTGTTACTGGCCATGAATCCCCTACACTCTGCCGCCTTTTATGGAGTTTATATTGCAGTCTTTGTTCATGCTCATTTTACCCAGAAATATCCCTCTTATAAATGTTGGCCTGTTCAAAGCAGAAAAATGATGACACTCGATTGCTTGCTGTCAGGGCCTTTCCTCAGTATTACGGATTGAAGTTTCTTATTTACACACAGCAAGGAGGTGGCAATTTTCTTTCACGAGTCCAAACAGTACTCATGCGGGTACAGAATGAGGGACCATATCTCTTCACTACCTCTTTTTACCGAGTTTTATTTCAATATTCTGTGGCCAGTGGTGGTCCAAGTGCATAGTCCTTTACCCATCCTGTATGTAATCAGGGGACTAAATGCAGCCTTCAGGGCACTTTGCAGATTATAGCATATGCAGGCAAAATTGGCTAGCTTTTAATTATTTTATTTATTTACTTTTTAATTTATCATTATTGTTGAAAGTATGTGCCAGCAATATAAAAAAATATCTTGAGGAGAAATTATTGCATTTTTGCTCTTTTCTTTGCATTTTTGCACATCTGCACCCTTATTAATTTTGGTTTTAGACCGCTCGGCCATCCTGACTGCACATTAATTTTGGTTTTAAAGAAAAATGTTAATTGTAGATATACATTTATTATTTAAAACTGCCACACAATACTTTAAAAGAAAAACCGTTTAAACTGATAATATTCTCACATATTCATATGTGAGGAATGCTCAAAAGAAAGTTCTGGTTAAAAACTTTTTAAGAAATACTTTAAGGTACTGAAAAAAAATGGAAGCATTATATACATTGAAAGGGGATACTGAGCAACAATTCACTGTTATTTTACTCCAGCAAATGTCATGGAAAAACCTCAACTGGTTCTCAGACAATGAAGTCTGGTGCATCAAAGCGTCGAAAAATGAAAACTATAAAGAAGTCACAGGTTTGCAAAACAAATTTGAGAGAAATAACTGCTCAAACAGCTAAATTATATGGAAAGGAATGTCAAAGATCAGTTTACTCTGTGTATGTAGGAGCAATTTGAAATTAACAAATTCAGAATACATTTCTGAGAGAAAGCCATCCAGTTTCAAAAAGCAGATTTTGAGAACACACCAAGGCAACACATACAACTGCAACACACCAATACCAATGCCAGAAGCACATACACCTGACAAAACCAAGCAACAACGGAGTTTTCACCAAAACTTAATTTCTCCTAAAGAACTATTTTGAATTACTTCACTGAGGTTTGAAATTCTATTCTATTCCTCATAGAATACCTATTTTCAAAAACGCAGCTCCAGGATGCCATGGGTAAATGCTTATTTTACACGTTGTAAGATGTATTCCCACAGTTGATGCAACCACTGCAATATTGGAAAAGGGTGCATGCCATCCGTAACAACCAAGCAGAGTGCCACCAAGGAGGCGGTCATCATTTTGCCGGCCCAACTGTAGTATATCCTCCAGAGCATCAAAATGTCCAAGCTTCGTATCACAGGGAAAAGTAGATCGTATCCTAAAACTTCAGCAAATGCACAAGAACAAGGGGGTGGGGGGTAGGGATCAATTGTTACTATTGAATTGTTACTATTAATCTTCCTACCTCTAAATGCTTAAATGGCCACAATACCCTTGCCTGTATATGGGGTAAGCTTCTGTGTCCTGTATTCTGTAAGTACATATTCTGCTAACTGCAGAGTGCCCCATTACATGGAACCAAGTATTTCAGGCACGCACAAACAAGAAAGAGGATAACAAAGCTATGGTTGAATAAACACACTGAAGTCCTGAGTGTGGTGTTTTGCTTTCTCTGTCAGAATATATGTGTGTGTATATGTGTGTGTGTGTGTGTGTGTGTGTGTATCCTATCTAATAAATAGGGAATATGCTAATTGACCCTCACACCATGGCAAAAGATGGAGGCGCCCACAGCCAATGAGGAGGGAATATGCTAATTGACTGCCCCGCCCTCAAAGATGGTGGCACCCATAGCCACAAGATGGAGGTGCCCAGACCCCTCAATCCTGCCAGGACGGCAGGCTCTGTGCACCTGCCTCCGGAGTTCCCCAGTCCCCTCAGCCCTCCAGCCACCCAGGGCCAGCCCATGGTGCAGGTACGCCTCGGATGGCAGCTGCCCAGCTGCCCAGAGTCACCCGAGGCTCAGGTAACCAGAGCCAGCCGAGGCTTGCACCTGCCGTCAGTGGCAGCAGCAGAGGTGTGATGGGGCGTTGCCTTTCCCTGATTGCCAGGTCGCCTCCTGCCCCTGAGGGCTCCTGGACTGTGAGAGGGGGCAGGCCAGGCTGAGGGACCCCCCCTTCCAGTGCATGAATTTTCATGCACTGGGCCTCTAATATATATATATATATATAATGATATTTTACTGTTTCTTTCCTTATAATGCATGCCAGATACCTGTAATATATGATACACAGCAAGTGCTTCATAAGTTGTATTTTCTTTCAAACTGAAGTTAAATTTGTGAAGGGAAAAGCTTGAGAAGTTCATGGTGGGTTTCTATCTTAAACACTGAAAAAGTAATTAATTGATAAACAACAGTTGCCAAAAAAAAATGTAGATGTGTACCAGTGCGGAGGTGGGTGTCCTTTGAAATTGGGGACTGTTGGCCACATTAAAGGCCCATGTTCCTGCTAACAGAAGTTAGACTACAAAGCACTCTAAGTCAAGGATATAAAGAAAACTATTCCAGGAAAAAAGATATTGACTTACTGAGCTGTGAATACAGAAATAAATTTTCCAAGACAATTCCAAGCAAAGAGAATTTCCAAGGAAGAAGTTATATTTTCTGGTTGTACCAAGGAAACTGGAAAATTGCTGTAAATGCAAATATTTATGCCAAGAGAATCATGTTACTTAGAGCAAGAGTCTGTCATCAGAACTCCACTTTTGGTTAAGTAGCAGCAGGGGTGCATCCCAGAAAAGGGTGCCAGAACTGTCAGAGGAGATGATCCGTGGGCTTCAGAGCTGGACCAAGTGAAAATGAAAACAAGTTCTAGGAAAGGGGTTACCAAACAACCGCACAGATGGTCCAAATGAGGCACAAGCTAAACGGTTAGGGCAAAAGGCAGGAGCCAGCCAGTCACAAGCAACAGGATGCAGACAGCATACACCACAGTAAATCTACCAGGTGCAGAGCATGCTTTAACCTCATGCCTGGGAGGGAGGAGGATATTAAGGCCACGGAGCTGGTTCATCGACATGATAATCACCTGATCTGACCTTTTCTGAGTTTTATGCATGAGGAAAAAAATTAATAAAATAAATAAAAGTTGCATGAGTGTGTGTGTGTGTGTGTGTGTGAAAACACACATATACACGTTTTCAACCCTATATATATATATATCCCAGTGTCTGTGATGACTGTGATGACCAAATGACCGGACACCATGAGATAACATTGACCACCTCTCGGTCCCTACCCCCTGGTCCGCGAGCAGGGCAAGGAAGGACTGGGGACTGGTGAGTGGGCTGAACAGCTGACCTCTTGGTCCCTGCCCCTGGCCCGCAGGCTCCAATGGATCAGCAATGGTGAACAGGGGAATCGGGGTGGGTGATGGGAGGACCGGGCTGGCTCTCAGGCCGTTGGGATCACCAGCTCATCCCCAGCTGCTCAGGGACTCGGGCCTGTGGGAAAGCAGGCGCCGACAACTTCACCTCCATGCGCAAACACCAGCCGGCCGCTGATGGAATGTGCTGCCCACTTGGGGCCACTCATGCCGGGGCAGGTAGGTTGCAGGCGTGACCCACAGCTTCCGTCAGCACCTCAAGCCCCAGCAGCAGTGGCAGCAGTGGCAGCAGCAGTGGCGACTGCGGTAGCACCCGCGTGGGCGGCCCTAAGTGGGCAGGGCGTTCCATCAGCGGCCAGCCCAGCGCACGCACGTGGAGGTGAAGTCACCAGCGCCTGTCCTCAAGCAGTCAGGGATGACCTGGTGATCCCAACAGCCTGACAGCGCGGCAGAGGAGGCAGCATTCGGCCTAGGGACTGGCAAACGGGCAGAAGATGGCCCTGATCACAGGAGGTTAGGCCCTAGGAACCCTACCTGCATGATTTGTGCACTGGGCCTCTAGTAGTTAAAATAATAGCCTAAAGCAGTGGTTCTCAACCTGTGGGTCACGACCTCTTTGGCGGTCAAACGACCCTTTCACAGGGGTTGCCTAAGACTATCCTGCCTATCAGATATTTACATTACGATTCATAACAGTAGCAACATTACAGTTATGAAGTAGCAACGAGAATAATTTTATGGTTGGGTCATAACATGAGGAACTGTATTTAAAGGGCCAGCAGGTTGAGAACCACTGGCCTAAAGGGACATGACTCCAAGTCCCTTTATGGCAGGTTCTGTGGTGTGTTTTTGTTTTTGTTGGTTTTTATATTTTAATCTATTTGTTTCCAGCAACTAACACATTTAATGTATCACAATGAATGTTTGTTTAATGAATGAATGAGGAAGAACTCTTGTCTCTTCTGTTACACTGTGCTTTGCCATTCTATTTATTGGGGATGAACAGCTGTACTTAAAAAGTTTGATGCCAATATAATAAAGTGAATCACAATATCTTAGAGATATAACACTGTTTAAACCTTAAATCTATTTTTATCAAAAATATAAATAAAAAACTCTATGACAGCTGCCCTGTGGGAAGGGGAAGTGCTGGGAGGTGAACATGAGAGAGCCTCCTGGGTGCCACCCATGTTCCACATCCTGGTCTGTGAGAGGGTTACATGAGTCCATTCTTCACATAGGACCATTATGACGTGTCCACTTGACTGTACGTATGTAAGTTATCCCTCCAGAAACAACACTATATAAGCCAAATAAAATGTGTCTTTAGGCCAGAAATGGGGTGGGGGGAGGGAAGAGGGAGGAATCTGCTTTTATCAAAAGAATTTACTGCAGGAATAACTTGGCTTAGCTAACAGAGCACTGCAGAGGTAGATTTCTGAATACACACCTGGTGATGGGAGACAGAAAAGGCTTTGGGTCCATTGCACTCTGCCTAAGTACAAACATAATGACCTCATTATGTGAAAGAGCAACCAGCACATTTTCCCAAATCTTCACAGACATGAGTTCACTACATTCTTACAAACTTGCCTTCTTGGGGTGTACCCAAATCTTCCCTCCACTGCCTCACAGGGCAGAATTTCAGAGGTCATTTAGCCCTTGTTAAACCTGAAAGGAAGACTCCTGACTCCCCCAGAGACTGGCCCTTTGCATCCACTTACCAGCTTCAGTACGCGTTGCTTCTTTATTTCTGTTAGTGTGTTCCATAAAGAATTCTACTTGTGATTCTCTGCACCCATCTGGAGCAAGGGTCTTGGGGACTAACACCTAACTCCAAATTTGTGTGAGAAAACTCAGCACAGTTCGAGACCCAGCAGGCCTGGGGCCCAAAGCCTGTTTATCATCATTCATCGCCATACATGGGGATGGGAAATGATTTGTTTAGCATTCAAATGAATCGCATAATACCAGCAGCAAAGAAAGTTATCTTTTCCCTTTTTTAGTTTACTTGTAAGGCATCAAGAAAAAAATTAAATAAAACTAATATGGATTATTTTTATAATGAATGCAATCTTCTTAGACTAATAGCTAGGGAAGAACTATGATTGTTATATGTCTAAAAATCCCAAATGGCAAAATATAATTAAAGCTAGAACTGTTGAACAAATAAACCTGTTAAATACATAATATTACTAGGCAAAATAGCTATGTGTTTATCACTTTGCCACTGTAATTACATTCACTGCAATGCTTCATGAATATATTAATATCTTGCTAGCATTCTAGAGGCTAAAACATAAATTGAAGAGCATTGAGTACAGTTTCAACCAGAAAGAGCATGGTAAAAACTCTTGTTATTGAAAAACAAAAATAAAAAAGACCTTTGCATTTAATGTTACCACTAATTGCTTTACTGAGAAATAAAAAGATTCTGTCTATGACAAGCTATTCAAATTAATAATCATTTTGTACTTCCATGTGGCTATCTGGTTAGAAAAGTCATAAAGGATATATCCCAGGTCTCTTTGAGCAAGAAGCACAGAAATTGTTCAGTTTAACATGAAAAGGAAAGACCAGGAAATGAGCCTTGGTTGCTATTTCCATGTAAATAGAAGACAAATATTTTTAAGTAATTTTAACTAATTTCCAAAGATTATGGATAAATTATAATTGGATAGATGTGGGTTAGAGTGGGTGTGTTAGTTATTAGGAGCTAGGAGAGGTCAGGAAATTAATTCCCTCAGGGTGAAACTCTGTATCCAAAAATAAGCAAGTAGAGACTTTGAAATTATTTCTGAAGGCTTGACAAAATCAGTGCCAAAGGCTGCATGGGAAAAGGGGGAAAAAAGATTACTTGTAATGAATAGCAAAATAAGAAGGTAGAGGAAGAGGAAGGAAGGAAAGAAAAAAAAATCCAAACCTGTATTGCCTGTGTTAATAAAATACTGCCAATACCACCAAGACCTTAGACACTGAGATGGGAAAATTTTATTAAAAATCACGTCTTTAATAAATATAGATGCCAAAATCCTTAACAAAATTCTAGCAAATCGGATCTAGCATTACATCAGGAAGATCATACACCATGACCAAGTAGGATTTATTCCAGGGATTCAAGGATGGTACAGTATCTACAAATCAATAAATGTGATACATCACATAAACAGATTGAGAGATAAAAATCACATAGTCATATCAATTGATGCAGAAAAAGCATTTGTCAAAATCCAACACCCTTTCATGATAAAAACCCACAGCAAAGTGGGAATAGAGGGATCAGACCTCAATATAATAAAAGCCTTATATGACAAATCTACAGCCAACATCATACTCAATGGGCAAAAACTAAACTCATTTCCCCTAAGAACAGGATGAGATAGGGATGCCCACTTTCATCATTTCTGTTCAACATAGTCCTAGAAGTGCTAGCCATGGCGATTAGACAAGAAGAAGAAATAAAAGGTATCCCAATTGAAGAAGAAGATGTAAAACTGTCATTATTCAGAGATGATATGTACATAGAAAAGCCTAAAGACTCCACCAAAAAAATTATTAGACTTAATAAATGAAATCGTCAAACTAGCAGGATACAAAATTAACACCAAGAAATCTGTGGCATTTTTATACACCAATAATGAACTTACAGAAAGAAAGATTTTAAAAAGAAATCTCGTTTACCATCACACCAGAAAAATTAAGATACCTAGGAATAAACTTAACTAAGGAGGTAAAAGACCTATACTCAGAAAACTAAAGGACACTAAAAAAAGAGATAAAGGAAGACATAAAAAGATGGGAAAAAAATACTGTGTTCATGGATTGGTAGAATCAACATCATCAAAATGTCCATACTACCCAAAGCAATCTATAGATTCGATGCTCTCCCCATTAGAATACCAATGGCATATTTCATAGACCTAGAACAAACTCTCCAAAAATTCATCTGAAATAAAAAAGACCCTGAATAGCTGCAGCAATCCTGAGAAAGAAGAAAAAGTAGGAGGGATCTCAATACCAGATATCAAGCTGTATTACAAAGCCACTATTCTCAAAACTGCCTGGTACTGGCACAAGAACAGACATATAGATCAATGAAATAGAACAGAGAAGCCAGAAATTGACTCAAACAACTATGCTCAATTAATATTTGACAAAGGAGTCTAGAACATACAGTGGAGTCAAGACAGTCTCTTCAATAAATGGTGTTGGGAAAATTGGACAGATACATGTATAAAAAAAATGAAACTAGACCACCAACTTACACCCTACATAAAAATAAACTCAAATTGGATAAAGGACTTAGACATAGATGGGAAACCATAAAAATATTAGAGGAATCCACAGGCAGCAAAATCTCAGACATATGCTGAAGCAATATCTTCACTGACACAGCTCCTAGGGCAATGGAAACTAAAGAGAAAACAAATAAATGGGACTATATCAAAATAAAAAGCAAAAGAAACCATCAACACAACAAGAAAGCCCATGGGAGAACATATTTGCCAATGTTCTCACCAATAAGGGTTTAATCTCCAACATTTACAGGGAACTCATACAACTTAACAAAAGAAGATAACCCAATCAAGAAATGGGCAATGGATCTAAATAGATACTTTTCGAAAGAGGACATAAGGAAGGCCAAGAGACATGAAAACATGCTCAAAGTCACTAATCATCTGAAAATCAAAACGATAATGCGGTATCATCTCACACCTGTCAGAATGACTATCATAAACAAATCACCAAATGACAAGAGTAGGGAGGATGTGAAGAAAAAGGTACCCTCATGCACTGCTGGTGGGAATGCAGTCTGGTGCAGCCACAGTGGAGAACAGTATAGAGTTTCCTCAAAAAACTAAAAATGGAACTCCCATTTGACCCAGTGATTCTATTTCTAGGAATATATGCCAAGAAACTAGAAACACCAATCAGAAAGGATATATGCACCCCTATGTTCATAGCAGCACAATTTACAACAGCTAAGATTTGGAAACAGCCTAAGTTCCCATAAGCAGATGAGTGGATTAAAAAACAGTAGTACATCTACACAATGGAATACTCTTCTGCAATAAAAAGAAGGAATTCTTACCATTTGCAACAGCATGGATGGAATTGGAGAGCATTATGCTAAGCAAAATAAGCCAGTCAGAGAAAGATTAATATCACATGATCTCACTCATTTGTGGAATATAATGAACAACATAAACTGATGAACAAAAATAGATCCGGAGACAGAGAAGCATCGATCAGACCATCAAATCTCAAAGGGAAGGTAGGGGAGGGCAGGGGTAAGGGGGAGAGATCAACCAAAGGGCTTGTTTGCCGGCATATAAGCCTAACCAATGGATACAGCCACCAGCGGGATAAGGGCATGAGTGGCGGGGGGGGGGGGGGGGGGGTGCAGACAATGCGGGTATAAGGACACATATGTAATACCTTAATCAATAAAGAAAATTAAAAAAAAAAAACACAAGTCTTTAAAAACAACAGCAATGGCTGAAACATCTCCCCCTGAAAACTTACTGATCTTAAATAGTTTACATGACTTTAGATGTAAATTGATATTCAGACATTAAGTTTGACCTTCAGAGTATCTAAGAAATATGGGGACCTAGAAACTGAAAGCATAGAGTCAACAAGCTGCGGTGCTTCACAGCGGTCACCATGGCTCAGATCTAAACCATGATCAGAATCCCTTCCTTAGATGGACATTTTTCACCACAATGGCTACATTTTTTCCTGAAATTATGTAAGGGAATTAGATATTTGTAAAGTAAAAATTAAAGCCTTTCCTTAGTACCCCATGAATCATTACACATTTTGTTTCAACTTTTCTTCAGTTTCTTTCAAATCAATGCCATGAAATGACAATTTAAGTCAGCCACCACACCATTTTTGTTCATGATGAAAGGACTGCAATGCCCTAACCAGTCCACTTTCACAGCCATTGTGCTTAGGGTTTTAGATGGTGAAGTTCTATTTCCTCACTTTTGGATTGTGGACAAATCATTCCTTCAAGTCAGGCTGCTGAACAGCTACCAATTTTTAGCAACACAAAATTACTCCCATTTCTTGATGGATTAAAACTTAAATCATTTTGAAGAACATCACCACCCAACCAGTATATATATATGGATGGGGAGGTTGCGAATCTGGATGATCTCAAAATGGAAATTATTTATAGCAAGTGGTCCCCACACCCCACATGTCTGCAGACATCCATGACACAGATTTGATCTTTCTTTCAATAACAACCAGCAATGGCACACTGTTTGCTCAAGCCTTGGATAAAGACCAAGATTTTTCATATGTCTTGGAAGGGCCCGGACCCCCATTCTAGCTACATGCCCTGCCTTCTCTCTCCCTACCCACATCCTGCTGCTACAAAGCTGAGATGATTGAAATCCCAAACACTGATTTCTACTTTATCCCTGATTATTTGTACACATTGTTGTATTTTGATGGAGATGCACGTCCTCATTTCTTCCAATTGCCATAGCCTGCATTTCCCCCCTTTAACCCTCATTTGAAATATCACCCCATCCAGGAAATCTTCCTTGATGATGAAAGACCATATGGTTGCCCTTGTCTTGGTTTTCAAAGGGTAATTGCTGGTTTGATTTCTTTCTCTCTCTCTCTCTCTCTGGCTTGCTTATATGCTATTTAAAAATAGAAACCTGTGTTATTAATCTTCAAAACCCCACAACTCATCATAGTAAATGATACATACTGTGACTTCACTAATTTGAACAAGTTGAATAAATAGCTGAATCAACAAAAGCAAAAAACAGAGAAGTGGAGAAAGGAGGGACAAAATGGAAACCAGTGACTGTCTGTGACTGTGAAAGCATTCTATACTGTCCTGGTTTGCTCAGATACGGTCTCCCTAAAATTTTTCCCAACTCCCTTCGTACGTTATCCACATAGTACATAGGAGATCTCCTTTAGCTTGATATGTGAAACTTACGTTTTAAAGAAATTATAGAGATTTGCCTAAAAGTAAGCAGGTATTTGATGACCAGGCTGGACCTAGGCCTTCTCACACTTGGTTTCCTTCCAGTACATCGCCATGTGCTGTGTGCTCAGAAAGGACACTTTGGGAGGGAGGAGCAGGGGACAGGGAAGTGTCTCCCCAGAACAATTGTTTGGGCACAAAGCCTTTCATTTAATACATGTAGAGAGACTACATTGTGTTCTGGCATGACTAAATGAAACCTCAGTAAAACTAGACAACCTTGCTAAATTGGTTAGGGGACCACTTTTCAGGGAAGCGGGGGCAGAGACATACATCCCCTGCTTGAGGTAGCCAGGATTCCATGGAGCAGTATCAATAAAGGAGTACTGAGTAGAGCTACACTGAACTTGGGGAATTCCCTGCAGAAAGTGAGGGTGCAAGAACTGGCAATCAGAAGAGGTTTACCTTTATCAGCAAAGGATGAGTTAGGCATGGAACAAAAATCCTGGCCAGGTCACTTGGCTGCTGTCACAGAGAGGTCCTGTAAACTGAGGCTGTGGCTGAAAAGATTGGGTTCGAAGTCTTTCAAGGAATTGGCAGTTACGAACGAGCCATATCCACAGCGATCCGGATGGAAAGGCCTGCGAGGTTATCTGGCGCAGAGTCTCAAGGACTGTCAGTTATCCTTTAAGCATAAAACCAAAACTCCCAGCTCCCTTCAACATGACACTGTGTTCTTCTTGCAGGAAACACAAGGGAACAGATATTCTCTTCTCAATTTGAAAAAATTATTTTTCTCTCTTGTTTATTTGAGAGGAAAAAAATTTTCCCATTCATTTTGGAGGAAACCCCACCTGGCGTAGGGTTCCAATTGACCCTGAGGGAACAGTATTAAGTGATATGCCCAAATTCCCAGATTTGACCTTGGAGCTGCCCTAAATCAGTAACCAATTGCTATGGCATTGGCCATCCTATTTTATCTCCTTGGGTCTCCCAAATTCCACTCTTTAACCCAAATGTGGCATTCTACAAACTGCAGTATTGGGACATTGTTGTACACAAGCCTGAGGTATTTATTTTAAAATCATCACAGAGGCAACGGTGAGAAGCAGAGCTCTCCTCAGGCCAAGGACAAACACCAGGAGATCAGGAAAATAAAAAAGAAAGAAAAAATTGAGAATTTTTTCTGCTCTTGCTGTGTTCAGGTGAATAAACATTTTATCACCTGGCTGTGTACCTACCTTGTAATTTGATCAGCATCAATTCCAGCCAAGGGTAGTGTGGTTGTTATATGCAATATTAACACTCTTTTTGTATCTTTAGGAACACAGACTTATCATGCTTCAGAAAATGAATTATAAATATTGGAATCATATTATCCCTGAATCTTTTTTCTAATTGAAATTCATTAAATTAAAACCATGTTTTCCCTCCTTCAACAGAGCTACAATACCCAAAACGTCAAAATGATTCCTTACTTACTCGTTTCCAGGTCCTAATGTTAAATACTGTAGGTGTATAATACCCTGGTAAAATGCCGTCGGCTATTCGGATACCATATGCTAGATAAATCTTGCAAATAAATGAATAAATAATATATTAATGCCCTGGGTCCTTTCTCACCAGATTTATACAGCACAAAAGTGATGTGGAGGACTGACAGTCACTGTAATATATGTAAATACTAAATTGGACCATTCAGGCACAAAAATATATTGTAGCTTGGTGCTTATTATTATAAATTTATGTTTCCATTATATGAGTTAATATAGTTCTTGGTTTCCAGGTTCTCATATCTCTTACAATACCTTGTCTTAAAAATATTGCACAAAGTATCAAGAAAGCATTAATCTACAGAGTTTAAATGCTGTTTTCTGTTTATACCACCACCCAAAGCAGAGTTCCTCCTTACAATGAGGTGTTCCCCAACAGTAGGATGAAGTATTTTCTCGTTGGCTTTGGCAAGCTTCCTCAGAGACTGACTCCTGCCAGGTGCATGCTGGTCTGTTTCCACACACATTGTGGACACCACTATGGGCTGGGGATGATAGCCTCTTGTTGGATATCAGTGACCTGGGCTGCTGGAAATTTTTCTAAGCTTGCAAAAGAGAGTTGTTGTTGATTTCTTTGTTCGGCACCCTCTGTTTTCTCATGTAATGTGGAGAAATGATAGATGAGCATCTTGGTTTAGGTCTACAGTAGGTGATTTCCCAGCCACTTTGATGCATTCTGCTTGAAAAGAGCCCTGGAAATAATTTTTTGCTATATTTATAAACAGCTTTGTATTTTCAGTTCTATTGTTATCATTATTCAATGCAGCTTTAGAATTAAAATGTGTGCTTTCACACCTCATTTTCCGAAGGCAAATACAAAAATTGCCATCTTGGTTACTGAACCAATTTCTCTCCTTTATGCAGGCAATCAACCCGTCAGGTTTACAAACCCGTGGCAAGTCTTTGACTAATGAAAAACATGGACACTTCCCTGTCACTTAAGTGGGAGGAGTTTGTGTGATGGCCCCAGTCTATTGGCTCTAATTTACCTGAATTTCTCTTTTTGCCTCCTTTTCTATGGTAAGGGGTGATTTGATTTGGTTCTTTCAACTTCTGTGGAAACCATAAAAATATCAGCATCAGCATTGCTCCTTTTTCAAAGGGGTCCAGGTTGAGAATATGTCACTACATACATTCAGAACAAAAATTATTAGGTAGTGCTTTTTTCTACTAAGAGTTATGTTCTAAAGAATGATTAGCTTAGCCCAGCTGGCATGGTTCAATGGTTGAGTGAAGAATTATGAACCAGGAGGTCACGGTTCAATTCCCTGTCAGGGCATATGCCTGGGTTGCCAGCTTGATCCCCAGTAGGAGGAAGGGGTGGGGGGGGGAGGTAAGGGGAGGAGTGTTGCGTGCAGGAGGCAGCCTAACTCTCTCATTGTTGATGTTTCTATCTCTCCTTCTCCCTTCCTCTCTAAAATCAATAAAAACATATTTTTTAAGAATGCTTAGCTTATATATTGAAATATGTTTCTTTGGATAGTTTATCAATTTTCATTGTGCTTCTGACTCTGTATCTGCGGATCACCTGGTTTCCTCTTCTCTTTCTTTATCCTCAGGTTCCTCTCTACACATGCCTGACCACATCCCTGTTCCACATATCTTTAGCGGGCTCAGAGAGTTAAGCAGTGAGTGGAGACTACTGAAGAGGGGTGTGTGTGTGTGCGTGTGTGTGTATGTGTGTGTTTAGTACAGAAATGCCATTTACATTTATTTTATTGGGGCCACTCCTGCAACTACCTTCTATTTACTAGCTTGTACGATCACAAGTAAAATCAGAACCGCTTCTTGGAATGGGGAGTTATATAAAGTATAAATGTTGAAACATGGACATGGAAGGAATTGAATGGTAAACTTTACAATAATGAAATGTGTTAGCCATTCCACAGATGAAGAGTACTGAAGCAGAAATGAGGGTTTTGCTTTGGTTTCATATTTAATTGATTCAAAATAACATATAGAATATATTCCCTGCCTGAGGCTCTCATTTTCGATTTGGATGAGAATAAGGTAGAGAGTGAGCAGTTGGGAAAAAGGGAGGCGATACAGGATCCAAAGGTGGTCATTGGAGGCAGTTGTTCGAAGGGGCTCATTTGTAATATTTCACTTGGGTGTCCTGCACTATTCAGGCAGGGTTTTGAAATTCTTATCATCCAGCTAATAAATCTGTTGTTTTTCCTTTTATTCTCATACTTTGCTTTCTGCTTTCCTTGTAGCTTATTGAGTGTATATTGGGTGTTGATTAATTATATTTATGTACAAGGCTGTGAAGGCCTGTCAGAATTCCATTTAGGTTGCTTGTCATAGGCTCATCAACACCTGGCAGGTTTGTTCTTCTATCCTCTGGTGTGATCCAGGCAAATCTTTGATGCAGAGAGGCAGGCTCAATGTCAATAACCAGGAGCAAAGGTAAGCCCACGGGTGTCACAGTGATGTGATTTGCAGGCGGCAGGGCAGGGGAAAGGAGAATGCCAATTAAGTGCAATACAAGTGTGCCATGTGTATGTATTCCTCATGTAGGGTGTAATTCCCAGGGCCTTAGATTGTGAATAATTGACACCCGTGTAAGGTGGATCACTATAATTGTCCCTATCTCACTGAGAAGGAAATTGCCATGCACTCAGGCAAAGCTCATTTATGCTCTGTGTTTCTTTGCTGTACCCAGGTACTTCCCAGAGGGGCTGTGAGGACCAATTACTAATTATTAAAAAGAGCTCTTATGCTCTGATGACATCCTTTGGAATGTAGATCTCTATGAAACAATGGTGATATCTTCATGTTTTCTATAATAATTGGCATAAGACCAGGCACCTTTGGTCATCCAATCAATGCTCTCTGAACTAAATAGAAAAAGGAGAGAGATGATTATAAAGAGAAGGGTGCAGGAAAGAGGATGCTCTACCTAGTGCTGATTCAGAGCTCAAGACTACACTAATAGAGAAACTAGTTTCATGTGACCCATTAAAATGACAAAAAATATAGAATGTTAGAAAATTTTATAATTTTAAGTGTCCTTATAGCTCCCAGGTACTAAACAAAGGGTAATAAAGATTTGTTACAATATCCATATAAAAAAGGAACTAGAACCACTATGTTGGAATCCTGTATAATAAAGAGGTAATATGCAAATTGACCATCACACCCTCACATCACAAGATGGCCTCCCCCACGTTGTCACAGGATGGCCACCCCCACGCCATCACAAGATGGCCACCCCCACATCATCATAAGATGGCTGCCCCATGTTGTCACAAGATGACCAGCAGGGGAGGGAAGTTGGGGATGACCTGGCCTGCAGGGGATGGCAGCTGGGGGGGCGGGGACCAGGCCTGCAGGGGAGAGCAGTTGGGAGTGATCAGGCAAGCAAGGGAGCAGTTAGGTATCAATCAGACTGGCAGGGGAGCAGTTAGGGGGTGATCAGGCTGGCAGACAGGCGAGTGGTTAGGAGCCAGCAGTCCCAGATTGTGAGAGGGATGTCTGACTTCCCCCGAGGGGTCCCAGATTGGAGAGGGTGCAGGCTGGGCTGAGGGACAACCCTCCCTCCCAAGTGCACGAATTTTGTGCACCGGGCCTCTAGTATCTAATAAAAAACAATGCAAATGACTCAAAAGAAGTTTAATGACAAGGGGAATTCAGTGTCCTTCGAATGCTCGGAGTATTAGGGAAGAAGTATAAGAGAAATGTTTTGACTAAAGCTCCAACAAAAGTGACAATGGGCTGAGGGACATCCTCGGGTTCTGTTGTCAGCTGGTAGCTTGGTATTGACTGAGGAGCATGTTTTAATGCAAACTTGCTGGCCGGACATATCCATGTGACCTTAGGGAGCAACTTAATCTCTCTAAGTCTCCTTTTTATTGGTAAAATTGGATAAGTAATAGTATACACCCAATGGAGATTTGGGAAACAGTAAATGAGATGATACCTGTAAACAAATGCAGAAAGTGATTGATGTAATTCATTATCAATAAATCCATTGATTTAATGCTGCTGCAGATGTTACTTAGCTCCTGGCATGATGTGGGTGCTCAATAAGTATTTATTGAATTAATTAAAAATTAATTTTTCAGTGGGTTATTTCTCTGCTTTGGTGTGATAGTGTTCGAGATAGAACAATGGAAATCAGAGGTTAGATATGTGCTGCTATCATATGTTTTAGACAAAAACAAAGGCCGGCCTGTGTGGCTCAGTGTTCAAGTACCAACCCAAGAAGCAGGAGGCCATGGTTCAATTCCCAGTCTGGGCACATGCCCAGGTTGCAGGCTCGATCCCCAGCAGGGGGTGTGCAGGAGGAAGCTGATCAATGATTTTCTGTCATCATTGATGCTTCTGATTCTGTCTCATCATTGATGTTTTTATCTCTCTGTCTCCCTTCCTCTCTCTAAAAACAATAATGAAAATTGCTTTAAATGTGTATATGGATTTGGGTAATATGGCCATTGTAACTATGTTGTTTCTTCCAATCCATGAACACAGAATATCTTTCCACTTCATTGTACACTTTTCAAATTTTTTAAATAATGCTCTATAGTTTTCAGTGTATAAGTCCTTCACATCCTTTGTTAAGTTTATCCCTAGGTATTTTATTATTTTTGTTGCAATTACAAAAGGGAATGTGTGAGGTTTTTAAAATTAATTTTTCCGAAGTTACATTGTTAGTATATAGGAGAGCAGTGGATTTTTTTGTACATTGGGTTTTTATCCTGCAAAGTTACTATATTTGTCCATTGTTTCTAATAGTTTTCTTAGTGGAGTGTTTAGGTTTTTCTATATATGTAATCATGTTATCTGCAAAAAGTAACACTCTCACTTCTTCATTCCCCATTTGAATGATTTTTATCCTTTCTCCTGCCGAATTCCTCTGGCTAGGACTTCCAGTGCTATGTTGAATAAGAGTGGTAAGATTGGGCAACCTTGTCTTATTTCTGATTTTAGAGAAAAAGCTTTTAGTTTTTCATCATTGAGTATGATATTGGCTGAGCATATTTCAAATGTGGTCTTTATTATGTTGAAGTACTTTCCTTCTATACCAATTTTATTGAGTATTTTCATCATTAATGAATGTTGTATCTTGTCAAATGCTTTTTCTGCATCTATTGATAGTATCATATGATTTTTATCCTTTGTTTTGTTAATGTGGTGTATTACATTGATTGATTCGCTTATGTTGAACCTCCTTATGCCCCTGGAATAAACCCCACTTCATCGTGATGTATTATTGTTAATGATTTTTGTATTCATTTTGCTAGTATTTTCTTTAAATTTTTTGCCTTCGCATTCATCAGAGATATTGGTCTGTAGTTTTCTCTTTTTTTCCTTGGCAGCTTTTGGTATCAGGGGTATGTTGGTCTCATAAAATGTGTTAGAAGGTGTTGCCTCTTCTTCAATTTTTCAGAAAAGTTTGAGAAGGATATAAAATCTTTGATTATTTGGTGGAATTCACTAGTGAAGCCATCTTTTCCTGGGCTTTTATTTTTCGAGAGGTTTTTTTTTTTTATGTTTGCTTCGATTTCAATATAAATAGAATGCTTACCATTCTATTTAGATTTTCCAATTCTTTAAGATTCAGTCTAGGAAGCTTAATATGTCTAAGAGCTTATCTATTTCCTCTAGGTTATTGAAATTGGTGCCATGTAGTCTTTCATAGTTTTCTAGTACGGTCCTTTGTATATCTGTGATGTCTGTGGTAACTTCTCTTCTATTTCTGAATTTGTTTATGTAAGTCATTAATCTTTTTCCCTTAGTAAGTTTAGATGGGTTTGTCAATGTTATTATATTTTCAAAGATCTTTGTTGTATTACTGTTTTGTATAGTCTTTTTGTCCCCTATTGCCCCTTTCCTAATGTTTCCTCCACAACACTGTGAAAGTGGCCACCAGACTCTCCAGCATAAATCCTATTGATGACTCCCCATCAGCATCATCTAAGAGGCCCTTTTGGGTAAAGTATATATGAAACAGCCTTTCATAATGATCAGATCACTGTCTCTCTCCAGTTTCTCCTCACTCTATTGTTTCACTAACCCTCTCTGCTTAATACTACTAATAATAGCCATTTATTGAATATGTCCCAAAAACAAATCCTTTCAATACCTTATCACTCTAATTTCATAGATGAAACACACTGAAGCAGAGAGGTTAAATAATTTGCCCTGGTCAGGAAGTGACAGAGCTGGTGCTTGAACCGAGATTGCCTGACAGTGGAGTCTAGCGCCTCTTAGCCAATGTGCTCAGTGTCACTTCTACAGTAATGAAGTCATTTCTATTCTCTGAATGCATCGAGATTTCTCATGCTGTTGTATTTTAACAAATATTGTTTCCTATGTTGGGAACTTCTACCACTCTTTCATCACCTTATTCACCAGATAAATTATTTGACATCCTTTAATATATCCAAAGATATCTTGTGGAAAGTTATCAGGCCTTACTAGGAATGTTTAGTAGTTTTTCTTTGTGCTCTCTTAGCACTTAACACAATGTAAACATTATGTCTTCATTGGAGGAATATACTTTTCTATCTCTGTTTTCCAGCATTAAGCAGAGAGCTTGTATCGATTGGATGCGGGGCTGCTGAAGGGTGGAGGAGGCAGCACTTATAAATGGACAACTTTGGCTAGAAAGTTGCTGATTGGGTTGACATTGTCTGACCTTTTGAGATTTCCAATTCTACCTTGAGAAACACTGGGCTAGATAAAAATGAAGTCCATCCTAACCAATCTCTTATTGTTAAGCTTTTCATTCATGGAACCATTTTGACAGAGTCATAGAATTTCAGGACAATGGTGGAGCTGAGACAGTTTAATAACCAAAGCTCCAATTATATAAAGAAATAATAAACTAGAGCTACACAGATTTAGTATCTCATCCATAAAATCACTGCAAGTTAGTATTAGAGCCTGTACTTGAACTTGAATCTACTGCTTTCCAATCCATAGCTCCTGGCTCTTTCTCAGAGGCACATACTAGTATATACCAAGGTGATTTTATTTTACACACACACACACACACACACACACACACACATTCATTGCTAATGAATTGATTCTATAAATGCATATGTTTCCTTACCTAAAGCTTAGATTCATTTGTGGTAATAATTAAGACTAATAGAAATTCAGTGATTTATACAGAACATCTTACTTGCTTCTAAACTTTACCAAAGAAATGCATTACTTAATTTTCCTTCATGACTAGGAAACCTATCCAGTCAACTGTTTTCAAACCAGTCAGTGCAAAGAAATCAAGTTTATACAGTTTGCTGACTTATTTTCCCCAGTTTTCACTACACCTATAACTATCACCATAATAACAGCTAACATTTTTATAATTATCTTTTACCATGACTTCTGCATGATTTACATGCCTTACCTTATTCAATCCATAGAAAAAAACCTAGGATGTAGATCACCATTACAGTTTCCTATCTTACAGTTAAAGATACTGAATCTTATGAGATTTAATAAATTCCACAGGGTCACAGAACTTCTCAAGGGCAGAAACTGCAGTTGTATTTAAAGTAAACCTGACACCAAAGCGTATGCTCTTAACCACTAATCTAGCCCATGTGTCTTTAACATTGTGCTTCTTTTCTATTTAGAAAGATGCAATCACAGATCTGAAGACCTTGAAATTATGTTAGATTCTGGTTGGTTACTATAAGTCATTTGACAGAAACACAAAATAAGATTTTAGGAAATAAATGGATCAACCTCTCCTGGAATTAATGTTCTTAATTTTTTTCATATTTTTTCTATATCACACAACAAAGTGCTTCTTATAATGTACATAATAAATATGGATGACTGATTCATGAATTCTACCACCAATATATACTGCCGTATAAACACATGCATATGCATGTATGTATATCAGTATCTTATCTATGTGTTTCCAATAATAAAGACCCTTGGAATAACAACCAGCCTGTCAAAATATAATAAAAGAACTACGTTCTGGACGGAATCGCATTATCATTACCATTGACATGGGTAGAATAGATGAGTATTCCTTAACTACTGCCTGTCATGGCCTACTCTTGTCTTAGCACCCAGTTTAAATAACAGTCAGCCAGCTGCCTGTGGATTTAGCCAACATTGATGTCAATGTGAAATTCTGATTGCCCAGATGGTTATTTCTAGACCCTTAATCAAAAGTAGTAACTTAGTGTGGGTCTAAGGCACAGCTGCCCTACACATAGGCTAGTGGCTTCTTGTTTCTTCATAGATCTGCCTCTGTGCAAACTGAGCATGGAGGTGGCGGTGATTTTATTAATTCCCACCAGAGAGAAAAAGAAGGAAACAGAAGGAACTAGGCAGCAATCGTCAAAATCTGTGAAAATCTTCATAATACTTTGCCCTTCGTAACTGAGGTGGTATTCTTCTTTCCTCGCTGCTGCTGTTGTATATAGCGTGTTCACTGTACTTGTGAACATCCTTGACCAAGTGCTTTCCACACCTTTATATGTCCTATATATCAGAATCACGGTCCTTTTGCACATAAAAAGAAAAATAAAGACTTGGTGCATTGAAGCAGCCACAGACCAAATGGACTGACCAAACAAGCTTCAAGTGCTCCTGGGAGAACAATGGAAGAGGTTGGGATTTTGGAGTTTGGTTAGGCCTTTGCCTATCCCCAGGAGAGGGAATTGCTGGTATGATGTGGAAAATCAGATCCCTAGGACAATGCTTTTGAACAATTCAATTTTCATCAAAGCAACTGTCAGTCACAATTCTGAATCCCTTTCATTAGGATTAAAACTGTAGAGACTGTGAAGACCATGGGTACCATATTTGCCTTGGCATACGGTGGGTTTCTGGGGAGTCACCGTTGATTGTGCCCCAGAAAAGAGAGAATTGCATTGCCTTCTAGGACATCCTCTCTTCCTATAAGTCACACTAATTCAGGCCTTCATCAGCCCTTCCTGGTTCAGTTTCCATAGGCAAACAGAAATAAACAGTGTTGCTTGCTTTGTATATTCTAGTTCTTTCCTCAACCAGTTATCTTTTCTAATATTTCTACTACCATGAGTAGAGAATTTTTACAGGGTAGAATTGTTCATTTCCACCTCAGCATTTTTTCTTACATTTGGAATAACTCGGCTCAGCACATCTGACCTTGAAATAAATGCAGCCCCTCCAGCCTACCAAGAAATCAGCAGGAGTGCGCAGCGGAGGAAGTGAAGTTTCCATTTCTTTGCAAATCCATATTTACATGGTGAAGGCTATGCGGGCTCCAAAGGCAGAGGGACAGCCTATCAACCAAAAAGAATGATAGATAAGGATTAGGTTTAATACTGGAAAACATTTAGAAACCGAAAGAAAGACTGCATTCATGACAGAAATAAAAGGGGCCATTCTTTGGCAAAACATAAAACAGCATCTGTTGAAACAACTCAAGTTCTGAGCTGCTTTGCATGGCATCCTTTGTTGCCCAAGAATGGCAGCTTCTCCCAGGCCTTTGAGGACATGAAATGATGACAGATTAAGGCCCCATGCCAAGCAGTGAGGGGGAAAAAATCACATTTTGATGTGCAACTACTTGATTCTCAGCCATCTAGAAATACAGAGGAGGCTGTCGAGTGCATTTAATGAACTGCTCTGGTAGCGCTGGGTGATTAATTTGCAGTTTTGCCCTCCTCTGTCACAGAGTGCAGAGCACATTACCAGCGCTTTCTGGCTTTGAGGAGAGGATCAACCCCATGTGTGTAATCTACTCCAGGTGTACCAAAGTGGGCCCTCTGCCCTTTCTCTTTGGCTCTGTACTCCATTGACATTCTGGAGTGATACATTAGATTTTTTTCTGTATGAAATATCATAGTAACATAGCCCAGAATACTCCCATTCAATCCACACATTTATAACAGCAACTCACCTCTGTCACAATTTTCAACATATACTTTTTTAGCGTAAAATAGGTAAAACAAAAACACCATCTCGGTCATGCCTTAACCCAAAGAACTAAATAACTTACATCACCTATCACTTGCAGGTTATTAGCAAAGCTTTAAATACACACAACTGCTTATTGTTATTATTACAGACAGAGAGGATGAACTTTTTAAATGGCCAATCTTATTCTCATTTGTGTAGTGTAGAGAAAGTAAACGGTAAATACAAAAATGTTTCAATATTTCACGTGAATTCACAAAACTTCTCAGATACAACTGATTAAAGAACTGGTAACATTTTATTCTTTTTACATATGAGGTAGCTAATAGATACCAGCCATGTCAAGGGGGAAAAATGACTTGGTTTTACTGCAAGCAGATTTTATGGCTTTTTTCTTTTGATGTCTGAACCATGATATATGCCAGAGGTCCTTTGTTGCTGTTTATAGTGCCTATGCACACTCGTAATGAGTTGCCAATTTTTACTTCATTTAAGAAACCCTAATAGTAAAACATTTATCTGCATATTGAAAAATTCCCTTAAACATGCTCTGCGTCTGCGAAGAGGCGACGAAGTCCACCCGTCTTCTTCATTAAGCGCTGGTTCCAAGAATCTCCCTTTTGTCTAAGGCTGTAGGTTAGCTTTTTCATAGTACAGGTTGAGAGACATGATATTTAATTCAAGACTCATTGTCAAAGCAGAATTTGGCTTCCCTTGTTTTGAAGATGGATGTTTAAAACACAAAACAACAAGTCCCAAATGAAGTTGCTTCTGCTAAGCCCCACTTCACCAAACCAAGACTTCATTACAGCTCTGGCTCCCCCAGAAGCGGAATCTCAAGTCAGTGAATCGGGAATCGCCTGATTAGTTTAGGTAGGTGTTCTGCCTGGTGGACCCTTGCAGTTTCCTAAAGGAAAGCAGTTTTGCAATAACTAATCCACTTTTTGTCCAGTATAACGTCCTTGCTTTGTTCCCTTCTGCCTATAAAAGTATTTCATTTAGTGCAGCTCCTCAGAGCTCCTTTCTATCTGCCAGACTGGATGCTGGCTGACTCACAGATCACTGAATAAAGCCAGAATGATCTTTAAAATGTACTTCATTGAATTCTTTAACATGAATAATCTAAAAGAAGGAGTATAGGTACTTAATCTTGAGATCTTACTGATGACAATCCTAATTGTAATTTCCTTTTAGTTGTTCTGACACAGCATAAGAGGCGAAAAGGTTTACTCTGTAGGAAAATCTTTGTGGAGACTTTGTTGGTGAAAGGAGCTTATTTTGACCCGAAGGCAGCTGTTGGGTAACAAGTAGCAACAGATGACACATCAGAGCTGATAGGCGTCTCAAGATCTCAGTTGCAGCAGCAATGGAGTGGTGTTACCTAGTTATCCTTGAGAGTTGTTGAATGTTGTTACTGAGATGGAAATTACTGGTAATTAGAGAGGGCCATGTGGAGACAATGTTATTCTGGGGCAGACTTTGGAGAACAAAGCCACAGAATCTATTCAGACCCAAATTGAGCCGCCTAAGTACTAGTATGTGGGCAGAAATGTGGACTCTTGCAGCCAAACTCAGTTGCCACGCGCTGTGTGCCCTGGACCACCAGGTCAGCCCCTGCAGGTAGGGAAGCAGGATCGCCTACCTCAGTGCGGCATCTGCCTTCCCTTCTTTGGGGAGCATTAGCTATTCCTAAAGGGAAAAAAGGATAAATAAAAGTGTGTCACTTACTGTCTTCCCCTGCTTAGAAAGAACATGGTATTTACTTAGGCAAATCGGTTTCCTACTCAAGAAGAAAGAAGGACATTTCTTTCTTATTTTACCCAGTAAAGGCTAATTTCACTTTGTACTAGAGACCATTTTTTTCCTAATTACTCATTTAAAAGGCAGATCAATCAAAGTAAAATTTCTACTAGTTGGTTAAAGGTTTTCTTTTCTGCCTTCTTCCTGTAGCTTTATGTAAATATTCAGAACAATTTTTACTAATAAGCACGGGAGGGATTCCAGCAGATGGTCTCAGTAGGCATGGTTTTCCAGGAACTTTCTTTTCCGTATGAGCAGCCTACCGAATATGTTCAATATTTAAAAATTCATGTGTTGGAAATGCTAGATGTTAGTGCTCAGCTTTACTTATACTGAAACTAAAAGAGTGATGGATTTGGAAGATCAAGGGGTTCATCTGGGTCTTGAATAAGAATATGTCAAGACCCTGGGCAGTGTGACTCAAATGGTTATGCATCATCCTGTGCACCGAAAGGTTGCTAGTTTTACTCCTGGTCAGGGCACTGGCCCAGATTGTGGGCTCAATCCCCAGTAGGGGGCATGCAGGAGGCAGCCGATGGATGTTATGTTGTGTTTCTCTCTTCTCCCTTCCTCTTTCTCTAAAAAATCAATTAACTATTATATTAAAAAAGAAGAAGAACTCTTAACAAGCCACTGTAGGACTCACTAACCTAGTACAACATGGATGACACCTATCTTTTCTTGTTTGGTCTATGAGCTGGCCATTGAGTATTTCCCTCCACTATGTTCTACTAGAGGCCTGGTGCATGAAACTCATGCACTGGCGGGGGGTGGGGGGGTGGGGGGAGGGGGGTTCCCTCAGCCCAGCCTGAGCCCTCTCGCAGTCTGGGAGCCCTCAGGGGAGGTCTGACTGAGCACACTGACCACCAAGGGGCAGCTCCTACATTGAGCGCCTGCCCCCTTGTGGTCAGTGTGCATCATAGCAACTGGTCATTCCACCATTCAGTTGATTTGCATATTAGCCTTTTATTATATAGGATTGTTCTTCATTGAAGAAAAAAAATTACTAAAATATTAATGAAATACTAAAGAAAAGGAAAAACATATATCTAACTATATAAATTACAGAGCCAATCAGAGGGGCAAAAATAGCAACTCCAAAAACCTGGTATCGGCATTAGCCTGGATTAAACAGTATTAGCATTTATTGGATACTTTGCGCTATACTGTACCTGTCTTATGTCAATTAGTATTCTTAAGAATGCTGTGTGGTACTATTATTATTTGAAGTTTTAGATTAATGTTCTGAGACTCAGAGAGTATAAGAAAATAACCTTGGCAGTTGCTAAGTGGCAGAGCGAGAATTTGGGCTCAACTGTCTAATTCCAGAACCCACCTTCTCCCCATCTACCATGCGGAGCTCCACCATCTGAACTGAGTGAGCAAATGCTTTGTGCAACTGATTCAACAAAATTGTGTTTCTCTGATTTGAGGTTATTTCTTAAGAGTCAGATATCTATATTGAGAAAGCCATGGAGAAAGCTGATCCCATGTTTTATACTTATGGATATTGAAGTTCCAGAGCCAAGTTTCGGTGTTAAAACTGGGATCCAGATTTGTCTTTATCTCCAACCCACTTCTCCCTCAGGAAGAAGTCTCAGGTCAGTTTCATGTACACAAAATACTTGCCTGACCTGGAAAACTTGTCGGTAAAGGAAATGTGCTTTTCAAAGAGCCAAGTTCCCTCAGTCTTGGCCTGTGAGGGCAAGTGAGGGTCAGAGCAAGGCCGCAGTAGATTGTTTCATCAAGTTATTTTGTTAAAGTTACATGGAACATCAAGAAACGTCAAAGAGCTTAGACACATAGAAATGTATTTCCTAATCCTCTCAAACAATGGCATTAACCAAAGCTGAAGAGGCTTGGATAGAAGAAAGAATCATTTGTCTAGCCTTGTCACGTCCTAACAGTTAATAACACAAAGCGTATATTCATGGCAGAAAGATACTTTTCCTTTCTTTCAAAAGAGGAGACAACATATTCTAGATATTTTACAGAAGTCCTTCCTCACAAAACTCTGTAAACAGTCCTGGTTTTTGAACAAAGTCAAAGTTTTAATTCACAAGACTAACTCATCTTGTATTTCAGGAATCCTACTTGAATATTTGCTCCATGTTCTGCAGCCTAAACAAGGAATATGCTCCTTCATCATCCCTATTTGCTAAATGACTGACACCAGGGGCTCACCTTTCAATCTGTAGAACAATGATTTCTGTTCAACTCTGAAATCTAGATATCTATTCACCACAACAGCTGCATCTGACACAGAATTTTTCTCTAGTTCTTATGTTCCAAAGATGTTTTCCCCAGACACCATTATCCTCTGCAATCTAAGTCACATCCAAAAGCTGTTACAATGTAAACTTCTGGCACCTGCTCTTTATGGATTTACCCTTTCATCATACCTCTTCTACTTTTCCATCAGTGAACTCTGAAATGAGTGCAGATGCATAAGTGTGTAAAAGACGACTTCATGCTCTCTGTATGATGCCATCGTTTTATTTGGAGAAACCAAAATATTTGAAAGTGAGATCTTCAAATCTTAGCTGACAACATTTGATTTACCATAAGCAATGGGGAAAATTTTAAATATTAGAACAAATGATAGCAAAGAATGGAATTTTTTAGACAGAGACTTTCTGTATTAGAAAATCTGTCACCCTTCTTAATAGGAAATGATGCAAATTTCAACAACAGACCATCAGGGATTTTTTTGTTGTGCTCCTCTTTATGGACTTTTGGGATTTTGGTGGCCACTGATTGGACCAGAAAGCAATTATATTTAGATTTTTTTCTTTGATTAGTAAAATTATTTTTTTAGTGTTATATGTAAGCACTTAACTGAGATGTTTCAAAATGATTATTTTGTAATGGAGTATAAAGATTAGCAAATGTATATATTTGTCTCACTTAGCTCAGGGAAACTAGATACAAGCTTCAAAGATGCTGCCCTGTCAGAAGTGAGTGTTTGTATACAAGCCCAACTTCAAATAATTCTAAATCAAAATTCAGGCAGGGGAAAATTTTCCCCAAGCTATGCTACATTGAGACATGTATTTTGTCCTAGCGCATGGCAGAGTGTTTTATTACATTTTGTCTACATCTATACATCACATGTGAACTAAATTCCACTGTGGTCTCTATGGCCTCTTCATTTTGAATATCTAAAAATTGATGTGTTTTACCGAGGAATTGATTTGACTTTAGCAATTGCTACTTATTGGCAAAAATAAATGGATCCAGCTCATGTGTCCCAACTCATCAACAGTTTGCAGCATAGTTAGCCTTATTGTGTAATATTGTATTTTAGTGATTGGAAAATGGGCTATTTTTACAAACTCAAACCTAAAACTAATGCTAATTAAGAAAAAAAAAACACTCCAGACTTTAGAAGCTTCAGATTAGTGTGTAAAAATATGGAATAAATGCACCTTAGCAAAGAAACAAATAAGAAGGATAAGTCTTGATTTTGGATGCATTTATTCACCCTATTTTGTTATGGTTTGCTCTAAGTAAATGTATATATTTTAAGACATTCTTTAGAATTTGCCATCTTTAGGAACATTCTTTTGAGCCCTCCTAATGGAGAGTTTGTTGATGGTAACAAACCCTCCTAACGCTGCCAACATAAGATGCCAAGGAAAGAAGGGACTCCTTGCCTCCAAATGTGGAAGGAGATCTTGGAGTCCCCTTAGCAACCGAAACCCAGAACTCTGTATTGTGTGTGGCTATTTGGCAGCTGGATGCTGCCACTCAAGCTTTCATCCACACCAACGCAGTTCCAAATAAAGAGCAGAGCCCAGACTTTTTTTCTCTGTCCTACTTGGTGATAATTAAAACTTTCAGCTAGAAACCTCTTCACTCAAGCAGAAAAGATCAGTTTGCATCATCATTGCAATGTCAACTTTTCTTGGAAAGGGTAGGGTACACACACACACACACACACACACACACACACACACACACACACACACACACACCTCTCTTATTTGTTATTTTCTTTCTTTCTTTCTTTTCCCCCAAAATGTTTACCATCCTGTGGGCAAAAACTTTCTCTTCTTTGTTCTCATTTTGTTTTGTTTTGTTTGTGCTTTCCTTCAAAATGTCAATTTGAAAATTTTCAACTACTCTTCTGGAACAATAAAGGCTAATTATTCTCTTTAGAACTAAATCACAATATTTACTGAAAAGGCTCTGTGTTTGCCAAATTTGGACACTAAAAAGGAACAGAATTATTTCAAAAGCTATGTGTAAATAGAAGGCAATTGGCAAGCATCCTGTGTAAAATGAAAAGACCCCACGCCTATTCGACCTTGGGAAAACTAACGAAGCTAGACAAGCCACAATATTTACTAATTTTACAAACTAGGAGACACTCTTATTACCTGTGGGCCTGCACTTTAACCTCAACAAAGTGAACCAGCCAAATGAACGTTAACAGTAGACACATTTAAAACTATTTTAAGAATCATTAACATCTAATATTTTCTAGGCTATTCTATCCTAGCCAGTGTTCTCAATGATATGAGTAGCACTGTCATTACTAATTTAGTCAATATCTCATGTTTGCAGATTATTTTAAAAAGGAGTCCAGGTAGATAAGGTAAATAGAACAAATTATTAGACTGCTAATTTGCATTATAAAACAATAGATAAAAGACATTATGTGTTTTATTAAGCCAAACATAGAGGTCTAGACATAGTTTCAGATTTATCTAATTCTTTATCTATCCATCTGTCTGTCGATCCATCTGGCTCAATTAATCTGGTGCTCAATTAACCTGTGTGCACGGTGCACCATATTGTAACTTCTCAGGTGGTGAAGTAGTTGAAGCTATCATTCATCTTCATTTTTTAAAATTTATGTTTTATTCATAGATATTTAAATACATGAAATGTACAGTGCTAGGAAGGACTCACTTTGTGTGTGTTTTTAAATCACAGGTAAGTAATACATTGAATTACTAAATGTATCATTCAGATAGTAGTAGATGCAAAGAGGTTAAAATATATAGCATAACAAAAAAATTAAGTGGGCAACAGATTCATTCTATAGCAATGGTTCTCAAAGTATGGTCAGGAAACCCCTGGGGTTCCTAAGACCCTTTCAAGGGTTAATGAGGTCAGAGCTAATCTCATAATAAACCAAGATGTTATTTTCCTGTTTCACTTTCATTCACTCAAAAATGTTCGATGGAGTTTTCCAGAGAGTACAAGAAGTGTGAGATAATAGACTGGATAGAGAAGTAAGTCTGAGAATCCAGCTGTCTTCTATTAAAACCAGACAATAAGGACATTTTTAAAAATATAAAAAATGCCACCCTTATTTTTTTGTGTTAATAAACCTAGTTATTTTTCATAAGAATATGCATTTATGTCAACATGTAATGAGACTATTGTTATTTTAAGTAAATTAAGAATTAAATGTTAAAATGTTTCTCTATTTTGATTACTAATATAAACATCAACCAATATAACCCACATTTTGGAGGCCCTCAATAATTTTTAAGATGTAAAGGAATTCTGAGGCCAAAACACTTGAGATTGCTATTGTACAGTTTTGAAATCTCAATTTAGCTTTAAAACCTCAGTTACTAATGTTACCAGAATAAAAATTAGTGTGGCGCTTGCTACAAAAGTCTCAAAAAATTACTCTTTGGCAAGATTAGATACATGTTTCTTATTGTATTAGTTGCTAGTCAACAATATATAGCCAACAGAATAACTTTAAATATTTCATATGATTCATTCCACGTCTTTCATTCCTGGCCCCAGACTCTTTCTGGACCCAACTCTGCATTAATGCTAGTGTACGAGGGGACATCTTGCTTGGTGTATATTATGTATCTAATATATTTGCTGACTTGATGTAAAGTAAGTCTACTTCCTCACTGAAGTTTATTTGACTGAATTGTTAAGCTTATTTCTTGTTTTGTTTTATAATTACCACTAGAGGCCCAGTGCACAAAAATTTGTGCACTCAGGGGGGTGAGGGGGTCCCTCAGCCTGGCCTGTGCCCTCTCACAGTCTGGGACCCCTCGGGAGATAAGGACCTGCTGGCTTAGGACTGCTCCCAGGTGGCAGAGGGCAGGCCCAATCCCTAGGTGCAGCCCCTGGTTGGGCTCAGAGCAGGCCCGATTGGGGGGTTGGGGCACCGCCCCCTGTCACACTCAAGGCAGGATCAATAGGAAGGTTGCGGCGCCACCCCCTGTCACGCACAGAGCAGGGCCAATCAGGGGGTTGAGGAGCTCCCCCCTGTCACTCACAGAGCGGGGGAATCAGGGGGGTGGGGTGCCACCACTGTCACACTCAGGGCAGGGCCGATGGCGGTGGGGAGGAGGGTTTGGGGCACCGCGCCCTGTCACACACAGAGTTACAGGACGATCAGGGGGTTGGGGAGCTCCCCCCTGTCATTCACAGAGCAGGGCCAATCAGGGGGTTGAGGAGCTCCCCCCTGTCACGAACAGAGCAGGGCAGATAGGGAGGTTGTGGCCCCGCCCCCTGTCACACACAGAGCCGCAGGGCGATCAGGGGGTTTGGTCGCTGCCCTCTGTCACGCTGATCCCAGTGCTGGGAGGAATATTACCCTTTTACTATATAGGATAGAAGCCTGCTGCACAGGTTGGGGCCGGCTGGTTTGCCCTGAAGGGTGTCCTGGATTAGGGTGGGGGTCCTGCTTGGGTGCCTGGCCAGCCTGGGTGAGGGGATGATGGCTGTTTGCATCTGGTCACACACCCTTTAGGGTGGGGGTTACCACTGGGGTGCCTGGCCAGCCTGGGTGAGGGGCTGAGGGCTGTTTTCAGGCTGGCGGGTGACTGAAGCTCCCAACTGCTCCTTTTTTCCTTTTTTCTTTTTTTAAATTCTGGGCCAGCTTTAGCTCTGAGGCTCGGCTCCAGCTATGAGACCTCCGCTGCTAAAAGCAGGTTTCTGGCCTTTGTTTACCTTCTGTGTTTGAAACAATGTTGCGGTCCTGCTGGGTGAAGCCTGGGGTTTTGTTTAGCTTCGATATTTGTTACAATGTTGCTTAGAGTGCAGCTGAGAGGACGGCAAGGCAGGCGGGGAAGCATGGCTTCCTCTGTCACTGAAGCAAGCAAGCCTCCCTGTTCGCATCAGCTGCCTGGCTGCCGGCTGCCATCTTGGCTGCCAGTTAACTTGCATATCGCCCTGATTAGCCAATGGGAAGGGTAGCGGTCGTAGGCTAATTACCATGTTTCTCTTTTATTAGATAGGATGTGACTAATAAACCTAGATTGGCAGGCATTGGTTAATAGGACTCTCTGGAACACCCTAAATGGCTTAAATCCTGGATCTAATGCTGGCTCCCATGTGAACACCCACAGTTCTTTAACCACTCTGTGCATGAATTTCCTCATCTGAACATTATGAATAAAAATAAAACATTTTAGGTAATAACCTGATTGTTGTACAGATTAAATAAGTTAAAATTTAGCTTTAAAATTTGTAAAATATTTAAAACTAACTTACTATATAATAAATATTTATAACTAACTTACCATCTAATAATAAATGCTATATAAAGATGACTCAGTAAAATACCTAATTTCAACTACTGCTCAGAGCAAGTGCATGAATACTGATAAGTTGGTTTTCAGAGAAAAATTTGCTATTTAAATAAATCTAGATACCTGAACACCTTTAATTCCATGTTCATTGCCATTAAAAGTAGCATGAGAAATAGCACAAGCACACTGATAATCCTGAGAAGAAAATGGCAGCAAAACACAGATCAGAACATAGACACAAAAGCTTAGAAGAAATTCAAACATATTCAGCTAACAGCATCGATAGGACAACAGTTGAAATTGTCTGACCTATTTGAGCAGGAATGGAAAATTAGGCAAAGCCTTCTAACTGATTTGAGTTTATTTTTAAATGAGATAAATGCTGACATTGTCTTAAATTATCATTAATATGATCACCTTTCCAATTCTAGCTACTCTTTAGAAAATGTCTTTAATTAAATACAGAGAATCACGTAACGTAGTCTAGCTAAAAGCAAAGAATTAAAAAATTTCTAGATCTCTCTTTCACCCTTTGGCTTCTGCAATTTCACTTGGGTTGATTTTCTAACTCATATTTTCCAAGAAGATAAATCCCCCTTCTACTTGCCAGACTCTAAGTCCAAAAGATGTGGACACAATGCAGAATGGATGGACTGGACTTATCAATACTGGAAAGAGTTTAGCATCCTCCAGTTTAATTGTCATCCTGCCAAATATCCCAGCTAGTTCACAACCACAGCAATGCCTAACTCCCAACTTTATAGTTTTGTCTTGTTCTTTTCCTTTAAGCTATCTTAATTCAAATGATTAGATGAAATGGAGTGCATAACCAGAAAAAAATTTATTTAATCAGCTCTGATTAACTCATCTATTCATCTATTCATATTTTACCCAAGTGGAATGATATTGGGAAAATAAAATTCTTTTAAATTAAAAATAATAGAAAAGGTGAATTTCCCTTGAAATGGGTTATAGACTAAACTTTGCTGGCATCTTGTCACTAGTCATGGGATTGGAAAGTCCTCTGGTCTGTCCTGTATTCAGTGGCTGCACTAGAAAGAAAAGGACACTCTCATCTCATCGACCATCTCACTCCACAGGGCTAAGTGCTAGAGAAGCACATTCAGCTTTACAATGACAGTTCATTGGGGGTCATCAATAGTAAGAATATATTGCATTGTAGATATTATTAAAACTGTGAAATTTAAAATCTAAAAAAAACCCCAAACTCTGACATACAAATATTCAAGTGTGTCGGTACTTAGGAAAAATCAATTTTGAGGGTTTTTTTAATGCTTGAAATGAATGATTAAACCTCAATGTACCTTTTTCTCATAGATGTTTAGGCAGGTGAACTCCAAGAAGAGTCCATTTCTATGATAACTGTCAGATGCCTTTCAGTTTATATCATTTGTGACCAGAGGTCCTGCTATTCAGCACTGAGTGTTGTTCTATTTAGTTCCCATGGCTGTGAGCTGCAGTGCTTGGGGAGGACACAGCCCAGAGTAGCTTGTGGAGAAATTTGGGGACATTACATGGAGGAGCTGTCCATCCCCTGGCTCCTGTGTTACTGCCAGCACAGCACCTGCCTCCTCCTTAGTCTTGTTATCACACTGAAATTGCTTTCTGATATAGCTTTACCTCCATGCAAAACTGTCAATCATTTTTTTTCTGCCTTGGTCCATAGGGAACATGAAGCAAACTGATCGTGTTGTTTTGACGTTGTGTGACAGGAAAGGGTCCATTTTACAGAGTGCCATCATAAAACCGAGCGCTTTGCACCTCTCTCTATCCCTTTCTTTTACTCTTAAATCCAAATCAAATTAAACCTGAATGTTCTTTGCAATTCATTCTCCTTTATCAAAATTATAGAAAGCAGGCTTGACTATTATTTTGAGGCGGGGGGCAACTATTTAAGTTACCAGTGATGTGCAAATTGAAGTAGAATTTAGCTACAGAAGAATAATTAAAAATAAAATTTTATTAAGTACCTGAAATAAAAACACGGAGGGCAAAAACATGAACTAAACAAGAAAATTCTAAAAAATAAAATAAAATAAAATAAGGAATATCCTCTAAGCTCCATTTAATACCAGTGAGAAATTCCCTTATTAAAGGAGTATTTTCACTCTGGGCTTGTGGACCAACGGTGAGTAGGCAAGGATCTTCAGCCAAGCATTTCTGGACAGAGCTACTTACGGGGAAAGGAGATTTCCCTCCAGCGTAACAATCTCCGTCCTCTGAATCTGGGCAAATGTTTCTGAGCACGGCCCCAGCGGCCCTTCGCTTTACAGCACGATGAAGTCACACTGCGGCAGCCCAGAGAGGAGTGCGGAGCACATCTGCGGGTGGATGCGCTGACACGCATTTGTTGGCTTCAAGAAAATGTACCGAAGTGCCTGGTACTTACTGCACTCGAACAGAAAAGGGAGGAATTTCAAGATTATCTGAAAGAAAGGAAGGTCCTCACACTATTTATATCTCCATTACTCTCCCCTTATAAGAGAAAATCAGTAAGTTATTACCAAGATAGCTTTTTAAATGAAAAAATTTTTCCAAAAGGATTGTAGATATTTAAACTATATTAAATGCCCAATAAATCCATGAGTAATATAGAAAAGGATACGGAATTATTGCCAAGGTAGTCAAATTTGGAAAAATTGTATCTTTGGGAATATACAACTAGATAACCATAGCATGCACAAAGACAGTTCATTTAATTAGCTGGTAAAATTAGTAAAAATATTACTGATTGATACTGATACTTGTCTTTACTGAATCTATACTATTCAATTTGATATATAAACAGTGTAAATTGTATAGTTATACAAAAGTCTTAATTTTTTATTAAAGTCTAACAACAGTACTTACAGAAAATTTAAAAAATATATTCTTTGCATGTTGCCAATAAAGAAACTGAAGCCAGAGTGAATAAGTAGTTTTTTCAGAGTAGCAGAAACAGTCCATGGCACAGGTAAAAGTAGCTTTCAGGACTTTAGGGTCCTTTTAGAAGCTCTGCTACAGATCACATTTTGATGTTGATTCTCTAAGTTAAATACAAAATCTATTTTGATCAACTAAACACCATAAAAGATTTGTATGAAAGCCTAAACTATCAAGGGATATTTATTATTCTCTCTCTCTCTCCGTCTCTCTCCTTCCTTCCTAGATAGATAGATAGATAGATAGATAGATAGATAGATAGATAGATAGAAATATATATCTATAATAATAAAAGGGTAATATGCTAATTAGACCAGATGTCATTCCAGACAACGAAGCTGGGGCCAGAAGGAAGTTCGGGTCCTGGGTGCCAGAGAGAAGCTGGTGCTGGCAACTGGGGGAAGGAAGGCCTACTCTTGAACAGATTTCATGCATTGGGCCTCTAGTCCTATCTAATAATAGACAAACATGGTAATTGACCGTACCTTCACTATGTTTCCCATTGGCTAATCAGCGTGGTATGCAAATTAACTGCCAACAAAGACGGAGGTTAATTTGCATTCATAGGCTCCAAGCGGCGGAGGGAAGACTGAAGGCGAGCCGGAGCAGAGAAGATGGAAGACTGAAGGCGGCTCCAGCCGGACCAGTGAAGACAGAAGACTGAAGGCGGCTCCGGCAGGAGCGAAGGCCTGGGTCCCAGGTGCCAGAGGAAAACCTGTGCCAGCAGCCAGGGGAAGGGAAGGCCTATTGCATGAATCTCTTTGTGCAACAGGCCTATAGTATATATATATATATATATATATATATATATATATATATATATATATATATAATGCTCTAGCTCTATCTGTCTTTATCGATCTCTATCTCTCTTATTGTAGAAATCATTATTTCCCATCAGTCATCTGCTAGAATAAGAATAAGTAGGAAGAAAACTCTACAAGGGAAAATATGAAAACAAATCAAACCTTCAAATATAAGGTATTTCATTAGTACAGATTTTCTTGGTTTTCTTAATACCTCCGCAGTGTTCATACCCTCCAGGTCAGGTGTGTTTGCCAGTTAATGACCATTTGGATCAAGGACCCTCAGCCTTGCCTGAGGCCTTCAGGCTCCTCACTCTGACATTAGCTGACAGACTCAGCAGCTCAGAGAACATTCTTACATGGTAGAATTGCCCTGCCAATAGCAGCTTCTCTACTAATAAACATGCAGCACGTTAGTGAGGTACTTGTCCAAAATTTTAATGACCCAAGTCCAGTCTCCTCACACTACAAACCTCTATGAACTTGGGAGGTAACTACAGTGTCAGATTTTATTGCATACATCAACACCACACATTGAATCCACAAAATTCTATTAAATAACTACTTAGTTCTAGATGTAAGATTTGATGACTCAAATAGAATGATAACACTTTTTTTTATTTTTTGTTTTTAGAATGGATATCTTACCTTCTGTTATTTTCTCCAAACACCTTTCTATTTTATTTTATTTTTTTAATACATTTTATTGATTTTTTAAAGAGAGGAAGGAAGGGGAATGAGAGTTAGAAACATCGATGAGAGAGAAATATCGATCAGCCGCCTCCTGCACACTCCCCACTGGGGATGTGCCCGCAACCAAGGTACATGCCCTTGACTGGAATCGAACCTGGGACCCTTGAGTCCACAGGCCGACGCTCCATCCCCTGAGCCAAATTGGTCAGGGCCTATTTTAGATTTGGGGGGAAAAAGTAGAGAAAATATATTTTGAAATTAACTTTTTTTTTCCTTTTTATTGAATTTATTGGAATGACACCGGTTAACAAAAGTATACAGGTTTAAGGTGCAAAATTCCACAATCTATACACTGTATTATGTATTAATCACACCAAGTCAAGTCTCTGTCCATCACCATTTATACCCGATTTACCCTCCTCCACTTCCCCCTACTCCCAGCAATCACCACACTATTGCTCAGGTCCATGCATTCTTTTCTCTTTTGTTCAATCTCTCCACCTCTGCCCCCAACCACCTGCCCCCCAACTGTCAGCCTGCTCTCTATCTATGAGTCCATCTCTATTTTGCTTATTAGTTCATTTTGTTCATTAGGTTCCACTCATATGGTACTTGTCTTTCCCTGATTGGCTCATTTCACGTAGCATAATGCTCTCCAGGTCCATCCATGCTGTTGCAAAGGGTAAAATTTCCTTCTTTTTTATGGCCCAGTAGTATTCCATTGTATAAATGCACCACAGCTTTTTTATCCATTCAGCTACTGATGGGCAGGAACATAGGCTGCTTTTGATTACAGCTGTTGATATCAAATTCATAATCCCCACCAGTTTGTGTATAACAATCTATGTCACACTAAGGTTATCAGCTGCTTTCCAACAGTTTCTGTCACACCACCTTTCTCTTACAAAAGACCTACATTAGTATGATAAGGACTGTTTTCATCAAAAGTAAAAATCTTCTTGGGTTTCCATTCAGTACTAATGCAGGTCTTTCCTAAAAGCAGTGGCTTGTTAAGAACTTTGGGTAGCAGGGTATACTCTTTGCTTTACACCAATTCAGCTTAAGAAAGTTTTCACAGAAATGTTCTGCTTTTGGATATTGCGGGAAACCTGTGAACTATACCAAATAGAAATGGCCCCAAATAGTAACAGCCAATGTATGCACAAACCTAGAAAAATCTTCATATATTAAACAACACATTGATGGACCTTGTAAACAAAAGGATAGATATTCATTATGGGTGGAGTTTAAAGAGAGAAACAACACTTGAATATTACCTTGTGTGAGTTTTTGGGGTGTTTTTTTGTTTGTTTGTTTTGGGATTGGTTTTTTTTTGTATCTGGAAATATCATCACTTCTCTTCAATGGGATAGAATTGCTTTTGGAAACAGACCGTTGAATAATGCAAATCAGAAGTCTTGAGACTGTGGCAGAGGAGCAAATTGGAATTTGTGTGATTTTTGTACATCCCTCACATGACTGGTTCTTGGGATGTACCGTTTCCATCACTGGTCCACTTCTCTCCCCTTCACATTAACTTTGCCTTCGTGTTTTGCATAAAGCTGAAGCTCATGACTGATTTCCCACCCTGTTACCTGAGAGCTTTACCAATAACTGCTCCCCTGCCATCCCTCCTGCTTTTAAGGACAAGTAAAATCAACCAGTATGACAATAGATGCTCAAAAACGAATCTCTAAAAAATAAGAGAAGTGAAGTGAAAAAGATGGAGGCTCTGTGCTCTGATTCCCTACTTTATGCATGGAGCAAAGCTACACTGGCTGCTCAGCTGGATTTTAAGGTAATGTTTCCCAGGGCAAACTTCATTCAGCAAACTGAAATAATAGAAACCTTTCTCCCTACAGAGGAAACAGTGACATCATTCTCAGTTTTCATTATTTGCCACATATATTTATGTGTAATACTTTGTTGTCTGCTACTGCCTGTCCTCTAGGAAATCTGGTGTTGGCAAAATTTACAGGGGTCATATAAAAATCACGCCAGCAAACCCCTCATGACAATATTCAACCACTGTTTGAGAGCTTCCTCTGTACTTTATGCTCCACATGCATTCACTTAAATCGAACCCTGATGATCAGTATATATATGAAGTTTATATGCCTGTACCCTCACTTTATCTGTAAGAAAAAATAAAGTTAGACCACATTAGCTGCGAAAGCAGAAAAATCTTAACATTTTAGTGGTTAAAACAATAGAAAGTTATTTGTCTTATATACAAAAATCCAGTGAGAGTGCTGAGTGGATAGTTTTCCTTGCAATGATTGAAGACTGAAGATTGTTATTGTAGCTCCACTACTAGTATGTTCAACACGTGGCTTCCAAAGTCACTGTGGAAATCGAAGAGAGGTGAGAGGAGGCACAACTGTTTCTTAACCCTGTCAGCCTAGAAATGATACACTTCATTCCTTCTCACCTTCCACTAGTGAGAATCAGTCATATGGCTTCATACAGAAGGATTTGGAAGTTGAGACCAGGACCTAGAAGCCTCTGCCTGACAATATCTCCATACTATGGACAAGGAACATAAACCTCTCATGGAGAGCTGGCCATTTCAGCTAGAGAAAGGGTAAGCTATTTCCTAACAGCACTCTTGAGTAACTAGTGAAACTGGAATTTAAACCCATCTTTGCACCCAGATTTGAGCTCCATACTTTTGAAAGTATGGCTTATAATTTACTGGATCCTCCACTGCCCTGTACATAAATCTTCATGGTTGAAACTGTATATAGTATAGTGATATTATAATAATATATATTCTATGTCATTCTGCAAATAGCCTCATTACTTCCTAAAATTCTGCACCTAAAATAATTTTGACAACTTCTGCTATGGGGTAGAGTAGGCATGCTCTAAGATTTTATTAGGTGTCACAAAAATACATAATTTTAAGTATTTTCAGGACACAGTTTTCAGCACTTTACCTATAGCATTCTTGCATAAAAAGGAATTTAAATGTATGGTTTGCCAAATCAAATATTATTCAATTGTGCTTTATCTTTTTGCTATATCAGTCTTATTTGATGGAGTCATATGTGACCTAGAACAGACCTGTGTTTCTTATTATTGGCTTTTCTAATATAAAATTTTACAAAGGCAAGTTCCTTATAAAATTTTAATATTGGAAGAAACTGCCCTCCACCAATAAGCTTTTATATTCATTTCTAAGCACATTAGAATAAAAAAAAAACACTTGCTTGCCATTGCCCAATAGCAATAGAGAATTGTAGAAACCAAGAAGATGGAAAATGTATTAAAATGGGGAAAGACAACAGTAGCCCCCTCCCATGTTCTTTAAACAAAACACCCTGACAGAATTTCTATATCTATTGCTAAGTAAATTGAGCCTTTTTAAATTTGTGAACAAAATAAAATTGCTACATAGCTCTTTAATTCAGCAAATTTACTTTTACATGTATTCATTCAACAATGCAACTGAACTGGTACTGCTGACTGATAGACTACACCAAAAATAATCTGTAAATCAGTGTTTTGCTATTTCTCAGCTTTTCTTTTCTATTAATGACAACATAATTATAATTTCTAAATTAAATGCACCAGTGATCTACACTTATTTTTTACTTCACATGGAAAAGTCAAAAGTAAAATCTGTGTAAGTAACTACTAATATTGTTTTCCTAAATGTAAGACATGGAGAGAAATATAATGAAACCATAAGCAGAAAATTAACCCGTTTCAACTATTAACATTAATACACAGTCATCAATTCTGGTTAGCAAACATTTGAGCACTGACCATGTGCTATGCATTGTGCTAGGGCCAAAAAAACATATAAATAATATGTCATTTGTCTCTTCAAGATGCTTACAATGTAGTTCTGGAAAATATATGCAAAAATACTTCAAAATACAAACTACCAATAACATCCATTAATGTAGCTCTTCTTATGGATCACAAGTAGGCCAAATCTTGGAAGGGGGTGTGTATTTCTATCATTACAGAGGTCTGAAAGTGAATCATTAAATGCAATCCACTAAAAAGTACACAGCAACTAAAATATTGGGAGTCGGAGTGAGGTTCCTTATTGTATTAATTTATAGCCATGAGTCTGAGGAAGGCGCCGAACTTGCAATGGTTCCATCATTCCTATCTTACAGAATTTCAGAAGGAGTTCTGCCTACGAGTGACGGTGATAAATCGGAAGTTCAATTATCACATATTATAATTATCCACCCATCCACCACTCTCAATGAAACCCCGTAATAAATCTGGGTTAGAATGTTTGCCTTCGAAGGAGGGGCCCTTCTTTGGCTTTCAGTTTTCATCTCCAGCAAGCTGCTGAGCCCGAATTAATGAGAAACTCAAGGCATGAAAGCAGTTGTGTGAGATGAAGATGCCTCCTCCTCACCCTGAGCCAAGCCAAAATCAGGCTTTTAGTATGTAGAGAAGAGACTGAGAGAGTGAGGCAAGCGTGCCAACTTACCACACGAAAACGAGGGAAAATATGACAGGGCCACATTCATGCACACTGCTTTTTAACAGCATTATCCCTCTGCTACAGAATGGGCTGATTTCTGGGTTTAGGTCAGATTAAAGAAGCAATTCTTATGTGTGGTGGGGTAAACAGAAGAAATATGAGCAGAGTAGGAATGGTTTAGTAGAGAAGAGAGAACTTTCCTAAAATTTAAATTCTGCTATGCCCTATGTTCTAGAAAATGCTTCTGAGAAAAATTTCAATAACCATTTGTCTTAATAAAAATAATTTGTATCATGACAGAGTGTCCTTGTAGCCAAACCCCTCACAGCTGCTCATAGGCCTAGATCTGACCTCAGCCCCCATCACTGTGTGCCTACCTATAGCGCTGCCTATGCACACTCCAGACCCCTACTGCTGGTATTGGCCTCCACTTCCATGTGCGCACCATAGCTAGCCCCTACAGCCACATGAGTGCACTTTGACATCCAAGTCCCCTTGAGCTGCATGTTCAGGGGGATCCAGTCTCTACCCCTGTAACAGGCCTGTAATGCTGAGCACGCCAGCACCTAGCCTAGGCAGCCACAAAACTACAGGCCACTGACCCCAATTCCACTCACTGGCCACCACTGCTGTGCACGTGCCTGTAGCTACCCCCTATAGCTATATGATTACACACCAACAGCTCAGCCCCCTGACTTTTGTCACTGGCCTGCACTATTGCATGTGCTTATAGCTAGAATTTATAGTTATGCACCTGCACAACACTAATTCAAACTTCCTTCACTGTCCCACACCAGTGGGCATGTGGCTCGCCTCTGTAGCTATGCAAGTGCAGCTAACAGCCCAGGACTCCACAGCTGCTTGTGTACCTGCAGTAGGCCTCATACCCTGCCCCAGGCATATGCCAGAAGTCAGCCCTTGCAGCTAGTCATGTGCACATCACTGGTTCCAGCCACCTTTGCCACTTGCCCCAGTTCTCACTGCTGAGTCTGAAGATACCAGTAAGGACCAAAATAGCTGTTGCAGGCACTGCAGACCTCCTGGAGTTCTCACTGTCAAGCTTCATACAGTTGTCAATATCTTACACACCAGCTGCTTGAGCCAACAGGACACCATGCCTCTTCAGATCCGGAGCCACCATACAGCCTACACTTGTCACACTGCACCATTAGACACACAGCCACAGCATGTTCCAGCATACCCCACCCACATGTGAAGGACTTTCCCTACCAAAGTCAGTCCATTAAGTCTGTATTTGCTTCCTCAAATACACAGATGCATGTAAGGCTATAGGGATCGTGAAGAATCAAGGAAACAGGACACCACACACACACACAAAAATACGCACACAATAAACTCCCTGTAACTGACCACAACGCAATGGAGATTCATTATGTGCCTGACAAATAATTCAAAATAGTTTCTTTAAAGAAGCTTAGAGGATTGTCAAGGGTGGGGGGGGAAAAAGGAGACATATGTAATACTCTTTGTAATACTTTAAGCAATAAAACAGTTAAAAAAGAAGAAGCTTAGAAAGCTACAAGAGAACACAGATAAACAATTTAACAAAATCTGTAAAATAGCCGAAACCGGTTTGGCTCAGTGGATAGAGCGTCGGACTGAAGGGTCCCAGGTTCGATTCCGGTCAAGGGCATGTACCTGGGTTGCGGGCACATCCCCAGTAGGAGATGTGCAGGAGGCAGCTGATCGATGTTCCTCTCTCATCAGTGTTTCTAACTCTCTATCTCTCTCCCTTCCTCTCTGTAAAAAATCAATAAAATATATTTAAAAAAATCTGTAAAATAATATGAGAATAAAACAAACAACTTAACAAAAAATAGAAAACATTAAAATAAAAAGAACCAAGCCCTAGCTGGTTTATCTCAGTGGATAGAGTGTCAACCTGTGGAATGAAGGGTCCTGGGTTCAATTCTGGTCAAGGGCACATGCCCAGGTTGCGGGCTCAATCCCCAGTGGGGTGCATACAGGAGGCAGTCAATCAGTGATTCTCTCTCATCATTGAGGTTTCTAGCTATCTCTAACTCTCCCTTCTTCTCTGAAATCAATGAAAATATTTTTTTAAAAAGAACCAAACAAATTTTGGAGCTGAAATTACAATGACTAACCTTAAAATAAAATTAAGCCATAGAGATCTTTAACAGTAGACTTGATCAATCAGAAGAAAGAACTTGAAGCCAGGTCATTTGAAAACCTGGGTTTCTCTTCAGAGAAGAAAAACAAAAAAGAATAAAATAAATGAAGAAAGCCTACTGGACTTATGGGGCATCATTAAATGAAACAATATTCACATTATAAAAATCCCAGGAAAAGATAGATCAAAAGGAGTAGAAATTTTATATATAAAACATATAAATAAAATAAAAATAACAAAATAATGGCTACAAACTTCCCATGTCTGGGAAAGGATATGAATACCCAGGTGCATGAAGCTCATAGGTCCCCAATCAGGTTCAGCCCAAATACTTCACTGAGACATGTAATAAAACTGTCAAAAATCAAAGGAAAAGAGAATATTGAAAGCAGTAAGCAGTAAGAGAAGCTTATCACATGTAAGGGAACCATCCCTCTCCCCACAAATTTCTCAGTGGAAATCTTACAGGCCAGGAGAGAATGCTATGACATATTCAAAGTGATAGAAGAAGAAAAAAAGAGAAAAAGATTGCCAACTCAGAGTGCTTTCTCCCAGCTATCCTTTAAAATTGAAGTACAGATAAAGTTATTCCCAGACAAAGAAGACCTAAAAGAATTCATCAACGCTAGACCTACTTTATAAGAAATAGTGAAGGAAGATCTTCAAGCTAAAAAGAATGGATACTAACTAGTAACATGAAATCACATGAAATTATAAAACTCACTGGTAAAGGTAAACATATAGTCAGATTCAGAACCATTAATATTGAAATAGAGATTTATTAATCATTTATAATTCTAATATAAAAGTTAAACAATGAATTAAAAATAGCTATGGCTATAAAAATTTGTTAATGGATACAGAATATAAAAAAATATGTGAATGTGACACCAAAACATAAAATATGATTTATGGGTACTGGGAGAAGAAAAGTATTGATATTTGTATGCAGACAAAGTTAAATTTTACCTGCTTAAAATAGACAGTTAACATATGTTTTATGTAAGTCTCATGGTAACCACAAAACAAAAACCTATAGAAGATACATTAAAAATGAAGACAAAGAGAATAAAAGTTTGCCAATATATAAAATCATTAAATAACACAGGAAAACAGCAAGAGAAGAAAAAGGAGAAAAGGATATCTATAAAACTCCCAGAAAAAAATTAACAAAATGGAAATAATAAATTGTAATCTATCAATAATTACTTTTAATGAAAATAGATTAAATTCTCCAATAAAAACACAGAGTAGTTAAATGGATTTAGAGAACAAAAAAATATACAAAAAAAAAAGAATAAAATAAATGAAGAAAGCCTACTTTCTTTGAGTTTCTTGTATATTTTGGAAGTTAACCCTTATCAGGCATATGGCTTTTTGAAAAGAAGAACAGAGGTTCCTCAAAAGAATAAAACCAGAGCTACCCTAAGATCCAGTGATACCACTTAATTGATTGTGACAATTATTTCATAATGTATACATTTATCAAAATGTCACATTGGACTTCTTAAATAAAGACAATTTTAATTTGTCAAAAATCAGTAAGTACATTTAAAAAAATAATGTCAAAGTTCAGAAGAACATTTTCATTTAGAAGACCAAACAATTCACCAACTAATCCCGCTCCTTTCTGAGTACTTCACCAGAGTACTCCATTTTTCTTTCAAGATTTTGAAGTAAATATTTGTTAAGTTACCACTAGCCATCTCACCCATTTCATTGACCCTCTTGTGAATTTAAAGAAATAATTCCCAGAATTGTCACCACCACATAGTTCATTGATTAAGTGAGGATGTTAGATCTGGCTAGACTGCATTTCAAGATAATTAGAGTCAGTATGTTGACTAAGTGAGAAGTATTGGAAACAGCTCATCACTGTTAGCTCTGTAGAGTGGAATTGGAAAAAAAAAAAAAACTGTTTTCTGAGCCTGAGAGAGAAGAAAAGGTGAGGAAAGGAAGCAAGCCTACTGTCTACAGTGCAAAAGAATGGCATCCGTCTGACCTCAGGAAGTTACACAATGAGTGATATTAGGATACAGCTCTTTAAGTTTTTTCAATGCATTAAACATTTTACTCCAGCTCAAAACCTCCGGGGCCTTGTCATGGCCAGACACTTCCAGGAAACGACTGGGGTGACTGATCACATGTCTCTGTAACTAGCGGGAGGCAGTGCAATGTTCAGTTTCAACGGGCGGCCTTTCTCCATGCTGCAGGGCTTTGCTCTTGTCAATATCCTCAATAGCACATCCCTGGATGTTACTTATTGCTTAATGAAAAAACAGATTGCTCTGCCTAGCATCTAATAGTTGTTAATATCCTAATAACATTAACGTATGCAATATCGAGCTGAATTGTAAGGCTGACAGCCTACGTGTGTGGAAATGTAATTACAGTGGAAGTTCAATGATAAATCACCGCAGTTTCTCTCTGCCTTAATAAACCGTCAGGCACTACCAAATAAAGCAGAAGCAATTAAGGAAAGCAACAGGATCTTAGGCTGAGGGACAGGAGTGATGGAAGAAATAGAACCTCCGCACCCCCAGAATAGCTTACATAAACGGCTGGTACTTAACAGCTGTTGAACTCTGATCGGCAGGAACATCAGCCTCCTCATTCATCCACCTAGGATATGGCATTTTGATTTCTCATAGGAGGGTACAGTATTTTCAGCTATGATAAAGTACCTTAGACATCTGAACAGCTCATTAAATTCCACCTTTTTACTTCAGTGTTCCCCGCAGTATCTCTTTAAAGAGGTTATTTCTAAAACACTAATATTTAATTTAGTTTTATTCAAAGGCAGGAAATCCTCTATTTCCAAGGTGTTTCAGCTATAATTGTTAGAATGGATAGACAAGGATGCAGAGGGTGCAATGGATAGGAACTATGTTGCTGAGTAGAAAATAGCAAAGGATTTGGAGAGTGCATCTTAATAGCTGGGCGACTTTGTACAAGTTACTTAAACTTCTTTGATACCCCACTTTCTGGTTTGTAAAATGAGAATATTAATTAATAATACATATTCCATAAGATTGTTAAGGGGAACAAATTAAAGAATACATTAAACCTCTGAGTTGGTACAATTCCTGCTACCAATAACGCACTTATGGTAGTTCATGCTGGTATTAGTAGTAGTCTATTATTACTAGCATATCATCACCAACTATATTTATATGCATTTAACCCCTACCCCACACCCTCAACCTATTTGCTAGACATTGTTCCTGCAGCCACGTTAATGATAGGATTACATAGCATCTGGACAGACAAGATAATTATAATTATACTAGAGGACCTATGCATGAAATTCGTGCAAGAGTAGGCCTTCCTTCCCCAGGCTACTGGCACCAGCTTCCCTCTTGCACCTGGGACCCAGGCTTCCCTCCAGGTCCAGGCTTCCCTAATGGCCCCAGCTTTGTCCGGAAGGTCATCCGGAAGGACATCCAAAGTATGTCCGGTCTAATTAGCATATTATGCTTTTATTATTATAGATGGTCTAAGCCTATTGTTGGACACATGCGGAAATTCAGTTATATGAGTTATTGAATCATGAATTGATCAGATATAAGCCAAGCACCAGGCTCTGAAATAGGCACTCAAGGTACAAACAGAGCAGAAACCCTAATTCATCTGAGATTCAGCACTTTGTATTGAAACAGTCAGTTAAAGGCAGGTGAGAAGTGGACCAGCAGATGCAAGTTCCTATTGCTACTCACATATCAAGGAGGAATAACTTATCTCTGAATAAGGTAGTCTGAGAAGGGGGTCTAGAGAAGGTGATATTTGCTCTGTTGACACAGTTTACATAAAAGAGAGACTCTAAGAATAAAATCAGAGTATAGACAAATAAATAAGTAAAACTATGAGCAAATATCATTATTCATTAAGGAAACGCAAATTAAAACCTCAATCAGATACTACTACCTAACAATTGAAATGGCTAAAATTAAACACACACACACACACACACACACACACACACAGACACACACACACACACATAGACACACACACACACACAGGTAAAAACGAAATTCAAACAACTAGGGAGGATGTGGAGCAACTAGATTTCTCATACATTTCTGGTGGGAATGCAAAAAGTCATAGGTACTTTCAAAAAGAGCTTGCCATTTTTTATGAAGTTAAACATCTGCTTAACAAATGATGCAATCTCACTCCTAGGTATTTGCCCCCCCCCCCAAAAAAAAAGTTTATATTTACATATAAGCCTTCCTATGAACATTTATAATAAGTTTATTTATAATCTCCCCAAACTGGAAACAAACCAAATATCTCTCACCAAATAAGTAGATAAACAAACGATGGCACATGCTTAGCACAGAATACTACTCAGCAATAAAAAAATAGAACACACACTTGCCCTGGCTGGTGTGGCTCAGTTGTTTGGAGTGTCATTCTTATGCCAAAAGGTGGCCAGTTCGATTCCTGGTCAAGATACATACCCAGACTGTGTTCGATTCCTGGTTGGGTCATGTGCAGGAGGCAACCAATCAATGTTTTTCTCTCACCTCTCTCTCTCTCTCTCTCTCTCTCTCTCTCTCTCTCTCTCTATATATATATATATATATATATATATATATATATATATCCCTCTCTCTCTTTTTCTCTCTCCTCCTTCCTTTCTCTGCAATCAATTTTTTTTTAAAAAAAAATGGAACACGCTATTGATACACATAATAACATAAGTAAATCTCAAAAGAATTATGCTTAGGAAAAGAAGCCAGAGCTGATATACTAATAATGTATGATTCTATTTATGTAGCATACTAGAGACCCAATACACAAAATTTGTGCACTCAGGGGGGTTCCCTCAGCCCAGCCTGCACCCACTCTCAGTCCAGGAGCCCTCAGGGGATGTCCGACTGCAGTGGAGGTGGGAGAGGCTCCCACCACCACCTCTGCGCTCGCCAGCCGTAAGACCAGCTCAGGGCTTCTGGCTGAGCGGTTCTCCCCCTGTGGGAGCACACTGACCACCGGAGGGCAGCTCCTGTGTTGAGCATCTGCCCCCTGGTGGTCAGTGCGCATCATAGCCACTGGTCATTTGGCTGTTCCGTTGATTTGCATATTAGCCTTTTATTATACAGGGATTGGAAAAGGGACAACACTTAGGGAGAGAAAACAAATCCGTGGTCTCCATGGGGTGGAAGAAGTGCTGACTTTAAAGGGGCAAAAAGGAAATGGTGGGGGTGATGAGACAGTTCTAGATCTTGATTATGGTGTTGGTCACCAAACTACATGTGTTTTTGAAATCCTCGAACTTTATCTAAAATGGATGCACTTTACTGCATTTTAATTACACTTTTAAAAAATAGACTATATGCACAAATCCAAAAATATACTGCACAGTAGCAAATTCAGGTTTGCCAGCATGACTATTAAAGAAGGGGTATCATATAACTATTACTTAGATAACTACTTGGCACATAGGAGAAATCCAATTACTATATGCAGCATAAATGAATGGAGGGGAATTACTGAGCTATGAACCTGGACATAGGCAGGAAACAGCTTCCACAAAACCATGGAATAATTGATAAAGTCAGCATGCTTCTATTTTGTTCAGTGATCTGATGGATATATCTGTCGTTAATATCATTTAGTAAGTACTGCTTTAAAAAAATGGAGAAAATGTACAAAGATGGGTGCATTAGGGCCACCTCATGGATTGATTACAGTGAGACTGGTTCTCCTTAAAGTTGTGCAATGCACAACTACACAACCACACAGCAGCCCTGGGCCATGTGCTGGGAAAACATTTCTTAATTTTCACTTCTCTAGATATCTGAGAGGCATTTTCTACAGAGAAATATGAATGATAGGAACACAATAAGTGTTGAAAATTAGGGCAGTATAATTCCACTGGTTTATATAAATAGGCAACCTCAGTCAAATATTTTTTCACCAATTTTCCACACATATGTATCCAGCCTATTATCTATAATACTGAAAGTGTAATATGCTAATTAGACTGGACATCCTTCCGGACAACCTTCCAGACGAAGCCGCGATGGTGGAGGCCGAGGCAGAGGCAGCCACTGAGGTGTCGGGGGCCGAACCTTTTGCACAAGTTTCATGGATCGGGCCTCTAGTATGTATAGAATACTCCAGAGAATTGTATTAAACGATAAGGTAAAACAAAATTATTTTTCATGGAGTAAAATTTTATCTCAGACATGAGTCATAAATAAGATGTCAACAAAATAACTCAGAGCATGTAAAGAAAAATGTCAGTGGTAAACATTTAGATAGCTATGCACCCAGCTGCTGAAGAAAAGCTGGAATTATGGAGATGAGTATAGGGAAGTGAAGACAGTTGTTTCTCTAGAGTGAACACTAGAATTTCTATCATATTTGTTATTTCTGGAGCAATAGGTGTAGTATTTTACTAACCATTATTATTTATTCATCCCAGAATGCCTGTATTATAAATAGTAGTCTCTTGGGAAAACGACTTTAGAAGGTTAGATCAGAAAGAAAGTATAATGCTAGATAAAAACTTCAACTGTGAAAGCATTGTTTTTTCAACAACTTGAAGTTATACGTTTTTCAGGAGGGGGGCAGCTTGGGAGTTTATTTTTATAATAATAATTCTAGGTAAAGGGCCAGATGGGATTAAAACTGGGGAACAGAGCCAGAAACAGGAAATGAGGTGTCAGGGGAACAAAGGACAGTAGAGAAAAGTTTAGAGAAGTTACTCTGTGCTTCCAAGGAGAAGCTACACATTGGGGTTTTATCACCACTGAGTCTTTTGAGATTCATCCATCACTAGACAGTACTAAGCACACTGTCTTTAAAGGAAATCTTTGTTCTAATTCCCCCCTGACAGGAAAAAGCTTCTGGGTTCACTCAACCCTATCTTGATCCTTTACAAAGGAAAAGTATAGAGAGATGGCTTTACTCCCAGGGGCCCCCACCAGCTCTTATTTAACTAGCTCTGTCTAACCAGACAAGCGCTTAGACTCCCTCCATTCACCTGCTGCAGCCTCGCACAACAACAACAAGAAAAGCCTGCTTAGATGTTTTTATTTCCTTTCCTTTGGGGTTCCTCAAAGTCAAGGGGCCCCAGGGAGGAATCCTTTTTAAGTAGGTCACCTAAGCGATTGATAAAGGGCCAGAACGTTGCAAAGATATAGTGGTTATTACTTGTTTTCTTTAACCCCACAAGAGTGAATACCTGACCCAGATTCAAATCATCAGAAGATGAAACTTCCATCCAATATTAAAACATAAAGAAATGGCAATATTTCTCACATTGAACTTCATTGTTGAGAGCCTGTAACATCTGTTAAATATGAATAATGCAGACAAGCCCTTGCTTCAAAGCAGGATTGCACCCACCTCATTTTAGGAAAATAGGCATTTAGTTAATTATAAGGAGTTCCACTAATGTATACTGAGTTTCAATATTAAATGACCCCTATCAACTTTCTACAGTACTATATAGTTGGATTTTTTATTATTTATCTCCAATCTTATGTTTATGCTCTGAATTATAGTTTTATATGCATTACTAACTTTTTTACATTTTAAAAATATTTTAATTGATTTTTATAGAGAGAGGGAGGGAGAGAGAGAGGGAAACATCAATGTGAGAGCAACACATCAATTGACTGCCTCCTGACCACCCCCTACTGGGGATCAAGCTCACAACCCAGGCATGTGCCCTGACCCGGAATCTAACTGGAAAAGCAACCTTTTGGTGCATGGGATGACACTCAGCTAACTGAGCCACACTAGCCAGGGCAACCTTCAGACATTTTCCCAAGGAATATAATTGCTAGGCTTGGAATTAAAATGACCACCTCCTATTCTAAATGATTGCACCATTTTCATCTCATATGTATCAAGTAAGATCTTTGGTTGCAAGCAACAGAAACTGACTCTGGATAATTTAAAGGGAAAAAAAACACACACAGATTTATTGGAAATAAGTGGGCTCACAGAATCTGCAGGAGGATTGAAAATCAGACTTAGAAAATAGACCAAAAATAAGGGAATTTAGTAAAGATAAGAAGCAAGCAGCAAAACAATTAATTGCCTTTCAGAAATGCTCAGCTGTGTTGTTGCCTCAGTTACTACACAATACTCCACCTTCACTGGACATCACTAGATCTCTTAATTCATCTTCAATCTCATACTCTCTCTTTAAATCATTTGCTCCACATTAAAATTCCAAGGCTGAAACATCTAATTGGCCAAGCCTAGGTCAGACAGCTGATTCCTCACACAAACCCTTTCTGCAAGTCAGTTACCACTGGAACCTCTTCTTTTAGGCTTCTTGACAATTCTGAAACTCCAAAGAGGGAGAAAAAAACCTTCATGTAGCTACACAACATGAACTTGTAATTCAAATTTCCATAGCAGTACTTATGGCAATAACAACAGAAAAATAAAAGCTGGCCATTACCCTGCCTCTACTCTGCTCTTGGCATTAACTTCAACTGAAGTTTGCTCACATTTGGTTACATCACACATTCCTAGGGCACTCACCAGAACCAACAAAGAGATCCTTCCCCCTGTGTTATTTCTCGATCACATAGAAAAATCAGTGGCCTGGGGACAGGTGGCATTGTTCAATCAGCTGAGTGCCTGGGAGATGAGAGGGAGGCAGGGCTTGCAAGATCTGTCACTGGCTGGCAGTGGCTCAGTCATCCCAAGACTTCTTGTTACTTTCTGGAAAGAAGAGGAAATTTTAGAAACTACAAAGCTCCTCTCAGCTTTGATTTGGCCCACGGCTCACAACAGCTGTAAAAGTTGAATCTTGCAGGGGGAAAAGAAAAAAAAAAAAAAAACAAGGTCAAGACTGGTTATAATGTGGTTTTGCTAGTGTGTTGTTTTTCAGAAGAGGAAAAAACCACTATGTATGAATATGCAGAGACTGAAAAATGAGAAAAACATGTTAGCTTTATTTCAAGCTAAAGGGATCGGGCTCACAATCCCAATTACATATATGCTTCTGGGGGTAGAATGAATAATTACTTGTCTTTGAAATGCTCTAGGACACATTGTAGCTTATATCTCCAAAAACATTCACTGTTTTTAGTTATTTTAGCCCTCTGGGTTTGAATAATGGTGGAGAGGGAGACACTAAATGTTAAACAGGCCAATGAAACATTTTTTTTTTAAATGAGTGACTAATTATCACTATCCTACTGATTCAGAAACAAAGCGAAAGATATTTCTCCCTGAACTTATGTCCTTTTATTTATGTCCTTCTGCAAAGAGATCCCCTCATCCCCGCCCGCAAACAATTCAAACATATATTTTGCTTCTCTAGAGATTCAAACTGGGAAATGTTAATTTTATCAAAAGCAGTAGATTAAGAGAGAAGAGTTTTATCCTCAAGCAGTTACCAGGTTTTTCATGATTCTGTCATCAATTAGCTGGAAGTGTTCACATCACTTTTGACAGTTAGTGCCAGCAGGAAGGTAGCTCTACTTTAATTATTTAGGACGGTAGTTCTCAGCCCTTGATGCATATTAGAATTACCTGCAGCACTTAAACAAAATGGAAGTCTGGGCCTTATTCCAGACCAACTAAATCATAAGCTCTAGACATGGAGTGCAGTCATTGGTATTTTGTTTTTAAACTCTCAGCTGAATTTAATGGGAAACTGGGCTAAAATTTCCTTTTCCTAGAGAGCTGCCACTTCTTTGTGGCTGGGGATAGAAATGTGTACAAAAGGATTTCTATCAGGACACGAAGAGTTAGAGCTAAATCTCTCCCACCTCTCTCCTGCAGAGCAATAGATTCTGGCACCTTAGCTTGTGAACCTGGATGGGAGAGAACAATAACAACAACAGCAGTGTCTTCACCGAGCCTCATCCCTCTAGTTCTCTTTCTCCCTAATTAGTTTTATTGACCCAGAAGTGCCCCTTAAACTTGTGGCTTCAGTTGAGTATCTCAGATTCTCAGAGATAACCTGCTCTCACTACATTGCTTGCTCTAAATTGTACCATTCATCAGGGAATACAGGAATCCCAAGGCATATGCCCTTGCCAATTTCTGGAAACATTTTGAAAGTGCTTTAGAGATTCTAAGGGTGAGTTCCCCACTGGCATTCGCTTGATGGGCAGAGAAAACGCAGTTAAAAGGAGTGCAGAGCAGGTTGACACCGAGCCCAGCTGGGGTCCAGCTCCCACAGCAGAGAGCCCTGGCTCCGCAATCTGACATTCTGTTTCAGTACATCTGAGCTGAAACCCAAGATCGGCATTTTTAAATAGGAACCTCAAAAGATTCTGCAACAGCTGGTCTGCAGACCACCCAGAGAAGCATGTCTATAGACTGTTATATGAAAAGCTTTCAGAGAAACCAGGAATATTTAAGTGGGAAAAGCTAAGCTGTCTTCAAATATTTAAAGGGTTTTCCTGTTTGGGGGGGAAAAATTTAAACCCTCTTTTCTGAGATCCTAAGAGGTTGAAAAAGGAAAGATGGGTTGCAAATGTAGAAAAATTGATTTAGCCTCAATTTAGAGAAAAATTTCATAGCAATCAAATTGGACAGCCTTAGAAAGTAGTATTTCTAGATTCATCCTAGAATGATTGTCAGTTAATAAAAGTACTATTCCAGGGATTCAAGCTTATGGTGGGTAGATGCCCTGTCCTTTAAAACATAAATTCAATCAGAATAATAAATGTCTAATCTTAATCTCCACAGCAGGATGAAAAAACACATAGCTGGATATTTGTGTACTGTATTAACTAACTCAATTCCCTAGACCACCTTCTTACACCTTGGATATATTATACAAAGGAACCCTAAAACCGTTTTTGGGGTTAAAAAGCTTTAATCCAAACATTAAATAGGACTACCAAAATAAAGTGTTAATCAGCCATTTTAACTTTATACTCCACATCTAAGCTAGCCCAATATAAGGATTGCTATCCAGATAGATAGAGATATAAAGATGATAGAGATGCAATCTGTGGTTGTTTGAATCCTTGGATATGAAACTGCAGATATAAAGAGCCAACTATAGTTATTGGGGAAAAAATTCATATATAAGTGCCCCCGAGCAGTTCAAGACTATGTTGTTTAAGGGTCAAGTGTACTTATTTTACAAAGCCCACAGATAGCTGCTCCCTACCAGGTTTCATAGCTGCTTTCAACTGGAGAGAGTGCTCACTCCACCTAACCCAAAGGCAGAGCCTCATCTTTCTAGAGAAATTTTCAAGCCATTGAAGATAAGAAAAACATATTCTGAGAAAATTACGAAATATTGCAAAAAGTTTCTTCTTGAATCTTTGGATAATATTATTACAGATGAATGCTAAATAAGTCACTTTTGATTTTCTGCTTATAGTATCCAGCCTCATTTTAAAATTATATTCCTAGTCACTTTCCCATCTCTCTGCTAATATTTATGGAAGAACTAAATGGATCTTTTCATTTGTCCAAGGAAATGATTTTTAGAAAATTAAAACATTTGTCCCTAAATATATAGATTTTCCACATTTAAATAGTCATAATTTTGGACTGTCCATGTCACTGAACACCAACATTACTACAGATAATGGGAAAGGAAAGTGGCTATATGCATATTTAAAATAGATATACAGTCTTACTGTAACATGTTATTTCACACATTCTTTATTATATTATTTATTCAGCAAATACTTATTGAGAGTCCATTTAGTTCTAGCTTTGACAGTGTGTCAGAAAAATCAATTGCATAAGATCCTATCTTCATCTTATTAGCTAGGATTTGAATAAAATATCATAGGCATGCTGACAAGCACAACTGTTCTGTAATGTTTTAAATATGTAGATTTTTTTATCTTAATTATTCTGCAAAAGAACTTTGCCTTTGGTGATCCTTACAGCAGGATGGAGACTAGACAGACCACATTTCTTTACAAATATGCTTCACACCAAGAAGTTTTGGGCCATTATAAACTTCCTGTTCAACTGAGTGATATCAAATATAACAATGTGGTTTAGGTATGACTATGCCTGGTCATTAGGGAAGGATTAGGGAATCAAGAGTGAAGAATTAGAGACCAAGGCTAAGATCATCCACATCCTATATTCCCTGTTAAAATATATGAATACAAAGTTGGACAGTGGAGAAGGCTGATAGGATAAAACTTGATTCATTTGAAATATGGATACCAGAAAGGCAAATAGGTGTTAGGTCAGAGAGAGCCCAGGATTGGATACATGCAGACGTGTGATGAGATAATGGACTCTCCCTGGCATATCTAACAGATCAGCATGCCAGACATAGATACTGGCTTCTCCATGACTGCCGGGAGCCGGTCCATCCTTGCTGTTTCAAGGAACCTGGCATATATAGCATACAGTTCTTAATATGTTTGCTCACCTTCTTGGCACTGTGTTTTAACCAAGGTCACCTCTCCGAGAAAGGTAGAATCCCCAGGTAGGGATTTTCCCCTGAAGTTAGGGAGGGAATAAAACCTCTTAACTAAGTGCCAGGCAGGTAATTAATCATTTTAACTATGAACAATCATGCTTAAGCTACATAATCTTTACTCCCTGGAATGGAGATAAGAAACGCCCTAACCTTTGGAATAGAGATTGATAGGATTGGAATCAACTGGTATAAATACAGATGCAACAAGACAACAACAGACAGAATTCAGAAGACAGAACCTACGCGGAACCTGGAGATGGAGGAGCTTCGCTGGAGAGAACATGGCAAGGGATCCTGGACTGAACCTGACTGCAGAGGTTGGCAAGAGAGCCTGACTAGAACCTGGTGACTGAACCTGGCTGGAGAACCTAGCAAGAGAACATGGGCACAGAACCTCTCTGGAGATCCAGACCAGAACTTGGCTGGAGATCCTGGCTGGAGATCCTGGCTAGGCTACTGATCAACTGAACGTTGTCTCTGTGTCATTCCTTCTTCGCCGACTCCGTCCACACCTTTGGGGACCCCTGGACCTGCTGGGGTTGGACCCCGGCACACGACTCCCACACAGATACTGACTCCTTCCTGAATACCTTGCTGACCCCCTGCAGCTGAAACTTCCTCAGCTGAATACCTCAGCTCATGTCCCCGCCCCTCACCCAACCGCAGTATAAAAAAAGCCCCCCCTCCCTGTTGGCGTGAATCCACGTGCCCTGTCTTTGGGGGTACATGGGTCTCCTGAGGACACAGAAATAAACCTTTTCCTTTCCTATCTTTTCTGATTCACTGGACTCTCTATTTCTTACGCCGCCTCCTGAGCCACCTAACCTAACAATAGGGTCCCAAGGAAAAGTAAGCTGGAAACATCTCTGGAGAAAAACGTGACAAAACTGAATCTACGCTACTTCAGCACATCTTGAGAAGGCAAAGTTCTTTAGAAAAAGCAATAATGCTGGTAACAATAGAAGACAACAGAAAAAGAGGAAGACCAAATATGAGATGGATTGAGTCCACAGAAGAAGCCATAGGCAGGAGTCTACAGGAGCTGAGCAGGGCTGTTGAGGACAGGACATGTGATCACCCATCATTCACAGTTTCCACAACAGTACAAGCCCACTCAACAGCAGGGCACATAACACCCACATACATGCTAATTGAGCATAATGATTATTGTGGAATTCTTGCCTTGAAATATTTTGCAAATTTCCTAACTTTGGGCAAATATGCCAGCTGTACAAAAGAAATAAAAGCCCAAAAGCCACAGGTGAAACGCGGTCTTTTTTTTACTCTACTTGTGCTCTCCTGGCGAAAGTTAATAATTACACCTTTTATTTTCTTAAAGCAACTTTTTAACTTTAAGATGCTAAAATACTTTATTAGCACCATTTAGCTTTTCCCAGGTGTTTTTTTTTTTAATTTTTATTGTTGAAAGTATTACAGATCGCCCCTTTTTCCCCCCAGTACCCTCTCCAACCTGCTCTAATCTCCTCCCCAGACCTTCCCCACACTATTGTTTGTCCATGGGCTATGCATATATGCACACAAATATATCGGTTAATTTCTTCTTGCCCCCTTTCCCTCTGAAATACATCAGTCTGTTACATGCTTCAATGTCTCTCAATCATTTGGATTCATCAGTTTATTTTGGATTCCATATGTAAGTGAGATCATGTGGTACTTATCTTTCTATTACTCGCTTATTTTGCCTAGCATAATACTCTCCAGGTCCCTCCATGCTGTCTCAAAAGATAAGAGATTCTTCTTTTTACTGCTGCATAGTATTTCATGGTGTAAATGTACCACAGCTTTTTTATCCATGCATCTCCTGATAGGCACTTGGGCTGTTTTCAGACCTTAGCTTTTGTAGATAATGCTGCTATGAACATAGGGGTGCATATATCTTTTTGATTTGTATTTTGGGGGATACGACTGAATGCAGGACTTCCAGCTGCTGCTTTACCCTGTCTCCCCACCCCCCACAATGCTTCACACCCCAGCCTCTCCTTAGGCACCAAAAGTCCTCACCATTCTCCCTCCACCAAAGCCTCAGGTGAGTAGCTGCTAATGAAACTCCTAAACTCTGGGTGGAAAAAAAATAAAAATAAATTTAAATGAGGTTTTCTCTCCAATGGACTCCAGTCTACTGGCTTCAATCTCCCAGGCAACCAGAAGCCCTGCCATCTCTCAGGACCAGATGTTACGTGGCCTTGGCTCTGGTGCTCCAGGCTGTGGAGCCCAGCATGGGCCGTGGGCCTCGATCTTCTCAGGGAAATAACCCTCCTTCAGCCAAAAGATCCCTCCTCACTGTCGGCCTGCCACCTGTGGAAGCTGGGTCAGCCCTTCTCGAAACCTCACCCTTCGTACAGGTCAACAGGTGTCTTTTGTCCTTCCTTGATATACCAGTAAGTTTCCTCCTCAATGGGACCTCAGTTGGTAATTCCAGGGGAAGGGTCCCCAATTTAGTTTCATTTCCAGACTGACCCTGGGAGGAGGTACAAGAAAGGTCTTCCTATCCGGCTGCCATCTTCTCTCTCCTCCTAAGTGGTTGTGTGAATGCCACTACTAATAATCTCAGGTCTCAAAAATGAAGCTAAATTCTTAATGAAAATTGAGTTTAGTTTATTCATGTATGCATAATTTTGGTTTAGTAGCAAGAGAGGACACTTGCTACAAATTCATTAACTCATGAACTTGGAGAATTTTGTAGTTAGTATTTTGTATTTCAACTTTGTGATAGAAGTCTTATTTATTTGTTAGATACTAGGTTGCTTTTCATTAATAACATTTTTCCTTCTCTCTCCTCCTTCGTCCTCTCCTCCATTCTTTCCTTCCATCAAACCTGCTTCCTGATCTTCTACCTTAACACCTCTGGTCAATTATCAGCTTCTCAAAATGTTCTCACCTGGTACTGAGAGAGTGAATATGCCATTACTTCTCCAATATATCCAGGTGTGGTTTACACATAACTATAACAGAGATGACAGGCAATTCTAGCATCACTATCACATGGAATGTGCAAGCATATTCTTATCCGAGTCCAAGAATGCAAACAACCTTCACTTGGCAGAAACACATTTAATTAATTAAATCTGGTGGAAACTACAAAAAGTTCACTGAATTCCAGAAATCACATAAACTCTGAGTTTGTTTTGAGGCATTTTCCCTTAACATTGTTTAAATAGCTACCACTTTTAACATTTGCATTCCTCCCACCCCCCAAGGGAGGAGAATACTATTGTAATTACACTACATTCTTCTGAGGTTCCATAACGAGCTATTATTTTACTAATGGAATATTCAAGTAGTCTGTAGTAATTTATCAAATAGTCCCAAGTCCCATTTTCTCAGTGTGAATCTTTTTGTTCACAGGTAAATTGATGTGTGGGGGGTTATCAAGGCTTTTTTGTAATTCAAATTATCCATTCTACCACCCCTCACAAAAAAAAATGTATGTAATCTTAGAAGAGTTTTTAGAAATGTTTAGAATTAAAATTGTACAGACACTGTGCAAGTAGTAATTTCTGCATTTTCATTTGTTTTATATTTTTGCATTTTGATGCCTAATTTTGAAAATGCACCTAAATGGGTGGTATGGAGAACGCAAAATGTAATTCACCATCTTTCACACTACAGTCTGTTCTTTTGTCAGCTTCAACTACTACCATGAGAGCACTATTGCAAATGAGAAATCCAGCAACAGAAAACCATCTCAGCTCAAGCTCTCCCATTTTCCTTCACTTTAAAAGACAATAACTTCAACTAGTGCAGTTCTTATTAAAATGGACACCACTTTTAGCACAGAACTCAAAGGTATAATAGATTGTGCATATATTGATGAATACATAACAGCCCTTGAGCACAAAACAATATAAGTAAACCCATGTTGGGAGAAAGATTTTAAACTATTAAACAAACAAGCAAATGCAAATTACTTGCAAAATTTACTAACCAACTCACTGGAGGGTTCCAGTTCCTGCCAAGATTGAGAAATGTCTTGTATTGTTGGTTCAGTTTCCTCAAATCAGCCTTAAAGTTTGTTGGGCAATATTGTCACTACAGGAAAGCATTTTTGAGAAGCTAACCAAAGTAATGAACTGAAGGCCTTGAGTAGGCTTAAGCATTGTTTGGAATTGCTGTATATGGCAAAGGATAGAAAGTCACAGCCTGCTATGGAAATGCTCCAAAGATTACCTTGAGGGGATACAGTGGAGAAAAGCCTTTCAAATTTAGCACTTGCCTTTCCTATGCATTGTCTTTGGACAGCCCTCCCCTTTCCATTACCAGAAATCTACAGCAGCTCAGAACACGGAGGTGGTATCCCTAAGATAATAGTGAGGCAGCACAGAAGGCCCACTTGAGTGATGAATTGTTAAAAAAAAAAAAGGTGAGGACTGACCAACTGCCCTCCAGGCATTCACTCTTCTCCTTCCTCCCCCTCAATATTCATTAGCTGATGGATATCAACCTAGGGAGATTGTCTCCCTCATTGCTGAGTTACTATTAAAAATCAGATCTAAATCACGGACCAGATGACACTCCTGCGGGAGTGACAGTCAGCAGGCTGGAATCCACAGAGGTTCTGTGCTGCTTGGGATTCTCTGCCCAAGGGATGAAACCCTCCTCTATTTTTAAAATTACCAGATTTTATACAGACTAAAGCCTGGCCTTTAGCCTTTGCCCAAAACACATTTGCAGAAATTCAAGACCATCTTTCCATTCAGAGAACTTGCTGAAACAGAGTAGCTGTTGCCCCAGAAAAGCATGAATATACCAAAATGCCAAGGCCAACAGATACCTAAAAAAAGGGCATAAACAGATGACATGTACCAATTTGAGCAAAAATATTGGAACTAACAGATTAAGACATAAAATAGTATGATAGATATAGATGTACTAGAAGATATTGGTCATATAAAAGAAGAACAATATTGATATGGGATTTTTGGACTGGAAATGCATGGTGTTTCCCTGGGCAGGATGGTCTCCCAGTCTCTTGTCCGGTGGAGTTGAAGAATGAAAACACAGACAGAAGATGCTATAGCAAAGGTGGAAATTTACTGAAGAACAAGGACAGACTCCCATGTGGGAAGGGGGAAGAATCTCTCAGCACAGACTCCCATGTAAGGAGGGGGAAAGAGTCACACTGAGTTCCTTTTTCCAGGGTTTATAAAGGCTGCAGTTTTTTTGTGCCTTGATATTCCCTCTGATTGGCCACTACCCCCTTTGATTTGGTCACTATAGCAACTCCTGAGCTCAAAGGTCAAACCTCACTTGGGAAGTGTGAGGCCCTCCTTCCTTTTTTGTTTTCCTAATTCTCCTTTGAATGAGGGGCTTCCTTCTCTTTATTTTGTAAATGTGTATATTTTGCTACTTCCAACTTCCTTGTCTTACAGAAATATAACTGCTGCCTCTCCCAACTCCCTTGTCTTATGGAAATGTACCCTTTTGCAACTCTGTAGCCCTATGTTTTTTCCATGGACTCCCTTAATTTTAAAAATTCCCTAAACCTGCTTATTTCACCCCTAAACATTTCTATTTCAATATTATACACATGTTAGAAATTTTTCTCAGAATTAAAAAATGAAAGATCTTGGATTTAGAAGGACCACTGTGTACCCAATAAGATTGATATTAAAAAGTCAGCACTGCCCTAACCAGTTTGGCTCAGTGGATAGAGCAAATCTGCAAACTGAAAGGTCCCATGTTCGATTCCCATCAAGGGCATGTACCTTGGTTGTGGGCACATCCCCAGTAGGAGGTGTGCAGGAGGCAGCTGAATCTATGTTTCTCTCTCATCGATGTTTCTAGCTCTCTATCCTTCTCCCTTCCTCTCTGTAAAAAATCAATAAAAATATATTAAAAAGAAAAAAAAGTCAGCACTATCCTAGCCATTTTTCTCAGTGGTTAAAGCATTGGCCTTCGAACTGAAAGGTCCCAGATTTGATTTCAGTCAAGGTTACTAAAATCAACATGATACAATGTGATGAGGTAGGTAGAGTTCATTAGTATATTTTTCTTGATGGAAGGATTGAGCAAAAAAGACAAAAAGATAGAGAGAGAACCCATGGACATGGACAACATTGTGGTGAAGGCTGAGGAGAGGGGTGAGAGTAGTGGGAGCAGGGTGGAGGGGGTCAATGGGTGAAAAAAAAGGAAACATCTGTAATACTTTCAACAAAAAAATAATACTATATAATAAAAGTCTAATATGCTAAATGTCCGGTCATCTGGTCATCCGTGCAACCAACCAAAGCATAATATGCTAATGATATGCTAAGCCCACTCAACTGCTCCCTATGACATGCACTGACCACCAGAGGGCAGATGCTCAGACTGGTAGGTTAGCTTGCTGCTGGGGTCTGGCCAATTGGGACTGAGTGAGACAAGCTGGACACACCCTGGAACCCTCCTGTGGTCCCTCCCTGGCTGGCCAACCTCATTTGTCCCTCCTCAGCCCCGATCATGCACCAGGTCCCTCGACCTGGCCTGCTCCCTCTCGCAATCTGGGACCCCTTGAGGAATGTTGGAGAGCCAGTTTCGGCCCAATCCCTCCAGCCAGGCAGAGGGGCTCCACTGGTGCACAGATTTGTGCACCGGGCCTCTAGTTGAAAGATAATTGAAGAGAAAGATCTTCAAATATCACTTGAATGGTTTCTAGACTTTTGTGTTATTAAAGACTAGAGGCCTGTTGCACAAAATTTGTGCACGAGGGGGGGTGTCCCTCAGCCCAGCCTGCACCCTCTCCAATCTGGGACCTCTCAGGGGATGTCTGACTGCTGGTTTAGGCCCAATCCCTAAACCAGCAGTCAGACATCCCTCTCACAATATGGGACTGCTGGTTCCTAATTGCTCACCTATCTGCCTGCTTGATTGCCCCTAACCACTTCTGCCTGACAGGAGGATCACCGCCTAACTGCTCCCTTGTCAGCCTGATTAACACCTAACCATTCCCCTGCCAGCCTGATTGCCCCCAATTGCCCTCCCCTGCTGGCCTGATGGCACCCAACTACCTCCCCTACAAGCCTGGTTCCCCCCAACTGACCTCCCCTGCCGGCCTGGTTGGTCCCAACTGCCTCTTCCTGCCTGATCACCCCTAACTGCCCTCCCCTGCCAGCCCGATCTTGCCCCCAACTGCCCTCCCCTGCAGGCCTGATCTCACCCCTGGCTGACCTCTTCTGCTGGCCAATTTGGTTCTGGTCAGTTTCTATGCCAGTCAAAGTCAAAAGCTGTCGTGGTACAACCCCAACAGGTCCAGTAGTCCCCAAAGGTGTGGACGGAGTCGGCGAAGAAGGAATGACATGGAGACAGCGTTCAGTTGATCAGCAGCCTAGCCAGGATCTCTAGCCAGGATCTCCAGCCAAGTTCTGTCCAGGTTCTCTTGCCATGTTCTCTCGATAGGTTCTCCATCCAGGTTCTGTGTCTATGTTCTCCAGCCAAGTTCTGTAGCCAGGTTCTGAGTTTTATTGTCTCATTACATCTGTATTTATACCAGTTGATTTTAATCCTATCAATTCCTATTCCAAAGGTTAGGACTTTCTTATCTCCATTCCAGGGAGTAAAGATTATGTAGTTTAAGCGTGATTGTTCATAGTTAAAGTGATTAACTACCCTCCTGGCACTTAGTTAAGGGGTTTTATTCCCTCCCTAACTTCAGGGAAAAATCCCTACCTGGGGAAACAATCTTTCTCGGAGAGGTGAACTTGGTTAAAACGCATAGCACCAAAAAGGGGAGCAAACATATTAAGAACAGTATGCCATATACGCCAGGTCCCTTGAAACATATGCTGTGCAGATGTTTCTTCCCTGCAGTGACTGTGTCAAGCAGCAAGGATAGACCAGCTTCCAGCAAAAAGCTCTGCCTCATAAGCAGCCATTGGCTCCTCACAGTTGACCCAGATTTGGTTCTGATTGGTCAGTTTCTATGCCAGTCAGCATCTCTGGGTCTAACCACGGGGGGCCTGATCAGAAAGGCAGGGCTGATCAGCAGCCCCAGTGGAGATCTGGAGAGAAATGGAGGTGCAGCTGCTGACCAGGCCCTGAGCTAAAGAGAGAGGAAAGTGCTGATCAATAGCTGCCACAGAGACTATGGATCAGACCCTGCTTCTCTCTTTAGACTTCTCTCTGGGCCTGATTCACAGCCCCCTCAGCTGTCAGTGCTGGGTCACTGTGCCTACAGCCATATCAGTCAGCACTGGGTCACCACAACAACCCATGCTGACTGCAGGACTGACTTCAGGTTGGTCGAGCCTCCCAGTTGTTGTGGATGTGATGGACCAAGGGTTTTTATATATTAGGATAATTGTGAAAAATTTTGGCTTTTTTTGCTTTGTTGTGACTGCTTTTAATGTTTGAATGGATGAAATGAAGGCTATTACTTTAGAAAGTTAAACTACACATATATGACAAAGAAAACAAAACTATATGAACTTATGTATAATTGTTTTCCTCCATTGACTTGCCTCATACATAATTTGTTCTGCATGCTAATTTCTAAGTATTAGCTTAGAATGTTTGGTTTCTATTATAATGTATTTATTACTTTAATTTATTATGCCAGGAATTAAGCATACCTTTAAGATTTTTCTCTGACCTTCATGTATATCAATTTTTATCTCATTGTTTCCATGCCCTTATTTTTCTCTGCTGTGTTCTAAGACAAAAACTGAAATTTTTATATTTCGTTGCAAAATCAATTTTTGGTAATACTGATATAGATCTTTTAAATGAAAACCTTTATTGTTGAAAGTTTTACATATGTCCCCTTTTCTCCCCATTTGCCCCTTCTAGCTTGTCCTCTGACCCTGCCCAGGCCTTCACCACACTGTTATCTGAGTCAATGGGTTATGCAATATGCATACAAGTTCTTGGTTGATCTCTTCCCATCCACCCACCCCCCCCTACCTTCCCTCTGAAATTCAACAATATTTTTGAATCTATTAATAATAATTAACATTTATTGATTACTTTACTATATGACAAACACGATTTAAATACTTTGAATATATTATCTCAATGATTTCCCCCCCAAAAAGAATATGAAGAAACCAATTGTTATCCATCTTAAAGGTGAACAAAAGGCTTTAAGAGTTTAAGTAACTTTTCTTTCTAAGATAAAATAGTTCAAAATAGTGGAACCAGGACATATAATTAGGCATTTTTTAATCCAAAGTCCATATTCTTATTCAATGAGCTGCATAGCAAGTGTCTTTATCTCTAATATATTTAGCTTACTCCTCATGCAATTCATTTATATTTTTAAATTTAACTGTTTCTTTTAAACATTTTAATTGTGATAAAATGCAAATAACATAAAATTTACCATCTTATTTTTAAGTATACAGTTTAGTATTAAGTACATATATTGTGTAACCAACTAGTTTCTAAAATTATTTTCATCTTATAAAACTGAAACCTTATACCCATTAAACAACTCCCCATTCCCTCCTACCCTAGACCCTGTTAACAACCATGCTGCTTTCTATCTTTCCAACTTATTCTTTACTTCAACCTATTTTAATGATATTTTAATAATAATCCTATATAATAAAAGCCTAATATGCAAATGGTCCCCTCAGGTGGTTGTTCAACCAGGAGTTCAACCACTTGCTATGACGTGCCCTGACCACCAGGGTGCAGTGTGGAACATGGCGGCCATTGGCCGGGAGAGAGCATGCTGCCCACCTGGCTTCTGTGCAGTGCTGCTATGTAGCCCGGAGGCCCACACTGCACCCTGGCCCGTGGCGTCCAGCCACACTCACCACATCTCGGCATGAGGACGCCGTCGCTATAAATCAGGCAGATGGGGGACATGCAGGAGCCTGGGGGCCCAGGGGCCCAGGTGCTGCCCAGGGCCCAGAGGTCAGCTGGGACCTGCGCTTCCATGTCAGATGTTCATATTTTGACCGCTGGCCAGGCCTAGGGGCCGCCTCTGTGCACAAATTTCATGCACTGGGCCTCTAGTAATATAATAATTTTCTTGTTGTATAGGAACCTTGTGTTTCTAAAAATTTTAGAGCATAAGATAAATACAGTAATGTACAAAATTTTATATTTTTTCTTAGAAATGTTTTCAAAATATGTTCTTCCTCTCATCTGGTGCTATAGTTTCTATGTTTTGGGTAGTAGGACCACTTTACATAATACTTATTTTGAAAAGATAGTCTCTTATCCTTGAAAAGAATGCATTATTCTTTGTTGGTATTAATCAATTTTATCTGAGTCCAGTTGGAATCAACCCCAGTCAACTTTCTAGTTCTGTGTTGTCTTTAATTTAGAAAGGATCTTTTGGCCTGAAGAACAATCCCATGGTTTTATGGTCTGATTATTTTATCATAATCTTATTTTATGCTATATAGCCTGAAGTTATCTGCATATTTGACATTGCAAAACACCCCAAATGGTGAAATATTCCTGGATCCAAAGAGTTCCCCAGTCCATGTTGGCCTCAGTAGTGTTTCATTCCTGAGGACTATTGGGCTGGGCATAGAGATGTGTCAAAGATTACAGTGGGGTCAAAGGGTGGAACAATGTGTTTGGATTCTATATTGAGGAGCATTCACAAAACAGAAAGGTAGATTATGCCCTGGCCAGTGGTTAGTCCAGCACATCAAAGGGTAGCAGGTTGGATTCCTGAGGGGGGTGGGGTGCAGGGAACCACAGGAGGCAATGAATAGTGTCTCTCACATCAGTCTCTCTCTCTCTCTCTCTCTCTCTCTCTCTCTCTCTCTCTCTCTCCCTCCTCCATTCTACTCTCTGAAAATCAGTGGAAAAAAAATAGAAAAAAATATCCTCAGGTGAGGATTAACAAAAAAAAGAAGGTGGATTGTGCCTCTATGAGTCTGTGTAGATGCAAATCCCCTACTTATTAACACAAGTGGCTTTACCATTCTACCTTCAGGCTAGGCTTTCCTTAGTTGACTCTCCAACTTTTGCCTGACACATTTTTGACTAACATTTCTAGTTTCCACTGTTGAAACTGCATCCCTTTTCCTGTTTTCATGAGCATTGTAATGGAAAGATTGCAGAGGGTGATTCAGAAACTGCTGATAGCCAACAATGTAGCCAGAATATCCTCTTTCATATTTAATGAACATGAAGCTGGTAATGGCTTCTGCCTTTATGTGCCTGTCTGACCTAAAACCCTGGGTGTACCAACAGTCTTTAAACCATATATATATGGACAAAATGCATTTTAACTCTAACTATAACTTCAGCTGGTCTTTGAAGAGCCAATTTCTTTTTACTACTATCTTTTCCATTTTTATTTCTTAGATGTATTGTGGCAGGAAAAGGCACATATAAATTGCACAAATTACCTATATTATATTGAGATACTATTTGCAAGTGTTTTTATTAAAATATTCATTTTTTTCAAAAATTTTTAAGACCACATGTAATTCTGATATAACTATAAATTACCAAATATCTTTTTATGGTCAAGTTGGAATACCTTTCAACCTTCCAAGTTCTATTTCATGTCCATAATACATGCTAGTTTAATGAACAGCCCTTGTGGAAGTGACAATAGCTAACTTGTAAAATCTGTTAAAAATCCATTCTACTGTGGTCTAGTTCTTCATTATTTAATACAAGGAGGAAAGAACAAGTAGGAATAGAAAAGGACAGAGTGTAAAATTTAAGCAAAAACTGGGGACTAAAGCTTGAAATTATAATTTAAACTAAAGCTTAGTTTAAGAAAGCACATAAAAACAATCTGAACCTAGAATGAGATTGCGTGTGAGTGTGTGTGTGTGTGTGTGTGTGTGTGTGTTCGCTGTGGCACGTGAACATTCTATGAATTAGCTCATTGGCCATGACTGCAGTATTTCTTGTGGAAAGAATGGGTGGCTTGTTAGCATGATCTCATCCATCCTCCAGGAGCAGGCAGCTGTTTATGTGCAGAGGCTATTAACAATAATAATTCCAAAGAGAGGAAGCAGTGCCCAATGTTTAAAGTCAGCAGCTTAGATTCTATTTCTGGATCCATTGGGTTGTTTTCTTTTTTTAGGAGGTTTTAGACAGGTCACATTCTCTTGTGACTTCTGTTTCTATGTCTATTTGACTGGCATACTAATTTCTACTTTATTACTTCATGGACACTTTTGTGAGTTTTAATAATTCTAGGTAGAGTAATCTGCAAAAATGCTTAAAAAGCTATTGGAGAACTTCCAGAACAAAGGAGGAAGTGTTAGTTCTCTGGAGAAAACAGTATCTTTTCATAGCAAGTGCTGTGTGGTCTTTCTTCTTCTTCTTCTTCTTAATGGCAATGCTCAGCATTGCCAAGTATATTCTATAAACTTTCTTTCCAAAATTGCCACTTAGCAGCTTCTTCCTCACCAGAGCTATATAAGTTTCACATGACCTCACTGTTAGATATGTTTTGTAACTAATACATTTTCATATTATTTTTCAAAGGGGACAAATAATGGTGAATTGAGGAGTCACTAGGGTGACAAAAAATTGGGGGACTGTTTCTGGAGCAACAATTCTTCATATTGAAAATATACTTGTGAGGACAAGTCCATTCCTCCTCATGAGATGCCTTGAGCAGGTGTGTAAAAGCCAGTGAAAACATTGCTTATCCGATTAAGACCAAAGAGGAAGCCGAGGTGTTTGAGATTTCACTTCAAAAAATGACTGAGCGAATGGATTTGAAAGAATCTAGAAACCAAGTATGTACATTCATCTCTTTCAATTAATAATAAAAACTTAAATTTGCAACACACTTTATAGTTTAAAATAACACTATATATAGTTTAATGAAAATTGTGAGGTAGAGCAATGTGGGGTTTTTTAACGAAAAAAAAACCCAAAATTGGAAGTTACTAATTGATCTGTTCAAGATTGCACATCTAGAGAGCTAGTACTCCAACCCCAATATTTTAATTCTTCACCTAGAAATGTATGCTATATCCTTAATTCTCAACTCAGTTGGGAGGAGTGCTGCTCTTGTACATTTAATGATCCCTATCTGCCTATCTGCAAAGTTTGACCTGCAATGTTCCATTGGTTAAAAATCACTGATACAGCTCTGGAGCCTTCATGATGAGTGGGTTTCTCTCTAATGTGTTAGCACAGAAAATAGCTTGCCAACCACAGACTATGACCTTTTTGTAAGTATTTTTCTTTCTTTTTATGTAAATTATAAAACTATAATATGAACATTAAATGCTTATCTTCATTTTCTCAAGCAAGGTTTTTTTTTAATATACCCAGATACTTGTGACAATGTTTATCCCCACTCAGAGTTGAAATTTGGATGTTGTTTTTATGCTCTGTTAATAGCTCTAGCCACACTCCAGTGCCTCTATCTGAGACTAACATTTCCCAGGCCTAATTCTCGTCACTAGTGGTGCCCTACTTTTTTACTAATGTACATTTTAACTGAAAACACATGACATCGGAGAGATTAAAACCTCTCTAAAGCATAACCAAAGCAACATTTCATAACTTGACTTTCCTCTAGACTATTTTCCAATGAGATTTTCATGTGATTGCAGATGTTGAATTTTACATTGGCATCTATGTTTTGACATAAACTTGGAGAAGGAAATAAAATGGGCTCTTTTCTCATGAAAATCTTAAATCAGCCCTCAAAGAAAGGAATGGAGAATGGTTTTAAGAGAGACATACCTTAATTTTGTTGCAAATCTTTTTCTGCCTCCAGCCTTCAATATCAATATGTCACACTAAATTATTTCATTAAGCACTTCATCTCCTCTGTAACCTGCTTGTCTTTGAGGACAAACTTCAGATCTGCCATGTACACATCTGCAATATTTCCATTCAAGGAACACCTGCTGACTCTTAACTGGAAAGCTGTGTGCATTCTTTCTCTCTCTCCATAAATATATATAGCATTTGCCACTGTTATTTAAAAAAATTTTCCTTTGGTCTTTAGTGATCTACCAGGCTCCACTCTCCCTTCATTTGTAAGCTGACCTTGCTCCCTTAGAAAGACAAGAAGACAACCTTAAGTGACAATGAGACAAATTTCATTTTGTTGGGAACTGCCTTTTCAATTATTTCTCTCTTCTCGATTTTTCCTTGCTGACCTGGTCCAAGCTGTTACTTTGACAGGGGTCCCTAACCTCTAAATTAAAATATGCAAATTGTTATGCTTCCTGCACTGGGACCAGTATAGTCTATGCATTGTAATTGCCAAAGATTGTTCAGTTCCGCTTTACACCAGAAGAATATAGTTACCTACTCCTGCCATTTCCTGTTATGAGAAAAATAATACCCTGCAGACTGATACAGTATAAGCAATACATTTATGCATTAGTATATTTCTATTTTAAAAATGAAAGATGATTATTTTTTGTGACCCACATCCTACCGCAAGGAAAATACGTCCAAATATATCCAAATATTTTCAAGGACTTGGTGGATATATTTTAAATGTTTCAATACTGAGGTCTAGTCTGCCTTAATTTGAAACATAACTATACTTTTAAGTCCTTAATTGTTATTTAATAGATTTGAAATATGGAACATAAGTGTATTTTTCTTTATATTCCTCTTCTAATAAATTCTTGGAATTGGGATGGTTCCCTCATCACTTAGTCAGTACTGATCCAAGCTGATAAGCAAGCCATTTACAAGGCCATCCTATGAACTGTTTATCTACATGTTCAGATACAATGTTCTGCATTATTTTAAAATGTTTTGTTTCTCAACCCTGTAATAAATTAGCTTTATAAATACCCACTGTGATGACAAGTCACATTTAGAAATTGCATAAGCTTCTGTCTGTGATGCCATCATTTTGACATATTTCTCAGAAATGCCTAAGTGACCAGGAGTTGTCTCCTGAGCATCATGATTCCTCCCAGGTTGTCTCAGGAGATTTGGGGTAGAAGCCTGTTTGGAAACTACTATGGGGGAATAATTTATCCATAGGATAAATAGCAATAATAAATAAAACTACTAAGAGTTAAAAATATTATTTGTTGCTTGGGGGTATATTTGATATTTTCTATTTACTTTTTTCCTCAAAATTTGATTGCATTAGAGTGCTTTAAAATGAATCTGACAGAAACAAAACATATCAAGTAATGGGAGGAAAGCTATCTTGAGTTCAAAATTTTACACAGTGTAAACTATAGAGAGAGAGAGTTGAATGCTAAAGTCAATGCTAAGACATCAAGCACCAAGTTCCATCTCTGTTGGTAATGAGCAATATAGACAATGGGTAAGTAACCTGCCTGGACCTTATTTTCCATATCCAATTAAATTCCATATTCCTTGTCAGTGAACTGTAGAACTGAGATGAGTGGTCAGCTAGTAAATCCCTGTGGTTTAAACAGGGTAATAGGATAAATCATTTGACAATTATCATATAATCAATTATCCAGTAAGGCAGATCTAGAATTCAACTATTCATTCTTTCATTTAATGAAAACTGTGCTAAGAAATAACAGGGTTCAAGAAATGATTCAAAGCTATATAAAGATGGTGGGGGTGTAGGTGAGAAAATTGTTGATTGTTAGCACAATTCAAGCCCATTTGAAAGTGTGCAAGGGTCTCATCAGTGTTCTCTTGACACCTGAAAGCTGTGAAGTTATGGTATAAACTACTATTGATTCTCTTCTCGTATTGGGTTGGTATTATTTTCCTAGAGATTGGGTTGGTATTATTTTCCTAGAGATTGTGAAAAGCCACCCCTCAATTATTTTATCTCATAAGATAGCAAGTGGTTGTTAGATTTTATAGAAAGGGAACAGAAGCAAAGGGGGCAAGTTTTATTTTGTTTATTTTTCCTAGCAATGTTCTTAGATGTTTGGGATTGACAGGATGTGGCAGATTTCCATGTGTTTCACTCCTCTGTTGGGAGCACATGGTCATTTGACCATGGAACAGGAAGACAGCCAGAGTAGCACTCAGCAGAGCCAGGCCTCCTAAGGGCTGGATGACTTGCCTGTGTGTGTGTGTGTGTGTGTGCACTATGTATCTGTGTCTGTGTTTAATTTCTGTAACATGAGGAATTTTTAGGCCAGTTGTTGGCTAGACCCTTGGATTCTCTTGAAAATAATAAAAAATATCAATGACATCAGGTACAATACACAAAGGCTTACAAAATTTTAGTGGAAATAAACTCAGAGAAAAATTTATGTGTTTATTAATTGAAATGGTTACAGAAGAGCAAGAGAGAGTCAATCATGCTAGAAGGCAATGTTTCATGTCAGGCTGAGAGAGGCTAAGATCCTACCTGGACACTCCCAATCTTGGGAAAACCAGTCTGTGTATGTATGTGTCTCTGTGTTAAAATTTTAAAATGAGTTTCTTGAGACTAGTTTTGTGAATAAGATAAAGGGTGTGCATGCTAAAGTTTTAGGATTTTCCCCCCTGTGTGAAAGGTCTAAGGGAAAATCATAAAGTGTTAAAAACTAAAATAAAAATATGGAAGAGAGTTTTCTAGGATCTCTTAGAGATTATTGAAAAATGTCAGTTTTATAATTGAAAGGTACTGATTCTGGGCCCGCTTATTTATTGTGAGAATATTAAAAAATAAATTTATTATTTAAAAAACCTCATTTCTAACTCTAAATGTCTGAGATTATTAAATACTAGTGACCTGGTGCACAGATTCGTGCACATTGAAAGGAAATTAATTAGAAGGGGCTGGCAAAGCAGGACTGCGCGAGACAGGCCAGACATATCCTGGAGCCAACCTCCCGCATTCCCTCCCTGGCTTCTGTAGAGTGAGTGGGGTCCCTCTGGCAGGTGGGGTCCCTGAGCCTGGCTCTCCTACATCCCCCAACAGGTCTCAGAATGCTAGAAAGCACTCTGCAAAGTTCCTGTCATACAGGGTGTGGAGTGCAAATGAAAGTGAGCAGTAAACCAGATTCGGAGCCGACAGTGCCCCAGCAACAATAAAACCCACGGCTGAAGATGGAATTGCGTGGCTCTGCGAGGAATCGGGCTCCCTCCTCTCTGGTTTTGGGGTGCATCACCCAAGAACTGCCACTGCCAAGTTACTGCAGCTCAGCAGCTCCTGTGTTGAGCATCTGTTCCCTGGTGGTCAGTGCACATCATAATGACCAGTCAGATGGTCAGACACTTAGCATACTAGCCTTTTATAAATATACTCTTTGAAAAGAAAGTAATCTTTTTCTCTTCATGTTATATTTTCTTTTGAGTTGCTGTCTTTGAATTTCTCTCTTCAACATCAACCTAATCCTACATTTCATCTTTAGAAACTAATGAAGTTCTAGTGGCATTAAGATAGCAAAATTGATCCTATCTGACTTCACAGTCTCCCTCACAAAAGGACTAACAAACAACTATTCATAGACAAGACACCATTATGAAAATTCTAGAACACATAGGTGGGGCTGAAGCACCTCCCTGGATCACAGAGATGAAGAAAGACTGCATTAGAAGGTAAGAGGAGTGACTACACTCTGACCGCATCACCACCGTAATGTCATAGCATCACCCAGATTGGTCCCCCTTGATCCTATGCTTTCCCGGGGTCGGTGGAGCCCAAGATGAACATCCAGCCCCCTCAGTATTGTGTGTCACTTCCCAGGAAGCTCATTTAGAACTCACCTCACACAAGGATTATGGGGAGGACGTGTTGGGCTGGCTACCAGAGGTCAGATTGCGATGGAGAAGAGGGACAGGGCCTGGATCCAGCAACCAGCACTTGGAACTTGGCAGACTTAGCTTCTTCTCACAGAAGCATCCAAGTCGAAGTCCAACCAGCAGCTTTTCCCACCTTTAGAGCCAAGATGACAGCTCTGTCTGGACGGGGAAGTTGGTGTACAGTACTGCCTGATTTGGGACCACAAATGGCAAGTCTTACTGGCCTTGGAGCCCATTCTCACACCCCTCCACCCTAAGCAGGTACATTACTTCATAGACACACTGACTGCTGAGTGTAACCCCCAGTTCTGCCTGACAGGAAGACTTGCCTAAGCACGCTGAAGAAGCCCGCTGGAGCTCAGCTGGGATTTAGCATCCTATGGGGAAAGACCTCCCAGCTAGGATCTTCATCGGCAAGGTTATTCCTGACTCTGTTGCACATTGAGCAGGACTTCAGGAAGGGTACCAAGTCCTAGCTGTGAATGATGTGGATTTCCAAGATATTGAGCACAGCAAGGGTGTTGAGATCCTGAAGATAGCATGCCTGTTCATTTCTTTTGCTACATTTATCATTGCCAGAAGAGAGGACTGTGCACCAGATAGTTGGAACCCACAGCCCTCCACATGGAATCTTCTAGGAAAAGCTTGCCAAGCCTCATGGAAGCCACTTGAGAAACTCTACTTTCAGTCCCACCCTAGCATAGTGGAGTAGGGAAGATGGGGAGACAGTAAGCCCTGCACTGAGTCTGCTAGTCAACTGTGTTACCTAAACTTTGCTGTACTTTTATTTCCCTGGTTTTCTAGGTGAGCATCATTTCCTGAAAGGAGATGATGATGTCTAGGTATTGCCTAGCCTGTGGAAAACCCTATTTGAAAAGGCAACTGATTTTATTGAATACCATGTGCTAGGCAATTGCACATATGTCATACCATTTTCATTAGAGTATAGAAACAAGTAGAAAAAGGAATCTGGAGATCTCCCATTTAATTTGTCTGGCTATCTCATCCCCTCCTTAGAGGACCAGCCTCTAACACTTCAGAGAGTCCAATGGACCCTATTTTGTTCTCTGCTCTCTCCTTTTATTTACTCCTTCAAAATGTAAAACACTGTGCTGAAGAAGAATGACACACATAGACTGAGGGTGTATGGGTACCAAAGGAAAACAGGGATAGCTATACCTATGTTAGACAAAATATACTTTAAGCTAAAAATGTAAAAAAGACAAAGAAATTCCGTATATAATAATAAAGCGGTTAATCTATCAAGAAGACATAACAATTTTCAGTATTTATGCATGCAACATTGAAGTACCTACACTTTTAAACCAAATCCTATATAATAAAAGCCCAGTGACCATAATGGTGTAACAACCAGAATGACCATTGGACAAGCACTATGAGGTGCGTTGACCACCTCTCAGTCCCTCTCCCCACAGCCCACAGGCTCTGATTGCGGGATGGCAAATGGGGAACCAGGGTGGGTGGCGGCAGCGGGGCGGGACTGAGGACTGGTGAGGGGAACTGGGTGGGTGGCAACGGTGGGGCGGGACTGGAGACTGGTGAGCGGGCAGAAGATGGCCCTGATTGCAGGTTAGGCCTAGGGACCCTATCCGCACATGATTTCGTGCTCTGGGCCTCTACTACTAATAGAACTAAAAGGATAAACAAACAGCAGTACAATAACAATTGTGGACTTTAGTACCCAACTCTCCACACTGGACGAATTATCCAAAAGGAGAATCAATAAAGAAACAGTGCATTTGCCGTAACCAGTTTGGCTCAGTGGATAGAACGTCAGCCTGAGGACTGAAAGGTCCCAGGTTCGTTCCGGTCAAGGGTGTGTACCTTGGTTGTGGGCACATCTCTGGTGGGGGGTGTACAGGAGGCAGCTGATTGATGTTTCTCTCTCATCAATGTTTCTAACTCTCTATCTCTTTCCCTTCCTTTCTGTAAAAAAATCAATAAAATATATTTTTTTTTAAAAAAAAGAAAGAAACAGTGCATTTGAACAGCACTATTGGGCAAATTGACCTAACAGATATATAATAAACATTTTATCTAACAATAGCAGAATACACTTTCAACAACATACAATACACTTCTCAAGACCACATGCAACATTCTGCAGGGTAAATAATAAGTTAGACCATAAAACAAGTCTCAGACAATTTTAAAATTGTTAAAATAATTTCAAGTATCTTTTCTATCACAATGGTGTGGTAGAAATCAATTACAGAAAGAAAACTGAAAAATTCACAAACACATAGGAATTAAACATCATACTTCTGAGTAACCAATGGATCAAAGAAGAACTTACAAGGTAAATAGAAAAGCATCCTATGACAAATGAAAATGGAAACACAGTATACCAAAATTTATGGGATGCAGAAAAAGCAGTACTAAGAGGAAGGTTATAGCTATACATGTATACATCAAGAAAATAGAAAAATCTCTAACTTACACCTAACGGAACTAGAAAAAGAATAAATTAAGCCCAAAGTTAAGAGAATAAAGGAAATAAAATGATTAGAGTGGAAATAAATGAAACAGAGAAGAGGAAAACAATAGAAAAGATTAATAAAAGTTAGTACTTTAAAAAGAAAAAAATAGAAAAACCTTTAGATAGACTAAACAAGAAAAAAATAGAACTCAAATGAATAAATTATAATTGAAAGGGGATACATTACCAATGGTATCACAAAAATACAAAGGATCATAAGAGACTGTGCACAATTCTATGCCAACAAATTGAACAAGTTGGAAGAAATGAACAAATTCCTAGAAACATTCAACCTACCAGGTCTGAAATAGAAAGAAATAGAAAATCTGAACACACCAATAACAAATAAGAAGATTGAATTAGCAATCAAAAAATCTCCCAACAAAGAAAAACTGCACCAGATGGCTTCACTGGTGAAATGTAACATTTAAAGAACTAATGCCAATCATTCTCAAACCTTTTATAAAACTTGGAACATTTAAAAAGTCATTTTATGAGACTGTATCACCCTGCTACCAAAGCCAGAGAAGGACACCACAAGAAAAAAAAATTGTAGGCCAATATCTCTGATGAATGTAGATACAAACATTCTCAACAAAATACTAGCAAACCAAATTTAGCAGCACAGTGATCAAGTAGGATTCATCTCATGCAAGGATGTTTCAACATATGTGAATCAATAAATGTGATAACATCACATTAATAGAATTAAATATAAAAATCATATTATAATCTTAAGAGACACAAAAAAGCACTTGCCAAAATTAAACATCCCTGCATGATAAAAATAATTCTCAACAAATTAGGTATAGAAGGGATAAACCTCATCATAATAAAAGCCATATGTGACATGCGCAGGCAACATCATACTCAATGTGAAAGGTTAAATTTTTTTTTCTAAGATCAGGAATAAGACAAGAAAGCCCTCTCACTACTCCTATTTGATACAGTACTGGGAATTCTAGCCAAAGCAATCAGGTAATAAAAATAAATAAAAGGCATAAAAATCAGAAAAGAAGTAAGATCGTCTCTATTAGCCCCAAACAAGAGAGTCAGCTTATTCTTTGAAGTTTTGAAGCAAGGCATTGACCTCTTTTCTCTAGCTATGAAAGTCCTAGATAGCATTTTCTTCCAATATAAGGCTGCGTTGTCTACATGGAAAATCTGTCATTCAGTGTAACCACCTTCATTAATTATCTTAGCTAGATCTTCTAGAAAACTTGTTGCAACTTCTATATTAGCAATTGCTGCTTTACCTTGCACTTTCATGTAACGGAGAGGGCTTCTTCCTTTAAACCTCACAAATCAATCTCTGCTAGCTTCAGACTTTTCTTCTGCAGCACCCTCCCCTCTCTCAGCCTTCATCGAATTTATGAGTTAGGTCCGTGCTCTGAATTAGGCTTTAGCTTAAGTGAATGCATGGTTGGTTCGATCTTCTATACAGAATGCCAAAACTTTCTCCATATCAGCAATAAGGCTGTTTGGCTTTATCATTCATGTGTTCACTGAAGTAGACATTTTAATTTCCTTCAAGAACTTTCCACTTGCATTTAAAACTTGGCTGTTTGGAACAAGAGGCTTAGCTTTCAGCTCATCTTGCTTTCCTCATGCCTTCCTCAATAAACTTAATATTTTTGTGCTTTTAATTTAAAGTGGGAGACTTGCACTTGAACACTGATAGGCCAGTATATGGTTGTTAATTGGCCTAGTTTCCATATTGTTGTTTCTCAGGAAATAGAGATACACCAGAAGAAGGAGACAGATGGGGGAGTGGAGAAGTTAGAAGACACACATTTATTGACTAAGTTCAATGGGCATGGCTCATGATGCCCCAAATTAATTACAGTAGTAACATCAAGGATCACCGACCACAGATTACATAAGAAATATAATCATAATGAAAAAGTTTAAATATTGTGAGAATTACCAAAATGAGACACAAAGTGAGCAAATGCTGTTAAAAAACAATGCTAATAGATTTGCTCTATTCAGGATTGCCACAAACCTTCAATTTGTAGAACATATATTATCTGTGAAGCACAATAAAATGAAGTATGCCTCTATTGTATTGGCATACAAACTTACACATAGACCCCGGGAACAAAATCTAAAACCCAGAAATAAACCCATGCATGTATAGTCAAATAATATTTGACAGAGAGCCAAGAATACTCAATGGAGAAAGGATAGTCTCTTCAATGAATGTTGCTGGGAAAATTGGATATTCACATGTAAAGAATGAAACTAGCCTTAGCCGGTTTGGCTCAGTGAAAAGAGTGTGGTCCTGAGGACCAAAGGGTCCCAGGTTCCCATCAGGTCAAGGGCACATGCCTGGGTTGAGGGCTTGGTCCAATGTGCAGGAGGCATCCAATCAATGATTCCCTCTCATCACTGATGTTTCTATCTCTCTCTTCCTCTCCCTTCCTCTCTGAAATATATATATATATATATATTTTAAAAAAGAACGAATCTTGACCCCTATCTTATATCATTCACAAATATTTACTTGAAATGCTTAAATGTAAGACCTGAAGCCATAACATTTCTAGAAGAAAACATAAGGAATAAACTTTTTGACATGGGTCTGGGAAATTGTATTTTTAATATGACACCTAAAGCAACAAAAATAAACAAGTGAGACTATATCAAACAAAAAAACTACACAGTAAAAGAACCCATCAACAAAATGAAAGCAGAAATGGCAGAATGGGAGAAACTGTTTGCAAACTACATATCTGATATGGTGTTAATAGCCAAAGTATATAAAAACTCATAAAACTCAATAGGAAAACAACCTTACAAATAACCTAATTTAAAAATGGGCAAAAAACCTGGACAGATGTTTTTCCAAAGAAGATATTCAAATGACCAACTGGTACATAAAAACATCAAAATGTGCTCAGTCTCACTAATTATCATAAAAATGCAAATCTAACCACAATGAGATATTAATCTACACATGTTAGAATTTCTATCATAAAAATATAAGAGATAATAAATGCCGGTGGGGAAAAAAAGAAAAAGAAAAAAGAAATACTGATAAGGATGTGAAGAAAAAGGTACACTTGTGTGCTGTCGGTGGAAATGTAAATTTGTGCATCCAATATGGAAAACAGTATGGAGTTTCCTCAAAAAAATAAAAATAGAATTACCACATGATTTAACAATTCCACATCTGGGTATTATCTGAAGAAAATGAAGTTACTGTCCCAAAGAGATATCTGCATCTCCATGTTCGCTGCATCATTACCTGCAATAGCTAAGGCATAGAAACAATCTAAGTGTCCACTGTTTGATGAATGGGTACAGAAAATGTATATGTAAACACAATGAAATACCATTTGGCTGTAAAAATGAATGAAATTCTATCATTTGCAACTTGGAGGGAACTTGAGGCAAATACTGTGTCTTCTCATTTAAAATGTATAACCTAAGAAAACCAAACTCATAGAAACAGAGATCAGATTTGAGGTTGCCAGAGATGGGGGCTGAGGGTGGATTAGATAAAGGTGGCAAAAATGTGCAAACTTCCAATTATAAGATGTCTGAGTTCTGGAGACTTGATGTTTAACATGATGACTTTAGTTAATAATATTGTATTGTAATTTGAAAGTTGCTGAGAGTAGATTTTAAAAGTTCTCATTATAGCCCAGGCATCACGGCTCAGCAATTGAGCATCAACCTATGAACCAGACGGTCATCATTTGACCTATGAACCAGGAGGTCATGGTATCGATTCCCAGTCAGGGCACATGCCTGGGTTATAGGCTCAATTCCCAGCGTTGGGCATACAGGAAGCAGCCAATCAACGATTTTCTCTTATCATTGATGTTTCTATCTGTCTATCCCCCTTCCCCTCTGAAATCAAGAAAAATATTTTTTTAAAGTTCTCATCATAAGGAAAAATATTATAACTGTGTATGGTGATGGATGTTAACTAAACTTATTGTGCTAATCATTTTGCAATACAGTTTACCCTTGAACAACATGGGGATTAGGGGTGCCAAAAAATCAAAAATCCATGTATAACTTAAGGTGGCCATCTATACCCAAGAATTCCCAACTGCTAATGGAAAATACTGTCTTTGATGCATGGTTTACTGAATCCACAGATGCGAAACCTGAGGATGCAGAGTACCAACTGTATATTTATTGGGAAAAAAAATTTATATATAAGTAGACTTGCACAAATCAAGCCTGTGTTAAGGGGACAACTATATATACATATATCAAATCATGTTGTACAATTAAAGGTTTATAATGTTATAGGTCATTATATCTCAGCAAAACTTGAGGAATAAAAAGAAACTGAGTTTTAATTTCTTTGTATAGGTAATATTATGTGATCATAAGTATATTCACCTCCTTTATCCTTTGAGAGGTAGAGTGCTAATTGAGAAAGGGGATAATAGAGAATTAGGGGAAAAACAACTTAGATTTGTGGAATCTTGCTAAGGTTATTATTTTCAGAAAATATCTTTGAAAGAAAAATATCACTATCATTTGTATATAAGAATGTTATAAATTTTTTGGTAAAAACTATGCCTTAATGTACTTTATTGGCCTTATTCGGTGTATTAGAGAAATTTTTCAGACATTATCATTATCAATATGAGCTATATAATACCTGAAATTTAGCATGACTTTTCTGGTGATAGTCATTCTGTGAGTGAGGTGCTGTGATTATAAGCACAAGCTTTTGTGAGAAGAGTGTTCACCCAAAGCAGGGAGAAAAGGCATGCAATGAGCATTGACAGTCTGGAGATACATTGCTACTGCAATATGAGGATGGTTGGCTTCAAGTAATGTCACTCCAAAAATAATTTACCTGTAGGATATATGTGTGTAGTAGGAATTTCTGTATGCTAATATTTTACCCTTAACAAAATAAAGTCAATAATATACTCTCTGAAATGAAGTTAGTATTATAGTTGTCAAAAGAGATTGTATTATTTGGCCAAAAGCCTAAGCTTACAAAATTAGGGAGGCATGGAACAGACTGACATACCTCTTTGTAGGGTTGAGGGGACAAGAAGTGATAAACCAAAGAACTTATATGCTTATATGCATAGCCCATGGACACAGGCAATAGGATAGTGAAGACCTGAGGGGGGCGGGTAGGAGTTGGGAGGAGGGGGGCAAGGGGGAATGGAAGATATCTATACTACTATCAACCAACTAACTAACTAACTAACTAACTAACTAACTAACTAACTAACGAGACCTCCATATGCAGGGGCTTATATGAGATCAGAGTTTATTTCTCTCTAACATACTGGCTGGAGAAGAGTGTATCTCCCACACAGTGGAAAGGGAAGGTTCCACACATTTTATGAGGCATCCATCCCTCTGCTCAACCCTAGCCAGAATAAAAACATGTGGTTCTTCAAGCTGTAAGAGAAGCTAGAAAATAGAGTTCCTATCTGGGTAACTATGCAATCAAGTGAAACTAAGACACTTGCTTATTAAGAAAGGGAAAAGGGAAACTGATAGACAACCAGCAGTTTCTGCCACTTAACATTCAATAGGTTTTTGTTGGACAAATGAATGCCATTATTTGACATTTGTTTAAGATCCAGAACAGTAATACAGGGTGAATGCCCAATTAAAGCAGGATCATTTTTCTAAGATAGTATTACATAGTTTTAATAAATATTTGCATTAAGAATCAATAGAAGAATTCCCTCATAAATGTTCTCTTTCTCATTAACAATAAATAACATATTTTGTTCTTTCTGTATGACTACTTAATGGGGTACTAAAAATATTTCTATATTTAAGGAAGAAACAAAATAAGTACATAAAAGTGTGTTTGAGATTGTCAAGGGAATTCCATATACATACCTATTCTGAGAGTTATAGTGAAGACAAGAACCAATATTCTATCACCCGTTATTACCCATGGAGAGTTTTCCCAATTCTTATTTTTTAATCTTTCCAAACCAATTGCTTTGTTCTCACTAAGATCACTTGGTACATGCTTATCATGTCAGCTGAAGGAGATGTCAACCCCAGGCCCTATGCTGCATCTCTGTCTGTATTTCATAACATCTAGCAAGGCTGTGGTTGCTTAATTAATTCAGGGCAATATTACTAAAAATTAAATAACATGCACAATCCACTTTAAGAAAAGTAGCAGTAAGTGATATGGTTTCCTTCACCAAACCTTGTTTAAATTAGCAATGTTCGTTTTCTAGTTTGTTAGCCAGCCTGAATTGAAATTCAGTTCACTCTACCTTAGTCATTACCTACACATTATGCACCACTCTGCCAAAGGCTTTCAAATACCCTTATTTATATGCGGCCTTTGGGCTTCCCAACACTATTATAAAAGTAAGCTGACCTAGAGATGCTCATGTTTTCTCTAAGGGACTGAAATGTCTGCTTATATAGGCAATATTAAGGACAACGATTTATTTAAGTTCTGAAGTGGAGAGTTAACCAAATTGCATATATGATATTGACATAGAAATTCAAACAAAGAAAATCTTAGAAAATAATAAAGGTAAAGAGAGATAACAAAAAAGTTGATCAAATTTTAATCTAAAAATATCCTATTAATTTTAATTAACTTATTTTTCTAATGCTATATTAAAGTTAAATAATTTTAGCAACATTATTAGTTTATTGTGTTTCATTTTCTCTATTCACATGCTGAATCCACCCCTTTGAAGTAATTAGCATAATCACTAACATTATAAGATCATTTCCTCACTCCAAATAAATGACCATCAAACTCATGCCTACTCTCTGTATTCAGAAATGCTTAAATAGTTCATTATTACCCAAATGACTATGGGGAAATGCTGTGCATAAGATGAAAGGAATAATGACTCATACCCCCCACAATGAAGATAAAACTCTCCCACATAAGAATTAATTCACTGTAAAATATCTGAGTAGCAAGAAGATAATTGAAAAGGCTAAAAATAAAATTGAATGCAATAGGTAATCTAAAGGTCATGAGACTTGTCACTAAACAATTAGAAGATTTTTAAATTTCAATAGGTTTTACAAATATTACTGTAGTTTATATTCTGAATATAGATTACTTTTAAATTGAGTTTTCTTGTATCTAAATGTACACCTAATAAAAATATTTTATATGCTGTAAGCATTCACCTATCATATAACATTGATAAAAAACATAAAGATCATAAGACTTACCACAAACATTCAGAGATTTTTTTAAATTTTGGTAAGGTTATATTTTATGAATATGACTATAGTTATGTGTTATGAATATGTCTATAAATTCAGAACAACTTTTAAGTGGTGCTTTATCTATCTAAATGTACATCTAATGAAAATATTTTTATGTTACATGTTTCACATTTCTCATCACACTAAGTCTAAAAGAAATCTGATAGTATCCATTTAACTATCCAATAATAATATATTCTGTTAATAATAGGTCTTATTGATTTTGAAATCTGAACTTAAATTATCTGAAACAAATGAGGACAAATGAGGAAGATATTATTCCTAAGTTTATAGATATAAGCAAATTTGCTTAAATGGAGACATGCTGATTTGTATAGCATCACACATGGATTAGTAATTCTGATTAATGATGGAAGTTAGATTTCATAATATTGACATCAGAACCTACATCTAAGCAAAACTGCGAAGGAAAGTGCTTACCTGTAGCATATTTTCTCTTTTGTGTGCATCTATTTTTTTCTTAAATACATCCTGAGTCCATGTTGGTCCCTGGCGTCCTGGTACCCAGGACCCATGCACATTGGCATGTATCCATTAACCTGTAAGCCTGATTTGGTTGGCATCCATATCATAAACCAGAGAGATGATAAAGTACTTTGAGAATCATCTGTGGTGCACACACTTTCAACCAAGTCCCTCCTTTCATTGGAGATTCTAAAGAATCTATGAAATAAAGGACAGTCTTATCTCAAGGTTGTCTAAAGGGAAATCCTATCTAATAAAAGAGAAACATGGTAATTAGCGTACGACTGCTACCCTTCCCATTGGCTAATCAGGGCGATATGCAAATTAACTGTCAGCCAAGATGGCGGCCGGCAGCCAGGCAGCTTGAAACTAACATGAGGCTTGCTTGCTTCAGTGACGGAGGACTCCAACGTTCCCCGCCTGCCTCTGAGCTTACAGTTTGAAACATTGTAACAAATATAGATGCTAAACAAAACCCCAGAAACCTGCTTTCAGCCTGCCGGGATCTCAGAGCTGGAGTTATACATTGTTTCAATTATAGAACCCAAACAAACCAGATACCTGCTTTCAGCAGCAGAGGCCTCAGAGCTGGAGCCAGAGCTAAAGCTGGCCCAGAATAAAAAAAAAGAAAAAGAAAAAAAGGAGCGGTTGGGAGCTTCAGTCACCCGCCAGCCTGAAAACAGCCCTCATCCCCTCACCCAGACTGGCCAGGCACCCCAGTGGGGACCCCCACCCTGAAGGGTGTGTGACCAGCTGCAAACAGCCATCATCCTCTCATCCAGGCTGGCCAGGCACCCCAGTGGGGACCCTCACCCTAAAGGGTGTGTGACCAGCTGCAAACAGCCATCATCCCCTCAACCAGGCTGGCCAGGCACCCCAGTGGGGACCCCCACCCTGATCCAGGACACCCTTCAGGGCAAACCAGCCAGCCCCACCCATGCACCAGGCCTCTATCCCAGGGGTGGGCAAACTTTTTGACTCAAGGGCCACAATGGATTCTTAAACTGGACCGGAGGGCCAGAACAAAAGCATGGATGGAGTGTTTGTGTGAACTAATATAAATTCAAAGTAAACATCATTACATAAAAGGGTACGGTCTTTTATTTTTTTAGTTTTATTCATTTCAAATGGGCCGGATCCAGCCCGCGGGCCGTAGTTTGCCCACGGCTGCTCTATCCTATATAGTAAAAGGGTAATATGCCTCCCAGCACTGGGATCAGCATGACAGGGGGCAGCACCCAAACCCCCTGATTGCCCTGCGGCTCTGTGTGTGACAGGGGAAGGCACCCCAACCTCCTGATCAGCCCTGCTCTGTGCCTGATATGGGGGAGCTCCCCAAACCCCTGATCACTCTGCGGCTCTGTGTGTGACAGGGTGTGGCGCCCCAACCCCTTGATCAGCCCTGCTCTGTGTGTGACAGGGTGTGGCACCCCAGCCTACCCCCTCCCAGAAGCCCTGCTCTGTGTGTGACAGGGTAGAGCCATAACCTCCCCAACGGCCCTACCCTGAGTGTGAGAGTGGCGGCTCCCCAACCCCCTGATTGGCCCTGCTCTGTGGGTGATAAAGGGCGGCGCCCCAACTCCCCTATCAGCCCTACTCTGTGAGTGACAGGGGGGAGCTCCCCAACCCCCTGATGGGCCCTGCTCTGTGCGTGACAGGGGGTGGCACCGCAACCTCCCTTTTGACCCTGCCTTGAGTATGACAGGGGGAGGTGCCCCAACCCCCCAATCGGCCCTACCCTGAGCATGACTGAGGGTGGCATTGCAACCTCCGGATTCGCCCTGCTCTGTGCATGACAGGGGGGGGCGCCCCAACTCCCCAATCGGCCCTGCTCTGAGCCAGACCAGGGGCTGCACCTAGGGATTGGGCCTGCCCTCTGCCACCCGGGAGCAGGCCTAAGCCAGCAGGGCATTATCTCCCGAGGGGTCCCAGAGTGCGAGAGGGCACAGGCCGGGCTGAGGGACCCCCCGCTTCCCCCCCGAGTGTACAAATTTTTGTGCACCGGGCCTCTAGTTTAATTATAAAGAAATAGAAAATGACATAACATTGCCAATACATAACATAAAAAATTCCTTATGTTGATAAAATTTGTAATAGCATTTATGATTCGCCTCCTCTACAGCTCCACATATTCCTAGCTACAAAATGATAATGTGTCTTGTTTTTATAGGTTTGGTGGAGATTTTTCATCTCTAGTCCTTCCTGATCTCTGAGATTCTTTCTTCTGCTAACCCTGATCCCTGAAATGAAAAGCACCAACTAGGTTGTTAGCTTACTAATCATAGATTTCATATTTGCTCTCAATTCACTGGAAAATATTAACTGCCACTTACCATTTCTGTTATACATAAAAATCACAAGTTGCTTAGCTTCTCTTGCTAAATAAATGTTAGAAACATGCTTAGGACATTATCTCCCAGTTGGCTATCTCTTGAGTTCACTCTCAGGTGAAACACCAAGGACTAGGAAATGGGTCAGGGATGAATCCTATTTCATCAACATCTGAAAGCTTTCATCTAGTAGAACATCCAGTCCTCCTTTCATAGCAAAACAGATCCCTCCCAGGAAAGTTATTAGTCCAAAGGCCAAACTCAAGTTCCCGTGGCGATACTTCTAGTGCCATGAGTCCTGGGTTAAGTGAGGTAAATAATGGATGGTCTGTTCACTGGGAAATTTATTTCAGCCCTCTCAAAAAGCAGATGAAAATTTTAACCCACTCACATCTGATCTGAGTTTGGAGCCATCTTTCTTTCCCTCAAAGAACAGAAACTAAATTTCAGGCTAGTTAAATCATTTCCCAGTTCAGTGTGCAACAAGAACTTGAAAATTATATGATGAATCACTGTTCTGACCTTCTGCCCTGATATAGATGCCTACCTAAGTTATTTATCTTCCAAACCCAAATAATCAGGTTATAGCATTTAACCTTATGCTGGGGAGGGCGGGGGGGGGGGGGGAAGAGATTCATGGAATGAGCCTCTTTGGGGCTTTGATTTTATGTATGTGTACACACACACACACACACACACACACACACACACACACACACACACACAATGTGCTGGATCATCTTTGTTTCCTTTCCCAGATTCACTCTGGTTTCTCTTTTAGTTCAGCTAATGGAAGCCTCTGGTAGAATAGAGGACTGGAACAGAATGAGGTCAGGGGGTGTATGTCCCAAGTTCTTCCCTTACTGGGCTACTAGCTGGCCACGGCTTCACTTCTCCACGGAAGGCCACAACTCCACCTGGCTGCCCTCTCCTACAGCTTGGGGTCACTCCAGTTCTCTTAACCTTGCCATACCTTCATGAAAAGTCCCTACTTTCATTTTCTGGCTTGAGTGTGCCACCTCCCTCCTGCCTCACCTACCTTTAATTACAGAACTTGATTTCAATAATATGATATGGTGATTAAATTTGTTCTGGAATATATTGTTCACATCATTTTACTATAGAAAATTAGCAGTACAATTTTGTCAATTTATTAGAATTAATATTAAAGGATCAGTTTTCTATAACTCCCAAAACAGTCAACTGGTGAAAATTTGCCTTGGCATATAACAGCCAATAAAATAAGATTAAACTTTTAAAGTAAATAGGAGAAGATGAGAGCTAACATATATTTTTCAGTCCTCAGTGTACTAGGGAATTCCATACTATATACTTTAATCATTATAACAACTATAAGAATTAGAGTTAGTGTAAAATAAGAGCAAATATTTAAAAGCTAACCTTACCCTGAGATACTGCCACCATATTCGTGCTGCCACCATTCAAAGGGGTCAATACACATTTTCTATCTTCATTATTTGCTATCAAAAGATCCAAGAAGCTAGAATAAACAGGAATTTATGAAAATTCAGCAAACACTATAATCATTGCTGCCTCAAAGCCGTCCTTTTGAGGACTGCGATGGTCTGAAAGTTTGCATCCCCTTCAAATTGATATGATGAAATTCTAACCCTCCAAGGTAATGGTATTAACAGGTGGGGGCTTTGGGAGGTGCTTAAGTCTTAAAGATGGAGCCCTCATGAATGGGACTGGTGCCTTACAAAAGAGGCTCCAGATAGATCCCACCTCTTTCCACCAAGTCAGGATACAAGGAGAAGTCTACAACCCCCCAGAGGGCCCTCACTGACCCGGCTGGGACTGTGAATTTGGACATCCAGCCCCCCGAACTGTGAGAAATAAATTTCTGCTGTTCATAAGCTATCCAGTCTGGGGTACTTTTGTTATAGCAGCCTAACTACTCTAAGATAGATGGTGACCCTCTCAGTCCCAACCAGCTCCCTTGAATTCTGGTATTAGCTCCTCAGCCTAATCCTTCTCAAGTGTCTGAGATCAACCAGCCACTTCCATGAGGTTGAGGAGGAGGAGGTTAGCTCCACCGGCTAGAACAGTGATCTTCTCTCCATAGTCCTTCCTAATTAGAAACCATGATCTTCTTAAGCGGAAGCCACTGGTTCTTCTATAACAGTGAAAATTAATATTCTGCCTTTTAGAAGCAGGATGCAGAGTACATGTAGTGTCTTAGCGAAGCCACAGATTTTATATACAATATTCCCTCTGGCATATTCACTACGGTGCAAAAATCCAACACAAATGCTTTTCTATCATTTTTCCCAATTATTTCCATTAGCAAATGTTTAGTCCAGCTAAAGGATTCCCAGCGCTCCCCTGACACGTTAATGAGCAGGCCCCTAACCCACATCTCTCTTCCTTTGCTCTGCGATTGTGAGACACCGAGACTCTCCCACAGTTCAGGTTCCCACAGCACTTTTCTTCCCTGCAGTGTCTGACCTTCTTCTGGGTCTGCTCATTTAACGTTGGCCTCGCCCACAACAGGAGAAGGTACTTGAGCATGTTGCCTTTCCATTCTCTCACTGCTCCCGTCTCACCTCAGCGCCATGACAGCATTTATCCATCTGCTGACTTCTTCCTCTGCTACTCCCACAGCTCATAGGAGTGGGTGGAGATGAGGCATCCCTGTTATGCCTCAGCCTTTCCCTTAGCTTAATTGCAAATGACCATATTGATTTCAGGAGGGCAGAGTGTCCAGTCAGCATCCCCAGAGAAGACTGTCTGAAAGGGTTTAGCCTTTTCCACTTTCCATTTAAGGATTCATTTTCCTTTTCTCTTGGGATGTGCTGTTGCAATCAATCTCTCTAAATCTGTGTGTTCTCCCCTCGCTTTTAATATTCTTGCTTCTACTCTCAATTTTTTCTTTATTCTCTCATTTTCTTTCTCTCTTCCTCTGTTTCTTCTTCCTTCTTCCATTTTCTCTTTCTCCATTACATTCTTCACTTTTGTTTTCTTCTGGGCAAAACAGTAAACAAAAATGCTAAGAAAATTTTAAAATGTAACAATTAAGAGGTGAACCTTAAAGGCTTGATAGCCTACAGTTGGAAAGATGTATTTTAAAGAGATAAGGCACGTAACAAAAAGAACCATGCCATGGTAGAAGGCATACTAAAGAAAATGCATAATTGCTAATGCTATAAATTTGATGAATGTGCTTCATTTTCTACATATACTGGTAAGCAAATACACTGTAGGTTGCATACAACCTAGGAGGAAGGTTTTTCACACCTTCAACATCTCATTTCCTTTAAAAGTAGCTATATCCATATTAAAAAGTATGTTCTACATATTCTTGTCCACATAATTATTTTATTCAAAATCAAGGTTATCAAATGCATGACATAGTCCTCACACTTTTCTCCCAACACCCATGTAGTAGTTGCTAATCATTCACAGTTATTTTTCCATTTGAGCTTAGAAGCAGCTTCTGTTTCTCTCAAAATAGTAATGCAAGCATCTTCCACCAGTTGATAGAGAACATCAGCAGTGGAGAAGACTATTTTTCATTCCTGCAAAACAAATTTAGTCACCAGATATTAACCATGATCATCTCCACATATCGCATTATGGGTTGTCATTTATGCTTTTCTAAATTATCAGAATGTGCCATAATGATTATGTATGACATTAATAATCACATACAAGTTTAGTTTTAATTAAGTAATTAATTGACCATCCTATATAATTTGAAGACAGTTACCAACATGTAGATTTCATTCTGACAATACCAAAGTCATATAAATTATATGAGCAATTATTTTTATCTTACTCTGTTCTCTAAGTATAAGCACCCTTGGTAATCATATTTAATTATTTAATTTTAAAAACATAAAAACCAGGATTGATTTTTCAAAGATAGTTTAAGACACTTGATATTATTTGTATGGGAGCAAAGAGGGAAAGGGAATGACAAAGCAAGCTGCATTGTCATTAGCAGAAACTTGCAAGTAGATCATAAGGGACTATAAAGAAAGAAATGTCTTTAAGGGGAAAATATTTCACTTCTATTTCATCTGCTATATCTTCAAATTAGCTTCAATAAAACACTTGGAAAATGTTAGTTAACATTCAGATGTAATAATATTACCTTAGCTTAAAGTGTGTGTGTGTGTATGTTTGTGTGTTTACATATGCATGTGAACTTCCATCTCATTAGTTACATTTACCTTGATATTTACCTGGACTTTGGTAATGGCATTTATACTTAACAATTTATTCTTAACACATATTCTACAATGTTATTCTCAAAAGAAGCTCTTTAGTAAATATTGGTCAAGGATAAGAAATCTGTCAAGGAAGCTAATATTAGCCTTGGCTTTTAGCAAATTCTTTTCATTTCTATATAAAGTATTAGGAACCATTAGAATTTGGTTTTTAAGTTATATGTCTCATGAAAAATCCTGGGAATGATATCAAACCTATGTGGGAATTTTAAATAATATTATGATATGTCAGTGTGAGACATGGCTTACTAAAATGACTTAACTACATTTCACTTACCTGATACTCCTACTCACCAACCTAAAATTGTAAGGCAGAGCCCTAAATAGTCAAATAAAAGTCACAAAGTTTATGCATTTATCTGACAAAAATTTTTAGTATTTTTTACTGCTAGATCTTGTGTTTCTTAGAATGTGTACAAGATAGATATGTTCCCTGCCTCATAGAGCATGCGAATCAGTGAAGAAACAGAGGAATAAATGGGCAACTATAATGCAGTGTGTTAGTATTTACTGTATGATGATTCATGATTGTGTTACATTAATATCACCTGGAGGGATTTTTTAAAATACACATTCTCAGGACTCCGCTCCAGGTGTCCTGAATCAGAACCATGTGTTAGCATGCCAGGGGAGCCAGAAAAAACAGCTCATTTCTTAGGGAAAATAGGTCTCAAAGGGAATGGGAAATTATCAGGGAGGGGCTTGGCTGAGGCTGCTCTCAGGGCAGGTCCAGGGCAGTGTGTGGGTGGAGGAAGATAACAAATAAAATCAGAATGGGAGAAGAGCGTTATGATCTGAGGGAGCAGCATGCATGACCCCTTAAATGTGAGCAAGCATTTACTATGTTAACATCATACATGCAATGTGGAGGAATGCAGTAGTGTGGACATAGTTGAGAGAAACAAAACTAGTGAAGTAAGCTCTAGCTCATGCAGGACCTTGGGAGATTTAAACTATTTTAAAGAATTTAGACTATTTGTGTGGAAATCAGCAGAGGGGAAATTTGCTCAGGGTCACCAATATGATGTTTCCAGCTTGAGCAATGGTGTAGGTGCTATTAATATCCACTGATGTATAGTGCACAGAAGAAAGAGTAGCTTTGGGGGAAGGTAAGAAATTCAATTTTGAACACAATTTTGAAATTCCTGTATTTACCATCTAGTAGCAATTAATGTCTATAAAACACGCACAAAAGTTAAGTCACTGATCATTTGTTTAACATATATTAACTGAGTACTTCCTCGGTGCTACACTGTGTGCTAAATCTAGAGATGCAACAGTGAATAAGAGGAGACACGGTGTCCACCTTTGTGGACCATGAATGTGGATGTTGATTGAAATCCCAGGGGTGCAAGGAATCATCCAAGAATGAGGTGTGATTAAAATGTATAAAGAGCCTTGGCCTGTCTGGCTCAGTATTTGGATCATCACTGGTTGTTTGGATCACCATGGGTTCTATTCCTGGTCAAGGGTATGTACCTTGCTTCTGGATTTGATCCCTAGCCCTGATCTGGGTGCATATAGGAGGCAACAGGTCGATATGTCTCTCTCAGGTTGGTCTCCTTCTTCTCCTCCTCCTCCTCCTCCTCCTCCTCCTCCTCCTTCTCCTTCTCCTTCTCCTTCTCCTTCTCCTTCTCCTTCTCCTTCTCCTTCTCCTTCTCCTTCTCCTTCTCCTTCTTCTTCCCTCCCAGTCTCTCTAAAAGATCAATGGAAAAAATACCCTTCAGTGAGGACTAACAACAACAACAACAACAACAAAATGGTATCAGGTTCGATTTCTGATCAGGCCACATACCCAGGTTTTATGTTCAATCCCTGGTTGGGGTACATAGGGAGGCAACTGATCAATGTTTCTCCCTCACATCTATGATTCTCTCTCTCTCTCTCTCTCTCTCTCTCTCTCTCTCTCTCTCTCTCTCTCGCTTTCTCTCTCTCTCCCCTCTAAAAAAATCAATAAAAATAAAATAAAATGCATAAATAATTTAGATGATGAGTAACACAGGAAGCACTGTATCAATGTTAACTACAAAACAAGCAAAAATAAAAGAGTGATCATCGCAAAACAGAGAATTAAAATAAGATAAAAGGCAGCTGACCAAGTGATCCAAAAATCAAAGGTCCCTTTGAGAAATGAATGACATTAACCAATAAAAACGCCATTGGTATGAATATCAGGGAGAAGAGCAATGAGAGGCAGAGGGACTCGCTAATGTGAACACCCTGAAATGGGAGAGAGTGCACAGGAGGATCCGATGTTAGACCCTTAAAGCATGCTTAATGCACTTGAATGTTAGCCTAAAAGGGAGGCAAAATTGTTAGATGGTTTTAAGCAGGGAGTTACTTGATCTAATTTATAATTTTGAAAATACTACTCTGGCTGTTGTGTGGAGAATTGATTTTGAGAGAGAAAGAGTGAAAGCAGGGAGAGTTTTAAGAGCCTTTTTCAGTCCTCCAAGCAAGAGATGGGGATGGCTATGTGTAGAAGTGATTGGACTTGGTTTATTTTCTGACAGTGGAGAAAAATTGACTTGCTGATGAATTAAATGTAGAGGAGCGAAGGAAAAAGAGGAACAAAGCTAATTCCTAGTTTGGGGAAGCAGTTGTAGAGGGTATGCTCGATACTGAGAAGCATAAACTAGCAGGAGGGCAGAATATTTGAGCTCTTCACAAACTCTCATGCTTGATAATATCTTGTTGTTTCTGCAAATACAGTGTAAACTACTTGAGGAGAAAGACCATGTTTCCTCCGAGAAATGGTTTATCCTGCGTTTTCCAATGGTTTTGGAAATGGCAGTATAAAAACAAGAAGTGCTTTGTGAATAAATGAAACAAGGAGAAAACGTCCCTATGTGGAAAATAAGGCCACTACTGTCATGCATTGTTTTTCACTTCTTAATTTTACTGTGGTCCCTTAAAATATTAATGTCTACCATGGAGTACTTGGTCTTTATTTACTAAAATATCAATTTAAAAAGCTATAGTTCTTCAGTGCACTTAAAGAAAAACAAAACATACCAAATAAAGGAAATTTTCTTAAAACAGGCTTTTCCGAGAGGGCAAATTTATCTCACAAGAGGCTATTGAGAATCCAGAGCTATTTGACTCCAGGAGGGAAAGATGTGGAAAAATTCACATCCAATAAGTACCTATATAGGCTATATATTATGAGTCTGATTTAAACATCACAGAAATCCAAAAGGAATATTTCATTAATGTTTCATAGATGCAAAAACAGCATCTAGAAGAGGTGATGACTTATACAAGGTCATTAACACTAAGGGTCACAATCAGAAATCAAACCAGACCCGCTGGTGCTCAGAGGTTTTGCATTTTCACATCTGAGGTTTCCAGGGGCAGACAGACATCCTTAAGACTTGTCTCTGAGAGGTCAATCAAGACCTAGGAGAGACCTATCCATGACTTTACTGGCACTCAACAGTCATTTTACTCTAGGTTTCACACATGAACAGAGCAAAGATTATCCACGAAGACTTGCCAAGCACAGATTCATCTATTTCAGGGCAGTCATGAATCCGGAACCCTCTTCCTAATTTGGGCAACATACATTTCGAGGTAAGAAAGCTGAGTCCAACGAATGTGGTCTCAGAGACTTTTTTCACTACTAAAATTAAACCCAGAACTCTTAATTCTAACCATATGGCCAGCCCAAAGTCTTAAAGTCTGAGGCCGAGTGTCATAGCCCTATAGTTGTCAGCCTACCTTCCCCATCCCAAGCAGCTATTTTATTTATTTTTTAAATTATTTTTAATATGTTTTTATCGATTTCAAAGAGAGGGAGGAGAGGGTGGTGTTTCATCAATAATGAGAGAGGACTATTGATTGGCTGCCTCCTGCATACCCCCTACTGGGGTTCAAGCCCACAACTCAGGCATGTGCCCCAATCTCAAACCGTGACCTCCTGGTTAATGGGTAGACGCTCAACCACTGAGCCACAGTGATCTGGCTCAAGTGCCTATTTTAGTTCAGGCGCCACTGCCCAGGAGGAAATGTCCAGGTTAAGCTAAGAGTCTTAGTAAATGGTTCCCCCATGAGGTTTTCTTCATACAAACTGGAAGATATTTTCAAGAAAGCATACCAACAACTCCATTCTTAGTCCATTCCCTTTCCTCTGCTAAAACAGTTCCACTAGCTGCCCTTATTCTTTAAATTCTGTTTAAAACCTCAATCCAACCTCTTCTATGGTAAAATACACAAGATTAAAAAGAAAGCCACTTATAATGAAGTAAAGATTCAAAATATTAACCTTTGTGACAGTAATTTGTGTACTTCTTTACTGATACATTAAATAAAAAGATCTAGCAATTGCTCTAATAACAACTGTAATTTTTAAGCAATGATGATCCTAAATGATATTTAGAGCTGTTGGAAACAACAATATAATAATACAAAAACTATCTGTGATTCCTATTAGTAACAAAATCACAGTTGCTATTAAACTATAGTTTTTCTACATTTGAAATTGAAGAAAATGCTAAATTCTGTTAGAAGTTAGTGAAATAAAAAATGTAATTTGTCTCCATCTAAATTATGGATCCTTTAAATTTAACTTAAGAATCCATCTAAATCAGAGTTACACTAGATCATGTAACTTAGATAACTCTAACATTTCCACTTAATTCCAAAGTAGGCATAATTTGATGCTGTGTTTCAAAGTGGCCTAAGCCAATTTGGACAAGAACAACTCTTAAATTGTGTTTGGTGGAACTAATCACTAAATAGTTTCAGGTGAGTGTAAGTTATCTATACAACCTTATTACCAGATTATAATGAAAGTAAGGTTTATTCTATTCTAAATATGAAATATGTTAAGCAAACATTTACATGCATCAAAAACCCAAATAATTACTATTACCTATTCTGTTAGCTCAATGAAACCCCATCTTTCTGCCTTTTTTAGATGTTCTGATCACTGCCTTGCATGAAACTTCCACTCCAGTTAGATGTTACATTTTGGAGGCATGGAACTGTCTGTGACTTTTATGTCAGCTTAGGAAATCAAGGACAGCCCCTAAGCCATGAAGTGGTTCTCAACCTTCCTAATGCTGCGACCCTTTAATACAGTTCCTCATGTTGTGGTGACCCCCAATCATAAATTTTTTTTCGTTGTTACTTCATAACTGTAATTTCTCTACTGTTATGAATCATAATGTAAATATCTGATATGCAGGATGTATTTTCAGGGGTTGCGACCCACAGGTTGAGAACCGCTGCAAGGGATCAGCAGAGAGGCCATCCCTAAGAAAATAGGCATTGTGCTACCCTGAATTCCTACATTCTGTCCATGCAAGTACATGCAACACTGCTAAAATATTTTAGTCAAGTCACAGCTCTAGAATGATTTTTATTTTATCTAATCTAAGTACAGTTTTACCAGTGATCATGATGAATAACAAGTCATTAATTTCACTGAGCAAACCAAAGTCTGACCTTCATTTGCTGATTAGAAAATCGTCAGGAGTTCATCAACACCTGAAGATTAGCCTATTTTTTATATGATATTTGGGGCCATCCTGGGAGTGTGGATTCTTGATTCAAGGAAATGAATGGTCCTAGAGTTGAAGCTTAAACTAACTACCATATACATGATATTGCACAGTGTGTGCCAAAATGTTTTAAAGTAAATTATTACAGGCACTGTAATAGTCCCTTGTTCAGCTTGAATGCAGAAAGTTGTATATTTTTAAAGATTTTTATTGATTATTAGAGAATGAGTAAGAGAGAAACATTTATGTGTGAGAGTGAATCATCTATCTGCCGGTTCCTGCATGCGCCCCCTACCAGGGATCAAGTCCACAACCAGGGTACGTGCCTTGACCTGGAATTGAACCAGAAACATTTAGGTGCGTGGGATGAAGCCCAACTGACTGAGCCACATCAACCAGGGCTGCAAGTGTGATATTTTAATAAGATCCCTCCCCCAAGGAATTCTGGATGCCTGACAGAATGCCCACATGTCTTCAGATCCACCATGTTGTCACCTCAGTTAAATATCACTGAACCTCTCTGAATTTTCTCTTATCACTCCTTGTCATCCCCTCTTCCATACAACTACCAACACTTTAAAAAACATTGAATTTTAGGATTGAAATGAGATACTTCTTTAACAAACTCTTTAGTTTCTATTAATTATCTTAAATTGTCTTGTTTAGTAAGATCTCTGATACATTAAAGTGTGAGTTGTTGATTTATTAGTTTAGTTTCATCCTTTCATTTTCTTTCAAGGAAGGAAATTAAAAGGTTACAATAATTCCAGTTATTATTACAAAAGTCTAAACATATTTTTTCTATACAAGGTAAAAGCAAGATTCATTAATTTTAGAGACTGAAAAATATATGCTAGAAGCTCTTGCAAGTTATTACAGTCTAATGCAGTTAATTTTATTCTCTGGGACAACTAATCTCTCAAAACATTTGCAGTGGTTAAATCCACTCCTTGCTAAAATCAAGGTCTAGAGGTAATTGATGTGCTAATAGACCTGCAATTATTTGAGGCTGTGCTTCCTCACAGAGATCAAGCCAAGGGATGGATAAAGTCCAAATAAAGTACTTATTTTGCAACAGGAGCTATGATAATTGCCAGGAGACAGACTGCTTATCAGTTGTGAGAGGTTCTCACCCTTCATTAATATGTAGTTCAGTTGGACATCAGAGAAACTGGCCCCCATGGGAATAACTCTCTGAATCTCCCATTATCTCATTGGCTTGACCCACTTTTGTCTACGTTCACAGAAAGATCTGGCTTTTCACACATGGGCTTTCTAAACTAACAGCTAGCTATGAACACACGTCCCCAAAGCTCCATGCAGCGTTGACTACTATAAATTTGGACGAATGTGTACATCAATAAAGTATCAGTTTAAATGTTCCAGACTAAATATTTTAGAAGGAGACAAAATAAATATTCCATTCTGAGGCTTGTGCTCCATGTGCGTGCTGCGGTAGGCTCTCTGTCAGAGCTTCAGGTCTGTTTTCTTCAGGCATCTGGGAGAGCTACGCCCATCCTGCTGTCCACCAACTCCTGATTTCTCATACCTCAGGCTGAGTTCACTACTGAGTCTGAACGGATCCAGTGAGAGACTGTGAGCAATGCTTTAAAAAATCCATGAGTGAAACAAGAGCTGTTTTCTTCTATCTCAACTGGACATGATCCACTTGGTGGAAACTTAGAATTATTAGTTGAAACTAATCAATTTTATTTTGTCCTGGGCTTGTGAAAAAATGGGTTAAGTGGGGGGCAATGTTTTGTGGCCTCAGCTTTCTTTATCTTTGCTCTCATAAAGAATATTTCTGCCTCAGAGTTTATTGTGGAAGTTTATTAAAGATGATTTATTGTAAGTTTACTATGTGCCAGGCTCTGTGCTAAATGCTTTCTTTACTCATACCATGTCATTTAATCCTTACAACATATAAGTATTATTATACTTATATCATATCTCTCAGTAAGTGCCATTTATCCCTATTTTACAGAAGATAAATGTTAACTTGAAGGATCCCACATGTAGAAAGTAGCAGATCCCAGACCAAAACTAGAATAGTAATCAACTGTTGAATGAGAACATACTCAGATATGACCTGGGTTGTTTTGAATGACATTTAGCAAAGAACTAGCCATCAATCATTTTAACCAAGTTCACCTTTTGTTGTTGCACTTTAAGTATAATTTTGTCCTAGGAAATTCATAGTGAGTGATCGTGATTGCATTTTCCTCATCGACATGCCTCTGATACTCTTGTTGAAGATGTTAATCTTGTATAAAGCTGTCTTTGGAACTGATGATGCTGCCACATCCCATTCCTGCGGGAAATGGAAAGAGGTCATGCATAAAATAGAGCAAAATGTATTAGGGCCAAGTTAAACTGCTAAAAAGAATAATCGCTCTAATAGATTTTTAAAATTATTTTAAATCCAGTTTTAATTACATAAGTTCATTTCAGAAGTCCTACTAATGTAATGAGAAATTCATAAATTCTGTGCAAATTGAAAACAGATTATATTGTTTAATAAAATAATACTGTTTCTATATTATCATATATGTAAATTGATGCATACATACATAAATTATCCATGTGTATATATATATATATGTATAGAGAGAGAGTTTAATTTATCAGGGCTACTCAATTTCATCTTCAACCTAAGAATTTAGAATATATGTATTCCCATATGTTCTCATATCAATGATGATAAAACATAGCATTCTAAGGTTACAGAGTGCATTTTCTAAACAAAATTTGCTTCCTATTTTAGAAACTTGATGTCACCAAGGTATAATCATAAAATTTAGCTTCTGTATTGCTCTTTAAGATAAAAAACAAGAAGAAAGCTTTGTAAATGTGTAAATCCCAGAAAAATAATTCAAGAATCCCTGGCTCTTGCTTAGGATGTATTCTACCTCTTATTTCAGATTGGTAGTAGGCAGGAGACTTCCCTTCAATCTTAGGTTGAAGCCAGAATTAAAAAGTGCACTGGAAAAAAAATAACTATGGTTTCTGATTTCATAATTCCCTTCTTCCCATAAAATGAACCTGTGCCAAATATGTGAATTAGCATCTCAAACCCATCTCTGAAAACAATGAATGGTGGATTCCTGAGGAGCCCCTGATGGATCAGATCAGAAGGCTGAAACCTGAGAAGAACTAGGGAAACATTATAGACTCACTGGGGTAGTGGTCAGGCTGTAGGTTTCAAGTACAGACCGTCAAACCTCAGAGGAAAGGCAGGGGAGGGTGGGGGGGAAGTGGGAGAGATCAACCAAAGGACTTGTATGCATGCATATAAGCATAACCAATGGACACAGACACTAGGGGGGTGAGGGCATGAGCAGGGTGGGGTTGGGGGGGCAAAAGGGGGATAAGGACACATATGTAATACCTTAATCAATAAAGAAAATGAAAAAAAGAGTCTCATTTATTTTGCCACTAAAGAGCCACTCAAATCTGAGGGCCTTCACATCAATGAGTTTGCTATGGGCTCAAAACATTGGTATTTTGCCTGAACAGTCCCTGTGGTTAATGTTTGGCATTAGATATTGCATGAGCTTTAGATTTCAGAACCCAAGACAGACTCCTATGGATTCTCATCTTTCTTTTTAGTTAAGGACAGAAGAATCTCAGTCCATCCATCTCATGGCTGAGCTGTCAAAAATGCCTGGTCTGAAAATGGATAAGCTTGTGGTCTAGAATTTGCTGGCCAGAAAACCTATGGAGGCAGGACTCACAAACTCTCCAAAGATATGCTGTGGAAAAAAAGGAGAGGTGTTGATTCAGAAGTTCAGACTAGAGGGCAAAATGTTAACCACGCAGAGAGAGAGAGACCAGGCTTCTAACTAGTCTTATTGTTTCCACTGTGGTGACCTTTTCTACAGTCCACCATGCTACTGTAGACCATGCTACTCCTTTGCTTAAGCTAGTTCAATAACCAGGACTTAGGGCAAGAATACAAATACAATCCCACATACATCTAGCTAAATATAGAAAATTTATAAATCAATTTAACAAACTGATAAAGAGAATATGTCCTCCTTCTGTGATAAATATGCCTTTTTGTCTACTAAAAATATCTACTAAATATCAACATGTAAAGCTATGGTTTTTATCTGAGTAAGTCAGGCAAATAGTAAAACAACTAAACTGGATTATTGTGCATGCCAAAATATTCTGCAAAGAGTCTAGTAATGTTAGAATGAGAAATAAAAACAGAAAAATATAAGATGTCTGAAAAAAGGTACACACACACTATGAATAATTATAAAGGCAGTGTTTATTAAAATACATTTTATTTTCAAAATTGAGCTGTCAGCTGTTAAAGTGTGCATACATTCTTTTGGGACACCTTGTATATAATTATTATCTACATAATAAAATCCTAAGTGACTGTTACAGCAGAACAACTAGACTGACCGGTCACTATGATGTGCCCTGACCATCAGGGGCAGATGCTCAAAGCCAGAGCTGCACCCTGGTGGTCAGTGCTCTCTCACAGGGGGAGCAGCCCCTCTGCCAGATGCCAGGCTCATGGCTGGTGAGTGCAGCAGCGGTGGCAGGAGCCTCTCCTGACTCTGCAGCAGTGCTAAGAAGCAGTGAGCTGAGCAGTAAGGAGTCTCCTGGTAAGAAGCCTGTAACTAAAGAGCAGCGAGCTGAGCAGTAAGGAGCAAACAGGTGGGCAGTGAGGAACAAGGGATCCTGGATTGAGAGAGGGATGCCCAACTGCCGGCTTAGGCCCGATCCCCAGGGGACATCCCCTGAGGAGTCCTGGAGTGTGAGACGGCGCAGGCCAAGCTGAGGGACATCTCCCCCCCCCCATGCATAAATTTCATGCAGCTGGCCTCTAGTATTCTATAATACTTATTTTAGCAAAATCACTAATTATGTTATTTTAAATAATATTTTATATAATAGTGACTGTAATGATCTAAATGATTAAAAATGTTCCAACTTTATAAAAGTTTAATGTATTTTCACTCATTAAAGATGCAAGTTAAATATAAATAATGAATATTATTTTTTTATATTTGTAAAGTCTCAAAATATTACAAATTATTTTAAAATTTAAATGATAAATTATAATAAAAATACAAAGATATTAAATAAAATATTTTAAAATAAAGCTGAAATGTTCACATAATTTTTAATTTAATATTTTTATATAAATAAAGCCATTCAAATTTTAGCATTCAATGTAAAATTACCATGCTTTATATATTTTATGTTTATATTGTGTGTTTGTGAGTATGTGTGTGTATACTGTATATAAAAAGAAAGAAAAAGAGAGGGAGAAAATAAATTCAAGTAACGTAAACATAATATAAATATTTAACATTGTAAAACATTCCTTAAACTTCATATGCAAATTTTGGGAGTACTACCCTAATTTCTGTGTACCTCTTTGTCTGCAAGCTAGAACACAAAGAGAAGCTCTTACATGTTCTCTCCAGCCAAAAGAAAGTAACTTTATTCTATATTACACTTTGCTTTCAAACCCTTTTACATCATCCCTGCCTAATCGATTAGTCATTAAAGACTCAAATCAGCCATCAGATGTCACTGTTTCTGGGAAGCTTCCTTCTCAGACCCATCTGGGTTAGGGTCCCTTCTAGGTACACATACAGTACCTGGGCCTCCTTCCCTGGTAGAACTGACCACAGTATAATTTTCTGGCTACTAGTAGGAAGGGCCCTCCTAGTTGTGAGCATGTTAAGGGCAAGAACTGTGTCTCATTTTATTTTGTAATCCCTTCTCCTAGAACAGTGTCAATTGATACATTCATTGGTGCTTAATAAACATCTAATAAAAGAAAAAGAAAAACATTAACTAAATGAAGTCACTTAACTCTTTCAAATAGTCACCAATATATAGGTGTTACCAACTCCATTTATATTCACTTGTTTGTTTGTTGCCAGAGAACAAAAGGCAAGGCCAAGCCAAAGCCAGTGCCTGGGATGTCCATCCAGAAAACACAAAAACCCTTCAACACTTAGCTTGTTCAAGCCCTTTATGGGGTTACCAACAAACGCACTCCCTTCAGTATATACCAAATTCTCTTCAAATAAAAGCCTATCTCGATGGCAGCAAGTTTTTCATATATTCAGCATACTACTTATAAACCTCAATTTCTCCCTTTTGTCACCATGTATGTGAAAAGACAGCTGATGCCAGAGTTCCACACCGAGTTTGCGAAAAGGTCAACTAGCATTCAGATTTATGCTGGTAAAATTCATTCCCTCTCTTTCAAAAATTTAATGAGAAAGGACAGCTTTGTGAAATGGAGGAGCAAGAACAATATTGCTTAAATAAATTGGAATTTGCACTTTGATTACCCTGCAGTTTTTGCCGTACTTTACTGGAAATGCTCCCTGGGGTGCAGGTTTTCTCTGGAGTGACATCATCATATGAAGCCATCCTCACTATAATTATTTCCATCCATATTTGCAAAGCACATAGCAAGAACATTCAGTAAGGAATATTTGATGCATATAGAACAATTTAAAACTGTAGAGTCACCAGAAAGCTCCATTAAAAGGCAAATGATATATCTTTATGCATGCTTCTGACCCCAAAGGAGATATTTCATATTCACATTAAAAGAAAAAGAGTCTCTTTCAAACAATGAAACTCTGATAAGAGCGAATATTCTATGACATGAAATAACAAACAACATGCGTAGTTTTGGTTGCTTTCCTTGGAATAACATTTTAAAAAAACTGTAATATAGAGAGAACAGGCATATTTTAGTCTATATTGTCAAATTTAAATCCTTTTGGGATTTAGTCTCTGTGCCAAGTATTTGGATTTTAAAATTTTAGTCTTGGCAATCCTGGTTTCCTTTTGGGGAAATCGATTGTTCTTTTTTACAATATGTGTGTGTATTTAATTTTAATAAAAGTGAAAATACCAATAGAAAAGTATTGATTTTTAAATCAATAACTAAATAGTTTGCTGAAAAACAAGATTTTTTGACAATTTAAGTGAAATAAAAAATGTGAAAACTGTAGGTTGGCTTCCCTGACAATATGTGATTTCCTCAGGCTGAATTTACCCAGGGGGTAGACTTCAGCCTTCCACTGTTGTGAGTTAAAAGGCCTGGGCAGGTTGTCTCCTGGAAAATAACAGCTTCTACCATCTGCTCACTGAGGTTTTGATTTGTTTTTTAATGTAGAAAAGCATGCATTTAACACCACAGTTAGTGATAAAGTCCAAATTCATCCATTCATCCATCCATCCACTCATTCGATATAGCAACTAAGGAAAAGAAAAAGGTGTGGAATATGAAGTTAAATTGAGAAGTTTTCTTAATAGATTGGAAACAATTTTCCTTTCTCTCTCTACCCACTATTTACAGGCCTACCCTGTAAAATCTCCCTTCCACATCCTTTAATGTCATCTCAGTCAGATTCACCATTTTTAACTATGATCAGTTGCTTAAAAGTCCAAGCTAATTTAACTCAGTTTAACATTTCAGTCCACAGCCTGTGCCATACTTTTTGCTTCCCCTAGGTCCAGTGTTCCGCTTATTCCTGGCAACCACAACTCAGAGCTCTTCCTTCTACCTTTCCACTCTTGTCTAAGCTTGTACACCTCTGGGTTCTCCCATCAGGATGATTGGTGGGATAAAAAGAGCAAAGAATCCTTATTGTGTATGTTACCTTTAGGCTGCTTCAAAAGCCCTGCGTGGCAGGTAAATAGAAATCTACTATATTAGGAAGAGGATATTGGGCTCTCAAGAGGTCCTGCACAGGCACTGTTCTCATGTGACATGCGCATCAGTGTAATTTTCCTTGACTGCCCCCTTGGCTCTAGTCCACCACAATATAATTCTCAACGTCTTAATATTGGGCTTCCCTCCTAGAGCAGACCCCTCTCCGACCACCCACCTTCACAGTTCTTTAAGGCACCCCCAAATTCCCAGGGATACATCAGATTCTCTCAAGCATGAGCTTTAATGATATATACATGGTAGCTTATTCCAAGATTTTTTTTATTTTTACATATTCTTGGGTTCACAATTTTACTCTGAGTGATTATCCTATCTAATAATAGACAAACATGATAATTAACCATACTTCCGACATGCTTCTCATTGGCTAATCAGGGAGATATGCAAATTAACTGCCAACCACAATGGCAGCCTGCAGCCAGGCAGCTGAAGCAAACAGGAGGCTTGCTTGCTCCAGTGATGGAGTAAGCCAAGGTTCCCCGCCTGCCGCAGCCGGGATCTGAGCTGCACTCTAAGAAACAATGTTAGAATTACAGAAGCTAAACCAGCCATGGGCAAACTACGGCCCGCGGGCCAGATCCAGCCCGTTTGAAATGAATAAAACTATTGAAAAAAAAGACCGTACCCATTTATGTAATGATGTTTACTTTGAATTTATATTAGTTCACACAAACACTCCATCCATACTTTTGTTCCGGCCCTCTGGTCCAGTTTAAGAACCCATTGTGGCCCTTGAGTCAAAAAGTTTTCCCACCCCTGAGCTAAACAAACCCAGAAACCTGCTTTCAGCCATCAGAGCTGGAGCAAGCAGGACCGCAACAGTGTTTCAATTATAGAACCCAAACAAACCCCAGATACCTGCTTTCAGCAACCAAGGTCTCAGAGCTGAAGCCGAGCCTCAGAGCTAAAGTTGGCTCTCAGCTCCAGTGACAGCCATAGAAGGTAAATAAATCTCAGAATAAAAAAAAAAAGAAGAAGAAGAAGAAAAGGAGAGGTTGGGAGCTTCAGTTGCAGGCTTGGCCCGCCTGAAAATGGCCCTCAGCCCCTCATCCAGACTGCCCAGGCACCCCAGTGGGGACGCCAACCCTGAAGGTGGTACGGGCAGCCTGAAAACAGCCATCAGCCCCTCATACAGGCTGACCAGGCACCCCAGTGGGGAACCCCACCCTGAAGGTTGGTGCGCGCAGCCTGAAAACGGCCCTCAGCCCCTCATCCAGGCTGTCCAGGCACCCCAGTGGGGAACCCCACCCTGAAGGAGGTGCAGGCAGCCTGAAAACAGCCATCAGCCCCTCACTCAGGCTGGTCAGGCACCCAAGCGGGAACCCCACCCTGATCCAGGACACCATTCAGGGCAAACCAGCCAGCCCCCACCCATGCACAAAGCCTCTATCCTATATAGTAAAAGGGTAATATGCAAACTGACCCTAACAGCAGAAAGACTGGGAATGACTGGTCACTATGACACACACTGACCACCAGGGGCAGACGCTCAATGAAGGAGCTGCCCTCTGGTGGTCAGTGAGCTCCCACATGGAGGAGCTCTGCTCAGCCACAAGCCAGGCTGATGGCTGCCAGTACAGCGGTGGTGGCGGGAGCCTCTCCTGCCTCCTCAGCAGCCTTAAAGATGTCCAACTGCAGCTTAGGTCTGCTCCCTGATGGCAAGTGGACATCCCCCAAGGGCTGCCGGGCTGCCAGAGGGATGTCTGATTACCAGCTTAGGCCCAATCCCCTGGGGAGCAGGCCTCAGCCAGCAGATGGTCCTCCCCCAAGGAGTCCCAGACTGTGAGAAGGCACAGGCCGGGCTGAGGGACCTCCTCAACGCCCACCCCCTCCCCCCCCAGTGCACAAATGTTTGTGCACCGAGCCTCTAGTGTATATTATAAAAGCTCAAATGTGAAGTGGGGTCAATATTGCATACCCATCTAAGCAATAGACAATCACCCTTGTTTCTGGGTATCACATATCCATCTACACCAATGGGTGAACACCCACCTACTGCTCCTCAATTCATGCTGGCGTGCAGGACCTGCCACCACAGCCTCATTTGTGTGGATGTGGGAAACTCTTGGGGCTGAGCTCACAGGGTTCCTAGGGTGTTTTCATTTTCACGTGGCACAAAGTCATTAGTCCAATTGGCTCTCCATGATAATGCTGTCAAGAGCTGTCAACTATTTTTTTCTTCACTATTCTCACATTTCCTGTTTCCTTGATTGAAACTTGTGAGGGTAAGTGGCAGCAAATGGTTCTAATTCTCAAACATAGGAACTAAATTCTGATCTCATTTGTAGCAGAATGAAATATCACTTATAAAATGGTTTACATTTTCTATTGTTTCTAAGGATGATTTGCCCAATTCTTTAAGGAAAGCAAGGTCATATTACCTTAATGGTGGATGGTTTTCTTCTCACCAACATTAAGCTTATGAGAATCTTGTCACTATTTAGACTTCACAGACAGAAACCACAAATGCTGACTCTTAATGAAAACTGCATTTCTGGGATTTGGGTAATGAGTTATCTCAGTCACTAAATAAAGCTCTGTTTGCCAGGAAAGAAACAGTTAATACTTAAACAAGGCTGTCAAATCCTTTAAATACAAAGGGAACATTAGAAGATTTAGATTTAGATTTAAAGATGTGTGTTTTATACCATCACAACAATGAGAGCTTTTACTGACCTGTTTAAATAGGAAAGATTTTAAATGTCGCTCCCACCTTCAGCCTTCATAAATCTTATGATTCTTTCATACATGTTTAAAGAAACTTAACACCTCTTTAATTATACATCATAAATAATATTGACCAGAAAGCAAGAGACCGTGGATGACAACTTAGAATTTGATTTAAATCATTATACTTTATTTTTTGAAGGACATTAGATCAACTTTCATAATCTATCCTTAGATCTCCCTAAATAGTCCTCTTCCCACTAATGCAAAAATATTCAAATGTGGAGCTTTTAAACATTTTTCTCTGAAGTTATAAGTGCTAATCTATAGTTTTCAGTAATTCTCTTGTATAAATTTCCAAAGTAAATTTATCACATACTACCATGAGGGAAAAAAAAATACTGTTTGCTATTGTTATTTTAGAAATGTAAATGCATTTTATCACAAGGAAAGCTAGGGCTTTCAAAAATCATTTTTTAAAAATTTAAATACTTGCTATTATGTTACTGAGAAATTTGTCAAGAGAAATTTGTTCTTGAATAAGAAGGCATAATTTTACATAAAAATACCTCTGTGGCTGATTCCCAAAATTTTCTCAAGGAGTGTTTCTGGTGAGTTAACCTGGAAATGATGGTACAATCACTTGATAAGACATGATGAGGCAAGGCACAGAGCCAGAGCTGAGTTGCCGACCAAGAGACATCAGGGAGATGTGCCCCTGGCCAGATGTCAGAATCATTCCTGAACTATACAAAATCTGATATGTTTTATTTCAAAAAAAAAATTTCCTAGATCCCCTTTTCTACTTTTCTAAAAAATGACAATTCTACTTTTTTTTCTATTTATCTTTAGCTTCATTTGCTTATGGTTATAACTGTTCATGAACTAAAGGAGATTTTAGAAGGTTGATTATATGAAAAAAAAGCAAAGTTGTATTTTTCATATAGTTCATAAGGTGTATAGATGTTATCCAGATGAAAATAATTCATATATGTTTCAATGAGTCTGCTTCATCTTAGACTCTAGAATTTATGGACTGAAGCTACTAGTTGAGATGATCACAAATTACCTTATTCAATGTGAGACTTCCATTAATTTGCTATGCCACCAATGTTTCCAGTTGCACTGCTAAATCATTTTGTCCCCTGAAATAGCATCTTTATATATTTTTAGAAAGCAAGCCTACAAATCAAGGAGATCGTGGCTGACTATCAATGCCTTCTTCAAGACAATAAAATAACCCCTGAAATGGGACTTAGGTAAGAAGAAACTAGCTTACATATCTAGGTGCCATTTCCTAGGTTAACTAAGCCAACACTGACTGAGACAAAGCCATAGAATCTGCTTCCTTGATAAGTTTTCCTTGCGTATGCAATGTTTAGGCAATTCTGTGTTGATTTTCTTTAGTAAAATAAAGTTGCTGTCTTTGAAACACCACAAGCAATATCTTTCATTTAGTCATTTTCTCCTTTATTAATCTATTAGGCTTTTATTTCATGCCTACTAAGTCCTAGTACACATTTTTAAATGTTAGAAATGTATTTCAATTTATACCTATATCAATGTAGCTGAAATCTCAAGGAGACTGACCCTCACAGAGGAAGGCGAGAAGAATCACCTAATATTTGATGCATTTTATCAGGCTTCTGGAGCACAGCAAGGAGCCAGGGTCTTTGGTGACTGACTGCATGTATAATGAGCAGGGCAGCAAGGTTAAAAAGACAGCCACACAGCTACAATGAATTCAGCAAACGACACCTCACTAACACAATTTTTTTAAAAGACTGAATTCTGAGCTACCTTGAACCACTATACCAGGCTCTTTCTAATTACTAGCAATGACAAGTCTGCCCTCTCAGCTGCAGCTGGATGCCCCAGGCATCTTTATAGCAAAACCAACAAATGATTGGAATACTATGATTTAAACTCAAAACCAAAGCACAGTTGGAGATTTTTTCACAAGGCTGTTTGAAAGTCTTGTGTCTAGAGTTTGTAAGATCATAGAAGACAGGGAAGGACATCACAAGGTCACATCTACATCTCATATAGAAAGAATAAAATGGCTTTCTAATGCATTTACTGTAGCTCGCGATCTAGGGGACAAGAGGGGATGAATAGTACGGTCCTGTGTGCAAAGACCGCACTAGTGACCTCAAATAGCCTGGTATGAATAATGGCCATGGTTAGTGGGAGGTAGTGGCAGCAGCAGCAATATACCACTGTCTTTCCTCATGAGCCAGAGAGAAAAAGTACGGGAAGAGCGGCCCTGCAGATATATGCTACCCTACTTATTTTTGTGATATAATTCTTGGGGGCATCCATTTATTTGAACAGCCAACACAGCTCTTCAAGTCTAGCACAAGGCACCTTGTCATTAACCATCTGTGGTGCGGGACGTGTTTGTTTTCAAAATTTGTAAATGTGTGGTATTTATCCTGATCCCACAAGATCAGAAAAAATGATTAAACATACAGCTTTTGGCAATGAAGTTTCTCTTTGACTCTCGGTGAAAACACACCCGTCAAGCTACACTCTCGGTGCAAAGGTTTGGGGGCCATTGTTGTCCACCATTTTTAACCTGTTCATTATTATGTACCTTCAGATTTGAGGGAACCTCTTCAACCAGTTCATGGGGTGAGCAAAGTCAAAGGGTCAGAGTACTGTCCTCCTCCATGGTGTAATATATATTTCTGGGAGCTGATAAGGTTATATTTTCTGAAGGAAGTAATGGAGGGAGGTAGAATATGTATTGTTTTTATTTTTTGTCCCATACTGAGCACTTGAGACTTAAAATATCATTTATATCATTTCTCTCTCTCTTTCTTTTTAACCCACAGAGTCAGAGACATTGCAGAATATTTGCATTGATTTATATCTGCTTAGCATTCAAATATTTATATCAACGTGATTGAAATATGTTGAGATGTCCAGTGTTCAGACATTCTTAAAAAATATGAGATGGTAGATACTCAGCTATCACATTAACTAATGTGGCCCAAACAGCCCTTTTCTGACTCACTGAGGGACCTTGATGTGAATTTTTTTCCATGGCTGTGACATTCAGACCTAATGGCAATGACTGCTAACAGGTAAGCAGTTGTTAAGAATGCCAATTAAGTGAAAATAGCAAAAATATTGGTTTTCTCTATAGTGAGAATTTTAACTTACCTTAAACTCTTCTCATTCCACATACTTTTTTAAAAGAGTTTTTAATTGATTTTTAGAGAGAGAAGAAGGAAGAGGGAGAGAGAAACATCAATATGAAAGCAACACCTCAATTGCACCACAACCAGGACATGTTCCCTAATCAGGAATCGAACCGGCAATCTTTCGGTGCAAGGGATCATGTCCAACCAACTGAATAACACTGACTGGGGCCTCATTGCACTTTCTATACTCTCATGCAACTCTTATATTGTTCATCCAAAAAAATGATCATTTCAAGTTATGTCTTACAAAACCCCAGAATTACTGGTAACAAGACCTCTCCTTGGGAGATTGAATAGAATATAGAACCCTGGAAATATATTTAATTTATATCCATTATATCAACTCCAAGCTCCACTCCTGCTGCTAAACAGTTCAGATTCTGGGCCAGAAAAAAAATGGGGAAGGCTTTAAATGGTAAAAATCACTTAACACTAACAAGAAATTGAGCCCAGTGTATACTTATGACCTTGATAATTAAAACAAAAAATTGTCTTTAAAATGTTCCCCACCTGCACACACATACTATTCTCCTTAAACACACTCCAATATGAATTACTCAGTTTGCATTCAGAGATACTATCTTATAAAGATCGGGGTGGGGAGCTGATCGGGCAATTATACCCACCCTACAAACCTTCAACTATAAGCATGTAATAACAACATGCCTCGTGAATACTCTATCAGGCTGATTTGGCATCCAACCCCTACTATAACTTAGATCTTACATGAAACTTATCTCACACATGCACATACTCTCAGAATTCTGTTAACATATATCTACATTGTCATTTCATTAACATAAGCTAATTGATAAAAATGGATGATTCTTTGTAAAGTACTCTGCTAGGTACTGCAGAAGATATGGAAAATTCCAGGGCCCTTATGGTTGAATATTTTCTATTTGGGGAGAGAAAAAAGCACATAAAATGTTAAATAGCATAAGGATAAAATCTAGGTTGACACCAGAGTGAGGAAAATACCACATGGATGTGTATGATAAATTGAAAAATAAATGGTATTGAGCAATGATTCTCATTTCAAATAATATAGGATTTGTGTGTCCTCTGTGCTTTGAGGTGTGCCACGTGTAATATATTATCAATTGTAAGTATGAGTTTGTGGATTAATTATATTTTCACAATTATATTGATTCCAGATAATCTTTATAAGAATGCCACTCTATTTGCTTATATTCTGTGATGATTTGAAGGGCAGGAAGAGGGCAAGCCCTCACTGACCTGTTCAACCATACACAGCACCTATCTGCCTCTCTCCAGCCCTCCTTACCTTTCTTTATGTTTCCCAAGGCATTTTTAACCTTCTAACATACAATATAATTTTCTTATTTATTAAGTTTGTTCTTAATTGTCTTTCTCTACCTGCTAAAATGGAGGCACCAAGAAGCCAGGTACTTAGTTTATATTGTTTACTGATATATCTCAAGCCCCTGGAATAATATCAAGCAGATAGTAAGCACTCAATAAATGGGTGCTATTGTGACTGTTTTTCTGCACACATATAGGAATGTTTACTGGCATGAAAGTCTTTGGGATCTTTTTCTATAGATTAACTAACTGAGAACCATTAGCATAGGTAATAGTGCTAAGAATTCAGAGGACAGAAATATTTTGTTCTGTTTATACAGCTTAATTTGAAATGACCCATAGAGTTCCTGAGAACTATGTTTATTTTCTCTAACACCCTGATATTAATGCATCCCACATTTATCATTCTCTTCTTTCGTTGTCTACTTGTCTGTTTTTCCCATAGAACACAAGCTTCTTGAGGGTAGATAGCTTGTCTGTCATATTTACTGCTCTGTCCCCAGTGCTCTCAACAGGCCCTGGTACAATACCGTCATACACACTTACTTGTAGCAAGAATGCTTTCTCCTCCTGCAACGCTAACAAATCAAAAACTGTGAAATCTAAGTTGTTATTAGGTTTCTAACAATTCAGCAGATTTAAATTTCTAAAAGAAAAAAAAATGTGACTCTCATACAATGTAATAGTTACTCTTGTCTTTTCCTATTTTTGCTTTTGTTTTAAAAGGAGTTTTGTCATCAAAGTATTCCCAATAAGTGCTATGTCCCAGGGTATAAACAAGGATGAGAAAATAAATAAATAAATAAATAAATAAATAAATAAATAAATAAATAAATAAAGCCAGATGTTGCTAGTTGATGGTAATGAAGCTCAGGCTGAAATACAGACCCTGCTGAGGAGAGGCATGTGAAGAAAGTGCACCAAGGGAAGGACTAATGATTGACAAATTTTGAGCACCAGAAGAATCACAAGTGAAACGGAAAAAGCCAGTCTTGTTGACAAGTGAAGAGCAGTGAGAAAGGACCTGAGCGGAACATATTTTTAATGAACTGTTAAGTAGATCTCCAAGAGAGGTGGATAATGACTGTGATGAAGAGCTGGCCAGGGTGTGAAAAAAAAAAAAAAGTAAAATTAAGTGACACTTGGTAAATCACAGGAGAATGTGAAACCTGAGAGATCTTCTGGAAAGAATGGTCAATCCCTTGTAACACTGCAATGCCTTTTAGTAATTGAATTGGGCAGCTCATTAAAATTATGTGTGAACAGATAGGTACCTTGGCAAAAAGGCAAGAGAGCCAAGATATAACTAGAGCAATACAGTTACTATTTCTGCAGTTGAAAAATATCAGGAATATGAGGTATTCAAGGAGATGCATTTAAGAAATACACTTTGGAAACCAGTGAGTGGATCCTAGGGAAATAACAGGAGCTATGAAACTGGCCTTAGGAGGGATGAGTCATGCCAAAGAGGAATCTTTTAAATTGGATAAGTTCACATAAAATAACTCAGCTAACAGTGAGGGAATTTAAAGAAGCTATTTGAAAAATAATATGAGGAAATGGGAGGATATGATTTCTGTTCTTTCTCTGTGTATGAGTAAACTAAATATAGAATTGCCATATACATCACAACCAAGGAGCTTCTTAGAATTTGGCAGAGCTGACCAGTATTTTCCTAAATAAAAATGATAGTTGGGCTCTAATTATCTCAAATGCTATGGTTAGTACTCTGGACTACATTGAAGGGAAGTGAATTTCTATGTAAATAATGACTATTTTACGTGGGGCACTATGTTTGACATTTTAACGTATATGAGCTCATTTGCTTCTCACAACAAACCTGTCACATAAAAGTCACTATCACAACTTTTAGTTGAGGGAAACTGAGATTGCAATGCCGCTAAATAGTGGAACCAGAATTTAAATCTGAGTTTAGCTGGCTCCAAAGCCAGATGCCACCAAGCTGCTTCCTGCATTAAAGGGAGTTGTTAATGAAGTATAAAATTATTCAACAGAAATATAATTTAAGGAGCTAGAAATTATGTTTAGTTTCTTAACTCACACTTGGATTCAGATGAGGACCTTGGATAATTTTTTTAAAATATATTTTATTAATTTTTTACAGAGAGGAAGGGAGAGGGATAAAGAGTTAGAAACATCAGTGAGAGAGAAACATTGATCAGCTGCCTCCTGCACACTCCCTACTGGGGATGTGCCCACAACCAAGGTACATGCCCTTGACTGGAATCGAACCTGGGACCCTTGAGTCCGCAGGCCGACTCTCTATCCACTGAGCCAAACCGGTCAGGGTGGACCTTGGGTAATTTGATTTATCCTCATTAGGCTCCTGTCTTGCTAAGGTATGTTAGCAAGCCCCTTACCTGTATATAATTTTTACTATCTCATGTAGTAAATGGTATGCACTCATTTAAAAAAATCCTTAGGTTCATCTTACTGTGTTTTACTAAATATAACAAAATTACACAAATTTTCCTCTGAGGGCTGGAATAAAGGAGGAGCAACAGAATGTAGTCATTCATTCATTCATTTATTAATCACCATTTATTATTGCTTAACATGAACTAGCACTTTGCTAGGTTCTTAGAATAAGCAAAAATGATCATATTTCCTATCTACATAGAATGTAGGTTGGGTGATCAACCTGCTGGTTGATACAAACTAGTAAATAGATTTTACTGGTTTACTAGTTTACTAAGGAGTAAATGTTATTTAGGGGAAATCAGGTCTTATTGGAACATTTTGGAGGGATACCTAATTCTGATGTAGTAATTTTGAGGATGCTTCATCAAAGGAAAAGAGAATGAAGTTTTCTAGAAGAAAGAAGAGCATGTATCAAAGTGAGAAAATGGAACTTACCAGATGACCCATACTCCTCAGGCACTGACCACACAGCAAAACCAAAAGTAGGTGAAGTTCTTTTTCCACTGTCCCCATGACAAAGAAGTGGTCATTCCAACTACAACTGCCCTTGATAAACATGCCGCAGGCTGCCTCTGGCCATCCAGAGTCTTTGCCCTGATATTTTCTTTGTATCCTCTGGCATTCTCAAGACCACTTCAGTGAACTTGAAGATTACATGTAAAATCAGACTGCCAAGGGGAAAAAAAATCTCTTGTCAGAATCACTCTAAAAACCACTTAGGAGGTCTCTATTTTAGAGCTCTCAAAATCTAATATGGTCAATTTTTCCACCAGGAGAGGGAAATATAACTGTTTACATATAAACCAAATAGTTGGCTTGTGAGATTGGGGCCATATTGTGTGGTGGATAGATGCTGTTCTTTAAATACATTAAATTTTGAGAAATGTCTACACCAAGTGAGGTATCTTCACCACAAGAGGCTGTAGGAATGACAGATCCAAATTCACCTTGACATACTAACAGTTTATTATTGTAAATTTTTGGCTGAATGGTCAATACATGACTCCTGTATGAAGAAGACAGTAACCAGAATGTTCTCTTGCTTACCGGGGGACCTTATTGGTTCAACTAAGACAGTGACTAAAATAGTGGGAAAATCTGGGTGAAATAAAAAGCATTTCCTTGGCATCAGAGAACACTTTCTCTGGGTCTGTGAGAACTGTCAATTGCTTTTCAAGTCACCTAATTTATGAAGTTAATTACATGAACACAAAATCACCCAAATCTGCATATGTCATTAGGCCATGGGCCAGTTTACACTGCCTCCCTGTTTTCACAATCAGGATGAATTCAGCATCACATATGGCTTTTATTACAGAACTATGAGTATAAAGAGTATTTGATAACAGGCTTTCAAGCATTTAGAAAACAAATATATTGTGTTATTATGGCATGTTTTGGAAATTGGGATAAAATATTAATGAAACATAATTTTCTTTCTATTCCAGCCTAGTAGAAGAGCAAAAAATTAACAGGAAATTAGAATATAATCACTGTGAGCATAGAATGGTGCAGGAACACACAGGGCTGACTCTCGCCTTGAGTAGTTAGACAAGCCCAGGAGAGGCAGTTTTCTAAATGCAAGGAACAGCACGTGTGTGTAGCATGTGTAGCGGAAGTTTTTCTTTGACAAGAGTGTTGACAACCAACTGAATAGAAAATGCCCTATGCACCCTGAATATATACTATATTTTCAGGAAACATAAAATGGAGGTATAAGCCACAAAGAAGTCACACCTTTGATGAGAGTTTGCAGAACTGGTGAGAACTAAAAGAAAGAAACAAAATTTACAACCCTCAGTGGCATCTTAGTGCCTTGCCAAAATGATGTAATCAGTGATGTTTGTGTGCAATATCAAATACTTCGAAAGCCTTACAGAAACCAGATGTTAAACATGTCTGCAAATCATTGACAATGTGATGAGCACACATTTACATGGAACGCTTAAACAAGATCTTCCAAACACTCATGAACACATTTGAATACCCACAACACAGCCTCAGCAAAAGGCTGAGCAGTGCTCTTTGTTCAGTAAGGTAACTATTTATTGATCAGTAATTTTGTCACTGAGGCATATGCTCTTTAGAAGAAGACAAAGGACAGCATTGAAATTATGGGGAATCTTATGCAACCAAAGACATTTTAGAAAACAGCATCTTTTTCAGTCCATACAAAAACATCTCTTGGCCACCAAAGCATACAAATAGTGCCTACTGCCCAGAAGAAGAGGGCTGAGAGTACACATTTTTCCATGTTTAATTTTGCTTGTTAACTCTGTATATCATCCTTTAGGTGTACTTTATTAGTCTGCTTACCATTTTCATTGCCATATTATAGTCACTAAGAAGGCAAATGTGTGTGATGCTCTCTAATAAACACCACTCTTTGTATCCCTAACATCAAAAACAAAAAAGGAAAAATACATAAAGACAGACTCAAATGGTAATAATTTCATTTTCTATCTTTCAGTTTACTGAATCATTTCAGAAGATGTGCCTCCATAAAAACCTTATCAAAATCATGTGCTTGCCTATGGCAAATAAACCATTCCACATTCAGACTTCCTAGAGTCACATACTTCTTGAAAAATTCTGATGTGCAAGTCTCCTCATCATTTCACCAAGTCACTTAATGACAAAACAATTGTCAGTTGCCTCAAATAGTTTTTATTTCACATACCTACTAGCAATATTTGTTAATATATTAAGATACAAATTTCTAAATGTTCACTTGAAAATAGCAGAGAATCAGTACTACCACTTTATTTAGTGGGAAGCAATACAATAATAAAACAAAGCACCTATGATTTAGAATGAGAAAGACCTGCCTTTGAATCTTGGTTTGTTTACTGCTGACTTCGGGAAAATAGTTAACATCTCTTATTTTCAGCTTCTGCAGCTTTAAAATAGAGATAACTGTACTTAATTGGGTAGTTGTATTAATATATTACATGTAGAATATAATATACTGCCTGGCTCAGAGACTAAATATAAGTAACTCTCAGAGTTACTTATTTGTTATGAATGCTAAAATAGGAAAAAAATTCTGCTTTCATGGTTAGTACTTTTTTGAATGTGAAATTCAGGGGACAAAGCTTAGGCTTAGCTCAGTAAAATCTGTATTTGAATCCTGAGTGTCCTGTGAAGTGCAAGAAAGCCACTTAACTTTCTTTGAACCAGAGCTACTTCCAGTGGGAAATTTGAGTACTAATGCCTATCTTGCCAGATTATTACAAAGACTAACTGAAAACAGCTATTGAATAGTAATAGCACCTAGTATGCAATAGCAGTTGACAAATAAAGCATCATTTGATTTGTAGTCCTTGGAGTAAAATAATTCCATCTTATACAGAGATGGAGAAATAGGATTGTCTTCAGTTGCCTATCCTGCTGTTTAGTCATGGCCTGGCATGTTCTGTGAGAAGGACTCCAATATTTACTAAGCCTCTGCATGCATGCAGTGTTGATGAATGCAGAAACCGGAACCCAGCATGTGATTATCATTAAGTATATTGAAACATCCCCAGATATTCACACAAAGCCACTGCAAAGACAAAATGTCCTGCAGATACTATATATTTTAAGAACTGGAAACATAAAGTTACTGTTTTTTTCATGTAATAAGTGTTATAGGAAAGAAACTAGTAGTGAAATCTGTAAAAGCAACAACTAAAAGAAAGTCAAATCCTCTTACCCTTATTCACCAGATCTGTTGTTTGGCAAAGCACATAGACTATTATTTTCTCATTTACTTACCATTCAAATATTTTGTAACTTGTTTCAATTCATTCTAGTCAGTGGCAGTGACTATGCTAGATGGTGTGAGGAATAGAGATTTTAAGATAATAAAGGTTTATCAAGGGTGATTCTAAAATATCCCTGTATAGCCCTGACTTGGTGCATCAGTTGGTTGGAATTTTGTCCCATAAGCAAAAAGGCTGCAGGTTTGATTCTGTCAGGGCACATACCCAAGTCACAGGTTCAATCCCCAGATGGGACACATACAGAAGGCAACCAAACAATATTTTGATGTTCTTCTCTCTCTCCCCCCGCTTACTCTTTCTAAAATCAATAGAGAAACATATCCTCAGGTGAGGACTTAAAAATAAAATATTTTTACATAGGATTTATAGAAACTAAGATGAGCATTAATTTAAGGGCCAATTCTTCAGAAACCAAAGAAACAGACCTGAGATTTGTTTTAACGTAATCAAAGAGCTTTATTTTCTAGAACGGAAATACTTCAGATCTAAACTTCCATCGCTAGTCAACAATTTTTCATCAGAGCCCAAGGGAGAAGACTGGGGGTGGAAGAGATAAAAAGATGAAAAGGGCATAGAGAGACCACCAGAACAGGTGAAGAGGGGCCACTTATTTTTCCTTCTTCTCAATAGGTTATGTATCAGGTCTGGTGGCCGGCTGGGAAATGTGGATGGGAAATTACACTGCAAACAACAAAGCCTTAACTACAAAAAGAATGGTATCGAACCCTGAAAAAAAGGGGAACCTCCTAGCTCATCTAAGGGAGGTGGGTAGCAATGGAAGAGTTAGGAGCCTCATGGAGGTATACCCAGGGGTAGTTCTTAATTTAAAAAAAAGTATTTCCTTTTATTAAAAATGTTTCCTAAACTATGTGCCTTGTCATATATGACTATAGGATGGCCTTGAGGTTGTAGGGAAGGCTGGCCAAGGGTCTTCCCAGAACCACCCATGTGGTCTTAGAGATCTAAATGGGGCTAGATGTTCCTCACCATTCCCATCCCAGAAGCTGGGCAAAGCTAAGCCTTCCAATTTTACAAACAACTTGTTGGTCCCCCAAATAATTTTATGAAAAACTACAACGTAAGAACTCCCTGGGTCAGTAAAAAATACTTTTGGAAAGGAGTGCCTCCCCCACAAGCTGTCCAGTAGGGATGGGAGAAGCGGACAGGAACTCGGGAAGACGGCGCTCCCCTGCCACCGTCCACCCCCCACCAAAGTTCCAGGATCGCTCCCTCCGGGCCTCTGAAGTCCGCCTTGCTCGTCATCCTCTTCCCTTCCACTCCCGCTGGATCCCTGCGCAGAGGTCCGGAATGTCGGGGGGAGAGCTGGGTGCTGGGAGGTGGGAATGGTGCTGGCCAGAAGACTCGGGCGGCAGTTCCAGGCAGGAAGGCAGATGGCCTCGTCACATCCCAGGGGCAGGGGGCAGAGGTGAGCGGGTGGCCTGCCCATCCAGCCATCCAGGGGGGAGGGGGGAGGGGGGAGGGGGGGGCAGGGCTGGGGAGGCGGTCTCAGTTCACGGCCCCTGAAGAGGCCGCGGTGGGGACGGGGAGGGGGCTCTTGTTGACTCTGGTGACTACAGGCTCTCGTGGTCTCCATCACCTGGGACCTCGGCCTCCCCTCCCACCTCGGCAGCCTCTTCCTGCAGCTCCCCTCCTTCCTGCGGCGGCCCCCAGGCGGGGCCCGGCTCCAACGACTCCACCAAAACGGGCCTCACAGCCTCGCAGGCAGCTTCCGCTTCCGCCTCCGCCCCCTCGGCCGCCGCCTCCTCGCCTTCCAGATCGGCCTCCTTGGGGCGTTTGAGGACGTCCTCCAGCAGGTCCTCGGCGCTCCGCTTCAGGGGCCCCAACTCCTCCCGCTTCCACGGCCCCATCTCCTCCCGCTTCCGGGCCTGCTCTTCGACACACAGCTCCCCGTTCTCATCGCCGCCGCGGGGGCCCTTCTGGGCCTCACCGGCCTCGGAGGCGTTGGGCGGAGGCCCCTCGGTGCTGCTCTTCTCGAGGGGGCCCTGGTCGTCGCAGGCCTGGATGGTGGGGTTGTTCTCGATCTCCCACAGCCCCTCGCTGAAGCCCCTCCTCTTGTTGGGCTTACCGAACTTCTCCTTGCACTCGGCGTACGGGAAGAGGTGTTTGGGGCCCAGGAGGGCCGTCTCGTGGGTCCCGAAGAAGAACACTTGATAGCGGTTGTGTTCGGCCATGTGCTCTACCCTGGCGGGCCAGTGCGCATAGCCCTTGAGTTTGGCAAACACTAAGTCTCCACTCTGGTATTTGGGAGAGCAGTAATCCGACATGGCGGTGAGAGGACCGGCCCTGATGGTGGTGCGGCCGGGAGGAGAAGCCGGAGACGAGCATGCGCGTCAGGCAGCCGCTGAGCTCGGGGTCGCGCGCCTCCTGGAGGGCCCTGCTTGCGCCTGCGCATGCGCTGCGGCCTCCTTTGCGCCCTCTGCAGGGCCCTGCGTGCGTCTGAGCCTGCGCCTGCGCGTGGGCGTGCGCTGCGGCCTCCCTGGCAGCGAGGAGATTCTAGTCTGAACAGAGCGTTCTCTAGGAGACGCAAAGCCTACTGGCCCGGCCTCAGCCTCGTGGGTCCTCGAATGCCACAGTGAATCGCTCAGATGTCCCTGGCGGTTGTGCTGACCATGGCCCCGTGCTGATTGGTCTCGAGGCCACGCGGGTTGCATGGTTGACGGTCCGAGTGTCCTCGAGATGAGACACTGTGGTGAGACAATGCAGTTTGACTTGCTGTGGCCTTGCGGCCTCTGATCACGACAGAGACCTTAACTCCTGTCTCAGGAGCCGCAGATGAGATTGCCGGGTCGGTGCTTTCCTTTGTTTTCTGATTTCCTAACACTGGAGCCTGCACGGGGGCTCGAGAACAGTGGAGATCTGGCAAAGGGAGAGTCAGCAGTATTTTTAGGATGTCTAGGCTGCCCATCTGTTGGAACGTATAGCACTTTTGGGGGTGGGGGTGTCACAAAATGTATATAGCAGCATTATATACAACCAGCCATATCAAAATGTCCTGTTTTACATGGGAATTTTACATTGGATGTGGCACATGGATTTCATCTTTTCAGCAATTCTTGCATATTGTAAAATATAAGACTATGGCTAGAACATATGCTATCAAGTGCTCTCAGTATCTTCCTACAAGAGAAAATTGGGTTTATTATGCTTAAGAATTTAGAGACCTGCTCCTATCAGATATTATGTTGGTAACTAGAAAGAACTTCCTAGGGGGCGACAGACTAAAAAAAGTATGTTAGCTGAAAGACTATTTCAAGAAGACACTTTTCTCTAGATTAATATACTCTAAACTATTATTTATGGTAGTTTCAATGTAACTTCAGCTATTATACAACTTTCTACATTTTTTTGAGTCCTACTAGCTAGCCTGTGAACTTGCACTCTGAAACCTAGCCAAATTTATCCTAACAGTACTCTTGGCTATTACGACAAAGTCTCTTCAATAATAATCATTTAACTAGACACATGTCCTTTCCTGGTGTAACTAACAGTGGCCAGTGGAGAATTTGAATCATTAACCCATTTCAATACAAATCAAATTTGTTTACATTTTGGATCATTTTACCTCTGGGTGTTGGAGACCTGTACTAGGCAAAAGAAGTTACCTTCTCCCAACAAGTCAAAACAAATATGATGCACTTTGATAATTCTAAACAAGTTCTTTTAGCTTTTTGTCAAGCCACCTTATTAGGGTGCTTATCTGCTCACAAATATCTAGTTTTACCAATTATGTAATGCCAACAAGGTATCAACAATTCATTCACAAATCAACATTCTGCTACAAAGGTGAATCTGACACATTGCCTCCTCTTGATTTCTTAAGGAAAGTGCTAGAAAATTAGACATGTTCAATAGCTGTAGGAGAATATAGGAAATCATGGGCAGTTATGGAGCCCATAGTAGGAAGTGGAGTTTCTGTAAATAGAGGTTTTCCTGCATGTGGTCTGTATTCTCAGCCCTGAGTAGGCTGCACTAATGCACAAATCATGTAAAATTGGTCAAGGAGAAAAAAGTCTGGCTAGACAGCATGTCCAGAAAGGCTACATACTTATGCCATCAACTCAGTCTGAAGGTGACCAAACTTAAAAACCTAAGGTAAGTGTGATCATAGATAAATGGGCCAAACATCAGATTATTACTGGGTAGTTGAACTACAGCAGGTGGACAGCCATGAGGATTGGACTGAGGATCTAAGAGTCACAGCAAATAACCAAAATCCGATCAAAAACTGATTAAAAGATATGGTTGGAAAAAATATATATGTCTGGAAGCAGAGGCAAGATTGAGTAGATAATCTAGATCCACCAAGGGTAATAGAGATTGTATCAGGCAAAGAAGTGTCACTCTCTTATCTCCATCCCATGCTCATGAACACACTGTGTGGTGATAAAGGGCTGGAGCAACAGATGTTTATCTTTGAAGAGTTTAAAATCTAATTCAAAAGATAAAATACTGGAGACATCATTCCAAAGCAATGCAAGCTAATCTGCAAGTGCGAAATCATGTGTCCTTTACATAAATACGAAGGAATTCCAGGAGAAATCAGTGGGAGTATGGTTGTTAGGATGGGCTTATGGGAGGATGTAATGGAAAGGTGATGTAATAGGAAGAATTCTGGCATCTCTCACTTGTTTACCAGCCTTGTAAGGCTGGAAGATGTAATCTCGCTGAGCCTCTACTACATGATCTTAAGATGTTTAAAGTAATTCTTCAAATTTCTTTCAAGATAGTTATAAATGTTAGTGAGATTGTGGCTATGAAAGTCCAGGCATGAGGTATAAAGGTTTATGATGTACTGACAAAAGAGAAGTTAAATTTCACTATGGATAGGATTAGGCTATCATTATTATTAGGCTGACTGAAGGAAAAGATATATCAAAAGGAGTAGTATCAAAATTAGGGCATTGAAAAATGAAGAAAAGTCCTTCGCCATATGCGCCTGCAATTACATATGGAATTCCACATCCAGCACAACTTCTGCAAACAACATATACATTTTTGTTACTTGGAAATACTATTTTTTTTAAACAGCATTCTTCTATTAAATTTATCACCTAATGATAGCTAATTTCAGAAAGGGGAGAGTGGGAGGAAAAATAGAATGTATTTAAAGAGTTAGAGACCACTTTCACAAATGCCTCATTCCTTTTATATTTCCATTCTCAGTAATACCATTAAATGGCATGATCTTGGCTTCTTTTACTCTGGAAACCAACTTGCTTTTAAAGCTGTTGTCTCTCTTGCTTAGAGTGAGGTGAGTAGGTAAGTGGTGTTCATGGTAACTTGGTTAGATTTAGCTATTATACAAAGTACTCATGAGCAAATACAATGATTAATTTTCAGGAATTAGATCTCTATAAGCTTACATTTTTCTAATGAGTCAGGATGTTTTAAAAATCAAATGTACCAAGAACACCTGTTTATAAGAAAGTCGTAATTTCAGTAACAGAATACATAGAAAAACACCTTAGAGTCCATAACATTTCTCTGGAAAACTGATAGGCTTTAAAAGCTGCTTGGCAATCATTATGAAAGATGAGCAATAAAACAATATAATTGTGCAAGAGAGAGAATAGATATCTAATTGATGTTTTCTTGTTTAATTAGTTTTACTTTCAATTACTTTGGTGTAAACTGTGATTGAAAATACATGTAATTGTTTTCTACATACTTTTGTCTTCATTAAAAAATATTAGCTGCCTCTGGGTTTATACACCAGAAGTGTTTATACATGGTTGGTATTTGGAATCAAAGCTCTTCTTTTTAGAATGCTCTGGCAGACATAATTTTACAGAAAATAAATCCTGTCCCCTCTACCATGGGTAGGAAGTCCTCCCACCGTTCTTTTTTGAAAACTCTCAGAAAGGGTGCTACCTCTATGTTTTGCCACCTCTTCATTTCATTAGTTTCCACTTAGCCTAACCTTTAAAGCCTCATGGATTTCTGAAATCCAAGGGATGGGCTGGGGGTGAGGATAAATTCAGTTTCAAGAGCCTATCTTGCAGTTAAAGGATCATTTAAGGGATGTTCCTAAGGAGTTGTTACGTTATCAATTTGAATAGAAAGTCAAATCTGTATCTGCTTTTGATGATGGGATCTGGCAGGGAGAAATGACGTGCAGATTTACCAAATGGCACATGTGTCCTCGCAATTTGGACCCCCTTGGCCAATTGTAAATGTTATAGGGTGATGTGTGGGAGGGGCCAAATGGAGAGATCAGTCTTACTTACCAAACTGTTGTTTTAGTGACCACTGAAAGAAAGTTGCCACTCTAAAATTAATAAAAGTATTTGGTTGAGAATAATTATATTTCATTATACTGATTTGTTGGGGGCTCAAAGATTTTAAAAATTACTCTTTGGGAAATACATTTTAAAAATAAAATGCGTTTCAATAATATCAATAGTTTTCTAATTTGAATCTTACATGGTATTTATATAATTAGCAGTGTTTAAACAATTCAGTTATTGATGCTAGTGAGTATTTAATAATTAGGGATTAGATGCATATAACATGATCTGTTTATACATGACCATTATGTAATTAGATGGCTATATTCTGTGTCTTCAAGGTTTTTAAAATCCAGTTTAGGGACTGGGAACATGCTTATAATATGAAGTTGAGTGAAAAAATAGGACGCAATATATAACAGGCAATTTAGCCCATGTGAAACCTTGTTCCTTAAATATGTGGGTAAAAAAATTTGCATTGGGTGATAATACTTTTTTTTTATTGTTCCCCCCCCCCCCAGATTATTTCTGGTTCTAAGTTTAGCTTGACACTGCCAATGTTCCTTTCGTTTATTATAATTATTTCTTTTCTTATTCTTTGAAGGGGATGTGTCCTTTAAGCAATGGAAATAAATACTTGAAATATCCACAATCAACATTATGTCTATAAGCAAATATGGAACTCAGCTTTGTAATTTCAATTTTGTGCTCTTGTCATTACATTGTGTCATATAAGTGATTAAAATTGTTAAAGTTTTAGAAAGCTCTGTTAAAGGTTTTGATGATGTAACCTCAATTGTGTCATACATTTTGCTCTCACTAGTTTCCTAACTTTCAAAATAATTACCAATATATTAATCTTTGAAAATGAGTAATTTATAACATCTCCATTTAAGGAAATCATTAATAATGTGCATGAAAATGTAAAGGAAGGAATTTTCAAACAAGGTATATAATTTTGAATGAATGAAAATAGTATTTGAAGGTGTATAATAATCACATTTTTCCTGTTTTATTTTTACAAAATGCCTTTAGTTTTTTTTTATATAATTTTGGTTTAGGGGATATCTGTATTGAATTGGTGTTTGGTTACCTTTCTCACCAACGGATTATTGGAAGTGAATGGCTTTTTCCTTGTAAACATTGCAAAAGAACTATTTAGCTTTCAGAACAAATTAGGTTTTTCAAAACTAGGGAATGTGTAAATTATGTGTTTAAACAAATAAATATGTATTCTAAGAAGTTTAGTGATTTATATAAATTCAAACACTCATAAAACATGGACTAGAAATCAAGTAAAAGAAAATCAGAGCAGTAGAAATTCAACAGAACTTTCCTAAGCCAGCATTTGAGCTCAGTGAAATCTTTAACAATATCTTCAGCAATGTGCTTCTCTTTTTTAGGGTTTGTTCATTTTTTTAATTGAGTTGGTGATGGAAAACACACTTTTTGTTGTTGATGTTAATCCTGAGGATATTTTCCCATTGATTTTTAGAGAGAATGAAAGAAGAGTAAGAAACAAAGAAACATTGATATGAGAGACATTGATTAGTGGCCTCCTCACATGCCCTGTACCAGAGTCAGGGATTGATCCTATAAATAAGGTACATGGCCTTGACCGAAAACAAACACAGGACCTTTCAGTCCACACCACAGGCCTGTGCTCTTTCCACTGAGCCTAACCAGCTAGGCAAAACACACTTTTAAATGCTTCAGTACATGTCCTATATAACACAAATGGTAATTTAGAAAAATATCACTTTTCTCTTTGGTCATTCTTCATAGTGAAAAAAAAAGTCTCAGACAAGATATAGCCTTTTGGATACTTATAAAACTTAAATACTTTAATATAACACTTAGGTTATAGTCTTATCCTTGCTTTATAAAATCAGACATAACAAAACTCACACTCTATTCTGCTTGTCAAGTATAACCATAATTCCAATATATTCATAAATACAATTACAACAGAGCTGCTAATTTTTAACTACCACTTATTGAACACGTATGCCACACACTGATAGAAGCACTTTATTTTCTCGGTTAACTCTTAGAACACTTTGCTATACAGTGGGGCCTTGACTTACGAGTTTAATTCGTTCCGTGACAGAGCTCGTAACTCAAATTACTCGTATGTCAAATCAACAGTGAATGAGTGAGACACGTGAGGCTGGGCTGATGTTGTGGCGTTCACTGTGATGTTCGCTGTGCCAGCTAGCGGTGGGGTATCTGAAGCTGGCTCGTAACCCGAATTTTAGCTCGCAACTCAAAGCAAAAAATTGGATGAGAGACGGCTCGTATCTCGAAAAACTCGTTGGGACACTCATAAGTCAAGGCCCCACTGTACTGTCTTACTGCCTTTTCCCATCATTTTTTCTTGTCCACCTTTTCATTGTGAGCACAATCATTGAGAAACTACACTCTAAAACCAAATAGAGAAGTTGGTTCAGAGAAAAATGAAGACAGAAGAATGAAGCAGATAATAAGAAAATGGGATGTCATGAACAATAAGTGACTAGATGGATCACAAAAGTGGGATGGAGAAAACTGTCATTCTCTAGAGCAGCTGCAGTTCTGAGATTCTTTACAGTTACAATTTGAGTTCAGTTGAAAGCATTACATTAAAAATAGTGAGTCAATTGTGTATCTACCTTTAATGGTGGCATTTGGAGAGGGAGAAATGAAGGTTTAGATTCAATCTTAAAGGTGTCTGAGGGAGCCTCTGTTTCTTACAATAAAAAAGCACCTAAGGACAACAATAATTATACTCATCATCCCTGATTAGCAAATATTTATAAAGATAAAATGATGTTAGCCACATATCAAGTAATATTGGTATAGACATGGTATCTTTCTAATGTAAATATTATAGATAAAATATTTACTTTTTTTTTTCAAAATGGCCAGCCTTTTATTTATCTCCTAGAATATTTATACCTATAACTCTAATCACTTAAACAGATTTTTTTTAAGTTTTTAAAGGGCATATATTCTGAAACTTTTATGAGCTACTACCTTGTTTCATGATGGCTGACCAAACTTTTAGGCTTTTTGTAATAACAAAATCAATAGTTTCATTGAATAGGTGAATACAACATACTTAAATATTAAATTGAACAATTTAATATTAATAATAATTAAAGACACATTGGTTAAATATAATTTTGCAATAGTTAATTGAATTATTTTGTTTTTAATAGTTTTAGCTGCTTCACACACTTTCAATGTAATGGGAAAAATAAAAGAATGAAGGCATATAGCTTTTTTTATTGTGAAAGATTAGTTTTGTTCAGTTTCCTCAGGTTTTTCTTTTTCTCTGCTTTACAGGACTCCTGAGTTGACAGGAAGATTTTATGCTGCAAATACAGAAAACTGAAAAATGGAAATCTGCAATGTAATGTTTTTTGTTTTTTTATTAATCCTCACCCAAAGATATTTTTCCCATTGATTTTTTAGAGAGAGTGGAAATGAGGGATGGGAGAGAGAAACATCAATTGGTTGCCTGTTATGTACCCTGACCTGGGCCAGGGAAGGAGCCTGTAACCCAGGTACATGACCCTGACCAGAAACTGAACAGAGACCCTATGCTCAAACCACTGAGAAACACCGGCCAGGCCTTTTAGGACACTTGTTCAGGTTAATCAATGTCTGAATGCTTACTGTATGCCCAGCAGAGAGCACGTACTGTGGGAAAAATAACTTGAGTATAGAGTATTTTAACCAGTGGTTACACTAGGTGTTCTGTATTATATCAATTATTTGATATGTATATGTTTTTTCTTTTATTATAATTTCTATTCTTTTTATAAACATTAAAAAATTCAATTGGAGTTTACATTTAATGTTATTTTGAATTAGTTTCAGGTTTACTGCATAGTGGTTAGACAATCATACACTTTACAAAGTGTTTCCCCCGATATTTCCAATACCCTCCTGGCACCATACATATTTATTACAATATTATTGTCTATATATTTCTTATGCTGTACTTTACATCCCCATGACTATTTTATAATTACAGATCTGTACTTCTCAATCTGTACTTTATAATTACAGATCTGTACTTTTCACCCAATCCCCTACCTACCTTTTTTTGATATATTTCAAAATATTTGTGATCAGATGAGTGATGTGTTTTATAATTTACAGATTATTTTTATTTATAAATTATTAGTATACATGAGTAAGCTTATTAATGGTTTTGTTCAATATTTTAATATCCTGCTAATATTTTGTCTATTATATATATATATATATATATATATATATATATGTATAGTATATATTTATGACAAAAATGTTAAGATTTTCTATATTTCTAGACTTGTCAGTTTCTTTTAAATTAGGTTTGTTTCTGCTTTGTATATTTCAAGTCTCCATTATTAAGTAAACACAATTTCTTTATTTTTATATTATTTTGCTTCTATTAGAACTTCTTTTTTATTAGAATGAAATAATTGCTCTATTGAAAGCTCTTGCTTTAAATTCCATTTTGATATTAGTATGTTGCAGCAGCTTTTTAAAATTACCATTTGAGTGTTATACTTCTTTTTTTTAATATATTTTATTGATTCTTTACAGAGAGGAAGGGAAAGGGATAGAGAGTTAGAAACATTGATGAGAGAGAAACATCGATCAGCTGCCTCCTGCACACTCCCCACTGGGTATGTGCCCACAACCAAGGTACATGCCCCTGACCGGAATCAAACCTGGGACCCCTGAGTCCGCAGGCCGACGCTCTATCCACTGAGCCAAACCAGTTAGGGCAAGTGTTATACTTCTTTAATTTTAACTTTTCTATGCCATTTTGTTCAGTTGTACCCTTGAAACCAGCATGTAGGTAGATTGCTTTCAAGCTAATATTTTCTTAAGATAATTTAATATTTTTAACGTTTTGTGGTGAGTTCAATCTCTACATCTTATTTTTGTGTTTTTGTTCTACCTTCCTGTGGCTTGATAAAATTAGTATCATTATCATTATCATTATTATTACTTTTCCCTTTAGCTGGTTTGTTTCCTTTTGCTAGTTTGGTAAGACTTTTCCTTCAACAATTACTACTTAACATACATAACAATAAATTTTTCTAATCAAATCTAAAGACCTCAGCATGTTTCAAATAGCCTTAACACTTACCTATATAGCTGTCTGAAGTTTTTTAGTTTTAAATTTTTACACATTCCTTTTATAATTAGTGTATTACATTTGCATATTTTGTCATGAATTCATACATACTTCCTCTACATTCAGTAAAAAAAAAAAAAAAAAAAAAATGTCACCTGGTTGTTGTGCCTCAGTGGTTGAGCATCAACCCATGAACCAGGAGATCACAGTTTGATTCCTGGTCAGGGCACACGTCTGGATTTTGGGCTCAATCCCCAGGAAGGGGCATGCAGGAGGCAGCTGATCAATGATGTTTCTCTCTAGTCGATGTCTCTATCTCTATTCCTCTCCCTTCCTCTCTCTCTAAAAAGCAATAAAAATACATTTTTTTAAATGTTACTTGGTAATTATTTTAGTGAGGGTATGGAGTAGTAAATTCTCTTAGTTTTATATAGCTAAAAATATGTTTATTATGACCTCACCATTAAATAGCACATCAGCAAGGTATATAATTTATATTTAACATTTTATTTCTTCAAGAATGTGAAGGCAGTAGTATTCTGTCGTCTTCTACCATCTGTTATTACTGCTGATAAGTCTGCCATCCATCCAGTGGTCACTCCTTGTTAGGTACCATGCCTTTCTCTTTTGCAACTATCTAGTGTTTTCTTTATTCTTGAGATATTGCAGTTTCACTAAGACATGTATGACTGTAGACTTATTCTGATATATTCTAATTTATACCTGGTGGAGACTTCTACTCTGAACTCATGTCTCTCCTCAAATCTTGAAAATTCTTATATTTTTTCAGTTCTCTTGTAGAACACTTAACTTAAGCATATTAAATTACCTGGAGTTATATAGCCCATGTCTCTTATACATGTTTAAAATATCTGTCTATTGTTCTACATTCTGTAGAATTTCTCAAAACTGCATTCCCATTTATTTATTCTTTGTGTCTGATTTAAAGGTTATCCTATTTATTATCATTTCAATAACAATAGTTTTCACTTTAAGAATTCCTAAATTTTAGGTCTACTCTTCATTATTTTATTTACAGGTACTTTGGTTTCATATTTTTTCCATTCTTTTTATTTCATTGGGGTTACTTTAATTCTCTATCTCTTCAGAGATTCTAAATGTACAGATTTAAAAACCATTATTAATATTTTTCTCATATTTTCATTCAATCTGTCATGCTTTCATCTCCTGATATCAAGTGGTGGCTTGGCTTAAGATTGCCTGGTTTCAAAGCTGTGTACTTCTCTATGCCTGTGTAAGACCCAACATTGTAAATGTTGTATCCCCCAAAGTTAGTAAATGAGGGCTTTCTTCAGCTGTCTTCCAGTGTCAAGAAGCACCACACTTCCCAGCAATGAGACCAGCTCTAATGTCTACTACACATGAGGAACCGTATTTTCTTCTACCCTATGGAATCCAGAACAAGTGGTCACATCTGATTGCTTCCAGTCTCAGATTCCAACAGTATTACCTTCAGTATTAGTTTCTCTTAATATTTTGTGTTTCATTCCATTTCTGTTCTATCACTATATTTAGTACTTTGAAGTTATTTAATTGTATCTTTTATATTGTATCTGCTATTTGCCATATGTTGGATCAAAGAGGCTGGATTTCAAAGCATGAATTTATAACATCTTAATTAGGTATCAGGAAGTTTTAAAATGTCATGCATACCCTTCCCCTGAGCACTTTGTAAGTAAATTGAGGAGAAAACGTTCTATGCATGAAATATTTAGAGAATACAACACAGATTCTAATAAAAACAAAACTTGTACCCATTTATACAAAAATAATCAGGGAAGACTTTTTGGATGTGACAACAGTTGAGATTTTTACTAAGGAGTGAGCAAGGCCTGAATGAACAAGAAATATATGAATGTTAACTTCTTATGATGTGCCTTGAAGGTGTATTTTATCTACATTCCATTAGTGATTTTGAGGGGAACAAATAGGGTAAATTGTGAAGCTTGTTGTGCACAGTCAAGTGGGAATATTGAAAAAAAAATAATTTTATGGGGATCCTAGCAGTTTGGTTTAAAAAGTCCTGAGAGTCATTCAGTTTTGAAGAAGCTGTTGCAAGAGGTAAGGATGTGTGCATGTCTCTGCCTATGTCCTCTAAGAAATATTAAGACTGCAACTAATGGGTTATTGCATTTAAAGGACTCTTCTTCCAGGAAAGTATTAGCAACAGCTAATTGGATCAGTATTGACTCATTTCCCACAGAAATCCAGGATCTAAAGCTAAGTGTGTCTTATTTTCCTCTGTGCCTGAGTGTTCAGTATTAAGCTCCTTCATAAAGTTTTTATATTCTCAGGAAAGTCTAAAAATACTTTCATTGCATAAAGCTCTAATATACCTCTGATGCCTGCTATTCACGATCCTTCCTAGGGGTTCATCTCACATGCCAAGAGCCAGTAAGTGGATAGTAACAAGAGGCAAGACATTCGCAAATAGGCTGTTTATTTTATGCCTCTGTTTAAGTTTCACTTATTCACACTGCACCTAAGTCTATCCAGCCATTTTACAGAAATAATGGATATAATTGGCCCTGTGCCTTTTTAGTCCTGATGGTGAGCCTTACTCAGGCTAATAACATTCCAAGCAAAGGAAAATATGTAGCTCTTCTATGGCATAGAGAAGAGCAATTGCAGGCATCAGCTGCAGGCTTTGGCGATGTCTACACATGGATGACTAAATAGTTTCAAAGTAGGTGATGGAAATCAGGAGACAGGAAGATTAACCCACAAGACATGTCTGTTTTAAGTCAGCTTGACTTCCATTTATTACAAACCTGACATTGGAATAAACCTGTTAAATCTATTTTCAAAATGCAACCAAGTGGTAAAATGTGATACCTCTCGTTAAAGCTTTTTAATTGAATGCACCTGGTGCTGTTCACAACCAATTTATGTTAATGCCACACACAGGCAAGCAGGACCTAATTACCAATTAAGCAATAAAGCTGTTTATAAGAGCAAATGTTCTTTGGGTCAAGTTCATATATATGCATGTGCATATGTATATATGTATGGTATAAATAGGTACATGTGTGTGTAAATTTAAACATATACACATATATTTCTTAACTTTTGTTATAATTGTCAACTTGTGGTATTGAATACTAGTTTTGTAGAGATCTCTTTCAGCAGTAATTTGATCTTCTTAAATGATGAGAGGGACTCTATCCTATCTAATAAAAGAGAAACATGGTAATTGGCGTACGACCGATACCCTTTTCATTGGCTAATCAGCGAGTTATGCAAATTAACTGTCAGCCAAGATGGCGGCCGGCAGCCAGGCAGCTTGAAACTAACATGAGGCTTGGTTGCTTCAGTGACGGAGGAAACCAACGTTCCCCGCCTGCTGCTGCCTCTGAGCGGGCAGTTTAAGAAACTCTGTAACAAATACGCCCAACTTCAGCCAGCAGATTCGCAACATTGTAAGCAAAGGCCAGAAACCTACTTTCAGCCGGAGGCCTAAGAGCTGGAGCCAAGCCTCAAGCTAAAGCTGGCCCAGAATTAAAAAAAAAAAAAAAAAAAAAAAAAAAAGGAAAAAAGGAGCGTTTGGGAGTTCAGTCACCCCCAGCCTGAAAACAGCCCTCAGCCCCTCACCCAGACTGGCCAGGCACCCCAGTGGGGACCCCCACCCTGATCCAGAACACCCTTCAGGGCAAACCAGCCGGCCCCCACCCATGCACCAGGCCTCTACCCTATATAGTAAAAGGGTAATATGCCTCCCAGCACCGGGATCAGCGGAGCCGTGAGGCCTCCCGGCACTGGAATCAGCGTGACAGGGGGCAGCGCCCAAACCCCCTGATAGCCCTGCGGCTCTGTGTGTGACAGGGGGCGGGGCCACAACCTCCCTATCCACCCTGCTCTGTGCCTGATAGGGGGGAGCTCCCCAATCCCCCCCCCCCCCACGGGCCCTGCTCTGTGTGTGATGGGGTAGAGCCATAACCTCCCCATCGGCCCTGCCCTGAGTGTGAGAGTGGCGGTGCCCCAACCCCCTGATCCGCCCTGCTCTGTGGGTGATAGAGGGCAGCACCCCAACCCCCTGATGGGCCCTGCTCTGTGCGTGACAGGGTACAGAGCCCCAACCCCCCTGATGGGCCCTGCTCTGTGTGTGACAGGGGGTTGCTCCACAACCTCCCCATCGACCCTGCCTTGAGTGTGACAGGGGGCGGCGCCCCAACTCCCCAATCAGCCCTGCTCTGAGCCCGACCAGGGGCTGCACCTAGGGATTGGGCCTGCCCTCTGCCACCCGGGAGCAGGCCTAAGCCAGCAGGTCGTTATCTCCTGAGGGGTCCCAGACTGCTAGAGGGCACAGGCCAGGCTGAGGGACCCCCCCTCCCCCCCGAGTGCACAAATTTTTGTGCACCGGGCCTCTAGTAATTATATAAAGTTCTAGGTCATTTTAAACCTAAAACTAAGATTATTTAAAATGCATGGAAAATAATTGTTTCTTGAATGGTCATTGACTGAGTCTTCATTCCAGATGAAGCTAAGATCTCAACTACTGCTCTGAGACAGCGTTCTGGCCCAACCTACCCACTGACTCTGCAGAGAGCTGGTGTCGAAACTGCAGGTCAGGATAATTTTATGTTGCTGTTCTCAATACTCTTATAGTCAAAACAAAAGCATCTGCAATCTTGGGCATGCAATTGCTTACTAGACACTATTAATACAGCAACACTGAAAAGAGAAATGTGAAAATTCTTATAATTTACTTCAGTTTAAGGAACTTTGCCCTTGGAACTTGAACTCTGTGAAGGCATGTAAGTTGGTGTTTTCGGTTCCACAAAAAAATTTAATGAGCATCTACAGTCCCTGGAAATATAATGATGAACTAAATTAATCCCTGAGTTCATTGAGCTTACACCTAAAAATGCTCTTATCTAACCTTTCCTCTTAATAGTCACTGCCATTGTCACAAATCACTCCTGAGCTTGACCATCAGTAGACAGTAGTTCCAAATTGTAGGTGTGTGCATGCGTGTGTGTGTGTGTGTGTGTGTGTGTGTGTGTGTGTGTTGGTTGCCTTGTAAATCTAATATTTATTAAATAAGCTCTAGGCCCCTTATAAAATGTGAGTACTGTTTTGCCTGTGTTTGTGTTTTGCTTCCGTAAATGAGGTGTTATTAATTGCATTTCATTTCTTTTCTAAGGGATAATATGTCTTCATTGTCTATCCAAGTTATTTTATATTGTGTACAGTTAGTTTCCAACTATGTTACTGTGCATCACTATCTATGTTCACAAGGTTTTACTTATTAGTTCCTCTAGTGACAAACACTTGTATCACCTCCAAGTCCCCACTACCACACACACACACACACACACACACACACACACACACTCACACACACACAAGTACACACACATACACATTCTCTCTGATGAAAGTACTTTTCACATTTAGCTGCTATGTGAGAATTTCTTTGGGATACAGAAACTACTCAAGGTAAACTAAGCAGAGACCAATATAATACAGGTGTTATGTTCTTAAAAATCATCGGAAGTGCTAGAGGAATGAGGACAAATGAAAGCTCTCCTCTCTTGATGTTAGGGAATCATGGAGTCTGAGGAGCCCCAGCTCCCGCTGCACTGAGGAGGGTGATTTCCAGCCAGAGGTCCAGAGGCCACTGGAAATCTCAGTTTCCTAAACCAGGCACTTGTGAGCCACTATATAACAGGCATCGCCTCAGCCTTCCATACCACATGCAGATGTCTCCCAGGGCTGGGTCTGTGCCACAAAGGATGCCCTTGATTTCCAGCCCTTGCATGACAGCAAAGAGCAGGTAGAGAAGAGTATATCTTTGGTCCACTTCCTGGGTTGATAACCCTTAACATTAACTTTCAAACCTACTTTGGATTGTTTGCTCTGCTGTTTTTAATTTACCAGGATCCTCTCCAATTCTGACTCTTCTTTTATATAGTGTTGTTGTTGTTTTATGGATGTGATATACAGGGTGGGGCAAAAGTAGGTTTACAGTTGTGAGTACATAAAACACAGTTTATTCTTGTATTATTTATGAATTATTGTATTATTTTCTATAAGAACAACTGTAAACCTACTTTTGTCCAACCCTGTAGTATTTTCTCTCTTTTCTGGGGATAATAGTTCTTTCAAAATTTTCTTCTCCTCTCTGCATTGCATTGATTTTAAGCATATTCTGTTTCTGTTCATTTTAGCCTCTGTCTATTCTATTTTTTATGAGTTCAGTAGTGATATTATGGTTTTGATTATTTTTCCCTTCAGTATAATAGAATGTCAATGCTATTGTCAATATCTGTGGGTAAGATATGTTGAATTTTGCTCCAACAACTGAGAACAATCACCTTCAAATGTATACAGTGCTTATGAAGAAGTTAGTGCTGGAGTGAGCTTTTTAATTATCCAGGTTATACTCATTTAAATATCTTAAAAGTGGTTACAGACTGGATCAGAAGTCTATGTTGAATTGAGAATCTGATTTTATCAAACATGAATGTGCTAAAATCTCACAATACTGTGTGCTAATTTCACCTTTACATCCAAGGGATTTTTATTTCATCAAAACATTGTTTATACTTCCAAATGTGAATTTCACTTATTTTTCTTTTAATTTTTCCACTGAATGTATTGTTTTGATTAGTGTTGTCAAGGAGTACCTAAACATTTCCTTCTTATTGGTAACTAAGATTCTACAACAGATTATTTATTAATCTGCTATTGTTTGTGCAGGAAAATGTAAAGAAGTATGGATTCTAGATTTTGTGTGTTTCCTATTCTCTAAACTACTTTTCTTTTCTATACAAGGAGGGAGGACTAAAATGACTGATTCTCGTAGGGGATGGATATAGCAAAATCACTGATAAGACAACACGGCCATGTCTGTCAATAGTGATTATTTTTTTGTTTTTCATTAAATTTATTGGGGTGACATTGGTTAATAGGATCACATAGGTTTCAGGTGTGGATTTCTATGTTACAAGATCATTATATTGCACTGTGTGCCTACCACCCAAAGTCAAATTATCTTTTGTCACTATATATTAAGCCCCCTTCACCCTTACCCTTCCACTCCCTTTCCTCTGGCAACCAACACACTGCTGTTTGGGTCCAAGAGTTTCAATTTTATATGCCACATATGAGTGAAATCATATGGTTCCTGACATTTTTCTGCCTGACATTTCACCTAGCATAAAATTCTCAAGGTCCATCCATGTCGTCACAAATGGCAGTATTTTGTGTTTTCTTATGGCTGAGTAGTTTTCCATGTATATGTGTGCCACATCTTCTTTATCCAGTCCTCTATCACAAGATACTTTGGTAGTCTCCATGTCTTGGCCACTGTGAATAATATTGTAATAAATATAGTGGTGCATGTATCTTTGCAAATACATGTTTTTGAGGGATATATATATATAATCTAATATATAATATATATCAGAGGCCTGGTGCATAAAATTCATGCACAGAAGCAGGGTAGGGCTACCTCAGCCCAGCCTGCACCCTCTCCAATCCGGGACCCCTTGGGGGATGTCCGACTGTTGGTTCAGGCCCGATCAACCAGCAGTCGATATCCCTCTCACAATCTTGGACCACTGGCTCTTAATCGCTCACCTGCCTGCCTGCCTGGTCACCCCTAACTGACCCCCCCACCCCCGCTGGCCTGATCACCCCTCACTGCCTCTGTGTGCTGGCCTGATTGCCCCTAACTGGCCCCCATACTGACCTGATCTCCTCTAACTGCCCCCCACTGCCGGCCTGGTCACCCTCAACTGCCCCTCTTACTGCCCCCCCCTGCTGACCTGGTTGCCCCTAATGGCCCCCCCACTAGCCTGGTTGCCTCACACAGCCTGCTGTTCAGTTGTTTGGTCGTCCCTCACTTATCCCCCTGCCATCCTGGTCGCCCCACGCAGCCTGCTTGTTCAGTCGTTTTGTTATTCTTCACTAAACCCCCTTCTGGCCTGGTCATAGGCAACCATCTTGTGAGGGTGTGAGGTTTAATTTGCATATTACCTCTTTATTATATAGGATATGTATATACTCAGGAGAGGGATTGCTGGATCATATGGTAACTCTATTCTTAATTTTTTTAGGAGTTGCCAAACTGTTTTCTGCAGTGACTGTTCCAAGTTGATAGTGATCTTGAGCATGGATATAATAATCAGCCATACCTGACTTTATATTCCAACTGCTCTACTTATTAGTTTTGTGACATGACATTGTTTAATTTTTCTGAACATAACATATCATCATCTGTAAAATTGTAGTAATAATAAAAATTCTTGCTCATGTGCTTTTATGTGAATTTGTCAAAATTAAATGCAATAAAGTTTGTAAGGCATGTAACTAATACTTCAAATTCAGTGAGCACCCAGTAAACTTTAGCAACAATGATAAAATATAAACATTACTGTTGCATCCAAATGGTGCATAAGATTATGGAGAGAAAACTAATCATTTAATTTACTCATATATTTGACATTGAGTACCTGCTAAGTGCCAAATATTGTAATAGCACTGATATAATTATGAAATGCTTGCACCCACAGAGTTTACTTACATTTTAGTGACAATAAAAATATGATCTGACAGGATATATTATAATATTGACAACATATAATGAGAAAAGACTAAAAGGAAAATAAAGTAAAATAAAGGAATGCAGAATGATTAGGATGTTATGTGTTCTTTTCTATAGAGTAGCATGGAAGGAGTAGTAGAGGAGAAAACATTGGAATGAATCCTGGAGTAGACTATCCAGATATCTGAGGGAAAGCATACTAGAAAGTGGGACCAGGATATGCAAAGACCTTGTGTCTGAGCAAACTTCCTATGTTAGAAGAGTAGCAACGAGGCCATGGGACTACAGATAGACTGGAGGGGTAACTGCAGGAGATAAAGATAAAAATATAGACAGAGGTCAGAAAGCTGAGACCTTGTAGACCATGCTGGAGACTTTGGATTTTACTGTAAGTGTGATTAGAAATCATTGGAGCGTCATGAATGGGGAAGTAACCTGATTTGACAAGTTTCATGTACACATGGGTTTCAGTCCTCTGTGGGAAAGTTGCTGGCTTTTTTCCCCACGTTTTATTGGAAGGTTATAAGAGATAATGTGCATGAAAGCAATACAGTGGCACAAAGTACACGCCTGGCATCCTTAAACACTGGAAATTCTTTTCACCTAAATCTGGGTTGAGAATGGATACAGGACCAATTTCAACTAATGTTTTCTTTCCCACAACATGGTTAATCCCAGCTCCTGACATTACCTTCATTTCAGCCATTCCTTTCCTCTAAAGCATTTTTCTCCCTGAAAGATTCCTATGATAGCACTTAATGCAGTAACTACATTAGTTGCACTGGAATTTACTAACAGGAGTCACTAGTTACTAGTTAGTAATACTTTAAGCAAACTGGGAATGAGACTTGCATTATGATTGATGGAGGGGTAAAGGGACCTGCATCTCATATGGGATGCTGCAGAGAGAGCACCTGGGGGTCCACAGAGAACAGTGTGATCTTTGGACTTGGGGTTGGAAAGAGGAAGTTAGATAGCAGCAAACTGAGGAGACCTGCTGAATAAGATGTTGTATTTAGACAGCCCTGGGCTGGAATTTTTTGCTTTCTCCACACCTGAGGAATATATGTCCCATGGAGCCACACAGAGAGCCACAGTCACAACCATGCTGGAGGCCAAGATTTCAGAGCCAAGCTCTTCTCGGGTTCAAGTTTTGACGCCCAAGGCTTCCTGGACTAAGTGTTTCATTTTGGAAAGAGCATTTTCCATTTGATCTCTGCTTCTTATTTGGTCCTTCTTAGTTTCATCTTTTATTATAATATTTAGATTGGGCCATTGCCTTTCAGTGACTCAGTAAGTGGATATACAGGGCTGTGGGTTTCCTTTATATCTAAAGCATCAATTGTGAGAATCTAAGGGTATAACAGGGCCTCCATAAAATATATACTTCCTTGTCAATGATTCAAAGAATGCCTACCTGCCTTGGACATTATTTAACTTGAATATTACACAATGTTTCAAGTGTTGGGAAAATATTTTCTCTAACATAATTATACCTAGAGTACTAGTGTAGTCTGTAGCAACTTCTAATTATAAAAATGTTCTTTGGGTATGCTCCATATGGAAATTCCTCTTACATTTTGCATGACACAATCCAGCACCTTTATAGCAGATGTGGTAACATACATTGAAGTTTCTATGTAGACTAAAACTCAACATTGAGTCCCCAGCTGAAAAGAGAGGGGAAATCAGTCTAGACTCAGTCTTGAATTGTGTCTTTATGTAATTGGGGGGACAGGGGTGCTTCCACTCTAGCCTCAGAAGAGACAACTTTCACCTTGTTGTCTAAGCTCCAAACATACCTATGGTAATCTGGTAGGTGTGATAACTATTATATAATAAAATATTGATGTTCTGCACATCACAAATAAGATTATTAAATGAAAATAAATGAGAGGATACCTGACATTTCCTTTTGAATCATATGAGCTTATTCTCCAAATCTTTTCTCTTTGTTACCTATTCATAATAAATTCAACGTTACTTAGCTTTTGCTTTAAACTTTCTTGAAGCTGTTTTAATTAAGTTATTTGGGATGCAGTTTCTTTTCCTTTTACCAATATTCCAGCTGCTTCTCATTCTTTTGATGGAATCAGTGGGAAATACATTACAATTAAATGATAACATAGTTTCCATCAGATTGAATCTCCTTCACCTTTCTTTTCTCTCTTTTTATTTTCTTGGCCTCTTCCTCTTAACAGAATTATATGTCCACTCTTTCTCTATTCTGCATTGAAGCTAACCATTCTAACTATACTTTTGATTCTGTATTTTTTTTTTACCTTTTCCCTGAACTTGTATTCATTATTCACTCTTACTCTAGTTTTTCAATCCTCGTTGGATCTTCCCACTTTAAGCTCCAATTAAAGGTCTTTTATATAAAAATGTTATTTTCTCAATCCACTCTCCTCATGAAATTCACCCTTCCTATCTTTTTTCCATCATCTTTACACTAGTTGGAGAAGCCACTGTACCATTTCACTATCACTCCTCTGCTCATCTCTCTAACACCTTTCCCCTATACTGTATTACAAACTGTTCTTTCAAAATTACCTTCTCATTTCTATGCCCAATGACATCTCTTGTGCATTACATCTCTGAGTTTTAAAATGTTGACTACTCTTTTTCAAATGCCCCACCAACCTTGGTTCTCTTGCCTCATGTATTTGAAAACTCAAGTACTCATGGATGTGTATTTTGTATCAGTTAATAAATATGCTGAGTCTGAGGGTCAAAAATAACTAAAATAAGTGTCAAACTCATAGTCTAGTACAGCTGTGGGCAAACTATGGCCCGCGGGCTGGATCTGGCCTGTTTGAAATGAATAAAACTAAAAAAAAAAAAAAAAAAAGACCGTACCCTTTTATGTAATGATGTTTACTTTGAATTTATATTAGTTCACACAAACACTCCATTCTTGCTTTTGTTCTGGCCCATGGTCCAGTTTAAGAACCCATTGTGGCCCTCGAGTCAAAAAGTTTGCCCACCCCTGGCCTAGTAGGATAAACAAACCTGTTCACAAAGGGAATACACAAATCTTTCTCATACTACCTTTTCTGGTAATCAGGCAGATGAGATTTCAGAAACTTTGTTCTGATAAAAAAACACTTAAATTGATCCAAAACTATTATGTATAAACATCTCTTCAAATGTCTTATTTAACTGGCAGGAAAGCAAAGAAAAATTTTAAGAACAGAAAAAATATATAAAAACATGAATCAATATTAGTAAATGAACTCTGGAATTAATGCTTTCCTTGAGAACTGCCAGATCCTGAATTGTAATGGCAGACAGAAACATAATTAGGAGAGAAAAGATGGTACCCAATCAAAATGGATGTCTGCTCAGAGAACCCTACCCCCTCATCTCCCCAGTACAACCCATCCTCCTAATTCATATAAAACTTAAACTTAGGAAAAATAATTTCCTTAGTAATACCTATTTTTCAAGAGAGTAAAATTTGGGAAACCCAGATTTAGGTAACCCAAGCAAGATGCTTACAATGAAATTGATATGTCAACATGATATAGTGGTGGGGAAGGGGGAAGGTGATCAAACATAAGAAAAAAAATCAGAAATCACTGAAATGTCAGCATTGACAGCCAGAAGGCAAATAACTTCAACCTAGAATTAAATATCCAGTTAAACTATCTTTTAAGGGTTACGGTAAATATATTTGGAGAATTTTATACCAAAAACTATTCCTCACAAATATTCCTTCTAAAGACCACTTTAAGAAGAGGAAAAACAAATATGCCAAGAAGAAATGGTGAAGAAAGGAAATGTTAAACATTTAGGTAAATATAAACAAACATCTTATCTAATAAAAGACAAAAAGGGTAATTGACTGTACCTTCGCTATGCTTCCCATTGGCTAATCAGCGAGATATTCAAATTAACTGCCAACCAAGATGGCAGCCGGCAGCCATGCAGCTAAAGCGAGCAGGAGGCTTGCTTGCTCCAGTGATGGAGGAAGCCAAGGTTACCCGCCGGCTGCGGCATGGCTCTAAGCTCCAAAAGCAATAAAGATTCAATTATAGAAGCTAAACAAACCCCAGATACCTGCTTTCATCCGGCCGTGGCCTCAGAGCTGGAGCCAGCTCTCAGCTCCAGTGACAGCAACGAAGTCTCAATTATAGAAGCTAAACAAACGCCAGAATAAAAAAAAAAAAAGAAAAAAAGGAGAGGCTGGGAGCTTCAGTCACCAGCCAGCCTGAAAACGGCCCTCAGCCCCTCACCCAGGCTGGCTAGGCACCCCAGTGGGGACCCCCACCCTGAAGGGAGTGTGACCAGCTGCAAACAGCCATCAGCCCCACACCCAGGCTGGCCAGGCACCACAGTGGGACCCCCACCCTGATCCAGGACACCCTTCAGGGCAAACCAGCCAGCCCCCACCCGTGCACCAGGACTCTATCCTATATAGTAAAAGGGTAATATGCAAACTGACCCTAACAGCAGAAAGACTGGGAATGACTAGTCACTATGATGCACACTGACCACCAGGGGGCAGATGCTCAATGCAGGAGCTGTCCCCTGGTGGTCAGTGTGCTCCCACATGGGGGAGCTCTGCTCAGCCACAAGCCAGTCTGATGGCTGCCAGTAGAGCGGTGGTGGTGGGAGCCTCTCCTGCCTCCTCAGCAGCGCTAAGGATGTCCGACTGCAGCTTAGGTCTGCTCCCCGCTGGCAAGTGGACATCCCCTGAGGGGTCCCAGACTGCAAGAGGGCACAGGCCTGGCTGAGGGAACCCCCCGAGTGCACAAATTTTTGTGCACCTTGCCTCTAGTTGATTGTATAAAGAAGTAATAACAACTCCTTTGTAGGGGTAAAAAAAACAAGATTGAATTGAATAAAAGCAAGTTGACCTTTGAACAGTGTAGGTTTTAGGGACTCCCTGAACTGTTGAAAATTTAAGCATAACTTTGACTCAACAAAAACTTAACTACTAATAGCCTACTGGTGACCTTACCAATAATATAAACAATCCATTAACATATTTTGTGTGTTATATGTATTATGTACTGTATTTTTATAATGAAGTAAGCTAGACAAAAGAAAATGTTATTAAGAAAACTGTAAGGAAGAGAAAATACACTTACAGTGTTTATTGAAAACAAACAAACAAAAAAACTGTGGCTAAGTGAACCCACACAATTCAAACCCATGTTTTTAAAGCATCAACTGTACTTACAATAACATGGCATATAAATCAGAAGGTAGTAATGGGAGTTAAAATATCTTAACTTTCTTATTTTTCATTGGGATGATAAATATTTTTACTAATTTTAGGCATGTAAAGTTTCTAGACTAGAATAATCTTTGACATAGTATTTGTAACTATAGGAAAGAATTTTATATCTTAGTGTTTTTTTTCACTTAAATTATTTGCTCTTGTTCATTTTGTTATATCACCAAATTTTTAAAAGCATTATGTGCTCATAGTAAAAATGAAAATTATGAAAATTATTTTTAATGTTTTTTTAAAAAAAGAAATAGTATTTATAACTAAAGAACAAGTAGAAGAAACTTTCACTCATATTCAAGATGGAGTAGCAGCAATAAAATATACCCTCCTACCTGAAACAACAACACACATACCAGACAAAATATATGAAACTAAAGTTTCCTAAACACTACAACTCAGGCAATGAAATACAGTGATCTCTGAGAAACAAGAAAAAAAAATCAGATGAGCCTTGCAAAACCCCAGCTTACTGCCATGTGAAAGTTTTCAGAATATGGTATGGGGAGAGGGACACAAGTGGAGCTTGACAGTCTCCCTAAATTGAAGAGATGGAGCTGAGAGTCTGGGAATCCAAGTCAGCCAGAATTCTTTGGACAGTGATATAGAGAGGAAGAGACCTATTCAGAAATAGAGCTCCAGAAATCTGTAGCAGATTCCCCTTGAAAGCTAATCAACACACGATGTGAGGAAACAGGAAAAGAACCACCTGAAAGAAATAGAGGAAACAGTGACTGGCATTTCCATGAGGCTAGGAATAGCAGCTGTTTCCCTCCAGCCTTACTGGGAAAACCTCATATTTCATGGACCTTCATGGAATCCTCATAAGGGTCTTGCCTCAGAAGTGAGGGGAATTTGTCCTCCCTTGACTGAATACTGCTCTGGCCCTGCTCAACATATCTTAAAGCAAGATCCAAAAAGACCAAAATGATTTAACATAACTTAATTGTATCCCAGAACAAAGCTTAAGGATCTGTATAGATATTTAAAAAAATACTCAGCAGGAAGAATAATACATTGTGTCCGGTGTCCAATAACAAAACATTAACAGACATGCAAAGAAATAGAAAAATGTGACCTGTGGTGTTTAAAAATATCTTCCAATTGAAACCAACATAGAAATGATATAGATGTTAAAATTATCAGACAATTACATTAAAGCATATGTTCAAAAAGTTAAGCAGAAGCATGAAAAATATTTTTAAGGTCTTAATTGAACTCTTAGAGAGGAAAACTATAGTGTCTGAGAAAAATGCACAGGATGGAAATGATAGATTATATGTTGCAAAAGGAAAGATTAGCAGTAGAAATTATCCAAAATTGAACTCAGAAAAAATAACTTACAAGTGGAGAATCAGTACATTATGGGACCAATCAAGCAGCTTAATAGATATGTTTTTGGGGTCTCCAAAGAAGAGAAAGGTAAACAGAAAAAACAAACAAACCCTGAAGACATAATGGTTTTAAAAAGTGTTTATTTTTATAAAAATTATAAACACACAGATCTAAATTCAACAAAACCTAAGTATAATAAACAAAATGATTACAGTAAGGCATAGCATCATCAATATATCAACACCAGCAACAAAGACAACATCAGTTTTTCATGATGAAGGGAAAATATAAAAACCTATAATTAACAGCATACTTAATAGTGACATGCTTTCTCCCTAACAACAACAAGGCAAGAATGTCTTCTCTCATCGTTTCTATTCGGTATTGCACACTGGATGTATTAGCTAGTGCAATAAGGCAAGAAAAAGAAATAAGACATCCATCCAGATTGGAAAAGAAGTTAAGCTGTATTTATTTACAAAAATCCAATGAAATCAACAGTAACATTACTGTAAGTAATGTGAGCTTAGCAACTTTGTAGGACAAAAAAAAAATCAATGAATAAAAAATTAACTACATTTCTATGTACTAGAACTGAGAAATTATAAATTGAATTTTAAAGAGCTTAAATAAATGTCAAAAATAGAATATTTAGTAATGAATCTGATAAAAACCTGTTCACTGAAAACTTCAAAATGTTTCTGAGAAAGATTAAATAAGACCTAATTAAATGGCAAGATATACTATCTCAATGGTGTGGAAGATTCAATACCATTAGATGTCAAGTTTCTCTATACTGATTAACAGATTTAACACAATCCCATTAAAAATTTCAGAATTATGGAAATTGATCAGGTGATTCTAAAATTGTTATGAAAATGCAAAGGACCTAGAATAAATGAAACAACTTCAAAAAATATAAGTGATTATCACTATCTGATTGCAAGTGTTAGTTTAAATCTACAATACCAATATAGTGTGGTATTTAGGTCCACATAGACAAGTAGGTTGACAGACCACAGACCAGAAATAGGCACACAAATACAGAGAAATTTACTTTTGTTGTGATAAATAACATAGACACTGTTGATTCTTGACAAAGGTATAAAGGTAAATCAATGGGAAAAAGACAGTCATTTCAACAAATTTTGCTGGAATAATTGGATATCTATTTACAAAAGAAAGAAAAAAGAGAGAAGGAAGGGAAACAGAGAGAAAGAGAAAAGAACAGAAAGGAAAGACAAAAGGAAGAGGACATTATTTAAACATATTCCTGACAACATATACAAAATATGACTCAAGATGGATAATAGACTTAAGTGTTAAAGGTAAAACTATGACACTTCCAAGAAAGTAGGAGAAAAATCTTTGTAATCTTGGGTTAGGCAAAAAATTTATAACTATGACACTAAAAACACAACCTATAGTGGAAAAAAATTATGAATTGGATTGCCTCAAAATTAACAATTTGTGCTTTGTAAAAGATGCTCTTAAGAGAGTGAAAAGACAAACCAGGTTAAGAGAATAGTGTTTTTTATTTAATTTTAAATATAATTGCTTTTTAAAATTATATTTTTATAATTTAAAAAATCATCAATGATGAGAGAGAGAATCATTGATTGGCTGTCTCCTGCATGCCCCACACTGGGCAACCCAGGCATGTGCCCATGACAAGGGAATCCAGCCATGACCTCCTGGTTCATAGATCAACGCTTAACCACTGTGTCACTCCAGCCAGACATAAATATATTTGCTTTTTAAACTTTATTCTCTATGGTATCTTTCTGCTAAGTAATGTTTTTTTTTATGTTTATAGCATATCAAACCACTTTTAACTTTATATATGATTTCTAATAGTTTATAGATTACTAGAGGCTCGGTGCACAAAAATTTGTGCACTTGGGGGTAGGGAGTCCCTCAGCCTGGCCTGTGCCCTCTCGCAGTCTGGGACCCCTCGGGGGATGACCACCTGCTGGCTTAGGCCTGCTCCCCGGGAGATTGGGCCTAAGATGGCAGTCAGACATCCCTCTGGCAGCCCAGCAGCCCTCGGAGGATGTCTACTTGCCAGCGGGGAGCAGACCTAAGCTGCAGTCAGACATCCTTAGTGCTGCTGAGGAGGCAGGAGAGGCTCCCACCACCACCGCTCTACTGGCAGCTATCAGCCTGGCTTGTGGCTGAGCAGAGCTCCCCCATGTGGGAGTGCACTGACCACTAGGGGACAGCTCCTACATTGAGCATCTGCCCCCTGGTGGTCAGTGTCTGTCATAGTGACCAGTCATTCCCAGTCTTTCTGCTGTTAGGGTCAGTTTGCATATTACCCTTTTACTATATAGGATAGAGGTCTGGTGCACAGGTGGGGGCTGGCTGGTTTGCCCTGAAGGGTGTCCCGGATCAGGGTGGGGGTCCCGCTTGGGTGCCTGGCCAGCCTGGATGGTGGGCTGATGGCTGTTTGCAGCTGGTCACACCCCCTTCAGGGTGAGGGTTCCCACTGGGTTGCCTGGCCAGTATGGGTGAGGGGCAAGGGCTGTTTTCAGGCTGGTGGGCGACTGAAGCTCCCAGCATCTTTTTTTTTTTTTTATTCTGGGATTTATTTACCTTCTATAGCTGTCACTGGAGCTGAGAGCTGGCTCCAGCTCTGAGGCTGTGGCTAGCTGAAAGCAGGTATCTGGGTTTGTTTAGCTTCTATAATTGAAAATCTGTTGCCATCACAGGCGCTCTAAGCTCTGAGGCCCTGGCTGGCTGAAAGCGGGTATCTGGGGTTTGTTTAGTTTCTATAATTGCAACATTGCTGCTTAGACTGGAGCTCAGAGCTGGATGGCTGCAGGCGGGGAACCTTGGTTTCCTCCATCACTGGAGCAAGCAAGCCTCATGTTCACTTCAGCTGCGTGGCTGCCGGCTGCCATCTTTGTTGGCAGTTAATTTGCATATCCTGCTGATTAGCCAATGGGAAGCGTAGGAGAGGTATGTTTAAGTACCATGTTTGTCTATTATTAGATAGGATTTTATAATTTCTAGATACACCATCATTATAAGTGTTATATATTTGTTAAGAATTTTTATCATGAGAGCTATTAAATTTTATCAAATGTTTTTTTTTCCACACTTTGGTTATTATTTTGCTTAAAATTTCTGCATCTAAGAAGATGGGCCTCAAAATTTCCTTTTCTAATTATATTCTATTCAGCTTTGGTATAAAGGCTATGCTGATAAAGTGACATCATCAAGATGGTGAAATAGTCTATTCCTGATTTCAATCTCTCTCAGAAGAAGGTGAGCAAGAAATTATCTACAGTCAAGACACAATTGTGAAAATCTTAGAACACAGTAGTGAAGCAGAACCACCCCCCTGGGCCACAGAGACTGAGAAGGACTGCTTTAGAAGTGTCAGAGGTATGGCTCTGCTGACTGCATCACCCCTCCCAGGCCAGCACAGCGCTACACCAAGAGGGTCCCCCTGGCCTATGGTTTCTCCAGTAGGACAAAGAGACCAAAGTCAACATCTGGCTTTCCCAACATTATGTGATGCTTCCTAGGAGGCCCACTTGGGTCTCACCTCACAGGTACTGTGAGGGAAATTTGTGGATCTTGACCACTGGAGATTAGAATAGGATGGAGAAGAGGAGTTCTGCTCTAACAACCAGCATTCAGACCTTGGCAGATTGAGTTCCTCCTCACAGAGGCACTTTAATAGAAATCTCAGTCAGTGGCTTTGACCATCTGCAGCGTCAAGCTGGCGCCCTGTCTGACCAGAGAGTTTGGTGCACAGTTCTGCCTGACTTGGATCCCCAGGCTTGGGGACTATTCTACCACCCTGCTTGGGAAGCAAATTCACAGTCAGACCTACTGCTCAATATAACCCCCATCCCCACCAGACTAGAAAGACTAACCGGCCCCACCCAATTGTTGACTACATCACCTGGTACCTCTCTACTAGGAAGCCTGACCAGAGAATCTGAACAACCACAAAGCCCAACTTACAGTCATGCTTGGCAGGAACCAAGCCTACAGTACAACTGAACTGCTGCCAGCCAGAGGGAACCCCCCTGACCCAAACACCGAGGCAGCGGCCTGACCCAAATAGAGATCCTGCGAACAAACTTCACCTGCCCACGCACACTGCTAGCTGATCTGTGCAGAATCCCAAACTACGCTGACTGGGGAAAGACTCTCTTTGTTGACCTGAACCTGTAATGTCTGCAAGAGGAAATTCTTACTCAAATGCATAGATACCATGTAGGGCATCAAGGATCATGAAGCATCAGGTAAACAGGATATCATCAAAGGAAACTTGTAATGCTTTAATTACTGATCCTAAAGAAGAGAACTATGAAGTCTGACAAAAAATTCAGAATAATCCTCTTTTTAAGAAGTTTAGTGAAATACAACAATACCTGGACAACTAAACAAAACTAATAAACTTATACACAAACAAAATGAGAAATTCAACTAAAAATAGAAGCCATAAAAAACACTCAACACAACCCCAGAAATCCTAAAGCTGAAGAATACAGTAAATAACAAAATTAATACAAAATATAACAAAATGGCCACAGTTATAAATAATTGCATTAAATATAAAATTATTAAAATTTCTAATCAAATGGCTGAATGGATTTTTTTTAATTCCAAGGATATAATGCCTATAAGAGACTCACTGTAGACTGAGAATGAAGGGATGGAAAAAAGATTTTTCAAGCCAGTGGTAACCAAAGGTAAGCAGAAAAAGCTATATTTATTTCAGACAAAATAGACTCTAGGTTAAAAATAACAGAAGGATATCTTAGTATCATAAGCAAAGTTGGGAGTAGTATTTATTTATTTATTTTTTAGTTCTTTGGGAGATTATGTTTAAGGTTATTGTTATTTCATAGTTAAATATTTGAAAAATTTTAATGGTAACACCTTCTGACACTGGAGATTATATGTTTGTGTATTGTATATGTTTGTGTGTGTGTGTGTGTGTGTGTGTGTGTGTGTCAGAAGGCAACAGAGTAGGAAGACTATAATTATAAATTTTATTTTACAAGTAGAAATATGATTATTTGCACTTTCGTTTTCTTCTTGTTTCAGAATTGACAAATCTTTTTTAGCAATTTGTTCATTACATCCCTTGGTTCGTCTTTCTATAGCTCTATTAATTTTATTACTTTTCAAAGAATCATTTTTTGACTTAGTTGATTTTTCTATTTCATTTCTGCTATTATATAGTTTTCCTTTTTTCTTTTGAGATTAATTTATTGCTTTTTTAATTTCTTGAAGTAAATCATCAACTTCTAGCCATTTGAATTTTCTAATATATAAATGCAAAATTGCACTTTTATTCTTAACTTCATTTTAGCTATACCTCAAACTCCCAAACATTTTATTTCTTATTTTTATTATCACATAACAATAATATTTTTCTTTTTCTTTGCTTTCCTACTTAACCAACAGATTATTTAGAAGTGTCTAACTTAATTTACTAGAAGTTGAGTACTTTTTGGTTATCTTTTGTTACAGATTTTAAACTTAATTAGGGTCTTGAATCCTCAAGACTATAATTTTGGTCTCTGTTCCTACAAGACTATCAAAATCTCTACTGATGATTCCGCTTCCTAGTAGAGGCCTGTAGTCAAGATTTTAGAGACTAAGTTTTTGCCCTATATCTAGAATCATGTCCTAAAATTAAAAGTGGATTCTTTCTTCTCTCATGGTCTCCCATCTTCAGAGATTGTTTTCCAAAAGTATGTGTTGCCACAACAATTCCCCAGTTTCTTTAAACAGACTAGTTCTTAGAAAAAATTCTCAACTTTCCTTGTTGTTCTCAGTATGAACCGAGGTCTGGCTGAAATCATACCCACAGTAAAGCCTTCATATTTAATTTTATATTTATAAATTGGTGTTTTTAAGATCATTACCAAAATTATATGTTTTGCACCCTCAAAACATATACCTTCCTCAGTTTCACCTACTCCTCGGTTGTTAACAGTTTTCAACTATACTGCTATCCAACTAGAGTGTAAGTTCTTGAAGGTAATAGAGAAATACTGAATTGCATTTCTTACCAAAAAGCAGTTTTTACCGGAATATTTCTATTGAGAAGCAGGGATTGATATATTTTTTATCAGCACTTTCCCAACTGGTTACATCATGTTACTTTGTATATTGTTCCCAGTGAGAGTGATGTTATGAAAAGCCATCGTGCATGCTGGGTAATGCAGACTTTAAGCATTCACACTCCATTTAATGAATTCATCACCTAAAAGCTAAGTATTGATTTTTTAATGGTTTTACAAATCTATTTAAGCTTTGGTAATGTGATTAAGAGGATGTGTGTTTACTGTAAATTATCTAACAAGTACAATGGTATTACTCTCAGAAATAGCAAACAATTCAACTTGTGAAAGAGGGGGAAAAAGGTTGGTTAAAATATTTTACTAAATACTGATCATTCAATAACTATGATAAGCCATTAAAATATGGCTTTCTTTAGGGAAAAATGGTCATTTCAAACCATGAGTGGGTGATATGTTTCTTGATTTGTGATATGAATGAAATCATACACCAATGATTTTCCCCCTAAGCCTGCTACAAATTATAGTGGAATAAATTTTCTTTAATTGTTAGAGTTGATCAGAAAATTCTTACTTTAGTTTCTACAGTGGAATGTTATGGAAAATATGGAGTTATTTTGCATGTTTTCATTTTCATTTCTAGAAATGAAAAGCTATTTAGAAATAATGCTGCATTTACTTGCTTATAGTATTTCCTTTATCTTTTATAATGATAGAATGCAAACCATGCAAGGCATTCTTTAATTCTTAATATAAAAAGGTATATCCCTAAACCTACTAAAACAATAAATTATGTCATTTCTAGCATAAATTGATTTCAATATCAATATAGAAATATAAAATTTATTTTGAAAATCATGGGAATTACATTCAGTAGACATAAGTACATTTGTAAAAGATAAGAGTTACTTATATATTAGCACTAAGTAAAATGTTCTCTGATAATATTCAACATACACTGTCATAGAGAGTATGACAGTGACAGGTATAATGTGGCTTATCTTTTAAAGGAATTTTACTACAAAGTCTGTAAAGATTCTGTAGATATATTTCCCAAATCCCTACCACTTTTTCCTGCCGTGCAGGGCAATATATTCTGAAAATCAATTCACCTGGAAGCAATTCAAATAATGTAAATATACATGTCTGAGGAATGCAGAGAATGTTTCTTTCCATAATTAAAATGGTGTGTAAGAATTGTGTGTGTGTGCGTGTGTGTGTGCATATATAGAAAAATATGGAAGTAATGATATGAACCAAATTTCAAGTAAAGAGGCTTTTTGCTTACTGTCAAAGAAGAAAAAAATATTCTGGTACTCCTTCCTCAGCTAATCTTGACCTCACAACTACCATAGAAAAAAATTGGTCATTAGATAATTATGTGGCTGCTTATCTTCTTTTACTTCGTATTCTGGAGGAAAAGGCTGTTATTTTCACTGGGAATGGTTGCTGCTATTACTCATTTTTTAGATGACATCCAACTGGTAATGGGAGATGGGAGGCTATTTGAAGCTTCTCGTCATGCAGAGATAAAAGGGCTGCAGAATATCCTGCTAGGGCTTTTGATAGCATTAATTAGCAGCAGAGTTAAGGTTGGTATATATCTGTGACTTTCTTAAGTCAAAGTTAGTTTTTTTTTTTTATCTTCAGTGTCAAATAAAAAGAAAAAAGAATATCACAATGCCTTAAGTTTTATGAATAAGGAAAAATATATTATTTTTGTAATTAAAACTAAATATGTGCATGTGCAGTCAGTTTTGACTTAGGAAAGGACATGCCCTTTTTCTAGGTTTTGTCCCTTTCTAGCTCTCTGCAAATAATCACCATTTGGCATTTCTTAAAAAGTGTGCATAATAGGATTTTAAAAGGCTTATGTAGGTTAGAAAGAAATTTTCTCATTTGTGGTTAACTTCAAATAAGTTTTTGAATCCTCAAAATGAAATTAAACAGTTACTTATTTATATATTTCTCCACACAGCCCATCCTTCCGGCATCTGTGTATTTTACATAAATAAAAACCCACAATTCTATTTAATTGTGCCACCAACAGACTGTCATCAGAGACCTCTACTATTTAAGTTCTCATTTCTGAAAATGCACTCCAAACAGTATTCATTTCTCAACAGTAAATGGAATTGGACAGCTTTATAGAGTATGGTCCCATGCAGAAAATACAGGTCTTGGTCACGAAGTTGATTTGATAGACCTTAGTCTACTTCCTATTGAACATAAATACAAAAAAAAAAAAATCCCCACATTATTAGTCTTAACATATAAGCAGCCAGAGAAAATAGGATAAGGATCTGCATGGGATAAATTGATATGTATTCATTCAACAAACATTTCTTGAGCACTTACTATATGTCAAGCACTATTCTAAGCATCAGGAACATGGCAGTAGGTAATTCAAAGACCTATCTCTTCATAGTTTCCAATTTAGTGAAGAGGTGGAGTAATAATCATAAAAAAGGGAATGGGAAGGATGTCTGGAGAGAGAGTGAGAGCAAGGGCTATACAATTTACAATAGGGTAGCCAGGGACACCTCATTAAGAATTATACTGAACAGGTGAATGAGCCTTCCTTTGCTGAAGACACAGCTTACTTCCTATAGTAGGGCATTTCCATTATCCATGCAGGCAGCCTTTGGTCTAGTTCTGTTGGAGAGGATCTCCCAAAGAGCCTGTAATCATTCACCCTAAAATCTGCATGATGAAAACTAACATGCACAGCCTGGATTGGTTGTTTATGAATGGCTAGTCCTTCATTAACTGTTCAGCCTTGGAGTAGTTATGGAAGCTCTTATTCTCAGTTGTCTTACCTTTACAATGGGATTGATAATACTTTTTGAGAATTGGGAGTATATGTATATGCCAAGAATTTGGTGAGCACTAAATAATATGAGTAGTGATTTGGCTTAGTAATCTATACTAATAAAAGAGTAATATGCTAATTAGATTAGGAGACCTTCCGGACAAAGCCATGGTGGTGGGGCCAAGGCAGAGGCGGTTAGGGGCAATCAGGCCAGGAGGGAAGGGCAGTTGGGGGCAGTTGGGGGAGAGCAGGCTGGCGGGGGGGGGGGGTAGTTGGGGGCAAGCAGGCCGGCAGGCAGAGTGGTTGGGGTGATCAAGCAGGCAGGCAGGTGAGCGTTTAGGAGCCAGCAGTCCTGGATTGCAAGAGGGATGTCCGACTGCCGGTTTAGGCCCAATCCCACAGGGTTTGGGCCTAAACCGGCAGTCGGACATCCCCCGAGGGGTCCCAGATTGGAGAGGGTTCATGCACGATTTTTGTGCACTGGGCCACTAGTTATTTAAAATACCTGAAAGGTAAAATGTTCCAATGAGAATTGTATATTTTTAAGGAGACTAGCATCTGCTCGTTAGAAAACTATGACTATAAGCTTGAAGAAAGAAAAATATTATAATTGAGATACAGTCAGTTCTAGGGCTGAAAGTTCCCCTATGCAAAATAATAATTTTCAACCTCCTCCTTGAAAGTTAACATTGCCAGTGAACAATCTATTCAAAAGTATACATATATGCAATATCTTGGCATTAAGGCACTAATTAGAAATAGTCGTGGATTAGTAATGGGGTTGTAGCTGATGTCAGGCTATGTGAGAAATCTTGGAAAGAACAGTGTAGTCAGATAGAAAGAGACATTCATGCAAGGAGAAACCCAGATTCTTTCCACAGAGAAGCCAGAAAATTGAAAGATGAGAAAGTGTTCAAGTACTAAAAAAAAGTTGAATGGATCCAGCATTAGGTGGCTTGTTTTCACAGATATTCCTAACTGCATCCGCTCTTGTGGCCTTCTAACTCCCACTCACTGTGATCATACTCTTCCATTCTCTGCACTATTCTGTGTCCTAGAAGACCAGTCCATACCCAGGTACTCTTCCCATCTGGCTACCAGCTGAGTTTGGCCAATTGAAAGAAGTGATTAGAGGGCAGAGAGAGAGAGAAAGGTGGAGTATAGTAATTTTCACTCTTTCCCCATGTTTTGCTCATGTTCTTTGGAGATAGGTGCATTCCTCTGTGGCTAGGACTACCATCAGCAGATCCAGCTTTCACCAATCTTTGAGAATCCAGGTCTTTCACCCTCAGGCCTGGGGGTGATAACTGCATTATTGCTCTTGCTAGGTGCCCCAACATGTAACATTAAGTAACTCTAACCAAACCTCTGTACGTGCTTTGTATAGTAAATTTATTTTCTGTGAAGTATTTTTGAGTACGCTATCTTATTCCTGCTCTGACCCTTGCCTGTTATATTCACTTTGATCAGAATTGGTTCTAGATCAGAATAACTGATAAGCATTCTTAATCATGCTGATACAGTTTTATGGATATACAGATGTATCTGTCATAAGAACTACTAGAACCTAAGCTAATCATGGCAAATGACAGCTTAACTTAACTTGCCTTTGGATTATCTGTACTAGCCTCTGGGTATCACACATTACAAGTACGCTGACAAATAAAAATGAGAATGAGGTGCCTGGTCCAAAACTGAAAAGGTACTGAAGAGGACTAGTCATGATGTAAGGCAAACTGGATTAGCGATCTGTAGAGTTGATTCTTTCCTGTTCTAGAGTCTTGGTTTCTCATCTAGGCTTCTGAGAACCAGGAAAGGATAAGAAGTAAAGAGAGCCATATTTAGAGTCTGAAAAGTTTGTTAGTTGCCAAGGCTGGGCTTGAAGACTTTTTCCTGCAGAGGCTTTTAGCGTCTGGGATGAAGGCAGTCAGGAGCAGTCTACCTAAAAACCCATTAACTACAAATTTACATACATTTTTGGTATTTTAATGTCTATCACAATTTTAATAGAATATAGCATCTTATTTCAAAATTAGTAATTGTTTATTTTATATTTAATTTGACAATGGATGGCTTGAACCAGATTAGTTTCTCTTGCTTCTCTATCCGAAATTAGAAAATGATTTGAAATGAAAGGCCTTTAAAAAAGGCAGTAAGTATTTGACGTGTCTGTCAGATAGTTCAGGCTATTTGAATAGAACCTTGAAGTTCTTGTTCTTTCCCACTAAAGACCACTCAGCATTTGTCAGATACTAAATGTTGACTGTGTCACATTCAGAAGCTAGTGGTTAGAAACTTTTAACTTGGGTGGTAACTGTTTTTTAGTCAATCTCTCAATGTACTCAGTGCTGGGAGACCTTTATGTTCCAGTTGAGGAAATTTAATGATATTCATAAATATGTCCAGTAACAAGTGACTGACTGTTTCTTCCAATGAGTGTATTAAAAAGCCAATCTCTTGGCAATGAAGTAATAGTTCAGTTATTTTTAGAAAACCTGACAGTCTTGCGCTAAAAACCACAATAGTTATTAGGTTCTGTTACTGGGAATCTTTTTTTTTTTTAATTTAAATTCTTTATTGTTGAAAATATTATATATGTCTCCTTTTCCCCCCATTGAATTCCCCCCCCTGCCCGCTCCACCCCCAGCACAGGCCCTTTCTGGGGCTGACCAGCAGCCCCTGAACGACGGATGAACAGATTACTCCAACACAGTTCCACTGTGAAAGAGAGGGCTAAGGGTCTTGCCTGGCTCAAGGGCACAAGCAGCCTCGGGGTTCCCTGCCTCATTAGCCTTTTATTGCAGTTTTTATCCTTTGATACAATCCGTAGGTTGAGTAATCTTGGGAGGACACATGTGTTTACATTGTCCTCTAGGCAGGGGCATCCAGGGATTAAGCATAAGGATTCCAGTAAACACCCGGGGGTCTGCCTATGCACAGACTTGTTTAGAAAGGTCAAAGGAATAATCAGGGTCACCACCTTCGACACTCCCCTAAGTCTCCCCTAAGTCGGAATTTTGATAAACAGGGCAGGCAGCCTTCCATGCACCTTTTATCAGAATGTCCTCTTTGCAACTTTCCAACAAAGTCTCTTGTGCTCCCCAACAGGCCCTCATTCCCCCTACTGTCTGTGTCTATTGGTCATGCTTGTATGCATGCATACAAGTCCTTTGGTTGATCTCCTACCATCCACTCCCAACCTCCCCTGCCCCCTGCCTTCCCTCTGAGGTTTGATGGTCTGATTGATGCTTCTATGACTCTGGATCTACTTTTGTTCATCAGTTTACGTTGTTCTTTATATTCCACAAATGAGTGAGATCATGTGATATTTATCTTTCTCCAACTGGCTAATTTCGCTTAGCATAATGCTCTCCAGGTCCATCCATGCTGTTGAGATGTTCCTTCTTTTTTACAGCAGCATAGTATTCCATCATGTAGATGTACCACTGTTTTTTAATCCACTCATCTGCTAATGGGCACTTAGGCTGTTTCCAAATCTTAGTTGTTGTAAATTGTGCTGCTATGAACATGGGGTGCATATATTCTTTCTGATTGGTGTTTCTGACTTTTTGAGATATATTTCTAAAAGTAGGATTACTGGATCAAGTGGGAGTTCCATTTTTATTTTTTTTAAGAAACTCCATAGTGTTTTTCTTGTCTTCTAACTCACTGATTCAGTCCTCAGCTTCTTCTAGTCCACTGTTGAAATCTTCCATTGTGTTCTTTATTTCAACTATGTTATTCTTCATTTCCTCTTGATTCTGATACGTGTTGGTGATATTCTTATCCAGCAGTTTGAGCATCCTTATAACCGTTAATCTGAATTCTTTCTCTCTGACAAATTGATTGCCTCCACTTCATTTATTACCATTTCTGGTGATTACTCCTTTTCTTTCATTTAGGGGTTGTTTTTTGTCTCCCCATTTTTGCTATTCCTTTGTGATTGTTTCTACGTATTAGATAAAACTGGTATGGCACCCATCCTTTTTGAATATGTCTTATGTCTTAGATGTTTTGTGGGACCCAGTGGTGTGGTCTTTCAGATCTTCTAGGTTGGGTATTCTAGGAGTGCTCCCTACTTGAGATATTTGTATTCTCTTGATGCAGTTGGGTCTTGAATGTTACTGTTCCATTTGTGGATGTAGCCTCCTCTCAGGGTGTCTGGTTATGTGGCTTGCTCTCTACCACATCATGACAATCTTTGTGGAGGTGCTGACTGAACAGCACAAAATACAACACGACAAAACAGGACACAAGGAACAAAACACGGGTGTACACAATACACTTATAACCCTAATAAAGGTGACCACCAGAGGAAAGAGAATTAGAAGAAAGATAAAAAATGACAGCAAGAAAAGAAAAATACAAACAAAAAAAGACATATGAGGAAAAAACACAGCAAAACAAACAAATAAACCAAAAAGTACAAACAAAAAACACACAGAAAAAGGTGGGGCAGAATCTGTAGAGGCAGAGTTTAAATACAGAAAATAAGGTTAAAAAATTGGATGAATAGGGGAAGGATCATGGTTTAGTATAGAGGAGGGAGAAAGGGAATGAGTGGATAAGAAAAAAAAAACTAAAAAAAAAATTAAATTAATTATTTATTGATTTGAAAAGGAGAACAGAGGAAAGAGCAGATAGACCTAAATTTAGGAAGCAAAACTAATTTAAAAATTAGGAGAAGAAAATAGCAAGAGGGGAGAGGGAAAAAAAATTAATAGTGAAGAAAGAGAAAGGAGAAGGGGAAATAGAGTAGGGACCGGGAAGGGGAAATTAGATATATGAATAAGCCAGCAGAGACTACAATAATAATAACTCATCAATAAAGCAGATAAGGAAGATCAATTAAAAAAGGGGGGTTGGATAAAAAAAAAGAGAAAAACTAAAGCGGGAAAAGGAGAAGAAAAACAGTATATAAAAGGGAGAAGCGAGGAAGAAAACAGTGAAAAAAAGACAATGACAATGTAAAAATAATACTAAAAACATATTTTCAAAAATAAGAAAGTGATGTGTTGTTCACTTCGGTCACATTTTAATGCTCCATGGGGGTTAGTTAGTTTGGTGCTGACCACTGTCAGGCACTGTCTTTGGCTTTTAGCACCGCATTGAAGCTCCAAGCGATCCCCTCTGCTTGTGTCCGTCTCCACAGGCCTTTGCTGCAAGCAGGCGGGACCCATCAGCCTGCTTTGCCTGTCTGCCAGCTCTCAATCTTAGTCATTCAAGCATCTCTTTCTGACAGGGCTTTAGGTGGGGGTGGTACTGTTTCACTTTCTGGGAATCAGATGGATGTTTTTTTCCCTGACCAGAGCTATTCCCCCAAAATATGACGCTGGCCTTAGTTGGTCAGAGATCCTTGTATGGGGATCAGTGAGGTTGGCTGGCAACCTGGAGTTTTTATCAGTCTGGTTCCCAGAATAATGGGCAGACAGGCCCCTCTTCCAACTCAGTCACTGAGGGCTCTTTGGGGCTATTCAGAGCCTTTGTTTCCTTTGTGTTGCTCAGAATGCCAGAATGCGGGCGAGTGTGTGGCAGGTTGTATTACTTGCCTTGAGGCTACTGGGAGGGGCTAGCTCTTCAGGAGAGAATGGCCACTTAGGTTTCGAAGGTTATGAATATCCCAATAGTCCTGCCCTGCTTCCCTCCCCAGCCTTTCCTCAGACACCTCAAGTCTGTACCTCTCCCGGTGCCACAGCCTCTGGTTAGTGTTTGCAATTGAAAAGTCCTATGTTATGGGTTTAGTGAATAAAAGCAAAGACAAAACAAGCAAAACAAACATGAAACTGGGGGTTTCTCTGCCCCCAGCATGCACTGGTCAGGCTGCTTTTCAGGCTACCTTTTGAGGTGCAGCTTTTCGCGGTTGTGGTCTTAGGTCTAGACTCCCCAGCTGTCAGCAGCCCTGTGGCTTTTCCTTTTCACAGTTGAGTGTTGCACCTGTTGCCAAGGGATGTAGCTTTGGTGCAATGCAGCTTTCTCCTCACCATCTCTGCCAGGTGTCCCTCTCCAGCTCAGATCCCAGTTCCTACTGTTCTCCAGGCTTCCTCTGCTCTTCTTTTTTGTAAATTGTCGCCTCAGCTGTGTCTAATTTGTTAATTCTGAGTGGATGTTCTCCAATTTAGTTGCTTTTCCAGTGTGGCCCTAAGAGGAGGTGCAGGACACATCTGCCTACTTGGCTGCCATTTTCTTAACTCCACTCAGAATCTTTAATATCCCTCTGGTATTATCATTCACTTGAAGAAATTATTTTTTAAATAAATCTTTTCTTTCCTCTTATCAGATACATATGTGAGTACCTGTCTGAGATAGTTAATATGCTGTAGCATGGGCACGTACATCATGCTTTAAAAGCATATCTTCAGAGGCAAAATTTGATTGTATTTACAATTTTAGTTACTTCATCATTGAATCAAGATTAGGAGACATATTCTTGACTTCCAACTTTCTTTAATTAGTATGTGGATTGTCATCTTTGTGCAACCTCTTTTGTTCATGTGACATGCCTTTCCTTGATCAGATAGTTGAAACTATGTCTATTATGAACCAAATGCTGTTTCTAGTTTATACTGTTTCTTAAAATAATTAGTTAAATGAAAATCAAATTGTTTTGTCCAACTGCAATTTAATAATGTCTGTTAGCACATAGACAGTAATTAAACCTCTATATTAAATGCCACTTATACAGTATCCAAGTGTGTCTGCATATTAAAAAATACTACCAGTCAATCATTGTGCTGTCACTCTGAGATGGTTTTCATGAAACATGCAGGTTTTATAACTTCTTACCAATACTGTGACTTGTATCAAGTGTGTACCTTTGAATGAAGCTTTTTCACATTGAAAGCATTATTTTACCCCATCCCGGACATGTTATTTGGAGTATAAGAAAGGTCATTGTACTTTTAAAATGACAAGAAATCTTTGATGAATTTATACCACTTATTGTGAAAGCTTCATAATAAACAATACTCTGAGGAGTTGGGGAAAATAGATTGAATCACCAATAAGATCTTATTTTCAAATACTTTTATTGATTCCTTTTATACATTTGTGAATAGTATTTGAGATACTAGTTTATTTTTATAATAGTGTGATACAATCCAATAATATAGCAAAAATAAAACAAATTTGGAAAAGAAAAAGAATAGCACTGATATTTTAACAATTAGTTAAGACAATTAGTCAAGATAAACTGACCAGGTCAGTCTTTGCAGCTTATGCTAAACCTTCAAAAAATGTAACATCAGAAAATATCTGTGAAAATCTACATTAATTTACATTTCCTTCACCATATATTTGACTGCTTTTACCCTCTTTGTATCTCCACCCAATCACCTTTCCCCATTGGTAACCACCCTCTGTTGTCTATAACTATGAGTTTTTGTTTGTTTATTTGTTTTGTTTGTGCATTTGTTTCTTTTTGTTTTATATCCAACATATGAGTGAAATCAAACAGAAGGAGAAAAACCCTTGGATGGTGAGCACAAAATAGAGTATAAAGATGTTGTATTAGAATGTTGTACACCTGAAATTTACATAATATTATTAACTAATGTTACCCCAATACGTTTAATTTAAATATCAAATTCGTGCAAGGGGCTCAGCCCTTGCAGCTGCAGAGGCTGCCAACGGCTTCATCTCAAAGGTTGTCTGGATGGTCGTTCTGCTGTTGGGCTGTCCTTGCATGAATTTCATGCATTGGGCCTCTAGTTAATTATAATTTAAAATATTAATTTCAATATGTACCAAATGACTAGTGATTTATTCAGAAGCCAAGTTTTGTTTTGGTTCAAGGAAAGCAATGATCACCGTCTCAGATCACATGAGAACCATTACAGACTTTGAGAAAAGGATCAACATAGTCATAAAAAAGAAAAGGTCTGTGTATCTAAGCCACTGTATATAAGATTAAACATGTAATATGGAAAGTTTCTAAATTTATGGTATGCCCCTCCTGGGGCTTTAGTGTTGTTGTGGAATTGAGACTATCAATGATACAGACAGAGATGATCCATGCAATGATCAGATTTCTCATTTAATCTCTCATTAGCTAAGAAATGTCAGATAGTCTACAGAGAAGAAAAAATATGGTATTCCTACTCCCTGTGTGTTTATAAATATCTACTGATACTTTAAGTTGAGCATTGAAAATAATTCACTAAATGATAGCTGTAATGAAGTGTGAAATAACTTATTGTCTCTGTTGTTGATAAAGATTATTGTGCTGGGCAAAAAACACATTTATCATGTAGCCTTTACAGTACAGGGAACTAAAAAACAAACAAGAAACTAAACATGTGAGATTAATTTGCTGTTTAAATCCACATGGTGGCTATGACTCAGATACCTGACACCAGGGTCAGAGGGTGCCTTTGAGGCCGTTCAATTTCCCAGACAGAAGTTGAGGGACTCAGACTATCAACGTTGACTTTCAGCTGCTTCCTAGGAGCTGAGGAAGAAACTTAAAGTGCAAAGGGTTTTTTTTAGGACATGTGTCCCAAATGTGACCCCCAGGATGTTTTATTTTGCCAGACTCATATCCAGCTCATCAAAAGTGTTTCAGTGTTTAAGGTCATGATCAAAACTAAATTATTTTAAGGTAAAAAATTATCACACTGTCTTGTAGCTATTTCAAATGACATGAGTATATCCCCTACCAATACTTCTTCTCACCATAAACTCATTCATACTCTAAAGGATAAAGTTTTTGCATCATAGAAAAAATATCCTGACATTTCACAAAAGGAAGCAAGAATTCTCATGATCAATATCACTCTTAAAATTGTTTATTATTTTTGAGTTTCTCTTCACAGTAATTTTTAGCACATGCTAAATTTATGTGATGATATTTTATGAGTATGAGGATAGTGCAGCATTTAAAACAACAGTTATGTTGCCCATATTTATTTTAACTGAAATTGATTTAGAACTATGTTCCATGATGGATTTTTGACCACTTAGTACATGCTGAGTCTTTTGTTAAAATTAAGTTATTACTATGAATAACAGGTAAGTTGCACATTTATTTATATATATCTTTATTAATTTTGGAGAGGAAGGGAGAAGGGAGAGAGAGATAGAAACACCAATGATGAGACAAAATCATTGATTGGCTGCCTCCTGCATGTCCCCTACCCAGGCATGTGCCCCCCGACCGGAATTGAACCTGGGACCCTTCAGTCTGCAGGTTGATGCTCTATCTACTGAGCCAAACCAGCTAGGGTGCACATTATTTTATATTATGAATAATGAGATAGGAAGATTTGTGATGCATTATAATTCTTTTTAGGGAGAGCACTGTCTTTGAAAAAATGCTTTAACATTTTAAATTTAATTAAATATTTGATTAAAATATTTTAATTTAATATAATATTAAATGTTTAAAGTACATATTTTAATATTTAAAATACCTGGTGTAGCATAGGAGTACTTCCCTTCTCCCTCACTAGAGCCTAGGAGTTGTCTCATGCTTAGATGCCAGAACATGATCTAAACTATTCTATAAAACAGAAGGGGATACTGAGTAGTTCCTGTGAGAAATCCAGAATAGAAAAGTAAGAAACCAGGAAGGTGGGTATGACATGGGAAAAACAGACAACAGAGTTTCTCAGTCTCAGAACTATTGACATTTTGTGTTGGATATTTCTTTTTTTTTTTTTTTCAGTGTTGGCATTTAAGAGCACCTCAAAAAACCTGCAGCTTTCTGAAATCTGACTTGAGAAGCAACTAAGAGATAAGCTCGGGAATCTGGCAAATGGATCTCAAAATATTAATTGTTTGCTGATAAAAGCTAGGTTCAATCATATACACGAGGTGTGAAATTACTGCATCATAGGGTAGACTTATTTTCAAACTTGCAAAATTTACCAAAAAGTTTTTCAAAGTGTTTGTATAATTTTACATTCACATCAGTAATGAATGAGGGTTACAATTGTTCCATGTCCTCACTAGGTTGCCATTTACTTTAATCTCTTAAAATTTAGCTATTGTGGTGCTGTAGTGGTACCTCATTGTGTGGGTCCTTCCCTGATCATTAATAGTGCTGAGATCCTGTTTGTATGATTATAAGCTATTTGGATATCCCCTTTATAAAGAGCCTATTCAAGACGATTGGTGTCTCTCTCTTTTTGTTTTTTATTGATTTAAGGCATATCTTATGTACTCTGTATATGAATCCTTTCTCAGTATATGTGCTACAATATATTCTCTCCACTGGTGCCTTGCTTATGCATGTTTAATATTTTAAATTTACATATATAAAGCTGTTATTTTATTGAAATACAATTTATAGATTTTTTTTCTTACTTGGTTAGTAATATAGAAATCTTTAAGAAGTCTTTGCTAATCCACAATCATCAGTGAATTCTATTATGTATGCTTCTAGAACAAAGATCAGCCAACTATGACCCAAATCCAACTCATAACCTGTTTGTGTATTACCTACCAATGGCTTTTATACTTTTGAAGAGTTAAAAAAATCAAAAGAAAAATATTTTAATGACATAAAAGTTATATAAAATTTAAAGTTCAGTATTCATAAATAAAGTTTTGTTGAAACATAGTGAGACTTATCTGTTTACATATTGCCTTTGGCTATTTCAGTGCTAATAACATCAAGAATTGAGTGATTGTAAAAAATACTTTATGACCCCCAAAGCCTAAAATACCTGGATCTTTATTTAAAACGTTTTCCAACACCTGTTCTAGAAAGTTGATTTCTTTAGTGTTCACATTTAGGAGTAAGAACTTTCTTGAATAAATTTTGTTGAGATAGGAGCCAAGGCTTACTTTTATCCATTTGGATATCTCTCTCCATTGTCATTAATTAAAACACCTATTTTCCCTTGTTGAATTTCATTAGCACCTTCATCATAAATCAAGTGGCACACATGTATTCTATAATACATATGTTGACATATATACATATGCTGTCAAGAATATAATACAACTAGAGGCCCAGTGCATGAAATTCATGCACTTGGGGGGTGGGGGGTCCCCCAGCCCGGCTCGTGCCCTGTCACAGTCTGGGAGCCCGCAGGGGATGTCCGAAGGATGGCTTAGCCCTGCTCCCCACAGCAGCCAGACATCTTTAACTCTGCCATGGAGGCAGGAGAGGCTCCCACCACCACTGCTATGCTCGCCTGCCATAAGCTGGGCTTCTGGCTGAGCGATGCTCCCCTGTGGGAGCACACTGACCACCAGGGGGCAACTCCTGCATTGAGCATCTGCCCTATGGTGGTCAGGGCACTTCATAGCGACCAATCATTCACTGTTCAGTTGATTTGCATATTAGCCTTTTATTATATAGGATATATTGATTATATATTATAATATATTATATGTGTATTACAGAATATACTAGAGGCCCAGTGCATGAAATTCGTGCACGGTGGCGGAGGGGTCAGGGGGGAGTTCCTCAGCCCAGCCTGTACCTTCTCCAATCCAGGACCCCTCAGGGGATGTCTGACTGCTGGTTTAGACCTAATTAACTGCTCACCTGCCTGCCTGCCTGATCACCCCTAACCACCTCTGCCTGCCAGCCTGATTGCCCCCTAACTGCTCCCCCCTGCAGGCCTGATTGACCCTAAGTGCCGCTGCCTCAGCCCCTGCCACCATGGCTTTGTCTAGAAGGACATCTGGAAGATGTCCGGTCTAATTATCATATTACCCTTTTATTAGTATAGATATTATATATCACACATAAGTGATATTATATAATTCTGTACTGTATTTTGTTGTGTACTGCCTATTTAAAGACCTTAGCATTGCCAGTATATAGGTATAATTGATTTCTGTGTTTTGATAGTGTATACTGACTTTGCTAAATTCACTTGCTGTTTCTAGTTGTTTGTTTGTATATGAATGCATATTATTACGCTGCCTAGGAACATAACATAATATTTTAAAAATTGATGATAACTGTCCCACCTTTGAGAAAAAGCTTCAATATTCACCATTAAATATGAATTTGTTGAAAATGTCTTATAGATCCTTTATCAAGTTGATAAAGCTCCCTTCTATTCCTGGCTCATACAAAGCTTTTGACTATGAATGAGTCTTAAATTTCATCAAATGTTCATTCTATATATATTGAGATGATAATATTTTCCCCTTTACTCTATTAATATATTCAATTATATTGATAGATATTTTTATCTTAATTTACCCCTATATGCCTAGAATAAACTCTGTTAGGTTATGATGCATTAACTTTTTTATATATCTCTGGATTTGATTTGATAATGCTTTGTATAGGATTTTTAAGTTTATATTAATGAGGGATAGATTTAATCCAAATCATATTAGTAAATTTCATTAAATGACAATGGGCTAAACATTGCAATTAAAAGGCAGTACACTTGAAACCTATATAATCTTATTAAACCAATGTGACCCCCCAAAATTTAATTGACATAAATAAATATTACAATTTTAAAAATAAATAAAAGGCAGAATTAGCTGATTGGCTAAAAATATGTTTCTATTTTCAAAAGACAAGCATTCTTGGATACACTCACATAATAGTTTGTTCCTCCCACTTCAAGAAACAAAGAATTTTATGGTGAAATCTCTTATCACCTAAACAAGTATAAGTTAATTTAATTTATCTCAAAAATTTATCCCAAGTTCTCTATTTAATTTAACAATATATATTATTAAACTACATTTATGCTCTATGGATAGAAACAACTCTTGTTGGATTTCAGGGTTTTCCAAATCCTGTTTATGCCAGCTGATTCTATTCCAGCTTATGTTCTGCTTCCCTCCTGTAAAACCTCTAAGTTTCTTCTCCATGAGGCTTGGACATCTAGTTTTTCTGTGGCCTTCATGACTCCTACACTACAAATCCTTTTACGTCAGTGCATTGCCTATGCTAGTCTAAATATTTGCTCATGACTAAACCATGTTCCTCCTGAAGGTAAAGGCTAGCTCCAATTCCTTTTTCATTATGAAAATATTCCTATTAAACTCAATAATTACTGAGTGTCATAAATTATCTTTTAATTGATTATCGGAAATAGCAAATAGTGGACATATTTTTTTTATTTAATACTGTATTAGCATTGTTTTATGTCTATTTGAACTGTTTTTGCTCAGCAAAATTATCAGGGAATTAGGAAAAGTTGTAGTACCATAGCTCTCATATTATGAAATAATGCATTAGCTTTAGTAGTGAATAAAAATAAAACAAAGTAGCTAAAAATTCAAAACAGAACAAGTTGAGTAGAAGAAACTAGTCTACATATTAACAGTTGCTACTTCATTCATTCATTCATTCATTCATTCATTCATTCATTCATTTACTTATTTATTTATTTTTATCCTCACCTGGGGATATTTTTCCTATTGTTTTTCAAAGACAGTGTTGTAAAGAGGGAGGAAGAGAGAGAAACATCAATATGATGTTTGCCTTCCCTACTCACCTCTACTGAGTGAATGCAATCAAGGTACATGCACTGGACTGGGAATTGAATCCATGACCCTTTGTTGCAAGGGCCATCACTCTAATCACCAAGGGACACTGCCAGGGCAATAGTCATTACTTTAAATGGTGGAACTAGATGATTGCTCTTTTCCCTTTGTGCATTTCCCATGATTTTCTTTTTAAAAATATTTTTTTAAAATTTATTTGAGAGTAAAGAGAGAGAGAGAGAGAGAGAGAGAGAGAGAGAGAGAGAGAGAGAGAAATTTGTTGTTCCACTTATTTATGCATTCATTGGTTGATTCTTGAATGTGCCCTGACTAGGGATTGAACTCACAACCTTGGCATATTTGGATGATGCTCTAATCAACTGAGCTACCCGGCCAGGGCTTCCATGGTTTTCATAACAGGCTTATATTATTTTAAAATTTTTCACCATAGGATGTTAACTATTTTTTAAATTTTGTTTTATTGCTTAAAATATTACAAAGAGTAGTACATATGTCTCCTTTTTTTCCCCCCTTGACCTTCCCCTGGCCTCCCCTAACCCCTAGTGTCTTGTGTCCATTGGTTATGCTTATATGCATGCATACAAGTCCTTTGGTTGATCTCTTACCCACTGCCCCCCCCGCCCGCCTTCAACCCTCCCCAGTCTTCCTGCTGTAGTTTGACAGTCTGTTCAATGCTGCTCTGCCTCTCTATCTATTTTTGTTTTTCAGTTTATAATGGTCTTTATTATCCATAAATGAGTGAGATCATGTGGTATTTTTCTTTCATTGACTGGCTTATTTCACTTAGCATAATGCTCTCCAGTTCCATCCATGCTGTTACAAATGGTAAGAACTCCTTCTTTTTTACAGCAGCATAGTATTCCATTGTGTAGATGTACCACAGTTTTCTAATACATTCATCTGTTGATGGGCACATAGACTGTTTCCAAATCTTAGCTATGGTAAAATCTCAGACATATGCAGAAGCAATTTCTTCACCAATACAGCTCCCAGGGCATTGGAAACTAAAGAGAAAAATAAACAAATGGGACTACATTAAAATAAAAATCTTCTGCACAGCAAAAGAAACTATCAACACAAAACAACAAGAAAGCCCACTGCATGGGAGAACATATTTGCCAATATTTTCACCCATAAGGGTTTAATCTCCAACATTTACAGGGAACTCATACAACTTAACAAAAGGAAGATAAACAATTCAATCAAAAAATGGGCAAAGGATCTAAACAGACACTTTTCAAAAAGAGGACATTCACAAAGCCAAGAGACATATGAAAACATGCTCAAAGTCACTAATCATCCGAGAGATGCAAATCAAAACAACAATGAGGTACCATCTCACACCTGTCAGAATGGTTATCATCAACAAATCAACAAATGACAAGTGCTGGAGAGGATGCAGAGAAAAAGGAACCCACTTGCACTGCTGGTGGGAATGCAGACTGGTGCAGCCACTATGGAAGACAGTATGGAGTTTCCTCAAAAAGTTAGCAATGGAACTCCCATTTGACCCAGTGATCCCACTTCTAGGAATATATCCCAAGAAACCGGAAACACCAATCAGAAAGGATATATGCATCCCTATGTTCATAGCAGCACAATTTACCATAGCTAAGGATGTTAACTATTAACAAGCTGATAAAGTGTATGTATGTATTGGGTCTATGTAAGGTATAGATATGCACATTTTGGGTCTGCGAGTTTCTGTATGAGTGTGTGTGTGTGCATTTCCTAAATTTGCCATATGCTGGTTATGAGACCTTGAAAAAAATTTAACTTCTCGGTGCCTCAATTGTCTTATCTATAAAAATAGGCATAACAATGCCATACAGATTAAAAAATGCTCAAAAATTGTTTGAATAATTATTACCATTATTATTGTTATTTTTACATAGTATTGTTACTGGAAAGGGGACCTGGCCCTAAGCAGGTCTACTGGCCGGTATTCTGTGGGTTCTTGAGTTGGTAAAGGAAAGATTTCACAATTGGAGTCCAGGTGACTATGAGAGTACATTTACTAAAGCTGGGGACAGTGAAACAAGGGAGGGTTTAGGGTAGAAAAAGCAACAGGAGAGTGTAGAGGGGGCTGTTTTCACTCACTGAGAAGTCAGAGAAAAACAAACGTTGGAGGCAGATTCAAGGGGTTAGCATGGGACTAGCCGCTGCCCATTGCTCCCCTGGTTGCTAGTGTCATGGGGTCCCTTAGAATTTAGGATTCTCACCTGTGTGGGAAAGAGAGAAGAGAAATGGGTGGGTGTGCTCCCAGGACAGAGATCATGCCCTGAGTCCTTCATTTTGAAGGTTTTAAAAAAGCTGGGAATATAAGGGAGGTCTTAGGGGAGGATCTGAGGGATGTGGTTTCCACTGTTTGGTCAGCATTCATTTCCAGGTCAGGGCACATCCAGGTTGTGGGCTCGATCCCCAGTAGAGGGCATACAGGAGGCAGCTGATCAATGATTCTCTCTCATCATTGGTGTTTCTATATTTCTCTCTCCCTCTCCCTTCCTCTCTGAAATCAATAAAAATATTTTTTTAAAAAAATAATTATTAACACTCAGTAATAGAATTATAGAAAATTATTTTTCTATTTTATATAACTCCATTATTTCCACAGTAAAATCTATTATTTTCACAATGAGTAAAAAATATATTGTTTCAAAATGTGAGAAGTTTCTTTTTTTTTTCTGTGAGAAGTTTAGTTGTCTTTTCTTTGAAGTTAATATAGTATTTTGCTTGCCTAAAATGGTATAATACATCTAAGAGACACCATTTAAGAGCTGGATGCTAAAGCACAGGGGAAATACCATAGATGGAGATTTTTCTTTGCTTTCTATGGCTGCATTCTTAGGTGATAGATTTACCTTCTGGATGAACTATTTTAAGTTCTTGATTTATTAGGTCTTCAGGAACAACACACTCTTCTTGTGATACTTTCAAAAGCAAAAAGAGGCATGTCTTCCATATAACACATATTATATTGACCATATTCCAGTTTGTGTCCAAATTGCAGGGATATGGTAAGTAATCTCAGAATATGAAGACTCAGGAAGCTGTCACTCGAATGCTGGTACTAGTTTGACCCTGAAAGAATTATCGTCTGTGGGGTCATATCAGACAGAGTCCGAGAAGGGAGGTACATGCTGGGTCCATGCAAGAAAGAAGAGTGGATCTGAAGTGGAGTTCCTCAATTTGTGACCCAGAAGCTGCTGCTTGCACATACAAGGCCTGAAGGGAGTTCTACTAAATTACAAGGTAGCCTGTTTGGTCTCTCTGTCAACACCAAAGAGGCTATGGGGGTATTTAAACACTCAGGAGATCTTGGGAATGTTTCTGCATGCTCCAGATGGACTTGATAAGAACCAGGGGTAACTTGAGCCTTGGCATACCTTGAGAAGTGTGTAGACATGGCATTTCCCTAGTTCAAGAGAAAAACTCCACAATCTTAAAAAGCACATAATTTTGATGTGTGACAACTAATCTGAGGCTGTTGTGTTTCATAAATAGATTTTCAGAGAATGACTGCCTCAAGAGAGTCAATAATAACAATAAAAGCAATAATAGTAATGCCTGTGTGCATGCATTGGGAAACCTGTAATGCATTCATCTTGAGCTTCCTCCTGAATCTAATTCTACCATCAGCTGTTGCAGGGCCCCATAGAGTAACTTAGTTTAGTAATAATTTGCATAGAAATACTTCTCTTCCCCCAAAGGATGTTTATCAGTAAAAGTACTGAAAATGTTAGGCAAATGGCTAAGCATTAACACTGTCCACTGCTTTGAAACAGATGCATTCAGGCACATTATTGGGAAAGCCCAACCTACAGCTACCAGAAAGAAAGACTGAAGAGTTTCCTGGGAACAAAAAATCAACAAACATGGTCCAGTAAGATAGCCTGACTACCAGTGGGAGAGCTATTTCTGTGGATATTTGTTACTAAGCTGTTTGTCCCAACCCAGATTCTACTTAATGGAGTAGCCTGAGCCTCAAGCAATGTTTGAAAGGAAAGGGCTAGGATTTTTTTTTTCTAGAGCTGCTTATAAAATTACCATTATGGAAATGTGCAACACTGTGCTTTCTAAAAGGATTCTCTAACAACGCCAAAGAATTCAGTAATGCTTTGGCAATAAGCAGAATGGGTGGATCTTAGAAGCAGAGAGGCTTCTTATAGACCAGGAGAGAAACTGGGCAAAAGAGAGAGAGAATGGAGGGCAATATTACACAGGAACTGGTTGGACCTGTTTCATTGTATATCTAAAACATCTCTTGGGTCATATTTTAGAATATTGTAGTTCCTGAAATTGGGGTGTGTGTGTGTGTGTGTGTGTGTGTGTGTGTGTGTGTGTTTGTGTGTGTGTAGCACAAAATTTTAAGCAACTGTATGCTTAAAAAATAGAGTTCTTTTAGGTACCTCACAAAATTTAGCTTGTCACTGGAATTTTCATAGATTGACAACTTCATATTCTATCTATTTCAGAAAATTCCTTTCTAAACTTTAATTTTATTTATTTGACTTAAAAATGACAGACTATTCCAGTTATTCCATAAATCTTCATTTATGTGGAAGATTATTACAAACTATGTACATCATTTGAAACAAATTGCCTCCATGGAATTGTCAACATAAGAATGTCTAAACCTGAAGATAATTTTAATAAAAATTTATTAAAGCCAAAAAGAAGATATATCTGCAAGTACAGTGGGGCCTTGACTTACGAGTTTAATTCGTTCCGTGATGGAGCTCGTAACTCAAATTACTCGTATGTCAAATCAAAAAGTGAACGAGTGAGACACGTGCTGCTGGGCTGATGTTGTGGCGTTCACTGTGATGTTTGCTGTGCCAACTAGCTGTGGGGTATCTGAAGCTGGCTCGTAACCCGAATTTTAGCTCGCAACTCAAAGCAAAAATCGGCCAAGAGAAAGCTCGTATCTCGAAAAACTTGTTAGGACACTCGTAAGTCAAGGCCCCACTGTATAATCTCAACAGAGTGAGATAATTCCTTCTGAGAGTAACAGTTTGCAGTTTCTTTCATGCACTTGAGATTAAGGTGGAAATATAAGGAAGACTGCATGAAGGTGGGAGGAAGCAAGGCAGGGGTGGGATTGTAGAATAATTAAGATTATGCCCTCTCTTGGGGGTGGTCCAGTGGAGAGCAGATTATGGAGTAGTTAAGATTAGAGATTAACCAAAGAATTTATATGCATATGTGCATAACTCATGAACACAGAAAACAGTGTGATGAAGGCCTTGGGGGTTGTGAAGGCTCAAAGGGGTCAATGGGGAACAAAACAGGAGATCTGTAATACTTTCAACAATAAAGATAACTTTAAAAAAAAGATTATATGCTTTCTTAAGGGTGGTCGTGGTTTATTTCAAAGGTGTGTTAACCTACAAGCACAAAAACCATGGACAGGGCTTATTTAAGACCAAGATAAACCTTTTACTAAAGAAGTTATATGCCTGAGGCATGATACCCACATGACCTGTCCAGTTACAAACTTATTATCAGATCACTCTGTGGGGGTACTTTTCATAGAACTCCTTTTTTTTTTTTTTTTTTTTGTCCACAGAACTAAAACTGAGAATTACAATAAATCATCATTTATATCAAGGATAGCAATAATAAAAGGCCTACCTATTTTCTTTGATACAAAAGTTAAGACAAATAATATTTAAAATAGGCCAACCCCTAACTGGTTTGGCTCAGTGGATAGAGCATCGGCTTGTGGACTGAAAGGTCCCAGGTTCGATTCCAGTCAAGGGCATGTACCTTTGTTGCGGGCACATCCCCAGTAGGAGGTGTGCAGGAGGCAGCTGATCAATGTTTCTCTCTCATTGATGTTTCTAACTCTCTATCCCTCTCCCTTTCTCTCTGTAAAAAAATCAATAAAATATATTAAAAATAATAATAAAAATAAAATAGGCCTATATTATCTAAACTTTTATTTAATCAAGATGGCAAACTGACCCATTCATTGTAATTGAGGTACATCTTGAACTTTCTACTCAATTCAGTCAAAGTCATCCAGCTTCCTCAGAAGTTATAACGAACAGACAGAGACAAAAGCAAAAACATTGAATTCAAAAAGAGACTTGCTGCCTATCTGTCAGAGTCCTGCTGCCTAATTCTCTACAGCTGGTAGGCTCAAGGAGGTTATTTTTTCCAATAACAATTAGATTGCCAGACACCTTAACCTGCCCCCATCTTGTGATCTTTTAAGTGCAGTTCTACTCACCTATAATAGTTCTCGAAAAGCTACTCATTTTTAAACTATTCAATCATTTTCACTTAAAATTGATCAAAATCCCGACAAAGGTCCAACATGACACCCTGGGTGATGGTATCTCCAGCCACAACACTTCATGTGAGTGAATGGTTGGCAATGCATTGGTCTAGAGATAGAAAAATAAGATCGATATTCTTTTTTTTTTTTTCTTGTTAATTCTCACCTGAGGATTTTTTCCATTGATTTTTGAGAGATTGGAAAGGAGGAGGAAAGATAGAGAGAGAAAAACATCGATGTGAAAGAGGTATATCGTTTGGTTGCCTCCCACACATGCCCTGACCAGGGCTAGGATCAAGTCTGCAACCGAGGTACATGTCCTTGACTGGATCCTTCAGTCCACAGGTCCACGCTCTATGCATTGAGTCAAACCTGCTAGGACAGATCAGGTATTCTTTTTTTTTTTTTTTAAATATATTTTATTGATTTTTTACAGAGAGGAAGGGAGAGGAATAGAGAGTTAGAAACATCGATCAGCTGCCTCCTGCACACTTCCTACTGGGGATTTGCCCGCAACCAAGGTACATGCCCTTGACCAGAATGGAACCTGGGACCCTTGAGTCCGTAGGCCAACGCTCTACCCACTGAGCCAAACCGGTTAGGGCAGATCAGGTATCCTTAAGTACCTCTGAAATATTTCAACCTGAACTGCCATTATATATTCCATTTTGCATATCACTCTTACAAAGAGTTTAATACATATTGTTTTTCTCTCTACTGAGAGATTTTTCTCCAGATCGTACTTCTCTGTGTGCTACAAAGTCTTATGTTTTATTTTCTCATATTTTTCAGCTCCTGTAATAGCTCATGCAATGTCTCAACTATGCTGTTCATTCTGTATTTTCTGTAGTGTGATATGTTTTCAAAAAACATAGAGAGGTCATTCTTTCAAGGTGATGCAAACTTCATCTGTGAACACTGCTAATTCAACATCACTGAAAATATCAACTTTTAAAATCCTTTTTGTTCTTTATTTTAAATGAAATTCCAATTTTCTGAGAAACTCTATCCATCCTTAATTCAATGGCCTGAATTCTAGATTCTGGGCTATATTTTTTTTAGAAATCAGAAATTGATATGAATATATTTTATTTTGATTTATCTTCAACAGAAAACACCATGCCAAAGATGCATTTTGGGTAATACAGAAGAAAAAAAATATAATTGATCCTATAAGATGGTAATTTGTTGAGCTTTATGACCTTGGGAAAGCAGACTAGGCTTCATAAGAAATGTAAGAATAATTAAGAAATAAAACATTGTTTTACATTAATTTACTATTACCAGGTTTTATTCTCATTAGTTTGATTCTCCCCTAAATAAGGACAGGAGCTGGAAGCATAAATTGCCTCCAGAAAGAAAAAAAGTTATTCTGAGAACAGACATGGCAGTGGAACCCACTGTCTGTTCAGAGGATGAAAGGAGTTTTCTGGGCATTTCCTTATGAGCATAGCTGTTTGGGCTGGGGGTTAAGTGAAAGAAAGATGTTTGGGCACATGGGGTGTTCTCCAAGTCTCTGTTGATATCTATATGTCTTTAGAAGGTTTGAAATTCATGACATTGAAATTAAAAGAAAAACCTATTTCTGCATCTGTGAGTTTAGCATTAATAGCAATAAGTTATCTTTTATCCCTCTCATCTAAGTCACTCTGGAATTCTGATGATGGGAGAGCATTATGCTTTATTTTAATAAACCCAAACCTCTACTTTCAGAAACATGTATAGTTGGGATGTTTAATTATTTGGCTGATGTTTGATCTTGGGTAAAACACTTGAAACTATGCCTCAGTACTTATTTTCCTAGCTTTACCTATCAAAGTCAGTTGGTCTGAATTTGACTGAACCCAAGTTAATTCCTAATCCAATATTTATATGTATCCCTTATAAAAAATAATTGATTTAAAAAGTCACAGTAAGGATAGATTCCCTATCTCTGGAATAACTCATTTTCATTATCAGAAGATAATAATTGAGTCATTCCTGAGTGTAATTTGACATACAAATGTCATATACCAAAATAAAATCCAAAACGTGTTCTACTACCCTATCCAAATTCCATTGTATCTTTATATGTATATTTTAACTTTAGTATATAGCTAGCTAACTGTATAGCTGAGTTGTACATGAGAATATAGAATCTTCTACATGCTTAATTATTACTTCAAATTAATGGCATATTGTAATAATGTACTCTAAAGCAACAAACTGCAAAATTTTGCCAGTGTATTTTCAAATATTATTTCCTGGTTTAGTCCTTTGCAGGACAGATTTCCTGTGCCTGCCTAATTTGAACACATTCATTCATTTGTCATCAAACTGCAAATTTAATTGTGTTAACATATTTTATTTAATTTTCCCCAAAGGAAATATATTGAACTCTCCCAAAATAGCAGGGCTTTTTTGGGTAAAGAGGTTTCACAATAAATCATACGCACAGAGCTAACACTTTAATATCCTGAATATATGTAAGGAAAAACAACTGCCAAAGTAGCTTAAAGTGAAATGAAACATAACTTTCCCTCCATGCAAGAGTACTTGTACTTCTGTTTTCTTATTGTATCTGTTTAAAGAAAGGTACAAATATCCCCTTTATATTAAAGTATCACTTTTAATATTTATTAAAATGTCATGTAAGTGGGTTTTGTTCTTTCAATACAGGTTGGGAATAGATGTTTTTTATCTCAAGAAGGGTCACATGTTCAAAGCAAATATTTACCAGGAAAGCAAGAACAGCCTTAAAAACTCATGATTACATAAGGAGGAAAAGAAAGCAGTGAATACTAACCCAAAGGGGAAATACAATTCAATATATTTCTTTGACTGAAAACTGGAGTAATTAAATGACAAAGTTGGGACGAAGTTTTGCAATAGTTGTTTAACAGTCTCTAATGTTTTTATTTAAGAAACTCATTAAGTTCTGAATAGGGAAGCAGCCTTGTTCCATCAGGGAAGAACTATGAACAAATAGTCCAGTGATGTGAGTTATGAAAATAAAAGATGGACTATGTAAATAGAAAATTAGTATTTTACAATAAACTGTTATAAGAAATTTTTTTTTGCCCCAGAACTAGATTGAGGGGGAAAAGTCTCTAACTCAACCAGTAATTTTTACTCTTGAGCATAGAGCACATGTTTTGTTTGTATGGAAGAAGGTTAGTTCTAAAATGAAATAAATTTTATTAAAAGATTAGTCATGTGAGTTGACTCATAAAACATTCTTAATATTTTCTTCCTCAAGTATTACTACCAGCTCTTAGTTACTTTCCCTGAACTTTAGACATCAAATTTTCATAAACATTCAGGCTAAATTGTCAGCTGAGTAAAAAATAGAGATTATTAATATTTCAGGTAAGAGGTTGCTATATTTGAATTTTATGATATGACCTCTTTTCCACAATCATGTATTATTTAGATGGTATAATGTCAAGTTTTCATTGTATGTATTTTGACAGATTTTCTTCATTCAGGCAACTTTAATATGGCATCCAATAATCACACTATTCACTTCACCAGGCACAGTAGTAGTTGTAAGATATGGCTCTGTCCTCAAGAAGCTTACATGACAATAGAAAAATAGGAAAATACATGTTGTGAACAAAAACAAAACAAACACATTTCTATGGAAAGTAACCTCACAGGGTGACCTAATCATAAATTCATAACCAGGCAGGTTGCATAAGTAGTCATGTCCCAGGCATATATCTTCTTTAGTAAAAGGTTTACCTTTGCCTTAAGTAAGCCCTGTCCACTGTTTCTGTGCTTATAGATTAACACACCTTTGAAATAAACCATAACTAGCCCCAAAAGAAGGCATAATCTTAATTATCCTGTAATCCCACACCTGCCTTGCTTCTTCCCACCTTCATGTAGTCTTCCTTATATTCTTTCCTTTATCTCAAATGCATAAAAGAAACTGTAAACTTTTATTCTCAGAAGGATTTACCTCAGTTTATTGAGATCTTGCTTGCAAGTATATCTTCCTTTTGGCCCAAATAAATTTTTATTAAAATGTTTTTACAGGCTTGGATGGTCTTATGCCAACAATGCCATAAAACAAATTCACATTAAGCATCAGGAGGCTGCTTTGCATGGAAGATGTACTGCACTGGTTTTGTGATTGTAGTGCACTGGTTTTGTATTGACTTTAAGGTAAATGACCACAGTTGAATCCTGGATCTAACCCTATATAATAAAAGCCTAATATGCTAAGTGTCTGGTCGTCTGATCGGCCATTCAACCAATCAAAGCATAATATGCTAATGATATGCTAAGGCCGCTCAACTGCTCACTATGATGTGCACTAACCACCAAGGGACAGACAGTTGACTGGTCGACCAGTGCTATGACATGCACTGACCACCAGGGGGCAGATGCTCTGACTGGTAGGTTAGCCGGCTGATTGGAACTGAGCGAGACAGGCCAGACATGCCTTGGAGCCCTCCCGTGGTCCCTCACTGGCTGGCCAACCTCCCACAACCCTCCCTGACCCCAACTGTGCAACAGTGGTGTCCCTTGGCCTGGCCTGCACCCTCTTGCAATCTGGGACCCCTTGGGGGATGTCAGAGAGCCGGTTTTGGCCCGACAGCAGAACAACCAGTCTCTATGATGCCCACTGACCACCAGGGGGCAGACGCTTAACGCAGGAACTGTACCCTGTGGTCAGTGTGCTCCCACAGGGGGAGCACCGCTCAAGCAGAAGCCGGGCTCACCCGGCTGGCGAGCGCAGCGGCAGTGGTGGGAGTCTTTCCCACCTCTGTGGGGAGCGGGCCTAAGCCAGCAGTCTGAGGGCTCCCGCACTGCAAGAGGGTGCAGGCCAGCCTGAGGGACCCCCACTGAGTATATGAATTTCATGCACTGGGCCTTTAGTATTTAATAACTCTGTAGCTTTGGGCATAATATTTGACTTCTCCAGAACTCTACTGTCATCTGCAAAACTGAAATACTAACATCTAAATCATAGAGTTATACTTAGGATTGGAGATAATGTATATAATGTACCTGATACATGGTAGTAGTTAGGAGACAACCATCCATGATTACCTCATGCTTCTGCAGGATTCGAGGCCTCTGAGAAATGGCATTAACAACCAGTGTTTGTATATGGAGACACTCCAGGAAAGTAAAGCTACAGATGTCTGTCTCCCTATCTGGAGACACCCCAGGGTCATAAAGGTAAAATCTCTCCCATTCCTGTTCTCTGCTCCCTAACTCTCTTCTTTACCTTCCCTGGGAGAGATTTATTTACATTCTAGGGTAATAATCCTAGAGAGCTTTTCCCCCTCTTCCTCTGGGGACATTTCAGTGTAATGATAAGGACTCTCTCTTTTTTTGGAGGAGAGAATGGGCATGTCACCAGCAGTTTTGTGTAGCATCAGAGTTTTCTAATTTTGGAGTTCATTTCCTTTGATGAACAAGTAACATATGGCATTCAGCATATTACCCTGTGGGGATAGAAGCATTAAGGAATATATGCAAAGGTATTGTTCTTGCCACTGCCGTGTTATGAGTAGCAAACTGCCTTTGTCTGTGGCCCAGATACCTATAGTTGATAGATGATAGATAGATAGATAGATAGATAGATAGATAGATAGATAGATAGATAATAGTTAATCTGGCATGTTAAAATATTAGCTTGCAAATACTATAAAAGTTTAGACCATTTACAGTTTTTAACAGTACTTACTTAAAACTTGATCATTATTTTTATTAGCACCTTAATAATTTACTAGTAAAGGCACCATCATTATCAAAGTGTCAAAGATGAGGTAGTATTTGAGTGGAATCTTTATGGATGGATATGGATAGGTAGAATGAAACCATTTACAGATGGTGTGAAGAGCATTTCAAATATCAGAGGCAATGTAGACAAGACTGTGCAGGAGGTGAATCATTGCTGGGCTGATTCTAGAAATAGAAAATTATTAACTTTGATAAAGTTCAGGTTCACAGATAGACAGAAATATAACTAAAGAAAGAGCTTGATTTGAGAGCATGCACTGCCTTTTCAGGTAAGTAGCTTGAAAAACATCAGCAATGGAAACAAAATTGCATTTTAGCAAACAGCAACACATTCAAAGTTATAATTTGAAAAGATAGCTCCATTAGTGATATGTAATAGGGAGACCTGAACAATCATCCAAATACGAAGTAATGTGGTCTAACACCAGACATTGCAAAGGAAACAAGGCTGGAGAGGCCAGAGTAGAATAATGCTTGGGGTCTTGGTCTTAGGTCAGTATTTTTCTGGTCTTTGTTTCAGAGTTTGATCTATGCATGTTCTTTCAGAATGCATTATTTTAAAAATATTTTTTAAAAAATTTTTATTGACTTTAGAGAGGAAGGGAGAGGGAAGGAGAGATAGAAACATCAATGCTGAGAGAGAATCATTGATCAGCTGCCTCCCGAAACTCCCCCACTGAGGATGGAGTCCACAACCCAGGCATGTGCCTTGACTGGGAATTGAACCTAGGACCTCATGGTTCATAGGTCGATGCTCAACCACTGAGCCATTCTGGCTGGACCATATCATTTTCTTATCATTTCAGAGTGATCTAAGGCCACAACTCTTAGGTTAGCAGAGGGGAACCAAACTTTATAGGAAATACCTGTTAGAAATGTGTTCAGCTACCTGTGACCACAATCCTAATAGTATAACAATGTACTTAAACCATGTCTGCTTCCCACAGTCTCTACAGTATGGAACTCTCCTAATGACACAAGATGGCTGTTTGAAGTCCAACCTTCACGTTCTTTGCCAACCAGCAAAATGGAAGAAGGTCTGGAAGAGGCATACTTTTGGGATAGTTAATGAAGAAAGTCACTTACATCCCCTAAACCAAACACTGCCATGGGCTTACACAGAACACCAAAGGAGGAAGGAATATGTTATATTTTACCTGTCAGCAATGTACCCAGATAAAAATTGGTTCTGTTATTGTTATTATTTTTTTAGAGAAGTTCTGTTAAATTTTATTTGAGCCAAAGAGCATATACCTGGAAGCAACATCTCAACAGACCGAAAAAAAAAATGATTCCAGTTGTGTTATTAAATGCAAGGGAAAGATGGACATGATAGTCTACTATATGAAGTGGTATATGGACCTATACCCAGTTTTCCTGAGATACTTCAGGTTAAAGCAGATCCACGCTGTATCATTTGTCCCCATAAAGCGTGGACCTGCTCAGGCCAGATTTCTATATCATATGCCCTCTTGATTCAGAATTCACTGTCATGGATTGGTATTGCCTAGAGAGATCTGACCCACCATTTCAGCAAATGGAGTATTTCACCACCAAATAAAATATAACGAGAAAGCCTCCAGGTTGTTTCTATCTGCATTTAATAATTTAACAAGGTTTGTTTTCCAGAATCTCCTTTGGAAATGAGACACCTCACAAGATAAGGTAGACGGTGATGAATGTCCTAGAGAGTTATCAAGGGTATTCTAAAGACATTAACAATTACAAAGGACCTGGGGATGAGGAAGGTGAGTTAGGCCCTGGAAAATGGCAGATTTGGAATATGTAGAGATGGGAGGGAGGGGAAGAATATTTAAGGTGAGAATAAAGCCGGGGCAGCATGAAAGCACAGGTCAGGGGTGTAATGAGTAAGTTCTGAAATGTGATATATGAAGGGAAATGGGAAAGGCAGGTTAACTGGTACAGGATGAGATCACAGAAAGTTTTTAATTCTAAGCTCCAGGGTCTCTGATTTACTATTTTAAGCATTAGGTTATCATTTCCTGTCTCAGGTACTTCATCACTCTGTTCAGAGTTGATGTGGATGGAGCTGCTATCCATGTGTGGGCACATAAGGAAGAGAAACAGGGGAAGTTAAGTACTGAGATGATAGAACAATGTTGCAATGGGAATATTGTGCTGACATTCTGCCTCAATATTGTTCTCAGGGCAGAAGTTGCACACATCACCTCCCAGCAGCAGGCAGACCTTTCTGTCCTACAGAACCTCAGGTGAAGAGGGTAGAGGCCATCCCTAGGCTTTTTCCTCTTGGCCTTAAGCAGACTGTCCTTCCAGTCTGCTTCCAATCAATTTCCCATAATTAATATGACTGAAAAAACTGAAGCTCAACAAGTGTTTTGGCTGTTAAGATAGCTCTATGGCCATGGACGTTGTGAAACCCTCCATAAAATGTTTATTGGGCACATAATGAAATCTAATTATGTTTGAAGCAAAACATAACTGTGTACACAAGAGCACCATGAACCCTGCATATAAATTCAGACCTTAGCCAAACTCTGTAAAATCTATTAACTGTTCTTTGGCAAGCCTAGAGTATGATTAAAGGGGCTATTTTCACAAAAATAACTATAAATACAACTTTGAACATATAAGAACAGAGAAAAGCAGATGGAAATTGAGTCTACCTTGACATAAGATTGCATTTAAAAATTCATATAACCAGAATAGAATGCTAGGATGTATTTTAATTCTGGATTAAGCCAAACCACATCATTGGAAAATTTGATTTTCATTTGATTTTATGTTATTTGCCTTTGCGATGCTGGGAATGAATATCTCAGAGTCCACTGTGAAGAGAATTTAAAATCATATATGTATGTCATTTTCCTGTTCTCCTTTTCTGTCCCTCCCACAAAATCTTTTGGCTCCAGCAAAACTTGGAGACACAAGTAAAATTCCCTCAGCTCTCATACACTCCTGTTCATCTGACATCCTAATGTCCTTAGAAAGCATAGAGCTGTTTTATTCTCATACTGGACTCCATGTTCTATCAACAAATATTGGTAACTTCAGATATCCTATCATTATCTATCCCCACACTCAGTTTAGAAGTATCTGTTCAAGATGTCTTCTTAAGGCCTCTACTCTAAGCCTACATGTATTAAAGTAACATCATGTTGGAAGTTCCGCAGGCCTCAGACTCTAAAGACCCCAATGATCATATTCAAACGTCTAATCTCAGTTCTGCCTTCTCCAATTCAAGAGTTTCTGTTAGTTTTAACTCCTGATTTCTGGTTCTCTTAGTCTCAGTGGTTCAATCACACTGGCAGGTTAAGATATGTCCCTTCCCTCCCCCCTACAACAACTGAGGAATCATGGAAGAACAGACTCTATTTTTTATGCATATTCATATGTAAATATATATGCAATATGCATAATTATATGCAAGGTGGAAATAATATATAAATATAAATATATAAATGTGTAAAACATGTACAGGCATTTTTATATTTCTCCTTCCATGAACTAGTCTTCATAGTGTTTACCTGCAATCTTTCCTCCCTTCTTTCTTTCCTCCCTCCCTTCCTTCTTTTCTGAATTTTAAAGCCTTTCTTTATTCTCAAAAATAATAATTTATTATACTAGTATATGATATAAATATTTTCTAGGCTACACATATTCATTTAACTTCATTTGATTTACCATTTCATTATTTTTTCAATATTTTTTCTTCATGGATTTTGACTTATGTAGCTTGATAAATAACACACCCTAATCAAGATCAAGTTGATAAGCATATTTTCCTACATTTTATTTTGTAATTTTTACTAGAGGCCTGGTGCACTAAAATCTGTGCACTCCGGGTGGTCCCTCAGCCTGACCTGTGCCCTCTCACAGTCTGGGGCCCCTTAGGGGATGACCACCTGCTGATTTAGGCTTGCTCCCTGGGGAATTAGGCCTAAGATGGCAGTCAGACATCACTCTGGCAGCCCGGGAGCCCTAGGGGGATGTCCATTTGCCAGCAGGGAGCAGGCCTAAGCTGCAGCCAGACATCCTTAGCGCTGCTGAGGAGGCAGGAGAGGCTCCTACCACCACCACTGTACTGGCAGCCATCAGCCTGGCTTGTGGCTGAGCAGAGCTCCCCCTGTGGGAGCGTACTGACCACCAGGGGGCAGCTCCTGCCTTGAGCGTCTGCCCCCTGGTGGTCAGTGTGTGTCATAGTGACCAGTCATTCCCAGTCTTTCTGCTGTTAGGGTCAATTTGCATATTACCCCTTTATTATATAGGATAGAGGCCTGGTGCATGGGTGGGGGCTGGCTGGTTTTCCCTGAAGGGTGTCCTAGATCAGGGTGGGGGTCCCGCTGGGGTGCTTGGCCAGCCTGAATGAAGGGTTGATGGGTGTTTGCAGGCTGGTCAAACCCCCTTCAGGTGGGGGTCCCCACTGGGGTGCCTGGCCAGCCTGAGTGAGGGGCTGATGACTGTTTTCAGGCTGGCCACACCCCCTTTAGGGTGGGGGGTCCCAACTGGGGTGCCTGGCCAGTCTGGGTGAGGGGCTGAGGGCCGTTTTCAGGCTGGCCAAGCCCCCCGGCAATGGAAGCTCCCAGCCTCTCCTTTTGTTCTTCTTCTTTTTTTTAAATTCTGGGATTGATTTACCTTCTATAATTGAAACTTTGTTGTCTTCAGTGTAGCTCAGAGCCGGTTCCTGCTTGCTCCAGCTCCATGGCCACAGCTGGCTAAAAGCAGGTATCTAGCTTTTATATACCTTCTATAATTGAAACTTCGCTGCCTTCAGTGGAGCTCAGAGCTGGCCAGGAAGCTTGGCTTCCTCCATCACTCAAGCAACCAAGCCTCCTGCTCACTTCAGCTCCGTGGCTGCCGGCCGCCATCTTGGTTGGGTTAATTTGCATATAGTCGCTCTGATTGACTGGTGGGCATGGCTTAAGGCATAACAAAGGTATGGTCAATTTGCATGTTTGTCTTTTATTAGTGTAGATACTTTTCGTCTACATTTAGAATTTTGTGAATGGCAGTAAGGATTTTAACTTTAAAAAAAAAATGGATAGTGAATAGTCAAGATGCTGAAGACTATTCCAGGTTTTTCTTATTTTAATGTTCTAAATTAAAAAATTAAAGTGATTCTTCACTCAACACAATAATATTTTTGACTGTTCTTATGCCAAAATGACAGAATTCTAATGCTCATTCTTTAATATGTTTTGTTATGCAGAACAAATTTCTCCTTATCTCCTATCCCTGCCATTGCCTTCACCACTGTTGTTTCAAAATTGTCTTGGTGGTTCTTGTCCATTTTCTCATCCAAATGAATATTTTATAAATCTATAAGGTCACTCAAATAAGTCTTTGTGCACCTAACCTCAATGCAGCTGCATAGCCTCTAGACTTTATAGTATACGTTTGTGATAACATGTGATCAAAATTGCAAAAGCACAAATCCTTTATATTTTTATAGTCTCTTATGGTCTTATTTTGCTATTTGTTCAAAGTTTTTTCATATGTTACTCTTCTTAATCTGGCAACAGGAAGAGTATATGATAATTCCATGTAACCAACACTGAAATTGTTGTCAACAAGATTTTATAAAATTACTAAACATAAACCTAAATTATATGTTCTCTAGTGATTTTCCACTCCACAGACCTGTTAGACTGCCTCTTAAACCATCAGAATAATTTACTTTCTTTTTATGAAAAGTAAGCTGGACCAATTATTGTTGAGAAATAATATGTGCAATCTTCTATAGATATGGTCCTATCTATAGAAGGACCATAATATATATTTTACAATATATTTTTATGGATTTATTACAGAGAGGAAGGGAGAAAGATAGAGAGTGAGAAACATCGATGAGAGAGAAACATTGATCAGCTGCCTCCTGCACACTCCCCACTGGGTATGTGCCCACAACCAAGGTACGTGCCCTTGACCCAAATCGAACCTGGGACCCTTGAGTCCACAGGCCGACGCTCTATCCACTGAGCCAAACTGGTCAGGGCAGGACCATAATATTTGGACAGAAAGGACTTTTAGAAATTATGGAGTAGCATTTTTTTTTTTAGTTGAAGAAATTGAGGCTAAGAAAGTGAAGTATTTTTCACCATTTTTAGCAAGTTGGTAATTACATAGTATCTGTTTTTAAGCACATATTCTGGTTTTGCTCTGTTGGCATCTCTCCCTGGTGAAAGCTACCATGCTAAAATAAAATAAGACAAAATGAAACAAAACAAAATGAAATAAATCTTCTAATCTCCAGGTTTAGAGACTTTAAGAACCAAAGTAATAGCTTCTCTGAGACCTCAAAGTACCAAGTAATACCCCTGAACTAGTGTTCCCAAGGTTTGCATTATTCCCTTGAGAAATTCTTCTGAGATATCTATGAACAACAGCACACCTCACTCTCTATTGTCACCAGGACTGATAGTATTTGCTACATCTGCCTGTAATCATTTTAAGTGACTGCTTAGTTCCATTGTGCTTAATTTTAACTTGAAGGGATATAAATCATAGCATGTTTTTACCTACTAGTAATAAACAAAAACTCAAAAAACAGACATTACTTTTATTCTTTGTGTTTGCTTTGGTCACAAAATGTTTTCTGAGATGAGATGATTAACCACAGATTATCTCAGCATCTTTTCTTTTTTTTTAGCTCTTCTTTAAATATCTTTGTGCAAGTATTTATCTGTGCATTAATGAGGTGGTACCTAACTCATCATGCCATCAAATCCTTTCTTACTTTCAAGTGGGTTCATCACTAAAAAGGTCAAATTTTGTCTAGTAACTACCTCTTGAATTACCTAATTTTGTAGTTTTTAAAAATATTTTTGTGAACTATGAAACTAAAATATAGAGTCTTAAAGTGTTTGAGGCATTCATCTTGCACACAATTTTCTTTTAATTTCTAATGGAAGCTGTTTTTACAAGGCTAATTAATACCAATCAACTAATGGACACTTGTTCCAGTTACTGTTGTAAAGGGTTGCTATTGTTCAGTCTTGAAGATATCATCATTGACTGTTAAGATATATTTAACAAAACAGTTCAATATGGTGTCAATACTTAAGTTTACACAATACCATGAACTCTCTTGCTCAGTATCCCTGAAGCTTCCTCAGATTTATTTCATTCAGATCCACTCGACAACCTTAATCCTGGATGAATACAATCTGGATGGCTGCAAAGAGCTAATATCAGAAATTTACCTATATTGGTTCACTATAAATTCATGATTTTCAATCCAAGCTGTTCTTAGGTGTCAGACAATGATTGTGTTTCCATACTCATCTCTCTTACTCTGTTCTTTGCTGTTTTAAAACTTTAACTCTTTCCTTAAACCTCTAACTTTTCTGCCACCTTCTCTCTCAGAGTGGGCAATCAATAGCTTGCCAGTTTCTTATTTGGGAAAATCAAGTGATAACTCCCCCTGCTAATCATCATCAATCCTTTAGTCCTTGTCAGATTTTACAGTGGAAGAAGATTTCCTGTCCTCATACAAAACCAAATCCTTTATCTGTGCCCTGGGTCCAATGCACTTGAAATTGGAGCACATGTGTCTATATCTTATTACACCTTCTTCTTTATATTTTGTTCCCCATCACTAGCTCCCTGTGGGCTGTGACCTTGTCTATCATACTCCCATTAGCCAAGAAGAGTGACACAAAACAGGTACATAATAATGCTGAAGGTGGGAAACATTCAATAACTTTTTTTAAGTAACATAACTGAATTCAGGGAGCAGTTACACTATGCAGAGCATCAGTAGACATGGTCAGTATCTTTAAACTTGGATGAATGCTAATAATATCTGTCCCCAATTCATGCGGATTGTTTTGTCTACACCATTGTGTCCTTCTTGCCCTTTGACTTTTTATGTTTTTTGGACCTGATTTCTTGGCTTTGATTCCCTCTGGTCTCTTTGCTTCCAGATTCTTGCTTGTTCCACATTTATTATCTACTAAGAACTATGGTACATAGAGCTAAAAGTGTTTCATTTAAAAAAATATATTTTATTGATTTTTTACAGAGAGGAAGGGATAGAGAGTTAGAAACATTGATGAGAGAGAAACATCAATTCAGCTGCTTCCTGCACACTCCCTACTGGGGATATGCCCCCAACCAAGGTACATGCCCTTGACCGGAATCACACCTGGGACCCTTCAGTCTGCAGACTGATGCTCTATCCACTGAGCCAAAACGGTTAGGGCTAAAAGTGTTTAATTTTAAAGATATATCTTTATTGTGAAAACAACCCATATAAGAAAAATTGCACAAAATATAAATGTACAGGTAAGCACCACACTGGTCCATTAATAGAGTATTGCTAGCTGCCCCAAACTCTCTGAATGTATATTTTCAATCCAAACCATTTCCTTCTCCTTAAAGAAAACTCTATGGGATATAATTAACTAGAGGCTCAGTGCACTAAATTTGTGCATGGGACGGGGGAGGGGGGGTGCCTCAGTCCGGCCTGAACCCTCTCATAATCCCAGACCCCTTGGAGGATGTCCGACTGCCAGTTCAGGCGCGATCCCACAGGGATCCCTGTGGGATCAGGCTTAAACTGGCAGTCAGACATCCCTTTCGCAATCTAGGACCACTGGTCCTAACCACTCATCTGCCTTCCTGCTTCATCACCCCTAACCACTCTGCCTGCCTGCCTGATCACCACTAACCACTCTTCGCCTGCCTGATAGCCCCTAACTGCCTCTGCCTCGGCCCTCCGGCTTCGTCTGGAAGGTTATCGAGAAGGATGTCCAAAATGATGTCCGGAAGGTAGTTTGGCTGTCTGGTCTAATTAGCATATTACATTTTATTATTCTGCATAGTACTGTGACTAGTTAGCATGGTGACACATGATTACTGGACTTAGTGTGGTGATAACAGTGTAAGGTATATATACATCAAACCACTATGTTGTACACCAGAAACTAATAAAATATTATATACCAACTATACTTAAATAATCCTATCTAATAAAAGAGAAACATGGTAATTAGCGTACAACCGCTACCCTTCCCATTGGCTAATCAGGGCAATATGCAAATTAACTGTCAGCCAAGATGGCAGCCGGCAGCCAGGCAGCTTGAAACTAACATGAGGCTTGCTTGCTTCAGCGACGGAGGACTCCAACGTTCCCCGCCTGCCTTGCCGGCCTCTATACTTGCAGTTTGAAACATTGTTACAAATATAGAAGCTAAACAAAACCCCAGAAACCTGCTTTCAGCCCGCTGGGATCTCAGAGCTGGAGTTGATACAGTGTTTCAATAATAGAATCCAAACAAACCAGATACCTGCTTTCAGCAGCAGAGGCCTCAGAGCTGGAGCCAGTGCTAAAGCTGGCCCAGAATAAAAAAAGAAAAAAGAAAAAAAGGAGCAGTTGGGAGCTTCAGTCACCCACCAGCCTGAAAACAGCCATCATCCCCTCACCCAGGCTGGCCAAGCACCCCAGTGGGGACCTCCACCCTGAAGGGTGTGTGACCAGCTGCAAACAGCCATTATCCCCTCACCCAGGCTGGCCAGGCACCCCAGTGGGGACCCCCACCCTAATCCAGGACACCCTTCAGGGCAAACCAGCCGGCCACTACCCCTGCACCAGGCCTCTATCCTATATAGTAAAAGGGTAATATGCCTCCCAGCACCGGGATCAGCGAAGCTGAGAGGCCTCCCAGCACCGGGATCAGTGTGACAGGGGGCAGCGCCCAAACCCCCTGATCAGCCCTGTAGCTCTGTGTGTGACAGGGGGCAGGGCCACAACCTCCCTATCCACCCTGCTCTGTTTGTGACAGGTGAAGGCACCCCAACCCCCTGATTAGCCCTGCTCTGTGCCTGATAGGGGGGAGCTCCCTAACCCCCTGATTGCCCTGCAGCTCTGTGTGTGTCAGGGTGCGGCGCCCCCCCTCCCCCACAGGCCCTGCTCTGTGTGTGATGGGGTAGAGCCATAACCTCCCCATCGGCCCTGCCCTAAGTGTGAGAGTGGCGGCGCCCCAACCCCCTGATCAGCCCTGCTCTGTGGGTGATAGAGGGCGGTGCCCCAACACCCTGATCGGCCCTGCTCTGTGTATGACAGGGGGCGGTGCCCCAACCCCCTGATGGGCCCTACTCTGTGAGTGACAGGGGGTGGCTCCCCAACCCCCTGATTGGCCCTGCTCTGTGCATGACAGGGGGTGGCACCGCAACCTCCCCTTCGACCCTGCCTTGAGTGTGACAGGGGGAGGTGCCCCAACCCCCCAATCGGCCCTACCCTGAGCGTGTCTGAGGGTGGCATCTCAACCTCCGGATCCGCCCTGCTCTGTGCATGACATGGGGCGGCACCCCAACTCCCCAATCGGCCCTGCTCTGAGCCCGACCAGGGGCTGCACCTAGGGATTGGGCCTGCCCTCTGCCACCCGGGAGCATGCCTAAGCCAACAGGGCGTTATCTCCCGAGGGGTCCCAGACTGCGAGAGGGCACGGGCCGGGCTGAGGGACCCCGCCCCCGAGTGCACAAATTTTTGTGCACCGGGGCTCTAGTAAATAAATAAAACACACTAAAAATTATAATAAAATTTTTACAGTATTTTATAAAAATAAAACTCATCAATCCTAAAAAAAAACTCTCCTATTTTGACCACTATACTAATCATTTTATTTTGTTATTGCTTAAGTATACCTCTTTATACAATATAGTTAGGACTTTTTGAAATAAAAATCATACAGCATTTATTTCTTTATACCTAGCTTCTTTCGCTCAACCTTAAGTTGATAAAAGTCCATTAGTACTATTATTATAACTGCAGTTGAATCATTTTTTAAATTTATAATTTATCTGTTCTTCTATTGATGATAATGCACAAAATTCGTGCACTGGGGGAGGGTCCCCTTAGCTCAGCCTGCACCCTCTCCAATCCAGGACCCCTTGGGGGATGTCTGACTGGCGGTTTAGGCCTGATCCCCTGGACTGGCAGTCGGACATTTGTCTCACAATCCTGGACCATTGGCTCCTAATCGCTCACCTGCCTGCCTGCCTGGTTGCCCCTAACTGTTCCCCCTTTGCCGGCCTGATCGCCCCTCACTACCTCTGCGTGCTGGCCTGATCGCCCCTAACTGCCCCCCCTTCTGGCCCGGTCACCCCTAACTGCCCCTGCTGCCAGCCAGGTCGCCCCCAACTGCCCCCTCCCTGCTGGCTTGGTTGCCCCCAACTGCCCTCCTCTGCTGGCCTGGTCACCCCACGCAACCTGCTTGTTCAGTTGTTTGGTCATCCCTCACTAACCCCCTGCCAACTTGGTCATAGGCAGCCATCTAGTGAGAGTGTGAGGCTTAATTTGCATATTACCTCTTTATTATATAGGATGATTTTTTTGAATAATATTTCTATGAACCTTGTTATTCTTATCCTCTGATACATATATTCATGCATTTCACTAGGACATAAAGCTAAAATTGGAATTGTTGGATTATATGGATATGCCCATATAAAGCTTCATTGGATAATAGAAAACTGTTTTCCAAAGTGGTTACAACAGTTTAAAATCTCGCCAGAAACTTATGATAGTTACTGTAAAAATATTGGCAGGCTTTCTAACAGTAGCTATTTTCTTGAATGTGTAGTGGTATTTCATTATGATTCTATCCTGGCTTTCCTTGAAGGTTACAGGCCATTTGGATAGCCTATTTTGTGACATGCACATTTAAAATATTTGCCCATTTTTCTATAGACTTACTTATGTTTTCTTACTGATTTGTAACTTAAATGATTTTATCATGATCAGGCACATAATAAGTGGTAAAATATGTCTGAAACTCTGATCAGTCTGAATTAAAAGTTCTTAATTATTACTACTCCTCTTCTCAAATAGCTACAGAATAGCTTATGAAAAAACACATAATTGAATTTATTAATGAATACATGAAATGATTCTCTGTTTTAAAATATTATTAATATTTAAATGTTATAAAACATGTTAGGATATCTACCTATCTACATACTATACCAACAAAACAAATTTTCATTCATGGATTTTGAAGTAATCTCACTTATTTAAAAAAACTGAGAAAGAAATGAGCAGTTATTGAATGTCAGTCTACTGCATACCAGGTATGGCTAGTTGTATAGTGTGCATGACAATGGTAAGTATATAGTTATATATGTGTATATTATATATGTCAATGCTATATATATATATATATATATATATATATATATATATATATATATATAATGTCCAAAATATATATATAAGGAATGGTAAGTGGAAATATAGTCATATGAACACTTTATTTTAGGATAGTTTTAGTTAAAGTCAATACATAACATCCACTCATGTTAGTGAATTTTGTATTCAGACAAATATACTATGGACATAATCTTGACACAATTCTAATGCTTTTAGACAACTGATTAAACTGAAAGGTAGCAATATGTGAGCAGATAAATGATCTGATAATGTAATATAAAAATCATAATATTTCATTTAAATGAGCTTAAACATTTCTTCTCTTGTTTCTTCTCTCCTATCATACTCTTTCCTTTTCTCTGTCTGTATTTCTTCTGCCTATACTCAATCACTTTCGTTTTTTTTTTTAATTAAATCTTTATTGTTCAGATTATTACATTTGTTCCTTTTTTTCCCCCCCATAACTCCCCTCCTCCCAGTTCCCGCCCCACCCTCCGCCCTCACTCCCCACCCACTGTCCTCATCCATAGGTGCACGATTTTTGTCCAGTCTCTTCCCACATCTCCCACACCCCTTTCCCCCCCAAGAATAGTCAGTCCATTCCCTTTCTATGTCCCTGATTCTATTATAATCAACAGTTTATTCTTTTCATCAGATTATTTATTCACTTGATTCTTAGATTCACTTGTTGATAGATGCATATTTGTTGTTCATAATTTGTATCTTTACCTTTTTCTTCCTCTTCCTCTTCTTAAAGGATACCTTTCAGCATTTCATATAATCCTGGTTTGGTGGTGATGAACTCCTTTAGCTTTTCCTTATCTGTGAAGCTCTTTATCTGACCTTCAATTCTGAATGATAGCTTTGCTGGATAAAGTAATCTTGGTTGTAGGTTCTTGGTATTCATCACTTTGAATATTTCTTGCCATTCCCTCCTGGCCTGCAAAGTTTCTGTTGAGAAATCAGCTGACAGTCGTATGGGTATTCCCTTGTAGGTAACTGAGTTTCTTTCTCTTGCTGTTTTTAAGATTCTCTCTTTATCTTTTGCTCTTGGCATTTTAATTATGATGTGTCTTGGTGTGGTCCTCTTTGGATTCCTTTTGTTTGGGGTTCTCCGCGCTTCTTGGACCTGTAAGTCCATTTCTTTCACCAGGTGGGGGAAGTTTTCTGTCATTATTTCTTCAAATAGGTTTTCAATATCTTGCTCTCTCTCATCTTCTGGCACCCACTTTCTTCTCTTCTGTCTATAATTTACTAGAGGTCCCTCAGCCTGACCTGTGCCCTCTCGCAATCCTGGACCCCTTGGGTGATGTTGGAGAGCCAGTTTTGGCCTGATCCCCGCAGGCTCAATCCAGACAGGGGGGAGCCTGATCCTGTGCATTGAGTGTCTGTCCCCTGGTGGTCAGTGTGTGTCATAACTGGTCGACCGGTGGTTTGGTCGTTGGGTCGGTAGGTCGCTTAGGCTTTTACAGATGGCACTGACAGAAATGGAACTATTTCAGTACGCTAGAGGTAAGGGGGTTGCAAGAGAGTAGCCACAAGGAGACCAGAATAGAGAAAGAAGATGTTTTCTTTGGAGACTGACCTGCAGTTCCATTGCCCTTCCAACTACCCATTCCACGGAATTGGTTCCACCTCTCAGAACACCAGCCACGGCATGAGGCCCTGTGCCAGTGCTGATAAAGAAGCCAGTGCCGTGGAGCTGCAGGTGCAAGCCCTCAATTAGGTTGTGTCATTCTTCTCTGTCAGCTCTCGTGAAATTCAGAAGTCTAAAGTGACAGGTACTGCAACTGGCTTGGGAATTGAACAGTTACCAGTAATACCTTCAAGTTTCATTTTCCACTCCTTCCAGTCTCAGCTTCTTCCACTGGGAAGGTGAGCCGACGGAGCCTCAGCCCCATGGCTCCCAGCATATGCACGCCCAGGAATGGAGGCCAAATCCAAGCAGCACTGCAGGATCATTTGAAAATAACTTCAAGGAAAGGGAGGGGGCCAGGGGATAATACTCAGGTGCCCTTTTGAACTCTGACAAGACAAATGAAGCTTCAGTCATGCTATTCCAGACCAGAACTGACAATTTTCAAAGGCAGAAGTTTGATTGCAAGTACAGCCTGTCCATTGGAATCCACCAAGAATAACAAATGAAGGTTGCGATAGAGCAACAGTCCACTTGGAGCACGCTTTCAGACAGAGCAAAGACAGCCTCAGGAGCCCAATTTCTGAAAATCATCGTAAAGTATCTGTGAGATCTTATGTAGTGGGCTGCATATAATTTACAAGTGAAATAAATCATTACATAGAAATAGCATTCCAAATAAGAGGAAAAGAAGACCTCTTTAGGAATGTAATAGTACATGGGCTGATTTTTATATATAAGTAACAGAGGGGATTTTGAAATCATTCTTTTTACTTTTAAGATTTGAAATCATGCTTTTTCGGCTCCCTGGATATATGTATGTTCTCTGAATTAATCTGGACATTGCCTATAAATGATATGAAAATTTGCCATGAATTAGAACCAAAATATTTGAGAGCAAATCCCTGCTGAAATTTGAGAACCCACATCAAACAGATTTCTGTACTATAACTGGAACATTGCTACATTTTTGTTTGTTTGTTTGTTTTTTGAGATCCATGATGTCTCAGAGGAAAAACATAAACTGGACTCCTTTAACCATCGCAGCCACACTCTTTCCTGAGGTGCGGACCAGCATACTAGGCATGGCCCTTTCCTTCTTCCTACAGGTCTGACTTCATCCATCTTTGCTCTCTGCTCACTGGTTTGTGGACTCTGTGCCCTGGTTTGAACCCGTCAATTTTAGAATTTGCTTCTTTTTCTCAGGGAGCAGTAGCTCAGGTCAAGTGAAGGCTTGGTACCTTGTTCTTTGAAAGCTGTTTCTGTGGCTTCCTCTAGTCATATCCGATGTCCTGCCTTTAGCCCCCTCTGTGTGCACTCATTTATACATTCATAAACCTCGGTGCATCCTCACACTTCTCTGCACATCATCTAAGATGAGACTTGCAAATGTTGTGACACCATTTCAAAGCAAACACATTTCCCATCCAAATCACAAAGTTTAGCTCATTAATAAAAATGCTTGTCATCTTTTATAGTAAGGGAGTATTAATGACACATGATTAAAATATTACAGTGTTTCTTTTTAGTTTCTACTAGGAAAAAAATGCAATTATACAAGAGGCAGTATAGGTAAAATAACCATGTGATTTATTGTCAAAACCAGGACACTTTGAGAGTGAAAGGGGATGCTATCAATAATTAATTATTCCAGGACAACAGGCATAAAGCAGGATTGTCCCAGACAAACCTGGCTGTGTGTCTTCCTGAGCTAAGTCAGTTGGCCCACAAAATGGTTCTTGCCAGTGAAAAGATCAGGTAGCTGGCTGGTGGAAAACCAGTCCATTTACCTCACTGGTATTTAGTTTACTCCTTTTGACCCAGCTATTTAAGAGGAGTGCTATTCATTTACCAATAGCTAAGAATTAAATGTGACATTTTGGAAAATGTTGAAGAGGTGAAAGTGAAAAATTGAATCTTAGGAGAGGAAATCTACAGAGGAGATGTAAGTAAATGAAGAAGTTATGATCAGCAAAATCAATTATAAGGTTCTTATTAATCACCAATTATGGTATAACACACTCTTTCAGGCACAGAAGCCTATAAAAAATACTGAGTATTATTTTTTGTATATATAGTAAGTCCTCACTTAACATCATCTGTAGATTCTGAGATTTTAAGGGAAAAAAAACTGCATAAGAAAACCAATTTCATGATAGGCTAATTGATATAAATAAAGGTTAATTCCCGGTGCCATATCATCAATGGTATAACAACGTTGAATGAAATAATGTTATTTGGGGAGCTGCTACAGTCTAGCTAGAGAGACAATAAATACATAACAGTATGTATTAGAGCTACTCAGCAAAGGAAGAGGATATTTGGGCTGAGATGGTCAGGAAAAATTTTAGGATGGAGGTGAGGTTAAAATTGGTTAAGCTGGTTCTTAACTGAAGTATTTCAATAGGCAGAGAGGATGTGAAAGAGACTCCAGGGGTAGAAGAAGAAAGCACTGATTAGTGACGTGTAAGTCATGTCCAGTTCATACTTAGTACAACAGCCAAGCCAGGGCACAGTGTACAATAGAATGAGGGCATAAATGAGGAGGGTCAGTAGAAGGCATTCAATACCAGGATAAGGGTACATATATGATTCTGTGTGAAGCCACTGGAGGTGATGTGAGGAGTGTTAGGAAACCAGTCTTACAAGAGGACTCATGGGAAGAAAGACTGAAATCAAGGACACCAGTTAAGCAGATACTTCAATACTGCATAAATAAGGAAAGAGTCAACTTAAAATGGTGACAGCAACCTTAGGTGGTTTGGTTCAGTGGATAGAGTATCAGCCCAAGGATTGAAAGGTCCTGAGTTTAATTCTGGTCAAGGGCACACATCTTGACTGCAGGCTTGATCCTGGGCCCTAGTGCTTGCAGGAGGCAACCAATCTATGTGTCTCTCTCATATCGATGTTTCTCTCTGTGTGTCTCTCCCCGCCCCTTCCACTCTCTCAAAAAATCAATGGAAAAATACCCTCGGGTGAAGATTAACAAAAAATAAAATAACATGGTAGCAATTAAAGTGAAATACATATTTTTAAAATGATCTAGAAGCACAAAAAAGAGAAAATCCAGATTATTCTCGGTGCCTAATTAGATAAATTGATCCAAAGAGTGGCAGAATCAGACTAAAGCACAGCTTCTAAAACTCCTAAAGTTAGGTATGCCATCATGCTTACAGGGGAAGATGAGGCAATTACTTCCAGATGTGCTAATTTTTAAGGGGCAGGGAAATACAAGGTGAGAAAGTATGAAAGTAGATAGGTGTCCTGAGAAGTAGATTGAAGTCAGAGTTAAAGTTGGATCTTTACAAGTCATTACATTGAAAATGATTATCAAAATTTGAGAAAGTGAATGAGATCCCTGTCACTGAATAGGTATTAAGTAAGAAAAGAGAGTCATGAAATCCTTGTTTGGATAGGGAGGTAGGGGGAAATGAGGGAATAAATAAACTTTTGAAAGAGGCAAAGAATGAGAGTATGAGTGGGCAGGTGAAGAACTAGGATTTTGTGGTTTTACAAAACCTAGATGAAGAGATAATAAACAAGAAGGGATGAATTTATATTATTAAAGACAAAATGAATACAAAGAGAAGACTTTAGTAGTAAAAAGCTACTGGATTTGTTAGATGGATTGTTGTTGCTCAGCAAAAGTTAAGGCCTAACTAAGTGGTTCTCAACCTTCCTAATGCCACGACCCTTTAATACAGTTCCTCATATTGTGGTAACCCCAAATTTCATTGTTACAAATTGAACATAATTAAAGCATAGTGATTAATCACAAAAACAATATGTAATTATGTATGTGTTTTCCGATGGTCTTAGATGACCCCTGTGAAAGGGTCGTTAGACCCCCAAAAGGGTCGTAACCCACAGGTTGAGAACTGCTGAGTTGAAGTGGTGGAGAAGTGACCAGATATCAAGGAAATCAAAGGAGCAGGTGTATTAAACTCATTGAAGTTTTGTTTTGTTTTGTGTGCTTTTGTTTTGTTTTGTTTTGTTTTGTTTTGTGTGTGTGTTATAGTTTAAAGAAAGCAAAACATAGTATAGATGGTAGCTTTTGGGTCAGAATGTATCTCAAAACTTTGATTTCTAGAAGACACTGGAAATATTAGAAAAAAAGACATTAAGACATTTTTGGAATAATTTATAAACAGAGGGAAGGTAATATGATTAAAAGAGCCAGTTGGACTTTCCTTAAAATGGAAAAAGGACATAATCCCTTCTGCTTCTAAAAAGGGTGGTAGTAGGTACAGATAAGGAGATATTTCAGTGAGAAAGGAAGTATGGTAAATACTTGACATCACATTACCCCCTGTATCAAGATGTGTCTCTGCTCCCCTTTTTATAAGTTCTCTATGTATTTCGTATTTGTGTTTCTTTACACCTTTCTTCCATACTTTCCTTCCTGTCATGTTTATTTATTTGCTATTTGATTTGTTGATGTGTTCTCCATCATATGTTGGTGCCCCACTTGATTAGCAACACATAATATTAAAATCTATGGATATAGCTTTAGTCTCTAATATATTTTGTACTTTCTGTTCATGGTTCATAATTTTCCCCTCATAGTTTTCAATTAAGAATGATCTTTAAAATCAGCTCTATTCTAGCCCATGTACAAATTGCATAAATCATAGATTTATTTCAATAAGATGGATTTTAAAATCAATATTTTTAATTATTTCAATTTTTATTTAAAAAGTAAGTAATGTTTTAAAGTATTCATAATTCTATATTTTGAATCACATAGAAATTAACAAAAAGATTGGACTTTATAACAAGCCCTATTTTATTAACAGTAAATTGAGTTACAATTTAGCTAAATTTACATTGGGTGTAAGGAAAAGTGCATGTGCCAATTATAAAAGGACCTGAGGCTGATTTGTTCACTGAGTACAATTTGAAAATGGTGAAACACTAGATAAATACTTGGATGGATTTTAAACTTTAAATGTCTCATATTTATTTTATATCTTGTAAAAAAATCATTAGCTGTGGTCAAAATAGGACTCAAATAACTGCCTGATTGATCTGTAGGCTGTAGGCTGTTGACATAAGTCCAAATGTGTGAATAAAAACTGAAAAAATAATCAGTTATAATTATGTAGGCATTCACAAATGCCTAGATGTTTGAAACTATGTAGAAAACATATTTGTATTCAATTTTTATTCAACTACTTTATTCAAATATTGGGTTCCTGCAGCTCCTGCAATTGTCTTTTAATCTAATGTGCCTCAAAAGTAGTCAATTACCAAGTAATTTTCATTCTATTTTTTACATAGACACATCATACAGATGCCCCTGACTTTCACTCCCCATGACCATCAGTCTAACATTTAGCAAAACAGTAATTATGTGCCAGGAATTGCAAAAATATTTACATATATTATCACTAGTCCTCACAGCCACGCTGCAAAGTAAGACCTGTTATCCTCATACTACATGTGAGGTGAATGAGGCTCAGAAAAGTTTAGTAACTTATTAATGAAGCTCAAAGTCAACATAGCTTTTTTCTGATTCAAGACCCCCAGTCTTTTCACTGCTACACTGAGCTACCTTCCATCACATCAGGGATACATCTCTCTTTAACTAAAATTGGATTAATTGAACAGCTCTCTAAATGGATCTCCCCTGCCTTAGGTGCCACCATTAGTTAAACTACCATCATACTCTTAAACTTTTAATACATCCCTTCTAACAACTTTCAATGATTCCCCAGATACAAGAAGTAGGAACCTCACAAGATAGCTTATTCAGTAAAATAAAGTTAGAAAAAGGGGGGAAAATTATTCTACTGTGAAGTTTACATTATTTTGAATGATACCTATTCATTGAAAGTTGTAGAGATGTTCTTTGTGATTTGGTATGTGGCCAATATTTGCAAATGTTCCATGTGCAATTCAAAATAATATACTTTATAGGAGTGGAAGTTGTGAGTTTCACATATCTATTTGATCAAACCTATAAGATCAAGTCTTTCAATTCTTTTGTCCCATTCTTTTATGTTCTTATTCTGGTTTCACTTCTTGCTGAATTCTTGGTTTTGTTGAAGTTGCTATTGTTTTTTTTGTTTTGTTTTGTTTTTGTTTTTTTTAAATTATCTCTACCCATTAACTATAACCAAAGACAGCAGTTTGGCAGTAGTTTATTTTAGCCTTTTACATAAATTCAGGATGGGAATAAGGTGCTCTTTGAGATCTTATTAGTTCCTGGCTTTCCTGTGAACTGAACTTCCGAGCACTTTCATGAACCCCATGAGCTGAACTTCCAGGGGCCACTGCCCTCTTCTGGACCCAGATTCCCTCAAACTCTTCACTTCAACTCTTCACACTTTCACATTTCTATCTCACTTCTGGTCCATGGAGATACTATCCAGTTTTCTGTCTGGACAAGATTATTTAATTTTTTCCTATCATATTTTATCTACCCCGAAAGCCCATCTGGAACAAAAGACTTGTGTGAAAATGCATATCATCTTGACCAAAAGATACTTACAATATCATTTCCAATATATATTAATTGCCTTATGTATTGTAATGTATCTGCATGTGTGTCGATAATTGGCTGAGCCTCCTTTCATGGTGAACTGAAGAGGAAGCTGCATCCTTATAGAAGGAGAAAGACACCCATGGCTAAGCCCTGAGTACAGATCTGGTCAGCAGATATCCAGGCAGGTTTCCCCGTCACCTCTCTGTGGCTTTCTGGACAGAAAGCCCTTCCTCAGTTGGCCAAAGTTATGTTAGAAAACATGTTTAAAACAGGCCCTTCCCTTCCCAGAGCAGGGTGAGTCTCAGAGATCTTCCAGAATTCTACAGACTAAGGCTTCTTCCAGCTTTACAATTTTATGGGCCTGTCATTAAGGAACAAAATCCAGGTGTCTCCATTTCTCACAGGACTGGAGTTGATAGCACAAGGAAAAGAATGTGCTCTTGAAGATCTTAAAACTGAAAATACTGTCAGAAATAAGAACAATGTGTTAAGATCATAATCTCCTATGAAATCTAGAGCTGCTGCCAAGATAAGGATAAGGGTCAAACTGTGACCCAGCTGGTAAAATGAATACATCAGGCCAACTAATTAAGATATAGATGATTTCTTTACAATTTTTTGTCTGTACTTCAATCCCACAATGCCATAATGATTTTCAAATTAACCTATTTTTTCAAAAGTGAAGTAAAGGTTAATAATCTTGGAAATGCTAATATCTGTTTTCCAAAAGCATACCTTCAGTTTAAATGCAAGCACAGCTTGAAAAGAATTATATAATTAAACAACACATATTTCCAAATTTCAATGAGCATATAATCAATAAAATCTTAAACAAGAAGAGTAAAATATACTCTGTACAATTAACTTTTTAATGCAGATAGAAAAAAATGGTCTCATAAATGGGATTTTGAAAAGAAACAAAGAGGGAAAATGTCTCTAAGGAAAAAAGCCAAAGAGATAAAGTTGTAGTGAAAATTTTATTTGTTTAACTTTCTATCTTCTGGCATGATAAAAATACTGCTAGAAGAAAAGCTTCCTCATTCTTAACATGTACATCTTAGGGAAGAACTGTATTGCTTTGATCATCCTTGTTAAGCTGTCCACAGAACTTCCAAATTATTTTAAATTAATATATTAATTTTGTTTTAATAATTAACATATTAATTTATACTTGATTCTAGCTAACTCTGTGTGGAGTACACTTAGTAGATTTTCATCTTGATGTTCACGTTAAACATTAAATTTCCATTTTACTAGAAGAACCTCCAACTACTCTTTTCTCTGGAGAGTAATTTCATTTAATTAAAACAATAACAACAGTTATCTGCCTTGTAATAGCTCTTGCATGAAGTTAGTTTTCCTGACGTGGGTGTTCCCTTCATTTCAGTCTTTTAGTGCATTTTATTTTTCTTTTGTTTAAACATTTTCTCCCTGGGGACACGGGGCTCGTGGCCTGATAGAGCCAACCAACACAACACCCTCTTCTGAGACATGTGCAGTATGCATTACAGTTTGGGCAGATGAGGCAAATTACAATCAAAAGTACTGTCACCTGTAATGAGATGATAGTATCCCTAATTTCAAATAATGCCCAGCTCTGTTTATCTGAACATTGCCATTATTTTTTGATGAAGAGAAAATGAATTATTTCCAGTAAGTAAACCAAAATACACCATGTATGTCAAATTGTTCACTTTTTTCTTTTAGTATAATTTCTTTAAATGTTCTTCTTGATTAATTTTGTTAAGTTCTCTATCTAGACAAAATATCATAAGCTTTATGATAATACTGTAGGTTTCCCTAAACAAGGCCTGCAAGATTAGACATGGAATGTCTCATGTCTAAATGATATTCAATCCAAAATGATCAGGAGTGAATGCTGGCTTGTGGGTGACTTTTTAACCTGCACCCCCACCTGTAAATGCACAGGCATTGAGGTTGACAGATGAGGTCAAACCTTCAGAAGCCTGGACAGCTCCAACATGATGATATCTGATGACTTCCTTCCATAAGGGCATGTGGTGGGCAGAATAATAACCCTCAAAGATGTCCACATTCTAATTTCTGAAACCTGTGAATATATTAGGTTACATGGCAAAAAGGAATTAAGGTTGTCCTGAGATGAAAGCTGCTAATCAGGTCACCTTGAGATGTGGGAATTATCCTGGATCAACCAGGTGGCAACAATGAAATCACAAGCTCCTTAAATAAGGACAAGAGAGGCAGAACATGGAAAGGGACAAGAAGCCAAAGAAGGTGGGCAACTTCTAGAAGCTGGAAAAGGAAAGAAGAAGAAGAAGAAGAAGAAGAAGAAGAAGAAGAAGAAGAAGAAGAAGAAGAAGAAGAAGAAGAAGAAGGAGGAGGAGGAGGAGGAGGAGGAGGAGGAGGAGGAGGAGGAGGAGGAGGAGGAGGAGGAGGAGGAGGAGGAGGAGGAGGAGGAGGAGGAGGAGGAGGAGGAGGAGGAGGAGGAAGAGGAGGAGGAGGAGGAGGAGGAGATTTCTCCTTTAGAGCCTCCAGAAAAGCCTACTAATACCTTCATTTTAGCCCATGAAGATCCACTTCAAATTTCTGAACTAAAGAAATTTAAGATAATCAATTTATATCATTTTAAGCAACTAAATTTGGGTGACTTGTTACAAGCAGTGACAGGAAATTAATATAGGACATTTCTAAATGTAAACCTGCTGCTCTGTAAATGTTAAACTTTGCTTAATAATGTTATTGGGGGTGATATGTCAATTTTACTTTTCATTAAAATTAATTTTAAAATACTTTCAAAGAAATGTTTGTCAGGTAGAAGAACCGGAGGCATCTTGGCTTAAAAGAACCAATGTGGCAAAGACAATACCTGACATGTAATAGTTTCTCAGTCAATAGATGACTTTTCAATGAAAGAATGAAGGAAGGAAGGAACAGATATGGAGCTGTTGGCTACTTAACTCAGTTTTTCTAGAAGATATGATATAATGCATTAACAGGTGCTCTTCATTCAACATCAAATATTTAGTGAGCGAATATTTAGTGTCAGCCTTTATTCTGATGGCAAACACAATATGCTGACCATCATCTCACTTCTTGATATTCTAATTCCAGCATTCTTTGATATCATCAAGACCTTCAATACATTAACCCTACAAGCTCTTTTTGTCTTTTTATTATCTCCAATAGCTTAGCCCAAAACATTAGCATCATCTCTGAGCTTTCTCTTTCTCTCACACGTTATATACAATTAATTAGAAATTCAACATACTCAGCCCTGGCCAGTGTTGTTAAGTGGTTAGAGCCAAGGACTAAAGGGTTAGGGGTCTGATTCTCAGTCAAGGGCATGCATCTGGGTTGCAGGTTTGATCCCCAACCTGGTCAGGACACACAAGAGGCAACCAATTGATGTGTCTCTCTCACCTCTCGCTCTCTCCTTCTCTCCCTCCTTCCACTTTCTCTAAAAATCAATGGAGAAAATATCCTCAGGTGAGGATTAACAAAAACAGAAAAGAAAAAGAGGAACAACAGAATTATACATACTCAGAATCAAAATAACTGAGAACCCTACTACTTAATAGCTGCATCACTCTAGCCTGAGACAGTTTCCCTATCAGTTTGTTGTAATAGCTCCCAACCTATTCTGCTTCATACTGGCTACCGATTGTCAACACAGCAGCCACTGACTACTTCAAAATGTAAATCAGAGTATGTTGCTCAAAATGCTCCAATGGCTTCCTATTTTAGTCTACATATAGCCAAAGTGGTTGCAATAATCATCAAGATTATTTGGTCCCTTGCTCATCTCCTAATACTCTTCCCCTTGCTCTATCTATTTTGGTCACACTGCATCCTTGCTGTTCCTAAAATATGACCGGCATATTCCTGCATCAAGGCCTTTGCAATTGCTGTTCCCTCTGCCTGGAACATTCTTCTCCCAGAAATTTGCATGATTTATTCTCTCACTGTTTTTAAAGATGATAGCTAGATGATAGGTCGGTAGATAGATAGATAGATACTAGTCAGGCAGATATAAAATTAATTTTTTGTGTATTTGTTTATCCATACTAGGGATGAGCTTATTCCTACATGTAGGGGTGAGGGAAAGAACTTTGCCTATTTGTTCATTGCTATATTCTCAGAACCTAGAACAGGGTGGGTATTTAATAAATGTTTATTAAATAAGTGAATGTTTAAAGGGATATGGAATTGAGGAATAAGTTAATTCAACAAGGGTCATAAAAACCCTTTATCAAAATAATGACCAATAGACTGATAATGTTCTCAAAATACAAAAAGTCACAATAAAGTTCAGCAAAAAACTGGTTGTTTGTGAAACCCCTGGTTCATAACAATCCCTCCCCTCAAAATTTCTTCTTATGTCTTGCCATTCATGCTATCTTATCATTAATTTGCCCTGCTAAGAACATAACAAGATTTTGATTACTTCCAAGGCTATTATCTGGAGTATGATTTGAAAGCTGTTTTTTCTTCTTCTTCTTTCTCTTCTAAGTGAAAACATAGAATGCTCATAAAATTTCAGGCCCTGCTGCATAGGCACAGTTTTAGTGACCCAGTAATCTGGAGTAAGCCTAAGTAACAGGCAAATTCCTGCATCTTGCAGTTTTCATTCTGAAGAAGGATGTACACTGCCTAGTTGGCCTTCTTGATTCTGGAAACATCCTATTTCACAATTGGGAATACTGTTCCCACTCACTGAGAGACATGGAAGGCTTCCAGCTGTGTGTATCAGAAAGGGTCTCTGCAGAAGGACCAGCCTAAATTGCAAGCAGTGCTGCCATGTGGGTCATATAATCTGATAGACCATGTGTAGTTTAGAGATATCTGTGATAGGAAACACTCTATGAAGCTTATGGACAGTCACAACACAGAACCCTAGGGTTCTGGTGCAAGGCCATATACAGCAGGGGGAGCTACCCCCTCCCCAACTTACTTTCATCTTATAAGTTTCCTAAGTAAAATAAATCAACCAGAAGACTGGAGGTGTTCTTTCCAGGTGTGATGTGATTTTTTTTTTTCCACAAAGCAAGTAGATGGAAATGGTGCCCAGTTATTCCTTGAGAACCAAAGCTGCCAGAATCCTGGTGGTTCACAGTGTCTCTCCTTGAGAATCGCCCTCAGAGAGAGCTGCTTCATTCAAGTTTACATACCCTTACATGGTCAGCCCATGGCCAATGACTGGTTGAAACAGGAAGCAAGGACAAGGCCTGAAGGGAAACGTCAGCTCCAGAGTTTTCTAAAGGATCAGCTGAAGGCTCTATTGTGACTGTATCACAATTTAATTCCCTCTCTGCCCAATGCTGGCTTCCGTCACTCCCCCATAACTGATGTTTTCAAGAACACTCCCCTATAAACCTCTGCATGTCTTGACATCTTGACTTTGTCAATGAACTTGACTTAAGATGTATATCCTAAGATTAGATAGATAGATGGATACACACATATACACATGTAAAATCATTCAAGATAAGGACTGATGGTGATGAAAGGTAAATAATTTAATTTTTTTAATGGTAGCAGTGTCATTAGGATTAATTTTTTATGAGATTATTTTTTATCAATTCACACTATCCATAGAAAAAATGAAATTTTAAAAATACCAAAGCTATTAACATTTTTCAAGTCTTTAAAAATTTTACATTATGGTTTACTTACAGAATTAATTTAGATTCTAAAAAGGACAAAAATGACCTCTGTGTCTTCTGAAAACAGAGCATTTTTTCAACTATCCAGGTCTTTTTCACTTAAGATGATTTATGTAGATTTAGTCCAGGAATATATCAACTGCCTCTCATGTGATATTTTTCATTCGTTGGACTTTTATTAAGGACTTCATCTTTTTCAGAAAGATATTTTAAAACACAGTTAATGTGCAAGATAATCCATATCCAGACTTTTAGCATAAACCCCCCAAATATTGTAAATGTCTAAAAAAGGTATAAAATTTGGCTCCAATACAGATTCAATTTTCTTTCCAACTAATGGGGCTTTCATACCACAGCAGAGGGTTCAGCTGGGCTGAGGATTCTCACGTTACTCCTTCTCAGGTCATTGTCCAATACCTCGACCTTTTTATTTAGTGCCAAGTGTTCTCCAGTGAATTCTATTGACTTAGATTTAGTGCTTCCTTCGGGGCATTTGTGAGAAGTTCATTCCTTCCTACTAGCAGTTTAAAACATTTCAAAACAAGAGTTTTTCTCTCCTTCTTTATCTTTTTGTTTTGTTTTGTTTTGTTTTTTAGTGTAAGTTCGACAGGTCTAAGTGACCTAACTTTCTAAATCTTAAATTTTATGAAAAATTTTATTCAGGTTAAAGTAACTTTAATGCTCCCTAGCTACGAGGATCCTTTCTAGAAGGGAAAAAGACATGGGAATGAGCTCCTCTAGAAAATTAGCAGAAAAATAAGGTTAAAGGGGCCCTTTAAGGTCATCTGTTTTAGAAATTTTCTTCTTTGGTTTCAGAGTTGAAACCAAATCAGTAAAACGGGGACTTTTCAATCGATATTGGGATTTCCACTCATCAGAGGATCACTGCTTAATCCATAACCAGATAAAAGAGAACTCTATGCCTTGCTAAACAGACTGATCAAATTTGTGTCCTTATCTGGCCTCTCAGAAAAGTAGTAACAGAGTTGGATAGCTATTGTTGCTTCGACTGGGTCAAAAAGAAAGAGTTCTATGGTCAAAAAGAAAAGAAGTTAGGTCAAACTTTTACAGACAGGAAAACTCAGATTTTTTAATTCATAGGAATTAGCCTAGAGTTCAGAAGGTGTAATGATAAAAATTTTGACCAGGAAACCATAAATAAGGTGAAGGTGTAAAGTTCTCAGCTCAGAGAATTGAAACTGTGGACTCCAAAAGGAGTTGGCTGGACAAAACCTGAACAAAGACTTACTATTTTCATTATTCAAAACTAGACAACCAAGTTATTTGCTGCCAAAAAAGATAAAGGTCAAATATCCAATGATGATGTAGGTTTAATTCTGTCTCTGATGCAATGATATCATTTGGATGTAATCTGAGTTTAGTCTCCTATAGATTAAGTACAAGTATTGGGTGGCCAAAGCTATGTGTTCTTAATTCAGTGAGGGCATTTAGACATTTTAAAATATAGATAAGTGGGAATGAAAAAATAATTTAAAATGTTGTGAAGGTAGATTGCTGAGTTTCCTGAAAAAGCCAGGTACTATTAAAAAATAACTCATGCTATCACACAAAATCCACATTGCTTGTAACCAAGCATCATTTATATAATATAATATAATATAATATAATATAATATAATATAATATAATATAATATAATATAATATAATACATTATTAATGCTACAGAGAATTCTCAGGGTGATGAGGAAGACAGGTCGGTGGCTTGGTAACAATTTTAACATGCAAGAAATAAAAATGCCTTTATTATTGCTTCAGCATAAACTATTTAAATAATTCATTTTAAAGAAAATTCTTCATCATAAATTCAGTAATATTTTTCTCCAATTGAGCACTGAGAATAATGAATCAATCAACAAAACAGTTTGCTTTTGCTAATCTCTGACAGAATGACATATTGGACTGTATTTAAAGCCCAGCATACCATTTATAAAACAGGATTTATGTGTAATTCGTTATGTTCTGACAAAACAAATGCCAGTAGAATACATAAGAAAATAATTCCTACCATCCTTTGGGATCAGTTATCTCAAGAAAGAAACTGTTCATGTTGGCACGGATGCAGCGGTTTCACTGTAATTATGTCTTTCAAATGTCACTGAATCAGAGACATGACCAACTGCTTTGACCTACCATCTAGTTATAGGGTACCATCATTGCCAAACCCCTGTTTCAAAATTCCTTCATTTTGCTAGTTTAGTGCATATTTGTTCTTTTTCCATTGATTAACAAGTGGTGTTGTCCATTATTGCATGATTTAAAAGTATAAAAGTACTTAAAGATATAGCTATCCATCATTTGTTAGGTAGCGGGTGTAAGAGGCCAGTGTGATTTCTGTGACAATGTGGAGAGCATAGGAGAAAAAAGGAGTAAAGGACTGGCAGGAAACCTGACCTTTAGCCTGAAATAGCAGGCTGCTCATTTGTCTAAACCAAAGACAAAATGGCAAGGAATAACATCAAACATTTAACAGACACAGCACAGCAAGCACAACCACCAGCCAAGTAGAATGGATACCAATTTTAGTGGGAGCAGTGTCCCATATGTCTCTTGAAGTGCCAGGGAACCACCTTCAGTGGCTAAATATTATGTACCTTTGGGAGTACCGAGAAAGGGACCTTGGTAGCTGAAGGAAGTGAGGAGGACTTGGGGGTGAGAGGAGGTCCTGGCATTAATAGCTCTTTACCAAGTAGTGGGAAGTGTTTCCCTGTTGTAGCAACTGCTATCCCCACACTGGTTCATATTAGTTGAATGTCAATCCTGATACTAAGTGTGATTTCACTCACAGTCAGACCAGGATTTCCAGACCAGAAAAAAGCAGGTTCTAAGGAGATGGAGGAATGTATTGGTAACGTATACTACTCTGTGGAGAATAGAATGTATGTAACAAGTCAGTAAGTTCTCATGATTGGGTCTGAACACAGGACAGCAGGGCTGAGACAGGACAGCAATGTGAACAGCAGGGACTCACTCCAAAGCTGCAGTTTGTTGACACAGTTGCTGTCCCTGGCGAGGATCTCTAGGGCAGGAGGATCCCTGACAGAGAGTCCATCCTGGGGAGTGGGGAACACTAAGTTGAAGAACATTCTTGGATGCCAGGTGGTTTGCACTCAGACACCCAAATTCCAGATCACAGGACATGCTTCATGTGGAGTTCCTTTAGAACTGGTCTGGAATGAATTACGTGTGTCTTGTCCAGATGGTTCAGGATCCAAAGTAGGGTTGAGGCCTCAGATGGGAGGGCAGCGTGTCCAGCTACGGCCAGTTGATGAAGCTAGGGGCTGAGGTATGGTTGAAAAATTATTCTTAACCTGTCTAAATTATCAGCAAACTCCCATACACACATGTCTGCCTCATCCCAGAAGACTTATAATATTTATTCCATAAGAGAAATTATCCAAAAGAATAATACAATAGTATATACACTAAAGGTTTGTTCTAAGTCTCAATGAGACTATTATAAAATTTCTACCCTGATATGTGGCAAATACCTTGTAATTGTTATATAATATATATCCAAATACCTTATAATTGTTATATAATATAAACTCTGGGTGGGGTGTCCCAAAAATTGTATATACTCTTTAATAGCTAATAGCCAATTATGAAAATGAAATGTATTTTAATAAACACTTCCTTTGTAATTATTCAAAGTGTATACTTTTTGGGGGGATACCCTATATATGAAAATATATATTGCCTAGATGTCTAACTAAGTGTATGTGTCTCAGAATGATCACTTTTATCATAGAGAATTACTGAATGTGTAGTTGATTGAGCTAAATAATAATAAATGCCATTGAGAGAAAGAGATGATAACATACTTGATGAAATATGCAATATTGACAAAATAGCGGTCCCTAATTGAGTAATTCTTAGGCTCCATGCCTTTGCATTATACTACCTACATACATTAAACATGGCAAAACTGTCAGCATCACTAATTCTGGAGATAATGTGTGCAGTGTTGCATGTCATTTAACTGACAAACAATTGGCAGGTAGCGTTTACAATAGCAAGATGGATTCTTGTATGGGATGTGTTGATTGCTTATGTCAGTCCCTTTGAAATTTAACAGCAGTTGTAATTAGAGCTGTAAATCTCTTTTAACTATAATTAGATTACTATTTATACCCATTGTCATTTTTTAAAAAAAAACAGCCTGAGACACTACTATGAAGTGAGAAAGGTGGGGGAGGGCAATATGGTTTCTTTAAAATAATCATTGTTAAGAATTATAAGCATGCAGCTTTGCAGCTTTGCGAGTTGAAATAGTGAGTCCGAAGGAAAATATGTCAGAGAGATGGCTCCATGAATCTTTAGTCTCTGCCCAAAGAAACAGATCTAGTCTTTTCATGGGCTTCCCTAAGATAGACCATGCAGTCAATAGTTATCCCTATCTATATGCATGAGAACAAAATGAGACCAGGGAATGTCTGTCACAGAAAACTGAGTTCTGTATTTTACATCTCATTAAATCTCCATCCCCTATGAAATCATCCTTTTGCTGGCTCTGTAATCCAGTGAGACTAGGGAATAACACTGTAAATGTGCCACTCATTTAGGATGCTGTGATGTTGCTGAAGGCAGTGAATGGGTTCTCAACTCTTTCCTCTTTTCAATGTTCTTACAAGTTCTAAATAAAGCCAAGGGAGAGACCAGATCGGTTTCACATTAGCAGACATTTTTATAACTCACTCGTAGATTTCATAACGACCAGTTGAAATATTATGTTTCTGAGCAAGAAGGAAAATATGTGCAATCTGAAAAGTGGGATGTACTGGGTTCCCATTTCCCCCAAAGGCAATGAAAACCTGAAGTACTTTTTATACTCTTAAATTAATCAAGAGGATCAATAAATTTGGCCAACTAGAATCATGTGAAGCCCACATCAAGATATGCTCATTAAGTGATGGTAAAGCAGAGGAAAGGATGCAATAAGTGAATAATAACCTCATGATCATGAAAGGAGATGCTCTTTCTGACAGCTAACATTGCGGGCCCTTGAGTAAAACATTTTACTACTTTAGCATTCTTCACATTCACTTCCATTTCCCCATGTAGAAGATGAGGACATTATACTAGATGATCTTTATGGTATACTAGAGACCCGGTGCACAAAAATTTGTGCACTCGGTGGGGGGCAGGGTCCCTCAGCCCGGCCTGTGTCTCTTGCAGTCTGGGACCCATCAGGGGATTGGGCCTAAGATGGCAATCAGACATCCCTCTGGCAGCCCAGGAGCCCTCGGGGGATGCCCACTTGCCAGTGGGGAGCAGGCCTAAGCTGCAGTTGGACATCCTTAGCGCTGCTGAAAAGGCAGGAGAGGCTCCCACCACCTCTGCTGTACTGGCAGCTGTCAGCCTGGCTTGTGACTAAGCAGAGCTCCCCTTTTGGGAGCGCACTGACCACCAGGAGTCAGCTCCTGCACTGAGCGTCTGCCCCATGGTGGTCAGTGTGTGTCATAGTGACCAGTCATTCCCAATTGTTCTGCTGTTAGGGTCAATTTGCATATTACTCTTTTATTATATAGGATAGAGGCCTGGTACATGGGTGGGGGCTGGCTGGTTTGTCCTGAAGGGTGTCCCAGATCAGGGTGGGAGTTCTTCTGGAGTGCCTGGCCAGCCTGGGTGAGGGGCTGATGGCTGTTTGCAGGCTGGCCACAGCCCCCAGCCACCCAAGCTCCCAGTGGAGGCTGGCTGGAAGCAGGTATCTGGGGTTTATTTATCTTCTACAATTGAACCTTTGTTGCCTTCAGCAGAGACCAGAGCCGGCCAGGGCAGGTGGGAAGCTTGCTTCCTCCATCGCCGGGGCAACCAAGCCTCCTGCTTGCTCCAGCTTCTTGGCTGCCAGCCACCATCTTGGTTGGGTTAATTTTCATATAGTCGCTCTGATTGGCTGGTGGCCGTGGCTTGGGGCATAGTGAAGGTATGGTCAATTTGCATGTTTCTCTTTTATTAGATTAGGTTCTAGTTCTAAATCCTAATTAGTATCTCTAAAGTCTGTGAACACTTGGTTCCAGACTTAATGTGTGGTAAAACTCTTTGAGATGACTATTTTAAGGAAAGTAGCTAGTTGTGAAAATATTTCTCCATAGCTCCATTAGAGCAGAGGTTCCAAATACTGACATAAAAAAATCCTATCTAATAATAGACAAACATGGTAATTAACCATACCTCTGCTATGCTTCCCATTGGCTAATCAGGGCAATATGCAAATTAACTGCCAACCAAGATGGTGGCCGGCAGCCATGCAGCTGAAGGGAATAGGAGGTTTGCTTGCTCCAGTGATGGAGGAAGCGAAGGTTCCCCGCCTGCCTCGGCCCAGCTCTGAGCTGCACTCTAAGCAACAATGTTGCAATTATAGAAGCTAAACAAACCCAGAAACCTGCTTTCAGCCAGCCAGCCTTGGAGCTGGAGCCACAACAAAGTTTCAATTACAGAAGGTAAATAAATCGCAGAATAAAAAAAGAAGAAGAAAAAAAGGAGAGACTGGGAGCTTCAGTTGCAGGCTTGGCCTGCCTGAAAACAGCCCTCAGCATCTCATCCAGACTTTCCAGGAACCCAGAGGGGACCCCCACCCTAAAGGGGGTGAGGGCAGCCTGAAAACAGCCATCAGCCCCTCATCAAGGCTGGCCAGGCACCCCAGTGGGGAGTCCCACCCTAAAGTGGGTGCAGACAGCCTGAAAACAGCCATCGTCCCCTCATCCAGGCTGGCAAGGCACCCCAGTGGGGACCCCCACCCTGAAGGGGGTGGGGGCAGCCTGAAAACAGCCATCGTCCCCTCAACCAGACTGGCAAGGCACCCCAGTGGGGACCCCCACCCTGAAGGGGGTGCGGGCAGCCTGAAAACAGCCATCGTCCCCTCATCCAGACTGGCAAGGCACCCCAGTGGGGACCCCCACCCTGAAGGGGGTGCGGGCAGCCTGAAAACAGCCATCGTCCCCTCATCCAGGCTGGCAAGGCACCCCAGTGGGGGTGCGGGCAGCCTGAAAACAGCCATCATCCCCTCATCCAGGCTGGCAAGGCACCCCAGTGGGGACCCCCAACCTGAAGGGGGTGCGGGCAGCCTGAAAACAACCATCAGCCCCTCACCCAGGCTGGCCAGGCACCCAAGCGGGACCCCCATCCTGATCCCAGACACCATTCAGTGCAAACCAGCCAGCCCCCACCCGTGCACCAGGCGTCTATCCTATATAGTAAAAGGGTAATATGCAAACTGACCCTAACAGCAGAAAGACTGGGAATGACTGGTCACTATGACACACACTGACCACCAGGGGGCAGACACTCAATGAAGGAGTTACCCTCTGGTGGTCAATGATCTCCCACGTGGAGGAGCTCTGCTCAGCCACAAGCCAGGCTGATGGCTGCCAGTACAGCGGTGGTGGTGGGAGCCTCTCCTGCCTTCTCAGCAGCGCTAAGGATGTCCGACTGCAGCTTAGGTCTGCTCCCCGCTGTTAAGTGGACATTCCCTGAGTGCTGCAGGGCTGCCAGAGGGATGTCTGATTGCCAGCTTAGGCCCAATCCCCTGGGGAGCAGGCCTCAGCCAGCAGATGGTCATTCCCTGAGGGGTCCCAGATTGTGAGAGGGCACAAGCTCGGCTGAGGGACCTCCCTCCGCCCCCGCCCCCCAACCGCCGAGTGCACAAATTTTTGTGCACCGGGCCTCTAGTTCTATATAATAAAAGTCTAATATGCAAATCGACCGAACAGCAGAAAGATCAGTGGAATGAATGGTTGCTATGACACGCACTGACCACCAGGGAGCAGATGCTCAATGCAGAAGCTGCCCCCAGCCTGCAGTCCCCAGGCCAGCCAAGTCGGGTGCCAGCAATCCCCCCACCAATTGCCCCGCTGGTCACCCCAGAAAGGGAGGTGACTTGCAGTGGCAGTGGGGGAAGGGGCTGGTGAGTGGATGGCACCAGGCTAGCCAAGGTGGGTGCCACTGGGGGCCCCCGATCACCCAGCCAGCCATCCCACATATCAGTCCTGATCACCTGCCAGGCTTAGAGACCCTACTTGTGTGTGAATTTCATGCACTGGGCCTCTAGTTAAACCATAAAAATACTAGGGGAAATTGTAGTTATTTCTCTAATTTTAACCTTTGAAAGTAGAAAGTCTTTCTGAGTATGGCATACAGCCCAAACTACATAAAAATAAAGCTGCCAGATTTTACAATAAAAAACTGCATCCTAAGAGTGAAGTGTGGAATGTTCGTCTTAGAGTTGGCTTGACTCTGGATTGAGATGTCACACATGGATCATTAAAATGTTTGGACTTGCTATACTTAGAATCTTAGAAATACTCATCAATACAGCCATTAACTGTGAGATGTGTGCAGTGCAATTAATTATTAATAACAAAAAATCAAAGTTTGTGAACGATATACATGTTTTAATACAAATTAGAGCGATGGTAAGAGTATCTGTATATTTTTAGTGCCATGTACTTGCATTCTTCTATATATTTTTTTTGTGAGAGAGTTTCAGCTGGGACTTTGGGGATTTCACACCACAAATTGTTACTTAAGTAAATACCATTCAACTGCTGTGTCATGATGGAAAAAAGTGAGTTGAATGCTACTGCTGTAACACATTATTCTGCATGAATTCACTTCATATGAGTCATGCTGCTCATATAGCAAGACTTTTTCAGACCTATTCTATGCTTACAAGGTCTGCTTACTTTGGGTTTATTTAGTGTTCACTCAGGTCAGAAGGTAAGTGTACAAGTAAACACTCCATTTTGTATGGGACAATGTTCCCAGAAATGCTATCACTAATCGACCCAGCTCTATGTGGTGTATAATCCCTACAAGGATGCATTTTTGTCCATCCTGATTAGATATTCTCCCAGCTATAGTTCATATAATGGTAGAGGAATTCTTCCAGGATGCAGTAATATAAATGAAGTACTGTAATGTCAGAAAACTTCTACCAATCCTTTACTGCCTATGATCTTTTCCTCTGCATATTGGCCCATTTCTTGAAGGTATTTCAAGTTACCAGGAGACTTGCATTTTAACAATTATAATGTTAATCTCTTTGTGGTAGGTCAAGTACTATCTCTTTTATCAAGTTCTGTGGATCAAAACTATTTGCCAGAATATAAATAATTGGCAAAAGGAGAGGCCATAATAGAATAAATAAAACTCATTGCAAAATATATTTAACTCAGAAAATCCCAGGAAGAACTCCTTGGCTGAAAATATATAATAGGACTCAGGGATTGTTGGTGAGGAGAGAGAGAAGGCAAGGGGTAGTCAGAAATCACTATGATGTAATGGATATACGTTGAATTATTTATATTTTATATATGTGCTACATATAAAATTCATGTTTTACATATGTACTTTTTTAGGAACAAAACCATTTAATTTTCTATGTGTATTATTATTTAGAGTTATTTATATTTAATTTGTATTTATATTTATATAATAAAACTACTTTGTATGGGATAGTACTGAAGAGGCACTTACTTATCCTCAGTAATACCCAAAGAAATTTTTGAGTATAACTAAAGGATTGAGTATGTTATTTTGGAATAAATTATATGTAAACAGTTACTTTAAAGATAAAATAATTAATAATACTCTACAAACAATAAACAGCAGGTGGATGGTTCCAATTATTCCTCTGTTTGGTTAGGAAAATTTTTAAGTACACAGGTCTAAAAATGTGTTCAAAAATGACTATCCATATCTATCACATTGACTGCTCTGCTTTTTATTAAAACAATCTGCAGGATCCATGTAGAGAGTAGAGAACCTATGACATGAGTGTCAGAGGTGACACGCGAACTCATTTTTTGGTTGATTTTTCTTTGTTAAATGGCATTAAATATATAAAATAAATACCAAAAATATAAATCTTTGTTTTACTATGGTTGCAAATATAAAAAATATTTCTATATGTGATACAGCACCAGAGTTAAGTTAGGATTTTTCAAAATGCTGACACGCCGAGCTCAAAAGGTTCGCCATCACTGGAGAAGAGATAGGTATACTTTTATCTGAGAAACTTTTTAACAGCAATCATATTTATTATTTCACATTATCACTGTCTACACTTTGACTGACATTTATACATGGGTCTCTAATGGGCATCTCAGCAGGTCACATAGTAACTAAACAAAACCAAAACCAATGACCCCTCTAACCACACCTATTTCTCCCAATATATGATATCGCCATACTCCAGGTTGCTAAAGCCAGGCAAGGAGTCACCCCTAGTTTTGTTGTTTCCCCACTATGGAATCTATCTTCAAAATGTCATACAAATCTGTTCATTTTCTTATAACCAAGCTGTTAGGCCAAATCACCATCATCTTTTTCCTGGGCTACTTACTCCAGGTACCGCCTAACTGGTTTCACTTTCTCTGCTGTTGCCTTCCTGAGATCTATTCTCGATAGAGCAGTCCAGGGATCTATGATGCATAAATCAAATTAAGTCTGTCCTTTGCCTAAAATCCACAATTAGTTTTCCATCACAGTTGAAACCAAATACAAATTCCCTATCATGGCCCAAAAGGGACTGTACAAACTAATTCCTGCCTAGCTCTTGGATCTCATGGACCGTGTTTACCTTCACTGTTTCTTGATAACCCTTTCCCTTCACTCCTTCCAAAGTTTAAATTTTGATATCACAAAGTTTCCATCCCTTCAAAAAAGGCAAATCCATCTGCCTATCTGTAATTGTCCAACCTTATAAAAACCTTAGAGGAGAAATTTCCTATGAATTAAAGAACTGCATAAATATCTTTGTTCTCTTACTCAGGTATTTTGTATTATATTTTTAAAATATATTTTTATTTTTATTTTAAAGAGGGAGAGGGATAGAGAGATAGAAACATCAATGATGAGAGAGAATCTCTGATTGGCTGTCTCCTCCACACTCCCTACTGGGGATCAAGCCTAAAACCCAGGAATGTGCCCTTGACCAGAATTGAACCTGGGACCCTTCAGTTCATAGACTAATGCTCTATCCACTGAGCAAAACCGGCTGGGCTGACTCAAGTGTTTTTAAAGCTCTTGTTTTTCCCTAACAAATGCTCCCGGATAACACTATTTTATGTGTCCTTTGAGTTTTGACCCCTCTGCATAGAGCAATAATACCTATGTTGCTCTATCAAACTTTTTAAAGACAGCCTATTGTTTGTTTTATTTTCCCTCCAGCTTTATTGAAATATAATTGGCATATAACACAGTGTAAGTTGAAGGTGTAAAAAATAATGTATATATATCAAATGATATGTCAAGATGATTACCACAATAAGGTTAGTTAACACATCCTCTATCATCTTACAAAGATAAATTTTGAATCTACTCTCTTAGCAAATCTCAAGTGTACAATACAGTATTATTAAATATTGTCAACATGCTAACCTATTTTTTTATATATTTTACTAAATTATTTTTTAAATGTGTTTGTAATAAGCAAGGGAAATACTATTTCTAAATGGCCAAGTCTCACTACTATATTCTTTAATCACAGCCATTCAGCACATTATGTTTTAGTCATTCTGTAGTAACCTAATTGATTTAGCAACACAAGAAAGCTCATTTCTTAGTAGTGAATGATTCTCTTATAATCCCAGTCTTAAGAAAGTAATGTTTTTGATAAGAGATAGGAGGTATCTTCATCAACAAAACAATAAGAGAGTCCACTGCATGGGAGAACATATTTGCCAATGTTGCATCCAATAAGGGTGTAATTTCCAAAACTTATAGGGAATTCATGCAACTTAACAAAAGGAAGATAAACAATCCAATCAAAAAATGGGCAAAAGACCTAAATAGACACTTTTTGAAAGTGGACATACAGAAGTCTAAGAGGCATATGAAAACATGCTCAAAGTCACAAATTATCTGAGAGATGCAAATCAAAATAACAATGAGGTACCATCTCACATCTGTCAGACTGGCTATCATCAACAAATCAACAAACAACAAGTGCTGGCAAGGATGTGGAGAAAAAGGAACCTTCGTGCACTGCTGGGGGGAATGCAGACTGGTGCAGCCACTGTGGAGAACAGTATGGAGCTACCTCAAAAAATTAAAAATGAAGCTCTCATTTGACCCAGTAATCCCACTTCTAGGAATATATTCCTAGAAATCAGAAACACCAATCAGAAAGAATTTTTGCACCCTTATGTTCATAGCAGCACAATTTATAACAGCTAAGATTTGAAAACAGCCTAAGTGCCCATCAGCTGATGAGTGGATTAAAAAAACAACAACTGTGGCACATCCACACAATGGAATACTATGCCGCTATAAAAAGGAAGGAACTCCTACCATTTGCAACAGCATGGATGGACATGGAGAGCATTATGCTTAGCGAAATAAGTCAGTTGAAGAAAGATAAATATCACATGATCTCACTCATTTGTGGAATATAATGAACAACATAACCTGATGAACAAAAATAGATCCAGAGACAGAGAAGCATAAAACAGACCATCAAACCTCAGAGGGAAGGCAGGGGAGGGGAGGGTGGTGGTGGGGAGGATTAAGAGATCAATCAAAGGACTTATATGCATGCATATAAGCATAACCAATGGATATAGAGAGTAGGGGGGTGAGGGTGGGGAGTGGGAGTAGGTGGGGAGAGGTCAATGGGGTTAAAAGGAGACATATGCAATACATTAAATAATAAAGAATTAAAAATAATAATAATAAAGAAAAAAAAGAATTAGCAGGTATCTTACTGCATCGGATCCACTATATCTTTTAGATTCCCAAGTTTTAGAAAATTATAAAACAAACAAAACAAACCTCTCAAGTTTTTTGATCAAATTCAACTTTGGTTCTCAAGAGAAAAAAATTTCAGAAAAAATCCCCATAGAATAAGAAGCTGATTGGATACTTAGTAGATCTTAACAAAAATTATTTTAATGAATAAGTGTAAATGAATCACAAACACATGGACTAAATTTCCCTCAAAAATCATATAAGTTTAAAATGGAAGGAACAATGCCTTTTGGAAAAAACTATTATGTGTTCTACCACAAACCAAACATTTATATAATAGCTTGAGCTGTTTCCCAATCTGAAAATACATCTGGATTCAACCAACTCTATGAAGTTGTTATTGTTTTTTTTACCCAGTGAATGAATAAGCGCTTCAGAATCACTTAGAACAGTTCAATGTGGAAAATCTCTTATTTTCTCATTAGAAGAAATCCTCAGTTTCTCAGGTATACTAAACACCTTCAATATTTCTAGTATATAAATTAGTAAACATTAGTTAAAATATATAAATTAGTAAACATTAGTTAAAAATATATGCATAATAGAAAATGCCTGTTCATCTAAGAAGGGCAATATACTGACATCTAAGCAAGCACCCTACCAGAGACAGAGATCAACCTTTAAGGGACATGAATAGGCATATTCCACTCTAAAACATTTGGCAGTGAAAAATTCATACTGAAAACGATTGAAGGTAATTTGATAAACTACCAGATTTCAGAGTTTGGACAATCTTGTTTGAATTTGAAATAAGTGTAAATGTTGAGCATGTATACCAAGCTTAGTAAAAAGTAAAGTTTTAGTGGGCTTAGATTATGAAATACCAAAGATTGTCAGAAAAAAAGAAAAGAAATCTACCCTAAATAAATTTGCCATTCTTTTGAAAACTAAACTAAAGTCCTCCTTTCACTCCATGCTTCAGTTTCCTAGAGTTCCTAGAGAAAGGCTTATTACTTTACAAGTCTCTAGTTCATCTCCCACTGAAATCCCCTCTTGGGGTAGACTTGGTAAACCTTTCACCCTGAGCATTCAACTTCCTTTGGGATAATGTCAAGAAGGGAAGATAAGGTCATCTGTTCTCACTCATTCAAACATTATGGGTCCATTTTCATGAAGTATTTGCTTTTGTTTTTCTTCCTTTTCCAAAACAGTTTTTGGCCATTTCTATGTTTATTCCCAGAGATGTTGTACTTTGAAATGGAATAATAGAAGATGTAATCATTATATATAGACACATAGATCTCCCAATCTACTACAATTCTAGGAAGGCAGGTAACCATTTCTTATTATCTCATTGCCCATCCTGTTGTGCCCATGGTATGAAGATAATAAAAGGCTTTTGATGTAACTTCAAATCAGCAAGCCATAGTAAAATAATTAAATGTTTTATTGTGATAAACGTAGGCAGGGAAGAAGACAAATGCATCACTTTCTCTTTCCCATGGTGCCTTCTTCCCTTCCTTTTCTCCCTTGCCCTTCAACTTCAAAGTTGGAAATTGGCTTGCCTATACTGTGCCTTCCTATAAATCTCTAAACTTTTTTGTTGTTGTTTTTAATCCTCACTCGAGGATAATTTTCCATTGATTTTTAGAGAGAGTAGAAGGGAGGGGGAGAGACACAGAGAGAGAAACATCAATGGGAAAGAGACACATGGATTGGTTGCCTCCCATAGGCTCCCCAACCTGGCCAGAGATATGCCTTGACCAGAACTGAACCCGGGATCCTTCAGTCCATGGGCCAATGCTCTATTCATTGAGCAAAACTGGCTAGGACTAAATCTCTAAATTTTATAGATAAATCCGTTCATATATCCCTAAGAACTTTAGGTCTGGACTGCCACTTTAATTTTACTCTCATTTGTTAAACAAGGAGTTGGAAATACCCATTTTAATTAATCCTGGTCTTATATTCATGGCAAAACTTTAAGTTAATCCTACTAAAATTGCTACTTAGTAGGGTTTTATTCAAAAGATCTACATATTTGTCAGATTAAATATTATACTTTACGTCATTTTTACTACTACTTAGATGTTAACCCACAAACCAGAAACAAGTTTAATTTCTGTATAGAAAAAAGCAAATTTAATTTCATAATGTAAAACTTATTTTCTCAGCAATTCTAATGTTGCTAAAGTGTAAACCATAAATGGCATGGTGTTTGAAACTAAACTTTGTAATTTTGCTTCAAAAAAAAGAGCTAAATTTCAGAAATTATAAAGTATGGGAAGAAAAAAAATCAATAGTGTGTAAAGCTAGGCTATACACTTAGCAGTTTCATTCTAAAAATTTAGCAATTGCCAGTGGAAATTGATTCCATTGTATATAAACCAAAACAAAGCTTCAACACAAATGTTTTCAGTTGACTGTGCACATATTGCTATGTCTGCCTAACTTGGCTAACAGACACCATAGACTTACTCTCCTGGTGCATATATGTGGAGAACTTGGGTGACAAATAATGGTTGCCATCTTTCAACAATTTTATTTTAAGACAATGTAAAAGTTAAACCTTAATCCTAACCAAATCTTATTACTCTAATTATAATAGCATGTTTTAGGTGAAAAAATTATGTCAACAGGTTAATTAGTTAGGGAATTTTCCATGGGAGAACCTCAAGGGAAAGAAAGGGAAAATATTGGTTAAAATTGATCATTTTAAGACCATAATTCTGATAAAATTGTACACATCAATTAAACATCCATCTTTTCTTTCACTTTATTAATTAACTATTAGAATTCAAAGCAGCATGTCAAATAATTGTACTTACAGGTATTAGATCAAAGCAAAATATAACGTAGTAACAAACTAAAATGTACTTCAAAGGAAAAACTAACATAGACGTTTGATCTGTATGAAAGGTGGCAAAGTAGCTAATGAATATGTACCCATTTCACCTCATTTTAATTATTATCAGAAGAACCCATGCAAAAAAATCTCTAATTTTATTTTCTTAATCCAGCTTTTATACTGGGGGATTACTTAAAATGATAATTACAAACTGTTTTACTTGAGTAGTTTGAGTGGTTTCTTATCAATGCTTTGAGAAATTAGCCTTGGTCTTTAAATAATCTAATATAGATATAATTTAAAACATTGCAAACAACATCTTTCTTCATACTTTGTCTCTCCTATCCCTTTCTTTTCTTCACTTGTTTCTAATTCAGTTATTTCTTGGTCTATTTTCCCTACCCAATCATTTTGTCCCATACTCTCATCATTCCTCTCATTTTATTTCCTTTATTTTATAAATCAATAACTTCTCAGCGACCTGTATCTAAAATCATACCAGAGCTCCCTGGACTTGGAAAAATCAAAGCCATAACATTCTGCAATCAGACCAGAGCCTCATCTAGAGACCGCAAATTAAATAAATGCTTAAAACTTGACTTTGAGTCCTGAGACAAGAAATGTTAACTTCCAAATGAAGTGGAAATAGCAACAAGTAATTGAATCTGAAGACTTCTCTGAAAATTTTAGAGGCAGGATTTGGGCTAATGAATATGACAATGATGTTCCCTGTAGAGACAAATAAAACTAGCTCATCATTCAAGTTTACAAAGTTCCTCCTCAGTGTTGTTCTTGAAAAGTTTATACACATACATACACACACACAAATATGGAAATACACACTAAACATGAAAACTACCATTAGAAACTTGGAATTGAATCCTCTCCAGATGCTTATACCGGTGTCTGACTTCCTGAATAAACCTGTCCTTAGGGTTGGGTACACAGCTACCCCTCTCCATACACACTAGATTCTAAGACAACAAGTGTCTTCCCAGGGTTTCCAGCCCAGATGTAATCTGCCCTGCTGATTTCTCCTGAAACATACTAATTTCATCCAGGCATCTGAGAGCTAAGCAAAGTCTGTATAAGGCTTTGAAAGACAGCAAATCTCTTCCATAACACATATGCCTTTCTTTTTCTAAATATAACAATTTTTTATTATCTAAGGCAATAAGTTATTTTCCTATAGTTATACACTTTCAACTAATTTGCAACTTCTTTCAGCCATTATAAAACATGGACATTAATTGAGCTTTGTTTTGTGTTAGCAATTTTTTTTTAAATCTGAAGTTCTACTGTACTATAGGGACCTATAATTAGAAATGTCACCATATGTTAGCACCCAAACTACTTATGAACTTATCTGTTCAGTTAAAATGTCAGCTATGAAGATGCCATGCAAAGAATCACGTTCATTTCTATGTTTCTAACACTCATGCAAGTGGGAGAAATAAAATTTTTCAAGTAAGTCTATTATTCCTCATTACCAATTTATTATGACAATGAGGAGCATAAAGAAACTTATCCAATTACTGATGCCTAATTCTGAAGCTGTGCTGGATCTAGGTTCCTTTAATAGTTCTCAAAATAATATGTGCATTTCTTTTTAAAGAAATCCTCACCTGAGTACATTTTTCCATTGATTTTTAGAGAGTGAAAGGTAGGGGAGAGAGAAACATCAATGTGAGAGAGACACATTTCACATTGATTGGTTGCCTCTTGCATGTGCCCTGACCAGGGCGGGGATCAAGCCTGCAACTAAGGTACATGCCCTTGACCAGAATCAAACCCAGGACCCTTCAGTCTGCGGGCTGACTCTCTCCACTAAGCCAAACCAGCTAGGGCTGTATTACTTTCTTAAAAAAAAATTTGATCCTGGATTTTAGTTTCCTTATGGCCTCTAGATGACATTAAGATACTTTAAACCAGATGGAATTCAGCAGTCTATCACATCAGAAAATACTTCCCATCAACTCAAACACTGGCTAGATTTAAAGTATCATCATAGCTATTGGTTAAAAGGAGAAATTCTTATTATTGAACAAATTCTTCATTTAAAATATCTGTTGGCCACAGAATGTTTAAGTAGACTGTTATTGCTTTCTCCATCCTAATGGTGATAAATTAGTTAGAGCTCTCATTGAAATGCGGTTGCTGAAACTATAACATTTGACAGTTGTACTAGATTCTAAATTAGAGGCATATAATCCTATCTTACTCTTCAATGAGAAGAGTTAAAATTATGCTTTGTTAGTGGTAATCCAATAAAAATATGTGATGTTACAGTTGTGTGTGATGCTAAAACCATGAGTGAGTCCCTCTGCTATGACAAAATTAACTAAGAAAAGAGGCATAGCCTTATTAGTGCCCACACAAACTGCCCTTTCTAAAGGCTCATGAAAGTAAGGAGGTTAAAATATATTATTAATAAATATCCATATTCATAGGTTATTTGGACTAATCATTGTGTACTTATTATTATTTTAATTTTCATGTTCAATTAAATCTTAAGGAATCTTTGTCTACTTATATGCAAATCATGAATTAGCTAAAGTAATTAATTTTTAACATACAAATGTTACTATATAAAACTCTAAGACATTTGTAGATAATGTGCAAATTTGTAACATAAGAAGATATTGGATAATTATATCTATTGATAAGGCATATTTATATTAATCCAATTCCAATCTATACATATAAAAGGCTAATATGCAAAGTGTACCCTCGGGAGTTCGACTGGGAGACCCAGAGTTCACTCACTCACTATGACATCCGCTGACCAGCAGGCAGTGGCACAGAACATGGAGGGCGACCAGCAGCAGTGGTGGGGTGCTAAGGGAGTGAGGGAAGGAGGAGGAGGCGGGGAGGCAGGGAGGTGGGAAACTTGATCGACCCTGACCACTGGCCAGGCCTAGGGACCCTACCCATGCACTAATTTCATACACTGGGCCTTTAGTTTTATAATATTTAATGAACAATATTTATGAGCAAGGAGATAAGTAGTTAAGAGGACTGAGGTATCTTCATAATAAACTATGAAACTCTGAATGTCTTGGTTCTCTTACTTTGGAAAAGGCCAGAGTAAATCAGTTAGATGCTGTGTTGAACAAGTGCAAATTAGAAGAAGAACAGATTTACCTTCACCCTCAATACCATGAATAATATCCTGCATTTTGATAACAAAATAAGAGGCAAACTTATGTTTGTAGTAAATATTACATCTATATCAGTTCAAAAAAAGATTCATCTCATAGGATTGTACTTTTTTTTAATTGTTTTATTGCTTACAGTATTACAAAGAGTATTATATATGTCTCCTTTTTTTCCTGCCCTTGACAATCCCCTGGCCTCCCCTACCTCCCAGTGTCTTATGTCCAATGGTTATGCTTATATGCATGCATACAAGTCCTTTGGTTGATCTCTTACCCCCCTCTTGCACCCCAACCCTCCTCGGTCTTCCCGCTGTAGTTTGACAGTCTGTTCATGGCTGCTCTGCCTCTGTATCTATTTTTTTTCCATAAGTTTATAATGGTCTTTATTATCCATAAATGAGTGAGATCATGTGGTATTTTTCCTTCATTGACTGGCTTATTTCACTCAACATAATGCTCTCCAGTTCCACCCATGCTGTTGCAAATGGTAAGAATTCCTTCTTTTGCCGAAACCGGTTTGGCTCAGTGGATAGAGCGTCGGCCTGCGGACTGAAAGGTCCCAGGTTCGATTCTGGCCAAGGGCATGTACCTGGGTTGCGGGCACATCCCCACTGGGAGATGTGCAGGAGGCAGCTGATCGATGTTTCTCTCTCATCAATGTTTCTAACTCTCTATCTCTCCCTCCCTTCCTCTCTATAAAAAATCAATAAAATATATTTTTTTTAAAAAGAATTCTTCTTTTTACAGCAGCATAGTATTACATCGTGTAGATGTACCACAGTTTTCTAATCCATTCATCTACTGATGGGCACTTAGGCTGTTTCCAAATCTTAGCTATGGTGAATTGTGCTGCTATGAACATAAGGATGCATATATCCTTTCTGATTGGTGTTTCTGGTTTCTTGGGATATATTCCTAGAAGTGGGATCACTGGGTAAAATGGGAGTTCCATTTTCAGTTTTTTGAGGAAACTCCATACTGTCTTCCATAGTGGCTGCACCAGTCTGCATTCCCACCAGCAGTGCACAAGTGTTCCTTTTTCTCCACATCCTCTCCAGCACTTGTCGTTTGTTGATTTGTTGATGATAGCCAGTCTGACAGGTGTGAGATGGTACCTCATTGCTGTTTTGATTTGCATTTCTCAGATGATTAGTGACTTTGAGCATGTTTTCATATGTCTCTTGGATTTCTGAATGTCCTCTTTTAAAAAGTGTCTATTTAGGTCCTTTGCCCATTTTTTGATTGGATTGTTTATCTTCCTTTTGTTAAGTTGTATGAGTTCCCTATAAATGTTGTAATTAAACCATTATCAGTGATTACATTGGCAAATATGTTCTCCCATGCAGTGGGCTTTCTTGTTGTTTTGTTGATGGTTTCTTTTGCTGTGCAGAAGCTTTTTATTTTGATGTAGTCCCACTTGTTTATTTTCGCTTTAGTTTCCAATGCCCTAGGAGCTGTATCGGTGAAGAAATTGCTTCGGTATATGTCTGAGATTTTGTTGCCTTTGGATTCTTCTAGTATTTTTATGGTTTCCTGTTGCACATTTAAGTCCTTTATCCATTTTGAGTTTATTTTTGTGTATGGTGTAAGTTGGTAGTCTAGTTTCATTTTCTTGCATGTATCTGTCCAATTTTCCCAACACCATTTATTGAAGAGACTATCTTGACTCCATTGTATGTTCTTGCCTCCTTTGTCAAATATTAATTGAGCATATTGGTTCGGACCGATTTCTTGGCTCTCTATTCTATTCCATTGATCTATATGTCTGTTCTTGTGCCAGTACCAGGCAGTTTTGAGAACAGTGGCTTTGTAATACAGCTTGATATCTGGTATTGAGATCCCACCTACTTTGTTCTTTCTCAGGATCGCTGCAGCTATTCGGGGGCTTTTTTATTCCAGATGAATTTTTGGAAGGTTCATTCTAGGTCTGTGAAGTATGCCGTTGGTATTTTAATGGGAAGTGCATTGAATTTATAGATTGCTTTGGGAAGTATGGACATTTTAATGATGTTGATTCTACCATTCTAAGAACATGGTATGTTCTTCCATCTGTTTATGTCTTCCTCTATCTCTTTTTCCAAGGTCCTGTAGTTTTCTGAGTAAAGGTCTTTTACCTCTTTAGTTAAGTTTATTCCTAGGTAGCTTAATTTTTTTGGTGCGATGGTAAATGGGATTGTTTTTATAATCTCTCTTTCTGTAAGTTCAATATTGGTGTATAGAAATATCATAGATTTCTTGGCATTAATTTTGTATCCTGCTACATTGCCAAATTCATTTATTAAGTCTAATAGTTTTTTGATGGAGTCATTAGGGTTTTTTATGTATAATATCATGTCATCTGCAAATAAGGATAGTTTTTACTTCTTCTTTTCCAATTTGGATGCATTTTATTTCTTCTTCTTGTCTAATTGCAGTGGCTAATACTTCCAGTACTATGTCGAACAGGAGTGGTGAGAGTGGGCATCCTGTCTTGTTCCTGTTCTTAGGGGAAATGGTGTTAGTTTTAGGGATTGTACTTTTTAAATCAAGAATATTTGAGAGAACTAAGTGACTTTATACATGTAAAGCACTTAGAAAAACTCTTGGGTTGGCACAAAGTAAGATCTCAATAAATGTTAGCTGTGTTTATTATAATAACAAGGCAAATACTACAAAATCATTTTAGCTATAGCAATTCAAATTTGTAATAAAGGCCCGAATGGCACCATGGAACTAAGAAGCTAAGAAAAATGTCCACAAATATTGTTGGAACATTTTTAATACACATCACTCCCCCAGGAGCCTAACTTAATAGAGAAGGGGGCAATAGTATGGCTCTTAACTCTGTCAAAGTCTATTATAAGACATTACTTTCATATCAGACACGACAGTTCACTAGTGTATAAAAACTTATCCCCAAAGGACAGCAGTCTGATAGTGTAGTGAAAAAGAACGCATGCCCTGTTGACCTTCTTCTATAAAACAATTCAGCATGGGTCAGAGAGAAGAAATAGAATTTTCATGCAGACTTTATGAAGTGAACTATCTTGAACCAATGGAAATTTCCCCATTTCATTTCAAGAATCACAGCATAATAGCAGCACTTTAAGAATTCTCATTAACACCCATACCTTGTATCCTCTTGTTAAAGCAGTCATTGGTGTATTATTTATGAGGCTTTGAAGGGATAAAAAAATGCCCTCCAAAAAAAATGCCCTCCAATAGAGCTGGTTGACCTTGATGTAAAAAGCTAAAACCAAAATGTTTGGGAGAAAGTCCCCAGAGCTCAATTCATCAATACAATTTCTTTGACTTCAAGTTCAGAGATGGTGGCCAAAGAAAAGACACAGTTATGTTAGCACCTTTTAAATAAAGGATCCCTATTTGACTCTGGACCTAAATTTTTCCTCTTGACATGGTTCAAAGAACCTTTGCTATCATTTTCAACCTAACAGATTACATTCTAAACCTTAAAAGTAAAAACACAAAAATCCAAACATTCTAGTCCTCTTCACTAAGGCAAAAAAAGAGAGTACATGGTAAAGTGGAAAAGTGTAGAAAGCATAAAGTAATATTTTTTAATACCTAATATCTGCAGAAACCATGACAGGCACATACAAATGTTACCATGTGAAACTCTCTAAAACAATTTCTTAAAGATATAATTACACTTATCTTAGAAATTAGCAAACTGAGCCTCAAAGTGACTAGATAACAAGGATAATTTCACAGAGTAAGTTTGTGGCATAAGTACTGGGTTGAAAAAACACACAAAACTGTCTACTTCTAGTTGTTCTACCAAGCAGCTATATCATTGAAAACCAAATTATTCCTCTGGGCCTATATCATCACATTTAAAATGAGAAGGTTTGGCAAACAGACTCCAGGGTGGCCCCATGATCAAGTCCTTGTGTGACGCGTTCTTTTGGAGCAAGATCTGAGAATGAATTTTAACCAAGAGCATACAGCAACGATGACAAGAGATACATGATTAGATTTCATTAGAATATAACCCTGTCTTTGAGGAGACTTTCTTGATAGTGTAGAGCAAGCATGTCAAACTCGAGGCCGGCTGGCCACACACAGCCCACAACCAACATTTTTGCAGCCCAGCCAATATAACAGTATGTAAGAAACATTTTAATAAAAATTTTGTAACTTAATTTTTACAGTATCCTGTTATACATAATTATTAATAATGAACTACAACTTTCGCTAATGACTGATTACTAGAATCATGTTGCATCTATTTCCCTTACGCGCCTTATGTGTAGGTGCACCATTTCTTACCACTAATACTAGCAGCGAATATTTTAGCAGCCAATTCCACGTCATTGGTCTTGGACTGACTTGTTTGGTGTGCACAACAGGAAATATTTCGCTTTTGGAGAAGAAGAAAAATAGGTCTATTTGCATTACACTTATTAATTTTTGCAGTTATTCAGTATCTGGTAAGTTAATATTCGAGAAAAAATATTAATTTTTATTAAAATGTTCTATTATTTTATGTTAATGATTACTCATTTATTTCAGCCCTTTGTATTCAGCATGTCTCTATCAAAATAAACCTACATTTCTATGAAAATTGAAGCTTTTGTTTTTTTGCAGCCCACATAAACTTAAACCTTGTTTATTTGGCCTGTGTTAGCCTTTGAATTTGACATGCTTGGTGTAGAGGGAGCAGGCTGAGATGTGAACTGCCACAGGGAAAAGACCCTACAAGAAAGAGCTGAGAGCAGCTTCTGGCCAACAGTTGGCAAAAAAATGTTGAGAATCTTGGTAGCCTGCAAGAAACTAAATGCTCCCCACACCATGTGAGCTTGGATTGGATTTGCTCCCAGACAGCCCCAGATGTGAACCCAGCCTTGGCTGCCCCTTGGTTATTTATAGCTTTGCTGAGGACCTCATCAAGCCATGTCCACATGCAGTCTGAAAATCCTAATACTTCTGGCTTTAAAAATAAGGAAATGTATTATCTCCCATAACAAAATGTGTAGATATTGGGATAATTTCACGGCACTTGGTTAAGCAGCTTAATAGCAAGGACTCTGCATCTGTCCCAACTCTCTACCCTCAGTTCAACTCCCCCAGTGTGTACAAAAGCTGCAGCAATTCCAGCCTTCACATCCAGACATAGGAATACTGAGGAGCAAAGCATGAACTACCTCTTCCTTACATCTCTTTTAAGAGTAAACCTTTCCTGCCCAGCCAGTGTGGCTCAGTGGTTGAGCATTAACCTATGAACCAGGAGGTCATGGTTTGATTCCCAGTCAGGGCACATGCCAGGGTTGCAGGCTTGGTCCCCAGTGTGGGGCGTGCAGGAGGCAGCTGATCAATGATTCTCTCTCATAATTGATGTTACTATCTCTCTCTCTCTCTCCCTTCCTCTCTGAAATCAATAAAAAAAATCTATCTATCTATCTATCAGTAAATAGATAGATGATAGATAGATGATGATGATAGATAGATAGATAGATAGATAGATAGATAGATAGATGATAGATAGATAGAAAAATTTTTTAAAGAGTAAACCTTTCCCAAAACTATTCCCAGAAGAAACCCCTCACATCATTTCAATAAGAACTGGGTTACATGCCCTCCTTCAAACCAATTACTTGCCAAGGGATTGGGCCAGACAGCATGATTTGTTTATACCAATCAGGGGTTAGTTAACCCTAGTGTTGGGGAGAAAGGCCCATATGTCACTGAGTAATAGTGGGGGCCTGGACACCCCAACATCACTAGAGCTTGCTAGTCAGAAGGAAGAAATAAAAAATGATTGAGGGTGAGCCATTGTAGGGCATGGCACAATAACAAAGTCCCCTTTGGCATTAACATTTTTATGATCCTATGAATAATCCAGGTGGAAAACTATTTGTTCAACTGGTGTTTTTCATACCTGTCTAGTAGACATGATAGTCTGCACTCAGTATATACACTGTGAATGAGACAAAACAGTCACTTTCTTCAGAGTGTACAGTTTAGTGGGGGAGATATGACAGGACATTTTAGTGCCAGCAGGGGGTAAGTACAGACTACTGTGAGAGCATTTACCCCTATGGGAAGATTTCCTAAAGGAAGTCCAAGTGCCTGTCTTGAAGCTTCTTATTGATGACTTTGGTGGTACTGGGGAGAAGAGTGTGCCGTGAGTGCTCAGACCTTTCATACCTTCCAGGAAATAAGATGTAAATATGGGCTACCATGAATGTCTTTGTGTGACTGACACTCTAGAACTGCTTTGTTCAATACATAAGCCAATAGAATATGTGACTCTTTAAATTTAACCATAAATTAATTAAAATTAAAATAAAATAAAAGCAAAATTGTAGTTTTTCAGCTGCACTACTCACATTTCAAGTGCTCAGTAGGCATATGTAGCTAGCGGTTACCATATGGCATTGAGGATATAGAACAGTTTCATCATCATAGGAAGTCGCATCAAACAACGCTGTCCAAGAGCTTCAAGGAAGCCCTAAAAACTTCAAAACTTACAAGCATAGTATTTCCACTTAGTGTCTCACACTTCTACTCTAGCAGTTACTACATTATGCTGTAATTGCCAATATTTTTCAGTTTCTCCCGGTGATTTCTCAAACTCAGTTACAGTTGCCATTATGGATTTTTGTCCTCCTTATATATGAGACCTCTAGTCTCCATCAAGACTCTTCTACCCCATAAAAGAAAGCTGGCAGAGTGCAATAGGTTTCCACCGGCATCCAAAGGACAAATGGGAAGAGTTGAGGTGACCATGTGACAGAACAAGGATACTAATAGGGAAGGAATAACCCTGAGCCTTTGGGCAGATTTCTCTTATAGATACCTGTTTGGCAACTTCACAGGTTAGCCATATGTAAGGGCAGTTGGAGGGTTAATGGTGGCTCCCCTCTAACTAAGACCCTAGTTGGTGAAGGAAGGTCATCTCCAGGCTGCTCCGCTCCTCACTTCAAATGTGGAAGGAAAAAGTTGACTTACACACATCCCGACAATGTTAACAAAGTCAGAGGTCATAGGGAGAGAAAGGATGTAATTGTTGCCGCTTATCTAAATCAGGTCTTCAGACATACAGTCAAAGACAATTAGTTCCCTACCACTTGAGTCCATAGCTTGAGGACTCAAGTGATAGAGAACTAATGGCTTGTTTGGTAATATCTCCATTCAGTTTAATTAATGTTTTCTAGGAGATACCATGAGTGTGGTTACTTCTTTTAGCATTTGGGAAGTTGTAAAGAGATATTATCATGTTCTCTCATCATCTCTTTTTGTGACCCAGAAGAGGGCATATTAGAATTTTAAAATCCTATACGTTTGTTTTCAAAGCCCCTGAGCACAAAATAATGCTGCCAGTTCAAATGCAGAGAAGTGAGGAAGATTAAAAAGTGACAACACTTTCCCTAGCTGGTTTGGCTCAGTGGAGCGTTGGCCTGCAAACTGAAAGGTCCTGGGTTCAATTCTGGTCAAGAGCACATGCCTGGGTTGCGGGCTCGATCCCCAGTGGGGGACATGCAGGAGGCTGTCAATCAATGATTCTCTCTCATCATTGATGTTTCTATCTCTCTCTCCCTTTCCCTTCCCTCTAAAATCAATAAAAAATATTTAAAAATAGCAATAATAAAATAAAATAAAATAATAAAAAAAATATTTAAAAATAAATAAACTAAAATAATAAATAAATAAAAAGTGACACTTTTTGGTTAGAGAAGGCAGCATCTTAACAACCAAAGACAGATGACAACTGTTAAATGAGTTATAAATATATGCAGGAAATGGGTAAAAGAACAAGGGAGCTGTGCTGTGGAAAGTAGGATGTCAGATACAGTGAATCAGCCTCAAGGAAGTTTCCAGCACATGCACATCTGCTAGGCTTCTTCCCTGGGAGAGTCAAAGAGACAGTGAAAATCTCTCAAAGAAGGAGAGAGAAAAAGAAAACAATGAATGAGCAGATTATAGAAAGGCAGAGAGAGTAAAAGGTCCTATTAACCACTCCACTTGCCACAATATCAGGGGTTTACATTAATATCTAATGAAGAGATGTCAAAACAAAAATATAAATTGTAATAGAAAATGAATCCCTTGTTTCTTTTTATTAATTTTACTAGGGGCCCAGTGCATGAATTCATGCACCTTGAAAGGAACTGTGGGTTGTGAGGTTGCAGTAGACACAGGAGTGGGTCTCAGCCCATCCTCTGTGCCCCCGCCCAACTGCTCCCGCTGCGCCCCCCAGTTTCCTGTCTGCTGGCAGCCCTGCTCCTGCCACGGCCCTCCTATGTGCTGATGGTGCCGGCCCTGCTCACATCTACTGATGGCACGGAGCAATTGGGGCTGGCGCCAGCAGCAGGTGCAAGTGGAGGCTGCTGCCCCGATCACCCTCAGGAGCAGGGGGAGGTGGAGAAGCCCTCAGGGGCGATCAGGGCCAGTAGCCACCACTCGCACCCGCTGATGGTACTGAGTGATCAGAACCGGCGCCAGGCACCGGCAGCAGGTGCAAATGGGACCATGGTGCACAGGAGCAAAGAATTTTCAGTAACTCTCAGAGGCTCACCCCAATGATAGTGACAGGCACTCTGTCTTCGTCTGGCACCCCCCTCACCTGCTACAACCATCCTGCCACTGCCAATGCCCGCCATGTTCTACACATGCCCCCTGGTGGTCAGCGCATGTCATAGCAACCAGTTGTTCGGTTGTTCCACTGTTCAGTCTATTTGAAATTAGCCTTATATGATATAGGATTATATTTGTTGGTCACCAGAATTAAAACCAGGTGGAGAAAATCACCGATACATTGTGGCTCATGTTGGCATATTTTACACTCAGTGGCTCATGTGGCCCATATAATCTGGAAAACAACTCAGGCTGCAGGACGCTGGAAAGGTGATCTAGCAGGTCATGAATTCCCTTGTTTGTGAAAAGCTCTGCCCCAGGCAGCTTTACACCTCTCTTTGCATTTTCTCCTCTTTCAGTGAACTTGGCTAACCCCTGTCCTATCATGAAAAACATATCTTTACTAGAATTATAAAAAGTTTAGCAATAAATTGAAATAACAACAATGGCAGCAATAGATGCTGCCAGGGCACATATTCAAAAACTATAATCATCTGAAGCTAGGAGAAGCCAAAGGGTGTGTTTATTTTGGCTCACGTTCCAGCGGCAGGCTACCTGGAGTCACCAGCTACATTTCTGTCAACAGAAAGAAACTATTATAACAAAACCCATGTTGATCAGGAAGTGTGACCACAGTGAGGGATGCTGAGGAAGTGCTGTTTTTATAATGCATTCTGAAAGCGTGTCCCGAGCCCATCAGTGACAATAGGAAAATCCCCACTCCCTCTATGCGCTCACCTGCAAACCCCAGAGAGGGCAGAAGTCGGGTAAGTCTGCCTGTAGCACATGTCTTCTTGTGCACACGTTGATATCCTCAAAGCTCTTTCAGTATTTGAGAATGATCAGCACTCCTTTCTTGTCACTTCAGTTTTCTTTCTTATGTTTCAAGTCCTTTATTGCTGACTTATGTTTGCCCTTTTTAATTCTTGCATCGGATGGGCCCTGGATTTGAACTACATGTGTAATGGCCCATATGTGTCCATATACTAATAAAGCTAATATGCAAATACAACGAAAAGAAGCAGGTTTCCCTGAACTCTGCCTACCTTCCTTCTGCTTCTGGAACATTCCCTGACGACAGAGCTTCAGGCCTCATGCCACCTGCCTCCTTCACTGCTTCCCACACCACACTGTTTAGGTGAAGCCCAAGGGCAAGACTAAAATAATGGGTTGTACTTGGTCTCAGGATCACCCTGACATAAAGTGTCACATCCACGCAGGGTCAGCCTGACATAAGCTGAGCAGTCATTTAACAACTTATACCAGCATGTCAAGAGCTTTAAATGTGTTCTCAATTTTCATCCTTCAACAACTCTATGTTGTCAGTTATTTTCTTCTCTTTTACAGATGAGGAAACTGAGGCTCACAGACTCTATGTAACTTGCACAAGTTTACCAGCGAATATTTGACAGAGGCAGGATCTTGGTCTTTGGAACACATTCTGGCAGTGTGGACACTCATGTTCTTTAAAGCAGAGCTTCTCACACTTTACTGCGCATATGAATCATCAGAGGGTTTTGTTAAAATGCAGACTCTTTCCATAAATCTGGGGTAGGGCCCAAGAATTTTCATTTGTTACATTCTCCAGGTGGTGGCTGAGTGGTACTGGCCACACACTTTGGATACCAAAGCTTTAAAGATTAGGCCTAAGGCTGTGTAACCTATGGGTGAGAAATTTCCACTAATTATTTGGGAAACTTTTCTACAAGGCTATGGATGGAGGGCCTACTTTAACCTCCCTGGGAAAGTTTGTCTCTCCCAGCAGTCCCAGTGCAGGGGGCTGCCAAGGGCCGATGCTGCTTTTTAGTCATCTTGCTTATGGGGTAGGATACCTAAAAGGTAGGAAAATTGCTTGGCAAGTGGAATGGTGAAACTGACAGATAGCTGAATAAACTGGTTGAGCAATTTATACCCAAATACAGATGTTCATCTCCCTAGAGATAACATCTAGGCTTCAGTTGTATTTAGTCTCCAGGCCCAGAAAAGCAGCAAAACCAGGTTGGTGACACCAGGGTCAACTGCAATAACTAATTAACCCCCTGCCCTGGCACAGACCAATCAGTGGAAACTACAACCTTGAAAGGGAACACCTGGCAAAGCTGGTAAATATTCTATTGAGGTCTCCCCTTAACTCCCAGCCTTTAAAAACCATCAAAACGAAGGAACCAGCACACTCTCTCCCTCCAGGGAGTGCACCATGCCTTTCCCTCCTCCCCCTTCTTCCCCCACAGGCATGCTTCTCCTAAAATTTAAGGGACCCCCACGAGACTGGCAACCAGGGAAGCAATGGCCAATGGCAGTTCATCCTGGGCTAACCCCTGAACCTCTCCCCAAGGCCCACTTTTCTCTCAGTGGTTCTCAACCTTCTGGCCCTTTAAATACAGTTCCTCATGTTGTGACCCAACCATAAAATTATTTTGGTTTTGACATGTATACATTCATAACTGTAATGTTGCTACTGTTATGAATCGTAATGTAAATATCTGATAAGCAGGATGGTCTTAGGCGACCCCTGTGAAAGGGTCGTTTGACCGCCAAAGGGGTCATGACCCACAGGTTGAGAACTGCTTTCTCAGTGAGCCAAAGCAGCCCCACCTAGGCTCATTTCTTTCCTATAGTACTGTTAGAGAACCAAAGCCCTGTTGCTTCTTCTACCCTAGGTTCTTCCTTGTTTCACTGTCCCCAGCTTTAATAAACATACTCTCAAAACTACCTGGACTCGTATTGTGAAATCTTTCCTACACGAAGTCAAGAATCCACACACTATCAGCTGGCCCTAGGCAGACCCGCTCAGGGCCAGGTCCCTTTTCTGGTAACAATATCAAAACTCAGTCCTAAGATAAGGACTTGGACAGGTAGTGGTCTTTCTTCTGTCATATCTCTGTCTAGTATGAGGTTTATCACCCAGAGAAGGATCAAAAATGAAAACTTTGAATCATTGAAATAACACTGATTGTTATAATATCAAAGTCCGTAGACAGTTACCTACAAGAAGAAACATAACTATTGAACTGGTTTGTTTGCAAAGAACCAATAAGTGAACCAGAGCCACATTCACTTCTCTAACAGTAAAATATAGCATTTGAAAGCAAGAGTTCTTGGGTCAGATTCCTCTGAATTAGATCTCATCTTCACCATTAATTAACTGGTCAACTTTGAAGAATTAATTAACTCTCAATGTTTCAGTTTCCTCGTCTATAAATGGGAGCAATAAAATTATTTGCCTCAAGAGTTGTAAGAATAAATGATATGTAAGTTACCTAAGACATGCTAGCATTTTAGCTATTTCAACAGATGCCAAGTGTATCTAAACATCAGATTTCCAAATTAAAAAATAATAATAATTACACTTACATTATTTTAACTGGATATTTTAACATACGTTATTGTTATGAAGACAAGGTTTATTCTCTTTGCACTGAATGAATTCCTCACTTTGGTCTAAGAATGTTAAAATCCGAATGGCCAGCTCAGACAAAGAGACTAATTTGGTGTCAAATGCTGCTTTCACTATTCCTGAGAATGCAGGCCATTCCCAACGAACTAGAATTTCTCTTCTAGTTCAAGCAGTATGGAGACAAAGCAACATCCTTGCTGTATGGACAGGGCCAACTTCCTAACTATATAAAAACCAATAGCATCAATAAGCCACCAGTGTTCAAACACCTTGCCTACAACCTTTTAAGTAACATAAATAGTTTCATCTTACCTGTCTTTTCCTGTTCTCTCATCATGACCCATCTTCATTTCCCATATTTAGCATATTGTTAGGTGCTTTTGAGAATACCATAAAGACAGTCATGTGCATGTGCATGTGGTACCAAGAACAGCCTTGAAAATGCAAGTGTTGATTTTCTTCATGGAAATCTAAAATGCCAAATAGATGCAAAAACATATCCATTTACACTTTCGTGTTGTTTTTTTCCCCAAAGCAGGAAACACTAAGAAAAATGTATGTGGTTACTACAGAAAAATGTTTGCTACAAGAGAAATCTCTAAGCTCAAAAAAGGCAAGATAAAAAGAATTTATTGTTATGCTGCCCAACATTTCTATATGAGATTACTACAGTGATGAAAGATGTTGTCATAATGCATGCAGCCAAGTAGGCTGATCTCAAGTACTGTGGGAGTTTTTTCATTCTTTCTTCTTAAACACAAACTTGTCAGTCTCGAAGCCTCAATGGATGTACAAAATGTAATTAACAAGGTTTATAATAAGGAATGAGCCAAACCAATAGGCAGAGACAAATTATAAAAAGCCAGCCAGCCTTCAAAGTCTTTCCCAAAAACATTTCTTTTGTGCACATTTCTTAGTTTACAATGAAGACAATATTGCCATTTCTATGTCCTAACTTCAGTTTACATTTTCTGTGAGGCTTAAAGTTGGCATGGAAACTAATTTATTACAGGGAAATAACATGTATACCTATTGGTTCTTCAACAGGTGCCTCTGCATGAGTGTCACTGGATTTGTCTAGGGCCAGTGCTGGCCTTTCCCAACCCTGCACTGAGCATAGGACTGGCCCAGCAAGCAAGAGGAGGAACAATGCTTCCTCCATCTCCATTTGATTTATGACCTTGTGGCCAAAGCTGCCAGCTGGCAAGGGTCTAATGGCTGTCAGCAGTGAGTGTGATGTCTGTGTGATGCCAGTTGGAAGTTGGCATTAAGTACCAGGGTATTTCCTTGCAACTAGGTCAATAATGTTTGCTCACAACCAATGTTACTTGAATTTGAATCATTTCATCAGTTAATAAAGCATTCCAGTGTATAAGAATTTAATATCTCAAAAGGTTTACATTTATACATTCATAAATTTTTATCTTCTACTTCTGAAGGCAAACAGAAAATAGAAATAGAAAAGTCAAATGATTCCACTGGGGTGAGGCACAGAAAATATTCTTCCTTTTGCTCAGTGCTCACTAGATTGTCATGGGTTTTCAGTTTCAAGCTCAATTTAACTGAGCCTTTTGGGTTGTGAGTTTCATTTACTCAAGGCCAAATAAAACATCTTCATGGCAAAAAGAAAGTAAGAAAAGAAAAAATATCCCAGCATGATGGAAGTCTACTGAAAGATTTCTGAACATTAATAAATCCCTAATAAAACAATGTCTTCATGCAACATGTGAATATAAATCATTAGGTTGATTAGAATGGAAACTGGGTTTCTAAAGATTTTTGGCCTAAAAACCTTTTATCAAACCTATAATAGGACCCCCTCCACATTACAATTATTAACCCTTCTCCATTCTCATTTTCCTCTAATTCCCTTCATATCACTCATCTCTGAACATCTGCTAGCCTCTAAACAATGCCAGTCTCAGACACAAATTATTAATTTCTAATACATTATCTGGGAGCAGGAGCACTTACCAATCTGAACTCTCTCAAAATAAAAATTACTAAGGTAGCCCTAGGAAGAGGAATGAATAGAATGAGAGTATAATCAACCCATAACGACTCACAAAGGTTCAGTTCAGGAGATTAAAATCCAAACTGCAGGTGACTGAAGGCAAAGAAGCAAACACAATGAGCCCAGTTCTTTGCTACCTGTTTACACAAAGCTCTCATTGACTTTACTGAAGGGCTCAAAAGAGGGCCGAGGTGTAATGTGTTTGCTGGTATGGCTGGTATGCTCTCACTGCCCTTTCCTAAGCACATAGTCAAACACATTCAAGTGTTTGCGACATGGTCCTCTCCATGTTGACCTGACGTTTAGGTGAACAAGGAATCTAAAAGCATTTTGAGAACAAAGAGTAAGCTCTTAATGGTAAGCAACTTATCCCGATTCTGGATAAGCAACTTGTGATTCCTCTGAAGTCTTCTGTCAATCACCTATGTTCCCTACCATCTATGCCCGCCCCACACCCCCTGCCCACTCCATTCAACCAAAACAATGAGACAGCTGGGTAAGAAGCAGAGAATTTTCTAAAGTTCAAATGCACCACGTGTGTGGATCAAAGAGGTCCTAGAGCTTGGGCAACAGTCCATATCTTGCCAGGTTTAATTGGCTAATAGGGACTTGATTGTTTCCAGCTTTCAATGCACTATATAAAATACACAATACTCCCTTCAGGTACAAGACTAAAAGTCCACAGAGTAAAAAGTAACCTGGAAGCTTAAAATAAGTTTCAATGAAGAGAGAAACCAACTTTACTGTGAAGGACAAAAAAAAATGTATGCATAATAAAAATACTTGATCTCTAATCCACATACAGTTAAATTTAGGAAAGTCAAATGAAGGAAGACAAAAACTGGTAAGGACAAAAGAATAGAAGGAAGTGATTTTCAGAAGGCTAATGGAAATTCTAAAAGAAGATTCTGGCTTTTCATAGTGTTTTTATTTATTAATGATTTTATATTTAGTGTTAGAAAAGTCTAACTACCAAATCTTATAAGATGTGTTATCTCAAGCCTGTGAAACGCAAAGTGTACAGACAATGTAGATGTCTACATTTTTTCATTTGTTAACCAACTGTACTTTCATTCTTGACCTATTAAGCATAGACATATCCCTTTTCATTTTATTTAGCTGTCAGAATCATTTAATAAGACATTATCTATTTTATGATATTTTCAGCAGAAAATATTCAGCAAAGCTTAAAAATTACAAAGTGATTATGCAAATAAAGAAAAGGAATTTATGGGGGAAGAGGCAACAATGATTAAAATTTCAAAACTATACACTTTCTGAATTTATCATTTATTGCAATAGCTATAAAAAGATTTTGAAACATCTTCAATCTAGTTTGAGAATAATATCAGTGATTAACCTTGAGATTGTAGATTTTTTGCAGAGTTCTCTTTCAGTGAGGATTCCAGCCAATCTAGGTTCTATTTTAGCCCATGCTAGAACACTCACAACCTCCTGTGGCTGAGACCAGCAGGATGACAAATCAGTGATTCTCAGAGCGCAGTCACCTGACCAGCAACATTAGCATCACCTGGGAACTTATTACAAATGTAAATTTTCACACACAACCTTCCCCTCTCCCCACTGATTCAGGGACTAGTGTTTTAGCCCAACCATCTGTGTTTACCAAACCTTGTAAGTGATTTGATGCACGCTCAAGTTTGAAAGCCCTTGTTTTAAGCAGGGAATTAGGGAACTCTGCAAGCTAAGGAACATAAACAAAGCAAAATGAAAAATAAAAATACATGGATGAAGAAAGGTGGAGAGAAAAAATATTAATTATAAAGCACACTATAAAAGGTAGAGAATAGAAAGAGAGCATATTTTATGAAAGAAGAACAGAAACCCAAATTCCTTATTTCCACTTCTGTGACCTCAACAAAAATGAGGTAATTTAACCAGTTTTGTAGAAATAAGACTTTGTTATTTTTTTATAGACAGGATAATACATTTTTTTTTCAGTTAACACTATCTGAATAACATTAAAGCTTCAAATTGCTATGACCAGAGATTTTATTTTTAAATCAATTGCTGTGAATAAGACCATTTATGTTATTGGATTCTGTCTATGAATCAAATTGTTTAAAATAAGGTATTAGAAAAAATATATATTTATTTATATTTCCAGCCTTACTAGAATCTTCAGTCTGGTAAGGTAGATTAAGACTAGTCTGAAGAGACCTAGGTTTTCCCTAACACTATATAGCTTTAAAAGTGGTAGAAAGTTTTTCTCCAGGCTTATTAGTTTTTGTTTGTTTGTTTTTATTTTTGTTTTTTTTGTTTTTTGAGGAGGACAATATGCACAGTAAAAGCAGAGGTGAGTGCTGAAAATCTAACACTCAAAAGCCATCCTGTCAATACAACTCCGCCACCAGAACAACTTGGTCTTATTGTAAACAGTGGCAGTTACCATTCACTCACAGATCCAGGAGCCCCCAATAATGCATTATGCCTCATCACTGGATTCAGTTCCTGAATCATGTGTTGCCCAGCAATCTCCTCAGTCTTCATTCAATAGATAATTAATTCATAGACCACTTACCTGCTGAATTCAATTATTCTATGGACTGTTACACAGGCATATAGGAATGAGACATTATGGCCAAGGCACAGCTAGGTCTCCTCTTCTGATATAGCAAAAAGTTCACACTATTGACTATTTCTCCACCTTCTTCTCACAAAAAAGGGAACCCCTTCTGGTCCCTGGGCTTTGGGTGGAGCCTGGCACAATTTTTTATTTGTTTTTGTTAATCCTCACCTGAAGATATTTTTCCATTGGTTTTTAGAGAGTTGGGAAGAGACAGAGAGAGAGAGAAACTTCCATGTGAGAGAGACACATCAATTGGTTGCCTCCTGCATGCACCCCGACCAGGACTGGGGACCAAGCCTGTAACCAAGGTACATGTCCTTGACCTGAATCGAACCTGGGACCTTTCAGTCAGTGGGCCAATGTTCCATTCACAGAGCCAAACCAGGTAGGTCTTAAAAACTACATGGGCTGTAGCATAGAAAGACAGTCGCCAGATGGGGTAGTATTTAGAAAGCCTTCAGTTTTCTATTTGGCTGTCATTACTTCCAAACACCTTCCCTTACCCCACACATCTGGTAACAGTCTTCATATATGGTCTCAGGGTGAACACTTCTGGACATTGTATTGGCTCAGTTAATTGTCTGTCACCTCTATTAAACTGTAAGTTCTTTCAGCAACAAATTGTCTTTACCATGTTGTAGTTATCAGTGCCTCTAATTATCAGACCCTTGCTCACATGATTAGTTAAGTGAAGAGGTGGGAAACTATATAAATGCATACTAAACCGCACTTGGTTTAGAAAACGTTTTTTAAAATTAGGCTTATTAAGTCTATTTAATTTGATAGTAAGCTTCCAAACTCTCTTCCTAAGTGGCTGTATCATTTGATATTGTTATCAGCAATCTATATTTCCAGTTGCTCCCTATCAACACCAACACTTGGTCTCTTCAGCTCTTCAGTCTTTTTTTTTTTTTTTTAATGTTTTAGTGATTTTAAAGAGAGGCGGGGAGAGGGAGAGAGGGATAGAAACATCAATGATTAGAGAAAATCATTGGTTGGTTGCCTCCAGCACACCGCCTACTGGCGATCGAGCTCACAACCCAGGCATGTGACCCGACCATTAATGGAAACATGACCTCCTGGTTTGTGGGTCAACATTCAAACACTGAGCCACACCAACAGGGTTCTTCAGTCTTTGAAATTTTAGTACTTCCAGAGTGTGTGTAGAGATATCTCATTGTAATTTTTATTTGCATTTCACTATTGAATAATGATATTAAACATCTGTGTTTATTGACCATTCATATGTTTTATTGGTAAAATTTCTATTAAATTTTTTGTTGTTTTTATGTCAGTCAGTTATTAGATTTCAAATTATTGAGGTGTAAGTGTTCTTTATACACTCCAAACTCAAATCCTTTTTCAAAACTATGCTTTGCAAATATATTCTCCCATTCTATGGCTGGGCTTTTCATTTGCTTAATAGTACACTTGGAGAGCAAAACTTCAAGTCCAACTTATCATGATTTTTTTTAAGGTACATGGTGTTTTGTTTTGTTTTATGTCTAAGAAATCTTATTTAACCCAAGGTCACAAAGATTTCTTTCTTGAACTTTTATAGTATTAGCTTCTACACTTAAGTCTATGATTCTTTTCTGTGATCTAAGAAATCTTTGTCTAACTCAAAGTTATAAAATTTTTCTTCTATGTTTTCTTCCAATAGTTTTTCATTTCAGCACATGTTTAGGTCTATGTTCCATAGCAAGCTAATTTTTGTATGTAGTGTGAGGTAAGATTTGAGATTAATTTTTCCCCTATGCATATATATTTTCTTCTGGCAATATTTGATGAAAACACTCTAGTTTATTGAATTACCTTGTCAATTGAGCATGTATGTGTTGGTCTTTCTCTGGCCTCTGTTTTATTCCACAAAGAGGAATAACTTACATGTCAATCATTATACTGTCCTTATTTGTTGAGATTCATAATAATTCTTGAAATCAAGTAGTTCAAGTCTTTTAGTTTTTTTCTAAAAACATTTTGGCTATTCTAAGCCCTATATGTTTTTATTTAAATTTTAGAATCAGCTTGTGACTTTCTAAAAAACAACAACAAACAAACAAAAACAGCTTGCTAAGATTATTTTATTGGAATTTCACTGAATCAATAGATCACTTTATGAAGAATGTCATCATAAAACATTGAGTCTTCTGACACATAAACACACTATATCTCTTTATCCTATATAATAAAAGCCTAATATGCAAATTATTCAACCAGGAATTCAACCGTTCACTATGAAGTGACCTGACCACCAGGGGGCAGTGTGGAACATGGCAGGGCTGCAGCTGTCCGGACCGCAGGGGCCAGTGGGGATCCCTGTGGGTTTGCACAGAAGCCGGCCTGTGAGGTCAGCCTGGAGAGAGCATGCTGCCTGCCCGAATTACATGCAGCTCCACGGGGCATCCCAGAGGCCCACGCTGCACCCTGGCCCATGGCATCTGGCCACTCTCACCACATCTTCATGTGGGGACTTGGGCGCTGTGACTCAGGCAGAAGGGAGTGTGCAGGGGCCCAGGGACCCAGTTGCTGCCCAGGGCCCAGAGGTCAGCTCACACTTTGATCTCCGACCAGGCCTAGGGATCACACCCATGCATGAATTTTGTGCACTGGGCCTTTAGTTTAGTTAGATAATATTTTATTTTTCTTATCAAAGTTTTATAGTTGTCAATGTAACAGGTTTTACACATATTCAGTGAAATTTCTGCATGTTTTTAGTCATATTATTAATGGTGTTATTGTTTTAATTTCAAATTCCAATTATTTGTTGCTAATATATAGAAATGAAATTATTTTTGTGTATCAATCTTGTACCCTGTAGCCTTGCTACACTCACATATTATTCTTTGATTCCTTATGATTCTCTAAATAAATAATCATGCTAAGATAATGAGAATTTTATTCCTTTCCCCCAATTTGTGTACCTTTTTTTTCCTTTTCTTCCTACATCACTACAATGTTAAGCAGAAGTAGTTGGTGTGAATAATCTTGCCTGTTCCACTTCTTACAGAAAATATATTCCATCTTTCACCAATAAGTATTGTCAGCTATAATGATCTAGTGGTAGTTTTGTTACGTTGAGGATATTCTCTTGTATTCTAAGTTTGCTAAGAGTTTTTTACCTTGAAAATAAGTTGACTTTCCTCAATGTTTTGATTGTTGTGTTTTGTATTGTTCACCTTCCTTGAAATGTTGCATTGTTTTCCATCTTTGCTCTTAATGTAGTGAATTATATTAATTAAATGTTTTGATGTTAAACTAACTTTGCATTATTGGGATAAACTCCAAGTGGTCATAACATATTACTCTTTTTATGTATTGCTGAACTTGATTTTCTATTTTGTTAAGGATTTTAGTAGCCATGATCATGAGATAAACTGGTCTGCAACTTTCTTATAATGTATTTGTCTGTATCAGGATAATGCTGGCCTACTAAAATAAATTAGAAAGTATTGTGGGGTTTTTTTGTCAGCGTTCTAGAGGAGTTTATATAGTAATGATATTATATTTTCTTTAAATTTTTGGTTATTTAACCATTAAAGCCAACTGCATCTGGAGTTTCTCTTTGTGAAAAGAATTTTAGTTATAAAATCAACGCTATAAATCTATTCATGTTATCTATTTTTAAAGGTAAACTTTGTATCTGTTTTCTCTTTCAAGGAATTTGTCTATTTCATTGCACTTGTCACAATTGACAGTCTTGTTTATAACATTTCCTTATATTTTTATCTTTTGTAGGATCTTTACTTGTATTTTCACCTTTATTTCTGACATTGGTAATTTGTGGGTTTTTTTCTTTCTAGATTAGTCTTTCTACACTTTTACTAATTTTATTAATCTCTATAAAGAAACAGATTTTAGCTTCTTTAAATTTTTTGTTTGTTCAAAGTCTATTTCATTGATTCCTGTACTTCAATTTATTTATTTCTTACTTCTTACTTTTGCGTAATTAGATACTTTTTCCCTTAAGGTGGAAGCTTAAATCATTCATTTAGTGGTTCTCAACCTTCTGGCCCTTTAAATTCAGTTCCTCATGTTGTGACCCAACCATAAAATTATTTTTGTTGCTACTTCATAACTGTAATTTTGCTACTGTTATGAATCGTAATGTAAATATCTGATATGCAGGATGGTCTTAGGCGACCCCTGTGAAAGGGTCATTCGACTGCCAAAGGGGTCGCGACCCACAGGTTGAGAACCGCTGACCATTTGCTTTCTTTATATAACCATTTAATACTATAAATTTCATCCCAATCACTACTTCATTTCTCAAATTATAATATGTTGTGTTTTTGTTTTCATCTAGTTAAATGATTCTGTGATTTTTTTCATTGACCCGGGGGTATGTATAAGAATATTATTAACTTTCAAACTTTGGAGAATTTTTCAGATATCTTTCTGTTTTTGGTTTTTTATCTAATTCTGTATGATCAGAGGACATGGTTGGTATTACCTTACTGTTTTTAATATTTTGAATGTTTTAAATGATCAGAATATGATGAATGAATGTTCTATGTGTGCTTTAAAAGTATGCATATTTTACTATTGTTCTGTGGAGTAATATATAAAATCAATTGGGTCAATCTGGTTAATAGTGTTGTTCAGCTATTTTATATTCTTACTAAATTTTTCTATTATTCTATCAATTACTAGAAAATTATTGACATTTGCAACTTTAAATTTTAATTGGTTTCTTCTTTTGTTTCTGTCAGCTATTTTTTAAATGTATTTTGAAACTGCATACATATTTAGGATTGTTATATCTCCTTGGTGAGATTCAGTCATCCTTAGGAAATGACTTTTTATCAATGGTAAATTTCCCTGTTATAAAATCTACTAGAGGCCTAATGCACACAAATTTGTGCACTCCGGGGGTCCCTCAGCCCGGCCTGTGCCCTCTCGCAGTCTGGGACCCCTTGGGGGATGACCACCTGCTGGCTTAGGCCCAATCCCCGGGGGATAAGGCCCAAGCTGGCAGTCAGAAATCCCTCTGGCAGCCCGGGAGCCCTCAGGGCATGTTCACTTGCCAGCGGGGAGCAGGCCTAAGCTGCAGTTGGACATCCTTAGCACTGCTGAGGAGCTGGGAGAGGCTCCCACCACCACCGCTGTGTTGGCAACCGTCAGCCTGGCTTGTGGCTGAGCAGAGCTCCCCCTGTGGGAGCGCACTGACCACCAGGGGGCAGCTCCTGCATTGAGCGTCTGCCCCCTGGTGGTCAGAGTGTGTCATAGTGACCAGTCATTCCCAGTTCTGCTGTTAGGGTCAATTTGCATATTACCCTTTTTATTATATAGGATAGAGGCCTGGTGCACAGGTGGAGGCCGGCTGGTTTGCCCTGCAGGGTGTCCCAGATCAGGGTGAGGGTCTCGCTTGGGTGCCTGGCCAGCCAGGGTGAGGGGCTGAGGGCTGTTTTCAGGCTGGCCAGGCCTCCCAGCGGGGACCATCACCCCATGAGGGTGTGGCCAGCCTAGGCAAGGGACTGATGGCTGTTTGCAGGTGGGCCACGGCCCCCAGCCACCCAAGCTCCCAGTGGAGGCTGGCTGGAAGCAGGTATCTGGGATTTATTTATCTTCTATAATTGAAACTTTGTTGCCTTGAGCAGAGGCCATAGCCAGCCAGAGCGGGCAGGAAGCTTGGCTTCCTCCATCGCCAGGACAACCAAGCCTCCTGCTTGCTCCAGCTCCATGGATTCCGTCCGCCATCTTGGTTTGGTTAATTTGGATATAGTTGCTCTGATTATCTGGTGGGCATGGCTTGGGCGTAGTGGAGGCACAGTCAATTTGCATGTTTTCTCTTTTATTACATTAGATTTTGTCTGATATTAACATAGTCATTCAGATTGTTTTTTTTTAAATATATTTTATTGATTTTCTACAGAGAGGAAGGGAGAGAGATAGATAGTTAGAAACATCGATGGGAGAGAAACATCGATCAGCTGCCTCCTGCACATCTCCCACTGGGGATGTGCCCGCAACCCAGGTACATGCCCTTGACCGGAATCGAACCTGGGACCTTTCAGTCTGCAGGCCGACGCTCTATCCGCTGAGCCAAACTGGTTTCGGCTCAGATTGTTTTTGATTAGTGTTTGAATGGCCTTCTTTGCCCATCATTTTCCTTTTAACCCATCTATATTTATATTTAAGGTGGGTTTCTAGTGGACTGAATATAGTAGGAATTTGCTTACATTTTTCTTTTCTAAATGGGATAATCTTTTTCCTTTAAATGGCATTTTTTAAATTATTTTAAGTAATTAAAATTCATATGGTGGAATGTAAATCTACCATATTGCTATTTGTCCCATATATTTGTTATTTCCTTATTCTGTGTTGTTTTGAATTAATTTAACTTCTTTATTATTATTCTATTTTATCTCATCTATTAACTTTTTAAATTTATCCCTTTGTTTAATTTTGAGTGATTGCTTTAAGTATTTAGAATGCACATCATTACCTTATCATAATCTATCATGAAATATTATATCACCAGTATACAGTTTAAGAGCCTTGCAATTCTTTACATTATAGATCCCATAACTATTATCACTTTTGCTCTAGACAATATTTTATAAGAAAATTTGCAAATGAGAAAAATATTTTCATACTTACCCACATATGTACCATAATTGACTTTCTTCCTTTATTTGTGAAGATCTTAATTTCTATTTAGTGTCATTTTTCTTCTACTTTAAGAACTTCCTTCAGCATTTCTTGTAATACAGGTCTGAAAAAGTCATTATTTATACATATTTGCACTGGGTATATAGAGAATGCCATAAAAATGTCACTTTATGTTTTGGAGAGTATTGCATAGTTTCTGATAGAAGTCTGATGTAATTTTTATGTTACTTTCCTCTTTACATAAATAACATGGTATAATTCTTTGCATAAATAATATAGCCTATAATTTTTCCTTTTGGTATTTAAGTTAATTACGGGCTAGCTTGATCCACTTGTTATATGGATTTAAATTCTTTTGGGGCATGCCTAGAGTGGTTTCACTTTTTCTCTAACTTAGCCCCACTTCTAAGTTATGCATTTTCTAGGATATCTACTGAATACCCAGGGTCTCTTCACTCTGGCTTGAGTTAGAGGGGACAAAAAATTCTCAGTCCTATGTGAGCTCTGGGAATTTTTGTATTACAGCCTCAAGTAATAGTTAATTCCTGGGAAGGTGGTCTTATCTGATCATGTGTAGTTTCACCCTATGCACTTGCAAACTATATTCAACCAATCTCAAGGGGACCCCTATGTACATTTCAGTCACTTTTTCCTCTGTTTAACTCTCTCCTCCCAACTCTATGCCTCACAGCTCCTAGACTCCTTGACATTCTGAACTCTACTATCTCAACTCTGCAAGACTGTTACATTCTGTCTGAGTTTTCCCTTCCGGGGTTGCAGTCCAGAAATTTTCTCAAGGCAGAAAGTGCTTACTTCATTTGCATTCAGAAAAAATATTGATATGTGCTGGCAAAGATAAATTACTTCTTAATCACAATAAATAATATGCACAGAGTTTAATGGCCTCAATGGGATGTGTGGGGATTGGGGAAGTGAGGGGATAGGGATTCCTGTGAGAATTCTGCCATCATATTAGAAACTCTCAGATGACTATATAAAATTTGTTTTCTTAGTTTTCTGATAAATTTGATTCACAACTAAGCTTTACTTTGCTTCAGTCATCAGACTGCGGAATGAAAATAAAACATTAATAAGGCATTTTTTCCTGAAGTATGTAGAGCACAGAGTATTAACCTTCTTTCACAGATGGGGAAACTGTGGTACAGAGAGTTTAAAGAGTTGTCAAAAGTCACACAGCCAATAAATTGTTGGATTCAGGAACAATCTCAGTTATTAACTTTTATCTAAAGGTTTAAAATGCTGTCATCCGTACCCATAAAGTTTCTCAGAATGTTATTTTTCAGGAAAGCTTCCTTTTCATTCAAAAACTAATAATTATGATTTTTATATATTCGTGATACCAATGATTTTCTGTGTCTAAAATTCAGCCTTCAAACTCTACATTTATGTAGAGTTTTTGAGTTGCTAATATATCCATTATCTTAATTGTTATTGTATTTTTTAAAAAATTACCCAAATATTTCAAGGTTTTACAAGACTGTGAGAAAATGAAATGTTGACCTGAATTTCTAAATGTCATAGTTTTATCTCTGAGACCTGAATATTACAGGATCTCAGATCACCATTGAGGTGCCTCTAAGTATCCTGAGAGTCCCTGGAGGAACCTCACAGGTGAGTTTCACCATCAGGATTGTCTCTCAGTATGGACAGGAAACAGACACCACCCCGTTCTCCAGTTTCCTGTCTTTCCTATATATGGAGTGAGATAATAGCACTACCCTCTCTCCAAACTTCTTTCATGCATACACGTGTGTGCATACATGTGCGCTTACTCACATGCTCATGTGTGCCCATGTGCGTGCACACACACACACACACACACACACACACACACACTTCTCATTGCATATCAACTCATGAAAAGTGCCCTCTTGGGAGGGACAGATTTTGCATTCACTTAAATTTACCACTCTGCCACAAATACTTTAAATCAATGGCTTCAAGCCTATCACTTTCACCCAGCATAATCCATTAGTGACAGTTTCACTATGGGATCGATTCTTAAGTCGGCAAGCATATTTTTTGAAACTCAACACCCAATTCAAACCTCCTTCCCAGGGATTCTGATATACCATTGCTTCTACTTCACTCTCCAGCCCCAACACTAAGAATTGCTGCTCTAAATAAATGCCATGGCTAATGGCTAAACACAAAATACTGTTTATTGCAGGACAAAGCCATTAGAAGTTTCCGCTCATTCACTGGAATCCCATATATACTTCTATTATGAGAAATATGAAGTATATAATGATTCTAGTACAGTGTCCAACCGAAAAGGTGTTATTTAATTTAACCTTTGGCCTCGGTGTTCAAATAAGAAATAAAACCCATGTTCTGACACATAGAAGTCTCTTGGTTTTCATGTGGCTCCAGCTTAGGAGGGACACACACATGGATTTATAGAGTCGCCCTTAGGTGGTGGGATTATCCCGCAAAACACCATGAGAGCCAGAACCCAACATAACTTAAGATTCGGGTTTAGTAAAATGTCACTTCCACCTGATCAGACCGTGATGACTCTGGAGAGTTTAGTTTGGGTTAATAATTTTTAAAATAGTCAAATTATGAATTATTTTATGATGAGGTAAAATAGCTTATATGACTTTTTAAATGATTAAAAGAAGTTTTCTTTGCAAACAGAATAACTTTCTTGTGAGTGATGAATTGTGTAGATATCTGACTACCCATAATCTATAATAATAAAAGCATAATATGCTAATTAGACCGGACAAACAACCTTTCGGACGTCATTCTGGACATCCTTCTAGATGAGGCTGCTGCAGCAGGGGCCGAGGCCGAGGTGGTTAGGGGTGATCAGGCAGGCAGGCGAGCACTTAGGGGCAATTAGTCAGGCAAGCAGAGTGGTTAGGATCAATCAGGCAGGCAGGCAAGCAGTTAGGGGTGATCAGGCGGGCAGAGTGGTTAGGGGCAATCAGGCAGGCAGGTAGAGTGGTTAGGGGTGATGAGGCAGGCAGGCAAGCAGTTAGCTGCCAGTGGTCCCAGATTTCGAGAGGGTGCAGGCTGGGCTGAGGGACACCCCCTCCCCCAGCCCCATGCACAAATTTTGTGCACTAGGCCTCTAGTTAATAATAATATTAAAACATCTGTGGTATGTTTTCATCATTATAAGTTTTCTAAATAATCATCTGTGATTATAGGCATTATAAAATGTTCACTATGTTTGCATTTCATACATACATCTTTTTAGGCAGATTCAATCAATGTTTTCAAATGTTGGTGCCTGTAATCACCTTTTAAGGTCTTATAATAGCACTTGATTATCCTTCAAAAATAAACTATGTATATACTAATCTCCAATTTTCAAATCTGCAAATAGATATATATTATGAATTAAAGACAGATATATATTCTGTCTTTAACTGCAATATATATATTCATAAAAATATATTAAGGTGTTCTTTTAAAAATGCTCTTTCTATCCAAACCCTTTAAACATAATTTTACTGTAACTACAATAATAGATCAGGTAGTATCTAGTGGCCCCACTGTAACATTTGACTCCGCCATTTATATCATCTATGTAAATAAAGGCAATGCTTAGCACTCACAATGGCCACCTCCATTCAGTAAACCAGAACTGAACATATTTCATGTGAACTTTCTTGCTGAAAAAGAACAATGCTATCATATATTATGCATAACAATCTTGCTTTATTTAAAAGAAAAACTACAGAATTGGTCACCACTAATTAGGGGAGCTATCTTCTCCTAGGCTTCAGGTCATTTAAAAAAATGTCCCCCAGTTCTTTCACCTACTCAAATCCTAGAATTACTCAGTGTGCCTCCCCAGTGCCCAAAGACTGCTATTCAAAGCTAGATTTTATAAAAGAATGTGCTGCTTGTCAAGTGACTCAAATTGTAAACAGACATAGGAAGGGAAGATACACGAACTCAGAGGCAACAAACTACACTGTACTTCTTGTCAGCTTACTTTCCAACCCCTTTCTTTAACCATGCAAAGTCCAGAAAAGTAAAAGCATCAGAAAAAACATTAAATGAAAACCGATCCTCGGTAATTGTGAATTTTCAGCGCCTGGTTGCCCACCCATCCCATCTTATGCTTCAAAGAGCAAAGGGGAGGGGACCCAGGGTAGAGGAGCAAGGAAGAAAGGAAAAGAGAGGTTATTTACTGGTCCTTTGAGATCTGGTTACCAGCCTGAAAAACAAGAACAGATGTATTTGCATGATTATAAAATAAAATGCCTTTCAAATAACTTAATCTTTGGGAATATTACAGTGCATACATTTGTTTTTAATTCCTCAGGGACAGGCAACAGACTGTGGGATCCTTTGTTTATCCCTGGGTATAAGGACCCAAGATTCTTAGATACATCTCTGAATTCATGCTAGTGAAAAACACGTGTGGGAACCAAGAGGATTACAGTATTATCCCTGCTATTGTTTTCTGCACTATATCCACTTCAATCTTCAGGAAAAATGAAAACAGAAATGGGCCCCGGGGATTATAAACAGGCAGTTGCCATTGGAGTCTGCTCTTCCCATGTGGATGGAGCCCAGGATGGAGGTTTCTTTCTTCAGGTTCCATCAAAAACCCTCTCTGAACGTGAAAGGAATTAGTGGAGGTGAAATCACCCAAAAGGCAATTACTGTCTTTTCTCCCCTGGGAGGAGATTTCAGCCCAGCAGACACAGAAATATAAAGTTCCTGTCAGAGCTGAAGAGTTGAAAGCCAAGAGGCAAAGCACACCGGCTTCGGAGATGCTGTGGTTAGTGGTAGATAATAAAGAATACAAACGCGGCAGCTCCGACTAAATATAAATTTAGAGAAAAAAGGGAAGAAGGGTGTGCTGCCCCCCGTGCGTGCTTCCCTGGGACGGACACAGATCTCATTTTCCATTTGGCTCAGAAAGACCTGGACCCACCCCAGCTGGATCATTCCAAGAGCCCGCTAAGTGTTGTGTCCGCAGGGCCCACTTCTGCTCTGAACTCCGTGACCCTGGGCCAGCTGTCAAAAGGCTGAGCCTCATCGGGTAGCACCAGGCCGTCGGGGTCAGATATGAAAGAAAGCTGCCTGGCTCATAGGGTTACAATAACGTCAGGCCAGGTCGGCTCACTTTTTCCGTTCCAAGCCCGGGCTGGCCTGTAATGGTGATACGGTAAGATTAATAACAACGGGGATAACCAACACCTTTTCAGGGAATGGTTTCAAAATGCTTTCCAAGGAAAGGCCGTTTATTAACTCCCCAAATGACAGATAAGAAAACTCGAGCGGAGAGAGGGAACATGATTAGACGCAGAGCACACATGTGCATTGGGGCACAGCTGGGAGAAAGCGCTGAAGCCGCCTCCCCAGATCAGGTTCTGGTCCTCCGAGAATTGTTCCCTTCCACCGGAGCCGCCTTCTCAACACACTGCTCGGTGCCAGGCACTGCCAAGTGAGCCTCTTCACACAGGGCCCTGTTTTACAGCCTCCTGTCCCATCAGCGTACCTACTGCTTTAACAGGTATACAGGTTGTCTGTACTGTTTCTGTTTCTTTTTTTACACTCATTAGACATCTGCTGCATATGCCAAAAAAAGAAAAGAATCAAAACGAAATGCAGAATTAAATAGACAGGTATGTTTCCTTCTCTTAGCAGCACAAGAAGGTATTTTAATGTATCCACATGTATAAGCTCATCCCACAGGTATATCCTCTTCTGTTCCCTGATTAATTCCAACAATCCTCCTTACATAAAGGAGGATCAAGCTTTCAAACTTTTCTATCAAACTTATCAGCTGCTGTTCCTCTTCTCTGTTGATGGTCTACAATGATTTTGGAGTCACAAAAATAGCTGGGCCTTCTTTTTAAGCAATCAACACACATTGACTAAGCACGTACTGATATTATTAAAGAGGCAGTATATAGCCTGAGATTAGAAGCAAGGACTTGAGGGCAAAACGCCACTCTTTATGAAGCTGTGTAACCTTGGCAAGGTCCTTAGCTTCTCTACCCAGCTTTCTTATCTGTCAAATGGGAATGAGAAGGGTGACCTGCTTCCTAAGGCTATTGAGAGGATGAATGAGCCAACCTTTATAGAGGGCTTAAGGCAATGCCCAGTGCACAGAAAGCCAACTGCATGTTTGTTAGTCTACCACAGATCTTTGACTGTACAGTAGAACATTTCTGTGCAATGATTACGACCTGTGGGAAACAACATCAAAATGGATAACTCGGGCCTGGGTGGTGTAGCTCAGTGGTTGAGTGTTGACCCATGAACCAGAAGATCACCCATTTAAATCTTGGTCAGGGCACATGCCCAGGTGGCAGGCTTAATCCCTGGTTGGGGGCATGCAGGAAGCAGCCAAATGATACTGATGTTTCTCTCTCATTGATGTGTCTCTCTCTTTCCCTCTCCCTAAAATCATTTAAAAAAAAAAAAAAAGGGGGATAACTGGGAAACAAAGTGTGCATTTGGCATAGTGTTTGGCTGAATGACAATATATAATGAAGACACTTAAGCAGCATAGTAATCAAGGAAGACTTCCTGGAGGAAAGTAATGAGGTTTTCATCAAAATAGGGGGAAAATGCTCCGTTCATTTTCTTTGTCATTCACAGTCTCTCTTATGTTATATGCTCATTAAGTAGTGTATCTGTAGGGAAAGGCTGAACTCAAAAATCATTAAACCTGTTTAACAATAGAAAAAAAACAACAAAACACAAAGCAATTAAGAGAGACAATTCGAAGGTTGTAAACTGATAGCTCCTGATATTTTAGGATAAGGATGATGATAACTATTAAAGAAATAGAATCTGCTTTCTTATAATTTCACCTTAAAATAGCCTTGGTGTTCTGCTTTATTCACTAAGGCCCTATTCAGCCTATTGAATTCTCATCTGAGGTCTCCTTTTCATTCATCAGGTATTCCCCCCACCCCCAACCTTCTAAGCACTGTTGGAGTGTTCAAATTTGGAAATTAATAAGACACATTCCTTGTCCTCAAAGTGCTCCTAAACCAGTATATTTAATTAATATGTTAATTTATCTAATCATAAATTTTTATCTAATCACTTTTTAAAATTGGAAAACCCAAAAAGTGGGAAGGAGATTAATAAAATGGTCATAAATCCATCACATAGGGATAACCACTCTGGTGTACTTTCTTCTGGTCTATTTCACAGGACAAATAAGTAAATGCACGTGCAAATAATTATGACTAGACCATATGTGCAGTTTTAAAATTGGCCTTTTTCATCTATATCATAAGACATTTTTTCAAAGCCATTAAAGTTTTCTTTAAAGGCCTCATTTTTAATGTTGTATAATATTCCATGAGAGCTGGATGGTCTATGAAATAATCATTTCAACATTATGTAAAGATGAAAGTAAATCTCTGGCTAATTGAAGACATTGTAAAGAGCTGTTCATTCACAGAGATGGTGTGCTAGATAAAAGGAATTCATCCTCTGAAAAACAGGCCACCTTTGCAAAGCCAATTGCCATGACCTGCATAGCATGGGCTGTGTTCAAATAAAGCAGCCCTCAGAGGCAGCCGGGACGCTCACACGGCTCATGGCCTTCTTCTGCTACATTCTCACTCTGCAACCCTTTTCCCCAAGGCTGGGGAGTTTAAGTGGTCAGGCAGTTTCCCCATCTTCTGGATTTTTGGCAAGAAGAAGACCAAATACATGTGAGTAGCTGGGGAAAACAATCTAAATTAAGCCTAAAGTTCTTCTAATAGCCTCACAACATTATTTAATAGGAACGAGTGTGTGACTCTGCTGGTTGTACACAACACCCTGACTTATGTAATTCAGGCATTCCCATTTGTTTGCTTTTAGACGCACTTCCTTTCTGGGACGTGAAATTAAGTGGTTATACCAAATCAGCTGTCAAACTTGGCACTCCAGTCACAGTTCCCTGCCTATGAAGACCAGCACATTTTTAACAAGTAGGAATATGAGAAACTTTCTTTACAACTAATAAAACTAACACGAGTTTGTATTCAGTAAAATTTCACACCAGCATAGTTTTTTGCACCTCTCATAATAAAGCAAATGGCCATGCTGTTTTCGTATGGCATTTTCAGCTCTGGATCATAGTCATATGGTGATCTGAATTTCTTCATAGATGAAGAAAACAAATTTCATTGGGACATACTGACTGCTTATTTTATTTTATTTATAATAATAATAATAATAATAATAATAATAATAATAATAATAAACAGGGACATTTATTTTCCCATAAATATCCAATGTCTTGCTATAGGCATACCACATTTCAGAGAACATAAAGCCTCCTGCAAGATTACTCATAGCCAAATATCTATTTTGCAATTTTCTTATTGGCTTCCATCGGGAAATCAAGTGTGGATTGCTGAAGAAAATTATGAAGAAATAATAAAGTTACAAATAAGAATTTCCTCTTATATCAGATTTCTACTGCCACAATAATGCTGAAAAATAAATCACCTCAAAACTCAGTGGCTTAAAATAATAAACATCTGTTTTTCTCATAAGCCTCCAGGTCAGTGACTCTGATGGGCTCAGCTGGGCTTGGCTGCGCTGTTCTGGCCCCGGCTCACCCAGCTGTTGTCGATGAGGATGGCATCCGTGTGGACAACTGGGATGAACTGGCTCCCCTCCACATCTCACCTTCCAGCAGGCGGATCCGGGCATGTTCTCATGGCAATTTCAGAGGAACAAGAGGCAAGCAGGAACACATAGGGACTTTTTCTAGCCTATGCTTGTGCCATCTTTGCTAACTGACACTTCTTTATCCAAAGCAAGTTGAAAGTCCACTCAGATCCAAGGCACAGGGCAATAGGCTCCAACCATTTAATGAGTAAAAGCTGTAAAGTCACATGACCAAAGGTATAGCCACAGGGAAAGGTGAAGCATTGGAATTATTAACATAACCAAACTATCACAAACATATTTTAAAATGACAACAAGATAATTCAAATTTTTGACAGGTAATTGGGTTTAATAATCTAAAGTACCACAGAAAATAAAATATGGCCACACATTAATAGAACAAAATAGATGTTGAAAAAAATCAAGCAACTTTCTTCACAACATTTCCTGTTTCTTATGGCAAGATGGCATACTTCTTGATTTCTGAGCCCTTTTTTTTCTAATAACTGATGGAAAAAGCTTATGTTTAGAAAAATTTATCGGAATAAAGTAGAAAAAAAGATGAAGAAATAAAACAGAACTAGCAGTTTTAGCTTAATTGTAACTCTTGAAACAAAACCATAGAAAGGAAGTATTTGAAATAGAATAAATACTGTTCCTTCTGCCTAAAACACTTTTGCCTTTGTCATCACCTAATTGACTCTTCCCTTTCTTGAATTTCCTAAGTTCAAGGTTCACTTATTTGGAGAAACAATCTTGATCACCATTTTATATTCTTCTCTTGGAGCCGTATACTTCTTCCAATAGTGTTCCCGGTTTGATATTTGTTCATGAAATAGCTGATTGCATATCTCTATCACCAGACTGTCAGATTCATGGAGGCAGATATCTTTTCTGGGTTTATTCATTTCTATCTTTGGCTTTCTATAGTTGCTGGCTTATAATAGCTCTCAGTGTATATCCAATAAATGAAGAAATAGAAAAATTAATGCATGGGAGAGCCTGGTTATTGGAAAGATGTGATAGTCTTATGGATAAGAGAGCAGATACATGGCTGATGAGACCTAAAATGTTCTTCAAAGTGAAGTTTTAGGTAATACCTTCCCAAATGAAGGGATTAATTTAATTTAAAATACACATCTTAATGTCTTATGTCGAGGGTTCAATATATAAATATTTTCAGTCACAGTAACTACTGCATTTTATGCTTTTATTAGTAAAAACCAGAGAAAGTCAATGTGAGAGACTTATCAAATAAATGTAGTTCCTCTGGTAGGATCAGTCCCTTTTTTCCTCAGCATTTTCTTTTCTTTTTTAAAATACATTTTTATTGAATTCAGAGAGAAAAGGAGAGGGAGAAGGAGATAGAAACATCAATGAAAAGAAATAATCATTGATCGGCTGCCTCTTGCATGTCCCCAACTGGGGATCAAGCTCACAACCTGGGCATGTGCCATGGCCAGGAATAGAACTGTGACCTCCTGGTTCATAGGTTGACAATCAACCATTAAGCCACACTGACCTGGCCCCAGCATCTACACCAATGATGGTGAACCTTTTGAGCTTGGCATGTCAGCATTTTGAAAAACACTAACTTAACTCTGGTGCTGTGTCACATATAGTAATTTTTTGATATTTGCAACCATAGTAAAACAAAGACTTATATTTTTGATATTTATTTTATATATTTAAAATGCCATTTAACAAAGAAAAATCAATCAAAAAAATGAGTTCACATGTCACCTCTGACACGCGTGTCATAGGTACGCCATCACTGATCTACACTAATAAAAGAGAAACATGCAAATTGGCATCACTCTGCTACGCCCACCAGCCAATCATGATGAGTATGCAAATTAATCCAACAAAGATGGCAGTTAATTTGCATATGCAGGCGCAGAGCAAAGATTGAAGACAGTGTAGAAGGAAGCCAAGTGCTCCAGAAGGGAGCAAAGTGGCGGAGAAGAGAGGGATCCAAGGCAGCGGAGACAGGAGTGGAGCTTCACTCCCTTCTCTGCTTCGTTCCGGCCACAGGAAGCCCTATTCTTGCAGGAATCTTCCTGCAACGAGCCTCTACTTTTCAATAAAAAAGGAAGATGAAGGAGAAGATATATATTTTGTATGTGATTCATAGTCTGCTGATGCAAAACCGAAGGCTTCACTGGGGCACTCTGCAAACGCCAACTATTTTCTGGAGACAGTTTAGAATTCCATGCATTCTCTCTTTACCATGTACTTGCTGGTGTTACAGTACATTCTTACAAGACAATAGGAATACTTTTTTATCTGCTTGCAAATAAAAAACATGAAGGGACTTTTTGAACCCATCCTGGAAGGATGTACCTAAGACTAGAGTGTTCTCATTAAATTGATAATGGAATTAAAAATTGCTTCAAGAAGGAAACTTTAGTGCCTGCCTGTTGTGGCTACACATGGAGTGACATGTGCTCCACAGCACCAAAGCCCCAGATAAATACCTTCTGTATAGGGACATGTACACCTCACACACTGGTGGTATCCAGTCCAGTGGAACAGACTGAACTTCACCTCCCTTAAAATTCTCAGCGTTTATGATACTAGATTAAATGCTCTCAACACAAAATGTTCAAATGGAAAAATAAAGGCTTACCATTCAAGGTAGACCCAGAAATGTATTGATAACATTTTAAAACCAGATTTCAGCAGAGTCAACATAGAAGCAAAACTGAACCGAGGCATAAGGATAGCCACCTCTTACTTCAATTCATCTTGGTTGCAATATTGCACCTTTAAATAACTAACTTATTGAACTATTGCTTTTCATTAAGAGTAAGTCACATATGCCTATGTATCCTATCTAATAATAGACAAAGATTCAAATTGACCATACCTTCGCTATGCCCACCATTGGCTAATCAGAGAGATATGCAAATTAACCACCAACAAAGATGGAGGGTAATTTGCATACGTAGGCGCAAAGCAGGAGAGCGAAGGCTGGAAGGTGGCTCTGGCCAGAGCGAAGGCCGGGGTCCCAGGTGTGGGAGGAAAATTGGTGCTGTCAGCCAGGGGAAGGGAAGGCCTATTGCACAAATCTTTCTGTGCAAAAGGCCTCTAGTCTCTATATATAAAAGCCTAAGCAAACATCTGACCATCTGACCATCTGGCCTATAGCTATGATGCTCAATGACCACCAGGGGGCAGACACTCTGACTGGTAGCTATGATGTGCACTGACCACCAGGGGGCTGATGTTCAATGCAGGAGCTGCCTAGATGTGGTGACTTGGTAGCTGGGGTTCTTGGGTGACACACCCTGAAACAGAGAGGAGGAGCCCAATTCTGGGGTGTGTCACCCGAGAACTGCCCTCTTGCAATCCAGGACCACTCAGGGGATGTCAGAGAGCCAGTTTCAGCCTGATCCCTGCAGGCCAGGCTGAGAGACCCCACCGGTGCACAAATCCTGCACTGGGCCTCTAGTAATCTATCTAATCTAATAAAAGAGAAACATGGTAATTGGCGTACGACCGCTACCCTTCCCATTGGCTAATCAGCAAGATATGCAAATTAACTGTCAGCCAAGATGGCGGCCAGCAGCCAGGCAGCTTGAAACTAACATGAGGCTTGCTTGCTTCAGTGACGGAGGATTCCAACATTCCCCGCCTGCCTTGACAGCCTCTGAGCCTGCAGTTTGAAACATTTTAACAAATATAGAAGCTAAAAAAAAAACCCAGAAACCAGCTTTCAGCGAGCTGGGATCTCAGAGCTGGAGTCAGAGCTGGAGTTATACATTGTTTTGATTACCTACTTTCAGCAGCGGAGGCCTAAGAGCTGGAGCCTCAGAGCTAAAGCTGGCCCAGAATTTTTAAAAAAAAGAAAAAAAGGAGTGGTTGGGAGCTTCCGTCACCCGCCAGCCTGAAAACAGCCCTCAGCCCCTCACCCAGACTGGCCAGGCACCCCAGTGGGGACCCCAACCCTGAAGGGTGTGTGACCAGCTGCAAACAGCCCGCAGCCCCTCATCCAGGCTGGCCAGGCACCCCAGTGGGGACCCCAACCCTGAATGGTGTGTGACCAGATGCAAACAGCCATCATCCCCTCACCCAGGCTGACCAAGCACCCCAGTGGGGACCCCCACCCTGAATGGTGTGTGACCAGCTGCAAACAGCCATGATCCCCTCAACCAGGCTGGCCAGGCACCCCAGTGGGGACCCCCACCCTGATCCAGGACACCCTTCAGGGCAAACCAGCCAGCCCCACCCATGCACCAGGCCTCTATCCTATTTAGTAAAAGGGTAATATGCCTCCCGGCACCGGGATCAGCGTGACAGGGGGCAGCGCCCAAACCCTCTGATTGCCCTGCGGCTCTGTGTGTGACAGGGGGTGGGGCCACAACCTTCCTATCCGCCCTGCTCTGTTCGTGACAGGGGAAGGCGCCCCAACCTCCTGATCGGCCCTGCTCTGTGCCTGATGGGGGGAGCTCCCCAACCTCTGATTGCCCTGCAGCTCTGTGTGTGACAGGGTGAGGCGTCCCAACCCCCTGATCGGCCCTGCTCTGTGTGTGACAGGGTGCGGCACCCCAACGCTCCCACCCCACGGGCCCTGCTCTGTGTGTGACAGAGTCGAGCCATAACCTCCCCATTGGCCCTGCCCTGAGTGTGACAGTGGCGGCGCCCCAACCCCCTGATCGGCCCTGCTCTGTGGGTGATAGAGGGCAGCGCCCCAACCCCATGATCCGCCCTGCTCTGTGTGTGACAGGGGGTGGTGCCACAACCTCCCCATTGACCCTGCCTTGAGTGTGACGGGGGCGGTGCCCCAACCCCCCAATCGGCCCTACCCTGAGCGTGACTGGAGGTGGCATTGCAACCTCCCTATCCGCCCTGCTCTGTGCATGACAGGGGGTGGCGCCCCAACTCCCCAATCGGTCCTGCTCTGAGCCCGACCAGGTGCTGCACCTAGGGGTTGGGCTTGCCTTCTGCCACCCTGGAGCAGGCTAAGCCAGCAGGGCGTTACCTCCCGAGGGGTCCCAGACTGCGAGAGGGCACAGGCCAGGCTGAGGGGCCCCCCCTTCCCCCCGAGTGCACAAATTTTTGTGCACTGGGCCTCTAGTATATATATAAAGCCAGAGACCAAAATGCCATAACAGCCGGAGTGACTGGTCACTATGACACCCACTGTGGCCAGCAAAGCAGCCTGATCAGGGGTGGGGCCGGCTGGCCAACCCCCCCTGGGCCCTACCCCCAGCCGGCCCCACCCTTATTTCCCCCCCTCCCCAATAGTGAGCGGGGAAGCCAGCCAACCTCCTGCAGCCCCTCCCCCCACCTGGTCCCACCCCAGATCAGCCCTCCCACCCCAATCAGGGGCAGGGCCAGCCATCCAACTGCCTGCAGCCCTGCTCCCGGCTAACCCCACCCCCAATGGACTCCCACCACCCAATTGGCCCGTGGCCCCTCCCTCCATCCAGCTCCATCCCCATTGGCCCCCTCACTCTGATTGGGGGCAGTGCCAGCTGGCCAACCACCCATGTCCCCTCCCCCAGGCCGCTGGTCCCCAATTGGCCCCCCACCATATTTGGGGGCAGAGCCAGCTGGCCCATCACCCACAGCACCACCCCATGACTGGCCCTGCCCAAAATTGGCCCCCCCACCCCAATCAAGGATGGGGCCCACTGGCCAATTGCCTGTGGCCCCTCCCCCCAGCCAGCCAGGCCCTGATAGGGCCCCCAATCGGGGTGGGCCGGCCAGCCAACCTTCCACCTTCTCCTCTTCCTGACAGGCCCAGCCTTGATCTGCCCCGAATTCCTGCACTGGGCTTCTAGTAATTTATATAAAGAAAAATAAGTTAAGATAGACTTTTTTCTTTCATGTGTCCTTGGGATTAATTATCCAATAAACATATAATTATGAAGAAGACACAGTGCTTAATAACTGGTAAATACCAAAGTAATAACTCAACATGAGCTTGGGAATAAATGAAAAAGATAGAGAAAAGTGAAAGGTTGTAGAGGAGGAAAGTAGGAAATAAAAAGGAGTAGGGAGTAAAGAAAAGAAAAAGAAAAATGTTTATATGTTATGCTTTTTTCATTTCCTACAATGAAAACAGCTTCTCAGCAAAAAAAAAAAAAAAAAAAAAAAAAATCTTACTGGTATTACTTTCTATTGGCACACTGTACTGGAATATATCCTTTTCCCCAAATATTAAATATTGATATAAATATTATATTTTGATAAAATATTTCCACAACCTTCTCCTACTTTAATTTATTCAACTACTCTAACTCACATAGACCTGTAATTGGTCCTAAAATTAGAAATTAATAATATTTGGTTTATTATCTCAAGAAATTGAGATTAAAGAAGATACTTGTGTAAATAAACTATTGTATTAAAAATTAACAAAGTAGAACAAATAAGACATTATTTTGGTACACGAGAAGAAATTATAAAGTCTCTTGGGAAGAATGGGGAGAAAACAGGTGTGAATATTTAACAGAAGAGTTGATGTTTGATGTAGGTCTTAAAGAATCAATAGAGATACAAAAGACAGATGATAGAGGGAAAGCATTAGGAGAAAGTCTTGGAGTTGAGGAAGTAAATGGGAAAGCATGACAACCTGAAGTAGCAAGGTGTGCCCGCGGTCCTATGATGGAAGTAGAATTGGAACTTAGGAGAAAATGAAAGATGAGTTGGGTGAGGAGACAAAGACCAAATCATAGAGGGACTTGGACAGCATGCATGAATGATAATGATTTATTTTGTAGCCTGTGAATTTGAAGCATAGAAGTAAAATAATATGGTTTTAATTTTTTTAAAACCTAACTACCAGCAATTTGGAAGACAGACTTGGAGAAACCACAGGGAGAAAGATCAATGAGGAAATCCTTAAAATAGTCCAGAAGAGAGACGATAAAGTCCTGAAATAGCCTAGTAGTCTGGGATTGGAGACGGGTTGACAGATTGAGAGATGTTACGTTAGGAGAACCCATAATATCCAGTGACCAGATGGGTAGGAGAGATTAGGTATTGGCAGAAAAAGAGACAGTTGTAATTATGTCCAGATTTTTGGTATACACATAAGAGTAAAAGCAAGCCTGGGAGAAAGATAATAGTTTTGGTTTTAATGCATTGAATTTTCCTGTGGGATATCTTGTTAATTAATAGCAGGGAGCAAAAAATAAAAAATAAAATAAAATGTAGAGAGCTAAGGAAAGAAGCCTGAATGGAGATGTTGATTTGCAGTCATCAGCATCCAGGAAGCGCTGGATGCAGTGAGCATTGAAAAGTTTCTTGGGGTGCATGGAATTGAAAAGACAGAGTGACTAAGTGTGAACCAAGGAAACACCAACATTAACTGGTAAACAAAGGAAGAAGGGATTAGGAATGTGAGAAAGAGCAACTGAAATGCAAAGGGGAATCAGGAGAAGTTAGTACAGGAAAGATTTTTATGGAAAAGGGAGTAGTCATTAATGAAGCCACAGAATTTACATGATTAGCTTTATCTGGTACAGGCATTGTTATGTTGTGTGTTCTGAATGATCACTTACAAATTGAATGTGGAGGCTGCTTTGAACCAAATTTTTTGTCCATTATACTAACTATTTCTTTTTGGTTAAATTGAATTAAACACCAAGAGGGACAGAACAGTTTCTTATTCATGTTTGTATACCTAGCAGCACCTACCACAGAACACATAGAAAATGAAATTTGAATATGAATATTGCTGAAGAAAGTAAATAATCGATTCTCAAGTTTTAGTGAAGTTGCATCTTCATTCTGATAATGAATATGCTTTTGAATTATATAAAATATTAATATGCAAATGATTAGAGAGAGAAGAAAGAATTTCTAGGTTTGAACATACTAATTCATTCATTCTGTGTGAGTCACATTCTGTAATATCTAGCAGGAAAAGGTACTTCTGACAGATCTGGGCAAGTTGAATTTATTTGGCTTCCTCTCTTCTAATAACTTCCTTAACTGATCTATATTGTTGCTATTTGAAGCCTACCTCTATTCTTTATCAGTTTTAGTTGCATTTCCAATCTCCAATAGGTAGCAAAATGTAAGAGATTCTGAAGTTGGCACTTACGACTTTTTATTCACTCAGAATAATAATAAAAAGGTAATTCCTCTTACAATTTATGCCATGTAAAAATAAAAACAACAATTGCATTGGTCACCAATCTTGCTTAGTTAGACAGAGATGTATTTCTTTGTTATTAGGTGGGATCAAGATGTTGTTTGTCCCAGTCTCTATCCCTCAACCTGTGGCAAGTTAAGACTTACTGATATTATGAAGGTCTTAGGCCAAGTTAACATCACAGAAAAGTTAAACCACAGGATGGTCAGTTCGAGGCATCTGTGCTGCTCCAAAAAGAAACACAAGAACGAATTACCAACCACCTTATCTCCCTCCTTCCATTCTCAGTAAAGTCCATCATATGCAAAGTTGAAATGCACCCCCCCGACCAGAATTATCCTTAGAATGGAGGGAGATGAATTATGTTACCCTGCATATACATTGTAATTTACTAAAAAAAAATGTCATTCAGAGTTCACTAGCCCAACTCCATCATACCTCCAAATACAGCTCAGTATGGAACAAGACCATGGAGTTAAGAGAGGACAGGCCCCAGGAACTAAACCTGCACGTGGATTGATGTAAGCTAAGGGCACAGAGAAGCAGACACTCAGAAGACCAAGGGGACATGACCATCTGTAGGTGGCAACTTAGACAAGCAGGGGGAGTACTTCCTGACAGCCATGGCCCTATGGAGACTTTTGAACATCCTGTGCAGAGTAAGTTCTTGGTGCCCCTTAAAAGTGTGGTACCTTTAAATCTCTATTAAATATCTGCTTAGTGGGCAGAAATAAACTAATTTTCTCATAACAAAAATATTTAATCTTCCAAACAAATAAATCATTACATGCATCTAAGTACAGTAACATTTTTGCCCTAGAATATAATGCTGTTCAATAGACAAATATTTGAAAGATCCATAAAATAGCTTAAAACAAATAATAAATAAATCACTTATTCATGACACATTGTAGCAAGTCAAGCATAGTTTGGTTTCAGAATTTCACTTGATACCAGGCGCCAGGTAAAAGGCTCCCTGATGTTAATTAACAAAATATCCCACAGGAAAATTCAACACATTTAAAACCAAAATTACTATCTCAGGGCAGGTAGAACCACCACTTGTGACTCCTACTTGTGCATTCAAAAATTATTTTGCAAAGGTCTGCACAGATGAAAAGCTTTCAAAATTTTTCATTAGGAGGCTGTGTTCCAATTACATTTCACTTGTTATATAAAAGTCACATATGACAATTTCAGTTTACTGGCATCATATTTCTGATTGAATCAGTGATACTTAGCTCACATTAGTCATTGCCCCATCCAATGTCCTAAAAGGCCTGTACTTCAATCCAACCTAGCTATCAAATGGGCAGAGATGAGAAATCAAGATCTCAGAGTAACAGGTCCCAGAAATGCACATGAGTGGCCTTGGTGTTGAAGAAAACTGTTACCAGATGTGGCCAGCACACTGTAATTAACTTTCTCCAATGAGTCATGCCCTTGTATAATTCTCTCCCCCTGAATCCTGGCAGAACCTGTGCCTTGGTTCAAACAACAGAATATGGCAAAGGTGATAAAATATCATTCCCATGATTGTGTTACATTATATAAGACTGTCTAACTAGATTGGAGCAGGAGACTCCCTCTTTGCTGGCTTTGAAGCCAGCTGTCATGTTGAGAGAGTGTCTAGGGAGGGTCATGTGACAAAGAACTGGCAATGACCTTTAAGAACTGAGAGTCGCTCCCAGCCGAGACAGCCAATAAGAAAACTGTGATCTCAGCCCACCAGACGAATTCTCCCAACAACCTTGGAGAACTGAAAGTAGATATTTTCCAAGTTCAGCTTCTGATGAGAACAGCAGCCTGACCAGCACCTAGATTGCAACCTGGTAAGACACTGAAGTCAAAAGCACAACTAAGCTGTGCCTAGACTTCTGACCTACCGAAAGTCTGAGATAATAATACATGTGTATTGTCTTAAGCAGTTAAGTTTGCAGTAATTCATTACACAGCATAGAGAACTAACCTTCCTAATGCCGCGACCCTTTAATATAGTTCCTCATGTTGTGGTGACTCCCAACCATAAAATTATTTTCATTGCTACTTCATAACTGTAATTTTGCTACTGTTATGAATCGTAATGTAAATATCTGATATGCAGGAAGTATTTAGGCGACCCCTGTGAAAGGGTCGTTTGATCCCCAAAGGGGTCGCGACCCACAGGTTGAGAACCGCAGCACTCAGAGCAAGATTCAGATACTTCTCAGCACTTTATCCATTGATAGGAGAGTAGGGCATTCCAGAGCAAGGAAGGTTCAAGGTCTAGATGATTGGCACTGAATAATTGGCAGGACGCCATAACACTAATTTAGGCAAAGTTGCGTGTGTGTATGTGTGTGTGTGTGTGTGTGTGTGTGTGTGTGTGTGTGTGTGTGTTTGAGAGTGTCTGTACCTGCCAGAGGCAGAGGGTGGAGGGAGATGAGGCAGACATTTGGTGATAAGAACTCAGCACAAGGTGAGAGTTGACAAGCAACCAGAGTGGAAGGCTTAGAGGTTGGGGTTAGCTGGGTCTATAAACAGGGTGCCTACGTATAGGGGGATTACCATAGCCAAGGCTGAAAATTGGGCAGGGAGTTTCCATACATCTTTTGAGGTGAAGCAAAGAGACTCTCCTGTTCAAATTAACTTTGAGTGGCTGAAATCTTACCATCAGCTATATATTCCTGTTGTAAAGCATTACTTTTCATATTCATTAATTATACCAAACTCCATGGAATAAAATAGTTATTGGATCAGGTTCCTTAATGGAGGTCTGGTTAGCTGGTGATGAAGGACCTTCTAAGAAAAAAAAAGAGAGAGATAACAAACACAAACTTTGACTATTTCATAAATTTAATAATGACTTTCTTTTCCCTCAAACAGCATGATTTTTGGACTTAGAATTGGAATAAAACACTTGTGTGTCTGCCTTTAATAATTTTTTTTTGTTTAGGCAACCTACTGAACTTCTCTAAGTTTCAGTCTACTAATTTGGAAAATAAAGTTAGTGATAACTACTTCTGATTGTCATAGTAACAATAAAGAGACAGAATGTAACAATGCAATGATTTAATTGTCTCTGCCACAGTACAAAAGCATAAACTGAAGTCTTATAAAAGTTCAATAGCATAGAGAGTTTTAAACTTTGTTTTAGAATCAGCCTGGGAGAAGTTGAATCCTGGCTCGGTAGCTTATTATCTCTGTGACCATTTGGTAGTTTGTTAACCCTCTAAATATTTCTTCATCTAAAAGACATGGAAATACTAATTCACTGTGTTAGGCAAATATTAAGTGAGACAATATATGTAAAATGCTTAAATTTTTCCTTAAATAGTAGGTTACTGCGTTGTCTGATTAAGATTGCTCAGCCATGGGGCTAGCTAGTATTTCCTGATTGGGTGTGACAACGTCCCGTGTGCCCTTTCATCCTTATTTCATTGTTCCTGGCACTTCTAATTAGAAAGATTTATGGAATCCTTATTTATACAACCCTATTAATACAACTACAATTTCCAGGCAAAGCCCTTCAATAAGTGTTTGTTGTGTTGAATTGAACCCAAATTTGCAGATTGATGACGAATTTATGGATGCAGACCATGGATTTCCTCCAAGTAATGCTGCTTGGCTTCAGCGATATCTTCATGGCCAGTGTGTGTGCAGATACACTTTCAGTGAATGAGATGAGATCTTTTAGGCTAGTAACAGAGGTTGATTTAGTGAAGAATGCTAGCTTCGGGGTCAGCCTAGCTCAAATAGCACTGAAAACAGTGGGCACTACTGCATGCTTGGAATTACGTTGCAACCCTTCCCAGCTCCATTTGTGACCCTCTACATTACTGCACACAGAGCACATCAGGACAAGATATTTATACTCTAAGTTGTCTATGCCATAAAAGTTATGTATGGAAGATCAATGTAACCATAATTTAGTCATATAGAGTGTGTTTGGAAAACTTTTCATGGATGTAAATGTGAATTTAATAGGCCAAGGTGGTTGCCTCATAAAATGACAATTAAATTGCATTAGAAGTTCCTGGTCAACTTATAGAAAACAAGCTGATATTTGGCCAGCGAGAGACATAGATACATTGCTTAAAGGTTATTTAAAGTGATACTTTTATATCCTGGCCTCAACAGAACAGTGTATCTAAAATATCCCATATATACTGAGTTGTCTATTCTACTTTAATGGGTCTACCTGGAAGAATAGTTTACAATTTCCTTTGACAACACTTTCTTGGATCTCATAAAGATTAGTACACTAACATTATCGAGTAGACAGTTTCCTGTGTGATGCTGTTTTGGAGATTCAGAAATGCCGCGCACTAACAGCCCATGGTCCAGTGAAATTGTTAACACTTTGATCATCGTTCACTAGGGTCTAGGTACTAATGTGAGCCTTGGCAAACACTAACTCATTTGATCTCATATAATCATCCTATGGGGTAGCTATTATTGTTGTTGTGGTGGTTGTTATTATCTTCATTTTACACTTGAGGAAACTGGAGCAAAGACATATTATGTAACATGCCCAAGGTCACATAGCTAATTAGCAGCAAAGCCAATATTAAACCAGACTTATGATCTGAACTATACTCTACCCTCAACACAGAAATATCACCAGACTGGGAGTTAAAGGAACTAAGTTTGAATCTCAACTTCATCACTAATTATCTATATGAAATATTTGTAACTTTACTACTTCCTCATTGTACTTAACGAATAATAACACCCATATCCTGAGGTTGGGAAAATGACATAGATATATGTAAAGTCTCCCTGCACTGTGGCTAACTCATAATAGGTGTTCAGTGAATATTATTTTTGCCTAAATTCGATGCTTTTTGATTTTTCCTTAGGATTCCTATTAACTTACAAATAAATTATTGGGATCTGTGATGCTTTCAGTAATAACCCCATTAACACTGAGAGTAATTTAGTTTAACCAGTTAACTCTAGTTGAGAACAAAGTGTTGAGATGCATTGAAAACAGACAAGCCTATTTGGATGGACCTTGTGCACAAAGTCAGTTTGAGGGCACTGGGCAGACCTGGGCTGGTGGCTGCGGAGCAGTCTGGGCAGCCAGAGGTCCCTGTGAGCTAAAGGGTGGATGACAAGAGAGAAGGGGTGCCGAAGAGAGCACGCAAAGGCCTGAACCCATTTTACCTAGGGCGGGAGCTTCTTTAATGTCTGCAATTTATGTCATGGCCCGATGCCACATTTGAGTTGGAAGTATTCAGCTACTATCGTGCCAACAGAGGAGGAACTGCTGCAAAAGATGTCTCATGTGTCCTCCCAAAGACATTAATGATGATAATACCTTTGAACTATTTGAATACTTTTCCCAATTTTCCATGCAGGAATATAAAGGAAATGTCAGAGAGCGATGCTCAGACACTGGCACCTCCCTCTGGGCTCTGTGTGGGCTCAGCAGCTCAGCCGAGGCGCAAGCGCTGCACCACCTCACTTGGCATTGAGCTTGGGGAACACTACACTGGACAGAGACAGCTCTTTAGGCAGAACACAGGTCCATTCCACTGTCCTTCCTGATGGGTATGTCAGGCATTTCCACACAGTGATGAATAGATTTTTCCTGTAATATCTGTTGGCAAGTGACAAACCACAGGGCATGGCCTTAGCCGTTACACACCGAGTCTCATAGAAAACCAGTACATTTATACCATCAATCCATATCAGAAGAGAAAATTCTTTTTTTAGACATTCTCCAGTACTTTCATCCAGGGCCAGAAGGGGTCTCATGACCCCCTGTCCTCACTACCAGAAAGGCTTGGCGATAGTAATTATATTTTCTCATAACCAGAGTGGAAATAAGTAAGAGAGATGGAATTGCAAATGAACATTGTGCTAGCTAACCCACACAGTCTGCCCGGGCAGGTATGATTATCGTCCCCATGACATAGTTAAAGAAACTGAGTCCAGGACAGGTTAAACATGTTGCACAAGATCTCACAGCTTACAGGTGGTGAGGCAGGATTTGAATGACAGCACTCTGTCCAGGGTCTGGGTACTTAGCACTATATTCTGCTGCATCTCCAAATTAGCTCTCCCAGTAATTCTCTCTGAGAGCACCCTCTACCTTCCCCTGATGGCTCTATTCATCATTGACAATCATGTATTCATTTGGAGTGATCATTTGTTTAATATCTGCCTGCCCAATTAGATAGCAATCTCTGTGAGAGCTGAAACATTTTTTGTTATGTTTACCCCTGCACATGCAGCAATGTGCGTATTTTCTCACAGAGAGCTGGTCAATTAATGAATGAGTGAAGTCAGATAACATGCAATTTGATGCTAACCCTATGCTAATCAAGAGCCTGAGGAGCTCAGAGCAGAAGAGTACCCGTGAACTGAATAGAGGGCAGAGAAGGCTGCAAGACCATTGCTAGGCTGGGTCTGGAGGAATGAATTTGGATTTGAGCAACTGGAAGTGAGATGAGGAAGCCCAAGGTAAAAAGAGACAAGTATGCTTGTAAAATAGAAAATTGACCAACTTGAAAAAATTAGAGATTAAGGTATTGAACAATTTATGGAGAATCTTGAAAAAAGGGCAGAGATTCCAATATGAGTTAAGACAAAGAGGTTTTTGTGAATGTAAGCAAAATGTTAACTGTGATTGCTCGGGTAGTTTTATGGATTTGATTGGAGGCCATTAAGAGCTGTCTCAGTAGCTTAAGCAAAGGAAACAGTGGAGAAGATCAGCATTGGGATTGACGAGTGAAGATGGAGAAGCAGTCATGCCAGGGCAGACACTAGTGGGACTTGAGTCTATGAGGAAGATGTAGAAAAATAGATTTAAAGCAACTCCAGGCTTTTGAATTGGTGGGAGCATTTGGGGACAGGTTAGAAATGCAGGGAAGAAGGGTTATGAAGCCAAGTTCAAGGAAACTGAAAGATATCCAAATAAAAAGGTGCAGAGGGAGTTGGAAGTAGATAACTGAACATAGTTTTTAAAAAATGATAAAGACTGGATATATAGACTTGGATGTGAACATAGAGAATACATTAAGAAAGAAACAAACTCATAGTCTTGGGTCATGTGATTAATTCAGGTTGAGATGGTAAAAGGACTCAATCATTTCTAATTCCTGTCTTCCCCTGCTTCAGTGACCAGCAATGCCAACCTGAGTCCCTGAATGATCTGTGGAACAGAACTCACCCCCTCCTCCAAATTAGCCCATGTAAAACACATGGTGTAAACAATAAATAAACCTTTATTGTGTTAAATCACTGGTGGTCCATATTTAATTTTTCATCATAGTACCCTAGCCTATCTTAACATAATCAGAAACCCATAGCCCGAACTAAGGCAATAGATCTCAATGAGAGGTAAAATTTGAGATGCAATGCCCATAAAGTAGTACAAAGCAACGTGAAAGTTTGTGAATGGAAAGGATGAAGTTGCCATTGTGGTAAAGTTAGACTAATATTCTCCTATAAACAATGGATTAACAATGAGCTCAAAACCTTGATTTACCTTAGTATTTTTCATCAACATTGATAAGATATGTTTTTAGGAAGGAATTAGAAGGAAAAGTTAATTATTGATTACTCATGTTAAATGTTTATAAACAAAAATGTGAAATTCTCCACGTGAATATAAATTGCGAACATGCACAGATAATTTAAATGTTAATTTAATATTGATAAATAAAATGAATATTTCCTTTGGTAACTGATGCAATCTTCATAATTTGTTGTCTTTATTTTATTTTTAGCATGAATTATTAGCATTATGTCTTACCAGTGATTAGTATTTGTTGAATGAATATATGAATAAATGCATATGTAAAAGAATAAACAGAAGATGGAAATGGCTGAAAAATATAAGTAGTTAAAAAACCTAAGCGAGGATTTATGTATGTATTTCATTTATTCAGGGAGCAACCATCTAAAATATCTGTTTTCTAATTTAAGCATATCAAGAAAAATATGTAAAAGTCAATATGTCGGATATTAAGGTGATTTTGCAATTTATGCAATTTTCTAGCACCTTAAATGAGTTTTGACCTGTCTATATGTGATAACAAAGTAATTTGACTCAATAATACTATAAGGTCAAAGGGTTAGATAAATTAACAGTGGTGAGTCTGTAGATTTTTATATAATTATATTGAGTTATTTATTATATTTAGTATATATTTTTATAAGAGCAACATAAAAGTAGTTATAGAACTATGTTGTCACAAAAAGTCAGGATAAAGTAGGAGGAAAGAAATTATCCATCTATAAATATCAGGAAGAATTTGCTGACAGTGGGAAATAGATTGAGAAAGGGTGTAATCTGCAGAGATATAATATTAGACTGGACAAAGAACTAAAACATTCATCACTGAAAATCATCCTTCACCTACAGGGATGTAGAATAGCCAACATAATGAATAGCAGTGATATACACTACTTGAATACTAGGCAAGACCAGCCAAGGCAAGGACAAATACTTCCAATTTATTTCTCGTGTGATATAAGACCCAGGATTGTCACAAATAGAAAATTACCATGAACCTAAAAAACAAAACATATATTCTTGGGTCTGTGTCTAGTCTGTGTAACCTACCCACATTTCTTACTGGCATATAAAAATCAGACAAGGAATCAAGGCACTGAATATATGTATCTATTAGTGTGCAATGTGATCTGTGAATTAGAGAATATAATGTGCAATGGGATCCTCTGGTAATTTTTGTGGGAGATAGATAAAATTGGCTACTCATACTGATGAGCTGCCCCTCCCCTTTTTTGCTTATTTCATTAATTATACAAATATTTATTAAATGCTTACCATATACTAGGCATTGTGCTAGAAACCAGATGGTCTCTGCTCTCTTGGTGCATATAGTCTAGTAATTGATGGAATAGGCATAAAATAATTTATTTCTAAATTATAATTTTCTATTAATTGTCCATCTTCCACATTAAGTGAGACATTTTTAGGTGAGAATAATGCCTTATTTATCTTGACACTTTCAGAAACTAGCAGAGTGCATGACACCTAGTGGAAATACAAACATGCAAAAACTGTGAGATAACTGAGTGAGTGAAAGGAAGAATGAAAGAAGGAAGCTTGGTGGAAAGGGAAGAATATGGATGATAAAGTTAAGTGAGTTTGGTTAAAAGAGTATGTTTTCAAGTTAACAGAATGCCACCATTTCATCAGTTAAAATGAGACCTTGAGAAATCAAAACTTCAGAAGAAGTATCTGTTTCCATCAAAAGTTAGCATATACGGTTTTAGAAAAATGATCTATTTTCATCAAAGACCAAACATATACTTACACTTCAAGCTGAGTGTCAGGAAACCAATACTTCATTCTGAGCTTCCTGCTAAAATTATCTCACCTGGAGGAATTATGTAATATTTGTATGCCTAGTTTTTTCCACTTGTAAACAGTAATAATCTTCCTAGTCATAGGTATACAGGATTAATTGAAACATGCAAAGCACTTCAGTTTAAAAACACTAATTTTCTGCAGGAGCTCAACTGGTATAGCCATTTTGCACTGAGGAATATGATGCAGATATAGTGTTGGATAGACTCAGGAGAGTTACCAGTAGACAGAGTGACTCTTGTAAAGAAATACAATCTAACTTCCTCTCCAACAGCTGGAAATATTGGTCTTATATGAACCTGTGGCTTCATGACCTAAGAAAGCAGGAGTCCTCAGCCATTTCCCAGACTCTGTCTCTTACCTCAGAAAATGTGGGACCTTGGCCAAGCCACCCGAAGCAGCCACAAAGAGGCTGTTTGTTTCAAGCCCGCTGAAATATAATTACAAACGCACCATAAAATTTCCGCAACTTTGACCTAAAACATTGATTTTGTATTTCTAAAATTACTCTGTGATCTGTATTTACTACATTTCTAATGACATCTTCTTATGTATTGAACATGCAATGCTAATTGGAGAACCACATCCTCATCCTGTACAAGAATCCAAAAGCTACTGTTGCCACAGGGGAACAAACAGCCTTTAGGAAATCAATGAAGGAAGCCATCAAGGGTCATTTGGTCTAGTCCACTGCGCTAAGCAGGTAAATAACTAATCCATCCAAGGCAGAATATGTTCTGGCAGAATCTAATTGATATCAACTATGTTGCTATATTGATGATAATTATAGCAGCCTACATTTAATGAGTGCTTATTCTGAGCCAGGGCTCAATCACTTTTCACATTATGTCATTTAATCCTCAAAACAATCATATAAGATAGGTATACTTGTTAATCTCCATTTTATTGATGAGAAAAATGTAGTACATATAAATCAGCTGGACTCTGACTAATTTAATCAGGGATTGAGGAAGAATGGAGGGCAGAGCACAGCCCAGATGTTGCTACAAAAAGGATGCTCATTCCAACCTCTGAATACTCTACCACTAGATTCCCAGCTCCAACACAGCATCAGAAAAAATCTCTATCTGACCCTGCACCTCATGTCACTTCCTCAAACTTCAGAGCTCTGGGGAGTGGTTGGACTCAGGTCAAGTGTTCCTATATTAGTTGTCAGGAGCCAGGAAAAGTATACATCTATTCAACCCACTTATATTCACTTCGGGCTTTCTTAGTGGGAAATATAGTCTTCCTTTAAAAAAAAAAAAAAAAAATCTTCAGCTTCCCCCAAAATGGGAAACCAATTCAGACAGTGAATGTTACCTACATCACTCTCAACAGTGTATGGGTATGAATATCATTGCACTCTGCTCTTTAGTCATTCCTATACACATAAAAGTCTAACATACTTATGCTGAAACCCTTCTATTCTGATTCTGAGCAAAATGTCACCCAGAAAGACTGGTAGTATGGCTAATAGCAGAAATAAAGCTTCAGCCACCTGTTTGTAATGTCTGTAATCTCAATTTTCAAATGAAAGAATTGAGATAAATGGCTTTTCTGTCATTTTTTTTCTGGATCTTTTCTATTCCTCAGTCAAATGGTAATTTATCAAGAATGAATAATAGCATTGCTTCTACCTGGTCATTTCCATATTGGTGAATTACTTCTAAGTTCAATGAATGATCTTATAGCAAATTAATTATTCATTTTTTAAATAATTTATGTTCCTCACTCTATAGATTTATTATTAATTGTTGGGACTTATAAATGTTAACATAGGATGATGCAATCATCCAGCTGCATCAATAATGGATTGTTTTATTTTTTTAATGATTTTTTGTACTATTGATTGTAAATGGGTTTGACCTAAAAGGCCTTAATTTTTTTCCATTAAAAATGAAAGTCAGCAAAAACTTAACATGGAATAAAGAACATCCATGCTTGACTGTACCCTGAGGATCTTCATGAAATGAGCTTGATGTTACCAGCCTTATCTGCAATACCAAGCCCTACAATCATCTTTATCACAAACTCACTGTCTTACTCTGCTAAAATGAACCCATATCATAAGTGAAGTCTAAAAAAGGAAACAGTATCAGATAGTAAGAAAAAGACCAGAAAACCTCCTAATAAGTCGTTATGTGTTAAGTGCTTTGAAATAAAAAAGCATCATAAAAGTAAAGCTAGTTGACTAGTGGAAAGAATAAAATACTTGGTAGCTATGAATAGAAAAAGCAGTCCCATTTATGATTAGCATTTCACTGTGATAAAAAGTTGACTTCAAACAGCCAGAAAAGCTACTCATTCACTTACAGTGTAGGTCTTTGCTTCATTTTCTTTTATTACCATATACCTTTTTTTAAAAGGGAGATAGCAGATAGTACGTTTAAATTTAGCAGGTAGGAGTTCCTTTCATTTATTCATTAAGACATCAAACATTTATGGAGCAAACATTTACAAGAAAGCACTGAGGTAAACCATGATGGAGGTGTCAATATGGCAGTCTCTGCTTTTGGAAATCTTATAATCTATTAGTAGAAATATAATATGCAAATAATTATATAAGTAGTAAAGATATAACAGCATTATTAAAGACACAGGTAAGAGCTAAGGAATTTAGAGAGGAAAATATTTTAATTCTGAGCAAGGTTTTCATTTTGCTTTTTTAAATTAAAATCAAATTCTATATTGTATTGTGAACTGATATTTGTTCTCCTATGGAAACTATTTGCATCTGGGTTATGCATTAACTTGTACTATAAAGCATTAGAAATGATCAATGTGGATAGATGGAAAATCACATAAATTCTAAGGGTCTTAAAAACAATTCTCAAAGGTGAAATCTTGTCCTACAATCCCTATATTATGACTGCACACCACCACTTTATGGCATGTAAATCTTAGGAGCTATAAGAGAAGGTTATAAATTGCTTGAAGTATTAAGATAGCCAGGTGTCCTTGGGTAGACCTTTCTATGTCTCAGTTTCTCAACTGTAACATTGGGGATTAAGCTCAGGGTCTCTGTGATCCTTTAGAATCTCACATGCTGAGATTCTAAGCCTTTTCACATGGCCATTTTTCATCTGACCAATTTTCATTCCATGTATAAATGTTGTTAGGTTACCAGTTCTCCAAAAAGGGACCATATAGAAGTAATTGGATCCCCATGGAAAAGCAATGCTCTCTATATATGTCCCATGCCTCATAAATAGTCTACTATGAACATTTGTGGTTCCTATACAAAGTAATGAATGACTTGAAATCTCCTTATTTGCCTCAAATAAAAACTTTTATTTCTTAGTAGAGATACACGGATTATACTCATGTGCAGGCAGTTGACACAGAATAGAGAATATAATCTTAAAACACACCACATCTTTTTTTAAAAATAAATTTTATCAATTTCAGAGAGGAAGAGAGATAAAAACATCAATGATAAGGGAGAATCATTGATCAGCTGCCTGCCTGTCGAGTATGACTCCCTCCACGTTCTGTGTGGAGTAGGGTTCGGTATCTGAAAGAGGAGCCGCACAACAAATGAGAGAAAAAGACACGAGATAATTTTGCAATATGGGAGGACCAGGCGGGCAAGTCCCGAAGGACTTCCACCTAAGCTCAGGCCGCTCTATCCTGGACCAATCAGATGTAAATTGACCATATTCTTTAAGAATTTGCTACAGGCAGGAAGCCACTAGCCCCTTTCTCCTCTAGAAAGGCTTGGCTAGCCTTTTTAATTAACAAAGGGCTGGTTTTTTACTGGGCTACTTAGATTTTTAAAATTAAGAAATTTTTAATAATTCTTGGGATTCGAATCCAATTATTTTAAGGCATTTACTCTAGCAAATTTTTGTAACAGAGACAATTTTACTGATTTTCCTTTTAGAGGTCTTAAAATTATCTTTGGAGTAGGCTTAATTAACATTATTATGAAAAAATACCAATCTTGTTGCTAGAATTTCTACCCTGGGTCAAATTCGCCATTTTCCTTAGGAAATAATAAGTCTTGGGTTTTATTCTGCACATTTGTAAAGAGAGACTCTAGCTCAAAACTCTATCTAAATGTCCAAAATCGGAACATGCGCGCATTAGTTCCAAGCCAAGTTTTCTCTTTACACGTGAACAGAAATCCCAGACGCATTTTAAATTTTGTAAAACTTTTCAATTACGAGAAGGAGACTTTAAATTAGAGGAGGGGTCTATATTGGATCGCCATGTGCTCCCTTTTCCTTTCCACCACATCCTGCTTTGGGGGAAGTTTCAGCAAATGACTCAGATGGTGTATTTGTTCCCAAAGTAATGCTTAATAGAAAAAGACATTTTAAGTTTTTCCTTATTTCGCTTTCTAAAGCAATGGCTAGCACCCAAGGTTATCTTAGCCAAAGTTTGATGTTCCAAACATGTTCTCCGGTAGTTTTTAAACAGAACATTAAGTAATCTCATTGCGGGAGAGCTTATAGCTCTGTACTCTCCTGCCATCTTTGAATCTCTCCGAACCAGAGAGAGATTCGGCAGCGGCGTTTCATTTCTTATTACAGATAGATTCCAAATACAAATTAAGATTTTAATTTGGGTAAGAAAACACATTAAGATGACCATGGCACTATTTTTTTCAGCCTGATATAAAAGAGTACCTTTTTCAAGAAAAAATAAAGATTATATTCTATAATAACATGCAAAAACTGTAAAAGATTTCCTTCTAAAATTTTAACACTTTAAACATGCAAATCAAAAGTCTATATAAAAAAATTTCTTAAGTTTTTTAAAAGCCAAATATACCTTTTGAAAGCCGAATCCACTTTTTTAAAGCCAAATCCTTCCCCGTTTGTTAGCCTGGTTCAGAAAACGTTCCCAGTGTACTTACAGACCCGGGCTTCTGTAGTTGATCCTGGGCATTGCGTGCGGTGGAATCCCCCTCACCTTTTTTCGGTGAGTTTTCTACACCTTTTCGGTGAAAACTTCCTTTTCTCGCTCCAGCGAGACCTGCACTTCCAGATTACCCGTCGGGCGCCAGATGTCGAGTATGACTCCCTCCACGTTCTGTGTGGAGTAGGGTTCGGTATCTGAAAGAGGAGCCGCACAACAAATGAGAGAAAAAGACATGAGATAATTTTGCAATATTGGGGGAACAGGCGGGCAAGTCCTGAAGGACTTCCACCTAAGCTCAGGCCGCTCTGATCTTTTATTGAGGTCGGGGTAGCCTTAGGGTAAGGAGGTCTGTCTGGGGTAGCCCGAAGGTAAGGTGGTTTGTTTGGGGTAGCCCTAGGTTAAGGAGGTTTCAATGACACACAGATTAGGTCATAACATCACCCTTAGGCAATTTACATGATTAAAGGTAGGGAGGTTGCTTCAGCTATCCTTATCTAGATTAAGTTCTGACCTTTGCTAGAACTTCAAAGGTTACTAGCTTTTGGGGGGTCTCTGTCTAAACTCAGCTAGTGAAGACAATGAATGGTTTCCGGCACCTGCCTCCTGCAGGTCCCACTGGGGACTGAGCCCACAACCCAGGCATGTGCCCTGACCAGGAATTGAACCGTTTCCTCCTGGTTCATAGATCTGATGCTCAACCACTGAAACACATTGTCTGGGCCAACACACCACTTCTTGATAAAAATGGTACTTGCATACAAGGGCTGGATGAGTATCAAAATAGCTGAAGGGGCAAGTACATTTTAGTAAAAGGAATTTTAATATAAAATGTAAAGTTCTATTTAATTATGTGACATATTCTATTCTCTCCACCAAATCCGCAAACTATCTGCAAAGTCTTTGTAAGTACTTTTTGTTTTTGTTGTGTATCTGATGTGGAAAACACAAAGAGGGCTAAACCTCTTATTGAGTTGATGATGTAGAACAACACAGCACAACAATACATGGAGTGGTCAGGTGTTTTCAAAAAGTCTTTTCTTTTTACTTCCTCCTTTCCAATTTTTATGCCTTTTATTTCTTTTTGTTGTCTCATTCCTGTGGCTAGAACTTCTAGGACTATGTTGAATAAGAGTAGTGAAAGAGGATATCCCTGTCTTATTCCCGTTCTTAGGGGAAATGGTTTCAGTTTTTGCCCATTCAGTAAGATGTTGGCTTTAGGTGTGTCATATATGACCTTTATTATATTCAAGTATGATCCCTCTATTCCCATTTTGCTGAGTTTTTATCAAATATGGGTATTGGATTTTGTCAAATACTTTTTCTGAATCTATTGATATGATCATGTGACTTTTTCTTTTAATTTGTTTATGTGATGTATCATATTTATTGATTTGTGAGTATTATACTAATATTGCATCTCCAGAATAAATCCTGAATCCAATTTGCTAAGTTTTTGTTGAGGATTTCAGCATCTATATTCATCAGGGATATTGGCCTGTAATTCTCTTTCTTTGTAGGGTCTTTATCTGGTTTTAGAATTAGGATAATACTTACCTCATAAAAAGATCTTGGAAGTGTTCATTCCTCTATGATTTTTTTTGAATAGTTTGAGGAGGACAGGTGTTTGTTCTTCTTTGAATGTTTGGTAAAACTCCCCTGTGAAGCCATCTGGACCAGGGATTTTGTTTGCTGGGAGTTTTTTGCTTATTGCTTCTATTTCATCTGCTGTTATTAGCCTATTCAGGTTTTCTGATTCTTCCTGATTCACTTTTGGGAGATTGTATTTGAATTTGTCCATTTCATCCATATTGACAGCTTGTTGGCATATAGTTGTTCATAGTATTTTCTTACACTCATTTATATTTCTGTGGTGTCAGTTGTTTATTTTCTTTTTGTTTCTTAATGTGTCTGACTAACCATTCATAAATCTTGTTTATATTTCAAAAAAACAGCTCTGGGTTTTATTGATTTTGTGTGTGTGTGTGTGTGTGTGTGTGTGTGTGTGTGTGTTTGTTTCTAAGTCATTTATTTCTGCATTGATCTTCATTATTTCCTTCTTTACTTACTTTGGAATTTTCTTGTTGTTTCCTTTCTAATTCTTTAAGTTGTAGGGTTACATAGTTTATTAGCAATTTTTCTTGTTTTGTGATGTAAGCTTGTAGTGCTATAAACTTCCCTCTTGGGACTGCTTTTGCTGTGTCACAGAGATTTGGGGTTTTTGTTCATCTTCATTTTTTTTCCAGGAAGTTTTTTATTTCTTTCTTGATCTCATTGGTAACCCATTCATTATTTAACAACATGCTAGTTATCCTCCATGTGTTTGAATTTTTTCCATGTGTTTTTACTGTAGTTGATTTCTAATTTCACTCCACTGTGATCTGAGTAGATGTGTGGTATGATTTTAATCTTCCTGAACTTGTAGAGACTTGTTTTGTGTTCTAACATGTGGTCTATCTTTGAGAATGACCCATGTGACATGAAAAGAATGTATATTCAGGAAGTCTTTCAATAGCACTCCTACTTTCTACTTTATATTATGTACAGTCTTTGTTTTCTTACATTTAAACTACTAAAGGGAGGAACCTATGCCTGATTTATCTTATATCTTAATGCTGTCTGCACCACTGATACTAAGATAGTAGGTACCCAATAAATATTGCCTGAATGATTCATTAGACATAGATATATCTAAGTGAAGAGAAGCAGTTAATTCCCCTGTTAACAACCCAGTCTAAATATATAGTTCTCATAAAATTGACTCTAGAGGTCTCAATCCTTTTGGTTGTCTTTGATTTATTTTTATGTCTTTGAAATTTGTCGTCTGTTTATCTTTTATTGTATGTTTATCAGACTTGTCTATCAGACACTGACACCTTAAGGCTTGGGTGTTTCTTCTATATGACTCAAAGTCAGAGATTGACACTGAACAAAAGGACTTTGGATGCTAATGCAATACTGGTGATCTTCATACTAATAATACCACTTGTCCGAATAAGTAATACAATTAATGGCATGTTTATTGTTTATTTTTTCCCTAGTTCCTCTCTCCCTCTGATGATATGGAAACGTTATTTTTGCTTGAAGAAAACAGGTATGAAATAAGTTTACCTTTAATTTTGTGGGTTATGTAGGTTAAAGATATTTTTTAAAACTATATTAGTAATAAGGCAAAGACATACTGATTATTTGACATGTTGACAGAAATTTTGATTCACATTTGGAACTTTTCTGTGTTCCAGGTTGATTGTAATTTATGAAGATGCATAACAGCACATGTTCCTCTCAATCTGGGTTATCTATCAAAAAGAATATGTCTGTAAATTTCATTATCATTTCTCAGGAGACAGAAAACAAGCATCATATATTAACTCTCTGATTCCTCTAGATCAAGGTGAAGTTATCCTTCTTTCGCCAAATGAGTCTGTTTATCCACTATCCCCAGGGACAACCAATAGTTTCATGTAGAAGTACCACTTTTTATTTCTCATTTCTTGAGATGATCAGATCACAGGTCAAGAAAAAACATTATTAACAGTGAAGTTAGAGTATGTCAGGCTTCATAAGCAATTGATCAATATATCTTACTTGTTCTAGCTATGTAATGAGGAAAGAAAAGGGAGAGATATATCACTGGGATTAGTCCTGAACATTAAGGTCATAAACTTCTGTATTTTCCAAAGGTTGAGACAACAGACTAATGTGGAAAATGAACATCTGTCTAAGAATTTAATTTGGAGAATGTTATACAGAGTCATGATTTTAAAACTCCTCACAATTCCATTTTGGTTAAGGGTAGAAATATAGGTAGATGAATGGCTCTTTTCTTTAAGAAAACATATTGAGCATGATATTTCCATAAGATAAAAGAAAAAGAAGAGGGGTTAAGTTTATTCCAAAATAAAGTATCTTTTAATTTTAAGATGGCAGTTTTTAACATCTATACTTCCTTCCCTCTCATTTTTTATTAAATTAACATTAAGACCTTGAAGGTTAATGTATATAACAAAGAACTCTGGCAGGGATAAAAATAACACAAGGAGAAGGTGCCCAGAGCTGTAATTCCCAAAACAGTGTACAGGGCACAGGTTTTGTCAGGTAGATGGCATACTCTGAAGGATCAAAACAAAATTCTCTTACTCAGAGCAAAAGACTGAGATAAAAGGGTTAGCTACAGAAGTGCTTCAAAACCCATTTGATTCCTCCACTCTATCCCAGTCTAGCTAATCTGTCCCACCTAAGGCAGGGAGGTGAGAGGGTGCAACTGAAAAGCACAAGTTCATAGTCCAAAGTTATAAGCTTACTAGAAGATTAAAATCATAGGAAGATAAAATGCTTTTTCTCTCCCCATACGTCAACACCACATTACTGAGGACCTCCTTACAGCAGTTCCTTTTACCAAGTATATAAGACTTATTATTAAAAAAAAATTATCAGACATACTAAACAGCAAAACCACAAGTAGAAAAGACAGGACAAGCATCAGAACCAGACTCAGAAATGTCAGAGATATTGGAATGATCAGATCAAGAATTTAAAGCAACTATGATTAAAATGCTAAGGGCTCTAATGAATAAAGCAGACAGCATGCAGAAATGATGGGAAATATAAGTAGAGAGATAGAAATGCTAATAAAGAACCAAAAGGAAATGCTAAAAATCCAAAACACTGTATCAGAGATAAAGAACCTTTTTTGGCTTATTTGTAGATATTACATGGAATCTCTGAGTTTTAGGATCTCAGTAGAAAACTCCAAAACTGAAAGGCAAAGAAAACAATGACTGAAAAACAAAAGATTAGAATATTCAAAAACTTTAGGACAGCTAAAAATAGTGTAACATATGTATAACGAGAATATCAGGAAGAGAAGAAAGAAAGGAACAGAATAAATATTTGAAATAATAATGACTGAGAATTTTCCTAAATTAATGTCAGACACCAAACCACAGATCCAGAAAGCTGAGAAAACACCAAGCAGGATAAATGAGAGGAAAATATCATTTTCAAACTACAGAAAGTGAAAGATAAAAAAAACCTACCTATCATTAAGAATTAAGAACAAATATTAAGAATTATTTCTGACTTCTGCTCTGAATCCAGGTAAACAAGTTGAGAATGGAGTGAGTGAAATATTTAAGAGTTGAAGAGGAAAAAAACACCAACCTAGAATTCTGTAGCCTGAGAAATTATCCTTCAAAAATGAAAGAAAAATAAATCTTTCTCAGGCAAACAAAAGTTGAGGAACTTTGTTGCCAGTAGACCTGCCTTGCAAGAAATTTTAAAAAGTTCTTTGAAAAGGAGAAAAATGTGTCAGAAACTCAAATCTACATAAATAGGGAAGAGTATCAGAGAAGGAATCTATATATATAAAGAGGTAATATGCTAATTGTCCATTATGGTGTCCCAATAACAACCAATTTGCATGTTAACAGCCCAGCAGGTGCAAGCACAGCAGGGGGTTTTGTGTGAGGCTCACTTCCCTGCCCCCGGCCTCCTAGTCCTCTTTTTCTCCCAGGTGTACTACCCGACAAACACCCCCGTGACAACACTGTGCCCCGACTGAGAGCACTCTGCCCGGGGACGCCACCAACTCCCCCCCTCCCCGCCCCCCACCACCCTGAGGTGGGGAAAGCCGAGGGGCGACACCCGCACAGCAGAAGGCTGGTTCTCAGAGTGCAGGCGGCAGATGCCAACCAGGGGGTGTGTGCATCGGCAGTGACCCCCGGGAGTTGTCGCGCACACAGATCTAGAGGGTGTGGACCCAACACCACGAAGGAAAGGCCTGGGAACGACAACAGAGAGTGCACAGGCGGCACTCACACCCCAGAGAAACTGCAGTGGCTTTCTCCAGCCATCCATTCATTCATCTGCCCAACCCGGATGAGGGCTTGCATCCTGGGTGGAATGCCCCCCGAGGACAAGCTGGGCCCCACCATGCCTGTGCAAGCACACCCGTCGCCTGTGAATTCCGGAGGGGAGCAGACAGAGAGCTGCAAGGGGTGTGGGAACCGGCATGCTAGGGGGCTGGAAAGGCCTCTGTGTTCCCCACCCTTCAGTACCCAATGGGAGAAAAGCTTCGTGCTCGCATGAATTCACACGCACAAGTACGTAATGCAGCGGTCTCTGCGATGGATGGTGGCCCAGGCAGGCTGGACCCTCCCCCAACTCGGAGGGGGGAGGCGCAGGCCACGGTAAGCAAGACACAGCTGCTTCGTCACTCGGCCCCTCAAGTCCAGTGAGAAAGAGGCCCGAGTGCCCAAACAGAGGCGGCTACAGGTCCCAGAGAGGAAAGCAGTCAGTACTAAGGACGGAAAGCATAGAATTTTTAATTAGCCTGTAAAAAGAGTAAAAGAGTGAGGGAGGAGGGGGGAAGATGGGGAAGAAGAGAAGGAGGGAGGGAAGAACTTTATAAAAGAGTCACCAGAGAACAGAGTTAAAGAAAGAGGATGTATAAGTGAACTGTAGGAGCTATAGTGAAAATCAAATATAGTTGTGTACTGGGGACAGATTTTAAAAGTAGGAGTCAGAAAAGAAAAAAGATAAATGATAGTGAATAATTAGGCAGGTAGGTAGATATTAAAACAGTGGAAGTAAGTAGAGAAGAGTATATAGAAAAGGTACGATGAGAGAGAAAGAGGGAGGGAAGGAAAGTTTTAAAGGGGAACTGGCAGAGCTTAAAAGGAGAATGGGAAGAAGGAAGAAATGGGGCAGGGAGCAAAGCAGGTCCAAGGGAGGAAGTGAAGAAAAAAAATTTAAGGTGGGAAGGAAGGAAGGAAAAGGGGAGGGAGTGCAGGGATAAAGATAAAGGAACGAAGGAATGTGGGGAGAGAGGCAGGGTAGGAGAAAGATGAGAAGAAGGATGATGAAGCAGAAGTAGGAAATAAGGAGGAAAGAAAAGTTTATAAATGATGAGTCAATAGGAAAAAGTATTACATAAAGGAGTGAGAAAAATTGTGTGAGAAGGAGAAGCCAATAATGAAGTCAAATACAATTGTGTATGAAGGGGATAAGATTTTTTTTTTAAAAAGTTAATAGGGGTGCCCAGGCTGGCAGGGGAGGGCAGTTAGGGCTGACCAGGCCAGCAGGGGAGGGCAGTTAGGGCGATCAGGCCAGCAGGCAGAGTAGTTAGGGCAGGCAGGCAGGTGAGTGGTTAGGAGCCAGAGGTCCTGGATTGCGAGAGGGATGTCCAACTGCCAGTTTAGGCCCAATCCCACAGGGCCTAAACTGGCAGTTGGACATCCCCCAAGGGCTCCCACATTGGAGAGGGTACAGGTCAGGCTGAGGGACCCCTGCTCCATGCACAAATTTTGTGCATCGAGCCTCTAGTAAATAAATAATAAACCATTGTTTCTAGAGACAATGAGTGGGTAATAAAATATTCTGCATATATAGACTCTCACATAACTAATTGTTCAAAGGCTAAGAATGAGTCCTAGTGGCAATCATTGTTATTTAAAAACTAGAGGCCTGATGCACAAAAATTTGTGCACTCGGGGGGGCCCTCAGCCCGGACTATGCCCTCTTGCAGTCTGGGACCGCTCGGAGGATGTCCACCTGCTGGCTTAGGCCCGCTCCCTGGGGATCTGGCCCAAGCTGGCAGTCAGACATCCCTCTGGCTGCCCAGCAGCCCTCGGGGGATGTCCACTTGCCAGCGGGGAGCAGGCCTAAGCTGCAGTTGGACATCCTTAGCTCTGCTGAGGAGGCAGGAGAGGCTCCCACCACCACCGCTGTACTGGCAGCCATCAGCCTGGCTTGTGGCTGAGCAGATCTCCCCCTGTGGAAACACACTGACCACCAGGGGGCAGCTCCTGCATTGAGCATCTGCCCCCTGGTGGTCAGTGTGTGTCATAGTGACCAGTCATTCCCAGTCATTCTGCTGTTAGGGTCAGTTTGCATATTACCCTTTTATTATATAGAATAGAGGCCTGGTGCATGGGTGGGGGCCGGCTGGTTTGCACTGAAGTGTGTCCCGGATCAGAGTGGGGGTCCCGCTGGGGTGCCTGGCCACCCTGGGTGAGGGGCTAATGGGTGTTTGCAGGCTGGTCACACCCCCTTCAGGGTGGCGGTCCCCACTGGGGTGCCTGGCCAGGCTGGGTGAGGGGCTGAGGGCTGTTTTCAGGCTGGTCAAGCCCCCTCCCAGTGGGGACCCTCACCCTATGGAGGTTTGACCAGCTTGGGTGAGGGGCTGAGGGCCGTTTTCAGGCTGGCCAAGCCCCCGGGCGATGGACGCTCCTAGCCTCTCCATTTTTTTTTTTTTTTATTAATCTTGGATTTATTTACCTTCTATAATTGAAACTTTGTATCCTTGAGAGGAGCTCAGAGCTGGCCAGGGCAGGTGGGAGGGAAGCCTCCTGCTCACTCCAGATCCATGGCCATGGCCAGCTGAAAGCAGGTATCTGGGGTTTATTTACCTTCTACAATTGAAACTTTGTTGCTTTGAGTGGAGCTCAGAACCCGACACAGCAGGTGGGAAGCTTGGCTTCCTCCATTGTTGGGGCAACCAAGCCTCCCGCTTGCTCGAGCTCTGTGGCTGCCAGCCATCCTCTTGGTTGGGTTAATTTGCATATAGTCACTCTGATTGGCTGGTGGGCATGGCTTAAGGTGTAGCAAAGGTACAGTCAATTTGCATGTTTGTTTTTTATTAGTGTAGATATTGTGTTGAAATTTTGATCAGTCAAACTTGGAAAGCATGTGCAATTATATATATATATATATATATATATATATATAATCTTTGTTTCCCATACAGTTAGGCTCATTTTAGCTATTAAATTTTGTATGTTGTATACTAAAAATGATTAAATAATAATCAAAGATAACAAGTATAGCCGAAACCGGTTTGGCTCAGTGGATAGAGCGTCGGCCTGCGGACTGAAAGGTCCCAGGTTCGATTCCGGTCAAGGGCATGTATCTGGGTTGTGGGCACATCCCCAGTAGGAGATGTGCAGGAGGCAGCTGATCGATGTTTCTCTCTCATCGATGTTTCTAACTCTCTATCTCTCTCCCTTCCTCTCTGTAAAAAATCAATAAAATATATTTAAAAAAACAAAAAAGATAACAAGTATAGCATATACATATTTAAACCTGTTCAAAAACCAAGAAAGGGCTAAGAAAAACAAATGTCAAAAAACAGCTCTTAAAATAAGTTTCTACAGAACAGAATAAAATTCCAGACCTAAGACATTTCCAAGAATTCAAATGAAATTAAAGAGAATACCAGGTCTATAAAATAAAAGATTATAGTAGAGATTTAAGGATTAAAAAAAGCAATGAGGAAACATTAGATTAGGCAATGAAAAATAATTTGGCAGAACTTAAGAGAGAAAATGCAAATAGTAAAACTGTCACAAAATGAAGCCCACATTGGAAGCAGCAAAACAGAATAAGAGAGACATAGAAGAAAATCTTAACAGAAGTGAAAAACAATCAAAGAATTTCTACAGAAAATGGCATGAATCTAGTACAGATTCAACCTAGGAATACTCGGTACCTCACAAAGGTGAGGAAAAAAATAATGAAATAGGTTTTTTATTTATTTTTAATTTAAAAAATCTTCAGAAACTAAAGATGATTGAATCTGCAATTTAATCCCCGCTGTTGTGGCTCAGTGGTTGAGCATGGACCTATGAACCAGGAGGTTAGGGTTCAATTCTCGGTCAGGGCACATGCTTGGGTTGAGGGCTCAGTTCCCAGTGGGGGCCATGCAGGAGGCAGCCAATCAATGATTCTCTCTCATCATTGATGTTTCTGTCTCTCTCTCCCTCTTCCTTCCTCTCTGAAATCAATGAAAAAATATATATTTTTTTAAAAAATGAATGTGCAATTTAAGAAGCACTTGGTGTTTCAGGAAAAACAAATTTTACTATATAATTAACAACTAGACCTAATAATAAAACTATTAGACTTAGCATATAAAGAAACAATCTTGAAAATCAAAGCAAGGAAATCAAGACACATTAATGGGGGAAATAATCAGACAGTTCTCGGAATGGCTTACAGCAGTTAAGCTATAGACATGAAGCCCAAAGAAATAAATAGGTCCTTAATATACCTCACCAAAATATGACTCAAGTATAAAATAGACATTTTTAGCTTACATGAATTTAGAGTCATAGTTTGCATAAGTCTGTCTTAAGAAACAACTGGATTTCTTTGCCTAATGAAAAGGTGAATTAATAGAATTTGGTAGCTGCTTTCACCACAGTGCAACCCTGCAGATGCCACAAAAGTGAAAAGGAGACTGATGAGAGTGAGAAAATATCCTAGAAGACTTGATAATTCTCTGCGCAAAATAGGAGGAGCCTGGGTTCTGGCACATATGCCAAAGGGCAGGAATGGGAATCCAGAGTGAGAAGGCTAGGAGCCACATTTGGAGATAGACAGCAATAAGAGTCATTCTTTGTTATTTCTCTTTACATCACTTTAGCACATTGTTGAGCACTCCATAGCTTGAGTGTGATATTTCAAAAAAGTAATGTAAAATAAGATCCACAGTCATATGAGCCTAGCAGCAGCCTGGAATGACAGGGTAACTTGAGGAGCAGTGTTCTGGCCCAGGTAGGGATAGATAAGAGCAAGTGCAGCCTCATGGTAGACCCTGAGCATTCCCTCTCCTTGGGAAATACCTTAAGGACTAGATGATTGCAACTCACGGAACCAGCATTTGGGAAAGTACAATGATGGAGTTGAAGGTATAAGGTGATTTCCTAGGGCGCAGAGATATTGCAGGGGAGGGAAATGAGAGTGGTCCACCTTGAAGGACTACAACACCAAAGAAACTTCTCCCTTATGAAATATCCCAAGAGAGATACAATCCAGTATTTTGCCAGTAACCCCACCCGCTCAAAAAATAAAAACAAACAAACAAACAAAAACCTTACTATATCCCAGGAAAATGATCTCATGAGGAAACATAATAAGATATTTAAACTGTTCTTTTAAAAATTCAATACATTTTAAAAATTTATGACAGACAAAGAAAAAATATATCAGGGAGAAGAAGAATTTAAATACGTGTAGTAAGTGTCTTCAAAGAGATAAGGGAAGATATTGGAGATAAGATACAGAAATGGTTCATCAATTGGGGAAACCAAATGGAGATACTGAATATGAAAAATAAAATGCCCTAACCAGTTTGGCTCAGTGGATAGAGCGTCAACCTGCGGACTGAAGGGTCCCGGGTTCGATTCCGGTCAAGGGCATGTACCTTGGTTGCAGGCAACATTCCCAGTGGTGGGTGTGCAGGAGGCAGCTGATCAATGTTTCTCTGATCGATGCTTCTGTCTCTCTATCCTTCTCCCTTCCTCTCTGTAAAAAAATCAATAAAATATTTTTTTAAAAAAATGGTTCAAATAAAGAACTCAGCAAGTGGTTTGAATAATAGAATGAACATTGGCAAAGAAAAATGTTAGAAAGCTGGGAGGTCAAGCAGTGTAACTCTTCAAAAGGTACCAGGAAGCCTGGCCCGTGTTGGTCAGTGGTTGAGTGTAGACCCATGTACCAAAAGATTGCTAGTTCAATTCCAGGTCAGGGCACATGCCCGATTTGCAAGATCAATCCCCAGCAGGGGGCGTGCAGGAGGCAGCTGATCAATGTTTCTCTCTCAGAGCTGTTTCTATCTCTCCCTCTCCTTGCCTCTCTCTCTAAAAAAATCATTAAAAACATATTTTTTAAAATTTGTTTTTTAAAAGAGTACCAGAAAGAAAATAAAAGGACAGAATTTTAAAAATAAAAATTAAGATGAAAGAAAAAGAGGAGCCATATAATAGAAATTCCCAAATAAAAACAAAATCATAAAAAGAGGAGACATAATTAAAAACTAAGGGATAAGATTTTCTCAGATTTATGATGAATATTATTTTCTGATAAAGTGCTCACAAAATGGTATGGAAGGAAGGAAGGGAGGGAGAGAGGAAGAAATTCCACAACTAGAAACATACAGAGAATTTTAAGAAAATGTAGTAAATTTAAAAATTCTAAAACCTTCTAAGGATGAAGATCAGATCACCTACAAAAATCAAAATTAGACTGAAAATCAGGTTATAAAAGCAACCCAGTTCATAAGAAGACATTGAATTAATATATTCAAAGTGATGAGGGATAAAAGCTTCAAGTCCAGAATTATATAAACAATATCACTTAAATAATAGGGTAAAACTAGTAGACAAGGCCTCAAAGGATTCAACATATTTCTGAAAGCAAACAGAACACTATGACTCATATGAAAAATAAGGTTAAGTAAATAACTTAGTGGAGTTGTCAAAGTAAGCAAGGAAAAGCAATAACAAAGTATATAATTAACACTCCAGGTATAAATTCTAGAAATATGAATATGTTGAGCATTGGGAAAAAAGCAGAATGAGTTGGGTTATGTTAAGGGATATGTTTTACTTAGGAAAAGATATATAGATTACTAAATTTAAGAAATTGAAAATGAGTTTAATAAGTTATGTGTAAGTCCTACAAGACTAAGAGTAGAATATATAATTTCCAAACCAATAAAAGAATATTAATGTATCCAATGAAATGAAGGAAATGAGGTCAAAATGGAATAAAGAAGCAAGCTCAATAAAAAATAACAAATTAGATGGGAGAAATAAAACTTAACATGAGTAACTTAGTAAATAACAACTTGTTATACCCTCACAAAACAAAGACAGATCTAATTAAAAACAAGACAATAAAAAGCAAAAAAAAAAAAAAAATCAATGGAAACAAAAGCCTGCACACACACACATACACACACACACACACACACACACAAAACAGAGGTTTTCTATCTTATCAACCTTATTAATTTGCATTGAAAACAAATGCAATGTAGAATAAAAGGGTATTTACAAACAAGATATTTTTAAAATACATTTTTATTGATTTCAGAGAGAGAGGGAAAGAGAGATAAAAACATCAGTGATGAGAGAGAAGCATTGATTGGCTGCCTTCTGCACACCCCCTACTGGGGATCGAGCCTGCAACCTGGCATGTGCTCTTGACTGGAATTGAACCTGGGACCCTTCAGTCTGCAGGCTGACGCTCTATCCACTGAGCCAAACCAGCCAGGGCTACAAACAAGATTTTAAATACTATTAATTCTATAAGAAACTACAAATGTACGTAAATTTGAATATTTAATCCAAATATTCAACTGAAAGGAAATTTTTAAAGACAGTAAAACCAATAATCATTAAATAAATGGTATTCATCAAAACTTTTCTACCAAATTTAGATATGATTAAACTATAGCTAAAAGAGTGCACAAGAAACAAAAAAAAAAGTTGTACTATCTGGGAAGAGGGGCTGGTGATTGAGGAGCAGGGTGTGAGGAGCTGTCTTCTTATTTTCCCTTTTGTACATTTCAGAATTTTGCCCCATGTACATGTATGAAATATATGCACTTCCATGTTTATCACAGCATCATACACAATAGCTATGATATGGAAACAACCCAAATGGCCATCAATGAATGAATAGATAAAGAAGATGTGGTACCTATACATATGGAATATTACTAAGCAATGATAAAGGAAGATTTCTTGCTATTTGGGATAATGTGGATGGACCTTGAACATATTATGCTAAGCGAAATAAGTCAGACAGAGAAAGACAAATACTATATGTGGAATCTCAAAAAGCCAAACCTTTAAGAAAAACACAACAGAGTAAAATGGTGATTACCAGGAGATGGAGAGTGAGGTGGCAGTAAGATTGATGGTGTTTAAGGGTATAAACTTGTAACAAGTAGTACATAAGCCCTAGAAATCTAAAGCACAGTAAAATGAATATAGGTAATAATATAGAACTATAATTATATAATATGATAAATATCAATATCATACCACAATATGTGGGTATCAACATAGCCTGTACACCTTAAACTTTTACAATGTTTCATATCAAATTTATTCAGTTAATAGAAAAAGAAAAAATACACTGTTCTCAAAAGGAGACAAAAGAAGAAGTTTAACTACCAATATCTTTGTAAAACATATTTTTTTTTTGATTTTTAGAGAAAGAAGAGGGGAGAGGGAGAGAGAGAAACATTGATGTGAGAGTGAAACATTGATTGACTGCCTACTGCTTGCCCCCTACCGGGCTTGTGCCCTGACAGGAAATAGAAACAGCAACCTTTCAGTGCATGGGATGATACCCAACCAACTAAGCCATATCAGTGAAGGCACTACCAATATAATTTTTACTTCAACAATGTTCTTAGAGAATAACCATAGGAAAAAAAATTAATCCTGTTATTAAATAAGACAGATTCCAACTGAAGGAAAAAATAAATATTTTTAAAAACTGTAGGGAAGTACAATAATCCCATGGTTAAATAGTAAATAATTTATAATCATATAGAGCAGGGATTAGTAAACTGTGAGCCCATGGATGAAATATGACTTTCAGCTTGTGTTTTTTAATACACTTTTATAGGAACACAGCAACACATTTATTCGCATACTGTCTGTGGTTGCTACAATGGCAGAGTGAAGTAGAGGTGGCAAGAGACCCTATGGCTTGAAAGCCTAAAATATTTACTATCTGGCCCTTTACAGAGAAGGTAGTACTCACGAAGTAGAAAAATTCTTGTTATAATATTATGTGAAAAATAGGGTATTTATTGAATACTTTTTACAATTAATAGGAGAAAAGACTGTCAGGAAATATAACAACATACACATATGTATAACTTCTATATTTATGTATAGCATATATATTATATATGTTATGTGATATATATATATATATATATATATATATATATATATATATATATATATATATAGCAGTTGTATTTGGAAGGTAACAATATGGCTGCTCTCTCTGTCTCTCCTATGGTTTTTAACTTGGGGGTGAAATGTGGTTGTAGCACGTTTTCTATTACTTGAATTTTTATCTTTAATTTTCTGAATTGCAAGAATGAGGCAACCACAAAATCATGAAAAGGCATTAAGAAAACTTCAAAAATGTGAATTAAAATTCAATTTCGAAATGTGGAAGAATCTAAAGCATGAGACAAGCTTGCCTGCACAAAACAGGTTATTTAAATTCCACAAAAAGAAAAGGAATATCGCAAAAAGAATGGAAAATTACCACCATCTGTGAGGGACTGTTTTTGGTTACTAACCAACAGAACAGTAATGCTACCTTACATTTGCGTAAAATGTTCTAATTTACGGATGTTATCTCATTGAATCCTAGATAAACGTCCATGTCCTTCTCCCATATGGGGAAAGGAAGCTGAGAGAAGAAACCCCTTTGCCAGGGTCAGAGAGAGTTCAGGTGTGTGAACTAGGAACAGAAAGTAGAATTTTCATTAACATCTTCATTGTGTCTGCCTTTGGAAATAAAGAAAGGCTTTTGGGTTTCTTTTATGATGATTAGAACTTTCCACACTTGATTTTTTAAAATTACAAAATGTTTTTCCTTACTGGCTTGTTGAAATGATACTGAGTAAAATGATTTTATGTTCTCTTTCATGTCCCCACTATTTTTAATTAAGCTAAGTAATTATGAACTCAATTTAATGTCACATTTGTTACTGGATTCCTTTGAAGAAACCGTTTTTAAATAGAAAGATTATCAATCACTCCCTAAAAACATTAAAGTCGTTGTGGACCATGAGTAAGAGGAGCTCCAGTGAAAATAATCATGGTTGTCCCACGTCTCTCCTGGGTTCATGTTACATGCTTTATTTAACTACTTGCCATTTTATAATAGTGCTGAAATATAATATAAACTGTCATTTTTTGGCATAACAAAACTGCCCTGACCCTAGACATTAACTCCTCATGCTGATTGGAAGACCTGTATGAGAAATATGCTGCCTTCAGGACTGCCTTGATTCTCTCGTTCATAAAGTACCATGAAGACACTGGATTGCCTCATGTCAGAGTCTTTTTATTCTACTCCTTAAGCCTGTTAAGTACAATAGTATTATAATACCAAGTAGAGGCCCGGTGCATGAAATTTGTGCACAGAGGGGTGTGTGTGTGTGTGTGTGTGTGTGTGTGTGTGTGTGTGTGTGTGTCCTTCAGCCCAGCCTGCACCCTCTCCAATCTGGGACCCCTCGAGGGATGTCGGACTGCCCGTTTAGTCGGACATCGGGCAGTCCGACATCCTCTCACAATCCAAAACTGCTGGCTCACAACCACTCGCCTGCCTGCCTGCCTGATTGTCCCTAATCTCTTCTGCCTGCCAGCCTGATCACTCCCTAACCACTCCCCTGCCAGCCTGATTGATGCCTAACTGTCTCTCTGTTGGCCTTATTGTCCCTAACTGCCCTCCCCTGCTGACCTGGTAACCCATAACTGCCCTCCCCTGCCGGTTTGGTCACCCTCAACTGCCCTCCCCTGCCAGCCTGGTCACCCCTAATCCCCTCCCCTGCAGGCCTGGTCACCCCCGACTGCTTTCCTCTGCCTGCCTGGTCTCCCCCAACTGCCCACCCCTGAAGGCCTCGGTCCCCCAAAACTGTTCTCCCCTGCTGGCCTGATCGCCCACAACTGCTCTCCCCTGCCGGCCATCTTGTGGCAGACATCTTTGACCACATGGGGGCAGCCATCTTGTGTTGGAGTGATGGTCAATTTTACCTCTTTATTAGATAGGATAACAAGTTAAATTATTATGCTGGAAATATTTCATATTTTTACAAGAAAAAGTTAAAGTCCCTCTCATTGTAAATGATAGGTTTATCCATTTTTTTTTCAATATTTGTATTTGAAAGCCAATGATGCATTGTTGCCCAGGAAACTTTCATCAGCCCTTGTTCTAAAGAGGCCCTAAGGACTAAGGGGTGGCCAGGCAAACCCACTGGGGCTCTGGGCGTGTAACTGTCAACTTCACCTTCATTAGAGAAATTTCTTTGAAATCTCATGTTTAATCTCTAAAATACATGATGTTTGTTTTCTAGTTCTTATTATATACTAGTGGCCCAGCACTCGAAATCACTCACAGTAGGCCGCCCACTACTTCCGCAGGAGCCAGTGAGAGCCACGCTGCTTCTGTGGGAGGCAGGCAGGAGGGAGCCACACCGCTTCCATGGGAGTGAGCTAGCTGCCGGCACCCAACGGAGGCGGGAGCGAGCCGCCACCACTGCCTGAGGGAGCTGGGGGGGAAGGGAGGGACTGAGAGGTGCTCCATGCATCTTCTGGTGACCAGTCGCTCATGCAGCCCCACCCACCCGTGCTCACCTGCTGGGCGCACAGCCTCCTGCTGATCAGTCGTTACACATGAGGGTGTCATGACCATTTGCATATTAGCCTTTTATTATATAGGATATTTATCAAATAATAGAAATTTCAAATTACTTAAGATGAATTTATTTTCTGTTCAAAGAAGATGATGCTTTGGTATCCAGCAGCCTCAAGTATCCAATGATGGGGCCACATTTAAACCTAAGATTAGATTAGCTCTGTGTAGGAAAGCAAGGGCAACATGATTGAATCTCAGTATTTCAGCATGAAATGCAATTAATAATCATGGTCTGACTTCTGTGGCTTCTCTGTCTCAACTTCCCCAGTGGTAACACACTACAAAGCCCCAAATGCTTCCAGTGTCTCACATACAGCAGTCTCTCCCATCCTCCAAGCCTTCATCCTTATGGTGCCTCTGCCTGAACCACTCTCCCCACCCAGTTCATAAGATTAAATTCCAGTGTCTCCACTGAGTTTCCTTGAAGTCTTAGTTATCTTCTCTTAGAAATATTTCCTTATCATCCAGGCTGACTCCAGTATTCTACTTTTCACTCTCCTACTGCACCTTCCTCCATCATAGCAATTATATTGAATTGCAATCATGTGTTTGTTCCTCCCTGTCCACTGTATGACCCTTGGGAGCAATCCAACTCACATTTTTTAAAATCCCCTAACCTAGTTGCTGGTAGAAAGTAGGATCTCAAAATGTATAGGGGATGAATGAATGGTATATACAAGATAATTTGTGTTGCTTCTTTGGAAATTTATGTTCATTAGGTCAATCAGTGAAAAAGTTCTTGATGTCTGAAATTCATTAGCCACATCAGCAAGAATTTAAGCTAAGAAAATGAGCATAAACACACTGTTGGCAGGTGCTAATTTTTCTAGCCTTCCCTGGGATAAGAACTATTAATCTATTCTACTAGGACTAGGTGAACAAAAAAGATAAAAGTGTATATAATACTTTACTTGTCTTTCATTTTGAATTAAGTCACCCTCCAAACACAACTGACAAGCAGTTAGAGGGGCCTCTGGTGTGATCTGGCAGCCTGCAGTGTTAGGTATTAAATAATGTCTAGACTCCATAAGATTTTTCTGTCCAATGTATCCCAATTCCACACATAAAAAGGGAGCTAAATAAATCCTAAGTATGATCATACTCTAACTTTCTCAAGAAATTTGACCCCAAAATAAAAATGATGTCATAACAATTTTTCTAGGAGTTAATATTATGTGAATTAGCTTTTTCATAATACAGCTATAGTATTATAACAACAAAATTCAGTTGGCCTTTTTTGCTGAATCAAATCTCATTCTTTGACAGTTATAATGTAACTAGAGGCCCTATGCATGAAATTCGTGCATGTTGAGGTGTGTGTCCCTCAGCCCCGCCTGTACCCTCTCCAATCTGGAACCCTTCGAGGGATGTCTGACTGCCCTTTTAGGCCCGATCCCACTGCCCTTTTAGGCCCCACTGGGATCAGGCCTAAAAGGGCAGTCGGACATCCCTCTCACAATCCAGGAAAGCTGGCTCACAACCGCTCACCTGCCTGCCTGCCTGATTGCCCCTAACACTTCTGTCTGCCAGACCTGATCACCTCCTAACCACACCCCTGCCAGCCTGATCAATGCCTAACTGCTTCCAAGCCAGCCCAATTGCCCCTAACTCTCCTCCCCTGCCAGCCTGGTAACCCCTAAGAGCACTTCCCTGCTAGCCATTGAGCAAAATTGGCCAGGGTGAAAGATTGAATTTTAGATTTAACAGATAATATGTCAATCCTTCATTTTATGGATGAGAAAAATGAGGGCCAGTGAGGTTGTGATAAAATGCAGGTCTCTCAACCAGTTATTTATAATCAGTACCCAGCTGGATTTGTGTGGCTGACTTAAGAAGCTTTGGCACAATCTAGTGGGGTTTTTTTGCCTGGTCATTTACTAATTTCCCTGAGTTTAATACCAGTGCTAGAAAATAAAGAATAGGAATAATATATGCTTAGAAAACTAAATGCCCCATTTTTGAAATTAAGTAAAAACAAACAGCCACACATCCCCAAGATACCAACATTGATCTGTGAGACTTGGAATCTGTGTCGACTTGATCAAGTGAAAAGCAAAAATCTTCTGGATTTCATGTGCTTTGTCCACAGTCTTCCTTAAGGGTTCTTTCATTTAAAATCATTATCATACTAGAGGCCCAGTGCACGAAAATTCTTGCATTCAGGGGGTCCCTCAGCCTGGCCTGCACCCTCTCGCAGTCTGGGAGCCCTCAGTGGATGTCTGACTGAGGGCTTAGGCCCGCTCCCTTAGTGGTGCTGCAGAGGCAGGAGAGGCTCCTGCCACCACTGCTGCACTCGCCAGCAGTGAATCTGGCTCAGGGCTTCTGGCTGAGCAACGCTCCCCCTGTGGGAGTGCACTGACCTCCAGGGAGCAGCTCCTGCATTAAGCGTCTGCCCCCTGGTGGTCAGCGTGCATCACAGTGACCGGTTATTCCACTGTTTGGTTGATTTGCATATTAGCCTTTTTTAAAAAATATATTTTATTGATTTTTTACAGAGAGGAAGGGAGAGAGATAGTGAGAAACATCGATGAGAGAGAAACATCGATCAGCTGCCTCCCGCACATCTCCCACTGGGGATGTGCCCACAACCCAGGTACATGCCCCTGACCGGAATCAAACCTGGGACCCTTCAGTCCGCAAGCCGACGCTCTATCCACTGAGCCAAACCGGTTACGGCTGCATATTAGCCTTTTATTGTATAGGATCCTATACACTACCTTCCCATTTTTATTACTAACTCAAAAGCTGTGTGGAAAAACTTATACTCATATAAAAGCTGTGAATCCATTAAAGTGAATTTTAATTCTAAGAAATGTCAAATTTAAATATCAGTACTATTCTAGAGGTTGGAATTTTTGGCATATTTGATCATTTCTGAAATAAAATTTTATTTTCCTATCAGTAGGTAATACTTATGTGAAAAGGAAGTGCATTTGAAAAAGTTCTGGCCACTGAGATATCAGCAGTGCTGTGAGTGCCCATCAATGTGCAAAGTTTTTACTGACCTAATGTGAAATGTGCTTAGAGTATAAAGTTTCCATTAATCCTTTAGATTCCCCACTTACAATGTTCTTTCATCTTCATTCACCTTAGGCCTCCATTAGAAGGGCAAGAAATAAGAGGTTCTATTTCATGGGGGCTTTTTTAATTTTTTTTATTGATTTCAGAGAGAAAGGGAGAGGGAGAGAAAGATAGAAACATCAATGATGAGAGGGAATCATCTATCGGCTATCTCCTACATGCCCCCTTCCCCCACCCCCTGCCAGGGATGGAGCCCACAACCCAGGCATGTGTCCGGACCAGGAATCGTACTGTGACCTCCTGGTTCATGGGTCAGTGGTCAACCGTGAGCCGGACTACTTCATGTTTTGAAAATATACATGCTTGTCACTTTTTAAAAATAAACTATTTATTAGAGCAGTTTTTGGTTCACAGAAAAATTGAGTGTAAGGTATATGTCTCATTTTTTTCTGTGAACCAAAAACTGCTCTAATAAATAGTTTCTTTTTAAAAAGTGACAAGCATGTATATTTTCAAAGCATGAAGTAGTCCGGCTCATGGTTGACCAATATATATATTGATTTCAGAGAGGAATGAGAGATAGAAACATCAATGATGAGAGAGAGCCATTGATTGACTGCCTGCCTCCTGCACAACCCACACTGGGGATCGAACCTGCAATGGGCATGTGCTGTGACCAGGAACTGAACCTTGACCTCCTGGTTCATGCTCAGTGGTCAAGCACTGAGCCATGCCAGTTGGGCTATGCTTGTCCCTTTTGATGCTGAACTTAGATTTAAAACATATCTGATGCTATTAAATAAAGATATAAGGCAGTTATTTTAGTGACATATGTTAATCCAATGTAGGCTTCAGGACCCTGTTAAATGATGTATTATTTGGTTCTGTTTATCAAATGTTATTATACACAAGCTAATAGACTCCTCAATTAAGTGGCCTTTGAATTCAAATCATATATTGAGATAGCAAACCTACAGGGATATAAGTACTATTTGTAAGTATAATAGTTATTGCCAAGAAATAGCTCCTCATTTGGGGATGATAGTGTCACCTGATATTGCATGATGGTTGCCAAAAATAAAGACTTTTCATTATTTCCACTCTAGCAATACAGGTTCAGATGTCATCAACTCTTTCTCAGAGTGTTTCATGGGCCTCACGTCCTGTGGTTTGTTCCCTCTGAATAGGAATTGGTGGTGAAATACATCTGAGAAATGGTGTATGCCTTAGTATTTTTGTTTTATTTTGGGTTGAGATTTAAAAAGCACATTGGCCATTTAAAATTTTGATGAAGTCCTACAGTGTGTAATTTCACTTAACCCAACATGTCCCAAACTAATTTAATCATGGAACATGTTTTTCTAGGGATTTTATAAAAGCACTAGGGGCCCGGTACACGAAATTCGTGCACTGGGTGTGTGTGTGTGTGGGGGGGAGTGTCCCTCAGCCCAGCCTGCCCCCTCTCACATACTGGGAGCCCTCAGGCATTGACCCCCATCACCCTCCAATTGCAGGATCGGCCCCTTGCCCAGGCCTGACGCCTCTGGCCTAGGCGTTCGGCCCGGGCAGCGGGGACCCGCAGCTGCAGCGGCCCCACGATCGTGGGCTTCGCTTTAGGCCCAGGCAAGGGACCCCTAGCTCCCGGGACTGCCAGCTTCGACTGTGCCCAGCTCCCATCGCTGGCTCCTCTCCTACTTCCTGCTATCACTGGCCAGGGCAGCAAAGGCGCCTGATTCTCTGACCATGGCTGGGGGGCAGGGCAAAGGCGGCCCCAGGGCTGCCTTTGCCCTGCCCCCCAGCTCTTAGCTCCCCCCTGGGTTTCCAATCACTGTCAGTGGCAGGGGGCTTCTTCCTGCTTTCCCTTTCGCCTCCCTGCATTGTGCCTACATATGCAAATTAACCGACATCTTGTTGGCAGTTAACTGCCAATCTTAGTTGGCAGTTAATTTGCATATAGCCCTGATTAGCCAATGAAAAGGGTAGCTCGTACACCAATTACCATTTTTCTCTTTTATTAGTGTTGATAAGATAGGCTGGGTGCATCAAAATTCCTGGAGAGTGTTTGTGGAAATGCAGATTCTAGGAAAACAAAATGGAATAATAAGATAATTGACATTACCAATATTATTTTAAAAATATAATGCATGTGTAATTTATTGTTTTCCTTCCTCCATATTAATTTTAGTTTACATTTTCTGTTAAAAATAGTGAGCCATATTCCATGCTTAATAGAGTTTTTCAGACATATCACCAATTAATAACAACCATAAATTTGAAGTCTACACATTCCAAAATTATGAGCAAAGAACTCCAAAGCAATAACCTTAAATTCTACTTCACTAAAATATATTTACACATATACAGAGTTTATGATCATCTAAAATGCATATCCTGAAAGAAGAATCAATTGAACCAAATAAGTGTACTAGTATGAAACAACCCTAAGACTTAAAGGATGACAGATTCCAATTATATATTTTTAAAATAAAGATGATGGCCCTGGCCAGGTGACTTGGTTGGTTAGAGTGTGTCCTGTACACTAAAAGCTTGCAGGTTCGATTCCTAATCAGGACACATACCTAGGATACAGTTTTGGTCCCCAATCAGGGCCCTTACAGGAGGCAACTGATCAATATTTCTCTCTTACATTGATGATCCTCTCACTCTCTTTTCTCTATCCCTTCCTCTCTCTCTAAAATCAATAAACATATCCTCTTGTGAGGATAAAAAAAAACACACACAACAAAAACCACAAATAGATAAAGATGATGAGACAAGATACTTCATTTATAAGCAAACTTTATTTTCATCATCACTATGATGGGACTGATACCTTGAATGGTTAAGAGAATTGTTATATGGTATGTAAAACACCTAGCCCTATACCTAGCATTTAATAATGTAGCAAAAATAATAATTTTTATAAAAATTTTCTATTAAAAATCATTACAAAATTTGGTTTTATGTGTATGTTAATTATATTTATATAAATATATTTAATGTAAGGAACAGACAATGCTCACAGTGAAATGAGAATGATCAATATATTCCCAACTTTTAAATAATGCCTTCTATTTCAAAATGTAACTATTCACATAAAAGCTTTAATCATAACTCTTAACCCACAAAAGAGACATTCTGTGGTTGTCATAATTAGTGTCTGTATCCCAGGTGATTTTAAAGAGCAAACATTAAGCTTATCTAAAGAACTGCACTTAACATAACTATGCAAACAACCCCTATTTTCTGTGTGTTTCTCTCAGTTCAGCATTCAGAATCCCAAAGACAGAGAAGGTGATGGTACAATTTGACAATAACCCACTAAGTTAGTCATGGCTGTAGAGGAGGCTCATGAACCAGACATGGTTGCAGAGTAGGGTGACCAGTTATCCTAGTTGCCTGGGACTGAAGAATTTTCTGGAACATGAGACTTTGAGTGATAAAACTCGGACAGTCCAAGCCAAACCAAGGCAGTTGGTCCCCTTTCCAGGGAGCCACACCTGCAGACATGGAAAGGAGGAATTCTTGGGAGTGGAATTGGGTGGTTGAAGGACTCACTAGTACTTCATTACATTGTGCAGTCTTCATATTCATAGAACCAATACCCATAAAATTTGAAGTATCTGTGACTGATTTTGGGGGGAAGGTGGGGATAGGAGGAATGTGGATGTGGTGATTTACCTGTGGTACTTAATAAAGTAAAAGTTTAGCACAGTCTCACCATATTTACTGCAGTATATTTCAAAGAAGAGATAATTGAGGTAAGTTTGGTGACTTAGATTATAGAAATTCTTTTATGAATTTAGTTTGCCCAGCAGCAAAATTCTTAAATATATACAGTGAAAGAAATTTTACTTTTATAAATCCTTAACTAATGCTCCAAAATATTTTAAGTCAACCTCATAACCAGGACTAAAAGTGATAAAATTAGGAATACAAAATGTGTCAAAAATGTTACCTCTGACAGCCAAATGTCATCTTTCTTCACATTTTAAAATGAAGATACTACAAAAAAGTAGGACATTTTAGCTTAAAAAGGACATGTTATTTCCAATGTTTCTGCTCTTTGCTAGTCAGATTGGCTGAAGGGCTTTTAAAAAAATGTTTAATTATTTTTAATTCAGTAGGCCAATGGACTGGTTTTTGGTCATAAGGCAATGACAAGAGAAGAGGTACTCAAGGAGGAAATTTTTCTTACTATAATGGCATATCTGGCAAGAAAAATATCACAACAACCTCTTAAATTATAAACTGTGATGAGCATAAGTCATTATTCAATACCATGAGCATTCTGGAAGTCTCTAGAAGTAAGATCTAGACGTCCCTAGGACTCCCAAACCAAAATAAATAACGCCAATACTATAAGGCATTTGGGAATACAAAATGCAATTTGTTATACACAAGAATGCTGGGTAAGTTGAAAATTCCCTTCAGCAATACAAAAGAGAGGCTTATAATAGATTTAACACTGAAAGTTTAACACTGGCTCAAGATAGATTCTGCAAAGGAGTATGGAAGGAAGAACTAATCAATATAAAACTGAACCAACCTAACAATGAATGCCATCCAACTGACAGGAATCACAGCTACAAAATCCCAGTTGAAACATGGACAAATTACTGCCTGTGATATACCTTTGGAGAAATACATTCTGAGGAATAATCTTGCCATGTGAATCTGAAAGCAGACAGGTCTCATGATTTTGGTGCTCCAAAAGAGATTATAATCTTGTGGAAAATAAATCTCAGACAAAGTCTAACTACAAATAAAGAAACACAAAAAGAAAAAGTTCACCATTCCTTCCAAGGAGATTAGTGGCTTTTCTGTACTATGATTTTCTGGTTTGTTTACATTATAAATCTTTAATTCCTTAACTAGGCAATGGGAAATGGTTTATATTCTTCAAGATAGTCAAATGATCAATTAATATTGTAGGCCAAAAAAGAGAGAGAGAGAGAGAGAGAGAAACCATGATAAAACTGATTGTTGCTCTCTACATTAAAACTAATTCAGTTAATACTGAAAAGAGGGAAATAAAATATAATTCAGATAAAGTGTAAATTTTACTGACCTAAAAATAACTTGCCTGTTTGTATTTTCTCTAATATGTAATGCTAATTATCTTAGCATTTACACTAAGTGTGTTTTCTTCTCAACACCATAAGTTTCTGTTAAAAAAGTCTTCTCACAGAAAACCTGGGATCCAAGTTATTAGGGAAGTTATGAGGTATTTTCTACCTATTTCTTTGTCTCAATTTGCCTGAGAATTTTTATTGTAGAGGGCTCGGGTGGTCATGAACCTTGCAATGTTTTGCTACCATTTTCCTCATTTCTCTAGAAATGAGGCTTCTTGTCAAAGTGCAGTAGGTAGATAAATAGGCATGAGTAGAGTCGGAACAATAGGCCAGGTGCAGAGGGTCGCCAGGGCAGAGTCCCAGCTGCCTAGCAATGAGTGAAACTACAAGCCTTTGCACCATCAGTCCCTTAAGCATTAAACCTTAGAGATGACATCTTGGCCTCAGTTGTATTTCAGCTCCAGGCCTGGAGAAGCAGCAAAATCAGATGGGGCAACACCATGGCCAACCTCAGGACCAATGACCTGACCTGAAGCCAACCCATCAGTGGAGAATACCACCCTGAGGAAGCACACCTGATAAGATGATGAATATTATATTGAAATTCTCCCCTGGTACCTCCAGATAAAAGCCCTTAAGACAGGGACCCTTCAAGCTCCTCTGGAGCACGCCTGCACTTTTCCTCCCTCTTTCATCTCTCAAGGTACGCATCTCTTTTTTTCTCTCTTTCCCCTTCCTAAGCTTCAAGGGCCCTCTTTTTGAATCTGTAACTCATTTTCTGAGGCCATTTCTTCTATGGCTCACTTCTTCTAACTCTGTGATTTTCTAAATAAACTTTCTCTTATAGTTTGAGTCTTGGCTCTGAATTCTTTCTTAGCCAGAATTCAAGTTCTGTGGTTGCTGAAGCGAGGTCTAACACCTGGTACCATTTTGCTGCCAACAAAAGCAGTTATTTAAATTCTTGTGTTGGGAGTTCCTTTCCCTTCTCCTCACTTGCCTTTAGTTCCTAACCATATACTAAACTTGATTCCTAGAAAAGCTTACTGTACAACATCTGTGTTGACCCACACTGAAAACAACCTCAGCTGAGCAACACTCAGGTTTCCTCATTGAAACATCTGTTCTCTGAGTAGCACATGTGTTTGACCAGCTGAGGCCCATATCAAATGAGAGGAAGGATCCAATGTTCTTAACAGGTTTTACAGAGACCATGTCACTGATTGCAAGTTTTGTTTTCCTGGTTGTTTTGCATCTGGACACACAATGACAAGCAATAGTTGTCAGGGCGACCACATCAGCAAGCTGAGTCCCTCCAGCCCTCTGTCTCAAGTGTCTCAGACATGCCTGCCCCTGTGGTTCTAAGCCCACCACATATGTAGACTCTTAGCTTGTTAATCCACAGGTAAAAGAGAATTGAGAAAAAAAAATGCTTTTTCTCTTTCCCATTCATCATTGGGTCAAAAAGAAAGGAATTATTTGTAATCTTAGCCCTCTTGCTCAGAAAAGCCCCTTAACTAACTAACTTGTGTGGACAACCTAAAGGTGTGACACTCCTGCAGTTATGTAATCCCAGTCCAAGTCCCCAGAGGCTAAAATCTGAAAACTCTGGTAAGGAAGAAAATGACATAGTCACATGACCTCATTCTTTTTATTTATAAACTTGATTGATTTCTGCCTTTTCCTACTGATCAGTATTTTGCAAATGGGCAATCTATATAAAATCCCACTGTACTTCTCTAAATCCCAAAAGTAAACGGTGGGATTGTAGGCTACAGGGGAGCCCCAAGGTGTCCCTCTGAGTTTGCACTTGGATAAGCTGTCTGTGCAGTCCCTCCAGGGACAAGGGCAGGTTTGGCCTCTGCATTAAATGATCCTGCTGACAAGTCTATGTGTGGAGGCAGGACTACTGACTTCTGGCGGGTCTCAGCAGGACCTTAATCAAAGCCTCCAATCCAAGGATCTTAAGGTAAAACCTGTAAGGCTCTGAAATTCATGAGCCAATAAAACCGTAAGACATACAGAAAGAAAAGATAAGCAGCTTTGAAAAATGAAAGAAACAAAAACAACTACCTGAGGCTATGAACTTGCTGTCATTCACCAGGAACAAATTAGAGGTAGATAGTAGTGTCTGGAAGAGAGAGAACACAGTTTAATCACAGACACTGTCTTTAGAAGACCAGAAATCAGCCAAGTTAAATTAAAAACTCTGCTCACGTCCCAGAGAAAGGAAATCAAAGCTGAATAATTAAATCAGTGTTGTCATTAAGACACATCACACTTGCTTTAATTGACTGCACTTTCATGGTCAATCTAAATAGCTCAGACTTCTATAAACCCACAGCCTTGCAGCGTGGTAACAAAACAGCATTTTCATAAGGCTAGATGAAATACCATATTTAGGGATCTTGCTGACAAAATAATCAAACCATCCAAAGTACCTGAAAACATGTTCAAAGAGTGCTGTGCACTCCCTGGAACAGAGAGATAAAGCCTCTAAAAGCTAGGCTTACCCCAAAAGGGTTTCAAAAATGGCGGTTTCCAGAAAAGTGAAAAGCACTGGGCCAAATTAGAGAAGAGGAAAATATTAGAAGGGAAATAATTATTTTTTTAAAGCCCAATGTCTGAATCTAAGTTTCACAGGTCAGCCTGACCTGGAGTGAGTCTATTGCTGTGACCCTGTCCTTTTCCCAGTGTGTGGGGAACAGGCCTTTAGCTCAGGCAGGTCCTCTGGAGCTGGGCAGGGCTGAATGGCCAAGCAGTGACTCAGTAAGCGTAGGAAGGGTTTAGTTGCCATGGCTCTCTGACCTAAGCAAGATGATTCTTCAAAGAACTGAGCAGGTGGACTGGTCCCATCTGTCCTTTCCTTACTTCCTAGAAATTAGCTGCCCTTTGGGTATCCAAGGGGGAAAACATAAACCCCAAACCAATGGAGTTACCCTCACTTTTCACATGCAATATTGGATGAGGCCCACTAAATATTAATAGACTTCACAGTCTTTAGGGTGAAGTTCAAAATAACTAAATCAGGGTAACTTTTGGTAAAGCTCTCCAATACAGATTCCGACTGGGGTACTAATATACTTACAATCCCCTCCCCCTCCCCACCCCCTCCCACCCTCGCCTTTCTTGTAGGAGAGAAATGACCTTAGGCATCAGTCTGGCACCCAAGTCCAATTGTCTAGTAGACAACTTAAAAAAAAAAATCAGTGTGACTCATGGTTGGGCATTGATCTAAGAGCCAGGAGGTCACAGTTTGATCCCTGGTCAGGGCACATGCCCAGGTTGCAGGCTTGATCCCCAGTGGGGGGCCTGCAAGAGTCAGCTAATCAATGATTCTCTCTCATTAATGTTTCTCTCTCTCTCTCTTCCTCTCTGAAGTCAATAAAATACTAGTATATCTTTTTAAAAACTGAAATTATTAAAGAATTTAAGTAAGATTAAATCCACCCCAAACATTGATTTTTATCTGTCTATATTTGTGTAGTAATATGAGTTGCTATAAATTAGATTAAAAGCTCTTTCTTCCCATCCTCAACCTAAAAAATACAATCACTTCTTATTGCCCTCAAAGTTATGTTCGTTTTTGTTTTGTTTTGTTTTTTTTACAGAAGTTCTTCATACATTTAATTATCAATGCCAGGGATGCCAATGTCATCTGGAATAAAAGGCACTCTGGTTTTCAGAATCATTTCAGAGTGACAGATCCCACCAGTCTGTAACACCACTGGCGTACTGATGAAAACTCACCTGCTTCAGCAGACCAAAGCTGTGATTTCCTGTTCAAAACATATTGAAATAGAGCCCTCTGTCATCACCTGCTGTCCCTGGGACTGATCTTCAGCCTGTGTACCTCCATGGGAATTCTCATTGTGCTGAATTCTATGAGAAAATTCAAAAAATTCACCACCTCATTTTCAAGGTGTGAATACATCCTATCATTAACCATTAGCTATTGAGCACTAGCAGTGCACCTGGCACCTATTATGGCAGAAAGCATTGTTATAACAATTCTGAACATAACCAGAGTCACCACTGTCCCTACTCTCAAGGGAAAGAAGAGACTACAGGCATCAACATGTTGAAAGTAATTTGAATGCTGCCTTCAACCCACCACTTACCTAGATAGACAACCACCTCTCTAGTGCTACAAATAAGATTTGTAAAAAAAGAAATTTTCTCTTTTATACACAAAAATGTCCAAGTTTAGATATCTTCTTTCTCCAAATTTTTACCCCCCACAGGGTTAACAGGCCATACCTGTGAGAATGAAATAAGTAAAGTGCAATTAATATTACTTAACATAATTAAGACACTTACTATTACATTATTTCTCCTACTTTTCAGATCAGCCAACAAAATAATGACGAATAAGAATTAAATTTCAGATTCAGGGGGGATTTAGTGAGGACAAGTAGCCATTCTGACACTAACATGAACTGAACATAAGGTATTGTTTTCTTATCTCATTCTGCTATAATTCCTGATCTCAGCACTTTCTAGTTACCCAGGACAATTTTAAAATCTTAGCCTTTGGAAAAGGTTTAATCTTATTAAATTTATGGATCAATATTTAGACTGGTAGATATTCAAAACATAATCAGCATTGGCACATCAGTGTCAAAATATAAAATTACATAATAATCATCATACACTATTAGTAAAATAGAATCTCATTCATTTACTTATATTTCTATGTAAGTATTGTATAAATGCATTTGCACACTTCAAATCTCATGTGTCAAGGACACTAAAAGATTAATTGGAATAGGAAATGGCAGATTCATATGTATTCATATGTGTGTTGGTATATACTTTCCCCATCTTTTGTGGGGGTGATGTCATTTTAAAAACATTTTTTGTAAATTACTTGCTATCATTTTCTCTATGGATCACTTATAGATTAATTGAAGAGAAAATAGTCAGATATAGAAATAACATATAAAATGAGAGAGGAGAATGTTCATAAATACAGATGAAATTCAAAGCATATAAACTATTTTACTGAATCTTACAAAAGAAAAACAAATATTGTTGAAATATAATATTTTCCAAAATGAAAAATTTACTCTGGAAGTGGTAAAATAGCCACACCGTTTAAATACAAATAAAATAAATAAAGAATAGCTCAGTGGTCTAGTCTTCCCCTTTACAAAAAGCACCAGGTCCACATGGTTTCATAGGGGAATTTTACAAGCCTTTAAAAGCAGTTGATTTTAATGCTACTTAATCTGTTTCACAGCACAGAAAACGAAGGCAGAGATGTAGAACATGGGTATTTAAACCCAATAAAGATTACACAATAAATGAATTTTCAGACCAGTCTTACTTTTGAATATAAATCCTGAGTGAGTGAGGGTTGTTTGAGAAAGGCAAAGCAGATTTTAGAGGAATTTAATCTAGTTGGAGGGAAAGCCCCCAAATAATTCCCAGAAGCTAAAACAAATATGTACAACCCCCGGCCCCCGAATCATAGTACTTTGGGTCCTTTGGATCTTCTGAGCAGGAACACAGTGGCAGGAATTTCAAGAACTATTTTTCAAAATGCAGACTGGCTGATACCTGCACAGCAATCGCCGAAGTGCAGGTTACCAAGGCAGAAACAGAACCGGACCCTAGACTTTCTGAATGAGAATTACTTAGTGTTCAGGCTCAGGAATCAGACTTTTAACAACTTTCTCCACTGATTCTTCTGACCATTAAAATTTAACCACCACAGTGCCTAAGTAGTGGCTCGACTCGTGATTCCTACCATGTAGAATAACATCATTTACTTGCAATATTGATTTTACCAGGTGAGACATTTGTATTAGCAATTAACCAAGAAACATTATTTTTATTTGGCCCAGATTTGTTGGTCTATTTATCATTATGTTACTTTGCAATGATAATTTTGTTAACAAAGATTTATAAGTATAAACTGAAAATTATTATTTTAATATGCTTATTTCTTTTTGTTCTTTATATCCTCACCCAAGGGTATTTTTCCACTGATTTTTAGAGAAAGTGGAAGGGAAGAGGAGATACAGAGAAAAACATCAATGTGAGAGAGACACATCATTTGGTTGCCTCCTGCACACACCAGGACCAGAGCCGGGATCGAGTCTGCAATGGAGTTATGTGCCCTTGACCAGAATCAAACTCTGGACCCTTCAGTCAGCTGGCCAATGCTCAATCCACTGAGCCAAACTAGCGAGGGCTGCTAATTTCTTTTAGAAACCACCCTCTGTAGCCTTTTTGCTATTGACTCACCTCCATTATTATATAATACAAACTGACCATTCATTTAATATCAAGTATTTATATAATGCTTATTATCTAATTTACCTTATACTAGAAACTGTTGAAAATAATGCATTTTCTCTATCTACCATATTGTTTTTCATGTTTATATAATTGCAAGAATTTTAATAACAGTCATACTCTCAGATTTTTTTTTAATTTTTTAAAAAATCTTTATTATGAAAGTATTACATATGTCCCCCTTTCCCTCCCATTTACTCCTTCTAGCTCGCCCCCACCACCCATCCCCAGGCCTTCACCATCCTATTGTCAGTGTCCATGGGTTATGTATATATGCATACAAGTTCTTTGTTTGATCTTTTTCCACCCACCCACCCACCCCCACCATCCCTCTGAGATTCCACAGTCTGTTTCTTGCTTCTATGTCTCTGGATCTAATTTGTTCATCAATTTCTTTTGTTCATTAGATTCCACATATGAGTTAGATCATATGATATTTATCTTTCTCTGACTGGCTTATTTCACTTAGCAAAATACGCTCCAGGTCCCTCCATGCTGTCTCAAAGGGTAAGAGATCCTTCTTTTTTACTGCTGCATAGTAGTTCATGGTGTAAATGTACCACAGCTTTTTTTATCCACTCATCTACTGATGGGCACTTGGGCTGTTTCCAGATCTTAGCTATTATGGATTGTGCTGCTTTGAACATAGAAGTGCATACATCTTTCAGATTGGTGTTTCAGGTTTCTTAGGATATATTCCTAGAAGTGAGATCACTGGGTCAAATGGAAGTTCCATATTTAATTTTTTGAGGAACCAATATTATTTTCCATAGTGGCTGCACCAATTTACATTTCCACCTACAGTAAACAAAAGTTCCCTTTCTCCACATCCTTGCCAACACTTGTTATTGCTTGTCTTTCTTTTTTTTTTATTGCTTAAAGTATTACAAAGGGTAACAAAATAATATTTCAGTTACTTTTAATATATTTTTAAGATCAGCTATAAGTAGACAAACTGTACCTACTTGCTGGTAAGAATCTCCACATTGTTTTGCTTACACCAAGATTTTCTGAATTTACTGTTGGGTAGATTATACTCAATCATCTTGTAAGAGTATCAAAACAGCATTTTACTGAGTAGTTTTTACAGGCAAAAATTCACCTTTGCCGTAGAAATGATTTCCTATTCTATCTGATGCCATTTAATTCTGTTTCCATTTTTCATAAGGAAGTACATTCTCCTTAATGGAGACTAATTCATTCAATCTTCAGCATTCCTATCTGCTAACTACTGGTGAGTGGTTAGGAGACAGAAGAGAACAAAATAAAAGTCTCTGCCCTCATGTAATTCACATTCATTTGCATTGCTTATTAGTATATTAGTAAACTGGATACTGTTACTATGAGTACTATGAGTATTATTAGCAAATGCATTAATATTGTTCAGAATATAATATTAACTGCCAAGGTTATAATAACTATCTAACTTTATTTATCATGATCACAGTAAATTAAAAGCAATAAGAGAAACCTTTGTTTTCTTCCTTTCACTTTGGATAAGAAATAGAAAATCTGGAGTTTATCACACCGTGAATTATGGATGTTCTTTAGAGGGCATCTTTCATTATTTCTTCACTCACCAACTTCTGAAATCTCCACCCTACACTTGCATTTAGGGCCAATATTTCACAGCTGTCACTGAATCCATCTGTTGGCTTATTTAGAACACTATTCAGATTTTAATGACATCTTTGAGAGCATTTTAAAAACCAATGCCTGGTCCCAATTTTCCCATATTTCTTGAATGCATTAGCATTTTTTTAATTCAATGCTTTGTGCAGTAAAACCTAATAAAAATTATCATATTTATTAAAGGTAGGAAGAAACACAGATACAGACTAGATTGTCTTCTAATTATATTATGCTCTTTCTTATCCTGGAGTTATTGATTAGGACCTTGTGAATCTTAAATCTGCCCATTCTTCAAGCACCCAATTGTCACATGAAGGCTCCTCCACTAACTCCAGTCAATATCCCATGCATACCTTTACCCTTGGACTCTGTTTAACACTTCATTTAAGTAATGTTTTATGTTAAACATAAATTTTATTCTTTGTTAGTGTTAACAATTATCAAAAGCAGACTATCAAATCTCAGAGGGAAGGAGGGCTGGGTGGGTGGGAAGAGATAAACCAAAGAATTTATATGCATATATGAATAAAAACACTGCCGCAGACAATAGTGTGGTGAAGGCCTGAGGTGGGGGGAAGGGGAAGGTTAGAAGGGGAACATCTGTAATACTTCCAACAACTTTTTAAAAAGAATCATCTAAAGCATATTACAAAAAGCAGTATATTTTGTGCCATATAGAAATTCTTATAAAGTATTACATATTATCTATAAGTATATATGGATATACATGTATAATCCTTCCCTATAGATAAGCAAATTAATAATTGGAATGATAGCCATCTGAACTGTGTGATTCTAGTTTTCTGTATTTCCAATGTTCTATAATAAATACTCTTTTTAAAATTAAAAGTAGCACAAAGGTTTTTATTGAAGATCGAATAATATGATTACAAAAATGTTATATTGTACTTGAGGATAGGGGGCATATTTTACAGGCCTGTTGCTCTGCACCAATTTGCATTGATAGAAACACAGAGGATATAAGTACTCAATAAGAACTTTGAATTGTATGGATTGGAATGGAATAGAAACAAATCATTTTATCAATATATACATCATTACAGGCCCAAAAGTAACCTGATCACCACCTCACTAGGAAATCTACCAGCTGAAGACATTAGGTATGTGGTCTTTATCTGGGAGAAGTACTGTCTGCTCCACTAGGAAGTTTTAAAACCATGTTTTTATTGTCCAATGATGGGGATAAAGTACAAATGGTTTTTAGCGGGTGCTGCCCAGGGATGCTAAATATCCTACAACTCTTTAGAGTGCATTCACACAAAGAACTCTCTCACTCAAGATGCCAGTAGTTCACTGTTTAAAAAGTTGGTCTGATTAACCATTTATTTCTGTTTTTATTCTAAAAAAATAAGCAAATAAAAAATCAAGGCATACTACCCACATGCCCCAAAGAGTAAATAGCAGATAAAAGATGGCTTCACTTCTTTGAACTCTTCCCATTGAAAGGAGTGTTCCCTCTGACAACTTTGGCCAATGAAGTATGACAGAAGTGATGTTCAGCCAGCTCCTGGACCTAATCTTTAAGAGAACGGACACTTCTATCTTGTGCTCTTAGACTCCAGCCACCAGCTGAAAAGTAAGACGCCCTGAAATGTGCTTGCAGAAGCATCATGGGAGTGGATCCTCCAACCCCAGATGATCCCACATGGATCAGTAGGTCGTTCTTAAATCCCTGTCCTACACACAACTGTGAGCAAATTAAATGGTTGTCTCCAGTCATAAAATGTCTCCTTTTACCTGAATCCATATCCTTTACTTCCTAGAAATTAAAAATGGAGGCTATGATGGATTTTATTGTATTTGTAGAGAACATGTGAAACATTTTCTTTGCAATAAAAAAATAGACCTTACATCTCAGAAGAATGCTGGCAACAATTTCAGACTTTTTTTTCCAGTTTTTGAAGTGATCCTATTTTTGATGCAGTAAGCAGCTATATTATCTACCCAAATCTAGCTAACTAAAAGGGACATAAAGCAGCCACTGTGCTGATTGTAACTCAATTATGACATTAATTAATTAATTTAATTCTTTGACCTGAATTTTCTCCATGACTGAAGTGGAAACTAATTCAGGGCAGAAACAATGCCTGCTGCATTTTTTGTGTTCCACCATAATGCATACTGGGATGATACAACATACACTTGTGGACACTGATAATACACTTTTCCACTAGAAATTAGATATTTGATTAAATTCAGCATCACCTCCTCTAGTCGTCTATTTGAAAGCATTAATGCTCTGGACATAATTTCTGATAAGCCATAGCATCCTCGCCCTTGAAAGATTTATAAGATGTAATCTCGTCCAATGTCATTCTTATACAGATGAGGAAATACACCAAAAGCTTAAAAGACTTAGTCAAATTCATGCAGTTATTTAGTACAAAATAAAGTCATTAGAAGCTTATAATGATTTACTTTAACAGGTTGCTGGCAGGTGGACTGGGACAGCCGGGGAATGTCGGTGCTCTTGAGAAGTGGAAGGCCTAAAGTCTAGGAAGCCGGCAGAAAAGGTAGTTGTCGAGATTTAAGAGATTACAATTACATCTTAATCCATCTGGAGCAGGAGCCAATGTGGGCCAATATCACTCACAAAATTTGAAGGAAAAACGCTAAAAGACATCATTGTGAAGGGGCTAGATGGATATGAGAGGCAATAAAGATTTCTTTTTTAATTAGTTGCATGGAGTAAATCATAAAACCAGATATCTCTGCTTTGAGATGATTCTTCATTAACAGCTGTTTATTGAACTGTGAATCACTGCAAGATAACGTATGCAAGATGTTAGCGTGATATTTGTGCTTCCACTTCTCAAATGAACTCAACTGTCAAAAATAGGGAGCAAATCAGGAGGGGAAGGGCTATCAGCAGATAGAGGAGAGCAAACTCGCCATCGTATATTTCCATGCTCTGTTTGTTAAGAAACACATATTAGGATGGTTTAAGAAATGAACTAGTGAAAGTCAGTGGCAGTCAGCTTGTATGCTTCCTTTAAAATTACAAGAAAATGCAAACTAGGTTTTATCTCTATGACATATCAGCCCCAGGATAAGAGCATACTTGAAACCTATTTCCATGCAGAATCCAAAATGGACTTGAAGAGCTGTCTATAAAGAAATTGAATGACAGAGCTTAAGCAAAACAAAAGATAGTGTCATTTTGTTCATTTTCACCACTACACTAATGGCAATATATATATATATATATATATATATATATATATATATATATATATATATATATATATATATATATCTCAAAAAGAAACTATGTGAATTTATACTGAGGCTTGAGTCAGGGAAACTCTCCATGCCCTTAGTCAAAGTATAAGACCCAGACTTTGGAGATACCAGGATGGAGAGTAAATCCCAATGAGCCTGCTCAAGTCCTGGTAGGAATCATCATTTACTGAGATTTAGCCAGACAATGCAGAACATATACATTCTCTTTAATCTTTACCACAACCCCCAAGGCAGGTACGGTAACTGGACAACCAAAGGGTCCAGGCTCCCTGTCACCACTTGAGTCAATTAAGCAGAGATAGAGTTGAATCATATATGAGCATTTATTCCAATAATGCCGGCAGTATGGGAGAGCAGTGGGTCACCCACAGAAATCTGCTCTGACCCCCTTGCCAGTTGACTGGTTATATACACACGAGGGAGAAGATGGCTACCTACAGCTGTGAGCTACAAGTGTAACATGGAAAGGGCAGGGTAGAGTCTGCTGTCTGACCTTCAGGAGCACAAAGTCCGGTAACAAGGTGGCTAATCTTCTATGATGTTACAATACCTCAGCCCATTCCTGGGACCAGACAATGTTCTGTGTTACTGAGAAAAGCTCCTGGAGGGGGTCAGGGTCCAGGCACAGCAACCAAATCAATGCATGTCCTGTCCTTGGTGTGTTCTCCAAATGTATTTCTTTTCTGAGTAATAGACCCATTGAGGCATCTTATCCTTTTACAGTCGTGTTTCAGTTTCCCAGGGTCTGTAAGAAAATGTATCTATAGTTAGTAAGGTGAATAGATATTAGACAACTGTGGCTCTACTCTCATTACATGTCCTTCCCCACTCTCAGGATTACTTCTACTTTTAAACATAACAAACAAACAAACAACAATAACAGCAAGCCCTCATGCTTACAAAGGTCATGCATCCCTCTCAAAGCCATGTGGCTTATTGGTGAAAACAAAATTCAATGAGTTTTACTATGAATCAAGCACATGCCAACATATCCTCCCCCCAATTCGATAAAGCAGAGATTATTATCTTCATTTTAATTAACGAGATAACCAAGACTTAGAAATCAAATAAGTAGAGGCATATTGAGAATCTTATCCAGGACTATCTGACTTTAACATACTTAGTTTTTCCACTGTGGCCTCTTGTCTTCAATATGTATCTTATTCTCACTATTTTGCCCTTTGATTGAATGCAACTCGCAAATTAATAATAATTTAGGAGTCCACCATCCAAAATATCTGGGATCCTCAGCTCAAGATTATTGTTTATAGCTCAAGTGATTCCCAGAGATGAAACGGAAGCTCACAGAGGAATAGACAAGCATTGGCACTGAACCTTTTCAGTATCAGCTAAACTAGGCTGGGTTTATACTGTGTAAACAACAACCCCACCTTCTTAGTAGTTAAACAGAATAGATGCAAAATCTGGCAGTGGGTTTGGGCCATTCTCCTTGGCAGTTGTGCTCCACAGTGACACAATGACCTAAGTGGCTTTGAACTTGAGGCTAGTCCATTGTAATGTGAGGCCTCTGCATTCACCATAGGAGGGGAGGAAAGTGACCAAAAAATCCTGAGGGGTATTCACAGCCTCAGTCAGGAACTGACACATGTCTTTTCCTTCCGAACTTTTTAGCCCAAGTTCATCATCTGCCAGCACGTAACTCAGAAGGACTGGGGCCTGTGATTTGCATTGGAGCCAAGGAAGAGGAAATCAAATGAAATTTGGTGAACACATACCACTATCTCTGCCACATTGTCTCTAAGAAATAGATCACCCTTCCTCCTCCTTCCCGCCAAGATTCTGCAATATTGGGGTGGGTGGATAGGTGGGAGGTAATCAATCAACCAAGAGCTCCTATGCATATATGCATGGCCCATGGACACAGACAATGGGGTGGTGAGGGCGGTGTGGGTGGGGGGGACTGGATGGGGTCAATGGGGGAAAAAGGAGGGCATATGTAATAATTTCAACAATAAAGAATTATTAAACAAACAAACAAAAAGAAATAGATCCAGGATATATGATACAATAGCAAATACTTAGGAATTAGCAAGTGAGGCCATAGATTTAGAATTAGAATAAATTTTTCTGGATGAAGAAATATAAAGCCTCACTATAAATTTACTGGTTCAGCTAAGAGGAGAAGAAACAGTTAGAAACTACAGATGCCAGAAAAAAAATTTTAATGTGTTCATTAAATAAAATAAAACTAAACATACAAAGTGATCTTAAGTATTTTATTTAAATGTCAAAAGCAAAAGAAAAATTTAGCACTCTCTCGCTCTAGGGCAAGAGTTCATGCATCGCTTGAGTCACTCCCTCTACAATGCAATTTCTCCAAGTCTCTTTAGGACCTCCTTTCTTCATAGCACTGGACACAGTTCTCTGGCAAGGCTGAAAAAATCCAGAGACAGTCCCAGCCCTCTAAAAAATGACTCTCTTATAGATGAGAAAAACAGACGTGCCTGGAATAAAAGGACAAGGTCCCTTTGATGGAATCTTAAAGTAAGCCATGGAAACACCAGGCCTAGAGAGAGCGCTGGAGTCTCCCAGAGGAACACACTGCTCCCCATGCTTTGTGTAGTGTCCTGCACAGGATACCTTTCTCCTTCCAGGCTGCTCCTTTTCATTACGGCATGGTGGTGCGGCGGTTCAGCCTTTCTTTGAAGACTCCATGAAATACTCCAGAGCAAAATAATCTAGAACAAAGAAAGCCCCATTCTTTCTGTATGCCAGCTGCAGCAGCAGACGGAACCTTTGATGCATTGCTGTCAGCCTGTGTCACCCCACCTTGAAGGAAAGTGGCACCTGCCAAGACCCCCAGCACCTCCTGCCTGGGAAACCATCTCCTCCTCACTTGGATATAACAAACATCCTTAGATGTGAAACACAAAAATGGTATAAGACAAAATGTGCTGATTAATTTCAAGCCGCCTTTGAGAAGTCTCAGTCCATGCTGAGCACAGCGATTTTTCAGCTCACTGAAAAATGTATTAGTGAGGACTCTGGGGAAATTTGGGCGGGTACATTCTTTTCTGCATTACCATGCAAAGGAAATAGTTGTCATTTGTAAAGTACCCCATCATACACTCACTCCCCTCTCCCCCAGCCTAAATCTGGCCTCAGAGAAAATTCTACTTGAAGTTATCTCAGTAATTCTAGACATCTGATTGGTTTGGTTCACAGACAATTTTGTGGTTCATTTATTTCTACCAGTTTCTACTGTAATGTAAAGAGAGAGAAAAAATAAAGAAAAGGAAATAGGAAAAACCCCCACTATTTTCTACTTTTTCCCCAAATCAACATTTTCAGGGCAAAAAAATGACTGCTATTCTGTTGTAATTAATTATGAATCACATCCACTTTCCAAAGAAGTGGGTTCTTGGTTACTAAAAGCCCTAAATCATTTTGATTAGGAACTTTTGGAAAACTTTTTTATCCTTTAAAAAAAAAACTGGGATGAATAAAATGTAGGGAAAAGGGAAATAAAATAGGCCTTCTTCAAAAAACCCAAATGTAGTGTTGTTGTTGTTTTTTAGTAGTAACAATCCAAACTCTTCTAACTTTCCATTCTTCATATTTAAATAAAGTTTGTAACTGGAAAGTCTGATTACAGTGTCCTCAGGTACCAAAGACACAACTTCCTCCAAAGTCTACAGTGTTCCCTCTCTTATCTCTCCCACTTCATTATATCCCAATCATCAGTGTATGTTAGAGAGATTTTTTGCAATGCCTAATTATATGATGGATGCATTGAACACCATAATGACTACATCCAAATAATAACTTAGTGTTTATTATATGTATTTTCTCCTGATATCATTGCCACCAAGCCTTTTTTTTCAGATTTTGTAAATTAATACAATGATATGATTATTCTTTTTACTTTTGCCTATTTGTAATTCTCTGCCTACCTAGACTTTAGGAAGGAAAGAAATTAAATGTATTTCTTGATTTTATTGTTATTTGATTGTTTTATTTTAATATTGACATGCACATAGAGGGTGTTACAATAATTGATTACAATGATCATTCTGAACTTTTCCTAAGTATTAAAATAAATATATCAAGGTTCTTTCAGTTTTCTCTGGAAGTGTTTGAGCATCTCTACTGTGACTCTAAAACAAAATTTACATCTCAGTGCTGATGCAAATGGCCAGCCCCAGTCAGGCTTAATCTTTTCTTACCTAGGTGACTTGTAAGGTAAGTGTAATTACCTTGCCTTCTGTGCAATGCAAACCCAGAACCAGGGACATTTCTACACCAAAGACAATGCCTTAAGGGCTTCAAAGTGCTTTCTTCTCTTTCCCTCCTTCCTGGTCCTTTCCCTTTGGGACCCTGTGCCTTCCCACACACCAATTGTAGTCTATTCTCTCTGGCTCCAGATGAATTCTGAGGATCCTTAGTTACACTGAGGAGTCATGTATATTTCACCTGGGTGATCACTTCCTGTCTGCCATGTTCCAAGTGCCAAACTAAGATATATGGAACCATAGACAAGTACAGTCTTGCCATCAAGCTGTATATAATCTAGCAAAATGCTTCTAACAAATAGTCTCAGCTGATGAAGTGTTGTGAAAGAGGGGGTACCTGGTGCCATAGAACAAACACTCAATGAATAGGGAGGTTCCTGGGGGGCCTTCCTGCAGAGGATAGCAGAGTCATCTGGAAGGATGAGTGGGGGTTACCACATCAACACAGTGGGAAAGGGTGCTCCAGGCAGGGAACAGCACTCTGAATAGACATGAAGCATGAGAGATGTTGCTGCATTTACAGTAGGCAAAGTCAAAACGGGAAAAGTTTTGCATGGTCTGCTAAATATTTGATATTTATTCTCTAGTCAATGGGAGACCTTTGAAAAAGTTTGACAGAGGAATGAAATAATCAAGAAAATCAGCTGATCTTGTTGATTATTAAATTAACTCAACAACCAGTTTTTAAAATTCTCCTATGTGTTGGGCACTCCACAAAGCGTTAGGAATATAAATGTAAACTAGATCTGTTCATACCTTTACATTGTTTCCAATCCAGGAGCTTTATGGCAAAGAAGTAAGAGGATGAAGGAAAGAGGAAGCTGAAAATGAACACAAGGTTCCTGACTCAGGCATCTGGGCGAGCAATGGTGCTATTTACAGAAGTAAGGCACAAAGGGACGAAGGTAATAATGAGTTCAGTTTGGAACATCTTTTCTTTAAAATGCCTGCCAAGTAGCTAAAAGGAAATGTACAGCAGATAGCTGGAGCTCATACTAGAGATAAAAATTTAGGAGTCATCAGTATCCAAGTATTTGTTTAACTAGGAGTTGGCAAACTACAGTCAAGGGACCAAATCCAGCCAAAACCTGTTATTGTGTGCCCTCAGGCACTACTCTCCTGAGCTAACATTGTGAATTGCAGCAGCTAAGCTAGGCTGTCCCCTCAACCCCAGTTCCCTCTTCTGCTTACAGTGTCAGCCCTCTGGCTGGTGGCCACCATCCTTCCCCATCCTCACTCCCTGCCCCACACACATCTGCCAACTACAAAATGTCTTCAACTGAGAGTAGCTGTGCAAAGTGTGCCCACCACATGGGAGGGGCCAAACTAGACAAACAGGACTGCGATGGTATAAGAGTTTTCTCCTCTGTCATAAAATTTCCTATATGATATCTTCAAATTTGTTCTTGGCCCATGAAACCTAAGTCATATATTATCTGGCTCTAAAAAAATCAAAATAAAAAGGTTGTCTACCCCAGGTTTAAACTAAATGCAATAATAAAATATCAAAACCCAGTTTTTGTATATTATACCACTGGAATTCAATTCAAATTAAGAAACATATTCTTAGCTTATTCAGATATTTTAGGCTAGAAATGCTGAAAGCATGCATTACCTTCCACAGAAGTCCTTACTCCACCTTTCTCTCCCTTTTAATCTGGAGAAACGAAAACAGAAGCTGATACATGAGGATAATCAAATCCTATGTTGAAGATACCATAAAAAAATTTGTTCTGGACTTTTCATACTTTGGGGTGCATTTTACCTCAGAGATTCATCAGTGTGTATTGTTGTCTATTCAGGTGAGCTTTTAAATCCCATAGGTGTATTAATCTATTCTAATAAAAGGGTAATATGCTAATTAGACTGGATGTCTTCGGACATCCTTCTGGACAAAGCCATGGTGGTAGGGACCGAGGTAGAGGCGGTTAGGGGCAATCAGGGGCAATCAGGCTGGCAGGGGAGAGCAGTTAGAGGTGATCAGGCTGGCAGGGGAAGGCAGTTAGAGGGCAATCAGGCTGATAGGCAGAGGTGGTTAGGGGCAAGCAGGCAGGTGAGAGGTTAGGAGCCAGCTGTCCTGGATTGTGAGAGGAATGTCCCAGATTGGAGAGGGTGCAAGGCAGCTGAGGGACACCCCACCCTGTACATGAATTTCATGCACCAGGCATCTAGTTCATTTATAAAAGAAAGAAATTTAGGCACTGTGGCTAAAGCTATGAAACGACAACTTTAAAAGTTAAAAAACAACTGGTTATGGTCTGGTTCTTCGGTTTCTACATTTCTAGGCACCCTGTATAGTCCCTCTGATTCTCTGAGAAGACTGGTGGCCACAGACTAATATGAGGAGCAAAATCAGTGGCAGCAGTTCTACCAGCTCACACGCTTGATTTTTTAAAAAGCATTTTTGTATATGGTAATAACATTGTGAGGACTGAGAAGTGAAAGAGTCTGAGAAGCATGTGGGAGGTAATTAAGTGCTATTAGAAGCAAACGGAACCTAATTTGACCGAATAGCCAAGTGCGGTGTGGTCTTTTGAAAACATTTCCAAATACAGGAACCAAATTTGATCCTGTAAGTCCTCCTTCTCTTTAGGATGCATGTTTATTCATATAACAGATGGGAAAGAAAATCAGAAAAAGACTTTGGTCGACCCACATAAAACAGCATATTTGAGTGTGGGCATGAAGGGAGATGAGTTTTGGAAGGATTTCCATTTGTTTGATGTGTGGAGATAGTCTTGGGAAGTGGGAAAGCACTGACTTTGTTTAATCTCTCCTAGGGAGGAGCTTCAGAAGGCTCTTAAAAAAGGAAGCCTCCCTTAGTAAGCACATACTTCCATGCTCTCACCTCTTTGGTATTTTCCAGTATAATAAAATGAGGGGAGGGGGGAATTCCCAGGACTAGAGTTATTGGGTACAATGAATAGGAAGAAAGTTTAGGCCTGGATATAAACTGTCATCCACCAATGGAGCTTTCTTAGGATTCAAATATTTTTTCAATGCATTTTCTATAGATGAGATGAGGTCATGCTCATGTGTGTTTTATATACTATTAGCTGGTAAAGATCACAGTAGAAATCAGCAGAGCACAATGCTGGTGGCATGTATGACCCATCTACCTAATCCCACATGTCTCCCAGTCACACACACACACACACACACACACACACACACACACACACACACACACACTTGTTTTAAATGTATTCCTCTTAAGATGCTCAAGTTGTCATTGCATGTCAGAAAAACTTGGGTGTAAACAGATACTTAAATCTAACTGTAATCTTTGATGGCTACTTAAAGCAAATTGAGCTTTTGAACCCGATGAGGTGTTCCTTTAAAATAGTAGCATCAATCTGGAGCCCAACACAAATAAGAAGCCACAGGGGAGACGATTCTGGATGAGAAATCACAATGGAAAGGAATTACCCTGCTGGTTGGTAACATTTCCATATGGACACAAGCAGCAAAACAACAAAAGATCAAAGAGCGACCCAAAAAAGAAGGGAGTGTTCAGTCTCATAATTGTGCATGTGTGTGAACACAGAGCCTTCTGTAAGGATAATAGCAGAAACATGTTTTTGCAAGGGAAGGTTCAATGTATGCCAGCTAATGGGGCTGCTTGGCTGAACCTCAATATGCAACAATCCACTCTTCATTTGTAAAAGATGCTACTGATTAATGGTATCTCAAATTTGTAATAATAGTTAACAGATGCACAATAGGAAAATGTTCTCAAAGAATAGAAACCCTGTGTGCTTCTAAACCTCATTGTAATTACTCCATTTGTGGTCTAGTCCTATCAACCCATTTTGTGGCCAAAGCCCAAACGAAGAGAACTTTGTCCACCTTTACTTTGAGTCCAAGGCTCAGATGGGAAGGAATGACTCATGATCCCAACCTTTAAGTGTCAGTGCTAAATATGAAATTTTTTTAATGAATCTCTTTTACAAGGCACAATTTCATTGCCAATTCATGGAATCACTTATTTTCCTGTTTAAAGAGATTAGTGAGCCCCCTTTCAAAACCACATCCTCATTCTACATTTACTACACTCTGCCCAAATTGAAAAGTCTTAAAGAAATTTAATATTGGGTAATAATGATGTATTGTTAATTACTATTAACACGTAGGAAAAAGGTAACAATGAATTGAAGAAATAATATGAGAAAATGCAGAAAACATGGTACCTTTCAAAATATATCACTGTTCAAGAGAGCACTAGTCCAAATCACCATTTTTTCAGGTCATTCAATGACTTTGGGAAAATAAATAGAACAAGCTTAGAAGGAGTCCTTTCCTGCTTGCATTCAGAAAGCAAAATGACCAAGACACAACCTTCAACATCTAATTATGCTATTAGGTTTAATGTTTGCAATTACCTGGGGTTTTATATTATCAAAGAGCTTTGTAACCTTTAATTAGTCCATCTTCCTAAGTCCAGCTCAAGTTTCAGATGAAAAGACTGAGGCCCATAGGTCGCGATTTTCCCTCCCAGGGCCAAGTAAGTTAGTTTATTTCAGAAAACCCAAGTTAAGTCTGCAAGCAGAACCAATGTATGAACCCTGGGCTCAGGATTGGCCTTCCATTCTGCAGCTGGGTTTCTTTATTTAATGTGAAAGTGTGCAACATTTTACCACCAGATGTAGGGTTTTTTATTTCTGTTAAGTAACTTTTTATTATATTTTCTCTGCTGCTATAACTGCAAGGCAAATATAAGTAGACACCTTTTTCTCTTGCTGTGTTCCTTACCTCCAAGTTCTCCTGCCCACTTACCCTCATTTGGAGACACAGTATTCACTATTAGAATAATGTTCTCTTGGTGTTATAGAATTAATTTATTTAAGAGTGTGTGTGAATGTGTGTGTTTGAGCAATTGTGGTTAAGAAGAGTATCAAATTCAAGAACTCATGTTCAAACAAATTTTTAAAACTTAAAAATCTCATTAAAGCCCCAATTTAACAGGAAGTTTTAAGAAAGAGAGAGAGAGACATGGAGAGAGGAAGAGAGAGAGAAAGAGAGAGAGAGAGAGAGAAATTGTGGGCTTTTCTAAGTGCCTGTTTCTGGCTCACCTTCCAGCTGCCACACAGGGGATCAAGGTGGGTGAGCAGCTTACTCCAAGCCCTAGGGCTCTGTAGCCCAGCTGCCAATATCCTCTTAGGGTCAGTGAGCAGACAGATAGCTCATTCCATGTGTAACCATGAGAAATGGAGTTCCCTGGGGAAAATACACACTCTCCATATGTTCAGCCCTGTGCAATAGTCTGGGTGAATCACAGTCGGAGAGGCAGAGGGAAAAGAATGTGTCCTGACACTTGATTTCCTTCGAGATATCAGACCGTCATTTCCAGGGCTAGTACAATGCCTTAAACGGACCACTGATCGGATCCAACCAGGGTGATGGGACGCTTTTTGGAGCTTTCCTTTAAGTGTATGTGAATTCTATTCTAAGGCTTCCACAAAGCTATCCGAATGAAACGCTTTGATGTCTATGCCCTCCAAGCAAGTGCTGTACAGAATTCAGAGCCTCCTCATCCAGCCCCTGCCTCCTGCTCCCCCCCCCCCTTGCTCTGTCCTCACTCCTCCCACCACCATGCTGCTTGGCCGTGCTGTATGCCTTCCTGCTCATATGAACCGCAGTTGCTGAAAAAGTGAAGCCAAAAGAAACAGCCAATAAAAACAGAAACAGCTGTAACAATTTTGCACAGCATGGTCTTGATTTCCTTGAGTTTTGTATTTTTGCCCCTCTGTGTGTGTGTGTGTGTGTGTGTGTGTGTGTGTGTGTGTGTCCCTCATTCTGTGTGTGTGCCCCTCACTCTGTGTGTGTGCGTGTCTCTCCAGCTTCCTTTTCCATATGCAACAACTTTAGTATTGGGACCTGGAATAGAGCAATGAATACCTTTTTCTTGAGAAATAAGGTTGGAGTTCATTTTAAGTAATCAGCTCCAAAATAAGCAGAACCAAGGGCAGACTAAAACATGGGGAATGAGTTGAGAATCTTGCCACCAAAGACAGGTGCAATTTTTTTTTTTTTAACAAAAACAATAGCCCCAGCTCTCAAATTTGCTCTTTCTTGGGCTGCTATCTGTTGTCAGCGGGTGTGCCTGTTGTCAGTGGGGCCCACAGAAGCCATCCTATGTATTTCAGCTCTGTGTTTGCATTTGCCTCTCCAAATGGGACCTGTCCTGAAGACTTTACTGGACTATTATTTACAGTAACCTCACTCCATGCCCATCTGCTCAAAACCCAGCCATGTAAAGGTAGCTTGTAAATTCAAAAAGCTACTGTAGGAATGACATTAGTGGTTTCAGAAAAGAAAAAGAACAAGAACAATTAAAGCACTAAGTAAATATAAAAGGCAAGACCAACAGCAGATTGTGATCAGAGATTTCTTTCCTGCCTGTGCAGGCTCAGGAACCCTGGGAATGTTTACCATCTTCAGAATGCAGGAAGGATCAGAGCTATGCCCCTTTCCGGCCTGTGTTCAGCAGGTGCTGCGCCCCAAACCCATATTCTAGCTAAACTGCTTGCAGCCATGGCACTGATCTCTAATGGTTATAAAAGTCTCCTTTTTTACTTTTTCTTTCTTTCTCTTTTTTTTGTTTTTGTTTTTGATGTTTTTGGTGGTATATGTTGTTTTGTTTCCCTGCAGCTGCTTCCTGTCTTTACCCATGTTCTGGGACCAGCCCCAGTGTGAAGCTGAGCTGGATCTGGGCTAAGCATAATGGAGAAGCGGTTGAAATAAAAGTTCTTTCATGGTGGCACAGCCCTGTTTTTCAGATGGTGTGAAGCAGATCTGTAGTTTATTATTAATAATAGCACATGCGTGACACCACATCTTCAAAGGGCTGTGCAAACATTAATTCTTTTGTGATGTGAAAGAAAAAGACAGCCGCAGCAGCAGCGTCTTTTTACAGTGAACCTCCCAGTCTTCTGGAGAGGGAGAACAGCATAGTTCCAGCTAGAGATGAATGATTCAAACCCCGGAGGTCTGGGATCTGGGTCCAATTGAGGAGCACTTTGAAAAGAATCAGGAGTTTTATCTGAACTATAGCATGTTCCAAATTCGACACTCTTTTAAACTCACATGGAAGTCTTTCGAAGACAAGCTGTGGTATCTTTGTTCCAGGAATAAAACAAACAGAATAAAAGAGAGGAAAGGAGCGCAGAATTAATGTGCTTTTTCTTCGTTGTTGAAATTTGATCTGCAGTCTTCAAAAGAAAGATAGAATGACTCTCACCAGTTTGCCAAAGCTTGCCCTTCTACTTGTTTTAATAAGTGATTGATTTGTCAAAATCACAGTTGTCTATAAAAAAAAGTGGCAATTAATACCCCATTTTGCAGAAACTCAGAAAGAGAAGCCAGATGCCCCATTTTCATTGGACTTTCAAAATTAGCTCTTTAATTTTTCATATATTTGAAGGTCTTTTTCCTAATATTTAGATAGATGATAGATAGCTAGAGAGATAGATAGCATTTGATGCTCACAAAATAATATATGTATTTTATACGTAGATTATAAAGCACAACTATAAAGTGAAAGCTAATAAAACTGCTACCTCACTTAATGACTAGAACATTACCAATAACCTGACAGCTACCTCTATATGCCTTCTCTTTCCCACCCCATGCCTTCCTGACAGACGTCATCATTATCCTGAATTCTGTGGTAAGTGTTCCTGTGGCAGATTGACTGCATTAATAGCCCAGATTAATGTCCTCCCATGACCTTTGTTTTACAAAATTAATGTTTCTTCCCATTCTGATCCCAGTCTTGGTCATGTGACTTGCTTTTGCTAATAAGATGTAAGCAAATGAGGCACAAGTAGAGCTTTGGAGAGCACATGCATAGTCCTGCCTGCCCCTCTGCAAGATGGCGCTTGTTTATTGCACATCTTCATGAGAACACAGCCAGGCTAGCTCACTGATGGTGACAGGCATGTGAATCAGAGCTGTTTACACTAGATCATGGTGACCTTCTGTCTGCCAAAAGCCAAGCTGAGAACATTACCAGAACCACTTCAGCAACCTATAGCTCCCCGGGAAGCATGAGCAAGCCCAGCCAAGATCAGCCAAGCACTGGTGAACATTATAGACTTGTGAGCAAGATAAATAGTACATGTTTCTTTCTTTAAGCCATTAAATTTCAGGGTGTTTTTTTTTTTGTTGTTGTTGTTGTTTTTTTGTTGTTGGGTTTTTTGTGTTTTTTTTTTTGAAGTATTGCTTTGGCAATCAACTACTTTCACAATTCCCCTTCTCCTGTTAAATAAAATCACAATGTATATTGCACTGAAAAATATATTTCTTGGTTCTGTCTCTTCATCTTTCTTTCTTAACTTTTTATAATTTTATCACAAGATATGTTTTCCTTTGTGACATTTTTTACCTACTGCATTTTTTATTTTCATTTATGTAATTTCATGTAGTTAGAGTGATTAATTTTTGCTGTTATTTAATGTTTTTTGTGAGTATAAATTATTTTCTTCTGTTAATGGACATTTGGCTCTCATGTGGACATTTACATTGTTTTCAGTTTGGGGTTATTTTAAACAGTAAGCCCACCCATATATGTCTCCTGATGCACATTTACAAGTTTCCGAGAGTAAATATACCGAGGAGTACAATAATAGGACTATGGGTGAGAATGTTCAAATTTTGAGGTTAATGCATGCCAAATTATTTTCCATGTTGCCAGTAATAATTTGTATACATATATAGTAAGACCCCCACACCTGTCTGCATTAAGCAGGCAGAAGCAGAAGCAAAAGGAGCATGCAGCAACCCCCGTGGGAGGTTTTCATGGTTGAGGCCTAGAAGTGGCACACATCACCTCTGGTCACATGTCATTGGCTCCAACTTATTGCTGCAAGGGTCACTGTAAAATGTAGTCCAAGAAGAAGAAATGGCCACATAGTCAGTCTCTGACAGAGCTTCTAATGCTTCTAATACTAAAACGTGACTTTCTGTTAGATAAGCAGTCTTTCCAACTCCCTAGGGAAATTAGATCAATTATCATTATCCTCATTTTATAAGTGAGGGAACTAGGGCTCCAGGTGGTTAAGTGACTTGCCCAAGGTCACAAAGTTAGTAATTTGCTAGAACCAGATAATAATCTCAACTCTTTTCCCCAAAGTGTTGTCCTATATCTAGTATAATTAATCTTTCTTTTCCATAATACCCATTCACTCAACAACTGAAATTGATGTTTGTGTAACTGCTACATGACTATTGCAATATGCTTCCTTCTAAAAACATAAAAAATGAGCATCACAAAGTCCTGCCATTAGAATCTCACAATTTTGAGTTTTCTATCTGTTATGTCCTGCTATCTCCATTTCTTCACTATATGCCCACAGCTCAATATAGTTATGCTGGGCTCACCAGTAATTTCCAGTTCAATAAATACAATGAGTGTAGTTCATTACCTTATTTGAATACTGTACAATCATTCCAGATGGTGACCCTTTTCTCTTTGTAATGTTGCCTTCCTTTGATTCCTATAATCCGGCACGCTCCTGATTTTCCTTCTACTTCTATGGCAATGTTATTTAGTAATTTAAATTATTGCTGTTTTATCCTCCTCTTTGAGAACACCCTCACCCTGCCTGATAAAATCAGGTCTTTCTTCAGAGTCCCAAATGCAATTTCATTTTCTTGATGACTCTACCTTAATTTCTAGGCAAATGGAAATGTCTCCTCTGCTCTGCAAAACTTTGTTCTTATCTCTTTCACAGGACCACATTCCACCTTATGATGGTTGTCTAGCTATCACAAGTCTCACTGATGTAACTACATTCCTTTAAGGCTCAATCCTGGCATGTAATCTTGCCTCATTCTATCTGCATATTTTTGGTCCAAGCCCTTTATAAAATGCTATTTCCTCTATGTAGATATTTCTCTCTCTCTCTTTTCCCTTCTCTCTCTTACCTGATGAATTCCTACTCATCTTTTAGAATTCAGTAACACTCATCTCTTCAAAGAAGAGTATCCTGACACAAGCTCAGGTCCCCTTGTTACGTGCACACCTGGCACCCTGTACTTTTCCCTCTTGACATTTGTCATAACTGTAGTGCAACATCTAACTGAAATTTATTTCGTTTCTGTTTATTCTATTAAAATATAAGTCCTGCGATTACAGTGCCTATGAGTGTACTCTTGCTGTTATACGGTCTTTGCACACATCAGGCCTTCATCAATATTTGCTGAATGAAATAATTTTATTTGTGTAGAGAAAAATTTCAATGAATGTTTAGATGCCACCTCACACACAACTTACAGTTGACTAATAGCATTGTTTTGTTTTTTTTCCACCCAAACTCTTGTGTCTTATTATTTGGACCTTATTACTAAGCTAAGTGTGTTTGTCTTTAAACATCATCTTATTAGACTGAACCCACTGGGTTTGCATTCTGTTAGTCCACATGTACTATCCCTCCTACTTTCATGTCATCTGATAATTTGATAATCAAATAATTGACCAAAGTGTTAAATAAGACAAACCTCAAGACAGGACTCTGAAACTTGCCCCTTAAAACTACCTCTTACTATAGGATTATGATACTTTACCATAGAAGTTCAACTTCTTAGCTTATCCAGATCATAGCTAATAAGTTAAGGAGAGTCTACAAATTAAAAGTTCTTATGTTACATATGAAAACTTAATCTCTCTTTTCTTTTGCTTTCTTTCTTTTTTTCATCTTTTGTTGTTGAAAGTATTACACATGTCCCCTTTCTTTCCTCATTTACCTCTTCTAGACCACCCCTGCCTCCCCGCCACTTCCTACCCCAGGCCTTCACCACCATATTGTCTGAGTCCATGGGTTATACATATATGCAAACAAGTTCTTTAGTTGATCTCTTCCCACTCACCCACCCTCCCCCACCTTCCCTCTGAGATTTGACTGTCTTTTCCATTTTCTGTGTCTCTGGATCTATTTTGTTCATCATATTATGTTGTTCATAGATTGCACATATGAGTGAGATCATGTGATACTTATCTTTCTCTGACTGGCTTATTTCACTTAGCATAATACTCTCCAGGTCCAACCATGCTGTCTCAAAGGGTAAGAAATCTATCTTTTTTACTGTTGCATAGTATTTTGTGGTGTAAATGTGTCACCTCCTTAACTCATGTCTATTTAATTTTTCTAGATGAAAGTACTATCTTCCTCCTCAATGTTTTCTAACCATTTTTATCTCAGTGACCACATTCTGGCTTTATATTATAGTTAACTGTTTGGACAATGCCAATTCTCACTATTTAAGCTCAGTTCCTTCCAGGCAACGAGGGCTTCACTTGCTTTAAAGTTAATATTTATTTTCTCCAACAAGCCAGAAACTGGTATTTTACGTACATTTTATTTCTTATTGAGGTAGATATTATACTTATTAGCATTCTCACGGCAAATAGAGACAGAATAGATATGTTATTTGGAAAAACAAATGCTGCAGAAAACAAAAGCATACAAATTATGCCTTTTATGTACACTTCAAGACCATTTTTAAACCATAAACTTCTTCAAGGTGACATACTGACATTTTGAAATAATTTTGTCACTAGCGTACGTTGGTCACAAATCAGGCTCTTTATTAATGATAGACCAAAGAGGCAAAAAATAGTATTCCATTACAGTAGTGTTACCATTCCTACCAAGAGGTTTATCCCCTAACTAATCTAGACAAATATGCTGTGAGATAGATCAGATATGAGTAATTTAAATGATTCCAACAGAGAACTTTCCCAGCAAATCTATATTTTTCTTTTGAGAAAGCCACAAACAAGAACTTGCCTTGGGGTCATGTTTTATGTAAGGATTTGCACAATCTTTAAAAAATTAAAAGATTTTATAATCTATTTATCATTTATAGATGAGATTACTTAGACCTAGAGAAGTGAAAATAACTTTTCCAAATCAAAGAGCATTTTTTGTTGGAACTCAGACTCGAGCCCAGTGTCTGGCCTCAGGGTCAAGTTCCTCCATCTCTACTGCCCAATCATGGTCTTGCAAATTGGTAACCGCAATTTATGTTTGATATGCATGGCTTCCTGGGCATGACCACCCAGACTTCTGGTAGCAGCTCATTTCCTCACTAGCCTATACAATGTTTATCTTTTGCCTGGCAATCTTATTTTATTTGTCAAGACAATGGTAGCCATATTTTACCATCTATGTGTTCCACATAGAGCTGGGACAGTAACTCTTCCCTCCAGCAAGCCTTGACTAGAAAGAATCTTCTAATAGGACATGGAGCATGAAATAGTAGGCAGGATACAGCATGGGCTTTGGAATCTGATATCATGACTGTACATGCTATCTCCATAAATGTCACAATTTCTTAAGCTTTTCAATCTTCAGTTTCTCCATCTTTAAAATGGGAGAAATAATAGCTACTATGCACCGCTGTGATTGAGACAAAATGGGATATGCATGCATTGTGTTTATAACATGGCGGGGGTTGGGGGGGGGTGATGAGTAATTCCTTGTAGTTTGCTATTGCTGCTCTTAGGTTTTGGCTGGAAGTTCCTATAGGTTTTCTGAGTTGTCATCTTCAATGGATGCTGCTATTAGACTATATCTTTTCTAGAACATTTAAAAACAATCAATTGAGAATATACGGAGAAAAAATATTCTTGGTAAATTATCTTCACATAAGTAGAATGAAAGGAAAGGCAGGAGATGTTTAGGAAAATGGAAAAACATTCTATTTGTTGTCTCCACCCAAAACATTCTGTTTTTATGGTTTCCTTTATTCCAGTAGTTCAGTAGGCTAGGTCCAACTTGCTTGTAACAATAACATTGAGATGATGCTTAAGGACCTTCACTCCTGATTAAGGCTCTCCAGAGAAACAGAATCAATAGATGTCTATGTCTATATACCTGTCTTACCTACATCTATGTATATATAGCTGTCCTTCTACTGGGAGAGGGGGGTTGATCTTAAGTTATTGGCTCACATGGTTGTGGAGACTGGCAAGCCCAAAATCTGTAGATTAAGTCAACAGATTAACAATTCAGGTAACAGCTGATGTTGCAGTCTGGAGGCTATATTGCTTTTACTTTGGGAAACCTCAGTCTTTGCTCTTAAGGCCATCAACTGATTAAATAAAACCATCCCACATTATAGCGAGTAATCTGCTTTACCCCAGATCTACTAACTTAAATGTTAATTGTATCTCTTAAAAATGACTTCATCTAGACTGGTGTTGGAACAAGCAACTAGGTACCCTACCCAAGCCAAGTTGACACATAACTTAATCCTCACAACCTTTAATTTAGTGAGTACTTCCCTAAGTGCAAGCAGGCCAAGTACAGTGAGTGTGTACGTACTTGTTAGAGCATACCAGAGAATTAAAAAAGGAATTTCACAGCTGTATGATATATATCACCTTCCTTCAGGCTGCTATAACAAAATATCATAGGCTGTGTGGCTTATAAACAACAAAAAATTATTTCTCACAGTTCTGGAGCCTGGAAGTCCAGGATCAGGGTACCAGCATGGCTGGGTGAGGGCCTTCTTCTGGGTTAGAGACTTCTGGTTGTATCCTCACATGATGGAAGGGAAAAACCAGCTCTCTGGGCCTTTTTTATAAGGGCACTAATTTCACTCACAAGGGCTCTGATCTCATGACCTAGTTACTTCCCAAATGTTTCACCTCCTAATACCATCACTTTGGGCATTGGGTTTCTAGCATATACATTTTGGAAGGACACAAACATTCAGACCATAGCACCCAATGAGGAGACTGAATTGTTTACGGTAACCCAATTCCTCGTCTGTACTGAGTTCCTTATGATGCTGATTGGAAGCCAGGGAACTCTAAAACATCTACATGGAGATGAATAGCCATGGGCAAACTCCCTGATGGACTCCACAACAAGGTATGAGAATTTCTAGGTAATTTCTTGGTGATCAATCAGGTTAAGAAATTCTCTTCTAGGAATTACTTTATGACGCAACCATTACACTTCTGGGAATATATACTAGGGATCCCAAAATACCAATTCAAAAGAATATATACACTCTTATGCTCATTGCAGTGTTATTTACAATAGCCAAAATTTGGAAACAGCTCAGGTGCCCATTAGTAGTTGAGTGAATAAAAACACTGTGGTATGCCAAAACCGGTTTGGCTCAGTGGATAGAGCGTTGGCCTGTGGACTGAAAGGTCCTAGGTTCGATTCCGGTCAAGGGCATGTACCTGGGTTGCGGGCACATCCCCAGTAGGAGATGTGCAGGAGGCGGCTGATCGATGTTTCTCTCTCATCGATGTTTCTAACTCTCTCTCTCTCTCCCTTCCTCTCTGTAAAAAATCAATAAAATATATTTTTAAAAAAACACAAAAAAACACTGTGGTACATTTAGATAATGAAATACTACTTGACCATTAAAAAGAAGGAAATATTACCCTTGTGACAGCATGGAGGTACCTGGAGAACATCAGACTAAGTGAAATAAGCCAGTCAGAGAAAGACAAATACTATATAATTTCACTCATATGTGGAATCTAATGAGCAAAATGAACTAACAAGCAAAATAGAGAAAGACTCATAGAGAGCAAGCTGACAGCTGTCAGAGGGGGGCTGGAGGGTGGGGGTTTGGAGAGATTGAGAAAAAAAAGGAAAAATAAAAGAGAAAGCACTCATGGACACAGACAACAATGTGGTGATTACCAGGGAGAGGTGGGAGGGGAGGAGGAGAGGAGGGTATAGAGGGGATAAATGGTAATGGACAGAGACTTGACTTTGGGTGGTGACCACACAATACAGTGTACAGATGATGTGTTGTAGAATTCTGCACCTGAAACCTGTATAATTTTGTTAAACAGTGTCACCCAATAAATTCAATAAAAAGGAAAAAAGAAATTCTCCTCATGTATCTCTATTTAAAAAATAAGAGTTAATTATTGAGTTCCTAGACAAATTATTATAAACTCCAAATTGACCAGCATGAAAGCTTCAAGCCTTATGGATCCACAGAAACAGTCTTTTTTGCAGATACAAAGTTTATAGAAAAGAGGCCACAAGACCACATCTACCTCTGACAGAATTTGCATGTTCCAGAGTCCCCAAGACAACTCTTGGGTTTGATAATTAGCTAGAAGGATTCACAGAACTCACTGAAAACTATTACCCTCACAGTTATGGTTCATCACAGCTAGAAGATAGAGATTGAAGTCAGCCAAAGAAGAAGGCACACAGAGCAGAGTCAAGGAAAATATGAAACACAGAGCTGCTAGCTGTTCTCCCCCATAAATTCATGGGCAGCTTTACTAGCCCGGCATTGATGTGTGACAATATGCACAGAATATTCCCAAACAGGAGACCCTACCAAAACCCCAGGGTCCAGAGCATTTATTGGGGCTCTATCACTTAAGCATGACTGACGGCCCATGCAGCTGGTCTCAATCTCCAGCTCCTGCAGAGGTTAAGCTGATCCTGCACTATCCAAGCCCCCACGCTAAATCGCATTGTTGGTGAGGCCCAAGTCTCTCAGGCTAAATCACATTGTTACTATTTGGTTGGCCCAAGGCCTCCACTGAAACAAAAACACTTTTCTCAATGTAAATTCTTGACAACTTTTGTCAAGTTTTCTCAGAAAAAACCCAAAACACTTTCCATGGGTTTAGAGACTACCTCCTAAGAGACAAGGGCAAAGGCTAGATTTTACTTTGGATAAAGTTGAATTGTTTACTACACAGCCAGACATTAAGCTTTGCCTGAGGACGCTCTCCTTTTGTAACTTCATAATAAGGAAGTTTGTAAGTTCATTAGATGTAAAACAAACACTTGTTAGGCATTTATTTTAATCTGGACCGTCTCTGAAATGACTTTTCAGCATTGTCTACATTAACCTTCATGCAGTCCTCTGAGGTGGGCACTATTTTCAATGGTATTCTAGAGATGAGTAAACAGAGACTTGCCTAAAATTACAGAGCAACTGAAAGGTAGAGATGGACTAGAAAAAAAGGGCTGCTTGGGTCCAGAGTTTAGTATATTTATAGTCACTATGCTGCAAACATACTGCCTCTACCATTTGAAGTAGGTTTTCACAGGCAACTGCATAATAAGCAAAGAAGGCAAAGGGATATATATATATATATATATGCTGTCCAGTTCTGCCACTCTGTTCCACAATATGTATGAATTTAGAATGTCACAACATGCAACCCTTCTCGCTATACATCTAACAGAAATAAATACTGTAAGGCAGAAAGACACGAAGATTTACCACGGATGAGCTCATGGTGCCTTGATCAAAGAAGGCTTAGTCAACAACAGTATTTTAAATGGTCCTTTTGTCTGGCACCCCAGAGGTCTGCACACCCTGGGGCACCGCACAATAACAAGATTCCAGATGAGTAAAAGGCATGCCTTTTTTTATAAAACAGGATAAGGGAAATTCTAAAAGGGAAGTGAGAAAGACCTGTATTTGAGTCTGCAAATACAAATGCTTTCTCAGAGAGGAAAATATAGAAAAGAGAGTACAGATGTTGAAAGTCTGAAAATTGTTTCGCTTAAATTCAATGTGAGTATATCCCCTGGGAATCTTCATGTACCCCAGGATAACTTGGTTCCTGAACAGCTAGAATGAATAATTCAATTTCTATAATTAAATTTTAAATTTTGGGTAAAGCTTCCATCTGTGTGTCATGTGACAAATGGTGTCATAATAGTTAATAAACAAATTGGGATACGAGTTTTGAAAATGGAATGGAAGGTATGAGGCATGTCAACACAAGAAATGTTCAAACTTGTAGAGTATTTTTATTAAATTTTATTGGAGCCCAAAAGAGCATATACCTGGAAGCAAGATCTCAACAGACTGAGATAAATGCTTCAGAGAAAGAAGTTTGCAGTTATTTTATGCATTTGGGATTAAGGAGGGAAGGTAAGAAAGATTTCAGGAAGGTGGGAGGGGATGAGAGTACAGGTTCTGCAAGATTACATGCTTTCTTGGGGGTAGTCATGTGGAGATCAGATTACAGGGTAGTTAAGATTATGTGCTCTGTTGAGGGTGGTTACAGTTTATTTCAAAGGAGTGTTAACCAACGCAGATGCACAGAAACAATGAAAAGCGCTTGATCAGGCAAAGATAAACCTTTTACTAAAAAGTTATATGTCTGGGGCATGACTACCCACCATGACCTGCCCAGTTAGGAATTTATGATCAGATCGCCCTGTGAGGTTGCTTTCTATAGGAACGCTTTTTTCCCTCACCACAGGAATTTAATCTGAAGGCCAACTGAAAGGAGTCTGACATACCGAGGGAGAATAAAGTCTTCATTTGCCTTAAAGAATGAAATACAGATTTTTTTTCATTTTACTGCCTTTAAATTCTATAAATAGGTAATTGTGAAATTTAATATGCAACACTTCCTTACTCAAAGAATTATTTTACCAGGATTAGAAAATAAATGATCGTTAGAGAAATGTGGCCAAAACATCGTCAGTGCTTCATTGTACCTACACTCAACCTTATAGTTTTCATAGAACCAGAAAGGCATCAAATTCACATCAATAGATTGAGCTAAAAAATGAAAATCTCAGCTAATTAACCAATTGCACCATCACTGTAAAAATAAACAAAAAAATTCTGGGGGCATTTGTTTTAGTTTGGTGTTGGTTTACCCCTGGACTATTTGGTTCTGTATCTCTGTTACTTAACATATCAGAGTCCATCAAATTTTGGTCCAGAATAATCATATACAAAGTCCCCTGACACTGCTGTGTGAGCTAACTTTTCAAATTTTTAGTTCACATGAGCTAGTGCACTCCCTATTTCTAGAATGAGAAGCTTCTATATCACAGGGAAAACCAGCACCAGCAGGTGCAGCTCAGATAAGACAGAAAATAAAACCAAAAGAGTGTTGGCTCTCAGCAGTTGCCTCAAATGAAGGGTGTATGTTCAGCTTCCTTCTTATTGGCACTTACAATTAATACTTGAGCAAACAGGCCTGTTGGTAGTAATGCTTGGAGGGGCACAGTAGAGCAGAGTAGAAGGACCGGCCTTGAAGTCATGGATCAAGGCCCTGGGAAAGGGAGAGTGGGAGTGTTCAGCTTTTAGTTGAAAGAATTTGCCTTTGTTTCCAGTTCCATGGTTTCCTTTAGCTACGACATAGCGTAAATAGAAGATTGGACTTTAAAAAACTAAATTAATTAAAGAAGGCAGGATGGTTTTGTTTCTGCAAATGCCTTGAACAAAGCATGTGTTTCTGTTTAATACTGGATAAGCTCCAATTGATGTCTAGATCCTTGTCAAAATGTTTACTTTTCTGTGGATTTTTTTTTCCAGAGGGGCATTATGAAGCCATGGCCACAGCTCCGGACTTCAAAGCTGCTGCCAGTCTCCCTTGAAAAGACACTGCTCCACCTCGTCTGCCATCTACATTCAAATAAAATGTTAGCTTTTTAAAAATTATCTGTGCCTGAAAAGGATCAATCTTGGTACCCAAACTATAAAAACTTGATGAAGAGTTGAAGGAGATTCACCAAAGCAACCAGTAAGACAACAAATATCGAAAAAAAATGGATGTTTGTATTAATTGGGATTTCTTTGCACAATATTTTGGTGTTATGTAAAGAAACAACAAGAATAATGTTTTATTTTTTTAAGCAATTGTGAGTGTATAGAACCACAATGTTACTTTATACTACCTTGCTTATTTTACTCAGCTCCACAGGCCTGTATAGAACTAAGACTTTCTCTTAAAAAAAAAATGCCAAAATAACTGGCCAATTTAACAAAGTTTTTATAAGACTTTTGGATGTTTCATCTACTTAACACTAAACACTTTGAATCTTTGTTGATTAATTAGGCTGCTTCATTTTATTTTATTTTTATAGGATGATACAGCTACCCGTTTTTAATAGCCTTGATTACTTTAGAATATGCCTGAGAGAAAAATGTTGGTTTTGTTGAGAATAGTGACCTTTTTCTGCCACATCAAATGTATCTCTTCTACATTAAATTGCCTCTAGCAAAATAAATGAGTTATACTTATAAGCAACCAAAGAGACTAGAAATAACAAGCACTTTGAGTTAAAGTTGCCATAGGTACATTGTTGCTTTAATTTTCCTCTTCATGTCCTCCTCCTCCTCCTCCTCCTCCTCCTCCTCTTCCTCCTTCTCCTTCTCCTCTTCCTCCTCCTCCTCCTTCTTTCTTCTTCTTCTACTACTACTTCTATCTTTAAGGCATGTGAAATGAGAGCTTTCAGGCACATTATAGAAGTAGTATTCCATTATCATAGTCACTGAGATTAATGAGAAGAAGCCTGATAAAGCAATGTTGGTTAGTCCTACATAATGTTTAGAACTCTTTATCATGTTCATAAGTTGTTTGCAAAGTTCAAGGGAGCAATAAGGACTTAGTGTGATTTTAATATTTTAGTTTATTTTTAATTTTTAAAACTTGTACTTAACAGTATCAGTATACTACAAATTTTATTTTATTTATTTATTTTAACATTTTTTATTGATTTCAGAGAGGAAAGGAGAGGGAAAGAGAGATAGAAACATCAATGATGAGACAGAATCATTGATCAGCTGCCCCTGCACATCCCTACTGGGGATCAAGCCTGCAACCCAGGCATGTGCTCTTGACCAAAATTGAACCCAGGACCCTTTAGTCCAAAGGCCTATGTTCTACCACTGAGCCAAACCAGCTAAGGCAGCATACCACAAATTTTTAATTCCTTCATGTTTAATGACCCCAGGAAGCAGAGGCTTTATAGAAAAAAGTGTATCCTAGTCTTTGATATTCCTTCCATCTGAAAAATGTATTAGAGCTTTACATATGTGGTAACTGTTCATTAATGAGGGTAACTGGAGCAGTTCTCATTTTACAGCACAATAGTATCCAATGTGTACAACATTTTTAAAAATATATATATATATTTATTGATTTCAAAGAGGAAGAGAGAAGGAAAGAGAGATAGAAACATCAATGATGAGAGAGAATCTTTTATTGGTTACCTCCTGCATGCCCTCTACTGGGGGTCGAGCCCATAACCCAGGCATGTGCCTTTGACTGAAATTAAACCTGGGACCTTTCAGTCCACAGGCTGAAGCTCTATCCACTGAGCCAAACCAGCTAGGGCTATACAACATTTTTTATCTCTTTTTGTTCTCTTTTTGTGTTTTTTTTTCTCTCTCTAGTTCCTGCTTTACTCACTTCTTTTTATCATATTTTTTTCTTCCATTTTATTTCTCTACTAGAGGCCTGGTGCACGAAATTTGTGTGGGGGTGGGGGTGTCCCTCAGCCTGGCCTGCACCCTCTCCAATCTGAGACCCCTCGGGGATGTCCAACTGCTGGTTTAGGCCTGATCCCTACGGGACGGGATTGGGCCTACACTGGCAGTCAGACATCCCTCTAACAATCCAAGATTGCTGGCTCCTAACTGCTCGCCTGCCTGCCTGCCTGCCTGCCTGATTGACGTCTAACTGCTCGCCTGTCAGCCTGATGGCCCACAACTGCCCTCCCCTGCTGGCCTGATTTCCCACAATTGCTCTCCCCTGCCGCAACCCGACTCCTCTGCGTGAGGCGGCAGAGACGCCGGGGGGCCGGCCTCCTCTGCGCTGCACAGAGCCGCGGGACCCCCAGACCTCACCATGCGGAGTGGCTGCCAGCTCCGCCTCTGCTGTGCATGCAGCCATCTTGTGACAACCATCTTGTGACAACGTGAGGGGTATGCCGCCAGCTAGGTTATTATTAGTATAGATGGTGTCAGCAACCATAGGATTTCTTAACAAACATTGTAGATTTATTGTCAATTTGAATTAGGTTCTATGATGAAGAATAAACCATAATTACTAAAAAAAAAAAAAGCAATTAATTTTAAAGAATCCAAAGGAAAATTCGTGGACCATGATCATCCTAAGGCTATATAACTCTTTAAAACTTTCCACGTTGATGAGAGTTGTAGCTGGGTACTCCTAGGCATCACTTGTGAGTATAGAATTTAATATTTAGGGCATATGAGCACTCTGATGTTACATAAATAGATTAGATTGTACATGTGAGTTATAATAAAGGTTAACCACAGCACAATTAAAAGGCCCAATGCAATCATAATTATTAAATTTGTTGATATGACCAGCATCTAATAGGCTATTCTTATTTCTTTTGAATTACCACAAAATTAGAGGCTCTAGCAAAAATCAAATTTGTAAGAAAAAATAATTTTAATTATATCTAACCTAACTTTTGGCTTAAGTATAGTTGCTGGCATTCAAATTCTTTAAAATTGAGTAACGCTACTAATCAATAATTCATCCACCACTGTGTCATAAACTAAATGGTATAGTTCTTCTGGTTTGACTTTCTGATCCTACACAGTAAAATTAGATAACACTAATTATACAGTCAGAGAAACAGCCATTATGTTTTTAAGAAAAGAATCTGAGTTAATCACAGGCTACTCCCAATCCAAATGTTCAGTTTTATCTTCCGTGCCCAGCCACCGCCAAGCAGCCCTGCACTGACCACAAGGAACTTGGGCTCCATCCTCAGACCTGGCACAGGTCCTAAGCCCGGACATGGCTGGAGAAGGCCCTGCTCTAGCCTTCTTCCCTAGGGAATGTTCCTCCTCAGAGTCTGTGCCTTACCCTTCAGACCTAGAAACCTGAAACCCTAGGACCTTTAAAGTCCCTGCCTCAATGACCTTAAGTCTGTTTCCAAGGCCAGTGTGAGGAGGGATTTCCCTAGGGCAGATGGGCAGTGAGGTTGTTCACCCTTAGGCTCAGGGATCCACACACCTGCCCAGAAGGCCACTAATGTAGAGACAAAGCTGAAGGTAGAAAGAAAAAGGGTGTGGGCCACAGGCTAGACCAGTGATGGCGAACCTTTTGAGCTCGGCATTTTGAAAAACCCTAACTTAACTCTGGTGCCGTGTCACATATAGAAATTTTTTTGATATTTGCAACTGTAGTAAAACAAAGATTTATATTTTTGATATTTATTTTATATATTTAAATGCCATTTAACAAAGAAAAATCAACCAAAAAAATGAGTTCATGTGTCACCTCTGACACGCGTGTCATAGGTGCACCATCACTGGGCTAGACCTGAATTGTTGCTTTTTACTGGCCCCAAGAAAGATGATGGGCTGAACCTATAGAATTTATCACCTTCACCCAAACCCACAATGCTCTTTTGGGTTTAATGCCTGTGTATATGTTTTTCTCTAAACCTGAGTTCCTTCCCCCTCCACTCCTTATGATCTAATTTCAACTCCTTTTTGAAAATTCTCATGGCTTTTCCAGGCACAATAGCTGTATCCTCCTTTGGGTTACTATAGTATGTCTTACTAACATTTACTATAGAAATTAACTTATCTGACTATAATTACTTATTCACATGTTTGTCTCCGCATGAAAAATTTGAGGCTAGCAAGACTAAATTCAAATAGTGACCCTTTATAAATACTTAATAAATGTGTGTTAAATTAAATTCACTAAATACATTATTTATTTATAAGTCAGTTACCAAGCTCATTTCTCATGCTAACATTCTTCAGGCTATGTCTTAAAATAATATTACATTTTTTATTAAGGTAAAGGAATAAAATAGTAAACTCAAAATTAGTAAAAATATTTTCCAAATGTAGATACTCCTAAAAATTCTAACTATAAGAACAAATTTTTAACATGTGATACAGTCCTTGATTAAAATTGAAAGTTATCGTTAGCATGGTTTTAAATGGAGAGAAATGTCCACAACCAAAAATGTGACATATTAACATTGAAGAAAATATGTCATATTCATATGTTAAATGCATCCATCAAATCAGCTGTTGCTAAATGCATTAGGATCAAAACAGAAGAAGCCCTTCTGGAGAAATTCAAATTGATATATTCATTGTAACCTGCTTCTGTACAGTGCATAGAAACGGGAAATATTATTAGAGGTATCTCTTAGTCACTATTCAAAGGACTTACATATATACCTAAATTATTTGGCATATAGTGCAAAAAAATTAAAAGCCTATCTTTATCACTCAAAAGAGCAACAAATGCACAATACTTTACATCTGCACACCCTTACTATGTGCCAGGCACTCTTCCAGGCAGTTCGTAAGTAGTGAATTGTTTAGTCCCCACAAGAGCATTGTGAGGGTTGAAATAGTTAGGAAACTTGCCCAAGGTCACTAGGGGAATGGAAGCATGACAATCTTTCTAGTAGGAAGGTCAGATTTGGGGAGACACTGACATATATACATGGTAGCTAGAGCCATGGGGGAAATGATGGGCAGGGAGCGGCTGGTCACTTACAAGAGAAGAATGAATCCCTAGGGAGACCAACATTGAAGGGCTGGACAAACAGAGGAGTGCATGCTGGAGACAGAGAAGGTGGCATTAGAAAAGTTGCAGAAGAAACGAAAGAGAAGTGATACTCCAGAAAGGAAAGGAGAGAATAATTACATGAGGGTAGCTCAACTTTACCAGACCTTATACACACATCATTCAGTTGACTACACAGAGGTTCCTATTTGCATTTAGAAAGTCTTTGCCAGACTTAGACCCAGATTAAAGCCGTATCTGGTGAGCTGGTGAATGAATGGAAGTTGATGATGTGGGAATAAGGAAAGATGAGTCTTTCAGAGGGTGTTGAAAGGAAAGGCAGACACAAGGCAGAAGTTTGAGAGATAAGGAAAGTCCAAAGTTGTTTTTCCATTTTCAAAGTAGAAAATAGTCAAATAAAACAAATTTAAATAAGGTGACGTTTTATTTGCTCAAGCCATTGGCTTTCTAAATCTATACAGGAGAATCTGGGGAGCTATAGATTCTGGCTACTCAATGTTTGATCCCAGCATTCGCATTTTCTGAGAGTTGGTTAAAAGTACAAAATCTGACCCAACCCTATCCCAGAATTTATAGTTCAACAAAATTCACAGTGATTCAAATGCATTTTTAAGTTTGAAACTTATGAATCTATATTTTACCCTAAATAACTCAATGAAAGATCTTATTCATTAAAATGTATTTTTAAATTGTTTTAGTTTGCTTTGTATTCACACCAATCACATCTAATTTATTTGTAAATGTCATCATTGCTTTGTTTCAAGCACGATAATTAACTAGTTTCAAATTATAAAATAAAATTATAGTTACATTAAAATATGTAATAATTTCTGCTTAAATTTTCCCCAAATTTATAATATTTTCTATAAAGCAAGTAAAACATGTCCATCTTCTGAGTTGTTCTTAATTTGTAAAGCACAAAGAGTTTCAATGTATTAGATGAAGATATTAATTGGTTCTTAAAGATTAACAAATTACAATATGAAATCTAATTCCTAAAAAAGGTAGAAAACAATAATCCTATCTAATAATCGACAAACATGGTAATTGACCATACCTTCGCTATGCCTCCCATTGGCTGATCAGAGCAATATGGAAATTAACCACCAACAAAGATGGCGGCTAATTTGCATAGTGCAGGCAGGGCGGGACACCGCAAGCTGCCATCCAGGCCCCTGTGTTCGACCTGGGAGCGAGGGCTCAGGCAAAGTGATCACTGATCGCTTTGCCTGAGCCCCTGCCCACCTGCTCGCCGGGGACTGGGCCCACTCCCGTGTGCAACCAGGGGGTGGGCAGGGGCTCAGGCGAGGTAATTGACATCGCTTGTCTTCGCCTGAGCCCCGCCTGCCCACCAGGGACACGGGGCCCTTTGAGAGAGAGAGAGAGAGAGAGAGAGAGAGAGAGAGAGAGAGAGATGGAATTTGGCACCCTGCATCCCTCCCTGATCGACCACTGCGATCCAAGCCAGTAAGGGCTGCCTTCAGCCCTCAGTTCCAGGTCCCTCACCCCCACCCCAGGCCCGAGAGCACAGTGCTGAGCAGGGGCACCCAGGGGTTCGGGAATGCAACGTGAGGGGCCGGCACGAAATGGGGGCGGGGGTGTTTACACCGCCAAGTCCCCCACTTCTGCCCTGGCCCACACATCCCTCCTTCTTGCCCTCAGAGGCCCAGCTCCTGCCTACATGCTTGCTGGGCAGGCCCAACTGCACTGGGGAGTGGCGATGGGGATGGCCACTTCCTGGGATGGGACAACTGGACCACGGTGATTCATGAGGGCCATGAGGCCCATGAGTATGTGCAGCCCTCAGGTGGCGGGGGTGTCTCTTTTCTCTCTCTCCCTCTCACTCTCTGCCCCACTCCTCACCTCCCTCCCTGTCTTCCACTCTCTCTAAAAATCAATGGAAAAAAAAATATCCTTAGGTGAGGATTAACAACAACAAAAATTGTTTTCAGCATAACTTCCTACCTACTGATAGCCAATCTTCCTGACTTTTGAAAAGTTTGATAAAAGTAAGTGCAAATTTGAGTTAATTAAATTTGATTTTCTGAAAAGAAGGAGGATAGTTAACAACTATATCTTTTATTTCTAAAACACATTTTATTTTTCCTTCAGAGGCACATTTTAAGGTAACTTTTACTGTTGATTACAATGAGGGCAGAAGGCAGGGGGTTTATCAGTCAAGTCCAGAAAATCATATTTTTCTGCTACTCAGGGTCCACTGCCACCCCTTGGATAAATACTAAAACCTATACTCCCTTCCTTTTCCCTGCTCATCAGTAAAATTTCTCAAGTCATCAAGTTATCCGGAGCTACCTGAGCATAGATTTTTATGTCAATTAATATAGGTAGAATATGAGTATGAGGGTCCATAGGAAGGCATTTGTCTTCCTCCAATTTTTTATGGTATTTCCACACTTGGAGTGTCTGTACAATCTTGAGGTGTAAACTTGGGGTACCTCCAGTCCCTACAAACCTCCCTCAGTGAACACTGTTTACAGTGGTGCTTCTGGTAACTCACTCTTGATTCTCTCTGACTGTTAGCTTGACCACAATTTTGCTTCACTCCCACCCATAGTCCAGTGAAATAGCGTGCATCAACTGCACCTGGCTGACCGGTAGGACATGAAACAGGTTTCACATTCTGGCAAAGACTATTACTATAGAGAGAACACTGGAGTAGAGCAAATAAACTTTCTCGAGAGACAGTATAAAATATCAGTTTTCAAATTAAAAGAGCAATGCAATCAGTAAAGTCTATTTATTTTAATGTTTGCAATTATTTACTATTTTTTCCTTGGAAACTACAATAGATGTGAAAAAATTCCTCTAAGAACTTAGTTTTTATCACTATTTATAAAACTACAGAACAAAATATATAATCAAGATGCTATACAAAAAGGAAAAAAAAAAACACAGATGAGACCCTTGTCAATTTATAATTGGCAAAGCAAAGAGCATCACACTAATAAAACTTAATTAAATCATTAAATATTTAAAGTGAATTTCTAACTCTAGCTTATTGAGTGAATTCCCTTTTATATATATGAAAACCTATTATGAAGTCTATATATAAAGCAAAATCAAATGTAAAACCAAACAATTTAATGTATTCATCTCAAAAATTCCATTTCATTTCTCCTTGCAAAATCTAAATCACCTCAGAACACTACATCACAATTTATATTTCCCTCACATCAGGAAACACATAATAAAATACTATTACAAATACATTGCCCATAAAGTGGTCATACCTTATAAAATATAACTCATTCATTTTACATGTTTCATTTCATTTCAATAATAATGCATAATAACATTGTCCAATTTACAATGAATGTCAAATTTCTGGTAGAATATATAATGGATATTTACTAACTTTATTTTTTCTATCACTCACAACTGACTATACATACATATCTGTGTCTTCAACATCCTTCAGAAAAATATTTCTTAGTGAGGAGTAGGCATTTACCTTGTAAGAAAGACAAAGTTAGATACATGATTGCTTGCTTTGATAAAATCACACTTTATCAGCTTATTATCACACTAGAGGCCCGGTGCACAAATTTGTGCATGGGTGGGGTCTAGCTGGCCCACTCCTATGGTGGCCATCGGTGCCAGGCCAGTGGGGGGAGGGGACTTGGGATGTTGGCCAATTGGCCCTGCCCCCTATTGGGGGGGGTGTTGATTGGGGCTTGGCCAGCTGGGCCAGCTGGGATGGGGGGCAGTCAGGGGTGGGGCTGACCAGGGGACGGTTGGGGCGGGGCCGACTGGGGCCCTGATTGGGCCGGTTAGCCGCTGTAATGCATGTCATAGTCACCGGTCATTCCATCATTCCGGTCGTTTGCCTTTTATATATATATAGATGGATTTGGACTTGAATATACATATTGGGTAATGACATCTCTTATTCAGACATACCTTGTGTTATTGTGCTTTGCTTTATTGCATATCACAAATATTGCTTTTTTTTTTTAAGAGATTGAAGGTAAGACCCTCCACCAACAAAAAGATTATCCTTCTCTGAAAGCTCAAGTAATGGTGTTTTTAACAATAAATTATGTTTTAATTTAGGTGTGTACATTTTTTTAGACATACTATTGCACACTCAGCAGACTACACTATAGGGGAAATATATATATATATATTTTAGAGAGAGCAAGGGAGAAGGAGAGAGATAGAAACATCAATGATGCAAAACAACAATGAGGTATCACCTCACACCTGTCAGAATGGCTGTCATCAACAAATCAACAGATGACAAGTGCTGGAGAGGATGCAGAGAAAAAGGAACCCTCCTGCACTGCTGGTGGGAATGCAGACTGGTGCAGCCACTGTGGAGAACAGTATGGTGTTTCCTCAAAAATTTAAAAATGGAACTGCCATTTGACCCAGTAATACCACTTCTAGGAATATATCCCAAGAAAACAGAAATACCAATCAGAAAGGATATATGCACTCCTATGTTCATAGCAGCACAATTTACAATAGCCAAGATTTGGAAACAGCCTAAATGCCCATCAACAGATGAGTGGATTAGAAAACTATGGTATATCTACACAATGGAATACTATGCCACAGTATAAAAAAAGGAACTCCTACCATTTGCAACAGCGTGGATGGAGCTGGAGAGCATTATGCTAAGTGAAATAAGCCAGGAAGTGAAAGAAAAATACCACATGATCTCACTCATTTATGGATAATAAAGAACATTATAACCTGATGAACAAAAAGATAGATACAGAGGCAGCTAAGCATCGAATAGACTGTCAAATTACAGTGGAAAGGCTGGGGAGTGTTGGGGGGGTGGGGTGAGAGATCAACCGAAGGACTTGTACGCATGCATATAAGCATAACCAATGGACACAAGACGCTGGGAGGGGAGCGTGAGGGCATGTGCTGGTGGGTAGGGGAGGCCGGGGAAGGTCAATGGAGAAAAGAAAAAGGAGATATATTACTACTACCTATCTGTAATACTTTAAACAATAAAATAAAATTAAAAAATAAACATCAATGATGAAAGAGAATCACTGATTGGCTGCCTCCTGCATACCCCCTAACGGGGATCGAGCCCGAAACCCAGGCATGTACCCTTGACCGAAATCGAACCTGGGACCCTTTAGTCTGCAGGCCAACACTCTATCCACTGAGCCAAACCAGCCAGGGCCAAACATACTTTTGAAGCACTGGGAAACCAAGAACTTCTTGTGACTTGGTTTATTGTGATGCTTCTCTTATTGGAGAGGTCTGAAACCAAACCCTCAATATCTCCAAGATATACCTGTATAATGGGGCATATATTAAAAGCTTAACATAATGATGTTAGGCTACCAAAGCAATAAATACCACCAAATATCCAAATACATTACAAAAAACACAAGTAGGCTCCCTGGGTTGTTTTACTCTAGCCACATAAGAGTGGAAGTGAACATTCACTCATTTGTTTACGGGTACACTAAAACTCAGGTTGGGGAGCATTAGCAGGAAGCAGGATTTACAACCCTTGCTGGACCCATACTTTTGATAAGGGTGGAGACCTTTTCTCCCTTTGAAACTTGCAAACTCCCTTCTAATGACAAACGTGCTTTAACTACTTAGTCTGGTAACAGAAATGCAATACTCACTCACTCTGATCTGGCTAGCGTTCTCTTACCATCCAGTTTGTTGCCCAAATAAAAAACTAGAATAATTTTTTTCTCCTTCTCCCTTCCAATCATGCACATTTTCCAATTCGACCAAAACATCTTTCGACCCCTCCTTGTCGCCTCCTTTAAGTGGTTTCCATAGTCCAGCCTCCATGACCCCCCATGCTTGCACTGCAAGCAGCCTCCTGCTCTCTCCCTGGGTTTGTTTTTCTCAGGCATGCATTGTGTGTGTGTGCGCGTGTGCATGTGTGTGTGTGTGTGTGTGTGTGTGTGTGTGTGTGTTTTCAATTACAATTTGCATTCAATATTATTTTGTATTAGTTTCAGGTGCAGTGGGTAGACGATCATATACGTACTTTACAAAGTGGTCTCCCTCTATTTCAAGTACCCACCTGGCACCATACATAGTTATTACAATATTATTGACTATATTTCCCACACTGTACTTTACATCCCTGCAACTATTTTGTGACTGCCAATTTGTACCTCTTAATCCCTTCACCTTTTTCACCCAGTGCTGCAACCCTCATCCCTCTGACAGTCTGATCAATATCTATGAGTCTGTCTCTGTTTTGCTTGTTAGGTCATTTTCTTTATAAGATTCCACATAGAAGTGAAATCATATGGTATTTGTATTTCTCTGACTGGCTTATTTCATTTAGCATAATACTGTCCAGTTCCATCCATGCTGTCCAAAGGGTAAGATTTCCTTCTTTTATATGGCTAAGCAGTATTCCATAGTGTAAATGTACTACAACTTTTTTATCCACTCATTTACTGATGGGTACTTGGGCTGCTTCCAAATCTTGGCTATGGAAAATAATGCTGCAATGAACATAGAGATGCATATATTCTTTCAAATTAGTATTTGCGTTTCTTCAGATTAAACACCTAGAAGTGGAATCACTGGGTCATAAGGCAGTCCCATTTTTTATTTTTTATTTTTAGAAACTACTACACTGTTTTCCAGTCTGTACCAGTCTGCATTTCCATCAACAATGCACAAGGATTTCTTTTTTCTCCACATCCTTGCCAACACTTGTTGATTTATTGATGCTAGTTTGCATTATGTTTTAAACCTAGTGAAGACCTGGTTTTAAACCTGCCTTTCTGAGTCTTCTCAATACTCTCATGGGTTCTCAGACAGTAAAGAAGTGGAAACCTTTGTGAGGAGGAAGATTGTCTAAGGACATAGAAATCTGCTTCAGTGTAATCACCCTACAAATGTACCATTTAAAGCAGCTACACAATGGAATACTACGCTGCAGTAAAAAGGAAGGAACTCCTACCATTTGCAACAGCATGGATGGAGCTGGAGAGCATTATGCTAAGTGAAATAAGTCAGTCAGAGAAATATAAATATCACATGACCTCATTCATTTGTGGACTATAATGAACAATATAAACCAATGAACAAAAACACATCTAGAGACAGAGAAGCAGGGGAAGGTAGGGGAGGGTGGGGGTAAGGGGGAGAGATCAACCAAAGGACTTGTATGCATGCATATAAGCATAAGCGATGGACGCAGACAACAGGGGGTGAGGGTGAGGGCAAGACTGGAGGGATGAGGTTACAATGGGGGGATAAAGACACATTTGTAATACCTTAATCAATAAAAAGTTAAAAAAAAGTTACCACAGTGTGGGCAAGATTTTGACCATATGGAACAGTATGTAAAAGTTGGCTAGCTATAAGGATTTCCTGCCTTCTTAATAACCATTATGTCTCCATTGCTTTGGAGTCATAACCAAATTGGAGGAAGGGATAAATCCTTTAAGTAGAACATTTTGCACTTAGAGTTGGTGTTCTGTAGCTTTACATGATGAAAAGCTTTTGTGAATGAGTATAAACTAGAACCGATCCTTTGAATAAAATGCCTTTCTGCTATTAAAAAAATAATAAATAAATAAAAATAAAGCAGCTGCTTCACCTTTAAAATGAACAATTAAAATACCACCCCCCCCCAAAAAAAAAAATCCCAGCTCTTTTCTTCCTTCTTTATGCACAGCTTTCTTTTCTTCTTTCTTATTCTTAGCGGGCCCTGTACTTCCATCGAAGCAATGGTAGTTTAGATGTCTAATTTACAACCGAAAAAAAAAATCATAGTCTGAAGTTAATATGTTAGATTGTATTTACCTGTCAGATATATTAGGGATAAAGCCTTTTGCTTTTATATTCTTCTTAAAAATATCTCTGTCTTCACACCTCCTTCCAAGTTCACCATTCCTTAAAGAAACAATTCAAATTCATCAACATGTCACATGTTCCTTCACAATCTGACCCTAAATTATTTTATACACCCCAACCACCTACCCAAAACTCCAGGCAGAGTGGACAATTAGGAACATGCAATGTACAGCTGCTCTCTGGACATGTTTGCTCACTCATCTATGCTCCTGGTAAGCCATTCTTACTAATTCTAAAACTGCTCAGCTACTCAGGCATTTCTCAGATTTCAGTTTCAGGAAATAAGGAGATATGCTTAAGGCCCTGGCATTATATTTCAAAATCAAACAGATCTGTAAAACAAAGAAGCATTGTCGGGTAAATAGAAAAAGACCAAAACGGAAAGTTATGAAATAATGAAAGATCCAAGGGTTAAAAACATTAAGGGTACTTTTTATACTCCAATTTTCTAAAACAAAAACATTGATATTAAAGGTGCATTATTATGTTTGCCTTTCAATCATCTAGATTGAGTTTTATAAATAAATAGTGACCTTATTAGTTAGTATCCACTACTGTAAATAATGGCTTATGTATTTTGTTTTTCTTAAATCTTTTATTTTCTATATCTAATAAGGAATTTCTACCATGGCCAGAAGAAAACTTAATTTGTGACATTGTATAAGTTTATTGTCTAAGAATATCCATTGCAAAAAATAACCTTCATAAGTTTATTGTCTACAAATACTATTTTAATAAAATATGTTATCTAACTGTATATAGGTAGTTTTCTTTTCTCTGGTCTTTTAACACAGTAAATTGGCACAAACTATTAAAAAGTTTTACAGAAATATGTTTTTCAATAAAAACCCGCTTGTTCTACTCCCTTATAACATGGAAGATGAGGCTTGACCCTGACTAACCAGCTATCTCTTTAAGGGGAAAAATTCCATCTCAGGACGGGCTCGAGAGGGGGTTTAGCCTGTCTGGCTTACCGAAGGAGAATGCTAAAAAAAAAAAAAGTACTGAAAAAAGGGTACACATCATTTCTTATTGCTATTTCATATTCTAGAAAACAAAATTGGGGACCTGAATCACTGACAAAATCATTTTTATAATTCATTTCAGAGTTAAAAATAACCAATATTTAGTTAAAACCTATGGAGTCTTACTTTATATTTGTCAGACTTTGTGGGCATATTTTCTACTATACTATTAAGAATATTAGATGTAGGTTTGATGTATCAGGAACCTAGTCCATGCTACACTGTCCAACTTTGGGTATGGTATTTAAAACTCTCTGTACCTCAGTGTCTTCACATATAAAGTTAATATTTCTGTATATATCTTACCATACATATATCAATGTCAGGGTGTTACAATTAATAATGTGTATGTGTTTTTCACATTTAATAGTAAACTCCCAGAGAGTGAAGGTTATATCTAATTCATCTTTTTCTTCCCCAAGGGCATAGCTTTAACACTGCTATTTTACAAATAATACAGATTGCAAAGAACTGAAAATTATACTTTGGAATTATAAATCAGAAAAGAGTTGTGAACCCCAAAATATTGTGAAACACTGAGTAAAACTAACTTGAGGTGTTTTCTGAAGAAGTTACCAGAGCTTTAACTATGCAAATGTACATTTTTATTATCCCAGAGCACTCGAGTCAGTGATAGAATCCCTCTTTACCAAAGTGATCAGGACTAGTAGTTTCTTGGTTAATTTGAAAAATCCTTCAAATACAATCATCCTAACCACAAATGATAAATAAAAGCTTCTCTTCATATGTGGCCATAACCACTACTTTGTCCAGTGAGTGAAATTTCCAATATACTACCCTTAAAGAAAATTGTGTTTGCCCAGACAGTTTAGTTCAGTGGTTGAGCATCAACCTATGAACCAGGAGGTTGTGGTTCAATTCCCAGTCAGGGCATATGCCTGTGTTGTGGGCTCAATCCCCAATATGGGGCATGCAGGAAGCAGCTGATTGTTGATTCTCTCTCATCATGGATGTTTCTATCTCTCTCTTTTTCTCCCTGCCTCTCTGAAATCAGTAAAAATGTATTTTTTAAAAAATTGTGCTTATTACCCAATAATTATTGTCAATTTTTTCAGTTTTTTTAAAGTAAAATAATATAAAGAGACTGGAAAATAAATCTGAGTACAGACACCTAAGTTTCAGGGTTTTTTTTTTAATTGTTTACATTTGGTAGATCGTTTCTAATTCAAAAGTGATGTTTGTAGACTCAAGGGTCTTATGAATGTATTTAACTGTCATTTTGAAATAGCTCTCTTATCACCTTCATATGTCATGATTTAAAAAATATTTCATTACATTGTATAATTGTAATAGTTAGCACCATGGGCATGAGCCAGTATGAGCACAAGCCCAACTGTCTCTCAGTGAGCGTTAATTCAACTGCAGGGAACTGTGATGGGCTGGCTGCAGAGCCCAGCACCTTCTGAGGTGACTATTCAATGATCTGGGGACTGCAGGTGTGTTTTAGAGGAGAGCAGAGGGCATCCCACAGTTGGAGAATTAATTGAATGGGGGGTCACTTGTCTAAATGTTTACAAGTGTCACTGTTCCATAAAAGACGTTGCAGACAACCTTGATCTGGGAGGTCATAAAGTCACTTTCAAATCTAACATCATCTGGGATCATGTTACCGGAAAGAGGACCTGGCCCTGAGCGGGTTTGCCTGAGGCTAGCTGGTAGTGAGTGGGTTCTTGACTTCCTACAGGAAAGATTTTACAACACCAGTCCACTGGATTTTGACAGCATGTTTATTAAAGCTGGGGACAGTGAAACAAGGAAGGGCTTAGGCTGGAAGAAGCAACAGGAGAGCCTAGGTGGGGCTGCCTTGGCTCACTGAGAAGTCAGAGAAAAGGGGGCCTTGGAGACTGTGGAGAGCGGCTATAGTGTTTGGACAGGTTCAAGCCTAGGACTAATGAGAGGGCATAGTCCTCTCATGGCAAAGCCACGTGCAAGTCCCAGCTTGGAGGACAAAGCCCTCCCAGCACAACTATAGCCAGGCTGTAGTTGTGAGCTTAAACCTATGGTCTGAACACATGGTCCCACGTGTCTGAGTAATGTGGCTTGATAGAGTTCGGGTGCATGTAATTTAGTAGATTAGAATATTGTTAACATCTTGACCACACCCTTACTTTACCTCGTGGAATCTGGCTATAAATAAAGACTTGGCTTGTGGGCGCTGTCGCTATCTCTCCATCAGAGAAGAGGTGTCCCGCCAAACCCAGCTTTTATTCTCTTGTCTGTCTTTTCTAAATCCTTCACCGCCCCTCCTCAGGTTCACCCTTGGCCATGCTGGCACAGCACAGGAGACAGGTTCAAGGATCCAGGACAAGTTGCTGCTGCCCATTGCTCTCCTGGTTGCAAGTCTCATGGGGTCCCTCAGAGTTTAGGAGATGCACCCCTGTGGGGGAAGAAGAGAGGGAAGGGCAAGGCACAGGTGTGCTCCCTGGAGTGAGAGCACATGCTGGGTCCTTTGTTTTGAGGGTTTTTAAAGTCCGGGAATTTCAGGTAGGTCTTAGGGGATATCTCAATACAATATTCATTAGCTTTTCCAGGAGTGTCCTTTCAAGGTCATAGTCTCCACTGATTGGTCATCACCAAGGCAAGGGGTCAATTAGTCACGGCAGTTGGTCCTGGTGTGACCTGCCTGGTTTTGTTGCTTTTCTGGGCCTAGAGTTAAATTAGAACTGAGGTCTAGATGTTATCTTGAGGGAGGAGACCTTATTATCCTGTAAATTGCTCAGTCAGTTTGTTCAGCTACCTCAGTTTCCCCATTCTAGTTGCCAAGGAATATTCCTAGCTTCTTGCTATCCTTCCTCAATCATAAAGAAGATATTCTGTGAAGTTTCTCTCTCATGATAAGTCCCATTTTTTCAAGATAACTACAGAGCCCATTAAGGTAGAAAATGTGCTTTTTACTTATTTGTATCTCGTGGAGTAAATGCAGAGAGGATGCATCAAGGAAAGGTGTTTGCAATATATATTTAGAAGCAATAAATTAATGAATGAATAAATTAAAGGATTACAGCATGAGTGGTGCTAAAAATGTTTTCACTAAAAAATGATCCTGGCCAGTAAGCTATGTTCTGGCTGTCTGAGTTGTCCAAAGGCTGGCCTCCGCTATCCCAAATTCAGTTTTCTTTTTACCAATCTATAATAATAAAAGTGTAATATGCTAATTAGACCAGACAGTCAAGCGACCTTCTGGACGTCCTTCCAGATGACCTTCTGGACGAAGCCGGAGCTGCGAGGGCTGAGCCCCTTGCACGAATTTCATGCATCGAGCCTCTAGTTAAGATATAATGGAATTCTGGGAAGAAGTGTAAGGCACTGTCCCATTTAAAAAGACATGTAAGCTGACCATTACAATTTGGCAGTAGCATTGCTTGTGAGTTCATAAAGGGCCCCTGCCACCCAATAACATTTAGGCAGGAATGAATAACTTATTGATAGAGCATCTACCTTGGATTCAAAATAAATTTGCAACCCATGAGGCATTTACAGAGCTATTGCAGAAAGCATGCTATCTAATTAGGGTCTAAATAACGATCAGGAACCCACTGGCAACTTTTCTTGCCACTCCAGCCCAAGAACCAGATCCTTGGTTTCTAATGGCAGGGCTAAGCAGTACGGAGTTGTCCTGGACAGAGTAGCACCCACACCCTTAACTTAGAAACAGCGGTGGAGTATACTGAGAGCAGTTGTCCATTGCAGCTGTCATAAAAGAGGAGAAATGAATAACTTTATTGCTCCCATTATCGTTTTCTCTGTCACCTCACACACCCGCCGTGCCTTCTTCCTCTTCATTGTTACGTTTCCACAAGTGGCAGACCTGGTTCACCAACGAAGTTCTCTACAGCATGTAGGAACTTATTTATTTATTGCTATGAGTAAAAGCATTTTCCAATGAACAAATTAAGAATGTTAAGAATCGCCATGCAGTAGATACACAATGGAGAGTTTGTTCCAGACAATTAGGACTCACAACTTAGAATTTTCATTTTGCTTCACCAAAAAGTAGTTTCAGTTTTTGAGAACTGACGTGAAATATACCAAGAGTCTCCCTCAAAGAGCAGTGCATGCAACATTTCAATTATTTGAAAACAAAGAGTAACTTTTTTGTTGTTAATCCTTACCAGAGGATAGTTTTCCATTGCTTTTCCAGAGAATGGAAAGGAGGAAGGGAGGGGGAGAGAGAGAAACATCAATGTGAGAGAGACACATTGATGGGTTGCCTCATGCACTCACCTCCAATAGAGCAAGGATAGAACCTGCAACCCAAGTACATGCCCTTGACTAGGAATCAAACCCAAACCCATGCTCGGGCGGATGCTATAACCGCTGAGCACCTAACCGCAGGGCACAGTGACTCTTGAGCACATAGTGGAGATGTCACTCCCGGAGTTTCTATTCTCTAACGAGTATAGTTCTAAAATCGCAGAAGACCCAAATTAGTAAAAGAAACCAACGTTACAAAGTTATTTTTGCCTGAGAGAATCTCAAAAGTATCTGGGAAGTTCAATATTTCCTTGCTAATTTTCAAAACCAGTTCATCTTTCAAGTTAACTACAACAGAAAATTGTCTTCTACATTCCTGAGTCATTTGAAACATGGCTGTATTTCCCAGAGGTTTAGTTCTGCAGTCATTGCCTAAGAAATCTTTCAGGGAGAAATTGGACTCAGCTCCAAGCTCATGCATGTTTACAAATTAAAGTCAACCATAACTGGTCAGTTTTATAAACAAACAAAGAGGAGTGGCATGGCTGAGCTGAATATTTTTAACGCTCTACAAACAAACAAGCCCTCAAATATTGTCACTTACTGTTACACAATAGATACCGAAAATGCTACATCACAGCTGCCTAATTTAATTTGGAAACCATGGGAATGTCCATGGAATGTTACAAAATGAATGTAGGTAACAGGAGAAATAAAAATAAATTTCATTAATAGTCAAATTTTATTAGAAAGCAAAGGTCTCCACAGCTTCTGTTTTTTAAACTTTCCCCAGGTTTGTTGGATTCCAGAAAGCCTCTGTCCCAAAACTCCCCTCCAGGTTTGAACTGGCACCAGTTGGAAGCAGGGGAGCACATACCAAATAGCCATTACTTCTCAAAACTTAAAACAAACTTACATGCTTACTTTCCCACCACTAGCCAGCCATAAACGCTTGTGTCTATGTTTTTAGTTATTCTCATCTCACTAGAAATGCCTGGAAAACTAAGGGATAAAGGATGGTTTTACATTCCTCATGATATTTGGTTTGAGACAATATATAATCTTTGTAAATTGCTAACAACTACAGAGGTGTTTGTAAATATCCATAGAAATAAGCTAAACAAAGCTAGGGCCAACATTTGCACTTCTCTTCCTCACCACTGTTTAGACTGGGAATTAATAAACTTCACAGATTCACTAACTACATACAGACCAACATAAACCAGATTCACTTTCCACATGCCAACCGCTTGCCAACAAATTAATTTCTCCTCTTTTCTTTATTGATACGAGCAAACGTTTATAGGGCAGCAGCTTACCTCTCTGTTCTTAGTACTGCAAATGCAAAAGTAAACACTCAAGTAATACTGTGATTTAAAAGCAATCTTTTAGGGAAAACTTTACTTAAGAAAGATTAGGAAATGAGAAAAATTACTTTGAACCTTCACATGAAATTCAAGATAAAAATTAGAGGTAGTTCATGATGATTTTCACAGGAGGGTTATAGATTATATAACTTTTCCAGAGCATGCACATATATCACTAAGCAATTAGAGTTTTCAAAAACACTATTTTTAAATATGTTCTATTATCGCAAAGAACTGAGAACTTTTCAATGTTTCATACTAACTTCAAAATAGTGTTGCTAAGAAGGAAAATAGGAAAACAATATAAAAGAACCTTCCAGGCCACACAGGCCCTTCCGCTGGGCAGCAATGAAATGGAGGGAAAGCTGGGTTTCGTCCTCAAGCCCACACGGGTCTGTCCAGGTGCAGGCAGGTGACTTAAACTCTCAGGTTTTCTGTTTTCTTTAAAACTTGTCTGCATTCGACAACTGTTTACTGAAAGCTTACTCTGAGCCAGATTCTGCCTTACAAGATGAAAATACAACAAGACAGGTAGGTTATTGATTTCATAAAGATTATCTTCTAGAGGAAAAGACAGATGTTTGAACAAGTAATTGCAATCCTGAAGAGCATTTGGAAAGGAGAAGGATGGGCACTGTGGGACCATCTGACAAGGACACTTAGGCTAAAGGTTAGGAGTCACTGTCTGAGGAACTGACATGTAAACTAAACATCTAAGGGATCTGTGGGAGAAAGCTGAGGAGATTATAAGGAAAAGCATTCTAGGCAAAGGCAAATAAGAGAGGACAAGACACTGGAGGGTCCTGGTGTGCTCGAGGAACTGGTAAAGACCAGTGTGGCTGGACTGGAGAGAGAAGGGACAGGGCAGGGCAAGAGTGAGGCTGTCTCCTAGGGCAAGAGCAAAGGCCATGAACCGTGTTACAGGAACATGGACTTCATTCTAAGGACAAGGGGAAGCCATCCAAGGGTTTAAGGAGTGGAGACACAATTCAATTTGTAATTTTAAGGCTAAGTCCAGCTGCAAAGCATGTAGTGGAGGAAGCAAATGTGGACACAGGGGTACTACTTAGGGAATTATTTATTATCCAGGCGAGGGATGGGTCAGCTTGTGGTGGAAGGTCAGGAAAAAAGTGGATAAATCCCTGAAAGATTTAGGAAAAAGCAGTTATAAAGTACAACAAATTACATATGGAAGATATAAGGAAAGCAAGACAGAAAGAGATTCTCCAGATGAAAAATAATATGAATTCCTGCCATGTATTCTCATGTGAATAAAAGTGTAAATGTGACAATGTATACAAAATAATAGGAACTCAAAAAAAGAAAGGAGAAAAAGAAAGAAAATGGCTATTTTTAGGGTGAAATCAAATTTTATCTTTCTCACAAGTGATGCAAGTTGATTTTTTTCTGGGTCAAATCCCAGATCTTTGAACACTTCCATTGTGTGCAGAGACTGCAGCTCCCCAAAGCGCATGGAAACCAATGTGGCAAGAGTTACACTGTTCTGCCACTATGCAGAGATAGCCTCTAGTAAGCCCTCAGGTTATGAATTATCTGCCTTTACATGTTGGCAGGTATTCGTTGGACAACCAATAAAAACTGTTATATGAGAGTATACCTCAATCAGTTTGCTAAGATTTCCAATTTATGTTTTTGAAGACAATGAAGGTCATATTTGCATTCTTTACCAGAAAGTCTGTTTCTACTACAATGGATTAAACCTCTCATGATGGAATCCTTTGAGGCTGAGTAAAATCTTGAGGCACTGCCCATTTTGCACCCCACAGGAGGAGTTCTGGGCAATCTGTAGAACTGAGATTAGGGCTATGCTCAAGATACAGGCAGACTGAGTAGGCAGTTCTGCCATTGGCCACATGTTGACCTCCCTGGAGGGAAGGGCTTGGGGGGAAGAATCCCCAGACAGGATTTTCAAGTCCTATTTCTTGAACTAGAGAAACAGATCATCACTATCACCAAGGAGGAATGTGTCCTTCCTACACTGCATACTAATACACATACATTTATACATCATGTTTATAAGGACAGTTCTAATAAGGAATAGGAATTGAACAGGCACTTTCTAAATTTGTAGGACTGTAGATTGCTATGCAAAATTGTTATTTTTCCCCTGAGTATTTTATTGTACCATGCAATGGAGCGGTATCTTAGTCAGCAATTAAGGCAACAGGAGAAAAATTGGATAGAGAAAAAGTTATTCTTGAACAGTCTCTAAACCACCCACCAGAACAGTATACATGGTTTTGTGTACATATTTCAGCATCTTGCAATAAGCCTCATGTGGTCAGCTCTTCTTGAGCATTGAAACAAAGTGATGTTTCTTTAGTTGAGAAATCAGATGAAACACCACGCCTGCATTTGGTAGCTATTTTGTAAAAATATATTTTTTTGTCTGTTTCCTGCTTTTTTCCCCCCCAAGTGTACCTAGTGGTGTAAGTAAAGCCATATGAAAGAAAATTACCTTTTTATCTATTTTCAAAATTGACACTCAGATAAAGTCCCACTTTACTTGTTGAAAGAAGCTTTCTAGAATAATTTCAACAAGTACATTATTTAATTTAACTAGTCCTTTTTTCCATTTCATTAAAAGCAATAAAAAAGCATTGACCAAATTATTTGTGTTGTCAATGTACTGAAATGTTAAATGTGCATAAAATATTTAAGATTTTCCTCCTCTTTTCTCACTCACATATGTGCATTAATCCCAATTGATCTCGTTCCACTTCTAGTTCTAGATTCCATTCTAGTTCATTCATCAGTTCTCATTTAATTTTAGCACTAGAAGACAAGTTCAAGATTATCTGCCAGGCCAAGCACTTTCTATTTGTCCCTCCAGATCCACTCTTCACCCTTCTCCACCCTGCCCTCTGCCTCCATGGGATAAGCTCTATGGAGCACCTCAACAGGCCCCCTTCCCTTCAGACTTCCTGTTGGGAAGCCCTGGCAGGAGAAGAATGGAAGGAAGGACAATAAGGCCAGCACACTTATTCCCTTGGCTCCCTCTTGTTAAGTTTTCCCCAGATATATGTCAGGTCTTCTTCAAGGTGTTCTCTCTGCAAGACTCTCTCTATTCAGGTGATAGATATGCCCCCTCCTCTCATCTCTTTTGGACCTAAAGTGGTGCCCGCTTAGCGAATACTAACCAGTCCCTATACCTTTATAAACAAACACTCCTGGAAATATTCTAATGTCTAGTGTGGCATTTTCTTTCTGTTTGAATTCTGCAGAATACAATTTAATTTCACAGATGAAGAAACTCAATCTGAGAAAAGTTAAATGGCAAGCCCAAGGTTGCACGACTACTTAGCCAATCAATGAATGTTGGAGTGGGAGTAAACCAGAACACTCAGTTGCCTGTAACAGAAAATCCTCTGAAATGAATAAAATAAAAAGGAGGAGGTGTTCATTAGATCATGTAGCTGGGAAGGTCAGTGAAAGTGACATTGAACATGGGTAGATGCAGGAGCTTAACCTTTGTCATCAACGATGTGTCTCTTTTCTCCATCTTGACCTTGTTCTTAGGGAGAATATTCCCAATGATAGAAAACACCACTACTGGAAGCTGCAAGACTACTCCCCCAAGAAGTTCTAGCAAATGCCCCATAGGTCATATAGTTAAGCTGACATTATTCACATTCCTACCCATGAAGTGATCACAGTGAATTCTGATTGGTCAGATTAAGACACCTAGCCATCCTTGCAGTCCAATAGTAGAGTCAATCCGACCCAAAAAGCATGGACTCAAGTGCAGAATAGATGATTCCTGAAAGAAAAAAGAATAACTTTTCCCAGAAATAGGAGCAAGATTGCTGCACAGGCTAACCCAACAGATATCTGGTCTACAGAAGCAAGAATGAAATAAATTATTCTGAACCCCATTCAAATTATGTTTCACTATGACACACATTTAAATCAAAGAACACTGACCTAATATGAACCTTATTTCACAGAAGCAAAAGAAGCTTACTGAACTACAAATACCCATGACTGACATTAGTATGCCAGTTACAAGGTACAGACCATTTTTACATGCATTATCTCACTTTATTCCATTCTTCCAGATTAGGAATTCCAAATTCATTGCCTACAACATTTTTCAAGGTCAGACAAATGTCTGTAAATTTTGAGAATCCAAAGATTATTTCTAAATGATTCTATTGTAATCACATGTTGTTAAGAAACTACAGTGTAAACATTTGAGAAAAACATAGTTGTCAATTTTATTGTGCTAAGAATCACTATGGAAATTCGGCCAGAGACCCATCAAGATATATTTCTGGGCCAAAGGCCAAAGTTCCTGGGTTGGTCATGTCTAGTTTTCTGCAATCTGCATTTTCCCAAGGACCCAAGGGTCACTCTAATACTAAAAATACAGCTTCTCCACTCCCTTTGAAAACAACTTGACCAAGACTTTTACCATAATATTGCAGAAAAGCAGGAATATGTGTGCTCATTTACCCAGAAATATGTGGTTAGTATAAAAATTTCAAACAAATGATCAAGAGGTCAAGGCTGGCAAACTCTTGTGATAGTTTTTAAGCAAACTGTGGGTTTTCTCTGGTGAAACTTAGTGGTCAGAAAATACAAGAAGAAGACCCTATAGTGAAGTATTTAATAAGGCAGGGAATGGTAACAAACATTGTCACTAAATTTAGAGTAAAAATTAGAACTTGATCCATAGATTGGGAGGAAAGACCAAACAAACTAAGCAAATTCATTTTGTCCTTTCTTGTTGAAATTAAAAGTACTTAAAAATAATATATTGCAAAGATTATTGGTATTAATACTTTTTATTTTGTATCAAGAAAGGGCAAAAAAATTCTTACTTTTTTTTTTAAAGAGATGTTCTTAATAAGTATAAAAGAAGAATTCTGAGAGGTTACCAAACTCAGCAATGGAGAGTCACATCAAGTGATGCTTTAAAACAGGCCATTCTTTAAAAAAAAAAAAAAAAAAAAAGACAAGCATTGATCATACCCAATCTGGCAGTCATAAAGTCAGTAATCCCCAGGATAGAGTTTATTTGGTGCTGCAAGTTAGAAAAATTGAATTGATATGTCTGTCAAATATCAAAAATATTTTCATAGTCCTTGACATGAGAGTCAAATAAAAATACCTGTTCACTGGAGGAAATATCTGAGAGAACTGGGGATAAATAAATGTGAGGATAAAAAGGGAGTGGAAGGTACCTCTGAAATCCTGAGCTTCTACGTGTCTCTTCACTCAACTATGCTTAAAGACCACTTTTCTTTTCTACCAATTGCATAATGGTAGGAAAGAAAGAAACCTATGTCTGTCTGCTTTTCAACCAGTTACTGAGCAGTATGATTAGAAAGCATTTTAAAGGATGCAATTACATTCTACAGAGTTGGGAGGCACACCTTAGTCTATGTAAGGTGCATTTAAGGGAATTATCTAGAAGTGGATTCAAAGGAAACTGACCCAAATATGTGATGCATTTTCAGAGTTGAAGTTGAAGAGAAACACAGTTCTGGTAACCAAGGTTCAGTCACAAATGAATCAGGTTCAGAATCAGTTGAGACAAATATTTGAGTGCATCATTTCCAGTCATCTGGAGTTTCCCCAGTGTCTAAATAAATGACCATGTAGTATCATTTAAATCCCACAATTCAAATAGTTTTCATCTCAGTCTGTCATGTAAACTTTGACATGTTAACACTGTGTTGGAAAAAAAGATTACAAACAAGGTGATTTATCAGAGATTGAGCAGCAAAATAAGAGCTTTGTTATGGAAGGAATATTATGACCTTGTCTTAGCTTTGACATAACATCCAACAGGGGAAGGCAAAGTTAAGAAACAGATCATAGCCTAAGGTTGAATCCCTGGGCCTCTCCCTTTGAGCATTACATCCTAAACAAAGACTTCCATCACATTATAGCTCACTATTAACATTTAAGGAAAGACAAAGAAAAAAATAGTTGGCAAGATAGTTTATTTTATATGATCCTTCCATTTAATATGGTGAAATATTTAGTTTTTAGCAAATCAGCTTCTGTACACATGATATAGGTATCAGGTAAGTATTGATACAATACACTGAATAGTGTACATGCATAATGTACATGTAAGACTACATGTTCTAATGCAATCATGAAGCATATTCAGCATGTATAAAAGTATTATTCCCCAAAGTTTGTATAATATAAAATATAAAGATTATTAAAGATAATTATATAATTAAGGATCTAATTATACTGTACCTCTGGGAGTGGCAGACAGCCATACAAAGGGTCCTCAACAAATATTGCAACAAGTATGGAAAATAACCCATCAATACAAACCAATTTTCAGTGAATCAAACAATCTAAAGAGTTGCTTCACATTATCTCTGTGTTTCTCATTTTCTATTCTTCCCTGAAATGCTACTCCTCCAATAAAGTGGAAATGAGTTGCATTCCAAAATTGTGGGATGGAAAAAAAGTTTGCCACTCTTGTAACCTAAGTGTACAAGATTATCACAGGTGCAGGCAATTAATAAGCAGATTGCCCTACACCCAGAGTCCTTGGGGACCAGTGGAAAAGCAGTAAAGAGACATTTGAGACCTCAGCTCAGTTACAAATAGAATTAAGCAGAGAAAACGTATGCACCCTGTTCTCATTTTCTCCTTTTTCTTTTGAAATTGAGAACACACAGAGGAGTCACTTTGAAGTTGGGGCTGCCTGAATATGATATTATTGATTTCCATAACATGTTTTTGCTCTGCAATGCGGATGTGCATTTTTCAAACATATTCAGCAAGGCTTTGATCTGATTTGTTCCACCAGAGCACTGTATAGAGGCTGAAACCCATTTCTATATAAGGGTTTGAGTGCTGAGGGGAAGATTGCTCTAGCTTGAAAGAGGTTGGAAATATCCCATCTGAAAGCTCTTTTCAGTCCCCCTCAGCCTAAACATTTTACTGAGAGGGGTCAAGGGTCACCAACTGTCAAAACAAAACCAAAATTATACAGTGTTCTTGCAAGGAAGCTAAGCAGAGTGGAAATTCAGAGTTCACCAATGGGACTTCTTCATGGAGCATGTAACAAACAGTAAAAATGCCCTTAAAAAGTAACAGTAGGATTCTTTTAAATCCTACTGATTTTTACAAGTTGTCGGATAAATTTAAAGCATCACCTCTTAGGTATTAATGTAGAAACTGAATTGAACTATTCTATAAAGGGGAGTGTGAGGTGGGGGTGAGGGGTGAGTCCAAACTTTGAACTGTCAAAGCCACCGACCTGCACACTCCAAAGCACCAGATGGTTTCATAAACCTGAAGGTTCATAAATCTTCCTTTAAAGTTTCCAATTTCAAAAAGAGGTGGTTTTCTTTGTGGGACTGTGGAGTAGGGAAAATTTTTGCCATTGGGTATCTGACCCACAAAACCCTAATAGCCTTTTAAGTTTCCTTGCTCTTCAGCTGGAGACAACCAGGGCAGAGACAAAGAGAACAAGCCAGCACAGACCCCTGCCGCCAGCCAGCTCGAGGCAGAGGGGAGCTCAGAGCTCCAACTTCTCACCCTGCCTGTCATGTCACAGCTGAAGAAAGTCCTGAGTTTAAACATTCAGAGACTGAGTTATCTTCTCATCCTTCAGCCAGGAGCTTCACAAACAATTTTGATTTTTAAAATGCAACATACAGCCCTAGACGGTTTGGCTCACTGGATAGAATATTGGCCTGGAGAGTGAAGGGTCCCAAGTTTGATTCTGGTCAAGGGCACGTACTTGGGTTTCAGGAGGGGGTGTGCAGGAAGCAGCTGATAGATGTGTCTCTCTCATCGATGTTTCTAACTCTCTATCCCTCTCCCTTCCATTCTGTAAAAAATAAAATATTTTAAAAAATGCAACAAAGTTTCCAACGTTTATTTATTTTTTTGTAATTTTTTTACTTTTCAATTACAGTTGACATTCAATATTACATTAGTTTCAGGTGTACAACATGGTGATTAGTCATTTATATAACTTACAAAGTGATCTCTTTGATAAGCCTAGTACCTCTCTGACATCTTACACAGTTATGACCATATTATTGACTATTTATTCCCTATGCTGTATTTTACATCCCTGTGACTTTTTATAACTGGCAATTTGTACTTTTTAATCCCCTCTCCCTTTTCATCCATCCTTCCACTCCCCCTCCCTTCTGGCAACCATCCAAATGTTCTCTGCATTTATGAATTTGTTTCTGTTTTGGTTGTTCATTTATTTTGTTTTTTATATTACACACATATGTGAAATCATATGGTATTTGTCTTTTCTCTGACTTATTTCACTTAGCATAATACCTTCTAGTTCTATCCATGTAGCAGATGGCAAGATTTCATTTTTTGATGACTGAGTTATATTCCATTGTATATCTGTATCATCTTTTCCTTATCCATTCATCTATCAATGAACACTTAGGTTACTTCCATATCTTGACCATTGTAAATAATGCAGCAATAAACATAGGGATGCATATGTCTTTTTGAATTAGTGTTTTGGGCTCATTTTTTTCTCATGATAAAACCTTATTTCTTGATTTATTTTTTGCTCCTATTTTTTATTGAATTTATTTGGGGTGACACCAGTTAACAAAATTATACAGTTTCAGGTACATAATTCCATAACACATCATCTGTACACTTTATCGTGTGTTCATCACCCAAGTCAAGTCTCTGTCCATCATCATTTGTATACCTTATACCCTCCTCTACCTCCCCCACCAACACTCCCCCTGGTAATCACCATACTGTTGTCCATGTCATGAGTTTTTTTTTCTTTTTGCTCAATCACTCCACCAGTCCCACATCCAGGCCCCCTAAACACCCCTTAGAGCTATCAGCCTGCTCTCTATCTATGAGTTTATCTCTATTTTGCTTAGTATTTCATTTTGTTCATTAGATATGAGTGAAATCATATGATGCCGTCTCTTAGTGACTTATTTTACTTAGTATAATGATCTCCCGGTCCATCTATGCTGTCACAAAGGGTAACATGTCCTTCTTTTATATGGCTGAGTAGTATTCCATTGTGTAAATGTGACACAGCCTTTGTATCCTCTCACCTCCTGGTGGACACTTGGGCTGCTTCCAAATCTTGGCTATTGTAAATAATGCTACAGTGAACATAGGAGTGCATATATTCTTTCAAATTAATGTTTTGGGTTTCTTCAGATAAGTTCCCAGAAAATCACTGGGTCACAATGCAGTTCCATTTTTAATTTTTTGAGGTAACTCCATCCTGCCTTCCATGGTGGCTGCACCAATCTGCATTCCCACTAACAGCACACAAAAGTTCCCTTTTCTTCACATTCTCCCCAACACTTACTATTTGTTGATTTATTGGTGAGTGGTGACATCTCACTATGGTGTTAATTTGCATTTCTCTGATGATTAGTGAGGTTGAGCATCTTTTCATATGTCTATTGACCATCTTTGTGTCCTCTGTGCAGGAGTGTCTATTCAAGTCCTTTGCCTGTTTCTTAATTGGATGGTTAGTTATTTTTGGTTTTGAAGTTTTTTTTTTAAGTTCCTTATTCATTTTGGATATTAACCCCTTATCGGATGTACTATTGGTGAATATGTTCTTCCATTCAGTGAGCTGTCTTTTCATTTTGTTGATTGTTTCCTTTGCTGGAAAAAACTTTTTAGTTTGATGCGCCTTACCTGTTCATATTTTCTTTTGTTTCACTTGTCCAAGGAGATATATCAGATAAAATATCGCTACGAGAAGTATCCAAGATTTTACTGCCTATGTTTTCTTCTAGGATTTTTAAGGTTTCAAGTCTAACATTTATAAGTTTTTAATCCATTTTGAGTTTATTCTTGTATATGGTGTAAGAAGATGATCTAGTTTCTTTTTTTAACTTTTTGCACTGTCCAATTTTCCTAACACCACTTATTGAATAGGCTATCTTTACCCCATTGTATATTTTTTTTTGCCTCCTTTGTCAAATATTAATTGACTATAAAGGTATGGGTTTATTTCTGGGCTCTCTATTCTGTTCCATTTCTCTATATCTCTATTTTTATGTCAGTGCCATTCTGTTTGGATTACTATGGCCTTGTAGTTTAGTTTAATATCAAGTATCATGAGTCCTCCAACTTTTTTCTTCTTTCTCAAGATTGCTGTGGCTATTCAGGGTCTTTGTGATTCCTTATAAATTTTTGGAATATTTGTTCTAGTTCTATGAAATACAGTATACCATTGGTGTCTTGATAGGACACCAATAGATTGCTTTGGGTAGTGTACACATTATAACCATGTTAATTTTGTCTTCTTCAATTTCTTTCCTCATTGTCTTAAATTTTTTTAGTACATCTTTAATTAAATTTATTCCTAGGTATTTTTTTTTTAGAAACAATTATGAATGGGATTATTTTCTTAGTTTCCTTTTTTTTCATAGTTCATTATTGGTCTATAAAAATGCAATTGATTTCTGGATATTTATTTGGTATCCTACTACTTTTCTGTATTCATTTATCAGTTATAGCAGTTATTTTGTGGAATCTTTAGGGTTCCCTATATACAGCATCATGTCATCTGCACTTTTCCTTTCCAATTTGAATGTCTTTTATTTATTCTTCTTGTCTGATTGCTGTGGCTAGGACTTAGAATATTATGTTGAATAAGAGTGGTGAAAGCAGATATCTTTCTTTGTCTTGTTCCTGATCTTAAAGGAAACACTTTTAGTTGTTGCCTATTGAATATGATATTGACAGTGGGTTTGTCATATATAGCTTTTATACATTGAGGCATGTTCCTTCTATTCCCACTATGCTAAGAGTTTTTATCATAAATGGGTGCTGGATTTTATCAAATGCTTTTTCTGCAACGATTTACATGATCAGGTGGTTTTTATTCTTCATTTTGTTTATGTGGTGTAATACATTTATTGATTTGCAGATATTGTAACACACTTCCATCCCTGGAATAAATTCCACTTGATCGTGGTATGTGATTTTTTTTTAAATCCTCACCAAAGGATATTTTTTCTATTGATTTAGAGAGAGGAAAGGAGAGCGAGAAACATTGATCTGTTGCCTTCAGTTCATGCCCTGATCAGGGATCAAACCCATAACCTAGGTATGTGCCCTGACCAGAAATTGAACTTATAACCATTTGTTGTATGGGACAGGATGATGCACCAACCAACTGAGCCATGCAGTCAGGGCTATGATTTTTTTTTAAATGTATTGCTGGATTTGGTTTGATAATATTTTATTGATGATTTTACCATCTATGTTCATCAGAGATATTGGCCTATATTATTTTCCTCTGTAGTGTCTTTATCTGATTTGTAATTACGATAATGTTGGCCTCATGAAATAAGCTTGGGAGGCTTTCTCCCTCGTGAATTTTTTGGAATTATTTGAGAAGGATAGGTGTTAATACTTTGTGTGTTTGGTAATATTCACCTGTGGAGCCATCCAGTCCAGGACTTTTTTTGTTGTTGTTGGGAGTTTTTGATTACTGCTTCAATTCCACTCGTTGTAATCTATCTACTCAGATTCTCTAATTATCCCTGATTAAATTTTGGAAGAACGTATGTTCCTAGGAATTTATCTATTTCATCCATATTGTCAAATTGGTTGGCATATAGTTGTTCTTAATAGTTCTTTATAAATGTTGGATATTAACCCCTTATCAGACATATCATTGCTAAATATGTCCTCCCATTCAGTTGGTTGCCTTTTCTTCCTTCCTTCCTTCCTTCCTTCCTTCCTTCCTTCCTTCCTTCCTTCCTTCCTTCCTTCCTTCCTTCCTTTCTTTCTTTCTTTCTTTTTCTTTCTTTCTTTCTTTCTTTCTTTCTTTCTTTCTTTCTTTCTTTCTTTCTTTCTTTCTTTCTTCCTTCCTTCCTTCCTTCCTTCCTTCCTTCCTTCCTTCCTTCCTTCCTTCCTTTCTTTCTTTCTTTCTTTCTTTCTTTCTTTCTTTCTTCTTTCTTCCTTCCTTCCATCCTTCCTTCCTTTCTTTCTTTCTTTCTTTCTTTCTTTCTTTCTTTCTTTCTTTCTTTCTTTCTTTTTATTTCTGTATTATTAAAAATATTACATATGTCCCCTTTTCCCCATTGTCTTCTCCCAACCTGCCCCCACCCCTAGCCCCAGCCTTCACCTGCCCTATTATCTGTGTCCATTGGTTATGCTTATATGCATACAAGTTCTTTGGTTGATCTCTTCCCTCCCCAACTCTCCCACCTACCACCCACCTACCTGACTTCCCTCTGAGGTTTGACAGTCTGTTTGATGCTTCTATGTCTCTGGATCTATTTTTGTTCATCAGTGTATGTTGTTCATTATATTCCACAAATGAGTGAGATCATGTGATACTTATCTTTTACTTCCTGGCTTATTTCACTTAGAATAATGCTCTACAGGTCCATCCATGCTGTTATAAATGATAAGAGTGCTTTATTTTTTACAGCAGAATAGTATTTTATTGTGTAGATGTACCACAGTTTTTAATCCACTCATCTGTTGATGGGCACTTAGGCTGTTTCCAGATCTTAGCTATTGTAAATTACACTGCTATGAACATAGGGTTGCATATGTTCTTTCTGATTTCTTAGGATATATTCCTAGGAGTGGGATTACTGTCTCAAATGGAAATTCCAAGTAGGTTTCCTTTTCATTTTGTTGATTGTTTCTTTTGCTGTTCAAAAGCTTTTTCGTTTGTTTATTTTTTCCTTTCTTTCCCTTGCTCCAGGAGATACATGGGTAAAAATATTACTACAAGAGATGTCTGAGATTTTACTGTCTATGTTTTCTTCTAAGATTTTTATAGTTTGTAACTTATATTAAGTCTTTTATCCATTTTGAGTTTATTATTATTATGTATGGTGTAAGTTGGTGGTCCAGTTTTAATTTTTTGCATTTACCTGTCCAATTTTCACAACACCATTAATTGAACAGACTATGTTTATTTCATTGTATGCTCTTTCCTTCTTTCTGACCATAAGTGTGTGGGTTTATTTCTGGGCTCTCTGTTCCATTGGTCCATATGCCTGTTCTTATGCCAGTACCAGGCTGTTTTAATGACAATGATCTTATATTATAGTTTGATATTAGGTATTATGATACTTCCAACTTTGTTATTCTTTCTCAAGATTGCTGTGAGTATTTGGGCTATTTTTGGAATCCCATATAAATTTTTGAAATATTTGTCCTAGGTCTGTGAAATATGCCATTAGTATTTTAATAAGAATTGCATTGACTCTATAGATTGGTTTGGATAGTATACATATTTTAATGATGCTAATTTTTCCTACCCAAGAACATGGTATATGCTTCTACTTATTTGTATTTTCCTCAATTTCTTTCTTCAGTATCCTATAATTTTCCAAGTACAGGTCCTTTTCCTCCTTTGTTACATTTATTCCCAGGTACCTTTTTTTTTTAAAACATATTTTATTGATATTTTTACAGAGAGGAAGGGAGAGAGATAGAGAGCTAGAAACATCGATGAGAGAGAAACATTGATCAGCTGCCTCCTGCACATCTCCTACTGGGGACGTGCCCACAACCCAGGTACATGCCCACAACCTAGGTACATGCCCTTGACCGGAATCGAACCTGGGACCTTTCAGTCCGCAGGCCGACGCTCTATCCACTGAGCAAAACCGGTTTCAGCCCAGGTACCTTTTTTTATGTTGTTGCAATAGTAAATGGGGTCGTTTTCTCAATTTCTCTTTCTGATAGTTCATTATCAGCATGTAAAAATGCTACAGATTCCTGAATATTAATTGTGTGCCCTACTACATTACTGAATCTATTTATTTGATTTACAGTTTTTTGGTGGAGTCTTTAGGGCTTTCTAATTACAATATTATGTCATCTGCGAATAATGACAGTTTTACTTCCTCCTTTCCAATTTGTATGCCATTTATTTCTTTTTCTTGTCTGAATGCTGTGGCTAAAACTTTCAGTACTATATTTTCAGGAAGCCACCCATTGTCTTCACTATCAGAGAAGTGTAAACAAGGATCCAGGAACACTGGTGAGCCTTGAGCTCCTGGCAAGGGTCAGAGCTAGGCACCAATTGTTTGGTCCAGACATTGGGGCACAAGCTATTTCCTGACCTAATAGTCACAGAGTAAATCTTTCTAATATTTACTGACCTTTAAGATAGTCTGTCTGTTACCACAATTACCTGCCTAAGAGCTAGATATGTATCCAAAATTGAATAAAAAGTTGGCAAGGCCTGGGCACCAGGGGAAGTCCTGTCCCTTGCACTGGGCTTTCTGCCTGGCCCCCAGTATTTCCAAATTATTATTTCTTGTCTTGTTTCTTTTATTTGCGCGCAGCCCTTTCTCCAGATCCTGAACCCTGAACCGCGCAGGACATGGGACACACATCTGGCGCCGCGACAAGGGAAATCCAGAGGAGAGGACTTGGCCTAGAGTGAAAAAATGAAGATTTCACTGGCTAGGTGGGGATATTCACCACACGCAAAGCCCACGGCCAGCTGCAGAAATTGCGATCTGTAAGTAGGGTGGGAACGTCTTTTTTTTAGCCAGGCTAAAAGGGCAGAATTCGGTTAAAAAATAGGAAACTTTATTGTAGACTTTTTGTTTGCATGCTTAAGAAATTAAAGTTTCAGAAGGTAATCTCTTAAAGTTTTTGCTTGAGGTTAGAGCACGTAACCCTTGGTTTCCTGAAGAAGGTACATGAGATCTTGAATGTTTGGCAAAGAGCAGGTCAAAATGTGAAGAAAGCTCATCAGCAGGGGAAAAATTTGCCTCCGAACTTGTGAAACATGGTATGTCGTTTGCTAGAGCCTTTTAGAGAGGCTGAGGAGGACAAATCTCCCCTTGCACCCTCCGCTCCTAAAGAGGAGCAGAAAGAAAAAAACAATGGAGGAATGGCCTTCATAGCCCTCTCCACCTCCATGTCCTAATCCTGAAATGTTGAATTTGCCGTTAATAGAATCACCTGTGGAAAGAGCTATCTGAGAAGGAGCACAGGAGAACTTATGAGTAATATTTCTGAATCATTCTTAGCTCCTTATGATTGGTACTCTCTGGCTCATGCAACTCTGGATGGAGGAGATTATTTACTATGGAAGGGAGAATTTTTGGAGAAATGTCAGGAGCAAGCCCACGCAAAACTGCGGGCTGAATGCTCAAATAACTTAAGAAAAGCAGACAGAAGGTGGGGGAAAAGAGACACCTGGTGATCCTACCCCCTCCCAATTGTGCTAGGAAAAATCTTCTCACCATGAAAAGTTTTACAAAATTTAGAAATGTGTCTGGGATTTCTGTGCACATGTAAAGAGAGAAGTTAGCTTAAAATATGTGCGCACACCATCCTGTTTCGGATATTAGATGGTTTTGAGCTAAACCTAATCTCTTTACAAATGCTACAGAATAAAACCCAAGACTGTTTTTCCCTCTTGAAAGATGATGGAAAAGAACCAAAAGGAAAAAATATAGGCTAGGTTCAGGCAACAGGATTGGTATTTCCATAATAAAGAGTAGTTTTTAAAATAATAAAGAACCACACTTCAAAGGTTAACATTAAAGCTGCCAAGAAAATAACTAAATTGTCTCTGTTACAAAAATTTGCCAAAGAAAATGCTTTAAGATAATTATAATTGGATTTAAATCTCAAAAAATTGTTGAAATATAGATAAATGATATACCAATTATAAAGGTCCAATAGCCTGGGGGAAGGCTAGCTGCACCTCTCTAATGGAGGAAGGGGCTAGTCACCCTTCCCTAGCAGAAAAAATGTAGTCCTTTTAAAATCAAGCGGCTAGGTCCCTGCCAGCCAAAAACGTACGTTTCCCTGCAGGTAGCAACTTCTAAAGACAAGCTTGCTTCCCGGCTTCCCCTCCTTGGGGCTGGTCACATTTCCAGCAAAAAAAAAAAAAAGTAACTAATTTGCATTTGTATGGCTACCAAACTAAATGCCTAAAGTATAGAAATTTATGTTATATATATCTGATGGTCTTTCCAAGTTAAATTTCAAAGTTATAACTGAGGGATAATTTTGGAGCATTTTACGGGCCCTGAAATGATTCAAAGAATTTGCTCTCTCTTCTTGAAGGAAATATTTTAAATTTAGCCAATCTAATATACTTGAAATCACATGGAAAGCTTTAATTTAATAGCTATATTTTACTTATATACATATATTTTAATTGTTATGAAGGTTTTGGCCTCTAAGAAGGGCAAAATAAAGTAACAATATATTTCTTAAATACAACCAATTTTTTCAGCAACAGAAATTTTAAAAGACAAAAAGCCTCTAGCAGCCTGCATTTTAAATAGGCTGGAGGTGAGGCAGTACTTGTGCCTTGTGAATCAGACATATAAGTTTACTAAATTTACTTGCTTTGCCTTTTTAATAAAGATAGCTACTTTAATTACTTTATAAATTAACTTTTTAAATTATAATCAAGGTTTCATATAATTTCAGCTAAATGAAAAGCCAAAATTTTTATAAACAATTAAATTCTAATAAAGCCCTCTGAAAGTTACTGGGACTACCCATGATCTCTCTATATATGCAAATAAGACTAAGGGGATACTCTTTAAAAATATAATTCTAAGTTTAATAAGAAGGAGAAGTTAAAAATTTTTAAATCTCTTCTGCTAATATTTACAGGGTAAACTAAAGATTGTTGTTAAAATACTAAATCTGACAATAATTAAAGTCACCATAAATGAAAAATCACTTGAAATATATGGCTTTGCGGCAGTATTTATTAAAATCTCAAAAAGCCCCCATGTTTGTTGCATTTGTTGCTTGGTGTAAAAAAGAAAGAAAATTATCTTTAAAAAAAACAAAACTCTCTAAGTGTGCTGTAATAATTCCTCTGGAAGGAGATAAAAAGAGTTTTCCTTCAAATGTCTAACTGTAATTAAAGTCAATATATTAGGCCTTGAGAAGAGAAGTAAGAAATTTGTGTTTTTGCCTCCCTGACAAAGCTTATATAGTTACTCAAAGACTAATAGCAAAAATATAATTAATGTCATTTACTGTCCATAACCTAGGACAAGTAAAGTTAAAAAATAAACCTTATTTCAGACTAATTTAAATTGGCAAATTTAAATAAATAAATATTCACGGAATTTAGTTGTACTGGGCAGGAAACTGTTCCTAAAGCATTAACTAATTTTTACTGATGGTTCAAAAATTGCTTAACATGCAATGAATCCAAACCAGTCATATTTCTTTGCATAAAATTAAAGTTAAAAAGTTATTAAGGCTGCTTTGTAGGATTTCCAAAAGCCCCTTAATATTATTTAAATCAAAAAAAGAAGGGAGATGGTGGAATTATCCTATGAACAAATTACATCAAGAAAATTTTTTACTTTAAAAATTATTTTTCAATTGTAATGCTGAAGACAAGACTTAGCCATGAAAACACACATGGTGTCAAAAAAAAAAAGCCAAAGGAAAAATGGTTTGGGCACAATGAAAAGAAAGGATTCCAAGTCTAGTTTATAGGAAAGATTCCTTTATTAACCTTTGGTCGAGAATATGTTTGTGTATTTCCAAAAAACTCCTCCAAGCTTATGTGGATTCCTGCAACAACGGATCCCAGAGAGTAACTGACCAGATTGCTCCAGCCACAGAATAGCAGTGGCTCCCAAGACAAGAGGAGAAAGAGTCCAGAAATGGAAGATGGTGAAGATGCCTTGCCATGCTAGCAGTCAGCAGTGGTGCATCGCTGCAGGTTGCCCAGGACCAAACCAGAAAAGGTCAGACCTGCATTGCCATTGTTTGTCCACCATCCAAACCTAGAATATCATTGCTGGCATGTACACATAAAAATCTGTTGGACATTGAAATTGGGACTCAAAAAACTGTTGGCCCAGAAAGAAACTTACTACAGATTGATTCCTTGGATGGCTGGCAGCAATTTAAAAAGTATATGAAAGAATTTAACCCCTTCCACTGGATCTCCTTACATTTGCCTCTCAGCATAACCACTATTGCTTGTCTCATTTTTGTTCTCATATGTTTATATCTAGTCTGCAGATGCAGAATGAAGAGTCTTAAAAGGCCTCAAATCCTTCAGGTGGCATTCACTTTTCAAGAATTACTAAGGAAAAGAAATGGAGGAGATGTGGGAAGCCACCCATTGTCTTCACTATCAGAGAAGTGTAAACAAGGATGCCAGAACACTGGTGAACCTTGAGCCCCTGGCAAGGGCCAGAGCTATGCACCAATTGTTTGGTCCAGACATTGGGGCACAAGCTATTTCCTGACCTAATAGTCTCAGAGTAAATCTTTCTAATATTTACTGACCTTTAAGATAGTCTGTCTATTACCACAATTACCTGCTTAAGAGCTAGATGTGTATCCAAAATTGAATAAAAAGTTGGCAAGGCCTGGGCACCAGGGGAAGTCCTGTCTCTTGCACTGGGCCTTCCGCCTGGCCCCCAATATTTCCAAATTATTATTTCTTATCTGGTCTCTTTCATTTGCATGCAGCTCCTTCTCCAGATCCCTAACCCTGAACCACATGGGACGTGGGTCTTCACAATATTGAATAAGAGTCATGAAAGTAGACCTCCCTATCTTATTCCTGATCTTAAGAGAAATGCTTTTAGTTTTTGCTCATTGTTGATGTTGGCTGTGATATGTAGGATACAGACTTTGTTCTGTTGAGATATGATACCTTCTTTTCACTTTGCTGAGAGGTTTTACCATAAATGGGTGCTAGATTTTATCAAAGGCTTTTTCTTTCTACTTCTATTGATATGATCCTGTAATTTTTATCCTTCATTTTGTTTATGTGATGTATCACATTTATTTATTTGCAAATATTGTACCAAGTTTGCATCCTTTGAATAAATTACACTTTTTCATGGTGTATGATCTTTTTAATGTATTGCTAGATCTGGTTTGCTAATATTTTGTTCAGAACGTTAGCATCTATATTCATCAGAGATATCGGCCAATTATTTCCTTTTTTTTTGACATGTCTTTATCTGGTTTTGGAATTAGGATAATGCTGGCCTCTAAAAAGAGTTTGGAAGTGTTCCCTCCTCTTTAATTTTTTGGAATATTTTGAGAAGGATAGACGTTAGTTTTCTTTGAACGTTTTGTAAAATTCACCTGTGAAGCCATTGGGTCCATTTTGTTTCAGGGAGTTAATTTTTTAATACTCACCTGAAGTTATATATATATTGATTTTAGAGATAAAGGAATGGTGGATGGGAGTGAGAATGAGAGAAAAAAGAGAGAGAAACATTGATGTGAGAGAGAAATATTGATTGGTTGCCTCCCATACATGACCTGACCAGAAATCAAACCCACAATCTTTGGTGTGTAGGATGAAGCTCCAACCAATTGATCCAACTAGCCAGGGCTGCTAGAAGTTTTTGATTACTGCTTCAATTTCATTACTTATAATTTGTTGGGGAGCATAGGAGACTTGGTTGGATAGTTTGTAAGGAGGACATTCTGAGAAAAGGGAAGTGTGCTGAAGGTGGCCCACCCTGTTTATCAGAATTTGGACTTAGGGGAATGCCAAAGGCAGTGCCACTAATTATTCCTTGACCTTTCCAAACAAATCTGTGCACATGCAGACCCCTGGGTGTTTACTGGAATCCTTATGCTTAATCTTTGGGTGTCCTTGCTTAAAGGACACTGCAAACACATGTGTCCTCCCAATATTACTTACCCTACTGATTGTACCTAAAAGATCAACTTAATCTCAAACTGCTGTTACAATAAAAGCCTAACAAGGCAGGCGATTGAGACTGTCTGGTTCCTTTAGCCCAGCTGTCCTTTAGCTCTCTCTTTCACTGCAAACTTGTACCAGAGCAATCATTCATCCATTGCTCAGGGTCTGCTGGTCAGCCCTGGCAATAATTCATCTATTCAGGATTTCTGATTTTTCCTGATTCAGCTTTGGAAAATTGTATGTTTCTAGTAATTTATATATTTCATCCAGATTGTCTAATTTTTTTGTATATAGTATTTTCTTACAATCTTTTATATTTCTGTGATGTCATTTTTACTTCTTTCCTTTCATTTCTGAATTTATTTATTTTGGTTGTCTCTGTTTCTTGATGAGTCTGGTTAAATGTTCATCAATCCTGTGTATCTTTTCAAAGAACCAGCTCTTGGTTTCATTGATCTTTGGTATTGTTTTTGTTTTGTTTTTTGTTTCATCTCTATGTCTTTTATTTACACTCTGATCTTTATTATTTCCTTCCTTTCATTTACTCTGCACTTTGTTTGTTGTTCTTTTTCTGATTCTTTTAGGTATAAGATTAGATTATTTTCTTGAGAAGTTTCTTGCTTCTTGATGTAGGTCATTACAGAATGCTATGACCTCCCTTCTCAAGACTGCTTTCACTGTGTACCATAGATTTTTGGTTGTTGTGTGTTCATTTTTATTTATTTCAGGTAATTTTTTATTTCTCCCTTAATCTCATTGTTAACCTATTCATTTCTTAACAACATGTTATTTATCCTCCATGTTTTTGAATGTATTTCAGTTCTTGTAATTGATTTCTAATTTCATACAATTGTGGTTAGAGAAAATATTTGAGATGATTTCAATCTTTTTGAATTTGTTAAGACTTATCTTGTGTCTTAAGATATGTTCTATCTTTGAGAATTTTTCATGTACATTTGAGAAGAATGTATATCCTGTTGATTTGGCATATAAGGTTCTATAAATGTCAATTAAATTAATCTGATCCAGTGTATCATTTAAGGTCACTGTTGCCTTGATGATTTTTTATCTGGAAATCTATCCATTTATGATAATGGGGTGCTAAAATCTTCTACTATGACTGTATTTCTGTCAATCTCTCTCTTAATGTCTACCAAGATTTTCTTTACATATTTAGGGGCTCCTATGTTGGTACATATATGTTTACAATGGGTATATCATTTAGTATTATAGTAACCTTCTTCAGCTTTTATTATGGCCTTTGTTTTGAAGTCTATTTTGTCAGATATAAGCACTGTAACCAGCTTTTTTGTTTGTTTATTTCCATTTGAATGGAATATTGTCTTCCATACCTTCACTTTCAATCTGTGTGTATTTTATGCTCTAAGGTGGGTCTCTTATATACAGCATACACATGGGTAATGTTTTCTTATCCATTCAGGTACCCAATGTCATTTGATTAGAACATTTAATCCATTTACATTTAAGGTTATTATTGCTAGGTAAATATTTTTTGCCATTTTATTTTCACACATATGTTCCTCTCTCTCATATATATATGGAGTGGTCATAATAACCTGGCCACTCAGTATATATAGGTATTTAGGTATATATTTAGGTATATATACCTAAAGGATATTTAGGTATATATATACTGAGTGGCCAGGTTATTATGACCACTCCATCAGTACTTTGTTTGGCCACCTTTTGCCTTCAATACTGTGGTGATTCTTCTTGGCATTGACTCCACGAAATGTTGAAAGGCGATGCGAGGAATCTGACACCATGCCTGATGAATAGTACTGTCCAGTTCTGTGAGATTGGATGGTTGTGGAACCAGCTGCCTGATGGCCCTTTTAACTTTGTCCCACAAATACTCAATTGGGTTGAGATCTGGTGATTGTGGAGGCCACCTAAGCAAGGTAAATTCTCCCTCGTGTTCTTGAAACCACTCCTGCACAATACGAGCACCATGGCATGGTGCATTGTCTTGTTGGAAGAAGCCATCTCCATTGGGATACGCCATCAACATGATAGGATGAACCTGATCAGCAACGATACTTAGGTATGTTGTGCTATTCAGATGTTGTTCCACACAAATTAAAGGGTCCAAATCATGCCAGGAAAACATGCCCCAAACCATAACACTGCTCCCACCAGCTTGAAGGGTTGTACTCATGCATGTGGGGTGCATGCTTTCATGCTGTTTCTGCCACATTCTCATTCTGCCATCTGCATGATGCAACTGGAAATGTGATTCATCGGACCACATGACTTTTTTCCAATGCTCAACTGTCCAATCCTTGTGTTCCTGTGCGAATTGGAGACGTTTTATCTTGGTAACTGCAGACAGCAAAGGTGTTTGAACAGTCAAATAAGCCTTCGGCTTCCATATCCCATAAGATGCAGTGTACGACTAATTTGCCTACAAACGTCAGGTGGTCATAATAATCTGGCCACTCGTGTGTTTGTGTGTGTTTGTGTGTGTGTGTGTGTGTGTGTGTGTGTGTGTGTATTATTTCAAAGAGGAAGGGAGAGAGAGATAGAAGCATCAATGATGAGAGAGAATCATTGATCAGCTGCCTCTTGCATGCCCACACTTGGGATTGAACCGGCAACTTGGGCATGTGCCTGACCAGGAATTGAACCTTGTCCTCCTGGTTCATAAGTAGACATTCAACCACTGAGCCATGCTGACCAGGTTCTCTTTCTATTTTATTTTTCTTCTTCTTAAAGCAGGCTCTTTAACATTTCTTGTAATACTGGTTTTACTGGTTTTGAACTTTTTCTGTTTGTTTCTGAAATTTTTGTTTGTTTGTTTTGTTTTTGTCTGGGAACCTCATTATTTCATCTTCAATTTTAAATGATAGTCTTGATGGATGGAGTAGTCTTGTTTATAGATCCTTGCTTTTCAAGAGTTTCTTTGAGAAACCGGCTGACAGCCTTATTGGAGTTCCTTTGTAGGTAACTAACTGCTTTTCTCTTGATGTTTTTAAGGTGAATGTTGGTACTCTTGAAGTTGTCTCAGAGTTCCCTAAAATTTTCCTCAAATTTTTTTTTTTGGATTCTTTTTTCTTTTTGTTGTTCTGGTTGTGTGTTTTTTATTACTTGGTCTTCCAAATTGCTGATTCAATCCTCTGCTTCATTCCAATTTATTAATAATTTCCTCTAACATATTTCTACTTTCAGTTCTTGTATTCTTCATTTCTATTTCCTTTTATGTTTTCTATCTCCTTTTTTATGTTTCCTATCTCTTTTTAAAAGTTCTCACTCACTTTATTGAGCATCCCTATGAGTGTTTTCAACTCTGCATGTGTTAGATCACTTGTCTTCATTTTGTTTAGTTGTTTTTCCCCTAGAGTTTTGTGCTATTCTTTTTGGGGACATGTTTCTTTGTCTCCTCATTTTAACTGACACTCTGTGTTTCTTTCTATATATTAGGTAGAGCTGCTAAGTCTTCCAGTCTTTGTAGAGTGGACTTATGTAGTCAGTGTCCGGTGGGAAATAGTAGCACAGTCTCCCTAGTCATCTGAGCCAAGTGCTTCATGAATGTCCCTTTGTGGATTGTGTCTGCCTTCTTGTTATACACTGTTGGCACATCAATGGAAGGGATGGACCCTCACGCTGATTGTCTGAGAATTGGCTGTGACTATTGCAAAGGATCTGTTGTGCAAGAGCTGAGCCCAAGGATCAGGATTTATTTTAGCGGAGCTCTGGTGCCCGCTGAGTCTGCCCTTGGGTCTGTTGTTTGTGGAACAGGTTAGGTGGTGCTCTCATGTGGTCTGAAGCTGGCCACTTGGTGTGTTGGATCTGGGGCCTTTGGGGAGAAACTCTGATGCAGGTCAAGTTCAGCCACTGCCTTTGCTCTGCCCAGGGCGACCTGATATGAGCTACAAACTAATCTATAGATGGTTGCCACTTGTTCTGGGCTTGTTAAGCTGTGAACTGAGGCTGGCTGCCCCTAATGTTAGGCTTGGGGCCAGTCCACTTTTTTTTCGGGTTTGTGAACCTTAGAGTTATTTAGGAAAGTCTGAGCATAAGCCAAGACAGGCCATTTGTATAGAAAAATCACTGGACATGGCTTGGGTGGGCCCACAAGTTGAGTGGTGTCTAGTCTAAGGAAATCACCAAGGCAGAGCTAACAGTGTTAACCAGGTTGATGGAAACTCAGATATGGCACCTGCCTGTGCATGCAGAGGGAGGGCTCAACAAAGAAACAAAGGCTTCTGCCAGCACTTCCATCTGGGAGAAAGCTGCCCTCCAGTCCTCATCGAGATGCCAGACAATTCAATTCTTCTCCCAATGTCCCTCACACATTTCAAGCGGCTGTTCCAGCACTGGATCTCAGAGCAAGTGAATCTGTTAGCAAGTAAGTCCATGTGTGGGCCCTTTAAGAAGAATACTTGGGTCTCTAGCAGCTCTATGTCTCAACCGCAATTCTTTCTGATTTTTACAATTAGAAGTTATGGGAACTTCTGTTTCTGGCACTGGAACCCTGAGCTGGGGAGCCCAGTGTGAAGTTGGGATCCTTCATTCCTCAGGGGTGACCTCTACAGCTAAAACATTCTTCTTGATTTTTAACCCCTTCACGTGAGTTTGGGACCAGCCTGTCCCATGTCTCCTTCCCTCTTACCTATCTCCATGAGGATTCTTCTTTATATCATTAGTTGTAGGACTTCTGTTCAGCTAGACTTCAGATCATTCTCTGATGGTTGTCCAATAGTTTAGTTGTAATTTTGATGTGGTCATGGGAAAAGGAGAGCACAGCATTTATGTTTCCTGCCTCTTGACAGGAAAACTCCTACAGCAGTGCTCACTGGAGATATAAAATGGGGAGATGTTTTCTCTGAGGTCTACCTAAATGGAAGTAATTTCTACTTTATCCCTAAGCTCTTAATATAGATGTGTTTCAGCTCTCTCCACTGCTTACCCAGTGGGAGATGGAGCATTCAGGCAGGAAGAACACAGGATACCAGAGGCAATGAGGTAAGACCTAAGAACAATTGATACCCACTATGTGAATGCAGGCATTTTTTCACTCATAAAAGTCTGGGTGCACCCCCAGTGCATGGAGCATTTGTGCTTGGTCACCATGTGATTTGGTCACCATCTGACCAGGCAAGAGTCACAAACAGTAAGGGGTTTTGATTTTGATATAAAAATTAGCAAATTAGAAAAGGGAGACTGTTCTGGACAGGTACATCTGCCATATTGCTTGGGAACTGAAATATATATACATTGCATTCTTTTATGCTCTCATTCATCTCCTATTCTGTCCGGCCCCTTCAGTTAACATAACTTCATCCTCCTCCAAAATTTCTTCCTTCTTGATCTAAATGTATGAATATCTCATCTCCCTGTTTATCACAACATTCTTGGAAGGAACAAATAAAAGTGCTTTGTAAACTATGTAGCTTTAGAATTTCAATTATCATTATTAAATCATATCCTGAAATATACCAAAGATAGAGTGGAAAGTAAAATACATAAGAAATGTTAAATACTTAAGGTAGCTTACATTAAAAAATTAGGTCCAACATCATTTAATAACTATGTGAAGTATGTTAGGGATTACTAGACTAAGAAGGTTTTTAAACTTTGTGGAATAAAAGAAGAGGAAAAAACTTTTGGAGTGATTTCAAATTTCAAGGTATGTTTCATCAGAAATTCCAGCAGTGTGGGTTGAGTCTTGGAATGGATGAATCATTAAAAGAATCTGTGGTCTGACTTCCCAGGGATTTTGTACGTTGCAGAATGGTCACCGGCTGATGTAGTTCATACGTTGTAAGTAAGAAAAAAGAAAAGAGAGAGAGATTAGGTCACCTCAATCATTTTTCCAATTCAAAAATGGTCAAAGTATTTTTTCTTTTATATATTTTTTTGAAATAAGCTCTTTTTAATTTAAGATAAATACAAAACTACAGAAGTGATATGAAAATTTATTTTTCTTGAGTTGTTACAGATGATCTCTCTCCTTCCTACACATTACTCTTTTTTCCTCTTTTATTGTTAAAAGTATTACAGATATCCCTTTGTTTCCACACTGACACCCTTCACCTCACACCCACCCTTCCCAGCCCTTCATCACTCAAATATCTGTGTCCATATATGGATATAAGGTTCCCAGCTAGTCACTCCCCATCCTCCCACCCACCCCTACATTCCCTTTGATTGCTTAAGTAACATGGATATTTTAATGATGTTGATTCTACTAAACAATGAACATGGTATTTTCTTCCACTTATTTGTATCTTCCTCCATCTTTTTTTTTTTTTTAAACATCCTGTAGTTTTCTGAATACAAGTCTTTTACCTCCTTGGTTAAGTTTATTCCTAACTAGTTTATTTTTTTGTTGTTGTTGCAATGGTAAATAAGATTGTTTTCTTTGTTTCTCTTTCTGAGTATTCATTATGGGTGTATAACAATGCCATCAACTTCTGGATATTAATTTTGTATCCTTCTTTATTACCAAATTCTTATTATTAAATCTAGTAGTTTTTTGGTGGAGTCTTTAGGGTTTTCTATGTACAATATCATATCATCTGTGGATAATGAGTCTTAACGTCTTCCATTCCAACTCGTATGCCCTTTATTTTTTCTTCTTATTTGATTGCTATGGCTGGTACTATGTTGAATAACAGTGATGAAAGCAGACATCCCTGTCCTGTTCCTTTTCTTAGGGAAAATGGTTTTAGTTTTTGCCCATTGAGTATGATATTGGCTGTAGATTTGTCATATATGACCTTTATTATGTAGAGGTATGATACCTCTATTTGCACTTCGCTGAGAGTTTTTACCAGAAAAGGATGTTGGCTTTTGTGGAATGCTTTTTCTGCATCAATTGATATGGTAATGTGATTTTTGTCTTACAATCTATTTATGTGAAATATCACATTTATTGATTTTTTAATATTATACCAGTCTTGCATCCCTGGAATAAATCCCACTTAATCATGGTGTATGATCTTTTTAATGTATTGCTGGATCTGATTCGCTAAGAAAAAGATATGAGAAGTAAAAGAAACAAACAAAAAAGGGGGATGTGTAGATGCAGAGATGAAATAAAGAAAGTAAGAATAAAAAATCAGGAAAACAGTGGCAGGAAAACTAAAATAAAAGAGGATGAAAAGAAAAGAAAAAAAATAGAAAGGATAATAGAGGAGAAAGCAAATAGACCTAAGAAAAGAAAAGGGAAAAAATTATGAGAAAGGGAGAGAAAAATAAAAGAGAGAAAGAAAAAAATAAGAATAGTTAAAAAATAAAAAAAAATTGAGTAGAAAATAGGAAGAGGAGAATTAGACATATGAATGAAACAACAGAGACTAGAATAATAACATTAATAAAACAGATAGATAAAGAAGGTAAATTTAAAAAGAAAAAAAGGCAAGAGAAATTTTTTAAGAAGAAAAGAGAAGAAAAAAAGGAAGAGAAAAGAAAAAAAAGTGAAGTGGCCGAGTGTAGTGCTCATGGGAGCACTTTGGATCCTACTCTTCTGTTCTGTCTGCCAATTGTGGGTTTCCTATGAGGTACTTAGGTGCTAACCACTGTCAGGAGTTGTCCTATTTTGGCTTTAGCAGCCTGCTTGAACCTCCAAGTGATCCACGATTCACCATTTGTGCCTATCTTCACAGGCTGTGGCTGCAAGCAGGTGGGCCAATCTGCCCTCTAAAGTAAATTTGGTAGCAACATGATGCCCAGGGCTGGGCGAGCAAGTTTCCCCTGCTTCCCTAGGCTTCAAGTCTTCCTGCCTTTGCCTGCTAGTCACCTGTCAATCTTACTCAGAAGACTGTTTCTGAAAGAGGTTTAGGCGGGGGAGGTGCTGGTTAGCTTTCAGGGTTTGTGGTGGGTGTGTTTCCCTGTCCCCAAGGTACTCCTCTGTGAGTGGTCAAAATATTACTCTGCCCTCAGCTGGACAGAGATCCTTGTATGGAGACCAGTGGGGTCGGCTGGAAACGTGGAGTTTTTATCAGCTCTCCTGTGTGGGGGAAAGCACCAGTCTGGTTCGCAGGATAGTGTGGTGATGCTCATTTGATGCTACTGATATTGTTCAAACCCTTAGGCTTGGCCTCTGCTTTCTGTTTCCTCTGAAAAGGTCAAAATGCAGCGTGTGGCATGCAGGGCTCCTGAGGGTGGCACAGGCTGTATCACCCAGGGCAAGATGTTTTTTCTTTTCCTGCCCTGTGGCTACTGGGAGCAGCTAGCTCCTCAGGAAAAATGGCCACTTTGGTTTGCGGGTTCTATGACCTAATACTCCTGGCTGCTGGTTTTCCACATCTCCCTGCAATGCTTCCCTCTCCTGAGTCACCTCAAGGCCCTATCTCCCTCCCGGCACCAAACCCTCAGGTGAGTAGCTGCAAATGAACTTCTGTGCTCTGGGTTTAAACACACACACACACACACACACACACACACACACACACCAAACAAACAAACAAACAAACAAACAAACAAAAACAAAGACAATAAAACAACAACAAAAAAATGTAATTGTGGCTTTCTCTCCGACCAGCTCTGGCCTATCAGCTCCGACCTCTCCCCTGGCTGGATGTGAGTGGGCCCCTGGTGTCGGCTCTGGTGCTCGGGGGCTATGGAGCCCAGGCTGGGTCCAGGCCTCTGTCTTCTCAGGGACCCCCCCCCCTGTAGCTCAGCTCCAGCCTCTCTCAACCTGCTGTCCTGCCGCCCTGGCAGCTGGGTCAGCTCCTCTCATGACCTTGCCCTTCCTCCTAGTCGGCAGGTGTTTTCTGTTCTTCCTTGACATGTCTCCTCCTCAGCTGGACCTCAGTCGGTAATTCCAGGTGAATTTTTTGTCTTATTTGTATTTCCAGCCTGGCCGTGGGATGAGGTGCATGACAGGTCTGCTTATTAGGCCACTATTTTCTCCCCTGGTCAAATTATTATTAAAAAATAATTATGCAAAGTCTCTATGACTTTAATATAAGCATTAAAAAATAAAATCTACTAAGTGAAAACTCAGTTTAAATTCCAACTATAATGCTGATAATACAAATATTTTTAAAATAAAATATGTACTATGTAAGAAATGGAAACTTTAACAGCAGCCATTTCAGATGAGACTTCTGATCAAAGGATTCAAAATTGCATCACAGAGGTGGTAATGACAAAACAAGAGCAAGTTTCCCTGTTTGTATTTGTATCCTCACCTTTAGAGCCTGAGGTGTCCAGGAAAATAATAATACTGCCAAGTCAAAAACTTTCATCCTTCAGTGACAGGTCATCATGAAAACTCTCATAGCCTTTCCAGACAAAAGCTAATGCGCTGCACTTGATGTAAAGGGACAAGTCTCCTATATAATAAAGAGGTAATATGAAATTGACAATCATGCCCTCATACAAGATGGCTGCCTCCATGTGGTCACAAGATGGCTGCCCCCATGTGGTCACAAGATGTCCACCCCCATGTGATCACAAGATGGCCGCCCCCATGTGGTCATAAGATGGCTGCCACAAGATGGCTGGCAGGGGAGGGCAGTTGGGGGCGACCAGGCTGGCAAGGGAGGGAAGTTGGTGGCGATCAGGCCAGCAGGTGCGTGGTTAGGGGGTGATCAGGCTGGCAGGCAGAAGTGGTTAGGGGCAATCAGGCAGGCAGGCAGGCGAGCGGTTGGGAGCCAGTGGTCCCAGATTGTGAGAGGGATGTCCAACTGCCACCAGAGGGATCGGGCCTAAATGGGCCATTGGAAATCCTCCAAGGGGTCCCAGATTGGAGAGGGTGCAGGCTGGACTGAGGGACACCCCCACCCAGTGCACGAATTTCATGCACTGGGCCTCTAGTATTTTATATATTTCTTTATAGTTATATATGTTTTTAAGAAAATGAAGGGAGAATGTTAAAATTCTCTCCTGACTTCAAGGTTCTGTGTTGTGGTATTTTCACTTCTCTTATTCAGAATTTATGTTGAAAATACAAGAATTAAGATGGCAAGAAGTCTAAATTTGTGATCTTCATGCAGTGGAAAGTGGGATTCTACCTTTCAGTTCCATGTCAATAACTTTATTGTGGTGTGGTGTGTGTGTGTGTGTGTGTGTGTGTGTGTGCGCGCACGCGCTCTCACATGTGTGCACATGTATGGCATACATATACACACATGCAAATTTTACCATTGCTCAAGCACCCTGAACATTTTTATATACTACTTATTCAGTCCTAACAGGAGGACTGAATGGAAAACAGAATTCTTTTCTTAGCATTAGTCCAGCCTTTTTAAAACACAGTGCAAGTGGGGTAGCATTTTTCTCCGCATAAACTGTTTCAAATGATAAGGGACTTTAGCACCTCTAGGGACCAGGCACCCAGTTATATCAATGACCATTTTTATGGAGGCTGGCCTGTTGATTAATCTAAAAAGTGATGGCACCTACAAAGATATTAGAAAAACAAAGGCATACAAGTTGGAATGGAAGATGTTAAGACTCTCATTATTCACAGATGACATGATATTGTACATAGAAAACCCTAAAGACTCCACCAAAAAACTACTAGATTTAATAAAAAGAATTTGGCAACATAGAAGGATACAAAATTAATATCCATCTGATAACTTCTTGATTCTGCTCCTCTCAAAAGATGCTCTCCAAAACAAGTTTATTTTTCTTACATAGACAACCTTGTAAATATACTAAATGTCCCAAATAGTGAACAATTGGGAGAGTGAAAGTTTTTATTGTTGTATAATTGATAAATAAAATTGTGAGATATTTACAATGTATAACTGTGGGAAAAAGCTTGGTGAGGCCTGAGCACAGTGTAAGTCCTTCTCCTTGAGTTGGACTTGTCTGCCTGGTCCCCCAATATTTCCAAATTATCTCATGTCTTTTCTCTTTCATTTGTGTGCGGCTCCTCTTCCAGACCCTGAACCCTGAACCATGCGGGACGTGGAGGGAACCACTTACTACATATAACATGATGATTTGATATATGTATGCATTGTGAAAGAATGCCCCTTTCCATCTAGTTACTTAACACATTCATCACTTCACTTACTTGTTTGCTTATTTGTGGGTTGTTGGTTTTCTTTTGGTGACAACATTTAAGTTCCAGTCTTTTAGAAAATCAGTTAGAAAATACAATCTTATCAATTTTAGTCACCATATTATACATTAGACCCTCAGACCATATTCATCTTATAACTAAAAGTTTGTATTCTTTTTCCAACTTCTCCCTATTTCTTCCACCCTTGAATTCTCTGTCCTTAACAATCACATTTCTACTCTGTTTGTGAGTTCAACATTTTACTCATTAGACTCCACATATAGTATAAATGATACCATGAAATATTTGTCTTTCTCTGTCTGGCTTATTTCACTAAGCCTAATGCCCTCAGACTTCATTCATGTTGCCACAATTGGCAGAATTTCCTTCCTTTTATGGATGAATAATATTCCAGAGTGTGTATGCATTTGTGTGTATATGTATATAGATATCAGAGTTTCTTTATCTATTCCACTGTCCACAGACATCTAGGTTGTTTCCATGGCTTGACTATTGTGAATAATGCTGTAATGAACATAGGACTACACATATCTCTTTGAGATAATAGTTTTGTTTTCTTTGGATATGTACCCAGATGTGGAGTTGCTGGGTCTTATAGTAGTTCTATTTTAATTTGAGAACCTCCATAATGGTTTTCCATAGTTACTGCAGTAATTTGCATTCCCACCAATGGTGCATAAGAGCTCCCTTTTCTCCACATTCTCACCAACACATTTCTTTTTAAATAATAGCCATTCTAACAGGTGTGAGGTGATATCTCATTGTAATTTTAATTTGCATTTCCCTGATGATTAATGATGTTGAGTGTTTTTTCATCTACCTGTTTCCCATTTGTATGTCTTTATTTGGGAAAATGTCTATTCAGTAAAATTGCAGGATACAAAATCAATATACAAATACCAATTGTACATCTATACACTAACAAGAAATCATTAGAAAAAGAAATATAAAGAAAACAATTCTATTTACAATATCATAAAATAAGAATACAAATCTTAGGAATAAATTTAACCAAAGAAGTAAAAACCTGTACAGTGAAAATTGTAAGACATTGTGAAATAAATAATAAAAGACACAAATGAAGGGAGAGATATTCCATGCTCATGGTTTGAAAAAATTAATAATTACTATGTCCTTACTACCTAAACAAATCTACAGGCTTTATATAATTCCTATCAAATTCCAATGGCATTTTTCACAGAAATAGAAAAACCAATCCTAAATTTTTTTAAAAAAATATATTTTATTGATTTTTTACAGAGAAGAAGGGAGAGGGATAGAGAGTTAGAAACATCGATGAGAGAGAAACATCGATCAGCTGCCTCCTGCACATCTCCTACTGGGGATATGCCCGCAACCCAGGTACATGCCCTTGACCGGAATCGAACCTGGGACCTTTCAGTCTGAAGGCTGATGCTCTATCCACTGAGCCAAACCGGTTTTGACCCAATCCTAAAATTTTTATAGAACCACAAAAGAAACCAAATAGCCAAAGGAATCTTGAAAAAGGAATCTTGAAAAAGCAAACCTGGAGACATCACACTTCTTGTTTTCAAACTATATTACAAAGCTATAGTAATCAAAACAATATGTTATTAGCATAAACACAGACACATAAATCAACCGAACAGAATAGAGAATCCAGAAATAAATGCATGTGTATATAGTCAACTAGTTTACAACAAAGAAGCCAAGACTATCCAGTGGAGAAAGGACAGGCCTTCATTAATTGGTATTGAGAAAACTGGATGGTCATATGCAAAAGAATGAAACTGGAACCCCCAACTTAAACCCTACACAAAAGATCAACCAAAAAAAATTATTAAAAACTTAAGCATAAGACCTAAAACCATTAAACACCTGAAAGAAAATAGGGAGTAATCTCTTTAACAGTGATCTTGGCAGAATTTTTGGATTTGACACCAAACGCAAAGGCAACAAGAGCAAAATAAACAAGTGAGACTACATCAAACTAAAAATCACAGAAATGCAAGCCATCAGCAAAACGAAAAAGCAACCTATGGAATAGGAGAAAATATTTGCAAATCATATATCTGATAAGGAGTTAATATCCAAAATATACAAGGAACACATACAACTAAATAGCAAAAAACAACAACAAAGAAAACACAACAGAAAGAAAAAAATCACACACAACAAAACAAAAAACAAAATAACCCACAAATAACTCAATTTTTATAATAGGGAAAGAAAGAGTAAGAGTTTTAATAAATATGAGGATTAGACTTCAGATGATAGTCATAGCAAGCTTTTCTTCTAGACAACAAAGGCCTTCCCTGTCTTCCTGATATCATTGCTTTCTTTCATCTCCACCTATTTGTTTGGTTATTCTCAGTCCATGGTGTACATCCTTCACTCAGTAGCAATTATCCCACAGTGAGCTATAACATGGGCCCAGGATAGCTCCAATGACCAATAACTAATATTCACATTCTTATTAATGAAGCATATGAAAAGCAAGGTAAGTGCTACTATTTGACGACCCATTATTTTTTAAATTTAATTTCAAAAATGAACCACACTGACCTGAAAAATGAGCTAGGGCATCTCAATAATATGGAGTAGAAAATCATTTTTTAAAAAGGGTAGCATTAATGGATTTTGGGGGGATTTGATTATTAACTAGAGGCTCAGTGCATGAAATTCGTGCATGGGTGCAGTTCCTAGGCCTGGCTGGCGATCGAAGTGTGAGTGTCTGGTGTGGAAGGGCAGGTCCTAGCTGACCTCTTGGCCATGGGGAGCACCTGGGCCCCCGGGTCCACACAAGCCCCCTCCGTCTGAGTGTTCAGGTCCCCGCCAAGCTCCCTCAGCACCCTGGAGCTGGGTGGCAGCCCCACCCCCGCTGCCGCCACTGGTCATCGTCTGCAGGGCGATTGGCAGGGCGATCAGGCCCCACTCACATCTTCCTTGGCCTGGCACTACCCGCTCACCTGTTCCACCATCCTGCTGTGGTCCCACTTTTATCGGGGCCCATCTGGGCCAGCAGCGCCTCCACTGCCGGCCACTGCCAGCTAAGTGTTGCTGATACCCACCATGTTCCTCACTGTCCCCTGGTGGTCAGCACATATCATAGTGAGTGGTCAAACTCCCGGTCGAGGGGACAATTTTCATATTAGGCTTTTATTATGTAGGATGTTGTATTTGTATTTCTATTCATTTTCTGCTATAATAGTTAATGATATATTCTGCAGTTTAATACCAATATACTAGTAGAGGCGCATGGTACTGAAATTATAGTGGGTAGAGAAAGACCAAGACAGAATCTGAAAGACAGAAAGTGGAATTATAGAAAATTAACAATGGGATTAAACGAAGAGACAGTATAGCCTAAGATAAATCAAAATTCTCCAAGTTACTTGAGAAGCTGAGAACAAACAGAAAAAAAGAACCAGCTTAAGTTGTATATCAGAAACTGCACCAAAATAAATAAATAAATAAGTTCATAAAACTGTGATGAAGCTAAAAGCCAAAATTTAGACCAGTAAGATAAGCTCAGGGCATGTATAGTACAAAATGATTTGAAAAGTAAATCATCAAGAGACTGAGTATTCTAATCAAAAGAACGAAATAAACAAATTGGAAAGACAAAATACAAAGGTTTGTGCAAATGGTTGGGACCAGAGGACATTCATGAATGTAAGCTTGGGACTTGGTGGACCAGAGAATGAAAGAAGCTGTAGCACCAAACGCAAAGACTGTGAGGCAGGGCTCACATCTACGCACATCTGAGAACTACCCCAATTTTAATGGTTGGACACTACAGCAGCTAAAAATGAAAGCAGGCCGGGAGTAATTCTTGTTAGGACACTGAATTGACAGAAGTGTTCGTCATTTTATTTTTCTCATTAAAGTATTAATGAGAAACGCATCCTTATCCAGTGACTATTAAGGTATTCAGTTTACAATCAGGATGACCTTTGGAAACCCTGTTTGGTAGGATATGAGATATTCAGATATGTTATTTGATCATAAAATAACATTTTATTTTTACATCAGCTTTGGATAGTCATCATTCTTTAAAAATCTTAATAATAAAAGTCCTGTGGCCATGATGCCGTAACGACCAACGACCAGACGGGGAACCACGGGGAACCGGGTGGATGGTGGTGGCCAGAGCAAAGCAGCCTGGGTCCCGGGTGCCTGGCGGCAGTGGCCGGAGAGAAGCAGCCCGGGTCCCGGCTGGGTGCCTGGCAGAAACTGAAGCAAAGCAGCCCAGGTCCTGGGTGCCTGGCAGCTGGTAGGAGGGTGGGCATAGCGAGGCGGGCGCGGTGAGGCACATGTGGGTGGGCAGGGCCACACGATTTTGTGCACTGGGCTTCTAGTACATATATACTAGAGGTCTGGTGCACAAAATTCATGCATGGGTGTGGTCCCTAGGCCTGGCTGGCGATCAGGGCTGATCAGGTTCCCTGCCTCTCCGCCTCCCCGCCTCCTCCTTCCCTCACCACCCGCGCTGCCACCACGTGGTTCCCCGCCTCCCCACTCCCCCCCTCCTCCTTCCCTCATTACCCATGTCCCCCACCATCCACCCCCAGTTCCCTCTCCCAGCCTGGGCCCCAGCCCCAATCAGACAATTGGGGGAGGGGCCAACCGCCACCATAATGGGCGGGTGGCAGGCTGATTGGGGCCTGCCAGTTGGGAGAAATGAGGGGAGGAACCCAGGAGGTTGGCTCCTGGCCCCGAGGAGAGAGCCAGCCCTCGGCCACCCTGGGAAAGGGGCCGCATCCACTACCACCCACCCTCAGTTCCCCATCCCAGCCCCGAGGCCCAACCCCAATCAGGTGATCAGGGCCTGCCAGCCGGGGTAAGGGACTAGGAGGTTGGCCAGCAGGCCCCATCAGCAATCGGGGGCCTGCAGGCTGGGGGCAGCTGCTGCATTGAGCATCTGCCCCATTCCATCAGAATGGTCACTTAGGCTTTTATATATATAGATTTTTATTGATTTCAGAGAGGAAGGGAGAGGGGGAGAGAGAGAGAGAAGTATCAATGATAAGAGAGAATCATTGATTGGCTGCCTCCGGCAAGCCCCCTATTGGGGATTGAGCCTGAAACCTGGGCATGTGCCCTGACCATGAATCTAACAGTGCCTCGACCAGAATCAAACTGTGACCTCCTGGTTCATAGGTTGATGCTCAAACACTGTGCCACACCATCCAGGCATAAAATAATATTTTGATGGAACGAAATTATATATTTGCTTATCTACAAATGAATGACTGTACTAGGGTTTAGGATATTCTGCTATATTTATTAAAACATATAAAATTTAATTTAGATAAGGTCACAAATACTATCTAGGGATTAAATATGAATATTTATGCACAACTATATATATATAGTCCTCAAACTACGGCCCGCAGGCCACATGCAAATACAAATATTGTATATGTTCCCATTTTATTTTTTACTTCAAAATAAGATATGTGCAGTGTGCATAGGTATTTGTTCATAGTTTTTTTTTAAACTATAGTCTGGCCCTCCAATGGTCTGAGGGACAGTGAACTGGCCCCTGTTTAAAAAGTTTGAGGACCCCTGATTATATATATATACTAGAAGCCTGGTGCACAAAAATTTGTGCACTGGAGGGGGTGGTCTCTTAGCCCAGCTTGCTCCCTATCACATAGTGGGAGCCCTCAGGGGATGTCCTACTCCCTGCTCCCTGCTCCCCTTAAGGAGCGGGCCTAAGCCACAGTCTGGCCTCCCTTTGTGGGAGACGACCAGGCTGATCAGGGGAAGACACCAGCCCCATCACCCCGCTGCTGCAGCCACTGCCAGTCACCGCAGCCACCAAGGTGTTTTCATCAACACGGACTCCAGTCCCTTTACCGTGAAAAAATGACAACTTTCTTTAGGCATTTTCAAGATGTGTCTTTCATAGAATATGACATTTCTTTCTTTCTTTCTTTCTTTTTTTATCCTCACCTGAGGATATGTTTCCATTGATTTTTAGAGAATGTGGAAGAGAAAGGGAAAGACAGAGAGAAACATCAAAGTGAGAGGAACACTTTGATTGGTTGCCTCCTGCATGAGCCCTGACCTGGACCCAGGCCAGGGAGGAGCCTGCAACCTAGGTACGTGCCCTTAGTCAGAATTGAACCCAGACCCAGCAGTGGGAAGTCCGAGGCATTACCCACTGAGCAAAACCATCTAGGACAGGATATGACATTTCTTAACCCTCCAGCAGCAGACCTTCCTTTTTTTCTCCAGGAGTGTGGTAAAAAACCCTAGATCACCTATTTGGATTCTTATTACCCAAGTTACTAAGAATATTACCAATGGCATACAGGGAGCTAAGCCAATGAGCAGTCAGAAAAGGTGTTTCCTCTGTTGTTCACACCAAATGCCGACTTGGCCCCTGCCCAGGCCTAACGCCTCTGGCCGAGTCATTAGCCCAGGGCAGGGGACCTCCAGCTCCCTCAATCTTTGGCTCAGCCCCTGCTCCCCATGATCGCTGGCTCTACCTCTGCTCCCCGCTATCACCAGCTCCCTCCCTGCTCCCCGAAATCGATGGCTCTGCCCCTGCATAGGCCTAAGGCCTCTGGCAAAGGCCTTAGGCCTGGGCAGGGTACACCCAGCTCCCCCCCATCAACGGCTCTGCCCCTGCTCCCCACGATTGCTGGCTCTGCCCTTGCCGAGGCCTAATGCCTCTGACTAAGGCATTAGGCCTGGGCAGGGGATCCCAGCTCCCCGCAATTGTGGGCTCCGCTCCTGCTCCCCACCATCCCGGCTCCACCCATGCTTCTGACCAAGGCATCAGGCCTGGGTAGGGGACCTCTCAGCTCTGATTGCAGGCTCCGATAGCCGCTTGGCGCCTACGTACGCAAATTAGCCACCATCTTTGTTGGCGGTTAATTTGCATATTGTGCTGATTAGCCAATGGGAGGTGTAGCGAAGGTATGGTCAATTACCCTGTTTGTCTATTATTAGATAGGATAGCTCTTATATGTTGTTGGGAGATATAGGCACATATTTTTTTCAACTCACTCCTCCCTTTTGAGGACCATTTATTCCATTTTCATCACCAAAATATAAATAACAATTGTTTTAGATACCATGACCATCTCCAATTGACTAAGAATGCAGGAAACCTAGTAAGTGCCCATAACTCACCCTTAATTTAATTGCAACTTTTTTGATAAAGTGGAAAAACAATCATGTTCAGATCTCATTTAGGATGATAAAATCTCTCATTTATCAGTTTTTGCCCAGGCTAACTTCTTGTTCACTTTAGTCTTGAATTCTGCTCTTTTTCAAAGGTCACTAGCTACATTATACTTCTACTCTAAAATCAGATTCTTAATATTTTCTTTCTCAGTTTCATGGGCCAAAAATTTATCAGGGTTAATTAAAACTTGATCACAGCATGAAAATTAGAGCAGCTTGACTATTGCGGATTTTGCAGACATATTTTTTAACACATTGTTTGCGGGTAGGTTTATCTGGCACTAACAGGTGGCGCGGGCCATTTTTGTTAATTTTTTTGCGCAAATGGCAATGTTCAGTAAAATTACGATAACTTTAGTTTACGTATTTATACGTTACCCGCATTCTACCATTAGTCTATAAAAAACGTATTAATACGTGTCCCGCACCGCTCTACTACCAGTCAACGTAAAATGTATAAATACGTTTCCCACATACAATGTGTTAATATTCTCTTCTCAGAATCATTCTTATAATTAGATATTATAATGTGAATATTTTAAAATAATAATATAAATATATTTTAGATAAAAAGGACATTTGCTTGTCCTCTGATATCTTTTTCATGAAAATAAAACTGAGTAAATATTTTTTTAAATACTATTGGAAATTATTTTTATCCAATGAGATTAACATTACATTACATAAAATAGATTATGGTTATCTTATAATCATGGGAATGTTTATATTGTTTAGTGTACAATAGCAAAAGATTTGTATTTTGTTGGATTTTAAAGGTGGATTCATCATTCTCAAATTTACTTGTATTTGAATCCCCTACTATGCCTATCCTGCTGATGACAACTATGAATTCTAGGGGACAAGAAAGAAAGAAAAAAGAGAGGAAGCAAAAATTAGAGATATGGACAGGAGAAAGAAAGCGAGGGAGGGAGAAAGGAAATAAGGAATGAAGGAAGGAAGGAAGGAAGGAAGGAAGGAAGGAAGGAAGGAAGGAAGGAAGGAAGGGAGGAAGGGATGGAGTGAGGGAAGGAGGAAGGAAGGAAGGAAGGGAGGGAGGGAGGGAGGGAGGGAGGGAGGGAGGGAGGAAGGAAGGAAGGAAGGAAGGAAGGGAGGAAGGAAAGAAGGAAGGGAAGGAGGAAGGAAGGGAGGGAGGGAGGGAGAGAGGGAGGAAGGAAGGAAGGGAGGGAGGGAGGGAGGGAGGGAGGGAGGGAGGGAAGGAAGGAAGGAAGGAAGGAAGGAAGGAAGGAAGGAAGGAAGGAGGGAAGGAAGGAAGGAAGGAAGGAAGGGAGGGGAAAAAGGAAGGAAGGAAAAGAAGGCAAGCAAGCAGGAGAGAAAAGAAAAAGTACTTGAACATATTGGAGAGTAACACCAAATGCAGGGAACTTGTAGAAGACAGTCAATGGTCAGAAGAAAGGAGTAACAAGGATGATCTTCCAGTATTGCATGGCTTGTAGCCTGCAGGAAAACTGCAATAATGCTCATTTGAGTGGCTAAAACATTGAAAGAAACCCCATATTTATTCTGGGCTATTGTGGCCACTAAAAAGTAAGGGGAGAATTTCAAAAAGGAAGACCCAAGGAAGAGAAGCCCCAAATTCTGTGTAAATTTCTGTCTGATCTCTCTGGGTGTGTGGCTGACTCCAGCGACACAGCTGAGGATGAAAGAACTGAACTAAGGTTTGAATTGCCACCCAAGAGATGGAGATTGAAATTTGAGTCTTATTAATTGCTAGTGAAAACAAACAAAAAGCAATACTCTTCAGTAGACTAGAACAAAATCCAAACACAACGTATCATTAAAATGACAAGAGTGCAATATACAATTACTTGACACATGATAAAAACAAGAAACTGTCAGTATCAAAAGAAAAGACAATTAGCATAGTTCAATCTGGAGATGACTGAGGTATTTAAGTAAAATAAGAATTTTAAAACAATAATCATAACAATGATCAATGATTTAAAGATAAATATGCTCATAATGAATGAAAAGTTAGGAATCTCAGTAGAGAAATTAAATGAAAAAGAACCAAATAAAAATTCCAGAAAAGTGCCCTAACCGGTTTGGCTCAATGGATAGAGCATCGTCCTGAGGACTAAAGGGTCCTAGGTTCCATTCTGGGCAAGGGCATGTGCCTTGGTTGCGGGCACATCTCCAGTAGGGAGTGTGCAGGAGGCAGCTGATTGATGTTTCTCTCTCATCTATGTTTCTAACTCTCTATCCCTCTCCCTTCCTCTCTGTAAAAAATCAATAAAATATATATTTTTAAAAATTCCAGACAAGTACAATATCAATTTTTTTTTTATTTAAGAGTGGAAATGATAAAGAGACAATAAACTTGAGGATAGAACAATATAAATTATCTAGTCTGAAAAACAGTAAACAATTAAGAAAAAGTGAACAGAGCTTCAGGGACCTATGGGACAATTTAAAAGGTACAATTTACATTTAATTGGCATCTCAGAAGGAAAGGAGAATTTGGGGCAAAATATAAGAATTAATAATAGCCAATATGTTATCAAATTGGCAAAAATTAAAAAACGAAAGATATAAGAATCTCAATGTTACCCTAGTACTACAAATTCAAAGAATATCATGCCTAAGAACATTATAGTTAAATTATTTGAAATGAAAAAGTAGGAAGATCTCTGAAAGCAACAAGAAGAAAATAATGCATTAAACACAGAGGAAAAATGATTACTTACTGACTTCTCATCTAAAACTGTGGACTCTAGAAGACATTGGATTTACATATTCAAAGTACTGAAGAGAAAAAAAATGTGAACTAAGAATTTTATATTGAGCAAAGTTATCCCTCAAAAGTAAAAGCAGAAGAGGAGACATTTTAGATTTTAAAATGAGAGAATTGTCATAAAGCAAACCAGTAATATGGGAAATGCTAAAGGAAATTTTTCAGTCTAATGGGGAATAATTCCAGAGATAAACTTGGACTTCTAAGGGAGCAATAGAGAATACTAGAGACGGTAAGTTTATAGATAAATATGTAATACTATATTATCTCTTAATTTTGTATTGCATATATAACTGTCTAAAGTAAAAACTGTAACATTATTTTGAGTTGAATAGTGTAAGTATATGTACCATATAGGATACCTATAGCATAAAGGATAAAGAGGGTAATCAATGGACCTATCAAGGTTCTACTGTTCACGTACAAAAGAACATTACATTATTAATGCTAACTAGCCTATGAAAAGTTATGAGTGTATATTTTCATCTGTAGAGCAACTACTAAAATATTTTTAAAAACTGAAATGTCATAAAAACTCATTGTCAAGACAGTGACTGTCACCTCAATCAAATCTAAGAAAGTGAGTAAATTTAGTTCCAATAGAATAATCATTCGCATTATACTCTTAGTGAAAATCTTTTTTGCATTGTGTCTTTTTAATATTTAGTGTGTTATAGTTGTGTTGTACTTCAAAGGGACCTATAAAGCATTGATTTATTCACAATAGTAACTAGATGACTAATTTTAACTCTATTGTTAAGATAATTTTTATTGCTGTTTCTCATAAAGCCAGGTACACAAATATTTATCACAGTATTGTTTATAGTGGAGGAGGATTAGATGTCATCTGGAAGAGTGGAGTAGTAAAATGCAAATGCCTTCAATGACATGTTTAAAGAGTTATAAACAGCAGACTAGATGTACACATAGCAATATGAATGCATCTTTTAACTATAAATGACTGAAGAAAAACCAAAACAAAGTTCAGATCGAAATCTCTAAGACCATATCTTTGTGGTAAATCAAAAATGTATGCTTACACAATATGCATCTTAAAGGAACACATACAAAGTAATTCATATAAATATGTTAGAATAGTTGTTTCTGGGGAAAGGATAGTAAAAGGAGTGCAGAAGGGAATAAGAAGAGATTAGATGATAGATAATAGATAGATAGATAGATGATAGATAGATAGATAGATAGATAGATAGATAGATAGATAGATAGATAGATAATAGATAGATGATAGATAGATAGATAGATAGATAGATAGATAGATAGATAGATAGATAGATAATAAATAATGGGAGTATATAAGCATTAGAAATAATGATAATGTATCATGAAATGAAGAGAATTAATAACACTACCTCTGTACCTAACTAAGGGTTATCTTAAAAAGTCAAGAAAAATGAAAAGGAATTGGATTTCCTGAACATTGTTTTTTTCCTTTATTTTTTCCTCTGGATATCTAGGATTTATGTCCACACTAGTTTTATCACTTAAAATAATTGGTAGGTTTATGAAGGACTCACCAAAGCAGGCTGCAGTGATTGTCAGCAATTAAAATTGAAATCAGTAAGCAAAGTATGTTCAGTGATCAGTGCAGACGAAGAGTCAGACTTGCATTACCTCTACATCCATACAACGAAATGAAAAGTGATTCATGGGCTTGAAAAAATTGATTTGTACTGCTGTCTCATGATCTAGGCCAGAGATTGACAAACTGTAGCTTACAAGCCAGTTCCTACTGAACAAACTGTTTTTGTACAGCCCATGCACTAAGAATATTATTTACACTTTAAAATAGTTTTTTAAGTGCCTACATAATATCCTTTATTTTACCTCTTTATTAGCAAAGCCTAAAATATTTACTATCTGGCTATTCAAGAAAAAGTTCACTGATCCCTGAAAAACAAAATTATTATTTCTGATATTCTTTCCATTACATGACTTATTGTCCAGGTTTCAAAACAAAGTTTTAGCTATAGGTCTTTTGGGGGCCGAAGGAGGACTCTGACACTGTCTGGCAACCCCTAAGGAGAATTGGCAAATGTGCTTCTCGTTAAGTAAAAATTATGAGTTATGTGGTAGATATCTAAGATCATTTACAGGATGATTTAAGGAATAAACACTATCAGCACTACAGTATAATTATTATTGCAGATTGTATTTTCCAAGATGGACACCACAGAATTTTCCATTCCACACACTTTTTTTTTCTGTTACAATGGCATACTCTTCCCACTGATAGATGGGGTCTATCTGTCCCCAGGAGTTTGGGCATGCTGGTGACCATGTAGAAAGTGTTGCTATGTAATTTCCAAGGTTTGTGTGGGTCCTCTTGGATCCCAGCTTCCATGGTGTGAGGAAGCTCAGAGCACATGAAGAGGCCATGAGTAGGTGTTCAGCTGGACAAGATCAGTGGAGATCTCAGATGACAGTCAGCATCACCTACCAGGCATCTGAGTGAAGACGCTTTCAAGATGCCTGTAGTCCTAGCCACCACCCAACTGCATGAAAGACCCCAAGCAGGAACCACGAGAGATAACAGTAAATTGATTGTTGTTGTTCTAAGCCACTACATTTTAGAACAATTTTTGTGTAGCAGTAGATGATCAGAACAACTGTTTATAGTCTCTTTTAAAAAAGTTTCAAAGAATATTCTTAACGTTATTCAATATATCATCAAGTTGGTCCTGTTCAGAGAGGTGACTATTACAAATCAGTTATTTGGCCTATCTGCTTTCATGATTTCAGGATTAGATATAACTGGAAGTTGCTGGCTGTTACTAGTTTATAGGGCTTCATGAGCAGAAGGTTACATGCAAGAATCAGAAACTTACATGAACCATGACAAACAATATTCATCAAACTTGGAAACAAATTGAATATTTTGTCACAATCATGTAGGGACAGCCTCAGTAAATCAAAAGTTACATTAATAGTATAATTCAAAGCTCTCTTTTCTTATTTAATTATTTATGCATAAATATATATAATTCCTTAACAAACAGTGATATACACTTTTTTCAAGGAAAAAGCATATTTTTTCATCCTAAATGTTGAGGTTTACTCCCACATAACCCTTTATAAAATGATAAGGCTTAAGATATAAACCTATTTGTTGGTTTATTTTGTTTTTAGATTCCACATATAGGGAAAATCACATGGTATTTTTCCTTTTTTGTCTGACTTATTTCACTTAGTAATAATACTCTCTGGGTCAGTACATGTTGTCAGATATAGTAAGATTTCATTCTTTTTCATGGCCAAGCAATATTAAATTGTATATATGTACCCACTCTTCTTTATCTATTCATCCATCAATGGACACTTAGATTGCTTTCATTATCTTGGCTATTGCAAATAATGCCACAATGAACATAGAGGTTCATGGCATGTGTCTTTTCAAATAGTGTTTTGGATTTCTTTTTTGATAAATACAAAGAAATGGAATTGCTAGGTCATATGCTAGTTCTATTTTTTTTACTCCTCACCTGAGGATATTTTTCCATTGATTTTTAGAGAGAGTGGAGGAGAGAGGGAAAGACAGAGACAAATATCAATGTAAGAGAAACACATCAATTGGTTGCCTCCTGCACAAGCCCCCACCTGGGCCTGGGCCGGGGAAGAGCCTGCAACTGAGGTACTTGCCCTTGCCCAGAATCAAACCTGGGACCCTTCGGTTCATAGGCTGACACTCTATCCACTGAGCAAAACTGGCTAAGGCTAGTAGTTCTATTTTTTTAAATATATTTTTATTGATTTTAGAAAGAGAAGAAGGGAGAGGGAGAGAAACATTGTTGTGCTGCCTCCTGCATGCCCCCTATTGGGGATGGAGCAGGCTACCCAGGCATGTGCCCTGACCAGGAATCCAACCACCTACCTTTTGATGCATAGGATGACACTCAACCAACTGAGTCACAGCAGCCAGGGCTATAGTAGTTCTATTTTTAATTTTTTTGAGGACCCTCCATAATGTTTTCCATAGTTTGCATCAATTTGAAATCCCAAATAGTACACAAGGATTCCCTTTTCTCCACATCCTTGCCAACACTTGTTGTTGGTTGATTTTTTTTTATGATAGCCATTCTGATAGGTGTGAGGTCATATCTCATTGTAGCTTTAATTTGAATTTCTCTGATGATTGGTGATGTTGGGCATTTTTTTATGTGTCTATGTCATCTCTTGGGCAATGCCTAGACAGGTCCTCTGTCCAGTTTTTAATAGGATTCCTTTTCTTTTTGGTGTTAAGTTGTATGAGTTTCTTATACATTTTGGCTATCAACCCCTTATTGAATGTATCATTGGTAAATATCTTCTCTCATTCAGTAGTTGTCTTTTGGTTTTTTGGATGATTTTCTTTGCTGTGGAAAAATTTTTTAGCTTTATGCAGTGTCATTTGTTTATTTTTCCTCCTTTGTTTCCTTTGCCTGAGGAGACCTATTAAAAAATATATTACTAAGAGCAATGTAACGGAGTTCACTGCCTATGTTTTCTTCAAGGAATTTTGTAGTTTTGGGTATTACATTTAAGTCTTTAATCCATTTTGAAGTTATTCTTGTGTATGGTGAAATAAAGTGCTTTAGTTTTATAAACAAACAAAACAGAAAGAACTCATAGATACAGATAACAAATTGATGATTGTCAGAGGGGAGGAGTGGTAGGGGTTGGGTGAAAAAGCTAAATGTGTTAAGGAGTACAAATTGGCAGTTACAAAATGGTCACGGGGATGTAAAATGCAGCAAAGAAAATATAGTCAATGATATTGTAATAACTATTAACTGTATGGTATGGGGGGGCATTAGATTTATCAGGGGAATCACTTCATAAGTTACATAAATATCTAATCACTATGCTATACACCTGAAACTAATATAATATTGAGTAATAACTGTAAATTAAAAAATAAAAATACATATATAAACTTGCAACTTGGGGTTGTAATAAAAGTAAAACAGTTTTAATGTCATTTTTTATGAATTGTGCTCAAATGTGTCGGTTGAAAGGAAATATATATATATATATATATATATATATATATATACACACACACACATATATAATAAATTGTTTCATAACATTATAAATCAATATTTTGGGTTTTATGTTTAGGATGATAAAATTTCCTTTACTCGAAATGACATTGAAGTAAACTATAAAGAAAGACTTTGAGATTTTTTTTTTTTTTGACAAGGAGAAACTCATGACATTTTCACAAAGCCTTTGATCTTAACCTTGGAAATCTGGCTGCTTAGGATAAAGGCAGAGAAAATGAGCAGGAAAGCTCTAAAGGTGGGCTACTAGTATTAGATGCAAATATATTCATTAAAATTGGCCAAACAGGAAGGTATATTGCACTTTTAATGACTTTTTTTAAACACACAAATATTCTACAGATGTGCGTTTATAATTTAATTAACCTTTGAAGGAAGCAGTGGTTAGCAGTGGAAATGGGCCTGGGTGATAAGATGCTATCTAGACTTAAGTTTTTCACCTTTAATTTTATATACATGTTATATAAAAAATGTAAACCCATAAAAAGCTGCCTTATTTCCACTTTCATATCCTTGACTTTCCTGCAGAATCAATGAGAACCCCTGTGGCATCACTCTTATGGGATTATTATTTTGCATTGTATTGCAAGAAATACCTGAAATAATGGAAATACTATATGTAATTTTTTTTAAAGATACATTGTCTAAAAACTTTAAAACCCTAATGTGGAAGTCAAATAAATTTTGCATATAATATGTTTTCATGATATACAATGAGAATGTAACATTTATTAGAGTAATTCAGGACAGACACACATACACATTTACTGCTCCCCAGACACAGTGAGTCAAAGTGAATTACAGATTGATAAAGTCAGAATATTCAAGTAACACTGTACTCATCAATTGGCATGTTATAGGATATTCTGATTAGAGTACTAAAAGAAATGTTTCACTATATTAATCATCTTTTTTGTCATTAAGGTATTTGAAAAGTAAAAATTATTAATGATTTCACTAACAGCTACTAAGAGTCTACAATGCCTAGCCAACTATTTGAGAGACTGTTCTTAATTATTGAAAATTTTCACATATAAACAAAAATGTAAAAGGTTCTGGACAAAAATAAGATACAGATCTACACAAGCAAATCCAATGGGTACTTGTTGAAATCACTTGAAAAAATAACGGGGGCAAATCTTCTGTCTTGACATTTGGGATTCAAGTTCTCTTTCGATTGAATGATCTGAATAGTACTTTACTTTTAAACTTAATTTAGGTAGACAAGAGTTTGGAAGATATAGTTACTTCACATGCTTATCTTCCAAAAATGTGCTTAAGTCATAAATGTGTTCCTATATACTTGATGTGGCTTTAATGAGAAAGCTTTATAAACCGAACATGAAAACATCTCACAATTTCTTAGCTGTTTCCTATATGTGTTCATGATTATCATTTATCCAAATTGTCTCTATTCTCATATGCGACTCAAAGTAAAGTCTCTCTCTTATTCAAGTTATTAACAGAAACTTATGGCCTATATTTATTCTCTTACTTTCTCTATAAAATTAATGCCTGGAAGAAATACCTGATTCCTCACCTATTAAGTTAATCTTATAAAGTATGAGTACAAAATGACCCGGAGAAGAAAGAACATTCAAATGCCACATTGTCTATAAAGATAATAATAATATTGCTTCTATCAAGTGGTTGACAGATAACCTTTTATTTCTTATAATCTACACGAATTCTCTGACTTTCATGCTACTAATGATGTAGAAGTGTCAAGTGAAATGAAGAGTGTATGACATATGCAAGACTCATCTTACTAAAATAATTCTTAGAAACCAAAATGGCAGATAAACCAAAGACCAATTTGAAAAAAAATAATAGTTTTTCATTCCTTACCTATATAACTCATTTAGAAATATTCTAACAAATGCATTGTCTTTATAACATGATTTAAAATTACACTCTTTGAGAGTGGCAATGATTTCTTTAAGTCTCCTAAGTTTTTAAAACATTCTATTTTTCTTCTTTCTTTGGAAATCCAATTACCTTGGCATTTTGTCCTGAAGTAAGATGTTTTTCAATATCTCTTCAAAGTTACATCTGTATCTTTTCACCAAGACTTACCATGAGCTGAATAGAAACTTAGTGGGCATAAATATGAGTAAAGAAAGCAGGAAGAAAAAGTACCTTTATGGCAGGCAAAAAAATCTGGAGTTCCACTGCCAGTTCTGTCAATAATTAAATACATTTACTTCATTGTCTTCACCTGTAAAATGAAATATTTGGTTATATTTACTCAGTGGTTCTTCTGATCTCAAATTAAATGACTTAAACAAATTAGAGATTGTTCAGAAGTTGCCCTTCCTGATGATTAATCTCCTAGATGGGTAAAAAGGTTAAAATTGAAATGGACACAGGCAGGAGAAAATGAAAGAGAAGTGATTATAAATATTCAGGTCAAAATGACCTGGAGACAGGAAGAAAGAAAGTGTTATGGAGGTTAAGGAGGCCAGATAATTACAACATATCAACTGGTTGAGTGTGAATGAAGGGAGACAAAAGAAAATATAAGAAACACAACTCTGAGAGGTTAAGTGTGGGCAACTGAGAAGATATACTTTAAGAAAGGCTGAATGTCAGGACTTCTTTTACTAACTCAGAATATTCTGATCAAAGACATACCTGGTATAGGTTGAAATATATAGCAGGTATAGCAGGTAGATGGCAGCTTAGAAGTCAGGAAAAGAAAAATAGAGTTGGGATCATCCTCACGGACACGGCAGGTAAAGTCATGACAGGGAATATGACGGCCAATGAGGAGAACACAGGGTAGAATGTCCAAAAAATGTTGAGATGGCTAAGGGCTCAAGGAATTATTTAGATTTGGCAATCAAATAATTATTGGTGACTATTAAGAGAAAATAAAATAAACAACTACATATATGCTTTTATTGTTATGTGTTCTAATTTTTACAAAATTGTTACATTTTCATCGTGGCCAAGTATAATGCCATTTATTATAGGTGTTTCAGAGTTGTTTGAAATACATACACTCCTATCTTGCATCTTGGTTATTTCACCTCACATTTCATATATATAATGTTTTGGATCCTATTCTTAAAATGCATAAAGATTGTTGACAGCCTTGTCCTTAGTGTTGATTATAAACAATACCACAAAATACTACGCTTCAACCCCTTTTGCCTTAAATTTAAACTCGCCTATTAGTAATTTCATTACTCCAGCATTTTAAATAATTTGCATGATGTGGTTTTTGTACTTCCGTTTTAACTTTTCATTAGCCACTTCATTTTAGATCAGGGTTCTCAACATTAGAGCTACTGATGTTTTGGATGGCATATATTTTGTTTGAGAGGTTGTGCTGTGTGTTGTAAGATATTTGGTAGCATCTCTGGCCTCTACCCAGTAGATGCCAGGAGCACTGCAACTTCAGTTATGACAATAAAAATGCCTTCAGATGTTGGTAAATGTCCCCTGGGGGTCAGGATCCACCCCTAGCTCCTCATCCTTTGAAAAGGATGGTTTGGGGCATATCTTATATTCGGCATCTAATTGGGTTATGCCATTTTTAGAGAAACAGTCATTCTTTTTCCCTTAAATAAGTAAACGTATCACATAATATATTTGATGTTTGATCTTATTCTGGCCTCTAATTTTATACATATTTTTGCTTATGTTTCTTTTGTTTTCTATCTTTTGCTACATGGATTGTCATTATCTGTGTATTATCTGTATGTGCATGTGTACATGTGTATTTGTGTGATATTTTTTTCCTGAGATGTTAGAAGGTTTATAATGTTCTTCCTTCTTCCAGTGATTATGGAAACTTTGCATCATGTGTGGACACCTTTCCTTTTTTAAAAAATCACCTTGACTGTATATTGATTTCCAGCTATGAACTATGAAAAAAATTATATACTCATACTTCCTTCCACATTTGAAATAGGTGTAATTTTGCTAGTACTTTTAAAGCTTACCTTTTTCTCATTTTATTAGGATTAAGGAGACCCAAAATTCTGTGATCTCCTTGTCTTAGAAATCATCATCATCATCCTGCACCTCCGTTTCACCCCATAGTTTTATATATATATATAAATTATATATGTATATATGTATATATATGTATATATAATTTATATATATGCTTTTATCTACCTGACTACATGTCAATATCTTTATATGTTTTTCATAAATAGAGCATTCCATCAAGGAATTAATTTTTATTTATATTGCAAACCCAAATGGTAAAGAGAATTTTTAAACAATTGTCAATTTAGTCAATCCCTAAATATCAAAATATATGTTACACTAGTAAGAAAAGTTGTATTTAATGAATGATGAAGAAGATGATGAACATGTCACAGCTAAGATATTTTTAACAAACTCTAATAGAAAAATGCATCGGAGGGTGATGGTTGTGTAGACTGGAACTGACAGATATTATTTCCTGTGAAAAACCTGCTTCTCAATCTGAATTCTTTCAATGCTTGAAAATAAATGATTAGCAATGGAAGAAAGTCAGTACATGTATGGCCTTAGAGTTGTTAGAATATTGAAATAATTCTCTTCAGATCTGTACATATTTGCTGCTCTGGCCTCCCAGACTCCTCCTGACTGCCCAGCCCCACAACTAGGATTCCCCAGAGTCTCACCACCATTGAACAATTAAATAGTGAATGCAGTCTCTTCAGGGAACCTTAGGGACCCTGGTCTGTTTCTATAGCTTTCTCTTCTGTTTGGTGGTACCTGTGCTAATTATAAGATTAAAATGATCCCTGGAAGTTGGTAGTTGGTATGGCTCAGAGTCCACTTCCTATTAGATAATGACTCTCTATATAGATAGATCATAGATGATGATAGACAGATGATGGTAGGTAGGTAGATAGATAGATAGATAGATAGATAGATAGATAGATAGATAGATAAATTCCTGGAAGTGAACATGCTTCAGATCCATTTCCCATCAGGCAAGGAAGACATACACACACACACGTAATTTGGAAGTATGAGGAATCTTTTACAAATAACTTTACAAATAAAGTTATTACCTGCACCACTTAGTATTAGCTCACATCAAAATATTTGATGTGTTTACTTGAAAAAAAAAAGTAATCTCAGAGAGTGAATCGGTGAAGCCTCTAGACAAGTGATTCTTAGGTCTGGCATTGTCCTAAAGCAGGCATTGAAAGGACAGATGGTTTAGAACAAGCATATGACAAGAAAGTCATAGGATAAGCCAGTACAGAGAACTCATAAAACTAGGTTAGAGGATATTAATATCGTATTAGTGAAAACAAAAAATAAAGAGAAAAGGAAGCACAGGGGAAATTTCCAAATGTTTCCACTATAGCTTTTTTTTTTTCACTTAAGGAGCAAATGCTCTCAAGACACTGCCAACAGATTAAGAACCTTGGGTTCTGGAGTTCCTTAGGAAAGCTGATGATGTGCAAAGCCCTAGTAAGAGATAAGCGTTGAACACAGGCACTTAAGGGGAAAAATGTATGTTTTAATATGCATGAAGCTAATGTAAATAGTAGGAAGCAATTAAATCATTACTTTGTTTATCCTGACAACAGTGCAATTCAAGACATCATCACTGTGATTGATCCTTTCTTCAATGCTCCTTTTACATTTTCTGATATCTCACAGGGAAAACAACATATACCAGTGATGGCGAACCTATGACACGCGTGTCAGAGGTGACACGCGAACTCATTTTTTTGATTGATTTTTCTTTGTTAAATGGCATTTAAATATATAAAATAAATATCAAAAATATACATCTTTCTTTTACTATGGTTGCAAATATCAAAACATTTCTATATGTGACATGGCACCAGAGTTAAGTTAGGGTTTCTCAAAATGCTGACACGCTGAGCTCAAAAGGTTCACCATCACATTATATCCTATCCTTTAGGCCAAGTTTTAGAACATGGCTATTTGAAATTTTAAAATTAACAAACAATACCATTTAATCATTTGCAAATTTCCCTTCATTAAAGATAATTCATTATTAATATAGATTGAAATATTCCTGTGACCTAGTCTGATGATTTTTAAACCTCTTAATATTTTTTGCTCTTTAGCATTCCCCTCTACATCTTGCAGTAGACACCTTTCAAGTTATGTAAAACATTTTAAATATTTTTGCATTATCAATGAAGAAGAAAAAACAATATCATTCCAAATCTAAAAATAGACAAGTAAAAGAAAATAAAAAAAGGAACAAGCTCCATAACTAATTCAGAATAAAAACCAAGCTGATGTTACTTAATGTTAAAAATTAGAGTCACTTAGAAAAGGTGGGAAAATTGTTTAATAGCTTCAGGTGCTAAAACATTCATGGCTCTTTAACATCATTTGAGCTATTTATTCAGCTACTTGACAGAAATTAATCACCAGCTCTAAATTTAATCCTAAACCTTTAGGCCAAAATTGGCAAACAAATGAACTTTTGTAAATAGAAGCAGACAGGTTCAATCTTAGTAAACTTCTCTATTGTTCTAAATTAAGGGCAGGGTTTGAGAAAGGAAAGATCTGAAGTAGACCACATACAAAATTAAGGTGAAAAGTGAATGACGTAGTTAGCCAAAAAAATAGAACAACTTTGACTTCTTGCATAGAATATGCCTTTAACATTATTTAGATATTGCAATGTCCCAGTAATGGGAATGTGGGGCTGTGACGCAGCAAGGAAGCAGACAAGAAATTTCACAGAGAAAACATATCTCTGTGGAGGTAAATAAATCAATTGCCCTCCACTGAATAAACACAACTCAGGTTTTCTTAGATTACTCTTTTCCTAGCTATCTACGAAAGTAGCAACACCTTTACCTTTTAAGATTAAGTTGTCAGTTCTTATGACAGATTTCTGTACTCCTAAGTTTGTAGGAGATGGGGTGGGGAGATATGGGGCGGCATTAATTTCTCTACCAGAGGGTGCTGCTCTCTTCATAATTCAGACTTTCATTGTCCAGAGGGAAAAGTGGATACCTAGTCTGAGTGTATGGAATCCTGGCCAAGCTTCAGATTGTTAGAAACTGTAAATCATCACACCTGATACGTATGATTCAAAATCTGATGCTGTTTAAGCTAAGGCACTTAGGAAAATAGTGGGGTTTTTTTTCTTTATTGATTAAGGTATTACATATGTGTTCTTATTCCCCCATTGCCCCCCACTCCCTGCTCATGCCCTCACCCCCCTAGTGTCTGTGTCCATTGGTTATGCTTATGTGCATGCATACAAGTCCTTTGGGTGATCTCTCCCCCATACCCCCACCCTCCCCTGCCTTCCCTCTGAGGTTTGACAGTCTGATTGATGCTTCTCTCTCTCTGAATCTGTTTTTGTTCATCAGTTTATGTTGTTCATTATAATCCACAAATGAGTGAGATCATGTGATATTTATCTTTCTCCAATTGACTTATTTCACTTAGCATAATGCTCTCCAGGTCCATCATGCTGTTGTAAATGGTAGAATTCCCTTCCTTTTTACAGCAGCATAGTATTCCATTATGTAGATGTACCACTGTTTTTTAATCCACTCATCTACTGATGGACACTTAGGCTGATTCCAAATTTTAGCTGTTGTAAATTGTGCTGCTATGAACATAGGAATGCATATAACTTTTCTGATTGGTGTTTCTAGTTTCTTGGGATATATTCCTAGAAGTGGGATCACAGGGTCAAATGGGAGTTTCATTTTTAGTTTTTTGAGGAAACTCCATACTGTCTTTCCACAGTGGTTGCACCAGTCTGCATTCCACCAACAGTGCACGAGGGTTCCTTTTTCTCCGCATCTTCTCCAGCACTTGTCATTTGTTGATTTGTTGATGATAGCCAGTCTGACAGGTGTGAGATGGTATTGCATTGAAATTTTGATTTGCATCTCTCAGCTGATTAGTGACTGTGCATGTTTTCATATGTCACTTGGCCTTCTGTATGTCCTCTTTCCAAAAGTATCTAGTTAGGTCCATTGCCCATTTGTGATTGGGTTGTTTATCTTCCTTTTGTTAAGTTGTATGAGTTCCCTGTAAATGTTGGAGATTAAACTCTTATCGGAGATAACATTGGCAAATATTTTCTCTCATGCAGTAGGCTTTCTTGTTGTTTTGTTGTTGGTTTCTTTTGCTGTGCAGAAGCTTTTTATTTTGATGTAGTCCCATTTGATAATTTTCTCTTTAGTTTTCATTGGACTAGGAGCTGTATCGGTGAAAATATTGCTTCGACATATGTCTGAGATTTTTCTGCTTGTGGATTCCTCTAAGATTTTTATGGTTTTCAGTCTTATATTTAAGTCCTTTTTCCATTTTGAGTTTATTCTTGTGTATGGTGCAAGTTGGTGGTCTAGTTTCATTTTTTTTTTTTTGCATATGTCTGTTCAATTTTCCCAACCCAGACCATAACGTGATCATGGATTGGTAGAATCAACATCATTAAAATCTCCACACTACCCAATGCAATCTATAGATTCAGCCAATTCCCCATTAAAATACCAATGGCATATTTCAGAGACCTAGATCAAACTCTCCAAAAATTCATCTGGAATAAGAAAAGACCCCAAATAGCTGCTGCGATCCTGAGAAAAAACAAAGTAGGAGGGATCTCAATACCAGATATCAAGCTGTATTACAAAGCCACTGTTCTCAAAACTGCCTGGTACTGGCACAAGAACAGACATATAGACCAATGGAATATAATAGAGAACCCAGAAATCGATCAAACCACTATGTTTAATTAATATGGAAGATAGTTTTTAAGTGATGTTAGTCTTGATTAAGATTTCTAAGCCCCCATAAGAGCACTTAGTCTGACAATTGCTGAAGTACAAATAAGGCAGTAGCAACTATAGTAAAAGCAAATGCTATAGAAAGGGATTATTTTTTTTTAATTACCTCATCTGTCAATTTACCGTAAGAGACATATGGTAAAATTAAAACTAAAGGTCACAGGCTGTTTTAGATACATGGACTTAATTTAGAGAAAGTCGTCAACAACTTAGTTTATATTCATTATAATCATTTCATTTAGGAAATCTCCAAAAGGCAAATGGAACTTTTGAGCCCATGAAAGATTAATTTTTGTCGCTTTAGCCCTGGAGTGGCTTGAGGTCAGAGAAATAAAATGATCATATGTTAATGGTTTATCAACCCCTGTCCTTAAAGAACATGGCAATGATTACCTAAAATTTTGTTTTACTGTGTCATATATAGGATGTGTGCATGCAAGTGTGTGCTTGTGTTTGCCCTTGAAAACCACTATGCCACTTTCCCAAAATAAATTTCCTAAGGTCAGGAATGATTTCCTGATCATCTTCAATATGGGTACACAGCAATGTTTGTTAAATAATTCATTTCCCAGCCTTTTTACAACCCTCCTGATTCTCCTTGAAGCAATAATCTTTCTGAAATCTACCTTTACTAATTCCTTCTTCTGTATTCTTGACATGTAATCTTTCCAAGCCTCAGTTTTTTAATCTGTAAACTGGAGATGATAATATAAGTTTACATATATGGTAAAATTAAAGGTATAAGCAAATAAAATGCACATTTAAAAACAAAGTACAAGACATATATATCATTAAGACAAAGAATAAAATGTAAAAACAAGAAAAAAGAGGAATATAATAAGAATATAACAAGGAACAGAAAATATGATTTTCTCAATCTTTATTTCCTGGTATTTAGTGTGTCAGTTTTGAAATCTTGACCACCTAGCAAATTTGAATGAAAAAAAGGAATACCCTTTGGTAATACATGAGACACTTAAGTGAAATATAATGCTACATTCAAGAAACTGAAGAGAAATAAAAGTAATATTCAAAGTAAATGACTTCTAGAGTTTTAAAGGTCCTCTAACCCAAACTAGTTTCCAGATCTTACTTCATTATTTTTCTCATTTCCTTTTGGTCTAATTAATCAAAATCCCTCTTGAAATTTCTGGCCAGTATTTCTTCCTACATATGAATAAGAAATAAAATAACATTTGATGTTTGAAATTATGGGGGTAATCTCATTGACGACAATAGATGACTGGTAAAGGGAAGGAAATACTTATTAACAACATTCATAAAGATGTCAAAGGTTTATAAAGCCAATATCTGGGAAAGAGAAAGCTGTGGGACTACCAGGTCTTCTCTGGCGAAGGGTGTTTCCCGAAATTATCACCACCATGGACAACAAAGGGTTGTCACTGACAGGTATGTACAGCAACTCACTGAGTTGTTGGCTTTATCAACACTTCTTTGAGGGTATAAATCAGAAATTTTAGATAATATTCTCTTAGCAATAGGTTTCAGATTTACAGAGTTTAGAAAAGTAATCTAATCACTGCTCTATAAAGCAATTGTACAAGGGCACAAAAGACTAGAACAGTGGTTCTCAAATGGATGAATCCTTCTTCTAGGGACACATCTTAATGTCTGGATATGCTTTTGGTTGTCTTAACTGGCGGGTGGAGTGTTACTGGTACCTAGTGGATAGAGGTCAGAAATGCTGCTAAACAAACTACAGTGCACAAGAGAGCCTCTAGAACCTACAGACTGGGTCCTTTCAAAATGACAGAAACTCAGTTCTCACAGTTCTAGAGGTTGGAGTACCAGGAATTATCCCACTCAAAATGCCAGTAGTGCCAAGGTTGAGAAACCCAGGACTGGAATAAGACCAAATTATCTTTAGGTCTAATTTATCACAAATCCAGAAGGCAGAGATTAACATTTTCTGGTTCCCAGGTCTCTTACATGATTTTCTCAAGATGAGTCAATTTGTTGAAGTTTTAACTCTGAAGCCATAATGTAAACAATATCTGTAGATAAAATATCCAGCTACATTTCATGACTGCATTGTACAGAAAATAAACATTTTGGAAACACATTTTTTTTAAAAAAATTAAAAGTCTGTTATATTAATCAACTCACAACATGAATATTTTTATTGTGCAGGTAAAAGTTATTTAGTTAACATATTTTTATATATTTTTAAGTATTTTGCTTTAGATATTTTTTCACACAGAAATCTTTAGCACTTGCCTAGTTTTATCTCATACATATCCACTTACATTTATTGAATATTTCTTAAAATTTTAATTTTCTGATCAACACATTTTAATACCAGATATTATTTTGGAGTCTTTGCTATTAAAAGGTGAGTTAAATATATTGTTTCTTACCTTTTGAAAGTGTAAATTATTGATATGTTATAGATCCACATCTATCCATCTACTGAGAGGACAAATTGATGACTAAATCATCTCGGATAATTGTCAAATATTTTAAAGTAGGTGTTTTATAGACGGAGCAGGAAAAAAAAATGGGTAAAATTAACTTTCTAGGGCCTCTGTTATCATGCAATCAAAGGTCAAGCATTGTTCTTTATGTGTAATGGCAATGGCCTCTGGAAGTACTGAGTCATCATGGCTACTGATTGTGTGTGATGGGTGGGACATGAGAAAGTGACAAGATGACAGTATGGGCATCCTCCACCTGCTCATAATGGGATTTAGGGGGAATCCCTTAAACTCGCTAAGCCTCTAGTTCATCAGTATAATTGGATGATAATAATGAAGGCCGAAGCTATCTCACTGGGCTATTGTGAAACAATTTTTTTAAAATATTAAAAATTTTGGCAAAGTGGCAAGCAGATGCATGGGGTTTTTAAAGTGAGTTAGCAGATCTAGTCTACAGCATCATTTTTGATGTTAGAATTCTCTTCATATTCAACATTAGCAATCAGTCAGGCCTGTGCCTATTCTTATCAGTCAAGAAGGTGAAACAAACAGATCAACTGCCATTTCAGTGTCTAAAATGCAAGTATTAGTCAATATAGTATTAAACAAAATTTATAGGGGACCCTTTCCCCCTCACTACTTGGGAGTCTGTACTGTTCTTCAATAAATCTCCACCTTTGCTCTACCAAAAAATAAAATAAAAAATTTACAAACTCTAAGAGAGCCAGGCTGCCGAAAAGCTGCAGAAACTCCCAAGGCACTAAACTATCTTATGAGAATGACCTAAACACTCTGGCTCAGAATTAATTTAAGCTCCAAATGCTTACAAGTTACAGAGGCACTTCTGGAAGCAGTGCAAACACACAGGGACTAACCTACTTTTCTGACTATATATCTGTGCAAATATAATTATATATGTACATTTACACAGTGGAAAGTGTTGATTCTTCCCCACCCCAGCTATTAAAGTACCAAATCATGCTGAGGGCAATGTGGAGAGATTAGCCTGTCCTCCACAAGATGACTTTTGATAACCTCAGCTGAACAGATCATCTGAGAACGGCTCCTGTTTCTATTTAAGGAGGGCCATTCCTGCTGGTGCTGGTGCTGGTGTCAAGCCTGCTCCTGTGCAAGAATGTGGCCTCCATGCCCACCTGTCCCAGTGGGGCTGTCAACTGCGAAGTGCCCCTCGGAGACCTGTTTGACCGTGCAGTCATCCTGTCTCACTACATCCATAACCTCTCCTCTGAAATGTTCAGAGAGTTTGTAAGTATCATGCTTCTTGGTTCTTCCCAGAAGGAACCTTCATGTGAATGATTGAACTATTTCATACTTTAAACAAGAAAGCCACACAAGCCAAATTTCAAATAATGCACCTTAAGGGTCAAAGAAGGCATCGGTAAATGAAATGTGGAATAAGAAGAAAGGGACAGTTTCAGGAAATCCCAAAGATTTTTTAAAAATGTATTTTTTTAAATTTCCTTTAATTCATTTTGTTTTTAAGAATTTTCAAAAATGTTTAAGCATCCATACTAGTCATGTGAGGCTGCCATACAAAATACATACGTCTTAAATAACGGAAATGTATTTTCTCATATTTGTGGATGCTGTGACATCAAGGTGCCTGAACAGTCAGATTCTAGTAAGAGCTTTCCTCTTCTCAGCTTGCCTTCTCACTGTCTCCTCACCTGAAGGCTCTGGGAGATGGAGAGAGGGACAGAGAAAGCAAGAGAATGAGAATGAGAGAGTGAGAGCTAGAAGACTCTCTGGTGTCTCTTCTTATAAGGCCAGTAATCATAGTGGATCAGGGCTCCACTTTCATGACCTTAATTATCTCCATAAAGATCTTACTTCCAAATACAGTACATTGGGGATTGGGGCTTCAACATGTGAATTTGGGAGGGCAGGGGAGACAAACACTTGACATAAAACACTTTTAGGTAGGGCGGAGGAGAAGAAAACATGTTGATTTCTTGTCCTTGCATGTAGGGTATATTTCTCCCAAGGTACTCTTCACTGCAGATATATAATAAATGAGAATTGCACGCTAGCTGATTTGGCTCAGCAGATAGAGCGTAGGCCTGCGGACTCAAGGGTCCCAGGTTCGATTCCAATCAAGGGCATGTACCTGGGTTGTGGGCACATCCCCAGTAGGGGGCGTGCAAGAGGCAGCTGAATCAATATTTCTCTCTCATGGATGTTTCTAACTCACTATCCCTCTCCCTCTCCCTTCCTCTCTGCAAAAAAATCGGTGAAATATATTTAGAAAAAATAAAAATAAATACAAAAATGAGAATTTCACTGCAATGAATTGCGTGTGTTGGACAAAGTTAAACTAAACTGAATGCATGTTAGGAAAATAAAACAAGTAATAGTAGTTAGCTGTTCTGAAACTCAAAAATGCTATGAATTATTGTTCTAAGATTTCCAGGTTTAGAACTACAATAGGAAGATTAGTTTAGAACTAGAAACAATTATTTTCCTTCTGATTAAGGTACTTTGGAAGTCGGATGTTAACTCTTTTAAGTCAATCAAAGATCAGACAATGGATTAGAACTTCAATAAATCAGAGTCTCCATGAAGAATGTGGTTTAATGTTTATAATAAATGTATATTTACATAGTTATTTTTCACACTAATTGTTATTTTATACATTTTTGACTGGCCATCTTTTATCTTCCAAATATGTCTAGTAATCTCTTTAAATTTCCACAATGTTTGCTAATGATTGGTTTTTCTCTGTCAATGTGTTAGCATAGATTTTTCTGTTCTTATTCTCAGTCCATTGCTTAATATTTTTTTTTGTTTTTCTGATTTATCACTTCATCATGATCAACAAATTGTATTCTGTAGCTATGATGAAGATTGTATATAGTTGTATAGATTTAGAGATTAGTCAAAGAAAAGTTTCAATTTAATAATACCCATTAAAGGAGTGTATCCATTTGTTCCTACATAATCAAGAGTTTAAAATGGCTAAAAATAGGCTCATATGCACAATCACATTTGGTTCAAGTATTAAGAAGGATGATACTTAATAAATATTTCACATTCTTTATATTTCTAGTATTTGCTTTCTATATAGTGATGCATAAAAAGAATAAAATTAAGGAAATAGCAAAAAGAGGAAGAACTTGGAATTTAGAAAAGTTAATTGAAATAGAACTGTTTATAGAGATAATGGAAAGAAAGGGTAGGAAAAAGGGCAACTTTCTTATTTCTTTAGTTTTATTTTTTTGTGGCTATAATTTTTTAAAAATTATACAACTATCAAAGGTGTTAATATTTTAGAACTGGGTTTAATTGATTTAATGTTCAAACAACCCTCATTGAATTTGCTCTATCACTTTCAGGATAGACAGTACGCCCAGGACAGGGGGTTCATTACCAAGGCCATCAATGGCTGCCACACTTCTTCAATCCCTACCCCCGAAGACAAGGAGCAAGCCCAAAAGATGCATGTAAGTCTTTTATCCAGGATTCTCACCAAAACAACAAAGGCAGTACACTGGTATTTCCATGCTGCAGATTATTAGAGGCATTAGAATAGACAATGGTAACTGCACTTGCCGGGCAAGGAGGAGGAAGAGTAAGCAATCAAAGAAAAATTACATTATATAGTTGATAAATTATCAGTAAAATCAAATGCTGACTAAATATTGTAGCAGCAAAGTAAATAACAGCCCAGCCAGTGTTGCTCAGTGGTTGAGTGTCGACCATGCGTCAAGAGATGGCTAGTTCAATTCCTGATCAGGGCACAAGCCTGGGTTGTGGGCTTGATCCCTGGTGAGGGGCATGCAGAAGGCAGCCAATTGATGTTCTCAATCATCGATTTTTCTATCTCTCTCTCCCTTTACCTTCCTCACTTTCTAAAAGAACAATAAAAATATGTTTAAAAATAAATAAATAAATGTGACAGATCTATAAATTGGCCATGCAGACATGATGGTAACCAATGCTTAGACCCAGGACTGCATATATTATACTATGTGAAAGCATTAGCAGAATTGGACTTCCATGTGTAAAATATAAGGTTTGAAAAAAAACACGTGGATATGTAAGAAACACAATCAGTTTTATTTATGACACAGGCTCCTATAAGGACAGCATTTCACATTTCTGACCACTACACCATCTGAGCCATCTCTTCTGGACTTTCAAGGCTCTCCTTCTGATCCTCCTACTTCTCTGACACCTACTTCTTTCTTCCTTTCTTCATTCTTCACTCACTCCTCTGCCAACTCTTACTTCTCAATAATAAGTCTCACCTGAAAGCAGATCCTGTAAAATATTGTTTTGCTTCTCATGATTATGGCCTCTGTTCTGATGACAGCAATGTCTGCATATCAAGCCCCAGTCATTTATCCCAGCTCGAATTTATTATTATTATCATCTCCCTTCTGATTTCCTGCCATAACCACAGTTAACATGATTTAAAAGAAACATCTTCACATATATAGCCCCGTAAATTCAATGTGTTCTTTCCTTACAACTTTGTTAATGGTACCAGCATTCTTTCTGTCTGCTAAGCCTATTAATAAATAATTATAATGATGATAATGATAATAACAATAAAGTAAAGGAAGAAAGTGAAAATGGGGAGGAGGAAGAAGAGGGGTTAAATTTATTGATCGCTACTACATTAGCAGACACCTTACAAAGCACTTTATGTGCATTACTATATTTAATCCTCATAAAAAATCCTCTAACACAAGGTGCTATTATTACACTTACTGAGGTAAGGAAATCATGACTTGGAGAGCTGATGGAATTTACACCAGTTACATGGGTAGTAAGCAGTGAGTCTGGGCTTCATCCAATCCAAAACTCTTTTTATTGTTATGCTATAATACGTCCATTGTGGGTTCCTTTAATGCTGTTATTAATGATAGATAGCATTGTGCCATTTTATTCACCAGAATATGTCAGTAAATACAGTGCTCCGAGAGCAGCATGGGGGCGGGAGTTGGTGTGGACTAAGGAGCGCATTTTTCTGTATATCATATCTTCTTCATTGTCTCTTTGTTCCAGTTTTATAAAATAAAACTACAAGTTACACAACAATGCATTAATGAATAATTTGATTCATTGATAAGAATGTATCTTTAAATGAAATGATTTGGGCTCTTTGTCATTGACACTGGCGGACTCTACATTTCCTGAGTCAGGAAAGGCGCTTCTGGAATTCCAACAAAATTGGTTTTTCCCCACGGAAAAGCAAAGCAGTCAAATAGGAAAGAATTCTCTGTGTGGGGAAAATGGTAGAATTTCAGAAGAAAAACAAAAGTCTTCATGTCATAAATTAGAACTATCATTAAAAGAAATAGTTACTTAGGCCAGATTTTTAAAAATTTATCTAAGTATAAACCAATAGCTTAAATTTCATATTTTTACAACTTGTCCATTCCTACAAAATACACACATGTAGGAATAACAAAGATATAGTTAAGTCAGCCTCTCTGAGCAAAAATCACATGTCACCCGTTGTACTATGCTTATTTTAATGCAATTATTTTAATGGTTGCTTAGCACGAAGACCTTCTGAACCTGGTCCTCAGAGTGCTGCGCTCCTGGAATGAGCCTCTGTATCATCTAGTCACAGAAGTGCGTGCTATACAAGAAGCCCCTGGTACACAAGAAGCCCCTGGGACCCAAGAAACCTTTGCTACGCAAGAAGCCCTTAGTACGCAAGAAGCCCTTAGTACGCAACAAACCCTTGGGGCACAAGAAACCCCGGATGGCATCCTATCAAGGGCCATAGAGATTGAGGACCGTAACAAACAGCTTCTAGAGGGCATGGAGAAGATAATCAACCAGGTGAGCAGCCTCTTGACACTCCTTTGTTTTTCTCATTAAAGAAAGAAGTGAGCCCTGTGAAGAGGAATACATTTTGAAATACCTCATTCTGTAAGAACAATGTTTAGGCATTTTATATTCTACACTGCTATTAAATAAAGCAATAGTAATTTGTAGGGATAAGGTCTACTGTAAGTGGATCTTAGCGTTCCACTGTCATATCTGACAGGTGCAGACTTCCCTACACTGCACACCAATCCATGCAAGCCTTGGCGCTTCTTGGGGACAGGCAGTGAAGTAATTTCAATGGAAAGAAACTGGAGAATAGAATCTGCAAGAGAAATGTTTTCCTCAAAGTATTCTAGGACACCTATTATTGACATTCTGCTCATATTCTTCCTCTTTTCTCCCCACATCAAAACATGAGAGGACGGAGAAAAGAGAAAATAAAAATCAGGTTGGATGGTATTTATCTCCCTCTCTCCCCTCCCCGCTTCCCCCAACCCACTCTGCTAGACATTGTTTGGGAAGGAAGGAGATAGAAAAGATGAGACCATGGCATTGATGCTGCTGAACAACCACTATAATTTCAGTGGGCTACAACAGAAAGAGGTATATCTTTTCTAAAATGTTCTTTATTTTCAAATTTATAGAGTTGCATCATTCTAAATATTAGTTGAGTGGGGCTTCAAAAATGAAATTGACACATTGCATTTGATCTCCCCAAATAATTTGTCATATTTAGATTGAGGTTATATTTGCAATACAAATCTCCATTTAGATGGGATCATTTCAATACAAGTGAGGTAATATCTAAATAGTTTTCTGAAGTTCTTAGAAATAATTTATCATCATCTAAAGAAAAATATATGATCATAAAAATAACAGGAGAAATTTTATGTTTTTATTGTATACAAAGTACTTGTTAACGTGTGTCATTTGGTCATTTTCATAGGAGAAGAATATATCAAATACAAAGTACATTTTACCCTTGGAAATACAAAGTACATTTTACCCTTGGGACATAAGTAGTAAACACATAGATTTTCAAGTGATTTTCTTCATAACTGTGGGCCTACTTTCTGAGGTCACTAATTTGTTCTATAATACTTCAATTTTAGTTCTTTTTTAAAAACACACAACACATATTTATTTATTCTTGTTCATATCATTATCCCTGGCATAGTATATTTTGTCATAGGGGTCAAACACACACACACACACACACACACACACACACACACACAAAACACACACACACAAAAACAAACAAAAAAAACACCAAACAAACAAAAAACACCAAAAAAACAGCAAGCCAACACGCACACACACACACGCTAGTCTTAGCCTTAAAACATCAAGTACAATCCTCATCATATCCTTCTCTGGTACATATTCTATATGGAGAATATAACCTGTTCAAAGCAGGTAAAAGATCAATGCGACCTGTCACATTGTGACCTGCCAGAAGAAATAAAGTCCACGGTGCACATTAGAGACAAAATCAGAAAATGAAAAAGTTCCTCAAGTGAGAGAACGGAGGCCAGCTCCGCATTGTCCCTTTGTCACATTCATGTCTACATTCAAATAGCAACTTTCTGGTTCTCCATCTAGCAGAGGCACACTTCACCTACAATCACATACATATGAGAAAGCTTACACTTGAGTTCTGCTTCTAGTTTTTACACCATAAATAGACTTCTGATACACTGGCTCAGTAACCCATGCCTCTGTCTGGAGAGTTTTACATTCCTATCTCTTCCATAAATCTTAATTCAACAATTAGAAAGAGCAAAGATAAGCAGATAATACTAATAATGTCACTATCTTTTTCATTATTAGGTTCAACATGGAGTCAGAAGAAATGAGGCCCCCTCTCCCTGGTTGGGACTTCCATCTCTGCAAGAGGCCGATGAAGACATTCGCCTTTTTGCTTTTTATGAGCTGATCCATTGCCTACGCAGGGATTCGCATAAGATTGACAACTATCTCAAGGTCCTGAAGTGCCGAATCATCTACGATAGCAACTGCTAAGCTCACATCCATTCCATCTATTTCTGGAATGGTTCTTAATGATCCACCCCATAGCAAGCTTCTTTTAGTTTTATGGCTTTTTAATGCATGCTTGGTGTAATGGGTCTTATCTTAAAAAATAAAAACCGACTTCGTTAGAAATGTCAAAATCTACAAGAGCAATTTGTCAAAGTTTCTTATCTTCACTTAATAGAAAATCAAAAGAAAATTAATCACTATCATTGAGAAGTTCCTATTAAAATTTGTCACAAATAGCAGAAGCTAGCATTACAAATAAGACAATTAACGGCTTACTTTAGAATCACAGTAAATCATTGTGAGTCGAGTTATTAGAATCAAAGAATTTGATAATTATTAATCATGCTGGTCATGCTAACAAGAAGATAGAAATTCTCAGGATTCTTTCTAAAAGGCAGCCATATCCTATCAGATAACTTTCACAGTATTATGACAGACAATTTAAATACTATGAAATTGTAATGCACCCAAGTAGCATGAGGTTTACTAAACAGTCTCAAATTACCAGGATGCTGTCTTAGTCTGTTCAGGCTAACACCACAGAGTGGGTCATTTATAAATGACAGAAATTTAGCTCTCACAGTCCTGGAGATTGGAGTACAAGGTCGGGGTGCCACCATGGTGGGGTGAGGACCCTCATCTGGCTCCCAGACTCCTCATTGTATCCTCACATGGCATAAAAGGCTAACGAGCTTTGTGGGTCTCTTATATAAGAGCACTAATTCCATTCACAGGGGCCAAAGCTCATAACTTAAATCCCAAAAGCCCCACTCACTAGCACCATAACCTTTGGGGATTAGGGCAACAACATATGAATTCTGGGGTAACATAAACATTCAAACCATGGCAGATACAAAGATGAAATGGACTTATCCTTCTCCAGTGGCTGTCTTCAACCATGCTCTACTGAGTTCCCATCTGCTTAGTACCGTCTTGGGCACATTCCGTATGTTTTAATAGCTCTGGGTCTAATAAGTCCCGTCCAGACAAATTTCAACTCCATCCCATATGTAACCTCTTTAATGTTTTTCTCTCCCCTATTATGGCTCAGGAACCTAATGGGGAAAGTAGATGTGGTCTATTTCTGCAGGATTTCTTTTCACTTCCTCTTCTGGATCTCCTTTCCTTTGGCTGTGCTGGATGAGTTAGAGGATGAGGAGAGATGAAAAGGTTTGACATCATGATCTTATGTGGTGCTTTTGTAGCCTTCTCATTGCTGACAGGGACTAACCTTGAATTCCTGCTGAGTGGCAAGTGTCTCTCTTGTGATTTTCCAGGACATTTACAAATGGGAGCACCCGACTCCATAGTCTATCAGGGTAAATGCTCTGGCTCAATTCTTCTCTCCACCCCACAGCTCTGACACTGGAAGCATTCTCCACAGCCTCTTCTGTTGTTCCCCGGTCCCACAAGCACCCTACTTTAGAAAACTGGCTCAAGGTCACCTATCTACCAACCCTTTCACAGGAAACTCAGGCCTCATAATCACTCTAAACCACTAAGTGCCAATAATATTGGATTGCTGCTGACCCCTTCCCTGGGGTCTCTTCACAATTCTCTTCTCTATCTCTTTGCATAGACACAGAATGGGTCAGGAAACTGGATTCGTAAGCAGATATTAACCTGAGGAATTAAATGCTGTTCTCTCTTTCTTTGAGATCCAATGAGTTATTATCTCTGTTAATAACGATCTTAGAGAGTTGGCCTTACAAATATTCCCTACTCACACACTGAATTACAGCACCCTCCTCATACACTTAATCTATTGATGAGACTCCAGAGGGGTGACTAGATTAGGGCAGCTCAGCTTGTTCAAGGGCCTCTAAACAACCTGGGATGAGGGTCTCTCTCTTGCTTGCTCTCCTTAGAAAGCAGCAGCACTGCCAGCCTGCTTTGCAGCAGCTTTTTCGGATTTTAGCAGGATTTCCTCGACAATAGACAATAAGAAATATTCCACCCAACATCCTGATAGAGATGAAATAAAAAGGTAGATAGGAAGGGGAATAAAGAGGAAAAAAGGAAGAGGAACATAAAGGAAAGAAAAAACATGAAGAGAAAAAGTGAGTAGAAGACATTGTTTGTGAAGGATAAGCTGCTATTAGAAAACCCTATTTGGTGAAGACCTAAATTTTTATACCCTAAGAGCAAATATTTCAATTTCCTTTTACCTCCCTTTCATCTTCTTTCTTCGTTTTCCAAAATATCCCTGTGTATTAGGAGTATTCTTTGCCCTTAATAATTGATTTGCAATATCTTTAGAGATAAACAGAACGTGGTACCTCCTCAGATCAGAATTCAAGGCATTTTTCTTCTGCCATGCACAGAATCCTTTCTCCCATATATAGAAACATTGTCTACCAAACCCAATCTCTTCCCTCATAGCCAGGGCTATTTTTGTCTGAGTCCTCCTCCTGCCTCTAGCTGAGATGACCCAAACCTTTCAGAATACAACAGAAATATTGTGTCCCACATCAATCTAGCAATCTCTCCCTTTGATCCTGCATGCATGCAAAATGCCAGCTTTCTCATATTTCAACTCTTTTCTTTTAAAAGGCATGAGAGTATAGAAAAACCTTTATGCATTTTTAAAGTCATTTTTTTCTGAAAACATCTAACCCTATTGTGTCACCCACCTCACTTCCTTTTTTTAATATCTAGATATTTTCAACAGAGAGGATAGCATTTATCAGGTGAAATTTGTCAATAAGAGGACAATGCAATTGTATGACACATAACTTTACCACTAGCCCACTTACATCTTCATGTATTTTTCTCTTAAAAGTTTATTCCAAGAATAGATAAACAACTGAGTGGTGGTATTAAAAGGCCTCTCCCTGCTTGACCATGACATGTGAACTGAATACTGTAGCTTTCAGACCAGATTGAGCAGAGACATAGGTATTCTGTAGAGTCAGCAAGGGGTAGCTACAAAGAGGATATTTGGGGAAAATATAACAATCACTCCCCTGCCAACCAGAGTGAGTTTCTCCCCCACCCTCTCTTTTTACAGATTTCCATGTAAAATTACATTTGAAAAAATGGCCCTGTTATAGCAAGAATAACAGCAGTGGTTACAAAAAAGAAACAAACAAATGAAAAACCCTTGAAGTTAACTGATTGCATAGATTACTAAATCAGGTGTCATGGGTACATGAGAGGTAAGAAAATTATCTTTCCGAAGGTTTTTCTCAAGCTGTAGAGAGAGTGTTACATAGACATGCAAATTACTATACTAAGGTAGAGAAAAGATAGTATAAAGGGCCATGATAAACAGTGCTAGAGTAAATTAAAGAGCAGCTAGAATGTAGGGAGCGGCTCTAGACTTAAACCTCAGATTGACCTGTGGCAGAGCCACAAACAAGTCCCAGCTTAGAAGGCAGAGCCTTCTTAGCATAATTAAGCTTGACCTTATGGCCGCCCCCTAGATCTTTCCTGGGTAGCTAATGGGCTATGGGAGGTGCAGCAAGTGCTGACAAAAAAAGTGAAACTCTCAAGAACATTGTAACTATGTTGACCACTACCTTGTTTTTCTCTGACTATAAAATAAAGCCTCAGCTTGCTGGCTGGGTCCTTCTCTGTGGCCTCATCCAGGCACAGGAGATCCACCGAGACCCAGCTATATTCTCTTTGTCTGTCTTTTCTTTAATCCTTCACCGCCCCTCATAAGGCTCACTGAATTCTTGGCTGTGCTGACACGGCACACTAGGAAATATCTGGACATAAGAACAAGGAAGTTTTTTGGAGTGACATGATTGTGATGGCCCTTTGATGGAATTTTAAAGGATTGGTGGGATATTGATAGACAAAAATAGGAAAACAGCACATCTGTCAATTCACTTAGAATCATTTTATGAAATACATATCTCCTACATCCTGAGCAAAAGGAACTGAGATATAGTATTGTAAGGTATTATTAAACAACCAACTTTAACCAAAACACAAGATATGTTCATTGTTGTAACATGTAATCTCTCTCATGATTATGCTCCCATGACCTGCTATATACATTACCTTAGGGTAATAATGGGGAAACCCCTTTTAAGAAGTGTTAATGGGTTGTGGAGGATCATTTATGCCAATTTGGAGTTTATACTTATTCTAGAAGGCAAGAGGAAACCAAGTAATTTTAGGGCAAGAGAGAAATATGTCCAGAATTAGAAAATAGAACATGAACCTGGTTTGGAGGGTTGTAGAAGTGTGGGACTAGTAGAGAAAAAGAACTGGTCCAGAAAGAAATGTTGGAATATTTCTATGACACTCTAAAAGAAAATAAAAATGTGCTCTGCCTGGAGGAAAGAAGAAAGAAGCAAAAGATGTAAGAGATCTAGGAACAGCAATAGAATTCTAATATCTAGAGGGAATGAAGCAGAGAGTCAAAAAGCTGTCCAAGAACATGAGGTTAGATGAGTAAATAAGTGCTGGTAGAGAGAGAGAGAGAGCGAGAGAGAGAGAGAGAGAGAGAGAGAGAGAGAGAGAGAGAAAAGAAGAAGAAGAAGAAGAAGAAGAAGAAGAAGAAGAAGAAGAAGAAGAAGAAGAAGAAGAAGAAGAAGAAGAAGAAGGAGAAGAAGAAGAAAATTGAAGGTTTTGTCCAAATTCATTCAGGCTTTATTTTCTTGTATTTCATAGACTTAGCACCAGAAATCATAAAAAATGTGGTTACTTTAGCAAGTCACAGAGATGAGTCCATTTATGCACTATCTCTAAGAGTTTCCCATTCCTTTATCTTAAATCCACCCATTTACTGTTCCTTCATTGTCTTACTCTCAGTAGATGGTCAGATAATCACTAATCCAATAAAGATTTAAAAGTGTTGTCTCCTAAGATAATATTCATGTCAAAGGACTCTTGAAAGAAACGCTTTCTAATCCCCTAAAAACAAAATTTTTAATAGTGAAGTGACTATTCCTCAGGAGCATTTTCCCCAAATGCCCAGTCAGCAGTCACAGAGGACTCTGTTACTTAGAAGTCTCTGACAATAATTATAATCTATTTGGATGGTAAATATAGAAAAGACAGATGAAGCAACAAAAGACACTTAAAAAGCAATGCATGCACAAGTGGAAAAGATAACATGTTTTAAAGCAGGTCCACGCTCACACGCCAGACCAGCATGATAGGAGCCTTGCGAGCCAAATCAGGGGTGGCTTCTTCAGTGAAGGCTCTCTGGGATTGGCCCTGAGAAATCTTATTCAACTAAAATCTTTAAACATGATTATTTGACTCTAAGACTCAGAACCCACTTAATTGCATAAAGTCAAAAAAGGAATGTACGTATTGAATATTTGAAAGGTGCTAAGAGAATAGATCTTAAGAGTTGTCATTCAGAGAAAAAAATTGTAGCTATGTATGGTGAGAAATGTTAACTAGACATATTGTGGTGACTATTTTGCAATCTATACAAACATCGAATCATTATGCTGTACACCTGAAACTAATATGTATATGTCAGTTATACCTCAGTAAAACAAATAATAAAAATTGAAAAATAAATTTTAAACATTTTTAAGGAATAAACTTTTTGGATAAAGAAAGCAAATCAACTAATGCTTTTTAGGTTTTTATAAAGGTACATTCTTGCTAGCATATTGGGTCTAAAACCTCTCCAACTGTAGTTTATGTTTATACTGAGAAAGAGAACAGAAGAGTGACCTAACCTTGTAACTTTAACTGCAGAAGACTTCAGCTACAATAGTCAATTAAAAAAATCCCAAAACTTATAGGCTAGCCCAGTACTCTGCTATTGTTTATTAAACAAATATTTAGTTAATTTGCTCTTCACCTAGGCACCGTGGCCCGGTTGTGGTGCCTGATTCACATCATTGAGCAAAGCAGGCCAATACTTGCCCTCATGAAATTTACATTCTATAGCTGGGGGAAGACAGACAACCCACAGTAAACATGAATACAAGTACATTACATACAGGTTTCCCTGCCACCTGAAAGTAGAGTGTTTCTATGATCCCTTTCATAAGCCAAAATGGCATCAAGCGAAGATGCAATTACTGCTACTTTATGTGGAAATGTTTTGAGCATTCCAGGCCCAAAATATAACGCATGCACAATGTCTTTATTTCATTCAATATTATCAAAACACTTAATTAGGTCTAGTTTTATGTTAAGAGCTTTCTTGGGCTTTTCCGGTACCTTAGAAAACATCTTGCTAACGAACGCACAGAACAAATCGAGATAAAGCACAGATGCTCAGAGACATGGGTCAAAGCTATGACAGCTTATGCTGGGAGGCTGAGTGTAGCTCCCGAGGAAGGAGCTTGGCAGGGCTGCTCTCGCTGCTCAGGGTGCGAAAGCTGCCTCTGCAACTGCTGGTGCAAAACAAACATCAAATGTTATTTTTGCTTTTCACCTTTTTTCCCCTAAAAGCAAAAGTTCTCTTTGGATTTCAGTTTTAGCAAAAACAGGTGCTAATGTAGGAATTTCCTAAAAGCAAAGTGACTGTTAACTCAAACTTTTGAAAAGCAGGAATACCTATAGTATGTAGGTGACCTAGGCCAGTGGTCGGCAAACTCATTAGCCAACAGAGCCAAATATCAACTGTACGATTGAAATTTCTTTTGAGAGCCAAATTTTTTAAACTTAAACTATATAGGTAGGTACATTGTTATTAACCTAAGGGTTAGGAAGAGCCACATTCAAGGGGCCAAAGAGCTGCATGTGGCTCACAAACCGCAGTTTGCCAACCACGGACCTAGGCTATGCAAAAAGGTAAGAGTGAAGCAGAGTAAGGAGCTTAGGGTGAAAAGGTGGCAAAATGGAAGGGATTTTTAAAGCAGATTAGAACTCACTGAAAGCAACAACCTCTGACTTCCTCTGGTAACTCATACAAGCATGTGCTCCTTGCATTCCAGGTTCAAATTTTGTCTTGTCCAGCCAGATTTCTTTCTCTCGTGCACAACTTCAAAAATGTTTCTTTCTCTGAGGCTCTAAGAAAGATAGATGTATGTTCTTCAAACTCATGCAAACATAAGTATTCTGAACATTCTGCATCTCTTCAGTTAAATTGAAGATTTTGTAAATTATTTTGGGTTAAACTCCCCATATTACGTAACTTTTATGCAGCAAATTGTGACAATCTTCTCTTTCCTGATTGTTAATCTCCAAACTATTTTTACTTTATAGCAGCCTTTCAGTGCCCCAAATTATGTAATTTTAAAATGTTATACATGTATTACTACTTTGCTATATTATATCATTACAATATAAATTCAAGGACAATGATATAAAAATAAATAAAAATAGAAATGCTGATATTTTCTTTCCAAAGGGATAAGGGCACTCACATTTAAGGCCAATGGGCTAGTGGATTCTGTACCCACACACATAATTACTCCACAGTTGTTACTATCATAAAATAATTTATTTTATATATAATTTAAATCAAAGCTCTCAGAATGCCACAATGGGGCAGGGAAATAAAATTATATGTGAATACCTCTCTTTATATGCAAACATAAAATTTTGTAACCTCAATTAAATAATCACCATTAGCCATTTTATATCACCAATTCATCTACTTCTAGATACTAATCAAAATTTTACAATAGATTTCATTTCTTCTAGGGTTTAAATATCAAGGCATGCCAGAAGCAGAGTAATGGCCTGCAAGAATAAACAAAATGTAGATGGTTATCATTATATCTCTATATAAATTCTCCATTTATATAGAGAATTAATGAAGAAATACAAAAGACTTAAAATTATATGAACAGAAAATGTACTCATTCAGAGATAGATGTGTTTATTGTACAGCACACTTCAGTCTTCACTGTCATAGATAGGTGCTTGGAACTATGGCAAAATGATATATCATGAAACCAATTATACCAAAGGCTAATTGCTATAAATAAGAGGTATGTCCTTCATTCATGTTATAAGGAAAAGGCAATAAAGGTGCATATAAGCTTAATGCATGGACACAGTAGGGGGGTGAGAACATGTGTTGGGAGGGTGGGAATGACTAGGGAGAGGACAATGGGAGTGAGGAGGAGACATACGAATTTTTTTAAAAGTCAATGATGGAAATGTTATTTGAGGGCCTGCTGTACTTCTTCTGCTTCCCATGGCTTCCAAGGAAAGAGGGCTCCACAACTTCCATCTCCTTCTGCCTGGTGTGTAGTCTTTCCTTCACAACTTCCTTCTTTAGCATGTCTTCCTTAGGCATAAAACAGACCTGAACTTCAGGTCCAGACAAGATGGTATAGATCTGTTTGTGCCCTCTCCTAATCCTGGAAATAACAAGAGGCCACTAAAAGAGACTTCTGATGCTTGATAAGAAGAAGATAAACTACTTTGGGACCTGAAGACTGGAGAAGAAACAGCAGTACCCAGGAAGGTGACCCAGGCCCAGCATTTACTGATCTCCATCTGTCATCAGAAGGCAGCCTGGGTAGCGCCATTCCTTCCTAGAAGAAACCTGAGTGAACACCAGGTGAGCTGGACTGAGTGCATAAGGAGGATGAATGAGGAGAAACTCAAAGACAGTCACATAACATGTGCAAGAGACCACACAATCAGCCTGGTTCTGGAAAACAATTTGTCCCATGTGATTCCCTGTAAAAAGAAAACACCCCTCCACAACAAGCATCTCAGCCAGAAAACACTCTCTGCTTTCCCACCCCCACCTCCCCATAGGGGAAGGAAGATCCCATAAGAACAAGTGTCTGGAAAACTGGGGTACATCTACACACTGGAATACTATGCTGCTGTAAAAAAGAAGGAACTCTTACCATTTGCAACGGCATGGCTGGAACTGGAGAGCATTATGCTAAGTGAAATAAGCCAGTCAATGAAGGAAAAATACCACATGATCTCACTCATTCATGGATAATAAAGACCATTATAAACTTATGAACAATAATGGATACAGAGGCAGAGCTGCCTCAAACTGATTGTCAAACTGCAGCGGGAAGGCCAGGGAGGGTTGGGGGGCAGGAGGGAGGGGGGTAAGAGATCAACCAAAGGACTTGTATGCATGCATATAAGCATAACCAACGGACATAAGACACTGGGGGGTAGGGGAGGCCAGGGGATTGTCAAGGGCGGGGAAAAAAAAGGACGCATATGTAATACCCTTTGTAATACTTTAAGCAATAAAACAATTTAAAAAAAAAGAACAAGTGTCTGGCCAAGGAAGCCTCCCCAAGCCTGCAACTCCCTTCCACACTGGGGACATGAGAGTGGTTGGGTAAAAACAGCAGAAGGGGCTCAACCACATAGGCATCAGGGCATGGGATGTCTCTTTGTCTTCAAGAACCTAAAACTATCCTCCTCTACCAGGGACTGGGGCAGCTGGGGGCATTGGTAGGGGATCATGCCACACATTCTGTCTCATAAAGCCTCTTTTTCCCTAAAGGCCTGGGCTGAAGTCTATACCAGAGGTTTAGCTCGAGGAAACCCCTTTTGCTTCCTCAGGCAGCACCATCAGAGAACAGTTGGAACCCAGCAGCATTAGGTAAGTCATACATACTTATCTGTTCGAACATTAAACTGTCGACGGAACCAAAGCCCACAGACTAAGTCAGGACCTGCATGCAAATCTGAACAGTGTGACTTTCTGCTAAAACAAGATTTAAATAAGATCCCAGAGTCATTGAACATAAGACAAAATGTCTAAGCAACAACTGAAAATGATTGTTATACCAAGAACCAAGAAAAAATGAAAACTTGAAGACAACCAAACAATGCCAACACTGAAATGAATCACATGTAGTCATCTGATAAGGGTTTTAAAGCAGCCACCATAAAAACACTTCAAGATAAATTACAAATTCTATGTAATTTAAACCTGTGTAAATTGAACAACACATTTCAAAAAGAAAATTTCAATGTAATTAAAAAATACATAGAAATCAGTTTAAAAAATGAAAGCACAAAATAATAAAATATGTAAGATGTAGCTACAGCAGTACTGAGAGGGAAATTGATAGTACTAAAGGGTTATATTAGAAATAATAAAATATCTGAGGTAAATTATAAAATTTCATACCTCAAGAAACTATAAAATGACAGGTAAAGTAAACCCAACACAAGCAGAAGGAAGGTAATAATATAAGCAATGGTAGAAATCAATAAAACTGAAAATAGGAAAACAATAAAATGACTAATAAAACAAAAATCTTTGGTTCTTTGGGAAAAATTAATAAAATTGATAAATTTCTAGCAAGACTAACAAAATAAAATGAAAGAAGACACCAATCACCCATATTAAGAATAATATAGGGATATCACAGATCGTGTAGTTATTTTTTAAAGTTAAGAGAATACTACAAATAATTTTAAATGTATGAAGCTGACAACTTAGAAGAAATGACTAGTTCCTCAAAATTTGCAAATTACCACAACTCAACCAAGAATTAGATCATCTTACTAGTATAACCTTTAATGGCATTTAAATTATAATATAAGAGCTGCTGAAAAAATAAATCTTCAGTCCCAGATGGTTACACTAGATAATTCTAACAAAAATTTGAAGAAAAATTAACATCAATTTTACACATCTCTGAGAAAATAGTAGAAAAGGAAACCCTTCCCAACTAATTTGATGAGACCAGTATTGCCTTATACAAAAAACAAAGGTAATACCAAAAAGACCTCCAAAGCTACAGAACACTATCTATCTATCTTTCTATCTATTTTTTGCATAATAACATATCTCATAAATTTAGATTTAAAAGTCCTCACTCTCATATGTACAAATCAGCCAACTAAATCCAACAATGTATAAAAACAGACCTTGAACTGTTTCTGGTCTCCTCCTATTGTTGTACTACCTATCTCTTTAAAGTATTTAAATAAGTCAATAATACCATCATTTGGGGTCCTAGTAAAAAAAAATTATTATTATTATAACAATATGGTCAAAGATAGTCAAGTCTAGGTCACATCAGAAATTGACTTTTCCAATTAAAGTTAATCATGCCAATAGTCATTCTAAATGTCTATCGATAATACATACAATTACATTTTTTATAAAATGAAGAAAACATTTCTATAGCATAAAATATGGATATACACGATATTCTCTTGATCTTTTTCGATAACTTATGGGCCTTTGAAGGCTGACCTGAGGAAACTGCATTCCTCTGGCTTCCTTGGCCTCTGGCTTCTACTCAGGTTTCACCAGTGGCGGACACTAGCAAGAGATTGGAGAGCCAGCGGAGAAAGAGATTAGTGTCCAGGTTTCCCCAACTGAGTCCCAGAGCTCTGGTCAGACGTACTCTCCTACAGTTACACCTCCCTACAAATCTCTACAGATTGCAATGTCCACTCTCTCCCTTTATCCCTGCAGGCTTAAGGTGTTGGTATCTTCCTACCCTTGCCTGTCCCCCCAATTTTTTTCCATTCCTTTTAGGTTACTCTTAACTCTACTACAACTTCCAAATATCCCCTCAAGCTCATTAAACTCTCCTGATTTTTGTCATTTGAGTATGACAGTGTTTTCTAACAATGATATAGGTGGATACAGAGTTGCTACATGAAAATGATCCCTTTAGGACCAGTTACTAATTTTCCCATAGTAGATGGGTACTATCTTTATTCCTGACTCCAAAATCATAAATATAGAAACAGCTGCAGGTGCCACAACACCAGGTAAAAATAATTGTAAAAAATCAGTTATTCAGATACTTTCTCTTAACTTTTTATATAATTTTGTATACATTTCAGCCAATACTCTTGGCATAAAAAAGGGTTTTCTTATCTAGATAATTACCCAGTGGGCTATTAGAAGAGGAAGGAAACTTTGGATTCAACTAGACAACCCTCCCATTTTTGAGATGTATAAATAAATCCAAGAATAGTTAAGTCACTTATCTAAACTCATAAAACTAGATGGAAAAAAATAGGAACAGAAACTAAGTTTCCTAATTTCAATCCAATGTACTTATAATAAGAAGTGCCATCTCTTCAAAACTCTCCTTTTGAAGCATATACAGGTTTGAGCATGCACTGCTAAAAATCTTTCTCACATAAATCTGTGTGTCTTATAACTTTAAATATGTTATAAACATATGTGACATATGCTTTTGAGTTAAAATGGCAATGAACAGATGAATGCCATACTCTAAGTAGCCTGAGAACAAGAATTCAACTCTAGGTATTGATCAAGGCCACATTTTGCCATAGTAACCAGGGCCCAAGAAAACAACATATTTTGAAAATTATAAAAAACAAAAATAGTTTAGCTACTAACTTCTTTTTAAAATTTATTTCTTTATTGATTTCAGAGAGGAAGGGAGAAGGAGAGAAACAGATAGAAACATCAATGATGAGAAAGAATCATTGATGAGAGAGAATCATTGATTGGCTGCCTCCTGCACACTCCCTACTGGGGATCGAGTCCACAACCCAGACATGTGCCCTTGGCCGGAATCAAACCTGGGATCCTTCAGTCCGCAGGCTGACACTTTATCCACTGAGCCCAAGCTGGCTAGGGCTCTACTAACTTCTAAACTCTCATTAATTTTATTTATATTTTGTATTAGTTACATACCTGTGATTTAATCAGCAAGTAATTCTTCTACGTGATCATTATATTCTCATAGATCCCTGAATGTCTGTGTTTCTGACAATCAGTCTCTTCATAGGTTATACAATTACTGTACCAGCAAAGCTCCTTCAGACAGGCTCATATGTCATCTATGAACTCAGCCAAATATCACATACCATATGTCAATATTTCTGTTCATATGTCCTAAATATATTTCCAAACAATTTTTATTTGGAAGCTAAAGTGACTATCAGACAACATTTCAGAAATATCTCTTTTTCTCTGGGCTTTATGCCTGTGTTTATAGATGTCCCTCCATAATTGAACATAGAGGGGAAAATGTACTTTTTATGGCAGTCATTTTTTTTCTCTATCCCCCCATTTATTCAGCTGGAAAGAGGAAATGAAAAAATATGAGCAATGGAGTTGAACATACTATAAACTACCTCTATTTTTGGCAAGCGGCAGACCTATGGACTGTCTTTGCAGTGGTGTGGGACAAACTTAACTGCTTCCGTTTGTTTTTGCTTAGGCTAGGATTTCACGTAGTATATTTCTCTAAAGTAACAGCAAAGTACACAAAGACAATTTAGAGAATAAAGAAGATGCTAAGAGCAGGGTGAACCCAAATTAACTGGATAACATTACTATAGTTTTTCAGCCTTTGTTTACAGGACTAAGCTTGCCTTGAGTGAAATCTCATAGATTTTCAAACCCAACCATCTCAAATATGCAATCTCAAAGTGAGAAATAACAATAATTTATGAACTTTTAAGGCCAGTCAGCCATAGCTCTGACTGAGCAGAGGGTGTTGTTAGGGAGTAAAGGGAGGTAATACTGAGAAAATAATTTTTTGGATGCTAAAAACAGGTAATTGAACAAAAGTTAAAAGAAACCATTCCTACAGTATGGAATGGCTGCTTGAAATTATTATCCTGAAAATGAAATATCTCTATTGTGTATTCAATAATCAACTTTGGTATTATTCCCATAGGATAGAATATAGGATAAAGGACACATTGTTTTTATGGGGGGGGGGGGAGGCAAACACAGAAAATAAACTCCTGATGGCCTAAAAGGAGGGAGAAGCTATGCAGAGGCAGGGGTGCAAAAGGAAAACCTCATCACCTTTGAGGATAGACTGGTTCAATTCTGAGCTCAGAGAAGGAGAAAAATGCGTGTTCTCTATTTACTCCTTCCAAATGAAACTGGGTCAGAATTGAAGGGAACACCATAAATGAAACCTTTCAGATTTAAAATTGGGGGAATAAATTGCCATGAACCAACATTTAAACCTAACCACCAGGCTAAGCTCTGCTTCTATGGCAAATGAGTTCAAAATGGTTTATAAATAAACTTTTGAAACAAAACTGTTCCTAGGTAAGAGATTTCCTATAAAGAGGCAAACACACAAAAGATTATCCCACCGACCAATTTTCATATGTCTTATAAAACCTATAATGTATAGACTGTCCCAAAGCAATTCAATTCAATTTCAAATCTTGCGTGAATTTTGGGACACCCTATAGAAAGAGACAAGTAAATATTTAAAATTACTCTGAACCACCAATAATATATATTTTGGGTAAAATAATTTTAGAACTATATAATGAGTTTAACCAAGTCTTTATGCCGTGTATTAACCACTACTCTTCAAGAATACCATGTGCATAATTGCATTTGAATTTGTTACTCAATCATTTGTTTATGGTAGGTAATGAGTCTAGGGAACTGAGGCTTGAAAAATAAATTATTTAAATGAGTTAATTATTTAAAGTGTGATTGGCTCTTCCAGTTTTATTGATAACATTCTTACCTATCATAATGACAATCATCTCACTGATTGCCTAATTATCCAATTTTAAAATATTTGGGGGATGAGTTAATTTTTTTTAGTTATTTATTCCTTTAATTATGTGTTTATATTCTGCTTACCCTGACTAGAGGTAATTCCATGAGGGCAGGCACTTGATATTGTTCATCCCTATATGTGTAGGGCACAGAGGAGTTCTTAGAGAAATGAATGAATGAATTGTATAACAAATTATAAAATAAAATGAAATTCCTATATCCATCTTATTAAAAAATGTAAATGCTAAAGCTACTAATGGGATATTTGAATCTGTGGTTAAGCTTAGTTAAAATAGAATAATCTTAAGTTCTAATTACTTCCACATATCTTATAGTTAACAGTAAATAAATAATTAGCTTATAAATCCACTACCAATATGGTAACCATCTTAGTCTCTACAAAAAATTTCAGGTTCAATAGTACTGTTCTAAATATAATCCTATAAGGCAAATGCTAAGGAAAATAAATCTAAGCCACTAAAGGCCAACACCATCTAATAGTAGAAAGCTCTTGGCTTGAGAGTCAAGAGACCAGATCCTCGTCCAAACATTTACTCTCTAGTTGTGGGAACTTGTGTAGGCCATTTGACCTCTCTGAGCTAAACCCTCTTCTGTAAAATGTCAGGATTGAATATAATTTCCAAGACCTATTTTAGCTTTAAAATTCTATCAAAGAATAAATTGTTAGCTGGGGGGAAATTGCCCCATGCAAATATACATAATAATAGCAGATAACACATGTAGTTTTTGGTAAGTGCAGACATTCTTGTAAGTACATAACATTGATTAACATGCAACTTCTTCACAAACAAGACTATTAGATAGCTTTCATCTTCTGCATTTTAAGGAAGGGAAACTGAGGCGAAGGCATGTTAAGCGGCTTTCTCAAAGTCCCAATAGATAGACATGCACAACTAACGACCCCAAGTGGTCTGCCCTCTGCCTGCCCCTTATCATGCTGGCTTACCTCTTCTGACATCTTTGCACTCAAACCACGCTGGGCTTTTCTTGGACCCTGAGCACACAGACTTAATCCCATCAGAGATCCTTTGCACCAGTTCTCTGCTTAGAGAATTCGTTCCCAAGATCTTTGCATGACTGGTTCCTCTCTTGGTTTTGTGTCTCATATCAAAAATCATTAGCCTAATTTCTCTAACCAAAGTCATCACTAAACATAGCTACTTCTTTTGCTTTTTAGCATCCACAGCCATCTGAAATTATCTCTTAGTTCTTTGTTAATTCATATAAGTGTTTACTATCTGCCTTCTCTGACTAGGATATAAGTTCCACTAGGGCAGAAATTTTAAATTTTTGTTACTGTATCTTCAGTATGTAAAGTAGTATATGGACAGAGTAGTTAATGACTGCAGGATGAGTGAAGGAATAATAACCTAACAAAAATGATTTTCCTTTATTCATCTTAGTTTTTCAAAAGTGTAAATGCTAAAGCCATTCACAGAATATATTAAGTCTCTGCTATGCCATTTCAGTAAGGAGTATTTTCAGACAAAGAAGAAATGTGTTTATTGACAATACTTAGTACCAGCACATCTCAGAATTTTTGCTTTACTGTCACCTCCTATGAAAATAATTATGTAAACATTTCATTTTTTTATTAAAGGAGTGTTTTTAATTCAGAAAAGAATTCAGATCTTTTACTAAATCACCCAAGAAACTGAGTGACAATATGAGTCATCAGAAACATTAAGCTCACAGAATCCAATACCTCCCAGAAGCTTTAAATTTTATACTAAAATTCATATGCTTAGAGAGCATAGCACAAGTGATGTGCAGAAACAGAAGCAACAGCCACCTTGTTTCATGTCTTCCCTGGGAAAGTGGTTAAATTTTATCAGCACAGAAAAACCTGTAGCAGAAACAGCGGGCAAATCTTGAGTGTGGTCTGATTGCATATGGAAGCAGCTTAAAGAAAACAGGACAGATTTCTTTCAAAACCTTCACTGGTCTCAAAACTCTCATGCTTGCTTCCATCACTCATTTAAAGGTAGCTTTCAAAATCCGTACTACAATGATACAATTAAAACTGAAAGGACAAACAGGGAAATTACAATAGAACAAATTAGTTAAAGCCAGGACTGAAGTGAACACACAAGAAGCCTGTGGACCTGGACCCTTGTAAAAGAAGGTCAAATATTGATCCTGCATTTTCTGGCCTTCAGTGCAAGGCGGGCCTTGAGGGACAGAGTCAGGAAGAACAGAATCCCAATGTGACGCAACTGGGTACATTATTCATAGCGTGGATGAATGGGGGAAATGTGGCCCAGAACAGGCATTAGTGCTTCTGGAATCTCAGAGAACCTTCCCCCATGGCTTCTCATAAGAATGGAGCTGGTGGTGAAAAAAATCCAATAGCATTCTTACACTAAATGCATCATCATGTTTCAGGAGACTGCTTCTCGTAAAATTACTCACTGTAGGCTGGGCCATTGCACTAGAAAGGCAATTCAATAAAAGCAATTATATGAGGGGCCAACAGCAATAAACAGTCAATTAATGCAGTTCTCATCCAGACTACAATCCTTCCAGTGGGGGGAGGGGAGATAGAGAGAGAGGGAGAGAGAGGGAGAGAGAGAGAGAGAGAGAGAGAGAGAGAGAGAGAGAGAGAGAGAGAGAATAATCATGCTTTTGTGTGAGGTTTTCACAGAATTGGGGCAGCAGGACCTTAAGGTGGTATTCCTTAACAGTGACATGGAGTGCAGCTGTCCTGTGTTCTGCCTTAGCTTGGAACTTTGTGCCTGTGCTGGGATGGACTAACACCTTCTTGGGAAAATTGAGGTAGGCACAACATGTGGTAAATAGAAAGCTTCTCAGTCCCCGAAGGGGAGGCAAGAAGTTCCTCTGCTTGTAAGTGTGGATATATAGAGGAAGGGACCAACAGGTTTCCAAAGTTCTTCAGCAGACCTGCAGATGGTACATGGCTGAAAAAAATTTAGCTTGATACTTGCACATGCAGGGAAACCAATCATGTTTTCACGTCGGCCTTTTTTATTTTTATTTTTTTAATATATTTTATTGATTTTTTTTAATTGATTTTTTACAGAGAGGAAGGGAGAAGGATAGAGAGAGTCAGAAACATCAATGAGAGAGAAACATCTATCAGCTGCCTCCTGCACACTCCCCACTGGGGATGTGCCTGCAACCAAGGTACATGCCCTTGACTGGAATTGAAGCTGGGACCCTTGAGTCCACAGGCTGACTCTCTATCCACTGAGCCAAACCAGTCAGGGCAATGTCTGCCTTTTTTAAAAAAAAAAAAAGTCTCAGAAAGGCACCTTTGGAAAGTTAATCTTAGCAGGACATTCTCTGTATAGAAAGGAGAATTGATTACAAAATAAGTACCTAGAGAAGTAAATGAGTTAACCTACTGCATAAGATCATGCATTACAAGCCAGTTGTATGTTACAAGCCCAAAATAATGACATATTTCAGTGTGGTGCACCTGAGCCTCTGTGTGGCAACAAATGACTTGGACAGATATATATTAAAACCAGTGCTGGATCATGGTACTTACAGCGAATACTCCATAAAAAATAAGTTTACCTCACTATTCTCTGTTTTATTTTAATACTCTAAAAATATCTTAATAATTAATGTATTTATCATATTTATATTACTTTACATAGAACATATTAATATACATATCACATTATAATAATTAATTAGTGAATATTTAATACTAGTGGCCCAGTGCACAAAATTCATGCATATTAAAAGAGAATTAATTAGAGGAAATATTTTAATATTGTTATTTGCCCTTTCTCTATAATAGAAGTGTCAGAAATAAAAGAAAGTTAGTAACATGTATATGAAAATCTCCCTCCTGTCAGAGTATGGGGCATGCTGCTGGACCCAGAGTCAAGTCCTTGTCCACCATTCTCATGCGCTTTGAAAACTCAGGAGACCCAGACCTGGCTGGCCCCACCCGCATTGGGTGAGACCCAGACCCAGCCAGCCCCACTCCCGTCAAGCCCCTCTGGGTGGTGGCCACAGCCTCAGGTCCCCCAGCCCAGCACAAGGGTTGGAGGGGGACACCGCCTGAAGTCCCCATCAATCCCTGCCAGGGCAGGAGGCATGGCCCGAGGTCCCCTGTCAAGCCCCACTGGGTGAGGAACAAGGCCTGAGTTCCTCTGTCAAGCCCTGCCAGGCGGGGGATGCGGCCTGAGGTCCCCGTCAAGCCCCACTAGATGAGAGGCACAGCTTGAGGTTCGTCGCCCCGGCCAGGAGCCATGCAGCCTCAGGTCGCTGCTGTTTGGTCATAATGTTACGGCATCCTGGCTAAATTGCATATTTCTCTATTATTATATAGGATACTTGAGGCCCAGTGCACAAATTTGTGCACTCAGGGCAAGGGGGTCCCTCAGCCCGGCCTATGTCCTCTCCCAGTTTGGGACCCCTCGGGGGATGACCACCTGCTGGCTTAGGCCAGCTCCTTGGGGGATTGGGACTAAGCGGGCAATCAGACATCCCTCTGGCAGCCCGGCAGCCCTTGGGGATGTCCAATTGCCAGCGGGGAGCAGACCTAAGCTGCAGTCAGACATCCTTAGTGCTGCTGAGGAGGCGGGAGAGGCTCCCACCACCACTGCTGTACTGGAAGCCATCAGCCTGGCTTGTGGCTGAGCAGAGCTCCCCCTGTGGGAGCACACTGACCACCAGAGGGCAGTTCCTGCATTGAGCGTCTCCCCCTTGGTAGTCAGTGTGTGTCATAGTGACCAGTCATTCCCAGTCTTTCTGCTGTTAGGGTCAGTTTGCATATTACCCTTTTACTATATAGGATAGAGGCCTGGTGCATGGGTGGGGGCCAGCTGGTTTTCCCTGAACGTTTCCTGGATCAGGGTTGGGGTCCCGCTTGAGTGCCTGGGTGAGGGGCTGATGGTTATTTTCAGGCTGGCCAAGCCCACTGGTGACTGAAGCTCCCAGCCTCTCCTTTTTTTCTTTTTTTTAATTCTCAGATTTATTTACCTTCTATAATTGAAACTTTGTTGCCGCTCCAGCTCTGAGGCCAGGGCCTGCTGAAAGCAGGTATCTGAGGTTTGTTTAGCTTCTATAATTACAACTTTGTTGCTTAGAGTGGAGCTCAGAGCTGGGTTGTGGCAGGTGGGGAACCTTGGCTTCCTCTATCACTGGAGCAAGCAAGCCCCCTGCTTGCTTCAGCTGCGTGGCTGCCAGCTGCCATCTTGGTTGGGTTAATTTGGATATCCTGCTGATTAGCCAATGGGAAGCATAGCGGAGGTATGGTCAATTACCATGTTTGTCTATTATTAGATTAGATAGTGTTTTAAAAATAGATCCTCTAAACTCTTCATCTACTGGGATATCACAGAGAACATTGTTCTTTACATTATTCTCTTAATGAGAAACCTTGCAAGGAATTTTTCTTATGGAACTAGTACAAAATTATTGTACCTCTTGAACAATTGGTCTATATTTTAAACATATAAACTTTGCTGAATTATGGAATTATCCAGGTTGCAATTTTTTGTTAATTTTTAGACAGTTCAGTGCTGACTTTTTGGTCTCTTTGTAGCAAATGTATAGGTTTTTATAATATGCATTTACTATTCTTATCATTTTTTAATCTTTTTAGGTTGAAATTATTTTTAATTTACTTTGAGTGATGTTACATTGTCCTAGTATATTTTAAGTCTGCTTTACATCTGCAGTGGTAGAATAGACTTGCCTACTACCTGTGTTCTCTTTATGTACACAACGGAATTGAGAAGTCTGCTTTATTAAAAATAAGAACTGGTGTACATTTTTAATCAGATGGCTAATAATCCAATTACTCTAAGATTTAAAAAAAGAGAAAATAAATACATTGTGGACTTATGCTTTTATTACTCTGAAATAGAACTGAAGATAAGAGTATAAGTCCTAAATATTCTTAAAAATATCAATTTCCCTTACATTGCCTGGTTTTGGGGGGAATAAAAGAGGGTGTTTGTTATTTAGTTGTTTTATCTAAGACACTCAGAGAAAAGTCTAACTGAAATAAAATGAAATTAAAAATTTTAGTACAAATAAAAACTAAGTAAGTTTATTATGGGATTTTAAAAATCATTTTTTATAAAATTTGGATCTTTTGTGAAAGTATTTATTCTTAATATCTTATATTTTCCCTTTTGTCTTGTAAAAACCATTTTCTTCAACTACAACATCCCAAAATGTCCCTCAATATATTTATCATAATATTACTATGTGTTTTGGCAGTCACTAGAACACAGCAGAATAACTACTAGAATATGTATATGGTGATATTTTTAAAAGACTTATAATGTTTGGTAGCTCACAGTGCTTCAGTTTACTCAGAGTATGAACATGTATAGGAATAGTTTTTACAGAAATATTTAAATAAACTTAATAAAATAATTTAAATAAAATTTTTTAAATAATTTTTTTAAATTTCCATCCTCAAATTTCCAATGTGGCAATATTTTTAAAGAGCTTATAGTAACATCAGTTTTCTATTTCAACATGTTTTTATACCAAATATGTGAAAACATGAGATAATTTTGCTTCCACCAAATATTTGGTTTAACATTTTCCTTACTTTCAAGTACAGTTTCTCTATATTAGAAAGTGCTTTGTGTGGAACTGCCCTTTAAATTAAAACACACACACACACACACACACACACACACACGGCAATAAAGAGCCAAAGGCCCACAAGGTAAAGAGACAGAGCAGCAGAGGGCATGTTAGGAATTAGCAGTTTTACTTATTGAACTCAGTGTTGTTTAAATGTATTGAATTATCCAAGGTATGGAACCCACGGTAAAACAATCATCCAAAAATCTTGGAAAAGACAGAAAGTGACAGAGGGAAAAAAAGGGGGAACTGACCTGAACAAAATGAAATTGGGGGAGAAAATTAACCTGTTCAGCAAATATGTTTAACTTCTAAGAAACAACTGCGGACCTTTGTAGTGATGCCTTTTAATGGCTAAGCAGCAGCACAGAAATCTTTCCTCCAGGTTTTAGGCAGCAAACTAAAACATTCTCTGCTTTTTTATGATGACAGGACTAGTCAGGATGTGATTTTAAGATAATATGAATGCTTCTACAATTATATATAAAAATCAATCTCATTTCCTTATAATCACCTTGCAATCAAACAAAAATACAATTTGTGCCCTAATTTAGGTCTTTCACACAGAAGTTTTCTTTGTTTTTTGTTTATTTCTTTTAAGTCCTATTCTTACACAAGAACACGGTTTAAAAAAATCAAGACTTCATTGGATAATCCTTATAATAATTTGAACATGTAGTAAATTTGGTCTTTGTGACCCCAGTAATAAGAAAAATGAACCTCATACAAATGTATTAATCAGGTCTCAGAAAGTAAAGTTGTGAACTGACCTACAAAAGAAGGGACACCGTGAGTGTCATTTCAGATCCAGGCACTCTGCATATATAGCTTAAAAGCTTTATAAATGAAAAGTATTGCTATATTTTATTGTAATCACTGGCAGCAAAATCAACAAGTGATGTTAAGATAATGAACTTGCCCCAGTGCCATTAATATAACTTTGGATATAAGTAGTAATTGAATTTTCCTATCACTAAAAAAACTGGGTGTCTTTGCTTAGTACTTGAACTACTTACTTGAAAATACTTAGATATAGTATATATTTTATTGACCTTCAGCAAAAAAAAACTAAGCAACAACATAAGAACTACTTCTAAAATTAAACAGGATGAAAGATAAACATGTATATGAAAAAGAAAAAAGAACCTTCATCTTTTATTTTTAAATTGATATTGAATTTATTGGGGTGACAGTTGTTAATACAATTATATAGGTTTCAAGTGTACAATTCTGTAATATATCATCTGTATTTTGATATTGTGTGTTCACCACACCAAGTAAAGTCTCCTTCTGTCACTGTTTATGTCCCCTTTATCCTCTTCTACCTCCACCCACCTTCCTTTCCCTCTGGTAATTACTATGCTCTTGTCTGTGTCTATGCGGTTTTTTGGGTTGTTTTACTTTTTTTGTTTCCTTAATCCCTTCACCTTTTTCACCCAGCCCCCGCAGCCACATTCCCCTTGGACAGCTGTTAGTCTGTCTCTGTATCTATGAGTCAGTTTCTGTTTTGTTAGTTCAGTTTTATTAGATTCCACATATGAGTGAAGTCATATGGTATTTGTCATTCTCTGGCTGGTTTATTTCACTTAGCATAATACTATCCAGGTTCATCCATGCTGTTGCAAAAGGTAAGATTTCCTTCTTTTTTACAGTCACATAGTATGCCATTGTGTAAATGTACCACACAGCTTTTTTATCCATAGATCTACTGATGGGCACTTGGGCTGCTTACAGATCTCGGCTATTGTAAATGAACATGAAGTGCATAAATTCTTTCAAATTAGTGTTTCGGTTTTCTTCAGATATGAGAAGTAGAATCACTGTTTCATAAGGCTGTTCCATTTTTAATTTTTTGAGAAAACACCATACTATTTTCCACAGTGGCTTCCCAAGTCTGCATTCCCATAAACAGTACATGAGGGTGCCCTTTTCTCCACTAGAATCTTCTTTCAAATGAGAGCAAAATAGAAAATCAAATAAACTTGTGTGCTTTTTTCACTAACATAATCTCATAGTTCCAATTATTTCCATAGTTCCAACTGTCTAATTAATTTTATAATCTCAAAAACAAAACATTTATTAATTTTGTTAGTTTTTTTTCTTATTGTCTGTGACTCTAGGAGATTCAAAAAGAAGAGTCTAGAGACAGAAAAACGTTAGTTGAAATAATTTTGTCCAAATGCCAAAAAAATCCAAGTGTTTCAAGATGCAGGGTAATATAAAAAATCTACAGAGATGTTATACAGAATGAATAACACAGAGCGAAGGCCATACAATACGGTTAAAAGAATGCTCCTATAACTGTCTAGAACACAGTCTCCATGAAGACACAAAGAACAAATCCAGATCATTGGATAAAAAGTTGAGATGTTGACCATTCTAAAATTGTGATAGTAAAAGAAACAAAAATGTTAGAACAGTAGCTATACTCAGATGAAAACATATCATTGTGTGATATTTTTCACATCCCCCCTCAGTTTGGGTTACACTTTGCTATATATTTATTGGCTACTTATTTTTATTAACTTTTTCATTGAATTACTATTCTAAGTATAATATTTTGTGTTACTTAAAATTATACAAAGAGATTCATTTGTCAAGATATAGCATGAAATCCAAAAATAGTAGGACATTTTTTAAAAAGCACTTGAGTTACTTTCATTTAAAGCCAATTAAACAACTATTATTATCACCTAGTAAAAGCCTACCACAGGTACATGCTATTTCAATATCCTTCACAATTAATTATATGATGCTTTATAAAATATTATGCTTTGCATTCTATTTTTAAAATTCAACTCCAGTTACAAATAATTCTATTGAGTTATCGTAATAAATTAAAAATGTAATTGAAAACATTACACTGCAAATAAAATCTAAACACTGTTAAACTTGTGCTTAAAAGGCATTGTGCAGCATAGTACATAACATCTATACTACACTTAGAAATAAGGGTAATAAGAGATAGTCCTAAAATATCTCTAAGGGCCCCTCCAACATGCTTATTATATAACCCCATGTTTTCTAATCTTTCATTGTAGAAACTTTAATTTTAAAAGAATTTCAAATTTGGGTGAGTGGCAATTTAATAACTTCTAAAAAATTAATAGACATATTATCGCTGTAAGTATATCCTATATAGTAAAAGGCTAATATGCAAATCAACCATACAGCAGAACAGCCAGTCTCTATGATGCACACTGACCACCAGGGGACAGACACTCAATGCAGGAGCTGCCCCCTGGTGGTTAGTGCACTCCCACAGGGGGAGCGCCATTCAGCCAAAAGCCAGGCTCATGGCTGGAGAGTGCAGCAGTGCAGGTGCAGCCACCTTTGTGGCTGTCTGACATCCCCCAAGGGCTCCCAGACTGCAAGAGGGCACAGGCTAAGCTGAGGGACACTCCCCCTCCCCCCTGAGTGCACAAACTTCATGCACAGGCCTCTAGTAATGATATAAAACACTATAAGACAAATACATTTTATTCTATATTTGATTATTAATGGAGGGGAGTGAGGAGAACAACATGACCAATAGGTAGAAGTCATTGAAAAAAAAGGTAAACTATCAGTTGTTACAAAGAAAGGTAAATTACAGTTGCCCATGACATTGTTGGTAATTACAACAATCATCTTCCTAGACAAGAGGAGGATAATGATAATCAAGAGCAAGTATTCACAATTTCCTCCCCAGTTTCCACATCCCCATCTATTCAGCTTCTGTGTCCTCTCAAAGCAGGAATTAGATTGTCCCTTCTTGAATTAGTTCTAAATCATTCTGTAACCCTTTTTCTTTCTTTCTTTTTAATCCTCACATGAGGATTTATTTTTTCCATTGCTTTTTAGAGAGAGGAGACAGGTGGGAGAGAGAGAGAGAGAGAGAGAGAGAGAGAGAGAGAGAGAGAGAAATTGATGTGAAAGAGACACATCGATTGGTTGCCTCCTGCATGTGCCCTGGCCTGGGGTCAGGATTGACTCTGCAATCCAGGTACGTGTCCTTGACCAGGAAACAAACCTGAGACCCTTTGGTGTGTGGGCCGATGCTCTAAATACCAGTAGGGCTCTTTAACTGTTTTTCTAGCCCATTTTCAAAATGCTGTTTGTCTTGGGATTGAGCAATCTGTTAAAAAAAAATGAAAATAATGAGAGAAGAAAAGGGATCTATTCAAACTATAAACATACACATGAAAACAGGAAAGTACAGATATCAGAAAATTATACTTTTGCCACATAAATAAATAATATAGGATATAAGCATAGTTATTATTTTGCTTATGCTGTGTTGAATAATCCTTAAGGTGTATTACATAAGAGAATTGCTAAACTTAGTCTTGAAACTAAAATATATCTAGGGCTACCAATTTCAATGTTAGCTTTTAAATAAAATAAAATAAAAAACCTGAAAACAAAATTATTGAAGTCTACACAAATCATACTCTAGCATTGTCCTCAATTTCCCTGTATACTGTAATTTTCAGGTACTTTTTTATGTACATGAAATAGGTACTCAACATACATATTCAATTTTCTTGTACTTTGTAATAGTAAAAGCAGTTATTTAAGCATATAAGTAAACACAAATTAATCAGATATTTGTGTAAGGTTTTAAATATCATGGTGTATAATACCATAAATGTATAAACTAGGAGAAAGCTTTGTCCTCTGCTAAAACAGAGTTATCACAAACATTGACCACATACAGATATGGAAAATGTTGACCAGAAGTTCTCAATGTGCAGTGAGGAAAGATTAAGATGAAGTAAGTTTAAATTGTAGGAGGTGCAATTATGAAAAGATATGAAGAAGAAATCTTAATAGTCAAAAAAGTCTATACCAGGAGTTAATGGATTTAGCTTGCACTGTAGAAATAAAAGAAATAATCATTAGTCATCACAGCCATCACTATCACCATCATCAGTATTTTCAAAATCCTTGCATAGTCTGATTGAAAAACAATATCATACTATGGATGATTCATTCAGCGGGACATGTTCAAGGAAAAGGATGCTTGGAAGTAGGGGCAGATTCAGGTTGTGTGGAACTCAATGCTTATGCATTTCAGGAAGGGACCCACTTTAAGAAAAATAAATACAAATTTGAGGATACAAAATTAAGTATAATTAAACATTTATTTGGAATGAAAAAATAAATTGCAACAGATTTCAAAATGTAAAAGCTGAAAAAAACCACACACATTATAAACTTAAGAAAATAGACATTTTTATTAATAACCTTACAGACTCAGCTCTACAATAAGTTTTGCCTACTTTTTTGGCTTCAACCTCTTTGTCTCTTTTGTAAAGATACTGGATAGCTAATTTAGTCTCTCACTCATGGCTAATCAAAATTTATTTTCTTCTTATTGTGGATAGTTTAAAAATGGTTCTTTTAACTTCTTGATGCATTATTAGTAGTTTAAGTAAAAGTTTTGTTGATTACTTGAGAAAACCTCTAGCAAGTCTTTGTACATGTGATTATAAAATTTAGAACAATTTTCTACAGACAAGGTCCTGGATATCTCTCTCTCTCTCCTCAAGGCTGAATCAAGACATACTGGGTATAAAAAAAAAAAAAAAAGAAGGAGAAATAAAAGACATACTGGAGAAGTTGGTCTTCTAGCGCATCCCAAGGCAGAGAAGTTTGCTGGGTTGCCTGGGCTGCAGCTGGTCCACAGGTGTTGAGCAAGCAGGAAAAAGTAAATAAATGAATTAAAAACCTCTCCTGGCTGCAAGTGAAACAATGTTGGTGAATGAAACCACAAGAGGAGGCAAGGTGTCTGGAGCACACTCCCTGGCAGGGTAGTGTGCAGCCAGAGGTGTGCAATGTCAATGTCAGGAGGACTGTGGGAAAGAACCCTGTGGGGTACAAACGGGTCAAAGCTGGTGGGATATTGTGCAGAGGAGGGGGAGCCTGTTGACAAACAGGGCAGAGCACCCCCTGGAGCGTATGGTGTCCATGCCAGCAGGGCCACAGTGAGCGCAGTGACCGGGGCTGTGAGCTCACTGAGGAACTGAGGGCTCTGGATGTGTTGCTGGGCAGTGCACTGCTGACAGCCACGCAGCTGGGCAAAGAAGTGGCAAAAGTGCAGCAAACTGGAACTAGTCTAAAACTGTGGGAGTTCTAAAATGTTACCAGCTCTGTAAGCTAACAAGCTAGCCTGCTACAGTCATACTTGTGTGTATGTATATGTGTGTACGTATATGTATACACATGTGTATATATATCTAAACACGTGGTATATGTGTGTGCATGTAAAATCTCCTGTTCAAGGAACAGACCTTTTACATACAGTGCAGCTTGTGTCACCTGGTGAGTGTGGCTCAGTGGTTGAATGTCAAGTCATGAGCTAGGCGGTCACAGTTCAATTCCTTTTCCAGACACATGCCTGGTTGCAGGCTTGATTCCCATTAGGGGGTGTGCAGGAGGCAGCCGATCAATGATTCTCTCTCATCATTGATGTTTGTTTCTCTCTCTCCCTCTCCTATCTTCTCTGAAATCAAATACACACACACACACGCACACACACACACAGAGCAGCATCCACACCTCATGATTCAATTCTCCCACGGGGTGATGCAGTGGAGCATCTCTTTCCACATCACATCACTATTTCAATGTGCAAATTATTCCAAAAGAAACGCTATGTGATGTGGTGGAGCACATGTATACTGTGCATAAAAATGAGCTTTGCACCACAGAAAAGGAACTCCAAAATTATGAAACTTGAAGTTTCTATAGGGCTGCTGGCACCCCTGCCACCCTCCCCTTGAGAGAGACCTTTGCCCCAGAATATAAACAAATCCTCTCTGGGGATGTTCTCCACTCCCCTCTATATCACCACTCTGGGACATAAGCAAATATAAACAAATGACCCAGTGAGATAAGGCTGCATGTCTCTCCAGATGTTTCTATCTTTACGGTTCTATTCAATCATTCTTTAACCCAGGAGCCCTTGCTCTTTGCTTAAAAGCCCTGACTGCAAAAAATGTGAAAATATACATAGAGCACTGACTCCCAGCAGGAACCAAAAAGAACAGTCCCTCCTGCATAATATCATCCAGGGCCTCATATTGACAAAGCTTATTATCATGCTTGTGGCAAAGGACAAATGTTTAAAGTTCCATTACTACAGCAGATAAAGAAGAGTGGATTTTGAGAGACAATAAACTGATAATTAAAATAGTTAGTAAAGGAATATTATAAACTTCATGCCTATAAATCTGATAACTAGATGAAAGGGACACATTCCTTAGAAGACACAAACTATTAAAGCTCACTCAAGAGGAAATATATCATCTGTATAGCACTAGAACTATTAAGAAATTGAATTTTTAATTTAAAATCTTCCCATAAAGAAAACTCCATGTCTACATGGTTCTATTAAACATTGAAGGAAGAAATAAAACAAATTCTACATAAATTCTTCTAGAAATTTTAAGAGAAGGTGGTACTTACCAACCCATTCCAAGGTAATAACATCACTCTGAATTTCATATTATAAGAAAAGTAACTGAATACAGATGCAATTTTTTTAACTTTTAGCAAGTCAAATCCAACAATATATATTTTTAAAAAGATAATGCATCATAACCAAGTGGGATTTATCCTGGGAATATTGACCTGGTGTAACACTAAAAATCAATATACAGTATTTCACCATATTAGCTAACACACACACACACACACACACACACACAATACAGAAAAACATTTGGCAAAATCCAAATTCATTCAATCCAAATTCATTAAAAAACTATCAGGAAAGTAGCACTAGAAAGAAACTTCTTCAATATGATAATGGACAACTACAAAAAATGTACAGATGACACCATACTTAATGATGAACTGCTGAGTGCATTCCCTCTAATATTTGGAAAAAAGAAATAGTTTATGCTTTCACCTCATCTACTCATCTTTTTCGGAGTTTTAAGCCAGTGTAATAAGACAAGAAAAAAGAGATAACAGTTATTTAAATTGGAAAGGAAAGAAGTTAAACTAGCATTATTCACAAATGGCATGATCATCTTATATAGGAAATTCTATATATCTATCTACCCACAAAATTAGTAGAATTAAAAATTGATCTTAACAAGCTTATAAGATCAAAGATAATACTAAAAATTAATTGTATTTAATAGATTAGTAATGAATATTCAAATTAGAATTGAGAAAATCAATACCATTTACAAGTATCAAAAATGTAAAATATTTAAATATAAATATGGCAAAAGATATGTAAGACCTACCAGTATACATTAAAAATACATAACTTTACAGAGAGAAATTAAAGAAAACCTAAATAAATGGAGAGATATACAGTACTCATGACTCAGAAAACGCAATACCATTGAGATCTGAATTCTTCCCAAATTGAGTTAGAGATTCAATGCAGTCTCCAAAAATATCTCAGGAGGCTTTCTCATAGAAATCAACAAGCTGATTCTAAAATTCACATGATAAAGATTTAAAATAAAAAAATTTTTTCACATGAAAATTCAAAAGACAAACTATCCAAAACTACTTTGTGAGAAATAAAATAACATATTTGGAGCATTAATACTACCTAACTCCAATACTTATGATAAAACTACATTAATCAAAACAATATGGCAGTGGCAGACAGAGAGATAAATACATCAGGGAAAAAACAGTTATTTCAAAAATAATCCCATGCATATGTGGGCAATTAATTTTTAACAAAGTTGCAAGGGGGAGAAAGGACTGGAATTTACATTGGCTGGAATAATTAGACATCCATAGCCTTCCTACCCCCAAAAGAACTTTGATTTATACTTTGACCATGAGTTTGCAAGGGGCTTACAAAGGGAAACAATAAAACTTTGGCTGATTATGTTATAGATGTTAATTTGGTTCTGGGGAGGCCTAATGTATATTCATATATTAAAAGTTAGCAAATTGTACACTTAAAATATGCAGTTTGTTTCATTTCAATGTAGTTCAATAAAGATGTTTTAAAATCTAATTCATTTATCTATGCTTATCAATACTTAAGATTTTTAAATACTTACACTCATATACATGTGCATGTTAGATATATTTGACAGATACTTCTGTTCATATTATTATCACCGTTTGCTAGTTGTCATCATAAATTTACACTGTTACTTTGCAAAAGATGAAATATAACTTTTAAAAAAAATCTTTATTGTTGAAAGCATTACAATATGTCCCCTTTTTCCCCCATAGACCTCTTCAAGCCTGCCCCCATCCCCCACCCCCTACCCCAGGCCTTCATCACTCTATTGCCCATTTTCCTGAGATGAAATATTTCACATATATAATTACAAAAGGGTAATATGCTAATTAGACCAGACATCTTCCGGACATCATTCCGGATGTCCTTCCTGACAAATCTGGGGCCGAAAGGAAGCCAGCCAGGGTCCCGGGTGCCTGGCAGTGGCCAGAGGAGGGAAGCCAAGGTCCCAGGTGCTGGAGGGAAGCCGGTTCCAGCAGCCAGGGAAGGAAGGCCTACTCTTGCACCAATTTTTGTGCATCGGGCCTCTAGTGTGGAAATGATGTTCCAAGTAAAAAGGCGCTGTTTGGTGGAAATCTAAAAAGGTTTTGTGTGCTTGGGCCTACTTTCTATACTGCTTGGCTTCATTTAGCTGGAGAGAACAACAGAGCTGACTGACCACAAAAGAATGCCTATCATCACTACAGAGCCCAAACAGTTGTTCTTGTTGAGGCTTAGCCAGGACCTGGACCCAAGTTTCAGAAATGTAAGCTCCCATAATTTAATCTGTTCTATGAAAACATGAAACCATAGAATAAATCAAACTTTCAACTGGAAGGGGTTTTAGATAGCATCTATATCAAACTGTTTCTAATCTAAGGGAAGAAACCACTGGCAAGAGAGATTAAATGACTTACTCAAGTCCAGTAATGGCAGAGTGAAACCTAGAATCCTAGGTTTCTTGTAACAAATCTTGTGCCTGTTTTGTACTATCCCAGCACCATCTTTTGAGTATTTTTCTCCCCAAATACCCATGAATCATATACCTATATAAAAGCATCTTCTTTCATTCTGCTTTATTTAAGTACATTTTTGTTGAACTATAATGAAAAGTATCCCTGCAATCTTTTCTTTTGTCTAACCCATCTGCAGACTCCAGATTTGAACTTTTGGAAAATTAGCTATTTAATTTATACACACTCGGGACAATATCCCTGATTTTGTTCCTTTCTCCTTGTAGCTCATTTTTCATTATCCATGGTGAACACAATAGTCTCTGTCCATCTGGAATAATTATTTTAAAACTCTCTTTAAAACAGAAGTAGCAGGTTAAGAGTAGTTTCTGTAACAATAGACTCTTTAAATACAAGAAAAACATGCAAAATCCCAGGGACCTCTTAATCATATTACTGCAACCCAGGTAGAATTAAATCAGTTTTATTTTATATTTACTTTTTTAAATTTCTGCTTTCAAAGCATTTAATGTTCACTAAAGGAATTATAAAACAGAGAGAAACTTTGAAAAGAATAAATCATCCATAAAGTCATAACCAGGTGTATCCACTATTAATATTTGGCATCTTTAAATTTTATAAATGGATCGATGCAAATATAACTAAAGATATTCAATTAATTAAGGAGCTATATACAAAGTTATAAAGATAGGATCATATCATACATAAATTTTGTGTCTTCTTTCAAATAGCATGTTATAACCCTTTTTCCATCACAAAAATTATTTGTGATACCATTCTTAAGAAATGCATATTATTCAGTCATATTGCTATACCATTATTTAATCTTTCTCCCATTGCTGGACATATATGTAGTTTTTGAGCTTTCTTTTATAAACAATGTAAGGCCAATTATATTTATGTCAATCTTTGTGGCATTTCTGATATTTAATAGGATATAGTCCTTGAGAGGCAACATTAAGTTTAAAAGTTCAAAATTTAACAATAATAGATGATCATATATGTCCTTTTAAAAACTTGTGTGCCAACTGCACTTGGAAAGCAAGAATGGAATGCATATAAAATAGCTTTTTTTATGTATAAGCAGCTAGCCAGAATAGCAGCTAATTTTAAAGATTTTGCTTTATTTCCATTTATAGTAATAGTGGAATAATATTTGCACACAAATTCCAAGTATCTGGACATTATGGTAGATTTGCAACTGAAAAACTGTCATTGCCTAAAAGACTAGTTCCTAGAAGATCTATTTAAGATAAATTTTTAATGAAGGCATAAGCACATGGTGTCACCATGGTGATAAAAGGAAGCTGGGAATACTGACTGATGGAATATAGGCTGAATCATAAAAAATAGGTTGGTAATGGAGTAGAAGAGGTTCAGCAGAAGAAAAGAACAGAGGCAAAAGCAGAGAGTTTCTCTAATGAAGGAAGGATTAAAAATCACAGGTATATTAATTTCCGATTAAATCATGGAAATGGCACATTTAGTGTTCTTTCCAGTTTGTGTCCACTCATCAAACCCTTGGGCTAACTAATTAGTCCATAGTACATATTCCTAGCAATCAGTGGGCAAATCTCAAATACAAGAGAGACAAAACCGTCCTTTCTAAGAATGTGTCTTACAATGCTTCTTACCGCGTGGCTTTGTTACTGCTGAGGCGAATTCTGTTGGGGCAAAGGATGGAAATGCGTGAGCCTGATTCTTCACCTCAAGCTGTTGGCTACACTCAGGCATTCTCAAGGTATAATGAGACCACTGCCTAAGCAGACAGAACAAAAGAAGGCTTTAAAGAAAAGTAATGATTCTCCCCCCACCCCTCATTCCTGGGGCTGGGAATCTGTGTGGACATTGTTTAGATATAAGTAGCTTGAAGAAAATGTTCATTATTGTTTCTTCTCTCTTTAGAAGGACAGGCAGAACAGTAGGATGGAAAGAACATGGGTCTGAGTGCTGGGTTTTTCACTTTTTAGAAATGTGTGATCAGAACCAAGGTACTTAATTTTTTCGTATCTTAGCTTCTTCATTTGTCAAGTGAGGTTAATACAATATTGTGAGGATTAAAGTACCTAATAGGGCACTTAGTGCAGAATAAATACCTGATAACTTATATTATTTATTATTATTTGGACTACTTAGGAAGATACAGTTATATATTCATATGCTACAAAGTGGGCCAAAATCTAAAATGTTATCATTATTGGGAGGAAAAAGATTTTTAAATTAGTCAATGCCCTTTTATTTTCCTTAAATATTTCAATTAACCTTGTTTAACTACACTGGCCAGTATAAACATGAAATTGCAGACTGAAAATTCTGCTACGATTGCATTTCAAACATTGAAATTGTGCGATTTTAGACAGATCTCTGTTCAAAATGATAAACTAAACAAGCACTTCCCACATATTAATTTTCATATAAAGCCATGGGGGATCCTTTAAAAAAACCATTCAGCAGGTCTTGAGATTCTGCATTTCTAACAGGCGTACAGATAATGCTAATGTGCTGGCCTACACCACACTTTGAGACAAGGTACTGAACCAGTAGTCCTCAAGTAGGGAAAACTTTGCACCTCAGGGGACATTTGTCAATGTCTGGAGACATTTTTTATTATCACAACTGTGGGGAGGTGCTGCTGGCATCTAGTGGGCAGAGGTCAAGGATGCGGCTAAATATCCTGCAACCTACACAACAGCCACCACCACAAAGAATGACTGGGCCCAAAATACCAATCATGCTCAAAATATCTATAGTGTGCCGGTGTTGAAAAATCCTGGACTAAACAAGTCTAAGAATATTTTCCACTTAATGTAAACACATTGTGCCCTGGCCAGTTGCTCAATGGCTAGAGCACAGGCCTGCGGAATGAAGGATCATGGGTTTGATTCCTGGTCACGGGCATGTACCTTGGTTGCAGGTTCTCCAGCACTGGTAGGGGCATGTGTGGAAGACAAACAATTGATGTGTCTCTCTCACGTCAACGTCTATCTCCACCACCACCACCCCTAGTCCTTTACACTCTTTATAGAAATCAATGGAAAAAATATCCTTAGGTGAGGATTAAAACAACAACATAAAGCAAAACAAACAAAAAAAACCCAAGTAATGAGAAATAAAATATAGTGTTTTATTCATACCTAAATTCAGGAATCAAAAAAATGGGAGGAGCTCTGCTGGCATGGCTCAGTGGTGGAGCATTGACCTATGAATCAAGTTATGATTCCCTTCCCAGTCAGGGCACATGCCCTGGTTCCAGGCTCAATCCCCAGTGGGGGCATGCAGGAGGCAGCGGATCAATGATTCTCTTATCATTGATGTTTCTCTCTCTCTCTCCCTCTTCCTTCCTCTCTGAAATAAAAATATATTTTTAAAATATGGGAGGAACAGAAATGTTGAAAATGTATGTCCATATCTAATTGGAGGCCTGGTGCATGAATATTCATGCACCGGGGGGGGGGGGGTCCCTCAGCCCAGCCTGCCCCCTCTCACAGTCCGGGAGCCCTCAGGGGCAGGAGGCGACCCGGAGATCAGGGGAAGGAGATGCCCCATCACACCTCTGCTGCTGCCACTGCCAGCAGCACAAGCCTCGGCTGGCCCTGGTTGCCTGAGCCTCAGGGGGCCCTGGGCAGCTGGGCAGCTGCCATTCAAGGCTTGCCTGTGTCTCAGGCTGGCCCTAGGTGTTGGGGGGCTGAGGGGTCTGGAGGACTCCAGAGGCAGGGCTGAGGGGACTGGGCACTGCCATCTTATGGTTGTGGGCACTGCCATCTTTGAGGGTGTGGTAGTCAATTAGCATATTCCCTCCTTATTGGCTGAGGGTGCTGCCATCTTTGAGGGTGGGGCAGTCAATTAGCATATTCCCTCCTTATTGGCTGTGGGCGCCACCATCTTTGAGGGTGGGGCAGTCAATTAGCATATTCCTTCCTTATTGGCTATGGGTGCTGCCATCTTTGCGACCATGTGTGGGTCAATTAGCATATTCCCTCTTTATTAGATAGGATAATGACTCTCAATGGATGCCAGAGAGCCCACAATGAGTCACCCCAACATGGTAAACTCCTCAGGGCTGGAGTTGTCCTTCTGGCATGTGGATTGATGGTGTTGAGGCCACAGATTCTGTGCATAATGGAGAAGGGGTGTGAACTCCAAAGAGCTGCCTGCCCTGGGTACACACAGATTACCAACTGGAGATAATAGGAACATGGTTCCTTCTGTTTATAGGTGTGAGGCCTGTGTTCCCACTGCCTGCTGAGACAAAGGCTAAACCCAATCCCATAATCTAGGCACAAGTACATTGTTTTAAATTGCCCTTTTCTAAACTGGCATGCTCCTCTACTAACGTTTGATGAATTATCTGGCAAACAAAGATTTGATTTAATAGGATGAAATCTATCAACATGATTATTAATAGATACTTCTTTCTGAATGTTCTTCTAGGTTCATCAAGGAATTTATTTTTTAAGTTGTGTTGAAGATTCCACAAAGATATTTTCATAAGCAAAATCATTATCAACACCAGCTGTATTCAGAATTAAATTGACAATCATTCATGTAACAAAATAATTTATCTTAGCACAAGAGATAGATAAAAGACAGAGGTTGGAGTTTAAATAGGAGGCATCAAAATAAACAGAGGTTTATTGTTTCTAAACCTTAAGGTTTCTTGGAAAGAAAATTTAGCTAGTCTATTAAATGCAAAGATAATATCAGTGGAAACCTGAGTGCCACTTTACAATGGGAGGGTTTATCTGATATCATGGGACTATCAGGGCATCCAAATATGGCAGCTTAAAAACTGGGTAACCATATCCCTGACTTAGTTCCCCCATCAGAAACATAATGTGCATTCCTTGTGTTTGATGTTTAGTGGGATCAGAGGGGGAAAAAATGAACTAGTTTACATACATCCCAATAGATAGTAGATACTATCAACTTTTTGGAGGAAGCCATATTTTTTTATTTTTTACTTAAGATAAAAATATTTTTTAAATAGCCTCAAATGAAAAGAGAGAACATCAATGAAATTCAGAAATCAGGAGACTAATGCCGTGTGTGTGTGTGTGTGTGTGTGTGTGTGTGTGTGTGTGTTTAATCCAAAATTGGATGATTCTATCTCTACATAGATTAACTTCATTTAGATCCAGAAAATATGAAAATGTTATCTCCTCATATGCTCTGACCTTTCTCCAATTTCCAAGCCAGTTAATCAGTATTATTAAGCACATATTATATTGCATAATAGCACGAGGTCTATAACCACATGTTATGATGAGAAAAGACCTGAATTCCTTTTAAATGACACAGAATGCAGGTCCTGGGAGTGAATCATCTGTGATGATTTTTTTTAAATTTACTGAAGGAAGGGAATGAAAAGACCTCAGGGAAGCTGTGTCACTTCACTTTGCCTTGTGTTTTGTAATAGGAATATAGAGATAGCTTTTATTTTTAAATGTTTTATGAGCCTACCCCCATTGGTTAATAATTGTGAGCAGTCTCTGAAATTTAGCCAAACCTCACAACAGAGGAAATGAAAAGTAAAAGTCTCTACACTATTAAAAGTGAATGTGCCTCTCTTGTCACACATAACACTGTTTTATCTTCAAAGAATTGCTCAACTTCAGATCCAAACAGAGTTTTTGGATTGTTAGGAAGCTCCCAATAGAGGCAGAAACACTTCTTTAAAGAGAGAGACTCTCTCAAGCCCCTATTAAATCTGTCTTTATATCTATCCATCCATACCTAGCTCTCCTATAATGAAACCAAGAGACTTCAGAATTAGGCTAAGGCTATCAACAAATTCTAAATGGATTCCTTAAGTGGCCTTTGTTGGAGAATGTGGGCCTTTTAAAAGGAAGAATTATAGTGAGGTGGCCTCATCATATTTACAAGCTGGGAGCAAAAGCAGGGTTACAGCTGTGTGTCAACACCAACCATTGTTCCTATTAGGGTACAATTTTCATGATATTTTTCAAGGATGTAAAATAAGGTTAGTTGGAACATGCATTCTAATCCCTTCCAGTGCTTATCACTCTCCAAACATTCAATAGCCACCCTTAAGACCATTACCTCTGGGACAACATTTGAGTAGGCCCCTGCAATCTAACAAGAGAATGGAGAGAAAGACTGTGGTTTAAAAGCCTGGTTAAAGATTAACACAAACAGTAATAAGAAGGTTCTTAGGAAGGAATCAGGACAGCTGCAGCTGCATCCCAGCTACCTGCTGAGGGTTGCTAAGCAACTTGGGCTTCCACTGCCCCAAGGGTGTTTTACTTCACAATTAGGGTTTTTGAAGGGGAAGAAGGGGGAGGGGACTGATTCCCAGTGAAACTGATGGAGAGCCATACATGTACTTACATGTTGTGTTATTTTTTAAAAAAAATAGGGAAATGGTGTCAGTCCTTTCGAAGGTAGAACGCTCACTACAAAGCAGATTTTTTTTTTGTATGTAAGTGACAAAAATCTAGCAATAACACAGAGTTTTTAAAATGACATTTTGACTCTAAGGGAGGAATTATTTGCAATTTGTTTTGAACAGAAGCTTAGTTCATGTCAGATGTGAACCTCCAGACAATCATTAGTTTAAACTGCCTGCTATGTGTTTAAAAATTTCAGTCAATTTAGAGCTGATCTGAATTGCAAATGTGATGGTAATAAGCCATTAGGGAACTGCATATCTTTTTTTGCACTTACAACCCTCTGCTTTAAGGAGCTCCAACTACATTGAAATATGAAAATATCATTTTAATCATGTGCATTGTCGACAAACACAGAAATGCTGGAGACTCAGAAGTAGGAAAGTGGCTTTCAGAGGCTAAGAACTAGAAGCTGTGACAGGAATGAAGAAACACATGTAACCTTTACTTTAAATTATATACAGTAGTAAGATTTTCCAAAAACAAATATCCCGTTTTGTTTGTAATGCAACACGAATCTCCAAGCCCAACATCTGGATAAAATTTATTTTCTTTGGATTTCAGAATTAGAGAAAGTTAGCCCAAACCCTTTTATAAGGTCACTTGGGAAATCAAGAGTATTGCTTTTATGGTCAGATTTCAGCTTGCAATACAAATAACAAGTTTTGAAGGGTGCTTATCAATAAAAACTCTTCTTTAAACAGCCTTGTTCAGGCTTCTAACATCCTGTGTTTCAGGAATCTCAACACCATCAGTGCCCAAAGGTGTTTCATCCTCTCAAAGGTGCTTCAGTTCAGAAGCTTAAACATCAGCACACAAATAAGATGATGCAAAATTTCAGTCAATCCTTAGATTTATCCACTAGCAGCTAAAAGATTAATTAAACAGAGAATGGAATTAGAAAAAAGAATTGATCTTCTCAAATTTTCAGTGGGTAAGATACATTTTCTTGATTTCTAGATGCTTATCTCTTACCAGTGGTTGGCAAACTCAGTCAACAGAGCCAAATATCAGCAGTACTTGTTCAAAATAGACTCGCCCAGGCCAAAAACCGACTTCTGTGCATGGGCCACGAAGTTTCAATCACACTGAAAGCGCACCCACACGTGGTATTTTGTGGAAGAGCCACACTCAAGGGGGCAAAGAGCCGCGTGTGGCTCGCGAGCCACAGTTTGCCAACCTCGGTCTTAAACCATTTGATTTAAAAGCTAAGCACAGCCTTGACCGGTTTGGCTTAGTGGATAGAGCGTCGGCCTGCGGACTGAAGGGTCCCGGGTTCGATTCTGGTCAAGGGCATGTACCTTGGTTGCGGGCACATCCCAAGTAGGGGGTGTGTAAAAAGCAGCTGAATCAATGTCTCTCTCTCATCGATGTTTCTAACTCTCTATCCCTCTCCTTCTCCCTTCTTGTCTGTAAAAAATCAATAAAATATATATTTAAAAAAAAATAAAAGCTAAGCACATCTTTGCAAAAGAAGACTGGTTACTGATCAATTGGTCATATGAAATCATGTAGCATATTTCTGTTAGCCTCTGTACAACACCCATCTCTTCCACCTTTAAATTCACTAAAGTTTAACACTTGGCTTTATTTCACTTGTCTTAATAGGACCCCAGAAGTTCCATCTCAGCCCCTTGCCAGAATCTTTGGGAAATATGGAAACTTATGAGGAATGCATTCATTACATGTTTTTCTCAACAAATTAAATATTTGCTAAGAGAAAGATAAAGTGTAACATCATTGGTAAATATAGCACAAAATGATAGAATTTGAGTCCCAGGAGGAAAATCTTAGTTAGAATTTAACTCCAGGGGGCCTTAGTCACCCACAAGGTCAGGGCTTTGGCCAAAACCAATGTTTGTTTATATCCTCGAGAATGAAAGATAAGGACATAAACTCTGTGATATCAGTTACATGGGGGAAAGGGGAACCTTCCAAGTGTCAGCGTTTAGTCCATATCTATACTAAACAAAATAAAATAATAAAATAAGTTTTAAAAGAAAAAAAAATGTCTAAAAAATAGCAACCCTTCTTTTTCACACTGCACTGCTTCACATGATTTTAAATGATGCCTCTTGAAGTCATAATTATAATAGGAAGAGGCTCCAGCTATGTCTAAGCCAGGAATGTGTACAAGAAATGGAGCTGATCATGCATATGAATAAGGAAGGTGAACCCAAGTAAGAGAAAGGGTTTTTCCTGTGCCTCAGACATCTTTCCTTTCTTTATTCAGCCATTCACTCCCTCAACATATATTCACTGAGCCTCATCTGTGTACAGGAATACAAGAATGAATTAGGGGATAAATCCTGAACCCTGGAAATTACTAAGAGAAACAAAGCTTTATATGAATAAATATGATAAAATATAGAGGTGAAAAGTGTCAAAAGAAGCATAGATAACGTGTGAGGTGGGCCAATTTATTGGCAGTGTTAAGAACTGTGGCTATAAAATCAGAAAGTTTCGAGGCCCAATTATTCTCTAGGTTTGAGAGATATTGAGCAACTTGTATAACCTCTCTATGTCTTAGTTTCCGCAAATAAAAAAATAAGAATTGCTCAACAAACTTTGTTTCCCTAGTCAGCTTTCTGTCTTCTCCACAAAGCTGTTGTAAATCTTCTCAATTCTCTTGAAACCTCTAACTTACCACTCTTCCCTCCCCTCCCTGTAGATGACCTCAATTCCCATCCTGCAGAAATGATGAAATACATCAGCTGGAAACCCACTCAAGTTCCTGCCACCAGCCTACACACCTAACATTATCCAAACCCATCACACTCCTTGTTTTCTTTCAATACAATTAGGGTCTCATATATTCTGAAAGATCAGTGCATCTGTCTCTGTTTTAAATCCCATCAACTTATTGCCTCTCTCTCAGGGACTTTACTGATGAATTCCCTGCTTCTTTTCTGCAATTTCAAATGCTCCTTTTTGCTGCCTAATGCTCATCAGGATTTAAATTATACAAGTCTCCAGCTCTTTCTTGGGGACAGAAGTGCTATCAGACACTATTGTTCCTTTGCTGAGTGCTCCCTCCACCCACCCAGCAGGTGCAGGTGGGCACCAAATCTGAGCTATTAACTTGGCTAACAATGTTCACCCAGACCTGCTGATTTTCTGAGAATCAACCAAGTCAAGCTCCTAGCCATAACTTTTTCCAATGACTTTTCAACACAAATGGCATGTCTCAGCTCATGCTGTGGACTTTCCTAAAATCTCTCAAAGGTTCAAAAACCCAAAAAAAGCAGTGTCTGTTCTTGGCATAGCCCATACCTCTTGCTAAGCAGCCCCAACCCTGGAACTAGTGGCAGCAGCCTCAGTTCATAGCTTAGATTTTCCCAGGAGCTTCCAGACCCATCACAGGTGACAACCTACTGAAGATCACTTTGTATCTTTTACCAGGTTGCCCAATTGGGCACAGCTAGTGGCTGACATTGGCCTACACCAGAGCCCCTTCTAAGAGGCCCCAGATCCAATAAATCCAATGGCCTACTTCAAACTATACCAGAGCACAACCTAACCTGCTCAGCAAACCACACATCCAAAAGGCAGACTTGACAACTTCAGAGCCCCACATAAGTGAATCGCACTCGGTGGAGTCAGCCCCCATACAACAGCTCATCCGCCATAATCATGACCATTCTCATAGCCAGTCAGCCTGAAGAGTCAATCCCACACACTGATGTCCCAATAGCAATCAAGCTTAACTGCAGCAGGAGGGTACATACAACACACAAGGGATACCTCTAGAGCATCAGGATGTGGTAACCTGGGAGACTGCACCACTGGGCACCTCAGGACACCTACCACATAAAGCCACTCTGCAATGACCAGGAGATGCATCAGCTCTACTTAGTACATGGAAACAAACACTAGAAGTCAGTCAGAATGAGGAGACAAAGAAACATGTCCCAAATCAAAGAACAGAACAAGACTCCCCCACCCAACCCCCCCCCCCCAAAAAAAGAAGAAGAACTAAACAAAATAGAGACAAGCAATCTACTAGATGTAGAGTTCAAAACACTGGTTATAAGACTGGTTATAAGGATGCTCAGTGTGAACTTCAACAAAAAGATTTTAAACATAAAAATGGAGATAGAAAATATGAAATAGAACCATTCAGAAATTTAAAAATGCAATAAATAAAGAATATAATAGAAGGAATCAGCAGATTAGGTGAAGTAGAGAATCAAATGGGCTATCTTGAAGACAAAGAAGCAGAAAATACTCAGAACAGAAAAAAAAGTTTAATGAGGAACAATTAAGGAACCTCTGGGGCTTCATTGTGTGCCAACATTTTCATCTTAGAGGTATCAGAAGGTGAGAAGAGAGAGCAAGGGATTGAAAACCTATTTTAAGAAATGGTGGAAAACTTCCCTAGCCTGGCAAAGGAAATAGACATACAAGTACAGGAAGCACAGAGTCCCAAATAAGATGAACCCAAAAGACCCACATCAAGATACATCATAATTAAAATTCCAAGGGTTAAAGGCAAAGAGAGAATCTTGAAAATAACAAGACAAAAGCAGTTAGTTACATATAGGGAAACTCCCATAAGACTGTCATCTAATTTCTGAACAGAAACTTTTCATGCTAGAGGAGCTAGGAACAAAATATTCAAAGTGATAAAGAGCAAGGGCCTACAAACAAGATTGCTCTACCCAGAGAGACCAATATTTAGAATTGAGAAGGCGATAAAGATATTTCCAGAGAAGAAAAAAAACTAAAGGAGTTTATTACCATCAAAACATTATTGCAAGAAATGTTAAAGGAACTGCTTTTAAAAAGAAAAGATAAAAAATATGAATAAGAAAGAAAAAATGCTAACTGATGAAGCAAACATACAATAAAAGCAGTGGTTCCACCAAATGTAGTGCTAGCACAAAGTTTAAAGGGCAAAAGTAAGAAAATCATGTGTATTAAAACAATAAATTAAGAGGCACACCCAAAAGAAGTAACAAATAATGACATAAATATGAAAGAGGTAAATAAAAATGGTAATAATTTTGGAATGCGTTTAAATTTAAACAACCATCAACTTAAAATAGAATGCTATAAATATAGCTTGATATATAGGAAACACATTGGTAACCACAGACCAAAAATCAATGAGATAAACAAGAAATAAAGAAAAAGGAATCCAAACATAACACTTTATATTTTTTTTATTTTTTTAAATATATTTTATTGATTTTTTTACAGAGAGGAAGGGAGAGAGATAGAGAGTTAGAAACATCGATGAGAGAGAAACATCGATCAGCTGCCTCCTGCACATTTCCCACTGGGGATATGCCCGCAACCCAGGTACATGCCCTTGACCGGAATCGAACCTGGGACCTCTCAGTCCGCAGGCTGACGCTCCATCCTCTGAGCCAAACCGGTTTCAGCGCAAACATAACACTTTAGAAAATTATTAATATGTAAGAGAATAAAAAAGAACAGAAAAGAGGTACAAAAACAATCAGAAAACAATTAATAAAATGGTTATAATGATATACCTATCAATAATTACTTTAAGTGTAAGGGAACAAAATGCTTGAATAAAACCAAAAAAAGGATAGCTGAAAGAGATTAAAAAACAAAACCCAAACTAATGCTGACTACAAGAGGCCCACTTCACATCAAAAGATACACACAGAGCCCTGACTGGTTTGGCTTAGTGGATAGAGCATCGCCCTATGAACTCAAGGGTCCCAGGTTCGATTTTGGTCAAGGGCATGTACCTTGGTTGCGGGCACATACCCAGTAGGGAGTGTGCAGGAGGCAGCTGATCGATGTTTCTCTCTCATAGAAGTTTCTCTTTCATCGATGTTTCTAACTCTCTATCCTTCTTCCTTCCTCTCTGTAAAAAAGCAATAAAATATTTAAAAAAAAAAAGGCACACACAGATTGAAAGTAAAGAAAAAAGATTTGCTGAAATCAAAAATATTTTTTCAGAAAATCAGACTTTTCTCAATTGTCCAACATTCAGCCCACACATAAGCAACTTAGTTTTCTATTCTTAAATTTGGCCTGCGCCACAAGTATCCTTTCCTATATTAACAAGTCTTATTCTTTTACATGGAATATGTATGTTTTAAAAAATCACTTTTCCAAAAAAATATTTCCATCAGTTATCTTATCAGTATAATAATGAACTCTCAGTTATGACATGTTTTAAGTCTATAATTTTATTATACAACTTCATTAAGATGAGAAGGCTCATCAGAAAGACAGTAATAAATTGAGCATAATTCAGAGAGGCAATAAGTTTCCTTATAACTTAAATGTCTAACCACAGCCTAATATGTCTTGCCTTAGAAGTTCAGCCCCTTAAAAATTACTTTTCACATAACATACTCATGACAGCATTTATTATTAATGATTATCTGTGAGTTATGAAGGATAAACTCATGTGAATGGAATCTAAATGTCAAACAACAGTCTCTCAGAAGCAATTGAACCTCATCCAACTGTAGCATAACTTTGGGAATGAGCTAAGGAGTAATGCTGAAGAAAGTGCTTTGGTTGAGCTAGTGATTTAACCTCTAAGAAGTGCCACCAGAAATGTAAATGAAGAAAAAACCGTCACAGTGTTGAGAAGCCTCCATGGTTTCTCTCACAATAGGTCAACTGTATGTATAACCCTGAACTCTAAATCAGTGAATTCTGAAGTCTTGGAAGCAGAGAAATTTCTGCATCTAACATTTCCTGGCTCCTCGGTTTTGGCAAACTAAGGCAGGGTTGTGAGAGGTCAAATGTGTTGAACTCCTGTCAAATTTTCCAGGGTGGGTAAAAGTCAGTAATTTTAATCTTAATCCCGAGGCCACAGTGTGTTCAAGTTGGAAATCTCCTCCATATGTTCATGATATTATTTCACAGAAGTCCTTAAAAGGTTTCTTTATGAGAACTCTGAGGTTTCCAAATCTCCTTGGCCTCTTAGGTTTGGTTGTTTTAACCATGAAAATTATAAGTAATGTCATTAGTAATTTTAAAACAGAGCAGTGACTCTTTTGAGAATGTAGTACATGCAGGTACTTCTACATGCATTATGTCATTTAAATTCTCACAATCAGCAGCCAATTGATGGCACTGTCCCAGTTTTCAAATACCGAGGCACAGATGAATGCATGACTTCCTCCAATGTATCCAGCTGGAATAGGACCTCAGGAATATCTGACTCCAAAATGCAAATCCTTTTATGATAACACTTAGCTTCTAAACTGGTTTCTTTTTAAATTGATGAAATGATATGACAGTTATTCTGTTTAAAGCATGCCCCTGTTTAGAAAGAAATGAAGTCCAGGAACATGTTTTCTGCATCCTAGCTGCATCCCAGCAGACCTTGCCAGCCGCAGTAATGTCATAATGGTGTTATCTTCCATAAAATGTGTTCTTTACATGGGTCCTTTAAAACTGCAAGCTAGTCATTCTGAAAAAAATGCAAGCAGCTTGAATTCATGCCCACAAGGGTTGGCTCTTTTTATGCCCATTACTTATGCCCCTTTCTCTTTAAACTGAACTTGTCAAACTGTTTTTGCAAATATTCAGAATGTTGCAATCCGATTAGTCCTTTCTAGGATATAAATTCTGAACTATTTTCTACAGAGCTTGAAAATGCTTATCTTGACAACATTTGAAAATTTTAAAATTAAAATGGAAGGTGATGCTAAGTGATCAAAAAGGCTAAAGAAAAAATCAGCAGAGTTAAGATGACTTACCCCAACCCATCAGCTTCATGGTTGTATTCTCACTCAAGTTTCTTTGTTATCTTAAGAATATGTACATTTGACTCACTCTTAGAAGATACTAACAAAGTCAGTTTTAAACCTCTACATAATAAAATGCAATACAACCAATGAATTTTTAAAGTAGAAGAATTAAAAATCCTATCTAAAAGAGGGAATATGCTAATTGACCCTCTCACCATCACAAAGATGGCAGTGCCCACAGCCAATAAGGAGGGAATATGCTAATTGACTGTCCCACCTTTAAAGATGGCAGCACCCACAGCCACAAGATGGTCGCGTCCAGTCCCCTCAGCCCTGCCAAGGCAGCAGGCATGCAGCAAGGTCAGGCCCACCTCCAGGCAGACCCGGCTGCTCCATGCACCTGCTTCTGGAGTCCCCCAGTCCCCTCAGCCCCCAGCTGCCTAGGGCTGGCCCGAGGCACAGGTAAGCCTCAGATGGTGGCTGCCCAGCCACCTAGGGCCACCCAAGGCTCAGGTAACCAGGGCCGGCCAAGGCTTACACTGCTGGCAGTGGCAGCAGCAGAGGTGTGATGGGGCATTGCTTTCCCCTAATCTCCGGGTCGCCTCCTGCCCCTGAGGGCTCCCAGACTGTGAGAGAGGGCAGGCCAGGCAGAGGGGACCCCCGCTCCAGTGCATGAATTTTCATGCACCAGGCCTCTAGTAAGAAAATAAAAGCACTAAAAGAAGCAAAACATTATGTTGTTCCTTTTTTCTACTAAATATTCTGCCAGGTGTTTTCATATAGCATCTCTTTCTCTATATAACTTAACGAAGTGGATTTAATCTTATTTTACAGATGTAGCATCTAAGGCCATAACAAGGTCAAATATCTTGCCCAAGGTCACAAAAGAAATGAATGGAAAACCTACAATTTGAATTAAGCTCTAACTCCAAAACCTATTCATATTAAACTGCCACCTTTAATTTTAAAATACATGTGGAAGTAGTTACTTAACTATATTTCCATCTCCTAATAGCCATTGTGGGGAATGCTTATAGAGTAATTCATACAGCAGGAGAACTTGCCAAGTAAACACATTTTTAATGACCATGACCAAAGCATACCCATGCAGTCATTTAAACAGGTGAGGTGATCATTATATTTCTTTGCTATTTAAACAAGCTTTCATTTATTTAAGAAATATAACGTGGCAGGTTGCATGTTAGGAAGAGATAAGACATGCCTCTCAGCCGACATCTGAGGGGGTGAAGGCAAAGACCCATGATGTGAGGGGAAAGACTGTGATGCAAATTTATTTTATCTCAAAGAAGCATATGCCTTGAGGTCCTTTCATTGAAAGAATTAAACTTCAAAAAATAAACTACAGAGTCCCCTTACTTTGCTCATCAACATGAAATGATTTTCTTACTAGCCTTATCCCCTAAATAGAAAATATTAAGAAAATAATTGGACAAATATCTATTCCAAATAAGTTACTAAAAAATACTATCTATTTAATTGCCATGATGCCATTAATATTGAAATAAATAACATCACAGATCACTTAAATCACTTATCATTTAAGTAAAATACCTGGACTTTTTTCATGATTTTGCATTTTCCTTCTGTAAGAAAGAAGCATTGACTGAAAATGACCAGAGTAAGGAAGTAGGAGACTCCTGAGTCTTTGTGAAACTCTCAGGCTCACACTCCTGCCTATGTGGAAGCTCCAGGTCCACCATTCCATGGCTGTTTCTTTTCCCACAGACATCATTGGTCTGGCTTTATGTGAAAACCCATCTTAAAGCCATTATCACAGGGAAATGGCACATGGAGAAAAGACCCTGTGGCCTCTTGATTCTCACTTTCCCTTAGAATGGGCTGTTTCCAGGAAGCTTTCAGGTTCATTGTGTAAGCAATCTCTTAACCAGGACTCACATTCTTACCTCACTCCAGGTTTGCCACACCTCCCCAAAACTGAGAGTAGGTGAGCTCAAGCTGATCTTCCCTCAGTACAAATCCAAGGCTCTTTTTCAGTGAGTCAACCCTCTTCTTCTTGTCTACCCCATACCTAGGAAGATTTTGTTGTTGATAATTCTCACCTGAGAATATTTTCCCATTGATTTTTAGGGAGAGTGAAAGGGAGAGAGAGTGGGAGAGACAGAGAGAAACATCCATGTGAGAAAGACACAATGATTGGTTGCCTCTTGCATGCACCGTGACCAGAGCTGGGGAACCTGCAATCAAGGTACGTGCCCTTGACCAGAATCGAACACAGGACCCTTCAGTCCACAGGTTGATGCTCTATCCACTGAGGCAAACCAACTAGGGTGGAAGATTTATTAATTCCTCTTACTCAAAGCTCACTCTTCTTCCACCAGAGCATTGGCTGCCTCTAAGATAGCTCTCCTGTCCAATTGAATTTTTGTCACTCTACTCACCATGATGTACAGCAGATGGCTTGTGCTGTCCTGGTTCCTCCCGGCAGAGTTGTGTTACAAGAAGCATTAGTTTAAAGCCTGTCAGTGAGCAATACTTCAGACTATAATAAGGAAACTCCTATCATTTGATTTAATGAGGATGTTTTCTAAATGGCACCACTGTAACTGCCTGGAAAAATCAGAACTAATGTCTGTGGCATGTCATAGTCTAGAACTTACTCAGCCATCTTCCCCTTGACTTGACTTTGTCCTAGCATTGGAGTATCAAGTTCTATCCATTGACACCCCACAGAACATGCTAAATTCCTTTAAGTTGATTTAATTTAAAAAATTCCTTCATATAAATTTAATTTGAAATGATGCTAAATCATATTTGTTTTTCTAAATATGATTTTAATATCATGTGTCAACTTAGAACATGAAGAATCCAGCACATAGCTAGTTGATGATTGAAAAACAAATGTTAAAAACTGTGTATCAGCTAACAATTTATAGTGTTTCTCAACATTGGATATGTATCGAATCCTCTATAGAGCATTTTAAAATTGTAGGTGCCTTTGTCCTTCGTTGCCCATGCCCCCTCCCATTAGATCAGGCTGCTATTCAAGATTCCCCCCCACCACCACCACCATGGTTTTGATGTAACAATATTGGGAGGCTAATTTTGAGGTTATTGTAGGAATGTAGATAATTTAAAAATAAGACTGATATTTATTGATCAAATAAATAAAAAATATATAATTTTTTAAAAATGTTATAGTAGCTATGAAATACATCCTTATTTCAACCAGTGTGCTCTTCCCACTAGTGCCCACTGTGAGAATTCCTGATGGTAAATAGGTAAATTCCTGATGGTAAATAGGTAAACATCCAAGTAAATGTTAAGAAGATTGCTATTAGGATCTGTCCTTACCCTATATCTTTTTGTGACAATCTGATTAAATTATTTGCCTTTTTGATAAGAATGTTGTACCCTATAGGTCATTGCCTGAGTGATGCTGGACTCTTTCAAGTTGCAAGACCCAGAGCTATGCCCATACTATCTAAAATGATGGATATCCTATATAATAATAGGGTAACATGCAAATTGGCCCTAACAGCAGAATGACCAGAACAACCGTTGGACCAGTCACTATGAGGTGCACTGACCACTTCTTGATCCCTTCCCCTTGCCGTCAGGCACCAATCACCTGATGGCGAATGGGGAACTGGGGGTGGGTGGTAGTGGGGGATGGGGCCAGCTGCGGGCAGCTGAGGAAGGTGGCCCTGATCGCAGGCCAGGCCTAGGGACCGTATCCGCACACAAATTTCGTGCGCTGAGCCTCTAGTATATTACAAGGCCATATGGAAAGGGAAAGAAACTCCAAAACCTATGCAATGTACACCAAAGATTGAAACCAAAATGGTATTCATAATTTTTTTAAGGACAGAATTGATGGTGCAATGACAATTCTAGAATTCATCTCCTTAGGCAAGGATAAAATCATAGTCCAGTCATAAATATAGAAATTACTCTGGGCATTTCAAGTAAATGGAATTTAGCAGATGAATCAATTTCACAAATGAAGAAAGAGGTAAAATGCCCAGGAAGGGATGATGGAACCCTTTAAAAACAGCAATAACCTGCCATTACTCTGATTGCTGGTGAGACAAAGAGAGATGCTACTAGAATCCACGAAGCATGGTCACGTGGAGAAAAATGGAACCATGGTGGGCCTGCCTGGTAGGAGCTGGAACTATTGAAGGATGTACTTTCAGGCAGAGCTGGAATCATGAAGATAATATAACCTCTGCCTGAGACACCAAAGCAGGAAAAGTAGAGAAAATACCCTGTTTTTTCTTTCTTGTTGCAGTCAAGTCTATTCCTAGTGTCTTCCGTTGGCTTAGCATAACCGGAAGTTAGTGATACAGATCGAGGCAGAGGAAGTAGGTTGGAGGGCAAAGAGGCAAGTTTCAGCACAGAAGGCATTTGTGGCTCCCAGCTGCATCACTACATCGCTCCTATGAGTCAGCATCTCTGTCTCTGCTTTACCTTCTTTTTCTTTCTTCTATCTCTTTGTATGTAATAATTTCAGACCCATCAAAAGACAAGGTACTGGGGGTTGATTTTCCTTGCTCAATTGAAAGCAATGCTATTAGGGCAAGATCTAACAGCAGGCCAGCCTCTTCACCTTTCCTTTTGATTCAGGCACTGGTCATCAGCTGTGGATTTATTGGTAAAATCACTTGGTAAAAAGCAAGATAACTACTACAAAAGAAAACATCTGCAGCTCATTTTCTCAGAAGAGGGGCATATTACATCTATAAAGCACCTTGAATTTTTTCAGAATGGGTCAGTGTTTGGGCTGAATTGTTTCCTCTAAAATTCTTATGTTGAAGTTCTAACCCCCATTACCTCTGAATGTGACTGTATTTAGAGATAGGGTCTTTAAGAAGTAATTAACTTAACATGAGATCATTAGTGTGGGCCCCAATCTAATATGCCTGGTGTCCTTACAAGAAGAGGAAAATTAGACATAGATATACACAGAGGGAAGGCCATGTAAAGACACAGGGAGAAGATGGCCATCTGCAAGCCAAGGAGAGGGGTCTCAGAAGAAACTAACCCTGCTGACACCTTGATCTTTAACTTTTAGTCTCAATAATTATATGTAAATAAATTCCTGTTTTTTTTTAAGCCACCCAATCTGTGGAACTTTGTTATGACAGCCCTAGAAAACAAATACGCTTGGCATATTGGGTTGAAATATATGTAGGATCAGCTATATTCTGATGTTCAATTGTGTGTTCAATATACTCAATGATAATTGTTTCTTTCACTAGTTCTGTCTAACGTTGCTCTTTGTGAGAGTTAGCTAAGGCTACCATAACAAATACCACAGACTGTGTGGTATAAACAACAGAAATGTATTTTCTCACAGTTCTGGAGACTAGAATTTCAAGATCTAGATGTCAGCAGGACTGGTTTCTCTTGAGGCCTCTGTTTTTGGCTTGTACAGCGCTGCATTCTTGCTGTGTCCTCACAGGGTCTTTTCTCTGTGTGTGCATACCTACTGTCTCTTCCTCTTCTTATGAGGATGCCAATCATATTAGATCAAAACCCACTTTTATTATTTCACTTAATCTTAATTTCCACTTTAAAAGCCCTATTGACAAATATCACACTGAGGGTTATTTTCTTCACACATAAATTTTGCAGGGGCACAGTTCTGTCCACAACACTCTTCAAACTTATTTAACCTTTTTTTTATTATTTATAGTTGTAACAACTGAAAACGTTTTCATTTATGCAGTAAAGATCTGGTCTGGAGAGTTAGCTGGGACACCTCTCCTGATTGCTGTTAAACTGGTCAAAAACACTGGGATTATTAGTCTTAAATTCTCTAAAACCCAAATCCTTATCTCAGGTAACTGTGTAAATTTAATTAGACTGCTGGTACATGTATGTAATTAATGGCAGAGTGTTATTATCAACATCCTCATTATTATCAGTGCACCTCCCAATTCTTACCTGTGTCAGAACCACATCTATCTGGAAAGTCATCTTTCAGACTAGCACCAGGTCCTGCCTATTCTACCCCATGAACACATTATCTGGATTACATTTTCCATGGCACCTGGGTTTTGCTGGCCCTCACATTCTACATTATTTCTAGAACATGGTCATTCATAGATGCCTCATCTATAAAATGGAGATAATAATATTATGTACCTCACAGGGGTATGTGAGGATTAAATAAGTCAAAAGCTGTGAAACACTCAAAATGGTGTCTGACATACTAGTATATTAAGCACTATATAATTGTTTGCTATTATTAACGTCATTATTATTAGAATTACAGGTAATTATTTTTTGTATATGAGATGCTCTTACTGCCTTGTATGATTGCCTTTTACTAGGCTGGTGCACCCTCTGCCCAGTTGTTGGCTGCCAAAGTTTCATAACTGCCATCTTCTCCAGAAGAGTGCCCTTGGCTGATGGGAACTGACTCCACTGAAAATGTCGAAGGTGTTGTGCCACCTTTCCTTGGAGGCCACCCACAGCCAATGACTAACTAGTATAAAGGGTCAAATAGCCCTTCTCTGTGTAGGCTGAACTTTGTTCATGGTTTACTCACCAGGGTTCTGCAATGAGAACAATCAGAAGCTACCTGTTTTATGTTCTTCTCTGTCCTATCACAGTTCCCTCTCTCTTGTAGGGTTCTCCTGAGAACATTCCCTCAATCACTCACTCACACAGAAATTCAAATCTAGGGAAACCAACCTAAGAAACTCACCTAAGTGTTTTTTAGACTTTGATTGTGCCTTATGTATTTTTTTCTCTGCTGTAATATCTAACTTAATCTCTGTCTCATGTTTAAACAAATGTCTTCTCATTAATTGGCTGAAATATCTACAATCAAAATATCTATAGGAGTAAAGACTACCAATTTCAGTTTTAAACAACTAGAAACTAATAATGTAGAAGCAAAATACAGAAACAATGGAAAAATTCTGTTCGTCTGTCCTAACAACTGATATAAATCACAGTTAGTTAGTGATTGGTACTGAATGTGAGCACTGCCAAAATGATACAATCAAGTGTGTCATTTGGAAACTACATGTGCACCCAGAGAGAATGTGAGAAGCATGTCATTGAATACTGTCATATGCTTTGTAGATGAATAGTGTCATCTCAGTGACAACACATCCTGCAGAAAGGGCCTCTGAGGACATCAGAGGACAGGTCTTTATCTCTTCAGTCCTCTCGAGATTTCAGAGGCAAGTTTCAATTAAAGGCAATAAAAGAATGAGAGCATCTTGCACTACTGTGAACAATCACAGGTTTCTACTTTATTTCACATTATGATATTTCATATCATAATAAAAGAAAAACTAAATATGATCCAAAGATCTAGAGAGCCATATGCATCTACAGTAGAATGAGCCTTGCCCTTCCTCTCACAGCTTTATTATTATGACCACATGAAGTAACATATGAAAGCACTTTACAAGCAGCAATGCACTAAGTGATCATGTGCTCCTAAATGATTATTACTGATAAGGTAATAAAAACACGTTCTTCATAGGTACACTTAGGTGTTTAAGGTATATTGATCAGAATTCATTCAGTGCCAAGTGGTAGAGCTCTAACTTAAATTAGCTTTGGCAGAAAAGGACTCAATCACTAGGTAGGCAGAGTCCAGATGACTCCAGGCACAAGATGGAGGTCCCGTGGTTAAAATTCATAATAATGGTGAATTGGGATGGTACCCCACTAGAAGGGAATGTATTAGCTGATAAGATGTATCAGGTGTTTGAGAGGTGTTGAGAGTTTGTAACTAAAAGGACAATGTTATGCAGTGGCGATTACAAAGTGATATTGATATATATTCTAAGACTGTAGTTCTCAACTTTTATCATGAATCAAAATGACCAGCAGGGTTTGGTAAACACAGATTTTATGGGTCCAACTCAATTTTTTTGATTAAGGAGATCTTAACTGCGGTAAAAGAATTTATATTTTTAACAAGTTCCAAGGTGTTGCTGATGCTGCTGATCCTGGGACCTCCTTTGAAACCCACTCTATTAGGAAAAAATTATAGAAAAGGTGCAGGTGATTAACAGACAATGAAAACCAAGTGTGAAAGCCAGAGGGCCTCTGTGGTCCTTCACAAAGAGTCTCCATTTCCTACAACAGGAGAAATTAAAGACTGGACTAGGTCTGGTTTAATAGAAAGACCAAACTCCAGAAAAGAAAAATACTCAACCAGGGCAGGCTGGTAGATAAAGATCAGAAGCTGATTGGGACAATGGGACCTTTTCATGTGGGATGGGATCATGTGGGCAAAGGACTCTCAAATAGTTGAACCCCAAAGTGCTGTGTAACTTTGGAGGCTGCAGAGGTGGCCCACACATCCCTTATTAAGGGCTGGCATCCCTCCCTTCACTGAAGACATTGCAGAGACCTCTCCCCTGCAAGATAATATATGCTCTTCCCAATTACAATCCGTGGGCATTGATTGCTATAACTATACAGTATGCTAAACCTCCTCTCATCGTCTCCTTCTGAAGAACCCGGTGGTAATGGTGGGCCTCTGGCTGACAATAACTAGAACTGGAAGTCCCAAAGAATAAAAAATCGTCCTTTCAAAATTTCTGTTTCTATCTGCCTATCAGCTTAATTCTCTCCCACTGAAGATGGACTTTTCAGCACAGTGTGTGAATAGCAGAGCCATGGACACATCAGACTCATATGACAGCAATTCTGTGGTCCAAGAGTCTAAGAGGCATTTCTTCTGGTTCAATTGTTTAAAATCCAGGGAAAGGCCCTCATTGGTGTGCCTTGGATTGTGTGCTCACTCCTTGGACTAATCACTGTGCTCAGAGCCATAAAGAACACCATTGTGGCATCCTGGGTCAAGTCCTTATTCCTGGAGTTAGGGAGCCAACGACAATTACTGAAAAAGGGGAGAAAAGGAACAGAATGGATAAGAACAAAAGTAAGCCATTTTTTAATGGAATGGGTACTAATTCCTACCACAATCCTTCTATATGTTCTCAATTATTATTAAGAGCCTAAAAAGACATAGGGGTAAAGAAAAAAAATGGCTACCTAGTTCACCACAAATTTGTATATCTGACTAGGCATGAAATTAAAAGTCAGTCATTATCTTGGTTGCAACAGACAACTCAAACTAACTTAAGCAAAAACTGAAATTTATTGGAAGGCTTATGTAACTGCAGGAAGTAGAGTGATTTTGCTGACCATAGTCTCAGACACTACCAGGGACATCTGTCTCATCTCTTGCCTTAGCTTCTCATTGTGTCGCATCATGCTCTTAGACCAATTTTCTCCACGCAGCAGAGAACAATAGAATGTGAAGCCACCTGCTTCCTCTTTCCCAATGTCATCACAAGTGAGGAAATGCCTCTCCCCCACCCTTATCTCCAGTTTTAACAAATATAGAAAAATTTTTGATTCACTTTGGTCACATGCCTGACTCTGGGAATAATCAGTCATGATCAGAAGAAAAGTCTCTTAGGGTCAGAGCAACTTGATTTCATAATCATTATGAAAGAGGAGAGGAAATATTTAAGAACATGGAAGAACCAAAAGAAGTACATGGATAGGGAGGGAGATGGAGCATTTTACAAAAGAAGGGATGCATATCATAATAAAAACAGAAGGTTACTGGAAAGGAGAAAAAAAACAGACTCCAGAAAACATGAAAGTGTGCTTGCTTTCTACTACAAGTAGGTGAAGTCACATGCACAAGCCTGAAAAGTTTATAACATAAAAAATGGACAGCATAAGTTCCCATTCAATCTCACCCATCTTTATAAAGATAGAGAGAATCTTAGATGGACAAGTTTATAATCTCTCCTCATTTTTTAGAGTTTTAGCCCAAAGAAAGGAGCATATCTGTTGCAAACTATTTTCCACACAATTTATGAGTTAATGCTGCATGCTCTAGTTTCTTCTTTCCTTTCAGTAATATAAGAATCTTAAAGTAAATGTTTGCAATCTTTCTTTAGATATTTTTACTTTTAAATAGTACCTTTTGAGTAGCAGTGTGGGACAAGGCTTAGAAATGTTTTGTCTAAATGTTTCATTGTCACCTTGTGTGTATTTATCATTCTTCTAAATCTAACTTTGCACAAGTAACCCATGTAAAAACTGTAGATTTTTTAAAAACTTATAAATAAAAATAACCTTAAAATAAATTTTTAAAAAGATAGAGAGGAAAACTGGACAAAGGATGTGAGTACCTAAAAGGCCCATTAGAAACTAGTAAGTTTAACCTGATTGTTTTTTTAAAACAAGGAAGCTAAAGCCAGAGAGAAGTTATTCATTCACAGCCACAACTTGGTGGCAGGTACCATGATTTCTAGTTTAGTGTTCTTCTCACTGTGTTGCAAGAGCCCAATCCTAACTGGGTTAGTACAAATAACTTCAAATTTCTGGATCATTATTGACCATATTTCCTGATTTTCAGGGCTGTTATAGTTGTAAATGATTTTTCTCTGCTCACAAAATTTTTCAATGGGAAGTCAATAAATAAAGTTGAAAATATCATTGCAGAGCAAGAGCCAACACAATTTTTTTCAAAATTTATTTTCAGGAGCTCAAGTTTTAAGCTTAATGTACCTATACCTGACCCAAATTACTCAAACTACTGACCCAATTACTTTACACTCTTTGTCTGCATTGCCTTAGAGCTGTGGGAATATTTTGGCTAAAAAAATAAAAATAAAAATAAGGACCATATCTATGTTTGGACAGAGAAATGAAAAGACCTTTAGCATATAAAGTACCACCAGACAAAATTAACTTGATCCTAGTCTCTGAGGGAAGAAATAAAACAAGTTTACCTAAATTCAATCTTAAGACTTTGGGAATTAATTATGAGTATACTCAGTCTCTCCTATCTCTCAGAGTATTCAAATGCCTTAAAACCTCCAAAAACATTACTGACATATTTTAGGGACTCACTTTATAGCTTGTATGGCAAAAGTTGTTTTCCCACACTTTAATTTATAGAATGAAAAGCAAAAAAAAATCCAATAGTACTTTGTATTCTTTACATTGAGTTTTCCAGAATAGTGACTCTACTCTAGAATTTGAATATCAAGTCTGGGATGGAGACATATTTGGGAGTAGTCAGTACAGATATTATTTAAAGTCATGGGATCAAGGCAGACTAGGGACTCAGGACAGATAACAGAAGATAAAAGGCATAAACACTGAACCCCATGCAGTGCCCACATGACACAGGGCACAGAAGATGAGAGGCAAGAGAAACTATGAAGGGAAAAACAGTGAGGTAGAAAGAACCAAAAAAGAGAGATATCTTGCAATCCAAGTGAAGAAAGTATTTTAATGTGGATGAAGTAACAAGTTACATGAAATGATCAAGTAAGGTGAAAATGATAATTGTTTTCTGGACTTGGTAATATAGAAGTTGAAAACCTTGATAAGAACTAATTCACTGGAGTGGTATTTATATATCTTTAACTGGAGGGAACTCAGGAGGAGCTGGGAGGGGAGGATGTATGGACAACCCATTATGTGAGTTGACCTATAAAGGGGAACAGAGAAATGGTGAGATAATTCCTGGGTCAGAGGGCATGGCCACTTGCCGAGCTCCTGGCCTTCTGAGATGACTTCTGGATGACTTCTGAGAAAGGGAGTATTTATAATGCAGGAAAAAAGAGAGACAACTGCGGCATGAATAACCTTGAGTAGGTATAGAGAACAGGATCCAGGGCACAAATAATGTTGTCCTTAGATAGGAGCAAGGACAGTTCATCCGAAGTGGCAGCAGGGGGCTAGCAGGATAGATGGATAAAGAAGCAAGCAGGTTTGTAGATTTGGTAGTAAAAATGTTTGGAAGTGCTTTTCAGATTGTTCATATTTTCTCAATGAAATAAGAAGCAAAGTCATCAGCTAAGTATGAAAAGAAGGAAAATGTGGTGGGAAATTAGAGAGAGAGGAGATATAAAAGGCTTATCCAAGATAATGTGGGAGTAAAGGAACTTGGAAAATACAGTATGAATAATTAGATAATTAGTCAGGATTTTATGTTTCTCTCCAACTATATCCACACAGTTATTCACACGAAATGAGCATGTTTCAAGAAAGTCGCATGTACACTAAGTTGGAGTTCTGCTAAGAAGAGAGAGAGGGCAAAGTAATGAAGGGTATGTGCGCAGTATGGCTATCCTTGTGGAGGAAATGAGTGGATTGAGAAAGGGCAAAAACTAGGGATTTGAGGAATGATTGAAGTTTGGAAACCAGCAGAAGTAAGCTTGAAATATAGGGGTTAGTATTTGGAGATTACGATACTTAAGATTTGGTTTATGGAAAGGATGCACTTATTGGTGGCAAGCAAGATAAAAATTAAGGAAATGAATGGCTGAGGTAAAATGAAAGTCAAGACTATTGGAAGAAAAGAGGTCAAGAGATTTAGAGTCCAGTGTATTGAAAGGATCAGCCGAAACCGGTTTGGCTCAGTGGATAGAGCATTGGCTTGCGGACTGAAGGGTCCCAGGTTCGATTCTGGTCAAGGGCATGTACCTGGGTTGCGGGCACATCCCCAGTAGGAGATGTGCAGGAGGCAGCTGATCGATGTTTCTCTCTCATCGATGTTTCTAACTCTCTATCTCTCTCCCTTCCTCTCTGTAAAAAAAAAAAAAATCAATAAAATATATTTTTTTAAAAAAAGAAAGGATCAACTACATGTTTAGTAGAGTAATGCTATACTGCAGTAATAACCCCAAAATTCCAATGGTAACACACACCCACGTCTTTAGTGCATGCAAAGTTGTATCTCAGGTACTCTCTAAGGCTGTTCTTTCTGTGGAGTGACTTAGAAAGTCAAACATTGTTCCATTTTTGGCTCTGCATCTCAACATGTGACAGCTGTAGTCACTGAAGGGTCTTTTTCCTTCTCTGCCAAAAGAGAAGCAAGAAAATAGAGGTGGTGCATTTGCTCTTAAATGCCTCAGCTCAGAAATGATACTCGCCATTTCCACTAACCATTTCATCAGCTAGAACTGGTCAGACAGTGCCACTACCTGCACCAAGTGTAAGGTAACATATGGAATATCAAGTGAGCTCTTCTGGTTGCCACAATATGGATATTTCATTAGTAAGAATTATCAAGGAGGTAACATTTGAGGGAGAGGTGGTGAACCACATGCTAAATTCTTTAAATAATGAAAGGAATTGACTTCAAAAGCTATAGATGTCAATGACTGCAACAAAAGAATCAGCATGTGCTAGAGACCGTTGGCATGAATGGCCAAGGAGTTGAGGGGCTCATGTGCTCGAAATTACTGTCCTGCTATACTAAACTCTCTGAAATCTGTGTACATGATCTCAAATACTTGGATATGTAATAAAATATTTGACCATCTGGGTCTCTCCTAAGGTAGTAAATTTTAAGCTATACAGGAATGGACTGTTGATGAATCTGATTAATATAAATTTAACTATATTTCCTATGTGGATTATCAGGTCTTAAAGAATGAAAATATGGGAACAATAAAATTTTACTGAACATAATTTATTCTTTCCTTGATGATTTAGAAGGCACCTTTCATTCCTGGAGCGACTTAAAGACATGCCTAGAAACATCAATTATAATTGAACTGCAGATGCACAAGGCTATAACTCACATGGGCTCTCTGCACATTGGGAGCACATGCAGGGCAGCAGGAAGAGTAATGACAGCAAGGAATGGAAGGATCTAAAGCTGGGGAAACTAACCAGGGGGCGTGACTTGCCCCCAAGGGTAAAACCAGCAGTTGAAATAATAAAATTCAAGGAGGTGAGGGACCTTGGGTTTCAATCAGAGTTGATACATCCAGGAGGTACTGTCCAGGTGCTAGGAACATAAGACCACAAATCTCAGTACTAACCAAGCAGGCAGATCATATGTCTTCAATCTAGTAGGTTAATTGGTTAGAAGCAGATGTAGATTACCCAACTATTGGGATTTCCAAGACATGGCCCATCAACTTGGGACTGAGACTTTCAAAGACAAGCTGCTAATTATTGAAATGTCAAGGACAGAGCTCAGATTCCCACAAGCAATTGAAAAGCAAACCAGGAAACTAGCAAGCTAAGCACAGACTGGCGGTGAAGGAAGGGCCTCAGCTTAATGAGCATTCCAGATACCAGGCTCAAGTGAGCATGTTGATTTCAGAACAGCAACTTGGAGGAGAATAGGATCCTACCATACTTTTTTTTTTAAAGCCAGCAAAAGACATGGAAGAAACTTAAACACATATTACTAAGAAGCCAATCTGAAAAGACTACATACTATATGATTCCAACTATATGACATTTTAGAAAAAAGGCAAAACTATGGAGACACTAAAAATATCAGTGGTTACCAAGTGTTGCAGACGGGAGGGATGAATAGGCAGAATATAGAGGATTTTTAGGACAATGAAACCATCCTATATGATACTATAATGATGAATATATGTCTTTTATACATTTGTTCAAACCCATAGAATGTACAACATCAAGAGTGAACCATAATGTAAACCATTGCCTTAGGGCAGTGATGGTGAACCTATGACACGTGTGTCAGAGGTGACATGCAAACTCATTTTTTTGGTTGATTTTTCTTTGTTAAATGGCATTTAAATATATAAAATAAATATTAAAATATAAGTCTTTGTTTTACTATGGTTGCAAATATCAAAAAATTTCTATATGTGACACGGCACCAGAGTTAAATTTGGGTTTTTCAAAATGCTGACAAGCTGAGCTCAAAAGCTTCGCCATCACTGGCTTAGGGTGATAATAGTATATCAATGTTGGTTCACCAATTGTAACAAATGTACAACTCTGGTGGGAAATGTAAATAATGGAGAGACTGTGCATGTGTGGGGGTTGGCAAATGGTATAGGAGAAATCTCTGTACGTTATTCTCAAATTTTCTGTGAACCTAAAACTGCTGTTAAAATAGTCTTTAAAAAAAGCTTAGTCAAGATATCATCTTCTTGAGAGGCAGAAACAAACTGGAGACTGCAGAAACTGACTTTCAGAAATAAATGGTAAGGGAGAATGTTTATTTATTCTATTAGAATTCCAGATAGGAGTGCTCTATCTAGGTGCTGCAGGATTATATACCATCCCATCTGTTTCCAAGGTCTGTACTTGCTTTCCCTTATTTGGAACCTAGGTCAATATCAAGATAGGAAGGGAATTATTTTTGTCATAAAATTAAATTCATTCAAAGAGTCAAAGAGCCCAGCTGGCATGGCTCAGTGGTTGAGTGTTGAACTATGAACCAGGAGGTTGAGGTTCAATTCCTGGTAAGGGCACATGCCTGGGTTGCAGGCTGGATTCCCAGGGAGGGCATGCAGGAGGCAGCCCATCAATGATTCTCTCCCATCGTTGATGTTTCTATGTATCTCTTCCTCTCCCTTCCTCTCTGAAATCTATTTTAAAAACAAATTTTTAAAGAGTCAAAGAATAATTTTTTGTTCAATAAAGGATTTACTTAAATTCTTATTGTCTTGTAGATGTTTTACCTTTCTTAATCATATTCTCTACCCCCCGTGTGTATAAATCTCCTACTATCTCCACAAACCAGATGAAAGTGAACCTGGACTGAAGAACGGAGGACAAAAGAAAGTAGATCCCAACATGGAATGTGGTCGGGAAAAGGAGGAAAGGTAAAGAGGTTAAAAGACAAAGGGGTCTTTGGGGAGTCTGTGAGGAGAAGGAGAAAGAGAGGGGGAGAGAGAGAGAGAGAGAGAGGCAGAGGGAAATTAGATAGCTAGATAATCACCTGGCGGAGGCGTCCAGACAGAGCAATAATGGGTTACTGTGTAAAAAGACTCAGGGATTAACTACAAAGCCCCACTCAAAATGAACTGGGTGCCCTGAGCAATGTAGATAGTCCCAGATGTCTACCCAAGGCAGAACAGCAATCAAAAGAGAAGCCCTGGTATGCAGCAGAAATTAAGCATTTTTAAAGACATCTACCAGAGTTGAATGAATTATGTCAGTGTGTAAAGGTATAAGTTTTATTCAAGGGTTCCTTTTTACATTAAAAAATGCTATTTAGAGTTATATGTATTTTAAATTTATTTTTGTTTACTACAGGAAAATACGAAACATAGTTTGCTTTAAATTCAACTCGCAAATCTCATCCTATCTAATAAAAGAGAAACATGGTAATTAGCATACGACTGCTACCCTTCCCATTGGCTAATCAGGGCGATATGCAAATTAACTGCCAGCCAAGATGGCGGCCTGCAGCCAGGCAGCTGGAAGCGAACATGAGGCTTGCTTGCTTCAGTGACAGAGGAAACCAACGTTCCCCGCCTGCCTTGCCGGCCTCTGAGCTTGCAGTTTGAAACATTGTAACAAATATAGAAGCTAAACAAAACCCCAGAAACCTGCTTTCAGCCAGGCGGGATCTCAGAGCTGGAGTTATACATTGTTTCGATTATAGAACCCAAACAAACCAGATACCTGCTTTCAGCAGCAGAGACCTCAGAGCTGGAGCCAGAGCTAAAGCTGGCCCAGAATAAAATTAAAAAAAGAAAAAAAGGAGCAGTTGGGAGCTTCAGTCACCCTCCAGACTGAAAACAGCCCTCAGCCCCTCACCCAGACTGTCCAGGCACCCCAGTGGGGACCCCCACCTTGAAGGGTGTGTGACCAGCTGCAAACAGCCATCATCCCCTCACCCAGGCTGGCCAGGCACCACATTGGGGACCCCCACCCTGATCCAGGACACCCTTCAGGGCAAACCAGCCAGCCCCACCCATGCACCAGGCCTCTATCCTATATAGTAAAAGGGTAATATGCCTCCCAGCACCGGGATCAGCATGACAGGAGGCAGCGCCCAAACCCCCTGATCGCCCTGCGGCTCTGTGTGTAACAGAGGAAGGCGCCCCAACCTCCTGATCAGCCCTGCTCTGTGCCTGATATGGAGGAGCTCCCCAACCCCCTGATTTGCCCTGCTCTGTGTGTGACACGGTGCTGCGCCCCAACCCCCGCCCCCCACGGGCCCTGCTCTGTGTGTGACGGGGTAGAACCATAACCTCCCCATCAGCCCTGCCCTGAGTGTGAGAGTGGCGGTGCCCCAACCCCCTGACCGGCCCTGCTCTGTGGGTGATAGAGGGCAGCGCCCCAAGCCCCTGATCCGCCCTGCTCTGTGTATGACAGGGGGCAGTGCCCCAACTCCCCTATCGGCCCTACTCTGTGAGTGACAGTGGGGAGCTCCTCAACCCCCAGATGGGCCCTGCTCTGTGCGTGACAGCGGGGAACTCCCCAACCCTCTGATCGACCCTGCTCTGTGCATGACAGGGAGGATATCCCCAACCCCCCTGATGGGTCCTGCTCTGTGCGTGACAGGGTATGGAGCCCCAACCTCACTGATGGGCGCTGCTCTGTGCGTGACAGGGGGTGGCTCCGCAACCTCCCCATAGACCCTGCCTTGAGTGTGACAGGGGTGGTGCCCCTACCCCCCAATCGGCCCTACCCTGAGCGTGACTGAGGGTGGCATCACAACCTCCCAATCCGCCCTGCTCTGTGCATGACAGGGGGCGGTGCCCCAACTCCCCAATGGGCCCTGCTCTAAGCCCAACCAGGGGCTGCACCTAGGGATTGGGCCTGCCCTCTGCCACCAGGGAGCAGGCCTAAGCCAGCAGGGCGTTATCTCCTGAGGGGTCCCAGACTGTGAGAGGGCACAGGCCGGGCTGAGGGACCCCCTCTTCCCCCCTGAGTGCACAAATTTTTGTGCACTGGGCCTCTATTCTATTTATAAATGTAATAAATGTTATATAAAATAGAGTAACTTTTGGAGGGAATTTTGATTCATTGTGATAGTCCCAAATTACACACACTAAATTTCCCTGAAAAGAATCAGTCTAATTTCATACCTTATTTAATTAAGATCCCTTTAAAAATTTAAACTTATAAATTAAAATAACCCACTTCATATGCCTGATTGGGTAAATTTATAATTTTAACAAGCAAATTTGTCCGTGTTCTGAACAAATCTTTTAAAGTTTAAATAAGTTAAACTTACAAATATAGCAAATTTCAACTTTTACTAAGCATTCCAATACTGGTTGCAAATGTACTGTTATGCACTCCAACAGGAACAAAAATAAAATTAGATGAACCAATTACATATTTAAAATTGAAATCAAAAGTCTAAATACTTAGATGTCATTAGAATTCTTATTCAAGGTGTGGTCAGAGGAACAGAATCATGAGTATTACTAGTCGTCAATTTGAAATGTAGAATCTCTGGCCCTAACTAAGATGACTAAATCAGATACCTGGCTGAAGTGGGCAAGGCCGCCTTACACTGAGCCTTGCTAGGCCACCATGTGGGGGTCACATGGAAAGAGGACCAAGATCAGATAGTTGAAAAACACTCTTATAAGGGGCTTTATCTTGTAGACTGCTGACACAACAGTGACATTGGAAAGCAAAGCCCTTGTCCCTACCCCTCCATCAGTAATGGAGCCATGCAACCAAGTCTCCACACTTACAGTATGCTGGCAAGACAAACCTTCTGCTATGGCTTGAGAAGGAAGTGGAAGGTGACAGAGTCAAAACAGACCATCTTTGATGCATTACAATATCTGGGAAAGTAAAGAATTTGGGCAGATGGGGTCTGAGTAAGCAGAGCAGTATTCCCTGGGGCCAGGACTAGACTGCTTCCCCAGTGGCATCGCTGTTCTCAGCATGGGTTCAAGGTGAGAGCAGCTATACATTAAAGGAAGCTGCTACTGTGAAGCAGGGATGCTATTCCTGGGCACTGGACAACCTGAAGCTTTTTCGGAGAGTGGGACTAATCCAATAGTCAGAGGGGAGGGACTATGTTCTTCCAGAGAGAAGGTGTCCAAGAACTTCAAATGCTTAGTCTACTTTTGGCAACAGCTAGTGCAATTCAGGACAAGGGTTACAAATGCACAAACACAATTCATGTGTAGTTGTACTGGGCAAAGTCCAAGAGAATAATTTCTGACAAACCAAAGCAAACCAAAATTCTGTTCCTTCTCTGTCCTGCTCAAATTGTGCTGCTGAAATGCATGCCGCACCCAGCTGTTTTAGGTTTGGGCCCAGAGAGAATTCCTTGCAAACAAAATCCGCATTTCCTTGGCACCCTTCAACTCCTAGAGGCAGCACTTCACCAGAGCCTCGTTTACTAGTAAGCTCCTCTACAATTGTCTAGTGGCTCAAAGTTCCCCAGAATGTTTTTATTTAATTGTTAGATTAAAATAATTTTGTCCAGAAATTAACTCAAAAGGAACATTTTTTCATTCCAGGTCCAGAGTCATATGATAGAGTAGGTACTCCTGCAATGTCCAGTAGCCAAGCCATATCCTTCCTACTGTCTGTTTCTCCCTTAATGCTGGACTGAACAGATTTCTCAGAATCTGTTGGAAGCCAAGGTTATGTGTGTAGTAAACAAAGTTGTTTAATTTGAGCAATCGCTATGCTTTTAAAAATCACTGTGATTTCAAACTAATAGTTTTGAGGATAGAGAAATGAATTATTTTTAATCTGACAGAAAGATCATTGGAATAATGGTAAAGATTTAGGGCAATTAAGTAATCATTTTCTACATAATGCTATATGAAAATAGTTTAAAGAAAACATATGGGTTGACTATAAAAGTAAGGTGTTTTGTTTTTTTTAGCTTATTACTGCTGGGAAATGTTTCCTCTATATATTTTCAGGCTACAAATTTCAAGAATAATTAATTTATCATTAGGACTACATTGCAATGGGCTATGGCATATTTAAAAGCTTTTCATGACAAAAATGTTCAACCAGCAAAAGATTGTTTTATTCTAAGGCCACTCCTGTGCTGAGCCAGTGGGACTCTAACTTTGGCTGTTGCATTACTCAAAGAAGAAAGATGCTCCCTTTTAATTTATGGTTTAGATAATGTTGTAGAGATCAAGCTGAAAAATTAATTTCACATTGGTCCCAGAAGGATTGCTTTGGATGGTTCTGTTAATTCACTTTGGGAGGAACCTATTAAAGTTGATGAACATGGCAAAGACCCACTAGCCCATTTCTAATCTAGATTTTGTTTGAAATAGACCTCATCCATCTAATTAGAGTTGTTAGAGCCCACTTTGATTTTATTAATAATAATTAACATTATGGTACTTCAGTTTACAAAGTACTTCCTCATTATTGATTTTAAATTATTATAATAATCTAATGAAGTAGTTCATTAGGTTCTTATTGCTACTACAACAAATTTCTTGGCTTAAAATAACACGACTTTATTATATTACATTTTTGGAGATCTCATTAGGCTAAAATAAAGTTATTGGCAGGGCTTCACTCCTTCTGGAGAATCTATTTTCTTGACTTTTCTAGCTTTTAGAGGCTGCCTTTGTTCCTTGGCTCATGGCCCCTTCCATCTTCACATTCAGCAAGCAACGTACAGTCAAGTCCTTCTCATGCTGTATGATTCTGACTGTTTCTTTTACTGTTTCTGTCACTTTTTCACACATGAGGATCCTTATGATTATATGGCCTGTACCCCCAGCTAATCCAGGATAATCTCTCTCACTTAAGATTCAAAATTTCATCACATGGCATTTTTATTGAACTTGGAATGACATGTTCATGAAATTTTTTTAGACTATTTTCCAAATTTTTACCTCAAGGTTCGTTGTCAACAACATCTATCATACTTTCAAGTTAACCATTTAACTAATAGTAAGGGGGATAAATTCTAATGGTGACAGCTTTGATAGTGTATATATATCTACAGATTCTCTTAAAAAGGAAAAAAAGCAGTTTCAAGTTTCCATAGGACAATAGGAATTGCTTAAGTTTTAGTACTTTCACAGAATTTGACATAACCGTGTAGATCAGCAAGGGGACAAATAAAATCATCCATATCATCCATACGTTATTCCCAAAGCATCAGAGAATCACCTCTGTGGGACCTGGAGAACAAAGAGAACCACCAGGAAAGTGGGGAAACACTATAGTCACTATAACTATTGCATGAATAATAAATTCCTGTGTCTCTGACCCAGGTGACTCATATCTCTGTCAATAGCCACAAAACTGGCAGGCTATCTTTCAAGCTTATAAAGAGGACATAGTCTCAGATATTGCACTGTGTCTGGCAGTTTTAACAGAAAAATTATCAATAAATCTAAATAAGCATTAAATATAAATAATAATATTAATAATAAGGACTAATTTATAACAAGTACAAGCATACCTCATTTTATTGCACTTCACTTTATTGTGTTTGACAGATGTTGCATTTTTTATAAATTGAAGGCAAGACCTCCCACTAGCAAAAAGATCATGACTCACTTTGTAATACTTTATTTCAGTGGTCTGAAACCCAACCCACAGTATCTCTGAGGTGTGGCTGTATTAAAAACCAGGGAGAGTAGATAATATATGTTACTTACCAAACAAGATGGGGTAATTTGGAGTTAAAGTACCCTAAGATGCTTATATAGATAAAAATTTATATTAAAGTTACTTTTTGTTAGGCATGTGTATTAAAGATTTCAGAAACCCACTAGGATAAATTAAATAGAATAACTAGCATCTAAGTTAGTATATGGAAAAATAGAAAATAAAACATCAATTTTCCAATGACATTAATATCAGAAATTAATGTCAGAAAAAAAAGAAGCTAAACAAAAAAAAGTGGTAAATAGAAAACAAAAAATAAGATGACAGAAGATCAAATGATCAAGTGTAGCAGTAAGCACAATAAATATAAAGAGTAAAATTTGCTTATTTAAAGGCAGGGATTTTCACACTAGACTTTAAAAAATACCCCCTCTATTCTGTTTCAAAAGCTACACAATGACACACACATTCACCCAAATTCACAATAGAAGAATGGAAAAAGTTCTAAACAAATAAAGCTTACATGGTAATTTAATATGAAACAAGACATTTAATATTTAATAAGTATATAAACAAATATTCAGCATCCAATTAAAATAATGTTTCCCTGAATTAAGGTGTCACAATACTATGCGCTGTTTTAAGATTGTTAATCACAAATACGAATGTGTCAATTGTTAATGCAGCTAATGTGGTATTGAACTTAACCTAAGCCCTTTCAGTGTAGCAATATGTTAACATCTCTTTCCTGTTTATTATAAAATGATCTAAAATACTTCCTTCAGTCAGAAAAGTAATAAACATTTTTCAAAATCTGAGTCTCCCTTCTGGGAAGATTCAGAATAAACCTGTGCCCAAGTGGCACTGCCTCATACTTCTTGTAAACGATAAATGGTAGATGACAGGTAGGTGATAAATAGATGATAGATAGATAGATAGATAGATAGATAGATAGATAGATAGATAGATGATAGATAGATAATAGACAGATAGATAATAGATAGAGATAGATAGATAGATAGATAGATAGATGATAGATAGATAATAGACAGATAGATAATAGATAGATAGAGATAGATAGATAGATAGATAGATAGATAGATAGATAGATAGATAGATAGATAATAGATAGATGATAGATAGATAAGAGGTACATAGAAATTTTAAAATACATTATCAATAGGCTAAAGAACAACTCATTCACGGAGCTAGTTTCCTGCTATACCTTATTCTTCATATGCCAAATTGAATAATCTCCAACCCCAGTACCACCGTCACACTACTAAATTAACTGTTTCGGGAATTTATTTCACTTGTTTTGCTCAGTGTTCTAGCTCAGAAGGGCAACTCTCCCCACACATTAATCAGTAAGTTATGAATCACATTGTCAAATTACGGAGAGGAGGCTCAATTCCTCAACCAGACGGATTCATTTAAAAGGTTCTCCACACCTGTGGTTCCAAATGTGGAGTCCCCTGACTAGGAGCATCAGCGTCACCTGGGAACTAGTTAGGAATGCACACTCTTGGGCTCCACCCCAGATCTTCTGAATTAGAAACTGGGAGTGAGGCCCAGCAAGCCCTGTTTTAACAAGGCTTCCAGGTAAGTTTGTTACTTAAGGGCTCTTAGATTCGCTGAACAAGTTCAAGATTGGCTTCCAACAACAACAAAATACACAAATAAGTAAGATTAAATGACAGGCAGTAGTAGTACTGGATTCTCTGGGCTTTATTTTTCTTATTCAAATGCCTGCAAGATTGAGATAAATGTTGCACTAGAATCAAAGTCCTAGGAAGTACAGAGGATAACTTCTTTTTTTTTTTTTTTCACATGATTAGCCCATTTACAACATGTTATCCTTCATCAGTATAGTCGTGTTGTAATGTCCTGACCTACTTGTTACATAGAGCAAGACAAATCAATAGGCTTTTTAAAGTGCAAATTCTCTGACTTACATGATCACTAAGTAGAGATCTAACGAATAGTGAGAGAAGAATTTAGCATTCATTTCCAAGTTTAGGGTTGTTAAATAAAAATGTCTTCTAAGAGTTTCATGAGTAAAAGGACAGATAAGCTGACATTTTAAAGTACAATTGAAGTTAATATATTTGTTGTGTGTGTTATTTAAAGGAAATGACAAGAAGTTGGTTTGTTTAAGGTTCACATCAGCTTTGGGATTTGACAAATACCAGTGTTAAACATAAACATGCAGGTATTTGTCTTGAGCCATGAAGCTAAACCTAAACAATTAATGTCCTACATGAGCACATAAATTTACCAAAGCAACCCAAAGGAAACCATCACTCACCTTTAATCCTTTTACTAATCTTTGAGATGGTAGAAAATACTTGCAGCCAGGATTCCATAAAAGCATTAGTGATGAACACTGATTCCTCAGTAGAAACAGCAGAATATAGCCATTTGTTAATATAAAAATTCAGGCCAGAGGTAAAGGCAAGAGCTAGATTTTCTTTTTTTATAAATGTTTTATTGATTTTTAGAGAGAGGAAGGGAGCAAGATAGAGAGATAGAAACATTGATAAGAGAGAAACATCATCAATTGGCTGCCTCTCGCACGCACCTACTAGGATCGAGCCTGCAACCCTGGCATGTGCCCTGACTGGGAATCTATCTGTGACCTCTTGGTTCATGGGTCAATGCTCAATCAGTGAGCCACACCAGCTGGGCAGGAGCTATATTTTTCTGAAACATTAAGTATTCTTTTATGTTCTGAGATATTTCAGTTGAACAGAAAGCATTATTGATTGTAAATTCCGCACAAATGTTCATATATGTTATATTGTCAACAATTCTTGTTCCATACTTAAGAGTTTGACAGTCCAAGAGTAAGGTAACCAAGGTGGTAAAAAATATATAACCCCTGTAAAATAAAGAATTGCTGAATATAAGAGATAAAATTTAATCACATGTTCTCACTAATATGTGGAATCTAATTAACAAAATAAATTAATGAATAGGGTGGATCCAGAGACATGGAAGCATGGAACAGAGTGCAGAAATCTCAGAGGGAAGATGGGGGAGAGGGGTGGAAAGGAGATAATCAACCAAAGACCTTGTATGCATATATGCATAATCCATGGACACAAACACTAGGGTGGTAAGGCCTGGGGTGGGGGGCAGGGGTAGGCTGGAAGGTGCTAATGAGGGAAAAGGGGGACATATGTAATAAAGATTTTTTAAAAATAAAAAATAAAATAAAAGATAAAACTTAGATGTTTTTACTACCTGAAGGAAGATTATTTTCTATATACTTAGCTATGTAAGATGAATGTAGGACCAACTGGAATAAGTATTGGGGAAAACTGATTAAAGACCCATTAAATAGTTTGCTAGTAATGTGAGCTAGCCTAAATTAGATAAACTACTTGAAGAAGTGGTAACATTCCTGCAATGTTAGAACAGGGGATCAATGATATTCCCAGAATTTTTACATTACATGAAAAAGAAAAATGGAGAAAGAAAATACATTACAATGGATAAGAACAGGAATCTTGACCTTGGGCATATTGTTTAACTATTCTGTCCTTTAATATTCTCATCTATAAGTTGGAAGAGAAATAGTTATATCTCAGCGATCTTGCTAGTTTTAAATAGATAAGGTCAGGAAAAGACTCACCACTATTCCTGACACACAGTAAGTGCTTAATAAATACAAAATGTATATGTAACTAATACCAGAGTAATAACAAATCTAATAATGAGTATCATAATAGCTCAACTGCTGTGCAAAAGAAAAGCTTTGTGACACACTTATTTTAACTAAAAATTCTAATTTTCCCTTTGTCTGTTGGCCAGGAAATATTATATGCATACTAGAGGCCTGGTGGATGAAATTCATGCACGGGAGTGTGTGTGTGGGGGGGGTGTCCCTCAGCCCAGCATGCACCCTCACCAATCTGGGACATCCCTCTCACAATCCAGGACTGCTGGCTCCCAACCGCTTGCCTGCCTGACTGCTTGTCTGATTGCCCCTAACTGCTTCGGCCTGCCAGCCTGATCACCCCCTAATCACTCCCCTGCCAGCCTGATCGAAGCCAAACTGCTCCCCTGACAGACCAATTGCCCCTAACTGTCCTCCCCTACTGGCCAAGTTGCCCCTAACTGTCCTCCCTTGCAGGCCTGGTCTCCCCAAACTGCCCTCCCCTGCTGGCCAGGTCACCCCTAACTTCCCTCCCTTGCCAGCCTCGTCGCCCCTAACTGCCCTCCCGTCCCAGCCCAACTGCCCCTAACTACCCTCCCCTGCTGGTCTGGTCACCCCTAATTTCCCTCCCCTGCTGGCCTGGTTGCCCCCAGCTGCTCTCCCCTGCAGGCCTTGTCCCCCCAACTGCCCTCCTCTGCCAGCCCGGTCACCCCTAACTGCCCTCCCCTGCAGGCCTTGTCCCCCCCAACTGCCCTCCCCTACAAGCCTGGTCCCCCTAACTGCCCTCCCCTGCAGGCTTGATCACCCACAACTGCCCTCCCTTGCTGGTTATCTTGTGGTGGCCATCATGTGTCCACATGGGGGTGGCCATCTTATGTGTTGGAGTGATGGTTAATTTGCATATTGCTCTTTGATTAGATAGAATGGGCCTCTCAGTGCATTAGTAAGTCATTCTACCAAATTGATCAATCTTCTTAGACACAACTGGCCTTGGTATTTTTGTATATTATTGTCATCAATTATTTGCTCATCTCTTCATTATAAAATTATAATGCATCCTCATCCATTGCCATCTAACTTTCAGTGACATTTACATGGACTACACTTCTCCATACCATTATAAGCCTTGGCTATGTGACCTGCTTTGGTAAAAGGCATAGAAAATGATATAATGTGAACCATATGCAAGCAGAAGCTTGAAGACATATTGGTTGTTTCTGGAAGGCCTGTTGTCTTATCCATGTACTAGAAGAAATGTATAAAGAAAGAGCATATATTATGGAGCTAAAATGCAGAGAGAAAATATATTAGGTTTTTCCTCCTATGTGCATCTCAGACTGTGAAGACATGTGAAGCTAGCTGCCAAATGTAATGAGAGCAAGAAACAAATGTTAGTTATTGCAAATTAATGAGATTTTATGATTGTTGCTACTGAAGCAAATCTGAAAAACAGAAATATGAACCAGGATAAAGAAATTGGTATCAGAAGTAGGATGATGACTTAACAATACATAAAATATGAGGCTCTGTCCTTGGAGAAAAGTGATAAGTGGTGAAGAAAATGTTATTTGAGGCTGAGAAAATTGATGACCTATGTCTCCAGTGGTGTGATATGGATTTAAAATGTCCTCTTTGTAAAAAAAAATAAAATCCTATATGATAAAACCCTAATATGCAAATCGACCAAATGGTGGAACTACTGGTCACTATGATGCACACTGACAAGTAGGGAGTCAGATGCTCAATGCAGGAGCTTCCCCCTGGTGGTCAGTGCGCTCCCCCTGTCATAAGCCAGGCTCATGGCTGGCGAGCTCAGTGGTGGTGGCGGGAGCCTCTCCCGCCTCTGAAACAGCGCTAAGGATCCCTCAGGGAATGTCTACCTGCCAGGGAGTGGGCCTAAGCTGGCAGGCAGACATCCCCTGAGGGATCCCAGACTGCGAGAGGGCGCAGGCCGGGCTGAGGGACCCCCACGTCTCCAGTGCACGACATTCATAAAATGTAAAATAATAAAAATAGTAAAATAATAAAAACAAAATGTCCTCAGTGATAGCATGGAAGTCAAATAATGTACCTATAAACTTGTGGCTTTAGGCAAATAGATTGCAAAGCAAGGTTTTTGCCATGGTGCCTGGATTGCTATTGTTAGCTATCTTTGTCAAGGTGTTATAAGAGGAAAAGAAGCTCAATGGAATTGGGATGACCATGTATAGACAGAATTCAGGGATGATAGTATACAGATAAAATCCAGAAACTCCAGTTCTAGCCGAGTTAAGGCAGTGCAGTTATTTTTTTCATGTACAACCTGTACAATAAATTATTGAGAACTATTTGAGCAACAAAACTGAGATTTGATCTCAAGGTAAAGGCTGAATCTCGAATATGGTCATCACCTCCTTACTTAGACATTGTAAATGTTTTAAGATTGTCAGAAAATTTTTTAGTTAGGGAAAAAATGCTCAGAATACAGAGAATATGTGTTGGACTCACTCAAAAACCAGTAACTAAAAATAAATCTACAGAGAATGGTGTCTCAAATAGAACTGTGGGTATAACTACTGGCACATGGAATTGTTTGGAAGCCAATAAAAGTTTGACACATTGTATTGGCAAAGGTGGCACCAACCAGGATTAAGAAAGACTATGACAACTCAAAAATATTTCCACTGTAGTACTTGATTATAGTATATTTGAAAACCTAGAAGCAGAGCCAGAATCAGCTTTGAAGATTCAGAGAAAGAAAACTTAGATCTTTCAGAAGAGCATGTAGCTTACTTATTCGAATCCTTTTTATTTTAATGATAAAAATAAGGAAATGATTCTGATGCCTTAAATAGCTCATGGTCACAATGTTGACCCTGATGTAGAACCCAATCTTCCAATTCTTTTTGTTTGGTTGGTTGGTTGATTTTCTTTTTTAAATTTATCTTTATTGTTGAAAGTATTACAGATGTCCCTGTTTTTTCCCATTGACCCCCCCTCCAGTCCCTGACTTCCCAGGCCTTTACCACACTATTGTCTGTATCCATGGGTTCAGCATATATGCATATAAATTATTTGATTAATCTCTCCAGACCCACCCACCCACCTCTGCCTTCCCTCTGAGTTTTATCAGTCTGTTCCATGCTTCTAAGTCTCTGGATCTATTTTGTTCATCAGTTTACTTTGTTCACTAGGATTAACAAAAACTATGGCAACTCAAAATTTGAAACAATTTTTGTGGCCCCAAATTTTTACTATTAGAAATTATGCTGATAAATCTGCTCAGTACTCAAGTAGGACATATTCTACATTGTCCTCTTCAGAAATAGCCCATGATGGTGGGAGAAAAGGAAGGTCACTCCAGAAAATTATGTCAAGAGGTATAGAAAACCATGAACTGAAGTCTATCAAGGAATTTCTTTAGTATTTCATTATGTTGTGTCTAGGATTAGCTTACTTCTGTGTTTTTTTCCCATATTGGTTTTGTAAACCTTTTTGAGTTTGTGGCTTGATGTGTTTTATTCATTTTGTCTAATTCTCAAACGTCTCTTGTAATTTTTTTACCATTTCCTTTCTCCTCCCTTACTAAGATTTTTACTACAAGCTTGTTAGAGTAATTCACCATTTTCCCATATATCTCTTGTTTTGCATAGCTGTATCCCATTACTCCCTTCAAGTCTCAGTATTAATATTTTCTTCAGACTTACTTTCAGAGAAAAAATAGAAATAGCCCCTTAATGTCAATCATCTCTTATGCTGTGTCTAATCTGTTGTTAAACCCATATCTTAATTGCAGTTATTTTATTTTTTAAATATTTTTCATACTCTATTACACTTTAGTACATAATTTCTTGAATATTTTACTCAGAGGTATTTTTAAGTTCATATCAGATAACAAATCTTTACATGATGCATGGGTTTATTATTATTTTTTAATTTTTGTTTTATTTATCTAGTCTTCTGGCATATCTAGCTATTTTTCATTATGTGCCAGGCACTGTATTAAAAAAAGTGGAGAGCCTCTAGATGATTTTTTTTTAATGTTTGGATTTAATTTTTTTCTGGCAATAAGTTTAGAAGCAGACCACTTTCCATTTTATCAGGTATTTTGCTAATTTGAATCTGACTTTAAGTTATCTTCTATTTTCTGAGTTAAGACTGATTTTCTATTTTCTTTTCATGTTCTTCCTAGCATGCAATTTTTTTTGAGGTCTTAACCAAAAATCTGGAGTCTTTCCTAGGGCTTTCTGTATTGGGGGACTCCAAATTTCAATTTTATTGTCCTCTAGACAGCTTTGTAAGCCATCTAGAGTTCTGCACAGCTTGTCAAACCCTCAGCTGTATCTTACAAACTAGGAAAAGCATCATCAGCTGTGGGGGTTTTCTCTTTATGATCCTCTAAAGTATAGGATCTAGGTCTACTACTGGCCCTCAAAAAATGAGAATGATCTCAGATTGAGTAGCCAGAATGTAAAAGGATTATTTTAATATGTGGTGCTAAAGGCATGAACAGCATCATTTGGAAACAGAAGGGGAACTAGAGCATGTTATTGATGGATTTCTAAAGGAGGTAGAGCATAAAGTTTTAACTAGAAAAACAATCATTAATTTTATTTACCTAAGATAATTATAATTTATGCCTGTGGTTCTAGAAAAATAATTAACAATTTCCTATTTTTACTATCAAAAATGTCCCAGCTTAAAATTTATTTATTAAAATATAAATTATGTAAGCATTAGTTAAGCCATAAAGAAAAATGGGTGAGGGCACCTAGAAGTGAAGACATTCCAGGAACCAAAAAATTCCCATTAAAGACACAGAGGAATGAAGCATCATACTGTGATCAGGCACCTCAACTTGAACAGCAATACTGGAGATTATTATAAGAGCAATGAGTAGAAATGGGTCTGAAGACAATAGCTAGCAATGGAGCATGAGAGACACTACAAGTAGGTGATATTTCTGTTGGCAATTGAAAGCCATTGATAGGCAAAGATATAGCCAATGGAGATTTTCGAGGAAATTATAATTACTCATATGAAAGATGATGTTGACACGAATAAAGGCACAGAGAATAAGGAAAGAGAGCGAACAGATTCAAGAAAGATGTAGGAAGTAAAAGCAATCACATTTAGTGCTTGAGTATGTGGAGGTACAGGGACAAGAATGAATCCTATTTATACTCAGTATGGCCAGAAAGACTGTGTGAACAAATATTTCTAAGTAATTTTACTAAAAATTGTATTAAATGTATACTTTCTGCTATGCAATCTATCCTACTATTGTTAAGATTTTTAAAAAAATCCCAAGGGAGGGTGGAGGAAAGGGAGTCACAAAGGAAAAACAATTTTGTCGTGTTAACAATAGCAAAATGGTTTGAATATTTAAGAACACCTATTATTATGGAGAAATTAACTCCCTCAACATATGGGCATATTTCCTTTTCTGAAAGGAGATTATATTAGTCAACTCAGGCTACCATAACAAAATACCAGTGGTATTTTGGGTGATTTAAAAAATGGAAATTTATTTCTCCTTGTTCTGGGATCTGAGAAGTCCAAAATCAAGGTGCCAGCTGATTTGATTCCTGGCAAGACCCTTTCCTGGCTCCTTCTCACTTTCTTTCTCACGGTGTCCTCTATTGGGTGGGGTGGGGGGATTGATAGGGGTTTCTCTTTCTCTGCTTATAAGGCCACAGTCCTATTAGATTAGGGTCTCACTTTATGAACTCACTTAACCTTACCTCCTCAAGACCCTAGCTTCAAGTACATATAACTCAGGGGGAGACAGAACTCAGTCCATAGCAGACACATTACAGCACTTTTAAGATCCTTCCAAGGTTGTGTCAGGTGTGTGCTTGGTTCAGCCAGTAAGAAGTGTTAGTAATCTAAAGGACCCAGAAGATATGAACGACCAAACCCTCAGTATTGCCTTTTGAAAAGGCTACTGAAAAACACAGATGTTCATGCTATATTAGCTAAAAGGTGACAAAAAATTAAAAACCTAAGTCAATATAATCATACTAACAGCAGGCAATCGCAGCATCTCTGAAGCCTGCTGATACTGCATGAACGTTTGCCTGTCGGGGGTGATGGCTGAGCAACTGTCTTGGATGTCATTTTACAAATGTGGGCATCAGACATGGCCCTGGCCACACACCTATGGATCCACCTGTGCAGAGAGGACCCAGCAACCACACTGCTTTTCTCATTCATATCATTCTATTCATTTTTTTCTAGTTTTATTAAGGTATATTTTAAATCTAACATAATTCACCCATTTTAAGTGTATAATTAAAATGAATTTTAGTATATTTACAGAACTGTACAACCACCCCCAATCTAATTTTAGAGCATTTTAATCACCCCAACAAGAAACATTATGCCATTTATAGTCACTCCCCACTCCCTCTCCAACCCTAGTTAACCATTTAATTTACTTTGTCTCTTTAGCTATTCATTTTTTAGATGACATTGAAAGTATATAGCTCTCTTCAATTTAAGTTACTTCTTTATGTATTTAGCCTTACACTACCCAAGAAAATAAATGGCTGACTTGAATCCAGCACTGTGGCCTTAAATATTGGCATTTCTTTTTGCCAATAGAAATCTCTCCTGTGGGTGGTGACAGAGGAAGAAATCAATAGAGTAAGTCATTGTTTAGGGTTTAATTCTGCTAAGACTCAAACATAATGCTGAGGGGATAGGCACCCCAGACAGGGCCTGATTGCAAAGCCAATCCAGTAATTCTGTTTATAAAGACAATGAAGAGGGGTCCGTCTGGTCCTGTTTGCCAAAATAAAAATCAGTGCACAGGAAGGAAGATCAGGCAGCATGTCTGGGAGCCCCGTCCCTGTGGCATGCACAACCTTCTTTGCTCTTCCCTCTGGGGCCCAAAATACAGTATCGTTTTCTAGTCTCACAACCATAAAGCCATGTGTGTCTGTAAGCACGTTCTTGACAGTTCAACTTACTTGGTTGACCTAGTTTAGTGCCTCGTTAACTTTGTAATTCTCCTATGTGGTGAATTTTTTAAACTTTATCCAGTTTTTTCTACTATTATGCAAAGTAATAGTTATTGAACACTAACAATACATTAGATATTAGGGGGAAATAAGGAAGTGGTAGGCTCAGGTCAAAGATAAGATATTTAGATCAATGAACCTCAGTAAGGAGTACTTGGGAAAATGTGGAGTGGAAAAAAGAATGTTGAGAAAACCATGCATATTCTAAATGATAATCCTTTTAATAAAAGGCTAATTTGCAAATAGACTGAACTGCAGAACAACCGAACAACTGGTCACTATGATGTGCACTGACTACCAGGTGGTGCATGCAGAACATGGCGGGCATTGGCAGCAGGCGGCAGAGCATGGAACATGGCGGGCGTCGGCTGCAGAGGGATGGTGGAGCAGGTGAGAGACCAAGGTGGGGCACCAGTCGCTGTCATCAGGGTGAGCCTCTGGTGGTTACTGAAAATTTTTTGCTCCCTTGCACTGCAGTCCCACCTGGTGCTCACACCCACTGCCGGTGCCGGAGCCACCACTCGTGCCTGCTGCCTGCTCCTGGCACCAGCACCTATCACTTGGTGCTGTCAGCAAGTGTGAGCAGTGGTTGCTAGCCCTGATTGCCCCAATGCTCCTCAGGGTTTTCTACACCTCCCCCTGCTCCTGAGGGGCAATCAGGGCAATAGCAGCCGCTTGCAGCCACTTCTTGCACCCACTGCTGGCACTTGCCCCAATTGCTTCGCACCTTCAGCGGGTGTGAACGGGACTGGCACCGTCAGGTCAGCACATGGGAGCAGTGGCAGCAGGAGTGGGGCTACTGGCAGACAGGGGACTGGGGGCCGCGGCAGGAGGAGCTGGGCAGGGGAGAGGAGGATGGGCCAAGACCTACCCCTGTGCCTACTGCAGACCTGCAGCCCACAGTTCCTTTCAAGGTGCTCGAATTTGTGCACTGGGCCCCTAGTACTCATTATATAATTCCCATGATCTGTTTTAAATCACAATATTTAGTACATTTTGAAATTCCAAGAAACATTTAAGAAAAGGATGAGATTTTTATATTCATCAAACGCAGACACAAGTTGAAAAATGTATCACTTGAATAAAGGGCAGCATAAAATTCATGCTGTAAGAGAGCTACAAGCAGTAACTATGAAAGCCCAGAAGAGAGATTATTTCTGGATACCTCAGAATGACTTCATGGAGGAGTTGGTGTCTGAGATGGGCAAATGAAGCTTGTGTGTTGTTGGATAGACAACCACACAGCACAAATTAGGAAACCCAGGGTCTGTTTTTGGAGCAGATGTATACAGAGCCCTCATCTCAAATCAGACCATTCACATAGGCAAAGCTGCTTAACCCAAAAGCCAGGGGAATGAAATTGAGGTCTTAGGCATAGTTCATAGCAACTCTATGAAACAGCAACAACAATGAAAACTGATCAATGCTTAGTGATTTTGCAGGTAGGAAACACAACGGGGAAGAGCAAAGGAGAAAGAAGAAAGACTTAAGAATAACACCAAGGTTTCCAGACTCGTGAACAAGAGAAGTGATGCATTAGCAAAAATAAGGACAGAGGCTAAAAAGCCAGTTTGGAAGATAATGTGACTGAAAGCCCAAGGGCTGACATTGATTGCAGAACCAAAGTTAGGTCACAGCACACTGCAAACCATAGGTTCCTTGGTTCTTTCTGTGGGAAGGCGAAGTATGTCTGTGCCAATGTTGTCACAGGCCATTCCTCTCCACTCCCCACACTTTGGGGTAAATCACATCCCTCACGGAGCCCATCCAGACAGACTGTTGGGCCCACTCCCAGCCTCCGTCCCTTAGCCAGAACAGGAGCTGCTGACATGAAAGTCAGTTGAAATTGTTTTAGATTCACCCATCACAAAACCCATCTTCAATGGCCTATGTCTCTTCTATTATATATCTTTGTCATAGAGTAAGAATTAAGAGAAAAATCAGTTCTGTCATGGAAAGAACACAGGTTTAGTTTTAGGCACAACAGGGCTGGAATACCAGTTCCACTGTTGACCAGCTTGTCCATATTTTCTCACCTGGAAATGGAACTAATAAAAGCTTGAATGTTACTGTGAGGATTAGACTTTTTAAAAAATATATTTTTATTGATTTCAGAGAGGAAGAAAGAGGGAGAGAGAGATAGAAACATCAATGATGAGAGAAAATCATTGATGGGATGCCTCCTGCATGCCCCACACTGGGGATCAAACCCACAACCTGGGCATGTGCCCCAACTGGGAATCAAACCATGACCTCCTGGTTCATAGGTAGACACTCAACCACTGAGCCATGCCAGTTGGGCAAGGATTAGACTTTTTTGAAGTATATTTAAAATATCCAGCTTAGTTCTTAGAGCATAGTATTTATTTCCTTCTAGTCAGAGCATGAAGCATGATTCTGAAAGTTGCAGCCAACAATTTAATATTGGATGAAGAACTAAGGTTGGCAAAAGCCACTAAGGTGAATGTAGAAACCTGGAATAGATGGTTCTTAAATATTAATGGTACCAACTGTTTTTATTACTAATTTGGGTACTTAGCAGTATGCTATTCATTATTCATGTGTATGTTTCATCATGTTCTACAGGATAAGTCTTTAAGGGTAGATACTGCAAATCAGTTGGGTTCCTTGGCTCTCAAACAAGGCACATGTAAAATCATAGTGCTGAAAGGTATTGCATTAGTTTGCTAGAGCTGTTATAAAAAATATCAGAGCCCTGGCCAGTGTGGCTCAGTTGATTGGAGCATTGTCCCATACACCAAAAAGTGGTGGGTTCAATTCATGGTCAGGGCACATACCCAGCTTGCCGGTTCAAGCCCGGTCAGGCCGTGTGTGGGAGGCTGCTGATTGGTGTTTCTACCTTTTCTCTCCCTTCTTTTTTCTAAATCACTCTGTCTGTGATACTTTTAAAAGATAGTGTGGCTTAAACAATAGAAATTTATTTCCTCACAGTTTTGGCGGCTACAAGATCAAGATGTCAGCATGGTTGGTTTCCTCTGAGGCCCTCTCCTTGACTTGACGATAGCTGCCTTCTCTCTCTCTCTTCACATGACCTTACCTCTGTGTATATCTATGTCCAAATGTCCTCATCTTATAATTATTCCAGTTGTATTGGATTAGGGCCCATCCTCATGACAACATTTTAACTTAATTATCTCCTTAAAGGTATACATTTCCAGTTATAAAATAAGTCATGGGGATATAAGGTATAGCATGGTGACTACAGGTAATACTCCATTGCATACTTGAAAGTTGCTAAGAAAGTAGATCTTAAATGTTTTCACCACACAAAAAGATATTTGTGACTATGTATGGTGTTGTGTTCATTAACATACTGTGGTGATCATTTCACAATATGTACAAATATGGAATCATTATATGATATAGCTGAAACTAATATGTTACATTTCAATTATATCTCAAATTTTAAAAAAAATCACCCTATCTCCTAAACAGTCACATTCTGAAGTAATGTGGGAATTAACATGTGAATTTTAGGGGAACACAATTCAGTTCATAACAGGAATATTACCATAGCGTATCTTTTTTACTGGCTTGCAAGAAACTGGTAGATACACCATCTCATTTGCCACTCAGCCCAGAATGGCAGATGGGATAGTCATCATATTTCCATTTAACAGGTTCATAGAATAGTCAAGCCAGGACTCAGACCCAGGACTTTTGAACCTAAATATAGTGATCTTTTCATCCTGTTGCACTGCCTTTCTGCAATGAGTGGCTGGCGGTGATCAGAAACTTAACAGAAGTCACTAGTGACCTGTTAACTGTGTGTTGGGCAGGAAACCAATCACTCTAAGTTTCTTTTCATCTCTAAGCTTCAATGGCTCTAATTTCGCCTTTACACCACTTGGGCACGCAGCACAGTGCCAGACACACAGTAGCTGTTCAGTATGTTTTGGATTTAATTGAAGCTAATTAAGCTTCAGCACTCAGACTATACACACTATTGAGTGCCCCTTAAAATACTATCAAAACTACCTGTCTCCAGCCTCTTAACTCTAGAGGCCTCACAGCGCTTTGCTTGCAAACCTTTAAAATAGGAATGTGAAGTAGGAAGATGAAGTGTAATATACTGTCCTTTTAATGGGCACTCATTACCAAATAATGACATTCTCTCTCTCCCTCTCTTTCCTTCTCTCTCTGTCAAAACCTTAAATATCAAGAGCAATTCAATTTTATGGAGGAGGTCAAGTGTTCTCATTCTCCCCATCCCCACATTTTAATGCCATTATTTATAGTGCCTAAGTAATTTCTACTAAACCAACTTGTGAAAATAAAAAATGTGTGTAATACAAATACAAACCCTTTGGGGCCAGAGATTCTGCAGGGATTTTCTGTACAAGTGAGTACTTTATAATATATACGTAAAATAGGGAAAGACATATGCAGCTTTTACTGTGTAGTTTTATGTCAGAAATATAAACTGAGTCAAACAGTTCTGCCTGGCTGAGATAAAAAATGTGTGCATGCTCAGCTCTGAGAAAAATGCTAAATAATGAATGTTTGTTTGCCAAAGAGTATTCCATTTAATCTCTTAACTCTTCCCTCTGTTGGGATTCTAGGAACCCTAAGATATCCTCCAGGAACCTAAATGCCCTGTGTTTTCAAGGTTCAGAGCTTTCCTTTATCTTTTCTTACAACCCAAATTTGTCCAATGTGGTATGTATTTGATTCAAAGTACAACTGGAATATAACTCTTAAAAATTAATCTACTTCTTTATATTTTAAATGAATCATAAGGAAGGCAATTATTAAATACAGAATTTCAGACCTAATTAAAGACAGAGTCAAAACTTGAACATGAGACTTCTAATTGCTAGTCAATACCCATTACTGTCATTCCATGAGTCCTGGTGATCAGTTGGTAATAAAGTGATACAAGGAAGTCCACTTATTTGCAACTTATTCTGGACCTTAAAAATGAGTTGGTGCTATCACCTAAGAAATGAGTAAGTTTTGGACAAATGTTGCAATAGGCTAGGAAGACAACTAACAGGAAGACCTCTCCAAACACGATGTTGGTTCATCATTCTACATATGGACTCCTCTTCTGCTATTTGGAAAGCCAAGAGGATTGGCAGTAACGAACAAGGTCATGTTTCAATCACCTGTACCTCCACCATTATAATACTTTTATTTATGGCAGATAGTATAGTATTTGGAAATATTAGCTTGTACTCTTGATACTTGCCTTATTTATCCAGTTATAGCATTTTTTAATTTGCTCCTTTAAAGAGGACATCACCCAGAAGAAGGCTAAAAGTAAAAGAAGAAAAGAAAAGATAAAGGGAGTCAACTCTTTATTATACATACCTAAAATAAGAAAAAACAGACTAGGCGTCAGGAAGAAATGGAACAATCTCCAATAATACTCAATAGTCTTGAGTGTACACTCAACAGGGAGAGACAGCACATCTGACCCTCAAACCAAAGTTTCCACACAAGGAAGAAGGGAAGATTGGAGTAGAGGCAAGAGTGTTGAAATTTTGTGAACTTCTGAGAAATAGATGGTTAGATTTAGGTGTTTGGGAGATCTAAGAGGAAAGAAGACTTATATCCTTTTAGTCATGGGAAGGTGGCAAGATAGTAGGAAAGAAATAGGCTGTGACCTGTGTCTGGGAAAATAGGGTCTAGAAGAGCCCCCCACAGTATCCCCTAGATAAGAATGATAAAGAAGAAATAGAAGATCTTCCACTTGATGAAAAGAGACCTGAAGATACTGAAGAAAGAGTCAGAACTAAAATACTATTGTAGAAAATAATGAATGATCACATACAAAAGAAGACATCTCAGTCTATGCCACTGTGCATAAAAGCCAGCATGGAAAGAGACCAGCATGGCTGCTTGGTGTCACCAAAGAGTAAGCTCCCTCCCTGACCCTCTTCCTTGATGCCTTAGCTCTATGTCACCCCTAAAACTTAAGTGCACCCCTTGGGAAAAGTAAAGCATCCCTGAATTGAATGAAATGATGACTCAGGGGTCAGAGGCTTAAAAGCAAAAATATGTTACATTTCTTGCACACCTGAGTTGGTGTGCTAAGATTTATAATTATTAGACAACTAGAGGCCCAGTGCACAAATTCATGCACCAGTGGAGTCCCTCAGCCTGGCCTGCGTGATTGGGCCAAAACCAACTTTCCAACATGCCCTGAGGGGTCCCAGATTAAGAGAGGGCACAGGCCAGGCCTAGGGACCCCACCGGTGCATGATCTGGGTGGGGAGGGATGCGAGAGGTTGGCTAGTTGGGAAGGGACCACCGGAGGGCTCCAGGGCATGTGCAGCCCATCTCACTCAATCCCGATCAGCTGGACCCCAGCAGCAAGCTAACCTACCAGTTGGAGTGTCTGCCCCCTGGTGGTCAGTGCACGTCATAGCAAGCAGTTAAGTGGCCTTACCATATTATTAGCATATTACACTTTGATTGGTTGAGCAAACGACTGGACAACCAGACACTTAGCATATTAGGCTTTTATTATATAGGATTCTCACTATTTTGTTTTAACTTACTTTCATTTTTCACATTTGCCTTGTTTACAACTGATATATAAAATTGTATTTGAAGTTAAACCCTCAGGTGATGTAATTAAAAAATAAAGTTAATAAATATTAAATGGAGACAAGTAAAACCAATTTATATTTTTTTTCCACTAAGAAGCCTTAGTCTTGTAATAACATAAGTAAAATTTGGTTGTTTTGTTTTGTTTTATTTTATTTTTAATGGGCTGCTTTTCACATTCATAACATTTCTTTAGTACAAATATATGTGAGGTCTCATTTTTCTCTTGGTCTATTGAGACCATTCCTTGTCTTTCTTTATTAAATCACAGTTTGTCATGGCATGCTTTTTTCTTATTAAAATATTTATTTTTGTTCTCAGGTTACTGAAGATAGTTGAATATTTATGCCTTAAAATAGTAGGGTATACTTGAAGTGATATAAAATGCCTAGAGATGAGCTCTAAGTTTTCAATAATTAAATAATTTTGTCATTATTATGTAAAAATGAGCAACGCATAGGTCTATCATTGATCAACTCGACATGACAACAGGAATGTTTTCATCATAAATATATATCACCCTCCCCAAAAGGCTAGCCATTAAGATAATATAAATAGAAATCATAGCCCTCCAGACCCGCCCAAGCACAACAGGTACTGAATCTGAACTGTGGTCCCCTGTGAAGGTGCTTGAGGGTTACACAACTAGAAAATGCCACTGTCCTTTGTCCAGTTACATGATTAGACATTCAACATATAAATGACTCAATTACTATTTCAACAAATGACAGAGACCATCAATAAGCAAGTAATAAAAAACAAAGGACTGCCTGACTGGCTTGAGAAACTAGAACCAATATCAATGAAAGAGGGGAAAGAATAAGAGAAAGCTGGCTCCATTTAATAAGGTTTTACCTTTATTTTTTATAATTTCATTACTTGAGGCTTTTGAAACCCATAGCTTGAGTCTTTTAATTCCAAAAAAATATAGGCATTGCCAAAACAGCTGGTAAAGGAGGTGAAAGCTGACCTGGAGTCATTTTTCTCATTTTAAAAGTTTTGGCTGATTAAATCACACAGAGGTCTCCTTTTAATTATCCCATTCTGTGATTATTATATCCCTTTCCTACCATTTCATCCCACACCTCTCTTTCATCACCCTCCACAGTCAAGAGAAGCTCCTGACCCCCACGCGGATAGTGTTTGCTTTGGGAGAACCTTCACTTCCAACCTGAGAAGAGGAGTAGATGCTCACGTACACATAAGGCATAAAATAGATACTCTTTTCAACTACAGGCCTCATGGGTAATTCTGAATTCAGCTCTTCCTAGTTGAGAAAAATGACTTTGGAGACTTGTAACTTTGGGCAGGATTTTAACTGTGTTAGGAAGCATGAGTTTAGTTGAAGAGAGAAGGGAATTCCAGGGCATTAAACTGTGCACTTCAGGAACATTAGGAACAGAGCCAAAGAGTCATCAGTGAATGAACAGTGGCATTCAAAAGGGAACCTCAAAGATCATCTGGTCTTGACCATCATTGTAAAGACGGAAAACAAAAATCCAAGAAGTTTGTTGCTGAGACTAAAGCACACACTCCCTAGAGCAGGGTTCAGCAAACTTTTTCTATGAAGGAGCAGATAGTAAATATTTGCCATGACTCAACCCTGTGGCCCCAAAGCAGCCATAGACAATATATAAATGATGGCTATGGTTGCTGTCTTATAAAACTTGCAAAAACAAGCTGCAGACCAAATTTAGCCTACTGGCCACACTATAGCAGCCCCTGTACTGCAGCACATGACCCTACATCTCAGCTCAGTGTTCCACTTATCACAAACTATGGAAAGCTGAAATAATTCTTGCAGTATGCCCAAATTAGCCTTTAATGTTTGTCACCATATACAAAGAGGCTGCCTGGGAATAAAGCCAACATAGGTGAAATTTTCTCAGAATTTTCCCATTTCTGAGCCATGAACCATATCATGGATTCTCAGCTATGTGTGTCACTTACCTTTAGTTCGGTTTCTGTCACTTGCAACCAGAAATCCTAAACCACCAACTAAATGAATTCGCACTTATCTGGGATTTACCACTTGGAGCACCATAATTTCTACGTTTTGATTTGGCTATTTGACTATCTTTTATCCTTCACAAATTTGTTATATACTTCTTTGTGGGCTTAAGCAGAATTTATTTAACATATTTAAATATTATTTAAAGAACAGTCAGCATTTAAGCTGGTAAGAGAATGATGCCTTATATCTGTGTAGAACTTTAAAGAGTAAAATACATTTTTACTATATAATTGTTCCTACTACAATTGTGTGAGGGGCATCTATGTTATTATTGTCTCTATTTTACAGATAAAGATAAATAATTTAATTGTGGAACTCCCTCAAGGTTAATGAGTAATACTAGAACCTAGAATTTAAGAATCTTTGTCTAGTGCTCTCTTAACTATACTTCCTTCTTCTGTACTGTGGAATAAAGGAACTCCTACCATGTGCAACAGCATGGATGGACCTGAAGAGCATTATACAAAGCAAAATAAGTCAGTCAGAGAAAGATAAATATCACATGATCTCACTCATTTGTGGAATATAATGAACAACATAAACTGATGAACAAAAACAGATCCAGACACAGAGAAGCATTGATCAGACTGTCAAACCTCAGAGGGAAGGTAGGGAGGGTGGGGGTACGGGGGAGAGATCAACCAAAGGACTTGTATGCATACATATAAGCATAACCAATGAACACAGACACCAGGGGGATGAGGGCATGGGCTGGTGGGGGAGTAATGGGGGGGGGGCAAGGATACATATGTAATACCTTAATTAATAAATAAAATAAAATAAAATAAGATAAAATAAAATAAAATAAAATGAACTTCTGTCAGCATTTTCACTGTTTGTTTTCTTCCTATCTGGTGAGTTGCTGGCTTTGACTTTCTCTCTGCTTCTCTCATCTCTTTCCACATAACCAACTTTTTCATCATTGAAGTTATAGCAATAATTCATTGTTTCTTATATGAGGACTCTGGAAAATCAGATAATCAAGCATGTTGAGAATATTAAAAAGGGTCAAATCCACATTCAGTGACAACTCGAGACAATGTGGGATAGTTTTAGGACAATGGCGTTTGTGGCCATATGGAAACACTTTTTAATTTTTTTTTATTTTGAAAGTTTATATATGTCTCCCTTTCCCCCATTGACCTCTCCTGCCCCCCAGCACATGCCTACACCCCCCTATTGTCTGTGTCCATTGGTCATGCTCATATGCATAGATATAAGTCCTTTGGTTGATCTCTTACCCCCCACACCCTCCCCTGCCTTCTCTCTGAAGTTTGATGGTCTGTTCCATGTAGGAAATATTAAAAATATGTAAAAAACAACATTACTTCTATAATATTCTAAAATATTTTTCCTCTGGCTCTATTTTTGTTCATCAGTTTATGTTGTTCATTATATTCAACAAATGAGTGAGATCATATGATACTTATTCTTCTCCAACTGGCTTATTTCACTTAGCATAATGCTCTCCAAGTCCATCCATGCTGTTGCAAATGGTAAGAGTTCTTTCTTTTTTACAGCAGCATAGTATTCTATTGTGTAGTTATGCCACCGTTTTTTAATTCACTCATCTGCTGATGGCACTTAACTATTGTAAATATAAATATAGGGATGCATATATTCTTTCTGATTGGTGTTTCTGATTTCTTGGGATATATTCCTAGAAGTGGGATTACTAGGTCAAATGGGAGTGCCATTTTTAATTTTTTGAGGAAACTCCATACTGTTCTCCACAGAGGCTGCACCAGTCTGCATTCCCACCAGCAGTGCACGAGGGTTCCTTTTTCTCTGCATCCTCACCTCTGACAGGTGTGAGATGGTACCTCATTGCCATTTTGAGCTGCATCTCTCGGATGACTAATGACTTTGAACATGTTTTCATATGTCTCTTGGCCTTCTGTATGTCCACTTTGAAGAAGTGTCTATTCAGGGCCTTTGCCCATTTTTTAATTGAATGTTTTATCTTCCTTTTGTTAAGTTTTATGAGTTCCCTGTAAATTTTGAAGATTAAACTCTTATTGGATGTAACATTTGCAAATATTTTCTCCCATTCAGAGGGTTCTCTTGTTTTTTTGTTGATGGTTTCTTTTTCTGTGCACTTTTTATTTTGATGTAGTCCCATTTGTTTATTTTCTCCTTAGTTTCCATTGTTCTAAGAACTGTATCAGTAAAGATATTGCTACGACATATATCTTATATTTTGCTGCCTATGGGTTATTCTAAGATTTTCATGTCTTCCTGCTTTATATTTAAGTCCTTTACCCATTTTAAGTTTATTCTTGTGTATGGTGTAAGTTGGTGATCTATGGTAGTTTCATTTTTTTTGCATGTATCTGTCCAAGTCCCCAGCACCACTTATTGGAGAGATTGTCTTTACTCCATTGTATGCTCTTGGCTCCTTTGTCAAATATTAATTGAGCATAATGGCTTGGGTCCATTTCTAGGTTATCTGTGCAGTTTCATTGGTCAGTATGTCTGTTCTTGTGCAAGTATCAGGCAGTTTTGAGAACAGTGGCTTTGTAATATAGTCTAATATCTGGTATTGTAATCCCTCCAACTTTGTTCTTCTTTCTGAGGATGGCTGTGGCTATTTGGGGTCTTTTTTATTCCATATAAATTTTTGGAATGCATTGGTATGTTAGTGGGGATTGCATTGAATCTATAAATTGCTTTGGATAAAATGGACATTATAATAATGTTGATTCTACCAATCCATGAACATGGTATATTATTCCATTTGTTTTTGTTTTCCTCTATCTCTTTTTTCAATGTATTATAGTTTTCTGCATACAGGTCTTTTACCTCCTTAGTTAAGTTTATTCCTAGGTATCTTAATTTTTTTGTTGCAATGGCAAATGGGATTGTTTTTTTAGTTTCTCTTTCTATGAGTTCATTATTGGTATATAAAAGTGCCATAGATTCCTGGGTGTTAATTTTGTATCCTGCTACATTGCCAAATTCATTTTGATGTTTTGAAATGGAGTCTTTGATGGAGTCTTTAGGATTTTCTATGTATAATATGTCATCTGTAAATAATGACAGTTTTACTTCTTCTCTTCCAATTTGCATGTCTTTTATTTCTTCTTCTTGTCTGATCACTATGGCTAGCACTTCCAATACTATGAGAAACAGAAGTCGTGAAAGTGGGCATCCCTGTCTTGTTCCTGTTCTTAGAGGAAATGGTTTTAGTATTTGCCCATTAAGTATGATGTTGGCTGTAGGTTTGTCATATAAGGCTTTTATTATATTAAGGCATGATCTCTTTATTCCCACTTTGCTGAGAGTTTTTATCAAAAAAGGGTGTTGGATTTTGTTAAATGCTTTTTCTGCATCAATTGATATGATCATGTGGTTTTTGTCTTTCAATTTGTTTATGTGATGTATCACGTTTATTGATTTGCAGATATTGTACCAGCCTTCAAACCCCAGAATAAATCCTACTTGGTCACAGTGTATGATCTTTTTAATGTATTGCTGGATGTGATGTGCTAATATTTTGTTGAGGATTTTAGCATCTATGATCATCAGGGATGTTGACCTGTAATTCTCTTTCTTTGTAGTGTTTTTATCTGGTTTTTGGGATTAGGGTAATGCTGGCTTCATAGAAATAGTTTAGAAGTGTTCCTAATTCTTGAATTTTTTGGAATAGTTTGAGGAGGATCAGTGTTAGCTCTTCTTTGAATGTTTGGCAAAACTCCCCTGTGAAGTGGTACAGACCAAGGCTTTTGTTTGCTGGAAGTTCTTTTTGTTTACAGCTTCAATTTCATCAGTAGTTATCGGCCTATTCAAGTTTTCTGATTCTTCCAGATTGAGTTTTTGAAGATTGTGTTTTTCTAGGAATATGTCAATTTCATCTAGGTTGTCCAGTTTGTTGGAATAGAGTTGTTTGTAGTATTTTTTAAACAATCCTTTGTATTTCTGTGGGGTCAGTTGTTACTTCATCTCTTTCATTTCTGATTTTGTTTATTTGGGTCCTCTCTCTTTGCTTCTTGGTGAACCTGGCTAGAAGCTCATCAATCTTGTTTATCCTTTCAAAGAACCAGCTCTTGGTTCTATTGATCTTTTGTATTGTTTTTTTGGTCTCTATGTCATTTATTTCTGCTCTGATCTTTATTATTTCCTTCCTTCTACTTACTGTGGACTTTTCTTATTGCTCTCTTTCTACTTCTTTAAGTTGTCGGGTTAAATAACTTATTACCAGTTTTTCTTGTTGTTTTTTTTTTTTTTTTTTTTTAAGGTAGGCCTGTAGTGCTATGAGCTTTCCTCTCAGGACTGCTTTTATTGTGTCACATAGATCTTGGATTGTTGCTGGAAACACTTTTTATATATACTTCTTGATTGAAGTTGCGTTGGGTAGGATGGAGTTGCTAAAACAACAGCCTATGGATATCAGAGGCCACAGGAATACTATTGTAACACGAATGAAGATGCCCATACCATACGAATTCCCTGAATATAAGTGACGGCATGCTTTGAGCTCTAAACTTTTGGAAAACACAAGTAAATATCTACATAGAAGTACTAATTCAACACTGGGATTTAATTTTCCCTTGAAAATGAAATGAGGGATCAGTTACTCACAAAAAGATCTTGGCACACTTAGCATTATCTCTTCCAACTCTATAGTTCAAAGAGTTGCTTTCAACTCTCCAATGCTGGGGCAATTCAAGTTCCCTTTCTCATATCCCTTCCTCTTCTTTGAGTACTATAAAAAGACTGAATTTTTTTCAGTTTCGTGAAAACAATTCAATTTTACTATTCCTGGGTCCCAAGTGTTACATTACTTGGCAAAGTGCTTTTTATTTCTCTATTGGCTAAAAATAATGTAATTTAAATTTACCTCTCACTTTAACTTGATTAGACCTGAGGGAAACAATTTTTTGCATATGAATCCAGAATTCCAGGTTATTGAGTAGATAGATGCCATATATTTTTTTCATGTGGTCCTTTAGTCATTATTTACTTCATCTTTATCATCATCATCATCATCATCATCATCATCATCATCACAGCTAAAATTAATGAATGCTGACTCTGTTCCAGGTATTTCCTAAGCAATTAATATGTTGTTGAGGTATTACTACCATCTAATTTTCTGACCTTATTCAAGTTTCACCCATTGTCAAAATAATGAATCTAGTTCAGAATCACACATTGCAATGACTTGTCTTTCTAGATGGCTACAGTCTAGAACAGTTACTCCATCTTTACTTGACTTTCATACCTTAGATATATGTTAATATGTTTTGAAAACCATCTTGAGTCATGAGTCACTGATGATGTTCACTTTGAACATTTGGCTAAGGTGGTGCTTTCCAGGTTTTTCCACTCAAAGTTACTCATTTTCCCTTTTGTCATTAGTTAGTATATTTTGTGGGGATATATTTGAAAGTATCTAAATATCCCATTCATCAAATTTTCAATTTACAAGCATACCTCGTTTTATTGCATTTTGTTTCACTGCACTTCACAGAGGGACTTTTTACAAAGTGAAGCCAAGGCCCTCCACTAGCAAAAAGTTTTGACTCACTTTATTGCAACACTCATTTCGTTTTGGTGGTCTGGAACTGAACCCACAATATCGCTAAAATATGCCTGTACTCACTTATTTACTGAGATCACTGTACACTTATGATTTGTATTTAATAGGTTGTAATACATTACAATCTTTATTTGCGTGCTAAAATTGTTCCCAGTTTGGCCTATGGGAGCCTTCTGTGTCCTTGTGACATGTTCTCATCATTCTTTGAGCACTTTCATATTTTCTGACACAAGATGCTCAAGGCTCATATTTTACTTTCTCTATCCAAACTCTGAAATTAGCTATTTTTCCAAGTTAAAACTGGTAATTAGTAGCTAAGATATGCATGCTATGTGTGCTTGTTGCTATTGCACTGTCTTGTTCTCAGGCCTCTTTAGTGGAAAGAGCTAGGGAATACACACATACACACAAAGGCAACATTTACATACCCATTTACTACTTACTGTGCCTATAGATGTTTATTTATATTTTTTCAATTACAGTTGACAGTCAATATTATATTATCTTAGTTTTAGGTATATAGTATACTGCTTAGAAATTTGTATAATTTACATAGTTATACCCTCAGTAAGTCTAGTACCCACCTAGCACCATATACAGTTATTACAGTATTATTGACTATATTCCCTGTGCTCTACATACGTGCTTGTGACTATTTTATAACTACAAATTATAGTTCTTAATCCATTCACCTTTTTCTTTCATCTCCCCCTCCTCCTCCCATCTGGCAATCATTAGCTTGTACTCTGTATCTAGGAGTTTGTTTTGTTTTTAGATTACACATGCAAGTGAAATCACATGGTAATGTTTTACTTATTTCACTTGGCCTGTCTGTGTTGATGGTAAGATTTCATTTTTTTCCAAATAATATTCCATTGTTATATGTACCATCTCTTCTTTATCCAATCATCTACTGATGGACTCTTAGGTTGCTTTCATATCTTGACTATTGTAAATAACGCTGCAATGAACATAGGGATGCACTTATCTTTTAGAATTAGTGTTTTGAATTTCTTTAAATAAATCTCCTGTAGTGGAATTGCTGTTTTTATGTAGTTCTGCAAACAGATATACATAAAGTCCAGCTGGTGTGACTCAGTGGTTGAGCATCAGACCTATGAACCAAGAGGTCAGAGTTTGATTCCCAGTCAGGGAACATGCCCAGGTGGTGGGCTCATTCCCCAGTAAAGGGCATGCAGAAGGCAGCCAATCAATTATTCTCTCTCATCATTGATGCTTCTATCTCTCTCTCTCTTCCTATCTGAAATCAATAAAAATATATTTTAAAAAAGACAGATCTACATAAGGTAGTTCTATTTTTAATTTTTTGAGGAAATTTCATACTTTTTTCCATAGTGGCTGTACCAATTTGCAGTCTCACCAACAATTCACAAGGGTGCCCTTCACATCCTTGCCAACACTTGTTGTTTGTTGATTTATTGATAATAGCCATTCTGTCAGGTATGAGATGATATCTCATTGTGGTTTTAATTTGTGCTTCTCTGGAGATTAGCCACATTGAGTGTCTTTTCCTATATCTATTGGCCATTTGTATGTGGCCATCCTTTGGAGAGGACCTATTTAGGTCCCTGCCTGTTTTTTAATTGGATTTTTGGGGATTTTGGTGTAAAGTTTTACAAATTTTGTATATTAACCCTTTCTTGGATGTATCATTGGCAAATATGTTCTCCCATTCAGTGGTTGTCTTTTCGTTTTGTTGATGGTTTTCTTTGCTGTGCAGAAACTTTTTAGTTGGATATAGTCCCCTTTGCTTATTTTTTCTTTTATTTCTCTTGCCTGAGGAGACTTAACCTATATATATTTACATGTAAATACCTACATTGCTTTAGTTATATCTATCTATATCTATATCTATCTATATATAGATATTATAGATAGATATAGATATAGATATGGATATAGATATAGATATAGATATAAATATAACTAAAGCAATGTAGGTATTTACTGCCTATGCTTTCTTCTAGGAGTTTTATGTTTTAGATCTTACATTTAAGTCTTTAATTCATTTTTAGTTTATTCTTGTATAGTGTAAGAAGGTGGTCTAGTTTCATTTTTTTAATGTACCTGTCCAGGCCATTTATCTATATTTAATAAACAATTATAGTTCATACTAATACCTTCAATCCCAATATTTTCTCTTTTTTTATATTTTTAATTTCTCTGACAACACACATCTTGGCTTCCAATATATCCTCAATATATTTGCCCACTCATCAGTCCATCATAAATAACCAATCTCTCATGCCCCTTCTCTACCCTCCCCCATGCTCTCCTTCCCTTTATGGATTTTGATAACTCACACAGGCACCCTCCACAAGGACATCCTTCTCTCTCCTCTTGCACTATGACTTCACAAGATGATCCATTCCCTGACATGTTCCTTATATGTTGTAGTGGGTTGAATAGTGGTCCACCAAGAGGTATGTCTATCCCAAACCTCAGGGACCTTATTTGGAATAAGGGTTAGAGCTCTGCAGATGTAACTAAGGTCAGGATCTCAAGATGAGGCCATGCTGGATTAAGGAGGACCTTAAGTCCAAGGATAAGTATTCTTATAAAAGAAAAGGAGAGACAGAGACACACGGGGGAGAGAGCTACATGCAGACAGGAGACAGAGACTGGAGTGATGTACTAGTATCTACAAGCCAAAGAATGCTAAGTAATGCCGACAGCCACAAAGGTTAAGAGAGCTTTGGTACCACAAGTTAGAGCTTGGACATTTATATCTGGGAACTACATTTCAACCACTACACATGTGGATAAACTTTTCACCCTGCTAGGGCTCCAAAACCTCACATCAAACTGGCCTACACATGGACATTCTCCTCACCCCAATGAGGCTCTCACACCCTTGCCAGGCTGCCCTCCATCAATGTCTACTCACCATCTTGGGCCTTACACTCTGCTCTGTGCCACCAGGACTCGCCCCTCTCCCCTACTGCCGATTCCTACCTTGCTCTCCCCCATGTTGTGGCTTTAAGACTGAATTTAAGAAAGAAGACTTTTGTTAACATCCCACTGCAATGTAAATTAATTTGGGTGATGAATAATTAGTATTGCTTACCTTTTTACTTCTTATAAGAAAAGCAGCCCACACTCTTTCTAAAATAAAATGAAAGTGTCAAAAATATTCCCATTTCCTGATGTGAGGAAAATATATATAATGTTCTTGGCAGAAACAGAAATTAAAACACACATACACACGCACACACACACACACACAGTTATGTCTTATTTTTTGTATAATCACTCTTCATTTGATCTAAGAAAATGTGACATTTTAAAACAATACATATACTCATAAGTTCCATGTACTGAATTGAGTATAGTTTTCAGAGATAAATCACTTCATCAAGAAAAACAAACAGCCAAAGTGTCTGAAGATATTGCCTCTCCTTCTTTAAGCTTCTGGGATTTTTTTGAAAGCTTCAAAAGAAACTTCAATATACAATGGTGATATGCCAACAGGATAAAACATAAGGTTGTTGTAAAACCATAAATAAAGCATAATTGTCGTGAGAGAGCTTGGGTTTATGTTATGCTCTAACAATGAAGTCCTTAATTAAAACACCCTACAAGTTCAGGGTTATTAAGAGGCCATTCTGAAAGCCCAGAAACAAGGAAGAAAATGAAAAGCATAGCTTGCTCCATTCTCATTGGTTTCAACAGAACATTTGAGGAACACTGAGTTTTAGCTAAACATAGAGGGAAATAAAAAACTTTAAAGCTATTTCTTCAAGTTTATATTTTAAAGGTTCTATCTGTCCTTCTTTATATCTGCTGTGATTGACGTCCCTGCGGATAAGTCAACATCCAATGCGAGGGTAGAGTAAAGGTTATTGGTCCCTCCTGCTCTGTAGCACTGAACTACATAGGAAATTTTATTGCACGTTTGCTGCCTTCAATTTCTCCAGGTTGTTTAACAATTCTGTGTTCAGTGACATTAAGGACAGGTCAGGAACCTGAGGCTACTCTTTTCAGCTTCAGATCGAACTTGACATTATGCACTGACAGCGTTTGGCAATTTGGATTGTTCTTTGAATGCTATCAGACTGTGCAGTGACCAGGATGCACACTCAAAAAAAGTCTTTGTGATGCAAAATTTGTAAAAGTGTAATTCCCAGGATTCACTGGCAAGTTTTAATTACAATTATTAATGAATAATATTAATGAAAACTGTTTATAAAAGGATGCAAGAGGGACACAATTCGTTGGGGAGTAACTCAATACCACACACTTTGCTCTATGATGTTGCTGAGAAAGTATCTGTGATGTGAAATCACGCCTCACTGGTCTATTTGGACCTACAGGCTTGACACTTGCCAGTTTTATAATGCTAAAGAAAATTTAAAACTATAATAGTCAATACAATCATTTCTCAAGTGGATCTATTCATCTCTCATCAAAAGGAAAAGACAAAATGAAAGGAGCATTTTTCAGTGTTAGAATTACATTTAATACCATGGCAGATATAATGATACTGGAGCCTTAAAATCTATAATGTTGCCTGCAGTGTTTGACAATACTAACTTTAGCCTGTAGAACAAATTATAGTAAAAGCCTGTGCATTTGGTAGTCCATCAACCAGAAGTTCATCTTTACTAGCAATTCCAAGCTTTGCCAATATGGTAAAAATTTATATTCATGATAATGGCTGGCTGCAAGATTCTACTGCATTCTCAAACAAAGGTTACATTTTGTCAGGCAAATTTATTGTGTAGTTCTTATGCTCTAGAGCTTTGAAAACTGTCTATAGTGTATGTATTACAAACATAAGCCATCATACCATAGTATACATTATTTTAAATTTTGTTTAATTTATTACATAATATGCATCAAAGTTGTAAAAATGTATTATGCAGTAAATCAAATTTATAACATTTTTACAATATAATATATATGGATTACTGAATCATACATTTCATTTTATACACTTAATATATTATTCTTCATTCTTTCAGCTTTTATATTGCTTCTTTCTTTGCCTTTGATGATGAATAAATCTCTAATCCTAGCCTCTTAGCATTATCGTGTTCCCATATATTCAATAGTCTGATGAACGCCTCTTCTTAGATGTCCCAATATTTCCTCTTTCCTCAGGTGAAATTGTATATTTTGCATATACTGTATATATGAATGTAGACATAATATACAAACATACCATCTATTTATATAGCAGCTAATTATATCCCAGGTGTATATTCTATGAGTGTCATATATATGCATATTGCCTCATGTAATTGTAGCATTTAATGTGCACTTTAGAAGGCATTATTTTAAAGTGAAGCATAAAGCTTTGTGACGTGCCAAAGGTCACACAGCTAAGTGATCGAGCCAAAACTGAAAGTGGGTCCCACCAGCATCCCAAATGCTATGCTTCCCCTTACACCACATATCTCATCATACCCACCCATCTTCCAATTCTAGACCAGAAACCTTCAGAGTAATAATCAACTTCATCTTCCTCATTCTTACATTGAATCTGTAACCAATCCATCACATTTTTTAAATTTAATTTCTACCCCTATTCCTTACCCCATGCTTTCCTTCATCATTTCCAGGGGTTAGACTGCCACAGGAGCCTTCTAATCCTGCTAGTCTTTTTTGCCACTTAACCCCATTCTGCATATCAATACTGCATGCATCTTAAAACACTGCTCACCACGTTATTCCTCAGTACTCTGATTATCTAGGGTACTACATACTTTCTCAACATTTATTTCTCAAAAAAACAACAACAATGCTTTCTTTCTTTTGGAAAACACATTTCACATTAGGGCTTAATAAACATATTTGTGTGTGCCTTTACACATACTATCGATCCTCATTATTCACAGGTGCCACATTTGCAAATTCATCTACTTGCTAAAGTTGACTTCTAACCCCGAAATCAATACTCACAGCACTTTTGTAGTCATTCTCGGACTTGCAGGTTGATGAAAACTTTTTGTCTCCTGATGCATATCTTCACAGCTGAGGTCGAGCAAGATAATGCTCTGCCTTCTTGTCTCAGCTCTCATTCCATGACAAGTAGTCTTTTCATGGTCATTTATTGCCACATTTTCTGCATTTTTATGTGTGTGTTTTTGGTGTTGGTTTTTTTTTTTTGGTTGGTGATATTGATGTTTAAAGTGGCCCCGAAGAATAGTGTTGAAGTGCTAACTACACTTTCTAAGGCTGAGATGTGTCTAATGCAGAAAATACATGTGCTATATAACCTTTGTTCAGGCACGAGTTACATGCTGTAGGTCATGAATTCAATGTTAATGAATCAACAATAGATATTAAAGAAGGTACCTTTAAACAGAAACACATAAACAAAGTTATGTATTGAACAATTGGTGAAAATCTTGTAACCAGAGGGTCATAGGAACCTAACTCTGTATTTTCCTTAGGAACAATAATTCTGTATTTACTAATTTGTTGTTTATATCAATTGTATGGTATATAACTACCACAAGTAACAAGAACTGACTGTGTGTAAATAAAACAAATGCTTCACAAAGACCATTATTAACAGCAAGACACTGATATTTTCCATTCTACTCTATTTTGTCCATTTTATTAAAACAAATGCGGTGGTTGTGACCCAATACATTAATTTCACAATCTACTAAAGAGTCAAGATCCAAAGTTTAAAGTTCACTTTAGTAAACATAGCACCTATTACAAGACAAAACAATTTTGAATTGGCTCTTCATACTCTTCACGATCCTACTTCATTACTAAAGGCTTCTCTATAAGACTTTGCCTAGTGTGTTTCCTCTCTACTGCCTACAAAGCATTTTGTGTTATATGCAGAATTTATAGCCATTTTCTGGCTGTGGTGTAGTCCATAGGACTCTTCTTAGTCATTACATGAAGCAAAAGTTGCCTTTCCTTTTTTTTGATGCTTGTTTTCAGTTTTAAGAGGCCGTGGCCCGGAGAGTTAATATTATTTGGTTGGTGACTGTTCCTTTCTTTTCATCAGCAAACAAGATGTTCCTTTAGTTCAAAGAGTATTTAGTCCTTTTCCGTTATTTTCATACTTGTTTATAAACAAATAGCTGTCCTAGAAGGTTGAGGGTTTTGGATAGGTCTTGTTCATTTAATTCTGTGATTTAAGAAATAAGTTATCTTTTAGGGAGCTAAAAGATATTGTGCTTTAGTAATGTGATTAAGAAATAACAGTAGCACCCTGGCCATATGGCTCAGTTGGTTGAGCATCATCCCGTGCACCCAGAGGCTGCCAGTTTGATTCATGGTCAGGGCACATGCCCGGGTTGTGGCTCGATCCTCACTAAGGTTTATAGAAGAGGCAGTCCATAGACCTTACCCTCTCAAATAGATGTTCTTCTCTCTCTCACTCTCCCTTTCTCTTTCTCTAAAAATCAATAATAAAACATATAAAAATAAATAATAGTGGTTTTAAGGAAGTATATTTCTCAGGTAATATAGAAGCTGAATCTGGCTCTAAATCAAAAGGCGAAAGATTTATACGATCTGAAGAGAAACCAGAGTATGGTGGCTCTAAATCAAGAGATGTGGTTCAGCACCAACAGGTTGCTCATGTTTGCACCTCTGTTTCCACATCATTAAAAATATCTATTTCAACTCTAAGACTGCAGTGAGCTGTCAATCATATAGGAAAATCCACTGAGATACAGTAAGTCTGAGTATTACAATGTTAAGATGTTAAGTAAGCAGTCATGCTCTCCCAGTTTAAAGCAGTATTGAAATACACTGAACAACATTAACATAATCAGTGTCCTATTTATTCTCTTGCAAAACAAATTCTGTCCTCCTTTCAAAGAGCCCTGCAGCTTGTTCATGATGATGGTGGTTATCCCACAAGTTTACAGTTGTTATTGCTCGAACATTTCGTTATTACTGGCAAAGTTATAATAGCCCCTTTATGATCTTTTTGGGTATCTATTCCATATTTTCTAGTCCAAATTCTATAATTTCCCTATTATCATGAACCCTATTGCTAATTATGCTTTTTGGCATTGTAAAAACTTCAGTCTACTTGAAGCCAGCCAGCTGCATTAAAAAAAAAAAAAAGGAAAAAATTTAAAAGCCAAGATATCTGGCACTGTGGAGATTAAAGGGGCCTTGGAAATTCATTTCAGTGAGTGGATTGGTAACCAACCACACCCATCTCTGGGTCACTTGTGAACATCCCACATAAGCTCACTGCATTAAAATATGAATGTGGGAGCACAGCTAGCAACTTCCAAAGAAGGCTTCCACCCCCAGCTGTGTGAAGCTCACTCCTCTCCAGGACTTTAGAGTGGCCTATTGTTCTCATGCTCCCCAGCACACTCACTGATAGTCATTCAGAGACATAAAGAGTCATCCTATATAATAAAAGCCTTATACGCTAAGTGTCCGGTCATCCATTCAACCAATCCAAACATATGCTAATGATATGCTAAGGCCACTCAATCGCTCGCTATGACATGCACTGACCACCAGGGGGAAGATGCTCCAACTGTTAGGTTAGCTTGCTGCTGGGGTCTGGCTGATTGGGACTGAGAGAGATGAGATGGACATGCCCTGGAGCCCTCCTGCAGTCCCTCCCTGGCTGGTCAACCTCCTGCATTTCTCCCCGGCCCTGATCAAGCACCAATGGGGTCCCTTGGCCTGGCCTGTGCTCTCTAGCAATTTGGGCTGAGGGACGCTTCTCCCTGCGCAGTGCAGAATTTCGTGCACCAGGCCTCTAGTTCTCCATATAAAAGACAAGCTATAACATAGATGAGCACTGCCTAAAAGAAATATAAAGCAAGCCACATATAAGTTTTAAATTTTCTAGAAGCCACATTTAAAATGGTAAAAGAGGAAATTAATTTTAATAACATATTTTAATGCAATATATCCAAAATAACATCATTAAAAATTTATTCAACACTATAATTGATGAGACATACATGGTGCATTCTTCTTATTGTACTATATTTTTAAAATCTAGCATGTGTTTTATCCTTATGTAACTTCTCAATTCATATTGGCCATGTGTCAAGTACTCAGTAGATATACAGGGCTAGTGACTACCATATTGGATAGTACACTATCCAATACTTCTTTTGTATGCTTTTGCTATACAGTAATATTTTGCTTTAGTCTGATGTTGCCCAGCTATAAACACAGGTTTAAGATAACTATATCTACCATTTCATTCTAGGGATTAAAAATGAGTAAATCTGGTAAAATTTTCTTTCATGCGGCCAGGGCAATGGTTCCCTGTGATCCAGCTGTAACTGTGTCACATCTTTACTTAGAAACACACTTCCTTTCATTCATGACAGAGTCTATAGATTTGATTGATTAAAAGAAATATTCCGGTCACAGTTCCAAAAATATAAGATAACTTTTTGGGGGGCACTAATAGACAGTTAGAGAAAGCGAACTAGAGAAAACCTCAGACAAGTATCCAAATTATATCCTCTCACTGTACCAAGCTGGTCTGCAGAGAGAGATGAGTGATTCAGTGAAGCTCATCCAGCCACCTACAGCAGATCTAGGTTGGTAATCCCCATTTCTAGTTTTTTGTTTGTTTTTTTTAAATATTTTTTATTGATTAAGATATTACATATGTGTACCCTCTACCCCCCCCCCCCCCGCTCATCCCCTCACTCCCCCGTTGTCCGTGTCCATTGGTTAGGCCTATATGCTTGCATATAAGTCCTTTGGTTGATCTTTCCCCCTTGCCCCCACCCTCCCCTACCTTCCCTCCAAGGCCCGACAGTCCAATCAATGCCTCTCCGTCTCTGGATCAGTCCTTGTTCATCAGTTTATGTTGTTCATTATATTCCACAAATGAGTGAGATCCTGTGGTATTTATCCGCTCTCCAGTTCCATCCATGCTGTGGCAAATGGTAAGAGTTCCTTTTTCTTCTTCCTCTTCTTAAAGAATACCTTTCAGCATTTCATATAATGCTGGTTTGGTGGTGATGAACTCCTTTAGCTTTTTCTTATCCGTGAAGCTCTTTATCTGACCTCCCATTCTGAATGATAGCTTTGCTGGATAAAGTAATCTTGGTTGCAGGTTCTTGCTATTCATCTCTTTGAATATTTCTTGCCACACCCTTCTGGCCTGCATGGTTTCTGTTGAGAAATCAGCTGACAGTCGAATGGGTACTCCCTTGTAGGTAACTGACTGTCTTTCTCTTGCTGCTTTTAAGATTCTCTCTTTATCTTTTGCTCTTGGCATTTTAATTATGATGTGTCTTGGTGTGGTCCTCTTTGGATTCCTTTTGTTTGGGGTTCTCTGCGCTTCCTGGACTTGTAAATCCATTTCTTTCACCAGGTAGGGGAAGTTTTCTGTCATTATTTCTTCAAAAAGGTTTTCAATATCTTGCCCTCTCTCTCCTTCTGGTACCCCTATAATTCTGATGTTGGTACGCTTGAAGTTGTCCCAGAGGTTCCTTACACTATCTTCATATTTTTTGAATCTCTTTTCTTTTTTCTTTTTCGGTTGGGTATTTTTTGTTTCTTTGTATTTCAAATCTTTGACTTGATTCTTGGGATCCTCTTGTCTGCTGTTGGATCTCTGTAAATTATTCTTTATTTCAGTCAGTGTATGCTTAATTTCTAGTTGGTCCTTTTTCATGTCCTCCATGGTCTCACTATACTCCTTGAGGGATTCATTAAATTTATCGGCGGTTTCCATAAAATTCTTGAAAAACCTTATAAACGTGGCCTTGAACTCTATATCCAGTCGTTTGCTTTCCTCCGTTTCTGCCATTTGTGACCTTTTTCTTTGTCTCCGCATTTTGGCTGCTTCCCTGTGTTGATAGAGTGGCCCTGCGCGCCAGGTGTCCTGTAGGGCCCAGTGGCTCAGCCTCCCCAGTTACCTGGGGTAGACACTCTTGGTGCACTCTTGGTGCCTTGGTTGTTGTAGGATCACTGGGAGAAATTGACCTCCAGGCCAATTGGCTGTGGGAATCAGCTGTGTCTGAAGTGGGAGAATGGTCCCCCTCTGACCACTGGGTAGAGTGGCTCCTGGATCTAAGGAGGTGCTAATTCAGCCCCTGCCTGAGGCCACACAGCAGGAGCCACGAAGAGGCTCAGCTGTGAAGCAATGCAAGCCGCTGTGGGGCCTTGGGCCTTCTCTTGGAAGTTCCGGGTCTGCCTGACTGGGCTGTAGTTAGGTACATTCACATGCAAAAGCCTCTGCCGCAGCCTGGGTGGGGCGGGGTCTCAGGGAGTCAAAGGGCGGTGAAAGCAGCTATGGTGATTCTCCGCGCCCGGAGCCGCGTGTCTCAGTGTCCTGGTAACGGCTGCAAGCACCTCTGAGGGAAAGCCGCCCTCAAGTTCGCCCGCTGCCTCCTGACAGACCAGCCTCTCCCCTTATGAGCCCTGGGTCCCCAGAGACCCGCTGGAACCGGAGTTCAGAGCAGTCGGGAGCTTGTGATTCAAAAAGACAGCCGCGTCCTCAGGCGCCAACCCTTTCCGCGTGCGAGCCGCCGCCGTACCTCTGCACTTCACCTCCGCTGCTCCTCTGGCTCTCAGCGTGCCCCTCTTTTCTTCTAGTTGTAGAAATTACACTCAGCCAGCCTTCCTGTTGTTCTGGACGATGTTTGCTCTGACCCTTGTGGCATTCTTCAATTGTTGTGTGAGGCGACAATTTCCCGGTGTTTATCTATGCCGCCATCTTAGTTTCTCCCCCCATTTCTAGTTTTTAACATTTTGTTACAATAGGTTGAATGTCACCACATTCAAGCCTACTGTGTGTGTATTTCTACTGCACAGTATCACATCAGTATCTCCCCATTTATATTCTGAGTTCTTTTTTATTTTTTTATCTCTTACTACTCTTACTCATTCACTCTACTTAAGCTATGTTGGTTCCCTCGCTTTTTACTCAAGCAGGTCATGTACTCACATGTCTTATAGCTTCAGACTTCCTGTACTTTCCTCATAAATCACTCCTCCCTTGACATATTCATGAACAAGTTCCTCACTACTCTTATGCCTTTGTTTTAGTTTATTTATTATTATTATTTCTTCGTTATTTTTTACAATATACAAAATAAATCTATTACCAGATTGTAGATACAATTTGTGCTGCTATAAACATAGGGTTGCATATAGCCTTTCTGATTGGTGTTTCTGATTTCTTGGGATATATTCCTAGAAGTGGGATCACTGGGTCAAATGGGAGTGCCATTTTTAATTTTTTGAGGAAACTCCATACTGTTATCCACAGTGACTGCACTAGTCTGCATTCCCACCAGCAGTGCACGAGGGTTCCTTTTTCTCCGCATCCTCACCAGCACTTGTCTTTTGTTGACTTGTTGAGGGTAGCCATGCTGACAGGTTTGAGATGGTACCTCATTGTTGTTTTGATTTGCATCTCTCAGAAGATTAGTGACTTTGAGCATGTTTTCATATGTCTCTTGGCCTTCTGTATGTCCTCTTTCGAAAAGTGTCTCATAAGATCCTTAGCCCATTTTTTAATTGGATTGTTTATCTTCCTTGTGTTAATTTGTATGAGTTCCCTGTAAGTTTTGGAGATTAAACCCTTATTGGAGATAACATTTCTCCGATGCAGTGGGCTTTCTTGTTGTTTCAGATATCAATGGCATATCTCACAGACCTAAAACAAACTCTTCAAAAATTCATATGAAATTAATTCTGAGAAAGAGGAACAAAGTTGGAGAGATCACGGCACCAAATATCAAGCTGTATTACAAAGCCACTGTTCTCAAAACTGCCTGGTACTGGCGCAAGAACAGACATACAGACCAATGGAACCAAACTGAGAACCCAGAAATCGACCCAAGCCATTATGCTCAATTCATATTTGACAAAGGAGCCAAGAGCAGGCAATGGTGTGCTAAATTGATATACTACCTGTCCCCATGGATTTTATACTCCAATGTATAGATCTAAAGGAAATTAATTGAATGCTCCTTTAAGAACTGACTATATAATACAGCCACATTAACCTTCTATGTTAAAAATTGTTATTGAAAAAAAGCATCTCTCTAAAGATATATACCTTAATCCATGTTCACCTTTCTACGAGTACATATGAGGAAGAAAGCAGAAGTGAGCATGTTGGTTCTAAAGAGAGTCCTGGAAATACAGAGTATCATGCAGGCTAAAGTAATTCCCCAAAACCCCGAATATTTCTGAGTCACAAAGACTGTACGTATATATTTCTATTACACACAACACACGCTCCCAGAATGAAGTCAAGCCCCTCCTCCTGACTCCCAGCAATTAGCAATGAGGAGTATTGGTGGGAAGAAGGATGCAATTGTTCAAACTCCATTTTCTGGTTCCCAATTGAATAGACTCTAAGCAACTAATATGTATGTGTTTTGACTGAAAAAAGAACAACAGCCCTGGGGCTCCCTTTCTTCTTTAATTAAGAGTTCTCAAGTTCTAGTAGAGATTAATGGTTGCCAAATATCACTCCTACTATTAACTGTGTTTTCTCTTAAAACAATGTGAAATGCAAAATCTTATTGAATATTTTCCCAATAAGGAAATATAAAGGGAGTTTTTAATAAAATTGCAAAACTTACAAATTCTGTTATGCCTTCCTTTCTGAAAATGCAATAAACTATATGTACCACCGGTCATTCTTAGAAACCAATATTGCATTCCCACTCTTATGACTATAAACACATTTGTGGTATGAACTTTGATGACTGGTTCTGGAAAAAGATGAAATAAAGGCATCCCTGTAACTAAACAAGGAAAACAGTAAATTCAAAGTCATCTGCCCATATCTATTGAGTGTCTCTTGTAAAATTGATGCCTACCTCTGATAACAAGAGGGGTAGGCAGACTCTAATGTGGGTGTATCACATTTGAAAAGAAAACAGGGGGGAAAGATCAATTCTATAAGGCACTAGACAAATGCCAATTTTTATGTACTGGTTTCTTTCAAAATATTCTATCACACCTAATAATTGGCAGGAAACACAAAAAGGCTTTCACTTCCGTGCTGTGCACTCACTCCCCTGGGGTACATGGCCATTTGTGGCCACTAGCAGCAGCAGGGAGCAACCCCAGGGAGACCAGGTTCATTCAATTATGTCTCTCCCACCCCAACCCACCTCTACACCTCTCTGTTATTAATATACTGCCGTGTTGTGGGTTACAAAGGGTCCTTAAAGTCATCAAAGTAACATGTTTCTGGGTGGATAGAGAACTAAAGGATTTTTTAGTAAAGGAAAATATAAAGACAAGGCAAAATATTAAATTCAATTGATGTTTCCTGGACACTTTTCATTTAATAAGCTTCTCAGTGGTGGGTTACAACTAAGAACATGTCTCACTCCTGGAATAAGATACACACTTTATGAAAGTGCCACAAAAGAATGATCACTCTTTTGTATAAAATGCTTGCTTTGTAACAATTCCTACTTTTGCCACTTAAGACCATGCTTTCTCATCTTCACTAAGCCTAAGTAAAAAATGTGTAATTAGTTGGTTCTGATCTCCAAAGAAGGTATAATAATGTATGTATTTTCTCACTGACAAATTTCATAGCTATGTGGATGGAATCCTTCAATTTTAGGTGGTATTCTATACTCACTGAGATAGACTAGCTCATGAATTTCACCATTAATGTGTACTTACAACTACCAGTACAGCAGAATTCCAAGTGACTTATTTAATATGAATTATTAGAATATACAGCATGAATAAGCTTCTGACAATCACTTGTTTCCCAAATATTTACTGAGCACATAGCATGCTCCCATTTACTCTAGTAGTTGATGGGAATATCATACAGAAGAAAGACACAGCTCTTCTGCATTGTGATCTTTACAGCCTAATGGGAGGGATCAGAGGTGAAAAGCAAGAATAACGGGTTGTTAGTGTTCTGTTTGGGGACTTCAGGAGCACGCACAGAGGATAACCTAGGTCAGTCTTGGATGCCAGAAAAGATTTCAAGAGAAACATAATTACTGAAGAGAGCCCAGGGAGGGAGGGAGGAGTTAGCCAGACAGTGATAAGCAACAAATACTCTTAAAAAATTATTGGACACAAAATCAGCTTAAGAGTGAAGAATGCTTGTGGACATGTGCTGCTCCTAAGCTATTTTATCATGATACATCTCTTGAAGGAGAGAAGACTTAAGCATAATTTTCAGAAACGAAAATTGTAGCTTTAGGGTAGAATCGCATTCTTTTTGTGTTCTATCAGTCTTTTGGTCTTACTCTAAACAGACAAAAAACACTATGCCTCTAGGACATTCCTAGAAGAAAATATGCTAAAACACACCCAACCAATTAAAAAAAATGGGAGATGAACAGTGAGCATACAATTCCTTGACATATTTTGGATATCTCTAGACTTTTTCTGGAATTCTATGTCTGTTTTGCTCTTGGCTTCAGGACTTCTGATATCTGAAGATAAATACACATGCAAGATAAATAATAGGTGACTTGTCACTTTAAGGAGAGTTATCCATAATAATACCACCAAGATCTCAAAGCCTAATGCCAGATCACACACTTCTTTGTCTGCAGAATAATTCCCAATAATGAAAGCAAGAGCAGTAGTAGAAGCCGTGGTATCAACAGTCAAATTTTATTGAACTTTTACAAAGTGATACAAGGGTTTATGTTCAGGATCTCATTTCACCCTCACAAAACTTCTGTGAGGTAGGCACCATCATTATCTTTATTTTATGAATGAGGTAGTCCAAGCTTAGAGAAGTTAATTAAGGTGCCCCAGGTCACAGCTGGTAGAAGCCTGGGGTAAGGTTTAAACACAGGCTTGTCTAACATCCAGGCCATTACTATGAACTTGCTTACTGCCTCCAACACCATCGACAATGCCAATGTATACTGCCACATAACAGAGGAGACAGGAAAGAGACTCCTGTGGAACAGAAGAAACATGTGAAGGGATCGTGTAGGACTTCAAAACTGACTGAAGTTGTTGAAATCACACAGTATAAATTGATTAAAAGAATCTGCAAACAACACCAGACACAGTGACAATGCTTCCAGATTTACCATTTTTCATATATTTTTAAAATTTTATTTTATTGTTTAAAGTATTGCAGATAGTGGTACATATGTTTCCTTTTTTTTCCCCATTGACCTTCTCCCAGCCTCCCCTATCCCCCAGCACATGCCCTCATCCCCCCCCCCCCAGTGTCTTGTGTCCGTTGGTTATGCTTATATGCATGCATACAAGTCCTTTGGTTGATCTCTTACCTCCCCACCCCCAACACTCCCCGGCCTTCCCACTGTAATTTGACAGTCTGTTCCATGCTTCTCTGCCTCTGTATCTTTTTGTTCATCAGGTTATAGTGTTCTTTATTATCCATAAATGAGTGAGATCATGTGGTGTTTTTCTTTCACTTCCTGGCTTATTTCACTTAGCATGATGCTCTCCAGTTCCATCCATGCCACTGCAAATGGTAAGAAGTCCTTCTTTTATACAGCAGCATAGTATTCCATTGTGTAGATGTACCATAGTTTCCTAATCCACTCATCTACTGATGGACATTTAGGCTGTTTCCAAATCTTGGCTATTATAAATTGTGCTGTTATGAACATAGGGGTGCATGTATCCTTTCTGATTGGTGTTTCTGTTTTCTTGGGATATATTCCTAGAAGTGATATTACTGGGTCAAATGGCAGTTCCATTTTTAAATTTTTGAGGAAACACCATACTGTTCTCCACAGTGGCTGCATCAGTCTGCATTCCCACCAGCAGTGAAAGAGGGTTCCTTTTTCTCCGCATCCTCTCCAGCACTGTCATTTGTTGATGTTGTGTCTGCTCTTTGAACAGAGGTCAGGCTTCCTCCTTGTCCCTAGGTAACCAGAATTTGGAGGACAATTTTGAAAAGTAAAAACTTCCATTCTTCTATGTATTGAGTAATATAACAGCATTATATTCTAAGAAAGAATAACAATCTTTGTTTCATCTTTGCTTTGAAACTGTTCCATCTCTGTCATCTCTAAGAGAATAAATTCGGTGAATTAGCATTGAGTTCTCATCTCAAATAATATTATTTGCCCCTTTGTCTTAGTTTTTATTGAATTGTTAAGACTCTCCTTCATTTTTAATACACTGATCTTCTTCAGTATACACATATTTAATAATCACAACCACATAATGATTATACCAATGGCCAGCAAACTACAACCCAAAACTAAACCATTGCCTGACTTTGTAAATAAAGTTTTATTGGAACACAGCTGCATTCATTCATTTACATATTGTCTATGGTTGCTTTCTCACTACATCAACCAAGCTGAGTAGTTGCAACAGAGGCAATATGGATCATAAAGCCTGAAGGATTTGCTGCCTGGCCCTTTAAAAAGTCTGCAGATAGAGAAAAGACTTCATTATTTTTTCTCTTGGAATTTGGCTTCACTCATTTATTCATTTGTTAATCAACTCACATTTGTGAAGCAACTTCTATGCACCTGGCATCTAGGTGAAGACTAGGTTACAGACCCATGGAGAAACAAATTAACAAAAGACGGAGTAATGATTGCTCTAACGAAGCAGGAGTGTGGAGAAGAGGAAGCCTGGACAGCATCATCCTAAGGGAGGCAGACAAATTTAAATTAATTTTGTTACAGAAGTGATCAAAGGGGTAAAAAGCAAAAATATGGTATTTTCGGCCTTTGCTAGGAAACACAAGAGTCATAACGAAAGGAGTGGAATGAGATTAATGGGAAGAAGGGGGAAACAAGACAAAACAAAATCAAACCATTTAGAGTAACTCACACAGTCCTAGGTGGGGTACAGCTTGGCACTGAAAGGTATTTGAAAGAATTTTAATCGCCCTGGCTGGTTTGGCTCAGTGGACAGAATGTTGGCCTGTGGACCAAAGGGTCTTGGTTCAATTCTGGTCAAGGACATGTATCTTGGTTGCAGGTCCTCCGTGGTCCAGGCCCTGGTGAGGGCTCATGCAGGAGGCCCAACCAATCGATGTGTTTCTCCCACATTGATGTTTTTCTCTATCTTTCCCTCTCTCTTCCACTCTCCCTAAAAATCAATGGAAAAATATCCTCTGGCTAAGATTTTTAAAAAAAGACTATTAATGGTTTAAATAATGATGTCAAAAAATCAGCTTTTATGACTTTACCAAAGGAACATTCTGTCTTATTGTTAGATGTTCAATATTATAGAAGTGTTGACATGGTTTGGAAGAGATGTAGCATGGTTGTGAGACCAGAAGAGTAGATCTTCTCCAAGCATCTAGTGTCATTATCACCAGCTCTGCCCCCAAGTTATAAGTATATAAAATTAGGCATTCGACAGAACACAGTAAGGGAAACTCTTTAACCAGGATCTATGTTTGGTACCCCAAAACAACCAACTGCTATTTTTCCCTTTTTTGTTTATCAACAACATGCCCCGAACTCATTGGTCCATGTTGAATCTTTTAATTGGAGAAGCCAGCCTTATGTGTGAGCAGAAAATAAATACCTCATGAATAAATGACTGATGAGTGAGTGAGAGTGATTGTTCTTTAGCTTTTTGATCAGTGACAATAGGTGAAATGAATACTATGGATATACATTATCAAAGTGAATACCTAGAAGTTTCACTATAGCTAAGGCAGCATAAATGACATTTTACACTATGCTTGTTTTGGTTTTGGTTTTGACCCACCTAATATTTACCTCTCTAAGTAATGGATGAAAGCCATAACAATGAAAAATTCTTAGCAATCTAAACAACCAAATAGGACTTACACTGAAGAAATTCAGTGTAATCATTTTATTATTAATCAGACTATAACCATTTGATTTGATCAGGTACCTGGACAAAGGCTATACTTAACATAGAAAGTAAGCATCTGTCCTTTAACAAATGTTAATGAATTTATGCTAACATTTTCCCTTACTTAAGTGATTTTAAAGTGACATTTATTTCTATAATTTTGAACTGAAATATTCAAATGATTGTCCATTGACCTAAGCAAAGTAAGCAGCATAGACTAAGGGTGAAAAAAGTTCACTTACTAAAATAATAAATACAATTGTTTCATTTGGAAAGGAGCAGCACACCAAGATAATCTTTTATTCAACAAATAAAAATTGACATTTTATTCAGTTAAGAGTGTTACTATGGTTGCAAACCTATACAATTAAATATTGCTTTAGGGATTCTCAAAGCTAGTAAGGATAGGAAATATAAATTACAACATCAGAAAGTACACTCTTTTAGCTTCATAAGCTATATTTATATGCTGAAACATAAGCACTACTGGGTTATCAAAAAAGAAGAATATGATGGATTTCTTGGCCCTGACACCACTAGAGCATTTTGTTTTGTTTGGACTGTGGTCTCTGGTGCAAGTGGAAAGCACTTCTTGGAAACATATATATCTAAATAGTTCTGAATATTTTTAAAAACCTTAAATGAAAAGAAAAGTGAACATCAAAATTTGTCCTTCTATTTTTATGTGGCCAAGAAATCCTATGTGACAAGTTGAAAAGAATCTACATTTATTCTTCTCCCTCAGGTCACCAAGCTTGTTTAGGTGATATCACAGCATGTTTTCACAAACATTAATTTCAAGTCAAAAGACAGGATGACTCCTTTCAGCAGTAAAAGGTAACAGGAGGATACTGTGGTTTAAGCATATAATGAATAACAAGAGAAATCAAAATATTCTTGACTATACATTGCTTTTCTTTTTCTCCTGATGGACTTTCAGATTGCTTTAAAAGACCTAAAAATCCGCCTCTTGAAAAGATCTATTATAAATCACAAGTAGTGATTTTAGTGGGGAATACAGGAGTAGGAAAAAAAAATGGGTCCTTATAAAATTGATTATGTGAGCTCTCTACATGCAGCACATATGTCAGCAATGGGGGAAAACAATGTCCAGATAAATTCTGCAGATTTTCTTTCTTGTGGAGAAAAACCTGTGTCTTCTGTACATTGTGAAGCAAAGAGGGAGGGGGGTAGCAGTTAAGTTATATCCATGAGATAAACATCAGACTAGCTTTTGAAAAATGAGCCAAGACCCAAAATAGCCCAGAAAAAATATGATTTAAAAAGGATATATATATATATATATATATATATATATATATATATATATATTTTTTTTTTCCCCCCCACCCCCTCCCCGTCTAAATCTGGAATCCTTATTATCTTTTTTTAAACAAGCCAGAGAGTGCAAGCTTCAATCTGTTTGGATAGAAAAGAATTTATATAAATGTTTTGTTCAAGCCCAAAAGGGAAAGGGAGTTTAAATATACAGTGTATGAAAGATGCATGCCCAACTTCAAACAGCCTAGTGCACGGGAGAGGAAAAATAATCTGACCTTCTTAGTCATTCCCAGCAGTCTTTAAGCTGAAATATCTTGCAATTTGCAACATCATTGCAATGACCCTAACAGTAAGAGATTAACCAAAATTTTATAACTGTCCCGCTCTCCTCTTCTCAGACCTCTTAGGGGATGGAGGGAGGGAAAGGAGAACAAGAAGGTCAAGGAACAAATGGCAACAAAACCTGTATTTTGCACCCTTTCTCTGCACTGGAGAAAGAAAAGCAAGGTAGATAAATCTGTATAATACTAAACCAAATCTCTTTAATTCCAGTCAGCTTTTATCATCCAGTCACTGAGTCTGTGTGTGGAAAAATTCATGCTAATTCCCCCTAGCAACAGCCTCAGCCTATCAGAGACTTTATGCACCATGCAGCTGCCAGCCAGGGAGAATAACTCTAAGTAGGTCAGGCCTGTATTTCTAAAAATGCTACGGTCTAATAACCCCACTGTCCCGTCTGTCTGCCCTGCCCCATAATAACCTCAATTGCTTGGTGACACAATGACATACTACCCTGTTAGAGTGCAATCACATCATGCTACATTATTCTGCTGCGAGCATGACTGCTGGGTGAAGGACCCTCGGAGGGGCAGCATTAATCAGGCAGCCATTCATGTCCACCCGTACTTCACTCTGGAAATGGGGGCTGCATTAATGACCAGCTGTTTGAACTAACACAAACAAAATAATGTCTTCCACCCTGTTGGGTGCACAGAATACCCTATTCTGGTCTGGCAGGTTCCGCTTCTTGACTAAATCGAAGATGTAAATTAAACGGGCTCAGACAATGTCAGCTTTGGCAACCTCAATGTAAGTATATTTAAATTATATTACGTGTGATTCAAAAAGCTATTGATTTAATATACACAGCTTTCCCTGCCTACAATTTTCCCTAATCCACATTAAAAGGGGAAATGCATACACGGGTAATGCAATACATATACACATATTACCCAGGAAGCCAAATGCACAGAGCTGAACTAAAATTGACTTCTTTCGGGCAGAGAAACAAAACAGGTCAGGAGTAATTGTGCCGCGTGAACACAAATACAAATTCAAAATGAACGCTGTGGAGGAGCACGGAAAACAAATAAGAGTAAACATTCTAGCCTCCCAACCAATCAGCTTCTCCCTCCGTCTCTTTGTGGGGGCTGTAGTCACACCAAATCTCTAAGCGCAAGGGACAAGGGAGGGGAGTGAACAGGGCTCTCAGATCTCAACCACGGCAGTGCCCCTGCTTCCCACGGGGTTGCCAACAAACTGCTGTGCGGCTGCAGGACAACCGAGGCTTCTCCTAGGACCAAAAGTCAAAACCCCACAGCCATTTTTTGAATTCTATAAAGTGGGAATTCTAGAATTTAATTGACCATATTTATTTGAGTGTCATTTTTTACTCCTCTCCATTTTAGTGCACAAAAAAGCAAACAAAAAATTAAGTGTGGATGCAAAGATAGGAGATGGGTAGTGCTGTCTTTGGCTATTTGAGGAAATACCTTGCACAGACATTTTCTTGCATGATTAATCTGCATTTTTTAAGGGTTCAGTTTCATTTCATGAACATACCACACCACCACCACTACTGCCCCTGGCAAATTGAAAATTCAGCCTTCAATTATGCAGAATTCAGCAAGTCTTATATGTGTAATCCGTCAGTATTTGATTTACAAACATAGAAAATTCCTTAATCCATGTGCCCTTGTTTGAACTGGGTTTGATAACTTAGTTATGACTATCTTCTTCACTTTGTGGCACACATCACATAGTTATTCTTGGAGAGATACAGGCACTGACGCAACCATGAACCGCTAATTACAAGCTGCTGACATTCTGCTTGTCTTTGCAGCTTTGAAGTTCTAAGTCTGTTTTTCTCTCTTATGAGCTTGCAAAGTTTCATTCTCTTTCCCTCAATGCTCCTCAACGCCCCCTCCCCCATCCCCCATGATTTCTTCTGTCCTTTCCATTGTACGTCTTTCTGGATTCACTCTAGGACTCCGTGGAGAAAGCGGTAAGAACGCTCAGATTCTCCAACTTGCTTTCTTTCCATTCCCTCGCTGCTCCCCTGCACACAGATCTACAGTTTGGAAGTACAGTAATAAGATCCCCACCCATCCCCACCCGCAGGAATGCATCAACAGCTGGCCAAACATAATCCAACACACAGAGCTGCCTTTGTAGAAATAGTAACAAACAGTGCAAGGGCCAGACAGGCGTCCCAGCAGAGCTCCCCATGACAACTGCAAAAGCTCCTCATTTCCAGGTCTGAGCTGACTCCTCCGAGCTGTGGTTGGAGCACCAGCACTCACTCGTCTGAATCAAAAACCCGCCTCAGTGCCTCCTCCAACCTCGCCAGAGGCTGTTTGGAGGGTGCTAGCCTCTCCATACCGCAACTTAGATGACGCTTTCTCGTCCAGCCATATTCTGCCACATGGCTCACGCCCTTTGAAATGCCACACTACCAACTCCCAAAGCTCAGGAACGGCACCCACACCTGTGCAAGGATCGAGCTGCAAGCCGGTAGGACCACCTCTCTTCGTCAGAAAAGAATTTCTCTTTTTCATTATAGGCTGAGGCTGGAACTCTAAAACACGTAAATCTAACACCGCATTCATCTCCATTGAACATTTAGCATCTGAAGCCTGTGGTAGCCAGCTGGTCTCAAAGTCATCTGGGATACATTTATTTTGATGAAATCGATCAGATTTCTATTTACAGGATAGGATTTTTCACCATACTGAATACAGCTGTGTTTACAGGGAATTGTAGGAGAAGAAGAAAACAAAACCCCACAATCAGTGCTAGCCCAGCAGAGAGCACTCAGAGCGCCAAGGAGTTAAAGCTAAGGGGCTTGCTTTCACATCAGCCAGCAAACTGCCTGCAGCTGCTCCGGCCATGCGCGCTGGCCAGCCAGGAAATGGGTGTTGAGCTGAAGCTGAAAGTACAAGCTGCAATCAAGCCCGATCCAGCCAAGGGACAGACTTCCTGTGTAAAATGGTCAGAAATCTCTTTTTTTCTTTCATGTCTCTACATGCATGCACATGCATTCAAATCCATGCAGCAAGGCTGCTGTTTTCTCTGGGTGCAGCTCGCCCAGCCCATCAGTATCTCTCTTGACAGCGCCGGGGACAGCCAGGCTACAATTTACAGGTCCTCCATCCATGTACTGGGTTGTAAATTATGCCATCCTCCCGAGAATGAGAATGCAGAGCCAGCGGCAGGCAATGAGGCGGCATTCGGCATCCCCTCTCTCTTTTCATCCACTCCTCACTGTGCCTTTCTCCAACTCTGCCGGGTCAGGCAGATACAGCAGATACCTGCTTTCTCCATCTTCAGCTGCACTCTCGGGTACAATGTCACCACATCTCAACATGGTTCCTCCCCCCCACCTCCACCTCCACACTCCCACCCCCTAAACTAATCCCTGGGAGCAGCCCGAGCCAGGGGCCCACCCAGGGCCGCTCTGCCCTTGCCCTGCGGAGGAGCGGTGGGCACTGGATGGAGAGGGTTCCTAACTTGCCCTTCCGCGGTCCTTGGCGTCCTTTCTATTCGTCCCACCCCGGCTCTTCTGCTGCTTCACCCTGTCCTCCACGTCCCCTCCTCCAGCTGCGAGGGGCCTGGCCAGAGCTGTGGGAGCAGGTCCTTCTTGGCACTGTGCAGACCCGGAGTCCGGTGCGGGATGCAGCAGGTGCAGCTCAGGTAGCCGGGGAGGCTGGTGTGCCAACGGCGATACAGCCCTGGAGCTGGGAGCAAAGATGGTCTGGCTTCGAGATTTAAAAAAAGAAAGACAGGCAAAAACATACACACGACATAGCGCAGCTCGGTGCCTGCATGGGTAACGAGGAAAAAAAAAAGACACAAACCATAAAAAAAAAAAAGAGTTAAAATCAAATTAAAAAAAAAAAAGAATACATAGATCAGAGTACTTCATGCGACTTTTATTTCTAACAATATTCGGTTTATTGGCCTCCCCGCACCCCTCCAAAATCTCTTCTGCCCCCGAACACACTGCCCATGAGCACCGAGTCACGGAGGCTCTAGCTCCGAAGTGCTGCAGACCCAGCATCACATGAGAAACCACATGACAACTGGAGCCAGCTGCTGATGTGGTCCACTATTTCGCGGAGACAGGGGAGGGAGAGGAAGGAGACAAATCTCCAGTGAGAGGTGCCCCTCTCTCGCTGCCAAGAAGAAATATCCTAAAAAGAACGAGGAGAATGCATTTCTGAAGAAATGCCTGTGGCTGCATATATACTTGTATTTACGCACACTTCCGTCGATCCTTAAAGACATTTTGAGGATGCTGTACCGCAGACACTAGCTGGATGGCAGCAATATTATTTCTAGATTGTATTAGTCAGAGCTGATTCCACTTAAGTGGATTCCTGAAAAGCACACACCATGTCTTCATAGCATGATCAGGCTTGGAAAACCAATTCTATTATCTCTCCCTGCAATCTGTATCTGAACCTGCATTCTGAATAATTTATTTTTAGACTAATAAGATGCTTGCCAAGACCGCTCCTTTCTTCCGTGAGTGGTGCAGGCAAGATTCATCCAAATGGGAAAAGCTTGTCCCTTTGTAGGGAGAAGAGATGGTTTTCGTCATTTTCAAAAAATGCAATTTCTTATTTAAAGGCGTACAAATGCATAACAATAAAGGTCTCCTGCAAGTAATCATTAAAAACAAGTGAAATGTTTCTGCTTCATTGGATTGACATGCCTCTTAGTTGCAGTTTGGCATCTCTTGCTGGCAAATGCTGGTGATATTTTTCTAACACTGTTCATGTCTGCGGCTAGAGCCTTTAAGCCACACAGATATTGCTACTTCTCAGCAGGGCGAGAGCTAACAATTGCTTTCTGGAGCACCTCTCTGCAGAGGTGCTGTACTGCCTGCCAGGGACATTTTACCAGTTACATTAAGGCACGTAGGAGAGAGATGGCCTCAGGTCCTTGTAGATTCCATCACTCATCCTGGAATGAGAGAAGAGCCTATTTTGGACATTCTGCCCCAAATGTGAAAGGTATACCTTCGTAGAAAACTGCTCATGCTAACTAGAACCAGGGATCAGAATTGTCTACCACTTGCATTTTTTGACTGTGCAGGTATCAAGATAAGTGGCCTTTAACCTGGTCAAGATGCACTTAACTTCCGATTGTGTGAACATGTCATAGACTGTACCAGACAGTGGGATCCAGTGATGAGCAAAATGGGCATGGTCCTCGCTGTTGTAGAGCTCACAGCCTAGTAACTGCACACATCTCTCTTTCTTCTGAGACAACCTCTTTTCAATGTGGATACTGCAAAATTATCCAAAAGAAACCCAGCAGTCACTTTATCACTCTTTCCTCGCCATCATCCTCTAGTCTAGGAACTCACACATCCCAAAGACATCACACATCTCTTTCCTTGAATGTAAGATGTCCTCTACATTCCCTATTGCTAGAGTCTAAGCTCAGATACTTATGCCCTCACCCTCAACACTCTTCTGTCTGGCCTCCCTCTTTTTGTTTCAGTCCATTTGTCAGCATGACTCCAAATGAATACTACTACCCCACCCCTGTCTGGATGGTCTTAGACCACCCTTTGTTCAATACTAACCATCGCTCCTTATTTCTTTACATTCATATGCTACTAGTACAGATATCCTATGATCCACTTGTACCTTAACTATGTAAATAAATGGTCTGGTGGTCAATGGGGAAAGAAAGGGAACATCTGTAATACATGCAACAATACAGATACATTTTTTAAAAAATAAAATAAATAAATAAATGATCTCTTCCTGATCCTTAGAGTACATCATGCACTGAATCAGAAAAAAAATAATAATAATTTTGGCTTGCTTTGGTTAATAACTAGGCATAAAGCACTATAAGGGAAAACAAAGACACATGAGGCACTGTCTCTGTCCTCGGAGAATGTATATTATGTGGAACATGTGGCACTTTTTCTATTGGCACTGCTTATTTATCCAAAGTTGACTTGCATGCTTTTTAAAACCTGGATAAATAAATAAAACAGTTCCTTGAGTTTAGGACCTGCTAGCTATCTCTTCCAGTTTTATTTTCTATAAAAATAATAAATAGGTCTAAATATGCTTACTAAGTGAGCATTGGATGAGTTGTGTAATTGAAGAGCTAAAAAAGGAAAGATTACTTCTACCAAAATGTAAGGAAAGGTCCCCAAAGAACCCTGGGATTTGCAAATTTGCAGATATTCGTAAAAGTCTGGCCAGGGTAGAGGGTCAGATTTGGGTCATAACAATAATATCAATGGCAACAGTGAAACACTAGCATGTTTTAAGTGCCAGGGTCTCTTCTAAGCATGCACATCAGTGAACCCACTGAATCTTACCAATCTTATGAGGAAAGTATTGACTTCATCAGCTCTTTTCAATTATACTGAGCAGAAGCATAAAAGACATAAAATAAGTTGCCCAAGACTACAGAGCAAGTAAGTGGAAAAGCACTTCTGGCCCCTGAACACATCTTCTGACCACCAGGTGGGACCACCTCGGAGTTGAAAAACCAGGTGGAGAGACATCAGAGAGGGGGGAATACTTACCTATGCCTAAAGGTATGTGAAGGGATCAACTTGGTTCCCGGGCACTCACTTTGTAGAAGTGGGACTGGATTGAGGACAGCCACATTAGCCTTATAGCTGGCTCTCCTCTATCTAGTCCCACTTCTTATTGTAAACCGTAGAATAACCAAATTTTAGGGCAATGAGTTTAGTACCCGTGACTGAGATGGATAGGGGGAGGAGGAAGATTGAATACAAGAATAGTAATAAAGAGGCTATAAGGGGATGGTGCCTGAACTTTGCTAGTTTCAGAAGAAAAATTGAGATGGATTCTGGAGGCTTTATAAAAACAAAAAATGACATTACTAAGATAGTATGGAGAATGATGATAGCAAAGTTGACTGCATGCTTTTTTGAACCTGAAAAATAAAGAAAGCAGTTCCTGCGTTTAGGAATTGTGTCCTTAATCTTTGTTTGCCCAGTAGCTAGCACAACACTTGTTACAGTTTTTAAAAATGATGAGTGAGTAAATAAAAGTAATGGAGGTAAAAATGGGAAAATTAAAAGCAACGCTACATATGAAGAAAAATTCTGCAGAGAATTTTGTATTTCATAGGACATCCAAGATAAAGGTCCATCATGAAATTCTCCACATAGAAATAGAACTCAACCTGTTGACATGCCTGCCTTAACAATGATTTTGCATGATATTGATGACCAACCAGAAAGTGGACTGCTGCAGCACCACAGACTAGCTCTGGACATTCATGAAGGACAGCGGGTAACAAAACCACCACAATGGGCAGAGATTGGGGCAGCTCACCTCTCCATCCACTTTGCATGGATGACAAATGACCAGACATGCAAGGAGATACTGATTCATGGCTCTGGCCATTATCTTGAAGCAATAGTTAGGGACATGAAAGAAACATGTTTGGAAGACCCTTCACAATGACATTAGGGCAGAAGTTTGTTGGACAGTTCTCATTCAATGGGCAAAAACATTCAACGGTATCTGTGTCTCACATAATGCTCAACACAGTGAAGCCTCACAGTTGAGGACTTCATTAATCAAGAGGATAAAGTGGCACATTCTGTATTTTCCCTCATCTATGGAATGAAAAACCACAAGCAAAAAAACAAAATCTCCTACATACAGATGAAATCATGGTGGTTACAAGAAGAGGGAAAAAAACACATGAGGGAGGATAAGAAGGGGAAAAAGGATCAAATACAAGAAGACAGAAGAGACGAGACTTTGGGTGGTGAGCACTTAATGGGGGATGCTATGTTGTATTATAGAGTCATACAAGTGAAATTTATATAATGTTATTAACCCTGTTATCCCCAGAAATGTAATAATGAAATAACTTTTAAAAGAAAGTCTGTTAGTTCCACTTTTATTCAATAAAAGAGAAGAAATTTTTTCTGTTTTTGAATAAAATAAACACATTTTTGTTTATCTACAAAAAAAAGAAAAAGAATTCATTTTCTCTTTCCTGTGTATCACTGAATAAAACAAGGGATGAGACTTTGGCTTAGATTTTGATGATACCTGCCTTCTCCCACCACACACCTCAGATGCTACTCTTTAGGCCTATTTAGATCAAGCGGCACTTGCTCCTCCTGCTCCAACCACCTCAATCTGTGACCACCACCTGCATACCCATCTCATCCAGGTCCAACCTCAATCCAAATGCTACACTTACCAAGATAATAAAATAAGTGTGCTCACATATTTTTTTTTACACATAGCAAAGAAAGACACCACAGCCTTCTCTCACAATCTTAGCTAACCAGAATGCTAAGTTAACAAATGCACCTCATTTCTTAGGCAGTTAATGAAGGTTAATATGACATAGTGCCTCTGGCTCTGGAAGTAAAAAGGGGTGTTATTGCCTCATATTATAGCTGGGGAAAAAGTGTTAATAATCTTTCTCATCAGCAATAAAGAATTGGGCTTTTAATACCCAGATATATTATAGTAAAAGGCTAGTATATCATCTCTAAGTGGAGTTCAAGAGCAATGTTAGATAACTAGGGCATTTCAAGAGACTGCTTACACTAGAAACCAAAAAAAAAGAAAGAAAGAAGGAAAGAAAAAGAAAAAATACAGCCAAAATCATATTTATTCCTCCATTCTTGAAGGGAAAAATAAATGTAAATTTATATTGGGGGTATTTTTATTTATATTTCTTTAGATCAATTCTAATAAGTAATATTTAAATGTTAAGAGGGAAACTTGGATCTCACAAATAAGTGATTTTGATTAAACAGGTAATAGATGAGTAAGGTCATTGTTTTATTCAGTGATACACAAATGTTATGTGAGCCTGCTAATTAATATATTCAGTGTGTTAAACATTATGGGAGGGGGATAAAATAAATGAGACACTGTCTAGGCCAGTGATGAGTTTACAATACCTTTACTCAGGAAGATGTATTCTTTCCTATGACAAAGATGACTTATTGCTTTTGAGGACAGTAAAGAACAGTAGAAGTTAGTAAAAATAAATAAATAAATAAAAATGGATATGCCTTCTCAAAAGGAAGTCAACCCATATAGGCCACTGTGAGGTCTTACCATAAAAGAATTAGCTTGAATGGATGATATAAATATTCAATAAGTGTGACTCTTAAGTCCCTTAGTGAATAAGAATGTTATGCTTTATCTTTGCAATCCTGGGAAATGTTAATGATGTGATGATAGTGTAGAGAAAGGAAGAGTCTATAGCAGTGATGGCAAATCTATGACACGCGTGTCAGAGGTGACACGCGAACTCATTTTTTTGGTTGATTTTTCTTTGTTAAATTGCATTTAAATATATAAAATAAATATTAAAAATATAAGTCTTTGTTTTACTATGGTTGCAAATATCAAAAAATTTCTATATGTGACACGGTACCAGAGTTAAGTTAGGGTTTTTCAAAATGCTGACATGCCAAGCTCAAAAGGTTCGCCATCACTGGTCTATAGGCTTACTTAGTAGGTAGCTAGAGGACTGCAAATTTCATGCCGTGTTTTCCAACTTCCCCCAAATGGATCCTGAATTAAGATTAGCTCTTCACAAAGCTGACTGACAAGCTAATTGCTGGCTGCTGGCAGAGTACTGATTTCCCCTTTTTCTGTTACCCAGTATTATTACCCTGGTCCTTTTTACAGGGGCCAAATGACAATTTTAAGGTGGAAGGACTGTGTTTGTTCACCTGTGAGTGGTTTGACCTTAGACTTTGCAGAGCACTGTCAGGAAGTCAGTTTTTCCATGCTCTTTACAGTAAACAAAGACAGTGTGGCTGGGCTCCAAATGTTACAGAAGGTCAGGGACCAAACCGCCACAAAGACAAAGACCGCTTCCAGAAATTCAAACACAAAATAGATGTGAGCGCCATCAACATTCCAGACTGTGATCCTGTCCATTCTCAGTGTTTGGTTCAAACAATGTGACACATACCTAGCATCAGTGCATAATAGAAACAGAATCATAAAACCCCAGGTGCTTGAAAGCACCTTAAAGGTCATTTGTTCAAGGGTCAACTGTATTTGTAAAAACACACCTCTCTTTCATGGAAGATACACACCCATGAGGACATGAGTTCTTAGAAGGCAATGAGTACACTTCTGCTTTTGCTGTATCTCACAGCGCTGCACCAAATGAAATACCTCTGATTACCTATAATGGCCTGGCCTAGTAGGAAGACTACTAACTAGAAGTCAAAAGCTCGGCGTTCTGGAACCCATTTTGCTATTAACTGTCTGTTCATTTCCTATATGACTGTAGATGAGCAGTTTATCTTTTTTCAAGCCTTGGTTTCTTCAGCTTCAGAGTAAGAAGCTCACCAATTTGCATCTGGAGCTGCATAGCATTCAAACAATTTATGGTTATGTGGAATTTTAATTAAATTTTTAACATCAATTCTTTAATATAATGGCATAAATAAAATATTAACCCTTGGCTAAAATTTCCTAAAGACTTTCATTGAAATTAGATGAGTTACATTCAATTGTCTCAAAGCAAGTGAATGGCATGTTCACGAATCAAAAAGTTCACATGTACAGAGTTGGGGTTTTTTTTAAAGAATGTGCCAATTAGGTAAATGAGGTAAGTCCCACTGGGGGCTCTGGACTCTTTACCCTCTGATGAAATAACAGTTTTGAATAGGTGAACCAATTACTGAGATTCTTGAGGTAAGAAATGAAATAAATGTCATAATGTGATATCATCGCTTTCCCATAATCCAAATGTCTTCTTAAAATGTCTTTAATTAACTATACAGAGAGAACCTTTAAGTTGAAAAGATCTAGTTTCTTTCACATTTTTAACTGGAGCCATGACAACAGAGTTACTTGATGTCAATCAGCAGTGCTCACAATGGGAATACTATTCACATTCTTAGGTAGAGGGAGGGGATGATAGCATACGGTCATAACAGAACACAAGCTCATCTTGAGACCGTGCATGAGAGTAAAATTAGCTCTGTGATGAGATTCTAAGACACATCCAACCCTCCTAACATTAACCTGACAGAGCACAATAGTTGATCTTTTCTCTAAATATGTTATTAGACTATGCATTTTTCTCTTAGATCAAAAGAACTAAAAATAAAAATTGGAACAGCAGGCTTGATTTTTCTCAAAATCGGAGCCCTGTTGTGACCCAGTCTCTCTCTGTGCATGCCCCTTCACTGTCTGGCATCAGCAGCATCCTCTGAACAGCAAGGAAGCCTCCACATGTCCAGGCTCTAATACACTCCATGTAAGAAGTTTTTTTGGCTTTTTAAAACCTCCTGTTTTCAACAGGTAAACTACCACAACTGTCTATGATCCCGGAGATCCACAAGTCCTATTGTCTTCTAATTTATCTCATTTTCAGAAGCCTCATTGCTGAGTCTCTAGTGCAAAAAAAATATTGTTTGAGTCTCAAATCACTGTCCGGGAGTCAGGCAGAGAGATCTCACGCTAAGACCTTGGGATCCTGAACAAGAAGCCACAGCTATGCAAAGCATGTATAGTTCAGACAGACAGCGTTGGGGAGATGGACTGATGCTTTTTGGCATTTGCAAAATATATGTAGGTAGCAAATTGTTACATAATTAAGTGCCCCATTATATTTGATATGAACAAAAGGTGTAAACATTAACTTTTGTCACCGATATAATAGAGACTCTAAAATGCAATTAGCACAAATGACCACATCTCCATTCAAGGAGCGAAGCAGACTTTTAGAGGAAATTTTAAAACAATCAAAATGCCATGTTTAAGATACCAAAGGAATACAGATATATCACTGGCTGCTAAAGCAGTGAGGCTTTCTCAAGCAACAGAGGAGGCAGCCATACGCCTGAGACATTCAGTTAGATTGAAAGTCTCATGGAACATGGCTCCTGCATTTAATGGCCTTTTCTACAAGCCCCAAGGTCAAGGCTGCAGTTCTGGTGGCTAGGGGAATGTAAAGATACAGAAGGGAAGAAAAGAGTGCCCGAGTAAGAAAGGCAAGTGATGTTTATTTTTTCTTCCTTTGCCTGAATGCACGGTTTCTGTAAAATTCATTCCACAACATTACAAATTCAAATTCTCAAAAAAAAATTCTGGAACAGGTAATCCATGGGGAGCCAGGCTGCAAATGCAGGCAGTTGGGCTTTCGAGTTCTTGCACTAGAGTCCGTTCCTCCGCCTTTTATTTCTTCCTTCTTTCTCCCCTCTCCCACCAGAGCCCAAGACTCCCAATACAGATCCATGGCAGGTCTCCCTCTTGGGTGTACCCAGCTCACCACATTATTATTAAAACAACAGTCAGCAAAATGAAATTCTAATAACATGTTTATATTAGTAAGAACTATTCAAATCACATCCTATAGAATTTTAAAGAAAATGAAAGCAGGGCACAACAGTTGAAAAGTTTGCTCATAGTACAGCAATATGACCAGAAAAACATGCAAATGTACAAATCAACATGTGGGGCTTAGGCATGGCTGGGAGCAGTAGAGAGCCAGTTAGATGGGGCTGTATAAGAAGGTGAGGCAGACAAACTCAATTAAATCATTATACCGATGACACTGAGTGTATATTAAACACCCATGATAAAGAATCAGGTTTTCTAGAGGAAGTTTAGAAACGTCTAATTTTTATAATTCTGCAAACCCACTATAATTATTTTCATTTTACAGATGAGGAAACTGAGTCCCGGAGAGATCAGTAGCTTCCTCAAGATCAAAAAAGCTAACAAACATCTCAGTCAAGATTCACACCTTGCTCTATTTCACTCTAAAGCTTGTGCTTTTGAGATTATAGGCATAATACAATAGGTCAACTTCAAAGCATCATGTAAATGAAAAAGGATCAGTAGGGATGTGTGGATAAACAGGGTCACTACCTAGACATCTGGGTTGTTAAAATGGCCCTGGAAAGCACTACTGGAATCGTGGGGTCACCCATCACAGGCTGCTTGCTCTTTGGTTATGGGCATTAGTCCTGTACCCGCTGAAAGTAAATGCCATCTCTGATGTGAATCAGAGTTGCCTGGATCATCTCAGAGCCAAATAAATAAAATTAGTTGCTGCAAAGCCTTGCAGGAATTAACCAGAGTGGTAGCAAACACATAAACTTAGAGCATGAGTCCTGGTCAAGTCTGAAAACAAGGGAACTTGGAGTATCTAAGAGATATGACCAAGATGTAAATGAGAAGCCAAACGGGCAAACTGTAGGAGAGAGCCACGCCTGTGATGCTCTATAAGTATGACGGGCCCACAGACAAAAAAATGGTGACTTCTAGACAATAAGAAATGTTGATGAGATGGAAGAACCACCTGTTTTATGTAAAGCTCTGAATAACCAGATCACAGTGGACAACCACTCAAATAATGCCTTCATAAAACAGAGTGTTATTGAGAATAACTCAATTCACAGGGAGCTTAAGGCGGCCAATACTAGATAGCCTGTCAGGGAAAATAGAATGATAATTACAGAAAAGAATCATATCCTCAGAAAAACAAAAATTAATCAAACTAAGTTTGTAAAGTCTATCTTACAGACACATTGTCTGGGCTCATGCTCTCAAAAATACTGTTTTTGATCTTATGCCAATTTATTTAGCTAATTTAATGGGTTTGTCATGTTACTTCTAAACTGGATATATTCTGTGACTCATAACATTTTAGAACCTTTCTAGTTTCCTAAAGAGCCTTAAAAAATTCTTAATCACAGGAAATAGAATCATTTTCCCCAAATTAAACAATGATGTAATGGTTTGTATCTGTTGTAGAAAAATCAACCTATGGAAACACATTTAAATATTGAATAACTCAAATCAACTTGAAGTAATTCTTCATCACAAATGATAAACACATTTCATTGAATAGCATGGAGATGAAATTGAAACACTGTATCACAAAAATACTTAATATTTATAAAATTTTTAAATAGTTTTGGATATACAGAAAAATTGAAGCTAGTACTGAGAGTTCCTAGTATCCTCCATTATTAACATCTTAACATTTGTCACAATGAATAATTGATGTAGCATTCACTAAAGTTCATATTTTACTTAGATTTCCTAAAGTTTTACCCTAATGTCCTTTTTCTGTTCTGAAATCCCATCCAGGACACCCCATTAAATTTATGTGTCATGTGTTTTGCGATGCCTCTTGGATATGAGTTTCTCAGACTTTCCTCGTATTGGATGGTCTTGACAGTGTGAAGAGCACTGCCCAGGTATTGTGTAGAAAGTCCTTCCATTTTAGTTGGTCTAAAATTTTTCTTAAGATTTACCAGGGACATGTGTTTGGGGAAAGAAAATCACAGACATGAAGTGGTTTTCCATTCTCATGACATTGATGCTCACACAGCATCAACATGCTTTTACTGTTGATGTGAACCTTGATCACCTGGCTGTGATAGCACATAACACATTCCTCCACTGTAGAGTTACTGTCCCCCCGACCCCCCCTTCCAATTCTCCATGCTGTGCTCTTTGGAAGGAAGATACTACATGCAGTCCATACTAAGGAGTGGGAAGTTAGATCCTAACTACTTGTGGGCAGAACATCTAAATTATTTGGAATTCTTCTGGGGGGCCAAATTGTCATTTCTCACCCATTTATTTAATTATTTTTATATTAGTATAGATTCATGGATATTTATGTTAGACTTGGGGCCATAATCCAATACTATCACAATAAAGACATTTTGAAAAGAGATTTATTCAAACTCATTGGCCGAAATGGCCCTGCACCTTTTGTCTCCTGGCTGAGCAAAGAGGCTGTGGTTGGAGCAAAGTACTTGGATGTCATGTACACCTTCAAGACTAAGATGCTGAGGATCACCAGGAAGGCATTTTACAGACACAATTACAGAGAAAAAGCAGACATGCCCCCTTGTTCCAGGGGACTTTCCCCTCTATTTCTGATATAGCCACAATAAAATTCAATATACACTCAGTGACTTCAAAGTTAAGGATGACTTCATTATTGAAATTCTTAAGGCAGATACTGGGTCAATACCTCACTCTATGAGAGACAGCTTTGATGATGTAAGTGGGTATCACACAATCAGATGTATTAAGGACATATATTTTAGGTACATTTGTGAAAAACATTTGTTCTTATAAAACTGTTTAAACAATAGTGTAATGCATGTAAGTATAGGAATAGAATTGGAAGTTATGGGAATATGCCATATATTTTAGTACATACCATTTAATAGCCCAAAGTAACTTTAGGCATAAAATGCATGAAAAGACTTCATAATAAAGAAAAAGTGCATGAACGTAGTGTGACAGAAAGATACAGAACACAGTGCCAACTGGCTGGAAATAAAGACAATACAAATTTTTATTTATTCATTCATTCAACAAATATTTATATAGCACCTGCCATTGGTCAGCAACCATAATTAAATCTGGATATATCATACTGAGTAAAAACAGTTACAGATTTTTCTTTCATGTACTCTGTTGGGAAGATAGATAATCAAATAATAGCACTGTTGAAACCTGTGCAGGAAGGGGATAACTCAGCAGGCGGGTGCCCGAACCCTGCATGTTCACACATCTTCAGGAATGGCCTTTGCGAGTCCTTGAAGTATCCCCTCAGAGAAAATTATCTTTGTATGCCTGAGGCCTTGGGCCACAACAATATTTAATAACTGATTCATTGAAGAGAAGACTGAGAATGTATTGCTGGAAATATGAAAAAAAAAAGAAGAGACTGAAATACTCTAGAGACCAAGAGGAGTTCGTATTCAAAAGGAGGATTTATTTTTAATGTTATTAAGAAATTTTCTAAGAGACTATGGGATTGACAACAGAAGGTCACTGTAAACTTAGGAGAAGCTGTTTTGATGGAGTGATGAAGAGGGAAGCTAAACTAGAGAGGGGTGGTTGGGAATAAGGAAATGCAGAGAGAGAAATGTTTTAACAAGTTTGGATGTAAAGGGGAGGGAGGAAAGAAAGGGTTGTTTGTAGGTGTGTAAGATGGGAGAACTTTAATGAAGTTTTGAAGTCCAGTGAAAGAACCCAGTTGAGAGGGTGTAATTGAGAATACCTAGTAGAAGAGGGTATATTGATAGTGTAAGCTTCTTTAGCCATCAGGATCAGACTGATGTAACTCAAATAGTATATTCTTGTATATTCAGGCAAAATATACTTTTCATAATATATGTTGTAGAAACTAGTAATAAATCCAGGCCCTGCCTACTTCTCCGGTTTGCTCCCATACCATTCTCATATTAGTTTCCTTACCCTTCTTAGCTCTCTCTGCCTTCATCACAACTCGCTATGTCATGTTCTTCTCGATTCAGATACTACACACATACTGTTCTTCTGACTGACAGTGGCCTACACTCTGCCCAGTGCCTCACTTCTTCATCCAGTTTCTAGCCTAGTAGAAATGTTCAACAAATAGTTAGATGACTGAAATGTACTCAAAACACTGAAGCAAAATCCCTCCAAAATGCAATATGATTTTAGATATTTATTTCATTGTGATTCTGGCTTTTGGTTACCAATATATTTTTACCAATATAAGTTCAAACCATATTTAAAGAAGATGTTGGAGAGTTCCAAGTATTCTGACTTTATGTAATTAGCTATATTCTTAGACCCAGATTGAGTTCATCGCTCCCACAAATACAAAAACATATGCATGTCATCTTATTATTTTATCATGAAAAAGAATATTTTCAAGCAAATAGATGACTGTACTTAGCATATAATGAATTCTTTCCTACTAAGCAAGCAATATATAGAAAGCCAAATTCCAATCAGAATGTCAATCAATTAATTTACAATGAGATGTGTAACTGTCAATTCAATCAGACGTTCTTGTCAATCCTACCAATGCCCATTTTCATCCCAGACAAGCCACAACTACAGGCTGGTGAACCTTATATAAAAACGTGAATGGGACCATAAAACAGACCAATGGCTTCTAGGGGCTTAGAGTGGAAGCAGGAATTTTTTTCAAAGTGGCACAAAGCAATTGAGGGACTGGCAAGAAATTCTTCTATAACTTGATTGTCTTGATAGCTATATGACCCTGTCAGTGTTTTATGTGAGTACTTAGAAGATCTTAAGAAGTTTCTTTTTATTTCTAGGACATAGTGTTGGTATAAGAAAGTCACATAGCCCAATTGGTCATTAGAGCCCCTGAATCTGGGTTCAAATCCCAGTTTATAACTGAATTTCTTGTTAATAAGCAAATAACTAGGGATAATCCCTGAAATTTTCTAAGCTTTATTTTTTGATCTTAGAATATAGATACTTCAATAGTCATGGGTACCTCAAAAGCCATTTTGAAGATTTATGAGAACAGTGTAGACAACACTTTTAGCACATACATGGCACATAACAGAGGCTCAATTTATCAGTAGTGTAATGTTCACTGCTAGTCATGTTCAAGTCCTGCATTCAGGAACTCCTTTCCCCCAGACTGTGCCTTAATGGGCATCAACAACATTTTCTTTTGTGATTTTTCTTCCCTATACTTTATCACTAACCTGGTTATATTTATATATAAATATAGATACAAAACAAGATACAATATTCTGATTATGCTTCTGATTATATTTTCCAGTCCTGTCTCTCACTTTTTCCCAGAGACTACCTTGATTAGAACCTAGAGACTCTGTATTCTCTTGAGTCATATATTTATAGAAAGCTTTTGATTAACTGTGACATATAAAAATCATAACCATTTTGAGGGGCTTTATGCAATTTAACTCTCAACATACAATGTTGTATCCAAATTATTAGGGTGTGCGTTCTCATAATGCCCATATGTTAACAACATAGTTTAAATTTCTTCAAAGAACTAATATTGTACCAGATGGTAGCACCTTTGCACTGTTCTATAGAAATCAATGCCCAAAAGAAAATACTCTTGCACAGATATTGCTTAGAAGCAAGTTTCAATTCGAGACTCAACAGGGGCAGAAAAAATGGATAGCTGGGTTTGTTCTGGAATGCAGGTAGCTGGTTCTAGCTGTAATCTAATCAGCCTGATTAAAATAGCAGAAAATATAACACACTGAATGTTCACAGGATAGCTGAGCAGAAACCTAGGAGTTACCAGTATCTTTAATAAGAGTCAAAGTGGAACTCAGAGCAGGCAGTCTGGATCCAGAGGACTTGCTCCTTTTTCAGCAAGTAGCAGGGAGGCCTTGATCAATCTGTCTTGTAACTTAGCAAAGGAGTGTGCCTGTCAGTTCATATTTTTTTTTTCTGAGCCATCTGGACAAGGCTGTTGTTTTTTAATAGAGAAAGCAACATATACTAAAAGCATTTATAGGAAGGATGAGCACCAAATTCAGGAGAGCTGCTGTCTTTTGGGATGGCTATGGAGGGACTTCAATTGAGTCTTTTTTTTTTTTGTAAATCTTTATTGTTCAGATTATTACAGATGTTCCTATTTTCCCCCCCTTAGCTCCCCTCCACCCGGTTCCCACTCCACCCCATGCCCTTATCTTCTCCCACTGTCCTCATCCATAAGAGTAAGATTTTTGTCCAATCTCTTCCCACACTCCCCACATCCACTTCCCCCTGAGAATTATCAATCCACTCCCTTTCTATGCCCCTGATTCTATTATATTCACCAGTTTATTTTGTTCATCAGATTTTTTTATTCATTTGATTTTTAGATTCACTTGTTGATAGATATGTATTTGCTGTCACTTTGTTGTTCATAATTTTTATCTTTACCTTTTTCTTCTTCTTCCTCTTCTTAAATACCCTTCAGCATTTCATATAATACTGGTCTGGTGGTGATGAACTCCTTTAGCTTTTTCTTGTCTGTAAAGCTCTTTATCTGACCTTCAATTCTGAATGATAGCTTTGTTGTGTAGAGTAATCTTGGTTGTAGGTTCTTGCTATTCATCACTTTGAATATTTCTTGCCACTCCCTTCTGGCCTGCATAGTTTCTGTTGAGAAATCAGCTGACAGTCATATGGGTACTCCCTTGTAGGTAACTAACTGTTTTTCTCTTGCTGCTTTTAATATTCTCTCTTTGTCTTTTGCCCTTGGCATTTTGATTAGGATGTGTATTGGTGTGGTCCTCTTTGGATTATTCGTTTGGGGTTCTCTGCGCTTCCTGGACTTGTAAGTCTATTTCTTTCACCAGGTAGGGGAAATTTTCTGTCATTATTTCTGCAAATAGGTTTTCAATATCTTGCTCTCTCTCTTCTTCTGGCACCCTCATAATTCTGATGTTGGTACGCTTAAAGTTGTCTCAGAGGCTCCTTACACTATCTTCATATTTTTGGATTCTTTTCTCTTTTTGCTTTTCTGTGGGTGTTTCTTGCTTCTTCACATTTCAAATCTTTGCCTTGATTCTTCGGATCCTCTAGTCTGCTGTTGGGAGTCTGTATATTATTCTTTATTTCAGTCAGTGTATGCTTAATTTCTGATTGGTCCTTTTTAATATCCTTGAGGGTCTCACTAAATTCAGAGATTTCTAGAAGATTCTTGAGTAACCTTATAACCGTAGTTTTGAACTCTATATCCAGTATTTTGCTTTCACCATTTCTTTCATTTGTGACCTGTTTCTTTGTCTCTGCATTGATAGAGTGACCTTGTGTGGTAGGTGTCCTATAAGGTCCAGGGGCTCAGCCTCCCTAATCACCTGAGGTGGACACTCTTGGTGCACCCCTTTGTGGGCTGGGTGCACAGTCCTGTTGTAATTAAGCCTTGATTGCTGTTTGTATCACTGGGAGGAATTGACCTCCAGGCCAATTGGCTGTGAGGACCAGCTGTGTCTACAATGGAAGGACTGCTGTGCTGGAGACACCCTTATGGGGCAGGACTTGCTTCAGTGGGCCTTTGGTGCTCACTGAGTCTGCCCCTTGAGTGTGTCTCTTATGGATGTGAAGAGGTATAATCTGGTATGGTCTCACACTGACCACTGGGTACACTGGCTCTTGTACCTAGAAGGAGGTGTTAAGTCAGCCACTGCCTGAGGCCACCCAGCAGGAGCTACAGAGAGATATGCAGATTCCTCCTCTTTGTTAGGGGTTTGGAAGTGTCCAGATGAGGCCCAGCTGTGCAGCAAGGCCAGCTTCTGCTGCTGAGCCTTGGGCCTTCTTTTGGGAGCTTTGGAGCTCTCTGACCCAGCTGCAGTTTGTTAGGTTTTATGCTGCAAAAGTACAGGCCATTCATATGCAAAAGCCTCTGTGCACTGCTTGGGTGGGGTTGTAAATTGGGTGGGGCAGGATCTCCAGGAATCACCAGGGCGGAGCAAACAGCAATGGCTGCCAGTCAGCCCTGCATTGGAGAGGTCCCTGTGTCTTGCCCCCCGCACAGGAACAATGATCACTGTGAGCACCTCTGAGAGAAAGTCACCGCTGCATTCTGTCCGATGCCAGACAGTCCAGTTTCTCCCTGTATGAGTCTGGGTCCCCAGAGTCTCTCCCTGAACTGGAGTTCAGAGCAATCAGGAGCTTGTATCTCCCTCCCAATTAAAAACAACAACCGCACACCCAGTTGCCAGACTGTTTCACGCACGCCTCTACACCTCTGCACTTCTGCACCTCCTACCAGTCTCAATGTGCTTTTTTTCTTTCCTTCTAGTTGTAGAACTTCCACTCAGCCAGTTTTCCCTTGGTTTTGGATGATCGATGTTTTGTCTTTTACTTGTAGTTTTGATGTGGTTGTGAGAGGCAGCAAGTACAGGTGTTTACCTATGCCACCATCGTGGTTTTCCTCAGTTCATACAACTTCTTAAATGTGCCAATCAGCCCTTGCAACAGAGTGGATTAATGATCAATAAAGCACATTATACATTATGACATGTAACACTGAATAATTTAGGACCTGCCGGATTTTTAGGGACATGGTCCGACATCCTGAGAAGTCCTTGAACTCTAACATACTCTAGGAAGCAATTGTTCAAGCCTTCAAATATCCTGCCAAGAAAAAAATCCAGCTTCTAGCCTTCTAGCATTTATAAACTAGGTTCAAACATCTTAAAAAATATATAGCTCAGCCAGCTTGGCTCAGTGGTTGAGCAATGACCTATAAACCTGGAGATCACAATTTGATTCCTGGTCAGGGCACCAGGTTGCAGGCTCAATTCCCAGTAGGGGGCATGCAGAAGGCAGCCAATCAATGGTTCTTTCTCATCATTGATGTTTCTATCTCTCTCTCCCTCTCCTTTCCTCTCTGAAATCAATATAAAAATATTTTTCTAAAAAAAGAAAATGCATAGGGGGTGGTCAATACTAATGAAAGTCATTGCAGTTTCAGAGAGCAAAGAATAGAGTTATGACAAGCCTGAGTTGTTGGAGACAAGTATGAAGGAATAATTCTGATTTGAATGTTTCATAACAGGACTCCTTGTAGGATGAAATAAATTTTGAGCAAAAGTTTCAGGAAAACAGAGTGACAGTTTTAAATTCCATCATTCAAGCCAAATATTAAGCCACCTAAAAGGGAAAGGAAGTCTGCAAGAATTCAAAAAAGGTAACAACAACAACAAAAACAGAATTCCCATCATCTAATTAATCTACATAACAGGACCAAAGAATTAGTTCTTTTGATATCTTAAAGCCTTTGGGATGAAAGAGACAGATTCCAGAAAGAAAATTAACTCTTTCTATTTCTGTTTGTATCCTGTTTCTTTGTTAGGTTTTTCATAAAATCTGAATTTAAGAATCTCTACAATTTCTTTCTCTACATAGGTATAGGGAGAAATGAAACAGTGATGAAGGCTTGCTAAATCATAGGGTGACAAGATACTATAACTTCGTGCTGGCTTCATGGTATCTAGAAACTACTTACCAGATTGACTTAAGATGAAGTATTAATATAGATTATTAAGCACCACAATTTTTTCTTGAAAAAATTTTGTAACTTTTAATGATATAATATGGTTCTCTGACAAAAACTCCATAAAAAGTAATTTAACTTATATCTGATCCAGTTTTCTCATTAGCAACAAATGTTACTAATATAGTAATATGACAAAAATATATTTCCCTAGGACATGTCTTATTAATAAATTACCTAAAAAACTGAGAAAAGAGGAAAAGATCCATCATCTTTATTAAAGTGTGCTAGTGTGAAATTTAAGGCACAGAGATAGCAACTGCTTTGGTCTGATGATTGTCTTAACCGTTAGCAAGAAGGGGAGTAAGAGCCCCCTGGGAGAGGGGAGTGGAAGGGATCTTTCCTTGTAGAATATTCATTGTTGCTGGAAAGTCTCAAAATGCCAAATTTTTATTGAAAACTTAAGGAAGTCATTGTACATCAACTACACCAAAGCTGCTGTCAGCATACTCAGAATTTACCTTTCTTTTTAAAGGCATATCAGAGAAAATATATTTTGTGCTTATATATGTTGTTCATGTTGTTTTGTAAAATAGATCCAAGCCTCTCTCCTAGTGCATAACATATATATTACAACATATATTTCCTATGATGGGCATTGGTGCAGAATGCATCATGCTGGAAAATACAGAGATTATAACTATTAATCAAAGGAGGTAGAGTCTCTTTCAAAATGGAATCAGAAAAGCTTGATTTGTTTGTTTGATGCAGAATATTATCCACAGTGTCTTTTATATCTTCATGCCCACTTAAAGCTGAGAGAGTGTGGTTTTCAAAAGCCATGTCTTGAAGCATTGTGCTGGGCACTGAGGATGCTCAGATAAGACAATTGGCCTCCAATTTCTGGGCCTCTTATGTTGTTGTGAAGAGGAATAAAAAGAAAGTTAAGATTAGAGTAGATATAACAATACAGTTAAGGACAAAGAGGCAGCTACGTCTAAGTGCCCCCCACCCCCCCGGGCCAGGGAACACTTCACTGACAGGCTAATGGCCAAGATGGATCTTCTATTTTTTAAAATATATTTTATTGATTTCTCCACAGAGAGGAGAGGAGAGGGATAGAGAGTTAGAAACATCTATGAGAGAGAAACATCGATCAGCTGCCTCCTGCACGGCCCCTACTGGGGATATGCCCGCAACCAAGGTACATGCCCTTGACCAGAATTGAACCTGGGACCCTTGAGTCTGCAGGCCGACGCTCTATCCACTGAGCCAAACTGGTTAGGGCCAAGATGGATCTTTTAAAGATAAATACTGTCAAGTTGCAGGATACAAAATCAATGTACAAAAACCCATTGCTTTCCTGTATACCAAAACAACAAAATTCCAGAAAAAGAAATGGAGAAAGTAATTCCTTTAGTGATCGCAACCAAAAGAATAAAATACCTAGGAATAAACTTAACAAAGAATGTGAAAGACCTATATACTGAAAGTTATAAAACATTATTAAAAGAGATTGACAAAGACACATGAAATGGAAAAATATCCCATGTTCATGAATTGGAAGAATCAACATAGTTAAAATGGCCATTTGACCCAAAGCAATATATAGATTTAATGTACTCCCCATCAAAATCTCAATGTCATTTTTTAAAGAAATAGAATGAGAAATCATCAGATATTTATGGAGCCACAAAAGACCCAGAATAACCAAAGCAATCCTGGAAAAAAAAAAAAAAAGAACAAGGCTGGAGGAATCACACTACCTGACTTCAAAATATACTACAGAGCTACGATAATCAAAACAGCATGGTGTTGGCAGAGAAATAGATACACAGATCAATGGCACAGAATAGAGAGCCCAGCTATAAAACCACACATATGTGGACATATAATTTTCGACAAAGGAGCAGAAGTGCACATTGGAATAAAGGTAGTCTCTTTAATAAATGGTGCTGGGAAAACTGGAAAGCCACATGCAAAGGAATGAAACAGGGTTGTAGTTTGTCCCCATGCACAAAAATTAATTCAAAATGGATCAAAAACTTAGACATAAGACCCAAAACTATAAGTCACACAGAAAAAATATAGCCCTGGGTGGTAGAGAATATTTTATGGACTTGACTCCAAGGCAAGGAGGTAAAGGCAAAAATAAATGAAAGGGACTATATCAAACTGAAGAGCTTCTGCACAGCAAAAGAAATGGAAACAAAACAAACAGGCAGCCAACCAGATGGGAGATGATATTTGCAAACAATAGCTACAATAAAGGTTTAATTTCCAAAATATATAAAGAACTCATAAAACTCAACACCAAACAAATAAACAATCCAATCAAAAAGTAGGCAGAGGACCTGAAAATACACCTCTCCTAAGAAGACATACAAACAGCCAACAGGTATATGAAAAGCTGTTCAACCACACTGGCAATCAGGGAAATGCAAATTAAAACTACAAAGAGATACCACCTTACACCAGTTAGAGTGGCCATTATCAACAAGACAAGCAACAACAAGTGTTGGAGAGGTTTTGGAAAAAAGGGAACCCTCTTTAAAAAAAATAGTAATTGGCTAGAGATGGAGATTTCTATTAGTACTGACTTCTACTTTTAATTCAAGTTGGAATGCTGTCACACTGATATATACTTAATATTCATTAAAAACTTTTTAATGACAAAAAAAAGGGAATCCTCATGCATTGCTGATGGGAATGTAGGCTGGTATAACCACTATGGAAAGCAGTCTGATGATTCCTCAAAAAATTAAAAATAGAGCTACCATATGACCCAATAATTCCACTCCTGGTTATATACCCGAAAAACTCGAAATCATTTATATGCAAAGATATATGCACCCATATGTTCATTGCAGCATTATTCACAGTGGGCAAGAGTTGAAAATGGCCTAAGTGCCCTATGATAGAGGACTGGATAAAGAATGTGTGGTACATATACACAATGGAGTACTACACGGCCATAAGAAAGGATTTAATAGTGTTGTTTACAACAACATGGATGGACCTTGAGAACATTATGCGAAGTGAAATAAGTCAAACAGAAAAAGCTAATAACTGTATGATTTAACGTATGTGTGGAATATAAAACTGAAACTTATGTAGACAAACAGCAGTGTGGTGGTTGCTGGGGCGGGGGGCAGGGAGAGGCAAGAAAGGGGTCCTAATATGAGGTGACTTTGGGTGGTGGGAACATGGTCCTATATACAGATTTTGTAAATTAGTAATCCACACATGTAACCTATATGTACATGTTGACTAATGTCACCCCAATAAAATTTAAAATAATTAAAAAATAATAATAAAGATAAATAAAAATCACCCATGGGGAATTGCAAGGTGTTCAAAGTGTTCTTATAAGTAAGGGAAATTCCATTGAAGGCTTTTGTAATCCAAGTGAGTGCCTTGAAATCTAACCTGTATGAGAGGAGGGACATAATTTACTACTTAATACTCAGTAATAGAGTGTCATCTGAGCAGGTTTTTTTGAAAAAATACTAGAGGCCCAGTGCACAAAATTAGTGCACAAGTAGGGTCCCTAGGCCTGGCCAGCAATCAGGCCTATCTGCGGGGCAGCCAGTGGGGTGATTAGTGGGCCCCCCACTGGCACCCGCCTTGGCTGGCCTGGTGCCACTTGTCACCACCACTGGTCACCTCCCTCTGCGGGATGACTGGTGAGGCAATCGGGGAGGCCCACTGGCACCCGCCTTAGCTGGGCTGGGCCCTGCAAGCTGGGGGCAGCTCCTACATTGAGCATCTTCCCCTTGGTGGTCAGTGTGCATCATAGCAGCCAGTTGTTCCACTGTTTGGTCGATTTGCATATTAGGCTTTTATTATATAGGATATTTTTTAAAATTGATTTCAGAGAGGAAGGGTGAGGGAGAGAAACATCAATAATGACATGTGGGGAATATTGGGACTTGGTTGAAATGTCTGTAAGGAGGATTCTCCGAAAGGTCAGGGGTCTCTAAGGGGACCTTGCTGCAGGCAGCAGCCCCTACCTTGACTTTTCCAAACAAGAGCGATCCCCCGGGGTGTTCTTCTAGAATCTCTATGTTTAGTCTTTAAAGACCCAACCTTGTAGAACATATTTTCTCAAGGATACTTACCCTGCTGATTATATCTAGAGGTTAATTTGAGTTCAAGCTGTTGTTACAATAAAAAGCCAAGGAGTCAGATGAACAGGACTGCTTTTACTTCTAAAGTAAAACAGTCCCTTAGCCTCTCTATCACAGAAACCTGTGTTGGAGTAATCTGTCCATCCTTCGTTCAGGGACCTCTAGTCAGCCCTGACAGTGAGAGAGAATCATTGATCAGTTGCTTGCTGCCTGCCTCCTACTGGTGATTGAGCCTGAAACCCAGGCATGTGCCCTGACTTGGAATCAAACTGCAATCTCCTTGTTCATAGGTCGACCCTCAACCACTGAACCATGTGGCCAGGCTGAGTAGGTTTTTTGTTTTTGGAAGTATCAAAAGATATTTTTGGAACTTTTATGCAAGTTGGAACAGGGTGGTGAGAAATAGGCGACAGAGAGTCTAATTAAGACAAAACTGTGATAGACCAATTATATTTGTGAATCAAAATTGAGAGAATTCGGTATATAACTGAATGTAGAAGGAAAAGATACAGGAGGATCTTTTAAAATCCTAAGTCAATGTTGAGCATCTTTTCATTTATCTAGAGGCCTGGTGCACGACATTTGTGCACTGGGGGTGGGGGTCCCTCAGCCTGGCCTGTGCCCTCTTGCAGTCCAGGACCCCACAGGGGATGTCTGCCAAGGGATCCTTAGCACTGCCATGGAGGCAGGAGAGGATCCCGCCACTGCAGCTGTGCTTGCCAGCGGTTAGCCCAGCTCTTGGCTGAGTGGCACTCCTCCTGTGAGAGCACACTGATCACCAGGGGCAGCTTCTGCGTTGAGCATCTTCCCCCTGGTGGTCAGTGTGCATCATAACAACCAGTCATTCTGCTGTTCAGTCAATTTGCATATTAGCCTTTTATTATATAGGATTGGCCATCATGGAAAGCTAACTATTCAGTTCCTCTGCCCATTTTTAAATTGGTGGCCATATTTTTGTTGTTGAGGTGTATGAGTTCTTTATATGTTCTGGATAGTATCCTCTTTATCAGCGATATTGTTTACAAATACTTATTTGTAAAGATATACATACCCCTATGTTCACTTTAGCATTATTCACAATAGCATAGACATGTAAACAACATAAGTGTCCTTTGATGGATGAATATATATATACATTTTTATATATATATATATATATATATATATATATATATATACACACTCAGGCTTAAAAAAGATGAAATATTTCCATTTGTGACAACATGTATGGATCTTAGAGTGAAAGTGGTCAGGCAGAAAAGGACAAGAACTGTATGATTTCACTCATACATGGGATACAAATAAAAAAAGCAACAAATGAATAAATAAAACAAATAAACAAAAACCTTATAGATACAGACAACAGAATAGTGGTTACCAGAGGGTATGGGGTGAGCCAGAAGACAAAGAGGGTAAAGGGGGTCAAATATAAAGTGATAGAAGAAGACCAGACTTTGGGTGGCGAGCACACAATAGAGTACACAGATGTACTACAAACTTGTACACCTAAAATTTATGTAATGTAATTAACCAATGCTACCCTAATAAATTAAAAATTTGAAAAAAATAACATGTGTAGAGTGGTGCTGCTGCCTGAGAGAAAATACAGCATAGAAGCAGGAGTGCCTTGAGGTGGGATGCCACAGAAGATGATGCTCTCATTCAAGGAGTGAGATTGTCACCATATTTTAGTCTTTGGCACCTTTGAGAATTGCATAAATGGTATGAATCTTTTTCTCAGAAAGATGCACAAACCCAGATCTATACCATATACCTGGGGTATGATTTTACAGCACTGACAACTCACATTTGATGACTTCTCTTAAGAATCTCCTAAAACAGAGTAAGTAAAGAAACAAACTGAAGTGGAAACCCTGAGGGACACTGTCACTACAAAGATTGGCAAAGGACAGTTAGGCAAAGGAAGTTAAGGATGAACCATCAGACAGTAGACGGGAAACTGGGAGAGAGTGAGATCACAGGTTCACAAAGGTTGCAGATTTCCAGACGTAGGAATCGGCAGCAATACCAAATGTTATTAAGAGGTTACATTGAATGAGAATTAAACATAGGCCATGGGTGTTCGTTGGTCAGTGCATTTGTTGGTCCAGAGCCAGGCTTTGGTAATAAGATGAGGAAATGAGAAAGAAGAATCAGGGTCTATTTAGAAATACTTTCAAGAAAACTGACAACTAGGAAGTTTGAGTAATGGAAGTAAGACAACAGATATTTTATTTAATGCTTATGCAAAACTTGAGCATGCTCTTTGGTTGTAGGGAAGAAACAGAGGAAGAGAAAGATTGAGATAAAGAAGAGAGGAGGAAAATTAATCCAGTAATTCTTAAAATTATTCAGGTTAATTTCATGCAAGAAGGTGACATTTTTCATGAGGTGGGACAGAAAGAAATCATTTCAGCTGTAGATAATAGTACATATGGTGGAGAGAGAAATGGAGGAGATTGTGCTAAATCATATTTATCATATATTATAAGGAAAGTTTGTGTGTGTTAAAAGGGTGTGTTATGTGATTAATGGTAGAAGTGGGAAAAGCAGGCTTACATTATAGATAATAGCACACTTTCTTTTTTCCACCATCCTATGTCAAATACCTAGCACAATGCATGGCACACAGAGAAGCTCAATAAATACACATTAAATGAATGACTGCAATTTGAGGAATTTAGGCACATAGCAAAGTGTGGACCAGCTGACATGTCAAAATGAGAAGAAAAGCTAACCGGGGGAAAGTAAAAGGTATTCCAAATATTTTTAAGGTGTCCAAGAAAAAAGAAGCCCAGAAGTGCTATAATTTATTTATATGCCTAATGCAGAGCATGGGATGACTTGCAGCGATCTTCAGAGCAAAAGATATACAACCTTCGCAGGAGCTATTCAACTCTGCCGTCCTCATACATCCTTAGAAAACAGGTCTCCATTGAATGAATAAGTAATTACCGACAGTTGGCAGATAACAACAGCAACTTTTTATCCAACATCCAATACTCTTCAGAAGAGATGGACAACACAGAAAAATTAGTTAATTACACTGTCAGGTAGTCACCTGGCTCTGCAGACCACACAAAAGAAAAAAGCAGGACCAGCAGAGTTCTCTGCAGCACGCTTCCTGTTAGGTAAATGAGAGGGCCCGGTCATCTGTGCTTGGAAGCCTACAGATGACTTTCCCCTGGGTAAAACTATTCAAATCCCAAAACAAAAATCCATCTCAAATCCCAAATAAAGGCCACTGAACACTGTGGAATAGAAGGCATATTATTAGATCTCTTTGATGAAAGGCAGTTGACTGGATTCCCAATGACTTGGTCGCATGATGGGTTTCACATGCTGTGTTCAGGTGTCATTTGAATTCACATTATATCTAATAAATCACAGTATGTTCACTTGTCCTATTAAAACTGTATTCTACCTTACCAGATCTGAATAATTTGTATAAAATTGATTGCTACAGTTCTCACTAGAAGCTCTAATTGCATTCCTGGTGTAACTTAAAATGATAACCTTATCTTAATTAGTAGCATGATGCAGAAATGCTTTTGAAAGCCTCTGAGAATTAACCTGCATTTTTTAAACAGAATCCCCGGGGCTTAAAAAACAACTTAAAAATATTCCTGTTGAATACGTGAGCTACTGTTCATTTATCAAAACTACAAAAGGAAATAATCACATAGTGAGAGACTAAGCAATGCAGCTAACACCTCCTCCGATCAAGCAGTTTGCATTTCTCTTTGCAGAATCACACGTAATGTAATTGTAAGGTCTACATTTCCAGGGCGCCCATTGATCCTTGGTGCCCATAGAAGAGTCTCTCTCTGGTTATTCTAATGAGACTCGCCTCCTTAATAAGTGGAGCACTAGCATTGTGAAAATGAGAAGACAGAGGGAATTAATCACCATAAAGAACACCTCCAGTCCTCCCTTAGGTTCCACACCAGGCTGCTCCCCCAATCAATCCTAGTTCAATTAACTCTGGCTTTTCTCATCCACTCCAAGCTTTCTAACAGCCCTGTCTCGCCCACCCACATTTGCAATGTCTCAGTGAAACTTGCAGAGAAAAAGATTCCCTGTGGGAGAGGCTATACTCTCTATGTGTATATTTGCCATATGGCCACTCTGGTCAAGAGATATACACTGGTTCGCTGATGATAATCGTTGTCTACCAGAGCACCCCAGGATATATAAAAATTAACATGGCATCCACCTTAAATGAGGCCAAGAGAAAAAGACTTTGCAGCAAGTCTTCAGTATAAAAACTCAAAGTAGATGTTAAAGATTCACCTAAACAGTGCTTACAAATTGAGGGACCTTCTAATGCTATACAGCTTGGCATATGTATAGTCTCAAATGTCCAGTCAAGGAAATATATTGGGTAGATCTTGTTATCATCCCCAGATCTATTGCCACCTCAAATATAGGAGAAAGCAGGTATGGATTAATATTAGTTTAAAAACAACCTTTTTAAAAAGTGTCAGTACCTTCTTTAATAGTATTAAACACTTTTAAAATGTCTACTATATTCAAGGAGTTGTGTGTTGTAATTTCTATGAAGGTAAATTGCTCTTATAAAATAGTAAAGGATCCTTTTATGTTGAGCCTCTCTTCAATAAGATTCATCATGTCAGAGAAGTATTATTGTATGGCATATATAGGTATATACTTATATAATCATCTATATGTTGAAAGTCTCATTAATGTATATATCACTGGGCACATTTTCTCTTATTTAAAATTCTATCTCTGGGCTTAAGGAAGAAAATTAAAGACTAAACATATATTAGCACTGTGAAAATTCAGCCTGACAAACCCTAGTGGAAAAGACATTTTAATCAACAGATATTTCAAATCTGTTTAACAAGACTGTTTGTTCTAAAGAAGGAAAGGCTTCAGATAATTTAACTTGCTTTTAGTTTCACTGGTGTGACAACCACATACTGATTGCATCTTCAGATTGCAAACCCTAAGTATTTTTACCATTGTAGTTATAGTCTCATTTACAACATTAATGTACTAAACAGGGACTGCATAAAAATATTCAATTATTTTCAGACAGCTTATGTAACATTGCTGCTAATTCTAATGCCCAGCAAGCATAATCATTATAACCTCTGCTGTGATCCCAACAAGAATTTTCAAGCTCCTTGTAAATGCGTTAATCACCCCTATGAAAGTCACTGCTTGCTTTTAAGGAATGAAGATAATGTATGTTACCGGGATTCCACTGCATGTAGAATCATTAAAGAAAGATAGACCGGAATTTATGATTAAGCCTTTGGACAGCAGGGCACCATTTTAACCATAAAAATTACAATCTGCAAGGATAGTGGCTAAAGCAGAGGAACCATTAAATACTTATAATTAGCATCAATCAAGGTGACACTACTGTTGACAACTTTATTGCTTTAAATACACTAATCAAATACTTCTGCATTGAGATGGAAAGATTGATAGACAGAAAGACATCCCGATGTAGCATAATTTAAAATGATCTTTTCAAAAGGTAACAAACAAAACAGGTATTGGCATTAGTCAGATGGAATCCAAACACAGTTCTGAAATGGACAAACTTAAAATGGATCTACTGAGTTGGAAGGGTTCTCATATGGATGCTTTATCACTAAGTATTCCTCCAAACAAACCCATCTTTGTATGTCACTTCTGTGCAACCCACTGGACTTGCTGAAATTTGTATGGGACAAAAAATATAATAACTCTGGGTCATATAAGCTTCAGGTAGCTCTGCCAGGTAAACAAACAGCCAAGCACTCAGCCCAGCATTACTCACTTTCCAGCCCTCTCCTTCTGTGTGCACATGGAAGTGAGAGATAAAGGGAGTGTTGAACTTGGTGTTATTTACATAATTACAATAGGGGTTGTCAATATTACCTAATTGCATTAGTGCTCAATTGCATAGCACGCAGACTCTAAAATACGCTGTTTTATTATTACTGCGCATATAAATATTTCAGTCTTAATGAACAAGAGGCTGCTCAGCGTCTTTGCCACCCCTTGAGCCCATATGGCAGTAGACCATAATGACTGTAATTTTTTAAAAGGTGCTCTTCTCCGAACAGTTTCTGGCTGTTCAATGTTCACAAACCGAATCCTTGAGGTTAAGAGCATAGACCACAAAGAAAGGGTGTGAAGTAGTTTGCAGATAACAGTCTGGCTTGGCATCAACTCAGAATTATGGATGAAGATTTGGCAAGGCCTCTCCCAAGGGGACAACTTCATCTCTGCCAAATGAGATTATAATGGCAAAGACTTTCATTAGGAAGATGACAAGCCCCAACAATCATTTGGCTCCAAAGTTCAACTTTATTTATAGGTTCCTTAATTGGTGCATCTACCACTAGGTTTAAAATCCGTTTTAATTCTCTCTGAATTAGACACTTGCTTCTTTAAAAAAAAATTGTGTATGTTCATCAAAAACTGGACAGAGATGAGTCAATGAAAATTCCCCATTGTTTCTTTCCAAGCAATGAAAAGAGCACTGAGGAAAGAGGATGGGAGTCAGAGCTCAAACAATTGGAAAGAGCCAATTACACAAAATACATTACCCACAAGTCACTGAAAGAGTAGCAGCTAACTCAAACCCAGTTCCTTTTTTAATTTCATGGTTAAGGGAAGAAGATTTTTCCAATATAGCATGATAGCCGTACAGAGGCAAAGTAATGAGAAAAATGCTGCAATTGGGCTATTGAAAATCCCACTAGTTTAAGCCAATATCTATCAAATCACTTTCTCAAACATTATGCTGCAATTTCCAAAAGGTTCCATACTCTGACCTTTTTTCAAATGATCACAGCAAACTCTTCTGGCTCTTAAAAGCATAGTAGCTTATTTCATTTGAATAGGTTTTTACAGTTTACCGAGTTATTTTACACATATTACCTCTGTGAGGTAGATACGATTATTTCCACTGTACAGATGAGGAGACAGACTAGGAGAACTTCAGGGTCTTCCAATGGAGCCCTGGACGTTAGGTCTGCTGACTCAAAACCCTCTTCACTATACTGTACTGACCCTGAATTGTCTTCCAATGTTCCAGAACTTTATTAATTAAGGAGAGAAATCAAAAATTATAGATGATTATTACCTATAGTAAAACACATTTTACAGAGTACTTTTAGCAAGAAAGAGCTGCTGATGGAGAACCAACAAAATGTATAATGAACATGAGAGAATCCTTCTAGTCTGAACACGGGTTTGCTTTGTTTGGAGATTGGTCATCTTTCTTCCCTACTCCAAGATTTTGTTTTTCACTATTAAGAGTCATTTGATTCTCACTGACGCACAAGGAGTTGGGAGGGTTGTGTAATATTGCATGAGGCTGACCTTACCACTGGTGGAAAAATTGCCAGCCAGACACAACGTGTCAGCTCAGAATGACTCAGGGATGGGCTCAATAGTATCAAAGACCTTTATATCAAATCCTTAACAAAGGAGCTTAGTGTAAACAGGACTTCAGGGCTGGGAAATGACACAAGAAGAGGACAGTCACTTCCTCATCAGAGGACATGGCTTTTGCCAAAATTTGCTGAAATGTGTCCACATTAGTTCCAAATAGACATGAATTAGAGGACTCATATCAATATATGCTATGTTCTACCAGGGACACAGAGAATAGTGTAGTGAAGGGCTGGGTTGGGGTGGGAACTGGGTGGAGGAGGGAAATGGAGAAAATGGGGGGACATCTGTAATATTCTCAACAATAAAGATTTTTTTTAATATTTAAAAATGTGTGCTATGTTTCAGATCCAGATGAGGAAATATTCGAGGCCTGGCAAACTCTCTTTCCTACCCTTCATAAATAGTTCAATGTTATTTACACTTTTCAGTTAATATCACTTTTATATCAAAAAGAAGAAAATAAAAAGATGATAACATTGGAAGAGTTAAGTGGAAATGGGAGAACTAAAAAGAAAAAATATCTGCATGTAAAACTACATAATAGATACAAAGGAAAAAAACCTCTCATTGAATAATAATGGCAAGAGTAGGCTCATTGTAAGCACATCCTCACTACCTTCTCTTTTACAATAACTACTTCAACACCTCTTTCATTGTTGTCCCAGCTGTAACTCAAGTATATAACTTCAGCCCTCAGTTGACTATATAAATACAACCCATATGAATTAATTTAAATTTTTTTCAATTTTTTTTACTATAGGTAGGGACATTTTCAATTACATTCATATGTTGCAGAATGGAGCCATTACTAGTAGAAAATTGAACTATGGATAGTAAGGACATTGAGTTAATAAATAATATGGAAAACTTTGGTAAATCAAATAGGCTTATCAGTATAAATGTTCTCCCAATCTATCCAAAAATAATCCAACAAGTCATTTTAAACTGTATACATGCTGTGTTGTCATTTCTTTATGGTGATGGATGAGAAGATTTAATTTGTTTAACCTAAGCAATCTCTGTATCAGGCAATGAATGAGCTAAAGTGTGTAGTAAAGAGGCTTTCCACTGTGGCACACAAAAAGATGGGTTTACTCCTCAGTGGTGGTTAGTAAAGATGCACAGGAAAAATTGTGCTTGGCAGGAAAACTACAAATCCTATATAATAAGAGAGGAATATGCTAATTATCTGTTAACGCTGTAATGTCATGACCAATCTACAAGTGGTGAAGAGCTACTGGAGGGCGGGGCAGCGAGCTAGGAGTGGGGAGAGCTACAGGAGGGCAGGGCAGTGAGTTAGGAACAGCAGGAGAGATGCAGGGCAGGGCAGTGGGCAGAGAGCTACAGGAGGGCGTGGCAGTGAGCTACAAGCAGCCCAGAGCTACCAGCAGCGGTGGGTGGGTGGCCAGCTGAGGCAAACAGCAGAGAGTTATTCGCGCATGGATTCGTGCGCAAGGCTACTAATATGAATATAAAAAGAATGCCGAAGAAATTTAAGACATTAATTTATAACCCTCTAATGGCTAATTTGGTCTGACTTTGAAAGTAAACATTACATAAAAGGAACAACATGCTCTCTTAACATCCTAGAAGAAATTATTTCAATAGTAAGCTGTATGACTGGTGGTGGTACTGCATGGTCCAATGAACTTTGATGGAAAATAGAAAAAAATTCCTACGCAAGAAGGAGAAACCTGCTTTGATGTGTACCTCTCAAAGAAACACACAAATTGGGTTATCCATACTCCTGACTACTTACAAAATATATTACCAATGAAAAATACCTATATATTGATTTCTATAATCATGACCAATAGCTCAGCAAACTAAATAGAATATAATATTGAGAATCAAAAGCTAACAATGAAATGTGACATACAATACACAAACATACTCAAAAGGAGGATATTCTTGAACATCAAATTATAATTTCTCTTTCAATTCTAATAGCACTCATCTATCTAAATCTGGGTTATAGATATGTAACATATAACATACAGTCACTCTCCTGAAACGTGCCTGCTGAAGCAGGGCAAAGACATGCAGCACTTCAGGGATCTTGGTCAGAGTTAAAAATACAAGCCATAAATTGACTAATGCTAGAGGTGAATGAATAGCAAAGAAGATGAGATAGTCTCTATTACTTTGTATTGAAGCTCATAAAAGGTTTGCAATTATCTTACATAATATGTCTGCTTTCTATCTTTTGTATTCTCTTTATTTCTGTCCATTATATGGCAAAATCCACTATACATCAAATAAGAGTGAATCATTTCTAATTTAATAGTGACACAAATCCTTTGGAACTCATACATTATTGACAATGACATAGAATATTGACCTTGAGTGTATAAAATATTGACTCCCTTTTCTTCTTCTTTTTTTTTTTTACATTTTTCCTAAATATGACATGATTAGAATGCATTTTCCATAGGTCATTTTGTTTTGCCCAGATGTACTCATAAACTATTACCTAGACAGACTGTTCTGCTGAGATGTTGTCTAAAACAACAAAATTAAAAGAATCAGTGGCATGCTAGATAACAAAAGATTATTTTATTTAAATACATCATGACAAAGCTTCACGGCAACATGGCCTTAAATTAAAAAGAAAATTGTGTAAGAGGTCCTAACAAATAATCTGCAAAGAGAGTAGAGAGTTCCAGAGAGAAACAAAGTGAGGCCCCATAGAGTTGCATGTGTGGTGGCTCCTGAGCAAGGAGGAGGAGGACCTGGGCTGACAGTTGGGCTCTTTCTTCTCTCTCTTTCTCTCTCTCTCATCAGCTACCTGGTCCTGAACAAATCTTCGATGTCCTCACCTGAAACATAATAATATTGACATTACCTTACAATGTTATGGGAAGAAACAGAGAGGGTATATGTAAAAGCATTCTGTACCCAACAAAATATTACAAACTGATAAACTATAAAGGAGAACACTATACATATATAAGTTATAAACAAAGATACAGGCAAACTAGTGGGGCTGATTAGAAATGTACTCATTATAACACAGATATGCAAAATGTAATTTAAACAAAAACACCCTGTGTTTCCAGCCCTGGCCAGATTAAATTCAGTGATTAGAGTATCAGCCCAGGGACCAAAGAATCATGGGTTTGATTCCTGGTCAAGGGCACATACCTCAGTTGCAGGCTCGGTCCCCGACCTCAGTCGGGATGAGTGCCAGAGGCAACCAGTCAGTCTGTCTCTCTCACATCCATGTTTCTCTCTTTCTCTCTCCTTCCTCCCTCCCCTCCACTCAAAAAAAAAATCAATTGAAAAAATATCCTCAGGTGAGGATAAAAAAAAATTGCGTTTCCCATCACATAACTGACCTCATCTTGCTCAAAAGTCTTCACTCTCACTTGGTATAAAAAGCAAAACAAAACACAAAATGTAAAGCTTGTTCATTTGTGATGACTCAGGTTCTTCATTAATAGTCAGTTTGGGGTACATTTTTACTCTTCCTGGGTTTTCTCTCCCTTCTCCCTTCTCCTAACAGACCGGCATCTCCTCAAGAAATGTGTGCAATATTGTAGTGGTGGGAGCGGAGCACCTGCTTCCATTAGTGCCCTTCCTGGGTGGCCTGCTACATCCTGAGTTAGACAAACCGAACCCAGCCTTCTCCTTGGGCTTCGGTCTCTGCCTTCACTATACCTGTCCTGAAGAGTTTGGGATGGTCCTTTCAGCATAGGCATGGGGCAATGCTTGCTTCTGTCTGTCTTCCCTGACTGACCAGGCTCTTCATCTCAGCGCTCACTCCTCAATCTTCACCTCAGAGGCCTGTCTGTGTGCAGCTGGGACCCCAGGTGGAGAGGCGCAGTCTCTGCCAGATTTCCCTTCTCAGTGACACCGGGACCCCTAGAAGGTGTGCTGACTCCTACTGAAAGCTCAGTTCAGTATCTCTGCCCCACCAGAACCAATTCTAAGACGTGAGGTACCTGAAGGAGAGGTGAGTAGAATGGCCATTTCTCAACAGGCCCTTTCAACTCTACTGCCCACACCAAGGTGGTTTAGAGACTCCCAGGAGCATTTCCTCAGAGCTGGAGGGAGGGACGTTGACAAGGCCTCTTTAGCTCTCATCTCCTTCCTTAACCTTCTTGTTTTCTTTTTATATTAACGTCCTTTTTGTTCCTATTCCCAATCTCTCATCAAGCATTATTTGCACCACTGAAGGGGGAAGGGGTGGGGGAATGGATGTGGTTAGGTCCCACTTTTATAAGCTTTAGTCTTATATCCTCAGGCTTTCTTCTCAATATATAAATGGCAGCTTTAGCATTTTCAACAAATCATAGCTTGTGTAAAAACTTTGGTAACAAATGCACAATGACACATTTGTTCTAGAATAGACTGTATCCACCCCACACCTAAAGCAATAAAGGCCACTGATTTTATGACTGTGGCAGCTGCAGGGTAACAAGGTTTACAGGGAATTTTTTTTAAAGCATCACGACATACTTCAAGCTTTTTTTTCCCCCTTACTATATAAACTAGGCAGTTTAAGATTATGGGACATTTCAAGAGTTTCTGAATAAAGGGAGAAAGATGACTTTGTGAAATAGCAATTATGGAGATGTTACTAACCCGATTTAGAGATGACTAAATGAAGGCTCAGGGAAGATAGATAATTTTCACAGCATGTGAGCAGTGAAGCAAAATTTAAATGCAAGTATTTGTATGATAACTCCAGTGTCCTTTTTACTATACTATATAATAAAACCCTAATATGTAAATTCACCAAACAGTGGAACAACCAGTTGCTATGACGTGCACTGATCACCAGGGGGCAGATGCTCAAGGCGGGAGCTGCCCCCTGGTGGTCAGTGAGCTCCCACGGGAAGTGCCGCTAGCCAGAGCTAGGTTCATGGCTGGCAAATGGCTGGCGAGCACAGTGGTGGTGGGAGCCTCTCCTGCCTCCACGGCAGTGCTAAGGACCCCTCGGAGGATGTCTGCCTCCCAGCTTAGGCCAGCTCCCCATGGGGAATGGGCCTAAGCCAGCAGGCAGACATCCCCTAAGGCAGCGGTTCTCAACCTGTGGGTTGCAACTCCTTTGGGGGTTGAACTACCCTTTCACAGGGTCACATAAGACCATCAGAAAACACACATATAATTACATATTGTTTTTGGGATTAATCACTATGCTTTAATTATGTTCAATTTGTAACAATGAAAATACATCCTGCATATCAGATATTTACATTACGATTCATAACAGTAGCAAAATTACAGTTATGAAGTAGCAATGAAAATAATTTTATGGTTTGGGGTCACCACAACATGAGGAACTGTATTAAAGGGTCGCGGCATTAGGAAGGTTGAGAACCACTGCCCTAAGGAGTCCTGGACTGCAAGAGGGTACAGGCTTGGCTGAGGGACCCCTCCTCCCCCCCCCCCAGTGCACAGATGTTGTGCACCAGGCCTCCAGTAAATATAGAAGTCCTTGACAATGTCAGTCAACGCAAAAGGGAAACTATGCATATGAATTCCTGACACTTCCTATACAAACAATAAAACTTACATGACCTCAAAGAAGATTAAAAAATGGAGAAATCCTGATGAGTCATTAAACTTCTTCATTCATTATTTTCTTGATTCAACTACCATTTAGTGCAGCCATGGGCAAACTACGGCCCGCGGGCCGGATCCGGCCCATTTGAAATGAATAAAACTAAAAAAAAAAAAAGGCCGTACCCTTTTATGTAATGATGTTTACTTTGAATTTATATTAGTTCACACAAACACTCCATCCATGCTTTTGTTCTGGCCCTCCGGTCCAGTTTAAGAACCCACTGTGGCCCTCGAGTCAAAAAGTTTGCCCACCCCTGATTTAGTGAATACTTCTGAAATAATAAATATTGTACCATGTATTGGAAATCTTATAAAGGTAATTCTCCCTACTCTGAATTAAATTCCAATATAGTGGAGAAGACAGGCAGATGTAATTATAACATACCTAAGCAAATTCAGTGCTATATGATTTTTTAGAAATCCTATATAATAAAAGGCCAGCAACCATAATAGCAGAACAACCAGAGCGACTGCTCAACCAGTCACTATGCACTGAACAACTCTTGGTCCTTTTTCCCGGCCAGCAGGCTCCCATCACCCGATGGCAAACAGGGACCCGGGGGCGGGGATGGCAGGGGATGTGGGTGGCACCAGACCAAGGCCCCCACCTCATCAGTCACCCCACAAACAGAGGGCAACCTGCGGTGGGCATGGGGCTGGTGAGTAGGTGGGAACTGCTGAACTCACAGTCACTCCCCCTGCCCACAGGCTCTGATCGCCCAATGGCAAACGGGGACCTAGGGTGGGTGGAGGGGAATGCGGGCAGCACTAGGCCAAGGCCCCACACACAGAGGGTGACCTGCAGTGGGGGTGGGGCCGGTGAGCAGGCAGGAAGGGCCAACCTCTCAGTTCCTCCCCTGCCCAGCCATCAGGCTCTGATCACCCAATGGCAAACTGGCAACCCAGGTGGGTGGCAGCAGGTGGCAGGGCTGACTGTCGGCAGCCAGGGAAGATGGCACTGATCTCAGGATAGGCCTAGGGACCGTGCCTGCACACGAATTTTGTGCACCGGGCCTCTAGTATACACCTGAGGATATGTTTTTATTCATTTTAGAGAGAGACAAGAGGGGAAAGAGAGAGACAAGAGGGGGGGGAGGGGAGAGAGAGAGAGAGAGAGAGAGAGAAAGAAAGAGAGAGAGAGAGACAGAGAGAGAGAGAGAGACAGAGAGAGAGAGAGATCATTGTTTCAATACAAGTCCAGACTGGGGATTGAACCGCAGCCTAGGTATGTGCCCTGACTGGGAATGAAACCCACAACATTTTGATGCACAGAATGACGTTCCAACCAACTGGGCCACCTGGCCAGGGCAGTGCTATATGATTGTAAGTATCATGAGGCTCTCAGTGTTCACAAATAAATTTTTTCATGCCTCGAATGTTTACTAGAATTCATAGTAATTCTACAGTGGATGTTCCATTATGTCCCAACACATGTTGAGATGTAAGGGATTACTTAGTTGAAAATGCTTCTCTCAATAAATCTGCAAATCCCAAGGGAGACAGAAATACAGAGTGCACAGCAGCTTGGAAGTCATGAGAGCCACTCATCTCCACTTCTTGCCTATTTCTCACTGGCCAATTTACTTTTCAACAATCTAAAGCACTACAAACAGTCCCTCTCTGGGGCACCTGCAGTTGCCTATACATACACACACTGCATTAAAAAAAATTGGTAAACTTCATTAAAACATCTTCCTCAAATATGACCTTTTCCAGTGATCTGAGAAGAGTGACAGGAAGAATCCCCCCAGAGGAATGTCGTGACTTTGAGTCAGCGTTTCGGTGTCTGGTTCTGTGAAGGTTTTATGAGAATAGTGCAAGATTTCCTTTGATAGCTAAGAGTGACAACACCATTCAAATGCCAAATGTGGTGAAAGTAAAAAGTAAAAAATGTGTCAGAATTCTGTTCTTCCAAATCCCGAAACTCAAACACCTGCCCTGATAGATTAAAATCCTTTACTTAAAAATGGAACTTGCCCTAGCTGGTTTGTCTCAGTGGCTAGAGTGTCGCCCTGGGTTCGATTCTGGTCAAGGGCACATGCATGGGTTGCAGGCTCAATCCCCTGTAAGGGGTGTGCAGGAGGCAGCCAATCAATGATTCTTTCTCACCATTGATATTTCTATCTCTCTCTACCTCTCCCCTCATCTCTGAAATCAATAATATATATATTTTTAAAATGGAACTTATCAGGCAGCTGCATCACTTAAAATTATTAACTCCATTTAAAAAGAAAAAGTGCAAATTATCCCCTAAATAGTCTAGAGACATTTAGTAAGGAAAACAAAAACCCATACCCATTTTTCCTCTCTTATAAAAGGGGATCATTTACATAGCCCACCATATATATATGCTAATTACATGCTAACATAAATATTTAAAAAATAATCCATAAAAACAGCCAGTCAAAGAACTACCAAAAATGCACAAAGGCAAAAAAATAGATCTGCTTGAAAACAAATTCTGTCATCTTGCTTATTCATGTGTAAACATCCAATATGCTCAATGCTTTGACATCTCTATTCATTTCAGGGTTTGAATCAGCTATAACTATATGACCTTTAACTGTGTGATTGATTCATCAAAAATTCTGAAATATGTTACATAGGGGACTAACTTCATATGTGCAAAAATATTTTTATGGCGTCCCATTTTAAGTGACAACTTCCACAAGGAATTGAGAACCACTAAAGAAAGAGAATGTTTTTATTTAATTCACATTTGTACAATCATTCATACCTAAAACTGTATTTTTTCACTACAAAGCTTATATTTAAAAATTGTTTTGCACCTGTGTTCCCAAAAATGCTTGACAAGAATATTCTATAAAACTCCAGAGCTGATGAAAGGCAAAGAGAATTATTCTTCTATTTTTGCTCTACTGGTACAATCAGACCTCTCTAGGCAAGATCTAGGCAAAAGGAAAGACACCCCCTGGATTAAATGGCACAAGTTCCAAACTTTACCTCCAGGTTCCTGTGCCTCAAGCAATAAACTGGCTTTTGCATCTTGCAAACATATGCAGAAAACTAGGCCAAATATGATTGATAAACTTGGCCAAGTTCCTCCATGCAACCCACTGTGACAGCCAAGTTAAAGTTCCCAATGTCAATTTTATTTCCAAATGAAAACTTTTTCATTAAACAGTGTTAATATTAAAGATATACATAAGATAAACCCACCTCACACGTTTGGAGTAAAAAGCAATGCATGTTTTAAAATGACAAATGTACTGTATTTGCCTTATTGAAAGGAGTGAATGTTTAGAATAAGATGAATATTATGGAAACAGACCAGAGCATACCAATCATATCCACACAGTCGAGTATTTAGAAGCATGAGGAAGAATGTTTCCAGTGCCTGTGCCAGGTGAATGCCTTCTAGGTTGACCAGAGCAATGGGCTGTCTTGACTAAATCTCTCAGACTGCATGGCTGTATTTGAAATTTCAGTATTTCTAGAAGTTCTACTAATTGTCAAATATAAGATGAAATAGGCATGTGCTTTAAAATGTTGATAATCGATTTATACAAATGTATATCTCAATACATGTGACATTTTGTGGCTTCTGCTGCTGTACTAGGAATGATAATAAAGATGTGAATGTGTACACAGTCTCTGTCCTCAAAGACATCACTGTAATAGTAGACACCTACACTCAGCCTACCTTGCTGTTTCGACCTGGTGCTTTGGTCTCTCCTTTTCCAAGCCATTTTCCATTTTGTCAAGTTAGATGGAATGATTGAGCTATTGTATCTGTTACATGTTTCCGTATTAGAGTGACAGTTGTTTATTGCACCATTACCAAAAGCTGTGTTCTGACAGAGTGCATATCACACATCAGTGAAGATGCAACAACTTTTTCCTGGCTAACTCATTCAAGAAAACCTATACGAAAGATATATGTGAGATTAATATATGTGTCTATAAGAAAAGATAAGTTTTTATCTCACATAACAAATAGATTGGAACCATACCAATTATATATCTTTTAATATTTACATAAGGGTATTTGTATTCCTAGAAAACTCTCTCAATATGTATCCCAGACACATCAACAAACCTTATACTACCTTATTTGTCTTATTTTTCTCTCTATTTATTATTTGCTATCTCTATTTGCTATCTGCTTCCCCTTGTCTTGTAAATAGGCTCAAATCACATTTATCCTTGAAAACCAACCATCTTCCCATGTCATTCATTACCTGTGCATCAATCTTCTTCTTATCCAAACTTTTTGGGGAAAGTGGGATATCTTTTTCACTCCATATTCATTTCTGAATCCAGTGGATCCTGGTTTCAATATTTACCATTCTATTGAAATTACTTACTGCTAAAGTCAGATAATTTTCTAAATTGCAAAGTCCAGTGGAAACCTTCCATCCCTAACCTGGTTGATCAGCTCTGTTAAATTTGGTCTTGTTTATTGCACCCCTTTCTTAAAACCAGATGTTCCCTTGAGCACTTTCCTCTATTCTGAATCAGCCAACCCTTCTGATTTTCCTCATTCCTCTCAACAATCCTCTGCAGGATTGCACAGCCCTTATGTGGACTTTGGAGCCAGATTATCTTGACTAAAATGTGTTTTTCCATTGATTGGCTGTGGGATTTGGGGCAACTCGTTTAATTCTTCTGTTCTTAGTTTTTCCCATCTGTAACTTGGGAACTATACTAGCATTAGCCATTCAACACCTATTGGCCAAGTGGTGAGGTTTGGGGTGTGTTCTCTGTTGTTCTTATTAGTTAGGCAGACACTCTGTCCCTGGGTCTTGGAAATGGGACCTTCTGGGTACTGCTCCACTCGGACATGCAGGTCTGGGCCCAAGATGTAGTCCTGTCCCTTAGGACACTCTTTAAGCTGCAATGAGCTTTCATGAGTGTCCTAAGAATAAGAGTTTATTGCTCTTCTCTATGTGGGGTTAGGTTTTTATTCCATAGGAGAGAGAGAACAATTGAGGCGGGACTTCCTGCTTTTTCCTCAACCACAGCTGATCCACTCTGCCAGGCCTGCTTACAAGAATGATTTCTCAGGACCCCTGTTTTCTATGCATATTCTATGCATTAAGAGAAGGGCTCTGAATACTGCAAATTTCCCTTATGTCTGCAGTTGGCAGTTGGCATTTTGTTAAAAATTTTAGTTGAGTTATTCTTACCAGTGTCCTCACACACTTGGTTCTGGTAAACAAGTGTTTGCCCCTCATTTCTCCTTGGAGGCACAAGTTGGTTTCCTTGGGCCCTCAGCTCTCTCATAGGTTCAAGGAAAAGCTATGCATTTGTAAACTTTCTACCATGTTGCTGTAAAGGTGGGAACATTACTCTTTTTGTCTTTCTACTTCCTAAATAGAACCCAAAATATTGATTTTTCAACCAAGGTCAAAAAGCATGTCTATAGGGAAAAGAAAATCTTCTCAACCAGTGATGTTAGAACAACTAGGTATTTATTTGGGGGAAGGAAATAAAGTTTTATCTATATCTCACATTTTCCACAAAAATGTACCCTAGATTATCAGAGATCTAAACATAAAAATTAAATTATAAAGTTTTGGAGGAAAATATAAGAGATATCTTTGTGATCCTGAGAAGGCAATCATTTCTTAGGGTAGAAAAATATTGGTAATTAAAGCAAAAAAGTTGTAAAGTGGATTTAATCAAAATTAAACATTTTTTTCTTTGAAAGACATCTTTAAGAAAATAAGTGGGAAGGCTGCAGACTGGGAGAAAATATTCATAAGAAAGATATCTGACAAAGGACTTCCATCTAATTCTAACGTTCAATAATAAAACCACATGAGACATCATTATACACCCACTCAAAGGGCTAAAATTAAAAGACTGACAACACCATGTGTTGATGAGAATGTGAAAAAAAAAAAACAACAAAAATGGAACTCTCTTACATTGCTGGTGGAGGATAAAATAGGATGACCTCTTTAGAAACTAGTATGGAAGTTCCTTATAAAGTTAAACACTTACATGTTGGTCTTTACCTGAGAGAAATGTAAACACATATACATATAAATCTGATATAAAAATGTTCTTAATAGCTTTATGTGAAATGTCCCCAAACTGGAAACAATCCAAGTATCCATCAGCAGGAGAATAGCTAAACAAATTCAGGTTCATCCAGACAGCAGAACACAATGAAAAGGAATGCACACAATAGAGAAATATCATGGATGATCTTCAAAAATCCTAACAGGAGGGAGAACCAAGCCACAAAAACTGCATACTGATGGTTTCATTTACACAAAATTCCTGAACAGGAAATACTAATCTATAGCAAAGAGTCAGAACAGTGGTTGCCTTAGGCAACCACTATGATGATAGGACTAATGGGGAAGGGCAGGAGCAATTTTTCTGGTGATAGAAAGGTTCTATATATTGATGGGGGGCAGGTTACATTTATCAAACTTGTCAAATGTATGCTTGAGATTTGTGCAATTATTCATCTGTGAACCTATAAATTACATCTCAATAAAAAGGTTAAATGTGAAAAAATTACATGTCCATGTACACATAGGTTCCTGACCACCCTACATGAAATAGCACCGCCCTCTCTCTCTCGCTCTTCTTACACTTTTGCCTGCTTTAGTATTTTTGATAACATTTATTTATTAAAAATTGATATTCTACCATATGTGTATTTATCTGCATTGCCTATTAGAATGTAGGATTATTGAAGGTAAGGACCTTTTAAATTTGCCATTATATATCCAAGGGTAATGGCTATGATGAGAAAGCAATAATTAATCAAATTGGATGTTGAACTTTGATTTGTTTTCTTGGTTATTTTATTTTCTTCTCTGCTTGCCTAGTGGGTTGTTGTTTTTTTTTTTGGTTGTTTTTTTTTATCAAAACAGCCCTAACTGGTTTGGTTCAGTGGATAGAGCATCAGCCTGTGGACTCAAGGGTCCCAGGTTCGTTTCTGGTCAAGGGCATGTACCTTGGTTGCAGGCACATCCCCAGTAGGGAGTGTGCAGGAGGCAGCTGATCGATGTTTCTCTCTCATCGATGTTTCTAACTCTCTATCCCTCTCCCTTCCTCTCTGTAAAAAAATCAATAAAATACATTTTTAAAAAAATAAATAAATAAAAACAGATAAAGCATGGGGATAACCCTTTGCAATCCATAAGCACTATACCACTTAAAGGATGATTAAATACAAAAAAATTAGCTGTCAATGGAAGATACTCAATGTAAGATAGCTTAAATTTTTTCAGTAGAACAGTTTGTTGCGGTTTTAACTTTTTTTCTAAGAGATGCTTTCCAAAGCAAGAACAAGACTGGGAAAGCAGACAGCACACTGGCAAGGTAGAGCTTCTATCTAACTGGCTAAGTCACAGGGATTGCTTAGTTTCCTCAAGTTCATGACTTTGCCTTAACTCTGTGGCTAATGGGAATTCATTATAAGACAGCTTTCTGGGATTAGTGTGTTGTAGCAGTATCAGTCAGATGGAGAATTGCAAGCTAAGCCTCAGTTCAAGCATTTACAGATTTATAACTAATTAGATCCTGTCCACACCTCACCTGAAATCATGTTAGCAAGACCCATGTTAAAGCACATTTATAGCTAACAGAGGTGTAACACGGCCCTGTAGGCTACCTTGGGCAGCACTGTAACAAGATTTTTTTTTTCTATTTCAAGATTCTTTTTTTAAAAAATAGGATAAATGAATTGGTTTTAAGGAAGCCCCAGATTTAGTGCCAAGGTTCCAAAATGAAGGTACCTTGGTCACAGGTCAAATGTATAACCTGTTGGAAAATCACACACACACACACACACACACACACACACACACACACACACACACACACTCACCAGAGAACATAAGCACAAAGTTTCAATGTATATTCATTTTATAATAGGGTAAATGATTACCCAGCAATCTATTATAATCTAAATTTTAAACTGCCCTATGGTAGTGAATGCTACAGATATCTAAATTGGATTGAAGAAATCTCTAGAACTAACACAAACATAATTTATTTGAGTATAACAACCCAATGTTACTTACTTAATTTGGAACAACATAATTTATTACACATAAGTAGAAGTGACCCCGACTCCCAGAGCTTATGAAATTGTTCAAATGTGAACAATTTGTGCTAATAAATTGTGTAATAATGCCATAATTCACCCGTTATATTGTATGAACAAAAATACTATTAACCATCAGGGTACAACATTTTAATTTAGTTCAGAGAAGGAATGGAGTATTGTCAGGATCTCCTTTAGTACTGGGTGTAGGTTAGTGCTAGAGCTGTGGAAAGAGTTTCCTATATTTATGGAGAGCAATTATGTAAAGGTCTGTGGACACATATTTCTTACATAAACTCTTGTGTTACTAATCAACTCTGAGATTCAGCTCAGATGAGGGAAGAGCACAATGGGATCTCTGTGAAGCACTAAGTTTAAAGAAACTAAATTAAGTCAGGAAAAACCCTCAGCTCGGCAAACAATTTGACTCATTATTGCCTTTTATTCATGGTCACTGCCAAGGCTTACCCTCCATTATGAGGATTTACCCAGCCTCACCTGTTTACTCCAATCTGGCTTCTATCTAAAATAAAGAAAGTCACTTGTAAAGCAGCACATTTATGCGCACACACACACACACACACACACACACACACACACACACACACACAAAAGAGTATGTACTTATTGTTCAGAATAAAAAGAAAAAGAAAAAAAAAAGACTTTGGTCTTTCCCCTTGTGAAGACTAGCGATCTCATGAACTATCCTTTTATGCTTTAGTAGGAGCAGTTATCGTTTCTGCATTCATAAATGTTACCAACAAAGTTTTAATCACGCAGGACCTTCCTAGGAATTCCAGACAATGACAAGTCGTCCAACAATTTAGACAAAAACATTTGGTTTAAGAATCAAGCCACTGTCTGTCTATCTCTGTTTCTCACGGGCTTCCTTATTTAATTTTGGAAGGAAACAAAGGCTTGGTGAAAACAGTTATATTTTTAAAATAGGTAAATATCTACACGACAATAGTATTTTTCCTAATTATGTGACTTCCATCTTGAGAAGGAGCTGACTCTGGAGGCCTGAGGATCCAGCACAGAGTCAAATAGAAATGCCGTGTCCTCTAAGGTGCTTTTTCAGACCCACTGGGTGTCCCTACCCTTATTGCTGGTCTTTAACAAAAAACTAGTCATAATGACCTGGTCCTGCTCAGCATCCATTCAGACCCTTGGTGAGAATGCTAAACACGGTACCGGAGCCCACAAGCTGCGAGTACAAACTGACAGTCCCTGACAGTTTCTGTCTGGACCAGGATCTGAACCAAGAGGCAGGGCAAAACTCCCATCTGCTGTCCATCTGCCATCCTGCCCCATCAAAAAAGGTTATGTCATGAACCACAGACAGATGGGCATTGCAAAGATCTATTAGGGGGAAAAGGGGGTCTGAGACCATTAGAATTATGACCTTTGATTCAACATAAAAAATTCCAGTAGTAATGAAAATCATGAATAATTTCAAGGTCTTTTAATTATGTAAAACAGATATTGCGTCTTCTGCCAACATTGAAAATAGATAAATAAAGTGTTTGTATTCTATGCACTAAGGTTTTAGGTTTGTATAAACCTAAAAGCAAAGATGAATTTAGAATATATATGCATGTGTATATATATTTGCGTGTGTACTAGTATATATATATATATATATATATATATATATACACACACACACACATATATATATATATCTTCACTAGATATTATAACATGTATGTAGATATATGCTTGTGTGTATATATATATATTAATAATATCTTCACTTGAAGTCATTTTCCTCTAATGACACATCAGTTAAGTATAACAATGTGATTAAACTAATTAAATGGAAATCTTTTGGTAGTGCATTTTCATCAAAAGCCTACCCTATATAAACAGGAAACTGGGATAAGTCAGCTCATGTTTTAAACAAAAAACTTAAGACATAAAGGGAACAGTAAAATCCTGAGCTAAACCTAAGTGCTGTTATGTTTCCATAGCAAAAAAAAAAAAGGCTTTTGCAAAGCAAATAAGCACTCTAGACAAAAGGCAGTTATTCAGTTCACTCAACATAAAATGTGTACCTACCATGTGCCAGACAAAGTGCTAGACGCTACAGACAGAAAGACAGTGAGACACAGGTGGTTTTTGTCTCTAAGGAACTTTCAGTTTCATGCAAAGATGGACACATAAATTGCTTACTATATAGAATAGTGAAATAGAGTAGTGGAGAAAAGTTATGGAGCCACATGAGTTAGTGTTAAAAAAGTGAGATTTTGTATTTGCAGTGGGTTTTAGGCTTTATATGCTTTTAATAGATTTACAAATTTTAATTTTTCTTTACAGTTTGTGCAGGAGAATTGAATATTGGACTGTCTTTGCTAGGATAAGGGAAGAATAACCTTTCAAAAAATGTTAAAATTTTTGTGTAACTTTTATATCTTAGGACCATTTTTTCTTTTTATAGCAAAACTAGAGGCCCGATGCATGAAATTCGTGCAAGAGTAGGCCTCTCTTTCCCTGGCTGTTGGCACTGGCTTCCCTCTGGCACCCAGGGCCTGGGCTTCCCTCACAGCCCCGGCTTCATCTAAAAGGTCATCCAGAAGGCCATCCAGTCTAATTAGCATATTATGCTTTTATTATTATAGACATCTTCTAAAAGTTGACATGAAAAAGAAATTCAATACACATCCTATATAATAAAAGGCTAATATGCAAATAGACCAAACAGGAGGAACGACGGGTTGCTATGATGAGCACTGACCACCAGGGGGCAGACACTCAATGCAGGAGCTGCCCCCTGGTGGTCAGTGCGTTCCTACAGGGGAGCACTGCTCAGCCAGAAGCCAGGCTCACAGCTGGCAAGCGCAGCAGCAGTGGCGGGAGCCTCTCCAGCCTCTGCAGCAGTGCTAAGGATGTCCGACTGCCTGTGCAGGCCTAAGCCGTCAATCAAACATCTCCGGAGGGCTTCCAGACTGGGAGAGGGTACAGGCCAGGCTGAGGGACCCCCTTCCCCAAGTGCATGAATTTTGTGCACTGGGCCTCTAGTATCACTATATTCAAAATAACTCATAATGAACTTATCCAATATGAAAAATGTCAACTATATCCATTAAAAGACATGTATAAGAAAGTTCTAAGTGTCTTTATTCATAATAGCCACAAAATAGAAGCCAGCCAGCAAGAGGAAAATGAATAATCAAACTGGGGGTACATTGATAGAATTTAATACTCCTTAACAATGGAAAAGAAAGAACTACTGATAAACACAGCACATGGATCTCAAAACATTATGTAAAAGAGGCCACACTGTAGGATTCTATTTATATGAAGTTTAAAGACAGGCAACTAATCTGTGCTGACAAAAGTCAAAAGTGATTAAGAATGGCTGGGGAATGAGGGATATTGAAAGGAAAGGGCACGCAAGAAGTTTTAGGGTGACAGAATGTTCTGTATCTTGATCTGAGTTATTTATATTTGTTAAAGGTGTATTTGTGAAAAGCCATTGAGTTTTACACATAAGATCTGTGCATTTTGTTGAATGCCAATTGTATCTCAATTTTTAAAATGTCAAACTTTCAAGTAATTTGATACAATGAAATAGACAATAATCAGGTATTTTGTTGTCGTTGTTAATCCTCACCCAAGGATATCTTTTCATTGACTTCTAGGGAGAGTGGAAGAGAGAGGGAAAGACAGAGAAAAAACACTGATGTGAGAGAAACATCTCGATTGGTTGCCTCCTGCATGAGCCCCTACCAGGGCCTGGGCCAGGGAGGAGCCTGCAACCAAGGTACGTGCCTGTGACCTGAATCAAAATTGGGACCCACCTTTGGTCTGCAGGCCAATGCTCTATCCACTGAGCAAAACCAGCTAGGGCTAATCAGGTATTTTAGTTCTTGTTGCCATGGAACAAAATATCTGACTAAATAGTGCATCATTTTACAAATAATAATATAAATTCAGAGAATTGCTATTTTGGTAACCACAATTTCAAGGGGCAAATAAGAATAATAAATGCTTGGGAAGTGCCCGTTAAGAAATTCTTTCACCTGAACTGCAATGTGCTCCTTATCTGGACTATACTTAAATAACTTTATCAAATTTAGGGTCAGAGGGTATCTTAAGCATATGGAAAATCTTGTGCTTTATCATAGGTCCATACATCCTTTATTTTTTTAAAAAACATTTTGACTTTATTGTTACATAAAATGGCCTGCCCTCATTCTTTGTTTCCTTGAGCCAATTAATCACTATCAAAAAAAAGTAGAACTACACATTACATGATTCATATCAGCTTCTGATTATTCTGAGAAACAAAAAAGAATACTATTTCCAAAGTGTACATCATTCAGACACAGTAATATACGCTTTAATTTTGACATTTTATCATTATATAAATACATCTTCATAAGGAAGTTGTCACTGATCTACTATACGTAATTCACAATAAGAAATATTATCACCAATGTTAATTCTTAGACTTTTTATTTTTAACTAAAATATATCTACTAAGTAACCACAAAGAATCAATCCTAATGGACTTAAAGACTCCTAAGTATTAGTTATGCATTATAGTAATAATACCACTTTAAATTACATATGGCCTGATTCTGGTGGATCCAAGCACTTCACATATATAATCAATTTTACCTTTAATAACCCACTGGAGGAGGAAAACGTAGTACTGTCTTCCATGCCCTTGAAATAATGACAAATGCAATGAATGTATAATCTAAAATATCACAACAGCTAGTTTTTTAAAGTGTGTGTGTGTGTATGTATGTGTGTGTGAAATTGACACAATTTGACAATAACTCTTGCTCTTCTCAGCACAATTTGCACATGAAGAGAGAACTTTCTTTGTCACCACAGTTTGGATAATTTTATGAGAAAGAATCTATACCTTGACTTATAATTCTTTTTTTTTCTGGGGGAAAAAGTTCCATGTGTAACTAAAAATGGCAGAGTAAATCCACTATCATTTATTCCTCATGCTGATTACAACTAAAAACTTCAAATTATATAAATATATAAATACATAAATATATAGACCAACCTTCTAAGAACTCTCAAAAGCAGGCAGATTATGTGAGAGAATAGAAAACTGAAAATGTAACCTGCATTGGGATGTTTCCCATTTTATTTTAATTTTTTTTAAAATATATTCTATTAATTTTTTACAGAGAGGATGGGAGAGGGATAGAGAGTTAGAAACATCGACGAGAGAGAAACATCCATCAGCTGCCTCCTGCATACTCCCTACTGGGTATGTGCCAGCAACCAAGGTACATGCCCTTGACCGGAATCGAACCTGGGACCGTTGAGTACACAGGCCGACACTCTATCCATTGAGCCAAACCGGTTAGGGCCCATTTTATTTTTTGTTTGTTTTCTCCTGTGCAGTGTGATTCCAAGACTAGACCCCAGTGCAAAGTGGTGAGGCAATGGCCAATGCTGAAGCATGTAAACTCCATTTTTCTGACCAGAGGAGCCAGAAATAAAAATTCTACAGGCCAGAGAGCTTGAGGAGAATCCCAGAAATGAGAGAATGAGAGGAAAGGGTTCCCTTAATTCTGTGAGTGAGTAAGTATTTTAATTCCTGAACTAGGCCCTGGCCAGACAGCTCAGTTGGTTAGAGCATCATCCCAATAAGCCAAGGTTTCAGGTTCAATCCCAGTCAGGGCTCATAAAAGATTCACCCAATGAATACATAAGTAAGTGGAACAACAAATGGATGTTTCTCTCTCTCTAAAATTAATCAATAAATAAAAATTAATTCCAGAACTAAGCATGCATGAAATAGTCTCAAATGAAGATATCAAAGGCTTTGGAATTTAACAAATATTTCAGCCTTCTGCACACATCTCATTCTAAATTCGAACTGCACATGCACTAGAAACACATAAACCATACAGTTTAGGCTTAGAAAACGAAACTGATCTGCAGCAGCTCCTAAAGAAGTTGAGACACAACTTACAGTTTGAACCTAAGTGGCTTAATTGCCTGCTAAAATAAACAACTTCATCTCCAGATGATTGTAATAGTATATTATAATAGACCTTATGAGACAGAATATTCACAACATCCAGAATGCAATGTTCAAAGAAATAGTTAAATATCACCAATTCTTCAAGTAAAAAAACAAAATAAATAAAACAATCAAAGAAAGAAACAAAAAGCACAAAATGATCTAAGTGATGGCGCTGTCAAAAATATTTAATCAGCTATTATAATTATGCTCCATGAGTAAAGGAAAATACTCTTGAAATGAATGAAAATGTAGATATTCTCAATAGAGAAAAATAAACTTTGAAAAATAAATAAAAATTTTGGAAGTGAAAAATACAATATTTAAAATGAATAAATTTGCCGGGTGGATTCAAAAGCACTATGGAAATAATACAAAAAATCAGGAAATTAGATATAGATTAATAAAATTATCCAATATGAAAAACAGAGTGAAACAAAGAGTAAAATCGGTAAAAAGAGCTTCAGAGACGTATGCAACAATTTCCAAAGATCTAACATATGTAACTTAAGTACCAAAAGAAGAGATAGTGAGAAAGAAATTTTTGTTTTTAATAATGCACATACACACACACACACACACACACACACACACACACACTGAGTGGCCAGATTATTATGACCACCTGATGTTTGTAGGCAAATTAGCTATAATTCCGCACTGAAGTTGCTAGAGGGCCAGACCATTATAAATGGGGAAGCAGGTTGTTTACCACAACAGTAGAAGTGATTTTTTCCTGATTATATGGGTAAACAATGCAATTTAACAGCCTTTGAACGTGGAATATATATATATATTGAGTGGCCAGATTATTATGTTATTATGGCCACCCCATCAGTACTTCATTGGGCCACCTTTTGCCTTCAATACTGTGGTGATTCTTCTTGGCATTGACTCCAGGAGATGTTGAAAGGTGATGTGAGGAATCTGACACCATGCCTGATGAACAGCACTGTCCAGTTCTGTGAGATTTGATGGTTGTGGAACCAGCTGCCTGATGGCTCTTTTAACTTCGTCCCACAAATGCTCAATTGGATTGAGATCTGGTGATTGTGGGGGCCACCTAAGCAAGGTAAAGTCTCTCTCATGTTCTTGAAACCACTCCTGCACAATACGAGCACCGTGGCATGGCGCATTGTCTTGTTGGAAGAAACCATCTCCATTGGGGTACGCCATCAACATGATAGGATAAACTTAGTCAACAACGATACTTAGGCATGTTGTGCCATTCAGACCTTGTTCCACAAGAATTAAAGGGCCCAAATCATGCCAGGCAGGAAAACATGCCCCAAACCATAACACTGCCCCCACCAGCTTGAAGGGTTGTACTCATGCATGTGGGGTGCATGCTCTCATGCTGTTTCCACCAAATTCTCACTCTGCCATCTGCATGATGCAACTGGAAACGTGATTCATCGGACCACATGACTTTTTTCCAATGCTTGACTGCCCAATCCTTGTGTTCCTGTGTGAATTGGAGACGTTTTATCTTGGTAACTGCAGACAGCAAAGGTGTTCAAAAAGGCCTTCGGCTTCCATATCCCATACAATGCAGTATAAGGATAAGTTGCCTACAAACGCCCGGTGGTCATAATAATCTGCCCACTCAGTGTGTGTGTGTGTGTGTGCATGCGTGTGTGTGTGTGTGTGTGTGTCTACATCATAGTACAGTATGATGATTTGATATATACATACATTCAAGAAGACAGACCATATTCTGGTCATTAACAAAGTCTCAATATTAAAAACAATTAAAATCATACAGAGTACATTATCTGAGCATAATGTAGTTAAATTAGAAAACAGTAATAGCACCTAGATAAACACCAAATATCTATAAATTAAATAACACACTTCAAAATAATTGATGGATAAAAGACAAATGCACAAGACTATTAAAAATTATTTTGACCTGCATAACAACAAACATACAACATACTCAAAGTTGTGGGATAAAGCTAAAAAGGGCTTAGATAGAAACACAACTTTAAATGCTTATATTGAAAAGAAGGAAGATATAATAGTAGAGTGTAGTAATCAATGAAAGATAAAACAGACAGGCAAATTCTAGTAACTAGTTACCTGAAAAGATCAACAAAGTTGACAAAATTCTTACTGGGATACTAGAATGTTCAAGAAAAAGAGAGGAAGGTCACAAATCAACAATATCAAGAATTTAAATGACATAATCACCCAGCAGACTCTAAAAGGATAAGAAGATATGCAACAACATTACACTAAAATATGTGAAAACCACATAAAATTGACAAATTTCTTGAAAAAATATGTAACTAAATTTGATATAAGGAAAACAGAAAGATGGGATATATATGTAGAATTAAATTATCAAACACTTTTCCTAGAAAAAAAACCCAGGCAAAAATATTTTTACTGGTGAATCTTGGCAAGAACTTTCAGAAAGGAATAAGACTTATTTTACAAAAATATTTTCAGAAAATAAAGAAGTTGGAATCACTGCCCAACATTGTTTTTTCAAGGCCAGCATAACACTAATAACAAAACCTAATAAAGATATCATAAAAGAAATCATACTTCAATATCCCTCATATAGATGTAAAGGTCCTTAAAAATATTATTAAATATTATCTAATTGTGTGTGTGTGTGTGTGTGTGTGTGTGTACAAGAAGACTTTTCCTAGAAATGTAAGGTTAATTTAACATACATAAACCAATGCAATTCAGCATATTAACCAAATAAAGGGGGGAAAACATACAATCATTTCAAAAAACTAAACACAACAACACCTGTTAGCAAATTAGGAATAGTAGAAAACTTCTTTAAACCGATAAAGGGCATCTAGGAAAAACCAACAACCCAGTATCACACTTTAGAGTAAAAAAATCTAATTTCAACAGATAAAAGACTGCCTGCCTGCTTCCAATACTCTTATTCCACACTTTGCCTGCAAATCTGAGTCACTGTGCCCGGCAGGCATGGCTCAGTGGTTGAGGTTTGACCTATGAACCAGGAGGTCATGGTTAGATTCCAGGCCCAGGTTGCAGGCTCAATCCCCAGTGTGGGGTGTGCAGTGGGCAGCTAATCACTGATGCTTCTCTCTCATCAATGTTTCTATCTTTATATCCCTTTCCCTTCCTCTCTCTCTAAAAATCAATTAAAACATATTTTAAAAAAGAAGTAAAACTGACAATATTTGCATGTTATATGGTTGTTTACCTAAAAATACTTTTAAAAACATAATAACCTGCACGGACTAATAAAAGATACATTAGTGGCAAGAAAAATTGAAGATAATTCTTTTCTTTTTTTTTTACACTAGTGGGAAAAGAGACTACATAGAAATAATTCTAAGCAAAGACATCTAATACCTCTGTACTAAAACTGCAGAAGGCTGCTGGATTACAGAATACATAAATAAATGGAGAGATGCACCATGTTCATGTATGACAATGCTCCCCAAACTGATCTACAGATCCAATGTAAATCCAAACAAAATCTACCATACTTTAATTTTTTTTAATTTATTAACAACATAATTCTAAAGTTAATTTAGAAATATAAAAAACTAGACTGTTGAAAGTTGAAGAGTCCCTCTCATTTCAAGATTTACTATAGGGAAGAGCAAAAGTAGGTTTACAACTGTGAGTGCATAAAACACAGTTTATTCTTATATTATTATTTATTAATTATTGTATTATTTCCTACACAAACTGTAAACTTACTTTTGTCCCAACCTATATATAGCTACAATAATCAAGAATGTGGGTTATTGGCAAAACTATGGAGATATTGATCTATGGAACAAAATAAAGTCTCCAGAAATAGAGCCATAAATGTATGTCTATTGAGTTTTAAGAACTGTGTCAAGGAAATCCAATGGGGAAATTAAAGTAATTTCAACAAATGAAGCTAGAACAACTAGAAATCAAAATTGGTGGGAAAATGATGATCCTTACCCCACATTCAATGCAAAATATTGACTCAGAATGGATCATATACCTAAATGTACAACATAAAACTTTTAGAAGAAAACATTTATAATCTCATGGTAGGCAAAGCTTTTGTAGATAGAACACACATAACACACACACACACACACACAACAAAAATTAAAGCTAAAATTAATAAATCAAACTTCATCAAAATTTAAAACTTTTATTCTTGGAAAAACACCATGAAAAAAGTGACAAGTCAAGCCATTCCTATTCAGGAAGAAAATATTCTCAACATAAATATCAGGTGAATGACTTGTACTTAAGATATAAGAAGAACTCTTGTAATTCAATAATAAAAAAACAACATTTTTAAAGAAAATGTACAAAAGATTTGGACATAAACTTCATCAATGATATGTAAATGGCCCAAAGCACATGAAAAATGCAAGCATCATTAGTCCTCAGAGGAAAGCAAACTCAATACTATTACACATCAAACACTATAAGCAAAGGGGAAAAAAAAAAGAATTCTTACACACAATAACAGACAAGATTGAAGGGAGTATGTGGGGGGACAGATGAAGGAGATTAGGAGGTACAACCTTCCTCTAATAAAATAAGTCATAGGAATGCAATGCACAGTAGAGGGAATATAGTCAATAATATTGTAATTATTTTGTATGGTTACAGATAATTACTAGACTTGTCATGATGATCATTTTGTAATGTAAATGTTGAGTAATTATGTTGTACACCTTATATATGATGTATATAACATAATGTAACCTAATATAATATTGTATGTCAACTATGCTTCAATTAAAACAACAAAAACTTGCCCTAGCTGATTTGGCTCAGTGGATAGAGCTTCGGCCTGTGGACTCAAGGGTCCCAGGTTCAATTCTGGTCAAGGGCACATGTTTGGGTTGTGGGCTTGGTCCCCAGTGTGGGACATGCAGGAGACAACTGATAAATGATTCTCTGTCATCATTGATGTTTCTATCTCTATCTCCCTCTCCTTTCCTCTCTGAAATCAATACAAATATATTAAAAGCAAAACAAACAAACAAAAAACAACACATTCAGTGAAGAAGGCAGGCCAAAAAAAAAAAAAAGTATACACGTAAGTTCTATTTATATAAAATTCTAGAAGATAGAAACTAATTACAGTGAAAACAAAAAAGCAAGTCAATGGTTCCCTGGAGATGGAGTTGGAAGGAGGAAGAGATTGCAAAGGATTTCTGAGGAAAGTTTTTCTTTATCTTGATATGGTGATGGTTTCCCCAGTATAAATGATGTCAAAATTGATCAAATTATATTAAATGTTTAGTTTATTATACTTCAATTATACCTCAAAAAAGGTGTAAAAGTCAGGCTGGTGTGGCTTGGTTTGAGCATCAATCCATGAATTGGGAGGTCTTTGGTTTGATTCCTAGTCAGGGCAATGCCTGGGTTGTGGGCATGATCCCCAGCAGGGGTTGTACAGGAGGCAGCTGATTGATGATGTTTCTCTCTCATCCATGTTTCTCTCTTTCCCTGTTCCTTCCTCTCTCTCAAAAAAGCAGTAAAAGCATATTTTTAAAAAGGTATTATATAAAATATGTAATACTATTGCATAAGTCTATAAAACACAAACACAACACAAAATTTCAAAGCTACCAATACACATTTGGTTTAAAATATTTCATTTATTCTGTTTTACCTCAATATGTGGTGTGATTTTTGGGGGTTTTGTTTTGTTTTGTTTTGTTTTTGGTGTTTTAAGGATAAAAAGAAAATAATATGTTTGAAAATATGATATTATATTTAATTACAGTGTTGCAAAGTCCTTTATTATTTCACGAGGAAATACTGCAGAATGTTGCTTTATATACTTTTATTCAACCATGTCCCAGTGGAACATCTAAAGTCTTATAGTTTATCACATATGCTGAATATTATACTTAAAAATAATGTATAAGAAGGTATGGCAATACAATCAGGGTATTAACAAAAATGATGACTTTTTTCAAAGGGACCACTTCCCTACAGATAGATTATTATCTAGACATGGCTTTATAGTTATAGATTTAACATAAAACCACAGTATACATATTATAATCCAGAAGACATAGTATCTAAGTAGAAATATGCATATAATACTTACATCCCTTAATATATATGAAAGCCTAATAGGCAAACGAGCCTTGGGAGTTCAACCAGGAGACCGGGAGTTCAATCGCTCGCTATGATATGCGCTGACCACCAGGGGGCAGCACAGAATGAAAGGAGGCCCTGGCTGGCAGCCAGAAGGAAGGTCCGGGCCAGCAGCCAGAAGGTCCTGATCAGCCCTGATCACCAGCTAGGCCTAGGGACCCTACCTGTGCATGAATTTCGTGCACTGGGCCTCTAGTAAATATATAACAACAATAATAACACTGTATTCCTATGGCTTACTTATCCTCAAAGTGCGTTCATTGGAATCACATGAAGGTAATTGTGATGGGGCAATTACACTAAACTCCACGTCAGGAAAAGATTATTTTAAGTTACAACTTGGCCTCTATTTGGCTCTGTTACCTTGAACAAATTACTAAGCTTCAATTTTCTCACCTTCATTAGTGAGAAATTTGAGGATGTTGGGCTTGATAGTGGTGATAACTTATGAGGATATTGGGCTTGATTATCTTTTAACGCTCCTTCAACTTTGAAGTTTGCTTTATTTTTATCCACACACTAATAAGGAAAGCAGGATCAAAGGAAAACGCTGAGAAAAGTCACAGGACCAGTTAAGGCCAGACCTGGGATTAGAGACGGGGTCACCCACACCCAGGTCTGCCCTCTTCCCACTGCCACACACTGCTCTGTGAGCCCCGGGTGCTTGTCTTCTCACTGGGACACAAGGCCATCATCTTCAGACTTCTTCTGAATTTCTGCTTGAACGAATGAAGAAACAAAATTCACAAGGGCATGATCTCATGACTCCAAGATACCTAGAATTTTATTTTTGAATCTAAAACTCCCAGTACTAGTCCATGCGTGAGCTTAGAAGGAATAAGATTTCTCTTATACTTGATTTTATATTGGTATTTATCTTTCGTGGATATTTAATAAAGGTGTGGTCAATGTCCTTTCCTTCAAGAATAATTTTTGTTTTAAAAAATGGTCAATTTCTTAAGAAACTGGAGAGTAGGCAGAGGGCCAGCAAGCCCTGCTGAGGCTTCACGCCCCTTCTTAGCCTTACCTGATGGGCTCTGGCTGTTTGGGTCTAGAAACCGGTGCAGGAACAGAGAAGGGATATGGGTTGTAGGATTGTTAATACCAGCTATGCTGATTAATAACTTTAGATTTTGAAGAATTCTATTTCAATGCCTCTACTTGATTAAAAAAAAAAAAAAAGTAATCGTTTCTAGACTAGAAAGCTAGACTGAAGGTTAGAACAGAGAAACAGCCTCCTCCCCCAATACTGTATGGTGAAAATTTTCACATATACAGAAAAGTTGAGAGAATTATTACACAGTGAAAGCCCATTTGCCTCCACCTAGATTCTATATAATCACCATTTGGTCATATTTGCATTTTTATCAGCTACCTATGCATCTTTCCATCCCTCTCTTCTTATCAATCTATTTTATTTTTTGATCCATTTCAAAGGTAGTGGCAAATGTAAATACACTTTACCACTAAAAACTTCAGCATGCATGAGACAGCCTTCAAACTCTTTATAGTCTTTCACTAGCAAAATTAATGTACAATGAACATAGATTTTAAATGTGCTGCTCAGTAAGCTCTGACAAATGTATACACCTGGATAACAGAAACGTCCATTAAGGTAGAGTATTATCACCCCCCTCATGCCCCTTCCTGGCTAGTCACCGCCCCATCCCTCCTATTCCGATATATTTTTATCCTAAATGAGTTTTGCCTGTTCAAGAACTTGTTATAAATGGAACCATACAGTTGGCTCTCTCTTGTGTAAGGCTTTTTATGTAGTATAAAGATTTTGGGCATTCATCTATGTTGTATGAATCAGTAGCTTTTTTCTATTTTATGGCTGAAAAGTATTCCATTTGTGAATCTCACAATTTATCTACTCCCCTCTTGATACACACCTCAGCTATTTCCACTTGTAGTTATTCTAAATACAGTTGCTATGAATATTCTTCTGCAAGTCTTTTGGTGGACATGTTTTTATTTCTCTTGTAAGAATACTAGGATTGAAACTGTAGGTCCCAGAGCACATGTATGTTTTACAAGAAATCACCAGACATTTGTCCAAAGTGGCTGCATAACTGCACATGTCCATGAAAAATCTCAAAGTGAGAGCTTCTCCACGTCTTCACCAACAGTTGCTGCTGGTCGTGGTAAATTTAGCCCTTCCAGTGAATGTGCCTCAGGTGTTTTAATTTGCATGTTCCTAATGCTTACTGATGCCAAGCATTTTTTCCATGCATTTATTATCCATTTGTACTTCTTCCTCGGTGAAGTATCGGACCAAGTTCTTGCCTTTATTCCTCTTTTATTGAATTTATTGGGTGACACTGGTTAAAAAAGTATACAGGTTTCAGGTGCACAATTCTACAACACATCATCTGTACACTGTATTGTGTGCTCAACACCCCAAGTCAAGTCTCCATCCATCACCATTTATCCCCTCTATCCTCCTCCATCTACTTCCATTCCTCCTCCCCTTAGCACTCACCACGCTTGCTGTGTCCATGAGTTTTTTTCTCTTTTTTCTTTTTTTGCTCAGTCCCTCAAACCTACCCTCCACCCCCACACATGTCAGCCTGCACTCCATCTATGAGTCTGGCTCTATTTTGTTTGTTAGTTCATTTTGTTCAATAGACTCAATATATGAACGAAATCATACGGTACTTGTCTTTCTCTGGCTTTTTTCAGAGCATAATGTTCTCCAGGTCCATCCATGCTGTCAAAAAGGGTAAGATCTCTTTCTTTTTTATAGTTGAGTACTTTTCTGATATGTGAATATACCATGGTTTTGTTTTTTAATACACATCCTTGGGTATTTTTTCCACTGATCTTTACAGAGAAAGTGTAATGGAGGGCGGGGGAAAGAAAGAGAAACATTGATATGAAAAAGACATATTGACTGGCTGCCTCTCACAGGGGGATGAAACCTGCAACTGAGGTACTTGCCCTTGACCTGGAATTGAACCTGAGACTCTTTGGTCTGCGGGCGGCCACTCTAACCACTGAGCAAGCTGGCCAGGGTAGTACCACAGCTTTTTTATCCACTCAGCTACTGATAGGCACTTGGACTATTTCCAAATCTTGGCTATTGTAAATAACACTGCAATGAACTTAGCAGAGTTACTCAAAAAATGAAAACTGGAACTGCCTTATGACCCAGTAATTACACTTCTGAGGGTTTATTTGAAGAAACCCAAAACACTAATTCAAAAGAATATTTGCTTCTTTTTTGTATTGAATTATTTGTCTTTTATTACCGAGTTGTAGAAATGTTTGTTATTGTTTTTTATGTTCTGCGAAACAATCCTTTGTCCGACATGCATTTTGTAAATTTTTTAGCAAGGTCTTTTGATTAAAGTTTTCAATTTTGATGACATCTCTGGTATCAGATTTTAAGATTTTTGCTTTCTGCAGCCTAAGAAACCATTGCTTATCCCCAAATTGCAAAGATATCCTTTTGTTTTATTCTGGAAACTTTACAATGTTAGCTTTCATTATTAGGTCTATGATTCATTTCAAATTAATTTTTTAGTGAATGATGTAAGGTAGGATTTAATGTTGTAGTTTTTTTTTATAACAGCATCATTTCTAAAAATAATTTCCTTTGTCCTTTGGCACTGATGTTGGAAACCAGTTGATTATGTATGTATCAGTTCTGTTCCACTGACCTACCTGTTTCTTTTTCTGAATATATCACAAAGTCTTGATTACTGTAGTTTTATATTAAGTTATGAAGTCAAACTTTATTCTTCAAACAAAAAGCCTGGTGAGGTTTCAGTTAGGATTACTTTGAATCTACATATCAATCTGAAAATAATTGAAATTGAGATTTCTGAGGAATAAACATGGTATCTCTTCCTATATATTGAGATCTTCTTGAATGACTTTAAGCAATGTTTTACAGTTTTCAGTGTGTATATTTTACATACGTTGTGCCAAAGTTATTCCTAAGTATTTTATGTTTAATCATGCTCTGGTAAGTGAAAATTTTAAAATTATTTTTCCAATTTTGGTACTAACATGTAAAAAAACACTTGTGTTTGTATGTTGACACTATACCCAGCACCCTTGTTAAATTAATTTATTAGTCCTGATAGTTGTTTTGTAGATTCTTTAGGTTATTCAGTGAATTCAACCATGTAATCTGAAAACAGAGAGTTTTGCTAACTTCTTTTCAATCTGTATTTCTTTTTCTTCTTTTATTTTACCAGCTAGAATCTCCAAATAATAATGAAAAGAGATCACAGTAGACACCCTTGCTTAGTTATCAATCTGAAGGTGAAAACATTCAACATTTCACCATTAAGTATGAATTTCCTATTTTGTCAAATGATTTTTTCTACATTTATTTAAATCATCATATAATTTTTCTCCTTTATTCTGTGGTTCTGATGAGTTATGTATATTAATTTTCAAATGCTTAGCATTGCATTCCAGGGATAAACCCAACTTGATTGTGATATATTAGCACTTCTTTGCAGTGTTTCCTTCTGTTTCATATTTTGTTAAGTTCTCTACTTTTAAACAATTGTGTGTGTGTGTGTGTGTGTGTGTGTCTTTGAATGGCACTGGGATTTGATAGCTATGTAAAATGTGTTCTCAAAATCTGACATACTTTGTGTAAGATTAATATTACTGCTTTCTTAATCTTTGATAGAATTTACTAGTGAAAACATCAGGGCTATAACTTACCGTATTTTCTGTGTATAAGACACCCCATGTATAAGACGCCCCCCACTTTTCCAATCCAAAATGAAGAAATCAATATTTTAAACATCTTGCTGGTTTTCCTCTTAAGGCCTTCTTTTTTGTCATCTTAAGGGGTTGTTCTTCCTGTTTTCTCCACTGTCTGATCATACACTCAGTGGGAGGAGGTCCAAATTGTCTCTCTTCAGCTCTATTTCCATGCTCTTTTGGATAGCTGATTAAATTCAGTTTGAATTTTGCGGAGTAAGACAATTGCTTACTGGTATTTATCTTTTTATTTTTTGACATCTTTATGGGCTCAGAATGCTCTGGTCCCTGTTGCATCTATGCATTCTCCACCTCCATCTCTAATTACAGCATCAGCTGAAGTCAATAACAATAAGGCTAGTGATTAGAGGAAGCCTGTTTGACAAAGTATGGACAGCCCATCCGAGGGGCTCCCTCCTTGGCTGATTTCTGTGTGTAAGATGCCCTTTGATTTTCAGTCTAATGATTTTAGGAAAAAAATAGTGTCTTATACGCGGAAAAATATGGTACTTTTAATAACCACTATGTCTCGGGCACTATGTAAGATATTTTATTTGCATTATTTCTCCTGTCTATACTAGTAAAAGGGTAATATCCTAATTAGACTGGATAGACCAGACGTCTTCTGAACATCCTTCCAGACATCCTTTCAGACAAAGCCATGGTAGCGGGGACCAAGACAGAGGCCATTAGGGTCGGTGATGCTGGCAGGGGAGCAGTTAGTGCATCAGGCAGGCAGGCAGAGGGGTTAGAGGTGATCAGGCAGGCAGGCAGAGTGGTTAGGGGTGATCAGGCAGGCAGGCAGAGTGGTTAGGGGTGATCAGGCAGGCAGGCAGAGGGGTTAGAGGTGACCAGGCAGGCAGGCAGAGTGGTTAGGGGTGATCAGGCAGGCAGAGTGTTTAGGGGCATTGTTGATAGTTTTATCTCTCCTTCTCCCTTCCTCTCTGAAATCTAGATAGATAGATGATAGATAGATAGATAGATAGATAGATAGATAGATAGATAGATGATTGATAGATAGATATAAAAGGTTATTTCTCAAAAATGTATTAAAGTCCAATTTCAGACATGCCACTAAACTAATTTTTAAAAGAAGACACATTAGGCAATAAAGTTAATTACAGTTAATTATAATTAATTATGATTAATATCACTCAGAGATTACAAAATATTCATTCCATCCAGTTTTTGTTTCAAACATCTAATTATACAACTGTGTTTACCTTATTTAACAAGTATGCTAAATAAGTCACTAGCTATACTATTTCTTCACTAGTCGTTTTCCATCATATAAAGGACATGATGATTATGTATAATGTATTAGACAGTATAGTGCTGATTAGGAAATAAATGAACCTCCTTAAAAATCATATTTTTGCCACATAAATCTAACATTTTTATTTGATCTGCTACTGAAAACAAACAAACATCACATATCTTTAGGTCCTTTATATTTCCCTAGTAACCCGAAAGAGGTAAATCATATTTGTTTCTCATGATGGGATATTTCATTTCCTAATGGGTTTAAAGTATGAGTAAAAAAACAAACACAAAGCAAGCACCAATGGTACCAGGCATACAGACAAACTGTGAATTGATTTTGTTATGTATAAAAACAACGTGAGAAAAAGAATCAGAGATATGATTGCAACATACATTTTCTAAAATTATTTCCTTCATTTAGATGTAGCAAATAAGCAAAACAAGCTAGCTAAATACCTGTCTGTCTTTTAGCAGCTCACCTTTTTCATTCATTTTTCTCATTGATCTCATAAATGTGAATTAGGAATAATGCAACTTTCTCAGCACACAGGCCTAGGGAAAAATTAGGTTGACAGTGTTCAGTTTGGACAGTGTATCCAGCTGTTTATAACTGTTCATTTTTTCCATAAACCTAACTGGTATCAGTATATGTAAAGTTTCAACACTTCCAACTCGGAAATGCTTCACAGAAGAAAAATGCTTTCCTTGGAGTTTACAAATGCCATTTGGTCTAATTTTTCAGCAAGGGTTTGTCTGGTTAGATTATGAGATTTTTCCTGAAGAGCAACAGCAAGAGATTGTCTCCCATGCTGTCAGAAAAGAAGTTATATTTTTGTTCCTTGGAAGAAACATAATGTAATGGGCAAAATATCAAGTGGGTGGGGAGCCATTAAGCCATATAAACTTCCAGAGAGATTGCTAAGAAAATGGAATACTGAATAAGACATTACACTTGGTTTCAAAATATAGTCCAAGAAGGCAGAGGGGATTGCGTTTTATAGGAGCAGGACTCACATGAAAGGTTCCTGCCCAGACAGCAAATGACTGCGAGGGTCTAAGGGCTGGCCAAAGTCGGGAATTATTTAGGGAAAACTGAATTTCAAACCCTGGAAAGACTAACTGCAAAAAAAATGAGCCCAGTGAGAGAAGGCAGGATCAACACTGAGACTGCATGATGTAAGTTACAGCTGGTTCAGAAAGAGCACAGAACAAAGGAAGAACATGTAGGATTATGTCTGCAAGTTTTCCTCCGCCTGAGTTTCTCATCGATCAGATGGGTGTGTCCATGAGAAGTGGCTTAAAAAGCTAAAAGCAAGACTGAAGATTCAATTCTTAACTGTGCACTGTACATTAGAGCATCTCCCGGCAATATAATTTTCTATTCCTTTATACTTTATTGACTACATACGTTTTGAGCAGCTCAAAGGTTTCCTTAGGGCCTCTGTTTTAGGTAAGCCCAATATCTTAAAAGTCGATGTTTAAAAACGACTACACTTTAAGCTAATAATGCCACAATGACGCCATTTTTTTTTAAGCCAGGCTTCACTGGAGGGCTGCATTATATTTCACACTCAACACATTTGTTTCAGGTATCCATTCATCATGCATTCAGGTATACATGTACTTAGTGTGCTGATTAAGAGCAGGAACTGGGGAATCAGGTTGTGTGGGCTCAAATTCCAGGTTCACCAGTTACTACTGTGTGACCTTGGACAAGTGATGAAACCTTTTGGAAATCAGTTTCCTCTACTGTACAATGGGGGAAAGAGTGATACCTCTCCTGGTTGTTGTGAGCATGAGTTCTATATGAAGCAATTTAGAGTAGTGTCTAGAGTCTAGACTCTAGCCAGAGGTGGTGATGGTAAGAACCAGTTGTTGCTGCTGGTGTGCTATGAGAATACAAATAATACTGATATATATATAATTTTAATTTTTACTGGATTTTAAAATGTTCTATTTCAAGAAATTAAAAAAAAAAAAAAGCATGAGGCCCTGCCAATTTCAAGTTCTGACAAATTGCTTCCTTAAAGAAAGTGAAATGATTTGGCCTGCAGTCAAGTTTAATGACTAAGGTGGTATCTACAAATCCATAAAATTTGGAAAAGGGAAGATTCCATTATAACTCAAAGTTACTACAGTAGTTCCCTCTTACCCACAGTTTCACTTTTCACAATTTTAGTTAACCCCAGTCAACCAATATCTGAAAATATTAGATGGGAAATTCCAAAAAGAAACAATTCATAAGTTTTAAATTGCATGTCAATGGAGTATCTCACTTTGTTTCATCACATAGGCACTATATCATATCACATCATCACAAGAAGTATGGGTGCAGTACAATAAGATATTTTTAAAGAAAGACCACATTCACATAACTTTTATTATAGTACTAGAGGCCTGGTGCACGAAATTTGTGCACAGGTAGGGTCCCTAGGCCTGGCTGGCGATCAGGGCTGATCTGTGGGGCAACCAGCGGGGTGATCGGGGGCCCCTGCTGGAACCCGCTTTGGCTGGCCTGGGGCCTGTGGAAAGCTCCTGCATTCAGTGTCTGCCCCCTGGTTGTCAGTGTGTGTCATAGTGGCCAGTCATTCCACCAGCCATTCCACCATTCAGTCAATTTGCATATTAGGCTTTTATTATATAGGATATAATTACAACTGTTCTATTGTTAGTTATTGTTGTTAATATCTTACTGTTCCTAATTCATAAATTATACTTTACCATAGGTATGTATGTACAGGAAAAAACATTATATATATCAGTTCTATCCACCTTGGGTCTTAGAATATACCCTCCATGGAGAGGGGGGACTACCATGTCTCAATTGTCTGATTGTTCCTGAAAATAACTGAGCAAGTTGTAAATGCTTATGTGCCTGCCTCAAATATACCGTGATAGCATCAGATGTGTTGCAGAAACTCAACTCAGATTTTCCTAGCTTTCTTATCATCATCTCCTTCCTTGAATACTATGGCCAATTCTCTCTGTGAAAATCCCTGTGAACAGCACTGTGGACATTCCCACAACACAACAGCATGGATCCCTACAGGGTGACAAATCCAAAATGGCTGTCTTTAGCAAGGCGAGCAAGGGTGCTGCTTTCCGGATGTCACAGGCCCACAGGCCATGGGAGGAGCCTGTCATGGGGCTGCAAGTTTCTCACTATCTCAGAATTTTTAGACAAACAGCTCTGTAGGTTTTTATTTATAGCTTTTCTGCTGTTTCCCTAAACTCCCAAATTCAGTTTCCTCATATAGCCATTAAAAATAATTATGAAATTTGGGTGTTTTTGCAGTTTATATAAAACTCTTTGTTTCTTAAGCAAATTCCAGATAATTTTGTCATGAGTGGGATCAGTTATAAATAAATGTTCACATATTGAAATTGTGCAGGATGAATATTACTCAGCTGCATTTAGGTTGGGCCTTTACCAGCCTCTACCTCCAAGTTCTATTTCACATTGCAATAACTGACAGAGTACATAGAAGATTCAGTCCACGCAGTTTTAAAGTCTTACCAATGACCTTGGGATCAGTTGCTGAGCTGGGGTGGGGTGGGGTAGGGATGGGAAATGGCCAAGGAAGTTAGTTGACTTTTACTATTTTCTTGTTTATAATCAGCTATCTATAAGCATGTAAGAAACTTAAATAGGAAAAATAAGATTTATAAAAAGAAAATACACCAAAAATGAGAAGTCCTCCTTGTATCATACTTTGCTGGTAATCACTGCTGATTAACCTAAGGGCAGCAATAAGGGCTTGGATCCCAACATTTCTAAAGTGGTCCATACCTATAATCTTTGAAGGAAAAAGTAAATTGATTTCACGAATTAGCTTAAAAATTATTGTTAGGTATTATTTACAGTAGCTAAAATCTGGAAACAGCCCAAGTGCCCATCAATAGATGAGTGGATAAAAAAAGCTGTGGCACCCTTATCGGTGGTATCATTGGCAAATATGTTCTCCCATGTAGTGGGTCTTCTTGTTGTTTTGTTGATGGTTTCCTTTGCTGTGCAAAAGCTTTTTATTTTGATGTAGTCCCATTTGTTTATTTTCTCTTTAGTTTCCATTGCCCTAGGAGCATTATCAGAGAAGAAATTTCTTCGGCATATGTTTGCGATTTCGCTGCCTGTGGATTCCTCTAGTATTTTTATGGTTTCCCGTCTTACGTTTAAGTCTTTTATCCATTTTGAGTTTATTTTTGTGTATGGTGTGAGTTGGTGATCTAGTTTCATCCTTTTGCATGTATCTGTCCAATTTTCCCAACACCATTTATTGAAAAGACTGTCTTGATTAATTTCCAACATTTACAGGGATCTCATGAAACTTAACAAAAGAAAGATAAACAATAAAAAAATGGGCAACGGACCTAGATAGACACTTTTCGAAAGAGGACATACAGAAGGCCGAAAGACATATGAAAACCTGCTCAAAGTCACTAATTATACGAGAGATGCAAATCAAAACGACAATGTGTTATCATCTCACACCTGTCAGAATGGCTATCATCAACAAATCAACAAACAACAAGTGTTGGAGAGGATGTGGAGAAAAAGGAACCCTTCTGCACTGCTGGTGGGAATGCAGACTGGTGCAGCCACTGTGGAGAACAGTATGGAGCTACCTCAGAAGACTAAAAATGGAACTCCCATTTGACCCAGTGATCCCACTACTAGGAATATATCCCAAGAAACCAGAAACGCCAATCAGAAAGGATATATGCACCCCTATGTTCATAGCAACACAATTCACCATAGCTAAGATTTGGAAACAGCCTAAGTGCCCATCAGCAGATGAGTGGATTAGAAAACTGTGGTACATATACACAATGGAATACTATGCTGCGGTAAAAAAAAAAAGGAACTCTTGCCTTTTGCAACAGCATGGATGGAACTGGAGAGCATTATGCTAAGTGAAATAAGCCAGTTAGAGGAAGATAAATACCACATGATCTCACTCATTTGTGGATTATAGAGAACAACATAGACTGATGAAAAGGGACAGACCCAAAGACTGAGAAACAGCGATCAGGCTATCAATCCCCAGAAGGAAAGTAGGGGAGGGCGGGGGTAAGGGGAAGAGATCAACCGAAGGACTTGTATACATGTATATAAGCCAAACCAATGGACATGGACAACAGGGGGATGGGAGCATGAGTTTGTGTCGGGGGGGGGGAGGTTGGGGGTTAATGGGGGGGATGAGGACACATTTGTAATACCTTAACTAATAATAAAAAATAAATAAATAAATAAATAAATAAATAAATAAATAAATAAATAAATAAATAAAAAAGCTGTGGCACATTTATACCATGCAATACTATGCAGATGTGAAAAAGAAGAATCTCTTACCCTTTGAGATAGCATGGAGGGACCTGGAGAGTAGTGTGCTAAGCAAAATAAGCCAGTTGGGGAAAGATAAGTATCCCATGATTTCACTTATATATGGAATCTAATAAACAAAATAATCTGACATGGAAGCATGCAACAGAATGAGGATTCTTGGAGGGAAAGGGGGGAGGGAAGAGATCAACCAAAGAATATATATATATATATATATATATATATATATATATATATATAATCTCACACATTCAAAGATTCAAAGGCTGTTAAATCATGTTGTTTACCCATATCCTCAGAAAAAAAAATCACTTCTACTGTCATGGTAAACAACCTGCTTCCCTATTATAATGATCTGGCCCTCTAGCAACTTCAGTGCGAAATTATAGCTAATTTGCCTGCATACGTCAGGTGGTCATAATAATCTGGCCACTCAGTGTATATAACCAATGGACATAGACAATAGTGGGGTGAAGGCTTGGGAAGGGAAGGGTGTGGGAGGAGGGTCAGTGGAGGGAGGGGAGGGGACTATCTGTAATACTTTCAACAATAAAGATACATTTTTTTAAAAAGTATTGTTAGGTTATCAGTGCTGCTATTGCTGGGAAAGCTGAGTTCTGAACCTTCTCTACTACCTGCAGGCCAGCACTGTCCAATACGGTGGTCATTAGCCACCAGTGGCTATGGAGGGGCTCCCAGACTGCAAGAGGGTGCAGGCCGGGCTGAGGGACAAGTTTCATGCACAAATTTCGTGCACCAGGCCTCTAGTATATACATAAAAATGTGACTGAGGAATCCATTATTATTGTCATTGCATATAAGATAGTGAAATGTAGGCAAGATGTGATTCCTGCCTTAACTAGTAAGAAATATAATTAAATAATAAAAAGTGAATGCATCAAGCCATGGTAGGTGTGGCTCAGTTGGTTGGGCATCATCCATGCACCAGGGGGTTGCTTGTTTGACTCCCGGTTAAGGACACATGCCCAGGTTTCAGCTCCATCCCCAGAAGGAGGCAGCTTATTAATGTTAGGCTCTCACATAGACGTTTCTCTTTCCCTCTCTCTTCCTCCCTCTCTAAAAATCAATAAACTATTCTTTAAAAAACAACAATGCATCGACATAAAGTAATAGACCAATGGAAATCCTATATAATAAAAGGCTAATATGCAACTTATCCCCTAAGGAGTTTGACAGGGAGACTGGGAGTTTGATCACTCGCTATGACATGCACTGACCACCAGGGGTTGGTGTTGAACATGGCAGTTAGGTGCTGAGGGAGCAAGGGAAGGAGGAGGCGGGGAGGTCGGGAGGTGGGGAACCTGGTCAGCCCTGATATCTGGCCAGGCCTGGGACATACCCATGTACGAATTTTGTGCACTGGGACTCTAGTAATTATATATCCTTTTTTTCTTTCTTCCTTCCTATTTTTATACATCTGTCCACCAATCTAACTATCCACCTACCTATTAGCAAAAACACTTTTAATAAGGGAAGCGTTAACTGCCTGAGGAAACTCTAGCTCTGATTAATGTTGAAATGATTTTCAGAAATTTATTGTATAAACAGAAGCAAAACAATTGTCCACAGTGAGAAATGGAGGAAGGAAGATGACTCAGAATTTATGATGACCTAGTTCAATGGTTTTTAAACTTGGTTTAGCAAATTTTTTTCTAATAGGAATTTTATAGAACTCAAATATGTAATTTAAAAGAGTGGGGTGAAGTCTGCTCTTTCTGAGAAGCCTAAAGACGTTACCTTTCCTTTCTTTTACCCATGATGTCAGAAGCATCTTCGTATTTAATTAAGACAACTTGAAAGTGACCAACTTCTAAAAATGGGACCTGAGTTTTCACCATTTTTATAATTTAAAAAAATTACAAAAATTTTGGGAAAATTAGGAAAGTAAGAATTGGGGAATCTGGCTTGATAAAATTAAAAAACTTTGCCCATCAACAAACATCATAGATGATGCAATAGACTCATTTTCTAAGAAAGAGATATCCGTGCTCAGCTCAGCTGCACCTCTAGCTTCACCTTAACCATTTGTCTTTTTTTTAATTAAATAGAAGCCAAGATAAATGAAAATGTAGACATCAGCAGCAGTAACCCGATAAAGAACCTGATACCAGTGCTGCTGACATCGCAGATAGAGAGCAAGGCATGACAATGAGCTCTTCATTCAGTCTGACTGCAAGGAATGCTCCCAGAACAATCCTTATACAATTTCCCTTCCTGTTCTTCACTTCCTATTGCTAATATTTAGACATTTGCTTCTGAAAGACAGAGAGGTCCACTCTTCTGTTGAATAGTTCAGTTGCTTATCATCATTTGCACCCACTTGAAAAGAGGAGTGATAAATCATTCTTATTACCATCCATCAGGGGGGGAAAAGCAATCATGCAATATATCAGTATCATCCAACAAAGACTGTGACATAAAGTGATATGTAGTAAAGGAATATGTTTACACAAAGTTTCGAGGTTTCATATTGTATTGATTGCTTTAATCAAAGAAATATAAAGACATATAGATTTTCCCACATTTATATTGTACCTGAACAAATCTATTTTTCTTGACTTAAAAAGTTAAACTGAATGAGTTGTTTCTCCAGGATTCTTAATTTGTGTGTCACGGCCTTCTGCCAGAGGGTGCTCTAAGAGCCAGCAGCATTACATGCAAGACTACTAGTATAACTTTATCGTGGGCTTCAACCATCAGGAAAGGATTTAGATATTAATTACCTACAAGCTTGAGGTAATTCTGTTGGGTTAAATGTGAAACTAGGTATGATAAAATTGTAAGGATTGCAGCATAATATGAAGTTACCAATACTCAACAATAGAGTAGTTATCCTACTACTATAGCTGCAGCCTAGTTTCTCATCCTAAAAACCATAGTCAAATAGCTTTACTCTAAATTATCAAGTAATATGCATTTATATTTTCAGAATCAGTTCACCAAGAAATGAAACTTTTCATTGGTGGGAAACTGACAAACATAATGCCTAATTCTAAATGGCACAATATTTCTTTAGTTTTCTTGAGCCAAAATATACTGACAGCCAAATTTCAAACAGATAGCAATTTAAGGATGGAAACTTAGAAATAGTAAGTAGGGCCAATTATTGTTCTCTTTGAATGAAACTGTCATTTTTTTGTAATTTTTTTTTAGAGAACTTTCAAAACAGAAGTAACACCGTGATGAGCTGATTCAATTAAGTCCCACTCTGATGCTAGGTTAAGAATCCAAGTCCTCAAACATGGTTCTCCTATTTCACATCAAGATATCCTTTAAACAACTCATGGAAATTAGTGTTCAGGAAAAAGTTCAAGAGTACAAACAGCTGCCGTCTGTTCTACAATTCAAGTCCTAAGTCAACAAAAGCTTCATTTACATTTCCTGCCATCTATGAACAGTGGCCTTAATGCTATTAATAAACTATTGTCTCTGATCAATAGTATGGTAAATATACATCCAACCACTTCTTCAGAAAATGATCCCAGGTCATCATAAAACTGAGTAGAAGATGTGTAGAAAACATTCAGACACAGGTTGGAATGGGTATAGTCTTATATCAATACTTCAGGAAAGTAAGACTGAAGAAGTGGAAAGGGGAGAGAAAGAAGATAAGGTGGAAGAGGAGGACAAAGAAGAAGAGGAAAAGTGGCAGAAGAAAAAAAAAATCTTTTGCGCATAGGTATACTATGATTTACACAGAAATGTCAGTGAATGATAAATGTAGCATAATACTAATAAAATAATTCAAGCTAAAATAGTAAAGTGCCACTTGTCACAAATAATATGTTACTCGGCATTTTTTAAAAAAATTACAGCATCCATTAGTAGTTAGATTTTGGTAAATTTAATTTTGTGGTAGATGATGGATGGTTCTATAAATGGAGTATCAACATAAGTGTCAAAAGCAATAGTCTTCATCCAACAATTTGACTTTCTGTATCTCTTGACAAATAAATAAAATATAGGAAAAACACCCTATCTGTACAAAGTGGTTCATTTTAGTTAAAAAAAACAACAAACAAACAAAAAACTACTCTGGTTTATAACTCCATAATGTTATTCTTTATTTTTTTCAATATCTTTATTGATTTAAGAGAGGAAGGGCGAGGGGGGGAGAGAGAAACATCAATGATGAGAGAGAATCATTGATTGCCTCCTGCACACCCCACACTGGGGATTGAGCCTGCAAGCCGGGCATGTGCCCTGACTGGGGATCAAACCTTGAACTCCTGGTTCATAGGTCGTTGCTCTACCACTGAGACACACTGGCCAGGCTTTTTTATTCTTAAAATGCCTTGAGGGTAGCAACTGTATGTTCTTTCTCTGTCACTGCTGTTCAGTACTGATTATTAGTAAGGTAAAAGTCAAATAAGATGGCCAATGAGCAACAGATACTGTTTTTGTTAGTGGTTAAATCATGAAACTGGATGGCAATTCTAGATGTCTCTTCAAATACCCATAAGGAATTATTATTTTTTAAATATATTTTATTGATTTTTTTACAGAGAGGAAGGGAGAGGAATAGAGAGTTAGAAACATAGATGAGAGAGAAATATCGATGCCTCCTGCACACCCCCTACTGGGGATGTGCCCGAAACCAAGGTACATGCCCTTGACCGGAATCGAACCTGGGACCCTTCAGTCCGCAGGCCGACACTCTATCCACTGAGCCAAACCGGTTAGGGCGGAATTTTTATTTTATAATGTAGATCTTTATAATAAATGAATTCTTAGCAGAATGCTAGTGCTTTATATCATTGTTTTAATGTATTTCAAAATACGTGCCCCCAAAATAAAAGAATGAGCTCTTGAAAATTAAAATTCTGATTGCTAAGAAATACTTAAGGAAAAGATTAGAAGATAGAATAAAAATTTCCCATAATGCAAGAACAAATAAAAATAAAAATGTGAAAGATAAGAGATGCAGAGGATCAAGTCAGGAGATCCAAAATCTGATTGACAGGATTTCCATTAAGAAGGTATAGACAAAACCTAAGGAAAACATCAAAGTAATAAAAGAAAATCTCTCAGGGTCACAAGAGATACAGTTTCCTGATTACTCCAAGTACTACTCAGAATTAATAAGACACAAACATCATTATGAAATTAGAGAACACCGAGATTAAAAGAGACCCAAAAGTTTAATGAAAGAAAACATTGAAACTAGAAAGAAAACTCATTTTTTTCCCTGAGGTTTGTCATTTCTTCTCCCATCAAGAAAAAAACAAACGAAGATCAAACAGTTCAAAGTTAACAAATTGTATAAGAAGCTTATGGTCCACTTTTGGAGCAAACTGAATGTTGTATGGTTTCAATAAGTTGATAAAATTAAGTAAGGAGTCTGCATTTCACCTTTCATAGAGAGATACAGGGGTTATGAAATTACAAGGGAATATAATCAGAGCATCTTAACTGACCCTGTAATGAACATTATTTTCATAGATATAGCATAAATTCTTGTTACTGGTTTTCAATTTTTAGTTCTCAACCTAAATACTTAACATAGAAGATTTCACAATAGTTACAGAATATAGTTGTTAACAACCTTAGCAACGTGAAAACAAAGTGTATTTTATACATGTTGGAGAATAGAAGGCTATAGAGCCCTGAAGGAAAAGATAATGTCTTGAAGTAGATTTTTAAATAAACTATTATAAAGTTAGCCAGCGAAATCAGTACAGTTTTTTTAAGTGATAAAGGTGCTAAAAATTTGTATTGAGGAAAATTAAAGGACACAGAAACATGCATGTCCATTGTGAATGGTGTTGGGATTGTGTTTGCTTTTCTTTCTGTTTACATTTGATTCAAAGTCACTGTATTAATAATTTACAATTAAAAATCAAGCAAAAAATCACATGGAATATATTAGTCTCGTTGATAAAAGGCATTACAAGAAACACACGAAATACCATTTGGGGCCACATTGTGCAGAAGACAGACTGTGGCATTTAATTTACAGGCCAGATAAGATAATGCTCATCTTGGTAGTCTATCCCACAGTGATTTCTGAGGATCACAAAGACCCATTTTGGCACGCGTGCATCTTTAGAGGGTCTCTGTACTCGACATGTACTTACTCATTTCAAATTAAGAGAAAACTAACGCAATGACTGTGACAGAGGGACCTCCTCAAAATGCTGGCCCAGTGGAATGGGAACAACTGAAAGAGCTTATATCCCCATTTCTTTTCAAACTCTTTTATTCTTCAATACAAAATAGTTTTCCTCTACTCCCATCTACCTATACTTTGAAGGACTTTTCTTCCAAAGATTCAGGCCACTTTATACATATTATCTTAATGGTCCTAGTGTGAAGAAATCATTTTGCAACTCCATGAGGAGTGGACAAGTGAGCACCATGAATCTCCCTTTTTTAAATGGACAAATAGGTAAAGAGATTAAATAGTCACATCACAATGTAGTAGCATCAAAATTCCTATCTTCTGACTGACTTCCTAGACCACTTCTTTTTGAGCCCCAGCAAAGTTATTTCATGGCATTTTAATGATTACTGGAGGTGTTTGCAAATTCAGACCAGAACAGTTACACACAGCCCAGAGTACACGGTCATAATGGATTTCCAGCATCATACCGTGAAACTGCTTCTCAAAATGTTTTCTCATTAACTTCCTGAGTATTTCATGAACTCACTTGAATACAGGAGGATAGTAAACCGACACAGGATAAGGAAAAGATTAAAAATTCAGTAATGAAAGTATATAAACATAATTTAAAATAGCTGTATTCAAGTTTCAGGATTTACTGAGTATTTGTGCTCCTAAAGATTCTAAGGATTAAAAGTTTCAAAGGAAAACAACAAAACTCAAATGAATAATGGTTGTTGTTTGTGTGTGTGTGTGTGTGTGTGTGTGTGTTTGTTTTTTACCTTGGGAAATGTTTATTGTAAACAGAATTGTAAGGGATGGAAGAACAAGAGGGGGGTTGAGAACAGTGTCTGTAAGGAGGCTCCTCACTAATTAAGCATGAATTCACCTTGGGTGTGGAGGCACTGGCTGACCCTGTCTACCCAAGTGTCAAGAGTGTCCTGGAAGAGTAGGTCCTCCCTGCAATTGAGCCAACTTGCCCACATAGAAAGTAGAGCCTGGGAACTATCCCCAAGAGAATAGAGCTTTGCTTGCATTCCTACTAGCAAGCAGACGGGAAGCATTCTCAGCCTGACAAAGAGGTAAGCAGAAGCCAAGGCTAAAAGTAGACTGCGTTTCTGAGGTTCTAACATTGAAAGAACGGAAACCATATGGGGATTACTTTATTATTCAACTGAAGCCTTCAGGTGGCTTTAAATTAAAAGGAATATTGTCAACCACATCCCTGAGCCTTTTTTTGTTGTTGTTCTCTTTTCCATCCCCTCTTCCTCTTTTCAAAGTTTACAAGCTCTGTGATTTAGTAGTGGAAATTCCCTAAATATAAATTAAGCATTATGTCCACCCAAGAAATTCTTCCTGGCACTCAACCAGTAGTTTGGCATTAAAATCTCTCATATGACTCTTGGGAGTGTAAGTTAACAGTTAGTGTGTGTGTGTGTGTGTGTGTGTGTGTGTGTGTGTGTGTACACACAATGATTTTTTCTTCTTTAGAATTATTCTGTACTGTGGGAATATATTTGTTGCGAAGTATACACTCTGTGTATACTGAAGAAATGTAGTGACTATAACTGAAATGTAAGTCATGCCTCTAAGAAATTACACCCAGTTTTTGTACAACAGTAACTATCATATTTCTTGCCACCATCCTCACTGTGAATATCCCCTCCACAGCCCAAACATCTAGGCTTGATTCCATCAACTCTAAAGAGATAACAATGCTGACTGCATTAGTCAGGACAGGCTAATGTACAGCAACAGACCACCTGCACTACCACCCCCAAACCCTAATGACTTGTGAGCACCAAAACCATCTTCTTGCTCATACGATGTGTTCACCCTGGGTCAGGAAATGCTTCCATCAGGGTCCCTACGAGACAAGACTGTACAGGCTCCATCTCAGTGTGTGTTTCCATCAATGTAGGAGGAAGGTAATGAAGCAAAGTCCACAGAGACTCTTCTGCTTCATCTGGGAAGCAACATAAGTGACCTCTGCTCACATTTCATGGGCTAAAGCCAGTCACATGGCCATGCCTAATCTCAAAGGGGGACAGGAAGTACGACTGTCCTATGTGTCCCCAAGCAGGGCAGTTAATACAATCGTGATCATCACTGATGACCAGAGGAATTTTATGAATGCTTTAAAGAACAAAAAACCTTCTAGAACTCATAAAGACTATCATTTAATTCTTGAGGTTCATAGATCCCACCTTATTCTTATTTATATGCCTAACCCCAAAGACAGGGAACTCAATTTCGGCTTGACAAAACTACAGAAAGAGAGTGGATAGTGTATCTATGATAGCTCCCACTCCTTTAAACCCCAGGGTTAATTTGGTAAGTTAAGCAAAAACTTTCTTTTTGCTGCTAATAACAGAAAATGGTACCATCTATGTGCTTCAAGTACTTCCCGGGTTCTCCACAGGCCAGGAAAGTGATCCTCAGTCTTGAATAAGCTTGTTAAGACAGAAATTCACAAGGATATAAAGAAAGAATTTCCTTGTTAGTCTTTTAAAGACCAAAAGAATATTTCATTACTTACCTACTCTTAATGCAGATGCAAATTTTCTTACCGTTAAATACTCAGGGTCAGGGTATTCCATTTTAATATGAATAAGTATCTTTACTTAGTACATACAGAACACCAAAAGAATGTCTGCATAAATCTTGCTTTCCTAAGAATCAGTCCAAATTTTTTTTTTTTTATCTAAGAGAGACGCTGAAAGTCAAATAAGAAAGAATACATAGAAGTGGAACCTTATTTTCTCTAGCTCAGAAATACTTCCCGAGCATTCCTTCTCTGGTACATTAACCCTGCCCTACACCCTGAACTTTAAAATGGAAAGAGTAAAGGAAATTTATTGGAAGGAGATGCGGGAGGCTTTTAGTCATGTTAGAATACTGCTTACTGTTCACTAGATACATGGAGAGACTTAAATAAAAATTTCCTGCCAAACAGTATCTGTACAAGAAACCAGCTGTTGTTATTTATGGTTACACAGGACTCCAAACTCTATTATCTAAGCTCAGAGAACTACTCTAGCAACAACTGCATGGGCTTTGAAGCATTTCAGGTCGCAGAACAAGGCCCTTATTTTACAGAGAAGTGCTATAACAGTTTATTCTAAGAACCCTAAAAGCTATCAAACCTGAACAAGGGGGTGAGGGGAATCTTATCCTAATGTAGGCTCAGCTTCTAAATTACTTTCCTTCTCCCTGTCATGCCCAAGACTAGGCAGTCCCTTTCACCCCCATCCCCACTTCTCCATGCTCATCTTCAATGACTAACACCATCCCTTGAAATAGGACCAGATGCTGTTGATCCCAATTTAGCACTATATTTCGGTGGTGAAGCTTAAATGAATTCATATATCTCCATCCTAAAGTGCCTTTAAGTGCAATCATTTCACTTGGAAGGTTTAGAAGCATTAGTTTTTTAGTTTTTTATCAACATCAATAAGTGACTGGGAACTGTAGAACTACAGGAAAGAAGCTTGACTGCTGGCGTTTAAGTATTGACAAGGACTACTATAAAAGCAACAATTACGGTAGCAGTTAACTGACATTTAATGAGTGTTTTCTAATCACTGTGTTAAGACCTCTATAATCTCATTTAAACCTTAAAACAACCCTATGAGTTGTGCCTAGTCACTTCCTTCCAAAGAGGACAGTATGGGAAGGGGGAGGGAAGAGTAACAACAATGGGGAAACCTGGCAAACGTGACTGCAGCCAGGGGATCAAGATCAGCATCAATAGTGATAAGCCATGTGGACACTATAAATCCTTGGTATGAATTGTTGAGAATGATAGTGCAACTTTGTGGTCTTCTCTCAAACACCTAAAACCCAGTCTAATCATGAGAAAGAACATCAAATAAATCCCAAATGAGGGACAGTCTATAAAACGCTCCCCAGTAATCCGCAAAACTGTCAAAGTCATCAAAAACAAGTCTAAGAAACAGATGAGAGGATTCTAAGTAGCCCTGACAACTAAGTGTACTGTGGTATCCAGGATGAGAATCCTGGAAAAGAGAAAGGACATGAGGGGGAAACCCGTGAAATCCAAATAAACTCTAAAGTTTAGTTAATAATAAAGTACCAATGTCAGCTCCTTAGTTTAGACAAACATTCCATAGTAAGGTGATGTGGTAACAATGAGGAAAACCAGGTGGTGGGTACATGAATACACTCTTTCCACCTTTACAACTTTTCTGTTAATCTAAAACTATCCTACAATGAAGTTTATTTAAAAAAACCCTCTGGGTATGGTGCTATTATCTCCCTTCTGGAGATAGAAAACTATAGGTTAAATATCTTCCCAGACTTACAGGCTAAAAATAGAGCAAAAAACTTAGATATATTCATTTCACATTTAAGCAACCAGCGGACTAGGGCTGTAATATAAGCCCTATAAACAACATTTAGGAAAACAATTTTACCCCAGATACATGCTGAGAAAGTTAAACTAAAGGAATTTATTTCCTCATGATGATGCACTTTTATTTTAGCACTTTTATTTCCTCATGATGATGCACTTTTATTTTAACAGAAAGGGGCTATAACATTACTTCTAAAGATTTCATTTTTATTTTTTTGCCCTAGTCGGTTTTGCTCAGTGGATAGAGCATTGGTGTGTGGACTGAAGAGTCCCGCGTTAGATTCTGGTCAAGGGCATGTACCTTGGTTGGGTTGCAGGCTCCTCCCCAGCTTGCGTCCCAGTCAGGGCACGTGCAGGAGGCAACCAATCGATGTGTTTCTCTTCTCTCACATCGATATTTCTCTCTGTATTCCCCTCTCTCTTCCACTCTCTCTAAAAAAAATAATGGAAAAATATCCTCGGGTAAGGATTAAAAATAATAAATATTTTATCTTTATTTTCATCACTAATTTCAATTACTCAGGCAGTGCCATGTGATGATTACATCCAAACAAAATTAGCTTAAGATTTTGCCAAAACGTCAATGTTTCAACATTCCATAAAAGAAAAAAAGCATTAGCCAATGGAGACTTCACTCCATAATCCTCTCTTTCAACTAGGCTCACTTGTTACTACCTACACCTTCTCTCCAGACCCTGGGTATTTTGGTGCCAGTGAGTTCAGCCTGTTGCTTTAACAGGAAGAGAGGGTTACAAGATAGAGTGCCCTTCAAGAGGAAATGACATCAACATAAGGAAAGACTAGCACACACTTTGGGTTTTTTCAGATCCTGAGATATAAGATCAGCTGTGGCTGCTCCAAACCTAAAGAAAACTAAATGCCCTCTAAAATATAAATTCTAACAGGATTATCTACTAAACCAGTGTTTCCCACAATGTGAAGCCAGCCCCTCTGGGAAAATGCCAATATCCTCCCAGAAAGGCTCAAGCAGTCCAAGATATATTCTTTTTTTTTCCTTGGGATTTGCCAAAATCAGACAGTAGGACTCAACAACTATTTATAAATACTGTACTTAATATATTGTCTCCCGTGAGAATATAAAGTGGAAGTGATCCAGCAAGAAAGAAAACGGACTGCCTTCTGTGAGTGATTAGATTAGCTTGCCTAAAGACATGTTTTTCTCAATCTTATTCTATTTACAAGTATTTTTTAAGGGCAAGTGATTCCTTGAATTAATGATTTATTTTATCACTCTGGGCTTGTCTCTGGAGTAGCTACCCCCTTTATACTTCAAGCTATCCCAAGGCAGTTCTTTAATGGCATCATATCTGTTTTAATGGAAGAGAAGGATGAAGAGAAAAAAGTAGAAGTAAATATGACACATTTTCCCACAATATCACAGCAAAACGGCAGTAAAGAAAGAGATGAGCCTAACTTTCCCCATTCATTGGACAATGGAAACAGAACCAAATCCAAAGTTTAACTTCTTCCCTTCACCAATAGGAAAGAAAGGAACCAAGTTCAAGAAGTCATAATTATTCCCCCAGACACAGACACACACACACACACACACACACACACACACACACACACACACACACACACACCACAACTTGGAGAATTGGTACTCATCCAAAATAAACACTTCTTCTCAAGAATCTTTGTTATTTTTATAACTGAACTCATGAAAATCTTTTCATTTTACAGCCCTGGGAGGTTTAGTCTGGAATTTTTAATTTCTAATCTTATACCAGTGTGAGAGGCCATGTGGAAGCTACACTGCTAGGATCACTGTGGTGAGACAGAGACTGCACATCAGAAGACTGCCCTTTGGGTAGATTCTTGGGGGCTCAGAGAAGCACTTAAGCCTCTAGATGAGTATCTCCAAGTCAGCCTGAATCCTGATCCTCCTCCAGTCAGACATCCCTCATCTAAACCTCCTATTTATATCCACCGCAGTCTCGACATTCCAGATGGACGGACACTGAATTCATTACACTAATCTCCCACCCTTCAAATCCTGTCCTAACTCCCCAAAGGACACCTGCTGAACATTAAACCCAGATTGAGTTTCAAAGCCCAAAACCTACAAAATAAGAAGAGGTTAGATTTTTCAAAGCTCTTGCCGATAAGCTTTTTCGTGTTCTTTCAAGTTTTCATGAATGGTGTCAAGTTCTCCCAATGATTCTCCTATCTGCTTTTGGCTCTCCAGGCATCTGAAGTTGCCAACAATCCACATGGTAGGAAAAGTTTAACCATCTAAGACAGCATGGGGCAGATAAAACACATATGCAAAAATATGAAGCAAAGGGTTACTGTTTATTCTTAATGTTTACATGTCCATATTAGATTTTTCATATCAGTATTAACTGTTAGTAAAGCCACATACATCAGCATATCAAATAGAACTGATCTAGCCATTTGCCATGTGAAAAACACATAACAACATGACAGAGGCTTGTATAGTGCCTGGCATACAAAGACATACATATATTGTTGAATTAATCAATCAGCAGCATTTGACATCTGCTAACCAGTCATCCATTGAAAAAATGAAAAGTTCCTTCCCTTCCTGGTCTTCACAGAGATTTCTAGATAACCTTTATGCTTAAAATGCCATTTCCATGACTGCTCTATGCTATATTTAATATGCAAGAAATACAAATATTAGAAAATTGTTAAGAACAGATAAAATAAATACATTTAATTACTCTCAAATCACCTAGAGATAATAATTCTTTTTTTTTAAATCTTCTCCTGAGGATATGCTTTATTGATTTGAGAGAGAGAGAGAGAGAGAGAGAGAGAAACATTAATTGGTTGCCTCCTTTATGTGCCCCGACCCAGGATCGAACCCACAACCTTTTTGTGTATGGGACGACACTCCAACTAACCAAGCCATCCCGCCAGGGTTAAATAGTAACTTTTACATTTGTATATACACTAGGGGCCCGATGCACGAAATTCGTGCACTGGGTGTGTGTGGGGGGGAGTGTCCCTCAGCCCAGCCTGCCCCCTCTCACATACTGGGAGCCCTCAGGCGTTGACCCCCATCACCCTTCAATCACAGGATCGGCCCCTTGCCCAGGCCTGACGCCTCTGGCCTAGGCGTCCGGCCCGGGCAGCAGGGACCTGCAGCTGCAGCGGCCCCACGATCATGGGCTTCGCTTTAGGTCCAGGCAAGGGACCCCTAGCTCCTGGGACTGCCAGCTTCTACCTTGCCCAGCTCCCATCGCTGGCTCCACCCCTACTTCCTGCTACCACTGTCCAGGGCGGAAAAGGCACCTGATTCTCTGATCATGGCTGGGGGGCAGGGCAAAGGCGGCCCCAGGGCTGCCCTTGCCCTGCCCCCCAGCTCTTAGCTCCCCCCTGGGTTTCCGATCACTGTCAGTGGCAGGGGGCTTCTTCCTGCTTTCCCTTTCGCCTCCCTGCATTGTGCCTACGTATGCAAATTAACCGCCATCTTGTTGGCAGTTAACTGCCAATCTTAGTTGGCAGTTAATTTGCATATAGCCCTGATTAGCCAATAAAAAGGGTAGCTCGTATGCCAATTACCATTTTTCTCTTTTATTAGTGTTGATAATCTTCCAAATTTCCAATGCCTATCCGTTCATTGTTTTTCCCCATACCTATAATAACATTAGATATTATATTTATTCTCAAATTTAACCAATTTTGATGGTTAAAAAGTGTGTCTTGTTTTACTTTGCATTGCTTAAAGTGTGATGGTCCACATAGTAGGATATAAATAATATGCATAACATTTTTAAGCATCAGCTCCAAGTGTTTAAAAACCAATAATTCATATAACCATCTTTGAGGAACTAATAACTGTTTAAAATATATCAGGATGGTTCAACTTAGGATAAAATTTGTGTTTTCTTTTTTTAATAAGCAAATTCACCTTATTGTCAGACACTTAAGAATGTCTTAAATGTTCATATTCTCTCTTTATCTCATGGCCCACTTGAGCTTTGCTTTAAATGTGTGTGCCCATGTGTACAGATGTATGTGTGTATGCATATGCATATACATCCATCCATATACACATATCAATGTATATGTACACACACGGGCAGATAGTAGACCTTGCATTTTTCTCTAGTCTCAGTAAATCCACTGAGATGCCATGAGTTACACTTGCCCTGTCCCATAAGTATGACAGGCCTGCTCTGGCTGTGTGAGGCGGGCACAGCCCACACAGCCATCATAACTGACATCTGTGGGCAAGGCGCCAAGGTACACCTCAGTCACGTGGGCCTGCTGGAGGATGCTCTCTCAGGCACCTGCTTCAACGGTGTGAGTTCAGCCTGTGGGTTTGCCTTGATTGATGTTGGTATAACTGCTTCGCATTCTCTGTGGGTGAAGGGAAGTGGGCTTGGCTCACTACAGTTGTGGTCCCTTGCACTTCCACTTGATATCACACCAGGAAGAGCAAATTACAGAGGCAGGCGCATGCGCCTGCAGGCTCTCCACGCTCTCACTGACCCAACAAAGAGGCACCCAATCTTAAAATAAAACAACAAAAGAGGCTTTGAAAACCAGGAAACTAGCAAGTGAAGGAAGCATCTGTCTCTTTCATTCTGAAAAAATGTCTCCCATGAAGCACACACACATCACCACCACCGCCACCACTGAAGGGCTGCTGATGGTGCTACTTCCAGGCCTTTTCAGAGACTTTTAATTTTTATTAACTAAGTGAATTTGTTTCTTGCCCAAACTATCACAGAACTCATGAAGTCATTCTGTCCCACAAAAAATGGGGGGAGGAGGAGAGGAAATGCCTACTTGAGTAAGCTTCACAACTTTCAACAAGGTCCAACCTACCATAAAAAATGGTGTAATAAATCATGTCCACGTGGATAGCTTTTCATCTTTCCACATCAATTTCTTATTTTCAAAACAAACATTAAGTCTGCTAAGGTAAAAACCCAATTTTGGATCTTTGCTACCCCACAGTCAAACCTAGTCGGCCATGCATGTCCCCAGATGAATGATCTGACAAGACTCCTGGCTTCAATCATCCCCACACTGACCTTACCTTTCAGTCTCCTTTACTGTGAAATTTGATGCAAAAACCATAATTTTAGAAAAAACTGATAGTGATAAAATTCAAGCAAAAAAAAAAAAATACCTGTCTATCTTATTTAACAAAGCATATGCAAAAAAAAATCACCAATTGGATTCCAAAACATTTCTGTCTCTTAAAATTACCCAATATTACCCAGGGAATGGAGCTGTAGAAATTTTAGAAAAAAAAAAAAAATGGAATCATTGTATTCAGTTGAACTATGAAAAATTGCCGTTTTTGTACAACTGAAATACTGCCAACTTCACATGGATCATCCTAAATGTTTCCTTAGCTTTAAACATGCCACAATTCTTTTGGTGATTTGGACAAAAATGCTGATAAAATACAGAGAATCTTCATATTCTTCATCCTTCATTTTCACTTCCCCTCTTCACCTTCTTCCCTCTTTCACTTCATCCCACCTCCCAATGGTAGCAGATGAAAGCAGGAATGAGAAGGGATCCTGAGCAATCACCTGGAACCAGAATCTGGGTTTGGGCCCAATTTCAAGGTCCAGAGGTAGACCTATACTTCTAGTTATAAATTGTTTCAAAAGTAGGACTCTAAAAATAATGTTTTCTTCTCGCATGTCTTCTGTTCAGGGACCATTTATCCTAATAGTGACATTCACTCATTCAAGGGGGGTTTAAGACAGCACTTGAAAATGCAATTATTGAACACTATAACCGAGCTGATCACAACTCATTTATTACATTTTACCCCAATTTTCTCCCACTGGTCCCAGAACTGCCTTCCCATTTTCTAGCCACCTTTCCTTCTTCTTCGTAAGAAGCTTTTCACTGGAACTCAGGAGTTTTCCAGACACCTGCATGAAGTATGAGAAGAAATTACTGAATTTGCTACCCTTTACTATTTTGAGACAAGAGTGTGCATTTAAGTGCAATATCCACCCATCTTTTCAGGAAGTAGAAAAATAGGCGGAAAAACTTGCATTTCTCAACTACATATATATATATAATAACCAGGAAGTCCCTGCCCCCCACATGGTGTGGCAGCCAAATGTGTGCTGGAACCTTCTGATTGATGTCAAAGGTCAAACATCAGAGAGAAAAGATGCCAACTGAATGTAAAAATGTAGAAAAAAAATCCTTTGAAATGTTAAAGAGTCTGTGAGCATAGAGTGCTTATTAACTGCTGCCTTCAATGACAATGAAAGCCTAACACAAACGAAATTTAAACATACTTTCAAGAAAATGTATTAACTGGTATAGCGCTCTCATTCCTGTACCTTCCCTTCCATGTAGATTCTGAGTATCTTCAGTCCACAGGGTTATCATCAGTCTGATTTTGAATGTACTTGGGATGGGAATGGGGCGACGGAAACTTTAGGAGCTTAGATTCAAAATTACAAAATCATAATCCAGCCAAAAGAAAAGCAAGGGTTTACCTAATACGAACTAAATTACAAGATTTTTCTCTCTTTAGTAATGCCTCCTTTAGCAGCTCCGTTTCTATTGCATTATCCCCTTACAGACACTGTAAATTGTATACTGCAAGACAGAAACAGGAATACGGGAACCCCAGACACAAGTGCCCTCATTGTCCTTAGTCACACAAGTGTCTATCTAATTTTATAACATGGTCAATGAGCCTTTAAATAATTGGTATCAGTTCACCTATGATACAGAGCAACTGAAAATTACAATAATGGCTAATGTGTGTAGCAATTCCACTAGGTAAGTAAGCAGCTCTCTTTTAAGAATGTCGGATATGCTATGTCACTTAATGCTCTTTCCAGCAACCACATGAGGTGAAGAACCACATTCCCATTTTACACATGAGGGAACTAAGACTCAGAAAAGTAACTTGCCCCAAATGACAAAGCTGGTCGTAAAGCTACTAGTCAAACCGAGTTCTTCCTCATCCCATCTTCCTCATCTACCTGTTCTCTCCTGAACTCCTCCTATAGAGGCCAATCAAGAACTAACTGTAAGGATGGGAGATGCAGACTCTAGTAAGAGGTATACCCCCTGCCTTGGCCCACTCATGACAGATATGGGATAGCTGTTACTCAGCCTTAGCTGATATTCACCCATGGCAACATGCAGTACCGGGGAAGCCAGGACTTCTGGCTTATATGAAAAAACTAATCAGATTTTTATATAACTTTAAAAAAATATTGGTCATTGGTTCTTTAAACATACAAACACACACATACACACAGACTGCCTTGTATGGGCAAACACAACATGTGTAACAGCTAGACCAGGCTCTGTGAGCCATCAGTTTATGATATCTGCCCTGCCTTACATCAGTTCCCATTTATTACAGCCACCAGGATGCCACGCTATCAATCAAGTCCAAAAGTTCCAACAGAGTCTTTATTAATTTATATTAGGGTTCCATACACTTGGCAAGTCAAAATTTCAAAACTCTCCTTAACACAAGGAATAGTCTCAATGGACTGAAGAGAGGCATATGTTTTAACAACAGAAGCATCTATCTTATCACATGTTCAGTACCTGCAAATGAACAATAAAATACCATCACAGCCAATAAACAGGCAAGTCTAATAGCAGTGCCAAGAGCCCCTGGGTGCCATTAGTCCATGCTTTCCCAGCTCTACAAACCAGGAAACATTTCCAAAAGGCAGATCACTAAGGCCAAAAGAGCCTGCAGGAACGGCTATCCCCATAACCTTTCCTGTCCCACTTTGCCCTTCAAGTCTGATGATCTGGCGGTTCTGGAACTCTTCCGAGAAGAGGTAAGACTCACTCTGCCAGCCCCAGCTGTTCAGAGCGCAGCCCAATCTGTTCCATACAGTTGGCTGTATTATAACAGTAATGCGACTGCAATTCACCTTCATTTGCTGCAAAGATCATTAACTATCCCTCAGAGAGATATGGCATTGAAGGAAGAGAGTGCCCGAGGCATAATAAATGGGAGTCTCTGGGTAACATAGTTCAAAAAGGTAAGATGATGCCAGCGAGGCCACCTGACAGTTTCTATAGTAGAGAAAAGGGAAGAAAACAAGGGCAGGAGGGATGGGACATCAGAAAGAGTAAAGCAAAGCAAATGTGCCTGGCAAACATGTATGTTCAGGTGAAGAGAGAATAGAGAGGACAAAGAGAAAAAATTAAAATAAGGACAACAGGACATTTAGTGTTAAATCACAGTGGAGACATGATTCTACTTGCCTGGTAGCTCAAACATTCTACTATAGAACTGGAAGTAAATTTGGGCTGAGAGTGAGAACAGAGAAAATGAATTACAATTCATTTCCTTACAGAGGAAAAATGCAATATTCTAGACAATTCTTAGTAATGTAAAATATGGCAAATTCAGTGAAACTTGTCATGTATCTGAAACCAGATCATGTATCTGGCCTCCCATTCATAAACTGCTCAATTACAGTGTAAGTAGGTGCATTTCTTCATTCAATTCATAAATTCAGTTATTAAAGTCTTACGTCAGTCTAATTTGAATCTGTTCTCCAACCACTCACTCTATCTTTCCGCCCAATAAACCAGCACCATAAAAGCATCCAGGGATCAGGGAAAATGTTCCTTCATGAAAGTTCTGCATGTTACATAAATACCTGGAAGTTCTGCAGTGATAATGAGAGCATTGAAATCAATACTTGCTCTGAGTTACAATGGTTTGTACTAATCTAAACCAGATCCCAGTCAATAATGGATAGATAATTGGTGGCTAAGTGGGAATTGTATGGGCAGACCTGATCTCCTAAGAATTTACTTTCTTTTTCCATCACCATTTACCCCTATACCCTCTTCCACCTCCACCTACCACCTTGCCCACCCCTCCAATCACTACCCTGTTGTCAGTGCTAATGAGTTTTCTTTTTTTCTTTTTTGCTCAATCCTTCCACCTCCCTCATCCACCCCCAGCTATCAGCCTGCTCTCTATCTATGAGTCTATCTCTATTTTGTTTATTAGTTCAGTTTGTTCATTAGCTTTCACATATGAGTGACTACACGAATTTTTTTAAAAAACAAAACCAATAGGTCCATAATCTACATTTTCTTTATTGTTTTAAACTTCTTTTCCTTAAACTTATCTATTGGTAGAACAGTGGTTCCCAGCTGGGGGCAATTCTGTCTTCCATGGCACTTTTTAGATTGTACTCTGAGGATATGGGTGCTACTGGCAATTAGTGGGGAGAAGTCAGAGTGCTACTACATTCCACAATACACAGGCAGCCCCCTACAATACAGAATTAACAGCTCAGAATGTCAATAGTGCAGAGGCTGAGAAACCTGTCAGAGAGTTCTTTCAGGGATTGAACCACCTCTGTTGATATTCTCTATGGTTTTCAGAAGTAGTAGAGCAGAAGGAGTTTCTAAATGACATCTTGCTATCATTAAAATACCTCTCTCCACGTAGTAACATTTGACATAAATGAAAAGAAAGGCAAGGGGCAGACATTTAAAACTAATTTAGAATTACATTGGAACCCTGGTAAATCCTATTATAGCACCAAACTTTGCATAAGGCTCCAACCAGTGATTCCATTACTAAAATGTCAAAAATGACTGCAATCGTCTAATTAAATTCACCTAGAACGTAGCTTTAAAGCATATGAACCCAAAGGCAGCAAAAAAAAAAAAAAAAAAAAAAAAAAAGGATTCATATGTATAAAATGGAAAAACAGCCTTTGCCACCCCTTGGGGACACACATACACCCGTCCATACCCCAACCAGAAGACTACGTTAAAGCTCTTATGTGGGCTTTGAACAAAAGAACCTCGCCTGATTTAGGGGGAACAGGGAGGAAGAGAGAGATTTGGGACTTAACCCTTTCCTGAAAGAAGAGAGACAATCCCCGCAATCACACCTGGAGACTAATTAACATTCTTTGATGTATTCATCTGTCCTCAGCCCAAGGGCTCAGTGGAGTCATCCTAACATTTATAGCGCTTGGTAAAAAATGATTTGCCGTGAGGTAATTTAGTGTGAGATCAGGTCACCTCCCCATCTTGCCAAATAAACAGAACTGCCAAGGATCCCTTCCTGTTGCTTCAGCCTTCAGACTGATGTGGTTGCTCACCTGGCTGGCTCTCTCCTTCCCATTGATCCTCACTCATTTCCTTGGGGTTTTAAGTGTGTGTGGCAGGTACAGGAAGGCCTGACGTGCTCGGGCTCTTTGGCTTTCCTGGATTCTTCTTGGCAGTCACACTTGGACTCAACAGCTCCCAGGAAGAAAAAAGCAACAGGGAGGTGCAGTCCTTAACAAGGATAGAGCTGTGCCTTCCCAGCCCAAGGAGAACATGCCCTGCCCTGTCAGGATGGGGAAATCACTTTTGAAGCTGAGCCCAGGCCTCCCCAGTGCAGACCATCCACCAGCTATTGTTCCGGTGCAGACTTCCACTTGGCACAATAGAGACACAATGACAAAGGAATTCATTCATTCACTGACTATTGAATGCTCGCCATACATAAGGTACTGGGAGCAGAGAAAATGGACTGGGGAAAGGTATTGTCCTCAGAGTAGGAGAAAATAGTCCAAAGGGAATTTTAGTTGAAAATACTATTTTTTGGGGGGAGGGGCTAAATTTCCCTCTTATGTAGGAAACACAGAATATGAATTTGGTAACAATTTATTAAATTGTCCATGTGTATAACTGACAGGAAAAACACGGATTTGATGTTGTTACAGTCCTAGCCACTCCTGAGATCTAACCCCAAAGCTGCCTTTTTAAATCAGTGTTGACAGAATCTCTCACTAGGGTGATGGAGATAACAGCAGGTTATTAATCCCTAGTTTTAAAAAGGAGACAATTTAGGAGAAGGGGAACTGGATCATTTCTACTGTAACCAGGTCAATTAAAGAAAGCTTTACTAGCCAATACACTTATACCACTGGAATGTATTAAAAAAGCAAAATCCTGTACCGTTCAATCCCGGAAGGAAAACGGCAGTACCAGCAATGGGCACTTGGAAGTATTTTAAAGCCTTGGCAGAATTCTAGAAATTACTAAATCAACCAATGATGTTATGTTGAATGGAATTCTCACCCTAAGTCTAATTATATTAAAACTCCTAAAGATTTCTCTCCTCAAACTGCTTTTCTCTAATCATAGGAGATTTAGAGTGAGAAGAAAGGATGTATGTGTGGATGGGGCTAAAAGAAGACAGGAAGAGGGGGGAAAGGCCCACAAAATTCACATCCATACCCACAATTCAGCAGTACATTTTGTAAAATAGATCACTTATCTATTATGCACTTTGTTTATTTACGAAACTAGATTCACTCATTATTCAACACTACCTTGTTTATTGAATTTATTGAACAAATGATAAATATTTACATGACAAAGTGAATTATATAACAAAATGTGAAATTTTATTGTATGTCAAGAATGTCCTTTCTCAAGTAAAATAATCTAGAATAAATACAAAGTTGACCACCGTAACTCCAAATCATCGTGTAGTTTCCCTGAATCAGAACATCATGAACAGTGTATTCAAATGTACCTCTGTGTGTGTGTGTGTGTGTGTGTGTGTGTGTGTGTGTGTACACAGGTATTTATTTTTGGCATCATGTTATGATAAAGTTTTAGCACTGTCCTCTTTTATCTTACACAATCATGTTTGGTATACCCAGCTAGTTTAACAAGAAAAGTTAACAGAATTAAATGATGTAGCTACAGTAACCAGTGTCAGGAAGATTATATTTAAGGATATATTTTTCTGAATAAATATGGCAGACACAACATTTTTGAGTTCCCTTGGAGAATATAAATAAAGTGTCAGTGGATACCTGCCCATTGCAACCCTCCTATAGTTTGTGGTATTTGTGATTTATGACAGGGAAATCGTTCATTTTCCTAATGATCTTGGAGAAGTCTGCTGAGTTTTATATAATGTCATTGAAGAGACAGTAAGTCAAAACATATAAAACACCCTTCATACTTATCATAGCCATCTGCAAAGTTTCTTATAGGAACAAACTATGTAACATCATGTCAGGCAGATTTACGAGTTGCCCAGGAATTGTAAGTTATTTAAACATGAGCATTTGGCTGTCTCCGTATAAAACACCCATTAGCAAATTTAAGGTACTAAACAGAGGAAGTCTCCCCACTGACATGCCATGCTTGTCCAGGATGGCGCCCCAAATGCTGAGAAGCAGTGACATGGACATGGTGATAAAGAGCCACATCCTAGTGGCACAGCAGAAAAAGAGAATTTCTTGAGAAAAAATAAATATGAAAATGACAGGCACAAATGGCCAAAAACTTGACATTCCATCGTGTCATAGCAGGGAGCTTAGTGCCACTGCCCCCTTCCCTCCCCAACCCGCTTCATCAGTATGATTACAGCCTGATATGGGACACACTTACTTCTAATTCAAATCTATCCAGCTAATGAGGAAAAGAAAAAAACAAACAGCAGCAGCAGCAGGGGCAGCCCCATTTTAGCCAGTAATACTAGTAGATGAAGACTGGACAGGAAGGTCCCTGAGCCTGAGTGTTGGTGGCAATTCCATCACAGGTAAACTACGCTGGTGACAATGTTCAGTTTTTTCTGCCTGTGAGATGCTGATAATTATCCTTGTCCTTCCAGTGCTCCAGGCTTTGGAGCATTCTAGTCTCCTGTGCCCTTCCTGCCCACCTGTGCCTGACCAGCTCTGCTGTCACAGACTCAACTCAAATGTCTGCTGAGAACCACAGGAGGAATCACTGCCTCCCTCCTTTGTGCAAATGTAGCACTTCTTTTATTTTATTTTTATTACAGTTCGTTTTTTTTAAAAAAAAACAAAAAAACCTTATATTAATCTTTTAGAGAGAGGAAGGGAAATGAGTGAGTGAGTGAGAGAGAGAGAGAGAGAAGCATTGATCAACTGCTTCCTGCACACCCCCCACCCGGGATCGAGCCTGCAACCGGAGCATGTGTCCTGACTCATAATTGAACTGCAACCATTTGGTACACAGGATGATGCCCAACCAAGAGAGCCATACTAGCCAGAGCTAATGTAACACTTCTTTTTTAAAAAAAATAATGTTTGTATTGATTTGAGAGAGAGGAGGGAGAGGGAGAGAGGGATAGAAACATTGATGAGAGAGAAACATCAACCAAACATCAGCTGCCTCCTATATGCCCCCCATTAGAAATTGAACCTGCAACCCAGGCATGTACCTTGATCAGGAATCAAATCAGTGACTTCTGGGAAAACCAAGATGGCAGCATAGGTTAACGCAGGAGATTGCTGCCTCGAACAACCACTTCAGAGATATAACTAAAGGACAGAACAGACATCATCCAGAACCACAGGAAGGCTGGCTGAGTGGAAATTCTACAACTAGGAGGAAAGAGAATATCATACCCAGACTCAGTGGAGGCACAGTGCTGAAGTGAAATACTCAGGTGCGGAGTGTGCACGCGGAGCGGGCTGGCGGCGGAGGGCGCGGTTGTTGTTTTCAATCGGGAGGGAGTTTCAGACTCTGAGCTCCAGATCCGGGTGAGTCTCTGGGGACCCAGACTCAAACGGGAGAAGCGGGACTGTCTGGCTTCGGTCGGAACTCACTCGAAGGCAGCTTTCTCTCCGAGGTTTGCAGTGGTTGCTGGGACTCTGAGAGGCAGAGCCCCTAGGGACGGAACTGAGAGCAGCCAGAACTGCTTCCTCCGCCTGCCCTGTAGATCCCCCGGGACCCGCCCCGCCCAAGCCCTGCGCAGAGTCATTTGCCGGATAGCCTCAGGCAAAGGCTAGATTAGCACCGCCCTAGAGATCCAGCACAGAAGCTCTCCCACTGCAGACACAGCTGACTCTGATAGCCAGTTAGCCTGGAGGTCAAATCACCCCTGGTATTACCGACAACAATCAAGGCTTAACTACAAGACTGCGCACAAAGACCACTAGGGGGTGCACAAAGAAAAGATAAAAAAATGCAGAGACAAAGAAACAGGACGCAAATGTCAGAAATGGAAGATATAGAGCTCAAAACCACACTTTTAAGGTCTCTCAAGAACTGTCTAGAAGCTGCCGATAAACTTAGTAAGGCCCTCGAAAGGACTGGTGAGACCGCCGATAAATGTAGTGAGATCCTCAAGAAATCTAATGAGACCCTCAATGTTGTGATAAAGAACCAACTAGAAATTAAGCATACACTGACTGAAATAAAGAATATTATACAGACACCCAACAGCAGACCAGAGGAGCGCAAGAATCAAGTCAAAGATTCAAAACGCGAAGAAGCAAAAAACACCCAACTGGAAAAGCAAAATGAAAAAAGAATCCGAAAATACAAAGATAGTGTAAGGAGCTTCTGGGACAACTTCAAGCGTAACAACATCAGAATTATAGGGGTGCCAGAAGATGAGAGAGAGCAAGATATTGAAAACCTATTTGAAGAAATAATGACAGAAAACTTCCCCCACCTGGTGAAAGAAATAGACTTACAGGTCCAGGAAGCGCAGAGAACCCCAAACAAAAGGAATCCAAAGAGGACCACACCAAGACACATCATAATTAAAATGCCAAGAGCAAATGACAAAGAGAGAATCTTAAAAGCAGCAAGAGAAAGAAACCCAGTTACCTACAAGGGAATACCCATACAACTGTCAGCTGATTTCTCAACAGAAACTTTGCAGGCCAGAAGCGAATGGCAAGAAATATTCAAAGTGATGAATACCAAGAACCTACAACCAAGATTACTTTATCCAGCAAAGCTATCATTCAGAATTGAAGGTCAGATAAAGAGCTTCACCGATAAGGAAAAGCTAAAGGAGTTCATCACCACCAAACCAGTATTATATGAAATGCTGAAAGGTATCCTTTAAGAAGAGGAAGAAGAAGAAAAAGGTAAAGATACAAATTATGAACAACAAATATGCATCTATCAACAAGTGAATCTAAGAATCAAGTGAATAAATAATCTGGTGATCATAATAGAATCAGGGACATAGAAAGGGAATGGACTGACTATTCTTGGGGGGGAAAGGAGTGTGGGAGATGCGGAAAGAGACTGGACAAAAATCGTGCACCTATGGAAGAGGACAGTGGGTGGGGAGTGAGGGCGGAGAGTGGGGCGGGAACTGGGAGGAGGGGAGTTATGGGGGGGGAAAAGAGGAACAAATGTAATAATCTGAACAATAAAGATTTAATTTAAAAAAAAAGAACAAATCAGTGATTTCCTGGTGCATGTGATGATGCTCAACCACTGAGCCACACTGGTTGTGCTAATGTAGCACTTCTAAACCGACTTGCGACTAGCTGAATAAAGGGCAGTTTCTTCCACCAAAACCCAAATGCCTTGAAGACAGGTTCAGCATCTGATCCATCTATTATCCCTAGAGTCTAGCAAAGGGTCTGGCATATAGTAGGTGTTCAATAAACATCTCTTGAATAAGTATGCCAGTGAACAAAGAAGCATCTAAATTATCCCAAAGACTAAATGAAAAAGAAAAATGGGCTAGACTGAAAAGAACCTAGTTTGTATATTTCTACCCCCTCAATCATTACACTTCAAAGGATTCTAAAGACAGGATGTATTTTTTTTAATATAAAGGAAGACATTCTCAAACAAAAATAGATAAACAATCCCATGTAATTTTCACAAGGACAGTGGACATTATAAATTATAGCTATGAAATGTTAGTCCTTTGAAAGCTATGTGGTATTTACTTTAGTTCTCCTCTTTCATCTTTCTGATATGTTTTCCCCTCGTGGAGTGGTTCTAACTGAAGACCAAGATGACATAGCAACACCTACGTGCAAAATTTCCCATTCTCTCCAAACATTGAGTCCCTATCCCTGGATGAAACTTTAATTTCCTGGAAGGGTGCCCAGGTGAGCTTTTCCTAACTCTTCCAAATGACTTAATCCGTGCCCACCCTCTAACTGTGCCTGGATTACACATTATGACTACTTTCCTAAAAAAGTGGGCACTCCATATAATTAATGAAAAAATGGGACAGGCTTGAAAATACATACACACAAGACTATTTTCTAAGTCAACTGAGGCCAAGTCAGGGTTCTCAGGGAGCCACAATTACTAGCTCATCAGGCTAAGAAGTAGCATTGCAGAGAGGCTGTGGGGTCAGGGGACTTGGATTTGAAACCACAATAGTTTTGGGACGTTGGCAAGTTACGAATTCGACTGTGCCCCAACCTCTTCTCTCTCTCTCTCTCTCTCTCTCTCTCTCTCTCTCTCTCTCTCTCTCTCTCCCCTTATGGTTTTCTTTTTTAATTTTTTTAAATATTTTTTTGTTCTTTATTGATTAAGGTATTAAATATGTGTCCTTATCCCCACATTGCCCCCCACACACACTCATGCCCTCATCCCCCTGGTGTCTGTGTCCATTGGTTATGCTTATATGCATGTATACAAGTCTTTTGGTTGATCTCTCACCCTCCTCCCACCCTCCCCTAAATTTACAATAGCTAAGATTTGGAAACAGCCTAAATGCCCATCAGTAGATGAATGGATTAAAAAACTGTGGTACATTTACACAATGGAATACTACGCTGCTGTAAAAAGGAAGGAACTCCTACCATTTGCAACAGCATGGATGGACCTGGAGAGCATTATGCTAAGCAAAATAAGTGAGTCAGAGAAAGATAAATACCACATGATCTCACTCATTTGTGGAATATAATGAACAACAAAAACTGATAAACAAAAACAGACCCAGACACAGAGAAGCATCGATCAGATATGCCTCAACCTCTTCAACTGTAAATGGAAAAATAATGATGCCTACTTCACAGGAGCACTATGTGAAGAAAAAGAGTTAAAAGCAAAGAGACATCTGTGGCTCACATTAAGCATTTAATAATAGCGTTATTGCGATATGGTCATTTCATATTCTCTAGTCTTTTACATGATTACTTGTAGAATATTCCAGATGATGAGCAAATGTTTCTCCTGAGCAAATCTCTGCCACAAAGACACTGCCATTCTGAGCAGATGGCATGGGAGGCAGTATAAAAACCAGATTCTAAAATACTATGTTTCTATAGGATATGAAATCATGAAGGTTTTAAAAGGAAATACAATGTAACATTGGTTTTACTACAATCCATATGACTGCACAGAAAACATCTTTATTCCCCCCATACAACTGAGTAAAGAAGGAAAGCACCCTGGTGTTACTAGCAATCTGTTTTGGACCAGATTATATGGCTCTATCAGCTGGCTTCCTTATCTGTCCAATGAGATTAGTCATTGCCACAATCATCTTTACCATAGAGAATGCTTTTGATAAAACTTAAATCATGTATATGAAAGCATCTAATATACAGAAGACCCATGTGAGTTTATTATTTTTATTCCTCCCAATTTCTATCAAAATCTGTGAACTTGCTGTGATTCACGTCAGTTTTTCAGGATTCTCTTGTTACTTTCTGTCCCTTTCACACTGAATCTGGTCCGAAATGGGGGGGAAAAATACGAAAGAAAGGAAAACAACTTTTTGTTTTTGAAAATCCCAATTAAGCAGCCAAAGGGCAATGAAGGTATATTATGATGCCCATTTTTCACTTTGAAAGCAGATGGTGAGCAGTATCTGAGAACATGGAATTGTATACCCTTCTAGATAATTCTGCAAGACTAGATAAGACCAAAAAATATAATTCTGAGCATATAAGAAATCCAATAAAATCAGACTTTATGGTCTCCCTCCTCTTCATAACTGAGCAACATATAAAATCAAAGATTCAACATAAATGTTGAAAAGATTTGTGTATAGCCTTTTAAATGTATTAACATGTAAGTAGTTTATTTGTGCCCCAAATCTGTTATTAAAGTTATCCTTATTTGTAGCCAATGTGTTTTAATATTTGATAATAGGAAAAAAGAATTTACCACTAAATAGAAAACAAGAAAAAGAAGTATTTCTTAAATTCTAAATATCTTATATTCGTATATTGCAAATCTAATTTAGCTACAATAAATAGTTCAGGGAATGGATCTAAATTTATGGCCCTACATATTTAACTACATGGTATCACAGATAAAAACAAGAGTCAATTTATGTATTTATTTATCTTAGCCTTTAGAAAACTAAGATTCAGGTGGTGATGTAACTCGACAAAGTTCACAAAGCTAATAAGTGCAGCATAGGGATTTGAGTCCAGAGTTTTCTAAATTCAGCATGTCCATCGCCTCATCAACGATGGCTCATCTGAGAATGTGTGTTCACAAAGGAGAGCTGTGAAGCCCACTACTAGAAAGGCAGAGTGAAGTCAACCAGTGGTAGTCATTGAGTGTTTGATTTTTATTGAGGAGGTGTAAGGAGCCACTCAAATTGTGTACTAGGACAATGACCTGTTGAAGAAGACTGGATTATTGTTACAGTCAGGTAACATTTTAAGAACAGAAATGAAACCTTTTCTCCTCTAACAATGTGTTCTGATCAACTGATGATCTTCTTGACCAACAGGTTCAGGTACACTGTTCAATGAAAGTCGCTCTTTCCAACTTCTGAATTTCTAGGATATATCATATTTATCATGATTGTCTCCTATATCTGGATCATGTCTCCAAAAAACAGTTTCCTGTATTGTGAAAATCCAAGGCAGCTTTTATGAAATCTGCTAAATGCATTTAAAAAAAATGAAATAACCCAGAATCGTTACAATTTTAAGGAAAAGGACAAAGTTGGAGGCCTAACACTGCCCAACTTCAAGATTTATGACAGTCTGCTATTGGTGAAGAAAAAGACAAACAGAACAATGGAACAGAATGGACAACCCAGAAAAAGACCACATAAATATAGCCAACTGATCCTTGACAAAAAGGAAAAGCAATGTAATGAAGCCTGGACAGTCTTTTCAACAAATGGTGCTGGAACAACTGCATGTCACCCACATGCAAAAAAATTAATTTAGACACAGGCCTTATACTCTTCACAAAATTAACTCAAAATGGATCACATACCTAAATGAAAAACACAAAAATATAAAACCCCTAGAAGATAACAGGATAAAATCTAGGTGAATTTGTTTTGGCAATGACTTTTTAGATACAATGCCAAAGGCAAAATCCATGAAAGAAATAATAAGTCTGACTTCATTAAAATTAAAAATTTCTGCCATGCAAAAAATACTATCAAAAGAAAATATTTGCAAAACATATACCTAATAAAGGACTTTGTAGATCCAAAATGTACAAAAAAAGCCCTTAAAACTCAACAATAAGACAACAAAAACCCCAATAAAAAATGGGCCGAAGACCTTAACAGACCCTCATCAAAGGAGACATATAATAAGCATGCAAGAAAAATGTGGTGGCACTAGGTTTATGAAAATTATCTGTATTTTTCCTCTCAATTTTGTGTGAACCTAAAGCTGCTCTAAAAGTAAAGTCTATTTAAAGAGAGAGAGAACCAAAGATAAATAAAATATAGTCATACTGATTTTTTTTTTAAATATATTTTATTGATTTTTTACAGAGAGGAAGGGAGAGAGATAGAGAGTTAGAAACATCGATGAGAGAGAAACATCGATCAGCTGCCTCCTGCACATCTCCTACTGGGGATGTGCCCGCAACCCAGGTACATGCCCTTGACCGGAATCAAACCTGGGACCTTTCAGTCCGCAGGCCGACGCTCTATCCACTGAGCCAAACCGGTTTCGGCCATACTGATTCTTATACATTTAATATTCTTATAAAAAATGCTTAGCATTTCTTATCCTTTTAGATAGAGTCAAGAGAAAATATATTCGTGGACAACAAAGCTCCATGAGCTCCTCTCTAGAATACTATTGCAGGTGGAGGGCAGTGACAGGTAAGGGTAAGATATAAATGAATGTGTAATACAAGCATTCACTTAAAGGCTACGCTTGTATGCATAAGTAGAAAATTGAAACAGCTTTAAAATACATACTCACTGACAGTGAGCCCTAATTAGAATAGAGTAATAAGTGCTATCCCTTGACAAGTGTAACATAGATAGCTCTGGCTTATGCCACTTCAGAATGTAAAAGATAACCTAGAACACTACTGTCAGGGGACATGGATGCCTAGCTTGCAGTCCAGATCAAACAAAAATTAAGAGAAAAAGTTCCCACATGATGTTATGTATAAACTAGTATAAAAGTGATTTATGTAAGAGATACTGTTTATGTTGGAAAGGTATAACAAGGTTATAAACAGCTTTTATTCAGTTGGTTCAATACCAATGCAAAGCTCATGCCTTAAATGGCTCCATGAGTGGTTCATCGGGAGCCAACTACAAGTCTACAAATCTGTTTACTTTAAAACAAGACAAGAACAGGCTGGTTCATTGTTCATGCATCTTTCTGAGGAACAGATATAAAACTTTCTAAGGGAACATTTCTATCTTCCAACTGTAGCTTTGTTGGCTTTCCTAAGCACCTAGATAATTTTTCTAACTTTCTTCTGAAAAGATCCATAAACTATTAACAGAGGTTTATTTTAAAGAGAAGCATCTGCATAGGCTAAAGTTAAGACTCAGATTTTTGAAGGGCAATTAAAATCCTCTTATTATTTTCAGGGAATATGTAAATAAATTCTGATTTGATGATTCCATTTTTAAAGATTCCATAGAAGTGATTCCCAGAGGAATATCTAGTCTTAAACTCAGCTTTTCAGATTTTTTAATTATATAGAGTTTCCTTTCTGAAGACCCAATAAAAGATATGACACTATGTCTTCTTTACTCCACAGTTTCTTCTGTTGCTTTTAAGAGATAACTGTCCTTGAACAGTCTCCCTTCACTGGGTAGAGCAGACTAGTCAGATTCATAGGAAACTTTTTTTATTTTATCTCCTGTGTACTTTGTGTGTTGAGTATGTTAATGGTGATGACCAATCTTGAATAACAGGTTATATAAAATACAAACATTGTAATCCTTAATAAGATAAACTATAATCAGAAGTACTGAACTTAAAAACAGAATCATAACACTGAGAGAAGTCTTAATGATAATTTGGTCTAAAATCTTATTTCATACTAAATTGAAATATAAAATAATTTTATATTTGGATATGAGGTCCATTAAAATCAAATAACTTTATCATCTTTACAATTCTAGTTACTGGCAAAGGCAAGACCAGATCCCCAATCTTGATTCCATTTCTTTTTATTACATTACTGGAATTCTGAAAACAAGTTATTTACATCCAACCATGAAAAAGAGGAGAATTGGTAGTCTGATTAAAAATGGTAAACATAGGATTAGAGATATTACACTGCATTCCAGTAATGTAATAAATGAAGCTCCCTGTGTTATTCCTTATACAAGAAAGATAAAGGCAATGGATTCAAGATCAATTTATGGAAGTTGGGAAAAGACACCACCTCTGCATTGAAAGTGAATGTTTTGGCCCTGCTGGTGTGGCTCAGTGGTTGAACATCAACCTAGGAACCAGGAGGCTGCTATGCCAGATCAGGGCACATGCCCAAGTTGCAGGCTAGATCCCCAGTGGGGGGCACACAGGAGGCAGTCAATCAATGATTCTCTCTCATCATTGTTGTTTTTTATCTCTCTCTCCCTCTCTCTTCCTCTCTGAAATCAATAAAAAAGAAAGTTAACGTTTTGGGTTCCATGTGGGCGTCAGGAAAGTTAATATAAATCCTTTTGAAAGCAGAAATAGTAATCCAAGCCAGTAATATTATTTCTCCTCCCACCAAAAAAAATCTTTGGATAATTGGGATTTGAGAAGAATGGTGTTGCTTTCTGAATCTTGTGCCATTGTGGACATGCAATAATTAGCATTCGCTGTTGGAATTATGAAGCAATCCCTTTGCTATGTTATTCAAAAGCCTTGACTCCCTATTTTCAGATTAAAATGAAGACTAAAAGACTGAACTTGACCCTGCCTGAACGTCTGTGGGCTATTTTCCCCTCAACCAACAACCTCACCTAAACTCCCAACTTTTAAACTGCGAAAACCATGGAAACATTAATAATGACCCCCTTCATTAAACCTCAACTTCCCCTCCCACTTGTACTTTTGGCCAGTTTACTCACTTCAAAGCAAGCAACAGCATCCTGTTCAGCTCCTCAGCAGGACCTCTGTATCTTCACCAACACCTTCAACCAAAGCCACAAGAAACTCCGTGATCTCCACATTCCTCCTCCTCCAGGGACGGCAATTATGTAACCTCCAATTTTTTAAATTTTATTTTTTATGTTTTCAGTTGCCATGGGAAAGACTGTGTTTGGTCAGCTCCATCAGCAAGGGGTAATTACTGGCTTCTCTTACACATACACACCACACACCTGCAAGGCTGCAAAGAAAAATAATACATAATTAAAGAATTTTTCAAAAAGGCCAAGCAAGTGTCAACCAAACAATGTATTGCTCTGCTACTGGTAGAAATAAACAAGGGAAGCTATATACTGCCAGTTAAACTTGGCATTTTCAGTGTAAGTATTAAAAGCAATTAATATTTCCTCCTAATTTAATATTTGTCAGGAACTATGGACTAAGCACTTTAAATGAGCCATCTTTATATGGGTAAGCTCCATAAATATAAATTTATAATTCTAATTTTTACAGAAAATTAATGAGGTTCAGAGAGGCTGAGTAACTAACACAGGGCTAATTAGTGATGGAGCCAGAATTCAAACCCAGAGCCCACAGTCTTGCTGGCCTGGCTTGTCACTTGTGGTGTGTGACCACAGCCTGTGTTATAACTCCAGCTAGCTTCCAGGCTGGTACATTGACTTGCTGAAGGGACTCAAACTATCACTCAAACATTTCATGAAGCTAAAAAGAAAAAAAAAGGCAAAAAAAAAAAAAGCAAAATATTGTTGGTACCAAAATGCATAGGACCATAGGTCACAGCAGTCAAAAGGATTCTCTGTCATTATTCCAGTACCAAGTAAGTATGCATGTGTGACATTCAAATCGTGTGACCTTTTCCTTTGTCTTAATCTTTTCATTTCCTGGAGCTAACTTCTCGATGTTAACAGCTCTTGTTCATAAAAATACTCTCAGCTAAAGTACATCATAAAGTTAACTTTGAGTCTTAGCAGATTTGTGAGTTCGGAATAATGAGAAGAGCAGTTGATCTTTCATTTACTTTATTTTCCTAGGAGAAGAAATATTTTACTTTGGCCTCCTTGTTAAATTAGGTAATTATTGAGATTCTTGTAATCCTTACACTGGGGATCTGATTCCTATGGGTGCAAGGTATAAACAAGTCCCAAAGAAGTCTATGTTAATAGTGTAAAGTTTAAAATATGATTAAAAGAAATAGAGCCTTACAGTAGGCTGGCAATATTAATCGTTCTGTCTTTTAACATGTCAACATATACTAGCCCAGTTTTCGGAAGGGCCAGGCTCATCCTACCCCCTCCCCCAAAGTCCCTCATCTCCCTTAACTGCACCTATCATAGAAGACTCCAGACAGGGTAGAGCCCAAGGCCACCCCTTCTCCATCAGCATAGCAAGTCCGGCCGTCACAGTGCTGCCTGTGAGAGTTTGGTAAGACTCTGGCTCCCGGCCCTTGGCCTCATCTGACCTTGTGTTTCTGCCATATCACTCATCTCCTGGAAAGGAACCTATTTCCAAGCCTCTTCCACACCAGCAGCAGGAAAGGAATTTCGAGTCTCTTGAGTGTTAAGTAAACTGGGTAGAAAAAAGTCCAGCCTGGCTTCCGTAGGAGGGAGATGAGATGGAGGGCTGGGGGGGAAAATACAATGATATACTTTCACTTTGCCAAATTCCCATCCCTTTTCTGGCCTTCGGCAATGCCAGGAGAGAAAGCCAAAAGGAGGTGGGAGGATAAGTGGAAACAGCTCCTCCTCTTCCCTTGCGCTTCCTGGCCGGCTCTCTGTAAACACGTCTTGGCCACCCTTCCTTCCCCACGCGGGAGCTGGGGAGCCGCACAGGCTTGTCTGGCTGCAGGGCCTCCAGAGCCGGTGCCTCTGGAGCTCCCTGAGGACCTGGGCATGAGGGTGGTCAGGGAGGCCACAGGGTGGATTCAGGGGAGCCTGTCCAAGGACATGACCTTTCCCTCAACAACTAGAGCTGTTGGCGTCGCTTCCCAGAGGTGAGGGGAAGGGTGTTCAGATGAAGTCCTTCTCTCAGCACCACACTTTTGACCTTCTCCTGGGGAGCAGCTCAAAGGACTGAGGTGGAGTGCAGGCCAGCAGTGCCCAGAGAGGGGAGGGACTCCGCCTGTGGGAATGAAAGGCCCGGGGGAGAGCGGTGAGGTTGTGGTGCTGAAATCCCTGCTCAAAGACCCAGGGCCAGAGCAGAGCTTATAATTAAAAGTAAACTTGGCAGCGGCTCTCTTAACACAGGAGGCAAAAAGTTAATGTCTGATGAGCTGGGGCCCATGCCAAACTCCAGCTCAGCACCCGCCCCACAGGAGACTAGTTCAAAGGAATGAGGTCTAGGGGTGGCAGACCAACCCAATTCTGGGCTTGGGAGCCCCAATTCTGGGCTCGGTACCACTGTGCCCGTCTCTTCCACAAGCTCTGGACACCATCATCAGTGCTTTACTGATACATCTTGCCCACGAGGCAGAGCTGAGGGCTGGTCTTTTCTGGGCTTCAGATACCCCTGGCTCGGCATGCTAGGTCTGGTCTGTCTAGTAGGCTGGCCACTAGAAACACGTGGCTCTTGAGCACTTGAAATGTGGCCAATCCAAATTGAGAAGGGCTCTGAGTTTAAAATAAGCAGCAGGTTACCAAGACTTAGTGTGAAACATAAAGTAGACTATCTCAATTTTTCATATTCATTACGTATTGAAATGACAATGTTTTAGGTATGTCAGGTTCGATGAAATGTATTGTTAAAATTAACGTCACCTGTTTTCCTTCCTTTTTTTTTTAACATGGCTAAATATGTCACATCAAATATACAGCTTGCATTATATTTCTATTGGACAGAATTGTCCTGGATATTTCATTAATGCCGCTGAATGAATCAAAGCAGGAATGCTGACTTTAGCTCAGCATTGATATTTTTTTAATCCACATAGAAGTAGTCCATAGAAATGGTTAAAAAAGAGTGAGGCATCGTTGTTCTTTGAAATAACTCTGTATCTGGAGCTACATTTAATTCTGAGTCACTTGCTCTGAGAAAATGCTTACTAACCACCCAGGACTCCAAAAGGATGAGAGGGCGACGGACTGTTGGCCAGGCCACACCACTGAGGCCAAACTGGACCTCCAGGCCTAGGAGACAGCAGCACAAAGGACAGCACACTCTTCCCAGCACACAGAGAACTGTCAGAGGAGATCAAACAACTCCTCTGGGAACCCCACGGTTTCCCAAGCTTCTCTCCATCCTAAACTAACTATTACCTCAGTCCGTCTGTTTGCTTTTAATATGCTCTTTAAAGCTGCTTTAAGAAACTTCATTACAAATCAAAATCACTATGATTTATCACCCCACACACATCAGGATGGCCACTGTTACAAAAATTAAAATAGAAAAATAACAAGTGTTGATGAAGTTGTGGAGAAATTGGAAGCCTTGTGCACTGTTGGTGGGAATGTAAAATTTTACACTCCCACCAACAGTGCAGGGATGGCAAACAGTAGGGAGGTTTCTCAAAAAGTTAAACATAGAATTAACATATGATCCAGTAATTCCACTTCTCCAAGAGATATCTGCGCACCCACAGTCACTGCAGCATTATTCACAATAGTTCAAATGTCCACTGGCAGATGAATACATTTAAAAAATGAGGTATATACAATGGAAAGTTGTTCAGCCCTAGAAAGGGAAAACCTGCCATATACTACAACATGGATGAATCTGGAAGACATCATGCCAAGTGAAATCAGCCACTCACAAAAGGACAGATACTGTATCATCCCACTTATATGAGGCCCCTCGAGTAATCAAACCCATCATCTTGCAGTACTGAAACTCTGTACCCATTGTTGTTCACCACTGTACACCTAACAATGGTTTAAATGGCAAATTCTGTGTTTTGTTTTTTACCACATTAAATAAAAGGAAAATGCATAGCATAATCAATTTTACTGCTACTGAAGAATTCACAGTGAAGACCCTGATGCAGTCTAACATTTTATCATCTTTAGCAGAATAAAAAGAAGAAAATGTACTCAAACAGATATTTGCACACCCGTGTTTATAGCAGCATTATTCAAAATAGCCAAAAGGTGGAAATGATCCAAAATGTCCATTGGCGGATGAACAAGTAAAAAAAAAAAAATGTGGTGTGTGCATACAATGGGATATCATTTAGCCTTTAGAGAAATGAAATTCTGACACCTGCTACAACATGAATGAACCCCGAAGACATCATACTAAGTGAAATAAGCCAGTCACACAGAGCAATACTGCACGATCCCACTACTATGAAGTATCTCGAGCAATCAAATTCAGGGTGACTGAAAGAAGAGAGGTAGTTGACAAAGGCGGTGGGAAGCAGGCTTAGGAATTACTGCTTAATAGGTAGAGAGTTTTTGCTTGGGAAGATGTAAAAAGTTATGGAAATGGATGGTGGTGATGCTTGCACAACAGTGTGACAGTATATAATGCCACTAAACTGTACATTTGAAAAATGGTTAAAATGATATATTTTATGTTATGTATATTTATTTTTTTAAAATATATTTTATTGATTTTTAGAGAGGAAGGGAGAGGGAGAGAGAGATAGAAACATCAATGATGAGAGAGAATCATTGATTGGCTGCCTCCTGCACGCCCCCTACTGGGGATCAAGCCTGCAACCCAGGCATGTGCCCTTGGCCAGAATTGAATCTGGGACCCTTCAGTCTGCAGGCTGGCGCTCTATCCATTGAGCCAAACCAGCTAGGGCTGTTATGTATATTTCACCACAATTTTAAAAAGAGAGAAAATGTTACAAGAGGAAGGATGAGGAGGCAAGAAGGCAGTTGAGGCAGGAAGATCAGAATGGCCCTTGGATTATCGAATAGGAATTTACATTCATTCCCACAGGGCTGCCTAGAAATGCTGACGGGGCATCACTGCTCTCTCTCTCTAAACCAGACAGTGTCTGTGGCAGCATTCTGTCTCCCAGGAAGTGTACAACCTTTTCATTTTGCTTTTTGAACTTGCAGTGAGATTCAATAGACAGAGCAAGAGTGCACACACAAATGACAGAGAGGGAATGTGTGTGCACTATTTGGGGTAAGAATTATCTATTTCTTCCAATCCACCATTTACTAGTATATTCTTTGCCTGTGTCTACTCTCGCCTATGCCAAAGTCAATAACAACAATAAAAATCAGCAGTACTGATGGTGAGACTATTCTTTCAAATACTGTACATGTTATTTATAAAATGACCTAGCAAGCTAATAATAACAAAGATATTAGGTCACAAGCTCTTTAAAAATCACAGCATTTATCATTAAGACCATTTCACAAATGAGGAAACTGAGGTTGATAAAAGCACTTGTCCAAGAACACAACGGAGATTTTCCCCTCCGGTCTGACTCCAAACTAGAGTTCCTGGCCGCTGCGTGCGGGTGCACTTTGTAAATGAAGGCCACCTGCTTAGGACTATTAACAAATTAGAGGAAACAGAAGAATAAGTGGGGGGGGAGGCAGGGCAGGTACTGGGGAGCTCATTCCATTGCCAAGGCAGGAGTGGTACCTACCTTCACCCACATAAGGTGTGAAACCCAATGTTTTAGGAGGACTGATGACCATGACAATTTCAAGACCTTCTTCTTTAATTTCGAAAACTCTGCTGCATAAACAGGAACCGAGAGAAAATGACAACCTATGAAAGGGAAAGTCTGGCTGGGGGAGGAGGTGACTAGTCTGCTCTCTGCCAGGGCCCTTCTCGCTAAGTTACTTATTAAAGGACTTAGACTAGAGGAAAAGAAAATATCAGAGGGAAAACAGAACTGTCCTCCAGCCAGGGTGCTGGCCCCTCATGAGCGATAATTTCCACAAATTATTTGTGCTTCCGAAAAGACTACGCTTTATATCAAAGGCGAGCCCAGGAAAAAGTGTCATCAGAGGGCTGAACTCTTAGTTCACAGCTTTAATTGATGTTTCGCCTAAACCCAGGTCACAGCCCCAACATGCTCACCATGGAGCTGAGATTATTAGTCAATTTAGTGAACATGGGACAGAAAAACTCACTAAGAAACAACAGCTCCCTGAATCTGTTCACGCATATCCTATCTCACCCAGAAATCCAGAAAATTACCGTCAGACACATCACAGGATCAAAGCCTTTGCGTCCAGGAGAAGCTTAAAAGGGCACAGACTTTTCCATTTGCTCTGCTCTTCCCTCCACAGGATTATCTTCGGAAATCCCCAAGCGTCTACCCCTGACACAGCTTTCTCACACACCACGCTGCCCACCCTGCCGTCTATCCCCATCCGTTTAAGCGCCTGGCAAACACAAGGGGAAACAAAGGGCAAATGCCAGTCGGTGGCCTCTGTCTGGACTTAGCCAAGCGTGATATGTGAATCAGGTGTGTGGAATGGGAGTTTCCATGGCAACGAGACTTCAAGGCAGGCAGGGGAGTCACATATTGTTTCTACCAAGGTAACAGAAACACGGAGGCCACCCGAGGGACGCTGAAGGGGGACACAGCGAGTTCAGAGTTCTCCGGTGACTGCAAGGACCTAGGTCCTCACTGTCTCCTCCCCCACCCTCCGCTGCTCCTTGAAATAATCCACCATCCCTCTTTAGGGGGAAAGGAAGGGACAAATTAAAGAAGTCTTCTCTAAAGGGAGTTGCTTATGAAAAAAAAAATGTAGAAAGGACTATGAGAGAAAAGTGTTTTCTTTAGTAGACAACGCAGCTCTATTAGTCAACAGGTGCGGGAGCCCTGGCAGCCTGAGCCCGCGCTGACTAACTACAGGGGCGCTTGCCTCTCCACCAAGCTTTGCAACATGGTCTTCTTGGTGAATCCAATCCGTAATGCAAAACCCCTGAGCTACATTGTGTTTTACAGATGGTTTTTTTAAAAATTATGTTTGCTATAGATAGATACTTTAACATTATTCTAAACTTTTAGAAAAAGTGTATATTGTGGTTTTATTTTTCAAAGCTTGCTTTTTTAGACCCATGACTTGGAGGCAAAGAAAAAAGTAGTCAATTTTAATAAAATCAAAGTTAGCCTTGGTAATCTAGCTGGACAGAGGTAGTCTGAAGGCCAGGTCTATGTTGCCGTTAGGGCTTCTTAAGCTATTTTCCTGAGACCCAAGCCAGGTAAGACTTTCCACCTTGGTTAGCTCTGCCCTTCTGAGTCCTTCAGATGACTCCAGACACTGACCAAGAGAACTGCTGTCCTACCTCTGCTAATGGCTCTACTATGGCTGATCATCCTCCCCATGGCACCCGAGAAACCCTTCTGCCCTGCACGCTTGATCACGCCACTCAGGCTCCAGACCTTTCAGATGAGTCCTCATTGCAAATCTCTCATCATAGTTTCCAAACCCACACATGGCCTGGCATCTGCCTACCTCTTTAGTCCCATCTTCTGCCATTCTCCAATTTACACTCCGCATTCCAGGCAAATTCAACTATTCTTAGTTCCCTAAAGTTACCATTATCCTCTCTTACCTTTAGCCCTTGATGTTACTGATTATTGGGGGGGGGGGAATAACATCCCACTTAATTACTCCTTTCTTAATATCTCAAGTAAGATATCACTTACTCCAGGAAGCCTAAGTCCTTGCAACAATTTCAGCCTTAAAGTCCTTCTAGGTGCAACTGTAGCACCCAGGCTTCCCCAGCTCAGCATCATCACCTAATTCTCTGTCAGCTTCCTGTCTATGATCCCATCCAAATCAAAGAAGAAGCAAGAAGTGTGCCGTGTTCAACTTGGGCTTAACTTGGAGCCCAGCGCATAGGAGGTGATCATTCAAGATTTACCAAAAACCATTGAATGAATGAATGATCACAACGGCAGGCATGGCATGATTGATCACAAAGAGCACCAACCACATCTGGGCTCAAGCTTCGCAGTCCAGTTCTGCTGCTTGTTAGTTCTGTGGCTTCAGTGAATCTCAGATTCCTGCTTTTCTTTTCTTTTTTTTCGGATTCCCGCTTTTCAGGTGATGTAGCAATGCTTGCCCGTGATTATTATAACCATAAAAGAAGCATCAAATGAGTGCTTGTGAAATTCTTTGTGAACATTTTAATAAGTCTATGTAAAATGTCATTTCCAGGAGGAGGCTAAATAAGAAAGAGCAGAAAGGAGAAGTGCTCTGAGAGGCAGAATGATTGCAGGGACAGAATCTGAGGGAGGAAACTGGGGGCTATAGATATCCATGGTATACTGCCACATATAGCATAGATTGGCTTCTTTTTATTTTTTCTTTAAACTATGAGAACATATTTAGAAAATCACAGAGGTAGAAGAAGTGAGTCATAGAAGAAATGGGCTCAGGAAATAAGTTACAAAGGCAACAGAAGGGCCTTGGAGCTTAGGAGAGAGAAAGGTAAAGGTAATATGCCTAGGAAGAGGGGGATGGGGAGGGGAGAGGAAAGGCACTTGCCTGCTCCAGGGAGGGAGAGCACCTACTTCTTTCTGACAGATAATTATGTTCCCCTCTTCCCCATTTTGGGCCCAGACATTCTTATTAGCCTCAATTTTCCACTTATATACCATGTTCATTTCCACCAAATACTACTATGTACTATTAACAGTTCTTGGGCCTTAGTTTATTCTCCTTCCAACTGTTGAATACCCTGTCTTTCCCCATGCTCCATGTGAATCTTACCAATACATCATTATCCATAATCATCCACATCTATAAGGCCTTTCTTGAATAAAGTAACTCAGCCACCTCTCTCCTCCTGATCTTCTAGTGTCATAAGGGCCCACATTTCACTATTCAGTGCTTTCTCTTTATTCTTCACACATACGTGCCATGCCCTTTCTAAAACGTGGGGAGGACCTCACACATCTGAAGAGCCAAGTCTGTGTTAAAAACACGTGGAGCTGGCAGAGGAGGTGAGGTAAGACGTGTACTAAGAATTAGAAAATCACATTGACTAGTCTGCCAAGAAACCAAAATTATATAATGAAAAATGAGGAAATTAGCTAGCTAGCCAGTTTCTGCACTCCAAGATTCTGTGGTAGTTGAACATGACACATTACGAAGAGGGCATCAGGTAATGTTTCAGTGAGAAGGGAGCAAGTAGAGGACACGGTTTCCCAAGTAAATATACCAAGTGATTTCTTATCCTGAAGAAGAAAACCAATAAGAAGAATAAATGAAAAAGCAAAAGGAAATGGAAACCAGATGGAAAAAGAACCACCAGAGTGATCAATCAACAACATTTTGCCGAGTACCGTTGTCCCATGCATGGGAAGCTGTTTTAGGTGTGTGCTTGGGGTACACAAGGCGGGAAGGTTCTATGCAGAGAATGAAACAACAGCATCTGTGCTTGCAGGGCCTGGCAGTCGACATAGGGTGACAAAGGTACAGAGATGGCAGCATAACTGAAGATTTAAGTCGGTGCATGAGAAGTGCCAAATGAGCACTACAGAGTAAGGACAGATCACTGCATGCTGAAGTATTCAGGGGAGATTTTTCTAAAGAGGTGACCTAACTGCTCTATTTTTTTCTCTTCTTTTTATTAAATTTATTGGGATACATTGGTTAATAAAATTATATAGGTTTCAGTTGTACAGTGCTACAATACATCAACTGCATATTGTATTGTGTGTTCACCACCCCAAGTCAAATCTCCTTCCATCACCATTTATGCCCCCCTTTATCTTCCACCTACCTCTCCCCACTTTCTCTCTGGCATTCACCATACTGTTGTCTCTCTGAGTTGTTTGTTTTTGCTTAATCCCTTCACCTTTTCACCCAGTCCCGCACCCTCTCCCCCTCTGACAGCTTTCAGTCTGTTCTGTGCCTATGAGTATGTTTCTATTTTATCTATTAGTTTATTTTCTTCATTACATTCCACATATAAGTGAGATCATGTGATACTTGTCTTTCTTTGACTGGCTTATTTTATTTAGCATAATGCTCTCGAGATCCATCCATGCTGTCAAAAAGGGTAAGAATTTCTTCTTTTTTATAGCTGACTGAGTAGTATTCCATGGTGTAGATGTGCCACAGCATTTTTATCCACTCATCTACTGATGGGCACTTGAGCTGTTTCCAGATCTTGGCTATTATAAATAATGCTGCAATGAACATAAAGGTACATATATTCTTTTGAACTGGTGTTTCAGGTTTCTTCAGATATATTCCCTGAAGTGGAATTGCTAGGTCATAAGGCAGTTCCATTTTTAATTTTTTGAGGAAATTCCATCCTGTTTTCCACAGTGGCTGAACCAGTCTGCGTTTACACCAACAGTGCACAAGGAGTTCCCTTTTCTCCACATCCTCATCATCACTTGTTGTTTGTTGATTTTTTGATGATAGCCATTCTGACAAGCATGAGGTGATTATCTCATTGTGGTTTTTAATTTGCATTTCTCTGATGATTGGTGATGCTGAACATCTTATATGTTTACTAGAGGCCCGATGCATGAAATTCATGCACTCGGGGGAGAGGGGGGAGGTCCCTCAGCCCAGCCTGTGACCTCTCGCAGTCTGGGAGCCCTCAGGGGATGTCCGACTGATGGCTTAGGTCTGCTCCCAAGCAGGATACTTAGCGCTGCTGCGGAGGCAGGAGAGGCTCCCGCCGCTGCCACTGCACTTGCCAGCCGTGAGCCCAGCTCAGAGCTTCTGGCTGAATGGTGCTCCCCCTGTGGGAGTGCACTGACCACCAGAGGGAAGCTCCTGTGTTAAGCTTCTTCCCCCTGGTGGTCAGTGTGCATCATAGTGATTGGTCCTTCTGCCATAAAGTTGATTTGCATATTAGCCTTTTATTATATAGGGTGGAACTACCTGACAGTCAATGTGCCCCACTGAGGAGTCCCAGATTGAGAGAGGGCACAGACCAGGCTGAGGGACCCCATAGGTGCACAATAGGAGCTGGGGAGGGAAACGGGAGGTTGGCCAGCCAGGGAGGGACCACAGGAGGGCACCAGGGAGTGTCCAGCCCATCTCACTCAGTCCTGATCGGCTGGACCCCAGCAGCAAGCTAACCTACTGGTTGGAGCATCTGCCCCCTGGTGGTCAGTGCACATCATAGCTACTGGTTGACCAGTCGACTGTCTGCCCCCTGAAGGTCAGTGCACGTCATAGTGAGTGGTTGAGCAGCCTAAGCATATCATTAGCATATTTTGCTTTGATTGGTTGAACAGATAACCAGACAACCAGACACTTAGCATATTAGGCTTTTATTATATAGGATTGGCATCTGTATGTCCTCTTTACAGAAGTGTCTATTCAGGTCTTTTGCCTGTTTCTTTAACAAGATTTTGGGGGGGATTTTTTTTATGTTGAGTTGTGTAAGTTTTTTATGAATTTTGGATGTTCAACCCTTATCAGATGTATCATTGGCAAACATGTTCTCCCATTCAGTGAGTTGTCTTTTCATTTTGGTGATTATTTCCTTTGCTGTACAAAATTTTTTAGTTTGATGTAGTCTCATTTGATTATTTTTTCTTTTTTTAAAAATATATTTTATTGATTTTTTACAGAGAGGAAGGGAGAGAGATAGAGAGCTAGAAACATCGATGAGAGAGAAACATTGATCAGCTGCCTCCTGCACATCTCCCACTGGGGATATGCCCGCAACCCAGGTACATGCCCTTGACCGGAATCGAACCTGAGACCCTTCAGTCCGCAGGCCGACGCTCTATCCACCAAGCCAAACCGGTTTCGGTGATTATTTTTTCTTTAATTTCTCTTGCCTGAGGAGAAATATCAGAAAAAAAATTGCTGGAAAATATCTGAGATTTTACTGCCTATGTTATAGAATTTTTATGGTTTCGAGTCTAATATTTAAGTATTTAATACATTTTGAATTTATTCTTGTGCATGGTGTAAGAAGGTGGTCTAGTTTAATTTTTTGTCCAATTTTCCCAACACCTTTTATTGACTAGACTATTTTTACCCCGTTGTATGTTTTGCCTCCTTTGTCAAATATTAATTGACTATAACTAACTTCTCTGTTTTAAAAGGTAAGACAAAGAAAAGCCTGGGAAAGGAAGCCAAGTGGTAGAAGCATGTGCACAGAGATGGAAGTGGAATTTCCAAGGCATATGGCAATAGTAAAGAAATCCCCATTAAGGACATTAATTTGGAAAAGTGGGCTGGAGAATTATAAAGACAAATTACATAGAAAAGGAAATAAAATTCTGAAGAAATGCAGTAAAGCAAAAGAGAAAAGAAAGAGAAGATCAAAACTAAAGGGGAAAAAAAGAAAAATGATGTTACAAAGTATTTACCAGCAGACAAATTTTAAAATTTTAATGTCTGCGTAAAAAAAGAAGTAAGTCAAACCACAAACAGCGTTAGTATTATGAATATGTAAGAAGTCACACACAGAGATCAATAAAGTAATCATTAAAATCCCAGTAGAAAAATAGAAATGTGCTTATAAAGAATTTATTTTAAAGAATCCAATAAGCAAATTTCCAATAAAACATAAGAATAAAATTTCTAACAATACAAATAATTCACAAAGAAATATTAATTAAAGTGATAAAGAAGATATTATTTTTCCTCCTGCCATATTAGGGAAATCTTTTTTTTTTTAAAAGGGATGTCAGTATCTAGCTGGGCATCTAGATGGGCATTCTAAAATGTCAGTGTTGAGCTTGTACAAGTTTCTTGGGAAGCAATTTGCCACTATGTGCAGGGGTCCATGTAGAACACTAATCTGATAAAATAGTCAGGATAATGAAAAAACTATTCATACTCAAAGATGCTCTTTATAGCATTGCTTAACCTAACACAATAAACCACCACCAAGAACAACACAATTAGGAAAGCAAAAAATCCATAGGAAATTATAAAATAAATTGTGATAAAGTTCCACCAACAATTACAATACAACCATCAAATGTCATTTTATTTTATTATGCAGAAAGAAAGAATTCAAAACTGTATACACTGTGATCCCACATATAAAAATGCATATAGATATAAGCACATAGAAATAAATATTAAATGGAAATATATTAAAATTCTCTCTAACTTACATAATTACACTTTATTTTTATTTATTTTGGAGGTCTTTATGTATTTTACAAATTTTCTTCAATAAACATGAAGAAATATATAATTCAAAATTATATTTGGATTTTAAAAGTAATATATTTTAATTGCAAATAATATTTAGAGAGACCTGTCCATGGAAAATGAAAGGAACCCCCACTCTCAGCTGCCTAATGCTAAAGTCTTAATTCCTATTTGAGAGCAAACTTCCCTTCTAAACCCTGGATTCTGTATGACTTACAGAGATGACATATCGGATTGCTCCTTCCACATTTTATTGTCCACAAGAAATGACTGTTTGAAGTCCTTTCATCATTGTTTTTCATTGTTTTCTTCTAGGGAGGTTTTTATAAGAAGAGTAAATGTCAACTTTATTTTGGGTCTTAATTTTTCCAGAAGCCTAAACCTAACTTCTCTTCTTTCCTCTCCTCTCTATTCTCCTTCCCCATCTATTTCTCTCTCTCTCTCTCTCTCTCTCTCTCTCTCTCTCTCTCTCTCTCTCTCTTTCTCATTCTCTCTCTCTCTCTCCATCTCTCCCTCCCTCCTTCCCTCTATCTCTTTTATAATGTCTAGGTATGTCTCTTAAATACTGCCCTCAGGCCAAGATGGTAGCTCTTTCTTTGATTTCTTCTGTACTTTACATAAAGTTCAGAGTAGCACCCTCTGCTCAAAGATAACTAAGAAGCTTCAAAAATAAACTCAATTTCAGTTGCACTTTTAAGATATTTTCAAGAACCACAGGAAATAACTGCATGTGTGGTATTGCACACACAAAACAGTATGTAAGAAGCCAACATGATATTGGTTCCAAAGGACATGTGATGAACTCCTTTTTCAGACCCTGCTGGGGCTGGGGCAGGAAGTAGAAGCTGGCAGCAGCCCACCACTGGAGAGGGGGCAAAAAAAATGGTGGTAACTCTAAATGAAAGAGAGAAGCTTGAAATTTTTCTATTACCAAACCAGGCAATTAAAACATTAAATGTGAAATCTGAGGCACTGTAAATTTCCTAATATGGTATAAGTGCTGAGTTTCCCAAATGATGTTTTCTCATCTTTCAACATATCAAAGAGCATGCCAAAACCCCAAAGAAACGTTTCCATTTTGAAAACAAAAATAAACCACACACATCCACATTCTATTAATAGTGTTGTCTTGCCTTAAAGACTCTGCATCCTTAGTGAAAAACGCCATTGCAGTTTACATAAATTTTAACATTATTGGAAACTCCTGTCCAAAATAAACTGGATGTGTGTGGGTGAGTTAGGTGGGACTGAGGCAAGAGTAATCAAACCCCTTTCCATATTTTCCTTAGTGGAGACCAAATGTTATGTTCCTCGTCGTCACACCTAAGGACTATGTAAATACATTCTCCATATTTAGCAGCATTTCTTAAGAGAGAGTATAAAGAAGGAAATTGGCAGAAGATACACAGGTTCATGCCAAGTGCACAACATTTGAAGACCTAAGATAGAGGGACATAAGCTTAGAACTGAAAAGCCCAGCAGAAATTGCTAGGACAAGCAAGGTCATGTCAAAAATCCCCAAATCCAGACTATAAACTCTTGATCCTGCCACCATGAAGAGGAAAAACAGCTGCCCTGTGTCACTCTATGTTTAGAGACAGAATAAAGCCACTAAATGTGATCTTCTCCTTCCTCAATCCAAACACCCATGAGCTGTTACCTGTGTGCTCAGCAGGGAGCCCACTGCCTGGAATGAGGACAATGAGAGGTGAATGACACAGAATTTGTTTGAAAGAGGCTTCTATTTTTGAGAACATAAAAGAACCAACACACAAAATAACAGTAAGAAACATCAAAGGGAAGGGCACTAGAGTTATGGTGGTGTATTTCATAAGGTACATAAATATCTAATTATTATGTTGTACACCTAAAATTAATGTAATACTGTGTCAACTTATAATTGAAAAATAAATGTAAAAAAAAATGAAACAAAAAAGGGTCATTCTGTCCATCCTTAAATCCTGAGTAACCCCAGAGATTTTTGGAAAATCTTTATCACCTGCCTACATGCACAGCCTTACATGTTTAAGCTCCGAGTCACAGGCCCTAGAATGTCCCTACCAAGACAAGGAAAAAAGGAAACCAGAGTTATATGGGGACCACAAAGCCACCCTGATCAGGTAAGGTGAGGAGGAATGAAGAGAACTGTTCATGTATCCATCCCTCTGGTTCTAGTTGGACTCAGAATCTGGAAACTCAAATGTAACTAGGAAGAAAAGAAAGGGTGTATGGTGAATGGTGAGGCGAAAAGATCACCTTTTTCAAGCCAACAGATGCAGGTCCCAATCCTAACCCAGCTTCTTACTTAAATGAACTGGGCAGGTTCATTAACCTATTTCTCTTTCTTTTATTTAACAAGCACTGATCTTAATAGTACTGGGCAGGTGCTCTTCTAAGCACTTTATAATACTTCATTTACTTATCCCAACAACAAACAATTGAAGTTGGTTCTGTTACTATCCCCACTTCCCAAATGGGGAAAGTGAAGCACTGGGCTGCCACCTACTTTGAAGGTAGCAAAGTCATGATTCAAACCCGAGATGTCTGGCCCCAACGTCTGACCCCTGAAGTTCTGTGTTGCATCATTTGTAAAATAGTTCCTTGTCAAGGCTGTGGTACAGACTCAGTGAAATGTATGGACAGCACCCAGCACAGTGCCTGACATTTAGCAGAGGCTGAATTATCTCCCTCCTCCCTCTGCTCCCCATTCCCTCACCCTGCACTGTGGGAGGCTGCAGGCAAGATCCTGCACAGGAAGGCCATTACCTAGGTCTGCAAAGGCTCCAGGGCTCCAGGGCAAGCTAGAAAACCAGCCTCTGTCTTTATCCCCTGAGGCCTGGAGCAAACGCTCTAACCTAAGCAGAGATGTCCAGCATTTCCACACACAGCCTGCCTCTATTACCATCTGCATTCAAGGCACAGCACAGGGAGGTGGGCCTTAGGGAAATTGAAAGTTTTCTGATTTTCGTACTAGGAGCTGTATATGTTTACGTCTAACACAAACGCATCTAAAATTTATATCATACCTACCACCCAAGGGAACATGATCTACTTTCCAGAACCTTCCATTGCCTAGACACTGGCAGAATATCTGTATCAGTCTGTGGCTTGTTTTAAGATGGTCTAGAAATGGATGGTTACCTAAAGAACAGTCCGTTTTGAAAATTATAAAGAATAATGAAGCCTACGGTCCTGGGAGCTGTGTTGCAAAACATGAGAACATGGTTTTCCAGCCCTTTTGGCAGTATTTTCATGAACTGAGGACAATAATTTAGAGGACGGAGACTATTTTAAATCTTTATATTAGTCTAAAATATCATTGAGAAAGGTGTACATGTTATTGGTCAAGTCATTTACTTAGTTGGGCAAGTAGTGACCCACACAAAAGGGATCTGATCTATTGGGAATTTTCTAAGTACACAATGAGTACATGTAGGAAGTTTATAATGCTACCATGTAGGAATGCTGTCTACACACTCTTTCGATTTTTCCTCAATGAATAAAAAGTCCTGTTTGTGCTAAAACAACATGAGAACATTATTTTTTTATTGTTGACACTATTACAGATGTCCCCCATTTTTCTTCCTTTGCCCACCTCCACCCGCCCCCACCACCACTCCCCTGGCCTTCATCACACTGCTGTCTGTGTCTGTGTATCTATGCTCTGTGGCTACTCTCTTCACCTTCTCTTATCCAGTCCCATGCACCCCTCTCCCTTCTGACCTCTTTGAGACTGTTCATGTACCATTCCCCTGGTTCTAGTTTGAAGAACATTATTTTATTGCAAGAAAAAAATCACTACAATGAAATATGGGAACTGTGTCCTGACCCTGAGAATGTGCTAACATGGTTTAAAAGTAATTAAGAAGGAGAGCTGACTTTCTCCATTTTCAGCCTTGGTCACTGTGGCTACTGGGTTCATTGATGGCCTGCCAAATCTTGCAAATTACAGTACTCCTATCCGTGCGGTTTCTAAAACTAGAAGCTTCTATTGTGAATAAGCTTGATCTTCTGCTTTAGAAATCCTGAGAGAGACTGCTAAGAGAGACTCCACAAAGAGTCCAGGTGCACACACCAGGAATCAAGTTCTTCATTCATTTTAATTACAGTTCAGCCCAAATGAGAGAGGTAGGTGGAGAAGTGTCTTTATAAAATATTCATTGAAATGGGAAGTTTCTATTGGGGACACAAAAATGGCACCCTCCAACTTGTTCATCTACAAAGAGCCCCAATGTGAATGATGTGTCTGTAATCATATGTGAGCCACATTTAGGCTTGGGGCTCAGCCAGAATGTTTAAGGAGGGAGACAGGAACAGAAAAGGAAATAGAGTTCGCAGGGAAAGAGGAAGGCTGGATGAAGTTTTTCGTACTTTGTGGACCTGTGTGAACAGTTCCTTCTACTTACTGTTTAAGCCCTCGCAGGGAGATTTGTTATCTTCTGTTATTTCAAAAGCCATTAAATGGGGATGAGGGAGGGAAGGGGTGGGGGAGGGAGGGAGTTTTCATGTGTGTGTCTGTGAGTCAGCAGAAGCCGGAAGCCTAACAAAATGACTTCAAACAACAAGCTGGAAAGGAGGACAATAGCTTCCACCCCCAGACAGTGAGAAATTGCTTTATCCTAAGGGATCGTGACCACCCGTGTTCAGTGGAGATAAGTGAGAGCCTTCTCTGCTCTGGCCAATAGGAGACCTGCAGCCACAGCTGCTCCCAGAAGCTCTGGGTGGCCTCCATTCCAGCCGCTCCAAATGGTTTCAAGGCAAAAACACTGCAGCTGGGTGGTTCTCAGAAGCACAGGGGGTGGGAGGAGAGGATGACAAAGCGGAGGGGTGGCGCCTTGCTTCCCCCCACCAGGTGCTCTAAATCCCCTCTCAGGGCTTAAGAAAACCTCGCACCGTCTGGACTGGAGGCTGAGTCCTGCAGCAGCTGTGCAGGAGCCTGCATCACCGCCACGCCACAGCAACAAACCAACCCTGTGCCTCAGCCTCCAGAAACTGGGAGGCTTCCCTGCCAGGCAGCCCAGTGCTCTAGAAGCAGAAGGAAAATTAATGCCACTTGGCAAAAGCGTAGGGCATTCCGAAGTCAGTCTTGAAGAAGAAAAAGCCTTGCACACACCCTACAACACAGACACAAAGCCCCATGAGGTGTCCCTTTGAAGACTGGCAAATCTAACCAAAAACTTAACATTTGCAGTAAACTTTTACATTTAAAAAAATGTATTAACTGCCCTCTGAAAGAGAGATAAAAAAAATACTAATATTTGAGGAAAAGTATATGGAAGTTATAGCATAAGCTCACTTTGGGGTAACTGTCCTTTGCATGAAAGAATTAAATTTTAAAACTTATTTCACTTACTAATGAGTACCTGCTGTTCAATTTATTGTATTTCTTACTTTCTTTCATTTTCCACTGTTGGGGGTTGTATGTCTTTTTAAATATTTTCATATCTCTAGCTAATACCTATAGCATATGTTCAACTGACAAAAATGTTAGTCAAAACGAAAAATAAGCTGATAAAGCTGAAATTTCATATATATGCATATAGTCCCCTGACCAAGTAACTTCAACTTTGTATATAAATAATTTTGAGAGAGAGAGAGAGAGTATGTGTATTAATCCTCACTCAAGGACATGCTCATCATTAATTCTAGAGAGAGAGAGGAAGAGAGAAACATTGATGTGAGAGAGAAACATTGATTAGTTCCCTTCTGAATGCACCTGACTGGGGATAGAACCCAAAACCTGGGTATGTGCCCTGACAGGAATCGAACCCATAACCCTTCGAAGCTCAGGAGGACCCTCTAACCAACTGAGCAACACCAGCCAGGGCGAAAGTATATTTTTATTATACACACAAAGTATATTTATACACTTATTGTAAAAACAAAGTATCGTGTGTGTGTGTGTCTGTGTGTATGTGTGTAACAAAAGAGAAGGGATTATAGGATGCAGAAGATGGAAAAATAATACTAAAATTGGACCACTGGCTACCATATAAGTGCTGACAATAATATTTCATGCAAAAACAAAATGGAATAGGTGTTAAAATTAAAATTAAGTTATTTGATACCTTGGTCACTGAAACGGAGGTTGAAAAACTGAGGAGTTGGTTTCCACTGGACCCTGACCTGCTATGGGGCCTACATCAAGTTGTGTGATACCACTGTTATAGCACCTGCAAAATGGAGATAAAACTTCACGCTACCTACCTCAGAGAGCTGTTAGAAGATTAGATACCAAAAAAGAAAATCTGCAAAAGCCCTTTGAGTTTCCCATAAATATAAGACATGCAATGAAATAAAATACCGGCACTCTCTACAAAACTCCTAGAAATAGGAAACAGATGCCAGCAATGCAACAGGGCTAATAACTCACAGGGCAGTACTTTTAGGATCAGGGAGGTAGTGGGCAATTCTGCACACAGCTTCCAGTGAAAAGGTGCAAAATATGATGCTGAAATTCCAATCTACTCAAACCAAACAAAGCATCCAGGGAAAGGGGGGGATTAAAAAAGCCCCAGTACTGTTTCAACACATAGCCAATGGCTCAAGAGAAGCAATCCTGACAAATAAAATTCCAGATTCCTGCTTAAATGTCTAAATCTACAAAAAGACAATAAAGTGTCAACATTATACTGGTAGTTTTTCACGTCTACTAAAGTCTCATATTAAAGTAAACTGGTTTCCCCAGAGGATTAAGTGTAATGACCCCTTACAGTGAATAAAATTTAAGCACAGAACATATAAATTAGAATATGTTAAACCAATTTGTACTGGGAACAAGAGCCAAAATGAACTGTACAAAGCCACCTAAATTAACAATTATTTGGAGGTTCATAGGAAATTGATAGATTATTAAATATCCATATATCCTAAGATAGTCTAAATTATGGAAAATTTGAAACTGATCAAATACACACACTTATTATCCTATCTAATAAAAGAGAAACATGGTAATTAGCGTACGACCGCTACCCTTCCCATTGGCTAATCAGGGCGATATGCAAATTAACTGCCAGCCAAGATGGCAGCTGGCAGCCAGGCAGCTTGAAACTAACATGAGGCTTGCTTGCTTCAGTGACAGAGGAAACCAATGTTCCCCGCCTGCCTTGCTGGCCTCTGAGCCTGCAGTTTGAAACATTGTAACAAATATAGAAGCTAAACAAAACCCCAGAAACCTGCTTTCAGCGAGCCGGGATCTCAGAGCTGTAGTTATACATTGTTTCGATTATAGAACACAAACAAACCAGATACCTCCTTTTAGCAGCAGAGGCCTCAGAGCTGGAGCCAGAGCTAAAGCTGGCCCAGAATAAAAATAAAAAAAAAAATAAAAGAAAAAAAGGAGCAGTTGGGAGCTTCGGTCACCCACCAGCCTGAAAACAGCCCGCAGCCCCTCACCCAGACTGGCCAGGCACCCCAGTGGGGACCCCCACCCTGAAGGGTGTGTGACCAGCTGCAAACAGCCATCATCCCCTCACCCAGGCTGGCCAGGCACCCCAGTGGGGACCCCCACCCTGAAGGGTGTGTGACCAGCTGCAAACAGCCATCATCTCCTTACCCAGGCTGGCCAGGCACCCCAGTGGGGACCCCCACCCAGATCCAGGACACCCTTCAGGGCAAAAAAGCCAGCCCCACCCATGCACCAGGCCTCTATCCTATATAGTAAAAGGGTAATATGCCTCCCAGCACCGGGATCAGCGGAGCTGAGAGGCCTCCCGGCATCAGGATCAGCGTGACAGGGGGCAGCACCCAAACCCCCTGATCGCCCTGCGGCTCTGTGTGTGACAGGGGGTGGGGCCAGAACCTCCCTATCCGCCTGCTCTGTTCGTGACAGGGGAAGGCACCCCAACCTCCTGATCAGCCCTGCTCTGTGCCTGATACGGGGGAGCTCCCCAATCCCCTGATCGCCGTGTGGCTCTGTGTCTGACAGGGTGCGGCGCCCCAACCCCCTGATCGGCCCTGCTCTGTGTGTGACAGGGTGCGGCACCCCAACCCCCTCCCCCCGGGCCCTGCTCTGTGTGTGACAGGGTAGAGCCATAACCTCCCCATTGGCCCTGCCCTGAGTGTGACAGTGGCGGTGCCCCAACCCCCTGATCCACCCTGCTCTGTGTGTGACAGGGTATGGAGCCCCAACCCCCCTGATGGGCCCTGCTCTGTGCGTGACAGGGGGTAGCGCCCCAACCTCCGGATTGGCCCTGCTCTGTGCATGACAGGTGGTGGCGCCGCAACCTCCCCATCGACCCTGCCTTGAGTGTGACAGGGGGCGGCGCCCCAACCCCCCAATTGGCCCTACCCTGAGCGTGACTGAGGGTGGCATCGCAACCACCCAATCCGCCCTGCTCTGTGCATGACAGGGTGCGGCGCCCCAACTCCCCAATCAGCCCTGCTCTGAGCCCGACCAGGGGCTGCACCTAGGGATTGGGCCTGCCCTCTGCCACCCGGGAGCAGGCCTAAGCCAGCAGGGCATTATCTCCCAAGGGGTCCCAGACTGCGAGAGGGCACAGGCCAGGCTGAGGGACCCCCCCTTCCCCCCGAGTGCACAAATTTTTGTGCACCGGGCCTCTAGTATTATATATTATATCAAGCATTTATTGTGGGTCATGTGTCAGGTTTAAATAAAAAAGATGAGAAATATCCTATTCCTGGTTCTCATGAAACTCAGTATAAGAAGAAGGAGACGTAGACACAATAAAGTAGAATATAATGGGTTAAGAATTAAACACAAACAGAGTGCTGAAGAAGAAGTGATGGAATAATTGATTCTGCATGGAAAAGGAGAGAGGGGTGCAGTTCAAGAAATTTTCAGAAAATCTGAACAAGAAAATCTTGGACAAGACCTTACACAATGAGCACTATTTCACCATACACGGAAGAAGGAAAGGGGCTTTCTAGATAAGGAGACAGCAGCCCATGTCTCAGGGCATGTCTCTGTATGTCCTAATCAGTATGTCCTACATGAAGCACTGTGGAGACAATCTTGGAGAGCCTGAATAGCAAGGTCTTTGTGGCAGAGAGAGGGAGCATCACAGGATGACTTTTTGAAAAGAGACTTGATATTTCCTATAATTCAAGATATCAGACTGAGGCAAAATGAACAAAGCAGGGGAGGTGACACCTGCCCCAGGCATGAGACAGGCTCTGGGGAAATGGACAGCATTGCTGAGGCCAATTCTCTATGGGTCGGTGAGGTCGATAGAAAACAGTTTTGCTAAAGGGGGTGACAAGCATAACCATGATTCAGGAATGGTCAGGACTTGGGATTCCAGGAGAAATAGCAAGCCCAAATTAGGTATGTAAAACACAGTGCAGCAGACTGAATAAGGGCCTCCAAAGATTACAGGTCCTAATCTCTGGAATCTGTAAATACTACCTTCAATGATCAAATTAAATTTGGAGATGGAGAGAGATTATTCTGGATTAGCCAGTTGGGCCCTACAAGCAGTAACAAGTATGCTTGTTAGAGGAAGGCAGAAGGGGAGCTGACTAGAGAGAGAAGAGGAAAAGGCAATGTGACCATGGAGGTAGATATTGGAGTGATGTAGCCACAAGCCAAGGAATGTCAGCAGCAACCAGAAGGTGGGACAGACAAGGAACAGATTCTTCCCTAGGACTCTGGAGAGAGCTGATACCTAAATTTCTGGTGTCTTAAGCCCCCAAATTGGTGGTAATTTGTTACTGGAGTCATAAAAAACTAATGCACACAGTGAGCAAACAATCATCTCTCAGGTGCTCTTGGGTGTCACAATCACCAGTCCTGATAAAAATAATTCAGGCACCTCAACCATCAAGAAGTTGAAGTCCAAGTTGAAGCATTAAAGATATGCTAGACTACTAAACTGAGTAACTAGCCAAATTTTGGCAATAGGATCCAAATAAAAGCCCAGATTAGGTCAAGATAGATGGAAGAAATGCAAATCACAGCCACCAAATCACAGCACATGGGGAAAGGAAATTCACTCTGAATACTAGGGAGGAAATTAGTAGAGATTCAGCAAGTCAGAGGACATCACTGAGCCACTGAATTTCTGATCCAGGGTGGTGGCATAACTTTAAGTGCCCATTGGACCTGGGAAGAGGGAAGAGGGGGATGGAAAACATTTACATGCATCCTGGCTCAATCAGGACTGACTCAGGAACTGGATCATGACTAGACCATGAAATCAAAGACATTAGTGGATCCAGGTGTGGAAAGATTATGGAAATGAGACAGCTGGGACATGGAATGCTAAAAAGCTTCAATTGTATTCATTAGCCCATAAGGGAAATAACTCAATGAGACCTTTTTTGAGAGAGTGGGAGCAGGGTAGGATTATCCACATCAGACTGTATGGCCCAGTAGGAAGGTAATTGAAACAGCCAAAGCTGGAGCTATAAGAATAAGAAAATGGAGATGGATTAGAAGAATATTTAGAAGACATGGCAGGATACTTGAATACGGAATGAGTGGCTGGTAGGGCATGAGGGCAGCAGGTAAATGACAACACCCATCTTTGAAGAACACAAAATAAAAGGTTATGGTAGAACAGAAAGAATGAGTTCGTCTTTGGCTATGCTGAGTTTAAGGTATTGATGGGTTATGCAATGGGTGACACTAGAAGTCAATGGAACTCAGATCTAAAACTCAGAATCTCCAAAATGTGAGATATTTGAAAAAGTTATCTATAATGTGCTCTTGCATCTTCATCCTCCTGACCCACCACCATAAAAGGGATCCCCAAAAAGTTCCTAAACTTTTAATACTCTAAAAACAACATTTTGAAATACCATCTACTCATAAGAAAAACCTTGCATTGGCAGCACTTAAAAGTAAATGTATTAGACATTTTCTAAGAGGGGAAAAAAATTCTTACCATTAGCTATTTTCTTTTTCTGTCTGTTAGCTTTGAGGCCATCTGATGGAATGGACAGCAGAGAACAGCTATGCACGCATCAGGAGCAGTTGAGAAGGATGTTCAGGGAGGACACCGGGATGGTCTGATGATGGAAAAGAGGGAATACTTCTGAGAGGACATCAAGTTAGACTTTTCCAGAGCAGTAACTACAGATTTACAAAGAGAGCAACAAGCCCAATATGTTCACAAACAAAGACACCTGAAAAAAAGGATGAGAAAAAAATTAATAAGGACACAGATCTGTCTGGGAAGAAAATGTATGCTATATATCAGCTCTAGATTCTGTACTCCTTTCTAACAAAATGCTTAGGTGTACAGTGCTCTATTACAGAATGTAAGCAACTCCCCTTCTAGCCTGTAATTTGTCATGGCTCCTACTAGCTGAAATGTGGAAATGGCTTAGAGGGGGAGCATCTGAAATTCCAGATTACACAGTCTGGGAAGGATGACGTGTGGGAAGGCAGTGAGGTTTACTGTGAAGATGCGAAAGAGTCTGATATAATCTCAGTCCTCAACCAATGAGTTTAGAGATAAATAAAGTTCTTTAGCCCCATAATGAAGACCCCACAGCATGCAGAGGTGACAATAAAATAGCACGTCTCTCTTATGAAGCTTTTAGACTCACAAATATCCAAATTGAATACATAAACGACCTAGTAAAATATATGTAAATAAACAAACATGAACAAATTAGATCTTATGTGTAAGACCTATTATGAAAACACATCTATCACAGTGTCTCTGTCTAAACTTCAGGGTCATGAGAAGTTCAGTCAGTGGTGATATTCCAGAATGGAGGACACTATCAACAAAAGCCAAAAACATACCCGGAATTAATCACACCACCTTACATTTGCATAGTACTCATATAATGCTGCCTCATAACATCTCATCTGATCCCAAGCAAAGTCATGCATATGTTGACTCCCCCAAATATTAACCATGGATTCACTCCACATGTTTTTATATAGTACCTACTATATAAATCATTCTGAGAGAAAATATCCACATAAGCAATAATACCTGCCCTTGGGGAGTTAAGAACTGATTAAGTGAAAAACATAAAACATGCAAATATAAAAATGAAAAATATTAACTGGAAATTTAAAAAAATGGACAGTAACAGTTAGGTATTCTTACAAGGCAATAAAAGAGATAGAGAAAAAAAGGTTGCAGTGGTTCTCAACCTTCTGGCCCTTTAAATACAGTTCCTCATGTTGTGACCCCCAACCATAAAATTATTTTTGTTTCTACTTCATAACTGTAACTTTGCTATTGTTATGAATCGTAATGTAAATATCTGATATGCAGGATGGTCTTAGCCGACCCCTGTGAAAGGGTCGTTCGACCCCCAAAGGGGTCACGACCCACAGGTTGAGAACCACTGGGTTATAGGCTTTTAAGTGCAGAAGTATATCTGAAGGACAATGGGAAGACATGAACTGAAATGAAGTTCATGAGAAATGGATGAAAGATAGATGAGTGGAAATGTGGGAAGAGGAGATCCCAAATGATTAGAACAAAATAAGTTAAGAAAGAGACTGGTGTGATAAAGTTATGACACTAAGCATAAAAAAAAGTTTCCGCTGCAAAACAGAAGATGTTAATGGCAAATGGTGGTAGGACCAAATGCAGATGAGCTGATTGAAGAGTCTGGGCTTTACTTCGAACCACTCTCAGTGTTAATCAGGAGGAAAACATAAACTATGGGCTTTAATCTAAAAGCTACACAGGTAAGAGAGTACTGAATATCTTTGTCTCAGAGGCTAGTTAGAAGGCTATTTTAATAATCTAGGCATGAAGCCATGAGTTCCTGACCAAGTAAGAAGAAATAAGATGCCCTAACCAGTTTGGCTCAGTGGATAGAGCATCGGCCTGCGGACTGAAGGGTCCCAGGTTCGATTCCGGTCAAGGGCATGTACCTGGGTTGCGTGCACATCCCCAGTGGGGGGTATGCAGGAGGCAGCTGGTCGATGTTTCTCTCTCATCGATGTTTCTAACTCTCTGTCTCTCTTCCTTCCTCTCTGTAAAAAATCAATAAAATATATTTAATAAAAAAAAAAAAGAAGACATAAGATGAAAGATGGATGGTTGGGGAAAAAGAGTACCAATGAAGAATGAAAGGATTTGAGGGACTGTGTGGCTAAAAGGATAAAGGGATAAAGGCTAGGGAAAGTTCAAAATTGTTGTGATCAGTAACCAGGAAAATAAGGATGTCATTACTAAGGCACCAATGGGCAAGAAAGAAGATGGACATAGTTTGAGAAATTATTCTGTTTTGAAGACACTGAATTTGAGGTGGGGATAGTATTACATGGATGAAATGCCTTCTGGAGAGGAGAAAACAAATGTGAGCTCTGTAGGCTGAAGATACAGGTTTAGATGCCATCACTTTGGGAAGAAACTGAAATAATAATACAGATGTAGAGAAATCATTTAGAGAAAGAATGTAGGCGCTATGGACTCAAAAGGTTTTGGAATGTCTCAAACACACATCACAGTTTCTGACTTAGTGGCAAACTATCAGGAAAAATTCTAAACCAAAAAACTTGGGAATGCTTCAGAGATGAGATTGGACTTATATAGGGAACATATTTCTCAAACTATGTCAAAGACAAACATCTAACAAGCAAAAGTCATCCTAAAATATCAAACTATCAATTTTATGGTCAGTAATGGCATTAAATACAGTTCTGTGGAATTTAGCTATGTAACTGTATTATGGTTAACTAATAACCTGATTTTTAATCACTTAACACCATAACAAAAACAAACAAACAAAAAATCCCAATCACTGTCACCAACAGGGTCTGGAATTTGTAGGGCCCCTTCCCCCTAATCACTGACAACCACAATAACAGCCATTGGCACTCATGTTTATGGTTTTGGGGGACCATAAACATTGTAAACTTTAGTGTCAAAAAGCCACAGAAGGTTTCTCAAACTGGGAAGGTAAACTAAATGTTTTCTCAGGTTATTTTCAACCTTCTGAGGAAGGATAGTAACAAGTTGGGGAAATTCTTTAGCAAGTGGAATGGGGAAACTGAGACAAGTAGCTAAACAAACTGGCTGAGCAATTTACAGCCAGATACAGCAATTACCTCCCTAGAGATAACATCTAGGCCTCAGTTGTGTTTCAGCTCCAGGCCCAGAAAAGCAGCAAAACCAGGTAGGTGAAGCCAGGACTTACTGTAATGACTAATGACCCCCCTGCCCTGGCACTGACCAATTAGTGGAAACTAGGGCCCTGGAAGAGCACACCTGGAAAAGCTGATGACTATTCTACTGAGATCTCCCCTAAGATCTCTCCTAAACTCTCAGCCTCTAAAAACCCTCAAAACAAAGAGCCAAGCCTGTGCTTTTTCCCTACCCCGCCTCCTCTTCTCCCACAGGCATGAGTCTCCTAAACTCTAAGGGTCCCATGAGACTTGCAACCATAGGGCACTGGGCAGTGGTGGCTCCTCCCGGGCTAAACCTCCAAACCACCTCCAAGGCCCCCTTTTCTCTGACTTTTTAGAGAACCAAAGCAGCCCCACCTAAGTTTTCCTGTTGTGTCTTCTATCCTAGGCCCTCCCTTGTTTCAATGTCCCCAGCTTTAATAAACATACTCTCAAAATCACAGGGACTCATGTTGTAAAATCTTTCCTGCACCAAGTCAAGAACCAAACACTACCAGCCGGCCCTAGGCAGACCCACTCAGAGCCAGCTCCCCTTTCTGATAACACTTCTGGTAGAGAACACAAAGCTAGAAGTCACATCCACAGCTGCATAGAGTTCTGAAGCTTGCCATTATCTGGGGGAAAGTGATATGGCTTCTGCATACACATAAAAACATAACACTCAAGTCCTATCTTCCAGTTAAAGATGTCCCAGTGTATTAAGAAAAATAATAATTACACTGCCCTCCTGCCTAATTTCTTCCCCCTCCTGCAGTAACCCACCAAAAATAAGAAGGAAACCACGTTTTCAAATAATAAAATCTAAAAGTAATGCCTAACACTTATTATTAATTTATTTAGTAATAATGGCCAACGTTTATTTAATACTTATGTATCTGATACTATTCTAAGCTCTTAAATATCTACAAAAAACATATGTGCTAAGTTCTATTATCACCAACCCCGTATTATAAAAGGAGAAACCAAGGTCCAGAGAGGCTGAGTGAGTTGCCCCAAATTACATCCTTAGTATGAAGTGGAGCCAGGCCTCGAATCTAAGCAGAAGGATTTCAGTGCCTCACTCTCGACCTCCATGCTGTCTGTCCTGTTTCTCAAATACATGCTCCAACACCACATGCCCCATTAACAAAACAAAAAAAAAAGTAAACTATTGTTGAAAGACAGTAAACACTGTCTATGACATAAGTGTCTCTTGATTATTTCAAAAATCTCCAAGAGTACCAGATACAAACAAACCAAAGAAAATAGCAATACACCCTCAGACACACACTTTCTAAGCACAGTTTAATTAAAAAGGATTCCAGTTGACTGTAGAAAAACTTTTGACCATTTAGGGTGACCAAAAAAAATAGAGTAAGTGATACTAAAAAACAAGTTGGAAACACACTCCTGGACACCTTTTTCCTTTTCTCCTGACACACATTTATCCACTTTTCAAAGTTGAGTTTGGTCTAAATGCAGTATTGCTTTTAAGAAAACTTTGGGATGTATTCTGCAATTCACCCTCCTGATTTTTCTCCCATTTTCCATGACTGCAGTCTAAATATGCGTTTAAAAGAATGATACAAATGTCTGGCTCGTGGTCCTTGGTTAATTCTACCTAAGACATTTCCTTGCTACCTTATTTCAAAACATAGAGAACAAGATCCTAAAAACAGCTTTTAAAGGCAGAGAAGAAAGCAAGCAAGGGTATTGAAGAAATGCAATTGTCCATGTGAGTCTACTTCAAAAAAGGAGGGAACAGTCCTGTGATCATCTGGAGTTGACAATGCAGAACACAAGTGCTAAGTGTGTCACATGGTTCAACCGGACCAAAGTGTCAGAGTGGAGTTTTAAGACCAGGGTGCCAGAAATGGCATTAAAAGCTTTAGCAACAGCTGCCTGAGAGACTGGAAAGGGCCTCAGTCTCACCATGGCCTTATCTATCACATGAGGTCCTCGTAAATCCTTTCTTCATCACCAATGTGGTGTGAAGAATGCTTCAGGAAACCTGGGGGGGTGGGTGGTGGTCATGTTTCTCTCCCTCCGTCTGCATCTCTCTTCCGTTCCTAATGCCCAAGTTAATGCTAATATTGAATAAATGAGATCAATAAGGAAACAGTCTTTCAAACTCGGTGTCAATAAGGAGAGCAACAGAAGCCAGAAGCTCAGCATTTAAAGTTTTAAAAACACTAAAGTAAAAAAGAAATCTCAAAATCCATTCTGATAAGTGAATCTGGGATTCCATGAAATTTTAGGACTTCTCTGTATTTATAAAAATTGGCTGCTTGGATCTGTGCCTAAGAGAATTAAAAACTACAGGCAGTCTTAAGCAGCATAAAAGTTTAAGTCATACTTTCTCATTATTGCCTTCTTCAGAAATGTTTTTAATGTCTCATCCTGCACAGAACAGTCTGAGCCAGTGTTTTCCAACAGCACGAAACAGAACTAGCACGCAGAGTAGCTGTTCATGGGGATTCTGAGAAACAAAGATTCTGTGCTCTGATTCTTCCTTCTGGGGAAAACACGGTATAAAATAGTAAATTCAAGACTGAGAAATTCGTACAAACTTTGTGAAGTGTTGTCTACATTTATTTGACCACAGAATGCATTTTCACAAGAAAGCTCTTGGGACACCAGGACTGCATAGAACACAGCTTGGCAAGCACTGCTCTAGACTCCTGAGCTCAGCATCCATGATTTAGGAATCTGACCCCAAATTTCCCTTCGTCACCATCAACACACACAACTCTGATGAGCAATGCAGAACTGACGTCTCAGCTTCCCCCACACAAAGCCCCCGCTCCAGGCAAGTACATCTCCTCCCAGGTCCTGAACAGATACTTGCTCAGACGATTCCCCGTGCTAGAAGCTTCAATCTTTTATTCAGCTTAGTCTCTCAGCATTTGAAATTAAACCCCATCTCCTGTGGGACTCTTCCATATAGTGGCATCTTTCCTCTCCCCTGAATTTTGTTAACCCCAAATTAAACAATGCTTGTTTGAAACTCACCTCCGACCTTTATCACTAGCACTCAAGCCTGTCCTGGAGAAGCAGCAAAGGGGATTGGTGAAAACCCTCCAGCAAGGGACCCAAATTCAAATGCCAGCTCCAGGATACTAGGTTCCCGGGAGAGGGTGGGGAGAAATTTCGTATCTGAGCTTCACTGGTTTCCTCATCTGACCATTGTGCTGTTGTGAAGTTTCAATGAAGGTAACTCCCATGACACCTTTTCAACATCACTGAGTACAGAAAGCATGCAATATACGTTAACTGTATTACATCCCCGTGATCTAAGTAAAAGACATACCTCAAACGCTGTGACTGCTGATAATTAGCACACACGCAAATCTCCACCATGTCCCCTTTGATGCCTACCCTTCAACACTATTCTATGCTGTCACTCGCTTACTCATAGCAAGAGCAACAGAAAAGGCTTGCTCTGGGAGTTTATTAATAAGAAATATCTGAGGTCCCTAAGTCAAATCATCACTGAGAATTTCATTAAGCCATCTAAATTACAATTTGATGTTGGCATGTCTGTGGAAGTTATGTGTGTGTTACAGTGTCATTCATTTGTACATATTTATGTTTTTATCTAAACATGGTTTTAGCATCACCTACATATGCACAGGTCAGTCCATGTAGAATCACTTTGAACATGAAAGAAAGCAGTTTTTGTCTCTTAGTCAAAGGAATAAGTTGCTAAAGCAAAATCTAGATCCTAATTGTTCTTTCATTTCATTTAATCCATTAATGAATACTTTATGGGGAAGAGGGAGGAGCACACATTTTTATCCTATTCTAGCTGAAAATTTCTTAAAATAACAATACATTCAGAACTTCTTTCATTATCAAATAAAAGTAAATTAGTTTAACAAAGTTTTAATGGGTGTCATTTAAGGAAAGATCTGAAACCTAAACCTACTTGGTGACATTTCCAGTTATTATCTGTGCTTTCTTTCCTGTATCTTCTTCTATACTTCAAACTCAACATCGCTTTTTTTTTTTATCTTAGGCTCTCATATTGGTTTCATGCCTTCCAAAATATCTTTTATTTTTACTTTTTTGTTAGGTGACTTAATTTTTTAAAATATTTTATCGATTTTTAGAGAGAGAGAGAGAAACATCAATGAAAGAATGCAAGAGGCAAGAGGGAAGCACCTACTGCCCCTGCACCCCGCCCCCCCATCAAGCTGGGGGAGGGGGGCTTATCAAAGCAGCAACCCTGAGGTGGATGCATTATTGGATGATGCCCAACCAACTGAGTAACACCAACCAGGGCAGCTGACTTAATTTCGTTGAAGTTAATTTAATTTCACATACAAATGATCAGTATTGTTACTTTCTCAAGTCTCATTTTCTCTCTTTTCCCCACTTCCTGCCCTACGCTTTTTTGTTGAGTAGCATTGCTTTTTGGTGTTTGATGTTTGGTGTTTAAAATGGAAGTGACCATGTAAGCTGCAAACAAATTCCAGCTTCAGATCAACTTGCTGAAGTCAACACTCTCCATGAGATGGAAAGAGCAGATTTTCACCCCCTGCAGCTCTCCCCACCACAGAGTATAGGTAAAAAAATGGATTAAAAGGTAAACACACAAAATAAAAATAGTTTTGTATTACGGTATATTTTGAAAACTTTCTCCTTGTACATGTGATATTATGTATAAAACATAAGTTATTCATTATATATGTAATCCACGTGATAAAATATAAATACTTAAACACATACATAGAACCTTAAGCAATTTTACATCTTCAATGAAATCTAGTGGTAATTCTATTATTTATTCAAATAAGTGAGTTTAATTTTTTTTTGGTCATATATAAATCCAGTATAATAAAAATGCCTTAGTTTTGCAGGATACGTGTTTGATAGGATACTAACATGCCAAAAAAGGCCCAGAAACCACAGCCTCTCATGCTTTACTTCCTGCTGTCGTTGTTATTTTTATGTAGTACTATTTCATAGAGATAATCAGCGATATGTTAACTTTCTAACCTGTGTTTATTTTTAAAAACATTGGCATTTTTATTTAGACAGGGTTATACTTCTGTTAAATTAAAAGATGATAAGAACATTTATCTCAAGTTCCTTTCCTGCAAATATGTGTGAACTACGGGAGAACCTGGGGACACAATCCCTTTCTCAGAAATTGATAGAAAGCTGGTTCATCTCTGAATCCAACTAAAGGTGAGATTAGTTAATGAAGAACTAAAAAGGATATAAAAATAAAATTGCTTTATCTCAACAGCAGTGTAAACACAGGAATTCAGCATTAGCACAAGACTCTACCAAATACATGGGGTGTGGGAGTCACCCTCTCTGGTGGCCCCTCTGCCCTCCTGCCTAACTGTTGCTGATTCCATTTGCTCCCCATGCAAGCGTAAGACCCCACCTTTGGCCTGTGGACCTGCCAGTAGCTAAATGGAAAGGATCTGACACCACTTCACCTTTCTTTTTAGAAATCATTGACCTCAATTTTCATAATAAATCTCTTTAGAAATGTATTTGTTTTTAAATAATCCAGGAGAGAGATGTCAAATTATTTTGAGATAGCTCTTCCATCATTTAACAGTTCCTGCAGAGTGCCTGCCATGGGCCCAATTATGACTTTGATCAAATTTGGGGGAGAACCTACTGAAATCCTGTTTTAAGCCCCTTTTATTCATCCAGGACACCTACAAAAGAGCTTACCATAGCCTCTTCAACCCCAACCATCAAAGCTCTCATTCTAACCACCCTGTCTCCTCCCAGGCCTCCTTCACCCGCACTCCAGCACTCATTCTGATGTGTTCTGCTACACACCAGGCCAGCATTTCTTAAATTTGAGTAATCTACAAAAGTTTCCACATACTCCCAGAATTGACCTAAAATATTCTATTAGATCTTCAAAATATGTACACCAGACACAACCTCCTTAAGCTTCTAAGCCTTATACAATTAAAAAGCCAAAGTAAATGTATGAGAAGATTTCAAGAAATGCTATAAAACACAATTTAACACTATTAATTGCATGTGATAGAGGAGGTTTGGCTACAACAAATGTGTCACTTGCAGCCTGACTATGGCACTCATGCTACAACCAAGATTCCTTTGATAAAAGGGTGCTTACGTTACTAGGGCAGCAGGATGGCTCAATTCTCTTGTCACTTTTTCTCTAACTTATGCCAGAAAAGGGTGTCATCCAGCCTAAACCTGGTAGAAATTCTTCATTTATAAATCAATCATTAGCAAGAAACAAAGACTACTACTTATGGGCTGGCACAAAGGTAAACACAGGTGCTAAAGTTTTCTGGGAAGATGTAACATTACCATTCAGATGATTCAGAATGTATTTACATCAGGTTACTATTATCAAAATGAAGACACAAAGTTCAGATACTCTGGAGAGAAGTGAAGAAGTCCCTGAGGGTATATGCTCTGGACAGAGGACTCCTGAGCCCAACCTGTGGCCACCTCTCCAGATCCACTCTCAATCCGGCTACCATATGGGAAAGCAATATGATGGATCGTTCCCTCATGCGGAGCAAGGTCTTACTTTCCAAGATGTTCAGCATATAAAAATAAATTCTTGGAAGAGACCACAGTGTCTTTAATCCAAATAGTACATTTTTAACTCTAGAATCTCAGGCATGAGGACGGGGAAAGAGAGAAAGGGAGAGAGAGGAAAGAGGAAGAAGAGAGATTTATTTAGAAATTTCTAGAAAAATATTGCTCAATCCCCATATGCTCTTTAATAACAGCACATTCACATGCAATTCTTTTCATCTCTCCATCAACAGCATTTTGACTATTAATGTCATTCCCCCAAAAAATGCCAATTTATATATGCCTGATGTTAAGTATGCACATACATGGACGCAGAGGTAAGCTGGGAAGGAGAAATTTATCTCTCATTATCTGTAGCTGAAGGCAGAGACCATGATGGAGGTGGAGGTAGAACAGTCCATCCCCAAGAGGACACATAGTCTCTCTCACTCCAAAATGTTTTAACCTCAGGCTAATAGGAAACAGCTATATTCTCAAATTTAACTCACTAACCTTTTCACAAGGTCTACTGTGTGAGATTCATTTTGGACCCTACACCTTTCAAGAAAGCTAAACTGCAATAAATAATCACAATATTGCCAGCAGCACTAGTAATAACACAGCTAATGCGTGTTGTACTGGCATGTGTCATAAGGGCTTTAGATTTTCTCTGAGGTATGCAAAATTACCACAAGTGACAATGTTGTCACATTTTAAATATTTACACACAGCTACTCCTGTAAGTTTAAATATTAAAACTAGGGTTCTGAAAATGTTATTAGCATGCTCTGACACAGAAAGGCAACCTTGGGCTCAATATATTATCCATTTATTCATTTACAATTTATTTATAAATTATTAAACAGATACAAAAATATTAAAGACAAGTGTAATAAAAAACTTTTTAAAACTATGGACACTATAGCCCTGGCCAGTGTCACTCAGTTGGTTGACTGTCATCCCATGCACCAAAAGTTCTTCAGTTTGATTCCAGATCAGGGCACATGCCTAGGTTGTGGTCTCAATCCACATTGGGGATGTGCAAGAGGCAGCAGATCAATGTTTCTCTCACTCTCTCTCTCCCTTCACCTTCCTCTCTCTTTAAAATCAATAAAAACATATTTTAAAAATAGTGGTCGGCCAGGGCTGCCATAACAAAGTACCATAGACAGGGTGTTGTAAATAACAGAAATTTATTTTCTCACGGTTCTGGAGGCTGGAAGATCAAGATTAATGTGCCTGCCGGGTTAGGTTTTTATGAGGCATCTCTCCTGGACTTGTAGAGGGCCATCCTCTAGCTACTTCTTTCAGGTGTTCTTCCCTCTGTGCTTGTGTGTCACTGAATATCTTTTGTGTGCCCAAATTTCCACTTCTTGTAAGGACATCAGATTGGACCAGGACCTACTCTAAAGGCCCCATTTCAACTCAGTCATCCATATAAAAATCCTATTTCCAAATAGCATCACATGAGGTACTAATGGTTGGGACTTCAACATAAATATGGGGGGATACAATTCAACCCATAATAGACACCCATATCACACTTCAGTTAAATAAATTGAACATGTGTAGTCCCTCTGTGGTATCCTCCTAGATCACAATCCTCATCCCTCCCGGTAACCACTCTTCTGATTTTTGTTTTGAATTTCTTAATAGTTTTACCAACTATATTTGTATGTTTTTACAACTTTAGTTTGTTCTCAAAAAGAACCATTTAAAGCAATGAATTTCCCTCTAAATATTGCTTTAGCAGCATCTTCCAGAGACTTTGATATATTGGATATGGTTTATTATTATTTCAAAATATATTCTGCTTTGACCAATGAGTTATTTAAAAGTGTGTGGTTCAATTTCCAAATGTGGAGGAATTTTCTAGGAGGCTTTTTATTATGAACTACTAATTTAATTTTGCTGTTGTCAGAGAACATATCTTGTATGATTTCAATTCCTTTTAAATTGCAGAGACTTATTTGATGACTCAGCATATGGTCTCACATTTGGAATTAAAATAATGTTAACAATATCATCACTATGTTGATTCAAAATACCAGTCACTTATAGGATTGCTTATGTAAGTAGAAGCAAGCTGAAAACAATTTTTTTTAATTAGGTGAAAGTTTGACTACTACTTATGGAAAATGGACAGAGCATTTCTTTTCATGGACACAAAGTGCTGACTAAAAGAGGCTGAAGATAGTATAATCATATCTTAGAACTACACCTTTAAAATATTTTTTAATAAATTTTTTATTGATTTCAGAGAAGGGAGAAGGAGAGCTAGAAACATCAATGATGAGAGAGAATCATTGATTGGCTGCGTCCTGCACGCCCCTTACTGGGGATCGAGCCCACAACCTGGGCATATGTCCTTGACTGGAATTGAACCTGTAACCCTTCAGTCCACAGGCCAATGCTTTATCCACTAAGCCAAACAGGCTAGGGCAGAACTACACCACTTTTAAACAAATGGTACAATTTCTAAAACAAATACTAATCCCTTACTCTACCTCTAGGTGTCATGTACTGGGTAATATCAAGAGATCAACAAATTATCTTAAAACTTATCCTACAGCAAATTGAACTGAACCAGTATTTGAGATTTCTTTGAGGAATAGCCAGAAAAAGAGACTAACATCAAGGTTTATATAGAGGAGGATAATAAAGGGTAAAGGAGGGCCAAATATATAGTGATAGAAGATGATTTGACTTTGGGTGGTGGGCACACAATGCAATATGTGGATCATGTGTCATAGAAATGTGCACTTGAAACCTATATGATCTTATTAATTAGCTAGAGGCCCAGTGCATGAAATTCGTGCACGGGTAGGGTCTCTAGAGCTGGCTAGTGATCAGAGCCGATCGGGGCTTTCCGGCTGCTGGCCGAGGCCTTCCTTCCGGCTGCCAACCGGGTCCTTCCTTCGTTCTGCACTGCCCCCTGATGGTCAGCGCACGTCATAGTGAGCGATTGAACTCCTGGTTGAACTCCTGAGAGGACACTTTGCATATTAGCCTTTTACTAGTATATATATAGAGATGTCACCCCAATAAATATAATTTTTAAAAAAGATTTATATAAAGGTTATATACCATAAAAATGTAAACCTTTTTTTGAAAGGTTTCCAAATACATCACAGGACAAACAAGTATATAAAACCACTGTTATATTTCTAAAAACAATGGTAACTTTAAAATATTTTCTTTAAGTGAAAAATAAAAAACACTCCAGGCTTACTTGTCTTACTATAAGTACTGTCATTTTGTTAAATACAGTTTCCCCAAAGCTATCTAAACACCAGGATTCAGAAGTAAACCTTATTTGGATGAGTTTCTAATAAAGGACTTGACCGACATATATTTAAAAAAAAGAAGAAGAAGAAGAAGAAAAGAAAAAAGCTAGGCAATATCCTCAAAGGAAGGGGCTAAAAATGTTTTAAATTTTCAACCTGGGGATAAACATGAATTAGGAGAAACACAAATGTTTCCTAAATACTTTATATCATACAGCTAAGTAGAGAGGATTCTTAATGTCTAATCTTTAAACTTCTTTAAAGATAAATTTCCATAAGTACTATGGAAATAGCATACTCTAATTTTGGAAATAATCGTGGTCACTACTCACATGTTTGCAATCACCCTTTCAAACAAGATTCCAAAGATGCAGCTTCTGGGGTTGCTGCGTTCCAACATGCTATTGGTAATATTGTATGCATAGGGCTCTGGTTGGACTGTGCTCGTACAGGTTCAAACATTCCTCTGGTGAGCCTGTGTTAATGAAAATTCTCCTTTGGACCACTGTGACAGAAACCTGTGGCAGAGCCAGAAAGCAGCCTCATGCATATCTGCAACTGTACATTTTTCAGGCATTACATTAGGTTTTCTTATACAGTCCCCTATTAAAATGGTTTAAATTCCAACCAAGCCTTGGGAAACAGAGTACACACTAACTCAAGCCTTTCCACAGCATCTGGCAATGAGACCCGAGTGGTCAAATGAAAAAACAAAAGTGGTTCCAACTCATGTTGGGGAGGCAAATTAAGCCTTCTTATGGGATCAAGGGGCAAAGCCTTTTGTTATCATCGATTGTGAAATTTCTTATGACAATTTTGATTTTACAAAATTAGGTTTAGGCCATAGCCTGCAGGTAATTCTCTATTGCATTCTGGATTAATTCACCTGTATGGCTAATTCCTGTCAAAATGACAAAGGACGATTGATTTCTTTTGGTGAGGTATCCTTATCAATAGCAATGTCGAGGGACTGATTGATGGGGTGTTAGAGGAAAGGACCATTAATTGATTTGTAATAAATAAAGCAGAATCTCTACTTATGACCAGCAATTGAAAAAGGCAGCTCTTTATTCATTGGTAAATGTTTTTCATCTAAAATGTATAAAGCAGTCCAACTCAACAATCACTCAACTTATTAATATAACAGCTTTATTAAAGCAATTCCCACTGACATGGCCCAAGTTAAAGGCCACTCAGCTCAGTCATCATAATATTAAATAAGAAAAAACTTAAAAATCTCATGGAAAATGTCACTCAAAGTTACATTGTGGTGTAATGGAAAAACCTGCAACTCTGGAATCAGATGATTCAAATTCCAGCTTGGCACTTATTAAGCATTTTCCTAAAATTGTCTGAGTCTCAGTTTTCTCATTTCCAAAATTGGTAAACCCCTACTTTGCAGAGTAATTGTACTGAATGAGGTAATAAATGTAAAATGTCTAATACATAGCATAGAATACAATAGTTTCTTAATAGCCAGTTTTATTAGTATTATTGCTTTGAACAAAACCATAAGAGCAAATCATTTCATCCTTTGTCCATGTCCATATTAAATTAACAGGGCAAAGTAAAAAATTCATGTAATGGGCTTCTATTATGCTCTTCTTCACTTAAAATAAAAATAAAAAATAAAACAGCATTTTTTAGCAATAAAATTGTATTATTAAAATATCCTTAATAATATATATTTGGCTTTTTGTGTTGTTGATTTTGCTTTCATAAGGAAACTGAAAGCAATACTGGATTTTTATACTCATTTATAATATTTAGGCATAGGTTTCTAAGGTCTTCCAATTACATGGATTTTAACTATTCTTAACTTAACAATAGTAAGCGCAGCTCACGGCTGCTTGGGATCTACCACCACCTCAGCAAAGATGAGATAAGCCAATGTGACTGCAACCTGGACTCAAACAAAAAGTTGATTGCTCTTGAATTTCCCTCTTGTAAACACTGAGGGAGAAAGAGCATTCGTGCCAGCAGACTGGAGATGAGGAAAAGAAAAGGAAAGAAAAACACAGAGAGAGAATACCAGTACTACACACCACCAGTGCATTTAGTGCTGATCCTGGAAAACACTCTTGGCAAACTGTTCAAAGAATGGTTGTAAAAACCCAGAAAAGAAAGTGACAATCCTGGCACACAGTGGGGGTTCAACAGAGACAAGACAAGCCTCATTTCTTTCTCTGACAAGGCTAGTAGGCTGGCAGGCCAGGGATAGTCACTGGATAAAATTCACTAGAACTTGAGTAAGAAACCTAACAAAGGTTCTCATGCCAACGCACAAAATGTAAAAATATGGGCTGCATGCTAGGGCGCTTAGTTACACGAAACATTTTAATCAATTGGCATCAACATCCAATAGTTGCCATTCTGTGCAAGTTTCCTAGAGATATTTTGTCTTTGGTCCTATTGCTTCACCATTTTTTAACCAATGACTCTGAAGCCTATAGAGGAATATTTATATTTTCAGATTGCATTATTGTTTTTTATCCCAACACCTATAGGCAATATTATTCTTATCTTCGTAACTATTCAATGAGGGAGTTTAAACATTTTATTTTCCATTTCACAAATGAGGAAACTGAGATATTGCAGTTATTTTACTCAGTTCAAATAACAAAGCTAGAAAATAGTAGAGCTGGGATATAGCCTCAAGTTTTTTGACTTCACATTTTGACCAAAGCCTGGGACAAGAACAACTACAGATGCAGGATCCAGACAGACCTTGACAAATAGAAGTGAGGGGAAATATTTGAGAAATGACAAGAATAGAGTCCCAGATGGGTACCATTTTGTCATACAGATGCTCTGAATCATTCAACATAGTGAGATTTATGAAATGGTAAATTTGCTAATCCAAGTTACATTTCATATCTAGAGTAAAAAGAATGTTACCCCCTTCACTCCGTTGGTCACAATCCACCTGGGCAACAGCATTCAACCTTTTGGATAAATTGTAAGAGGGATAGAGGATAACTAGAAAGCATTTATCACAATGTTGAAGGAAGAAGAAATCATATTTCTTCTATCAAGAATACTAGAAGAAATGATAGCTGTTAAATTAGAGAAATGGCAACAATGACTAGGAAAGATAAGAGACCAACAGCTATCTTCAAATATATGTCACAAGTTAAACTATGTATGTCATGAGGGGGGAGAAATAGACCAATAATTTATTAGATTTGTTAAGGAAGTGACGTATATCACTGTGGGTGATATGTGAAAAAATTTATTAAAGGAGTTAATTGTTATACCAATTGTAGGAGCTGTGTCTGTTGTTTGGCCAGAAATTGCTATAGTTCAAGCAGGTGAGCCATTGAGAAGAGGAGCTAGATATTAAGGGAGATGAAAAAGGAAAACATGTCTCTAACCAACTACATCATGGGTGATGAGGTGGAAAAGGTGCCTTTACTGCAAATCTGCACACTTTGTCCAGGACCTGGAGAAGCCAACAGAGATGTACAGGAGATGGAGGAGGGGAGACCCAAGGGCAGCCCCACACCTGCCCTGGGGCCCAGAGATAAATGATAATACATGTGAGCTGCAAAGCGCCTGGCTCCCTACTCCAATCTTCAGAGCATGAAAACAGGCTGGCCCTTCCCTTCTGCCTCCAACACACTGCACACATTTCTCTTGTGCCCCAAATTAGCCAAGGACTACACAAGGGAATTGTGTGAGAAAGGGATTCTGCAAATTATAGTTTTAGTTTAACTAAGTGGGTATAGTACAAAGTCGCCATAAATGGAAACTTGACAGATTTCTGACCAATATAAGCATGTGAAGTATCCAAAGACTAAGTGGACTTAGGAAAGCAGTGGATTCTCTGTCATCAATTGTACTCAAATAGGATGACATTTGGAAGAGATGCTATCAGTATAAAAAGTGATTCGCCCATCAGATGTGATAGAAGATCCTTTTCCACCTGGCAGAGATAGATGGAACCATTATTCTTATACAAGCCATACGATGTTTAAATGAACTATATGTTCATGGTTTGGACATGCAGCCATTACATAAGAAAACAAATCCGAGAACCTGAAATCCGGAATTATAAGATTTAGAGTTCATCCAGTAGTGAGTTATAAAATTCAAAAATGTTCACAATAGACCTAAAGGAATATCATTTCTTTTTCAATTTAGTGTTATGTAGTTCAGACTCCCCAACCACATGGGTAGCACCTGTGAAAGGTATATTGTTGCTTAGGTTATAATATGAAAAACCCGATAACATCTCTGATACAAAAAGGTACCAATGGTGGCATCTTCCCGAGCTTTCAACTCACTGGGGCTGAGGCTAAAGCCCCCTTCTTCCTCTTTTGCTCCCTCCAAAGAAACTCTAACAGGAAACATCTTTTCTTTCTCCTACCAGTACCCCCTGAACTAGACATAAGAGTACAACAACAGGAGGAATAATCATGGAGGCAGCTTGCATCTAGAGCTTGTAAATCCTGCCAAGGGGCCTGCTCTTAGTTCTCACCCTGATCAAATGCCAATCAAGCCTGGACTTCCAAGATCCAAGGCAGGAGGTACCAGATCCAAGTCAACCAAATGGAGGGTTATGGCAGCCTACCAAAACAACAACAAAAAAAACATGAAAAAGTCTCCAAATCATGAAGAAAAAATCCATATTTGAGCATATGTTCGATTGCCTAAGCCAATAATTTCTAAACTTGAGAAGCTGTACATGCCCTTTGGCATCTAAATATCATATTCTTGGATCAACTTTTATAACACAGTTTCTCCTTATCCAACTAATTCACAGCTACTGAAGTTTTTTACCCCACAATATCTTAACTTCAGAACTTTTACAAACCATTTTACATGTTAGATGCCATCTTGTTTTTTCATTTTAAAATGTAACCCCTTCTTCTATTTCTTACCCTTTCCAATACGTTTCTTTGTCCCAGCTTCCTTTGGTCAAAAACCAAAGGCAAAACTCACTAGGTAAACAGATATAGTGGGGAGGATGAGAATCTAACTTAAATCAATACTACCAAAATCTAGTTTGCAGTATTTTTCCAGAAAATGTGGTCTAACAGCTTACACTGAAGCAGTTCAAACACCTCCTGTGGGTGGCATTGTACCAGCTAATGCCATATGTATAGAAGTCACCAGCTAATGCATTCAATGCTAGCTAGAATCTGCACATTAATGAAATTCCCTACTAATGCTGCAGACATGCCCACAGCTTTATTTCTTTTAGCATGATATAAATGCATTTCAGGCTCTGAGTTTATGACCTGTGCTGATTTTTTTTTTTTTTTTGATGGCTGAGTTACACCCACCAGGACAACATAACATCCAGGCAGCAACCCCAAGGGCAATGTGAGGAGGATTTTCTGATTATGTCATCAAACAGGAAACCTCATGGAGACTCTGGGATTAATGTATTTTCCACTGGAGCTGAAAGCAGGCAGGATGTAGTCATTGGAAGGGAGAGAGGGAGGGGAAAATGTTGGTAGGGGTGGAGGGAGTGTCTTTAATATGACATTCAAAGAAATCACTCATATTTATTTACATCTTAAGCCTTCAAGCAAATAAAGGTTTTAAAACTTCAGTAGAATGTGGTAATAAGCAAATTATATAAGCACTGGATATGAATGCACCCCACAAAGAGTTTCTCTAAACCATGGCACCATTCTTGCTCCAGATGGCATGGAAAATAATTCATAAATGACAAAAGTTCAATGGGTGGACGGCAGCTGTTCGGTCCCAGCTCTTTGGCCACCCACTTCAGTAGAACTGAAAGCTTTCAATCAACTCTTTTCTCTCACAGGGGCTTCAAACAGCATCAGAACATGTGTACAATATGTCCTCAGAAAGCAGTTGGCCAAATATGGAAGATTATAAAATCAAGTTAAGTAGAAATGAAAAATACAAATACATACTGTTTTCTCCAAAATCCATAATACCAAGCAGGGACTAATTACAAAGGATTTTGAGTTTTGCATGATCTTCTTTTTCCCCTTGTACTCACAGCTTCCTTTCATGCAGAATGAGAAGCATCTCGAATTTCGACAGTATTATTTTAATAATAAATAGTCAATATTGTACTTGCCTCTCTCCCTTCATTTACTTCTAAACTCCTTATATGAAGAAAGCATTCCAGCTTAACATGGGCCAACTGCTACTTTGAAAGCCGGTGTCACTGATTTTATATTCTGGTTCTGAGCCTTCACATGAGGCAAACACATTAGGACCGCCATACAGCAAAATAAACACTTCCCATCCTTTTAGTCCAGAAAGATTGCTCAGTTGCCATTCAAGTCTAAGTACTCTTTTATTTTATTTTTTATTTCAGAGAGTAAGGGAGAGGGAGAGAGAGAGAGAAATATCAATGACTAGAGAGAATCATCGATCAGCTGCCTGCTGAACACCCTCTACTGGGCATCAAGGCATGTGCCCTAACCTGGAATGGCACTGTGACCTCCTGGTTTATAGGTCAATGCTCAACCACTGAGCAACACCGGCCAGGCCAAGTCTAAGTAAATCATTCACACACACACACACACACACACACACACACACACACGCCCATGCACAAAGGTGAATAGAAATAATTATATTAACTAAATTATTTGAGTTACTTAAAACCAAACCAGATTATAAAACAAATACAACCTAAACAATCTGCCACTTTAGAAAGAAACAATTTCAAGCATGGCACGCATAAGAGATGAGGTTATTATTTAAGCAGAGAAAAACGTTTAGGATAGTCAATATTGTGAAGCCATATGCTGGGTCAATTCTTTCACTTGCACTCTTCATCGACGATGGAAACTTTCTAACTGTTAACCTGACCAGTTTGAATTGGATAGAATGTGGAAGGATGATAAACAGCTGACACCCTTGTAAGCTCCCAAACACAGTAAGCTAAGATTACATCACTGAAGGCACCAACACACCCACTCACTCCTTCCTGCTTTTAAGTCCTCTCCATATACTAGTACAGATTTCTGAAAGGAGGCGGGTTGCTAGGGCACCAGAGCTGAGTAACATTTCCTTCACCCTTATACTATGCATGGGACTAGTGGGGGAAAAAAGGACAGAACAAAATCATAACAATACCTTAATAAAGCAAAAAGTATCATATTAAGCTAACCTACAGTAAATAATTTTAAGTGAAGATGTTTATGATCACAAAAAAATTTTAAAGAACAACCAGCACTGGTTGAGAACAAGTTGTTCTCCAAGTTCATGTTCCTTTTCATATAAGCTCTTGGAAGTCTGCTTGTCCAGCCATTTCTTAAAATTACCATTGAGATAATTGTGCATTATTATGCCTATTATTATGTGTAATAATTTTTCTATTATTTTTATACATTATTTTAGTCATTAATCAGTAAATGAGAAACATAAGAATTAGAGAAAATCGGTCAAATATTGTATGCTTGCAGGGAGCAAGGTCAAGAGAAATACTAAAACCAATAATCTTCTGTATCTTTTTTTAAACAGATGTTTTCTATACTTCCTAGCTGTTACCAAGGATTAAAAAATCAGAAAGTAGTTTTATTCTCAAATAGTAAAGGCATTTGGACACCTACCCAGAGCTGGGCAATAGATATGAAGATCTGAAAAGTGTTCAAATTATTCTGAAGATACTATAAGGATTAAATTTCATACCAAAGAAGTTTTATTCACTGTGCAAAATATGTCTAGTTAAAAAAAATTATTCAAAACCCAGGACTGAATACATTCAATCAAGCTGTCAAAGAACAAAGACCTGTTGTCTCTTTTCTTTGCCTCAAGGAACTTGGACAGACAGCCACCAGACAGTCTGCTGAACTCCATGCGGCCTTCAGGAGTGAATTTCTGTAGGACAATCTCTTGACTACAAAATGAACATAAACAAGTAGTTCTGTAACTTAAGTCTCTCTGTGTTAGGGTTTTACACCAAATTAGTTTGAGTCTGTGGCTGCTCCTTACCAGGTCCACTCACCAAAGATACAATCTATCAAAACCAGCAGCACAATGATTTAATAAAATTACAGTTATTTAGAATACCAATTATGAAACAAGGTGAAATTACAGTGGCCAACGTTATTACATGCATTAAAGCAAACAACATAATACATAGCTGGCTATGTGGAATTAGAACTCTCTCTCTCAGAGTTTACAAAGCACACTACCCATACCAGAACCTCTACTGGCTTTGAGATCTGGCTACCTTTTATGGCAATAACCTAATTCATGCTGTCTTAATCCAAATAAACAGATTAGTAAAAGCAGATCATCATTACACACTTCAAGACTTGCCATTAAGCTACAGTAATCAAGACAGTGTGGTACTGAAAGAAAAGAAAAATCAATGCAACAGAATAAAGTCCAGAAATAAACTCCCATAAATATAGTTAACTGATCTTTGACAAAGGAGAAAAGGCAATACAATAAAGCAAAGACAGTCTTTTCAACAAATGGTGCTGGAACAACTGGTCATCCACATTCAAAAAAGAAAAAAAAATGTAGACACAGATCTTACACCTTTCACAAAAAATTAACTCAAAACGGATCACAGACCTAAATGTAAAATACAAAACTATAAGGAGATAGGAGAAAATCTAGGTGACCTTGGGTTCAGGAATAAATATTTAGGCACAACACCAAAGGCACAATCCATGAAAGAAATAATAAGCTTGACTTCAAAAACATTTGCTCTATGAAAGACAATGTCAAGGGAATGAGAAAACAAGTCACAGACTGGGAGAAAAAAATTTGCAAAAGACATAACCAGTAAAGAACTGTTATCCAAAATATGCCAAAAAGAAACAAACCCCACTTCTTAAAACTCAACAATAAAAATACAAAATGATTTAAAACTTAAGACAGCTCTCCAAAGAGGGTAAACGGATAATAAATAAGTATATGAAAAGAAGCTCCACATCATCTGTCATGAAGGAAATATAAATGAACGCAATGAATTAACATTATACATCTATTAAAATGGTCAAAATCCAGAACCCCCAATTGCTAATAAGGCTGTGGAACAACAGAAACTTTCAACCATTGCTAGTGGGAGTGCAAAATGGTCCAGCCACTTTGGAAGTTTCTTATAAACCTAAACTTTCTTTTACTGTACAGAAGCGGTGCTCATGAATATTTACCCAAAGGGGTTTTAAAATTTATGTCCATACAAAAAAACTGCACACAGATGTTTATAGCAGCTTTATTCAAAATTGTCAAAACCTGGAAGCAACCAAGATGTCCTTCTGTAGGAAAATGGATAATGAAATTGTGGTATGTCCAGACAATGGATTACTATTCAGGGCTAGAAAGAAATGAGCTGTCAAGCCATGAAAAGACATGGAGGAAACTAAATGCATATTACTAAATGAAATAGGCTGATTTGCAAATGTTACATACTATATGATTCCAGCACTATAACATTCTGGAAAAGATAGGACAAAACTATGGAAACAGTAAAAAGATCATAGGTTGCCAGTGACTGGACGGGTGGGAAGGGGAGAAAAGGTGGAATGGACAGTGAAAATACTCTTTATCCCATAATGATGGGCACATATGATCATACATTTGTCCAAACTCATAAAACACCCAACACTAAGAATCTATATTAATAAAAGCATAATATGCTAATTAGACCAGACATCCTTCTGGATGTCCTTCCGGACGACCTTCTGGACAAAACCAGGGCTTCGAGGGAAGCCCAGGTCCCAGGTGCCAGAAGGAAGCCGGTGCCAGCAGCTGGGGGAAGGAAGGTGTACTCTTGCACGAATTTTGTGCACATCGGGCCTCTAGTTACTAATAATATTAACTATGGCCTTTGGGTGATAATGATGTGCCAGGGTAGGCTCATTGATTGCAACAAAGGCACACTCTTGTGGGTGATGGTGAGTGTTGAGAATGGGTGTGGCTGTGCATGTGTGGGGCAGAGGGTGCGCAGGAAATCTCCATACCTGCCCCTAAGTTTTCTTCTTTGTTTGTTTGGGTATTTTTTGTTTGTTTGTTTGTTTGTTAAGATAGAAAGATTTTCTTTATTAATGACCGCCACCACATTTCTTTAGATACAGGAGTTTTGAACTCAAATACTCAGGAGAAAACAAGTTAAGATTGCATTATCCTGCAGCTCATTACCAGTAACATATTGCAAAGCAAGAGAGCTTGGAAGGAGGGTGGAAGGCAAGGGGAGTGATGGCGGGAAGATAAAAGAAAAGGAATTAAGTTGATCAAGTGGACTTCTTTTTTCCTTTTTAATTCTTGGGAACTATCAAGTCCTTGCAAGCACAGCTCATTTCTGCAGATTATTTTCCAAACGTGTGCAAAATGGAGAATCCCTTGAAAACCTGAAAAGGTGCAACATTAAAAGCTACAATTATCCTGTAGCAAGTGTTCCAGCCTTCAGTTGCCAGCCACTTCCTCTTCCTGTTCCCAAGAGTTAGCGGGATGAAAATGTCTTCTCTGGAATTGTTTTCATTTCTTTCTTCTCAGCATCTGGGTATGTGCGGTTCAGCACCTTGAGGAAGTTGGATGTTTTTGCCCACATACATGTGTGAATATAGGTCTTAGAGCACTTGATGTGGTAGTGCAGGTAGTCCCGGAACGTGTGCTCAGTTGATGGAGTTGTCTGGAGCGCTGGCCTTGGTGTGGCGAGGAACAGCATGAAGGTAATGTAGCCAATGTTGTCACCCACAGCAGCATCGGTGTCTTTCAGCTCCAGAGGCTAAAGAGGACCTGTGGGGCCGTATGGCTGGCTCTGTGTCCCTCTTTGAAATCCTGCATGAACACCTTTCCAATGACCACATCGCCGTCACCCTTAAACACTGTGCTGAAAACTACCGTGACTCTGTCCTTTTTAGACTCCACATACATGGTCTCATCATCCCTATAATGGATAACTGCCCTGTTCTTTCCTTCCTTGCACTCTTCTTGGGACTGGAAGTATTTCTCAAAAACAGAGACAAAGCAATTTCGTTTCATAATGCCAGCCTGATGCACCTGGAACCCTTGGGTGCAGGCAGAGTTTCATGGTCCTATAGCAAGGAGACATTGTATCCTGATTCTGGATTTACCAAGAAGCTCCCATACACTCTCTTTAGTAACTCATCAGCACCGTGTGCCTGAAGTTCCTTGTAGAATTTCAAAGAAATACTGACCATCACTTTTGTCTCCATTAGGATTTAAAATATGATAGAGGGCCCTAATCGGTTTGGCTCAGTGGATAGAGCGTCGGCCTGTGGACTGAAGGGTCCCAGGTTCGATTCCTATCAAGGGCATGTACCTTGGTTGCAGGCACATCCCCAGTAGGGAGTGTGCAGGAGGCAGCTGATCGATGTTTCTCTCTCATCAATGTTTCTAACTCTCTATCCCTCTCCATCTCCCTTCCTCTCTGAAAAAAAAAATCAATAAAATGTATTATTTTAAATAAATAAATAACTAAATAAATAAAATATGATAGAGGACCCCATCAAAATCTGCAAATGTTACTCGTACTGCTTCTGGTTTTTTTTCCGGCGGCCACATTCTCAAGCTTGAGCATGAGCATCTCCTTGATGATGCAGTTGCTCACCTCCAGCCAGATCAAGGTGGTGGCTGGCCCCCGATGCCTGAACCGCTTGTGGAACCACCTCACCCACAAGCCCTGCCCCTAAGTTTTGCTATGAACCCAACTCTGCTCTAAAAATTATTATTACTTTTTAATTATCATAAAAAAATAAAATAATTTTAAAAAAATCAATTAAAAGGACCCTAGATCATCACTGTCCAATAGGACTTTGGGGATGAGAGAAATGCTATGCATCTACACTTTCCAACCTAGTAGTCTCTAGGACTCTGTAGCTAGTATTTAAAAAGCAGTTATTTTGACTGAGAAACTGAATTTTTAATTTTGTTTAATGTTATATTTTATTTTAAATTGACATAACCTCATGTGGATAGTGACTTCCCTAGTGGACAACACATCTCTAGAAGGCTCACTCAGTAGAAAATAAGTCGTGGCTTGAGTCTTGATTCAAAATATGTAATAGAAAAATAAGTTTTCAACTGAAATTATAATTTAATTTTAACAGACCAAATATTTAACGGGTTTTCTGAAGCAGCTACTTTAGGAACAAAGGTAAAAATCATCATAGGGTCATCAATCTTTAAAAATGTCTGTATTCTAAAATGTTATGTCTATAATTTAAAATATTTGAAAATAAAATGATTTTAAAAAATAAACTACAGTATTTCTCATTCAATACTAAAGTCTGCTAAGGAAAAAAAAGGCAACAAAATATTGTAAAAATGATTATCAGGTTGCTCCATGATTATTTTAGAAAGGAAAAGTACAATTGAAAAAATATTCATTTCACACTATTGTTATTACTTGCCCCTGATTTTAAGAATATGATGATAGAAAAGGCCTTTGTCTAGCACTTTGCAATTTGCATTCTTGTGCCTTGATAGACATAACAGTGAGTTGATTTTGTCAGGTGTAAACAGTGTGTTCACACTTCCAAGAGAAGTGTGCCTTCATTATTATTCAACATTTAATTAAGTCATAACACTGAAGAGATCTGGTAGTGAGTTTTAGCACATGCAGAGCTTGAGCCTGTAAACCATACTCCAGCAGATTCTCTGGTCTTGATAGTAATGAGCCCAGTGGAAACAACCCAGGATCAGTGGTCAAATACAGTTAGACACAACTGGACAGTGGATCTACCAGTCTATGTGTGACCACTGGGAAGTCACATCTCCTAAATCTCAGTTTTCTTATCTCAAAAATGGGAATAATAATACTGATTTAACACTAAGTCATCCTGGAAGGAAGAGCCGGCACATAGAAAACAAATAACAAATGTCTACTTATTAGTCTAATTATGATAATAAGATTGACTTAGACTACTTCAAATTATAAAAGCTGTGGGACAGTTACCAGGCCGGTTCCAACCCACTCCTTAGCCATATCTGGATGGGTAGGATCCTATCATCCAGGTTTTGGGGATTTTTAACTTCTTATCATATAGAACAAGGAGTCCCTTTCATGCACCTTGTTCATTTCTTGACAATTAAGACATTGCTATCTTTACCAGAGTGAATAAAGTAACCCCTTCATTACAACAGTCTTTCCAATGCTTACAAACATACTGTTTCTATTCCCTCAGATGTTGCCAGAAACTAGGTTTTCTTTTGGAGGAGAGATCAATGAGAGCAGAAGTGAACACAAAGTCATAGATTCTAAAAAATGTTAAGCCAAAGAGACCTTAGAGACCATCTCGTCTCAACATCTAATTTTGTTTTTTGGAACTTAGACCATAGGAGTGTTAACTGCTTGTTTCAAATATCAGAGAAATTATATTCCAATGCTCTTCCTGTCCTACAACATTGCATCAAACATTGACATCAGTGCTGGCCGGTGTAGCTAAATGGTTAGAGCCAGCTTGTGCACTGAAGTGTGGCGGGTTCAATTCCCCAGTCAAGGGCACATACCTGGGGCTGCAGGTTCATCCCGTACCCCAGGTCAGGGGCAAGTACGGGAGGCAACCAATTGACGTATCTCTCTCACATCGATGTTTCTCTCTCCCTTCCTCCCTCTCCGCCCTCCATCCCAATCTCTCGAAAAAATGAATGGAAAAAATATCTTCCAGTGAGGGTTAACCAAAAAAATTTGACAGCAATATTTACTTAGCATTCAGAGGTTCTATGCATAAGGTGATGATATTAATAATTAAATTATCATAAACTAGAGGCCCGGTGCACAGATTCTTACACCCAGTGAGTTCCTTGGCCTGGCCTGCACCCTCTCACAATCTGGGACCCCCTCAGGGAATGTCGGACTACCCGTTTCGGCCCGATCCCCACAGGCCAGGCTGAGGGACCCCCCCCACTAGTGCACGAATCCATGCACCGGGCCTCTAGTATGCATATAAGATCTTTGGTTAATCCCTTCCCGCCCTCCCTTCTCCCCCTTTCCCTCTGAAATTCATCAGTCTGTTCCATGTTTCCATGCCTATGCATTGAGCGTCTGCCCCCTGGTGTCAGTCCATGTCATAGCTACTGGTCAAACGGTTGAAAGGTCGAATGGTCGGCTGGTCGCTTAGGTTTTTATATATATAGACTAGAGGCCCAGTGCATGAAATTCCTGCATGGGTGTGGTCCGCTAAGCCTGGCCAGCAATCAAAGTGTGAGCATCTGGCGTGGAAGGGCAGGTCCCAGCTTACCTCTGGGCCCTGGGCAGCACCTGGGCCCCCAGGCCCCCACGCACCCTCCTCCACCTGAATCATGGCACCCAAGTTCCCATACAGAGATGCAGTGAGCATGGCCACATACCGCAGGCCAGGGCACATCATGGGCCTCTGGGCCACCCAGCAGTGCCACAGGGAAGCCAGGGGGCAGCATGCTCTCTCCCGGCCGGCCTCGCAGACTGGCTCTTGCGTGAACCCACAGGGAGCCTGACCGGTCCCTGTGGTCACAGTGGCTGTGGTCCAACTCACCCAGAAGACACTGCATGGGTGCAAGGCAGGCTCCTCACTGGTGCCTGACACTTGAGCGCAGGGGCTTCCCCGGCACTTGAGCCCTGGCATCCTGGGGGAGGGTAGCAGGAGGAGTGAGAGCAAGCTTGGAGGACACCCCACATTTTGACTGCACCTCTATCCCAGTCACCCCCGCCCCAGATAGCTGGTGAGAGGTTGCAGTGTGTCACCAACACTCTCCATGTTCCACGCCATCCCCTGGTGGTCAGCACATGTCATAGCAAGTGGTTGAACTGGCCTCTCAGTTGAATTCCAGGTCGAGTGACCACCCAAGTTGACAATTTGCATATTAGGCTTTTATTATATAGGATGATAATGTGTATCCAAAAATTAATACCAACCACTGTTCTTACTAAGGTTATACTTAACCTTTTATAAACCTTTATTTATTTTTTTCCCCCATAGGATGTAAGTGAATGTCCTATGTCAATCATTTGGATGAAAACATGGAAGAATGTAAAAAGCATACAAAAAAGGAAGAATGATATATCACTTGCTGGATGTTAAAAGACAAAGTCAAAGTCTAAGATTGTATTGCTTCAGTTTTCCAACAAATTATTTAGAAACTACACTCAGGTCCTCTATGCTTATCCTATATAGTAAAGAGGTAATATGAAAATTGACCATCACACCATCACACAAGATGGCCGCCCCCATGTGGTCCAAGATGGCTGCCACAAGATGGCTGGCAGGGGAGGGCAGTTGGGGGTGATTGGGCCAGCAGGGGAGCAGTTAGGTGTCAATCAGGTTGGCAGGGGAGTGGTTAGGGGGTGATCAGGCTGGCAAGCAGAAGCAGTTAGGGGCAATCAGGCAGGCAGGCAGGAGAGCGGTTGGGAGCCAGCAGTTCCAGATTGTGAGAAGAATGTCTGACTGCCGTTTTAGGCCTGATCTCTGTGGTATCGGGCCTAAACCGGCAGTCGGACATCCTCTGAGGATTTCCAGATTGGAGAGGGTGCAGGCTGGGCTAAGGGACACCCTCCCCGTTCACCCCAGCCCCCCACCCAGTGCACAAATTTCATTCACCGGGCCTCTAGTATTCAATATAAACTTAAACCCTTATGGACCTGCTGTAAAACTGAGTTCCTTCCACTAAGCAAGCTGGTTCCCAAGAAATCATAGAAGAAAAAAAGTCAAAAGTCAATTATTTTCTTACTTGTAAACATCTCTAGTGAAAAGAGGTTTAAGAGAATGTTGAAAGCCAATGGCTAAAATACATTTCAGATTTTACAAATGATATTGTCTTATCTATTTGCCAATGTTTCCCATGACCAACTCAATTGAACTGGCTGTCCATTCATCTTCTGCTGGGTAAACAAGAATTTCATGTGTGGCTCTATTAGTCCCGCTGACAGGCTTTGAGTCTTTCCCTATCTTTACTACCCGTTCTCAGTGGTAACACGTTCCACAGTATTCAGATCACATTAGAAATTTCATTCTCCTTTTCTGATATCTATTGCAAAGTTCCAAGTACCTAAAATGTTGGGTCACCATCCTGGAGAGTGGGAAGAGGCCAAGTTTTCAAATCAGACAGACCTTTGAAACTAGACTCCCTCAACTATTAGCTGAATAAATGTGTCTTCCCTTGTAAAGCACATGTTTTATGTCACAGAGTAATTGGAAAATTAAGTGAGATAATACATGTAAACCATAGCACAATATGTGAAAGACAGTCCCTACAGAAATGGCAAATATCATGATCATCTTCGCAACAACTGAGAAGAATGATAATATTGTCAACATGTTTTTTAGAGGGAAAAAAAATCAGATTTCTTTCAAGCCAAAGGGCTTTCAAGTCCAGTGAGATGAGTGGTACTTTGAGAAGCAGGAGCTACCACTACATGAAGGGTACAGCAAGAAGAAAGAGAAGTTCAGGGGGAGGGAGGGTGAAGTTTACCAGGAAGAGTTGGATGTGCATCCTCAAGCATCAGGACTTGAATTGTTCCCTGAAATACAGCTCAGTCTTGAAATGCATGGAGTAGGAGGGTCATTCCAAACAGACATAGCTGTGACAAAGCAAACTATTTCAATGCAAACACATCTGGTGGGCCTGGGTAACACAGGACAGAGTGATTTGGTTAATAATCATGATTGGAAACTGGGTGGAATCCAGGCTGGGCAAGCCTTGAACATCAGGCTGAGAAGTTCACGTTCATCCTATAGTAAATGGGAAAGCACTGAACTTTTCTCAGCAGCAGAGAAATATATCCACAGTGGCAGACGAGGAAGGTTCAGAGGCAGGGAAATGTGAACGTAGGTCTGGGAGGAGAGGTCATGGAGACGAGGAGAACAGAGTTTCCCCCCCACACCACGGCCTGGGCCAGTGTGCTATGTCCACTCTGATTTAATACACTGGAGTTGAAATGGGACAGTTTCATAATGTACAAATCACATGCTTTCTATTTGTCCACTGAATGGAGAAAATGAGAGACTGATGGTGCAGGCCTTTTTCAGGTTACACAGATTGAGAATGAGGCTGGGAAGGAGCATCGGCCAGGAAGAAGCCAAGCATTCAGCAAGGTTGAATCTAGAGTCATTAAAAGCTGGGTTACGTAGCCTGAAGTAGGATTATAAATAAGGATTGAGGTCCTCATAATGGATAAGGCAGGTGCATCCCGGGCAGGGATGAGGGCAAGGAAGAAGGAAATTCAAGGTCAGGAATGGGACAGCCATAAGAAAGTTTGTTTGATAAAACAAAGGGAAAAATTTAATTTTTTGAGGTTACTCAGTCTTTCTTTATACTCTCTACCCCTAGGGTGATTGTTATAAGTATAAAACACAAAGGCCCATCAAGGCAGACAAATAAAAGGAACTTGTTGTTTGTCTAGAAAAGAAATAAATCACTATTGAAAGAAACCAAGGCAGATGGTAACAAGATGAGCACCTATTACACTATGCTTGGCACTTGGCATTTATTATCACCTAATCTTCAAACTAATTCTTCAAGTTGTTACTGTTATTAGAAAATAGATTCATAAAAGTTGTAAAGTAAGCTGCCCAAGGAGAATAAATGGTCACATCTGATGCCAGGGAAGTTTTGAACTGGGAACTTGCAAGGCAGTTTGGTAAAAACACCGTGAGAAAAGTCCAGGCCTACAGATGTGAGTGATTAGCCCTACACTAAGGGAGAGTGGCCGGCATGGAAAAAGACACAAACATCAGTGACACTACACAGCAGTGGTGATCGGGACTTAGTAGACATGGAGGGGTAAGCCTATCAGCCTGGGAGAGTGCTTCTAACACTTCCAGAAAGAGAGGACTCCGAAGCCAGTCTGGGTTTTAGCCAAAGACAATGAACTGGGTTTTAGATGTGTTGAGCTGATTGGGGGGGCGGGGATCAGTAGGCAGGGAACAGCTGGGTAAAGAACTCCTGACAGGTGGGTGGGAATAAGAAACCGAAGTCCAGAAGAAAGGCTGAGCCCTAACATGTGGCTTTGGAATCGCTGGGCCATATGGCAATTCAGCAGCATTTCTACGGTTTCCTATGTGGGAGAGCACTGTCTATATTGGCTTCAAGAGCAGACTGACATCTTGCCAACCTTCAGAAAACATGCAAGAATTCTCTCTGCCACCACCTCTGTGACTAGCCCTAGAAACACACACACACACACACACACACACACACACACACACACACATAATTTAGGGTTTTCAGTTAATGGCCCTTCTACACAAACTCAAAGCAAATGGCACTTTATTTAGCTTCAAATGTGCCAAGTTAAAATGCTATGAAATCATGTGGGCTTTGACTTTTCAATGTTATTCAATCGATGTCATTAAAACAGAGAATTTAGTCTTTTCATTATTCCCTTGTAAGTTCTGCCATCTGTCTGTCTGAAAAAATGAAGAGCACTCATTTATGTCGCCTAACCAACTTATTTGGGGGAACATTAGATGGGTTAAAGACAGCAAAACCCAAGTTTCAACGTGCATGTGGGGAGAAGAAGAAAGTGCATGTCAAGAGTGAATAATGCCCTGCCACTCAGCCTGAGCCCTGCCTCCACTGACTGTGCAGTCTGGCTGATGCAGGAGTGAAGACAGATCCTTTCTCTCCTTCTCCAGCGTGCCAGCCATGCTTAACACCCTAACACTTCATTAACATGCTAATGTGTGACGATTATTTTGTGCAAGTACCACTGTATATGATTTTGAAAGGCTCTATCAACCACAGCTAGAATGCAGGGACCTAAGTGCTAACTCACCATTATTAATAAGAAAACAATATACTGCTCAAAAGGCGCGCGTGCGTGCGTGCGTGCGTGCATGCGTGTGTGTGTGTGTGTTATCTGTCCTATGGCTTTTGTAGGTCAACCATTCTTTCTGTGAGCATCAGTGAGAAGAAGAGCTGATTTCTCAGGATACATAAGCCAACTGTAACATTCATTCTACCAGGGGGGAATAATACACTAAATGTCAAGATGTCAGAGATAAATGGCTATTATGGGCATGGATTGTTGGCAAAAGAAATATACTAGGAATCAGAAACCTGATTTCAATTTGAGGTTCTCTCGTTGTCTCCCTCTGCAACCCTGAGTGAGTCATTTACTCACTGGGGACTATTTTCTTATTTATAGTATGTTGGGGTAACTATGATTTCTTAAAATTTCTTCTTGCACAAATACCCATGATCAAAGGATATTATTATGATAACAAATTGCTAAACCCTTAACTTCTATAACCATTTTAGAATACTTTTCCAGGTTATTTTTATTATTTATTTTCATCTTCTATTGACTGCAAATATTAGCAAGAATACCCATATCTCTAAGGAGAATAATTCAAACTATAATAAGGCTCATAGGTGATGATAGAATAACTGGAGAGACAGTGAAAGTTCCTGCATGAAACAACTTACTAAAAATATGTTAGTTTTTCAGTTTTAATTTATAAATTTAATATAATCCATGTTAAAATTTCAGTTGAATTTTGTGGAACTTAATAAATTTTTCAAAATTCATGTGTAAGATAAAAGTTCACATATACTTTTGAAAATTAAAAACCAATAAGGACTTACTTTGCTTAGATATTAATATATACAACCAAGCTTTATTAACAAAATAGTATGAACTATGGCAAAGAATGAAGAGACCAATGGAGCACAAGAGTGGTACCAACTTGTTGGGGAAACAGGATACCACATGGAAACACAGAACTGGGCTGCTACCTACCACCATATATACATATGGGCTCCAGGTTGATTAAATACCTAAATAAGAAAGATGTTAATATAATAGATAATAAAAACAAATTTTGTAACAGAGGGACAGAAAATAATTTATTTTACAAAGCTCTCAAAGTGAAATATTGATAAATTGAATTACATAAAAATTAAGATTTCTGTTCACACACACACACACACACACACACACACACACACACACACACAAAGACATAATGGGCAAAGTTAAAGTAAAGTGACAGGCTAACAAGATACTTGTCTAAAACCAGCTGGCAACTATCTAGAATATTCAAAGAACTTCTGTAAATCAATAAAAATAAATAAATACACTTCCAGTGGACAAATATGCAATGAATTTGAAGGGGAATTTACAGAAGGGAAAAATCCAAAAGACAGCAAGCATATAAAAAGCTGACCAAATTCATCAGTAGTCAGATAAAAGGAAAATAAAACTAAAAAAATATTTTTATACCCATTAGACAGAAATGAGAAAAATTAGAAAACTTAATGCCAAATATGAGCAAGAGGTTGATATATAAACACTCATACTGCTGGCGGGGGGGCGGGGGGTGTGAACTGGTGAATCCTTCTGGTGGTAATCTGAGAGGAATTCTGAAATTAGACTGTTTACGGTATCTGAGTTGCATACATATGCTCTACAGCCTAGCAATTCTGTTAGTCTGGATCCTAAATAAATGTCCTTTGGCATTTTCCAACAGGGGGCATGTCTAGGTTGTTCACAGAGCCTTGCTTGTGCTGAAACAATGTGGAAGTCCTTCCATGGCAGAGAATATAAGTAAATTGTGTTCTAGGCACACTTGAACAGACCATGAGCAGCAACGGAGTAGATGCATATATAGCAGTATTCATAGGCCTCAAAATATAATCCTGGGTAGAGAAAATAAAAATGAAAGAGGATATATAACACACATAAGTTAAAATGCAGGTACAATAAATCCAAAACATGAAACCGTGTATTTCGTAAGAACATATTCACTGACAAGTGCATATATTCTGAAAATGAGGTTCCTGAATGACCAGCACTGTGGATAAAAGGGAGGGTCTGAAGCCAGCACGCACGCACACACACACAAACACAAGCAGGGCCCTATGAAAATTCATATTTCTATTATCTTGCATTTATGTAACATCAAACAAAAGTTTTACAAAACAGCACATTCTTACTTCATACAATGCACTGTTTACATTTTCTATTTCCTTTTTAAAAAAAATGCTGGTCTCTATTTATAAAGGTGATTGTATAACCTACCAATGGGTTGCGACTTTCCATTTTAAAACACTGATCTAGGCAATAATAAGGGCATTATAGTGAGTTCCTGGAATAATAATAGTGCCATACACTCATTAAAAATTCAAGCACATAAAGGAGAACTGAGAAAAAGACCCTCTGTGCTGCCTTCTCCAAGAAACACATCCAGAGGGAATTCCCACTAGTCGGCTGCTCGTCCTCACGTGATTCCGCCCTAAGTGGCACTTCCGGAGAGTGAACTTTTCACCCCTTCTTCAGCCCTGGCTTGTCAGACTAAGGCCAAAACTGAAGCAGGAAATGATATGCCACTTGCTAAAGCACAAAGAGGTATTTTAAAACATAAAGGAACATTTTTAAACATTCCTGAAACACATTTGAATAACATGGAGATATAAGGAAATATGGGCTCTCTCCTGGAAATGGAAAGCTGGAAAATCTAAAAACGGTAGCTCTAAGGAAAAAAATAAAACGAAAAATGTGGAAATAGGGTAGATTACACAGACTTCAAGAGAGCAGTAAACTATATGAGAGTAGATGGGGAAGCTACAGAAGAGAGTAGGAAAGCCCATGGGCTCCTCCCAATCTGCAGCTCAGTAAATACAAGTTAAAAAAAAATTCCTATTCCAAATCAACTGGAAACTGGCATTTGAGGACAGCTTTAGGTCCTCCTTATACCAGAAGATCTTACCAGAAAACATTTATTGGGCCAATATAGAGAGTAGTCATTTTAAAGTATTTAAATAGAATTAGGCACTTCTGAGCTAAATGAAGAGAAAAAGTATAATAAAGAGCATTATTATGGCACTGAACGTTGTGCCTTTATAGCTATGCCCAAGCAGAGCGATGAGAATGTGTGGATGGGGTTAAAGACAGCACACCATTCCCTCTCTCTGCAGACACCAAGGCAGCAGCATTAAAGCCCCATCACACCACTGGGAGCAATGTTCCTTGGAGGGCAACTTTTGTGAAGGGCTAACCAGGAGCTGGGTGTATGAGCTTGTGTTTGAAGTGAGCCTCTCTACCTAGAGTTATAATCAACTATTTATAAAACAGAATTAAGTTAGGTGCTATTTAATTTTTTAAAAAAAACCCACAAATTTCTAAAAATTGCTAGGTTACAGAGAATCCATATGACAAAAGGAATCCGGAGAAGGAATATAATTAGTATAATGAGAGGAATGACTTCTGGACTATGAGGTAGAAAAAGGTTGAGAGAGAGATGAGCTGGCTGTACAGGTAAGTTGAGAGGGAAAGGGCAGAAAGCCAATACACTATATAGCAGGTACACTAAAAAGAGATGAGCTCAGAGGAACCATGAAGTTGTTCAAGTATACTACCAGTTTAATGAGTGTATGGCATAAACTGCCAAAGTACACCTATTATGTTAAAGATTATGACCAGCTACTTTCAATTTTGATGAAAACATGGCAAAAGAACATTAAGAGTGAAAACTAGCATTTCTTGAAAAGGCTCTTTAGCGCACACAACTGCCAATTCTTACAACAATTCTGCAAGGTAAATGATATCCCCTTGTATAGATGAAGAAACAGACTATCATAGATGCTAACAAAAGTCCTCAGTGTTACACAGGAATGAGTAAGTGGCAGAGCCAAGATTTCTTCCAAGACGTTCTTACTTCCAAATGTCTTTACACTAAGTGTGATGATTCTGCAGCTCAATTAAGTGAGAGCTAAAGAATTTATTCTATTTAAAAAGAGTAGCATGGGTTAAGTTCTGAAAATCGCCTAGTTTTGATTATTTTACTATGGTTATTCAAGATACAATCATAGGGGAAGCTAGGAGAAGGCTACATGAGAACTCTATTCACTTTTGTGCTTTCTTGTGACCTAAACTTACTTTTAAGGAAATTTTTTTAAAAATAAGGGGAATGAACTTTTTGTAAGCTTACCTCACTCCTTTTCCTTTGGAGATAAATGGCTGATATATTAGAGATATGTCTTAAACATACCTATATATCTCTGATGTATCCCAAATATAAATATATATCTGAGATATATAGGAGATAAGTATATATTTCTTCTGAAAATATATAGATATACTCATAATTATGTATTTTAAAAGGTTAATTCTCAGTTGTTTTCAGTGACCTAAATAGCACAAGAAATAAAATAATGGCTGCCTTCTATTCTCACTCAACTTTAATAAACTTTCACTAAATACATATTCCTACATGGTATTGTACTATTTTGCCTATACAAGTTTAACTCCTCTAACACTCAAGGTTTTTCACTGTCTACCATGTTTATATATGGGAACTAGGAAAACAGAGCTACCATTTATATTTAAGTTGAACATCCTGAGAATAAAATGTCTAGCTGATATGAAAAAGATTGTTTGATAAGAATATTTACTTTTTTTCTAAGAATGGCTGAACCACTTTTTCCCCAATAAATAAGATAATTTAGAAACAGCTATCATTTGTAGAGTGACTTTTATTGTGTCATTAAATTCATGTACTATCCCAACACTATTAAATAAAAATTAATATGTCCATTTCACATATAAGGAAAGCTAGACAGATTAATTTGCAGAAGTCACACAACTATCTATCTATATATAAAGAGCCAGTGTCCGTAACATCCAAAATGACCAAAGGCTTGCACGAATTCCAGGCTGCGTGCGCAGCATGCCGAGTGGGCTGAACTGCTGACCTCTCGGGGTGAGAGAGGCGGGGACTTGCAGTGGGGACTTGTGTGAGGCTGCCTCATGGCACCCCGCATCCCCCCCTGACTGTCCACTGGAACTCCAAGCCAGCGAGGGCTGCCTCCAGGCCGTAGCCCCAGGTCCCTCACCCCCACCCCAGGCCTAAGAGTGCGGCACTGGGCAGGGGTGCCTGGGGGTCTGGGAATGTCATCAGGGGGCTGTGTCTACACTGACAAGTTCCCTGCTTCTGCCCCGGCCCACGCATCCCTCCTTCCTCCCCTCAGCGGCCCAGCTCCTGCCTATGTGCTTGCCGGGCAGGCCCAATTGCACGGGGGAGTGAGCCATGGCGATCGGGACGGCCACTTCCTTGGACAGGATGGCCGGTCCGCGGCAATTCATGCGGGCGACAAGGCCTGCGGGGCATACACAGCCCTCGGGTGGCGGAGGTGGCTGGCCAAGCCGAGTCTGGCTTCGGTGGGGCCAGCAGGAACCCAAGGCCATCCCAGCCCCCACAGGTCCCAGGCCCGGGTGGCTCAATGGCAAGCAGTGTCTCCATGCATGGCACCTGGGGGCAGCCGCAAGCTGCTGCAACCCCGCCCCATGCTTCAGGGATGGGGAGGAGGCTCGTGGCCACCAACACCCTAGGCGGGGACTTGCAGTGGGGACTTGTGTGGAGGGGCAAACATAGTGAAAGGAGTAATAAGTATGGAAGAAATGACAGGGTCCAGAGCGGGCAAGCTGCTCCCACCCCCTGGTGGTAGAACAGGGAGGAGAGCGCTGGGTGCAAGGAGGGGACCTCAGTTGGGATTCCCCCCCCCCCCCACCATGTGGGCCCAGTGGGCAGCTTAAGAAGTCTGGCTGAGCAGGTGCTGGTTCATACCAACTCTTATTCTGCCATCTTCCTCCATCTCTCCAAGCTAGCTCCCCTGCCCCACCTGCCCGAAGGAACGGGCTCTGGGTGACCTCCCGGAGCACAGACTGTGGACCCGGAGACCTTGAGGAAGAGTGCCTGGTGGGGGCCAATGCAGAACTACCAGGGCAGAGCTGCTTCGGTGTTTAGGTGAAATTTGCAACAGACCCAAGGAGAAAACCGAGAGGGGAAAGGCCAGTAGGTGTGAATTCCCAGCGCTTTAGCTACTTGAAAACAGTCCCACTTGGAATGTGAGGCGACTGTACATTCAGCTGAGAAGTGAGGGGGCTGAACCCCTCCGTTGCTGGGCTCCTGTCAGTTCGAGACCCGAGCGTCCACCATGAGAAGGAAAAAATGGAGGGAGGGGCCTGAGGAAGGGAGGACAATTAAAGGAAACGTGTCTAGACTTTTCCCAGCCCTCTCCCCCTTTCCACTGCCTACAAACGCCCCAGGCATGGCCACAGTTCTGTTTCCACCTTTTAGTCCCCTATTCTCCAAACACAGAGGCAAGAAATAAGGAAGGAGTCTATGCTGCCTTCAGAAAGTATATACCTGATTGCCCAGTTGCCTCCTGCAGAGGGAGGCCAAACTGCGGCTTAGGCCCGCTCCCCCCATGGAGTGGGCCTAAGCCATCAGTAGGACGTCCCGTGAGGGTTCCCGGACTATGAGAGGGGGGCAGGCAGGGCTGAGGGACCCACCACCCCCCCCGAGTGCACAAATTTTTGTGCACGGGGCCCCTAGTATATATATATAAGCCTAATATGCAAAGTGTCCCCTTGAGAGTTCGACCAACTGGGAGCTCAATCACTCGCTATAATGTGCACTGACCACCAAGGGGTGGAGTGGAATGAAGGGAGGCCCTGGCTGGCAGCTGGCAGTTGGGGAAGGGAGGCCCCAGCTGGCATCCGGCAGCCACTTAGGGACCCTACCCATGCACGAATTTCAGGCACTGGGCCTCTAGTTCAGTGATAAAATGTGGATTCAAATTCAGATCTAACATGACACTAAAAATATTATTCCTTTCACTATGTTTGCCCCTCCACACTTTCATTTCTATGATTAAAATGCATCCACTGTATTATTGACCATTCACCCCTTAATAACAAAATATACAGTTTAAGTACATTTAGACATTAAAAAAAAAGACTCAATCTTCATTCCTGGCTCCTATTTGAAGTTAAAGTTTATTACTGAAGCTGAAGAGAACTCTTTTAAGTATGAAAGAAATGCAAGTGGTATTCCAAGTTACAATATGTGTGTGCTCAAGTGGGAAACATGAGAAGAGCATCTGCCAAATTCATTTTGGCCTCATTTGATACTATCTCACTGATCTGGGGCCAGCTTACATTTGTTTCTCTCTCTCTTTCCTTCCTCCATTTCCTCTTCATTCCAGAAGCATACAAAAACTATAGCAAAGAAGCTGGATAAAGTTTCCAATAATATACTGAAAACACTATTAAATAAAGGAATGGCTATCTAGTCCAAGGATAACCTCATTTCAACTAAGAATAACACAAAACACTAAAATTAAAAGAATCTTTATGGGATCATAAATAACAACTGGAGATAAAATTACTTAAGATATTCATTTTAAAGAAATATATTTTTAGAGACAAATTCTCTAAAAAGAACTAATTCAATTCGTACTTATGCACAGGGCTTTATAATTTAGTATGAGTCAACCTTCAAATTGTACTTTTTAATTCAAACTTTTAAAAAAAGTCTTTAATTATGTTAATTCTACTTCCAGCTTTTAACCCCAGCACTGATCCCTATCTGCTCAACCCTGATGCTAATGAATCCCAGATTTCTGATACTTGTAACTAAACAGCATCAGAATTGAGCATTAGTTTTGAAGGTCTACAAATTTCATGATAGTCTCCTGCACATCTATCTACATTTGCAATTATTTTAGTCTAGTGTATGTAAGTGGTAGTAGTTTCTTTAAAGCACAGTCAATTCTCAATCAGTTATGCTTTTCAAAATGATCAAAGTAAAAATGGCTAGTAGATTTATATTTTAAAGCCACCTAGGTGTTTCCCCTTACTGTGATATCGTCTGGTATCCTCAGTTCTTTGCTTCCAACTTCTTGGTAAATTAAAGAAGACTGTGTTTAACACAACAGTAAAGAAAAAATACCTTTCTAGATAACCAAACCTACAGGCTAAAAAATCCTGTCTTCTCTCCTAGACCACTAAATATCAACTAACAAATAGAGGAGTACCAATGAATATTTCCATTATCCTCCCAAGGAAAAATTAAAGAACTGCATCAGACACATATTAATGCTGAGATATACCACAGGAAATAGTATTTTAGTACTCTCCCTAACACGTTCACATGTAACTGAGGAGATAAAGTTAACAGACAAGTATAATTCAGTGTCATGAGGATATGAGGATAAGTACACGGTTCTATGGAAATACATGGGAGGGATTTTCACCACCCCCAGAAGAGGGGAGAAGTTAGGAGTGTATAGGAGAGTTCCCCAAAGGAAGTGATGCCTAAAAGAGACCACGAAGTAAGTATCCACTTTGCATCGGCTAAGATTGTTATAATAAAAAAAAAGACTGACAATAACAAGTGTTGGGGAGGATGTGGAAAATTGGAACCCACATACATTGCTAGTGGGAATGTAAAATGGTTTGGCCACTTTGGAAATCAATTTGACAGCTCCTTAAAAATGTTAAGCATAGAATTACCCTATGACCCGGTTATTTCACTCCAAGATATACACCCAAGAAAACTGAAAACATACATCCACAGTTATGTTCAAAGTGGTATTATTCAAAATAGCCAAAAAGTGGAAACAACCATTAACTGATGAATGTACATCAATTGATGAATGAATAAACAGAATGTGCTACATTCCAAAATGGAGTATTATTCAGTCATAAAAAAAGAAAGAACCATTGATACTAAAAGAACAGAAGAACATGGATGAACCTTAAAAACATTACACTAAAAGAAGCCAGACACAAAAATCCACACATTGTATGATTCCATTTATATGAAACTAGAGGTCTGATGCACAAAATTCATGCAAGGGACTCAGCCCTCACAGCCCCATCTTCATCCAGAAGGTCGTCTGGAAGGTCGTTTGGCTGTCTGGTCTAATTAACATATTACACTTTTATTATTGTAGATGTCCAGAAAAAGCAAATTTGTAGAGACAGAAAGTAGATTAGTGGTTTCCAGAGGCTGAGGAGAAAAGGGAAATGGAGAGTGACTATAAATGGGTAAAGTGATGGTGAAAATATTTTGTGGTGATGAAAATATTCTGGAATTACATCATGGTGATAGTACCTGTGGACAAAAGCCAATTCTGTGAGTATACTATTACTGGATTGTCACTTTAAAATGGAGAATTTTGAGACATGCATTATATCTCAACTAAAAAGAATAAATAAGAATGAGCAGATGGAAAGAAAGGAAAATGTGGCAAAAATGACAGGTGATAAAGAGGAGGGAGAAGTTGATGTAGGTTCCAGAGCATGGGAAGCAGGGAACAGAACGGAGTGGGACTGAGGGGTGGCCCATCTTCCATTTAGGGCAAAGGCACAGAGGTGAGCACTGCCTACTTGTATGGCTGTAGATTCAGAAGCTAAGGGAATTGATGTCTAATGCTTCTCTTCTGACCATGAGATAAGTAAGCAACAAGTTGGCAGGGCAGGAAGTCTGAGGTGAACAGAGGAGGTTAAGAACAACCTCTATAGAGAGAAGAAAAGAGATGTATTGAAAGTTCCCCAGATTTGCTTTTTTAAAAAGCTTCCATATTTGAGAGAATAGAGCAATCAACTTAGGCACCAAATGAGCAGAGGTCTCAGGAAAGATGTTCTCTCTGTCAAGCCTTCGGAGTCCTTGGACTAGAGCAGTGGTTCTCAACCTGTGGGTCACGACCCTTTGGGGGTCAAACGACCCTAAGACCATTGGAAAACACATATATAATTACATATTGGTTTTGTGATTAATCACTATGCTTTAATTATGTTTAATTTGTAACAATGAAATTGGGAGTCACCAAAGCATGAGGAACTGTATTAAAGGGTCCCAGCATTAGGAAGGTTGAAAACCACTGGAATAGAGTGTGAGAGGCTCTCCTCTCACTTCCTGCTACTGTGTACAGCCTCGTCTGCATCTCCAAGGTTCTCCTGGTCAGCTTATCAGCTGTGTAGGTCATGCAGTAAGCAGCTTCTTGGTTTAGTATTTGTGGTCTCCTCATATTTACATTGTTCCAACAACTAGGTACTGGAGACTTCAAAAATTGATATGAAGATGCCTTTTATGAAGTTTTTCATAGCCTTAAGGGAAAACAAGTGTTTCCTCTTTATTCATGTATCTTATTTTTTAAATTGGTTTTCATAATTCTTTCAACTTTAAAAAACCAGAATCTAATTTGATATGCTCTCAGCGGTTCTCAACCTGTGGGTCACGAACAATGAAAATACATCCTGCATATCAGATATTTACATTACGATCCATAACAGTGGCAAAATTACAGTTATGAAGTAGCAACGAAAATAATTTTACGGTTGGGGTTCACCACAACATGAAGAACTGTATTCAAGGGTCACGGCATTAGGAAGGTTGAGAACCACTGAGAGTCTAGATCAAAACATATTAATACTTATTTTCTATGCTTTGAAATGAATAGAATTAACTTACCTTCACTGGTAATATTGATGTCAAGTCAGATGCTGATCATTTTGTCATAAACTTCCAAATCAAGATCTAGATCTCCATGGAATATAAACATGGAATAATGCCACCAGATGATAGTACCTGTGGACAAAAGCCAATGGTTTATTAGAACATTATGGGAAGGGGGGGGAGGTGTTGTATGGTTACTGCTGAGTCATATAAATGTCCCAAGTCTTCAAAAAGTACTAACGTGTTTAATTTCTACATATTAGACAAATATATACCAGTTACGTTAACATTTTTTGAAAGCTTCCTATGGAGCAGGTACTTTTGCACATGTAACCTCATTTGCTTCTCCTTCCAACACTGTTATACAGATGAAAAAAAAATGTAGCAGCTCATACATATCAGAGCCAGGATTTGAACCTGGGGATTCTGGTTGTAGGTTCTAAGTTCTTAATCACTACATGTACTGCCTTGACATACATCCAGGTACAATACTCCAAAGACTCTTAAAGTCTAGATGGTATGAGGAATTCTAGTTGATTTATTCCCCTGAGGTTGCTAGTCTTTCTCAAAATACATAAGTGTGATTCAAAATTTTAAATATTACAAGTCAGGATGAATTATAAAGAGGCTGAATTAAGGGGAGGAAAGGTGGGTTTAAATTTTAAGCAGAACTACAACTAATGGGCTATGTGTTGTGCCTGAGTTTGCTCAACTAGTTGATCACTAATGTGTGTATAGTTCTAACATTCCCTAGCAATGAGAAAAATGCATATATTCTGTGAAGCCCTCCCTTCTTCCACTGCAGCATGTTTTTGTCTATCTGATTAGGCGTTCATTACCCATTCCTGCAGGCACTGCTCATTCTCTCTCCTCTCACTCTGCCAGTTGGTCTCTTCTTTCATTGTATACTTTGCTAATGCTGGTCTATCCTGGATAATTTGGCACTTATTAGGTTACTAGAACATTTTTTTTTTCAAACTCTTTTAGGAAAAAAGCAGAGCACAAATAAATAAAACTGCATAATACTTAATTCTCTTAAGCATGATCTATGATATATCATGAACTCAACTGGAAACCCTTTGGGGACAGGAAGTCCTTAAGAGCCTGGGGCAGGTGGCAGGATGCTGAGTATATTACGGACAATAGTGCCAAGAGTAGAGTCCCCTCCATTCAGGGATATTCTGTGTGAGCTGGCTCCATTTGGTGAATAAATTTACTTACATTTGCAAATGTGTAAACATGTTGAGATTCAATACGTGAACTTGAAATAAGACCTGCAGTCATTATATTTCCTAGGTATTTCTGCCAAAGTAAATATTTTTTATCTTGGTTCTCTGATTTTCCAATGCTGTTTTCTTTGTATTTTTCTTTGATCCTGTTATTATTTCCACTTTGCTTTGTAAACATTTAAACTGTGTTGCCTCCCCCTTGGAAAACAGTAAAGAAATCCTAAGGGCAGGGGCTGGCTTTGGGGATCAAAGAAGCATCGTAAGGGATGCGTACAAGATGTTAGTATTCACCTATGTGAAGAGAGAACGAGTGTTCAACTAACAAATGGCATTTCTTTTAACTAACTTCTCTATATTTATATAAATTATAGATATTGTGGTAGCAGTAGCAACAGTAGCACACAATAATAAATACGTTAATAGCATTTACTCTGCACCAAATATCCTTTAAACACGTTACTGATAACAGTAACACTCTCCTTACAATAACTCCATGACATAGGTCCTATTTTACCAACAAGATGAGAAACAGAAAGGTTAGTGAATTTGCTCAATGTCAGATAGCTAGTAACTGACAGAGGCAGGATTTGCGCCTAGGTAGTCTGAGTCCAGAGCACCCACTCATAATCCCTTTAATATAAAATGCCTCACCATTGTTATGATTTTCAGTGTCGACCCAAAGACACTCTAATGTTCTGATTTTTCTCTCAGTCAAAATTGAGTGCCTTTGTATAGGTATACAAATTATACCACACACCCAGAAAAGCCCTGATTTCATGAAACTATACTATTCTCTATACAACTATTTCACAAAAATCCAAAACTATTCAGTCTGATTGAATGGTTAAACTCCATAAGATTCTTATACACATAAAATAAAAAAAATAAAATACACTTCAGAAACTATTTCTTTTAACTCGTAGCCTAGAGGGAAAAAACTAAAAGGTAGGCATTTCTGTACTAATAACTTTTTATTTTAAAAGAATTTCAAACTTGCAGGAAAGTTGTAGAAACTGCTCAAAAAAAAAAGTCCATGTTCTCTTCACCCAGACATTCCATTCAAGCTGAGCCCACCACTTAATAATGGTCGTTCTAGCCAAACATCTGGTCCAGGGTCACACTTTGTACTTCGCTGTCCTCTCTCTTCAGTCTCATTGTATCTGGAGCAAGACCAGCTCTTCCTTGACCTTCACTGTGCTTACATTATTAAAGGCTGCTGGTTAATTATTTTGCAGAATGCCCCTCATTGGTACTAGTCAGGTTTTCTCATGAGAAAACTCAAAGATTATATTTTTGTGAACTAATGCTGTGTGTTTCTAATTACATCCCATCAATTGACACATGATGTCAGTTTGTCACGTCACTGGTGACAGTAACTTGATCACTTGAATAAGGTCGAATCTTGCCAGTTTCTCCAGTAGAGTTACTGTATTGCCCTCGATAATAAGGGTTGGTGGACAGATACTTTGTGGTTATACAAATATCCTGGTCCTCATCCAACTTTCACTGACTAGTTTTAGCATCCACTGACATTTCTTACCTGAATTATGATGATGATTGCCAAATTACCATCTTTCAAATCTCTAAATTCTTTCCATTTATCAGACAGCATCCTATTTTAAGAAAAAACTTTCTCCCCCCCCCCACTTATTCATGCATTTATTTGTATCAGTACAGCCCCATGGGTATCTGGTTTGTTTAGTGGATAGACTATAACATCATTATTGTTTTGCTAGTTAGATACTCCCAGGCTTTTAGTGGGAATTCCTTCAAGCTGGTTGCTGTGTTTTTTTTGTCATCTTCCCATCATTCTTTGAAAGCATCTATATTTTTTTGCACAAGATTTCCAAAATTCATTTGTACTTTCTCTCCCCCAGCCCTAGAACCAAATTTTTTTTCAAAGATCTATGGTTCCTTTTAGCAAACACTGGTATTTAGAAACTAAGATCTGGACAACAAATGTGCTTATATTCACTGGGATGTCACCACATCCTGGCCCTTTCAGTGAGCAGAGTTAGGAAATACGTATGTTTCATTTGTGTATGTATATAGATGTATGTACGTATTCACATATACACATCTACTATCACATTTCTATTTGTTCCTATATTGAAATTTTTATTTATATAATTTTTCCATATTGAAATTCTTGAGTTCAGACCAATACCTCAAATCCCAGTTCATAGCACAGGGTTCACTCTAGCTTTCTCCCTTTTTATATTTGTAACTTTCTTCTCTGACAGCAGGAGCCTGGCTCCCATTACCTTCAATATATTTGCTCATTGGCCTCATTGGGATTTCTTATTTAGACCTTCCTAATGGCTTCCTGACTAAATTATTTAAAAAGAAAGAAAGAAATTAAGCAAGCAAGCAAGGAAGAATGGCTTGCAATACCAAATTTTTGAGATTTAGTAATCTGTTAAAGCCATAACATGGGCCCTAAGACTAAATATATCAACCTAGCACCTCATTCCCTTGTCACAGAGGAAGAGTTTAAAGCTGTTTTCCAATGGCTTCTCACCTGACTTTTATTGTGGGTAAGATATACATATTGATCCTATATTTATAACAAGAATTGACATCTGTAAATGTTGTATTATTAATAAAAATTTCAAGAACAAGGTGTCACTAACTTTTTCAAAACAGATAATAGAAATTCTAATATATCCTTACTGGCCATCCCCTCCTATATAATAAAGAGGTAATATGCAAATTAACCCTCACACCCTCACAAGATGGCTGCCTACGACCAGGCTGGCAGGGGGGTTAGTGAGGGAAGACCAAATGACTGAATAAGCAGGTGCGTGGGGCAACCAGGAGAGCAGGGGGGTTAGTGAAGGATGACCAAACGACTGAACAGCAGGCTGTGTGGGGCAACCAAGCTGGCAGGGGGGGGCAGTTGGGGGTGATTAGGCTGGCAGAGGGGGCAGTAAGGGGCAACTAGGCTGGCAGAGAGGGCAGTTGGGGGCAACTAGGCCGGCAGTGGAGGCAGTAAGAGGCAATCAGGCCGGTGAGGGGGGGGGGGCAGTAAGGGGTGATCAGGCTGGCGGGGGGGGGCAGTTAGGAGCGACAAGACCGGCAGGGAGGTGGCAGTTGGGGCGACCTCGCTAACAGTGGGGGGGAGCAGTTAGGGGCAACTAGGTTGGCAGGGGGGGCAGTTAGGGGTGACCAGGCAGGCACGCCAGTGAGCGATTAGGAGCCAGCGGTCCAGGATTATGAGAGGGACGTCCAACAGCCCATTTAGGCCCGATCCCTGGGAAGTCGGACATCCCCCAAAGGGTCCAGGATTGGAGAGGGTGCAGGCTGGGTTGAGGGGACACTCCCACCCTGCACAAATTTTGTGCACCGGGCCTCTAGTCCTATATAATAAAAGGCTAATATACAAATTATCCCCTGGACTGGGAGTTCACCTGGGAGTTTGACTGGGAGTTGGACCAGGGGTCAGGGCCAGCCAACCACCTGTGGCCCCTCCCCCAGCCGGCCCCACCCCTGATCAGCCACCCCACCCCAATCGGGGTGGGCCAGCCAGACCCCACCCATGCACAAATTCGTGCGCAGAGCCTCTAGTCTCTGTAGAGTTAAGACGGGGAAAGTGGGCCCACAAAGGTCACAGGCCTTACTCAAGGTCATGGAGCTAATTAGTAGTAGCTCCCAATCCCGCCTTTAGGTTCCTAAGTTTGCAAATCAATATGTCATGCTATCTTTGAAGCATTCTCCAAATAACTAACATCCATTTTAAGGTCTGTCCACTGAGAAACATATGGTACTGGGAGCCCTCGTGAGAAAAATGTATAGCTGTGAATGTAGCAAGACTACTTTAAAAAATTGGAAGGGAACAATCTCTTCCATGGGAACATCAACAAAACACTCAAATGCTGAACTAAAAACAGAGTTCACATAACCAGGCACTATTCCTTACATTAATATTCTAAGATTCCTCCAAAACTCAGGGGTGGGGACCATCCAGCCTGCGGGCCATATAAGGCCCATAAAATCATTTGGTCTGGCCCTGCCAAGGCATTGGGGGTGAGTTAATTAAATGTTTGACCAAATACAGCAGACTAATTTTTAAACTGATAGTTTTATATGGCCCGAGAATGATGCTATCCAAACCGCCCTTGGCAGAAAAAGGGTCCCACCCCTGCTCCAAGTCATCATAACCCGCATCAATCACCACAGTGCCACACATATGAAGACATGCAAAATAGGGATAATAAGGCCATCTACCTCATCAGCATACTGGAAAGATTAAGACCATGCTTATAAAAATATTATGTAAATGGGGCTGGACTAGACTGTTCTAAGTGGCTCTTTTCCCCTTGATGTAAATAGCTTCTGTCAAAAAGCTGATTAAAGCAACTTTGTGCAGCAAGGTATCGGCTCTGGCACAAGCGTACATGAAGCACAGCGCTAAGCAGGTCATTCCAACTTCTGGTGGCCTAGTTTCCTGCTCTTCCTCTGCAAAATGGAGATGACAGTGCAGCGTTCTCGGAGCTGGTATGCAAATTCAGTGAGAGTCAAGTATGTAAAGTGCTGAGCATGAAGCCTGGCACCAGTGCTTGGTTCATAAAGGACAGCTCCACTCCGGCCCCAGCCTGGGCACAGCGCCACCAGGCCAACGAGCTCTCCCTTCCCAGAGCCCTCCACATAACTCTTGGGCCCTAGCATCGCTGGCAGTGCACACTACCGGCGGGAATTGAAAGCTGCTTGAAATTTGCTATGGTTGTAAAGAAAACAGAGCCCGTTTTATATTTGCAAGAGGACATTTAGGCAACTCCTAAATCACTTCACTGTTTTTCTGGATTTGGCCTCACACAATCCTTAAGGAGGGATCCCAGTTTGTAGCTTTCCCCCGCCCCTCCCCGAGGGTACTGGACATGGTCAGTTTACCCAAATAGCTTGGTTCTGAAGATGTCATTTATCTTCCATGATATATTGACACTTCACCACACACGGCTAATGAAGAATGGAATTTCAGGCTAGGATAAACAAAATTAAAGAAATGAGATGATTTTACGGAAAGGCGGCAAAAACGATAAAACCCTTAAAAGATTTAAAGGGGATCAGGGGCAGAAACAGTCTTCAGGCAGCCAAACACTGGTGGCTCTCTTTCCTTAGTACGTGACTGCTGGCCAACTAAGCTGGTTTATTACTTAAAGCTTAGCTTTTTTAAACTGTTGTGTGTGTTTTTCTCCTCCAGGAAAAAAAAAAAATGTCTAGTGTTCAATGAAATACCAGGTGCACTGTGGCTTTCCCTCTTGTTTAAAAGGAAAAAAAGAAAGAAAGAAAGAAAAAACACCCATTGTCGCTCATAGGCTTCAGCCTAGCCTGTCAAGCAGGAATTAAAATCTCTTTAAAAACAAGCTTTGCCTGGTCATGTGTCAGGCCGACATGAGCTGGATCAGCTTACAGCAGGGGCCTGAGGTAAGGCGGCCCAAAAAACGTTAGAAGGAAGCAGCCCCCAGAAAAATGTACGATTTCTTCACTCATCTCCCACACCTTCATTCCCTCCTGCCTCTCCCCTTTGTAAGAACTGGTGCCATGCGCAACACAGATGAAAGAGTAATTTCTCTCCCTCTATTAATGACAGCACTAGATTCTGAAATTAGCCCATCAGGGACTAATGTCTACCTCCCATTTCTAAAGATCTATTTTTCTTTTTAAAATCATGAAACGAAAAACATCACTGCAAAACCCACTATTGGGCCTTTGATTTCATTAGGTCCAAAGGTACAAAGCCTGCAGAGCGAGGAAGTTGGGTTTATTTTTAAAGAACACATCAAATATTAGCTGAAAATTGGTTGTAAATGGGGCCACTTAAGCCTCCATGGAAAGGAATTGCAGAGGCTTGGGATTAAAATTGCAGGAAGCCAAAAAGAAAATTGAGGACAAGGAAATGATGACTGATGGGCTTGGTGCTATTATCTCTGAGAATACTAAGGACACTGAAGCTTGGGGAAAAATTACATAGGTGACCTTGAGAACGAGTCCAGACTCAGAAGGCAGCTGGGTGTAGCTTCCTGCGGGGATGCAAGTGGAGCGGGCAGAATTCCTCCTTTCTAAATGGATGATGAAGATGTTTCAGATAAGCAGTTTTGATTTCCTTTTAGCATGCGGAGCTGCAAGCTTCATCTCCAAGAATAAATGCCATGTCCGCCTTATAAAAGGCTCTGTCTTCAGAACCTGTAGCTTGAAACTCTTAAATGGACCTAGAGCATTTCATGACTTTGAGACATAGGAGATTGGAGATTAAAAATGGACTCTATTGACTAAATTACTGTACTGTGTTTTGTTTTGTTTTTTCTTCCTCCTCTGCCATTGCACACAGAATGGGAAGCCCTAAGCCATTAAGGAGACTCAATCTAAACTTCCTGCAGCCCCTTCAAAATGAGAACTCGATCTCAGGCAATGTAACTGCCGCAGATTCTTACTTCTACACTTAACTTTCTGAAGGTGCATTTGCTGCGCATTCCTTTAGATCAGAGGCTCTTAAAATGGTTAATATCAAGACCTCTTTATCAATCTTAACAATTGCTGTGGACTCCAAAGAGCTTTTTCCTAGATATAGGTCACATCTAAAAATATTTACCATGTTACAACTAATAACCACTTAATATTTATTAATTTATTAAAATATATTCTAAAAACCCATTAGCACTAACATAAATGAAATTTTTATTAACAATGCTCAGATTTTCCCAAACTTGTAGTGAGATGGTGGCACTGTTTTACATTGTTGCAATTTTTTTTTCATGCCTGGCTTAATAGAAGACAGCTGAAGTCTCCTATCTGCTACATTCAATCTGTTGTGATGTTTTGGTTAAAGTACATAAAGAAAACTATGCTAAGAGAAATAAGCCGGTCGGAGAAAGATAAGTATCACATGATATCACTCATATGTGGAATCTAATAAACAAAATAAACTGGTGAACAAAATAGATCCAGAAACATAGAGTCATGGAACAGACTATGGAATCCCAGAGGGAAGTCGGAGGTGGGTGGGTAGGTGGAAGAGATCAACCAAAGAACTTGTATGCATATATAGGTAACCCATGGGCATAAACAGTAGGGTGGTGAATGCCTGGGGTGGTGGACATGGATGGGCTAGAAGGGCTCAATGGGGGGGGGGGGGGGATTTATACTTTCAACAATAAAGATTTAATTAAAAATTTTTAAAAAGAAACCCCATTCTTACACAGATATGGAGTTTAAAAACAGAGGAATAACATGATAGCCTTTTCAGAGAATTTGTTTATTTTTTCCTTGACACTACACTAAAATGCAACAACTGTAGTTTTTATAGGACTCTAGACCCACATCAGTGAACTTTTCCTACGCTGATATATTAAAATTCACTGACCTATTTAGCACTTGATCTTTACCCATGTGCAATTTTGTAACAGCAATCATTGGTCATTTAGAAAATAATGATTCACTGAGTCATGCAGAGGTTCCAAATGTACAATGGAAAACTTCACAGTACACACGTGAGAGAAATAAGATGAAAAAAGCAAATAACATCTTAGTGTTATTATAAGTTATTACAAATAGTGTTATTATATTTGACCTTGTAGATCCACTAAAAAGGTCACAGGGACCTCAGTGGCCCGTGAACCAAATTGAGAACTGCTGCTTTAGGCGATCAAGGCGCCAGCAAACAGTGACTCGAATTCAGTGACTTGGGGAGCAGTTTGCCAGGTCATTGAAGGGCCCTTTTAGGGCCAGTTAACATTAAAAAAAGGTGTCTCCAAGTTGACTTTTCACCTGGAATTGGTCACAAAGGTCTAAATGTGAGAGTTCTATAGGGTTTCTAAGCTGTCTGCTAGAAACTGGAAAAGATACAACCCAATGGCCTTGACATTGCACTCTACTACAAAAGTTTAAGTAATAACTACTAGTTTAAGTAATTACTACCTGAGTTTAAGTAATAACAACTATGCCTCAAGTTGAAATCCAGATATGAAAAAAATGTTTTATGATGAATAAGCCAGAATCATTTACTATTGATTTTTTTCCCTTTGTGAAATTTGGAGGCTTAGTGATTCCTTCAAAATTGTTATTTGTTAGTGGCCCAACTGCTATAAAGAAAATTTTAGACTTGAAGTCATTAGACTCTGATAACCTACATTCTCAATTGTCAGCCTGCTCTTAGGACAGGGACTTTCACTATCCTATCAATACTGTATCCCCAGTTCCACCATCTAAAACCAGAGCCTGTCATCTACTCAAAGCTCAATAAATATTTGTGAAATAAATGAATGACTTCACTTGTATTTGAATACCATCCAATATTTTAATGGCAAATATGACACTGTGTGTATCACACTGAAGAAATGAATAAGAAACACAGGTTCACTAATTCTACAGTATAATGGCATTTTAATAGATGAGAAAAAAATAGATGAATTTTTTATCTGTAAGTATAGTCTGCTGTAATAAAAAAAAACTTTAATTCACAGGCATATTTTTAGTGAACACCTCATGAAATGCAGATTTCAAATTCAAACTCTAACAATTTTTGATTGAATGAAATGCAGAAAGTAGCTAAAGGAAAATTAGGTCCTGCTATATTTCCAAGCAATCTGATTCTTCTTTTATTTTTAATATTAAAAACCTTTATATTGATTGGATTTGGTTTATTTTTTATCATTCATTTTATTCCTTTCTTTAAAAAAACACAGTAATACTTAAATGAACTATTTTACAATGTAATTCTTTTTTTTTTTTTTTTTTGGTACCATCCAGTATGTACTTTTTGAATACCTACCATTTGCAAGGCTCTGAGTTAGACACAATGACAACTATGGAGATAACTAAAACATAGTCTATTGTGGGGACCAGACAGAATCCCAGAAACTACGCAGGAGAACAAATAAGCAGATAAACAATAACAGGCCCCAAGGAGACAGGAGAAGTTGGAAACAGAGATGGATCTTGAAGGATGAGATATTTGTTTGCTAGGCACCTACAATAAAGTACCAACAACAAAACTTATTTTTTCCAAGTTCTGGAGGCTAGAAGTCAGATCAAAGTGTCTGCAGATCTGGTTTCTTCCAAGACCTCACTCCTTGGCTTGCAATAGTTGCTTTCTTGCTGTGTCCCCACATGGTCATCCCTTGGTCTGCATTATAATCTCTTTTTCTTTTTTAAAAAAATTACCTTTATTGTTCAGTTATTTATTGATTTGAGAGAGGGAGGAAGAGATATCGTCTTGTTGTTCCATTTATTTATGCATTCATTGGTTGATTTTTATATGTTTCCTGACTAGAGATCGAACCCACAACCTTGGCATATCGAGTCAACACTCTAACCAACTGAGCTACCCAGCCAGGGCAAATCTGATACTTCTTTAAAGAGAAAAATTACTTTTCTTTTAATCCTTTAAAGACCAAAATTCTGGGCAAAAGCTGGGCACACCTGGCCAGTGTGGCTCAGTTCGTTAAAGCATCACCACATACATTGAAAGGTTTTCAGGTTTTATTCCAGGTCAGGGCACATACCTACGTTGCAGGTTCAACCCCAGTCGGGGTGAGTACAGGAGGTAACCTATCCATGTTTCTTTCTCACATTGATGTTTTGCCTTCTCCCTCTCCCTTTCCATCCTCCTCTCCCTCCACCTCTCTCTAAAAATCAATAAAAACATATCGATGGGTAAGGATTTTAAAAAAAAAAGCTGGACACAAAATAATACCAGGACTAAAATATTCATGTGTGGTATTTGCATGTACACAGATGAACATGTCATTTAAGTTCTCATTGATCAATATTATAGCTGCATAAATGGTGCTCCTGTTCCTTAACTCATAATGGAAGACAGGGCCAAAGTATAGAGAGGAGGTGCAGATAAGTAGAGTTACAGTGCCCCAATATTTCAGAAGTTTTTATAATTTGGATTATGTAGGTTATTTTTTTACAGTCCTGCTTGGGGAGAGAAAGTGGGCCTCCTTGGTAAACAGAAGTGACTGTTTGTGCAATAGAATTGATTATCTGTTCAGGATGGCTTATGCTTCAGGACTATAAAAAATTGCAGGTGGCTTTGGTTACAAGAGGAGCCATCAGTCATCCTGAACTATTGACACATTTTTATGTACTGTAGTCTCAAATCACTCACTAAGGTTACCTATTCATCCATAAAATCTAAAATTTGGAGTCCTACCTGGGGGAAAAGGAGAGATTTAAACTGAAAAGTCTACTCTCCCTAGCCTTAGAGTAGCGTCACATTTTAAAATGAGACGGAAGGGCAAGGCTAAGGTCCCTTAAGCTCGCCACCCTAGGGTAGCACAGATGTCCAGCTACCACCTTTGGTCAAATAATAACAGAAAGCTATGAATCCCAGGGATCGGAAGAGCTACTTAAACTCTTTTCACAGCTTTGATTTACGATTGGGCATGATCCAATAAAAATTATAGTCAATATTTATTTTCCTTCAACAGAGAGCTTGTCACTGGACAAATTGCAGATAAAATCAATTCCTGCCTAGTCCCAGGAGCTTAAAAATTATTAAGCACATGCTAACCTTCCTGCATTATTAGAGATAGGAAAATAACTAAACAGAGCTGAAAGAGACTCTCCAAGAGATGATAAAAATACTGCAGTTATGGCTGTGCATGTTTCCTACCACAGGTGAACCTACTGGGAAGGTTTGACTGCCGGCTAATGACCGCAGGGCCATAATTTTAAGCACATAATGCTGGATTTGAGATGAGGTGGCAAGAGGTTTTTACCGGCATTTCTTTCCTAATATAAAACTTCTCCAGCTAGATCTAAATGAATGAATTCTGTTACACCTTCATTCCACAGCTCTGCTCTTAAATTCCAAGCTCTGTGCAATCCCATTTTTGTCTACTTCCCAAAACTGGCAGTCATTTCCTAGGACTCTATTATATTCAACTCCATAGAGCAAATGAGTCACTCAATGAAGTGTTTCCTCTCTTTCTCTCCCTTCTACTGTCCACTATCTGGGCATTTACAGTTCATCAGAACCTTTCCCAAGCAGAACCTTATCAAGCAAATATTTGGACAAAGGAAAGGAAGTTAATTAACACAGAGAATAGAAACCCATAGATAATAGTATGATATAGCCTGTTTTGCTGACTTTCTCTTTCTTAAATATTTTTGTCACAAAATATAGTTTGTGAAGTTGACTGTTATTCTATGGAGCAGTGACAGATGAAGTACACTGAAACCCATGTGGGCTTTTATTTTGTAAAAAGACAAAAAGAAGGATCACCACTTGGCAATGCTATCATTTACAGTTGACTTCCATTCTATGTTGCTGTGAGCTTTGTTCATTCATATGCATTTATACAACTAGCACCACAATTTCCCATTTGTTTACTCAGTTATTCAGTATGCAATACATATCTGACATATTAGATAATAGCAATAAAACCTTAAAGAAATCAGTGCCCTTGCACCCAAAAAGCTCAATGTAGTGCTCAGTGAATACAGGGGTGGGCAAAAGTAGGTTCATAGTTGTGAGTATGCAAAAGTTTTTTCTTGTATTATTGTTTATTAAATATTGTATTACTTATTGCTATTATTAACCTACTTTTGCTCATCACTATGTATTTTATTAAAAAGTAGCTTTGGGAAGGGTTGTTTGTTTTACAGAACACAGACGGGAGGAAAGAAGGGAAGAAATGAAGAGAGAGCCTCACGACTGTATACAAGCTTTCAAAGAAAGCTGCCACAGTAGAGATGAGCTACATCCTAGCGTGGGGGGAGGAGGAGTGAGAGGTGGCAGGAAAGACTTGGCTGAGAGCAGGCATTTGAATGGAGCCTTAAAGACAGGAGGCATTCACTGAGGAGTTAGGAGAGTAAGAAAGCACAGAGGACATCACCGGGGAAAGAGCAGTAAGCAGGAGCTTCTGTCCCCAGGCTTAAAACCTTCTTTTTCACATTCTTCTCCTCCACCCTTCACAGCTTCACAGTCCCTGAGTCCTGACCTTTCTAGCTTTGACATCTCACAGCCACGCATCTTCTCTTCCTGCTGCTTCCATTCAGTAGCGGACTTTATTACACGACATGCTACAGAAGCAGCCCCAACGGCTCCCCCTGCTCCACTCTCTCCACCTCCCATCCAGCCTCACTCACCCTTGATTGCCTATACAAGCTTCCAAAATATGCACTTTGCTTGGCCAATTGTGCTCACGTTGAAATGCTAAAGCACTCACTCAGACTCAGTTCTAGGCATTGATCTCATAACCTCATGCTTCACCATTTGACTTCATTTAAGGTATTGGATCAACACCTGACATATGGACGAGGCTATAAAATGGAATCACAATGTAATTACCTTATAGGGTTCAAGATTAAATGAGAATATATATACAAACAAAGCAGGCACTTTGTAAGCCCTCAATAAATAGGACTTGGGGGGACGGAGGAGGGGACAGAGAAGGAAAAGAGAGATACTTTTGGCTCTCCCCCAACACTGCCTTGCCTCCTCCTCTTTTCCTTTCCTCATCCTTAACATGCCCAACAGCAATTTCACTCAACCATAGTAACTCGCCCCTTCTGGGAGCACAATTCAATACTAATTTTCTTTATTCATTATTGACCCTGCCAAACCTTAATTCTCCTCTTAATATAGTCTTTTTCTTTAAAGCAGAACCACCTTCTCAGTCTATCCAAGAAAAATGGTCACTCCCCTCTCATTCCACAATCGGTTGGTCACTAAGTCCTGTAAAATTCTAACTTTAAATTCCCCTCAAATACTCCCTTCTCTCTATCCCCATTTTCCAGAATATTTATTTCACTAACTAGAGATAAATTAATATAGACTCAATTTAATGTTTGACACCATGTGGCTGTTGTTGTAAAGATCAAATGAGATTATAGAAGCAAAATTTATAAATGCGATCTTTAAATGCAAACATATGACATGGTGATGTTTTTATGACCACAAGAAAAATTTCCAATAACTTGATCAAAAACTTCTGACAGACAAGGGCAGCCAGGTTAATGGCAAGCCAGCATTTGAAATTGTTGGAACAAAGTATCAAGGTATCAAAACACCTAGAATTAGACCACCTTAAAGTATCTCAACTTCTACTTCAACATAATAAACCACGTTAGATCAGGCCAATCTTCCAACACAGAACTAAATAACCAGGGAAAGCATTATTACATAGACTCTGTTTGAAGGCAGGAGAGGGCTAAGAAGGTACAAAGACTTGAAGGGCCATGACTGTGGAGAGAAGGGAGCTTGACATTGGCCTCCTCTTTAACACATTTGTGGATTCTATTGCAAAGACTCAAAAGACTAAGAAGTGGCACAGTTTCACAGAGCAGGGCAGGCAAAAATTGAAGGTCATGGCCTGCTAAGGAAAAGGGCTCCTGAAAACAACCCAGACCTTCTGTTGGGATCCCAAAGGTCTGAACCAAAGGAGTAAGCATAATAAACCAGACGCCGAGCCACTTCACAAAGACCACAGGCCACCTTTGGAATAGCCTGTATCAGGGAGGCTGCATCAAAGGTCACTGGATGCTACATCAGGAGGAGGGGTCCAGATCAAAGCATGGGGAGAAAAAGGAAAAGCAACATCGGAAACCCAAGTTGATACATATGGAATTAGAATCCCAGAAGAAGTGAGGAGAGAATGGGGCAAAAACAATATCTGAAGAGATAATGGCTGAGAATTTTCCAAAACTGATCCAAGAAATCCAGCCACGGATTCAAGATGTGCTGCACACCCTGAGTTAGGTAAATCTGAGGAAATTCACACCTAGACCATGAGAGTAAAACTGCTGAAAATCAAAGACAAAAATGAAACCTTCCAACTGCTGGAACACAAAGACAAAGTGAACACTATTAAAGCTGCAGGAAGGAGGAGGGGGTTAAAAGTGGAGGGGGGCGGGGGGAGACAGGGCATTTTAAAATGACAAAAATAAGACCAACAGACTCCCAATATAATCACAGTAAACCACAAGGCATGGTATCAGAAATGATATCATTAATGCACTGAAAGAAAATAACTGCCAAGAATTCTGTAGCCAGTGAAAATACCCTTTGGAAATACAGTCCTATAAATAAAATCTGAGCGATCTTATCACCAGAACACCTGAACTAATGAAATTCTAAAGGGAGCTCTTAGGCAGAAGGAAAATAATCCCAGATGAAAGCTTGCTGCGCAATGCTTCCCAGCGAGCATTTAAGCATCTGAAAATATCAGACTGAGGATCTGAAGATTGAAGAGTATCTTTAGTCTCTGCTTGCTCTGTCCTGCTCAATATTTATTCCCATGACTTGAATGGCATTAAGAGTAAATAAATGCAGAAAATGTGAAATTGCAAATATTATTTACAATTCAAACGCATGCCCCCAAAGACCACAAACACTAAGCAATTCATTTTTACTGAAGTGCTCTCTGATTTGGAGCTCTGTATTTACCTGTACTGGCCCTTAGAATATCTTACATTCCCATCCCATCATTTCTAAAACAACAAAATCTCTGACTTCCCCCAAGACCTATTTTAAAATTTCCCCTAAGACACTTGATCATCTATTATGTGCCTATTCTTGTCGATTTTGTATAAGGCACTGAAAGACAGAGTATACCCATTGTTCGGTGTAGAGGTCATCTGGCTATCACTCCTGACTGCACACAACTGAATATATTCTATCCCTCTTCTAACACCAACACACACCGAGACCATCCATGATGGCCAGTTGGTTTTTGTTGTGTGATTTTATAACGTATCACTACGCCACAGACTCCCTGAGACTCCCACACCAGTGACCTCTCTACATCCTTTAGCACAGTGTTCTGCACACCAGGGCCTTTACATACGTATCCACTGAGTCAAATCTTGAGACAAGAGAGCAATGGTCCTAACTTGCATAATGGAGTTTAGTGAAAACAAACAGAGAAGCCTTCGTTTATGATTTTAAAAATAAACTGCAGCAGCATTGGGTGGGGAAAAGCCTGACAGGATATGAACAAAGTACCTCAACATACTAGCTAATAAAAACCTTCTAATCTAGTTCATATGTCTTCTTCAGGTTGAATCTTGCTCGTAAAGGCTAGGTCAGACTTTGCACATATGAAGCCATCTTCCTTGTTCAAACACCCACAGAAACTGACTTCTCAAACTCATGGTCTTAAAAGTCTTCACAACAAAACACTACAAGGAACAGCTACACACTGAGAACTGGCTTTCAACCAAAAATCTCTTAGCCATTTGGCCTCTGAGGTAGAGCTGTAACTGCACCTAACTCTTTTCTCCCGTGTTCTGGGCTTTGAAATCACGTAACTTTTCCCCAGGTTTCTGCCATCCCAAAACAATTTTGAAGTTTCTATATTTGTTAAATTAAACTTTGCACTTGAGAGTCTTGGTTATTTACTTAACATTCAAGGGATAATAACTGTTCAAAAGGCAAGTCTCGATTTTACCATATGCTGTTCTAGCAAAAATGAGATTCACTGCAAAGGGCCAGACATATTAAGTCTCACCTCCCTCATGTCATCTTACTATGCTAATTGTGTAACTCCAGCTTTAAAAAACATCATACAAACACTCCTCCATGTGACCAGGCACTCTTTGGTGTATGACCACAATATTATCACTTCTTTCTCTTGCCTTTTTATTCTTCCCCAAATGCTGTTTTCACTGTTTCTATCTATAAAAATAAAATTTGCTTTTAAGTACAGATGAATCTCTCCTTAATAAATAAAAGAGAATCAATATAATAGGATAGGAGTCTTAGGCTGAAATTCGGCCTTAGGTCTACTCCCCAGTTAGTTGCCCAAAGTAGTTAACTTTCTCAGCCTCAGTTTCCTTATCTGCAAAATGGGGCTAATGATATTGAGTTGTCAGAATTGTTTTCAGAATAGAACTAAATAATAAGCGGAACCCTCTAAAAACAGTACCTGAGATGGAAGAAAGATGTTTGCTCATACATACATACGTGTGTGGGTGTATCCTTCCTTTCTATCTTCCCTCTTTCTACTACAGTATCCAAGGACAAGTACCTCTTTACCTCAGTACCACCTAGATAATTTACTTGACCTATCTAGGTTAATTTCCAATTCTCTTATTCTTTAAGCCATAATCTGCATTCAGTTTAGATATCTGAGTCATAAATACTCATCTCCTTTCCCTAACATTTCTTTGAGGAATTGAGGTTGTTCTTCCTAGATCATTCTTGTTGCTTTCCCCATTCTTACAGTCTCCTTATGGTATCCCGTTCCCCAACTACCAACACAAATGTTAGCTTATGACCTTTAAGATCAAACTGATATCCCCTCTCAAGATGCATTCTTCTTGTTTCATCCTGAGACACATTCCATCCCTATCCATGACTCCACCATTTATGTATATAAAGTCCTAGTCTAGAAAACCAGGTCCTGTTTTTAGTATTATTTACAAAGACCATTGTTCCTCTCACACATCCTTTTTCCTCTACCAAAGTTATACTATTGTGTCTCCTTTGATCTTATCTCTCAAAAGTCCTCATATTACTTTGGTATCCCATTAGGGATATCTACATCCCTGTAAGACAAAAACAAGAAGGTCCTTTTAACTAGAGTCTCTTTCTTTTTACTTAGTGCTTACTATATGCTTGTGTTATAAGCACTTTACATGTACGAATGCGTCAATCTCACAATAACTCTACTATTAGTCAATTGCATTATTATCTCCACCTAATAAATACGGAAAGTGAGATACAAAAATTAACTAAAAATGACAAGAGAACACCCAGCTACTAAGTGACAGACCAAGTACTCAGACCCTGGTATTCCAGATGTACTGTGTCACAGGTGACTCCAAAGTCACCTGTGTGATGGGAGCTCTAAGTCAACACTGCTCCCTGCAGAGTGCTGGGGTAACAAGATCTGAACTCCGCTCCCGGGCTCCACACCAAAGAAGGTGCTAAGAAAACAGTGCTGCTTGTGAGGAGACAGACAGATGCCACTGACTCTTTGGGGCGGGGCGGGGGGGGGGGGGACAACAAAAAATCCTCATGCCCCTCTGCATCTCAGCTCAACCTAGGCCCTGAACTCTCCAGCCCTGTTTGGGGATGCATGGGGAAATGGTGAGGTTTGCATCGCTCTCATACCACTTCTCAAGTTCACGAGTGAGCTGGAAGAGAATCCCCCTCCTGTCTTCTCCAGAAAGCTTGCCCTTTTAGAGTCTGACAGGGACTCTTCCATCTCATCCTTCCTCTCCTGGCTCAGTACACACGCTGGTGTTTACAGTTCAGGCTCCAGGAAGCTCACCTATTCGTGACTTGTGTGCGAGTTGCATATATGTTCACCTTGTCATAATTCATCTAGCTGTGTGACAATGCATTGTGTATTTTTCTCTCTGAATGGTACACCTTAATCATAATTTTTTAAAAGTATAGTTGAGCCCCCAAACCACATGCAAACAACCACTTTTATATTTTTAATACTTCATCTTCAACTTAACCCATCCGATACTGATAATGGAATAATTAAGAGACAGATCTTAAAAAAGGTATTTTTATGCTGAAAACCTTAAATGAGGCTAGCACATAAACAAGTTAGATCGTCCAAGTTCCTTAAATGACTCAGTCCTCTGCCTCTCACAATTCACATACCCCAAGAGCCAGCATTCCTAGCTACTTGCTGCTGTCTGAATACACGTTTGTTTTTCTCACACCTGCATCTTCATCTAATTCATTCAACAAGTATGTCTTTCGTCAAGAAACAAACTTGAACCAAAAGACCCAGTCTCTGTCCAGTGGGAAAAACAGATACTCAAATAACCATGCAAATAGTGTGAAAGTACAGCTGTGATAACTGCTCAGAAGGAGGGTGTGTGATGAGTGAGCACTCATAAGAGAGAGAATCTGACTTAGAAAGTCAGGCTTGCCAAGGAAGTGACACAGGAATTGCGATTTAAAGGACTGAACAGAGGAAGAGCGATGGGAGCAGCTTTCCAGACAGAGGCGAATGGATGTGCAAAGGCCCTGAGGTAAGAGGAGGCTGGTGAAGAAGAGGAGCCAAAAGAAGGCCACATCCTTCTCTGCTTTCGAAGTGACCCCTCCTCCATCAAATCCTGCTCAAATGTCACTTCCTGTGTGTAGCTGTTCCCTCTTTTCCATTTGCACTGTAAATGGATATACCTCTCATACCATCATAGCATTCCTTTTATCCTTCTGTTAGCACTTAGTTCACTGAATTGCAATTATCTGTTTATACATCTGTCTCCCTCACTAGGCTGAGAATTCATGGAGGACGGGAGCTGTAAAGTATTATCTCTGTGTCTCTGCATACATGTATAAGCATATTTTAGATGCTCACTAAGTGTTTTACGAGTGAAATAGGACAACTTAACCATGCCATGCACACGCAGACATAAACATTTTAACTTGAAACTGTATTACCTACTTTGTGAGCTGTCTCGATTTTTTTTTTTTTTTTTTTTTGCAGAGACTCAGCTGGAAAGTAGCAACTTTTTAAAAAGCCTCTCTGCCCCCAACCTTAATGAATCATAAGGTGTTATTTACTTCAGCATCAGAAACAGCTGTCCTGACTCTGTTAACACAACGTAATTCATTTTATAAATATCACACAATTATCTAATTTCTAAGTCTCTGCATGCTTTGAAAGGTGTTATTTTGGAAACAAGTCCTGGCCCATCCTAGGGAAATTCCCAAACCAGCATTGTCATGGCTAAGTATATCCACAGAAGCCTTGCAAGGCCGGGGAGGAGGCATAAACCCCCTGCTGTGGACATTCAGAGTGCTGACAGCCGGGCAGGGGAGGGGTCTCCACACCCCCAGGTCTGGCTGCAGCGGCCTGGCTTGCTTGCACTCATAGGTAATAATTTCAGAGCCCAGCAAAGCCAGCTTCCCTTCCCCAGAGCAGCACAGCGCCTCCGCGCAGCTGCCGGCCTGCCTGCCTTTGTAGGATTCGCCAGCAGAAGCGGGAAGGATTAGAAAACAGAGGCTGGCTTGTTTGCCGGCCCTTTTGCTGAGCCCTCCAAATGGGAGTAGCAGCCTTAGAGGTTTTCCTTACATGGTGTCAGCAACTCCAGGGCCCACTCTCCAGCCACCTCCAAATCCAATCCCACCCTCTCGGGGAGAGGAAAAACAATGAGATCAAGATTAGGGTATTCCTGTTGCAACCCAATCCCCAGGCTCTCCGGCTATTCGATAGGGGGTTGTCAGAAAGGGCTCTCCCCGCCTGTCCCCCACCCAAGGTCTATCTGGGCCTGACATCTCTGCAGGATTAAGGGGGGAGAGCGGGGAGCAGTGGTGGGAGTGGTAATTTAAAACCGCGCTTCCCGCAGCCGTGTTTATGAATACAAGGAGCTGTGTGCTGGCCCTTCCCATACTCACGGGCACGCTCCTGGAGCCCGGGCACTGAGACCAGGTCCCTGAGAACCGCCCTTGCTCAGACCCAGGCCGCTGCACACCACTTCCTCCTCCGCTGTCCGCGCTGAAGGGCAGGATGTGGGCCTCCTGGGAAAAGAGCCCTTTGCCAGCAGGTCACGCGGCTGCCCTTTGATCTCTTCCCACCAGACTGGGTTTGCCTCCTGGGTTGGGTTTTTTTTTTGCATGCTTTTTAAAAAAAAAAAAAAACCTGGCATACATGGAAGTTAGTACTTATTACAGATTTCCTGCCTTTATCTCATTTAATTATAAAATCTCCTGGGAAGAAGGAAGAGAGTCTATGAAGGGCCAGGGCAAGGAGCAGAATCCATCCAAAACAGGGGGGGGGGGGGGGGGGGGGCGCTGAGGAGCGGGGTGGCGAAGGGGGCACTGTGATGGCTGGGGCTGCTGGGTGTGTTTCACAGTGCATCCCTCCCCCTGCTTCATGCTTAGGATGGAAGCTGTCTGTCTTACACAACCTGTCCTCGCACATGTCTCGACCTCAGAGGCAGGGCCAGGCAGAGGGAAAAACTGTGCAGTTGGACTGTGGTGGCCAGAGAGCCCCAAGATCCTTCTGCCCCCACGCCTGTCCTAGAAGCCTGTATCTGGGCTTTCTACGTGTACTAGTTCCTGCTTATCTGCGGGACACATGTGCCAAGATGCCCAGTGGATGCCTGAATCTAAGGACAATGCAGAACCCTATATATGTTATGTTTGGGGGCTACACATATAAACCTATGGTAAGTTTAATTTATAAATTAGGCGCAGAAAGAGGTTACTAATGATAAAGTAGAACAATTATAACTGTAATAAATATACTGTGCTAAAGGTTAGGTGATGTGGTCTCTCACAATATTTTATTGTACTGCACTCACTTTTTCACTTAAAGGACGTGCCTTATGGCTTCTCTGTGGCATATCCAAATTGCCAGCACCTCTGCTCTTGTGCTTTGGGGCAATATTAAGTAAAATAAGGATTACTGGGACACAGCACTTCCGCACAGAGACAGTCCATCTGATAACCAAGACAGCTCCGCACTAACAGGTGGGGGAGCGTATACAGTGTGGAGACACCAGACAAAGGGGTGAGTCACATCTCAGGCAGGATGGAGTGGGATGCGGGAGATTTAATCCCACTACTCAGAACAGAGTGCAATATAAACCTTATGAATTATTTCTAGAATTTTCCATTTAATGTTTTCAGACGGCAGTTGATGGAGGGAAACCGAAACCACGGAAAGCAAAACCGTGGATAAGGGGGGGACCACTGTATGTATTCCCTTCTAAAGAAAAGAATATCCCTAGGGATGAGTCAGAATAAATTGTCCTGCCCTGGGAACCCTCTCAGAACGGCCCTGTCTCCATCCCCCTCCTCACCACATGCTTAGGGTCCAAGTGCATGCCTTATTGGGGCATCTCTTACTTTTTCAGGAGAGTATTTTACCTATCAGTCACTCCCAATAGAATGTAAGCCCCAAGAAGTCAGGAAATGTTTAGTGTATAAGAGGCACTCATTAAATGTTGATGAAGTAAACTAAGAATTTTCGGTAATATGGTTGTAAACATGAAATCTCCAAACAAATGTTACATTGGTTCACTTCAAATACCAGAGAGCCTGTACTTTAAATAAACCAACATTTATTCAGAAATTATGTGCTAGGACGAGTCACAGGCAAATGTGAACCCATAAAAGTAGCGCTGCTGGATTCTAAAACTTCTTTATTTCCCCCTTAATGGGATGTATTCTGTTGTGGTAGACATGTGAATCCTTTCAAAATGAAGCTGAAATTTCTACACAACCCCTCCTGAGCGCCTGAGAAAATGCTGGGGAGCAACTCCAGTGGTCCTCCTCCGAGGGTGCTCAGCAGTCCTAGCTGTATAACATTGTGTTTACACTCCAGACCTGGGGCCTAGCCCTCTGGATGAATGGTCTGGATTGAGACTGAGGCCAGCTTTCTGAAATGTTGACTTCAGCACTCCTGTGGGCCAGACCCATCAGCCCTAAAGCCCCGAAAACTACACAGGAAAACTGTAGGAAAGATTATAACTGTATCTCTGAGTGCTTACCCACTGCTGAAATTTGTCTAATCTCTCCTCACAGCTGAAATGTGAAGAAAGCAAGGATCTGAAGCTCCATAGGACCAATTGTTTAACAGAATAAAAATGCTTTAGCAATAAGGTCTCCCAGCTTTTAAAGTAAACAAGGCCACTGTGGATCCAACTCATGGAAACTAAAAGTCCCCCCCAAAAGATTAAAATTGTGGGGTATATAGTTATCAAATTCTGCTATCTCAAAAAAGTTACAAATTAACAAGGCTCATTTCTCACAAGCATACTGGGGTGGGAAAAGGCATATAAACTACGTTTCCTGGAAGAAAAAAAAAGTACATTATGGTCACACACAACGTTAGGAGCTTGAGATTTTAAATTCCACAAGTATATTCTATAATCCAGGCGTCAGCAAACTTTCTATTAAAAATACTAAATATGCCCTGGCCTGGTAGCTCAGGTGGTTAGAGTGTTGTCCTGATAGGCCAAGGTGGTAGGTTTGATCCCTGGTCAGGGCACATACAAGAATCTACCAATGAAAACATAAAATAAGTGCAATAACAATTTGATCTCTCTCTCTCTCTCTCTCTCTCTCTCTCTCTCTCTCTGGTCATTGACTAAAATAAAATTTTTTTGAACACTAAATAATTTTGGTTTTATGAGCCACATGGACCTTTTCCCACCTTCACAATTATGCCTGTATAGCCATAGATAATACGTAAAGAAGTGTCCCAATAAACTTTATTTACAAAATCAGGTCATATAATCAATGGTTGAGTTCATCAGCATTACCAATAATATTAAATTGTGAACAACAACAAACTTTAACAACCCTATCCCAAGCACAGTTTTGTTAGCACTGAATTTCAACTAAACACAACTCAACTGCCCTGGGCTAGTGTTTCGGCAGAATATTAATGACAATGATCCTTTGTGTTTGAAGATCAAGCTTCAAAACTGTTGAAATGTTCCCAGCAAAAATGGGAATCTATGCTTTCTCTTTAAAATAATGGTGAGTTTTCAGAAACTGCGTGCATATGTTGACATTTAAACAGCTGGCACATACAAACGCGGGATATACTCAGAAAGAGTATATTTTCACATGGAAATGCAATCAATGACTCGGATCTGAATATACCTATCTAGTCAGAACCACCATATTCAGTCACTTGCTAGAACACCAAACTAAGTAAGCCATGGGGATAAAAGGACCTATGTCATACTTTAAACAATAAAAATTAAAAGAAAAGGGGGGGGGGGATATTAGCTTTGAACAGGATCTTATGTGTCAACTGGGAGAAAAAATAACATTTAATTTATACAAAGAAACTGAGGTAGAGAGAACTTGTCACTTGCCCAAGATCACAAAGCCCAATTGTAGAGGAGGCATGACTACACGACAGTCAACTAAGTGCTCTAAGAAGGGACAATGTCAGCTATGGCTCAACACTGTATTCCCAGCCTTGAGAACAGATCCTGGCACACAGGAGGCAATTAAGAAATACTTGTTGAATAAACAACTACAGAATTAATGAATAAACAACAAATGAGCCCGACCAATATACTTTCCCATCAAAAGTTGTATGCACTTATAAAAAACTTATTCAAAAAGAACGTTCTGTGTATAACTTTCTTCCCAATGTTGAATTGTGCATTTAGTCCTTCAGACGCCACCATAAACTGCAGAACTAATGTGAGCAGCCTCAAGGAGTCGGAGCACCACTCAAGGCAGCTGATTCCATCCTAAGGAATGATTTATGCATGATGAGAATCTGTCTGGAACATCAATGATGTCTTTATCTTCAACTACTACTCACAGAGGACTCAGCCTAAGTGTACTCATACTGTTTGTCCGGGGTTTCCCAGGACTTGTAAAATGCAAGCCTGATTGCTTGGAGGGGTTATGGCTTATTTCACATTATCTACACCCACTCATCCATCACCGTGGGACTTTGTGGCATACAAAGCAAGCTCTTCAAAGCAGGGGTTAGGAGGCACTCTCTAACTATTCCTGACTGTTGCCATATTTCCCCTTCCTGACAACAGACCGGACAGGTGCTGCCCCGGGAGACCTTGCTGTATAGAGTGGCACTCCTACTCGACCACCATCAGATCTAAAGCACCTCGCCCAGCTCCATACTTGAAGGTCAAGTGGAAACAACCTGCATTCCTTCCACAGGTGTTGGCCTTTTAAAAGGAATGCAGACTTTGAGCTCCATTTATGTTTTCAAAATATTGCTTTTTCTTTGAACTTGGAATGTGTAACTTTATCCACAGACTGTGCAATTTTACATTCACCCAGACACTGTTTCTATGACATGACTCTTCAATAGCTCAACTATTTTTAAAAATCTTTAGAAAAATCCCACAATAGAGAGCTAGAGAATAGACTTTCTTCTACATTTCCTTAGAAAATCCACATATAAATGTAAATGAATAAATACACACATGTGTGTATATACCTTTTAAGGGGGAAAGGGTGGATGGCAGCCTTAAATAAAAGGTCCAGAAATTCAACAGCCACTTGGCCTTCCTTTCTAAGCCTTTAACAATGACTACTCAGCAGTAGCCCATTAGCGAACCAGAAGTAATTAAGGGTAGGAAAAGTCCTGCTCCTTAACCACTTAGTCTTTTAAAGAAAAACAGTACTAAATATGTGTGGCTAATTTTAAAAAATTCTGCAAACTTTCCCAACTGTTGAAAAGGAACAACAAGTAATATTATATAAATTTCAAAATAATTAAAAACATTTAAAATATATGAGCTCTGTAAATAAAATTTTTAGACAACACTTTTCAATTCGTTGTGCTTTATTGACATAATGCTCTTCTGGAAATACTATTAATGAACTTTTTAAAAATTTAATACTGAAAGCAGCATACATATAGGTACTTTCATTTCATTTCACACACGCATAATTTTCCAGGGTGACACACATACACAGACAGACACACCTTTATAGAACTGAAATGCCAGATTCAAAATAAATTCATAACATTTACAGCATAAATTCAGACATCTGAGGGGGGTTTCCCACAATTAAATTCATTGTGCTATCAACAAAATTGGTTTATTTTAAGATTGCCTGTCCAATATATAAATTTCCCTTTGTGTTTGAAATACTTTTATCAGATAAGATAGCTTTTGTTTGAACTGCTATTTTGAGAATTTGCTTTGGGGTTTTGAATACACACAGTGAAGTAACTTGAGATTTCCTACCCTGCTTTAAAATGTGTTTCTTCTGTCTGTTTGTATTTAGTAATTTCCTGTCAAATAACCTCACATAATTAACTTTCCTTGCTCCAACCTACTTTTGTCCCCCCTATTCCTACTTCCTGAGAACGGCAATAAAATGCTGATTACACTTTGCTGTTATCTGCCTTTTCCTCCTCCATCCCCCTCCTTCACTCCCTTTGTCAGAGCCCACTCTCAGGTTTCAGCACTTGGTGGACTCAGGGAGGCCTGGAACAGAAAGGAAGCAAATCCCATGACAGGAGTTCCTGTTCATCAGCATTTATTGGGGAGCCCCATTGTGAGCTGGGCCAATCAAGTAGTGGGAGGTATGTCCGATTCTTTTCCCCAAATTCAGGGAAATCCATGGACCAAATCCCCCCTCATCTATTCCTGATGTGTATGTGAATGCCTCCCTCCCCATCAGTCCTGATTAAGAGTTGAGAAGACTGGAAAGCTCTGTGGGCCTAAGAGGCTCAGAAGAGGAAAAATACCCACCAACGCTTACAAATTTTTATTTACAGGTATTAATAGAAATTAAACCTGGCTTTTTTCATACAACTGAGTGGATCAGCCAAAGTTACTTCTTGATAATTAATCTTTCATTTCACACTAATTGAACACTTCATTGAAATTATACAACTCATTCATTCGCTTTATTATGCAGACATTCCAAAGGCACATTTCCTAAGATGTGGCAGGAGGAAAAAAAAGCAAAAAATGTTGACTACATGAAATATTAGTGTTGGTACTTGCAGGACACAATGATGGATCACCATTATGTCCAGCAGGGTTTCTTACCTTTACCCTATTGATACATCTGCCCAATTAATTCTTTGTTGTGGGGGGCTGTCCTGCTCATTGTCCTGTAGGATGTTTAGCAGCACCCATGACCTCCAGCCACTAGATGCAAGTATTGTATTTTCTTCTTTTTCTATTTTTTAAATTTTTTTATTGATTAAGGTATTACATATGTGTCTTTATCCCCCCATTACCCCCTCACTCATGCCCTCACCCCCCCCCCCTGTTGTCTGTGTCCATTGGTTAGGCTTATATGCATGCATACAAGTCCTTTGGTTGATCTCTCCCCCTTACCCCCACCCTCCCCTTCCTTCCCTCTGAGGTTTGATGTTCTGATCAATGATTCTCTGTCTCTGGATCTGTTTTTGTTCATCAGTTTATGTTTGTATTTTCAACTGTTATTTGTGACCATCAGAAATGTCTCCAGACATTGGCAAATGTCCTGGAAACAAAATCACCCTCGGTTGAACAAAAGTGATATATACTTAACTCAGAATAGTAAAGCTGCTTCTCTTTATTCCTTACAGACAAAAACACAGTTTGTGAAAACTCTAGCTACTTCACCATATGAGGGACACAACCTTATAATTCCAGAAAATGTCTCCACACCGACCACTTAACATGTAAGAAAAAAATGATCATGAGTTCAAATCATGACAGGCCTTAAGTTCACAAGTGACACATCTCAGTGTTCCAAACCCATTGGAAAGAATAAAAGAAATGTAAGTACCCAAGGACAAAAATCACAAACATTTTCATGGGCCAGAAACAGACCAGAAATGCCAGCTAGCAAGAAGGGCTAAGCCACAGGATGCTGGAATCCGAGCCCCCTAAGCCAGTGGTGTTTGTGAGCTATGCCTGATGGCAGAGTCCACACCCAGCAGTTCCACTCCCAGGTGCCCTAGAGAAACTCTTGAATGTGTGCATCAGTTGACTTGTACAAGAGTGTTCACAACTGCACCACTATTGGTGGCAAAAAGTAAACCAAAAAAGTCCACTAGTTGGAGAATGGATAAATATACTGTCATGTATGCCAATGATGTAATATTATTCACAGCTACAACAGAAAAATAGCTGCTCCAGATAACACTAGTGAATCTTAGAAACATGATCTTGAATAAAGAGCTAGTCACAAAAAGACTACCTATAATGTGATAATATTTTTTACATAATTCAAATACAAACAAATCTAAATATATTAAACTTATTTTTTAAAACCCAATGTGTGTTTCTTTAAAAGCAAAAGTGAGAAATACTAAATTCAGATTAGTGATTTTCTCTGGGGAGGAAGTAAGTGGTTATATATACAGGTAAAGTGAAGTGCATTGGAAATGCCTGTGGTGAATTAATTGGCATTCATTTACTATAGGTAAGTTATAAGATACAACTTACCTATACAGCACATGTGCAGGTGTGTGTATTAATTGTATTTATTAAATATTATATACCAATTTTTTAAAGTTCAATTTCAGGAAAAGGGGAAAAAGACCTAGGAAAGTGATGGCAAACAAAAAGCAAAATATTAAAGGTACTTCAGTAGCATAAAAAAGTGACATAAAGAATTTTTTTAAATGCATGGGAATATAAGAAACAACAAACAAAGAAATTGATAAACTACCAGTAAACATGATTAATCAACTGAGAATGTAACCAATTTTTTATGTTAAAAGGGGCAAAGTTAAAACTTTAGGCCACAAAACCAAGATGGGGTTATTTAGTGGGTACTAATGCTACAGTCCTTTTCATAGTCAGGAGGATAGTACTAAACATACTGAATAACTATATATTTTATTAGAACAATTTATGCTTCCATAAAACATTGGATCTTAAACACTTAAAAGCAATCACTGTGAAAGGAGAACCGCGGGATTCCGGGCGCCGCCAGGGAAATTGAGAGCTGGGTTCTGTGATCACGGAGGACTGAGCCTAAAGGGGGCAGCCTGAAGAGCTGACCTGACCATGCAGTCCCGGTAAGAGAAGAAGCTTACAGAAACCAAGCCTTCCCCATTTCCGCGGCCGGCATTTGTTTGTTTGTTTTCACTGAATTCTGTTCATGGGACATTTCGGATACAGACACTCACCTGTGCTGAAGAGAGGGAGAGTGTGCGGAGGAGTGGAATCTGGGGAGAGACTGGGGAAAGAGGGGGAGCCGGGAGAGGTGGTAGTGAATTGAGTGCTGAGACACCCCAGAGCCCGGGACTGGGGCAGCCACCCGCTCCTGAGAGGGAGTCTCCTCCCCCCAGCCCCCAGGCAAGGAGCACAGCCACACCCAGATTCCACCCTGTACGAGATCAAGGATTAAGATAACCTGATCAGTCCCTGGGAGTTAACAGGGTCTGGCCTATAGGGGGATTTTCAATCCCAGCAACAACATAGCGCCGGTAACTAACTATTACGCAGTCAGCTCTGGGCAGTGAACTTCCACTGGACAGAGAGGCCCTATAGCCTCAGAGGCCAACCCCAGAACACTGCCACCCAGAGGCTGACCCACAAACTGACTCTTTGCTAAACACAAAATAAGGCAGTCTGGGAAATAAATGCGGCATGCTTTAAAATAAGGACTGTGGTTTACAACACAGAGGAACAGTATATTGCAGGGAAACTCAACACTCTCCTGAATACCTGGAAGGTCTAAGGCGAGCCACACTGAAGAATAGAAGAAACGAAGGACCTTCACTACTGCAATTTTTTTTCTTTTTTCACTTTTTAACTAAGAAACCAATTTTTTCTTCATTCTTTTTTTTTTCTGTTCTTTTTTTTTTCTTTTTTTTTTCTTTCTTTTCTTCTTTTTCCATCACCTGATTTTACCCTTTTAATTACTACCTTCTTATTTTTAACCAGTATTATTACTGCTACCATTTTACCATTTTTTAAAGTGCCATTTTATTTTTTCTTTATTTTATTTTGGGATTAGTGTTCACCATTCTATTTTCATCGTTATATTATTGGTTGTTTCTAGTTTGCATTCATATCCAGGGAGCTGTTGCTGGAATTTGTTGGGATTAATGGCTGTTCTATAGGAGTATTCTCGTCATATAAAAAGTCTCTTCCCTCTTCCACTTCATTCTCTCTTTTCGCTCTTTTTTTTTTTCTTTTCTTTTCTCGCTTTTATTTTCCCCCTTCCTTTTTCCCAATTTCATTTTTGCACTCCCTTTTTTTGGTCCCTACTTTTCTTTTCCTTTTTCTCTTTTATCTTTTTCTCTTCCTTCTGCCTTATCCCCTAATTCTCTTAATTCAGGTGGTCACCTTTAATTGGGGTTATTAATATCGTGAATATATTTGTGTATAGTGCCTGGTACGTGGTGCCTTGTTGTGTTGTATTTTGTGCCTTTAAATCAACGCAGCAGATCCAAGCAACAGCAACCTCCTGAGCACCTCATCCTCTGCTGAGGAACAGCAGCTGTACGTGAAACCTCGCCCCACCAGCCGGAAGAGCCACCACAGCTGTGAACAGCACCCACCAGAGGAGCTGCTGCCAACTGAAGAGCAGCTGCTACCGCAACCGCCCGAAGAGCAACCACAGACCAAGGAGTCACTGCCACCAAGGGAGCAACCACTGAACAACTCAACGTCTAGATATGTCAGTGAGATCAAACATGGGTAGACAAAGAAACCCCCAAAGGAAAGAGAAGGAGGACTCTCCAGAAAAGCAGCTAAGTAATACAGAGGCATGCAACATGACAGATAAAGAATTCAGAATAAGGATCCTAGAGTGCATAAACCGGATGGAGGAAAAAATCGACAACCTCTGCAAGAAGCAAGAAGAAACAGATGAAAAAATCGATAACATATGGAAGAAGCTAGAAGAAACAGATGAAAAAATCGATAACATATGGAAGAAGCTAGAAGAAACAGATGAAAAAATCAACAACCTAAGTAAGACCCAAGAAGAAATGAAGAGTGATATAGCTGCAATGAAAAACTCCATTGAAAGTATCAACAGTAGACTAGGAGAAGCGGAGGACCGAATAAGTGAATTAGAAGACAAGGAAGCAAAACACACCCAAAATGTACTGCAATTGGAGAAAAAAATTAAAAGACAGGAGGAGAGCCTAAGGGAGCTTTGGGACAACATGAAACGAAACAACATACGAATAATAGGAGTACCAGAACAACAGAAAGATGAACAAGGATTAGAAAACCTACTCGAAGAAATAATATCAGAAAACTTTCCTGAGGTGGGGAAGAAAAAAGTCACACAAGCCCAGAGAGTCCCAAACAAGGTGAACCCGAAAAGACCCACACCAAGACACATCATAATCACCATGGCAAATGTTCAGGACAAAGAGAGAATCTTACAGGCTGCAAGAGAGAGACGGAAAGTTACATACAAGGGATCTCCCATTAGATTGTCAAATGACTTCTCAACAGAAACACATCAGGCCAGAAAAGAATGGACTGAAATTTACAAAGTGATGCAAAGCAAAGGACTGAATCCAAGAATACTCTATCCAGCAAGGCTATCATTCAAACTTGAAGGGGAAATAAGAAGCTTCACAGACAAAAAAAGACTAAGGGAGTTTGTCACCACCAAGCCAGCAATGCAAGGAATGCTAAAGGGACTGGTATAAAAACAAGAAATAAAAAGCTCAGAAAGAAAACAGCCACACACACACACAAAAAGAAATGGCTACAAACAAGTACCTTTCAATAATAACTTTAAACGTAAACGGACTAAATGCTCCAACCAAAAGACATCGAGTGGCTGAATGGATAAAAAAACATGACCCATACATCTGCTGTCTACAAGAAACCCACCTCATTAGAAGGGACTCACACAGACTGAAAGTGAAAGGATGGAAAATATCTTTCAGGCAAATGGAAAGGAAAAGAAAGCTGGGGTAGCAATACTTATATCGGACAAAATAGACCTCAAAGTGAAGGCCTTAACAAGAGATAAGGAAGGCCACTTCATAATACTAAAGGGATCAATACAACAAGAAGATATAACCCTGGTAAACATATATGCACCCAATGTAGGAGCACCCAAATTCATAAAAAAACTCCTGGAAAATATCAAAGGAGAGATCGACAACAATACAATCATAGCAGGGGACTTTAATACACCATTGACAGCACTGGATAAGTCCTATAGACAAACAATCAGCAAAGATACAGCAATCCTAAATGACTCACTAGATCAGATGGACTTAATAGACATCTTCAGAACACTGCACCCCAAAGCCAGAGAATATACGTTCTTCTCAGGTGCTCATGGGACATATTCAAAAATAGACCACATATTGGGTCACAAGCAAAGTATCCCCAAATTCAAGAAGATTGAAATCATAAAAAGCGTCTTCGCAGACCACGATGGCATAATATTAGAAATAAACTACAATAAAAACAACCCAAAATACTCAAACACCTGGAAGCTGAATAGCATGCTATTAAATATTGATTGGGTTACCAATGAGATCAAAGAAGAAATTAAAAACATCCTGGAAACTAATGACAATGAAAACACAACAATCCAAAACCTATGGGACACATTGAAAGCAGTCCTGAGAGGGAAGTTTATAGCTCTACAGGCCTATCTCAAAAAACAAGAAAAAATGGTAGTAAATCATCTAACTCTACAACTCAAAGAATTAGAAAGAGAGCAACAAGAAAACCCCAGAGTGAGCAGAAGGAAGGAGATAATAAAGATTAGAGCAGAAATAAATGACATAGAGACCAAAAAAACAATACAGAAAATCAATGAAACCAAGAGCTGGTTCTTTGAAAGGATAAACAAGATTGATAAACCTCTAGCCAGACTCACCAAGAAGCAGAGAGAGAGGACCCAAATAAATAAAATCAGAAACGATAGAGGCGAAATAACAACAGACCCCACAGAAATACAAATGATTGTTAAAAAATACTATGGACAGCTTTACTCCAACAAACTAGACAACCTGGAGGAAATGGACAAATTCCTAGAAAAATACAGCATTCCAAAACTCAATCAGGAAGAATCTAAAAATCTCAACAGGCCAATAACTATGGAAGAAATTGAAGCAGTCATCAAAAAGCTTCCATCAAACAAAAGCCCAGGACCAGACGGCTTCACAGGGGAGTTTTACCAAACATTCAAGGAAGAACTAAAACCTATCCTCCTCAGACTACTACAAAAAATTCAAGAGGAAGGAACACTTCCAAGCTCATTCTATGAAGCCAGCATCACCCTAATACCAAAACCAGGTAAAGACAACACAATGAAAGAGAATTACAGGCCAATATCCCTCATGAACATAGATGCCAAAATCCTCAACAAAATCTTAGCAAATCGGATCCAGCAGTACATCAGAAAGATCATACACCATGACCAAGTAGGATTTATCCCAGGGATGCAAGGATGGTACAATATCCGCAAATCAATAAACGTGATACATCACATAAACAAATTGAAAGAAAAAAACCACATGGTCATATCAATTGATGCAGAAAAAGCATTTGACAAAATTCAACACCCATTTTTGATAAAAACTCTCAGCAAGGTGGGAGTAGAAGGATCATACCTCAACATAATAAAAGCCATATATGACAGGCCCACAGCCAACATCATACTCAACGGACAAAAACTAACACCATTTCCCCTAAGAACAGGAACAAGACAGGGATGCCCCCTCTCACCACTCCTGTTCAACATAGTACTGGAAGTGTTAGCCATTGCAATTCGGCAAGAAGAAGAAATAAAAGGCATCCAAATTGGAAAAGAGGAAGTAAAACTGTCCTTATTTGCAGACGACATGATATTATACATACAAAACCCTAGAGATTCCATCAAAAAGCTACTAGACTTAATACATGAATTTGGCAATGTAGCAGGATACAAAATTAACCCCAAGAAATCTGAGGCATTTCTATACACCAATAGTGAACTTTCAGAAAGAGAGATTATAAAAACAATCCCGTTTACCATTGCACCAAAAAAACTAAGCTACCTAGGAATAAACTTAACTAAAGAGGTAAAAGACCTCTACTCAGAAAACTACAGGACGTTGAAAAAAGACATAGAGGAAGACATAAACAGATGGAAGAACATACCGTGTTCATGGATTGGTAGAATCAACATCATTAAAATGTCCATACTACCCAAAGCAATCTATAAATTCAACGCACTTCCCATTAAAGTACCAACAGCATACTTCAGAGATCTAGAACGAACTTTCCAAAAATTCATCTGGAATAAAAAAAGACCCCGAATAGCTGCAGCAATCCTGAAAAAGAACAAAGTAGGTGGGATCTCAATACCAGATATCAAGTTGTATTACAAAGCCACTGTTCTCAAAACTGCCTGGTACTGGCACAAGAATAGGCATATAGATCAATGGAATAGAATAGAGAGCCCAGAAATCGGCCCGAACCAATACGCTCAATTAATATTTGACAAAGGAGGCAAGAACATACAATGGAGCCAAGATAGTCTCTTCAATAAATGGTGTTGGGAAAATTGGACAGATATATGCAAGAAAATGAAACTAGACCACCAACTTACACCATACACAAAAATAAACTCAAAATGGATAAAGGACTTAAATGTACGACAGGAAACCATAAAAATTCTAGAAGAATCCAAAGGCAAGAAAATCTCAGACATATGCCGAAGCAATTTCTTCACTGATACAGCTCCTAGGGCACTTGAAACTAAAGAAAAAATAAACAAATGGGACTACATCAAAATAAAAAGCTTCTGCACAGCAAAAGAAACCATCAACAAAACAACGAGAAAACCCACTGTGTGGGAAAACATATTTGCCAATGACATATCTGATAAGGGCCTAATCTCCAAAATTTATAGGGAACTCATACAACTTAACAAAAGGAAGATAAACAATCCAATCAAAAAATGGGCAAAGGACCTAAATAGACACCTTTCAAAAGAGGACATTCAGAAAGCCAAGAGACATATGAAAACATGCTCAAAGTCACTAATCATCCGAGAGATGCAAATCAAAACAGCAATGAGGTACCATCTCACACCTGTCAGACTGGCTATCATCAACAAATCAACAAACGACAAGTGCTGGAGAGGATGTGGAGAAAAAGGAACACTTGTGCACTGCTGGTGGGAATGCAGACTGGTGCAGCCACTATGGAAGACAGTATGGAGTTTCCTTAAAAAACTGAAAATGGAACTCCCATTTGACCCTGTGATCCCACTTCTAGGAATATATCCCAAGAAACCAGAAACACCAATCAGAAAGGATATATGCACCCCTATGTTCATAGCAGCACAATTCACCATAGCTAAGATCTGGAAACAGCCTAAGTGCCCATCAGTAGATGAATGGATTAGAAAACTGTGGTACATCTACACGATGGAATACTATACTGCTGTAAAAAGGAAGGAACTCCTACCATTTGCAACGTCATGGATGGAACTGGAGAGCATTATGCTAAGTGAAATAAGCCAGTCAATAAAGGAAAAATACCACATGATCTCACTCATTCATGGACAATAGAGACCATTCTAAACTTTTGAACAATAATAGATACAGAGGCAGAGCTGCCTCAAACAGATTGTCAAACTGCAGCGGGAAGGCCGGGGAGGGTTGGGGGGCAGGAGGTAGGGGGGTAAGAGATCAACTAAAGGACTTGTATGCATGCATATAAGCATAACCAATGGACATAAGACACTGGGTGATAGGGGAGGCTAGGGGACTGTCTAGGGCGGGGGGATAAAATGGATACATATGTAATACCCTTTGTAATACTTTAAGCAATAAAAAAAAAAAGATAAAAAAAAATAAATTTAAAAAAAAAAAAAGCAATCACTGAAAAACATTAGAAATTTCATTTGTGCCTTCCAATCCAGCAAGTGTGTGTGGCGGGTAGGGGGGAAATATTAGACAAAGTTTTATGGAACCATTATCAGGAAATGAGAAATAAAGAAACTAGGAGAAAAAAGGTAAATAGGACTCACTAAATATGTTGTAACAAGGTGGAAATAAATCAAAATACACATATAATCACAATAAGGTTAAATTCATAAAATGCACCTACTGAAAGAAAATCTCAGGGAGACTGTAAGAAGAGAAATGTAGCCCTGGATAGTGTGGCTCAGTTGGTTGGAGAACCGCCCCACACACCAAAAGGTCTTTGGTTCAATTCCTGATCAGGGCACATACCCAGCTGCCGGTGTGATCCCTAGTCTGGGAGCATAGATGAGGCAACTGATGGATGTTTCTCTCTCACTCTCTCTCAGTCTCTCAATAACAATGGGAAAAATATCCTTGGGTGAGAATTAACAACAACAACAACAAAATCAATGACCATGTCCCCAGGTGAGGAGAGAGAGAGAGAGAGAAATCTAAAACACGCCAAGAAAGACTAAATATAAAGGATTAAAAAAGATGAGGCAAATAATAACTGAAAGTAAGGCTGTTATAATATCAACATCAGAAAAAGTAGAATTTAAGGCAAAAACATCTAAAGATTAAAGAACAACTTGCCATACAATAAAAAACCCATGAATATGTAACCTATTGCTTGTGTATTTTAAATAATAAAGCCTTAAAAGTGAAAAACAAAAACTAATGGAATTATGAGATTTTGTCAATCCAAAATTCTAATGAGATGTTCACACACCTATGTTAAACACTGTAAATCAAGAGGTCAATATTAGTAATGATGTTGAGAATTAAACAAAATTAACTATTCAATAAATACATTTAGAAACTTGGAGTCAGCAAGGAGAGTGTATCTGTGATTTTCTAATACACATAAAGCAGTTACTAAGATTGACTCTGTACCGCCATAAACGATGTCTTAATAAAAATTCAGGCTCCATTTCATGCAGAGCTTGTTCTCAAAATTTATTATTAAAACAGAAAATAAAAAGTATTTATATGGGAAGAGAAGAATCCAACCTAATGAGCTAATTATCCAACTTAAGATGAAAAAGAAAATACTATTCACAAAGTAGAAGGAAGGAAATGATAAAGAAAAACTATGTGAGTAAAAACAATATTTGATGACTAATTAAGCCAATGTTATTTTTAAATATTAAGATATATAACCCTCTGAGAAGGTAATAAAAAAAAGGAAAGGAATAAACAACAATATCAGAAATGATAAAAGACACAGCAGAGATTACAAGTAAGAGAGTACCTGACCATTTATGCCAATAAAATTTAAAATTACATAGCTTCTCTTTATTGAAGTATCACAGCAAATAATTGAGGAATTAGTACATCACGAGTTTGAAAACTCCAATGAAATAATGTATCTGGATAATGATCATCAGAGGCTGCTACAATTATAAAAAGAAAGATAACTGGACATCACAAGCCTTTGAATGGATGAAGAAAATATCACAGATAAATAATTCTCACTCCTCAGGGGAAAAAAAATGAACCCAAATCCAAGCAAACCTGTAGACTACAGCTGTCCAACAGAACTTTCTAGAACAGTGGTTTTCAACCGATGTGCCACAAGAATTTTTAAAGCATGCAACTCCTGACTATTTAGTCAGGGACACTGACCTCTTTTCCCTGAGATTGTCAACTAAAAAATCCCTACCACCATCCTGGGAATGGAACAGACACAGTGATTCAGAGTCAGGACCCGGAACTCCAATTCAGGATTTAAGAGTAGGGTATCTCAATCCACAAAAATCATCACCAGCAATATTATTATGTGGCACCACTGTGAAGCAGCAAGAACCTTAAAAGTGAAGTCAAAAGCATGGATTCATTTGCAGATGACCTAATGCTAATAACAGAGGTGAAAAACATTTAGACTGAAAACAAGACAATGAAAGATTTTGAAGAAGACACAAATAAATGAGAAGCTACTGAATGTTCATGGATTAGAAGAAATAATGTTGTTAAATAGCCATACTACCTAAAGCAATCTCCAAATTCAATGCAATCTCTATCAAAATTCCAATGGCATTTTCCACAGAACTAGAACAAATAATTCTAAAATTTGTAGGGTTATACAAAAGACCCCGAATTACCAAGCAGTTTTGAGAAAGAGGTATCACACTCCCTGATTTCAAACTATACCACAAAGCTATGTTAATTAAAATTACATCCTATATAATAAAAGTGTAGTATGCAAATTGTCCCCTCAACCCGAGTTCTTCTGGAAGTTCAACCAGGGGGTGGGACCTGCTGGGGGAAGGGAGGGAGGCCCCCGGCCAGCGGAGACAGCAGGTGGCCGGGGGAAGAGAAGGAGTACCCGGCCAGGGGTCAGCAGTCAGCAGCCCCAAGGGACCCTACCAGTGCACGAATTTCATGCACTGGGCACCTAGTTATTGGTATAAAAACAGAAACAGAGGTTAATGGAACAGAATCAAAAGCCCAACAATTAACCCATCCATATATGTCAATTAATTTACAACAAAGGAGCCAAGAATATACAGTAGGGAAAGAACAGTCTCTTCAATAAATGGTGTTGAGAAAAGTGGACAGCCACATTCAAGAGAATGAAAGTGGACCATGATCTTACACCATGTACAAATATTAACTCAAAATGATTAAAGACTTGAATGTCAGACCTAAATCCATAAAACTGCTAGAAGAAAACATAGGCAGTAAACACCTTGACATCAGTTTTGGTGACTTTTTTTGTGTGTGTATTTAAGTCCAAACGCAAGGGCAACAAAAGCAAAAGTAAACCAATAGGACTACATCATACTGAAAAGTTCTGCACAGAAAAGGAAATTATCGGCAAACCAAAATGGCAACCTCCTGAAAAGGAGAATATATTTGCAAATCATCTTGAATAAGAGGTTATCATCCAAAATATATTTTAAAATGCATCAACTCAATAACAACAACAAAAATCAGTCTAAAAAATGAACAGAGAATCTGAATATACATTTTTACAAAGAAAACACCCAGATGGCAAATAGGCACATGAAGAGATGCTCAGCATCACTAATCATCAGGGAAATGAAAAATCAAAACCATAAGGAGATATCACCTCACTAGTATCAAAAAGACAAGAAAGAAGTGTTGGTGAGGCTGTGGAGAAAAGAAAACCCTCATGCACTGCTGATGGGAATGTAAAATGGTGCAGCCACTATGGAAAACAGTATGGAGGTGCCTCAAAATGTTAAAAATAGAACTACCACACAATCCAGCAATTCCACTTCTGGGTACCTATCTGAAAAAAGAAAAAAAAAGAAGAAGAAAACACCCATTTGTAAAAATATATGCACCCTTATTTGTAAATATATGTGCAGCATTATTTACAATAGCCAAGATATAGAAACAATCTGTGTTCATCAACGGATAAATGGGTAAAGATGATGATGTAGTGTGTGTGTGTGTGTGTGTGTGTCTCACAGGAATACTACTCAGCAATACAAAGAATGAAATCTTGCAATTTGCAACAACATGGATGAACCTAGAGAGTATTATGCCAAGTGAAATAAGTGAGGCAGAAAAAGAAAAATGCCACATGATTTTGTTTATATGTAGAATCTAATAAACAAAATTAAACCAGACTCATTTCATAGATACAGGGAGCAGACTAGTGGTTCTGGGGTGGAAGGTGGGTGATAAAGTGTGTGAGAGAGATCAAGAGGTATGATCTTCCAGATATAAAATAAGTCACGGAGATGTAATGCACAGCATGGGGAGTATAGTCCATTTTAGTGTATTAACTTCGTATGGTGACAAATGGTAACTAGACATTGTGGTGATCATTTCACAAGATACTCAAATGTTGAAACCCTATGCTGTACACCGGAAACTAATACTACTGTAAGTCAATTATTCTTCAATTTTAAAAAATGCATGGGTCCCAGCCAGTTAGAATAGTAGTATAGTCCAGGTTGGGTTTATATCCGCCTCTGCAGTTACCCAGGACCTTGGACTATGCTACTTATCTTCATGCCTCCATATCCCCATGGGTAAAACAGAGATAATAATAGTACCTCCCTAATAGAACTAATGTGAAGATTTAAAAATTTAATATGTGCAAAGCACTTAGGAAAGGTCTTAGAAAACAGAAAGCACTCAATAAACCTTCAATGTTGTTATTAGGAGCTTTTCAATTGATGCCCCTGGGCCCAAGTTCTTGAAAACCCTAAGCTTCTGCTTCCTTCTTTTTAAAAACATAATATCCCTGTCCTCGAAGCACTGCTATGCAGTTGTAGGAGCAAATAAAAGGCAAAACAGTGACATAAATTGCCAGGGTTATATCAATAGTAGTTGCAGAACTAAGTTCCTCTTCATTTCAAAGAATCAAGAGCTCTTTTTTGTTTTTCCTTGTACAGATTGGTATTTGTTCACTCCCTGGGTTACCAAGAATTTCATAGAGTAACTTTGTTTCATAAAATTAGCCACTCTCTGTGCATAATACACAATTAAAGGAATTTCCTCCAGAAACGTAGCACATTAATCAGCTGGGTACATACCAGCATATGGATGTCCAACCATTAAAGATGTCTAAACAATTTAGTTAACCTTTAGCAAAAGCATGCGTGCACAGTGGCCGAATCGTTCCGAGTAAAAGATGTTAATGATTCTTTTTAAAGCACTATGTGCAATGTTTATCCCTGCTTCTATTTAATATCCCACATTATTTTTTAAATGTAGCAAATTCAGGACAATATTTTGTTGTTGAAGCTTTGTTTTCAGGATATGAGAAGAAATGAAACATTAATTCTTGCTTGTGAGAAAGGCTACCTGAAGATTTCCAAAAGCAAAATGAGAGAATACAAATATAGCCATGAAATAGATTAATTTTAAGCTCAGTTTCATAAAATAAACCCTCCTTAGCATTCCTAACCCACTCTCAAAGCTGGCCAGAGCATATTTAAGCATAGGCTAATTACTTTGTGGGTTAGTCAAATTCTCTGCTCCTTTTCCTCACCAGCTGTTCACAAGGATCCCTTCCTCTTTCACTGTTGATAATTTTACTGACTGTGAACTGCCTTTAACAAACAAACCATGAAAAGAGGTAATGGGAAGGCACAATCACATTAAATTAGTCCATCTTTCTTCTTTAAGACAGTTCTGATGAAAAGTTGGCAGGGGGTCGGGGAGAGAAGTAACTAATAGCTAAGAATTATGACTTGAAATTTTTTGAGTCCCGACATGTATAATGAATAATAAGAACTAATTTCAAGAATCACACAGCACACAGGTTACAGAACTGTTAAAGAAGCCTACTATGATCATCGTTTTTAGATAATACAGTGACATAACCTGAATGCAAGCAAAATTCAAAAGGAACCAGGCAGAAGTGGTAACACTACATATTTTGGGTCTGAGAGGTATGTACTGATATTCCAACTAAACTCCTGCAGTAAAACATTGCAAAGATAACCAATGTATGGAGCCCAGCCGGAGGGCAGGGGAGCAGTAGAGATAACCAGCCTTTCGAGAAGTGAGTCATAAATAGCATTTCATGTGCTACCCTGAGATGAGAAGGAGCCCACAAATATGGGAGGTTGATTTATGATGAAGGTAGCCCTGCAGGGCATTTGGGAAAGAATGGTATTTTCAACAAGCGTCTGGTTCGATTTTTATACCCATCTGGGGACAGCCCTTTATTTCCCAGCATGCGTAACAGTCAATTCTGAGTGGATTGTACATCTACATGTGAAAGATAAAACAATAAAGTCTCCAGAAAACATCAGAGAATAGCTCTAGGATTTGGGAGTAGAAAAAAAAATTGCTTAAACAGCACACGAATGGCATTAATCACAAATAAAAAGACTGATGAATTTGAGGACATTAATATTAATATCTCCCGTTCATCAAAAAGCACCATTATGAGAGCAGAAAGGCAAACTGGGGTGGGCAAAGATATTTGTAAAACACATAACTATCAAAGGGCCCACTTTCAAAGTAGACAAAGAACTCTTACAAGTCGAAAAAGTAAAATTAAATTCAATAAAAAATGGGCAAGAAATTTGAATAAGTTCTTCAGAAAGAGGGTAATGAAATGTCTACTAAGCATAAGAAAAGGCTGTCAACTTCATTAGCTATTAGAGGGAAATGTAAATTAAATCAATGATGAGATATTACTACACACCCACCAGAATGACTAAGATGAACAAGTCTGATAACGCCAAATGCTGACGAGAATGTAGAGCAATAGGAAACGTCATGCACTTTCAGTGCTAATAAAAAGGCACAACTAGCTTCCAAATCTGTTTCGTAATGCCTATAAAAATTGAATAGATGAAAACGTCATAACCCAGCAATTTCACTCATAGGGCATGTATGTTTGTGTGGATGTGTACATATCTAACCAAACTGTACATGCATATCTATCAAAATATTTGTGTAAAAATGTTCACAACATCATTACTCATAATACCAAAAGCTAGAAACCATGTATTCCCATTAACAGTAGAGTGGATAGTCTATATTCATATCATAGAACTTTATATAGTGACTAAAATAAATGTGATCCCACATCTTTAGACCTCTCAAACATGGTGTTGAGTGTGTGTGTGGTGGGAGGCAGGCTCCAAAAAATACAATGATATTCTATTTATTATACACCTCAACATCTGGCAAAACTAGCTTTAGGGAAGGCATGAGGGTGGTCTCCAGGGTCCTGGCAATGATTCAGGTGCTGCCTATGAGGGAATTATACTCATTGAACTGCACACTTGCTTCTTTTACTTGATCCCGGTAGCTCTGCTTCTAGAACTTTGTTTTAAGGAAATAATGACCAACATGAAATTTCTTAGGCACAATATGTCATAGAGTATTATTTATAAGGGCAAAAAAGAACTGATCACAATAGGGAATGTAAATCATGGTATATCTAATTAGTGAAATATTACACAGCAGTAAAAAGTTTCATGAAGATTCACTAATCTATGCAAACAAACCATACAGAAAAAGACTGAAATACAGGCCAGCTGGAAATATGCCAAATCTCTACAGTATTTAAGTTGTCAGGTTTTATGTGACTTATTTTGGTTTACATTTTTAAAAAATTATTTTTTATACTTAGAAATAAGAGAGGTTTTTTTGGTGTGTGTGTGTGTTTTTTTTAACTGTACATAATTTTGCCTCCAAAATCTTCATCTTGTAAGAAAGATAACTTTGTTCTTTAAAAAGTAGATAAATGTGATATATACTGATTACCTATCTCAGGAATCCATGGAACATAATCTCAAATTTCCCTGGCTTTTGCACCAGAGATTAAAGAGGGTGCCCACATTCTTGAGTTGATGGCTCTGGAACCAACCAGAGGTAAATAACGTCACTCTTTCATTTGACGGTGAAAAGAACACTAAGCAAGCTCAGGTTCTACGCTATGCTTTGTGGAGTTGTAAAGAACATGAACCCAATTTCTACCCTCAAGCAGCATAGAATCTTGTTTACCAGACAACACGTTATACAATAAAGAGAAACTTTAAAATGTACATCAACTAAACATTTATGTTCATTAGTACCATCCCTATTTTTCTAAAGCTCTAACCCTATCACAGGAGCTTGAAGCCTGGGAATAACATTTCTCAGACTCCTTTGCCAACAAGATTCTAGGTTTAGATTCTTTTCATGAGGGACACTTAGCTATAATAGGAGGGTAGAATCCATTTGCCTTTGGTCACAATACCAGCAGCGGATTCCTGCAGAGTGCTAGGACACGGGCCCTGCAGTAAGAGCAGCAGCGAGCCAGCTGCCCTGCAGTGACTGAATGGACAGCACTGGGACAGTGAGCATACACTCTGGCTGAGGCCATCGTATTTCCTGTAGTCCCTCATCTGGATTTGCTCCTCCAGGCCTTTTACCAATTGTAACCCAATTCCCTGTATGCAATCCTTCTCTGCTTGGCATATATAAGTAAGTTCCATTTCCTTGGCTGACCCATGACTATGAGTTTCAAAGAAGCAGAATCTCCCCGTCAAACCACTTCTGGAAATAGGCTGAAGTTTACTATTCACAACATAGTTTTCTTTTTTCTTATTTTTTTAAATATATTTTATTGATTTTTTACAGAGAGGAAGGGAGAGGGATAGAAAGTAAGAAACATCGATGAGAGAAACACCGATCAGCTACCTCCTGCACATCCCCTATTGGGGATGTGCCCGCAACCAAGGTACATGTACATGCCCTTGACCGGAATTGAACCTGGGACCCTTCAGTCGGCAGGCCGACGCCCTATCCACTGAGCCAAACGGCCAGGGCACACAACATAGTTTTCTAACTCTACCACTAACTCCTCTTAGCTAGTATTTTTACCATTATTATGAGTTTCCTCTCTGCTAACTGTCAAGAAGACGGGACATGATGAAGTGGAAAAATTAAAGTTTTTGTCTCAAACATTTGACAGAGATTCATTTTTGGAGTACTGATGTTTAATCCTTTAGAATAGAATGACATGTTAAGTATATCATGCCGCTCCTTGAGTTGAACACAATTAAATAATAACTGAAGGATTAGCCTGATTTTAAATTAAGCTCATCAAAATTATCATTATGTGTATAGATGTGAGTGTATGTATTTATACACTTATATATGACATATTCCTTTAAAATTTTATGCCCTAATCTAGATAATCATATTCCTACAAATTCATAAAAAACCTAACTATAGTTCATGATCATTCAGATTACAAAACCATATAAAACTAATGAATGGTACAGAAATTAAAACAGTCCTCACAATTTACATGCATGATTGCTTTAGTGTGGGAGGAAATAGATCCCATCCCCTATCTTTTTCAAAAGTCATTATGGGTTTGAGGTGAAACTTTTGGTTCTGGGTAAGATGCAGCAAGCATCAAGCATGTTTCACCCACGTCTTCCATTGAATACAACTATAAAACTTAGACAAAAATGATAGAAAGCAGACATTTGAAAACTCTGCAAAGTAAAGAGCAGCAGGCAAATCGCAGACCACTGGAATCTCAAGTGGCAGTGGGTTTACACCATTTATTTTCCAGAAGTTTCCTCTAGCCTGAACTTAATATGGCTGGAAACTTAGAAATGAGTACTGAGATGAAAGAGAAATCTCCAGAAGCCTTCTAATACTGGTTCATGGAACAAAAGCTAGTACTTCTAACATTCCTGAGAATGTGGAAATCCCCCAATTTTGTTTTTACTTTCTTCCCTCTTTTTTTATTTTTCTCATGCCCTCACCCCCAGGCAATTCCATGGCAGAAATGGCAATGACCCTAAGGAAGGTCGGCAAGGGTGAACACTCTGAGGGAGGGAACTCTTTCCACCGATTTGGTGGATGTGTGATTACAAGAGATGGAGGCCAACCCCATCTTTCATTCATTCTGTGGCTTCTTTCATTCTCTTTGTCCTCCTGCTGCTTGGGCCCAGGGAAGTGCACAGCAGAGCCTATAGACTGACAAGATAAACTCGAAGGACCTGAAATGTGCTAGGGAGACTGCAGAGAGGGAGATGCTCAAGAAAGTGACTCTATAATATTGTTCATGAATTCCAGGGATCATCACCAAGCTAACAATGTGTGGGTCAGATTGTAATTAGCATACCAAACAGGTTGAGAACACAACTAGCTGATGGGCCACTGGACAAATCAGGGACTGGCCACTGTGTGTGATGCACACCCAGATCCGAACCAGGCTGCCACAATGACTTTGAAAAGTAAATTGATGTTGAAACAATTGATATGAAGGTAGGCTGGAATCTGCTGCCTTAACCTAACCAGTTCAATTGCCTACTGAAAAAAAATTTTTTTCCCATAGGATTTAAACACAACCCAAGTCTCATAATGTAATCCTCAAAATATCCAGAATAAATTCCAAAATTACTCAACATACCAAGAACCATAAGAAATTCAATTCACACATGAAAAGATAGTCAAGAGACACCATGCCGACATAATACAGATGTTGAAATTATGTGACAAAGACTTTAAGACAGCAAGTATATAAATGCTGTAATGGCCAATCATGAACATTATTGAAACAAATATTATAATAAAAGTCCCAGCAAAGAAATAGAAAATAAAGTAGAAACAAGTGGAAATACTAGAACTGGAAATTACAATAATCAAAATTAAAAGTTCATTGGATAAACTCAAGAGCAACCTGGAGATGGCAGATGAAAAATATCAGTGGACTTACAGATAAATCATTAGAAATTATCTAATCTGAACAATACAGAAAAAACAAAAACAGTTTGAAAAACGAATGAAGATTCAGAGACATGTGATTCAATAACAGAAGGTCAAGTATTCATGTCATCGAAGTCCCTGGAAGATATAGGGGTAAAAAAAATGTGTGTTGCAAATATATTTAAAGAAACAAGAGTGAAAAATGTGCCAACTCTTGGGAAAAGAATAAACCTACAGATTCAAGAATTAAGCAAACTTTAAACAAAGTAAATCCCCAAAATTCATGCTAAGACAAACTGTTAAAGACTAAAGAGATTCCATTTGGGGTGTGGAATAAGAGAGTAGTAATGACTGCACAACTTTGCAGCTGTAACCAATGCCACTGAACGGTACACTTTAAAATGGCTAAAATGGTAAATTTGTTATGTCTATTTTATCACTATTTAAAAAAACACACAAAGAAATAACCTTCAAATTTGCCACATAAAATGATAGGTTATATATAGGGAAACAATGACTAGAATAATTGCAGATATCTCATACAACTCATCAATGCAAGAAAGAAGTAGCACAAAAGGTGTGTGTTTTTTTTTAAGTAAAACTGTAAAGTCAAATTTTATATCTAGTAAAAACATCTATAGTAATAAGAATGAAATCAAGATATTCTCACATGAAGGGAAACTTTAAAAATCCACAGCAGACCTGCTCTAAAAGAAATACTAAAGAAAGAAAACATACTAGAGGGAAATATGATTAATAAGAACAAAGGACCCTGGCTGGTTTATCTCAGTGGTTAGAATGTCAGCTGTGGACAAAGGGTCATGGGTTCAATTCACAGCCAAGGGCACATACCTGGCTTATAGGTTCATCCCCAGCCCTAGCCGGGACATGTGCAAGAGGCAACCAATCAATGTGTCTCTCTCACCTCAATGTCTCTCTCTCTCTCTCTCTCTCTCTCTCTCTCTCTCTCTCTCTCTCTCTCTCTCTCTCTCTCCCCTCCCCCCTCTCTTCCAATCTCCTTAAAAATCAATGGAAAAAATATCCTCCTCAGGTGAAGATTTAAAAAAAAAGAACACAGGAAAAACAACACAAATTGTAAATATTTGGATAAATATAATGGACTATTCCCCTCTTGAACAATTTGGTTGAAAGCAAAATGTCCCTGTTGGGATTTCAATGCATGTAGACCTTACACATAAGACAACAATGGCATCAAGGAGGAAGTGGAAAGGGACCTATAGGATAAGGGTTCCACATTGCAAATGAAGTGATAAGATAAGTACATGTTTAAAAGTTAAATATGTGTTTTTGTAATCCATGGAGCAACCACCAAAAAAGCTGCACAAAAAATTACAATTAATTAATATGGAATACTAAAAATGTTCAAATAATCCAAAATATAACAGGAAAAAGTAAAAGTAAATAAGAAAAGAAACAACAACAACAACAAAAAATAGGGAGCAAACAAAAAAGAAATAATGGAACCCTGGCCAGTGGGGTTAGAGCATCAGACTGCACACCAAAGGGTCACGGGTTTGATTCCCAGTCAAGGGCATGTACCTGGGGTTGCAGTTTTGCTCCCCACACCTGTCAGTAGGGGTGAGTGTGGGAGGGAACCAATAGATGTGTCTCTCACATCACTGTTTCTCCTCCCTCTCTCCTTCTCCCTCTCACCTTTCCACTCTCTCTGAAAAGCAATGTAAAAAATATCCTCAGGTGAGGATTAATAAACAATAACAAAAAATAAAAAAATGGAAGTGTAAGCCTAAATATCAATACATCAATAATTACACTAAATGTACAGGTCTAAACACAACAATTAAAATTCAGAGATTGTCAGATTAGATGTTTAAAATGGCTCAACTGTATGCTATCTATGAGAGATTCAGTTCCACTATATTTATATAAGTAAAAGGCTGAAAAAATACAATGCAAACAAAAAAGAAAACTGTAAAAGCAAGCAAAACAAATCATATAATAAGCAAAAGACAGGAAGACACATTTCACTAAAGAGGATATGCGGATAGCAAATAAGTACAAGCAAAGATCTTCACTGTCATTAGCCATCAGGGAAATCCAAACTAAAACCAAAATGAGATATCACAACATACTTATCACAATGGTTAAGATAACACATAGTGACAAAATCAAATTCTGAAAAAAAATGTAGAGACACTGGATCATTTGTATGTTATTGGTGGGAATATGAAATGATACAGCCACTCTGGAAAACAATAAACAGTTTAGTTTCTTATAAAATTACTAGATTCCCGGTACACAAAAATTTGTGCACTCAGGGGGAAGGGGGGGGCGTCCCTCAGCCCGGCCTGTGCCCTCTCACAGTCTGGGACCCCTCGGGAGATAACGACCTGCTGGCTTAGGCCTGCTCCCGGGTGGCAGAGGGCAGGCCCAATCCCTAGGTGCAGCCCCTGGTCAGGCTCAGAGCAGGGCCAATTGGGGAGTTGGGGCGCTGCCCCCTGTCATGCACAGAGCAGGGAGGATCCGGAGGTTGCAATGCCACCCTCAGTCACGCTCAGGGTAGGGCCGATTGGGGGGTTGGGGCACCACCCCCTGTCACACTAAAGGCAGGGTCGATGGGAAGGTTGTGGCGCCACCCCCTGTCACGCACAGAGCAGGGCCGATCAGGGGGTTGGGGCACCGCCACTGTCACACTCAGGGCAGGGCTGATGGGGAGGTTATGGCTCTACCCCATCACACACAGAGCAGGGCCGATCATGGGGTTGGGGAGCTCCCCCTATCAGGCAAAGAGCACGGCCGATCAGGGGGTTGGGGCGCCTTCCCCTGTCACAAACAGAGCAGGGTGGATAGGGAGGTTGTGGCCCTGCCCCCTGTCACACACAGAGCCGCAGGGCGATCAGGGGGTTTGGGTGCTGCCCCCTGTCACACTGATCCTGGTGCCGGGAGGCCTCGTGGCTCCGCTGATCCCGGTGCTGGGAGGCATATTACCCTTTTACTATATAGGATAGAGGCCTGGTGCACAGGTGGGTGCTGGCTGGTTTGCCCTGAAGGGTGTCCTGGATCATGGTGGGGGTCCCCACTGGGGTGCCTGGCCAGTCTGGGTGAGGGGCTGAGGGCTGTTTGCAGGCTGGCGGGTGACTGAATCTCCCAACCGCTCCTTTTGTTCTTTTTTTTTTTTTTTTATTCTGGGCCAGCTTTAGCTTTGAAGCTTGGCTCCAGCTCTTAGGCCTCCGCTGCTGAAAGCAGGTTTCTGGCCTTTGTTTACCTTCTGTATTTGAAACAATGTTGCGATCCTGCTGGCTGAAGCCCGACGGACAAAAGCAGGTTTCTGGGTTTTTGTTTAGCTTCTATATTGGTAACATAGTTGCTTAGAGTTGCAGCTCAGAGGCCTGCAGCGGCAGGCGGGGAACGTTTGGAGTCCTCCGTCACTGAAGCAAGCAAACCTCATGTTAGTTTCAAGCTGCCTGGCTGCCAGCCGCCATCTTGGCTGGCAATTAATTTGCATATCGCCCTGATTAGCCAATGGGAAGGGTAGCGGTTGTACGCTAATTATCATGTTTCTCTTTTATTAGATAAGGATACATTGGAATACTACTCAGCAATAAAACTGAACAAACTGTTGATAAAAACAACAAACTGAATGAATCTCCGGGGAATTATGCTGAGAGCCCATTCCCAGAAGTTATATGCTCTATGATTCAAATTATGTAACATTCTTGAAGTGGGGATTTTAGAAATGGGAAACAGAGTAACGGTTCCTAGGTTTCAGGACTTGGGGGAGGGGAAGAAGTGTGGTTATAAAAGGCCAACCTGAGGGATACTTTTGATCATGGAACTGCTCTGTATCTTAACTGTGGTGGTAAATACACAAACTTACATATGTCATACAACCACATTTAACTAAATATACACACAAGTAACATATAAAACTTAAGAAATCTGAATAAAATCAGTTATTTGTATCAATGTCAATTTCCTGGTTGTGTTATAGTCTGTAAAAGGTTACCATCAAGAGAAATTAGGTAAATAGTTTATTCCTACAACATCATGTGAATCTACAATTACCTCTAAGTAAAAAGTTTTTTTTAAAAAAAAAAAAAAGAAAGAAAGAAAATAAAAATGGAGTGAATGACTACATTACTATTAGGCAAAGTAGACTTCAGAACAAAGAAAATTACCAGAAATAAAGATTAAATACCACATAATAATAAAATAACTAATTCATCAAGAAGACATAAAAATCATACATGTATATGCACCTAACAATAGAACTTAAAACACACAAAGCAAAGGAGACAAATGTAAAAGCAGTAGATAACTTGGTAATTATAGTTGGAGACACCAGTACTTCCCCCTCTCAGTAACGGGTCAAGCTGGTAGACAGAAAATCAATAAGGATAGCAAATAACTGAATAACATGTCAAGTGACTGGATCTAGCTGACATATAGAGAATGCTCCATCCAACACCAGCACAGCACACATGCTTTGGGAGTAAATTAAATATTCAACAACAGAGACCATACCATAGGCCGTAAAAAATACAACTCAGTTTTCAAAGATTGTAATCATACTATGTATATTCTCCAATTATAATGCAATTAAGCTAAAAATCAATAATAGCAATTATCTTCAAATGTTTGGAAAGTAAAATTAAATATATATACTCTTAAACTAGATCATGTATATATATTTTATAATTTTGAAAATTTTTAAATGATCTATAATAAAGTCTCTTGTACATTAAAATCAGGAGAGAGTTAAGTCTCTAGAATTACTCAGTAATTAGGAATCACAAGTTAGACCTAGACTATGCCCACTGTATTATTCCCAGTACTAGTATGGAGCATTCAGAAAACACTTGAGCCATACTCTGAAACTACAAGCCCATTCCAAAGAAATGACTATTCTTTAATTAGCTGCTCATAAGTCACTAAAAAGTATTAATATTGTCAATAGAATTTCTTTCATCCTAGCTTTCCCTTAATCATCTTGTAATTTGTTATTAACAGCAATATTCATTTAAAGCCTCCTTGCTAAGAAACAAAATTAAATCAATGTTGTGATCCTGTATGTCTTGATCTGATCCAGTGTGTTCAGGGTCCTCCTACCCTCAAGTAAGTTCAGACGTTCTATGATTGAAAGGATCGCAGTTCCTGAAATGTGAATGGCTTTTACACGCTTAAGACATTTAGGAGAATTTTAATCCTCGAGGAAATAAAGTTTGACATAGTAAGAACAGAGGGTAGGGCTGACATAGTCTGTCAAATGAAGGAGGAGTTGAGTATGGCATATTTAAAGTATATTATGTCAGCGCTGATGAATTTCCTAATTCCAAATCATGCTCTCATCTCCAGCAAGATATCAATTTGGCTATTTTAAAGGAAAATATGTCAATAAGTAAAAAGTGTATTATTAATACACATAAAATATGCATTTTCACAATGATCCACATGAAAAGAAATAAAAGTTTAACACCTATAGCCTCCATCTTCAGCTTACATTCTTTCAACAAATATTTAACTATCTATTGAGTGCCAAACATTACATAGTCATTGTTCTTGAGAAATACCTAGTTCAGTAGAAAGAAAGACATATAAAAAATTCCAATTTAAGATGACATCTGCTATAACAAAGAGGGCAAAGACAAAGGGATATTGACAGAGGCTTCACAGAGAAGACATTTGGGCTACATTTTTTCGTAAGTAGGACGGTTTCCAGGAGGAAGTGAGAAGAGGAGGAACCAATAAAAGGATGATGGATCCATGCACAGACAGAATATGAAAGAGCATTATTTCCTAATAACACTAGAACTTAGGTCACCTGAAACATAGGATGAGGAAGGAAAAGGTGGGAGACGGACTTAGAAAGGCCAATTTGGGAAGAGTCTTGTACACCGTGGAGGATTTGAGGCAGGAAACAGAAGGGATTAGAAGTTACCTTATAAAGTTTAATGCTGGAGACAGGTAGTTTTCATTGTCATTATCTAGCAAGAAACGATGAGAATGAACTAGCACATTAGCCAAGGAAATAGAGAGGGGAGGACAGAGTACTGGGATACTTAGCAGATACAACCAAAAAGATTTAGTGATCCAATTGAATGTGAAGAAGGAATCAGGGTAAATCTCAGCATCTAATCTGGACACATTCTAAAGACAGAAAATACAAGAGGAAGAATTAGGAAAAGGAGAGAATGGATTCGTTTTGAACATGTTCGTGTTTAATGTGATGTACCTCTTGGACAGCTAGATGGAGACGTGAAGCAGTGCCATGAAAACAGGAGTGTCGGTTTTAGAAGAGTCCAGAGGTTGGAGGCAAAGGGTTAGAAGTCAGTGATTTATATGAGTTGTTGAAGTCCCTGGGGATAGACACAATCAAACATGGAAAGTGTATTCTTATCATCGTTATCATATTATGTAAATGTTTCCTTGGTAAAAGAGCACTGAATGAAAACTGATTTGAAAGTTTTACCGTACATAAAATTTCCTCTGTTTAAAGAAGTTTGCAAACCACTGTTTCAAAATGACCATCATAAAAGCCAATAATTATGCAGTGTTCTTCCGTCAGCAATAAACTCCACTTCTGAAAGAGGAATCAGAAACAGGCCTGCCTCCTGCCCACTCCAGCCTGGATAGGATGCCAACAGCTGATGAACTAGAAGTCAAAGTCAGCAGACACTCTCCTACCAAAGTTCTAATCAAAACCCCAAAACCTCACTCCTACTGAGCATTCCTCTCCTCTATCCCTAACCACGCCCTCCCCCCCCAAAAAAAAACAGCCTTTTTTTCTCCCTCCCCTCTTTTTTGTGTGACTATGTCTGTAAGCCACAAATAGGCTACTAACTCCTCTTAGAACAGGTGGTGTAAGGATAAAATACAGTATATTACTTCAGAAATAAATATGGTAACGAAAAATCATTTTGCTTTCAATATCTATGAGGAAACAGCTGAAGAGTCAGAACTAGAAAAGGGGCATGAATTTCAAAATCCAAGCAAAATGAAGGTTTCGTTGCTTATGATTACTTTGGGGCATTTAAGTCCAACTGGCTTATCTCTAAGTGGACAAAACTCCTGGCATGGGTGAAGAAGGAGCATATGGGAAGACTGGCAAAGTTTAGCAGCTCATGAGTCAATGCAAGGTATGAGAGGCACCTGGCCAACGTTCTAGAAAAGTATTCAATCCCACTGCCAGAGTCCAGGAAAAAAAAAATGTTACCAAAGCATCTGAAACGCAAATTATAAATAGTCTTCTTAGGAGAGATCTTTGATGGCAAAATATTGAAAACGATGCTGAGGGGCCAGGAAATGGCAAAGAAAAAAGGGTCTGGGAGCCCCAAATTCCCAGGCTGACCTGAACTTTGCAACTTCATTTATCATTAAGCAAAAGGATCCTGCACTACGCCGCTGCCCTGCTAAGACGGATGTACTTGGAGAAGGAAAACAATAAATACCTGGAGGATTTCACTCACTTCTTCTCACATACAGTCCTAATGCTTTAATATTCTGTGAGATCTCTCATTATCACTAGAGAAATCTCTAAAACTACAGAACTGCTGGTATCTGGTTAGGCCTGTCTTTCAGGGGCTGAGATGTTGCTTTGGGGGGCTCTCCTGACTTGCCCTAAAGGTTTTTTCAGACCATTCTATAATAAAGATGATTGAAATGTACATTGTTTCAACAGACACCTCCTTGGAAGGAAATAAATAGGAGGACAGTACTTCACTCATCAGCAACCACCAGACATACCTCTAGAGTCTGCAAAGCAAAGCCAAAATACTCTTTCTTTTGTGTTTTGAAAAGGAAAAATAATTTAGTGCATATCTCCTGAAAAAAAGAAAAATGTGCCAGCAACACCCAAGATGATGTCATATCAGTTGCTAGCTTCAGGTCAACTACAGTGCAACAGGAAGCTTGGGACTGGAGACAAGCAGGACCCAGCCCATTGTATCCTCCCCTGGACCAATCTACAGACTTCTAATGACCTACAGAAATAACACTTTCCACTCTGGAGAATGAGATAGTAATTTGTGTTTCCAATTCTGGCATTTCAAAAACTAAGCCCAGAGTATACATGGAAATAGTCTGCAAAGCATTCTATAGTTCAGAAGGTGCCATAAAACATCACTTAAACACTTCAAAATAAAGAAGTTAAATTCTTCTTAACCATTCCATTTCCATCAACACCAACCCCAATTCTCAGATTATAAAGACTGAGGCTAGCAATGACTGTACCACTGCGTGGATCATGAATCAGCAGGAAAAGGCATTAGAAGACATTGGAAAGTTGGGGTTTGGGCTTTCTGTTTTAATGCTTACTCCTAGCCAATCCAATTCGCATCTACTTCTGTGCACAAAGCTCTTGTGTATGATCTTGTGTGTGTATGTGTGTGTGTGTGGGGGGGGAGGGCACCATCACCACCCCAACAACAAAAGTATACATTTTTGCCCCCCAAAAGGCCACAATATTTTTTTCTTTGGAAATTTTGCTTGTGTATTTACTGTTTCTCCTCTGCCTTCCTAAAACTATCACCACATAATAAGTATTTAAATACAACAACAGCAGCAGGAGGTCAAGGCTGCTCACAGACTTGGAAGACAGTGAGAGTTTAAAGCCCTGGTCAACAGTTTTTTTATCTTTCCATGGGAGAAAGATATTTGTGAATACAAGAGTGAGATACTAGGAAGAATGCAACCACTCTAATTCGTTATCATTTGTAAATTCCCTGCCTGATTCGATAACTAATATAACTTTTCCTTCAGTGCCACTGGCCAAAAAAAATCACTGTGATAACAAAGGTACCATTATTTCTGGTAGCATTTTCCTGGGTCCTGTTAATAATCACACTTGCAGTCAACTACTGCCCTAGGTTCTCACATCACTGAGTAAATATTGCCTGGTGGCAAATATTAGTATCCCCAACTTTGCATTCCAACGATGTCATGAAACCTATCAGAAAGGTCAGATCTCAGTAAATAAGGCCACAGGAAAAAAAATTGTTTTAATTCCCCTATTTCCACAAGTCCCTAGTTTCAGCATAAATTCCTGTGTCTCTGGTTCTCAATGGAATTTCCTACCAGTCACTGTAATACCATCGTATACAGCATTATATATTTGGTTAGTAGAAGTTCATAAAAACATAATCCTAGAAGCGGCTTCTGGATCTGGACTCTTAACTCAAATGTACTACTTTCGATTTTTAAAAATAACATTCACTTTTTTTATAATAAAAATCATAAAATTGGATTTAGCAACCTTCTTCCTACTCAGTCTCCTAAAAGCACCTTCTGAATTTCTTCTTTAACAGAAAAGGTTCACCATTTTCTGTAGCTCATATGCAGAAATTAATGCACCTCTACATAAAACAGACAAACCCTAATAGAAGAAATATATTCATAGGGGTACACCACAGTGGGTGATTGTGATAAATACACGATGAAGGTTACCTGACCCTTTCTTTCATCACATGGGTGACAAGTTCCTGATTGTCTTCTCTTTCTAGCTGTTTTACTCTATTTTTAAATATCAAAACTAAGGACTAGAGCAGTGATGGAGAACCTTTTGAGCTCAGCGTGTCAGCATTTTGAAAAACCCTAACATAACTCTGGTGCCGTGTCACATATAGAAATTTTTTGATATTTGCAACCATAGTAAAACAAAGACTTATATTTTTGATATTTATTTTACATATTTAAATGCCATTTAACAAAGAAAAATCAACCAAAAAAATCAGGTCGCATGTCACCTCTGACACGCGTGTCATAGGTTCATCATCACTGGACTAGAGCATGACTGTCGCCACAAAGGGGGGTGTCAACAGCCAAGGCATCGCCTTTGCTTCTGGAAGGTACTTCCATATCCCAACCCAGGAAGGATAGGCCCTTCAACTGTAGATCAAATAACATGTATTTATCCTAACAGAAAAATGTTTAAAATGCAATTCAAGGTGAAGGAAAGAAAGAGGGGAAGGCGGGTGACTAGCTTTGTTAACCTTCACAATAAATTTACAGCCAGATTCAGCAAGTGCTTTTCAGTGGCTTCACAGTAGCTGAGATAATTACACTACTGCCCTCTTGATGGATGAATCCCTGTTGAGAGAAGTCCACTGAATCCCAGGGACAGCATTCCAGGGTGACTGGAAGAATTCTTTCAGTACACGCCCACCGTGCGGCTTGGTTCAGGCAGGCTTTCTCCCTGCCCCGCTGAAGGAGGCAGAGTAGACAGCAAAGGAGAGGAACAGAGTTCACTTTGTTGACAGGGACCCAGGCAGATAAGTAAAAATTGTTGACATTCAGGTGCTTATCGTACGCCAAGAACTGCTCTCACGTTTTTATATATTACCTCCAGAGATTATAAATTCCTAAGGGCTAAAGTCTCATCATGTCCCCATAGAGCCTAGGAAGATCCCTTAAATACAATGGAGAATGAATAAACATGCATTGAAATGAAAAAGAATGAATTCCAGAATATGAGCTCCAAAGGGCATGAGTATTCCCTGCAGTTAACAGTGCTTCACACATATTAACCCCAGACCCTTGTTCTGTGACCACTCTTCCTTTCCCACCTATATCTCCCGGGGAGGCAGTGTCTAGTACTTGGGCACAGTTACATATATATGTATATGAGTGAACAGAGAGTAAACCATCTTCAAGGAAACTACATATTTTACATATGTATCCTTTTATTGTCTGTTTCCTAATGTATCCGTTCTATGAAGACAGGAAGTGTGTCTGCTCACTACTACTACTAACATGTCTGGGATAATGCTTAGGAAAAAAGAGGCAGCTGGTATTTACTTAATTGGTGTTATCAAATGAGTGAATTAAATGCTAAGTAAAAACAGTACTGAGCTAGGTCTTAGAGATAAAAGGCATGTAATGTATCATCCAATCTGGTAGATAACAGCTCTCACTCTCATCATTGCTAAACATGGAGAGACTCAGGCTGAACTGGAGATTTTTCTGCTAGAAAATTTTCTGCTAGAAAAAAATGTCTTTTCATATATATATATATATATATATATATATATATTCTGAACACTTTATAAATGCCCAATCACATGTATTTTGCATTGAGTGCTGATTCCAGTCCTGTATACAGTGCCATCTTTAGTCCCAGGCAAAATGCCCAGCAGTCCATGGTCACAAAAACATGCCCACCAGGAGCCCCAAATCCCCTCTGAATCGTGCTCCAGGTCCTAAGGCCCTGACATTCCCTGTTCACACAGCCCAAGCTCACTAACGGGGCTTGTGCAGAATTTTCCAGAGACTCTCACAAGGGTGGCCCCATCTTTAATCAGCAATCCCAGAGGATGAGGTGTGGCTCAGCACAAACGTGTGGACTCAGATGTCCACAGGCATGCACACTAGGTCCATGCCTCTGCACATGCTACCTGGTCAGGCAGAGAACTCTATAAAGAATTGGGAAACTCAAAATTCAAACCTGGCCTTCAAGGTTGTTATGAAGGTGTGATTTTTGTCAGAATAGAATTTCTGAACACATTTTAACTTTTTTTTTTAGTTTGATTTATAACTCATAAATATTTACATGCACAGTATGTGGACCTGCATTCACATTCTAGCCCTGGGCATTACAGTAAATAAAGGTCTGTGTAAGGGAAACTGAGGATCAGTTCCCAACTTGCCTAAGGGCATAGGGCCAGCAACTGGAAGAGCCAGAATTCAAATCGAGTTCTTCACAATCTCAGTGTCAGTTCCCAGAGCAAACCCCCTCCTCCAACTCTACTGCTTCAAAGCACTTTTGTGCGTGCTCTCTCCTGTCATGATTACAGCAACCCAGAGGCTCCTAAGAAGTGAGGCCATGGATCCAAGAACTCACAGCCCATCCTCTCTCCTAACATCCTGGGCTTTCCTCTCAATGCCATAGAAGCCAAAGTGGTTGCTCCACGTGTGCAGGCATGTAGCTACCTGCAGTGTAGAGAGAATCTCTGCTAGAGGTAAGCAAGCAGTGACACATGCCTCAGGAACCTCACAAGATGCAGCCCGAGGCTTCTGAACGTACAGCTTTTACATCTCTAAACCCAGAAGTGCATTAGTGTTCTTGCAAAACAGGCTGTGCGACCGTTTACAAAGCCCACATATAATACCTTCGTAAGACTTGTGCTTACAAAGATCCTTTCATCCAAGAAATTCAAAGCACTTTACAAGTCCAGAGCCATTCACCCAAACACTCCAGGGAGGTATGCAGGTGGCCCGGGTTATACTTATTGATGAAGAAACTGAGGCACGCTGACAGCCTAAGAACCCTTCTTTAAAACAGACTTAACTTTTGAAAATGAATGACCTCCAACATCCACAAATGCATGCTACCGATACAGGGTGGGAATTTATTTTGCATTATCTTTTTAGAAATTAGATTGAATTCAATGAAATTGAATACCATGTTGCAGAAATCTATGCTTTGCTTCAATTCTTTCAACCATAAGGGCCATCCAAAATTTATGCTCAGTCCACTGCAAATAGTTTATCATTAAATTTGACTAGCACTGCCTTTCAAAATGTAAATTCTATAATCAAAAATTTTTAGACAGAAATTTCAATCCTTCCCCACCCCCCAAATAGAATTAGGCTTTTACACCTTTGGCCAAAAAGCATTTAGCAAAGGTAATTAGCATATCCTCTCTAGTCTAGATGGAATTGATTTCAAGCCAAAGAGATTAGCTTCATTTGCTTTTTAGTGGGAGGTAAAGGGCCCCAGGGAACTGTCTTGAGAGTAGTGGAGGAAGAGTCCTTTCATAAATAAGGAAAATTAAAACATATAAATCAGGAAGAATAAAACTATAATCAAAACACAAAGTCTGTGCTGGAAATATTTATCTGACATTATGTTCATAACAATAGCCAACACGCGGTGCTTACTGCCTGCTAATAACTGTTCTTGGTGCTTAAAAGTACCCATTTTATAGATGAGGTACTTATAAGACACATATAGTCTCAAAGAGCTTACAGTGAAGTTAGAAAAATTATCACTTGTTCATTCAATAAGCCGAAATACATAAACCTGAAATATGAACATGTATATAACTTTCTCTTAGGGAGTTCACCATCTAATGGAGGAATGCACAGGTAAAACAACTTTCAAGTAGGCATTTACAAGGCACAAGAGCAATGCAATGAAAGCTGACTGAGCAGCTGGGTCAGAAAACAAAGACTTTTGCAGAGAGGATGTCCATTTCAACAGGCAGATCAAAGAAGAAAGGAATTTTAGGCTGATGGAAATGGCTTATGCAAATGCATCAAGACATAAGAGAACCTAAGCTGGGTCACTGGTATGGTGTGGTTGGAGAGAATGAGGATGCACGAGATGAGCTAGGAAAAGGAAATCTTAGGCTGGACAGCTACGGATAGATAAAGGTTGGATACGAAGAGTTAATTACTTTTACAATTGTGTATCTCAGCTCCTCCATCAAGACATAAGTCTCCTTCTGGCGGGGTGTGGGGGAGGAACCTCCTATAGATTCTAGCAGAGTGGTTTATGCCTGATTTTGAATCTAAAGGATTATTTCTTTTATTTATTTATTTATTTATTTATTTATTTATTTATTTATTTATTTATTTATTTAACTTCTTTATTGTTGAAAGTATTACATATGTCTCCTTTTTCCCCCATTGACCTCTATCTGGCTGCCCCCCCCCCCCAACACATGTCCCCACCCCACTACTATCTGTGTCCTTTGGTTATGCTTATATACATAGAAATCCTTTGATTGATCTCTTACCTCACCCCCACCCCCCCCCCCCCACACACACACACACTTTCCTCTGAGGCTCTATGATGTGTTCAATGCTTCTATGTCTCTGGATCTATTTTAGTTCATCAGTTTATGTTGTTCATTATATTCCACAAATGAGTGAATCCATGTGACATTTATCGTTCTCCAACTGGCTTATTGCACTTAGGATAATACTTTCCAGGTCCATCCGTGCTGTTGCAAATGGTAAGAGTTCTTTCTTTTTTATAGCAGCATAGTATTCCATTGTGTAGATGTACCTCTGCTTTTTAATCCACTCATCTGCTGATGGGCACTTAGGCTGTTTCCAAATCTTAGCTATTAAAAATTGTGCTGCTATCAACATAGAGGTACATATATTCTTTTTGATTGGTGTTTCTGATTTCTTGGGATAGATTCCTAGAAGTGGGATTACTGGGTCAAATGGGAGTTCCATTTTCAATTTTTTGAGGAAACTCTATACTGTCTTCCACAGTGGCTGCACCAGTCTGCATTCCCACCAGCAGTGCATGAGGGTTCTTTTTTCTCCACATCCTCGCCAGCACTTGTCATTGTTGATGATAGCCATTCTGACAGGTGTGAGATGGTTCCTCATTGTAGTTTTGATTTGCATCTCTCACATGATTAGTGACTTCAAGCATTTTTTCATATGTCTCTTGGCCTTCTGTATGTCCACTGACACAAGAACAGACATATAAACCAATGGAACAGAACAGAAAACCCAGAAATTGACCCAAGCCATTATGCTCAATTAATATTTGACAAAGGAGGCAAGAGCATACAATGGAGTCAAGGTAGTCTCTTCAGTAAATGGTGCTGGGAAAATGGAACAGATACATGCAAAAAAAAAAAAAAATTGAAACTAGACCACCAACTTACACCATACACAAAAATAAACTCAAAATGGATAAAAGACTTAAATGTAAGATGGGAAACCATAAAAATCTTAGAAGAATCCATAGGCAGCAAAATATCAGACATATGTTGTAGCAATATCTTTATCAGTACATCTCCTAGGACAATGGAAACTAAGGAGAAAATAAACAAATGGGACTACATCAAAATAAAACTTCTACACAGCAAGAGAAATGATCAACAAAACAACAAGAAAGCCCACTGCATGGGAGAACATATTTGCCAATGTTACATACAATAAGGGTTCAATCTCCAAAATGTATAAGGAACTCATATGACTTAATGAAAGATAAACAATCCAATAAAAAAAATGGGCAAAGGACCTAAATAGACACTTTTTTTAAAGTGTTATTTCTTTATCACCATCACTTAGATAATGGCTTACAAGCATCACTATTAGCACTTTGCTTATATTAACTTATTTAAGCCTTATATCAACCCAATGAGGTAAATTCTATTACTATCACCATTTTCGAAACAGAGAACTGAGGTGTAGTAGTGCAACCAGAACGCACACCTGCTAAATAGCACTTTATGGAATTCATGTCCCCAAAGCACACCTCAAACTGAAGTGATGATTTATTACTAGGGATTTCCTTTCTCTGTGATTACCAATGCTCTGCCCTCCTACCCATGCATCCTCATCACCATAAGTAAATACCACGAACTCCCCAGGAGATGACTGACTGACGACCTCACAAACACTATCTTCACCATCATATAGTATCTGCCACTGTCCCCCTCTCCTGCTGGGTGCCATCCAGTGATGTCTGCAAATGAGAACCACGGTCACAGGTGCTAATGCCCAAAGTACTAATGTAGCTGCTGAGACACTAAGGAATGCATCTACCAAGGTTGCCTAAGCCACTTAATGATATTGCTGCCAACCCTGTGCCTAATGGAGTCACTGGTGTCACGTCACATACTCAATGTGACACACAGATTTTGGTAAATCATTTCTCTGCTTTCACTTTTTTTAAAAACTCACCTTTATTGTTGAAAGTATTGCAGATGTTCTCCTCCTCCACCCCTTGAACCACTCCACTATGCCCCACAAGGCTTTCACCACCTTATTGTCTGTGTCCATGGATTATGCATATATGCATATAAATTATTTGGTTAATCTCTTCCCAAGCCTCCGACACCCCTTTCACTTTTAACAGTCAGATCTCCCTAGGTTTCCAACAGGATTCCAGAAGGAGTTCAACTGAAAGGTACTCACAAGTGCTTGTCAGCATGCTCTCCTTGGACTCCTCCTCCCCTCCACTAACACATTTGGAAGTTCGGTTTACATACACACTTCTCCGTTTGATTGCAAGCACATTTGCTCAAACATAGGAGGTACATAAATTTTTATAACTCAGCTTATATGTAGTAGGCATTGAACTTGCTGAATGAATATGAAGCATTAATTTTCCATTTCCACCAGAAGCTCCTTGAGAATATACATGTCTCTTGTCTGTTCACCTCTGTTCTTTATTTCCTTGTCTGTGAAATAAGTGAATAATAGCACAAACTCCCAAGGGTTGCTGTAAAGATGTGTAAAGCACTTAAAATGGTGTAAACATTCAATAACCATTAGTTTATCATGAACATTATTCTGAGACACACATATTAACATAGACGTATTGTCTTGATCAGGCGTCCTCAAACTACGGCCCACGGGCCACATGCGGCCCGCCGAAAACATTTATCCGGCCTGCCGGGTGTTTTTGCCGCCGCTGCCTGCCCTGCTTAGCAGCCGACTCATCCCGGGCCCACAGTGCGCATGTGTGGAATGTCTGAGGGACAGTGAACTGGCCCCCTGTTTAAAAAGTTTGAGGACCTCTGGTCTTGATCGTATGAGACACCAGCAAGGGCTGCTTGTCCTTTGGCTATCTCTTGTCCAATTCAACTGCACCTTCCCATAGAACAAGGTCTTTCCCAGGAGTTCCTCAAACAATGATGAAAAGTGACTCCAGGAAACCAGGAAAGAACATCAGACCCCCACACTTGCCCAGACAAGTTTGAATGCAAGAGCGAACACAGACAAGGCCAGAGCCGTAATACCAGCTACAACTAAACAGCATGTTTTCCATATGAATTTAAAACTATCTGCTGAAAAAGAGAAGACACACATGCCCATGGATGGGACCTGCTTCTGAATGATTATGATTATACAAAGTATACAACTGGCCAAGGAGCCGCTCCTGAGAAATGGCTGGAAAGGAATTGTGACAATGTGCCTTGCATTCTGATTGACACACTGACATAAACCCAAATAATGTCAGACTGTGTGACCTCATCCCGGGATGGGAGCCAGCGGTTTCACTGGAGATCTGTGCAGTTATCAGATCTGGAAAGTGTTTCACTTGCTTTTTCTTTTAGCAAAACAAAAGGTAACAGGGACAGAAGGAGGCAAGAAGGTAGAACCAAAAATCCTCCAGACTTCATTCCCCTAAATTACCTGATGAGGAATCAACAGTATTTGTTCCATGGTTTCAATAGAAGGTAAACTACAACTAAAAAATATCTGAGCTTCAACAAAGCTTTCAATCTCTTCATTTTCTCTTACACCAGAGAAAGAATATTCACGCTTCCTGACCAAAGGGTAACCCTTTAACACAACCTCAAACAAACCCTATTTCCTTGTTCTATCTTCAAGCCCTTTTTCTTTCACTCCCCAGTTGGTCCCCTTCAATCCATTAAACACAATAGAACCCAAAACCCTATTATTAACCCCTACCTACACCCCCCACTAGTATGCCTTAATGGAAAAGCCAAAAATGCACTTATTTTAGGCATTGTCATGGCTAAAGATCTTGAAATTTCTTCATATATTTGGGCTTCAGTTACTGCAGCTATAAAATAAAGTTGATTTCTGCAGCCCTATCACCACCAAAACTCTCACAAACTCCCACAGGTTTTCAAGTGAACAGAGACACAAAAAATCATGAGAAGCCAGACCCCACTCTTACTATCTGGGTGAAAGAACTCTGTAGAAACTCTTGGGGGGTGTGGCCACCTGGGGGGTAAATTAAGACAATCAAATATGGGGCGGGGGGGGGGGGGAGAGAACACCTCATCTTATCCCCCAAGTGAAATTCAAAAGGGTGAGCATTCATAAATACAAAGGAGAAAAGCTGGCCAGGAGCCCAGTGGTGTGAAGTACACCCAAATCTTCCCTTTCTACCAGTGCAGAGCATTTTTACATCATTTTGGTGTAATTTGAAAAGGAGAATTAAGTAGATGGTGTGTTTTATCAGCTATAGAGCAGTGTACTGGGTGCTAGGACACACAGGCAATCAATAAGTAATATTTGAATCGGATTCAACATCTTTCTAGTGGTTCTCTTTAGGAAAGATCAAGCTGATGACACAACATTCCACTCTGCTCTCTATTCCTCATTTAGTGAATGGCCCATGAGTCACCCAAATTTAGAAGGTTAGAATGGTGGAGGCCACAATTACGACTGCATAGCATTGAAGAACTTAATCAGTTAATGTTTCAACCCAAACACGGACAGTTCACAATCAATGGAAGAAGTTACTTTGTAAATTGGATTTTTCCCCCTTGAATTTGAGAATTAGAAACCTGCACTGCTTGACTTCCCTGGACATTTTCCAGATTTGCACTTCAGTTTCAACTAAGATTGAGCTTGGTTTCCTAAAGACAATAGTGAATGGTGTTGCAACTGGCTGTTAAATCTGCTTTTAAGAGCAGTTTAGGCATTCTTTGCAAAGAGGCTTCCGTAATTTCCATCATGTTACTTTATTTTCAATTTTTCCTTTTTCTTCTCCATCTTAAACCCTCTTTCTTCATGTGCCTAAGTGCTCAGGTAATATACATACAAATGCCCTGAAAGACAGATGGGTAAGCACCATCTCATGGTTCCAGTGCTTCTTAGTGGAAAAAAAAAAAAAGAAAGAAAGAAAGAAAAAAACCCAAAACAGAACATAGTAATTCCATCCTCTCAAGTGCTATAATAATCGCTGCAGGGGGTTGTTCTGCAACTAAAACTCAGCACAATGGATGTATAAATTAAGGCTACCAATAATGCTTGACAATACAATGAAGCAAGTATTCTAATATTCCCATGTCCATAAAGCCAGAAAAACTACTTTAAAACCACAGCGAAATAATACAACTTGTTAGACCATTTTTGCAAAGGCAGTGCTATATTCTCATTTTTTCACAATATATAATTTTCATGTAACTGAATATGTACTCCAGGAGTGTGGACCTCCAAATGCATAGAAGATTTTCTTAAGTTGTAGGTTTTATCAGCTTTGTAAGTTAGTCTCTACAGGCACAGACTACCTGAAAGCTTATTAATGACTAACATTTAAGACATCTTTACTAATGTGCTCATCACAATAGGATAGCTCTTATGAAATTCTAATAAATTATTATCCCCATTTTATAGCTGAGAGAAGAAAGGCTGAGAGAGGTTAAATCATTTGCCTAATGTAACATTGCTAGTAAGTGATAGAACCATGATTTGAACCTGAAAACTATGTCTCCAGAGCCCAAACAATTAGCTACCTATACAATCACCCTGGCAGTAGTACTGATGTCCTCAATTTTAATATATTTTGTTGATTTTTTACAGAGAGGAAGAGAGAGGGATAGAGAGTTAGAAACATCAATCAGCTGCCTCCTGCACACCCCCTACTGGGGATGTGCCTGAAACCAAGGTACATGCCCTTGACTGGAATCGAACCTGAGACCCTTCAGTCTGCAGGCCGACACTCTACCGGTTAGGGCTGAAGTCCTCAATTTTAAAGGGGGAAAAAACCAAGTCACTTACATATTATTTATCCTAGAAAACATCTTATAAAGCCAGATTACCTTGGGTCCAATCCAGAGAGAGTTGACTATAGAAATGCCTAGAGGACATGAATTAGTAGATTATTTTGCCTTTGACATTCTCCTGGCCCAAAGTCCAGAAATAGGATTATGGCTAGGGCCCCTCTGAATTATGGGGATGGGTGAGGACCAGGGCTGTCTACCCACTCATCCACCTGCTTTGAGTTATCTGGAGAGACTGTGTCTTCTGAACTATGCATATACCAAGAAATGTCAAGGCCATCAATATTTACATCACACGAGCCTGAAGGTCAGTTCAAAAGGGTAACCAGTTATTTATGGAAACCTTTTAGTCATCTAGGGCAGATGGGAGAAAAGGAAGAGTTTGGAACTGTTCCCATTTTATCTTAATGATCTCTAATATAAGAAGTCTACTGCCAACTGCTAAGACATTCCACAGTGAAAGGTAAAATCAGTATTTTTAAAATATCACGTGTGGTATTCATTTTTCATAAACCTAATATCACCCACAATAAGAAGTTAAAAGATCCCATCACATTAAATAGCGCCTAAAACCTCTGAACAATAAGCAAATCCAGAGTGATGATATGTTCTAATTTTAGAAGGATTTTTCTTCTAAAGGCTATATCTGATATTTTCAAAATTCATGAAAATAAAAGCATAGAAGCCTGTATCTAGAGCCACTGGCAATGAAACAAACCATTTGAATATAACCAAATGCCCCGTTCAACTTTTCCTATGTTTGCTTGTAATATTTTTTTAAATCCTTGAATAAAGCTCTCTCCATAACCAGTTAAACCCTTTTTCCCTACACACATACACACCCATATACACAGACACACACACCAGAGTTGGAGGAAAAACTCTTTATTCACCCAATCACCCATTTCATTACCTCAAAACTGGGAAGAAGTCCATATAAATAAAAATGAAACATTCTAAGAATCTTAAACTAATAGCTTTTGATACGCTTCCCCCAACCCCACAAAAATTTTAAAAATGTTGCTGAATTTGTCATTACACTCCTCACATTTGGTAATTTGGCCTTATAAAAAGAACCTGAGGACTATAATTGGACCACTAAGTTTCTTTGATGTTCCAACATTAGAATGTCAAGAAACAAAAAGCATGGAGGAAAGATATAGAAAATTTAAAGAGTACTACCTACATGATTTAACCAGTATTGACACACTAACCTTTTTAATGGAACTCTCCTTGAGAAAGTAAAACAAAAATTCTGAAGACTCTACTGCTTGCAAATAAGAAGTGTCCAGAGAGGATCAAAAGTTGTATGCTCCCAGTTGAAATCTGAGTTTTATCTTCCTGTTTTGACTAGAGGTCTCTTGACGAAGGGCCTGCGGTGTTATAAATTATCCCATTACTCACTCTCCTCGGCGATCCCCGCTGGAGCAGGAAGGAAGTAAATCTTGGAGTCCTGCACTTACATCCCTTAATCATACATACGCATGCCCCCCAAAGCAGTAAATCACCGCCTTTCACTGTGTCACCATGATTCACACCTGAAACAGAGCAGAGAAGACAGGTACTCAGAAATGCCATTCCCAAAGAAAGGTATCTTAATACATTAAAAACAGTAATGTGTAGGCACCACAGTGTTGTTTTCTCCAATCATCATCACACCAGCAAGTCTACCATTCTGATTAAGAGTCATCAGCCATGTTAAAGACAACTTTTATAGAGCACAGCTTTGCAAACAGAACATTTCAGGACTCAGTACCCTCTCTAAGCTCTATTAAAACCAAACATCTATATCATGTTCACCCACTTGGGCATGAATTCAATTAGTGGAATTGGCTCTTTGTTAGGCCGACTTTCTTCTTCAACTCTGCAGGGCAGAAACATGACCCGTCGTATGTGTTATGCCATCTAATTATATAAAAGACCTCATTTAACTTTACATAGAAGTGGGTAAGAATCAAATATACCATCAGTCCTAAAGAAAAATATTTGAGGTTACCCCATTTTCTAAGATTATGTGGCCATTGATGTATTACATTTTAAAGAGAAAGAGGAAAAGAGATTTTTCAATAGTCAAAGAGCTTCCTTTTATTTTGATTACGAAAATGCAAATTGTTTTCAGGTTTCTGTGAATGCTATATGTTTGGGTGAGTTTTCCTCCTCAATATACAACTACGTTGCTTCCATTTATCTGTCTTGTCAGGGACAGTCAATAACAGCAGTGCATACTCAATACTTTTAAACACATTACAATCTCCCTAGCCGGGGAGATAAGTTCCACACCTCCCTCTTGCCAAACAAAAGCCAACAGAATAGGCCAAATGAAAGAAATACCTCCTGCAGATTTTACTCAAACTTTTTTGTTGAGTTTGCACCATTATTATCAGCTGCCCTTCACAAGGGCCAGAGTTTCATCAAATTTGTTATCAAGTCAGTATCAGCACAGCAGTACAATGGTCTCCCCGCCCCCAATTTGAAATTGATGAGTGGATGCTAATGAGTGCTCTATCTGCAAAATTTATCTTTTACACTTAACTCTCTGACCTTAATTTGATTTCATTCAAAAATTTGGAAATAAAGCCCATGTTGGGCAAAGAAATGCATTATGACACTCTTTCAGCAGAACAAGACCAGGCTGACAGGCTGCTGCCTTAGCTGCTTTTCAGCAAAATGGCCACCTCAAGGCTCAGGCTCTGAAATGACGGAGAAGATGGATTCTTTAGAACAAAACAAAAAGAAATGACATATTTTGGACTGCAGTATATATCCATAGGATAAAAGCATTTCTTAAAATCCATTGTGGTACATTTAAAGAAAAATAATGTAATTGGAAATAGATTTTTTTTAAAAAGCATGAATGCAATGCTACCACACTTTTAAGGTTGTTTTATTTTTTATTGATTTTAAAGGGCTTTTTAATAGGATTATATACCCAACATTGAGGACCCAAAGCTCTTTGACTGCATATAAATGAATTGTGGTCTGTTCAACTTTCAAATGACTCTTATCCAGACTCCATTAAAATTATAATAAAACGAAAGTATCTCCTTTGACATTTTGGTTGTTTGTGCTGTGGAAAACACTAATAATAATGCCTTAGCCTGAATGCATACATACAAAAATCCTTTCCTCAATAACCCCTGTGAACACCTGGCCTCCAGATTGAAGTACAGAGCACAATGTTACTAGACAAAAGAAATGCATCTTACTGAACAGTCCGGCACAAAGCATGAGTTCCTGGTATTCCTTCAACCTTACTACTGCCATGAATTACTTTTTGAGTGACAGCTTTTTTTTTTTTTTTTTAACTACACTTGGGTTATGTTTTACCTCCAGCTTTAAAACTGTGCAAATGGAAAAGAAAACCAGTCTTAGTAAACATTCCCCTAACTATCATCAGATTTAGGAGAATGTTATTTGTAGACCTGAAAAACAATGCAACATAAACCACAGATGCTGGTGCCTGTCAGCTATGAAGTGTCCAAAGATTAACCCACAGAAAACTAGCCCTGCAATGCATTCCAGGGTCACTTAAATACGAATGCAAGGAAGATGCCTTTTAGCTAAAAATGTAGATGTCAGGCCAGCTGCAAGCCAGATTTTTAAAATGATCTTTGGAAAATCTCACAGGCTTATGCTATCCCTAAAATGGCAAATACTGACTCCTTTTTCTTAAAAAAATGTAATGCCAGTAAACCACATTCAAGGTCAGAAAAAGTCTACTTGGCCACCTGAATAAATCTGCCATATTTGGTATCCAAAATTAAAAGGCAGAGATTTAAAAGTAGTAGTTAAATGCTAGATTTCAATATAAAAACTTAAACTTCGGGCAGGGCATAAGCCAAAATAAGGACAACTCATTTAATGGCATTTAGTCAGCTCACTTGTTAAATATACACTGATTCATACACACAGTCAAAAATAGTACTAAAGTTAACCCAAAATGGCTAATATCATAACCAGACACATATATTGAGCTATTATGTATGTTTGAAATAATCACAAAATTGTTAGGTCAGTCTCAAGTAGGCTAAGAAATAACTGAATATTGTTAAAATAGTAAAATATATGAAGAGACATGTATACCAAGGAGTGCACTCAGCAAAACATCACTAAATTATATCCTTAAACTCATCTTGCCTTTAAAATGCACCCCCACCAGACACATTCATCCACCACACAGAACAAAACCAAGAAGGAGTTCAGAGTCCGCAACCAAAATAACAGCCCAGGAGTTTGTGGGTTTTTTAAGTGGTGGTTTGAGATTTAGGTTTTGTTTCTCTATATAAATAAAATATCCATGGAAATATTCTCCTGACACTATGGATTCAAAGAAAAGAAGATTCATAAACCAAGTGGTTTACCAATTTCTTTTGATCAAAGCAGTTAGAGGACCATCTAGATCAGTAGTTTCTTCTACCTTCCACTTGATTAATAGTAGCGAGATATGAAGCTCTTTTTTATTGAGGTAACACTGATTTATAACATTATGTAACTTCCAGATGTACATTAAAATTTGACATGTATATACTACAATGTTCTCAACATCAAAGATCTAGTTTCCATCCATCACCTACATCTCACCCTGTTTACCCATTCTGCACACTCCCCACCCTCTTCCTCTCTAGTAACCACCAAGCTGTTGTCTGCATCTATGAGTTTGTTTGGTTGTTTTTGTGTATTTTCTTAAAATATATTTTATTGATTTCAGAGAGGAAGGAAGAGGGAGAAAGAGATAGAAACATCAATGATGAGATAGAACCACTGATCGGCTGCCTCTTGCACATCCCCCTTTGGGGATCGAGCCCGAAACCTGGGCATGTGCCCTGACCAGGAATTGAACTGTGACTTCCTGGTTCATAGGTTGACACTCAACATTGAGCCACATTGGCTGGGCTCTATGAGTTTTTGTTTGTCCATTTGTTTTTACACCAAAATATGAGTGATATTATATAGTATTTGTCTTTCTCTAACTTATTTGTAATGTTATACCCTCAAGGTCCATCCATGTTGTTGCAAAAGGCAAGATTTCATATTTTTTATGACCAAGTAGTATTCCATTTAGTGTGTGTGTGTGTGTGTGTGTGCGCGCACGCAAGCACACGTGTGTGTGTACACATATATACACAACACATCTTCTTTATCCATTCATCTGTCAATGGACACAGGTAGCTTCCATATCTTGCCTATTATATATAACTAGAGGCCCGTTGCACAAAAAGATTCGTGCAGTAGGCCTTCCCTTCCCCTGGCTGCCAGCACCGGTCTTCCTCTGGCACCCAGGACCCAGGCCTTCGCTTCGGCCGGAGGCGCCTTCAAGCCTCTTGCCGCTCCAGTGGCTGGAGCCACCTTCAGTCTTTGCTCTGGCCCTTCGTGCCTATGTATGCAAATTAACCGCCATCTTTGTTGGCAGTTAATTTGCATATCTCACTATTAGCCAATGGGAGGCGTAGCGAAGGTACGGTCAATTTCAATCTTTGTCTATTATTAGATAGGATGCCTAAAGATGCTTTTATTGATTTACCAGCAAATGTTTCCTATATCAAGTTAAGTACTGAATAATAAACCACAGACATTCAATTTCAGTTAGATAGTAACAACCTTCCAAAGCATAAAACCATATTTCTAACATCAACAATTTCAAGAGGGAGTTTGGAGGAGAGGGATTAGAGAAATACAAAAAAAATAACTGTTGTTATGGAGAAGCAGGGGAGAGACTGATTTTTTTCATTACACTAAAGGTATTGTTTAGGTTCAATTAAACTCAGATTGAAAAACAAGTGCAAATCTAAGAGATTTATACTCCAGTTACCAATATGAAGAGTTTACTAGCCAAAGGGAACCTCTTCTGAAAATATTCATAGTTTACTGATGAGCATTTTGTAGCAATGTCCAAAGAAAAAAGCTTTCTTAAGTCCATCACTGATGTTACAAATGATCAAGAATTACATAGGGAGGTATAAACGTCTTTATATCTTTGGTTGGATAACAAGAAGCTCTTGGAGCTAGAAGTTCAAAGAGGCAACTTGTTACCCCAGAACCCTAAATCTATAAATCTCAAAGCTGACATCTCCCAACCGGAGGTAGCAAGATCAGGAGAAGCAATTCTATTCTAAAGGATCTGACCAGCAGCTGCTGTCCTCATTTGGAATACTTGGCTCATGCAAACTTGTTTATGCATTTGGTGCATTCATATAATTTGCCAATTTGCTAGGCTTGACATGAGTAAGATGGCTGAACATTTGCTGTTGTCCATTTGTTGACTCACACAAACTCAAGGCCTAAATGCCACCTGAAAAGGACTTGACCAGCTGGGAGGAGACAAAATACTTGATGAAGAAAACACACTAAGTCATGTCTCGATTTTCTCTGGGGAAAAAGTCAAAAATGAGATATAATTTTCTAATAATATTAATGACCCTTTTATTTATCCTTTCTTCTTATAAAAGCTAGATTTATTGCCAGGATGTTTCAATAAATGGTCACTACTACTAAAAAATTAGGCACTTTAGGTAAAATGGCTTTAGGTATATAGCCCCAAATGAATGCCAGCTAAATAAACAATTAACCTGAGAACACAAACACATGGCCAATCTCATTCATCCTAGTAAGTCAGTGTTCCAGGCTTTTTTCCTAGTGAGATGCACATCTTCAGGAGTTTTTTTCTCCTTCTTTCTCTCTTTTTCTTTCTCCCTTTCTCTCTTTTTTTCCCCCTTTCTCCCTTTCCTTCTCCCTTTCCTTTTCTCTTTCTTTCTTTCTTTCTTTCTTTCTTTCTTTCTTTCTTTCTTTCTTTCTTTCTTTCTTTCTTCCTTCCTTCCTTCCTTCCTTCCTTCCTTCCTTCCTTCCTTCCTTTCTTTCTTTCTTTCTTTCTTTCTTTCTTTCTTTCTTTCTTTCTTTCTTTCTTTCTTTCTTTCTTTCTTTCTTCTTTCTTTCTTCTTTCTTATCCCTTTCTTCCTTTCTCCCTTTCTTTCTTTCATTTCTTTAAACCTTCTCTGGCCCCAAGCAATGACAACAGATCATACAGATATCAATTCACGAAAAAGATCTTTAGAATGAGACTGCTGTTATACTTTTCCAGCCCTAATATATAATGAAACCCTCTAACGTAGAGTAATAGAAGACACTGTGTTTTTAAAAAACATTCTTACCACATCGAGTGCATTTAAGTATGGCCAGAACCCCAAACTTCAAGAGCACCAAGAGGCCCTACTATTCCAACACAATCTCTTCCAAGGCTGCTTCTCAGAACCCCCACATCCCCACCAGTGCTTAGTGTCTTAGACATCAAATACCATTAGTAAAATACCTGGGTACTAACTCCTTAGCATAAATTTGCTTAATATCAGGACCTAGTGACCAAGACCCAAAGAATGTCATCTGTTGAACCAGTAAACCACAGTAGAAGTGGGGAGTGAGGAAAAGTTTTATTTCAGGAGAAAAGCTTACAACTTGGTATGGACTGAGCCACCAAAGGTGGCAGAGAGATTGAGGAAGTAGAATAAGTTCCTACAGACCAACAAAATGTTAGTCCATTTTGAAGTAAAAAATGTTGAGACTTGGCTTCCCATAGCAGAGGTATCTCAAAACTTATCCTATCTAATAAAAGAGAAACATGGTAATTGGTGTACAGCTGCTACCCTTCCCATTGGCTAATCAGGGCAATATGCAAATTAACTGGCAGCCAAGATGGCGGCCGGCAGCCAGGCAGCTTGAAACTAACATGAGGCTTGCTTGCTTCAGTGACAGAGGACTCCAACATTCCCCGCCTGATGCTGCAGGCCCCTGAGCTGCAAACAACTATGTAACAAACATAGAAGCTAAACAAAACCCCAGAAACCTGCCGGGCTTCAGCCAGCAGGATCGCAACATTGTAAGCAAAGGCCAGAAACCTACTTTCAGCAGCGGAGGCCTAAGAGCTGGAGCCAAGCCTCAAAGCTAAAGCTGGCCCAGAATAAAAAAAAAAAAAGAAAAAGAAAAAAAGGAGTGGTTGGGAGCTTCAGTCACCCCCAGCCTGAAAACAGCCCTCAGCTCCTCACCCAGACTGGCCAGGCACCCCAGTGGGGACCCTGAAGGGTGTGTGACCAGCTGCAAACAGCCATCATCCCCTCACCCAGGCACCCCAGTGGGGACCCCCACCCTGATCCAGGACACCCTTCAGGGCAAACCAGCCAGCACCCACCCATGCACCAGGCCTCTATCCTATATAGTAAAAGGGTAATATGCCTCCCAGCACCGGGATCAGCATGACAGGGGGCAGTGCCCAAACCCCCTGATCACCCTGCGGCTCTGTGTGTGACAGGGTGTGGCGCCCCAACCCCCTGATCGGCCCTGCTCTGTGTGTGACAGGGTGTGGCGCCCCAACTCCCCCGTCCCCCACGGGCCCTGCTCTGTGTGTGACGGGGTAGAGCCATAACCTCCCCATTGGCCCTGCCCTGAGTGTGAGAGTGGCGGCACCCCAACCCCCTGATTGGCCCTGCTCTGTGCATGACAGGGTACAGAGCCCAAACCCCCCTGATGGGCCCTGCTCTGTGAGTGACAGGGGGAAATGCCCCAACCCCCTGATTGGCCCTGCTCTGTGCATGACAGGGGGTGGTGCCGCAACCTCCCCATCGACCCTGCCTTGAATGTGACAGGGGATGGTGCCCCAAACCCCGAATCGGCCCTACCCTGAGCATGACTGAGGGTGGAATCACAACCTCCCGATCGCCCTGCTCTGTGTATGACAGGGGGCGGCGCCCCAACTCCCCAAACGGCCCTGCTCTGAGCCCGACCAGGGGCTGCACCTAGGGATTGGGCCTTCCCTCTGCCACCCAGGAGCAGGCCTAAACCAGCAGGTCATTATCTCCCGAGGGGTCCCAGACTGCGAGAGGGCACAGGCCGGGCTGAGGGACCCCCCCCTCCCCCCCGAGTTCACAAATTTTTGTGCACCGGGCCTCTAGTCCTATCTAATAAAAGAGAAACATGGTAATTGGCGGATGACCGCTACCCTTCCCATTGGCTAATCAGGGCAATATGCAAATTAACTGGCAGCCAAGATGGCGGCCGGCAGCCAGGCAGCTTGAAACTAACATGAGGCTTGCTTGCTTCAGTGACGGAGGTCTCCAACGTTCCCCGCCTGACGCTGCAGGCCTCTGAGCTGGCAGTTTGAAACATAGTTACAAAAATATAAGCTAAACAAAACCCCAGAAACCAGCTTTCAGCTAGCCGGGATCTCAGACCTGGAGTTGATACAGAGTTTTGATTGTAGAATCTAAACAAACCAGATACCTGCTTTCAGGAGCGGAGGCCTAAGAGCTGGAGCCTCAGAGCTAAAGCTGGCCCAGAATAAAAGAAAAAAAGGAGCAGTTGGGAACTTCAGTCCCAGCCTGAAAACAGCCGTCAGCCCCTCACCCAGACTGGCCAGGCACCCCAGTGGGGACCCCCACCCTGATCCAGGACACCCTTCAGGGCAAACCAGCCAGCCCCCACCCATTCACCAGGCCTCTATTCTATATAGTAAAAGGGTAATATGCCTCCTGGCACCAGGATCAGCGGAGCCGAGAGGCCTCCCAGCACCGGGATCAGCGTGACAGGGGGGAGCTCCCCAACCCCCTGATCACCCTGTGGCTCTGTGTGTGATAGGGGGCAGGGCCACAACCTCCCTATCAGCCCTGTTCTGTTCCTGACAGGGGACGGCGCCCCAACCCCCTGATTGGCCCTGCTCTGTGCGTGACAGGGGGGAGCTCCCCAACCCCCTGATTGACCCTGCTCTGTGCGTGACAGGGGTGAGCTCCCCAACCCCCAGATCGGCCTTGCTCTGTGCATGACAGGGGGCAGCGCCCCAACCCCCTGATTGGCCCTGCTCTGTGCGTGACAGGGGGTGGCGCTGCAACCTCCCCATCGACCCTGCCTTGAGTGTGACAGGGGGCGGTGCCCCAACCCCCCAATCGGCCCTACCCTGAGTGTGACTGAGGGTGGCATCACAACCTCCCAATCCGCCCTGCTCTGTGCATGACGGGGCGGCGCCCCAACTCCCCAAACGGCCCTGTTCTGAGCCTGACCAGGGGCTGCACCTAGGGATTAGGCCTGCCCTCTGCCACCCGGGAGCAGGCCTAAGCCAGCAGGTCGTTATCTCCCCAGGGGTCCCAGACTGCGAGAGGGCACAGGCCGGGCTGAGGAACCCCCTTCCCGCCCCCCCCTCCCCCGAGTGCACAAATTTTTGTGCTCCGGGCCTCTAGTTTTCTCATAATCTTCACTGTCACTCAGGTAAAACCATATTCACTGGAGAAGAGAGCAAAGTCTTGCTTTCTTGTCTTGCTTGGAATCCTGCCGTTCTCTCTCCCCCTGGCCTGGGTACCTGCTAACACTATCCCTGTAAACACTGATACCTCCTTCTTCCTACTTGCTCTGCTTTCTCGCTTTCTTTTCTCCCATTCTTTCATAACATGCGAAGAGTAAGAATTAAAATTCTCTACCTAAGTAAGGGCAGGCACAATCCTTTTAAAACTCCATCCACCAAAACTGTTTACATTGAGGGAAAGTGTTGCTCTGTTTACTCAGAGAGCACAGAGATATTTGAGCAAGGAAAAATTCCCGGTCTATTGATTCTGTGTCTAGGCTTAATCCCCCAGGATCTGTTGTTTCTCACAGTTATTATTCTGAAAAAGTCACTTCTATTTAGTTTGCAGACCAACATTTCAAAGCCTACCAAAACATTAAAATACTAGCTTTTTGAGGGAATGACATCCAATCAGAACTGGGAGATTAGGTTGAGCATACATTCTCGTGGAGCAGGCATAGATCCTATGACATATCCAAATAGCATTTAACCTTTTGATATTAAAATTACAAAAGCCGTCCAGCTGATGTGGCTCAATAGTTGAGCGTCGACCTATGAACCAGGAGGTCATGATTTGATTCCCAGTCAGAGCATATGCCTGGGTTGTGGGTTCAATCCCCAGGAGGGGGCGTTTAGCAGGAAGCCAATCATCTCTCTCTCTCTCTCTCCCTTCCTCTCTGAAATTAATAAAAATGTATATTTTTAAAAAATTACAAAATCCTTGGCAATGGAGCAGCAGATTCCTATGTCCTGAAGGTTATGCTTCCATGTTTAGTAGTAAAGAAAGCCAGCTTTCCTAAAAGGAGTCCATGGTTCTCACAGGAAGCAACTTCCCTTGGACACCAAGAGCCCCCGTTTCACAGAGAATGGGACCAAGGTTCTGATGAGGCTGAACTCCAGTGACGTTGGAGCAAAAATGCCCAACATCCTTGACATAATTCAGCAGATTGTCACTTCTTTATGCAAGTAGTGCCTGCATCTAAAGGAAGCAAGGGCCAAGTAAGATAAAAGTTGAAAGGAGTTGGGACATGGCATAGAGCAGAAACAGCTGGGAAGGGGATTCACAGGTGTGGCAGGAGACCCTCAGAGACTAAGGTAGAGACAGGAGAACATGGGGGGTGTTCCAAACAAATTTAAGTGAGAGAAGGAGGTAGGGAGGCAGCAGGTCATAAAGCTAGCATCAAGCTAAGGGATAATTTATCTTCTAAATAGGCGATAAAAAAATGTTTACATTTTTTCTACATTTCTCCCTTCTTCCTTTTTACTCCAAAACAACAGCCTCAATCTACTTCCTACACAGCTTTGCATTAACTTTCTCAACATCAAATCACTTAAGAAAATTCCAAGATAATTTGCTCATAAAACTTTGACAAAGTTGGAGTAAATTGTGATATGACTATTTCTGGGATTACTATACTACTTGGTAGATGAGCTAGGTTCTGGTCTGAAGCACTTCCTGGAATATAAACTCTTGCTAATAGGGTTCTACCTTTGGTCAGGCAAAGAACTACCATCTCTGGAGATGGTCAGGACACATATAGTTTCTTTTCCTATAGGCTTAAAACAGCCACATGTTTTAATGTTCAGTAAAGACAACTAAAAGAGACAGCATTGCCCTAGCAGGTATGGCTCAGTGGATAGAGCATCAGCCTGTGGACTGGAGGGTCATGGGTTCGATTCCAGTCAAGGCCACTTTGTACCTCGTTGCAGGCTTGATCCCTGGCCTCAAGCGTGCAAGAGGCAACCGTTCGATGTGTCTCTCTCACATTGATGTTTCTACTTCTATGTCTCTCCCCATCCCTTCCACTCTCTCTAAAAACCAATGGAGAAGTATCCTCGGGTGAGGATTAACAACAAAAGACACAGCATCAATTCTTCCTCTTCTGCCATGACTTAGGGGGATGGAGGAGACCAATAGCACAGAGGCCAGAGAACACCAGGAAGTGACCAGGCACAGTGGCGACTCCCCACTCCCAGTTTGTAGAGAAACACAACTTTGCAATTAATTCACAGCAAGAATTCTCTGGTGTCTTCACCTGTCTAGGGTCCACCTATCTGGAACATACTTTAGTATGATTGTTCCTTGTAACACAAGCAGCAATAAATTGTACAGTAAAGAAAAATGTTTCTACAGCCCACTACCCTGGCAGACACACTTGAGGCTCTCTAGCAACTAAACTTTAAAAGAGGGATTGAAGATGGGCCCTTCCCTTCTCTCCTGGAAAGTGAAACAACAAGCACAGCACTCAGGAACTGCACTTGGCAAGTTCAAGGGGAAAACGCCTTTCTGTCTCTGAGCTCTGCTCCCTTCCATCAGTGGTCGTCTGAACGTCTAAGGATAGCCACTCCACCTCCCCTGCCGGGCCCCTGCGTGTACATGCCTTGGAAAGCCTTGACTCATACACACAGGAAAAGAAGAGTGGATATCACTTATTTCCTGTTTTTCTGTTTTTTAAAAGAGATACCTATATACCCAGGTTCATAGCAGCATTATTCACAATAGCCAAGAGGTGAAAGAAACACAAATATCGATCTAGAGATGAACTGATAAATAAAAACAGATATATCCATACAATGGGATGTTAGTCAGCCCACAAAGAGAGTTTGAAATAAGGGAGGCAAGCCCATCACACAAAGATAAATACTGTAGGATTCCACTCACAGGAGGTACCTGGAGCCATCAACCTCTTAGAAACACAAAGTTAAATGGTGGTTTCCAAAAGCTGGAGGAAGGGAGAAATGAGGCATATTCTTTAATGGGTACAGAATTTCAGTTTTGCAAGATGAAAAGATTATGGATATGTGTTGTACAGTGATGTGAATACACTTTAACACTACTGAACCGTACACTTAGAAAAAAAATAGATGGTAAATTTTACCTTTTAACCACAGTTGAAAATATGGAGCAGGAAATACAGGGTGGGCAAAAGGTTTACAGTTGTTCATATGGAAAATAATATATAATAATTAATAAGTAAGGGTATAAGAATAAACTGTTTCAAGTACTCACAACTATACACCTACTTTTGCCTACCCCTCCCCGTAGGACTAGTCCATACTCTGTAAGCAACTGCTCTCTCTTCTAAATTACCACTACATTTTCACTGTATCTCTGGCATTGATCTAATGGGAATCCACTTACTACTCAAGTAGTAACTTGTAGTATCAGCCTTTGTCTTACAGACAAGGAAATTGAGGCCCAGAGTGCTTAAATAACTGGTCCAAAATCACAATTACAAATTGATGATATTGGTGGTGTCTAATTCTTATGTCCTGTTCTTTATCTCTCACACCCATACCCCTTCTCTTTCAAAAGACTCCTCTTACAAGAAACTGCCTTTATTTTTATATTTTTTACTGATTTAGAAAAAGAGAAGAAGGGAGAGAGAAACATCAATTTGTTGTTCCACGTATTTATGCATTCACTGGTGGCTTCTTCTATGTACCGTGACCAAAAACCAAACCCGCAACCTTGGCATATGGGGACAACACTAACTGAGCTACCGGGCCAGTGCCTCTGCTTCTTAATTTCCCTCATCAACCCTCTACCAGCAGGCTTTCTCCTCACCACCCCCCTCAGCAGCTCCTCTGAAGGTTGCCATTACCTCCATACCCTGCTGCTCAGTTTGTGAGCTTATCTTACTTGGATTCTCAGTGGCAAGTGATATGCTTGACGTACCATTTCCTTCTGGAAATTATCTTTCTCTTCAGTTTTCTGGACGCCTTTTTCTCCAGTGAATCCTCCTCTGTGTCTGACCACTCCTCCCTTATCCTATTCTTAAGAAATTGATTTTCTTCCCCAATTCCTTCAAAACAATGGTTAATGGGTGACTGAGTGAGTAGTTAAGTAAGACTTACCTTAAACTAATTTAACACATCCACGGGGTTCTTTTGAGGCTTCTAATAGGTTCTAGACCTAGAGCTTTCAGGATGCAGGTCCTCCAGAGTTGTAAAAATCCAAGGATTCTATTTACTTATCTTAAACCTCTCAAAGTCTAGCACAATATTTGGTACATAATAAACCTTAACAGAGACTTGTTCAAGTTAATCTAAATATAACTAAATCCTCACATTCAAACTGCTTTCCCTTATAGGCCCTGCCAGTTTTTACTGAGAAAAGTTCCTAAACAACTCAACTATCCCCTTCATTCCAAGGCCAGTTAAAGATCCAACATGGGCTACAGACAATTGCTAAAGCAGTAGGAAAATGCCTCCATTACGCTTACCATGTAGTTCTCAAGGTTCTACTGTGCCTCACAGTCTCTGAGCAACTCCAACCTATTTTGTAGGAATTTCCACAGGATGCTCTCTGGTCCCTAACTGTTGTGTCTTAGCCCACATTTCTGCCCTCAGCAGGTCTCACACCAATATAAATGCTTTAAATGAGGTTACCACATTCAAATGATTTCCCTGCATTTTCTAGTTCAATTAATTAAGCTAAGTACTTGAAACCCTAATAAGAGAAAATTAGAGGAAGCTCAAAAGGTGTGTGCATGTTCCAGTCAGCTAGATTTTGGGTGAAGAGTAAATTAGGTGAGCGATATATTAAATTTGCCATTAATATTCCCCTGACTAGAAAGTGGCCCTGTTTTCTTTGCTACCTTCCCTTAAAGTCTCTGTTGCACCCACTGGCCTCTGTTGATGTTTTCCATCTCATCCCTTTTTGAACAGTACTTTCTGAAGTCTACTTCTGATCTCTGACTTCACAGACACTCCCCTATTAGTTCAATGCTCAGCATAATGGGAATGTTAATAGGCTGTTATGATTTACTCCACAAAAATCAATGGTGTAGATCCTGTCAGGTAAATAAGCTACTCTGGTGGGTATGACTATCCACACAGCATTAGGTGCCATTTGAAAAGTGATTGACTCCAAGAATGAAAATCTATCCTAGGGAATTCAGAGCATTCTTACACTGATTTTGTTTGCTTGCTTTTGTTAGATATTGAAACTCATTTCCTATCTCATTCCATATGCCCAAAAAGCAGAGTGAGGTAACAGATCCTTATTAGCCTGTAAAATTACCATAGACCCAAATATGGCAAAATATTGATAAAAATTCAACAGAGAATGATGATCACTGAGTTTGAATTCTGGGAGGCAGATGGCTGGTACAGAGAGAGGTCAATTTTTTTTAGTCTAAAAATATATCATGAAACCCAGCACATAACTATAACCAACTAGTAGAATAAAATAGAACATTCAATACAAAAATGGTAGAATTCTAAGATCAATTTTTGATAAAAATTAATTTTCAACAAATAAAAGGTCATTCTTTGATAACAGAAGTGTGATGGAACCTGAGGTTGACCCAAGAAAGTATCAATTTTTAAGATCAAGCAGATTTTTTAAAAGATCACGTTGGCTTTGAACAAATGAGAAAAGAAAAGCCTTCTTAGACTTCTGAGAGTTATAGAAAACATATTTTCTTTTTTACTGGGTTGTCTTGAATTATATGTGTATTCAGACTTAAGACTTTTTCAAATATATATATTTTATAGAACACATGTGTAAAATTATCATTACCGAGCCAGAAAGCTCTACTCCCAGAGAGACCATTGTCTCAGAAGCTCAAGTATCTCAAAGGGACAAACCCCACCCAGAGAAAGCTGGGGCACACTCAGGGAGGGTGGGGGCAGGCCTGAAGTTGCCCTGGGGGATGGAGTAGTTTACCAGTCTTACTTCAGAATTGCCCACTACAGAGTAATAAAATAAAAACTGACTTTTAGCAGACAATCAACACTTTTATTGCATGTATAAGTTGCTGGCATTCCCCCTGGCCCTACTGTTGAATGTATAGGTTGTATAGGTAGCTGAACACTCCCCCTGGCCCACACTGTTAAAGAAGAACACACTATATGGAATGTAATTATCACCACCACCTCCATGAAGTCCTCTTGAACAATACCTTCACCCAACTCCACTGGAGCACTTCTTACACATTATCATTTTCTGTTTATTTTTCTTTCTCCCTGCTACATGATAAGCTCTCTAAGGTCACTGACTCTGGATTTGCTTTTCCAATATTTCCAAATGTCTTACAGAGTGCCTAAAGGAAACACAAATGGACTTTCCCTGGCCCGTGTGGCTCAGTAACTAGAGTGTTGGCCCAAGAACCCAAGGGTCATGGGTTCAATTCCCAGTCAAGGTTGGGGCATGCGCAGGAGGCAACCAATCAATGTGTCTCTCTCACATCAATGTTTCTCTCTCTCTCTCTTTCCCTCTCCCTTTCTCTCTCCCTAAAAAATCAATGGAAAAATATCCTCAGGTGAGGAATAACAAAAACAAACATACAACTGGCCCTCAATAGAGTCTTTTAAATCAATTTTATTCATATTAAGAGTATTCAATTAAAACCACATTGAGATACTATTTCTCAAACATCAGATTGGGAATAATTTTAAAGTTTGAAGACATAATATTTGTCAAGGCTGTAGGGTACATTACTCTCTTCATTGCTGGCAGAATTGCAATATGACATAATTCCAATGAATGAGAAGTTAGCATTCTCTAGAAAAATTCCATATATATTAACATTTTGATGCAGAATTTCCACTTCTGGGAACCCATCCCAACAATACCATGGCAAACCTATGAAAGTAGGCATGTCCAAGAATGTATGCTGCAATCACTGCACTATTTGTGAAATAACAGAAATCCCCCACATGTTCATCAGCAATCATCATGAATCAAACCGAATATACATCTTCCATGCTACAATATACTGATATAGAAAGAATAAGGCTTATATCTTTTTTATTGAATTTGTTGGCAATGCATCTATAAATATAAAAGCCTAAGCAAACGAACGAACAAACGACCGACCAGTCACTATGATGCACATTGACCACCACAGGCAGACACTCAATGTAGGAGCTGCCCCCTGGTGGTCAGTGTGCTCCCACAGCCAACCTCCAGCGGTTCCTCCCCTGGGCCAGCCGGCCTCCCTGGCCTCAATCACTGGCCAGGCAGAGGAACCCCATCCGTGCACAAATTCATGCACCAGGCCTCTAGTTGGTTAATAAAATTATATAGGTTTAAGGTGTACAGTTCTATAATACATCATCTGTATATTGTATTATGTTTTTACCACTGCGACTCATGTCTCTTTCTATAATTTTTGTGATATTATACTATGTTAGTACAGTTTTGGTAATATATTTAAAATATTTTTCTCTTGAAATATTACTGTTTATTGCATGTAAATGTCTAATTATTTTGTATCTACAACATGGTAATAGATTTAATTTGTATATTGTAAAAAATAAATTAAATAAACAAACAACAAATTTTTAAAAAGACAAAGCATGCCAAATATATATATATAACTCCAAAACCCAATATGATTCTCTCTTCTCAAGACTGCTTTCCTTATTTACAAACACACACACACACACACACACACACACACACACACACACATGCAGAGACATATTCCCGCAATCCAGGAACCCATAGGCAAATCCACCAGTTACTAGTGATAAAGAGTATTCTCCTGCAGTAGTCAGATATTAAACCTTCCAGATAATTTACTCATATGTTATCTATATAATTACTTCACTCATTTCGAAATCACTAAAGATGATCTTTTCCTTTTACTAAGTATATGATCAAAGACAGTAAGGCCCATCTGGAAGCTCCGAGAGGACCAGGATTGTGTCACATTCCCCTTTTATCCCCTGCCCTCAGCACATCTCTTGACAAGTAGCAGAGCACTCAGCAAATACTCAATGAATCAATGAATGATGATACTACTGCACTAGCAACTGTGAACGTTAGTTGAAGGGCTATGGTTAATATTTTTTCTATTTTTTCTTCCCAGTCTTTTATTAATTAGCTTTTGAGGCATGTAAAGGCAGAGATGCTCTGTCTTCCTGTATAAATCTTGTACAGAACCCCAGATGGTGTCATGTTCGTGTGGCATGTGTGTTGCATCAATATTTGCTCATTGATTTGAGGCTCAAATACCACCACTGAGTAGTGTGTGTCTGGCAAGTCATGTGATTTTAATAAATAGAGTCTGAAGTGGGAAATTGCTTTTTTATTTAAAAAAAAATTAGGGGTAAATGTGAAGTATTGAGAGTGAGATTGGTCTACTTTGAAGTATGCTGGATGCAAATATATTTCCCTAGCAAATAAATAAATAGACAAAATGAAAAATACAAGTAGATAAAATCTCTCAGAGTAACACCACATTTATTGTTTTTTTACAAATAATCACATGCAAAATGAAGGAAGCAAGTAGTACACATACCTTCAACATCTCTGGGAGCCTGAGGAATCACTCTATTTACCCACAGTGTGAAAGCATCAACAATTGCTCCAGGAAATAAAAATGCCTCATTTATCTTTCTACAATTAATAAATGTTAAAGATCCCTCTGACCAAAAGTACATGCACTAAATGTATTATTAGTTAGACTCATAGGTTGAATGAAATCTATATATATAAAAGCCTAAGTGACTGGCTGACCAGCCGACCATCTTGTACCTATGACGTGCAATGACCACCAGAGTGCAGGCGCTCAACACACAGGCATGGAAACATGGAACAGACTGATGAATCTCAGAGGGGAGGGAGGAGGGGGAGGGTGGAAAGAGATTAACCAAAGACCTTATATGCATATTAGAGGCCCAGTGCATGGATTCGTGCACCAGTGGGGGGTCCCTTGGCCTGGCCTGTGGGGGTTGGGCTCTCCCACATCCCCTTAGGGGTCCCGGATTGCAAGAGGGTGCAGGCCAGGCCAAGGGACACCACCAGTGGACGAATCCATGCCCCAGGCCTCTAGTGTTTTAATAAACTGAGTTTCGAATTCACTAAAGATTAAACAGAAAACTATTTATGGTTCAGGGGGAGGGATCAGAGTTAGGAGGGACAATACACATCATCTAATTAATCTCCCACCTAATAAAAGGGAGCCTTTCTGTAGTTATCACCAAGATCTTTAGGAAATACAGTAATTAGTCCATATTTCCATGTAATGAACTTAATTTCATCTGTCTTTGATAATAAAGAGCTTTCAAGTAGTGCAAGATTATGTTTTTGAATCAGAATGTTTACTGTAGTGAACTGTGATGATGTTGTCACAGAACACTGGGCCAATTGTACACAGATCCCAGGATATGCCTGGGAAAGGACACACAAAAATTGAACTCTTTGATATATTTCACTATCATATATCTTTCTCCTAAGAGAGATGGTCAAAGACAGCATATGTTGATTAAAGAGTTGAAATTGTTGCATTCTGGTTATCTGGGGTTTAATTTTATCTTTAAAAAATAATTCAATATTCTTATGAACTCAAGCAGTCAGATCACAGCCAAAGGAAATGTTGTTAATGCTTAACTGAAAACTCTTCTGAATTATTAATAATAGCATAATTTCTGCCTTCAGATGAATGCATATCTATTTCAACTGAAGTTTGTCCAAAGTAAGGTTATACTGCAATGACAAACTAGTATGCCCTTAAAAGGTACAATAGGTTCACATTATTTTATACAATAGATCTAGTCCTGAAAACTAGGATCTGTAAAAAGACTTTTTCTAAATCTCATTACATGTAAAATGCCCTGGATGAATTCACCTATTTTAAAAAGTTCAATAATAATAAGATCAAAATATCAACTGCCATCTAAATTATATTCCATTCACACTTCTAAATCTTTGAATGTTTACTTTTCCTAAAGAAAAGCACTTTATGGGACATCTCCAAAAACAACTTTCAAAACACTTATATAAAACCAAAAGATACACAAATGCTAAGTAGGTCCTATCCTCACATAGATTATATTCCCATGAGAAACCCAGACAAAGTCTAACTGAATGTGTATAATATCATAAGATATCTTGACAAAGTGGCTATAGCAAAGTGAGCAAAGAAAATGGTAGTAACTGAGTTTACAGAAGTGGTAGGAGTAAGTATTCAGACCATGCAAAGTCTCACAGGTCACATGTCATGGGTACTATGACCTCCCATCCACATGCTCCTTGAGGACCAAGACACTTAGTCCTCCAACAGCTGGAAACGCTGCTTGCTGATGGCTCCAGCTAAGTCCTTCTCAAGGCACTGCATGACAAAGGAAACTGCCTTATGGGAGTTTATATTCCTTGGATACATCCAGTGACTGGTCAATGATATGGGGATATGTCCGAAGGGTCATTCAAGCTTAGCAATCACTGTAGTGTCAGCTGAGGTTTTTCTTGTAACTGCCTCATAGCTCAACCTCTCCCTCTAACCAACCCTGCTTCCCTCACCCCTCACAGGTGTTGTTCCCTAGAGCAGTGGTCGCCAACCGGTGGTCTGAGGACCACTGGTGGTCCGTGAGGTCCGAAAGGTTGGCGACCGCTGCCCTAGAGCATTCCTCAATGAACCTCCTACAAACAAATTTCAGACTCAAAGTCCATGTCTTAGGGAACCCGAACTACAATTCTGGGGGTTGTTTGTTTGTTTTTACTTTCAGTGAAGTGAGAAGTCATTGGAGGTTGAAGCAGAGAGTAGTATTACCTGATGTATGTTACAAAAGGACCATCTTAGCTGCTCTGTAGAAAACAGACTATCAAGGGAGTGAGCAGGCTACACAATAGAACACTAAGAAGCAATCAGAAACTGAATATATTGCAAAGATAGGGCTGACAGGCTTTATAGTGCATTATATATGGAAAGTCCTCAAAATCATGAGAACAAGGCAGCTCCAATTCTCCTAAATTCATGTCTCTAGAATAAAGGCCCAATACATACAGCAATTCTTACAATCCTGAGTTTTCAAAGTCACTACTGCCTGGCTTGAACGTATACATAAAGGAGAAGTAAAACTGACCCTAGCTAGATGCAGTTTGAGAATGTTTAGGAAATTTGTTAATGATACAAACTCACAATTGGTATCCCCACTTAACTGCTTTTCCTCTTTTGTTCTCAATTCCAGCTGGTGATATCCACCCAATCCTTTCAGCTGGAGAAAGGAGAGCCCCACCCCTACCTGCTATCCCCCCACCCCCCACAAGCACCACACCATAACCACCAATCACAACGAACACAAAGCCCTGCAATTTCATCTCCAAGTATTTCTCACACCCTTCCCTCCCTTCCTGACTATCCTTAACGTCCCTGACTTATTTCAGGTCATCCTGTTTTGCATTAACCACCCAACTAAATTCCCGACTGCAAGTCTCTTCCCATTTCCCAATTCCATCTATTCTCTATACCACTGGAAGAGTAATCTACTATTATACACATATCATCAGCTATAAATATGGCACCTACTTAAAAGACCTGACCTTGGCTTTGCTCTCAAGCCTTGCCTTCCCCCAGGCTCCCTTCCCCCTCTTAGAACTCACCAACACTGAACAATACAGGATGACTGTAGTTATCTGCCTATCCCATGATATTTAAAACTCAGATCACCCCTCTGATGAGAAAACATGCTACTCTTCATAGATTAGATGAACTCCACCCCATTCTATAAGATCCAGTGAGAGCATTCCCCCAAAAGTGCCCCCTACTAGCAGCCCCCAAGAATGGACTAGTTATACTCCCACAGCTCTTCCCACACTATACTAAAAACATCTATTTATGTAAGCACTCAACACCACTAGACTCTAAGCTCTTTGAGGATACAGGCCATTTCTTTCTCAACTTTGCATTCCAGAAGGTAGCATAATACCCAGTACCTGATAAGCAGAAGAAAAAAAAAAAGGCCGAACTTAGCTTTTATCATTACCTAATATTTATATAAAGAAGACTGTGGCCCAGCCGGTGTGGCTTAGGTTGATCATCAATCTAAGAACAAGGAGGTCATAGTTGGATTCCTGGTCAGGGCATATGCCCGTGTTGCAGGCTCAAGGCTTATTAGGAGGTTTTAGGAGGCATGCAGGAGGCAGCCAATGGATGATTCTCTCTCATCATTGATGTTTCTATCTCTCTCTCCCTCTCCCCCTTCCTCTATGAAATTAATAAAAATATATTTTTTAAAAAGAAGGCTGTGGATAAATATTTTGTTGTTGTTGTTAATCATCACCCGAGGATATTTTTCCATTGATTTTTAGAGAGAATGGAAGGGTGAGGAAGAGACAGAGAAAAACACTGATGTGAGAGAGACATATCAATTGGTTGTCTCCTGCATGCCCCCGACAAGGGGTCAGGGATGGAGCCTGCAACTGAGGTACATATTCTTGACCAGAATCAAACCTGGGACCCTTCATTTCTAGGACAGACTCTCAATCCACTGAGCCAAACTGGCTAGGGTGATGAGTATTTTTTTAAACACTGACTGAGGCAAAAAGAGAAAAATTTATGAAGAACAGAATGGAGTTTTAAGGCAACAAAAACTTAAATAAATGCCAGAAGTATTTCCAACTGCAAATATTTAGGATAGCCTAGTCTCAATGCACCGTTTCCCCTTCTAAGGGATAATATAAATATCAGAGGGCCAAAGTGCATTATTAACCAGGGCCTATAAATATCTTCTCTCAGAAAATAACATTAGCAAAGCCCCATCTATGGATAAAAATGAAAAGTCTCTTGGATATTTATTCTGGGATTATGTACAGTAAGGATATACATAGTAAGAAATACAAAATTCTTTTGGGGATCCATTTCCCTAAAGTTTTCAGGTATTTTTTTCTTTCTATGTCATTCACAGAATTAGAATACTTACAATAGAATTGGTGGCCAATGTGGGTGTAAAAAGGGAGTTCTATTCAAAATAAAAGTACTAACCCAGTGGAAGTTCCAGGGTTAATGAGCCCTCACCACTAGCTTTGAGCCTGGCCACAAAATTCCTATTGATTTTGGTTTGTTATAAATTATTTATACCAAAAGTACTAAGAGGGGGGAAAGGAGGAGAAAAGAGAGGTGAAAAAATAGAAAAAGACAAGGCTTTGGTCAAGTCCACGTGTGCGTGTGCCAGCCTAGCCATGCAGTCACATGTTTTCTGCTGGGCTCTTCCAGAAGGGCATGTCCTCAGGAACCTTCTCTGAGCTGGGGCGGGAGGAGGAGCCGGGCAGGAGCTGTGAAAGAGCAGGGCTGAGGGTGTTCGCGTGGAGTCAGCAGACACCACAGACAGCACAGACACAGCAAAGATTCCACAGGAGAAAACCACCAAGGGCAAAAGTGGCCCAAGTTCGCAGAGACCCGGTAGTTAGAGGAAAGCCTTTTTTAAACTCAGTGGAAAAGGCATCCATACAGCAGGCACCAGTATAATTACCAAAACCAGTAGGCCTGCCTGCCAAACTGGGTTGATGTGGCCACTTGACCAGGCTTTATTCTCGGCTTCTGCTGCCCTCTCGTCCCGCTGCTCTTCCTGCTCCCGCTACTAAAGGAACTAGAAGATGCTTGCTTCGTGAACTACAGACTCTCAGCTATCCGTCTTCTAGTTAGTTTTGGCATCCACTTCAAATGGCAGAGCATCTGTGAAGTGGACCAAAGCCCTCCAAAATTCTACTTCAGGGTTATTTTCGAAAATTTATTTCTTCATTTCCAAAGACTGTTATAAATTTTCCTAAACAACAAGAATGATCCTGATACAATCAATCACTAAGTAATTTTTGTTACTCATCCTCTCTAGGCAAATACACACCACTGTTCAAATACCAGAGTGGGAGGAGAATCCTAGTTTGCTTTTCATTCTCTACTGAATTCCGGTCACTCCCATTTCTCCCAGCTCTCTATACAACCTGACCCGCGTCTGAGGCTTCCTAACCAGCTATGTGCCAACAACTCCCCAACTTCTGAGAGCATTTGAGAGCTTGCACCCCAGCATATGTCATCAGTTAGGCTCAAATAAACTCTTGTAAAAGTTAAAAAAGAAAATCCTCAATTTCTCCCTCTACTCCAGTCCTCCCTGCTCAAATCCTATCCCAGATATCCAAAGACTGAATGGACGTTTCGAGTACAAGCTGCTCACAGTTGAACTCCTCACCTTCCTCTTGCCAGCGCATTTCATCATCTACCGATTTCTCCCACCTCCCCCTGGGGAGACGCCCTGAGGTCTGTCTTCCTCCTCCTCACACCTGGTCCATGAAGCCATCCTGCCGAAGCTGCGCTCCACTGACCGAGAAGAGGGGTGCTTCTCTCGGAGTCACATGTGCTTTCTGAGCATCTGTCTTCCCGACTCTAGCGCGCAGTGCTGCATTTCAGTGTGCCCGCCCTGTGAGGTTAGCCAGTGCCCTGTTCTCTCAGCTCTTCCTCCGGCCTGTGCCCCTGTCTCCCAAAAGCACTAGCATGTATTGAACAGGATCTGTTCCCTTATGTCTTTAGAGGGAAACAACTCGTTTCCTTTACGAAGCCGCTGCAAACTTTTCCGAAGTGACAGCTTAAAAAAGCAGCTTCACTTCACGACAGCAGCATCTCCAAGGGAAGTTCTTCAAGAAGGAAAACATCATCTTTTCCTAAAACAACCCAAAAGGAACCCAAAAAGTCAGTTAAATAGCACGTCTGTGCTCAGGAAGCATACAAAATAAAGTTGCAAATGGTGACAGTCCACCAGTGGAAGGAGGGACCCTCCGCAGTCACAGACACCTGCACGTCTTCCATCTTCCATTCAACATCCGTATTCTTTCCCCCTTTCCTCAGCCTGCTCCAGTACAGCTCAGATGGAGGCATCTCAGGAGGGTACGTTTCCTTAACACTGAAGCTGCAATGCAATTGCAAGTAGAATTTTCAAAGAATAGAACATCTAATTCGGAAGAGCAGGCTTACAGTTTCAGCTCAGTTCAATGCTGCCCAGCCAGTGTTTCAGACGAGGGCTCTATGTTAATGAGGGCCTTTCTTTCCCTATCTTAGGGAAGCAGTCACCATTCCTTGAGCTGAGCCACAAGGAGTGTTGATTATAAACTCTCAGGGCACCCCTTGACAACCAGAAACCAGTGGCGGCTGGAAGGACAGAGGTCACGGATGCTGCTTTCTATAATAAAATTCTTTTTAGCCCTGGGTTAAGTTGATTACTCAGACACTAAAGACTACCCCCGCCCCAACCTTGCCTTTCCAGGCTACTCCCATTTTCCTTAGGCTGACTGACTCGAGGAAAACAAGTATTGCATTATGCTTGACTCCTTGGAATGAGATCAGTTCTAGTTTCAAATTCCCTTTCAGAGCAACCCCAAGGCCACAGACCCTATAAAAATCCCAGCTGCTCAACGGTGCAGGAAGGCCTCAACAACGACAAGAAAGCATTGCTGAAGTCACAATCAGCAAAGACATCCTAAAGTGGACCGGCCTCCCCACCGCTCTCTTCCAGCGGCACTGGGCAGGAACGAGTCTGTAAACAGCCCCGTCTCAGCTCCTCCTCCTCAGGCTGCCCGGCCAAGGCAAGGCTGCATTGCGGCGATCAGCAGTGATTTTCTCCAACTGGCACCATCTGTGCATGCCCTGCCAGACGTGCTGACAGAGCAGGCTGCGTAGACCATTACTAATCTGCCAGGGTCAGCGGGGTCAGGCCTGCAACGTGATGCCTATAGATTTCAAAGGCCAGTCTTCCCTCCATGCCAGCTAATCAATCTATGTTGAAAAGCAAGCACATTTTTATTCCACTTTCTTTTAAATTTCAAAGAAAAAATCTCATTTTTAAAGCTCTTAGTGTGGGGATTGCTTGCATGTAATCAGTTCCCTGGTACCAGTGAAGTTGTATGAGCTCTTCGGGGCACCAGGCTTATCCGTTGATCCCTTGCCAAAAGTGGGTAAGAAGGCCAGGAGGACAACTTTCCTCAGACAACAAAAGCCTTCAAAGTCGTGATATTGGGGGAAGGACAACAAGGATCAAGATTCAGACTCTACTGCAATGCCCCCCCGCCCCCCCAAGCTGAGTCTGCAAAAGAACAGTAAATGCTTGCAGCTATCCTACCAGGATCATATTGTGTGAGCCTGTGCTGCGTGCAGTAACTTGGGCTGGTGAATAAAAAATTTAGCATCGCTCGCCATCTACTTCGGAATTCACCCATGAGTGCTGCCCCATACTATCAGCTGCCTATCAAGTGTCTACTAAATGCCTACTGTGTGCCAGGAGTATTATGCTCTCTTGTATTTCCATAGTGCGTTTCATGGAGGAAGGGGGTGTTAGTCAGGTATTCAGCCATGCATTGGTAGGAAGAGACCAAGAGCCCCCCAAAAGCAGGAGGATGCCAATCTTGTCTTCAAAGTGCCAGTGATTTGCACAGTGAGTATTTCAGGCTTGCTGCAGTAAGTCATAAAAAAGCTTTCACATAATTTTGTTAACACAACTATTTGTGGGTCAAGTCCAATACTATAGTCAAATCCTTGTAGGTGGTGTTTACTCTAGATCAGGGTTCCTCAAACTTTTTAAACAGGGGGCCACTGTCCCACAGACCGTTGGAGGGCTGGACTATAGTTTTAAAAAAAACCACTATGAACAAATTCCTATGCACACTGCACATATCTTATTTTGAAGTAAAAAAAAAACAACGGGAACAAATACAATATTTGTATTTGCATGTGGCCCGCGGGCCGTAGTTTGAGGACCCCTGCTCTAGATCTTCAATTCAAAAGGATGACTCAAGTTGATAGAGTCAAAAGTAATACTTCATGACAAGCCCCAAAGTAACTAGCTTTTCTGTTTGCAATAATGACTTACAGAAATTTCTAGATAAGTGACTTCATGGTCTTATTCCTGCTTAGCTATTAATTTCTCCACTAACAGTTAAAATTGAGCTAAGAGGACTAAAATACAATGAATAATTTCTCTAACCCAGATCATTTTCCTTGTAAAACTGCAGGATTGTTAAGCAGCAAGCTGACACGGCCACTTCAGCATAATTTGAGGAACAGGTTTGCATAAGTTTGTATTGAGCAATGGCTTCTTCCAGTTTTTCCAAGCTTCAGGCAACTACAGATGACTCTAGGCTAACCTGGCTCGGAACACATGTACCCTTCCCAACTCTCCCCTCACAAGGTGGCTTTGTGTTGTCTGAAAATAAGTCACCCAATCAGTTAGATGCCCTTACATGAGTCCATAGCAAGGAAACACTGCTGTCGCACAACAGGCCTTTTGTCAGCCTTTAGACTTCACATCTGGATATTATAAAACAAGCCGAGCACATACAACAAATGGAAACGTTTAACGTGGGCTCATGTTTCACATCTATTCTGTCTTGACCAACCCATCCTGGACTTCAGGTGCACTGAAGATTTAACTCTATTTAATTTATGAAACCCACACCTTCACATTCCAGGATGGCGCGTTTTGGTCTTTCAGAAATAGTAAGATTTCACTAAACCCATATTCACATGTTAGGCTTTTCATGCAAAGCTTTATGATGTCTTTCCCCACCGCCAGGCTCTATCCTGCTTCGGTGGCTTGAGTTGTTGTAGACACCAGCACTCCCCTTTTTAAACAAAGGCTGCTCGACTTCATTTCTCTCCGTCTGCTGCTGCAGGAACAAGAGATAAGAATCTAGACAGAGGCTTTCGTAGTGTTTTACCTGTAACTTGTCTAAACCACCAACTGACAAACACAGGCTTTGCCTCTAAGCACCAAAGATATCCAAGGCATAGAAATAACTACACAGATCTGTGTCTCTAGCTTCAGTTCCAGCAGAGAAGCAGCTAGTGGAATGATGAGAAAAGAAGATGCCTAGATGGTAGAGCGATAAACCCTTGAAAAGCCTAAAAATACCAAGTCAAGCAAGAGGGTGGCAAAGTAATGGCCAAAACACCGCCATAGAACTTGCAGAAAAAGACCGAAGCAAGGAAGTTCTCAGTGGAGATGAGAACAAATTCTGTTGGCTTGTTTTATAAACCACCTAATCATCTCCAAAAAGACAGAATAGATGTGGCCACACGCTCAGCCGCTTTAAGCAACTCGTGGTCCTAACAAGGCAGCGACAGCATCTTGAATTTTGCCCTTTTCTTTGAATTTTAAAGATTTAATCAGACTTCACTAGCCTATCCTGAAAGGTAGGATTTAATAGTATTTTTTATTCTCTCACCAACTATTACTAAATGTGAATATTAAATCACAAACTTTTTAACACTTACTCAGAATTTACACAGTTTAAAAAAACACCTAATTACTTGTTGTAAGGAGTGGGGGACCCTCATTTCTGAAGCTATAGCAGGACAAAAGGGACAAGTTTCATTTTATTCTCTGCCTTCCCTAACCAAGGAGACTTTATAAAAATTCCAGACAAAGATTCCTGCAGGGTCCTCAGGAATCCAATCCAACAGGCAGCCCAACAACAGGAAGTCCCCACTATCTTCCAAGCACTGCATAGGGTCCTGGAATGCTAAAAACATGATGCCCACCCGCCCTCGTCATCCTGGGACAAATAGGAAGAAAAGCTCCTAAATCCCTACTGCTAAAGTTTTTCTTAGCAAAGAGCTGCTTACAGGAGATATTGACAAAACAGACAACCTTCCATTTTAGAGAGAACGGAGGAACATGTTTGGTTTCTGATGACGTGTTGGTGTAATATTAAAAACCAGTTAGGAGTGATCAAAGCAACCTAAATGAAACACTGCAGTCACTTCTCTTTCATGTGCCATTAGCATTTGCTGAGGAGCGGCCCTGTGACAATTCAGAATGGCTTGCCCCAGGCTCTGCTTGCAGGAACCAGATTTCAGTCACAGTCCATGTCTGATTTTGAAAACAAGTAAGATAAAGTGCCCATCATTTCATAACATGTAATGTATTTTTGTTCTCTATATAACCACCTTCTCTACAATGGTTATATGAGATCACCGTCTAATCCCCAATTCTCACTCAAGGAAACCAGTTAAGCACCCTGAATGGAAGTAACTCAGGACAACTAATTACCCCCAAAGAAGCTCTCACTGTATGTGGGGCAATGGAGCACTAGGGAGGGAGAGTAGAGACAACCACCAAAAGATGTGAAAGAGAAACAAAAACAAAAATGGAAAGGACTGTTGTCTGAACTGGGGTGTTAGATGCAAAATGCCAACCTGTAGGAGTAAAAGATTCTCTTAGAAGCTGATTTCTAACACACAGTCCAGAAACCACCAAAACGCCACTGGGCCCAATCCAAGTCCAAAATGATCCCAATGGGGCTAATTCAAGTAGTTAGCATTGCATTTAATGGCAGTATCGCCAATCTTTATATATAATACACAGTGTCCCCCAAAATGTCTATATACTCTAACAGCTAATAGCTCAATTTTGAAAATGAAATGTACTTTACTAAGCACTGCCTTTATAATTATTCAAAGTGTGTGTATACATTTGTTTGGGACACCCTATATTTAAGGTGCTGAGGCATAGTCTCTGCCCATAAATTTTAAAAATATTTTCCAGATGCCCCATCTATTTTCCCAACCATATGCACAGTTCAATAAACAGGGCAATAAATAAGGACTAGCTTGTGAAAAGAGGTTCAGGATTGTATGCTATTTTTAGACCTTTATTGATCATTCCAGAACTTGCCACCTCCCCACTTCTATTGCAGAATAAATAGTATACTTTCTGCTTCATGTAATTCTCTTAAATACCAACTTTTCAATTCACAGAATTGCACAATCCTAGCATTTAAGAAATGGGAGTCTGGGAACCAACTAGTGTATCTTCCCCATCACGAAGCTCAGAGTTAAGTGACTTGCCCAAAGTCACACAGTTGGAAACGCAGTCAAGCAGGTTTTACGGGACAAACTGAAAAAAAAAAAAAAAAAAGTACCTTTTCACTTACTTTGTACAGCAATAAAATTATAAATAATCCAATGTTTTTTAAAGATATATAAATTAATACATTTTAAAATTTAAAAATAAAAATAATCTATTGCAATCATTTCATGGGTTGGTCAAATGTAATGTTTTTAGAACCACCTTTGAAAGCTAAGCACATGTTGAAACTAACTGGACCACCCAAGTAAAGAATCTAGTTATGCTATTTAATGTTTATTTGGTTTGTTTCTAAATGTGCATTTAAGTGGAAAAGTCATAAAGGGAAGAATTAATGATAATCGATACCAGATCTGCAACTATAGAGCTTTTCTTGAGTTTATAGTATTTAGTGAAGTCAGCCAAGAAAAAAAAATGTCTTCTAAAATGAGAAAACTCTGTATAGCACTTTAAAAGCAAGTTCCCAGTTATACATTATATTCTGAAAGTGCAATTAGTCAAATACCAAAACATGGTCTGAAAGACACCAGAAGGAAACTGTAGAGATCTTAGAAGCATGTGGAGGTAGCAAATGAGATATAATGCCAGAAAAAAATACGCTCTTTGCCCTTTTGATATCTTCAAAACTATCTGCCACAACTCTACATTCTAAAAGGAAGTACAAACTTAACAAGACCTCGAAACAAAGGGTATATTTACTTACCTAGCTGTGCAGATGTTTCATATTCCTAAGGAATGTTCATAATTTATTTGGAACTCAGAATACAGCTTCTCATAGAAACAATATCATAAATGGTGATTAGGTTTCCAGATCAGCCTACAGAAACATATTTTTAATTCAATATATACCTGAGGTAATAACTGCTAGTAATTTATAGAAACCAGGCAGGAAAGAGAAACTGGAAAGGCCTGAGGCAGTAAGGAGGAGGAAAGGGCCTTGTTGGGATGGGGAGGAAGCCTGCTTTCAGTTACCTGCTCCTAGTGCTTTTTAACATCCAGCTAAATTAATGGGTAATCATCACCCTTGCCTGCTCTGCCCCCTCTCCCTCTGGTTCTGCACACAGCTCTCCATCTTCCCCTCCTCCTCTTTAATGCCTGCCCTCCAGGGGGAGAAGAAAGTACCAGAGGCAAGTGTGTTGTAATTCCCACCTGCCCATACCTCTCCTAGGCAATAAACCCAAATGAGCAACCGGTACCTGGGACCAGTGGGAGCAGAGAAGGAAATGAGTAACCCCAGAGGCTGTCCAGGAAGGGCCAGTACAGGCAAATCAACAGCACCAACTCCTGGGGCTAACACGTGAGCCTCAGGCAGCCAAACCGTGTGTGCTGCTCCCCGCACAGGCCTTTGAGAGATCAGGCACTCCATGGCAAAGCCACTGAAGCAAACCTTGGCTGGCCCCTTGAAAAATTAGGAACCACTGCTAAGGTCATGGGAGCTTTCTTTCCTAAGGATGGGTCAGGGCACAAAATTAGGGCGGGCTGTGACTGAGGCCTGTGTAACCCGAGTGGGGGGCTAGGGCACTTCATTCGAAAAGGAATTATTTTCCGTGGCCGCTATTTGGGTCCCGAAATGCGGTTAATCCTGTTGCTACGTCCGCATTGGTATGAGAATGAGCATTGGTATGAGAATAAGAACGTATGGAGGGTGACCCATCGCAACTGGGCAACTCCACACCCCGGAGAGCCTGGGAAGTACTTGATGCAGTTCTGGCCTAACATGGTGTCGGTCCCCTGAAGCAATCACATGACATCACTGCAAGATTTAAATTCAGCTGCTTATCAATAAATCCATTACAGTAAACCTGCCAGCCAGTCAGGTCAGCGGTGTCATGAATTTGAAGGGTCTCGCCAATCTGACGGGAGAAAATACCCGGAAATCCTCATCTCATCACCGGAGGCCTGGGCAATGCCCCTCCTCCTCGCTCTCAGAGCATGTCAAACAGGAGTCCTTAAAACGGAGTTGAGTCTGCCTTCCAACTACATCCTGGATTTTCAAAAACTATGTGGAGTCCACATGAACAGCGCTCAATGGGCTCACACTGGCTGGCCCGGCTCGGCTGCGTGCCTGCACACGTGTGCCGGGCTCCACCCGCAGCCCCGGCCTCGGGACAAGTGCAGGCAGAGCCATGCACACCGGCTGTGCGAGGAGCTGAGTCCAGGCGATTACACCCTCCAGGCACCCAATTCCGAGGCCACAGGAGTGACGATTTACCACGTGTGGCAGAAACAGGCTCACGGTTGAGACTGACATGATGAGTTAATTCAGCTGCAGCCCTCAAATCCGCATATGCACAAGCATGATGCCGTCCTGTGGCTCCAGCAAATCTCAAGATAATGAGGGAAACAGTGTGACATCCAGGCAAAGGCACTGGGCTGCATCAGAAGACCCAGATTTTCCTGTCGACTCTGCTGGCTAATCTCAAGGGAAGGAGCAAATCGCTCCCTCTCTGGGACTAAATTTCCTCATCTGTAAAATAAAGAGCAGATGCGCTCTTTTAGCACAGAATTCGAGCTGACACGGAAACTGAAACTGGAGCCATTTGTTTGTCCCCCCTCTGCCTGGCAGGGGAAGCGTTCTGAACTTTTTAGTCAGCACATTCATGGGCTTCTAAGACTTAATTCAGTGGCATTAGCAATGCACCTACTTAAGCACTCTTATGATCTCAACAAAATATGAGGGAGGGAGGGAGGGAGGGAGGGAGGGAGGGAGGGAGGGAGGGAGGGAGGGAGGGAGGGAAGGAGGGAGGGAGGGAGGGAGGGAGGGAGGGAGGAGGGAGAGGAGGAAAGAGGAGGAGGGATGAAGGGAGGATGGGAGGGAGGAAGAAAGGAAGAGAGGAAAGAAGGAAGGGGGAGGAAGGGGGAAGGAGGGAGGGAGGGAGGGAGGGGGGGGAGGGATGAAGGGAGGGAAGAAAAACCACATTAAAGTACATGGTATCTCTAGTCTATGTTGAGAAACCTATGTTGAGAAGCAAGTCTCCCTCAAAATGTAGTACTATGAGTACCACAGCCACATGGAAGTTCAAGATTCTCCTCACCTGGTTTAACTCTTTGGCAGGGCACTCCCAGGAAGATAACATCATTCCAGCTGCAAAGCCACTTAATTGAATGACAGCAACACTGTTGTTCTGTGCTATAGGTACCTGTGTGTGTGTCAGTGTCTTCTTAAGGCTCTCAGTAGCTTGGGGGCAAGGAGTAAGTCCATCTCCATATTAGGGATGACGTTTAACAAGGTGACTCAACGTTGTTAAGCAATAAAAACATTCGTCTGCACAGAGCCTGAAGTGGGCCTGCTGAGCTGTGCCAGTTCTCCCACGGAGGCCTCTCAGCTCCCGAGTGGGTGAAAACTGCTCTGATATGCTCTTCCTAAAATAACCCTCACTCAGATTGCCCCTCTTTCTGCTCTCTCTTACCTACGACTTGTTCTGCCAATATCTACATCCAACTTCCCACTCAGCAAAGCATGGATGGGACAACTATTCATTCCTCCCTTTCTACCCTCACACCTGCTGTCTTTACTTCCACTCTGATTTACCCACCAGATATAGGACCTCAAATTGTGTGAAAAGAAAAAGAACCACTTTTTTTACAAATACTTTTTTTTGTGTTTGCAAGCCCCAAATCTCTAAAATCTGATGAAAATTAAACTATTCGTTTCAGACCCAAAAGAAATGGGCAGTTGGCCAAGATAATAGTGCAGCCTCACAATCAGGGCACAGAGAGATAGATACTCCACAAGCGGGTCCCCAGGCTTTGTCAAAACGCAAGAAAATGCACTCAAGGGAAAATTGAGCTGGATCTGGAGAACCACTTGGTCCTACTAAAGAACCATTATAGTAAGAGTCTGCACAGGCCTGCCACCTCCTCACTGCCTTTATTTTCTAAACCTAGAGCAACTTCCCCTCCAGTTCACCATCCTATTATCCTATCTCAGCTTCAAAAGCAACTGCCCCAAAGGTGCATTTCCTCCACGAAGCCGACTCCTAATAGCATTCCCTAGGAGTGCGCTGCTTCCAAAACTTAAAAGGAGCCAAGCAATCTCAAGCCTCTGAGATTTAACAACTTTGTGTGGTATGCCTGAGCTGCCTGCTCTCTCTAACTCAAACCATAATCCCCCTTTAAAATCCTGACAGTAACAGAAAAAAGGGATTATATACATGATAAAGGCAATGGTGCTGATACATGAAATCCTGGATCTGCCTCTCCATTCACTGAGAGACCCTGGAAGACATTAGGAAAGACATGTTGTATCCGTTTCTCTCTTTATGAGGTAGTTTTGTAGTAAGCTGTGCTGACATATATAATGCTTGGTCTTCCTTAAGCAAATAAGGAGTAGGAGGCTCCTTCAACTCAACAGTTACATACATCTCTGTATTATTCTGTCCAGTACCTGCCTTTTATATGTCTCAGGGATCTGCCCTACACACTATTGACAACAAAACCCCAATTCTTAAAAGGAAGACATTTCTATTCATATACAAAGAGACCATCAAATCATCACAAATAATTTACTCAGCCCTGGCCAGGTAGCTCAGTTGGTTAGAGCATTGTCCCAATACACAAGGCTTTAGTTTTGAATTCTGGTCAGGGCACATACAAGAAGCAACCCATAAATGCATAAATAAGTGGAAGAACAAAACAAGTGTGTTTTTTCCTCTCTCCCTCTAAAATCAATAAATAAAATCTTTTTTAATTATTTACTTAAGCAAACCAGTGCCTTGGGTCATAAGCACATCACACCATATGCAACCAGTGCCTTAGATCATCATTTTATCTTCATACTAGAGGCGCAGTGCACGAATTTGTGCACAGGTGGGGTCCCTCAGGGTGACCTGCAGAGATCGGCCCCAGCTCGCGCCCCCAGCTTCCCAGCCTTGCAGCCCTGCAGCCTCACCTGCGGGATGATCATTCGGGGCCAGGCCCCCGCTGCCACCACTGGTCACCGTCTACAGGTCAATCAGGTCCTTGCTCACACCCACCTTGGCCTGGTGCCGCCCACTCACATGCTCCACCAGCCCACCCCAGTCCCGCTCTCGTCGGGGTCCATCAGGGCCCGGTAGCACCTCCACTGCCACCCACTGCAGCGCTGTGTCGCTAACGCCTGCCATGTTCCCCACCGCACCCTAGTGGTCAGCGCATGTCATAGTGAGCATTCGAACTCCCAAGGGGACAATTTGCATATTAGGCTTTTATTATTTCAAGGATACACATCACACCATATACAACCAGTGCCTTGGATCATCTTTTAATCTTTATATATACACTAGAGGCCCAATGCACGAAGATTCATGCATGGGAGGGGGTCCCTCAGCCTGGCCTGGGCCCTCTTGCAATCCGGGACCCCTCTGGTGATGTCCAGCTGCCGGTTTAGAGGTTAGAAACTTTGTGAGAGAAAAAAAGAAAACAAAACAGAGGCCACTCCAGCAAGGGTGGGTTCTGAGGAGCTAGGATTAACTTTCTGCATGAAGATTCGCCAGGCCAGGGAAGAGGGAAGGAAGGAGTGAGTGTGTGTGTGTGTGTGTGAGAGAGAGAGAGAGAGAGAGAGAGAGAGAGAGAGAGAGAGAGACCTCCCCCCAAACATTCCAGACTCTTGTGTTCTAAAGCACAAAACTTTGCTTTCCCCACATTTATCACATGTCTAAACACAAACCATTGCATACTTCAAGCAACATGTATTAGGGAAGGAGAATGCAGTCTTAAAGCCAAGGGTGGGGGTGTCAGAAGTGAGTATCTCTTCTCATCCCCCAGCTGAAGCTCCTCGGGGGCCTGCCTCTTTGCAAATCCACATTTATCTCTTGGCACTAAGGAGGTTAGGGAGTGCAGCATTATCCTGGGAGGGGAAGGTCACGGAGACTGCACCCATGGTTCTCGCCCCAGGTTTCATTCCCTCACCCTTCCAGGTCGCTTTCCACCCCACCACTGATCCAGTTAATGGGGTCCAAGGTCTGCAGCTGGATGCCTCCAGGTGGAGAGCACACAGGGGGCTGGGTGGTCCAGCTCTGAGGCCCCTGCATCCATACCCCACCCACACCAGCTTCCCGCCTATAAGCAGCAGCAACCCAGGACACCAAGCCTTCCCACCCGCTCTCTGGCCAGCTCCATGGCTCTGGCCAGCACCTCCATCTTTGTGGTGTCAATTTGCATATTCCCTCCTTATTGGCTGTGGGCACCGCCATCTTTATTGTGAAGTGACAGTTAATTTGCATATTACTCTTTTATTAGATAGGATTACACCATATTCAATATGAAGAAGGGCTACAAGCTTAATAGCAACAAAACTCCTGGAAGCTAATCACTGAACACTAGCCCTTCTAAAATTTATTTGGATATTGGAATGAATATTTGATATCATAATGACATAAGGAGGAAGAATTTGTGAAACTAAATTTATTGTGTGTTGCCATCTCAGCAGGCAATTAACAGGTAATGGCTTTACTCACATCAGAGCTTCCAGTTGCTATTTTTTTTAACCCCCTTTTCCATATTTAATGGCATCTTGGGCCAATCTCACAATCTTGGTTATTAAAACAATTAAAATTTTTATTCTCAAATTTAAGCCCCCACCCTGACATAGGCAAAGTAGTGGCCTGGACTATAAACAAGGATGGCTGGGATCTATTATTTTATTCTTCCCCTGATCCATCCTCTGGGCTCCAGTTCATCCTTCTCAAACAACCAGTAGGGAGAGAAAGGCAGATGTCTTCCTACCTGATCAGCCATGATGGCTTCCCTAGCTAATGCAGCTGGTGTATTATTGTCCACAAGAGAGTAAGTTATTATTGACAAATGATGTTTATTTAAAAAAAGCAAACTTGAAAAACAAACAAACAAACAAACAAAAAACACAGCTAATTCCTATCAGATGCTGCCCACTAAGTAACTAGCTTAATGTCAGGTACTTGACAGTTAATTTTATAATTCAATATACACAGGACACTGTGAGGCAGCTACTAGGTGTATCAGTTAATAATTCGGATTTTGTAATCAAAGAAAACATAATTTCAAGAGAAACATCAAAAGTGCTTTATTCAAAGTAATGTCCATCGCTAGCTACACATTTCCCCCATCTTTAGATAATTTGTGGATACCGTCCCAATAGAACTTTTCTTGTTTTGAGGCAAACTGTTCAGAGACCCAATTTTCCACTTCTTTGTACGTTTTGAAGTGCTGCTCAGAAAGTGTGTGTGCCATCGATCCAAACTTAATCTGAAGGACCAAGGTCTGGTAAATACAGCGGGTGGGTTAATGCTTCCCAGGCAAGATCTTTTAATGTGTCTTTAACACTAGAAAGACTGAAATTTAGTATATACCTATATTGCCCAAAAGCAGTCAAAATGATTGTATTGTGAAAGAATAATATCGGAGTACTCTTCACTTATGTTCCTTAGCTTTTCCAATAACTCACTTCTATTCGACATTTCTTTCATGAATTTAGGGCGCAAAAGAAATAAAATAAACAACTTATTAGAACAAGTATCACTGCATAAAGATTCGAATAACAAGTACTAGTTTAGCTTATTGAGCAACTGCAACTTATCAAGTATCGACAATTTATCATGTACTTGTATGTTATCATGTGACGGTAATCGAAAAAAAATGAAACTGTTATTTCAATACAGAGCCAAACTGGTCATATAAGAAATTTACTCAATTCAATAATAAGAGTCATAATTTCCTCAAGCAGTCAAAATGACTGCTTTTGGGCAATATAGGTATAACACATATATATACACCGGAAATGAAGGAGGAGGAGGTAACTACAATTATTAATAAAAGCATTTATATGTTGTACAAAATGTCACAAAATTCTAAGACATTGTGTCCTTATATACATAATTGTTTTTCTAATTGAAATTAAAAAGCAGTCAAAATGACTTCCTTGGGCAATCTAGTGTTAACTGGTTTTGAAGTGTGTGATGGTGCATCATCGTGAAGCAAAATTACTTTGCCGTGTCTTCTGGTCCATTCTGGTCGTTTCAAGATCAAAGCGTGGTTCAAATTGATTATTTGTTGTTGTTAGTGATCACTATTAACGGTTTCACCTGGTTTAGAAGCTCATCATACACCACACCTTCCTGATCCCACCAAACGCAGAGCATTGTCTTCTTTCTAAAGAGATTTGACCTTGCAGTCAATATTGATGGTTGACCTGGATCAACCCATGATTTTGTGCATTTGGGATTCTCAAAATAAATCCACTTTTCATAGCCCGTCACAATTCTGATGCAAAAACGATTTCCTTTCTTGCCATTGAAGCAACATTTTACTGATGACTTTTCGGTTTTCCATTTGTCTTGTTCAGTTGATGTGGCACCCATTTTCCTTCCTTTAAAACCTTTCCCATTGCTTGTAAATGAAAGGAAATTGTTTGCTGAGCAAAGTTTAATCTTTCTGCAAGTTGTTTTTGAGTTTGACACGCATCTTCATCCAATAATGCTTGTAATTGTTGGTCTTCAAAATTTTTCGGTTGACCTGGACGTTCTTTGTCTTTCACATTGAAATCATCACTTTTAAAGCTTTTTAAACCAGGGTTCACAAGTTTCTTGAGATGGAGCATGTTCACCATAAGCTTCCCGAAGTATACAATAACTTTCAGCAGCACTTTTCTTCAAAATAAATCAATGGATTAAAACTTCCCGCAAATGCTCTTTTTTTGGCACGAAATTTGACATTTTTAAGCATAAAAATATCTATGATGTTAACACCTTCAGAAAATTTGACCTATGAAGTTTTGAAGCTTGTTGTCAATACAGCAAAACAACATACATATCAAATCGCATATATATCAACATATGTGTAACTCCATCTATTGAAAAAAAAGCCCGCATTATTAACGGGTACACCTAGTATTCTTATACCCATTTTCCATAGAAAGAAACCAAGGCCCCCAAAGTGAAATAATTTGCTTAGAATTAGGGAAATAGTATTCAAACCTAAAACCTCAGGTGAAATCCCAGTTCCACTAAGCAAACAATAAACGGCCCCAGGTGGGAAGCTTTCCCATTGTGTCAGGGAGACAGGAGGAGTCCTCCCAAAGGCAACACTTTGAAGGGCCAGAGCCTTTGAAGGGGGTACACTGGTACATGGGTGCAGCTTGGAAGATATTAGCTATAGTTGTAGAACTCTGGAATTTGGAAACGTGGGAGGTTAGGCAAGCTGTAAAAGAAGATTGGTGCACTTATTTACAATGGGTCACCAGAAATTTTGCACAGAGTTCAATACATAAGTATTCTAAGACCAAATCACTTTTATTGATCTCTGGTCCCCTCAACTTTATAAGACAGAGATATGAATGATGAGAAAATTAAAGGTAAGCTTTAAATATTCAATAAAATTGCTGAAAGAATGGTTGAAGTTTAATTTACATAGCACTTAACTCTTTGTACAGTTCTGGCTAGGATGAAATGACAGCATGGTCAATGGGTGGCATGGCACATTCTGGCAAGACAGCATTCTCAAAACATGAGGCCGACCATGAGAAGCCTGAGGTCTGGTCCCTGAAACACTCAGAAAATATGTCACTTCTACTAAGGTGAAGAGTGGACAGGAAGAAAAACCAGGCTACTGTTCCCAGAGTACCACTGCTTTGTACACTCTCAAACAGGCATCTGCTCGCACGAGGGGGAAGGGGTGCCCCCCTTCCCCCTCCCCACTGTCCTCTGGTATTGTTTAAAAATGATAGAAGAGACAATAGTTGCTTGACAGCTATTTTCACAAGCCAAATGTCAAATGAGGACTGGCAAGTCTAGAGCACAATTGAAAGTGATGGAGGGTCACGTCTCACAAGACAGATCTGCTGAGGCTTCTGTGAGGGGGAGGAGGTGCCCCTTGGGTGGAAGGGAGGGCTTCCTTAATGTCTATGATGGAGCCATGAATAATACAACTAAGGCATTTCCAACCCTGGCCTGTTTATCCTGTGTTTTTCAATTGGTAGGAGAGCAGCTCACAAGGTCATGTTTTTAAGTACGGCCATGTAGGCTGCTTTGTTTCCACGCTGAAAGACGCGCCTACAGGCTCCGGGCTTGCTGGGACGTGGCTGAAAAAGAGGTCCCTTTCTAATGACTCTCAGACACTTTCCATCATCTTCATGGTGGTTGAGCTGTTGGGTTTTTTTTCCCTGTTAGAGTTCTATTTATGAAAACCAGCAGCTAGTTGATAGCAGGGAAAGAAACTGCAGGTGTTGAAGGAAAGAAAACTCTCCAATTAGCATTTTCCCTTTGAAATATCATCAAATTCCAAGAACATTATAACCCAAGCATCCTTAATTTTCTGCAGATTTGTATTTCTTCAAGTGAAAAAGACCCTTAAGCCCAGGGAAGAATCCTCTCATAGAAGAAATTTGGGCAACTCAGAGAGCTCCAGGCTGCCACTTCCTTTAAGAGCCCAGCATTTAGACACTCAGACAGGTACACACATGACTAAATTCCAGGGACCATGCCCAGTGATGCACAGAAGGACTATGAGCCCACCCCAAAGGCTGTGGAAACACACCAAGAATGAATTCTGATGAGCAGGTGTTCCAGGCAGAGAAACTTCTAATCAGTATCACCCTAGGTTTCAAAATAGATTTTTAAAATCAATTTCTAGTTGTACATTTTAAACATACAAAAAAGGGAACCTCAGAATGTTAAGAATATGAAAACTGTTCATGGACATTAGTTTATTTAGAACTAGAACAGACCGTAGGCATTACTTTTTTCCCTGCTGAAGCTTTTTGGCAGAAACATCAGATTATTGTTATTCTGACATGGGAATATTTTTTGACTGGCCCTAAAAAAGAAACTCAAAAAATCTTCAGTTTTAAAGAAAATACTAGCAAAAAAGACATGCAGAAGACACCTTCATTCTGTACCTAGTGGGTCGGGGCCAGGCTGGCTTAAGGGAAGTTGTGGAAATGCTTGATAAATAAAACTAGTGGTTACATTGTGATGATATGCCATCTGGTCAACCTCTGCATTTTATAGATGAGGCCCAGAGACTTGCCTCAGCTAGAAAGTAAAAGAGCCAAAGCTTGCTCAGGTTTCCTCTCTCCAAATATATGTTCTTTCCACTATAAGTTATTTCCTATGTTATCAGTGAAATTTTTAATTTCTATTAGCTTATTTTCACTGCTGCAGTTTGTACACTCTTCTTTGAATGCATTTGCACTCATATGTAATGTATATTAGTTTGCTGTTCCTGCATAACAAACTATCACAAACTTAGTACCTTAAATAACAAACATAAATTAGTTCAGTTCTTTAGGTAAGAAAGCCAGAACGTTATGGCCAGGTTCTGAGTTCAGCATACTGCAAGGCTGAAATCTAGGTGTTGGTTGTACTAAATTCTCATCTAGAGGTTCAAGGAGGGGGGTTGAGGGGAATCCACTTCCAAGCTGATTCTCTTCATTGGTAAAATCCAGCTCCTTGTTCTTGGACTGAGGTACTATTTCCTTGATAGCAGGCACTTTCCAAACACTGCAATCCTTGCCACACGGCCCTTCCATCTCCAAGCCATGCTCTCTTCAACCAGCAAGCAAAGCTCTGCTTTTAAAGAGCTGACTTGATTAGGTCAGGCTCACCTGAATAACATCCCTATGTTAAGGTCAACCATGCCATGTAGCATAACTTCAAATCCATCATATTCACAGTCCCAGGGATTATTCAGGGCACATGCACAGTAGGGGTCAGGGAGGGGATCTTGGGGACCTATTCGAATTCTGCCTTACACGTAATGCTATAAGGCCATTTCCCCTCAACACTGTCTAATTACAAAAATAATTATCTGAAGTTAGAAAGACCTTTCACAAAAACAAGCGCATTTTTTTCCACCTTAAGAAACTGGAAAGGAGGGTAATGTGAGGATGAGATTAACGCAGAGAGGCAGTGATGAAGTAAACTCTAAAGAAGAAACTCTTGCCCTAGCCAGTTTGGCTCAGTGGATATTACGTCAGCCTGCAGACTGAAGGGTCCCGGGTTCGATTTGGGTCAAGAGCACATGCCAGGGCTGCGGGCTCAATCCCCAGTAGGGGGTCTGCAGGAGGCAGCCAATCAATTGTTCTCTCTCATCATTGATGTTTCTACCTCTCTCTCCCTCTCCTTTCCTCTCTGAAATCAATAAAAATATATCTTAAAAAAGAAAACCTTCATCACTTATGATGTAATTGTCACCTGAGCTCCCCTCCCTCCAGCTTTGAGTTAATACATCTCCAACTAGTTTCCTTGAGGCAGGAGCCATGTCTATCACCTCAGGTTACTCACAACACTCATCACATATTTGGCGCTTAATAAGTATTTATGCAAATCAACTTAGGTAAGAGGAGAATGTTGATATATTCTTCAGATCCTACTAAATTAATCAACTGTCTCCCGACACCAAGCACAGAGCTACAAACAATGGAAAGGGAATTGGGAACTTCCTGTTAAAGAACTTCCTTTCACTTAAGGATCCACTAAAATAAAAGTAAATGAGTTCAGAATGCAGAAATCCACATGACTAAAAGAGTAGGATGACAACAGCAAGGATGTTGTGTAAATCAGAAAGCAGATTGAGGCGCAGTAAGGGAATAACCAGCACACCTTAGAAGGCCTCAATTAGCCTTTGGGACAGCAGACCATCCAAAGGCTTCCAAGTACCTCTGGAGGTGGAGTTCTTTAGAAAAGTAGAATCTCAGGTCCCAACCCAGATCCATAACTCAGAATATGCCTGTTAACAAATCCTCAGGTGTCTGAAGTTCATATTAATTTTAAGTAGCATTCATTTAGTTCAATCCTGTGTCTTCAATCTGTATGTAATTTCAAGTGTTCCAGGAATTCCAAATGCAAAAATCAGAAGAGAACAATAGTAGCAAATTTATTTATCTTATGTCGGGAATCCAAATGAGAAAAATGTCTGTGCAGGAGACACCCAAATACCACAAATTAGAAAGTCTAATTGGACTTGGGTTTGTTTGAGGTGTTTTTTTGTTTGTTTGTTTCTTACATAAATTGTAATAATTTTATTTAGTAAGGATTTTGTACATCTTTATTTTTGAAAATGGGGTTGTAATGTTAAACATATTTGTAATTAATATCGCATGTGTAAACATTGAATATTTCCAAAAATGACACTTGTCTTACATTATTATAACTTGGAAATTTTTAAAACAATAGTTTTTCACTTTTGTTGTCATTAAAAAAATTTTAATTGTTGTAAAATATATAACGTAAACCTTACCACTTTAACCATTTTTAAGTATATAGTTCAGTAGCATTATGTTCTGCTATTGTGCTACCACCACTGCCATCCAATCACAGAATTCTTTAATTTTACAAAATTGAAACTGTACCCATGTAACATTAACTTCCCCATTCCCCCACCCCAGCCCCTGGCAACTACCAACCACTCTACAGTCTCTCTGAGTTTGACTGTTCCAAGTACTACATGTAAATGGAATCATACAATATGTGTTCTTTTGTGATTGGCTTATTTCACTGGGTATAACGTTCTCAGGATCCCTCCATGATGGAGCATGTGTCAGAATTACCTCACTTTAAATCTGAATAACATGCCACTATCTGTGTGCAGCACATTTTGTCAATGGACATTTGGGTTGCTTCCACTTTGGGGCTATTGTGTGGACATATTTTTAAACTTTTTCCCATTATTTTTTTAAAAATCTGCCTTTTTGAGATGATGGAAACTTTAAATTTTAGGGGAAAGCATACATATCCTTTTCAGAAACATTGGGCGAGAGCTTGACTGCAGGAACTAAGAGGGAAAGGACTGCCATGCCTTTGAAACTGAAGGTCTTTAAGGACCAAGGCAATAAAAATAATTACATTCACCTACTAAGATAACCCGCATTTTCTTCCCCTAACATGGCTGGACCGCCCTCGTTTTCTCAGAAGTATTTAAAAATACATATTTCTTCTCATTACCTACCTAGGAGAAGAATGGAGAGAAAGCTCATCTGAATTAGTGAAAGTGCTGAATTGGATTTTTTAAAGCAAAGCGATTTTATTACTTTCAACCTATGGGAAGCTAACAAATTGTCAGTGGAGCCTCAGGCTCATATTTTAATGAACACAGGAGAATCATATATAATTACCATATCAAGTGCTTCTGTGGAAATGGGGGCTTCTAAGGTACTTGAAGACACTTGAAAACAATTTATACTCTAGGATTTTTAAACACACCACCACAATTGCATCTAAGACAATATCACTTAGCTATTAGTTTAAAACACTGATGAAGGTTTAGCAGGCAAAGATAAACCTTAGCCCAACATTTGAGATAACAGGTTTTATTATATATAAATTTATGATGGAAATTCTTTACTATGAACAAATTTTAAAAGAAAACTGAGTGGACCTGGAGAACATTATGCTAAATGAAATAAGCCAGTCAGAGAAAGACAAGTACCATATGATTTACTTATATGTGTAATCTAATGAACAAACTGAACTAACAAGCAAAATAGAGACAGACTCAGATAGAGAGCAGGCATACAGTTCTGGTAGGTGGTAGGTGGATTGAGCAAAAGAGAAAAAAAAGAGAAAGACCTCAACTAGATAAGTAAATGAATAGCTAGATAGAGAGATAGACAAAAATTAAACATAAAACTGAGAACATTTGAAGGAAAAAAACAAAAGCAGATTTATAACTGACTCATATATTTAAACTATCTAGATCTAGATAAATACTTTATCTGAAACCAATGAAATCAATAAGAGAAAGAAAAAAATAATTCCCATCAGACAATATAAGCTTAGGGGAAAGAGGAAAGCAACAACATGACCAAATTTTTGTTAGAGGAATGAGTGATCAAAGACAAAGGCAAACTAGAAAATAAAATAAAATAAACGCACAGACACACACACACACACACACACAATAAAATCCCTCAGGCTTGATAATGTTTCATGTGGAAGAGTTGTCTATTATTCATTTCCAATCCCTACCTTCAAAAGTGGAGTAAGAAAGAAACGTCTGCAGCTCCACACCATTGAATAATAGCATATAAACATATCTATCCTCTCTTTCATTTGTTTTCCCTGAACATCTTCAAATTGACAAGTGCTAGAATCCATCAAGATCATTACTTCCCACCTGGATTTGGCATCCTTAAAGGAGAACAAAACACATTCCTCTTCTATCTCATGAATATTCTGCAGAGATGCAAACAAACCAGCAGTAAAAATAAGCACAAAGAAAGCTCTTAGAAACAGCACCTCTAGCCTGTGGATATGGGCCATTTAACATCTTATGTAGTCTGCGAAGGCCTCTCAGGGATAAAGATGGAGTGTGCAGGGAGCACAAGTGTTTAAAACCTTTCCATTCCCATGGCCGTGTGGCTCCAAGTTGGGAGCTGTGTGGAGAAAAACAGGCTAGTTCTAAGCCTCCTTGGTTCTGTGGGTTATGCTCACTTTAATGTTACCAGAGGAGGCTGGGGTCCAGGGAGAAAGTCATCCATCCAACAGTGAGATAGGAAAAGAACGAAAGAATTATCAAGGGGGGAAAGGGAGAGCTAGCAGATTGCCCGTCATTATTTTATTTTATTTTTTATTAAAAGGAAAAAAATAAAGACACAAGTATCAGAGAAACTAATTACTCTGCTTAATGAGGCAAATATTAAACACCTTTTAATTAACCAAAGAGAAGTCATTCCTGCCAACTACATGTGCATGAAGCCTTTGGATGATAAGTTTCTCTCCCTCAGAGGGCTTACAGTCTGTTAAAGACAAAACCCGCATACCTCTCCCTCTCCGTATGGGAAGAAACGTGTTATTTACAGTGTAAACTCCTGAACGTCTTACTCTAGCAAACAATGGCACAATAGCTCCCCACTCTGATCTGTGGTTTCCCTTGCCATGGTTTCACCTACCCACGGTCTGAAATATTAAATGGAAAATTCCAGAAATAATTCATAAGTTTTCAATTGTGCACCTTTCTGAGTGTCATGATGAAATCTCATGGTTCTTAATCCCTCCAGCTGGTACGTGGATCATCCCTTTGTCCATGGTCTCCACACTGTAGGCACTCCCTGCTGGTTATTCACTGAGTAGCTGTATCCCAGTGCTTTTGCTCAAAACTCTTTTTTTACTTAATGGCCCCAAAGCTCAAGAGTAGTGATGCAGGCAATTTGGAGATGCCAAAGAGAAGCTGTAAAGTACTTCCTTTAAGGCAGCGGTTCTCAACCTGTGGGTCGGGACCCCTTTGGCGGTCGAACGACCCTTTCACAGGGGTTGCCTAAGACCACCCTGTATATCAGATATTTACTTTACGATTCATAACAGTAGCAACATTACAGTTATGAAGTAGCAACGAAAATAATTTTATGGTTGGGTCACAACATGAGGAACTGTATTTAAAGGGCCAGAAGGTTGAGAACCACTGCTTTAAGTGAAAAGGTGAGTAGGTGAGTACAGCATATGAAGACATTTTGAAAGACATAGAGACTACATTCACATAACTTTTATTACAGTATATAGTTATAATTGTTCTATCATTGTTCACGTCTTACTGTGTCTAATTTATAAATTAAACTTTACTGTACATATGTATGTGTAGGAAAAAACATACTATATAAGGGTTTTGTACTACCTCCCGTTTCAGGCATTACTCAGAGTCTTGGAATGTTACCCCCATGGATAAGGGGGGACTCCTACAGGGACAATAGGCATAGTTTTCGCCTCCAGTCACCCTTTGCCTTCCCCACCATTCCAGAAAACCTTGTGCTCATTCTTACTCCCTGGACTTTGCACTTGCTCTTTCATCTGTCATCTTCCTCATCTCTCCTTTGGCTTTCCTGCTCCTGGCAAAGCCCTATCATCTTTCAGACTGCCAGTTTAAATATCACCTCCACTGAAGCCTTCTTCAAATCCAGCTGTCATTTATACCTCCTCTGGGTTCCTGCAGTAACTGCGCTCCGAGGGCCATGACACACGAGACAAGTGACAGTGAGATTCTGTGCAAGATAAGTCTGTGAAGCAGAAATGAGTTTTGTTTTGTGTATTTCTAAGACAATGTGTGATACAATGTGTTATGCTCAATAAATGTTCGCTGAATCAATTTAAAACCAAACTCAAAAAAAAAAATGGCACCCTGACCCATTTGGCTCAGTGGATGGAGTGTCGGCTTGGCGGATTGAAGGGTCCCAGGTTCGATTCCAGTCAAGGGCATGTACCTTGGTTGAGGGCATATCCCCAGTACGGGGTGTGCAGGAGGCACCTGATCAATGTTTCTCTCATCGATGTTTCTAACTCTCTATCCCTCTCCCTTCCTCTCTGTAAAAAATCAATAAAATATATTTTTTAAAAATGGTGTCGTTCCTTTGCTGTGTGGTGACAGAGCCTCGCCGTCACTGGTTTGCACTCTCCCAAGATGATCTCCATCTGCAGGTCCATTTGTCATCCCTGCCATTTCTGCTCTGCAGGCAAAGGCGGTGGTTCCCTCCCTGGGCATGAGAGATTCTGAAGGTTGCAGAAATTGGTTGGTTTGTTTTTTAAGAGCTCAGGAGATGACTCTGATGAGCAGCCAGGTTTAGAAACCACTGGAACTTTCCATACTTTGCATGTTTACCAGTTCCAGTAACCTTGCCCATCCGTTACTGCTTCTAGATATTCTGTGCTCACTTCGTGACTTCTAGGATGAGTCTAGCTGTTGGACTCATTCTGTTACTTTCTCATTAGGCAATGAGAGGTGTGGATTTTTCCAGGAATGTCATTCCTTTATTTTATTTGTTCAACAAGTGCAGTCATGCACTGCAAAACAACTTTTTGCTAAGTGACAGACCACATATACGATGGTTGCCCATTATTATAATGGAGCTGGAAAATTCTTATCGCCTAGTGATGTCACAGCCGTGGTAACACATTTCTCATGTGTTTGTGGTGATGCTGGTGTAAACCTACTGTGCTGCCAGTCATATAAAAGTATAGCACACACAATCATGTATAGTACCTAATACTTGATAATAATAATAAGTGACTATGTTACTGGCTTATGTACTTAATATACTATACTTTATCATTATTTTACAGTGCACTCTTTCTGTTTATAAAAAAATTGCTGTAACAGTATGTTGTGGTTACATCAGCAGCAGCCTCATGCATCTCGACTCTCTTGATTGCATCATTTTTCTTGTGCTTGATTTGGTCTCGTTTTGCTTACCATATTCTCTAAGTATTCACGCAATGATGAAATTGCCTAACAACACATTTCTCAGAACATATCCCTGTCATTAATTGCCATGACTGAATTTACTTAGCCTCTTCCAAGGGCTAAGTGACAACTGATTCATTTAAAGGATGGTTCCCTAACAACTTGATCTTGAACTCTTTCTTTAAAGGAAGATTAAGGCAAAGAGCAGTTGTGTATGATTCCAATTCAGGACAAAGTGGGAGGGAACTTAGATTTTTAGCTCTTAAGTGGGTGCTCATGGCCATATGTAGCCCCTGAGTGGAGATTATATACTAAATATAGAACAAGGCTCATCTATACAGTATAATTGTGGATTTCTACGTTTCAGTCGCCAAGCCACAAGAAATCAGGGAGCTTTTCAGAGAAGTGGATTAGTTTAGCAAATATCCCATACTGCCCCCAAGTCACGGTTTTCAAAATGTTACTCTTATCTCTACAGGTTTATATATGTGATACTTTCTGCAGTCCATACTTAACTATTGCTTGGGTTTTTTGGTTCCCCTCCTGCTCCCAGGAGGGGATTAGCTTTTACTGAACTATTGTTATAGTTTTCCAAGCCCTTGGGTGTAACAAGCTTGTGCACCTGGAATTTCGATTGGTTGCAAGCAATATAAATAGAATAAAGTGGCCGTTGGTAATGGATGTGAAATGAAACGGCAGAGGGACAAGTTCTATAGAGTGAAAATAACAATGCCAGTGCTGAAAATAAGGAATCCTAACACCGGACGCAATCTCTCTCATTTGGCCTGTGCAGAGGAAAGTGTGGTCTGTAAACTCCAGACGTATCTAACGCTGAGCACTTGTTCAGAAGCTCCAGTGAAACATCCGGCTTTTGTTCATGTCCACAAGCGCCTTTTAGAAAAAAGAACCCAAAGCACATACAGAGGAAGCTGCTAAAACACTGACTTCTAATTAGATCGCTAACATCATGGAGGAAAAGGAAAATGGATCTGTCTACTGTTTCCTTAAATCTGAAACCTATAAACAAACATCCTAATACTGCACTGTACTTGAGTTCAAAAGTTCAGCAGTATCTGGAGAAATGGCAGCACAACCGGGAAGAGAGGACGGTCTGGGGGCTGCAGATGGGAGAGTTACTGGATCTTGCTCCTCCCACTCAGACCATCTGCAAAAGCTTAGGCCTTAGCAACCATGCTGACCTTCAGGCCCAGAGTCGTTACTCAAACTGCACCTGCCCAGGATTAAGTTTCCTGCTAGTGAATGATTGTTTCTTTCCTTTAGTCTGCAAACAGCTGCCACGTGATCAAGTGGCAACTGAGCAGAGGGAGAGGGAGCCGGCCCCTTGCTAAAGGGCCGAACAGGACCGAACTTGGGTGATTCATTGCCTTTACAAACCTATTCCTGAAAGACTTTTGCATGTTTATATCACTTCTTGTTTCAGCTCACAGATAATTAAAGCCTGTCAGAGACAGAGCTCTAACCTGGAAAATAGACTATCTCCATCGATGACTCATTAGAGCTCTTAAGAATGAATGGGCCTCATTGTCTTTCTCTTTTCTCTCTGACCCCAAAGGCTGCTAAATCTACGGTTTCTAACCTTGCTGAAAACAAGGGAAACTTTGAAAAGTAATGCGGTGTCTCCCTGGAAGGAGAGACAGTTGCATGGCAGAAATCAGTTACACCTGCTTGTTAGGCATTTTGCTAATCCAAGTAATATGTCCACAGCATGTGTAAAATCTCCTCGGACAGCCATTCCATCAGCCATGGGATAAACGCTCAGAAGCACATTCACTGTAAGTAACAGCTTCGGGAAAGGAGGGGTGCGTTTACCTAACATCCCTAAATGATTATTAGGAGATTCCACTCTAGAGTACACTGACAAAGAGTACACTGTTAATAGTTATTCACAAGGAACACTAAGTATGATAAGAAAGGATAAGATTATTCTAGCCAGTATTTCTCATGCTAAAGAATCATGGCTTTCCCTAAAAGGGCAGTTCTGTATTTCATTTTTTTTAAAAAAAGGCGTAGAGCTATGTTTACATAAAATACTTCCAATGGTTAATGGAAACTCAGTCCCCCACCTTCAATCAGAGTGGACCAGTAGGGAGGGAGGACTGTCAAGCCTTCGGAGACCCCCAGGGGTCGAGAATCAAGGCAGGGGGCAGAGTTGCTGGGCAGTGGCTTTCTCCTAAGAATTTCAAGTCTTGTGTAGCAAAGCATGCTATTGGATCTCACACACACACACACACACACACACACACACACACACAGCCTGGACATGCCACAAGTGTGATCCTTCTGCTCAAACACAATCATGAGCTTAGATGAGTGCAAATTAAGTGGAAAAGCAGGCCAGTTTAGATTTGATTACAGAGTTATCAGAGGTAAAGAAATAAAAGTAGGATTTAAGAAGAGAAAGAACCCCCTTTTCATTACCCATTCACTTCCCTCCCCGGGCCAACCTGGGCTCCAAGCACACCAGGACAGTTAAAGGCTGACAGGAAGTTCCCATCTACTGCGTTAGTGCTTAATGTGAGTAAATGTCAACTGTTGGATGTCCGGGTGTTGAAAAGTGTCCGCCTTGCTTTTCAGCAATAAGACAAGACAGGCTGAATACCTATGGTTGATTATTGTAGCGCCCAAGTGGAGGCCCAAATGACTCTGAACACCTGAGAAATAGAATAATTCTTTCAAAATGCTCTGACTTCAGCGCCTTGTTTTAGATTACAAAATGGATTTTATACATTTCAGCTTTATTTAAAGAAAAAGAAAACAGGCAGATCAGTTTATTTTCTGAGCACAGTATTAATGACACGATGACGTCACCAACAGCCAATCAGAAAGCTCTCTGGTATCTGGTGTTCTAACACCATTTCATATTTATGGATAAGCACCAGAAGGGTGTCAACCCTAAGCTGCATTTCCCTCCCTACTCACTTCTAAATAAAGTGCCTGCTTTCATTCAGCAGCCACACTGGGGGAGAAAAAAACCCTCCCCGTCTCTCTCCCTCCTCATCCCAGCCTGTTTTGTGACAATCCTTAGACAATAGGGGGAAGGCGGGGGAGAGTGGCTGGAACCTGTGTCACTGCTTCCTGCAAAGCACTCTGCAGCTTCGAACAGTCCTTCACCGACAATCCAAAGCCAAGGCTCCATCTGCAAAACCCCTTGGAGCAGGAAGGAGACACTATTGCAAAAGAGAGGGTCAAGGCTCTCTACTCAAGAAATGAATGCAATCACTTTTCTCCTCCTATTTTTTTTTTAACTATTATCTATTCCCACCACTACCTCCCCCTCTAAGGTAACTGCAAAGAAAGGAGTGAGACGAGTTAACCCAGAAACGGTTCATCCTACAGCAGTGCAGACAGAACAATTCAGCTTCCCACTCGCCCAGATTGATGGAGGCCAAGCGTCACCAGTGGACCCGGGCAATGGGACAAACCCTGCACATCTATGATGGTGAGCCTGTTCTCAAGGCTGATGCTAATTGCTGTGCTCCTGGGAGATGATGTGGCGTCTTCAGTCTAAAATCAACAGTATGTATGAATAGAAACAGACATTGCAATTCAAATTTTGAGCAGCACAGAGATGTTCATGGCATCCCTGAAAAATCCCTGCCCTAGACAACTGCAACACGCATCCTGCTCTCACACTTCTGCCCAAACCTTGTTTAGAGATAGACACGCCCTTTTCCTCTTCCACACCCCTCACCATCTGATGTTAGATCAGAATTGCTGTATCAATTCCAAAACCAGAATTATAACATGTAATAAAAATGCTTGGCCATGCAGTGAAGATGACAGAATTTGGCATGCTGGCCTGCAGCCAGAGTGACAGATCTTGAACTGATGTTCCTTTTCTACAGATATAACAATGTACAAGGAGAAACAAATTTAATCATCTGCTCGAAGCAAATTCAATGTCTACAAGCTTCTTTAGCTTTAGTTCTCACAAGCCCCCCTTTCACCACACACCTCCAGTACCTCCCTGGATGCCAAAAGCACGCAAATAAAGTCACGGCAGTCTGTCCCTTTTCATATTTAACTTGGTTCAAAGGCAAACTACTAGGTAGATTCAAAGGGAAAAGAAGAGGAATTGGGTCCTCACGATGGGGCTTATGTAATCAGAATCATTCATTTCTCTGACATGCACCCATCTAAGACAAATCATAAAGATTCATCCTGCCTGCCTGGCCGGCGTGGCTCAGTGGTTGAGCGTCAGCTTATGAACCAGGAGGTCACAGTTTGGTTCCCAGTCAGAACACATGCCAGGGTTTCGGACTTGATCCCCAGTCTGGGGAGTGTAGGAAGCAGTTGATCAATGATTTTCTCTCATTGTCGATGTTTCTATTTCTCTCTCCCTCTCCCTTCCTTTCTGAAATCGGTAAAAAATATATATTTTTTATACAAGGTTCATCCTGATGTATAGAAAACCTTATATATTTATACACAACTCACATACACTCTTCTACTTGCAGAGTCCCCATACAAATCAGAAGAATCTCGATATAAGAAAAAGAGTTGTGTGCGAAGCAAAGAAGAAACAATCTGATCTAGAACCGCTAAATTGTTAGGTCATCTGGGGCTAGGAGAAGGGGGACAAATGAAGACTTAAATGTTTTAGGTGACTTATTAAAAATAAAAAACAAGGTGGGGGGAAGAGTTCCTTGCTAAACAATGGGTGTTGGCATTTTCCAAGTTATAAAAACTCACAAAGAAAAGTCAAAAGCAAGGCACAAAAACCTGAGCACTTGACCAAAAAGGCATTAAAAGACAGCACACTGGAGTCATAAATCCAAAAATAATTATTTCTGAAGGGCATTTCTTCCATTGCCCTTTCCTAAGGCCCATGGAATCCTTTCCCAAACCCACCTATTAGAAGGCCCTGCTATTACTCTCTAATCTTGGTGCTCCATGCTGGTTGGCAGAAGGGAAAAGTAATTGGTATCATCTGAAAAGCCTTTACATTTGGTTTTAGTTGTATTATATGGAGGTAGCAAGTTGGCAACAAATGTCCCTTCCTAATTAAGTTTAGTTTAGAACAATTTTAGATTTTATACTCCCTCAGCATAAGCCAACTAACAACTGCAGACAGCAGTTGCCTGGCAAAAGGAAAAGGCCAATTATGGATTTTTTTAATTCAAATAGATCAGTAATCCACATGTAGATAATCATGGTGACAGAATTAGCCTCGGCTCAGGGTGCAAGGGCTGGAAAGGCATCCAAAGACCTAGATTTGCCAATGACATCATGCATATACAAGCAAAGGTGTGACCAGATATGGCCAGTATGACAGGCGCTTGGTAAGACCCATCAAAAATATGTATTTTAATCATTATAATCACTCCCTTTTACTCAACGTTTCCATAACCCTGATCCTTCCCCCAGTTATTCACAGGTAAGGCTATTGCTCATCTTTCTTAGGATCCCTAGTTACAATCCAACATACATATTCATAACACATACACTTATTAACATCAGAAATGACGTGTTGAATTGGACCCCGATTCTGACTCCAGAAGCTATGCGTTTTGACTACATCACATGACATAAGAATATTTGGAGAATAACTGCCCAATGATCTGATCCAGTAGACATAGGTAAACCCAGGCCAAGATTCCTATTATTTATCTTTTAATGAAGTACAAAACGCTTCATGTCTTTTTATGTATCACAGTATTTGCTTCCTCTGCCATCTTTATTATGAATTCACTTTCATCACTATTACCAAGCAGTAGGAATGTAAGCTATCTCATGAGTTATCTTTTCCACCTCATTTTAGGCTTTTGCCTTTTCATTCAAATCAATCAAATTTTGTTTTCTTTTTGTGTAATCCCTTTGTGGAATGCAGAAGTATTGTGTCTGCTTCTGAAATTCATGAGAGAAAGTTTAGGAAAGGAATGCAGGCATGTGGGAGGGGTATTCCCAAAAGATGAGAAAAATATAAAAACAACCATCTTTCTTTTCCCGCCCCTCCTCCTCCCCAAGTAAATATCCTATAGTCCCCACCAATGGGAAAAGAATACTGCTTGGGATAAATTAACAATCAAATCAAATGTGGGTATTATTTTTGTTATACATTTGAAATGGACAACAAAAATAAATACGGGTTTGAGAGCTTAGTAAAGAAAAATGTTAACCTCATTTAAAGGCATTTTGAGACGCCTTGGGAATTTGGGTGGTGGGGAGTAAGGGATACACATTTCAGGTGCCATGAATCACACTCCTCTTCTTATACACAACACAGAGGCAGTGTTAATCATTTTCACGTATAGACAAGACAAACCTAAAGGCAATTGTATAACGAGTAAAAGCCAGCCAAGGTCACAAGATGAAAAGATTATATGGATAAAAACACCACTAAAGCATTGTCTTCTGTTTCTAAGAAAATTCTTCCAATTTCACAAGAGGCAAATCTACTCCTTTAGATACACAATGTCCATTTGTAAAGCTAGTAGAGAGACATATATGGGCCTTCCCATTTATCCAACATCCTGTCACCCAAAACAGGAAGTGGACCACAGAGCTGAGGAACTATCCTCTCATTATCAAAGGAAAAAGACAGAACTCCAGAGTTAACTTTATATTCTGAAACAATATGCTCCAAGACAGTCAAATTGTTTATTCTGTTTATAATGCCCTAAGTTGGTTTTCATAAACATTTCATCCGGATGGTTTGCATCTCCCTTCATATGATTTGGTTTCTCTATAAAAATAATGGTGGTAGCAGCAGATTCATAGTCACATTCCCAGGTAACAGGTTGTGTCAGCATAGAGTGCAACATCAACAGAGTGGAGTTTAAAGGAGGACATAGTTATATCAGCATTATGGGCCATGTTTTCCACAAATAGGAGAAAGGTAGAAAATGAGTGAGTATGAAAAGGACCAGGCAAGGTGAAGGTGGGGTTAATAAGCCCATTTTTTAAGATGCACTCAGTGATCCTAAAGCAGTCCTCCTGGTTTCTCTATTTACTGGGTTCTTTAGTTCTTACCTTTTATCTAATTATAGTTAAGCCACTGGATTTGAAGAGAAGGCCAGGATATGAATTTCATAAAAAACAAAACAATTACCAAGATACTTATTTATCCAGGCATATAATTCCAATTGACAACCATGACACTTTAGGGATCTAAGGCGCCTAGCCCTAGCCTTCATAGTACTTAACTGTTCAGCACAAAACAAAATGCCTATGCTTGAAACGTATCTTCTAAATTACTGGATGGGGGGGGGGGGGAGAATGGGGGGGGGAGGTTGGGGGAGGGGACGATAACCACAGCTTATACCAAGTAGACTGACTAATCCTTGCCTGCAAGGCATCACACTATACAAAGTATGAACAGCCAGATCTACACAAATAATTTGTTAGACCATTTGCCTATATAAATAATCCAAAAATTCTGATACATCCTCCTATATGTAATGAATGTTGCATTACATTAACAATACTTTGTTATCCCTTGAGTACTTATGACATTTTTCTTAAAATTGGGGTCATACTTTAAGTAACAGAAAGAACTCACACATTGGAAAGAGGATTAATACCAATTAATGACATTCTCTGGACCACCCCATAGGGGTGTGCAAGCTCTGCCCTACCTGATTGTACCCTACGAAGAGGGTGAGTGAGAACACGAAGCCAAGCCCTCACCTGCTGGCTAACCACATGCTCTAGAGTCAGAAAGGAAATCTTTTTCTAATCCATTAAAGGGTTGTTTTTTGCAACCCTGTAATCTAACTAGCATAACTTGGTATATTATTTAATTGCAGAGATTATCAGGAGTCAGATTACAAATACTTATACTATTTAATAAACCAAATAAAAGACAGCAGGCCCAAACTGGAGTCACTTATGCTAAGCCCCACATTACCTCAATGGGCCTTAAGTTAGTTTCAGCTCTTCCACAACAGGAATCTTAAGCCAGTCAGTCAGGAGTCACCTGATCAGCACCAGTTAGGTAATCTGCCTGACAGACCCCTTCCATCCCCTAAGGGAGAGCCACCTTATAATAACCAGCCCACCTTTTTGCCCAGTTGAATTTCCTTGTTCCTGCTCCCTTCTGCCTACAAAAGTCTGTCATTTTGTACAGCTCCTCGGAGTTCATTTCCATCTGCTAGATGGGATGTTGCCTGATGCAAATAAATTTTTTTGTTCAAATAAAGTCATTTAACGTGCCTCAGTTTGTCTTGTAACCATATATACATACATACAGTATATGTGTGTATACATGCATACATATAAATATATATGCATATCATTTCAATATCAATAAATTGGAGTCCATCAGTCAAATTTTGTAATGAATATATGTGAAAACATTGGGCTCTTCACCTAGTACAGTACTTAGTAGTATCTCTACAAAGAGTTCCCAAAATCTACATCATTTGCAGTAAGGAAGAGGGAAGATAAGCTCCACCAAGAGGAGATGAAGAAAATGAGGAGATGAGTCAATACAAGGTAAAAAGAAGAAAAGCAGAATGAATGTCTATCAACAACATAGAGAGAGGACAAGACTAGCAGGACTTGACCCCCACCACAAAGTAATCTTTAGCTTTCATTCCATTAACCCATGGGCTAAGTAATTTAGGTGATTTAGAGTTAGAGGGGCCAGAGTCATGAGTTCATCCATATGTGAATTATACTGTTTGTGTTCCAGGGCCATAGATTTTGTGCTTAACTCAAATTAGCATCTTGCATATGCTTCCAACTAGTCACAGGGGAGGTCAGAGCATGAGGGTATATTCACACAAATCCATCATCATTACTGAAAAGGAAAAAAAAAAAAAAAACCTCAAGGCATCTGCTCTCCCTGCAAGGTCCTGCAGAGTCAAACTTACCTGGGAATGAAAGCACATTATTGAATCAAGACAGCCCTGACTCTATGGCAGACCCAAGTGGCACCACACCCTCGTCAGTGTGTCATTGCTCTCCTAGGTTGGGGGAAAGAGTTTTGGCCTGAGGTCCCAAGCATCTGTGTACTACTATCGAGTTTATCATTATGAGCCCCAAGCAATTTTATTTCCCCAGGAGACAATTAGATAAACAAGCCTTGGAAATTATGCTAAAATTGAGAGAAAAATTGGTTTCAATTGTTCAAAGAGACACCCTTCAAAATTAAATATGACCCACATTCATGGTCTTTTCCCCAAACTCCTGTAGTGATTGGTTTATATTACAGACTAATGTAGCTGCAGTGTTAAATAAACCACTCAATTTGGGTACTGTAATACCAATAATCACTAGCTTCGCTTTCTTATAAGTGACTTTATAGAGAAGCTGCATTTTTTTTAATGAAAAGTTTGCTTCAGGTTCAATTCATGCATACCAAAGTTCAGTTTGTGGTGAAACTTAACAGTCTTCTTATAAACCCTCGAATGTTGGGAATTATGACGATGGAAATGCTGACACAACATTAGCCACAGCTGGCACTGCAAAACGCTCTGAAGTATGTTGACTCTCCTCTCCCCTATGAAGTCAGCCCCCAGAGCCCACGACTCTGTGCCTTTAAACTGTAAAGTGGAGCTCACCAGCAGTGAAAGCCATAGTAAGGGCTAGAGTTCTCAGACTACTAACTAAAGGAATTTGGTGTTGACTAAGAAACACTTAAAACTACTTGCCCAATGTGTTACTAAACTATCAGAGAAAGGAGAGAACTGTGCAGATTTCACATAAGAAATCTCTTTATACCCACCATGCTTCATAACGGGAGACAGAAAGGAGGACCAACTAGAAAGGAGCTGTGATTTCAGATGCAGAGGTGAAGGCTTAACAAAGCCATCAGTCTATCTGGTTAATTTTACTTCTCATCTGAAAGCTCAAAAGTGAATTCCTTCCCTGGGAAGTGACTTAGTAGATAACAAAGCGAGACTCTCCTTACGAAAGGTACCTCAACCCAAATTATGATAATTTCCAAGGCTAGAGTGTATATATTTTCAAAGGGAAAGAAAACACAAAAGCAAGTTTTAAAAAAAAATCAACTAGCATGGAGGTGGGGGATGGTCTTAATGACCAATAGACCTCATGTTTTTAATATCCGTAAACTGCACTGATTTTGTAGACGGGCAGCTGTTTTCAGTACAACCTTCCTTACCATGGCATTAGTCGCTCTCAGGAAAATCCTTGATGTTGATGCCAAGGCTGGACTGCACAACTGAACAAGAGGCAAGCTGCTTATCAGAAGGTGTATGGGTTTCCCTTGCTACACCCCAATTAAGCTTATTCAGCTATGATGTAACTATATCCCCTTAATTTGATTTTTCAAGTCATTCTGTTTTCAATATTCAAAATCACCATGCCTAAAAAGAGTCTTGAATACTCCAGGAGTAAGATTTGTTTAGAAATGGAGAAAAACAAGCCCATGTAAAAGTTCCACTTAAAGTTCCATTAAAGTATATATACATGGAAACAATCTCCACCAATGATCAGCTTCAGCTACCTCCTGTGTATGAATGATTCCCTCATTCCCATCTGACTGTGCTCCTAGACTGAATCACATCTGTATAGTCTCATATGTGCACTCACAGGTAAGACAGGAAACTGTGTCAGCATGCCTACCTGGCCTAGCAACCCACCTTCCTGTATTCCTCCGCTTGATCAATGATCCTACCATCTACCCAGAGGGAAAGCATTTCTAATCATTGTTTACCCCTTTTTATTCTTTTATTCCCCATATGCAGTCACTACTCAGGATCATTTTACTTTTTAATAACTCCTCTCTTCCATGTCTACCACTTTTTTCCATCAACATTTTTCATCTAGTCATTAAAATATACACCTCATTTGTTCATGGCCGATATTCAACCAACTACTTCAACCAACTACTAAAGTCCCTTGGGAGTATTATTTTATCCCCCAAACCTGCTTCTGTGGCTCTGTTTCTTTCAATTCTTAAATGATTGTCCCTGCCTACAGGAGTGAGTTCTCAAACATTTGTGGAATAAGAACCATATCCATGTGAAGAGGGGAGAATTAAAATACAGATTCCAGAGTCTTTCACAGGAATTCAGTAGTTCTAGAGTGGGCCCAGGTACCTGCATTGTATGCCCTCCAGGTGATTCTGATTGGAGGGAGTGCAGATCATGCTTTAAGGAACAATAGACTACAAGATACACAGCCTCTTCCAATGGTGTACAAGGTGCTTCAAAATCTGGCCAGGGTTTGATAGGCTGGAAAATCCTAAGTCCCTTCTACATCACACTTTTCTATCCTGAAATACAAATCTAAGTAGTATAACCTACCAGCATAAGAATTTCCAAAAAGAAAATCACTATAATTGCCTAAATGTAAAGTGATGGAAGGGGAAAAAAGGTAGATACTTTAAATTAATTTTGCTTACTTAATTTAAATATGTGTGCAGAACTATACTAGAGCATATAATGAAGTATACAAAAGTGCTTGCATCTATACGCAAAATCACCATGAACATAACAGCTACGAACACTGATACTGATTGGCAGTGTTTTTACTGATAACTCAGATTCCACAAGTGAATATGGACCCTGATAACACAATATTCCTAAGTTGTGAACAAAACTCAGTAAAGATTCACACAGAATAGGGTATACTCTTCACCCCCTTTAACAAATTAGTTTTATTCATGGAAAATCCAGTGTGCATATAAACCTAACCAAAAATACTTTATGCCTATATGAAAAGCAAAGTTAGGTTCCAGTCAAGTGCTTGAAAGTTTTGTTTTTAATGTCACGTAAAGGTCTGTTGAGACATATGAGGACCACGGTACACACTGAACAGTTCTTCGTGTGCAGGACTATTGGGTACATTGCAAGACACCAGCATCCTGGGCTCACTCACTAAATGCCAGCAGTGTCCTCCAATCATGGATGACCAAAAAATTATCACAGGAATTTCCAAAACACCCCTAGAGCAAAAGCCTTATCTCTCAGCCTTGCTTCCACCCCAATCACTAATTAAAGCAACAGTGACCTTCATGTCTCTCAATCCAGTAGACATTGGCTTTCCTCATCTTCTAGCTGCAGTTGGTCTCTTCTCCTTAATACTAGCTTCCTTTGACTTGTAGTAACACACTCTCCTGATTTTTTTTTATCATGTCTTCCATTCCTTATTCTTAGTGGCCTTTATGTCCTCATCCTTCCACATGGCCATGAAATGTTGTGGTTCAGTGACCCTGGCCCATAGAACTTCTTCCTTTCTTATTCTCTGCTCTTTCTCTAGTCAATCTCACCCAAAGTATCAATTATCATCTACATACTTTTATCTCCACAAGTTTCTATTTCCCACCTAGACCCCTATTTTGAAATCCACAGCTGTAAACCCAACCACCCACTTAACATATCCCTTAGATATGTCAAAGGAGCTTAGCCAAATTGCTTCATCATTTGCCACCCACCCTTGTTCCTCCTCAAAGCTTGGTCCTCCTTCTCACTCAGTAAATGGACCACTATTAATCTAGTTGTACATGTCAGGCACCTTAAGACCTCTTCCCACATCCAATCCATCACAAAACTGTACCTAGCACAGCACCTGGTACAAAGATAATACATAAATATGCATTAAATGAACAAGTGAATGACCACAGTGAGCTACTTGTGGACATATCCCTTCATCCCCATACCATTTTCCATGATATTCCTTCTACATGAAGACCCTACTTTCACTCCAAAATCTTGCAAACATATATTCACTCTGTGATTCTCAGCCAAAAGGGCACTTCCTGAACAGTTTCCCTTGGCCTCCCCAGGACACACACTGGGCTATCAGTATGTTTTCCCTCTGCTGTTATGGCTCTGTATATACAGCACCATGGCAACAACATCACTGCCTTGCAATGACTTGGCATGAGGACATTCTTCCTTCCTTTGGATATTAACACATGACAAATAGTAGGTAGGCTCAGCAAATATTTTTAAAGATTTAATTAACATTTAAAACTGTCTCCATCTGGCTTACCCTGCCCTCTCCTATCCTGGCAAGGGAGGACAGGGCAAAACACAGTTAAGAGAAAGAGGGATGGCCAACCCTGCCATGTTCTCATGGCTACATGGACCCAGACACCACTGTCTTTTCTCATTCTTCTATTAGTAATAACAGCTTTTGTTCCTTCCATTCTCCAAATGTGGTGAAGGCCATGTCGGGGACCCGAGGAAGAGGCGTGAATGTACACAGGTCCGCCATTTTCTCTGAGTTGGTGGCCAGAGCCTTTCAGGTAAGGATCACCATTGCAGAGGCGCGTGTTCCTGACTGTGGGAAAAGTTGTTAGCAAAAAACTGTGTACACAAAGCTCTTCGACCACAAGGCTGGAAGATGATCAAAACAAGCCAAAGCTTAATTAGAGCTGAAGATTTCCCAGCTGGGATCCATGTTAGGGACTGAGTTCCAAAAGCCATCACCGAGGGGGCAATTCCATCTCAAGTAGTACAGGCCTCTGAGACCACCAAAGGCAGCGCTGGGGATTTTTTAACTTTTCATGTAATCCAGCATTGTGTGTATGCGTGTGTGTGTGTGCATGTGTTCCCCTAACCTAAACTCCAGCACTCTTGAAACCTCATGATTCCTCTTTGCTCCCTAACTCCTCTCCCCTTCCATAAATTAAATTAATGAGGAGTTTTCTAAAAGAGTACATTCTCTTAAAGGCTCTGTTATTCTGAAGCTAATGGCTCTGACATGCAGCCAGGCCAAACAGTTGCAGGCAGCAATAACTCTTGCAACAGCTCCAAAACTTAGCCTCAAATGTCACCGAGTCCTACCCTGATCTTTCTTCCCCTTTGATTATCACTGGTTGCCTTCCTTCCTCCCCCAACATTTTATAACAAACTCAAATGCATCAAAGAAACCAGTTAAGGATGTGAAGATTGAGAAACGCATTCAATCTTAATGTTATGATCTTGTCTTTTCCTTCCCACAACTTGTCTCTAAGAGAAAAGGACAAGTGTAAATTTGATGCCACACAGAACAAAACAACAAAATACATCTAAGGCAACAAGAAGGGGATGGGCATTTCTAAATGCCAGCATGCTAATCGAATACTTAGCACACGCCTACTGCAAGGATTGTGTCACATTTGTGAGGTTAATCATTTTTACTTGAGAAATAAGTGGACATGTACATAATGAAGCGATCAAGCAAATTTGACAGAAGCAATTGCTTCCAATCACCTTCCTAAACTAACATCCAGTGAGGTGATGATAAAAAATAAAAAAATAAAAAACATATAAATGCAAACAAAATTGCAGGAGAACCTATCCTTAATGGGTACAAGGTCAAAATAAACAGTGATATTTATTCAAGTTCTTAAGCCTCAAATTCAAAAAATAATTTAGGCACATGTTTATAATTCGGCTCATCTATCTTGCAAATAAAATGTAAAATAACATGTTCTAGATAAAATTGGTCCAAATTCCTGTAATCACAATTTGATCTAAAAATCTGAACAATTATGTCAAAATTTTAGTATATATGTTCCAAAAAGTTGTGAGGGAGAGGAAAGAAGGAAAAAGTAAAAGGGAAAAACATAAGAATTCGGATTTGCTTTCTAAACTGACCATGGCTTATCTGAACCAGCAATAATTTTCAAACAATTTGTCAGTGTACTCCATAAAACAGTGAGTCTTTCATGTAATGGCTACAAGTTCCAAAATAAGAGATACAGTGATAAGACAGGTAAATGGAGCCCCTAACATATGAGGCAGAGATCTAGAAGAGGGAACTTTTCTCAGTAAGTATATATTTATGAAATAAATGATTTAATCTTGGAGAAAAGCAGCATGCATGCTGGTCTGCGTAGTCTGTGCTGCCTTTCTCTATGCATAATCAAATCCTACTTATAAAGAATTTTAAAGTCTCCAAAGCATTTCCACATACATCTATCTCATTTGATCCAACAGCAATCCATCAAGTAGGCATGCCCATTTTATAGATGAGAAAGGTGTGATTCAGGAAAGTTAAGGGACTTTTCCCAAAGTGATTCAAATAACAAGTGACCAGAGAGCCACGATACATACCTTCTGATTCCTTAGTAATAGATCATATTTTTATATTATTAACTTCAAATTGATAATAATAAGGAATAAAAGAAATAAAAGGAAAATGAACACCTGTAGTGGATTTCCAACTATTCCACAAATCAGGCCTATCACAGGCAAAAATATATCCAGATAAATAGATGCCAAGCTTGCTTAAAGATTGATGGAAATTTATTTTCACCTAATTTTCTTTTGAATCTATCTCCAGACCCTACTCCATTTCCTAACATCACAAATATTTGTCTAGGCTATGGTAGAGAGTTTATTCTGACCCTGATTTTGTGATGTTATTGGCTGTTATTTCAACTGAAAACATACTTACCGGAGTACAGAGTGTTCCTTACCAATCCATCTTGCCCTGAGTTGAAAATGCCCAGCACTCAAAAGAATGGTCTGGTAATATTTAATATGAACACAGACATTTCTCTTCGAGTGTAATTCATTGTGCACACATCATTAAGGATCAAAGCACAGGCAAACCAAAGAATGGAAGAAGGAATTCGAAAACATCAAAGTTAATTATATTTGGTTGTCCCAATAGCTGTTACTCGTTCAATTAAGATGCTGCTTTGGCTAATCTTAAGTCAAGCTGTGCCTCTAAAAAGTCCAAGCAATAAAAGCAGAAGTCAAAACACCCACAGCTGAATCACTGTGTTTCCTAATGAGCCCTCTGCATTTCCTAGGGCCTGCACAGTCCCTATCAATGTGCAATTGTCTGCTCATCCTTCACCACCAGATCCAGCTCTCCACACCTAGCATCCAGGCAAATCCTCAATAAACAGGTGTTCAATAACATCTGCATAACTGCTTCTTCATGCATTCTGTAACTTTTTAAAAGCCAATACAGAGTAAGAGGGTGAAAACCTAAACCAAACAATGAGCCTGCTCTGTTGAAATGCCTGAGGTTATAGGGGGCTTTTTGGTTCTTGGTTTACTGGGAATAAACGGACTCTCATCACACCCTGACTGTGCTTATTCTTACACTGTCCCGGGTAGAAAGGACAGAAGTTCTGTCACTTAGTGACTATGGTCTCTGCTTCATTATCCCCACTTCCAAACCCTGAAGGCTAGGATATTCCTGGATCAATATGCTCAATGGTACCATCTATGGTTTCAAAAACTCCTACAAAGGTGGGAAATCTAGCTTTCCTACACAATTGTACTTATTGCTAAAAAGGACAAGTTCACGTTAGTGTTGTTTCCATTAAACACTGGTAGAAAGAAAAAAATGTTAGAAGGCCACTGGCAGTAACAATGCTTTATCATCTATGGAATAATTCTTTTCCCTCCATTAATATATTTTTTCATGGGGGGGGGATGCCTGAGGGAACCTCAATTTGCCAAGTATTTATTGTACACCAGGAACTGGATGGAAACTTTCTAAATATTGTCCAATGTAATCCTTCCCACAATCTTGCAGAAGAGGGAAGAATCTAAGTTGAGCTGGAACTCAGTAAAGTGCATTCCAAATGCAGCTGCAGGAATTTAAGTCAGCATGGGAGCTCATGAAAGTCTGTGAATCTCTCCTAAAAGCGTGACTTTCCCGAATCCCCACGTCTTGGATGAGTTCTGAAGTGAGAAATGAATGCGACCACCAGCATCCATCTGCCCAGTGTGCAAGCCCAGTTTGAATCCACTTCACAACTCTTCAAACAACTCAGCCACGCTCTTCATTTGCCCTACAGTTCAATTTTATATGTCTTGTCACGTCAATAGAGAAAGCATACCTTGTCTCTTCCCAGGTCTCTTCAGGGCCTTTAATTTATTTAAACACACACATACAACACTTAATCTACTGTAGCTCATTAAAGCATTTCAACACATTTTCATGGCCTAGCCATCTGCCTGTATCCAGTGTACTCTCCATACTGTGCTCTGACTTCTCAATCTCCCCCAAATTGGTGATGGTTAGGAGGAACATCGAGAATGCTCAGTATCTTAATCACTCTCCGCATCAGAGCACCCAGGAAACCTGACTTGCAGAGTTCCCCAGCAAGAGGGGTGAGTTCAGGGGAGAGTCAGCGGGAGAGGGAGCTGAGTCAGGCCTCTGGAATTCTGAAATGGTTGTAGCTTTTGTTTATGGCCTAGTCCATTGCTCCCATTGTACAGCCTGCTCATTTAAAAATTCACCAAACACACCAGACAGAAAGAAGCCTGCCATAAAAGATCTGATAACACTAATGGTATTAAATGAGGTTGCTTATTTAAATAAGGGCACCTGGTTTGTGCCTAGTTAGCTGCCTTCTTTCAAGATGTATCAAGATCCAGCCTCTCTGCTTTCTTTGCTTTGGAGAAGGAGGCTCTCATCTTTGGTTATTTCCATTTGTAACAACATCCCCCATCCCCATCAAACACTGTCCAGTTTATCTTTATTGTTGTTTTTACTTGGTAAATTACCATTTGCTGCAATGGGCACAGTAATACAATTTTGTATTTACAAGTATTTTATAAATAGCACAGCTTTTGTTTGTGTTTGTTTGTTTTTTCCTTCAGGTGAGCCTTAAACAAAAGTGAGGTAAAAATATACTAATGAGGGACTGATAAGATGAAATCAGGCTCCCCCAAAAAAACACACACATGCAAGGGGGGGGGGGGGCCTTTGCAGGTTTAAAGAAAAAAAACACCTTAAGAACAGACTAACAGAACTTCAATAAAGCCAGAGCCACTGAAGCACAAAATGTCTAAGTACTATAAAAGTATTATTCTTAAAGGAGTTAATGCTGTCCCATTGAACATCTTATTCAACAGAGACATTTTGTGAAGCGCTGGCAAGAGCAGGAATGGAAACAGAACCCAGGACTCGAAACGTCCAGCTCTCGTCAATAAATCAGGCCATTTCCCACCACAATCCGAAATAGCTGCACTGCTCTGGTTAGTTTCTAACATATGGCTTAAATATTTATATTTTAACTGCTTTCAGCTTATAGTCCACATTATAAACATTCATTACCATGTATGCAACTTCGTAAGTGACTTTTAACTCCAAGGTCAGACCAAATACACATCTGAACAAAATAAACATTCCCAATCAGAGGCTAAAATTGTTCCAATATTTACTTGATAACCTGACACCCATACTCATTTGGCTTCCTTTCTCCCCAAATAATGTTTATTAGGAAGTTCTCCAGCACAAAAAAAAACAGTGTTAGAAGCCAAGGGGAGAAACACAGTTCTAAAGATAGCAAGTTTTGAACCTGAAATAATGTAAACATTAGGAGAATCTATCTCATGAGTTTGTTGTGGTTCATGGGATTATTATACTAATTGATTTAACAAATGCTTGTGTGTGTGTGTATGCCCTGCGCAGTCCTAGTCTGAATGGACAGAGTCAAAGCACTTGCCATATAGTGCTTAGTTCTAGTAGAAAGATGGGCAATCAACCAGTCAGCAAATATCCATTTACTATATCTGCTGTTCCTATAAAGGGCAGCATGCAATCAGCCACAAATGGAAAAGTGAGAAATCCATGCAAAGCCATTGCTGAAAAAATTCCTTTAGAGTTCTCCTTTGGGGGGCAAGAATTGAACATAATACTGCTCATAGTATCCTATCTAATAAAGAGGAACTATTCAAATTGACCATCACACCATCACAAAGATGGCAGCACCCATAGCCACAAGATGGCGGGGCCCAGTCCCCTCAGCCCCGCTGGAGTCCCCCAGTCCTTTCAGCCCCACTGCGGGGGTGGCAGGCATGTGGTGCGGCCAGACCCACCCTCAGCCCCCAGCCACCCAGGGCCAGCCCAAGGTGCAGGCAAGCCTCAGATGTCAGCTGTCCAGCCACCCAAGGCGGGCCCGAGGGTAAGGCAAGCCTTGGATGGTAGCTGCCCAACCACGCAGGGCTGCCCAAGGCTCAAGTAACCAGGGTCAGCCGAGGCTTGCGCTGCTGGCACTGGCAGCAACAGAGGTGTGATGGGGGTGTCGCCTTCCCCTGATCACTGGGTCGCCTCCCACCCCCGAGGGCTCCCGGACTGTGAGAGGAGGCAGGCCAGGCTCAGGGACCCCTGCTCCAGTGCATAAATTTTCATGCACCGGGCCTCTAGTAAGATATAAGTAACATAAATATCAGTAATAAGGTTTTGCAAAGGTTAGATCATTGCATTTATGACCAGACACAATTTTTCATTCTTAACAAAGGAAAGACATGTGCAAACGAATTCCTGATGCAATACTCATTTAAGATATGCACTTTTTAAAAATATTTTTTATTGATTTCAGAGAAGGAAAAGAGAGAGACAGCTGCCTCCTGCATGCTCCCTACTGAGGATCGAGCCCACAACCCGGGCATGTGCCCTTGACCAGAATTGAACCCAGGATCCTTCAGTCCATAGACCAATGATCTATCCACTGAGCCAAACCAGCTATGGCAAGCCATGCACATTTTCAAAGATACAAAAACCTCTATTAAAAGACAGGAAGCAACAGCCTCAGAAATTTGTAAAGAGAGTGAAATATACACTTATATTTGAAAGAAAATAAGTATTTGAAGTGTGATACTACAGAAAAAACATAATTTATTTCAGATTAAAGGACATTAAAAAGTCATGGCTTTTGAGTAGCTGGGATTAGAGTTTGGTTAGAGCTTCAATCATTCATGCTTTTAAGCTGAAATTGGTCCTTAAATGCTGTAATGAACTAAACAATATACCACCCTCAGAATCAACGGTAAAAATATACTGTAACTAAAAGCATAATGACTCCGTTCACTTCCTTCCTCATCTTCCCATAATCCATTTGACCTCCTTCCTTCCTGTCACCTAATCTAATCACTGGCTGGGTTTCCATTAAATTAAAATTCTCCCTGTTGTGCTCTCTGAAGTCATTGCACTGGTTCCCCAGATTTAAGGGATGATTTTTTAAACGTCATCACCTACAACTGAATTGTTAAAATGCAGACACGGATTCAGGACGTGGCTATGTATTCCAAGAGGAGGGTATTGATACACATGGAGTCTAGAATGAAGTTTAAATTTCTTTCCAATACCACCAATAACTGGAAATATCCTTACACAAGTTTTCAAGCTTGATGATCACATTCGCTGCTCACACCCCTCTCTGTTACTACCACCCCCTCCTCTGTGGCCTCCACAACTGACAACAAAGTCTGCCTAGCACGTGACAATCCCCAAAGCGCTTTCACATACAATGATCTCACTGATCCTCACCATCACCTTAAGACCTTTTAATTATCCTACATAACAAAAGTAAATTGCCCAAATTAAGATCTGGGGTAACAAATTGCATGAGTACAAACTGGCTTTTATGTTTTCTCCATTCCTAAACTGGTTGTCACCGAAAACCTTTTTTAGGATGAAATCATTTTGCAACTTCGTGACCTTTTCTCTGAATTTTGATTTATAGACAGGGTTACCAACTACACTGTGTCTATTTTACCTAAAAGTATTCAAAATTATTATTTAAAGGCAGATGTCCAGATAATTTGCCACCTACCCCATCAGTTAACAATTTCATCTGAATCTATATTATTGATGAAGAGAGGAATCTAATCATTCATCCAAGGTCATACACAGTTAATAACACTCCTTGTACAAACCTGGATCTGCCCGGCTTCTTCACCACAAGGTGATGATTAAGGATAAGACTGGAGGGAAATAGGACCCCAGGTAAGGCTTTGACTGGCAAGTTGATGAATAACCCATCTTTAAAACTAGAACTTAAATGGGTAAGATCAGAACACCCCTAAAGTAACTCCATTTTCATTCCCATAGCAGCTTGGCTCAGTGGCCTAAGTGAAGTGCAATTATTGCCGATTGATTGATTCTTTTAGCATTTTCTTGCCTACCAAACAAAATTAAGATCACATTTAAGAAAACAATAAACCTTGGGGGGTTTTTCCCCCCGTTAGGAAACTTACAGTGATCATTTTACCACATTCTGCTGAAAATGACCATTACTCTCCCAGGTTGTTTCTGTTTGTGTTACTGGTGAGGAGGAGGAGTATAATTATTAGAAACGTAATAGCAGCTTACATTTATATAGCACTTTATCGCTCACAAGTGCATTACATTATCCTATTTGATACTTATAACTCACTGTGGACATAGTATGGGAATTATTACCCATTTATACAAATAATTAAGTGGAGGCTCAGAGAGGTTAAGTAATCTGATCAATGTCACTAAATTAGAGCAGAGCAAGGTCACAAATCCAGGTCCTTTTATCTGCAAGCCTTCGGCTCTTTTCTACCTTATTACTTGGTCAGAAATGCATCATCTAAGAAAATGTTCTGATGACCCGTATATGTCACTCGACAGTAAATTCATTACCACGCACACTAGGATAGCTTTCCTGCTCTGTGTCTAGACGGCTTCTTCCTTATCCTCCCATCAAGATAACTCTGTTATATCTTCCTCCGCCCAACAGAGGCCAACGCTACAGAAATGCGCAGAGACCATCTCAAATGACCAAGTCCTATCGGAAAAATAAAAAAGGAATAATAATTTGGGCCACAAGCCCTGATTCAGGAATCCATCAATATGCTTCAGAATTGTATTCAAAGGTGTGAATCTGTCACCCAAGCTTGTCGTAGAGAAAAGGAAAAGAGAATATCAGGCCTGGGGCAGAGCAGCAGAAAAGCCCAGAACCTAAAAATACGGGAGGAATTGGAAGCCCAAGCTACTCACATGAGAATCATGGGAAGCACAGAAAGCTGACAATTCTTTCCACATATTTGTAGCAAAACACCCATTTATATCCATCAGGTGATTCGCTGCATCTACTTATTCAGCTACTAATAGCATCTCTCAAGCCAAATGAGATTTTTCTTGGAATATTTTTCTTAAATTTCTTGAAAGCTAGTTGGGTTGTCTTTTCTCGTCTATTTAAGCATATATTTTTTAAAATCAATTAGAAAATGGGAAAAGGCATGAGCAGACATTTCATCAAAGAGAATACGCGGACGGCAAATAAGCACATGAAAAAGTGTTCAACATCATTAGCTATCAGAGAAATGCAAATTAATTCAATAAGAAGATATCATGTCATACCTATCAGAATGGCAAAAACAAAGAAATAACGACAACACCAAATGCTGGTGAGGACACAGAAACTAGGCCACACACACACTGCTAGTAGTATGAAATGGCACGGCTACTCTGGAAAATGGTTTGGCAGTTTCTTTTAAAACTAAACATGTAATTGCTGCCTAGCGGGCGTAGCTCAGTGGGTGAGCGTTCACCTATGAACCAGAAGGTCACGGTTCCATTCCCAGTCAGGGCACACACCTGGGTGGGGCACACAGGAGGCAGCCAATCCATGATTCTCTCTCATCATTGCTGTTTCTCTCTATCCCCCTCTCTTGCTCTCTGAAAGCAATAAAAATATCTTTTTTTTAAAATTAAGCTCATGAGTGAAAGAAGCCTTGAGTATATATTGTGAGATTCATTTGCATAAAGCTGTAAGATAGGCAAATCTAATTTATGAAGAAAAAAACAGAACAGAGGCTGCCTGCTGATACAGCCAGGGAGTAGTAGGGAAAGGAGCAAGCAAGAATTAGCTGGATTTTTAACAATGTTCTAAATCTTGATAGGAGTCCAAATTACATCACTATATGCACTTCTCAAACAAAACTCAAACATACCAGCAAGATTCGTATACTTCATCGTAGGTGACTTTTACATTAAAACCTGTAAACAAAGTGAATTAGGTTTAAACTACTGGCTTTACATCGATTATCTTTACAATAAGATACCATGCCTTTAAATAGATACAGGGTCACCGAACTAAATGGTGAAAAAGAAGTTTATAACTATCCCGTCTTGAATACATTCTTCTCAGGCAAAGGAAATTGCAATCAACAGAATAACCATGAAGCAAATTCACATAAAAAATACCATTAAATCAGACTAAATTAAATAAAAACAGATGTGATTAGGGCCCTCTGAAAGCAATTTTGGCTAATACTTTGTTTACATGCACTATTGATGCAGCAACTACTGACCTCAGGCACTTTCAGCTGCTTTTATATTAATTATTACATGTGCTTTATATATTATACATAAAAATATCCTTTACAGGTCTAAGTAGCTAATATTCTTCTGCCAAGGTTATTTTAAATGAGTCTCAGATCCCACAGGGCGGGGGAGAGGGGGTGGTGAAATCTTATCAAGTCCACACATTGATATAGATGTAACATCATTTGGCCTGCAATAGAGTAGGAACAGTTACAGGTTTTGCTTTGCTTCACCATGATTTTCTTCTATTTAGGATACTTACTTAGTTAGGTAAAATTACAAGAGGGATGGTGGGCTATCTTTCCTTACAATTATATGCAATAGGACCCAACCCTTTTCACTTAATAGGTTTACACTGCAGAGACATGCCTGCTTAATTGGCCAGACAAGTCAAGACGCTGATGAAATTATTCCTTGACCCTACCAGCTATTCATAGAGAAGATAATGTGAGAAACGTCTAGTGCCTACTAGTCATTTCGGTCTTAAACTTTGTTTGTGATCCAGGCTTCTTCACTACTCCATTTTAGGTCAAATTACTCTCAGATTGGTGGCATATCCATAATTGTCAATTTGTAGCCATGAGCCTATCACCAAAAATATGAAGGTACATTTTTTAATTATTCCATGAAGTGAAGCAAAAAATTTTGGAAACATACACAATTCTCAAAATAGTTCAGCCATAAATTTTGGCTTGTTTCACACTAGTTGCTTAAAAAATTAAAATAATAATAAAATATGATAATATGCAAGATTTTAGTTTCATCTCTGGGGAAATAAGTGGAGATAAGCAGCAAAACTGGAGAAAGTAAAGTCAAGGAAGACAATAAGAAGTTGCAGCTAGAAGAGCAGGTTCCCAGGTGAGGGTCAAGGAAGAGGCAGGAACAGGAAGGAGATAACGATCTGTTGTGAACACGTCAACTAGCAAGACGCAGAAGATGAGCAGAAGGCTTCTGCACAGGGGATCCAGGCGTGCACAACCTCTATTCAAAGCCAAGTGGTGCTTCCCTCCTTCCCTGCTCAAACTGTGAGGAACTGCCCTTTCATCTTTCATTAAACCTGACCACCAATTGTCCTGGGTTCCCACAGCTAGGTGCAAGGTGCCAGACCCGGTAGGTTGCAAGAAAGTCAAACAGAAGTCTTCCTCTATCTCTAGTTATCAGAACAGGCCACATTGTCAGACTTAATGCAGAACCACCCAGGTGCATGAAAGAGTGCCCACATCTCTCATCTGGCAGATGGATTTGACGAGGACCATCAGATACACATTTTGCCCTCTTTATTCCTGTCCATAGGCTTCCATACTAAGATTTATTAAATCAAAAGGGCATAAAATACCAGAAAGGTAGGATGTTATTCTATTTACCATACAAAACTGAATCTGCCATTTTTAGGTTCTAATAACCCTAGAATTCACCTGGGCAATATTAAATGGTCTCATTCTTCCCTTTTTAAAGTACAGTTATTTTCACACAATTTGTTTCAGAATGTTACTACCAGCTTGAATCCTCAGCTTCATTCCATGCCTTCTCCTGGTGTAAGTAGGCTCTTCAGTACCACAAACCCTGTTTAGTAAGATCTAGCAATTTTTGCTGCTGAATAACAGAACAGGCTAGAGAATAGCTTTGTTCATGAAGAATCCTGCAATCTTGTCCTAAAAATGTTGATCCAAGAACTGTATATATCTTGAAACCAAGAGAGCAATTCCTTCCAAATAAGAGGTGTAAATATGATAAGGATTGGCATGTTCAAATATTATGTGATCGTTACCAGTTAGGATAAGACACACCTCCCTCCTCTCTACAAACACCTCTAAATGCCCTTGACAGCAGTTATATTTTTGGAAGGCATATGCCCATTCACAGTGGGTAAAGCAGTGCCTTGCACTATGAATGCTTATTTTTAAAACTCAGCATTTCTTCACTGCTGAAAATCTATTCAGAAATCCCTTCCTTGTTTGGCCACAGAGTTTTATCCAGCGGGGGGGGGGGGGGGGGGGGGCACAAATGCTGATATTTCAAGAAATCTAATCTCTTAATGACTGTTGTCAGAGAAGGACTCTGAAAGAGTCATCTTGAAATAAGCCTCATCTCAGGTACATGTGAGCCCACAAACGCTAGCAGAGAGTCAGGGCTGCCACCAAACACGGTGTCAATTTATTTAATCTGTCCACCCAGGGTGTTCTGCGCAGAGATGAGGATCTGTCCCTTCTAACACACTCTCATGGTCCACACCCCCCATTCTTCCATCATATAAAAGCACACGCATTATCTAAGCATAAACCTGGACTTCTGGGGGTTCCAAACAGAGCAAGCCAGTCAGTCCAGAGTCCATCAGTGATGGAGGTAAGAAGTAGAAAAGATGACCTAGGTCATCCTAGATGGACCACTCACTGAAGGTATCTGAGAAAGTTTAGGTTTTGAGCTAGACATATGTCAGTAATTGCAACTATAAACTGGAGAGGGAAAGGAGGGCAGTCTAAGCTGAGGGAAGAATTCATGCACAGTGACAATGAAAACATGTGCAAAAAACAGCAGAGATCCACGTGGCTTCAGCAGGCTTTCAAGAACTGTGGTGATGGCAAAGGGTGCAAAGCACAGGATGAGACAAGATTTAGGGAAGGCATTCCTTTATCCATTAATTCATTTGACACAGGTTTACTGGGCATTAAGTATACACAAGTCACTGTTCTAAGGTATTGGAGCACAAAACATAAGACCTCTCTTTTTAAAGGGAAACCATACTCAGTTACAGAATAGATTCAAACAAGATTCTAAACATCAACTCTGTCACTGTTAAGTCCTTCTTCCCAAACAATGCATAGAGGTTTTCCATTCTTCAAGTTAGAAAATATGACCTGAAAGACATGGATAGAGTTTAGGTGGATTGAAGAAATCCTCCCCCTCTTATTCCTTTATCTTGACACTGACAAGTTAAGATGCTACATGAGATTGGTGTGAACGGGCAGAGCAAGACAAACTTGGTAGGCTCAAAATAAGTCTTTACTGTGTGCTGAGGAAGAGCAACTTCCCCTGCTTTTCACAAGTAATAAAATCACATAGGTAGGGAATAAGAATGAGGAAGGTGATTTGGAACCAAGGAAGTCGGTTTATTGTCCTCCTCCGTTTAGGTTGTTAAGGGTGGCAGTTAACGCCATACACTTCACAGCCAACACAGGGAAGATGCCATGTGTCCCTGTCACCCCCACTCTCACCCCTTCAATAGGGCTGATAGTATCGAAAGAGGGACTTGGACTTGGAGAAATGGCACTGCCCAATCTCCAGATATGGCCTTCATTACAAGGAACCCCTAACCCTCCCCAGAATCAGACTGTTAGACCCATGGTTTGGGTCAAAGAGGTTTAAGGGGAAGGATCACACAGCCCCACCATCATCTCATTCCACCTGGGAAGTCACTGAAGTCAGAGATGCTAAAGTGACTGGCTCAAGACAGGTGGTGGCCAGACCAAGGGCTGGTGTCTGCAGGCCAGCTGGGAGAGCCATGAGTGTGAGCTGGCACGGGTTGCCTGAATCACCTGAGGAGGAGAGAATTCACAACAACCCTGTGGGATAAAGGCAACTAAAGCACAGAAAGGTGACTCAGGAAGTTTGATTTCAGTGTGTGTACTTTTTTGCCTCCTCTAGGAATCTACTTTCTGTTATGGGAGGTCACAAGGTTCTCATCATAGATTCTCTGAGCTTCCCTGTTGGCCTTGAAAGTTTCATGCCCATTTACATTTTCATTTCAGAAAAAAAAAATGCATCCATGTGCCACATAACCAGATGGTCAACGATGAACTGCATACATGACAATGCTATGCCACACAGCCGACATGTGTAGGAGGCTACCGCATCTAGGCTTCTGTAAGGGAGCTCTACGATGTTCACACACAGATGAAATCGCATAAATTCTCAGAACGCATCCTCGGTGTTAAGAGGTGCATGACTGTACACTACAGGGTGGGTCAAAAGTAGGTTTACAGCTGTGAGTATGCAAAACACAGTTTATTTTTGTACTATTATTTATTGTATTATTTTCCATACAAACAACTGTAAACCTGCTTTTGCCCAACACTTTATGTTGTGTTTACATGCCACAAACAATCTACTGATTAACACAGAGGGGCTCCAAAACCACTCCCCAAATCAGCTGAATTTGTTAGGTTTCAAAGGATGGTTACCTATGCAATTAGTTGGATTAACAATGCAGTGTTTCTTAAGTTCCCTTCCAGGTACAAAGTACTGTAGGTCCTACCCAGGATGTCTTTATTCGGCCTGAAACACCACCGATTACACATGCACTAAGAAAGAATACTTTTATATGATCAAGGCTTGCTACAGATGGCCTCTCTATTACAAATATTTAGCCTTAACAATAATCTCAGATATTTACTGATATTCACCCTTGAGATGTGGAGATAGGGCAGGTTGGAGGGGACATCTAGAAATATGAGGAAGAAGCTTAAAGTGCAGATCTTCCTATCTAATAAAAGAGAAACATGGTAATTAGCGTACGAAGGCTACCCTTCCCATTGGCTAATCAGGGCAATATGCAAGTTAACTGCCAGCCAAGATGGCGGCCGGCAGCCAGGCAGCTTAAAGCGAACATGAGGCTTGCTTGCTTCAGTGACGGAGGACTCCAATGTTCCCCGTCTGCCGCTGCAAGCCTCTGAGCTGCAACTCTAAGCAACTATGTTACAAAAATAGAAGCTAAACAAAACCCCAGAAACCTGCTTTAGTCCGTCGGGCTTCAGCCAGCGGGATCGCAACATTGTTTCAAATACAGAAGGTAAACAAAGGCCAGAAACCTGCTTTCAGCAGCAGAAGCCTAAGAGCTGGAGCCAAGCCTCAAAGCTAAAGCTGGCCCAGAATAAAAATAAAAAGAACAAAAGGAGTGGTTGGGAGCTTCAGTCACCCGCCAGCCTGAAAACAGCCCTCAGCCCCTCACCCAGGCTGGCCAGGCACCCAGTGGGGACCCCCACCCTGAAGGGTGTGTGACCAGCTGCAAACAGCCATCATCCCCTCACCCAGGCTGGCCAGGCACCCCAGTGGGGACCCCCACCCTGATCCAGGACACCCTTCAGGGCAAACCAGCTGGCCCCAATCCATGCACCAGGCCTCTATCCTATATAGTAAAAGGGTAATATGCCTCCCAGCACCAGGATCAGCAGAGCCGAGAGGCCTCCCGGCACCGGGATCAGTGTGACAGGGTGCAGCGCCCAAACCCCCTGATCGCCCTGCGGCTCTGTGTGTGACAGGGGACGGGGCCACAACCTCCCTATCCACCCTGCTCTGTTTGTGACAGGGGAAGGCGCCCCAACCCCCTGATCAGCCCTGCTCTTTGCCTGATAGGGGGAGCTCCCCAACCCCATGATCGGCCCTGCTCTGTGTGTGACAGGGGGCAGCGCCCCAAACCCCTGATCGGCCCTGCTCTGTGTGTGACGGGGTAGAGCCATAACCTCCCCATCGGCCCTACCCTGAGTGTGAGAGTGGCAGCACCCCAACCCCCTGATCGGCCCTGCTCTGTGGGTGATAGAGGGCAGCGTCCCAACCCCCTGATCTGCCCTGCTCTGTGTGTGACAGGGGGCGGTGCCCCAACTCCCCTATCGGCCCTACTCTGTGAGTGACAGGGGGGAGCTCCTCAACCCCCTGATCGGCCCTGCTCTGTGCGTGACAGGGGGCAGCGCCCCAACCCCCTGATGGGCCCTGCTCTGTGCATGACAGGGTACGGAGCCCCACCCCCCCTGATCGGCCCTGCTCTGTGTGTGACAGGGGGCAGCGCCCCAAACCCCTGATCAGCCCTGCTCTGTGTGTGACAGGGTAGAGCCATAACCTCCCCATCGGCCCTGCCCTGAGTGTGAGAGTGGCAGCGCCCCAACCCCCTGATCAGCCCTGCTCTGTGGGTGATAGAGGGCGGCGCCCCAACCCCCACCCCACGGGCCCTGCTCTGTGTGTGATGGGGTAGAGCCATAACCTCCCCATCAGCCCTGCCCTGAGTGTGACAGTGGCGGTGCCCCAACTCCCCTATCGGCCCTACTCTGTGAGTGACAGGGGGGAGCTCCTCAACCCCCTGATGGGCCCTGCTCTGTGTGTGACAGGGTACGGAGCCCCAACCCCCCTGATGGGCCCTGCTCTGTGCGTGACAGGGGGCAGCGCCCCAACCCCCTGATTGGCCCTGCTCTGTGCGTGACAGGGTATGGAGCCCCAACCCCCCAGATCGGCCCTGCTCTTTGTGTGACAGGGGGCAGCGCCCCAACCCCCTGATTGGCCTGCTCTGTTTGTGACAGGGGGTGGCGCTGCAACCTCCCCATCGACCCTGCCTTGAGTGTGACAGAGGGCGGTGCCCAACCCCCCAATCGGCCCTACCCTGAGTGTGACTGAGGGTGGCATCGCAACCTCCCAATCCGCCCTGCTCTGTGCATGACAGGGGGCAGCACCCCAACTCCCCAATCGGCCCTGCTCTGAGCCCGACCAGGGGCTGCACCTAGGGATTGGGCCTGCCCTCTGCCACCTGGGAGCAGGCCTAAGCCAGCAGGTCGTTATCTCCCAAGGGGTCCCAGACTGAGAGAGGGCACTGGCCGGGCTGAGGAACCCCCTTCCCACCCCCCCCTCCCCCGAGTGCACAAATTTTTGTGCACCGGGCCTCTAGTCAACACTAATAAAAGAGAAAAATGGTAATTGGCATACGACGATACCCTTTTCATTGGCTAATCAGGGCTATATGCAAATTAACTGCCAAGATTGGCAGTTAACTGCCAACTAAGATTGGCAGTTAACTGTCAACAAGATGGCGGTTAATTTGCATATGTAGGCACAATGCAGGGAGGCGAAAGGGAAAGCAGGAAGAAGCCCCCTGCCACTGACAGTGATCGGAAACCCAGGGGGGAGCTAAGAGATGGGGGGCAGGGCAAAGGCGGCCCTGGGGCCGCCTTTGCCCTGCCCCCCAGCCATGATCGGAGAATCAGGCGCCTTTGCCACCCTGGCCAGTGATAGCAGGAAGTAGGGGTGGAGCCAGCGATGGGAGCTGGGCACGGTCGAAGCTGGCAGTCCCAGGAGCTAGGGGCCCCTTGCCTGGGCCTAAAGCGAAGCCCACGATCGCGGGGCCGCTGCAGCTGTGGGTCCCCGCTGCCCAGGCCGGACGCCTCAGCCAGAGGCATCCTACAGGGGCAGGGGCGGAGCCCACGCAATCGCGGCACCCCCCCCCCGCTGCCACTGCAGATCCCCGCTGCCCAGGCCGAACGCCTAGGCCAGAGGCGTCAGGCCTGGGCAAGGGGCCAATCCTGCGATTAGAGGGTGATGGGGGTCAATGCCTGAGGGCTCCCAGTATGTGAGAGGGGGCAGGCTGGGCTGAGGGACACTCCCCCCCCACCCCCCACCCAGTGCACGAATTTCGTGCACCGGGCCCCTAGTATATAATAAAAGCCTAATATGCTAAGTGTCAGGTCATCTGGTTGGCAGTTCAACCAATCAAAGCATAATATGCTAATGATATGCTAAGACCGCTCAGCCGCTCACTATGATGTGCACTGACCACCAGGGGGCAGACGCTCTGACCAGTAGGTTAGCTTGCTGCTGGGGTCCGGCTGATCCGGACTGAGCAAGACGGGCCGGACACACCCTGGAGCCCTCCCTCGGTCCCTCCCCCGCTGGCCAACCTCCTTCATCCCTCCCTGGCCCCAATTGTGCACCAGTGGGGTCCCTCAGCCTGGCCTGCGCCCTCTTGCAATCCGGGACCCTTCAGGGATGTCAGAGAGCCAGTTTCAGCCCGATCCCGCAGGCCAGGCCAAGGGATCCCACTGGTGCACAGACTCATACACCAGGCCTCTAGTATTGGCAATAAAAAACATACACCCAAAATGTGCCATATGGGCCCAGTAGTGGAAACATGACACCTGGAGACTTTTTCCCCCTTAACCTTTGGAAATTAGGGGGGAAAAAAGGAGGAGAGATTTTCATCATAGATTCTAATTTCCATTATGTGCCCTTTTAAGATAAAAAAGAGTGGGGCACAGGGGGGAACTAGGGAGAATTCATTTAAATAGTTTGCATTTCATTTTCCTTAGGTAGTATGTAAGGGTGGTATGTATTTTCTTAGGTAGGTCAAGTCCAGGCATAAAATACATCAATAGCAAAAGGCTTTATTCATTTCACCAGCCTAGGTGGTACTACTACTTCCAATGTTCTCTCAGACCAGCTATGGAAAGTTGGCAGTCTGAGAAACATGTACCTCTGTACCGCATGTCAAGTACAGCCTGATCATTTCAGACTGCAGATGCTCAAGCCAACAGTCACGTGTCGCCGTTGAACAGAAAAGCACTTTCTAGGGAGTACCTTTTTGGTAAAAAAAAATCTCAGCAGCTCATAAGCAATTTTAATTTGCCACACTATATTTTTATAGACATCTCTGAACAATTAAGACACTGTGTGGCAAACTGAAATTGCTCATACCTAGTTGCAAATTTTATTGCCACAAACGGGGTCCTTAAGAAGCACTATTAACTTTAATGGCGACTTGTTGCTCCCCAATTATGAGTCATCCCCAATAAAGAGATACAGGGATCACCTCCACAGGTGTGGGAAGGGAATGTACTCCACCAACAACAAAAAGGAGCGGGGGCAAGATCCCAGAAGAAAAAGCAGAAACATAATATGAACTGGGAAGAAGAACACGTCCTTGACATCAAAGAAAAAGAATCACACACACATTGAGCAGCAAGATGGCAGCCTAACAGGGAAGATGTGTCCTAGTCTCTTCCTGGAGACCTGGAGATAAATTGCCCGCCCTGGGGTTGCCCTGCAGTGGTGAGTCGCACATAAGATTGAAAGCCTTGCCCTGGCCAGTTTGACTCAATGGTTAGAGCATAGGCCCATGCACCAAAGGGTTGTGGGTTTGATTCTCTATCAAGGGCACATACCTGGGTACCAGGCTAAATCCCCAACCCTGTAGGGATGTGTGCGGGAGGCAACCAATCAATGTGTCTCTCCCACATCTCTCCCTGTCTGTCTGTCGGTCTCTCCCCTCTCCCCTCCCCCCATTTTCCTTCCACTCTATCTCACAGCAATGGGAAAATATCCTCAGGTAAGGATTAAAAAAGACTGAAAGCCTTGCAAATATGAATAGACTTAAAGCAATAACTTTTTTCAAGTTTTACCATTCACAGACTCATCTAAACCCTCTCAGAAAAATAAACACAGAGAAAGCCAATTCTCATGGTTATTCATTAAAGTATGCTAACAAGCCCTAGCCAGTTTGGCTCAGTGGATAGAGTGTCAGCCTGTGGACTGAAGGATCCCAAGTTCGATTCTGGTCAAGAGCACATGCCAGGTTGTGGGCTTGATCCCCAGTAGGGGGCATAAAGGAGGCAGCTAATCAACGATTCTCTCTCATCATTGATGTTTCTCTCTCTCTCCCTCTCCCTTCCTCTTTGAAATCAATAAAAATATATTTATTTTTTAAAGTATGCTAGTAAATGTTGGATGTTCTACTTATCAGACTTGCTTACTCACCATAAAAAACTGAATAGAGAGAATGTTGAAGATAATTTTAAATGCTCATAATCCTTATGCAACTATACTGTTAATATTTTGCTGTAGTTCCTTCTAAACATTTGAAAGTACATTTTACATAGATAATATTGTATATGCAATCTTATATTTTCCTTTTACATTTTCTAAGGTAATTTATAAATAATGCCTAACTAGTTTCAATGTTTCATATTTTTCCCCTGTACTTTCACTTATGTAATTATTTCTCTACTGGTATATGATAGGAATGTTATCACATTTTTCCTTTTTAAAATGTTTTTTGCATAGATTTCTTGTGTCTCTGAATGATAAAGATAGAAACAGGCATGCACATCTTGAGGTATGTAAGACATGCATTCCTGGAAAAGTAATCTGAATATGTAGTGCATTCTGTCATTAATCACTTAAGCAACTTTCATTAATGATAATTACTTTAATCATTGAGGTTTGCTTTGGCCCTTTTAATCCTGCAGTTTCTCATGGATCCCAGAATCCACTGTGCTCTTTTTAGAGAGAGACTTTACTTTCTACAACATGTCTAAGTATGTTTTGTTTAGCAGTTCCACTGTAAAAGCAAATGCACATGGGAGGACAGACAGAAAATACTGGGGGAAAGGGGAGGAGAGGGAGGGAGGAAGAGAGGGAGAGGGAGGAGAAAAACAATTTCTTAACCACACCCTAGGGCCTACACCATTAGTGAATTTTACATACATTATGATTCATTTCAGGATTTACCCTCAAAAACTCTATTCTGGCATGTTAAGTGAAGCAAGAAAGCGAGTTCACATTTCACAGAGTGCAAAGGCGAAGGGTGAGCGTGGGTCCAAGAGTTCAGAGCCAGGAGAGGGCCAAGTGCAGTTAACGAGAGGGAAAGGCAGAAGAAACATTATTTTTCTGTGACAGTTCCCTCCTTTTCAGTGCTTCAACTCCAGTTCTGAGGTGTGGGACCCGTCCAGAGCCAGCAGAACTCTTGCAGCCCTGCCGGGCACCCCGCCCAGAGCCCCCAGGGTAAGGCTGTGCAGCAGCTCCAGGCATCATAAGGTCATTGCCAGGTTTGGCACAAAACGCTCACCCTCAGTGAACACAGGCCTCCGAAGAAGAATGAAGCAACAGCCAGGAAAGAACCACTTTGCAAACAGACTTCCAAGGAGAATTAGCCTCTTGAAATCCTCTGTGCAAAAGTTCACACCATAACACAGCTGCTGCTTAATGTCTCGGGTTCTAATTAGCCCCGAGCTCCTGATTTGCACAGAACTTCTGGCCAATGGAGTCCAAGCTCCTTTGCTCTTCCCTGCACCGTTCAATCCCAGAAGTGCCCTTGGTCAAAAACTAGGTCATAGACTTAGCCACTGAGAAGCATTTACCGTCATTTCAAATGGTGTGCTCTGTTCAAGAGGTTATGATAATAAAGGAAGAGCAGCAAACGGACTTCGAGTCCTGGCATGCACGGGCCGGCTTGGAAGACTGCCTGCTACCTTATCTTACTCGGGCTCTTTTCGAGTCAAAGCACTGAACTCTGACCCTTTTCTGGATGCATAAAGATCGTTTCTAGAATGTGCATACAATTCATTTCTAGAATGACTGTATCCAATTTCATGTATGCTTTTTTCCCAGCTTTCACCTAACAGCTCTAGGCCAAAAATAAAAATAAAAAATTCCCCTTTCAAGAAGCATTTACGTGCTCCACTTGTGCCAAAGTTTACAGCAGAGTTATATCCTGCCTCAGAAAGAAGGATGGGCGGGTGGAAGGGGAAATGGAGCAGGACAGCTGTTTTTTCAATAAACTCCTGCAGAAAACCTCCCACTTACCCCACTGCTTCTTCCACACCCCCAGCAAAGAGGTGGGAGGAGGCGGCATGAGAAATCCCATTTCTCCAAGGAGAAGCAAACTGGCTCCCTGGCTTCCTAAACGCCCCCACACTTGCCGGAGGTCCTTCTTCATTCACCCGGGAGCATCAGGGCACAAGGCTCAAGTTTTGTCTCTGCTTCCTCCCTTGTTGACTCCCAAGCTGATGGAGCCCAAGAGGCTGCAGCCTCCCTCCCATCCATCCCCACCCAATCTCCATCCACACCCCGGCAGGCCCGAGGCACACGTGGCACTGTGACAGAAGCAGCCAACGAAAAGGTGGGAATTTTTAGCCCCTTCCGGAAATATGCTGGAACTCCTTCCCACAAAAAGACACAGCTGCTGTCAGCCATCCCGTGCTCTGCAACTAGCTGCCTCCAAGCTCAGCAGTTGGGCTCCTTGCTCTTCTGGAATGGGGCGAGGAAGGGAACCTGAGACGCAGGCAGAGCGCTGCGGTCCGCCCCTCCTCTGCAGGCTGGAAAGCTCTAATTTGTTAACCTAGAAAACCCTGGGGCTTTGAGATCTAAGAGTGGCTCCACCCAAGCACTACCTCGGATTCTTTTTTCCCCTCCTAGTGGGCAAGCAGAGCAAAGGGAAAATGAGGACAAATGTGTTGAAAACAGAAATACTGCACAACCCTAACTTGGCTATGGGCAAGGCCCGGATTACAACCCAACACCTCCATTTCGGTCCAAGTGGAAAGAGAAACTACAGGGTGCAGCCTTCATCCAGCTGTGAATCTCTGCTGCCCAGACACTCTGCCAGCCCCCAGAGGACCAACATAACCCCAGATTGCTCCTCAGTTCCCAGCTGCTCCCCCCGCCTTTTTTTTTTTCTTCAAAGTTTTTTCGTTCTTTTTGGTAAAGTGATTCCTTTTAATGCCATGGTGATTGTAATTACTGTGGAATGGTCTCTTAACTTCAAGACTTACATCCTTGGTAGGAAATGGTTCAGTCTTAAAGAAGTCAGTACATGCAGATGAATTTTTCAAAGTCCCTAAAACCTTTCTCAAATGACTGAACTGTAACCAAAGAATGTGAATTGATGTTGATGTCACAGTTCAGTTAACCATTTCAAAAAAATAAAATAAAAAAGTCCAGGTTGAGGTAGCATTCATCTAAGACCAATGTCATAACATGTTGCCCATCGCCTATTTTAACATGAGTAATGAGTTGGCACGTCCTGGGCACTAATTGAAGTCATCTTACATCTCTCAGTGCAGGTTCAACATAACCTAATTCACATTAATTGCCTTGAAGGCCCCTTTCAATTCTACAATTTTTTTTAAAATGGACTGCTTTGAAAGGCATAATAAATTTTTTACAGTTTTAGCCTAGTAAAAATATATAATTAGCATAACAAGTGTTGGTATAAAAATTGTATTTCTAAAATACACCTAGTCTCATATAGATGTCACATACTCTTGCTACAATTTAGGTCACACTAATTATTTATAATTCCCCACACACCCTCTGTTTTTCCTCAAGTTAAGAGAAACTAAGGCAATATCTAATCAAGCCAGTTCCTGATTCCAAACCAATGAAATCTAAACTAGAAATCTGATTCTTTCTTCTCACTCTTCCTCTCCATTTCCAGGTCTATTTAAGCATAAATGGGGGGTGGGGCATAACAGAGTCAAGTAAGAGTTGGAAATGCCCATCTGTTGTGAACTTTAATTTCCCAATCTAAGGCCTAGGCCCGTGGTTGGCAAACCACGGCTCGCGAGCCACATGCAGCTCTTTGGCCCCTTGAGTGTGGCTCTTCCACAAAATACCACGTGTGGGCGCGCACGTACAGTGCGATTGAAACTTCGCGGCCCATGAGCAGAAGTCGGTATTTTGTAGAAGAGCCACACTCAAGGGGCCAAAGAGCCGCATGTGGCTCACGAGACGCAGTTTGCCGACCACTGGTAGGCTGTGGGCTTTAGTAGCCGAGACGGCTGTCAGTCAAATAAATCATCCCAGGAAGAAAACGAATCAATTTCTGTAGCCTTGATAGTAGAACTGAACCAAGTTGTGGGAAATAGGAAATGTATCTACATGGATTTAGCGCTCCCTCTTCCATTCTCCCTACCCTTGGCCTGGCCCAATGTTTGCTCACCTCCATCACCACCTGTAAGGAATTATTTGTAACCAATCAAGAATACTTATTAACTTGATTAAAATTCTATTTGCTGTCTTGCTGCTAAGAAACCAGAATATAAATCTCTTATCTCAATGAGCCCCTAGAGCAGTGATGGCGAACCTTTTGAGCTCAGTGTGTCAGCATATTGAAAAACCCTAACTTAACTCTGGTGCCGTGTCACATATAGAAATTTTTTGATATTTGCAACCATAGTAAAACAAAGACTTGTATTTTTGATATTTATTTCATATATTTAAATGCCATTTAACAAAGAAAAAGCAACCAAAAAAAATGAGTTCGCGTGTCAGAGGTTCGCCATCACTGCCCTAGATCATCAGGAGACATGAACTCAAAAAAGAAAAAAAAGGGAACAGATTCCCAAATTTATATTTATATAGACATGTGTTTCATATCTTACTATTAGAGACACATGGCCTTTATATGCCAAGCACCATAGGATTATGCTTGGAATGTCCAACTGCTTATCCATAGGATTAGATTCACAAATAAAGATGACTAATACTTCCGATTTTCTAAAATTATTGACACAGCTGTAGCAGCCTTAGGCGGCCAATCAGAAACCTCCATGTAAAGTCAATATCCTTGCTAATTTAAAATAGTGATTCATTCTCTACCTATCTGACCACAAATGATTTACAGTGTCTGTTAATCCTAACTGCAACAACCAAACAACCCATCAATGGAGCAGTATCCCATTCTCCCAACATGCAGAGAACTTCTTAAATACCTTGTCCTGAATGGAGAAAGGCCTAATGAAAGAATTTTTATCCTAAGCCCAGAAGAGATCGTTCTTCTGTGAAGAATGAACCACTCAAAATACTTTAGAAGAGAATGGTAAGATGAAACAAGTTCTAAACATACAAAGTTAAATCTGATTGCTAAAGAACCACAGGGCACATGCTCCATGGCTCAGAGTTACCCAAGGATACACTCCGTTCAAACGTACTGGATGTTTGCAAAAAAAAGTGGTGCCACACGTTTCCACTTTCCAGATATGGAGCTTTCCTCAATCCACCTTCTTGTCCTGCATGCAAGAAGGAACTAGAAAATAGGGACCTATGAAAAGCCTGCTTCTCTCCACCTCTGGGCCTGCCCAGTCAGGGAGAGACATGTGGTTTTCAAGAAATGGCTGTCTCTAGCAAGGAGGGACCTGGAGGGTATTATACTAAGTGAAATAAGCCTGTCAGAGACAGACAAGTATCACATGATCTCACTCACATATGGAATCTAATAAACTAATAAACAAAATAGATCTAGAGACATAGAAACATGGAATAGACAGCGGAATCTCAGAGGGGAGGGGAGTGGAGAGAGGTTAATTTGGGAACTTAGATGCGTATATTATATACATAGCCCATGGACACGGACAATAATGTGGTGAAGGCCTGGGAGGGGCGGGTGGAGAGGGTCAATGGGGAAAAACGGGGGCCACGGGTGGGGGAAAACATCTGTAATATTTTCAACAATAAAGATAAATTTTTTTTAAAAAAAAAAGAATGGCTGTCTCTAGAGTAAATTTCAGAAGACATGAAAACACACAAGATCAAAGGAATATAGCAGAAGAGGCAGAAGCAAATATTGCCTCACTGGATCCCATATTTGCCCAAAGTCATCCAATTCTCAGATACAATTTTATTTTTACTTTTTTAAAAACTGTCAAGGTACATCAAAGCGCATTTTGCTGCTGTTTTAGATGGACTCCGGGACTCCCCTTGGTCACTCATTAACTTCTCCACTTGACAAGAATGCGTCCTGAGTTCTTACAATTAAAACTGGGAAATTTAAATACTGATCTCTCTCACACACACAACGTTAAAAAATAAGAATAATCTTACATTAAATAAAAATGCTTACACCCTGAGAAATACTACTGGGAAATGACAATTTTTAAGTCTTTTACAATGTGATTATGGCTATCTGCATAAAAAGGGATTATTTTCTACTCCAGTGAAGAAAAAAGGAGCAAAACTCTAGGTAAGACAAAATACAAAGCAAGCCGCAGCATTTCCCTGCCTGAAAAGCACTCATCAATCATTCTGGCTGCCTCATGATAATGCTTCAACAAACCCACCAGTGAAATGAGATTGTTGCCGATTCCTATGCATTTAAAAGAGGACAGATATGTCACACTATGCAAAACATGGCGTCATGTGATCAGAAAGACATTTAATGATTTGAAGCAGGACGATAAATGTCAGTGAATACTTTGAAATGTAGTGCCTCTAAAACAGACCCTTTCGGACGTTTCTGCACTCAACCAATTTTTTATTCCCTCGGCAGTTTCCATTTGCAAAAGGGCCTGGGATGTACCAAAGCAATGCGAGTGACATCATGCTTGGACATGAAGCTCAGGGAATAAAAAAACAATACGATGGAGGGGAAAAAAAACAGCAATGTATTTCCCAGGACTTCCCTAGAAAGACAGCCACTGGACCACTGGATCACAGCAAATCCGAAGCCTTGGCCTCTGGGAACCTTTATTACAGCTCCTATCGAAGGGAGGGGAGGGGGCAGCTTTCCAGTCTTCACAGGAAAAGAGTGATTTCCAAATTATGACTTTTGAGAGCTCAAGAGAGGGAATGACTTATCCGTAGTAAATGAGAAACACATGGTTTGCTCAGAGGGTTTCTGTCCACCCTGCTCAGTTATTTCTCTTACATGAAAAAGACAAATTATTAAGATTTAAACACAATATCCCTTAGAATGTACCATACATTTGTGCTCCAAGCCTGAAGGCTGAGGCTTTAAGTTTAAGTGAAAATGACTCTTGGGTAATATGGGGAACATTGGCTCCTCACTCCAGAGACAAGCAGAGCAACTGCCCCCCACACACCAAGAAATACAGTTGAACGGGCACAGCAGTCAACAGGATACCTGCCCACTGAACCCACTTTCAGAATCAGCCAACTGAAAAGGCCAGTGTCCTCACCAAAAAATATGGGGACCCATCCACCCAACGTTGGGTGGGGAGGTTTTCTTTCTCTTCTTTTGCCCTTTTGTCATTTTGTCACCATGCGTTCTCCTTATCCCAGTGGCTCTTAACCCGAGTTATACAGTAGAATTATCTGGAAGGTTATAAAAGATACCCAGCCCTTCTAATATGCATCTGGATTTAAGAATCACTCTTGCATCCTCATCTGATTTCAACCTCACTAACTCAGCCTTACACTGTATCGTTTAGACTTTTGATGAGATCTGCCAAGCAAGCTCTTTTATTATCTTTTTTTTTTTTTTGAGAAGTCCAAGAGGCTCTCAAGGGAACATTGGTACATTTTCCATGGTGTGCCGAGAGCCACTAAGTATAGAGACATTATACATGGTATGGGAATTGCAGCTCACTCCCATGGAACCCAGGGCTCGCCAACCACCCCCCCCCCGCCCCCCGCCTTCCTAATGTATGTCACAGACTTGTCCTGAGGGAAGGGGTGGGATAGCGTTTCTCAGGAGGTTCTATCCAATTTCCTAGCAATCTCAACACAGGAAAGAGCTCTCTGCAGTCTGTGGCTGTGATAGAAATGCTTCTCACAGATCTCTTGCCCTAGACAAACAAACATCCCGCTAAGCGGAGCTCAGCACATTCCCTGAACAACTCCAAGAATGGGACTGTATGGCAGTGCCCGTGGAGAGCACTTAGTTATCTTTTATTACAGAAGCTGCATACCATGAGTACCCCTCACTGCCCATCAAACATGCCCACCCACATCACTGCCTGCCTCTCCACTTCTCAGGTAATGAGTATGGCCACGACTCTACAGGCGTTAGATGAGCAGAACATCGGTCAGAGCCAAACCACCAAGTTATCCCACAGTTTGTCCTACATGATAAATACAACTCCTTCTTTTCCAGAAAATCTACTCATTCACAGACTAAAACCAATAACTTGGGGGGGAGAGGGGGGAGGGATAGCAGCCTTACATTTGAACATACAGCAACTTTAATGATAAATTTAATTGTCTAGGCAAAATGGCATTCTCAATTTCTACACTTTTTTTTAAGTTTAAAATTTTAAGTCACTGTGTAGCAACATTAATTCTATCAATAGTGTGTTGTTTTCTGCACATAACACAATATTTGCTTATAATTTGATTTTAGAAGTGGAAAGTCCTAAAAGTGAAGACTCGTGCATGCTAATAGCTGCTGTTTATTGAATGAGTGGTAGGTACCAGGCACTATGCTCAGTGTTTTATTGCATTTAATTCCCTCCACCCGATGGAGGAACTACCAGTGTCTCCACTTACAGATGAGTACGTGACTCTACAATAAATAAAACATTTCCGTAGTCAGCAAAGCCAGAGGAGGCTGAGCTGGGATCTGGACAGAAGTCGAGCTGACTCCAAAGCCCGTAACGATTTCTAGAAACTATCCCAGCAGTTATGTATCTTTTATAAGAGAAAAATGTGCTGAAATACCACTTCTACCACCATTTTCAAATAAGAAGAGAGGGAATCTGAATTCTTACTTGGCTTTTACCCTACGGAAAGTATTTGTGTGGAGTAGTGATGAGTGTGGGGCTTGGAATCTTGTCTCTGATATGAAGTGACAAACTTCTGAATCTCTGAGCACCATGTTCTCGTCCACACAAGAACTCTGACCTTGGAATTGTTGGGGGGACTAAAGGAAACAGCCTATTAGGCTCAGAGCCTGCTAGCTTTCTTCCTTCTCTCACCTCCGATTCACTTGACTAGGGAAAATAGTCCTTATCTATGACAGAGGTCCTCACAGAAAAAAATTACTTAAAACATGATTTGAAAAGTGAAAAGGTATGCTCTAGAGAAGCTCTGTTTCTGGTCATTAACCCTTTGCTGTTTCCTGAGTCCTGAAAGAAATGTGATCACTGAAGTCACACCGAGGACCTCCGATTAGGAAAGTGAACCTTTTTGTTATTTGGAAAGCACATTATCCTGGCCCATCTGTTTTACAACTCCGCAATGTCTGTTTGGCTCGGCTTTATTTTGGTTTTGACTCTTATACTTCCACAAGTCATTATTACACACCTATGAAGTGCTCAGGCCTGTAGGGAATTTTTATTATTATTATTATTAATTATTATTATTATTATTATTATTCTGAAGATCAGATTCCTACCCTTAAGAAAGGTATACTATTTTGGTTGAATTTTCTTGAAAGTAACACATATAAAAATCTGTGGATGAATTGATTAATCAGCACTTGCCAGTGGCTAGGGTTGGGAGGAAGGTGTGACTATTAAAAACGTAGCAGAAAGGAGGTCCTTTAGGGTAAGGAAACAGCTCTGTACCCCGATTGTGATGATTACTTGAATGCACCAGGATGATAAAATTTCACAGAAATACAAACACATGCACACACACACACACACACACCAAAAAAGAATGGGTGTAATAACTGGTAAAAATCCAAAGAAAGTCTCTACTATATCAAGGTCAATTTCCTGGTTTTGATGATCTGCTATGGCAGGGGTGGGGATTGTCCAACCCGTGGGCTATATACAGCCCTCAAAATCATTTGGTCTGGCCCTGCCAAGGCAACCCCAGGGCCAGACTTATCAAAATTCAATAAATCTAGGAGCTTTTTTCATAGCAACATACATTTATATTAAGTGAATTATATTAAGTGAATGATGCTATAAATACCCAAATGGCCCTTGGCAGAGAAAAGGTTTCCAATTCCTGTGCTATGGTTTTGCAAGATTATCTTTCGGGGAAAACTGAGCGAAGGGCACATAGAAACTCTGTACTATTGTTGCAATTTTTTGCGAGTGAAGCTATTTTAAAATAAACTAGCATTTAAAAACAAAAGCATGAGAAAGATCTGTATAAAATTAAATGGGAAGATCTCTAAGATGCATTGTTAAGCTAAAAAAAGGGGGGGGAGTGCACACTGTGTGTAATATGCTACCTTTGGGGTAAAAGCAGGAAGTACAGAATTGCTATCACATTTCCTTGTGCAGCATAAAGAGCCTAGGAAAGGATACATAAGACACTAAGGACGGTGGTTTCCTGTGAGGACTGCACAGGAGGGACTTAGAGATGAACACAAGGATGGAAGGGAGGCTTATATACTTTTGGTTTTGAACCATGTAATTGTGATATTACTTAAACCAAAAAAATAAAAAGACAAAAATAAAAAAATATCGTAACTTAATAAATGATAATATCAATGTAGAAACCTATGTCAAGTTCTTTACTGAACAATTTACATACATTATTTTTAATCCCCAAAAACATATCAAAGTGAATGATCTCTCTTTTTACAGAGACTAAAACCAAGACTTAAGGGAAGTTTTTAAAGCTTTTGGCTAGGCCTATGGTCTTTACACTATAATCAACTCCCTTCCTATTTAAGGTTTGCTGAACTATCATGCTGCTTCTTTTTTAAATTAAATTTATTGGGATAACATTACTTAGTAATATTACACAAGTTTTAAGTGAACAATTCTATGATACATCATCTGTATATTGTATTGTGTGCTCACCATCCAGAGTCTGGTCTCCTTCTGTCACCGTATGTTTGACCACCTTACCTTCTCCATCCTCCTTTCATTCCCCTTCTCCTCTGGTAACCACCCTAATTTGTCTGTTCATTTGTTGCTTTCTGCTTTACATCCCACATCTGAGTGAAATCATATGATTCTTGTCCTTTTCTGCCTACCTATACGGGAAATGCAAATCAAAACCACAAGGAGATACCACCTCACACCTGTTAAAATAACTACTATCAATATGATAAGAAATAAGTGTTGGAGAGATTAGAAGAAAAGGGAACAATCACATACTGCTGGTGCGAATGTAAATTGGTTTAGCCTCTATGAAAAACAGTACGGAGACCCCTCCAAAAATTAAGAACAGAGCTTCCATTATGACCCAGAAATCCCTCTTCTGGGTATCTACAGAAACATTTGAAAACACATATTTGTAAAGATATATGTCCCCCTATTTTCATCGCATCATTATTCACTGTAGCCAAGACGTATTAACAAAGTGTTTTTTAATGGATAACCTGATAAAGATGTGGTACATATACAGTGGGGCCTTGACTTACGAGTTTAATTCATTCCGAGATCAAGCTTGTTAACTCAAATTACTCTGTCAACTCAATGAAAAAAATCGGCCAAAAGATAGCTGGTATCTCAAAAAACTCATTAGTCGGGACACTCGTAAGTCAAGACCCCTCTGTACTATGGAATACTACTTAGCCACAAAAAATGATGAAATGTCACCATTTGCAATAACATGGATGAGCCTTGAGTGTATCGTGCTAAGTGAAATAAGTCAGATGGAAAAGGCTAAGAATCGTATGATTTCACCCATGGTGCTTATCTCAGTGCCCTCATGCATGGCTTTTCCTTTGCCCAAAACCACTCACCTCTCTCACGCTACTTTGTCTGCCAGAAAACTCCTATTCAAGCGTTAAAACTAAGTTCTTGCCCAGTAAAGTTTTCTTCAAACCACTTTCCTCACAGAATAAATATTTCTCTTCTTGGTCTTCTATATTTCATACTTGGTTAAGAATATCTTAAAAGTATATAACTGTCTTTAAATCCCCAGCATCTAGCAAAAAGCCTGGCAACTATAACTGTTGCTCAGCAAATGTTCCTTTAGCTATAGAACACTTCATAAACCTCACCATGAGAAGAATTAAGAGGTCTTCAGAAGAAATAAGACCTGTCATTACAAAGATTCATATTCACTCCACTTGCTAACTACTAAAATGGTAGTCCTATTATTTTTAAACAAAAGTGGCTACAAGTAATTTTGAAAATACCAATTATCTTATATTAAGAGAAATAGCTCAATGATAAGTGGACATAAGAATATATTCCTTACAAACCCTTCAATGCCAAATTTCTGAGTGAGGCTAATTCCTAATACATTTTATAAATTCTTTATGAAATATGAATTCATTAAAAAATAACACCTTTTATTTTAAAATGTATTAAATTTATTACATTTCTCTAAGCATGGTCTTTTTAATTTCCTTTTCTATGAAATGCATTTGCCTTTAAAGGTGAAATGAAGGACACTGTGTTCAGAAGAAAACTTGGTCCTTTGGTGCTGAACTTCTAAACTTCGTGATCATTGACTATGGCATGGGTTTCTAGAGAGACACACAGAACTGACTTTCAACACTCCGTTATTCTCCTCAAAAAGACTCTGTCTTGAAGATGACATTGTCCACGTGGTTCATTAAGTTAAGCCAACAATCAAGTGCCAGGTATGGCAGGGTGGTCAAAGATTCCCAAGTTCAAGTCTTGGCTCTCACAATTCCTGTGTCCTTGATCCAGTTAAGTCCTCTCGTTTTCCACATTTGTAAAATGAGGTTATATTGGTATCAAACACATCGAGATGCTGGGAAGATTGAATAACTTTTGACACATATAAAGAGCTCAAAACAGTGCCTAATATGTGCCAAGGATTGAATACATATTAACTACTAATATATAACTCTGACATATGTTGTATGCCAAATAAATAGCATTAATTCAAGAAGGAACTTGTCTCTGTTTAATTAAACTTAAGATATCTGAAAGAATTATAATCTCAGGGTCATTTTAGAAGATAGAGAAAACTTCAAAAACACTAAAAATGTAAGGATAGAATGTATGTCTTCGGCAGTATGTGCTAGCAATATGAGCTGTTAATCCACTTTCTGAGAGATAAGCCTGACTCTCTAGAGAAGGAGACTCACATCCCAAACCCCAAATTGTCTTTGCTTTGAGGACTGATTGACCAGAAAGTTTAATTTTCCCAGATGATTTGTAGCAACATTTATTTAACAAATATTCCAAAATACAGATCTTGACAATAAAACAGATTTTTTTAAAAAGAAAGTCTATTCCAATGGGGTCTTTACCAGAGAAAGTGGGTCATAATATCTAGTTGGGCATGTTCAAAAGGGTTTTCGTTGCCATTTGTTTAGCTGTCCTCTCATGCTTTGAGGGGACAGACCCTTCATAACCCAGATCCAACATACTAATTACAATTATGCTATATAAAAGGCTTTCCTTGTTATCAACAATATTTAAGTCTCTATAATCAGTATCAAAATCAGCAACTGGGTGTATTAAATAATCAGAAAAACACCTTTTATTTTCAAGCAATTCAAAAATATTGAAGAACTTGAACAGATATTTGTATTCCCATACTCTTACTGGTATTATTCACAATAGCCAAAAAGGAGTATTATTCTGTCTTAAAAAGGAAATTCTGATACATGCTACATGGATGAACCTTGAGAACATTAAGTGAAATAAGCCAGTCACAAAAAGACAAATACTGTATAATTTCATTTATGATATACCTATTGTAGTCAAATTCACCCAAACTGTATCCTCAACATGATTAAAAATGGTGAATTTTGTTATGAATATTTTAATACAATAAAAAAAATATTATTGGGCTCCTGCAATACATAACATAGAAAAAGGAGAAACAGGTAGTAGTTACCAATGGACTTGGCGTGAAGGAACAGTTCAGCTAGAAAATTGAGCAAGAGAGACCCTCAAAAACTATCAACACTCCTTTAATTCTCTTTTTAAAATGGGAGGCTCCTCTTTGTTTTAAAGCAGAGATGGGGGACATTCAGCCCACAGACCGTATAAGGCCCTTGAAATCATTTGGTCTGGCCCTGCCAAGGCATTATGGGTAAAGTAATTAAATGTTTGACCAAATATAGCTAAATTTTTAAGCTGATAATTTTGTATGGCCCACAAATTATGTTATAAATATCCAAATGGCCCTTGGTAGAAAAAAAGTTCCTCACTTCTGCTTTAAAGAGACCTCACTTTAGACTGAAAAAGGTAAAAACAAATCCTCAAAAATAGTTAAAGAGGAAAATATTAAAACTCTACTCATAGTCCAGCTCTCAATCCCAACATTCAAGCTTTGTTTGGTAGCTTGGATATTTTCAGCACAGCAACAGCAAAAATCACAGGAATCAAAGCTACCATCTCAAAATGGAATTTGAGCCATCCATAATCTTTACTGTCAAAGCAATTCCTAATAAATTTCAGTTAGGTTAATCCCATTAAGATTTAACATTGTTATCCTTTTTAAGTGAAAACACATTTAATTAGTTCATAGGAACGAAGAGGCAGTCTGGTTCTGCCACTTCAATATCCGTTTCTCAGACCCTATGGACATGACATGAATATGGATAGGACTATTCGCTTCTGGTATTTCATTTTTCTTTCTTTCTCTTTCCCTCTCCCTGCAGCCCTACTTATTGAAATTTTACAGTACCTTGCTACCAAAGTGCTTGCAAGGCGAGGGTAGCTCTTCAGAAATAAGAAGATCAGTGAATTATTTCCTGTGACTACCAAATCCTTCATGACACACCTTCAGTAACACAGATTCAAACAAGGAGCCTTTCTGTAGTGAGCCCCAAAAAGCCAGTCTGCTACAGCTCTGACCATCTATTTATTTTGAAATACTAAATAAAAGCTACCGGGCCAGCTATCTTCATCCCTAGACATTAGTAGGAATATACATTGTAAATTTGATCTCAGAGTTGAACAGGAATAGAAAATAGAAAATGATTTCATGGGCAGAAAGATGGCTAAGACAGCTGAAAGTCTTGTATTGGTTTTGATAAAGCAGATGCTTTATTATGACAGGTTACATACAAATAGTCATTGTCACAATAAAAAAATAGAAAATAGAAGGTAGAATGATATACAATTGTTAAAGTTGGGGAGTGCTAGAAACTAGGATGACCAGGATCAGCTTATGGGAAGTCTAGCAGGTCTTAAACTCAATTCATTCATCTGCATGAAATGTATCTACTTGGTAGAGTCAACCCCTTGGCATTTATGTCCTCATCTGATGCAGTATGATCTGGAAGGATAAGCACACAACGTTTCAATAAATTTGAATTACTTTTCTGATTCGTCAAAGGTAAGGTATTTTTAATTTCATTCTAATTATAGGTTTTGCAGGAATTAAAAACAGGTGGCACATGAATATTTGGTATTGCTGGCAGCGAGTCTGCATATCAATAGAAAACAAATTTTCTAATCACATAAATCATATATTGTAATCACATGAAAAATAGCTCTTTCAATTTGTCTTAGTGAGAAATATTTTTTTAAAGCTTTAAGAATCAGAAAACCTCAAGCCCAACACCTCAATAACCTGCTATGCAGTGATGAGTCCATAAGAGGTTTGGGAAATACATCAATGTATATTTATTTTCCTAAAAGGCACATTAAATAGTCAACCGTGACCAATCAGGTTTTAAACGTCTGCTGCCAATTAAGAATAAATTCCTGAATTGATTAAATTTTTCCCATTTTGGAAAATGAAATTGGGTCTTTATTTCTGCCACATCTGCCATCAGCAAGGAGAAGGAAAGGGCATGAAATAAAATAAGCACTGGCATCCAGGAAAGCTTACCTCCTCCCCATATTTTTTTATTGGAAAAATAAAATTTGTTTTCCAGTGAGATATTTCATTTTTTAAAAAATCTGTTTCCACTCAAGGCTAGAGTTCTATTTATTTTTAAATGAGGCCCGCGATACCTCCCAAGTGCGACTTAGATTTACATCTGGCTAATCCTCCAAATGCGAGGACCAAGTTCATGCTGTTTATTTCTAATGAGTTCTGTGATTTTTGGATAACACGAGTGAGAGATAGCAAATTAACTACTGCTAGTCAGCAGCAAGCAAGCAAAAGATGTCTTGGGAAGCTAGTGTGAGCAAATCCTACAAGTCAATTTCTAATCACACTTGCCAGAAACTTGGGGGGCGGGGGGAAGGGAGGTGATAAAACCTGCCAAGAAAAACAAGTGGTAGAACTTGTTTCCCTTTCCTTTTTCCATGGAATTTTTCAACACTCAACCAACAAATACAGCTCAATCTTTCCTTTCCATAAGTCGGGACTGCAAGGAAGGCTCTGGTCCCATTGATAGTCTTAGAAAAATTAAAATGCCTCTCACTGCAAAATGTACCCTCAGTCTCTGGAAGTTCCCTTACTGGAGCTGTATCCACTTACATAAAGGGAACTGCAGAGGTGAGGGGGGAGGTCACTTGCAAGCTATAGGCACAAATATATTCCCAGAAGACACGTACAGGGGAGTAGACAAATGGTAGTCAAATCTCCTTACCTAAAGCTGGTCAGCAATATTGCGCAACATGCCTGCACCAGCTGAAAACCAAGCAACAAACAGGTAAAGGAAGAAATGGCAGAAAAAACACTCCCCCATATCCAGTCACTAGTAGCCTGGGAAGCACAGTTCTAAAAGCATTTACTCATGTGCAGGGTAAGATCCAGAGGGTACACTCTTGCAATATATGTCCACCTTTATTTCTCATCTGAATCCCAAACCAAACACAAGTCTTAACTAGTGGTTTTGAACCATGGCTATAGTTAGAATCACCTGGAGAGCCTGTAAGCCATACTAATGCTGGGATCCACCCCTTTCACCACCCCTGCTACTACCCCTCACACACCCCCACACACACCCAACTCAAATGAAACTGGAATCTCTGGGAGTCAGACCAAGTGACCAGTGATTTTTAAAAAGCCACCCAGGCGATTCCACAGTGCAGCCAGGATTGAGAACCCCATTAGAAGCACAGGCATGCCTCACTTGATTGCGCTCTGCTTTATTGCACTTCACAGCTGTTTCTTTTTCCACAAATGGAAGGCAAGAACCTACCCAGCAAAAAGTTTTTGACTCGTTTCATTGTGATACTTGCTTTATTGCTGTGGTCTGGAACCAAACCCACAATATATCTGAGGTGTGTCTGAATGCTCTTTTAAAAAACAAACCAGTTTCTCTAGCAAGTACATTAAATCTCTCATTTCACTCAGTCTGTCCTGTCCCAGAAAGTCCTGGTCCTGACCTCCACCAGCAGCCCACACAGGCTTCCAGATTCAGGAGCAGGCTGAGTGGGAGGCCCTCTGCAGTTAAAGGTGGAGGCACACTTGAGACAGGCCCCACCAGGCAGAGAAAGCCTGACTCCACCTTGGTAATTAAAAGCAAAAACTCCCCTTTTCTTCTCCTCAACACTTCTGACATCAAATGTGTGGGGGTTTTTGACACCAAGCAATTTTCCAATTCAATTCTGACACTCACTGTCCAAAGCCAGTACAGACTCCACTGGATAAGGGCTCAGTCCTACGGGATTGCTCCCCACTTCAAATGCCAACTGCAGCCCCACTGGCTAGCTCAGTTGGTTGAGCATCATCCCGTGCACTGAAGGGTTGCCGGTTGGATTCCGGGTTGGGCACATGCTGCTCTGGGAGTGTGCAGAAGGCAGATCGATGTTTCTCTCTCACATCAATGCCTCTCTCTCTCTCTCTCTCTCTCTCTCTCTCTCTCTTTCTCTTTCTCTCTCTCTCTAAGCATGTCCTTGGGTGAGGATCAAAATATATATATACACACAAATGCCAACTGGAAGTCCAGATGGTCTTCCTGAACCTCCGACCAACCAGCTGTACTAAATCAAGGATTTCCACAACCCCTCCCTCTAGTTCTATAATCTACTAGAACAGCTCTCAGAATTCAGGAAAACAATTTACTTACCAGACTACTGGCTTATTATAAAGGATAGAACTCAGGAACAGCCAAATGGAGGAGATGCCCAGGGCAAGGCGTGTGGAGCCTCCACGCTCTCTCCAGGAACACCAACCTCCCGTTCAACCCGGAAGCTCTCCAAACTGCTTCTTACAGGGTTTTTATGGTGGCTCATTAAGTGGGCATAATTGATTAAAGCACTGGCCACTGAGGATTAACTCAGACTCCAGCTCCTCTACCCTCCCTGGAAGTCAGGGCTGAAAAGTTTCAATCCTCTAATCACAGGGTTGGTTCCCATGGCAACTAGACCTCATATTTGGGGGCTTCCAAAAGTCAACCTATTCACATAAACTCAGGTGTGGTTGAAAGGGGCTTATTGTAATTAACAAAAGATGGTCTTCGCACCTTTATCACTACAGAGCTGTGTCAGGAGCTAGGGACAATAACCAAATATTACAACAAAAGGTACTCCTATTGCTCTAAGAAATTATAAGGGTTTTAGGGACTCTAGCCGGGAGCCAGGGACAAAGACCAAAATATATATTTCGTAGTATGTCATAGTAATCCAGGTGTTAAGTATTTTGAGTGTCTCGGGATTATGTGGTTGTGTTTAACACAAAGACAAGTGTAAAATAGGGTGTGTAGTGAGCATACATTTTGGTTTTCTTTAGGCCAGTGGCTCCTTAACCCTACTGTGCATTAGAATCACCTGGAGGGCTTGTTAAACCACCCCCCAGAATCTCTGATTCAGTCCATCTGGGAGAGGGTCCGACTATCTGCATTTCTAACAAGTTTCCTGATAATGCAGATGCTACTGATCTCATGACCACACCTTGGCAATCAGTGCTCTGGACCAGTGGTCAGCAAACTGCAGCTCTCGAGCCACATGTGGCTCTTTGGTCCCTTGAGTGTGGCCACAAAGTTTCAATCGCATTGTACGTGCGCGCCCGCACGTGGTATTTTGTGGAAGAGCCACACTCAAGGGGCCGCAGTTTTCCAACCACTGCTCTAGACTGAACTGCTGGCATCTTCAAACATTGGAAATACCAAATGGAGATTTGTTTTCTTTTCCCCAAATTTGATTGAGATGTGATTAGCATACACACTGTATAAGCTTGAAGCGTACCACATAATAATTTGACTTACATACTGTATATTGCAAAACGATTACCACAGTAAGTTAATATCCATCATCCCATATAGGTACAAAAAGGAAGACAAAGAGGAAAACAATGTGGTTTTTCTTTTCCTTGTGATGAGAACTCTTGGGATCTACTCTCTTCACAACATTCAAGTATACCTTAGAGCAGTGCTAACTATAGTCATCATGTTGTCCATTACATCCCTAAGAGATCTGTCTCTACAAATGGGAGTACTGAACACAAACTGGGTATTTGATTTGAAGGCATTATAGTTAACTATTGTTTTAGATGTGGACATAGTATTATCTTCAAAAAACAAGGAGCCTTACCTTTAAGAGATAAACATTGAAAAAAAAATTTAACAGGACAGATAGAATTGACATGTGTCATAAACCCAGCCTCCCTCCAGGGAGGCAAGGAGAGAAGAACCGGGGGGAACGGTGACCAGTAGGGTCTTTGGAGAAGCCCAGGAAAGAACAACCACCAGGCTGTACCCACAAAGGGAATCCGTGTGAATCTCCATCCAGAAAGTTTCTTACCTGAACATGCTGGGTGTCAATGCTTCTGTAGGCTCCTGAGAGTGCTAGGAGAGAAGAGGAAAGTGAGTCAAAAGTTGTAAGAGTGTACAGAAGGACACAGTAGAGTACGGTTTCAGTACACATCTCCGTCTACCTACAGGCAGTTTTGGAAAATTGTTTGCTTATTAAAGACTGGCCTGGAACTTCACGGCTCTGGAGCCAGATGAGGGACTCACTACAGAACGGTGAGCCGTCCTCTGACCTGGAGAAAACTGGAAGCATCTAGAGATGCAAGGTTTCAGCACCAGCGCTGCCACTCTTAGTCTAAGGCACTGCAAGCTTGTCATTCTCCCTTTCTGGGTCTAGACTTCATTCTCTGGGATGTGAAGTGTTCTAGATATTCTCCATAGTGACTCCCAAAGCTAAGAAGATAGAATGACATTTGGAAAAACACTGGCTCTAGGATGTAATCAGAAGAAAAGAAAGGGAACTAACACAAATTTATATGCCAGAGCCTAGTTATTTCTGTAGCTTATTTTACGTAACCTCTAAAACAGATTGTATAAAGTTCATCGCAATAGCAACAGAAGGCTATGGACAAAGAGACTGTGGCTGACACTGTGCAGTAACTTGCCCAAGGTCACAGAACTAGCTGCAGCAGAGCCACAGATCAAAGCCGGAATCTAAGGAAGCTAAGGAAGAAATAAGCCCCGCCCACTGCACCAGGGCAATTTATATATACAGCTGGTACAGTCACATTAAAGCTGTGGTGAACTTTGACTCCAAGATCTTAACAAGGATTAAGTTTGTTTTCTGTGTCCAGGCTTATCTTTTTTAAAAATTCTGATATTTTGTGAGCATGTATAGGGTATCCAAAAAAAAAAAAAGTACGCACATTTAGCAGCTGATAGCTCAATTGATGTTTCTTTTCACATTTAACCCACTGGAATTAATAATTATTCAAAGGGTGTACACATTTTTGGGGACACCCTGTATTTGATTATAAAATAACTGCCCAATAGAATACCCAGCAAAGTTAGCTTATAATGGTTCAACCTTTTTATTAAAAATATTCATATTTGCCTCTCTATAGAATTTTGGGGGGAAAAAGTTGATAACAACAGGTTATGTCTGCATACAAGGATAAAGCTTAGAGGTTTTGCTCTCTCTTAAAATCTGTAGAGGCTAAACCCCCAAATGCTCATTTTCTAAGCACCTGGTTCCAAAGTTCTTGGCAAGTCATGAAAGATTCACCATCTTCACACAGAGGCCATTTCTTTCTCTAAGGAGAAATCTGTGCCAAGACCCAGCACTAGACCACATTCCTGTTAGGCCGAGCCAGAGGCACAGCCTCCGTGGATGAGCACATTGCATCAAGCCACTGTCTGGCTCACAGGGGCTCAAGGTCATCTTTCTCTCATATAGGAATTCACATAATTGGCTGCGCACATTCATCCCGTGAATCAGGTGACAAGACAGCCTATTAGATAGATCAGTCCTCTGATCCGGGACACAGCTGCTCTGCTCCCTCCAGGCTCCAAATAAGTCAGCACTATCAACCTCCCCCATTAAGTACGATTAATTGTATGAAATGGAGAAAATGAGCGTGGGTAAATAAAATGGCTGACACACTTCGCACGGCAGAAAACACCGACCGTGCACACTGCGCCAGCTGACTCCCAGGTGCAGATGAGGGCGCTCTGGGAAGCCTGCATTAAATGGTAGCCTCCATTCAGCCAGCCCTACCCCCAACCCAAACTTTTCTCCCGCATCCCACACCGCAGCAGGAGGGCCTCCCTAATTGGAATGTGCTGAGCAGAGGCCTGGAACATGTTTCTGGGCAGCACATACCTCAGAGCATCCTGGATATCTCTCTCTCTCTCTCTCTCTCTCTCTCTCTCTCTCTCTCTCTCACACACACACACACACACCACTCAGATTTCTTAGCTCTTAAAAAATCTAGTGTACAATCAGAAATGTGGTTTTAGAAGTTAAAGTACATGTTCCTGCAATGGTTTAAAAAACAACCCAGGTGGAGATTGCTTTTATAACACATTTCCCCTTAAGACCGGCGGTAATGACCAGACAACGAAATGACAAAGGTGCCTGGTGAAGGAATCACATTAGCTCGCGGTTCTAAAGGAAGATGGTCGCTCTGAATTTCCCTTTATACACAGCAACTTCAAAAAAAAAAACCTATTTTTTTAGTACATCTTTTTGTAGAGAAGCCTGCGTGACTTTGAAGCCTCGACACAAAACAAACAAGAGTCTTTACAAGTCCTGTCTGACCACCCAGCGAGAATCAAATAGTATTTTTTTTTCTCCAGTAGGCCACCCCAGGATACCACGAATAAAAAGGAAAATGAGGAATTCATCATGTAACTGGGATGTATTTTTCTAGTGTAGCCACTACCCTGCTTTAATCTAAATATTATGGTATATTATTCACTAGCAAGGCCAAAGGAGAACGAATTATTTGTTTATTGAGCAGAACTTTTGAAATAGCAGAAAACTGGTGAAAATCAAGGGATCAGTGGAGAAAAGGAGGAGTAGGAACTTCCTTCTCAACGTCCCAAGGCCTGAGCAGGGGATTCTAAAGTGCTGATGCTCAGGACGGTGGAGCCAGGGCTCGGTGCTCTTTAGTGCAAACGCCGGGATGGACCTCCCCCAGGCTTAGACCGCAGGAGACATTGGGGAGGCGTTTGCTCAGCATCACAGTTAAGCGCTGAGTTCCGTGAAAGTCTTCTTACAGCCATAAACATCCTGAAATGTATCCCTCTAATCATGCCCCGTCTCTGCACAAAATCTCCACGTGGGCCTAATAAAGACCAGATCCTGTGGAGCCAGTCTCTGGGAGCCTCTCCTTCAAACCCCAGGCTGCCTTCCCAGGCTCAGTTCCTGCTATTACCATGGGGCACAGTGCTCCAGGGCCCCTGACACCCCTGGGGCAGGCACTTCCCCCTGGCCCCGCCAGTGCGGAAGGGCTTTTATTCACCTGAGATGCCCCACGTCTTCATCTCTTTACCGACTCAACCTTCAAGAGGTAAGGATGAAATGGGATTAACAGACCTCCTCCTGAATCACAGCTCTGCCGAACAACAGTTGGGGACTTTGGACATTCCCTGCCTCAGTTTCTTCATCTGCTGAATGGAGATAATTAAGCCTATCTCACTGTTGTGAACTTTAAATGAGGCAAAGAGGATAATCAACTGATTCTCATCAACTTAATGTGTCACTTCCCTCCACTCAAATGAAATGCCGCCTTCCCCCAACCCCGAAGCCTTCCTTCCTTAACACTGCAGCTAAAAAGATCTGCCCCTTCTCTAAATTCCCCTCCCCGGTTCACTGCAGTGTGTCTAGTTCCTGGTCACTCCCTAGCTGCATTATTGCTGGCCCTCCAGTTATCAGCACACCTACCAGACTGTGTGCCTTCTGGAGGCAGGACTCGGGTTTCATTCATGTGGGTATTCTTCCCAATGTCTTACACACAATCAAACTGTAAGAATCTCAGAAATCTAGCATTAACATGACCCTTTATATAACCTAGACAAAACCCATTATTCTATAGATAAGAAAACTGCATCCCTGTGAGACGAATGACCACACTGCTGGTAATAGAACCTCTTCCTACCTGACAAACATGAATTGGTGGATGGATGGACGACAGATGGACAAATGGACATACGGACAGACCAGCCAGCAATGAGCTACAGAATCCAAGATACTGTCAGCAATTCAAACTCTGACCCACCCCATATTGGCCACCTCACCATTCATGCTTTCTTCATCAACTGTAATTTTTCTTAATACCATGTCTTTAAAATCCATGATGAAATCCAGATCAAGGAAATTCACCATGCAAAAGGATTTGTAATAATATGCTTCTTCAACAACAGGAGCTCTTAACTTAAAATGTAATTTTAAAATAAAATATTCAAAACTTCCAAATAAACAGCAGCTCACCTTCACCTTGTATAGCTCATTCATGCCCCAACTTTTACTAAAAGCCAATACCATGTGCCAGTCACCCTGTGCCCACAGGAAGCTCACAGACAGACCATCCCTGTGAAGAGCTCACAGTTCCATGTCACTCACTTATTCTTCTCCTCCATTCTGTCGCCTCCATCTGCCCCACCGTTTATTCAGTAATGTGCTGTACCAACATGATAAACCCTATCACAGACATGAAGAGGGAACTATGGGAAGGCAGATTGCAAAGCACTTGGCAAACACTTCGGTCTGAAGGTTTTGGATACAGGAACCCATTTCCCTTCGCTCTAAGGTTCAGGAGGTGTTGCAATCCTCTCAGAGGGCAGGTAGCTCCAAAGACTTGGGACATGCGAAGAACTTCCAGGATGCCTCCCTACAGAGCCGCACGAGTGCCAGGAAATGGCCTCTAGTGTTGCTACATGTTCAAAAATGCCCACCTCTCTCCAGACCTCTTAGAACTTTGAAACTGACTGGAAATGTGATGTGCATAGCACACCACATAGAAAATGACGGTGTGGGACTGTTGGGACTGGAGATAAAATGTGAAAGCAAGTTCACAGCCGTTGAAGACAACACACAAAACAAACTGCCATAGCATTGTGCCAGGCATTGTCCTCGTCCTGGCCAGCTTCCAGGGCACGCCCGGGGCATCTGGGGTAATTCAGGGAGGGCTGCCCTGTGGTACGGATCTGTCTGGGATGACTATGAGGATGGTTCAAATGTCACTTCCTCAGAAGTGGCCTCTGACATCCCGTCTAAAACAGTACTTCTGGCAGCATCTCTATCACCACACTCTGCTTTATTTCTCTATAGCAATTACGATGACCATACATTAAATTATATCCCTTTTTTCATCATTGCCAGTCTCTCCTCCCAAAACATAAGCTTCCTGAGGGCAGTGGCTGTTTTCTTCACGTCTCTATCCCCAATACCTACAACTGTACCTGACACATAGTAGGTGATCATGAATATCGATCGATGAGTAACTGAGACCCACTTCCCAGATAGAAACGGATGACTGGAGACACGGTGTCATTAACAATGGTTCCTCTTCTCCGATACAACAGCATTGGGTATAAAGTTACACCCAGTGTGAGCCTGGCCTCTCTCTACTAAAACCAGAGGTAACTTGGGAAGAAACCCGGAGAATGAAAGAGGTGCTTCTAATACTTACCCTGGGACAGCAGGTGTGCAATGCTGGTGTCCTGGGCAAGCTGGAGTGTCGAGTCACTTTAATCCTGAAGCAAAACCAAATTGGAAGGGGGACACCATTGACTAGAGTCACTGGGCCACTGCAGATGCAAAGGGCACGGCCTGTTGCTGGGAACCAATGGGCTAGAACTGAAGGATGCCCTCCTGCCTACGCCAGCAAGCAAGCTGCCAGGGGTGACATTTTCTATCTGTGGCCACCGGGGCCCCACAGCCATGCACAGTGTAGGACAAAGCCAAAAATGTCCTAAGAAAGACTACACTGGGGACAGAGGCAAAAATCAGGTTGGAGGCCTTCACTTTAGCCAAAAGTGTGCTCCTTGATCAACATACGAAGTAAAAAGCCCTCACGGAACAGAGCTCTATGAAGCAAATGGGGAAAAAAGAACATTTTTAAAATAGGAATGTCTAAAATCACAGTCATTTTTGCGTGTGAAATACTTTGTGTATCTTTCCTTCCTGTTATTAAATCCTCTTTTCTGCAAAAACTAGAACCAGCAATATACATGCTTTTCAATTCTAAATTAATTTAACTTTTTACAAGTACATTTGTGCAGAGTAGAAGTTCAGTTCAGTTGCAATATACTTTCTGAGAGAAGTTCTTTATTTTTCTTGCTAATTCAAGAATGATTCAACAATATAACAACTGCATACTAGATTCTATTCTCTATCTTTTTTCAAAATGAAAATTTTTCTCAACAAAAATGCTTTTGAATGAATACATTTTTAACAATAATAATGAACTGTGATACTTCTAGAGTTCCTATTCATCCTATAGACAGGGTGGTCTGTTTTCGTGCTTCCCCATCGTATGCGTGGCAAAAGGCAATATGCACATTAGAAAGAGTCGGATTCTCTGTAGATAGCAAGCCTCACCTTCCGCACACCTGAGAAGGCTGATATGAAGTACTCCCACCTGGCCTGAAATGGTCTCCAGCTATGGGAAGGCTAAGAGTGAGATCTTTACAGTACAGCCTAGAGGAGAAACACGCACGAAAGAAGTAGTTGAGGAAAAAGGAAAGGGAGGGATGGAAAAAAGGAGATGGAAAGGGACCGAAACAAAAGCCTAAGCAGGGTAGGCAGACAGCAAAGCCAAGATAGAATTCAGCCACAAAACACCCTTTTCGCCGAAACCGGTTTGGCTCAGTGGATAGAGCGTCGGCCTGCGGACTAAAAGGTCCCAGGTTCGATTCCAGTCAAGGGCATGTACCTGGGTTGCGGGCACATCCCCAGTAGGAGATGTGCAGGAGGCAGCTGATCGATGTTTCTCTCTCATCGATGTTTCTAGTTCTCTAGCTCTCTATCTCTCTCCCTTCCTCTCTGTAAAAATCAATAAAATATATTTTAAAAAAAAAAAAAAAACACCCTTTGCACGTTAGTCACAGCGGACATCAGACACCTTCCAGCCAGGAGCCAGTTTCCCAGCAGGGGGCCAGGACACTTCCGGAAGATCATTGGAGCCATTTCCTTTTTCTTAAAGAACAGCAGCAGCATCTGCCAAAATATGTCCTTGACCTGCCCATCTATCTTTTTCTTCCTCCATATGAACTCTCCCTCCATCTAGCAGGGTGAACAAGCCCCTCTGTTCCTCACGCTACCCCGTTTCAACCATCATCATCAAAGACTGTATGAGGGCTTGCCCACCCGTGGCCCCATGCTCCCCACTATACAAACAGAAGTTAACTGACACAGTCTCATCTTGGAAGGACTTCCCAAAGAGATTACCATTTGGTTTTATAAATTTTACCACCAGAAACACTCGAGGTACATGTCCTAGTAACAGCAGGCCTGTGGCTCTGGGTACACATTTTTAAGTCCCTGTAAATCCAAGTGAGTTCTCTCTCACTCAGGCACTGTCTGTCAGTGCAAGCATGAAATAGATTCCTAAACCATGAAACCAAATTTTCTTGAGGAATGCCCTCCTTTCTTCTTGGTCCAAGGCATCGGAGTTGCTTTTGCAGTCCTGAAAAAGCACAGCCTTCCTCAGGACACAGCCAACCAGAGCTCAATAAATATCCGAACCATGTCTGACTCACATTAAGTAATTATGTCCCAGGGTAATTATGCCAGACACATCACTTCACGCAGGGAGATGTTCAGGTGCAAAAAATACTAAATGGAAAACAGAAAGGGGCCCTATGGTTTCTGCTTTTCAAGGGCAGCAGAAGCCTTCCTTTCAGGAAATGCATATGTTCAAAGTTCATTTTTCTTCAACACATTTCTATTCCCAGGTTTTAAAATGCCGTGAGCTCGGAATTATCTTAGTCTAGAAAATAAAATTTTCTGGGATTTTTCTTGTGGGGAAGTTCAAATGATAGCAGCACATTTGATATGTTCGGTTTTCCTGAAGATCTGAAGGACTTTCAGAATAATGCATTTTTTTCCCTCTACAAAGGCCATCTGCAAAGCTTAGTCTGCTGAAAAGAATCATTCTGACAGTCTTAATGTATTCTTTTCAGGAAAGCCCTGTTCAGAGAATTCCGCAGAAAAAAACACATCAGTACCCCAGGACAGCAGCAATGTGAATCATTACAGCTTCTTGTAAATAAATGAGGACAAAGTATTTTCAATATAGTCTAGATATTAGATTGAGGGGGGCATGGGAGTGATAATCTTGAATATTATATATTTTTTCACTTTCCCTTGATGGATCAAGATTAAAACAAATATTTGAAAGATCTGCCAGTGTTTCAAAGGACATCTCACAGGCAAGGCACTTTCAGAATCCTGCTGGAAGACAAAAATACCCCTAAAGTCGGAAATACAACAGTAGGTCATCACTGTTAACTGAGAACAATAACCACAATAAAAAATAATGACCGTATGATACTAATATACCCACGTACCTTCCATCCAGGACTCAGAAAGTTTTACAAACATTCTCTCTTGCTGAGATGACACAACTAGGAAATTCAAATATGAGGAATTTTAATGACTTGTCTGGGTCACTGGTCAGCTGGAGTGTTAGACCAAAATGCAAATACTTTATAGTGGTCTACTGATCTAAAAGAGTAATCACAAAACTTGTAATTGTGAATTTAGAGGATCCTACTTCAGGACTATTTCCATATTAGTCCTTCCATTAAATTCTGATTTTTCCCCTTTTTCTGTTTCCATCCCCCCCACCGCACCACAGGTATGGTGTAAGAACACTGGGGAAAGTTAATCTCACTGCCTGGAACCTATACTATCTACTATCTATCTATCTATCTATCTATCTATCTATCTATCATTTATCTATCATCTATCTACCTATTATCTATTTATCTATCCTCTATCACTGTCTCCTGTATCTGTCCAGCACAGGAAAAAAAGCAAACTTCCTCAAACACTGATTCTATCATATTCTGCCCCTGGACAGGAAGCAAGATTGTTCCCATTGCTATCAGAATATTTAAATTTCTCATCATCCACCTCATGTTTTGGTCATTTCTCAGCACACACAACACAAAGACATCGGTCCCCGAATGTGCTGTCCCTGCTGTAGTTAATCTGCCTAGAAAGCCACTGTATTTTTTCTTGCCTGAGTGATGGAGAGACTAAATTGAAAAGAACCTTGGAGCCCACTTAGCCCAACCCTGCCACTCTCCCCACACCGCCGGCATTATAGACACCCCACTTCTCCTTCACACTTGCAGGGATGAGGAACTCACCACTCGGAAAAAGAGCGCTCTGTCAGACATTTCAATTATGAGACAAGGCTTATTTGAATTCTGAATTCTTAGTCTTGTATGCCTATTGGTCTGGTCCATCCACCCAACAGGTCCAGGACTGCACCCTAGATTGATCTGTAACAAATCAACTTCTTCTGTAACAAAATGGCCCTTAATCTTCTTGGCTCCAAACACAGTTGCTGCTGCCCTTCAACTATTCCTCACGGGACTCGTTTTGAGACCCTTCACCATCCAATAAAACCCTCTAATTTGGTGCTGCCTAACTGCTACTCATATCATGTGCAAGGAGAAAATGGTTGTATCTGTACAGCATCTGGGGAAAATAAGACACAGGTTTTGGACAGCAGGCTCAAGCCCCTGCCAAGGTTGTAGGGATGGATAGAAAGCGTTTTGCTAATTTTTTAAGTTACTCTTAAAATCTGGCACCCAAAATTGAACATATTCTCCGCAGACCACCTAACGTCCTATTTATATCATCAAACTGTTCCCCAATAACTAAAGCCAAGACTCACTTTTCCTCTAGCTGATTACTAAGTGGGTAATATCTGCTTGAACTGAACTTGGGATTTGACATCATGACATTTGATTATATTTACTTTAGGGTTTTCCTAAATTGAGCATCTTATTTCATGTGTGTCAGATTCACTTTCTCAACATGACCACATAAGGGGCTGTATACAATCACCATCGTCATTATGCCTACAAGTACACAGGGCTGGCCTGGGCACATATAGTAGGGCCTCCTTTAGGTATTTGCAAAACTGATTATGCAGCCTCTGGACCGGAAAGCCATTGCTTAGAGGCCATGGTCTGGTTCAAAAGATATAAACCTCACCTGAAGAGGAAGTTTATCATTCTGCCTGTTTATTCAGGCAGAATCTAAACAATGACACAGACTTGCAGACTGGAAAACTTAGTACAAATAAATGCTTCCAGACAGGTCCAGATTGGGAAGGAGGGCCGCGGATTCCTTATCCTATCTGTGTTATTAGGCCCAGACACTCGTCACTCAAGTTGTAAACACTATTAAATGACACGGCATAGTTTTATTTAAAGCTATGTTTGCTTTCAGATTAGACTTTAACATTTAATAAATTTCCCACCAGAGTAGGGGAAGAGTGGAGAGCATTTTGATTTGAGCTTTACTTCAAGTATGAAACTCAAGCTGTGCTAGTTAAAACAGGCTCTAGTTATAACGCAGCCACATAGTAAGGTCAAGACTCTTGGATTCCCCTAATTCTCTTCCTCTAGGGCTAAAATGCCTGGGAATTCAGTTAATTTACATATTCTTCCTTACCCACAAAGCTGAGTCCCAAGGTCCTAGCCAAACTCCCCACTCACTCCTCTGGACTCAAGCCCACGCAGCCCCATACCACCCAGCCCAGAATTCACCTTGGAGAGAGCGAACCTTAAGGTAACCATCCTGCCCCAGAAGCAGAGGCAGGGCCTCCCTTTCCTGCACGTGAGACCTCACTCTTTTCCTCCCCTCTCCCACCTGGCGGTGCAAGCCTGTGGATGTGAAACTCCGATAGATTAATGAGAAGTCAGCACTGGTCCCTCTGGACGCGATCCATTTTTAAGTGAGCTATGAGAACTTGGACAGTTTACAGATCCTGGGAGAGTGAAATATGAGGAGAGAAAGGGAAGCTTGACACATGCAGAGAGACTGATCTCTGGGGCTGAGGAGAAGCGAAGAGAAGAGAAATATTGAGACAGGATGCATAATACAAACCGAATTGACTGATCGTGCCACTGAAGAAGAAAGGCTGGCTTCTCCATTGAAGTTGGAAAGCTGAGTAGTTAATGTAAACTTATAATTTCATGCAAAGAAAAAAAAAAAAATCTCATGGCTAAGGGCAGATGAAGGACTTTAGTGCTGCCCTTGAATTCATCTTGACGTTCGTTCCCTCACCTTGTCCTGCCTATGCACGGGTGTTAGGATAAGAGGAAAAGGGAATTTTACATGGAAGGTAAAAGATGAGATTGAAAACAGTTATACTGTGAAGCAGACCAAGTTTGCCCTTCCTGCCTTTGTGAATCCCAAGCAGGAAAAAAGTGGTAATTCTGGGATGACCTGGGGGTAAGGGCAGAAGAGGCCTGAGACAAATCTTTAAAGCAGATCTTCAGGGGGAAATTAAATCCCAACTCTGATTCTATCTCTAAAAACAGAATTCCTACACAAACCTCTTCTGTTCCCTAGAAGCCAACATTATCCTCAAGTGCCACCAAACCATGAGTTTGGCCAGTACTGAAGGGTCTACTAATTTTAATTCCATAGTGGTGCCTTTAAAAGTCAGAGGGTAGATACCCAGCTGGTGTGGCTCAGTGGTTGAGCTTGGACCTATGAACCAGGAGGTCAGAGTTCAATTCCCTGATGGCACATGCCCAGTATGCAGGCTGGATGGGAGGGAAGGGCAGGGCGTGCGTGCAGGAGGCAGCTAGTCAATGATTTTCTCTCATCATTGATGTTTCTATCTCTCTCTCCCTTCTCTCTTCCTCTCTCTGAAATCACTAAACACATATTTTTTAAAATGTCAAAATGGTAGAGGGTGTGGAGACAACAAAATTGTTTAGTCCACATTAATATAAGCATTAAGCAACCGGTCAACAAAAATCTCCATTCTGTCTACATTAATATCTGTTTTTTTAAAATCAGTAAATAACATAATTTGAAAGAAATGAAAATAATGTCAGGTTAACACAGAGCGAACCACTGATTTCTTAAAAACATCAGAATTTACTAAATAAAGGCAGTTCCTCTTCATGAGTAAGGAATAAAGAATAAAAAAGAAGAAATCAAAATTATATTAACACTGAAATCTCTCACAGGACCATGACCACGGGTACTGAGAATCTAAAATAGTAATAAAAACAGTTCATGACTCACAGTACTTATGCTGCATCTCTTTCAAATTAACTGATTCTGTAACTGGTTGCATCACCACTGAAATGCAAATGGCTCAGGAAGATAAATGGACCTTGTGTGAACTGAACCAAAATGGTGAGGCAAAGTTCTTTTGAAACAGTGGGCAGGTGGTATAAGTGCTATATGATAACCCTAAGAGAAATGTCTTCAAGCAGGCCACCTTAGTATGAACTGCTGTCAGTACAGGGATTTTCTGAGAGCGCATAATTCTCAAATTGTCTCCACTCTCTACCAGGACTGAGATTAGCTCCCTCTCCTTGCCTTTCCACAACCTGTTTTTACTGATTATTGTCTACGGGGCCTGGTTTATAATTTTTTATTGTTTTCTACCGACATCCTCCTTCATGCGTATATCTTGGTGGGGATATCACTTTACATTTAGAAATAAAGCAATCTTTTCTAAATTACTTAGCTACACATCCATGGAAATATCTCCGCTGAGGTAAGCACTTTATAGTTTTCTCAAGTTCCACTATTTAAAAGAAATTAAATTTTTATCTTCTCACTGACCCACTTTAATTTTTTTAAGGCACGGGAGTTGTGCTGTATAGGGTTGCACTGTGCTGTCTAATGATGTCAAACAAAATAAGGCCAAGTGCATTTCAGACAAAAGTATCAGACTTCACCTGTGTTTTAAACAAAACAAAAAAACAACAAAAAAAACCCTCTCCCACTAAAATAATTCAAAAGGTAAGATTAGTTCTGTATATCTCCAAAAGGCTGTATTTCTCAAATCACAAAAGTGACTCTGGTAAATTCCTAAACAGATGACATACACCACATTTCCTTCTCGGCAAGGCCTGCATTGGATTTCCCAATAAATCCATTTTGTTAAAACACTTCTCATTCATTTCAACTTTGGGGCTGAAAATAAAGATAAGATATATTGCTCTTTATTACATGAAAAAAACAATCTTCAAATCACTTTTACATAATGATGTTTACATAGATTCGAATAAATGAATTTGAAATTTCTGGTTCACTTAGGTAAAATAAAGTAAATCAAAATCATCAGGTTCAGGCCGACCAAGTCATCAAGGTGTTCAGTGTGGTCAAGAAAGCAAGGATCGAATATTCTCTGAAAATAGGACCACGTCTTTTATCAAACCTTCTAGAAGAATGGCTCCAGTCCTATACACAACAAAATAGCAAACTCTGTCTTAATGGAAGATGCCCCGGTGGGCAGGCTTCCTCAGACCTCAGGACACTAAACATACCCAGGAAGCCTGCTGGCTCTGAGAGCCTAGGGGGGGATGTGCTCCCTCCGAGACTAGGGAGAGCCATTAGGGAGCAAGAGCCCCCTGGGAGTGAAGACAGAGACAAAGGGCAATGGACCATCTAAAGCAGATTCCTCCTTACAGAGAACGGCCTATAGGCCTGCCCAAGCCACAGAGGACTGTGGGGCAGCCCACAGAATGCTTTGTCTTGTCACTGTGTGTGGACCTGTGAAGACAAAAAGAATTTTGTCCTTCTGGGGTGCTGTTCACTTCAGATTTTCTATTTGAAAAATGTTACATGCCATATCTAATCCATACACACGAGACCCCCTAGGACTTGTGGAATTCTTTAAATAAATCAACTAAATCAAATATTAAACGCCTTCTCTGACTCTAATTTAATTGGGAGAACTGGTCAGTTCTGCTGTATTTTTTAAAAAGAAACTCCTTGAATAAGTTATGATGCATCCATTCCATTCCATCAAGTACTACACTGCCATCTGGAAGAAGGAGGAAGATCTAGCTGTTTTGGCTTGGAAAGATAATCGTAGTATAATATATGGGCATGTGGGGGAAAGGCAAGTGTCACAAGAAGAGGATGAGCCACCCACATACACCCAGCGTGCCTTACATGGTAAGTGGGTGTAAACATTTAGAGGGAGGGAGGGAGGGAGGGAGGGAGGGAAGATGGATGGATGATGTTTTAAACAACTGCTTTATAAGTTGAAGAACTGGTTCTCCTGTGAACAATTTATAGTGTGAATTTGGTCAGTAGTGGAAGAAAAATAGTATGACTGAACACTGCATTGCAAACACTCCTTCACAAACAAGTTTAACCTGCTCAGCGTACCATTTCTTTACAACTGACAAAAAGATTCTTCTTTATTTTTTACTTATTCTATGACACAAGTAGAAGAGCTGGGGGTCTTCTCCCCTTTCTGGCCCCTCGACACTATAATTCTTAGGCAATTTTCCCATACAAACTAATTTTCAAAATTCATCGGAAGAATTTTTTCAGACCAGCACATTCCAGAAAGAAACAAGAATTTAGTCCTGCTTCTTTATAAGCATTTAAAATAGGAAAGCCCAGGCCCCCTGGCCCACAGGAACTCAAAATCACAGTATTATGTCGTTTCCATTGTAGGCCCTAAAGCAATTCTGAGGAGAAAAAGAAAATAAATAACCTCTAAGTAGGTGCTCTGAGTTGGGTGAGAAGGGAAGTGGACAAACCTTATTTCTCTTCTCATCAATCAGAACTTGCAGCTTGTCTAACAAGATAAATAGTCATAAAAGTACCCCAAGTATTTCCCTTCCAAAAAGGTGTTGGCTATAAACAAATAAAATATTTATAGGGTCTTAAAATTCATATTATTTCCATTTTTGCTCTCTTGGTAGCAACAATTTTGAGACACTTAGTCTTCATTATCGGAACAATAACCACCCATCTGAACAGCTAACACACAATCCTTTGCCAGTATTTAGTGAATAAATTATGCTGGATCATTTCACACTAGAGTTATGCCAACATCATTGATCATTTCTTCTTTATCTCATCCTCTCATTAAAATAACAAAATTTTACTTAGACAAACTCTTAGTTCTAATGTTTACTTATCTTCTGGAAGGTACATATTTTCTTTTAAAACAAGCCTTTTCTTACACTAAACTTTTAGCACTTTGCCAGAATCCCCAGTTTCAGTGCTATCTCACTTTTAACTGTTCGGAATCCTACCTATCTTTCAAGGACCAGCTTAAATTATACCTTACTCCCTAACAAGGCTCCCTGACCCTGAGCACCCTTTTAGAGGAATTCCTGTTTTATTGGTGTTATCTGTTATTTTGGCACTTAACTATAAACTCTTTTATCCATAACTTCAATGCTTTAAGTATTCAAGGATTGTCTTTCCATTCGACTCTAGGTTCCACAGTTTCTGGAAGGAGCAACTATCTTTTTTTCCTTTCTTTTCTTACCACATGCCAGGCATTAAGCCAACACTTCTTCAATGAATGAGTGAATGAAAAAAAATATAATGATCACACACCATGCCTTTTGAAAACGAGCTTTGGATTTAACCATCCATGTGTTAAGGTGATTTTCCCACAGATGTTCCAAAGTCCCTTTAAATTAACCAGCTAATTAAAAGGAGTAATGACTAGTATGTTTAAAAAACGATATAAAATAAATGCAAAAGATTGTTATATGTTAATATAGTGCATTTAGAAATATAACCATCAAATATAATACAGTAATACTCATGTTGTAGGGTAGGCTTTTGGTTTTGTATTTTTAGAGTTCCATAGTTGGAGGTGATACAACTTAATGCAATATATATTTAACTATACAAAAAAAACTGCACATCTCCTTAAAGTGCCACATGTCCCAAACAGGAACTTTTGGCCCAAACAGATGAGTTGCTGCTTTGATTTTCCTTGGCTTGAGTGAGGCTAGCGTCTTCCAGAGCTTCCCAACAGGTAGCTATCCGATGTTTATAGGTGTGCTTCAATGTTTACCTGTGTGCTTCCATACTGATTCCTCAGTCCTGGCTGCCAGAGGCCTGAGTGGCCGGAGCTCTGGGAACAGCTGAAGCTGCTAAGCCAGTCATCTTTGCCCACATACAACCTTATCCACTCACTCCTGCACTCTTACAAATACTTTCTGTGTGCCATCATGTGGAAAACATGAGAGGCTCCCATTTTGCCACGGGCTGGTTGGTACCTGTGCCTTTCCTCTTGGCATAAATGGTCAAAGTCATCAAAGCCTGCTGTACTATGAAACAAAACACTACAGACTGCTGCAAGACAGAGACATATACACAGAAAGCTAGCTAAAGGGCTTAGGATTTGAGAATATCCTGCACAAGTGTATTTGTTGTGAGGAAAACAAGTATTAGAATAGCTAATCCCAGGTCTCTCTTGGGAAGGGAATTGCCTTTATTTAGGAAATATGTTTATGAGCCACTTAGGGCAAGGGGAGACAAGAGGAGGCTAGTTGACTTGCAAAACTCGGAGTCTGTGGATAAAGGATAGCCGGTAAGTTGTTAAAGAAAAGGGATGTTTACTATGAATTTTAAATTACTGTGATTCGAAACTCCCTCCATAACACCATTTTCATTAAAATGCCTAACCTCAGAATGCTTTGTATAATTTTCTTTTCCTATGAAAATCATGGAAAGGAGCCTGAAGCTCATGCCTGAGTTTGTGCAGAGAGAAGAGGAAAGCTCTGGAAGGGGTGAGATAAATGAGATTAAGACTTTAGTAGGATAAGGAGCTCAAAACAAGAAATGGCCAGAAGGTCCCTGGAAATTCAAAGACATCTTGACAGGGGGTGATATGGAAAGTGGGTTCAAACTTTTCAAAATCTACGGAAGAAGGATATGAGGAAATCTTAACTAAATCTTAAGCAGCAAGTCAACAGCTATTCTGGGAGCTACAAAGGAATAGATGAAGATATGATGTAAATGAATGTGCAGTAAGAGATGTGGCTGGTGATAAATGATGTTCCTATCATGCATATGAGTGTGCATATTATAAAAATGAGGCTAAATTTAGCTCCAGGCAACCTCCTTTTAAATAGGCTCCCTTGGCTCCTCAAATTTAAAATTTTCTAAAGTCCAGATGTGACTTTTTTGTCTGTGTTTGCTGTAAGGTCTGTAAGGTCACCAATTACCCAGATGCTGACCCTCAGAGCACTGTAAAAAGCCCATACTACTGAGTTTGCTTGTCTACCAACATAATGACAAATGAATAAACACTTGCTTGTCAAAGGTGTAATAGTTCATAAAATTATCCCATTATTAATCATGGAAACGGCCTCTACCTTCATGCACACTGGGTTAGCATATGGATTTGATCTTCTCATATAACTAAAAATTACTATTCGTGACCTATACATTCTAAGTTGCTTTTCCAATCTGGTACTGAATTATTCCCATTTTCTCAACATAAACAATGTGCTCAATGATTAGCATGTGGCAGACAACTGAGCACAGACAGAGCCAGTTTCCTGTCTAGTCCATGATCCCAAGCTTTGTCCATCACACAACTGAGAAGGCTGTGTTCTAATCTTCTTGCAAGTGCGGGATGGTTTACAAAGACATTCATCTCATCAATGTGTTCAAGCTGGGCTTTCCCTTCTGGAGTTTAAAACCAAGGTAAAAAAAAATGTGTGTGTGTGTGTGTGTGTGTGTGTGTGTGTGTGTGTTTTCCAGAAACAAATTAAGCGCAGAAAATTTTGACAGGAGTAAAATATTTCTTGGTACCTGTATTTTTAGAGTTCTCCAAGAAGAAAATCTTCTGTTAAATTAGTCTATTGTCTGATCCTGCTAAACTCAACCACAGCTGGTGGTGTCGAAATCTAGCAGTGAAGTAGTTAAAAGCTCTACCTCCATCTTTAATTATGTATAAAATGAATTTTAGAATGCAGACTTAGAGTGCTCACAGAGCTATGGAATAATCTACAAGTCTAAGAAACCCTACTTCCTAATTGACACAGTAGTTTTTAATTGTATTTTCATAGTGTTTAGCAAAAACATTCAGATTGTTATTTGTTTTTTCAAAGGCCTATCATATGAAGTTATAATTAAAGAAATCAACTGAGATCTATTTAGAACAGATTTTTTCTCCCTGAAAAGTCACTCATCCTCACATTTGGAAAACGCAATGATGATTTTCAGAGCATGGGCACATTTGAAAACTTTTCTAAAGGAAAGAAACCTATTTGTGATAACATGTTCCTTCTTAGATAAATATGTCAGTCATATCACTGGATATATTAGATTCCATGGCTTTTCAGGTGTGTTTTTTTAAAGTGTCTTATACACCCTATATTGTACTAAATCTGGAATGTGCATGCAGACAAATAGAAGCCATCTTGAAAAGTACAAGAAATAAATTACTTCTGTAGAAAAAGGAATTATAGAACACAGCTATGCAGAAAACAATAGCTATAGGCAGAAAAAAATGACAAGACATATAGCAGCTCATTAAAAATTCAGAGGATATTGGAAAAGGCAAATTTAACTCTCCCACCTTCACTAAATATGCTGAAGGATGTTTGACAAATACAACATACATAGTGTGTGCTATGAAATTTAAAAACACAAATTCTATCATCCTCTGTCTCTGCTTCTTTACAGAATTGAAGAGCTGAATACAATCATTTACTAAAAGCTTATCTAGACAGGGATTAAAGGCAATATAGATAACTAGGGAAAATATTGGTTAATGTGGCATCAAAGGCTCAAAGCTGACATTCTGAGTTACCGACATGCCTGCAGGTAGTGAAGTATAGACATTTTTATGTTTACCTGGCCACATTCCCAAAGGGTTTGAGCTAGCTAAACTGCTCTAGGACCATCATAAAGTCATGGGTATTTAGATATATCAAGATCTTCACCGTTCTTCTGGTCCAGCCCTTTGTTTCCTGGCAAATAAATACAGTCCCTTGCTAAGAGAAAACTCAGACCTGGAGCATTAAGGTAACTTTTACTCCTGACAGCACTGCCCACCTCCTCCTCCCCCACCCCAGCCCCCACCACCCAGTCAACTCTTCTGCCATCACCCATTCATATTTCCCTCTCGTGCACAATGGGCCCAGGATGAAGAAAAGGTCACAGCCCCACAATACAAAAGCTCAGTGTCATTCAACACATAGAGGGAATACAGTGTCTAGGGCACCAAGAGAGAATAAAGAAGCACAAACTGACCCCTACCCTGAGGAAGTGTGATGGTGAGCATTTTAAAAATGCTTTAACACTGACAGAGAAATATACCAAGAGTCACTGATGGAGAGCAAATGGAGTAAGAGTGCTCGGGAAATGCAGAGCAAAGCAGTGGTCGGGGTCAGTGCTTCTAACCAGGAAGGACTCCCAGGCCAGGATTTATTGGAAAAGCAAGGAAAGTCACTCACAGGGTGAGGAAAGACTTGTGCAAGGGGAGAACTGGGAAAAATTGAACTTTCCAGGATGTACATTAAATAGCTGATGTGATCAGGACACAGTTCCTCAAAGCTTCACAGGCAGCTCCAAACTGACCTTCAGTAGTACAGACACTGTAATCATCCCATGGGTCCCAGTGCACTTAGCATCAAATCCTTACCCCTCACCCTCACCCCTTACCCTTGCCTGCAGGCCCTACAGACCTCCCAGCCAGTCTCTCTCCTGCTCCTCGCTCCTCGCTCCTCGGCAATCACACTGGCCTTCCTGGGATCCCTCACTCCAAACTCTTTCCTGTCTTGAGGCCTTTGCTCTGCCTCTTCCCCCACCTCCAATGCCCTTCCCTCTGAAGGTCACAGGACAGCATCTTCTTGCAGTTCAGACCACAGTTTACATCCTAGGCCTTCTCACAGACGCCTCACCTGACCTCCTGGCAGCAGCACCACCTTGGAGCCTCCCGAGGGCTCTACGTTAATTCTCTGCACAGCCCCACCTGGTATCTCAATATTTTATTATTGAAATGAGTTCAGTCCATCTCCATTAGTCACAGCTTTTCCACTGACTAAAATTTATTTGTAATCCTCAAATCAATACTCCTGACACTTTCAAGTTCACTCATGGACAAGTAAAGAGCAGAGGAAACTTTTGAGTTGCCCAACACACACGCGTTCCCAGCTGAAGTCCCACAAGGTGATGCTCTGCTTCCATGTGTCAGCTCATCCCATCAACAGTGTCTTTCTGTGGTCTAGTTAGTGCCCATTTCCCACATTTTTGTGCTTTTTGTCTGTGATTTTACTGTTTAGAATGCCCCCAAGGGTGGTGCTGGAAAGGGCAGGAAGGCTATGGTGCCTTAGAGAAAAAATACACATGTCAGATAAGCTCGCTTAGCCGTGAGTTACAGCGGTGCTGGCCATGAGCTGAATGTAAAGTCAACAATATATATTAACTAAATTAACAAAAACACACATGTCAAAAAGGTATGTGTTGTTCAGTTGACAAAAATGTGACCAGAGACTCACAGGAACCTAACCCTGTATTTCCCTTAGGAGCAATGGTTCCATATCCACTAATTCAGCATTCACAGTGATTTTAAAGAGCAAATTTACCCCAAATAACAAGAATTAAATGCATTTCTTTTTAACGTACGTACCGTATGCATTTTTGGAGTTCTCAAAGGCATCTTGCTAAATTCATCTATTTTGCTCCTGCTAAACCAGACAATGGCTGGTAGCAACAAAAGTAGCAGAAAATGATTGAAAGCTTCACTTTTGTCCTTATTTAGGTTTCAAACAAAGTTGTGCACACAGATGAAGTGGGTTTACACAGCTATGGCATAATGTATTTCCCCTTCAGCAGGAGCCATGTGTGTCTCGTCCAGGCAGGGTCACCATGCCTAGCACAAAGTTAACGGATAAAAAAATACTTCACAGCAAACAAACCCCTACATCTTATAAGTGGGCGCATTAAAAATCTAATGAATGAAATATTCAAACAAAATCCTGTTTCTTATACGTATTTCCATTGCAAAAACAGATAGCATGTCTGGGGTACTAAATTCTTGCACCCACGTAACTTGGATGGGATAAAAATTTGGAAGCAATTATGCCACAGTGAAAAGATCAACAACTTCAACAACAGTGACTTGAAGTTAAATTCTAACTCTAAATTCCTACCTGCGTGAGCTTGGATAGTCCATTTTAACTCTCAGAGCCTCATTTTTCTTGTACTCAGCAAGCATTGTTTAATAACAGGGCTACATCCTGAGAAAGGCATCGTGAGGCTATTTCGTCACTGTATGATCATCACAGAGTGCACTTACACAAACCTAGATGGTACAGTCCACTAAACACCTAGGTCAGATGGTATAGCCTATTGATCTTAGGCTACAAGCCTGCACAGCATGTTGCTGTACTGAATAGTGTAGGCAACTGTAACACAATGATAAGTATTTGTATATGTAAACATAGACAAGGTGCAGTAAAAAGAGATTATAAAAGATTTAAACAGTGGCACACCTGTACGGGGCACTTACCATGAATGGAGCTTTTATAGGACTGGAAGTGGCGCTGGGTGAGTCAGTGAGTGAAAGTGAAGGCCTAGGACATCATGTCCACTACCGGAGACTTTATAAACACTGTCCCACAAGCCCTCCCCCTGCTTCCTTCTGACAGGGTCGGAAATAAAACATCAAAGCTGTCCATGCTGCTCCATGAACAGGGATGTGGGCTGGGTCTTATTGGAACTATCGAGGAGAAACTGGCTGGGTCAGGCCCAGATCACCACAATAGCGACTGTCAGAGGGAGGGAAAGGTGGCCGGAGGATCTGTAGGAATAAGAAATCAAGATGGAGACATAAAGGAACATAGAAGATTGTCATGACAGTGTGGTTTTGGCTACTGCATGTTGGAACACTGGTCAGATTAAGGAACTTTGCGGTATTCATTAAAAAAAAAAGAAAAGAAAAGAAAAATAGGGTGTTTAACATGGAAAGGGTGTAGAACTGAGGATGCAATATTTTGACTTTGGGAAATTTGTTTTTTGGTTCCATTAACCCTATCTGACACAAGGGGCTCTCTTTGGCATTGATTAGATGGAAGAAATAAAACTTATCTATGCTTCATATCATTATAAGCACAGAGGCAGGCAGGCGCCACACTGTCAGGGAAAGCTTTTACTGAAGTGGCAGTGGCCTCTAATACTTGTTAAGGTGGGTCCTGGGGACCTGTGCCCTTGCACAGGATCTTAGGTCCTCACCAAAGTTTATAGAAGTGTACTCCGAAGACCATCATGCTAGATTTGGGAGGGCTGTAGCACCATCTGCATATGTAGTGCTGGGGGCGCAGGGTCCTCTGTGCTGAAACAGGTCAGTGGCTGACTGAATGGGATGTAATCTATGCACTCAAAATTGGGTTTTATGAATGAGAGGGAATCTATTGCCAAACCTCATGGATACTGCTCCCATTGGAGAAAAAGAAATTTCCCCCGAATCACAAATCCTTCCAGATACTGAATAAATACCATCCCTTCAAGTTTGCATGGAATCATGAGCCATTCAGACTAGCATGGCCAGAGGGAAAGAAATGAAGTCTTTTTTGATACCGCAGCAAGAGAAGAGGGTTGGGCGGCCCTCCTAACTTTTGTGGATGAACCCCTCAGGTCTACTTTCAAAAGAGGTGCCTGTTGTCAGGAGTGGGGGGCTCCTCTCAGGAAGTCACAGAAGTTACAACCATGCAAACCTACCTTCCCTCTTACCCAAGCAACTAGAAAAAATGGTGTGAATCCACAGCCTACACTTTTTAAAAAATATATTTTTATTGATTTCGGAGAGGAAGGGAGAGGGAGAGAGAGAAATAGAAACATTAATGATGAGAGAGAATCATTGATTGGCTAACTCCTGCATGCCCCACACTGGGGATTGAGCCTGCAACCCAGGCATGTGCCCTTGACTGGGATCAAACCCAAAAAGAACCCTACAGTCCACAGGCCAATGCTCTATCCACTGAGCCAAACCATCCAGGGCCACAGCCTACACTTTTTTAATTTGCATTTTTTATTGTGGTAAAATTTACAAAACATACAATCTACCATTTTAACCATTTTTTTAAGGGCCCCTCTTTCTTAAGCAATCACTGACAAGGGCTGCACTGAGATATGCATGCATGAGATTTGGCCTTCAGTATATGATGTGATGGGATATAATACTCCTAACTTAGATCTATGATTCCTAGCCCATTCCCCACCACTGTCCAATGAATGTGTCAGTCGAGAAATTGACATTTTCCTGAAATGTAGCTTGTATTCCTCATTCTTGAAACTTCATTCACTTTCTGAACTAAAGGAGATGACAGTTAAAAAAAATATTTGTAAGTTGTTTTGTAAATCAGTGACTAACCACTAATACATTTTGGGGATGAATCTCTATTTTACATGATGTACCTAGATTTCATAATTGGCATGAGTAAAGTGAGTTTTTTAAGTTTCTCTGGGCCTATTTCTTTTTCTTTAAAGTGAAAGAGTTGAATGACCTCTAAGACCCATTTCAGATCTCATACATGATATCACAGGGACTACTATATACCACACTCTCTACACACAGAGTAATGTGGCTTCAACAGGACAGAGCAAAAAATTGCACGCTTATCATCTCCCACATTCTCAAGCAAAGCATATCACGCAGCATATAACTGCCACTGAAATAGCTGCAAGAAAAACAAACACCATTTCCCTGACCTCACACAACCTCATTTTATAAACATTATGAACACTGGTCTTCGCTAAGCTGTTTAAAGCAGTAAGACTTAAGCTGACTGATAAAGCTTGCTTGTGTCATTTCAATTACTTTTAAGAAACGAAAAGACTTTTGCTGAACTTCCTGGCAGCAATGTAGGAAAGCTGAGCAAGGAGCTTCCCTTCGTTGATGAACCAGGCAGGCCATGGCTTTGGGTCTCTTGCGTGGAACTTCTGATGTGAGAATAATTTGGCCATGGACCTAATGAGTTCCACACGGATATTCCTCTAAATTCCTCTTTATGTGGCCCACCATTTGTCTCACATGATCTTTGAAAGTAAGTATCGTGTTCAATTGTTCGATGTTGCTCGCATATTTGTCTAGTTCTGTGGCATTTCAAGAATCACCTTATTAGCAATGTCACCCACTGAATGTGGCTCACAAACTCACACTCCATACTTTTTACTCTGTGAGGGATGTCCAAACCCATTCTTTCAGAGACACTTTATTCCAGATACCCACCACATAGCTGGCATTTCCAGCATATAAAGGAATCCTCCACTTGTAGACATGATAGAAATGCTGTTAAAATCTTAATATATTGACCCTGGCTGGTTTGGCTCAGTGGATAGAATGCCAGCCTATGGATTGAAGGGTCCCTGGTTCGATTCCAGGTCAGAGCACATGCCTGGGTTGCAGACTTGATCCCCACATCAATGATTCTCTCTTATCATTGATGTTTCTATGTCTCTCTCCCTCTCCCTTCTTCTCTCTAAAATCAATAAAAATATGTCTTTTTCTAAAAATCTTAATGTATTGGATTTCTGATTCTATGTATGAAGCATTAAATACAACAAGAAATAAAAAGAGAAGGAAGAGAAGAAGAAGAAGGTAGAAAGGGAGGAAGAAGAAAGGAAATAACAAAAAATTTTATATAATAAAAGCCTAATATGCAAATTGACAGAACGGCAGAACAACCGGTCACTATGACACACACTGACCACCAGGTGGCAGATGCTCAATGCAGGAACTGCCCCCCAGCCCGCAGGCCTCAGGCCAGCCAAGGCAGATGCCTGCAGGAGCCCTCCTGATCGCCCCGCCAATCGCCCCACAGATCGGCCCTGATCGCCGCCAGGCCTAGGTACCCTACCCGTGCACAAATTTCGTGCACCGGGCCTCCAGTAGAAAATAAATAAAATGGTAGATTTATACCCAATCATATCAATAATTACATTAAATACAAATGATTTAAACATTCCAATTAAAAGACCAAGAAAAACGTACAAATAATATCATATTTGTGAAATACTTAATTCTTTCTTCTGAATTCATCTATTTAAATTAATAAGTTTGTTCATGAAAAGTGTTCATAAGAAAGTGAGCTGACAAGCCACAAGTTAGAAAGGATATCTTTAAAGCACATAAACACTAGTACCTAGAATATATAAAGAGCTCCTCAAAGAAAACCTACAAGCCAATAGAAAAAGAGACAAAAGATACAAACATGCATTTTGCAGAAGAGAAATACAAATGGTCAATACGCTATGTAAAGATGATTATTCTAATTATTCTAAAATGCAATGAAACCATGAGAAACTATGCTCATCACAGTATCAAAGGTAAGTTAGTGTTGATGTTAAATAATAGGAATATTTATTTACTACTCATGAGTGTTGGTTACTTCTTAGAAAAAAATTGGGAATATCCCAGAGAAACACCAGGACATATTCAAGAATGTCCACTGCAATATTATTTGCAATGACCAAAGCTGCAAGCAACATGTTTTACTTTAGTTTCTGTCTGAAACAGAGGTAAGGGCATTTAGAAGGAAAAATAAACAGGAAAGCTGGAATGACTGGAGGAAAGTAGGTAGACCCCAACTCTCAAGAGTCACTGGTTCAGAGCTGCTCCCATGGGCAGGTCTAGTCTGCTGCCCTGAGCACAGGCCCTGAGCTTGGGTTGCGGGGAGAAGGGGGAAGAGTCATCAGGCACAGACGCAGATAACAGCATCTGGAAGCTGGTGAGAGCACCGAGAAAGATGCGACAGTCACCGAGAGAATGTGCTCCGTAACTAAAACCCAAATATCTGGTGATAGAAAGTGGATAAGCTGTGGTACATTCATACAAAATAGTAGTTGACAGTAGTAAGAATCAAAGTACTATGGCTGCACACATCACAAATAAAGATAATGTTGATCAAAAGAAAAGTAGGTTGTAATAGAGTAGATACAATTCAATTTCGTTTATTTGAAGATTTTAAACATACAAAATAAGGCTTTATTCTTAAACATACAATATTATTCAGGGAAGGGGAGGGAATATGAGGCCCGAGGGCCGTATAAGGCCTGAGAAATCATTTGGTCTGGCCCTGCCAAGGCAACTGCGTGCAGAACTCGAAATTCAATAAATCTAGAAGTTTTTTTCATAGCAACATACGTTTATATTAAGTGGCTTATATTAAGCGAATGATGCTGTAAATATCCAAATGGCCCTTGGTAGAAAAAAGGTTCCCCACCCCTGATCTAGGGATACACGTGTGAGGTGAAACTATGAAGAAACACTAGAAACTGATAAAGGCCAGGATACTAAATTATTTACAATATATTGGGACTTAATGTGTTTATAATAATCACAATAACATTTTTAGTTTGAAAAACAAATTTTAATTGAAAAGGAAAAACTGTATCTGGGCTCAAGCGAGGGGGTCGGGTGGACAAGATAGCTATTGTTCCACTGAGCTGGACGGTGGACGCACAGGTGGGCAGTGCACTACTTTCTTATAGAAATATGTGTATGCTTTTTACATATAAAATGTTTCAAAAAGTATGACTGAGATATATATTAAAATGTTCACTTCACTATATCTGAGTGGAAGGATATGGATTTTCTTTTCTCCCTTTTACTTTTTCATATTTCTTACAATAAATATATATTCCTTTTACATTAATGAAACACTGTGAACTCGGTCGTGTCCCCCCTAACCCCCTATTTCCCAATCCCAGATCTACCGCCTTACACACATAGCCAATCTAGAAAAGGACAGCAATCAGTTCCTTGATTCCCTATTGTCGTTATTAATTTATACAGAGATCCCAGTTTGTTAATTCCACTACAAATTTACATTTGCCCACAGGCACTGAAGTCAGAAAAAAAAAGTAGGCCAATTCTAAAAGAAATCATCTGGTGGGCAATTACAAACTTGATAAAAATTGAAGGGAAGAGAGAATCAGAACACTACAGGTTAAATTCTATCATAAATTTCATATCATTGTTTCCTCCTCTCATGAAGGGATTTTGAATCAGGTTACAGCAAACATTGCTCAAAACAGTTGAGGTATTTAAAATATATTAAGAGAATCTGTTTATAATAATTTGTATTCTGAAAGACAAAACTGAAAAAGAGAATAATCTCCATAACTTCTGAATATGGGACGATAGAAGCTCCGAAATGTTGGAAATCACTTACTTGGGTATTCACCAAATGCCTTGTATAGTTTGTCAAAGCATAAAAAAACTAAAATCATTGCTGCTGGCTCTCAGAAGTTACATCCATCATAGAATACTGGTTCCACTATTTTAATGCAAATTTATCATCAATATCAACTATCCTATCAACGCTAACACAGAATAAATGCTTTTCACGTGTTAGAAAAATTGACTACTATATTCTCCACTGGAATCCAGTACATTTGTGACACCCTAAGATGTATTTGTTCATTCGATTAGCAGAATCATGTTTTGATGATGCTCTAGTTAGTATGTCTTCCTTTAGGATTCCACAATCATTAAGGTTTATGTATTCATAATCTGAGAGGCCGACGTGAATAGGCTGGAGGGCCCCAGGAGCACTTAAAAGCTAGATGGGAAGAAAAGTGCTGCTCAAATAGCTTTTGCAGAGCAACAGACCGTGAATCTCCTTTGTGAGCTCAGATAAGCTTGGACTGAAGGGGGCTCCCATTACTCCCACGAACCCAAGCTGCACTGTCTGACTCTATGGGTTTCCAGTCTTGACCCCTGGCAGCCCATTCCATTGACCCTGTTCTATTAGCAGAACTGTGGATAACAAAGGTTGTATGGGAATGTCCCCTGCCCAACATTGTTGATCTCAATCCAAAACACTCTTTTTTAAATTATTTTTTTTCAATTACAGTTGACATACAATATTATATTAGGTATACGACATGGGGATTAGACATTTATTAACTTACGAAATGATCACCCCATAAGTCTAGTACCCGTGTGACAAACTTGTGAGTGGCAGGACAGGCTTTGCACCAAAGAATGAATAGATGATGGAGAAGAGAAGGTGGGAAAAGGGTAGAGGCCCCGCAGATTCTGAGGCATGACCGTGCGTATGGTAACTGCATATCATTTACAAAAGCAGCATGCACATAATGCTAAGAGTCTGAACTCAGAAAAATCCTGAAACCCACAAAGGCTGAAAGATTAAATATTAGAGTCACTCACAAAAACAACCAGTAGATTTTTTTTCCTAAGCATTTTACTAAAACTCTGGTCCATGTATTACTTTCTGGTTAATAAAAGAAGACAGGAAAACTGTTTTCTGGTTTTCCAATATAAAAAGTCAACTTCAAAAGAGTTTTATAAGTATCATAAGGTAGTATTGTCACCCAGACAATTTCAAAAGGCCTCTACAAACCACTCTCAGATAACTAATCTGCTATCTGGCCACTCTTATGAGAAAACATTTTTAAAGAGTCCATAAACAATCATTATCTTTAAACAGCATCCTTAAAAACTAAACACATCCGGAATAACATAGATTTGTTTTTCATTTTTATCTCCCTCAGACTATACTTCAGACCTCTTTCTCAACCTTTCTAATAATTAAAAAAAGAAGTCTTTAAACCAAAAGCTAGCAACGAAACAAGTATTACAATAGATTCAAGAAAAATTCACTTTGCAAAAATGGGTTTGAAATATAATGTATCTTTGCATTTAGAGAAAAGGCAAAGAGACAATAAGAGGATAGAAACCTAAATGAAGAAAATCGTTACATAATCATTTACTTTTCCATTTTAATTAAACTTGAATTCCAAATGATGCTGAGTTTATTAACAAGATAATTCTTTATAAGGCACTACTGAGCAGGCTCCATAAGACTTTTATGGTTTGTCAATATCAAATGCTGGAGCGTAATCTAAGAATTGAGTGAGTCAATAAAATAAAAGGCGATCACAATACGCCTACACAGTCGTCACCTGAGAACTCCTTTGCAGACTGAAAAGGGGGTTTCCAGTTACTTTCAGCATCACCAATGAAAGCAAAATCTTCAGCCCTGAATATCCCATTTGCTCCTCAGTCAACCTCACATCCATTCTCCAACCAACAGACAAGAGGCAGCTCCCTTATGCAGAGTATGCATTTTGAGAAATGAAATTAGAATTTTTATAAGTGGAAAATAGTCACAGATCACATAAATATTGATCCGTATCAGATAATCAAAATAAAGTGTGAATCACCAAATTCAAAATTCACTGTAGCCCACTGAATTCTATTCCCTACCTGCTATTTATTCATTTTCTTCCAGGCTAAGACCTTTACTAAACCATAGTGGGAGGATTCCTGACTTCCAAAGTCCTGAAGCAAATGTTTAGGTTAAGTGCAAAGGAGTGAGTGTGTGAGTGTGTGTGATGTGTGTAGATGGGGAGAGAGGGTTGAGGGGGTGTGCAGGAAGAAGCAGGGTATATTGAAAAGAAATTCCTCCGAATTCAACATGAGAAATTTGGAAATTCAGGAGGCAGTCCAACCTACTCTGAAGTATCACTTGAGTCAGAACATGTCTGAAACACTTATCTTGGAATTCCCCATATTCTTGAATAAAATATAACTTTAAGATGGCAGAAATTAAAAAAATCTGAGAATTATAACCCAATTTTCGCACTGCAAAGCTGGGTCATGCTTTACTTCTTCTAGCAATCTATTATTTTAATTCAATATTTATAAAAAAGGAAAGTGAATCAACTAGCACAACTCAACATTCTGAAATGTTTAGAGAGAAAGAGTCCTGTCAAGTAGGAAAATAGCCCTGCATGGCTCTTTCTCCTCTGAAATTACATTCATGCTGACCTCTCCTCTTCTATAGAGGAACTTGACCCCCGAAGGCCGGAATCGAGTTCACTGAATATGTGAATAATTCCCACTGTGTGGGCGTTAATGCAAATCTGGCAACTGCTACAACCATTTACACTAACACCGTCTTTTACACAACTGCTATTACTTGTGCTAAAATCCCAGCTGTCACGTCTACATTTTTTTCTAAGATAATAATCCCTCTAGTTGAGTAGTGGAAGGACGATGGCAGAACCACGAAGTGCAGAGGGCACTGAGGGTTGAATAAGCCCATTGTCTGCTTTTGAACAAGAGGGCTGTATTCACGAGGAAACCAGAGTACAAACTAGATTAAAACAAAGACTTAAAATTCAGAAACGAGTCAAAAGTAGCTGAAAACCCACCCAATTTTTTAAACTACAATTTCCATGCTTGCCATAATTTTATTTGTTTCTATTACAAAATTTTAAAAAATGTGGAGATGATACAAATATATGGGGACAGCTCTTTGGATATAAGAATTACTTCGTTTTCTCCGTTTCTCCTGAACATTTAAAATGCCTCTTAGGTAAGTAGAATAGCCTTCCTATTTTAAAAACATCTCAAGTAAAATTGGAGATTAGTCAATTTATTAAGCACTTGATTTTGCACACCTCAATCAAAACTAGAAATCATAGTAAAAGAATATACAATATTCATTCTTTTTGGGAAGGCTTGTCTATAAAGGATGCATAAGATTCAACCAAGCAAAACTGTGGGGAAAGGGGAATGGCATTCTAGGCTCAGGGCCTAGCAGTGCAAAGGACCTGTGGTAGAAAAGAAGACCAATGAGTCCTGAATGGGGTGGAGAAGAAAATGAAATAAGGTGTGTAGGTTGGCCCAGGCCAGAGCACAAGGATGGGGAGGGCTATGTTCTACCTGAGCCCTACATACCCAAAAAAAAAAAAAAAAAGTCGTCTTTATTACACCAAAATAAAAGTACACATAAGCAATGCACATTTGAAGCTTCACCTTGAGAAGTTTCAGAGTAAAAGTAACTAATAACTCCCTGCAGGATAGACTTTCATGCCTGTAAAGACAGTGATCATCTTTCTCACATATCTTTTCTTTTCCATGATGAAACAGCTCCAGATTCTTCAATTGCCCACTGGTAACCCAGCCGTAATAGTCTAGTGGTGAACACATGGATTTGGATTAAAGAAATTTGAGACCTGATCCTAGACTTGCTGGATCCATGATTTTAGGGATATCATTTATATTATTGAGAAAGGTTGCCCAAATCCACCAAATACAGAAGAGTCTGCTGCACTCCATATCTCAGAGAATTACTGTAAGGTTCACATGAGCTAAGAGATGTAGGAAATCTAAACAAAACCAGGTATTGTTAGTAAGGAGTATTGGTGATGATGATAACAATAGTTATTACTATTATAATATGGCCTCCTAACGGACAAATAGGAATGTCAATACGTTGCCAGTTGTCCACATCCCTAGAGTGTCCAGAACTGAATGCAGGATTTGAAAAGTAGGTTGTCACAGGGGGGAAATTACAACTATGTGAGGTGATAGACATTAACTTATTGTGGTAATCATTTTACAATTTGTACATCCTCAAATTATTATGTTGTACACCTTAAACTTAGACAATGTTATATGTCAATTATATTTCAATAAAACTTGATAAAAACCTCAGCAATGATCAATCTTTTAGCATGATGCTCTATCCTTCTCTAGACCTCCCCATTAAATAGTTTTCAATGAAAAGGACACATATGTAATAACTTACTCAATAAAGAAATTTTTAAAAAAGTAGTTAACAGAGCAACATTGAAAGTAAACGTCCTGATAATAACAGGTGGGTTTTTTGTTTTCTGTGTCAGAAACTGCTAAATGTCAACAAATATTTAAAAATAAAAGTTTTTACCAATACAAAGCACTTTTTGATGTACCTTTCTTTTTTTAAAATATATTTTATTGATTCTTCACAGAGAGGAAGGGAGAGGGACAGAGAGTTAGAAACATTGATGAGAGAGAAACATCAATCAGCTGACTCCTGCACACCCACTACTGGGGACGTGCCCACAACCAAGGTGCATGCCCCTAACCGGAATTGAACCTGGGACCCCTCAGTCTGCAGGCTGACGCTCTATCCACTGAGCAAAACCAGTCAGGGCTTGATGTACCTTTCTGATTATAAACTATTTCTGGTTAAGTAAGTCAAATGAACTTACTATCTAGAAGACATAAATATACTGCAGCATAATGCATTACTATAAAAGATAAAGGATCATTTCAGAAGGACAGAAATGTCTTAATTATCTCTGTATCACTAGACTCTAGTGCTAACATCTGAAATATAATAGGCAAGAAATAAATTGATGGTTGCTTGAATGCACATGTGATGTGTGAGTTGTCATATAAAAGCACAGAAAACACAAAACAACTTTCTATTATAAAATAAAAAGTATAAATATAAAAAATAAATATTATATTAAAGATGTTCAAATAATAGTGATAGCTGACATTAATAAGTGCATTTACATGGCCCTAGACCAGCCGTGGGCAAACTACGGCCCTTGGGCCAGATCCAGCCCATTTGAAATGAATAAAACTTAAAAAAAAAAAAAAGACCGTACCCTTTTATGTAATGATGTTTACTTTGAATTTATATTAGTTCACACAAACACTCCATCCATGCTTTTGTTCCGGCCCTCCGGTCCAGTTTAAGAACCCATTGTGGCCCTCGAGTCAAAAAGTTTGCCAACCCCTGCCCTAGACACTATTCTCAATGTTTCATGCAGATCATTTCAGGTAGTAACTAATGCCTGGACAGTGGAGTGGGGTGTTGGGGAAGATGTCACAGGAAAAGTGGTGAGTTTTTGTGGATAACTTGTCCATCACAGTTTTTAAGAAGGTAATGTTTACCTTCTTCATCTTCAGCTAGCCAAATCATTCCCCCAGTGGGAATTTTAAGGATAACTTCATAAACTACCAAGTGAGTTCTAAAAAAAAAAACCTAGGTTGGCACCTGTGCAATCAAATACATGATAACCGAGTTTAAAGTGGTTCATCTTATCTTGAGTATATTTCACCACAGAACAATATGGAGATGGTGGATTTAAAGTTACATTTAATAAAATTGCCTTGCCTTCCTTCACTAATGGAGGTGGGCCATTCTGCAACATCCAGCAGCAACAACTCTGGGACTCACCAGGGTTTAGAAGCAAACTTGAGAGATTTGCCTAAGCCATGCAAATCCATCACACTCAGTAAAAAAGCAATTCCGCAGCCCACCTCTGAGGGACATGCCAATGCTTAACAGCTTTCCCAGCCTGTGAGGCAAGCCATTTTTGAACACAAAGAGGTGGGGATGAGTTTCCAGAAAGCAAAATAGTCTGTAAGTTAAAAGCAAACATTGAGCCAACACTTGAAAGTAGAAGACAGTATTAAGAAATGACAGCAATACCAAGACTTACTGTCAGAGAGAGAAGCAGTTCCAAGAACTGTTTAATCTGTTAAACTGATACCCAACTATTCAACTATACTCAGAACTTAATTTGATCACACCCTGATCTCCCTCTACATTTTAATTAAGATTAATTGAGCATGCAAATGAGTTTTGAGCATAATATCCTAGAGTGAACAAGACTGGGAAGAATGGGAATAGGTCCACCAGAGAAGGAAACAGGAAAGTCAATCCTTGGGGACTCTGATTCTTAAGGTGAAAGCACCAGAAAGGTGACTAAGGCGAGTGGAGTTAAGAAGTCAGCTGGAAACACTTTCCATTTAGACTCTTCCTTGGAAGTGTGCCCATTCATGGTGACGGCAAGGGAATGCAGCAAGTGCGAGCAGGACTTTAATAGTGTTCTCTTTCTCAACTCTAACCAGCAGTCCTCCAGCTTCTGCATTCTGGTGTCATTCCTTTTTAAAAAAAAAAAAAAGATGCAGTCGTGACTCACACTTGTTACCTAGGATATCCCTAGATTCTAATTTGCCTAATTTGCATAGAGCTTGTCATTCACCACTTTGCAATCTTTTAAGTCCTTTTCTTCCTGTTTACACTGCCCTTCACTTTTCCTTGATTACTGAATTTGTGTGAGTATATATGCGTATAAAACTACTATATGTATATTCATGCAATCTAAGATGGAATCTTATTCTAGTGTTTTAAAGTTAGGTAAACGCAACATTAAGTACCAGGTCTGCAGACTACTAAACTGAAATATTTTTACTAGTTCAGTGACTGAATTATCACAATTACAATTATTTTCAAATTTTGAATATCCTTAATTTTCCAGGATTTTTCCCAAACTCATTATTTTCTACCATCATTATAGTTGTGAGCTCTCATAAGATCCATCTGTAAGTCACAGGCTCTTCTAACCAACATCAACCACAGGCCATTTATTTCTAAGAAAAACCTCAGTTAATATTTATTTTATTCATTAGTTCAAGTGGTAGAGCTAAGATATAATACTCAGAAGCCAAACTCTGCAATCTACAGAGAAACGATTTTATATCCATACAACTGCTTCCTGCCAGTGGGTTCTGGAGTACAGCCTTGGGAATTTCAATGACCGATTTACCCAGGGAAAGAAAGCTTATTTTTAGTAAGTAGGGAAAGAAAATGTTGATTTAACTTATTTCAGTGCCTGTGAATCTACTTTGGAAAGGAGAGGCAGAGTTTGATTAATTAGATTAGCAAATTCAGTAAGTTGTTTATTCAGTCGGGCGAATCAATGTTTCCCTGAGTTCAGTTTAGCTTTATTTTATGCTTTCAAATCTATCCAGTAGGTGAAATGTGGAATGCCAAAAGCTATTCTATCCCACAGCTCTTTCAAATATCTTTTCACATGTTAATTTGATCTTTTTGTGATTGGAGGCAAACATCTTTCACAGTCCTTCTCTCTCCTCTTCCATCCCCCCAACACCAACACATGAATACACCCATGTAGATGACAGAAAATTAGAGGTAGTAGAAAAACTAACTATACTGCTAGGTTCCTATGTTTTATGCATCTCAATTTTTAGTATTTCTCCTTTCCTGCTGGCTTTAGTTTTATATTTTCTTTCCACACCAAATTAAAATCCAAAAGGAAATAAGGAGCTTTCTCAATTAATGAAAGCACATGTTAAGATTATTAGAAAAGACTTAATAGAGCAAATTGCTTTATTTTTTTAATAGTTGCTACATTTCTCAAATGTTGGCTAGATTTTCTTCCTTCATTCTTTTAATGCCCTGGTTTAGGAAGTTCCTTTCATCTTGACTTGCTACATAAAATCATTCCTGAATCATTTGTTACTGAGCTTCACAGGAGTACAGCTGTTCAAACAAAGTACTTGCCTAGGAAAAGCCTGGGAAGACCCGGGAAGGTAATCAAATTAAAATTCCAACTATACATTCTTTTCAGGGAGTGCAGACAACTTGGATATTTTATATTTGAAAGGTTTTAAAATAAAAAAGACAAGCTCTGCAGCACCATAGACTACATTTTCCCATTAATGACCCGGATGACATGTTCAGACGGAGATAAACTTAATTCAGCAACAAATCAAATATGCTTCTCTAGAAGAGATTATTTTATTTTAATTAAAAAAAATTTTTGAAAATCTGAGGAGTGGGGAGCTTGAGATTCTAACAGTGGGGGCCAAGGGAGCTTATCTGTCTCAATGTGACGGGCATAAGCAATGAGAGCTGGTGGCCTGGATGCAGGAGTGTTGGATGGCTTCTGATAAACACCGGATTCCACTATTTATCAACTAAAGGCGGAACTGCAGTGCTTTTATTCAAAGGCTGCAAGAATCACCTTTTCCAGGAACGCTGACATCTCTCTAGTTCTCTGAAGAAGATTTTCAGATCACAGTCTCCCTCCAGCTAATGAGCCATATTCGATTGGCCTTGAAATTCAAAAGCAAACAGAGACCAATCAAAATTGGAGTATGTTCACCCTTTTGAATTTATTCCTTTTGTGTCTCCAATGCATCTATACTGGCTGAGCTAGCAGAGAATGTCTCAGATCAAACAGTTTAATACTTTTTAAATTACACTAAAATTAATGTCCACCCCCCTCATCTCCAACCCCCATACATAAGCATTATGTTTCCCAGCTGAAGGAAGACCATCCTCTTTTTACCAGCTGCACAAGACCACCACCTCCAGGCAGTCACCAAGTCCATTTAAAATCTAACTCCTAATTATCTTCGGACTCCATCCACTTTTCAGCTTTTCTAAAGCCAGACTCTTAGTTAGGGCTACTGTTATTTTCCAACTAAATTACGGAAGAAACCACCCAGTTGTCTTCACCCCACACACTGCCAGTGGTTCTCAACCTTGGCTGCACATTAGAATCACCTGGGAATCTTTCTAAAATCCTGATTTCTGGGCCTCATCCTCCGGAAATTCTGTTTCTTTGTTATGGGGTGAGGCCACAACATTAGTAACAAAGACAGAATTTCCGGAGGATGAGGCCCAGAAATCAGGATTTTAAAAAGATTCCCAGGTGATTCTAATGTGTAGCCAAGGTTGAGAACCACTGGGCTAGATAGACTGATCTTTCTAGGAAGTAAATCTCGTATTGGCATTAGAATGAATTCCAAACACCTGAAAATAGCAGCTTAACGCCTGATCAGGTTCCATGCAATGCTCTGGCCCAATTCAATGTCTCTGCTTCCACCTCATATGCTACAGTGTAAGCAGGCTTTGGCGTACACTCTTATAAAAGGCCTGCACCGCCCTCCCTGGGCCATCATCCCTCTCCCTCTCTCTCCCTTCCATTGACTCACTCTTGCTCTTCACTAAGTCTCTGTTTAGACTATCACTTTCTCCAAGAAGTCGTTCACCTAAATCTGGGCTACGTAACCCACCTGTCCTGTCCTGTGCCACCCCATTTCTATACTGAAAGAGCATTTCTCAGGTTACACTCCAATGCCATTATTATTTGTTCACACGCCCTAGAATGGAAACTCCATGAAGACAAGGGAAGAACCTGCCGAGTTCATCATCAAATTCCCAATGCCAGTGCCTAGCAGAGTGCCTGGCACTTTGTTAGTATTCACAATAAGTGCCTACTAAATAAGTACATTAATTAATTAATTAATTAATTAATTAATGACAGTTTTCACTCAAAGAGTTCCTGAAGTCCCCGTGGCCAGTATTTTTCTGAAAATGGGCTCCAAAGGGGGTCTTTAAAAAAAAGTTTCCTAAAATTTAATCTATAAAAGCAGCATTTTCTAGTTGCTCAATGAATATTTGTTATTGGAATTGGATAAAGGAATGAACAGGGCAACAAATGAACAAGGCTACTAAGTGTATAACAAAGTGGGTGTTGTTGTTTTTTTTACTAAAACTACTTCTCAGATACTAGATAGGGGCCAGAACATGGAAATCCAGTCCATGCAGGTTACACAGGGACTGGGTCTAAGTGGTTTTCTTACGCCACCACGTGCAAGGCAACCTGGATTGGATATTTTAATTGTTTGCTGTCACTCTGATTTCATTCACACTACTGGCCACTACCCTTTGGCGTCAGCCTCAGTTTAGAAAGAACAGCACTGGTGGGACATTAGTCTCATTTATGTCTCCAAGTCAAATGCTGAAATGAGAAACCCTTCCAGTTCACACTTATTCCACTTAATTCTAAGCAAGCAAATAAACATATATTCAAGAGGATGTCCCCACTCTCTCTAATGATTCTGTGCTAATTTAGTCACTCTGCCCTACTGAATTTTGTTTAAGCTTCCCTAATAATTTGTTGGCGTGTGATGAAATAGCTACTCCGGCCAATTGCAGTCCCTATTTACTCTTTACCCCAGGCAAGAACTGAGATCTGGGTGTAGATCTTCATTATAAAAATAATAAATAAATAAAGCTGGTAGTTAGAACCTACTTTCACCTATTCAAAAGCACCTAGTGCTATAAGCAAAAATCCAAGCTACTCTGCAGGAAGGGAGTGGGGGGCAAGGGGGGGCCCATCTAGATCTCTACACACCACCTGTCATCTCATTCCCACCCAGCCTTCCAGGCCCTCGAATCCTACACCCCAGGCACACCACTCAGCGGTCTCCAAACCTCCCTTTGTGTTTTGCACAGGCTCTTCTCTCTGCTTGAAATATCTCCATTCCAGTCTCATTCCTCATCCTGTCCTTGCGCCTGGCACATCCTCCCTACCCCCAAGCAGAATCAATTAGTGCCTCCTTTGTCCTTCCTTGCCTCACCTCTCTCAGGCCACTTAACACATTAGATATTGCAATTAATATTTATGCATCTATCTTCCCTACCAAGTTGAGAGCTGCTTGTAAGAAGATACCACATCTTACTCATATTTAGGTCAACGGTGCATGAAATAATACCTAGCATATGGTAGTCGACGAATGGCTATTTAATGAATGAATCTGCTTCATCCCTGCCTGTAACTGAGGCCATATATTAAAATTATCAGAATCTGAATGTAATTCCATCCATTATGATTCTATACATCATAAACATCAATGGAAAAACAAAAAAAAATCTAGGACTACAATTTACTTGCTATAGAGATGTAGAGTGAGTTACAGACTAATTATCATAATGACAAGCAAATGGCTCAGCTCCTGACAACATCACCTTGAATTGCTGTTCCAACTTGATCACGAGTTGGAAACAATTCAAAAGAGAACGTTTAGAGATTTTAACTGACGCTAGCTATCTGGCCTTTTTAATATTTGCTCTATCTGCTGAATACCAATATGCTTGGCTTGCTTTGGTAGGAAGAGAACTACCGAGTTGTGTTAGAAAAGATCCCTGACTTTAATTTAAGGGCTTTGCAGCCTGGTAAACAAACTGAGGCAGCGTAAGGTACTACTTACAGATGCCATGTGTGTGGTGTAAACAGGGGGTGATTGGCCTTTAGAGGATGTTTGTGGTCTTTTTTGTATAATGCTGGTAGCCTGGTACATGTGGTCTAAGATGACCACTGACTCCTTTTAGGCCAGCGTTTGCACAAGTTTAGCTGCAGTTGTCTCCATGGCAATCAGGGGCTGGAGAGTTAAGGTGCCTCTACCATGAAGAGAAAGGAGGTTAAGAAGGCCTTGCAACTCTTCCAGGTTTTCCTTCCATGCTAGGCGCTTTATCCTGGAGATGCCTTGGGGAAATAGTCTAAATCCAATAGCTTCAGGATAAAGCTCTGACCCAAACCTCATCTCCTCCCAGAAAATCTCTAATGAGTACTGGCCTCTCCCACTCCCAGAACCAATTATTTACTCACACACAGGAGTTACTGGGATATGGTTTCTGCCTTCAAGAATCTCCGTCCTTCATTCTCAAGGTCTAATGTAACTGTAAATATTTACCTTTATTTGTCTTCATTGCACTTGTTATTGTAAATTCTCATAGTCTATGTTCTAAGTTAAAAAAAAACCTAAGCTCTTAATTACGCTTTCTAATATTTGTCTACTGGTCCCATTTCTCGTCAATCCAACATCCCCATGATCCACACTGTCAAACTAAGGCTCTCTCTTTGCCTCCTATAATGTGTCCCAATATGTATTTGCTTGTAATCTAGAAATATCTAAATTTCCTACCAAGTCTCATACAACCTCAAAAGACCACCTTTCTCTGGGGACCACACAACTAGCCAGTGCCCAAAGCCAAGTAACATTCAAAATTACTTTTGATATTTCAGAACAAAGGATTCAAACCAGGAGTTCAGGCATAAATCCATGATTTGAAAATATATGAAAAACATCTCCTGTGCATGTGAATATATTGGATCTTTTTCTTGGGGGGAGTTTTCATTGCTTTCAAGCCTTTCTCACAGGGGCCTATGAGACACACACACACACACACACACACACACACACACACACTCCTAAATATATGAAATCCTGCTAGCTTCAATGAAGAAAACATCTTTGTATACAAAGATGACACAATTTCCATTTGTCTAATAAATTATGTCAAAATCTTTCCATGCTTTTTAATGGAAAATGTGATGAAAAGCTCCACATCATAGGTGAGTGCAGGAGCACAAAGATCTGTGAGAAGAGGCAGCAAAGGAAGAGAGCAAGCCCCCCAATAACATATGCCTGAAAAACTTGAATCATGGGAAAGATAAGCAAAACAGAAGCAGGTCATTGTGATTTGACATTTAGAAATAAGCAACATTTTATTCCTCCTGACCTATAAATCACCCTCCAGTCCTGATTTTCATCACTACCCTACAAAAGGTTACTGAACTGCCTCAGCATTTCTAAATACTACAATATAGCTAGAGAACATCATTGTGTCTGTCACATCACCTCTTTAAAAATATTTTATTGATTGATTTGGTTTTAGAGAGAGAGGAAGAAGAAGAGATTTGTTGTTCCATTTATTTATGCATTCATTGGTTGGTTCTTACATGTGCCCTGACCGGGGATTGAACCTGCAACCTTGGTGTATTGGGACAACATAATAAACCAACTGAGCTACCTGGCCAGGGCCTGTCATATAATCTCTTAAAACTAACATTGGAAAATAATATTAAGAACAAAATGCCTACATTTCTTTCCACAAATTAACTAGGAAAATGTATGCCTAACAATAAAGGGGTATAATATTCCGTGGAAAGAAGTGCTTGGGTTTTAAAAAATAAATACATAAGGCTGAAACAGGTCTTTACCTACAACAATTTATATGGCATTGGGTGCCTCAAAATAGGAATATGCATGAGGAAAACCCATTTTAAATTTGTCCTGCACTTTGATCTGACAGAACCAGGGGTGATTTATTTGCTTTCATTGTTATAATTCTCCAACATCCTTTTCTGAATGAATCCAGATGGAAATGTCTCTCTTCTGGATTCTGTTATTTGCTGCTGCAGTTTCCATCTGTGGTGTTAAGAGCCAGCCCTTATTTTATCCAGGACACCAAGCAACCTTCCTTTCTTCACACTCCTTGGTGTCTTCTCAACAGCTCCACATGGAAATAAATCTCTGGGTTGCTTCAAATGCATCCAACACTTCTTCCCGATTATTTATGTTGGTGACAAACTCTTTCTCACCAACTGTCTAGGGTCACTCAGAGGCACTTGATTTGAAAAAGCACCCGGCTTCTCATCCAATATTTTGGTAGCTCGACAGCTCCCCACTTCAGCTCTGCCAGAGTTAGCACATTGTGAAGCGGAATGAAGTTCTTGCGTTTCATCTGAGATTGTCTTTAACATCCATATGCTTAAGTTGCCTCCACATGGATTCTCAAGTCTAAAGAACATTAATATCAGCAACAATCCTGGAAAAACGGATGTTGCTTTTTCCAAATCCTGAGCAGTGCTGTCACAGAATAGACACAATCCCAGATCTGCATTTATTATCACTGAGACCTCTGCTAAAGTCTCTTAACCTCTCGGAACCTCACTTTCCTCATCGGTCACGTGGGGGCAGACCGCCTTCCTCACCGGGGTGTAATTGTTTGTTATAACGTATGTGAAAGGCTCAGCAGAGACACTGGCTGCTCCAAAGCCAGTCCTTGCAAGTGTCAGGTGTATGTTCTGACAGCAAAGTCTTAATTATCTGTGAACATTATTAGCATGAAATTTTTGTGCATTTTTTTATGGGAATCAAAATAATTCACATTTTTTAAAAGCAAGCAAGCATTTCCTGTTCGAAAATATCAAGAGCTTATATGACAAGCCCCTGGTCTGGAGGGACAGTGAACTCTTCCTGCTCATTCCTTCTCCGGGTCTTCTTTGGTCTCCCCCCTCTCTCTGTAAATTAAAATAGCACATGGGAGAAGGTTCTGTAAACACTATTTATCTAGCAAGGCTACTACTGATAAGGGCCCTAGATGAAGTCCTAGGGCAAACTGGTTGCTACGCCTAATCTCTTGAAAAGACTGATTAAAGATTCAAGTTGTGGCGGCCATGTGAGAAACACACATGTGGTTTGAAAAGATCTGAATTCCATTGTGCTGTTCTTGGTGAAAATCCATGCAGAGCAAGGGAGCTGACACATTCAATAGAGCATATGAGCCTCCATTGTATGTAAGGCCCTCCAGGTATTTTAAGCACCAGAATGAAACTATACAAATAAAAACAAACAAAACCCCACTATCCGTCCATACTCCATCCTGCCAAAAAAATAAAATAAAATAGATTCTTTTTTTTTTTCAAGTAAGTCTGTTGTAAGATGATTGTGGAATTATTTAGACCATTCAGCAAGATTTTTCACTAAGCTACAATGCAAAAGATTTATTTTGTCATTGTCCAACACAAACAATTGAAGAAACTCAGCCCAGCGAAACATCCCCAGGAGAAACAATCTGAAATTTAATTAGTGAATAATGGAAGCAATTTAAATACAATTCCAGGCATTTTTTAAAGTAATATTTGAATAGACATCTGCTGCATCTACTAAGTGTTTGGGCAAAGCACAAGAATCCTTGATCTGAATGCAATGCCCAAGGTTATGAACAAGAAAGACTATCTGCTGTCAGGCCAAGACCCACAATTTAAAACAAATCTCCAGAAATCAACCTTCTCCCGCTCAACATCTACCCTACCCCCACCAAATACAGAGAGCTAGGTAGATGAAGAAAGGAAACATTAGTCCCAGTCTGAAGTGCAGTATAAGGTAAACAGAAAGGATTTAAGGATAATTGCCCTAAACTGGTATTCTGACCCCTAATTCCCTCTGCTCTATGACCACTTCAATTTTCTCCTTTATGAAATGGGAATATTAATGTCCCCTTCCCAAAAGTTTTGAATATTAAATGAAACTATAATCAGACACTATACAAATGTTGGTTGAAGTATTGAAGAAATAGAGAATACAAATCAAATTAGTGTTATATCACTACTGTACTTTCTGCCATAAGAATTTTATTATTTCAGCTTTATAGATTTACTCATATATACAAAAGTTTGACCACACAGAGTTTCAGTTTTGCAAGATGGAAAGAGATGCAGAGATGGATGGTAGTAACTGTTGAACATATGAATGTTCTTAATGCCACTGAGCTGTGCACTTAAAAATAAAATGGCAGATAAATTTTATAGTATGTGCATTTCAACACAATTTTTTTAAAATTCCTTAAAAGTATTTAAAGAGTATAAGCTTTTGGAAGCAGAAAAGAAATCGTCTTCCTTTAATCTTTAATTTGGTCAATTGAAGCAAACTGGGCTCTCTCCTCTTTTGGGACATAGATTAAACTGGTAATAATTCAAAATAATCAGGTGAAGGGAGAATGTGTAATGTAGAGAAGGTCCATATTACACAATGGTTTATCGTGAAACAATTTTTCTTTACATACTCTGTTTTAAATTAAGGTGTTAATAATGCTGTAGAATAATTATTTAATCCAGTTCAAAATGGAACATATCATAATACTAAAGAGGACTATCAGAGCCTTTACAATATAACAATTAACTGAGACACTTATAAGTTAATGTTAAACTGAAGGATTCTTTCATCTGAGACTCTACTGCCTTCATGTGAAATTTCAAACTCTGAAAGTCATTAGAAAAGACATTTTAAATTGGTTAGAATTGCCTACTAATGTCTAAATGATCACAAATTACAGTTTTGTAAAATCATCTATAATTTTTTTTTAAGTTCCAGGTAAAATAACATAATAATAAAGTATCTGAGACTTTTCATTCCCAGCTTCCTATAAAATACTCATGAAAACATACCATACCAAGAGAGGGGGTAAATCTTCTCATGGGGAACAAAAACAGGAAGCAAGCATGACTACATCTGGAGAAATTTTCTACCCTTGCACTGATTGTGGCTCGATTCAGAAACATAATTTTGCAATCCACCTCCCTAGTTACAGTGTGGGGAATGGAAGTTAAAGGTCTTCATTGATAGCAACTGAGCGAGAAACTACATTATCCTGAGAAAATGGACAGGTTGGAGACCCAAATTTGCACTTCTCGGATTTCCTTTTTCCGTGCCTAATAATGCTATTAGAAAGTACCCAGCCGATTGTTTTCAAAGCCCGAGACCCATCTCTTACAAGGCGAGCCACACAAGATAGTGACACCAACAGTAGACGGAGACAAAAGAGCAATACTAGCTCAAACTAAAGCATGGAGGTAGATGGCAGAGAAATGTTTCTTGAACATTCTTTTACCTTAGTAGGACCTTGAGACTATTTTGCCTTAGTCATCCAATTTTCAAAGCTACAATCCCATTGCAAATGTCTCCTATATCTAACCCTAAGCCTGGACTGGAATGAGCATCCATGCATTCCTTAGAAGAGTGAATGAGGCCCGCGCACACACAAAGAAATAGCACTTAGTAAATGCATTGCCAGACATCATAAATTGGGCTCATTACAATGCAGGTCGAGCTGCCCTGCAATTTCAGAAAAGAAAGAGGGATTTTGCCAGAGTCCAAGGGAACTGTGAGTGCAATGGGGAATCCAACATCAAGTCAGTATAGATGCCTGAGTCCCAAGTGTAGTAGGAGACAAGATCAGGTATCTGGAGCAAGATGTGACAGGAGAAAGAAAACGTGTTGCCGCCATCATCGCTCCACTGAGCTCCAAGTCTTAGGGCAGGTGCCTCAGAGAAGTTTCCATCTTGCAAAGACTGCTGGGAGGAAGAGATATGTGTGGTTATAGGATTTCAAACCTCGTTAAATTTTGGCTTTAAGATCTCCAAATCCTACCGGTTTGTAAAAAAAACTATCTTTGTTCCAGAAAGATCAGCCAAATAGGCAGTTTAATTATGCAAAGGCCTCTTATGAAATGAAGGTTATGACAAGGCCATGGCTGTAAAACCTCGGCAGAATTTCATCTCGGCAGGCTCTGTGAAATCTGGAGAAATGCTTCTTGTCTAAGAGCAGAGTTGGACAATACAGTTCCTACAAAAGGCTCTGTGGAATGGTAGATTCGTTTGAGCTGTGGTTTGTAGAAGATCAGAAGCAGAGACACAAATATCTGGAGAGAAGATATGAAAGCTCTATCTTCATGTGCTGATGGAGGAAGGGCCATAGGTGAAGCCCGACCTAAATGAAACTATGGTTTTCTTACCTAATTAATTTAAACTTGAAGCAATGACTGGATATTAAACTACTGAAGTGGTTCTTAATCTTTTAGGGAGACCACTTTCTTATTTTGTTAAAAGTTGTGGTGCTGCTCTTCAGAAGGCGGCATACACCCACAGTTCCATGGGGTACGTGGTCACTCAAAGCCTGTGTACACAAAGCTAAACACGTATGGAATGGTTGTTTGGTGGAGCTGTCAGTTAAGCTAATAACACTCTAGGTAACTGTGTCATGTATTTGATGGAAATGAGTATTTCTTCATCAGTCATCCTTGGAAAGGTAGATCCTGAAAGGGGAAATAAAGTTAAGATGAGAAAGAAACTCCCATTTTTCTCCAATTCTAGTGAGATTTTGGCCTGACCTCTCAAGAGCCTAGAATGACTTACTAGTATAGGTGCCCACGAATGGTAGAGAATACTAACTCTACCCCCATGAAAGGCAGCCAGAGCCTGGGTGATCTGGGCTTATGTGTCCCTAAAATAATCAAGCCTCTCGGTTGTAAATTATTCTCTGTACTGCAATTTTATTGTATTACCCTAAAAATTTAATAATGTCATGTCAAAATGTTATAGCCCCAATTTAGAAATCATTGAGGAACTATGGGAAGGGTCTATGACCAAGCTCGGACTAGAGCAGCGTGGGCAAACTACGGCCTGTGGGCCGGATCCGGCCCGTTTGAAATGAATAAAACTAAAAAAGAAAAAAGACCGTACCCTTTTATGTAATAATGTTTACTTTGAATTTATATTAGTTCACACAAACACTCCATCCATGCTTTTGTTCCGGCCCTCCGGTCCAGTTTAAGAACCCATTGTGGCCCTCGAGTCAAAAAGTTTGCCCACCCCTGAACTAGAGTAACATAGGAGAAAGCAGCCCCTTGTTAAAGCCGACACAGTGATAGTGGCTGTAAACCGTGGGACCCTGGCCAACAATGGCACTGACAGAAAAAGGCAGATAGATGTGTAGGGAACCACCCAACAGACACAAAAAGCCATGAGTTCTTACATCCTTCAACAGAGGAATGAAGGAAAAAGAGAACCATCGTGGAGGCAAAGGACTTCTGTTCCCAGAACAGGGCTACAGGCCCAGTGGACTTCAGGTTGACCTGTGAATGGGATCCCACCTGGCATCAGAATGGGGGCCCTTGGAATACAGGAGGAAAGCTGGAGGAGAACAAAAGGCTAAAGATCCCGTGGAAAGTAAATACAAATCCAGAAAGCCCTAGAATAAGTAAGAGAATCTAGGAGCTGGATGTTGTGGGGGAAGAACATGCAGACCTAATAAAAGAAAACAAATAAAATTATAAATAAAGTAACTATGTGTTTACATTTGTGTTGAGTAAATTAATATTATCTAATATATAATTTCATGGTAAAAGTCTGGTTCTTTTCCCAGCTTTATTGAGATGTGACTGGCATACAACATTGTGTAAGTTTATGTATACAGTGTGATGGTTTGCTACACATACATATTGCAAAACAATTCGTGGTAAAATTTAAAATCTTAATTCAGCGACGGTTTTCTGCATAAATTTCAATTCTCAAAAGTAAACCAGTAACATAGAAGAAATTCAGAAATGTATAAAGTAATTTACTCCAATAAAAATACTCCAGTACCCGTTTGGTGTGTTTTTTCAATTTTCAAGGACCGTGCCATATAAACTGCTATAGAACTTTTTAAAAAAGGGAATTCTCTAAAAAGATGCAACAGCAATACATAAGTTACACCTACACCTGTATTACAGAGCGTAAAATAAAAATATAAATATGAAGGGTAAGCCAGTGTTTTTGTTCTTCTGAGTTGCCTTGGAACCATCATGATAACCTAAAATAAGATTACAGAATGGAATTTTTTAAAGCATCAAATTTCTGAACATACCAACTCTCATAAATACCTACATTCCTTAACCTCTCATGAATGTACTTCACTCTGTTAGTATAGCTGAGATATGTAGAGTAACTGAACCACAGCTAGCTTAGACGCAATGGCTATACTCATATTTCCACTGCATCCTATCCTTTTACTTCAGGTAAGTCTGGGATGTGTATTTAGTTCCAAAGTCTTTGATAAAATGCTTTGCCATTCAATGTTTTAAATGTAAATAAACTACTGCATCATGTATTGATTTCATTTCAGATGCAGTTTCTCCAATGACTTAAAAATAGTAAAGTCTATATTACATGTCATTCTCTTAAAGATCATTTGCTTGGAGAGGAAAAAGTAGTCAAAAGTGTGATGGATTTTCTTCTTCTGTGGATACGGGGCAACTGCTGTTGATAGATCTATGTAGCTGAAGCATTCTCAAGTGAAAGAAATAATAATGGGCCATCACATCGTTCCACATTGTGGTTGCTACAAGGTTTGGATTGGCAGAGACTAGGCTGAAAAAACAACCTTGTGACTAATAACCTGATTTCTGTCTCTTTTTAGTGGCTTAAACGTTAGTTCCCATAAATATTATACATTCCACACAAATTCTATAAGAAAGAATTATGGAATTGCAAGCTGGAAGGAATCTTCAGTGCACCTCCTGATTTTACAGATTAGAAAACTACGGCTCAAAAGGCTGACAACTTTTATTTTGTCTACTGAGCTATTGGGGCCACAATAAGAGACATTTAGTAGTGGTTGTAAAAATGCCTAGAACTTTCCATTTCCTCCACGCTGTCTGCATTAGACTAAGAAAGAGGAACAATTGGTAAAGGGACCCACAAATCATTCCATTTCAAAATATAGTAACACCTACACCACAGACAACAAACAGCCCCTAGTTTCACATGATTAAAAATTTAGGACTTAATTCGGAAAGATTTTTAGACCCACACTCTTAAAGAAATCTTTATGGGTTTCTGACGAAGCTGATACTATGATATAAATTATTTATCCACCCTCACCAGCTCAACATCAGTGGGCACTGCAGGCAGGAAGGAAGGCGACAGTTAGAAATGGGGGAGGCGTGCATTTACCCTGAACTCTGTCACAGTATCTGGGAGGGCCAACAAGCCAGTTTCTAAGCATCTGTTCTTGGACCCAAGTGACTGCCTCCTAGTCTCACAGAAAAATACTTACTCTTCTTAGTGAGGCTTCCACTTGCTTCAAAAAGAAGGGATTATTACCCAACATGATAAAATGGAATGCTGCTACCCTTATTTTTCACATTTTTAACTCTGGATATTATGTAATTGCAAACCTCAGTGGCTCACCAATTATTAGATGAGGTGAAAAAAAATAAGCATGTAGGGCTTTATCGCACAAAACCAGGTGAAAATAAAATTGTGAACCAGATCTTGAACAAATATATCTGAATGCCAGGACCTTGTTTAATTCACCTTCATTATTAATAAGATTTACAGGGAATTTGGATGAATTAAAAGCCACAAAAGGGAAAAAACTTACTCAAAAATTATATATTGTGCTTCACAAGAACATTTAAATATGTGGTCTTACAATTTATCCCTAGGATTAACAATAAACACTTTTAATTCAGCAAACTCATAGTAAATTACTCTATTTTAAACTATGAGTGTGCATCCACGCATAGTCACATACACACATGTACACATAAAAGGAATTAGGTCAGTGGTTCTCAACCTTCCTAATGCCACGACCCTTTAATTCAGTTCCTCATGTCATGGTGACCCCCCACCATAAAATTATTTTCATTGCTACTTCATAACTGTAATTTTGCTACAGTTATGAATCGTAATGTAAATATCTGATATACAGGATGTATTTTCATTGTTACAAACTGAACATAATTAAAGCATAGTGATTAATCACAAAAACAATATGTAATTATATATGTGTTTTCCGATGGTCTTAGGTGACCCCTGTGAAAGCGTCATTCGACCCTTAAAGGGTTGCAACCCACAGGTTGAGAACCGCTGAATTAGGTCACCATTCCCAGAATGTAAACTATGGTTTTTCCATAAAATGAAGACAAAGTTGCTTTGACATCATTAACCAAAATCTAAGTGCTGAAGCTTTTCACCCTAAATACCTCTATTTATCCTATTGCTAATCTGCCACTGAACTGTGGTAAGCAACTTAATTCTGCATTTTTATTACCCTCTACTTCATACCCCCTCAAGGTGAGATGCCTATAGGGTCCTCTCAGCCTGCTGAGGGGCCAGTTGTCAGTCCTCCTGGTCATACAATCCAGCTATGTGCTAGACCTCCAGGAATACAATAAAGTGCAGTCTTCCTTCCACTGTTTAAGCTGTTTTAATAATAAAAAGTAAAAGTGGGTGTGCGGGAGAGGGTTAGAAGGTAAAAGAAAAAGAAGAGAGAGAGGAAAGGGAAGAAGAAGAAGAGCAGGAGGTCACAGAAAAGTAGAGAGGGGTGAGCTGTTCAAACTCAAGATGGCAACACTGTTGAGGGGAATACCGTACCCCCCTCATCCACAGTTTCTCTTTTCATGATTTCAGTTACCCATGGTCAACCACAGTCTGAAAATATTACATGAAAAAATTCCAGAAATAAACAATTCATAAGTTTTAAATTTCACATCATTCTGAGTAGAGTGATGAAATCTCAACCAATACCTCTCCATCCCACCCAGGCATTGAATTACCTCTTTGTTGAGCTCATGGTATAAGTTCCCCACCTATTACTTGGTAGAACCTTGGTTATCAGAGAGAGAGAGGGAGACCACATTCGCATAACCTTTATTATAGTTTATTTTTTTTTAATTTTTTTAAATATATTTTATTGATTTTTTACAGAGAGGAAGGGAGAGAGATAGAGAGTCAGAAACATCGATGAGAGAGAAACATCGACAGCCGTCTCCTGCACACCCCCCACTGGGGATGTGCCCGCAACCCAGGTACATGCCCTTGACCGGAATCGAACCTGGGACCTTTCAGTCCACAGGCCGACGCTCTATCCACTGAGCCAAACCTGTTTCGGCTATAGTTTATTTTTATAATTGCTCTGTTATTATGAGTTATTATTGTTAATCTCTTACTGCGCCTAACTTATAAATTTTATCATAAGTATGTATGTATAGGAAAAACATAATATACGTAGGGTTTGGTACTATCCGCAGTTTCAGGCATCCACTGGGGGTCCTGGAATGTATCCTTCATGGATAAGGCGGGGCGGGGGGGGGGCTACTATAATCCCAGGAAAGAGAGGAAGAAAAGTGCAAGGAAAGACACCCAGATGAGTAGGACTGAGCAGTCAAAGGGGAGGCGTCACAGCCCAGCAGGCGGTGAGGTAGATTAGTACCAAGGGAGAAGGAAGAAAGGTGCAAGAATATACATCTCCCCCCCAAAAGTGGTATCCACTGGAGAGCAATCAAAGCATTAAGAGCACACACAGACTTACAGAAAACTACCCTCCAAGAGATTTCTCCCATTTGCTGAAAACCAATTTGTAAGCTCAAGTTCAGTCATTGTATATATAAGAAGGGCACAGAAAATGCCGGGTGATTTTTATTGATGGTCAAATACATCTTTCCTGATATCCAAATAAAAATAAGACTCTGCTTCTAAAACCTCTGATATTCTTTCAAATGTAAAGCTTAAAAGAAGCAATAGTAGAGAAGAGTGGGGTCAGGATCCAGGACTCGGAGCTCCAGCCACCCAGGCGGGCAGGTGACTTCATCCCCAAAGCTCCAGGGTCTGGGTGAGCTAACACTGAGCAACATAGGCAGGTGGAATGCTCTTCCACCGACACTAATTCTTCTAAAAGACCACCCTGTGTGGAGAACTTGAACTCTTACTACACTTTTTCCACATAGATTTTTCCAGCCATCACACTCTAAAATAAAAAATGTAACAGCTTGCAACCACTGCAATATACTTAAGATGTAATAATGGAAAATGAGATGTTATTGATTGGAGAGGGAGGAGAAGTAACCACAATGGTGTCATCAAGTCAGAGAAAGAAAGAAATTAACAGATGAATTCTTCAAGACTGAGATTTGGTTGCCACCCACTACAGATGGCAGAGTTCTGAGGAGCAGTCCCCAGACAAAACGAGCTGTACATTCAATATGTGAGACAGCTCTCAAAGGAATACTCCACATCCTTTCAATCACAGGGGAATTCCACATGCTAGAGTACATCACTGCTAAAAGCGTATGTGCTGGATCCATTCTGTTCGGCAATAACGCATACAAACACTCAACTGTGTCTTACAATTGTGAGCAAGGCAGGTTCCCTTTTATTCCCAATGAAACCATCAAAGTGGACAATGGAGACACAATTTTGTAAATGCTTAAATAAAACAGTGTGTTTTTAAAGGGGTAATATTAGAAGTGGCATGCCATAATGAGTCTAATATTGAAAGTGGCATGCCATGCCCTCAAAAAGAAGGCACTCAAGTATTACTGAATTAAAAGCAAAGCACCTCTCTGTTCTTTGGCTTTACACCCAAAGAGTAGGGATGAAAACTTGAGAGATGCCTGTAGAATAGTAGGAGGAGGAAATACTTTCTTGGTAAGTGTTTTCTGCTAGTGATTCTTGCCATTTTATTAGTTTGTCAAAACATGCGACTTATCAAGCGGATAGCTAGCTCCACATTGTATTACAGCAATGCAGTAAATTGAGATAATATTAGACTCTGAATTCTTAAAAGAAAAACAATACCTTTAGGAAAGATGATTACTGAAAATTATATCATCCTTTTTTTAAAATTATTTTTTAAATATTTAAATTTAAGTTCCAAGGTTTTCTTCCCAGAGTAAAATAAATTACCTTTTCTTGACAACAGGCTAATACGTTTGTATCTATGAAAACTGACTTGATGGTTGGCCAGGGATTCAAGAAAACAAAGTTTTTTTTCCCCCCAAGCAAGCCCTATGTGAAGACACAATCACGGCCCAGGCAAGTGTGTATCCAATCATTCAAGGAAGAAGTAGGAAACAGTACTGTTTGAGAGAACTTTAAAATTCTGCTATTTCAGCTCTTGCCCTCACTTAGGGCGCGGCATGACCGATTTTATCAGCATCTTGTAGGAGTGTAGGATGTGCAGTAGTAGATGGCGACTTGCTTTGGACCAAAGAGCATTTGTTGGAGTCAAAGTGACCTGGGCTAGCCTTGAATCTAGCTGTGGCCCCTGGGCAGGTTATCTAAACCTCAAATGCGGAGTTTCCACATCTTCCTCACAGGGTTGTGCTAAGCAGTGAGTGAAAGAAGTACCTTGCCCAGAGACTGGCAAAAAAAGGAGTAACTCATAAATAGAATGTCTTATCATAAGCTTACTTCCCCTGGAGAAGAATAAGTTAATTTTGTGAGCACCCTAAGGGGCAGGTGGCTGCCTTACTCATACCCGCTGCTCCCAAGCCCAGGAGAGTGCCTAACACATAACTGAGATTCAGTCGATGTTTGCTGCACTGTGAATAAATGTTCCCCAAAGGCCCTGTCTCCGATTTTCCCATAAGGCGCTCAGATCTCTGATGCTGAGCAGATCTGTTTCAGGCTCAACAACTGAAAAGGTGAGCCTGCAGATTCCTAAGGAGCTGCGGTAGCAGGTATTTCTGGTTGTCTTCCTGAAGGGGCACTGCCTCTCTCTATGATGTCTCCAGGCTGGAGAGGTTTCCTCTGCCACCATCCCGGGCTGCACATGTGTGGATGTGCAATGCACTGGAGAAAGACATTGCGTTAACTGAGGCCAATGCCAACACAGGCAGTCAGTGTGCAGAATTACAGGCCAAAGTACTTTAAAACCCGGAAAGGCATTTCTGGTGCCAAGGAGTAGTTTCAGCCTCAGAGGGAGTGACTACGGCCAGAAGCCTTTTTCTATCTTTGTCTAAACTAGACAGGGGCAGTGCCAGGCTTGCGGTCACCCTGCGAGAATCCCCCTTACCAGCAGCTTCAAAGGCACTCGGAAACTCAATCAAAAGAGCCAAAGGAAAATGCCACCTTTGGAAACTGACTTCAGTACTTTCTCAATAGCAGACTCTTTCCTGGTAGTTAGTTCACTCTGGAAAGAGAATTGTCACTGTTTCTGGAGGGAGCCACTCCAGATAGAATGAGGGAAACGCGTAATACTCTTTTAGTGAAACAGACAGCAAATCCTGCCCCAACACGGTCAGCAGGCATGCACTCCACAGCAGGGCCTTAAGCTCTGACTACACGCCCGTGATGCTTTAGAGCAGGGGTCCTCAAACTTTTTAAACAGGGGGCCAGTTCACTGTCCCTCAGACCGTTGGAGGGACGGACTATAGTTTAAAAATAAACTATGAACAAATTCCTATGCACACTGCACATAGCTTATTTTGAAGTAAAAAAACAAAACAGGCCCGCGGGCCGTAGTTTGAGGACCCCTGCTTTGGATACTGGGACGCTGCAATCCACAAAACGGCATCTGCCTTGCTTCACCTTTCACCCTTGACCCATTCAGCTTTCCACAAAGATGCCCTTTCCCTAAATGGGCCCGCCCTCCTTCACAAATCTGACCTCTCCACATCTGACTCCGGAATGTGTAGTTTGCCAAAGAACAAAAGGCTCCCTTCTGTTCACTGGAACACAGTCTGCAGTTCTGTAAGGAGAAGCTCACTTCTGGGGTTTTGCATGGAATTAGACATGACCTCCCAGGGCAGCCCCCACGCTGATGGAGGCAAAACCCCCTCCCATCCACCTTACCAGCCTGGCGACACCTCTTCAGCCCCAAAGCTTCACTTTCCCTGTTTTCTCTTTGACCTCTGCCCTTCTTTCTCCTGTGCCAATTGACAAGAATGTCTTCTTTGTATTACCTATATATTCCAGGGTTCTTTTCAGTGGGGGAAAGAGTTCAGGAATTTGGGATGGAGAAGGGATGGTCTTTTCATTTCCCCTCCCCTCCTTCAACAAGCATCTGAGTATCTGCCTAATTCATTCGACCGCAGCCATCTGTGCTTCAATGGAAGGCACTGTTTCACAGATAATGGACAGGGTGCATTCTCTTAAATAGTTTATAGCATAGTTGGAGTGACAGCATACAACGGCGCTCTAAGACACTGTACCAAAGCCGCTGCTCCATATTACTTTCTTAGAGGTGGATCCTATCCCCCTTAACCAAGAATATTGAGAAATATGCACTTAGGTTCATGTGAACACCCTTCAGCTCCTATTCAGTGTTAAGTCTGTAAACCATGCAGATGCTTCCTGTCAAAGGGCACCAGGGCTGCACTTCAGGGTAAGGCGCCTTCATCAGGAGACCATTGCGCACATTAAGTCTACTGTCCACCAGGGCTGCACTCAGTTAGCAGTGCTTATTCTAAATTCTGTAGTTATTTATCAATTCCCAGACTTTCACCCCTGGAAGTTGCAAATCACATTTTTAAAAAGGCATCCCTGTGGGGTGATTGTGGGGTGGGGGTGGGGAGGTGGGGGGAGGGGGGAGGGAGGAGAGGTGGAAGAGAGTATAGGGGAGATAAATGGTGATGGGGAAAAAAATTTTAAAGTCATCCCTGCCTTATGCAAAGCTACCAGTAGCTAAAAGGAGACATCTGAAGGAAGGAGAAAAGAGCCACACCATGCATTTATAAGGTGAGCATTTTCAAAAGAGACCCCTAACAACCCTGTAGCAATCTAAGTGAGAAAGAGGAGATGGTAAGGGACATAAATGGTGACTCAGGGTCAACAGGAAACCTTGCCCAGAAAATAAAATGTCTTGAGTGACAACCCAGTACTCACATTCTTCTTATGGTTTCACCTATCTTATCTTGCCAAAAAGGTTCTGTCTGCCAAAATGCCTCCCCTTTGATGGAATAGCCAGCAGAATTAACACAAAAAAAGTCATGTGTATCATCACAGACAGCAATAAAAAAATACAGTCCCCAGGTTGACATCACATGCTTCATTTTTTGGTATATAAACACAAACAAACAAGGCACCCAGTACTTTGGGCAAGGGATCCAAAGAACTTGAAAAGTACAAATGCAGAAATGTCCTACAGTGTATTTAAATAAGGCCTGCAGCCCACCAGCTGCGAGTTTAACATGCTTGTCCCACTATACTCCCATAAAATGCCAATTTTCTTACCATAAATACAAATAATATACAGTCCTTAAAAATCAATTCCAGAAATATAATGATGTCGATACCAATGATAATTCTTGTTATGTAACACTACCTTTTAGATGCATGTTTGGCCCTGGTTCTAAAAATAAATCCCTTACACACTATCCCAAAAATGTTAGAAAATTTCTCTCCGTCTCCAAACTTAGCTCTTTTCCCCTTAATGTTACAGCACACTTAACATGTAGAATTTAAACATTGAAAGAAACAGGTTATTCCAAGACGGCTCATGTGGCATTTTAGTAATTGTGATCTTGCAAGTTCAGAACAAGCTGTTAGGTGTTTTGAGTGCAAAAGGAAGGGGGCATTACGCCCCATTTAATCCTTCTCACTGGGGTGAACTTCAGTAAAGGCCACTCCTGGGTGTTTGTACCCCTTTTAATTTGCCTCCTGTACCTGTGCAGACAACTCCCTGATAGCATTTGTGGTTTGTTGGTGGGATTACTTTATCTACCCTAAGTCAATTTTCATTCCCAGTTATACTCTTACTTTAGCTAGAACTACCCATATATTAGTCTTTCATTATAAAATAATGCCCAGCTTTCAGACTCTCGCTCTATTTTGGTACATCCTTTTAAAGTAAAATGCATGCCATTAAAATACATTTGTTCCATTGAGTCAGATTTTTAGACTCATTATGATGCTCATTGTTGACACAATAGCTCCTTCAGATACACAACAATCTGTCATGAAAGAGCCATGCTTGGATGGGTGACAAAAGTGTTTTTGCAAAGGCTGTCTTCTCAATGCAGTTGCTGTCAACGACATATATTAATATCGTCCCAGTTAAAGAGTATTTATTCTAAAAAGTGCAGACCATTTAAATAGAAAATGACTTCATGAGCTATTTCTGCAAGTTCAGTTACTTCTGAAAAGAGCATTATTAGATATGCTCAGTGGTAGAAATGAAAAACTAATAGAAGTTCATAATCCTGAGCACCCCCCCCCCCCCCCCGCCAGGAGCACATTCTCTGCTCAATTTGACTGTGACAGGGATTCCCAAAGTCATTAATTTTCCATTCTTTCTCATAATCAATAAGCATTGCAGATTTCAACTTAAGTGAACTCGTTTCTTGTATCAGTAGAAAGGAAACACCTATGTGAAAACGCTACCAACTTCAAAACACTAAAGTTGGGTCATTTATTACAAAAATAAACCTTAAAATAAAAATGTGTTCTCCCACTCAGAAGTGTTAAAACATGCATCTAAAATAGCGGGGTGACATATCCTTCCAAGTGAGGTCATACTTTATTCTTAATCACACTTGATAGACTTGGGGCACAAGCTAATATTCCGAACAACAAAATTGCCAAATTGAAAGAGTAGAAAACACAGAATATATTTCCAAATTTTCTTAACATTTTATTTGTTATGCTACCATTTAAATTCTGATTTCCCTCTCTCTAGACTACAAATTGTGAGGCTAAAATATTATTGTAAGGGTTCATTATCCTATATAATAAAAGCCTAGTATGCTGTGTTCTGTTGACCATTCAACCAATCAAAGTATAATATGCTGAGGCTGATCAACCACTTGCTATGATGTGCACTGACCACCAGGGGGCAGAAAGTTGACCGGTCGACCAGTCACTATGATGTGCACTGACCACCAGGGGCAGGTGCTCCGACAGGTAGGTTAGCTTGCTGCTGGGGTCCGGCCAATCAGGACTGAGCAAGACGGGCCAGACACGCCCTGGAGCCCTCCCTCTATCTCTCCCCGGCTGGCCAACCTCCCATGTCCCTCCCCAGTCCTGATCGTGCACTGGTGGGGTCCCTCAGCCTGGCCTGCACCCTCTCGCAATCCAGGCTGAGTAACACCCGCCCCCCGCCCCCAGTGTACAAATTTCATGCACCGGGCCTCTAGCATATTTATAAAGATAGAACTAGAAAGAACTATAGAGAAAAATAAAGTCCAGAAAGGTCAAGTGATTTACCCAAGATCACACAACCAGCTGATGACAAAGCAGACACCAGAGTTTAATGTTTCTGTATCCCTTAGTTAAAGATCACTGCACTGCATAAAACCTGCTTGCTGTCTTAAAAATCAATATGGAACAGCAGGCAGTCAGTATCACCCTCAAAAAGATAAAATAGAAAACTAAAAGTAGTATTAAGGCCATATGTATTAAGGCCATATGTATACTTTGTGCCTAATAGTTATATCAGCTTTCAAAAGAAGTCCAAAAATGGTATACATCTCAATAAAATTGTTACATTTTTGTGATGCTTATCACAATAACATCATCAAGTATAAAATACCTAGGAATTAACAAGATTCAGGGCCTATACAAATCTTTATCTAAAAAACATAAAAGAATACTAAGAATAATGATTCACTACTGGATGAGAAGAATGGCTAATTTAAAAATATCTAATTTCTCCTCCATAGGTCTAATATCATCCCACTCAAAATCACAAGAACATTCTTGCTGGACCTTAACAAGAGTGAGAAAGCCATTTGGAAGATTAAGAGAGGAGGAAAGGCCAGGTATTTCTTCCTAACAGAATAAAGTGGGGAAAAAATATTGATACTATACAGTTTTAAAAATCTATAAAGCTGCAAGTCTTAAAATACTGGCTCAAGATTAGATAGAATGGCATTGGAAGAGTATGGAAAGTCCACATACAAAATATCTTAATATATGAGGCAGAGAGTAATTTAAATCAGAGAGAAAAACTGTGCAATTTCTGGGACAATTGATCACTACTAGAAAAATCATGTTAGATTTCTATTCTAAATAATATAGCAATATAAGTTATATGTGAGTTAAAGACTCAAATGTAGAAGTAAAACAATAAGGGGAAAAAGTCAAATATAGCAATTTTGAAATGATAAGAGTTTTATAATACCAAAGAGAGAAACCATGAACAAAAAGAGTAATCAATCTGAACATATAAAAATACAGAAAAAAATTTATACCAGAAAATACCATGAATTTTAAAATATGAAGGGAAAATTGCTGCAATATGACTAACAAAATGATACTTCCCTAAATATGTGAAGATTATGTACAATCAATAATGAAAAGAATGTACAAATAGAAAATTGTACAAAGGACACATCTGGTAATTGAAAGACTAATATAGTAATGAATAAATGTTTGAGCTCAATGGTAATCAGAGAAATGCAAATTAAAGCAATTTAATACCATTTTTCATCAACAAACTGGCCCAAAAAATTACAGAAATATTCAGAGTTGATGAAGGCACAGAAAAAAACAAGCATTCTCATACACAACTTATGGGGGGTGGGGAGGTCACGAGCAAGTACGTGTCAACATTTGGTAAGGCTATGTATCAAGTGCTGTAAAAATACATGCTATCGACCCAGCTATTCAATTATAGGAATTTCCTCTAAGGAAGTGATTGCAAAGATATATCTATCAGGCTTTTCATTACAGCATCATTTACACAGTAAGAATTTAAAAATAAATAAACCACACAAAAAAACTAAATGTCCAATAAGAGGGAACTTATTAATTAAATGTTTACCATTAATGTCTATATGATGTAGTAATGACCACTAAAATTTGCTTGTAAAAAAATTTCTAATGCCTTGGGAAAATATTATTTGTATATATTTTTTTCTCAATGTGACTGAATACCCCAAAATACCAACTATAAACTATAGCCCTTCCAGGGTGATGGAATTATCAGTGCTATTTATTGTATTTATTAGATTTATCCCAAATATCCAAATTTTTCACAATTAACACTATTAATTTTCCAAAAGATTAAGCTCCTAATGGGCATTAAAATATACTAATATATCAAGATATTAAAATTAAAATGTCAATATGTTAATAATTAAAATGTGAGCAGTTGATAAAATTTCCACATGGACATACACTAAGGACTTGACTTGGGAGGGGAAGGGAAAAAGTCAAACCCAGGACAATCTCTTTCCCCCCCTCCCCAATATCTTTTCAAAACCTTTTATAATGAAAAATGTCAAGTACAAACAAAAGTAGAAAGAAAGGTAAAATGAATTAACATGGACCCATCACTCATTTTCAACATTTAGCCACTTGTACTCCCCCTTGGAAGCAAATCCCAGACCATTCATTTTCATAAATATTTCAGTGTTGTATCTTTAAAAGATAGGACTCTGTTGTTCTTTAAACATAATCAAAGTAACATTGTATAATAAGAATAATTCATAATAATCCCTCAATACCCTTAAATATCCAGCCAGTGTTCAAATTATCCCAACTGTCTGCTAACTGTTTTGTTTTAAATGTGTTCAAATCAGAATCCAAATAGGGACTACACATTTATGTAAATTTTTTAATCTGTAGGTTCCCCCTCCACCTCTTTTTTCTCCTCCTTGCAATTTCTTTGTTGAAATAATCCAAGTTGTTCTGCTATAGAATTTTCCAAGATCTGTACTTTACTTATTGCATCTCCATGGTGATGTGGGTAGTACATTGCTCTGTCCCTCCCACTTCCTGAAAATATGGTATGCTAGTCAGGCCTAGAAGCTTGGTCAGATTCAGGTTTGATTTTTTGACAAGTTTAGCAAATAGTGATATTGTATTCTTCCAGTAATCACATAACTTCTGCTTATCTCTCTTTTTGTGATGTTAACAGCTACTGATAATTATTGCCTGGACACATAATTCATTAAGGACTTCAAAAAGCTGATATTCTATCACTCTTCCTCATGTGTTAGCTAGAACACTCCTACAGAGAAACTTCCCTTCCTGTGTTATTCAGTTGCTTTGAGATAGATTATATAGCAAAGTGAGAATAAATATTTGATTTTTTTTTCCTTTACTGTTGCAAAATAATGAGAACAGAGTGATCCTTATAAAGTGCAAATCTGATCACAGCACTCCTAAACCTCCCATACAACCATTAACATGCTAACCACTGCTCTTAAAGAACAGCAGCATCAATGAAACCTGCTAGGCCATGAACAGTCTAATCATGACCTGCCTTCCCAGGTTTACCTTTTCTGGAAATCTCTGTGGTCCAGCACACCATGTTCCCTCCCACCACACAGCCTTTGCCCAGGCCATTTTCTCAGCCTGAGATGCTTTCCTTTCTGCCCCACTGCCTGGCTCTGGTGCATCCCTCTTCATCCTTCAGCTATCTGTCAAGTGCTACTTTCTTTGGGGAGCCTTCCCAGCCCCCAAATCCAGGCCAGGCTTATTTGTCACATGCTTCTTTGTTTCGAAGCATTTATCTCAATTGGTAACTAGACACTGTTTTATGGGATTCCTTAATCACTGTCTGCTCCTCACCCCCAACTCTAAGCCTATTGGAGCAGTTTGCTTGTCTGTTTTGGGCCACACTTACCCAGCCCAAGGGCCTAGCTCTGTGCCAGGCACTCTACAGTTTTCCAATAATTATATGTGGAAAGAATGAATGAATGAGTGTGTTTGGGTTCTAATGTTATTTTTTATCCTCATTCATTTACTGGTCAGAACACCTAACTTTATTGGGCATCATGCCAGGTACCAGGAATTTTGTCTTGATCACGATCTAATCTAGGAAGTGGACAAGTAAACAGACAACTCCAAAGCAGTGTTTACAATTCAGTCACACAGGAGAGCTGAGCACCTGGGCAGATGTGACAACAGGACACATTGAAATTAAAGCAGCATTCCTGTTAGATAAGAGGCAGTATTAGATTGCCTTTTTAACACAGCTGGATCCAACTGAATGAGGACATAGGGACCAGAATGGTTATTTTAAAAAGACATTTAGTTCAGCTCATTAAGACAAGTTTCTCTTCCCATAACTCAAAGGTTTAAAGCTTGTGCCCACAACATGAGTTCTCTGAAGCAATTGAAGATAGAATTATCTGGCCATAAATATACAACACAGATTAAGATCTTGAGACAAATGGAATGCCAAGAGGGGTATTTTTTAAACTATTGCCTTCACAAGGCTAGAGAAAAACATATAATGAATTTTCTCAGTGATTTAGACCAAATATAATTGCTAAGCCACTAATAGTAGCATAAAACATATTGTAAATCATCAACACAAGCTACTGGGTATAACAAATCATTTCATTAGCATAGATATTCTTCTTGTAGAAATCTAGCTCCACTGGAATTTAGAGTTATGATTGCAGAGCTATGATTAAATCGTGTAAAATTGTTCTTCTATACTCTCTTCCTTCCACAATACTTAGGACGTTCAAGGTAGGGACACCTTATGTATCTTTATATCCCCAGTACTTATTCCAACTACTTCACATAGAGTAAGAGCTCAGCAACCATACACTAAATGAATGAGTGACTTCAGATAGAAAACTTTTAAATAATTCAGAAAAAATGGTGGGTATAAATAAGGAGACCATAAATTTATTGCCCAACTGGGTCCATAAATTTATTATCCAAACTTCTTAAGAGTGAATGAGGATTCTGTTATTAAGTGTAAACCTAGACTCCCCTAGCAAATCAACTCCTTCACCTTAGCAATAAAGAACCAAAATTTGCAGAAAAATCAATTCATTACCTACTTGAGACTTAGAAGAGTTTTGGGGACATGAGGGATGGTTCAATGGACATGATTACTTTAAACAAATTCACAAATGAAGATATTTGAATGATCAAAACAGATAACAAGATATTCAAGCATATTTGTCATCAGGGAAATCCTATATAATAAAAGGGTAATATGCAAATAGACCAAACAGCTGAACAACTGAACAACAAATCAAAGCATAATATGCTAATGATATGCTAAGGCTGCTCAACCACTCACTATGACTTGCACTGACCATCAGGAGGCAGATGCTCCAACCAGTAGGTTAGCTTGCTGCTGGGGTCCGGCAGATCAAGACTGAGCAAGATGGGCCAGACATGCCCTGGAGCCCTCCCATGGTCTCCCTCAGCCTGGCCTGCGCCCTCTCACAATGCAGGACCCTTCGAGAGGTGTCAGAGAGCCGGTTTCAGCCCTATTCAGCAGGCCACTCCCCTTGGGAAGGCACCAGACACAGGGCTCATGGCTGGTGTGCACTGCTGCTACAGCGCGAGCCTCTCCCGATTGGGACTGATTGGGTGCGAGCCTGTGGCAGGCAGAGTGGGGCCGGGATGAGTGGGAGCAGCAGGTAGGAGCTGCAGGCAGCATTGGACTGCGGGTTCCAGTCCGATTCCTGCAGGCCACCCAGAGGGATCCCACTGTGCACAAATTTGTGCACTGGGCCTCTAGTCTATATATATAAAAGCCCAGAAACCAGAACAGCAGAATGACCAGAATGATCGGTGGCTATGACATGCACTGCGGCAGCCAACCAGCCTGATCCAGGCCCCAATCGGCCCCCAACACCCTGATTGTGGGCAGGGCTGGCCACCAACCGCCCTCGACCCCTCTCCCCCGCTGGCCCGGCCCAATGGGCCCCCATCAGGGTGGGCCGGCAGGACCCCACCTGTGCATGAATTTGTGCACCGGGCCTCTAGTTTAAAATAAAATCCCAAAGAGATCCCACTACTCACCCAAGAGAATGGCTAAAATCTAAAAATTGATGATGGTAGTAGCAAGTATTAGCAAAGCTATGGTAATAAGCAGAACTCTCATATACTGACGGAAGTGTAAACTGATACAAGCATTTTTAGAAAACTGACAGTGTCACTGTTGTAATTAGCCAGTTTTTAATATTAATCATAGGAAAAGGGCAAAGGGGAGGCCAGACATTATAAGCATGGTCATCTGGGAAGTCTCACCAGGAAGCTGCAACTTCATGCTCCCCAGGGAACCAAGGGGCCATTCCCCGCAAAACCCTGGGGGAAATGATCCAACAAAGGGCAAGATGGATGCATGCCAAGTAAAGTCTAAAGTCTGGTGATGTAGGGAAATCACTGGCCTATCAGTATAACCTATAAAAAATCTAATTGGCTATAGGGGGTGGAGCCACTTAAACTCCTGAAATCTGAGAAGGTTAAATTCTGCAGGCAAAGGAATATATTCTCTCTCTCTCTCTCTCTCTCTCTCTCTCTCTCTCTCTCTCTCTCTCTCCTCTTGCTTTGCTCCCTTCACAGCCATGAGTTCCTAGAAGCCACAGGGCCTGTGGCCATGTGGACCCACACACAATGGACTGCAGCTGGGCCACTGCAGCCTGATGCTGGACTGGACTGTGAAAATATGGAGCAGAGGCTCTGGACAGTGGCTTGAATCCTAGCTCTGCTGAAGACAGAATGGGACATTTTTCTTGGCCCGATGGAAAAAGATGGGGCCATGAGAAATCAGGGGTTTAATTCTACAGATGTAAAACTTGCCCTAACTGGTTTGGCTCAGTGGAGAGCGTCGGCCTGCGGACTGAAGGGTCCCGGGTTCGATTCTGGTCAAGGGCATGTACCTTGGTTGTGGGCACATCCCCAGTATGGGGTGTGCAGGAGGCAGCTGATCGATGTTTCTCTCTCATCGATGTTTCTAACTATCCCTCTCCCTTCCTCTCTGTAAAAAATCAATAAAATATATTATAAAAAAAAAAAAACTTTCTACGATACTTCATCCTCCCATGAGGGCCTTTGGGAATTCTTATTCCAGCAGCACTCCAAGAAGCCCACTTCCACCAGCAACAGGTGAGGCACAGAGAGCACCCCATCTATCAAAGGTTAATATATGCTATAACCCAGCAACTCTATCTCACAAAAGAACTACACACATATGTTCAATAAGTGACATTTTTAAGAATGTTCAGAACAGTGCTATTCATAACAGTCAAAAACTGGAAATGACCCAATGTCCACTAACAGTAGAATAAACACAGTGTGGCATATTCAAACAACTGAAAACTGTACAGCAATGAAAATAAAGAAACTACTGCTACCTCAGCAACATGGCTGAATCTCACAAAAAAATGTTGAGCAAAAGAAGTCAAATACAACAGAGTACATAGTGTATGATTCCATTTATATTAATGGAAAACAGTAGAAAACTCCTATCTATGGCAATAAAAGTATTGACATTAGTTACCCTTGGGAAGAACAGTAACTTAGAAGTACAGAAAGGGATGCCTGGCTGGCATGGCTCAGTGATTGAGAGTCGACCTATGAACCGGAGGTCAGGGTTCGATTCCAGGTCAGGGCACATGCCCAGGTCACAGGCTTGTTCCCCAGTGTTGGGTGTGCAGGAGGCAACCGATCAATGATTCTCTCTCGTCATTGATATGTCTATCTCTCTCTCCCTCTGCCTTCCTCTCTGAAATAAAAATATATATATATATTTTTTAAGTACAGAAGAGGAGCTTACTTTGTGATAATTCATTAAATCGTACACTTAAGATTGGTGTTCTTTTTTATGTATATTATTCTTAACAAAATTTATGAACAAATATATCCAAGAGAAGATATTCTCATGCCTTCTTCTTCTCCAAAGAATTCTTAATTCAGCAGGCATGCTGAGAAAAATAATCCATTGACCTCAGAACTATCTGCAAAGGCTCAGATGACAGATATTCAATAAATGTTTGATGATGATGATGTTCCTTAAATAAGGAGTGACCAATATTTTCTCCTTCAAATATTTTCTATTTTATTCACTGTTTCATTCAATACCAGACCAATAGAGTTTACCAGAAAATAAGAAATAAGAAGTCACCCCATGATAAGCACTGTAATAGAATTTTATAATTTGTTAAGAAATCCTGAAAGCAATGTTCAGATAATTAGCACAGAAGAGTTGAAGAGAAGTCACTGAAAATTCTCGACTTCTTAGATCCTTGAAAGGACAGTTGAAAGAAATGACCAAAGAAGTATGCGTGTTAATATCAAGTGTAAATATTTGTTATGGGTTGAAGTGTGTCCCCCAAAATTCATATGTTGAAGTCCTAACTCCCAGTACCTCAGAATGTGACTGTATTTGGAGAGAGGCCCTTTCAGAAGTAATGAAGTTTAAATGAGGCCATTAGTGTGGGCCCTGATTCAGTATGACTGGTGTTCTTATAGGAAGAGGAAATTGGAACACAGAGACATACAGAGAAGAAGATGTTGAAGAGAAGACAGCCGTCTATAAGCCAACGAGAGGGGCACTGAATAGACCCTTTCTTTACAGCCTCAGAAGAAACCAACCTTACCAACACCTTGATCTTGGATTTCCAACTTCCAGACTATGAGATAATATATTTCAATTGTTTGAGCCACCAGTTTGTGGTACTTCGTTAGAGCAAAGGAATACACCATTCATCATGGAAAGCTCCGAAACCTCAACACACTTAAGAGTTGCTGTCCCAGCCCCAGCCGGTTTGGCTCAGTGGATAGAGCGTCAGCCTGCAGACTGAAGGATCCTGGGTTCAGTTCTGGTCAAGGGCACATGCCAGGGTTGCTGGCTAGATCCCCAGTGGGAGACATGCAGGGGGCAGCCAAACAATGATTCTCATCATTGATGTTTCTATCTTTCCCTCTCCTTCTCCCTTCCTCTCTGAAATCAATAAAAATAAAATTAAAAAAAAAAAAAAAAGAGTTGCTGTCCCAGCCCTAACTGGTTTGGCTCAGTGGATAGAGCGTCGGCCTGCGGACTGAAAGGTCCCAGGTTCGATTCCAGTAAAGGGCATGTACCTTGGTTGTGGGCACATAAAAAAGGAGTTGCTGTTCCATGCTGTTGTGTGTGTGTGTGTGTGTGTGTGTGTGTGTGTGTGTGTCGACTGTAAGCTCCTCTAAGGCCAGGGCTGCATCTACATTATTTATCATTTCCACTTATCAAGCCATCCCTTGGAGGTATATGTTCTCTACTTTTATTTTTTTGTTTGTCTGAAACACTAATTTATATTCCTCTCTCAAGGCCCACTTTTGTCTCATTCTCTCTTTGTGTCTGTGACCCAGAAAGCAGAGAAATGAGAAAAGGTCCTCCTGTTTCTAGAAACAATGGGTATGAGCAGTGACTGTCATGAAAACACAAAGAAAACTTCCTTCCAGAAGATAAATGAATAGGGGTTTTACCTTCCCACTAAAAAGAGAAACTGAAGAGGGAAAAAAGTCACAAAGACAGAAATAAAAGGATTATACTAGGAAGTAGAGTGCTGCCGTGAGGAATACTGAAGCACTAATGTAACCTTCCACAAACATCATTTATCTGCACAGGAGGGCAAAGATCCTGGTCCCACTGTGAGCATCCCTTGTCTCCTAGTTCTACTTTTACCACAGAAAATGAGAAAATCCTTCTTCAAATGTACATGTGGCCACGCATAGTATAGAATTAGTTCAACTGCACCTATAGCAAACCTTCCAGAAATGATTTACAACAATTTGTCTGGATTAACCTTTTGATGAAACGTAAATTTGTCTAAATTCAAAGCACTTTAAAGAGGTGCAGAGGTCCATTTTTATTATACAAATGCTGTATCAACAACGTGATGGAGGCCAAAAATAGCGACGCTGAGAATAGCAGCTGCTTGGCTGGACAGCATCTTAAGTGCTATAAAGCAGAAGCTTGGCATTTCGGCATGGGAAGAAGTGATTCACAACTGCATCTTCCTTGGTGAGTCCTAGAAATGCCAAGCCTGTAATTAAGGAGGGACCCTTGCAGCTACACACACCCAGTATGCAATGGCCAAGGAGTCTACATCGCAGCATTCTAAAATGTTTGCAGACATATGTTTTTAATATTCAATAGCCACTATCTGTAGAATTAGAGGCTATCAGACATTCCTAGAAACCATCCACTATAACACAGAAGAGTCCAAATTGCTTAGGAGATAAAAGCTTTCAGTGTTGGAAGTAGTTCAGGTACACTCAATTACTAGTACTTTCTAACACTGGCCAATAGCCCACACCCATACTGTCCTTTCTTAAAAGTTGGGGGGAGGGGTAAAACCACCCTGTTATTCTGGATATTTGTTTGCATAGATTACTTTGCCAATGTGGTTTTTTAAAATTAAATATATAATTAAATTTTGTATAACCAAATATTAATCAAAAGTAATCCAGTGCTCCGGCTAATAGAGTTTCTATTTCAGGAACACAGACCGTCTATGCCAGATGACAAAGGTCTTAAGGGCTGAGTTGCCTTCTAGAAGCCAGGGTCTTCCTAAAGGCACTACTGTGCTGTGTGGTGGCCCTTCTATGCCTGTAAGAAGCCCTAATAATTAATGGAGTTTGAGTGCTTTGTTTTTACTGCATGCAGTGATAACTACAAAAACGTTAGCACATTGGAATGCACTTATAGGATATTCAACATTTGTAAGCCATTTTATTGCAAGTCTCCGGTGCTCAAAAAGGTAAGTACCTGACCAGTTCTTCCATGATAAACTGTAGCAGGGGTGGAGACTCTTTTTTCTGCCAAGGGCATTTGGATATTTATAACATCATTCGAGGGCCATACAAAATTATCAACTTAAAAATTAGCCTGCTTGCGCGGAAAGGGCTGGCAACTGAGGACGCGGTTGTCTTTTTCAATCGGGAGGGAGACACAAGCTCCCAACTGCTCTGAACTCCAGTTCCAGGCAAGTCTCTGGGGACCCAGACTCATACGGGGAGAATTGGGCAGAACTCGAGGGCGGCTTTCTCTCAGAGGTGCTTGCAGCGATTACCCAGGTACACTGAGACCCGGGGCCTCTTAGGGCAGGACTGAGGATCAGGCATAGCTGTTTGCTCCACCCTGTTGATTCTCTGAGATCCCGCCCCACCCAAGCTGTGTGCAGAGGCTTTTGCATATGAATGACCTGGCCCTTTGCAATCTAAAATTACCTAACAAACTTCAGCTGGGTCAGAGAGACTCAGAACATCCAAAAGAAGGCCCAAGGCCCCACAGCAGCTTGCATTGCTTCACAGTTGGGCCTCAGCTGGGCACCTCCAAATCCCAAACAAAGAAGAGGAATCTGCAGATCTCTCCATAACTCCTGCTGGGTAGCCTCAGGAAGAAGCTAAATTAGCACCTCCTTAGAGATCCAAGAGCCAGTGTACCCAGTGGTCAGAGTGGGACCATCCAGATTACAAATCCTCAGATCCATAAGGGACACACTCAGGGGGCAGACTCAGTGAGCACCAAAGCCCCACTGAAGCAAGTCTTGCCACATAAGGGTGTCTCCAGCACAGTTCTCCTACCATAGACACAGCTGATTCTCACAGCCAATTGGCCTGGAGGTCAATTCCTCCCAGTGATACCAACTACAATCAAGGCTGTGCACAGAGCCCACAAAGGGGTGCACCAAGAGTGTCCACCTCAGGTCATTGGGAAGGCTGAGGCACTGGGCCCTATGGGACACCTAGCATAGAAAGCCACTCTATCAACACAGGGAAGCAGCCAAAATGCGGAGACAAAGAAACAGGTCACAAATGACAGAAATGGAAAAAAGGAAATGACTGGATATAGAGTTAAAAACCACAGTTGTAAGGTTTTTCCAAGAATTTTCTAGAAACCGCTGATAAATTTAGTAAGACCCTCAATAAGCCTAGTGAGAACCTCGAGGATATGAAAAAGGAAATTAAGAAATTAAGCATAGAAATTAAGCATACACTGACTGAAATAAAGAATATTATACAGAGAGCCAACAGCAGATTAGAGGATCGCAAGAATCAAGTCAAAGATTTGAAGTATGAAGAAGCAAAAAACACCCAACCGGAAAAGCAAAAAGAAAAAAAGAATCCAATAATATGAAGATAGTGTAAGGAGCCTCTGGGACAACTTCAAGTGTACAAACATCCGAATTATGGGGGTGCCAGAAGAAGAGAGAGATCAAGATATTCAAAACCTATTTGAAGAAATAATGACAGAAAAGTTCCCCTACCTGGTGAAAGAAATAGACTTACAAGTCCAGGAAGCACAGAGAACCCCAAACAAAAGGAATCCAAAGAGGACCACACCAAGACACATCATAATTAAAATGCCAAGAGCAAAAGACAAAGAGAGAATCTAAAAAGCAGCAAGAGACAAACAGTTAGTTACCTACAAGGGAGTACCCATACGATTGTCAGCTGATTTCTCAACAGAAACTATGCAGGCCAGAAGGGTGTGGCAAGAAATATTTAAAGTGATGAATAGCAAGAACCTACAACCAAGATTACGTTACCCAGCAAAGCTATCATTCAGAATTGAAGATCAGATAAAGAGCTTCACAGATAAGAAAAAGCTAAAGGAGTTCATCACCACCAAACCAGTATTATATGAAATGTTGAAAGGTGAAGAAGAAGAAAGAAGAAAGAAGAGGAGGAGGAGGAGGAGGAGGAGGAGGAGGAGGAGGAGGAGGAGGAGGAGGAGAAGAAGAAGAAGAAGAAGAAGAAGAAGAAGAAGAAGAAGAAGAAGAAGAAGAAGAAGAAGAAGAAGAAGAAGGTAAAGATACAAATTATGAACAACAAATACATATCTATCAACAAGTGAATCTAAAAATCAAGTGAATAAAAAATCTGATGAACAGAATAAACTGGTGAATATAATAGAATCAGGGGCATAGAAATGGAGTGGACTGACAATTCTCAGGGGTAAAGGGGTGTGGGGGCGGGAAGAGACTGGACAAAAATTGTACACCTATGGATGAGGACAGTGGGGGGAAGGGGTAAGGGTAGAGGGTAGAGTGGGAACCAGGTGGAGGGGAGCTATGGGGGGAAAAAAGAGGAACAAGTGTAATAATCTGAACAATAAAGATTAAAAACTAATAATAATAAAAATAAAATAAAAAAGAAGGAACTTTAAAAAAAATAAAAATAAAATAAAAATTAGCCTGCTATAATTGGTCAAACATTTCATTAACTCACCCCAATGCCTTGGCAGGGACAGACCAAATGATTTCTCAGGTTTTATACAGCCCATGGGCTGGATGTTCCCCACCCCTGAGAGGAACCAAGCCTTTCAGGGAAATTTCAACTCACTAATCAGAAATAGTACCCAATGCCCCAGTTGCTGGGGTCCTTCTGTGGGCACTAATATGATTGGGCAGTGAAAAGGGGCTTTCTTTTCCTCCCTGGATACTTGAATGTTGGCTGCCATCATGAACAACTCAATAAATACCTGAATCAAGATGTTCATGACCAACGGACTACTCCAACAGAAACAAATGGTCATCAATGCCCTTCACCCTGGGAAGGGAACAGTACCTAAGACAGATTTCAGGGAAAACTAACCAACATGAACAAGACCACCCCAAGATGTTATCTTTGTGTTTAGATTCAGAACCCATTTTGATGGTGTCAAGACCACTGCTTTTGGCATGATTTATGATTCCTTGGATTAGGCAGAGAAAAATGAACTCAAACATCAACTTGCAAGACATGGCCTGTATGAGAAGAAGACCTCAAGAAAACAGTGAAAGGAACACAAGAGCAAAAGGAAAAGTCAGGGGGACTGCAAGGGCCAATGTTGGTGCTGATAAAAGTGAGCTAAGGATTGGACAACAGAGAAATAAAAATTCCTCAGGGACTTACGAGGTAATTGTGCAGATTTTTCATTAAAAGATTAATAAATTAAGAACTTATAAAAACAACTTGATGGTCCTAGCCAGTTTGGCTCAGTGGATAGAGCGTTGGCCTATGGACTAAAGGGTCCCAGGTTCGATTCTGACCAAGGGCACATGCCCAGTTTGCAGGCTCCATTCCCCCCCCGCCCCAGTAGGGGACATGCAGGAGGCAGCCAATCAATGATTCTCTCTCTTCATTGATATTTCTACCTCTCTATCCCTCTCCCTTACTCTCTGAAATCAATTTTAAAAATATATTTAAAAAAAACAACAACCTGATGCCCTGGCCAGTGTGGCTTAGTTAGTTGAGTGCTGTCCCATGCACTGAAAGGTCACTAGTTTGATTCCTGATCAGGGCACATACCCAGGTTCCAAGTTCGATCCCTGATCAGGGTGCATTTGGGAGGCAACCAATCAAAGTTTCTCTCTCACATCTCTCTCTCTCTCTCTCTCTCTCTCTCTCTCTCTCTCTCTCTCTCTCTCTCTCTCTCTCTCTCCCCCTTCCTCTCTCCTCTCTCTCCTTAGTCAGTAAAAATATATTTCATAAAAAACTGATTCCACTTTCCCTTGGATGATCATGCAAATCACAAAGGCAAGAAGGGGCACAGTCTGCATAGTAGGGTCAAGCCCTATAACTAAACCATTTGGCAAATCACTCAGCTATGGTGGAAAGAACCAGTCACCTCTCTCAAATCCAAGAAGCTGTTCCAGAATGAACCATTTCTGAGAGTGACAAGCAATGTTAATAACATCAACTGAAATGCTTTCATAGCTCATCACCGGTAGTAAATAAATTGGCCCTTGTCTCATTTCAAAGAAAAATATTTGAAATCTGTGTTAAATCTCTTTAGCCACCCTACTGTTAGGGCTTTTGAAGCAAACTTTTAAGAGCAAGTAAATAAAACTTTATTGGCTCAATAAAAACTGATGTCCAGGGCTCTATACTCACAGTTACTATTGTTAAATTATGAAATACACCAGGTATCCTTAAATATTCAACATCATCATTTAGAATAAAAAGTGAATCTTTAATCCAGAGTCAGTAATCACAAAATGAAAACAAAAGCTCTCTAGAAAAGTAATTGAGATACAGTTTCTCATTAGCATAAAGGAAATTATCTTATCCCAGGATTTCCTGCTAACCCATCAGTTAAAATATTTCATACAATAAATATTTCCTGGGTTTGAAAATATTGGCTAGACCTGCCTCTTGCTTCCTTGATGAAAGGTGTCTTATCAAATGATTAAGAGCTTAGGCCAACAGAGGAAAATTACTCTATTCCCAGCAACTGTCCTAACAGAGTTAAAACAAAGGTTTAAAAAGCACAATCTCAAAATGGGACAGTAGTTCACATATTTCAGGTTTCCTTTTTTTTAATGTTGGTTCATATGCCATTTAATTTTTTGCACTATCTAGTATGAGTAGCCGAATAATAAGTATAAAAATAAATCTGAATACCCACCCATTCCACTTTGTTGTTTTTTTATTATTTTTATTGAATTTATTGGAGTGACATTGGTTAATAAAATTATATAGGTTTCAGGTATACAATTCTATACTATATCATCTGTATATTGTATTGTGTGTTCACCACCCCAAGCCCATTAGGTTTCTTTACAAACAAAGTTAATGAAACACTAGATTTTTATGTAGACAGAGAAAAACAAATATTTTTATTTTCAAGTCACCACCTCTTCTTTCTCCTTTTCCCCCTAAATAAACTAGCTCACTTTTCCTAAGCTAGATATGATATCTATCACTTTGTAACTGCTTCCTGACACAGAGAAACACTACAGAGTGATTATCTTATTTCCACAGGAGGGAAAATATGCACCCACCTCATCCACCCTCAACACTACAGGGATACAACTTGTACCAGAAGTTCTACACAGATAAAGTGCAGTGTAAAACTAGACAGACTTTATCCACTGTCAGAGAACAGTTTCCAACATTTCCATTAAGGACCACTAGGTCAAAGTCAAGATCAGAAAATATGTCCAATGTCCTTAATCTCACAGCAAATGGTCCCTCAGACTGATCTCCCTCAAAAGAAATACATTAGGTTTGCCAACTTTCACCTATTAAAAAATAAACCAAATATATGGCGTTTACAACCAATGATTCAGAGAAAAGGAAAACCATTGCATTCATAGTGATCTAGACTCACCATCATTAGTACCCAAATATTTTCACAGCAACATTTTATTTTTTATGTTTTTATTGATTTTAGAGCAAGAGGAAGGGAGAGAGAGGGAGAGAGAAACATCAATGTGAGAGAGAAATATTGATCAGTTGCCTCCTGCATGCACCCTGACCAGGGATCGAACCCACAACCTGGGTATGTGCCCTGACCGTGAATTGAACTGGTGACCTTTCAGTACATGAGACGATGCTCAACCAACTGAGCTGCACTGGCCAGGGTTTCACAGCAACATTTTGAGAAAGCCTAAGAGTGGCTCCAATTTCTCCATTTAAATGAATGTTTGTTTCAACTAAATAGTTATCTGTGTTATGCAACATAAAATATACAAGGGCCAGTTTTGTGTATTTTTGTGTATTTTTTTTCAATTTACATAAGGATGAAAACAAGAAAAAGAATTCTATTTATTTACTTATTTGAAAATATAATATTTAGCTAAAGTATCTTGCTTTCACTACGGCATTTTAGAGCTCTGTTTTCAACCACAGAGTTAACAATTCTTTTCCAAAGTATAACTGTGTATGCGCCAAAGTTTGATACAACCCAAACATAGGTTTTTTTAAAAATGGGAAATAGAAGAATCTTAATCAACAACAGCCTCAATAATTATAACATTCTCACTAAGTTTGTCATGGTTTTGTCAAGTATTATTGAAATTATAAATTATTCCCTTGATAAGTATTTTTCTGCCAACAATTAAAGGAGGATAAAACACTGCTTAATTAATAGTGAAAGCAACAGCAAACTGACTTTGGATTCCCAAGAACAGACATCTGGCGGTCACCCACTTTTATCACAAAGATCATCACACTTATTATCAATGATCACAAGTCCATAAAGACACTTAAGTTACACAAACTTTTTTAGCAAGTGTAAGAGGAAGTCTATATACTCCATACAATTTATCCTATATAATAAAGAGGTAATATGCAAATTGACCCTCACTCCATCATGCTGTCACAAGATGGCTGCGCCCACAGCGGAGGCGGGGGTCTCGTAACGAGCCATAAGGAGCGATCAGCAGGGACCTGAGGCTGCGTGGCACCGGGCCAGGGCAGGGGACCTGAGGCTTCACCCCCCCACCCGGTGGGGCTTGATGGGGGACCTCAGGCCGCACCCCCTCCCCCTGCCCCGGCGCTGGGCCGGGGGACCTGAGGCTATGCCCTCTGCCCCAGTGCCAGGCTAGGGGACCTGAGGCCACACCCCTGGCCCAGCGGGGCTTAACAGGGGACCTCAGGCAGCACCCCCCACCCTGGCGCCAGGGGACCTGAGGCTGTGCCCCCCACCTAGCATTGGGCCGGGGGATGAGGCTGCACCACCCGCCAGCGGGGCTTGACGGGGGATGTGAGGTTGCGCTTCCCACCCAGTGGGGCTTGATGGGGGCCCTGAGGCTGTGCCCCCCACCTGGCGGGGCTTGATGGGGTTGGGGCCGGCCAGGTCTAGATCTCGCCCAATGGGAGTGGGGCCGGCTGGGTCTGGGTCTCTCATGATTTTGAGGTGCACAAGGGTGGGTGGGGACTTGGCTCGTGCCCGGGCGTGCCCCAGACTCTGACAGGAGGAAGATTTTCATATACATTTTACTAATTTGCTTTCATCTCTAACACTTCTATTACAGAGAAAGGGCAAATAGCAATATTAAAATATTTCCTCTAATTAATGCCCTTTTAATGTGCATGAATTTCATGCACCGGGCCACTAGTATTATTTATAAACAGAAAAACAAGTATTCGACCAAGCTTAGATGGTAGGACTGGAAAAAAAAATTTAGCTAATATCTCCAATGATTTCTTATTTGTTTCATCCTTACCCAAAGCAAGCTAAACAAACAATGGTTAAGAACAATTTTCTATCATAAATTTCATATTCCCCAAATTTATAAAAGCAGCAGACGGTGAAATAGGCCTTAGGAAGAATGATCAGCCTAGCTGTATCTGTAATCAATTTTCTATCATAATCACCTTTCCCCACTAGATCATAGATATTGGCTTGATATTGGTATATGTTTAATGGAAATGCACTAATGGAGTGTGCAAATTCAGTTCATAGAAAGTTAACTAAGCCCTAGTTAGTTTGGCTCAGTGGATAGAGTGTCAGCCTGCAGACCAAAGGGTCCCAGTTTCGATTCCAGTCAAGGACACATGCCCAGGTTGTGGGCTCGATCCCCAATAGGGGGCATGCAGGAGGCAGCCAATCAGTGATTCTCTCTCATCATTGATGTTTTTATCTCTCTCTCCCTTCCTCTCTGATATCAATAAAAAGTATATTTATAAAAAGTTAACTAAGGGTCTCCCAAGTTTGCCTACATGTAAATGCTAGTCTTGTATTTCTTGACACCTTCCACACCCCCTTATACAGGAGCTACCTGGAACAGCCCATGTTGAACTGATTTTTTAAACGTCAATTGTCTTATTTTCATCAATAATCACATCAAGTTCTTAACACAAGGACAGCTGACTTTGGGGGAAAAACATTATGAAAAGATTAGCAAATATAGGAGAGAATCACCCACTTTTTCCAGAGTTTTGGATGCAAAATAAAATACTAACTAAGAACTAATTCCAGCTAACAATGAGAACTGAGTGTTTCAGCATTAGACCCTTTGCAAAGGTTATTGCTATACATTGAAGCAAATTTATCCCATTTTACAGAAGAGGAAGCTGAGGCCTAAGAGAAGATAAGTAACTTGCCCCACAACAGCAGAGGAGAAAAATCTAAATCCTGGATTAATGGAAGCTTGACCATAGTCCCTAAAATTTAGAAGGTATTACATATCTCTAAGTGATGAATTTTTATTTTATCAATTTTGTTTCAGTTGCATATCTGATACGATTTTTGTTCCAGTTCACTGACAGGATTATACAGCGGGGCTATGACTTACGAGTGTCCCAACTAACGAGTTTTTCGAGATATGAGCCGTCTCTCGGCCGATTTTTTGCTTTGAGTTGCGAGCTAAAATTCAGGTTACGAGCCAGCTTCAGATACCCCACCGCTAGCTGGTGCAGCGAACGTCACAGTGAACGCCACAACATCAGCCCAGCATCACGTGTCTCACTCGTTCACTTTTTGATTTGACATACGAGTAATCTGAGTTACAAGCTCCGTCACGGAACGAATTAAACTCATAAGTCAAGGCCCCACTGTACATGTATCCTACTCAATAGCTTATAAAGAATAATGTTTTAAAATAGGAGCCTCCAGGAGGTACAAACATGAGCTATCCAATATGGTAGCCCCTAGCCACATGTGGCTTTTGAGCACTTAAAATGAGGCTAGGCCAAATTGGGATGTGCTCTCAGTCGAAGATACACACAGGATTTTAGAGACTAAAGAATGTAAAATATATCATTAATAATTTTTATTTTGATCACATGTTGAAATTATATTTCAATACTTTGAGTTAAATAAAATATATCACTATAAATAATTTACTGTGGCTACTAAAAAGTTAAAATTACATACGTGGCTTACTTTTGTGACTCTCATCCTATTTCTCTTGGAGAGCACTGGAAAGTGTTAGGAACACTCTTCTGTGCTCTTCTTCACCACAAGAGGAGTTACAACACTGATGTGAACCCAGGACACCTAAACTGCTAGTTAAGGCTTTGATAACATTAAAACTTGTGGATTTTAATCATTATTCAATTACTAATTCATCCAGTCAAATAATTATTTATTGAGCAACTGCTATGTCTCCGGTAAAATTATACCATGTCAGGTACATGGGCCTGTCTCTTTTATAGTGAACCTTTTAGGTAAGATCTCAATCACACCACTTAATACTTTGGTGATGTGGCTGTAGCCATTAGCAGTAAGAACTACAGATGCTCCTCGATCCATCAGGTTATGTCTCAATAAACCCATGGTAAACTGAAATATCATAAGTCAAAAATGTATTTATGACTCCTAACCTACCAAACATGGTAGCTTAGCCTTGCCTACCTTAAACATGCCCAGAACACTTACATTAGCCTACAATTGGTGCAGTGTAGTTTCATCAATCTTCTTCTTCCCTCCTGAAGCAGGAGACACTAATGGGCATTTTGCAGACATGACGGGATGTGAAAACACAGAACACAATATCCAAACAATACTGGCAACACAGTAGAATATCAATTGTACTATTTCTGAATGTGTGTCGTTTTTGCACCATCTCAAAGTCAAAAAATCTTAGGTCAAAACATCGTAAGTCAGGGACTATCTGTAAATGATATCTTCAGAGCATATTTAAAATATGACAGAGAGATAAGGGGACGGTGTCAACAACAATCCAAGGATTTCATTAATTAGGCATATGAGATGGGTTGTCTTAAAGTTAACAGTGTCTAATGTCAATTTCAACCTTAATCAAAAGATATGGTAATCATGCAAATACAAGTCAATTCAATGGGGGGGAGGAGGTTAAATGTTCTAGCAATTTATTTTAACTCCTACTTGTTTTACAAAGGAACAGATCTTAGAGGAATGGTCTAGAGGAGACCATGTTTCCCTGTGAGAGAAAAACAAAATGCCCATAAGAAATGCCATAATAGCCGAAACCAGTTTGGCTCAGTGGATAGAGCGTCGGCCTGTGGACTGAAGGGTCCCAGGTTCGATTCCGGTCAAGGGCATGTGCCTTGGTTGCGGGCACATCCCCAGTGGGGAGTGTGCAGGAGGCAGCTGGTCGATGTTTCTCTCTCATCGATGTTTCTAGCTCTCTATCTCTCTCCTTTCCTCTCTGTGAAAACTCAATAAAATATATTAAAAAAAAAAAGAAAGAAATGCCATAATATTGGAAAGAATAATGTTCACCACCAGGCCAGTCTACTGAGCCAGGAATCCAGATTATTTTATGCAGCTTCTATGTAAAAACAAACGTTATGTTTCCCATAGAACACGATCCTGCAGTTCCCAGTCAGCTAGTCCCAGATAATGCACTAAGGGTTCTGCTTGAGTAAGAATCGAGCTCCTAGTTTCAAAATTGCATTTCATGGAAGATTTGAGCAGAAGACATTTTGTGTTTGATCCAGAAATCCCAGTACACTGTCATTTAGATACTGTCAGTGGAAAGAAAAGAAAGGAAGCAGCCAGGTCGTGCTAATTAAGATGTCAAACCACTGCCTGGAATGACTCACTTTTCTTGTTCTGCTAGATAAAGTCTTCTTAGTGGTATTAATATCCCAGCAAAGCAGAGGAATTGTTACATTAAAAGGTGGCATAAATCTAAGCTTCAAGATGCAATAAACTCATGAGAGAGTAAGCCTCGGGGGCATTAATTTCATCTTTCACAAATGAATACCCAGATCTTGCTGGTCTCACTTCTCTTCGAATAAAATTTTAAATACAAATCTTCAAGCTCTGAATTGCTAGACTAGTGAAGAAGTCAGTTTGAGCACTCAAGTAGTTGAGTGCCTGCTATGTGCAGAACTCTGCATACCGAGTACTGGCCAAGTACAGAGAAGACCTCGACTGGCCCTCAGAGACTACATACCTGTGTTAGTGTCTTAGGGCTGCTGTGACAAATCATCACAAACTCCATGGCTTAAAACTACAGAAACGTAGTCTCTCATGATCTGAAGGCCAGATGTCCAAAGTCAAGGTGTCGACAGGCCTTCAGAGGCTCTGGAACAAGCATGTCAAACTCGTGCCCTGCAGGCCGCACGCCTTGTTTATTTGGCCTGTGTTCGCCTTTGAGTTTGACGTGCTTGCTCTGGGGGAAGAATCCGTTCTTGTCTCTTCTGGCTTGTGGTAGCTGCTGGGATTCCTTGGCATGTGGCCACATCACTCCAATCTCCATCATCATGTTCACATCACCATCTGCACTGCTCTGTAGGGATAATCCCCACCCACCCCTTCTACATCTCTCTTATAAGGTCACTTGTGATTGGATTTAGGGCCCAAGAGATAATTTCCATGTCAAGATTCTTAATTTAATCACACAGGCAAAGACCAGTTTCCTTAATTGATAACATTTAGTCTTCACATATTAGGACCTAATCTCTTTGGGGTGCCACCATTCATCCCTAGACACCTAGTCTCCTTGGGGAGGCAGAGCGATCAGGGATGAAACTGGACTGACTGAAATCCAGCAAAGCTGCCTAAGTAGGTGCTAAACTGTGTGGCATCAAAAAAGCCTTCAGAGAACGTGGTCTCTGTTGCCTGAGTCGGGACTGGATGAGGCTCTCCTGACTTCTCTCAGATGCCCTCAAATGATTTTGTGCGCTTCTGAAGGGCCACGCTCAGCCCAACAGTATTTATCTTTCTAGCTGCTCTTCATAGCCTTCTGCTTACATTGTCTTCGTTTTACTGCACTCTTTCACATTGCTGTTCCACCTCATTATGATCATATGTCTTTTGTTTTTATTGTTATTGTCATTGTTTGTGTTGGGCCAGTCTTTTCAGGGCTGATGTGAGCTACTACCTTACATGACTTGAGAGACACAGAAAGGTTTCTGCTGCACCAATTCTTACACTGCAGGTCACATCACAATGTCTACAGTCCTTCAAATTTCTTCTTTGGACTAAAGCTCACCATTTAAATTCAAATATTATTTTGCAGCAGATTACACATTTAATTGTGAAGTTACTGAATTTTCATGAAAGAAATCTTTAGAATCATTATTTCCAAAATAAATCTTTGTCCAAAGATTTGCTCTGTGAGATTTGTTAATGAATGTTCTGAGTTTCCAAAACAAACAAAATTAAACACACACACACACACACACACACACACACACACACACACACACAGAAGGGACAGTGATTTCATATTCAAGAAGTTAAAAAAAAAACAAAAAAACTCTGACCTCCAGGTATCTCAGGGAACTTAGAGAGCCTGGTGAGCCTACAAAAGGGACCTGAGCATAGTTTGTAGAGTTCCCAAAACGTATTTATACACAGACACTGTTTTTCTTCTTAAAATATGTGATGGCAGAAACCATGTCCATTTTGTTTAACTTTGTATCCCCAGCACACAATCCAGTCCTGACACGTAATAGGTGCTCAATGATATCTGAATGAGTGGGTGCATAGTAGGTAGGTAAATGAATGGATCAATGGGTGGATGGTTGGATGGATAGATGGATGGATGGATGGATGGATAGAATAATATTTTGAAAGCTTCAATGGCTTTTGTAGACCAAGAAAAAGAAAGAGGACAAAAGGAAGGAGAGAACATGGCAACAGGAGGGAAAGGGATTGAGAGGATGGAAACTATATACTGGCGCAGTCAAATTTCCTGTGCCCGGCAATTTTGCTCAGGGCCAGTTCTGTTCAGTAAGTTAATATTAGAGAATATTTACAGGTTCTTTATGCCATATCTTTGATGGAGAGGCAGTGCTATGAACTGAATGTACCCCAAAATCCATATGTTGAAGCCCTAATCTCCAATCTAATCTAATAAAATACAAACACGCAAATTGACCATACCTTTGTTATGCCTTAAGCCACACCCACCAGCCAATCAGAGCAACTATATGGAAATTAACCCAACCAAGATGGCGGCCAGCAGGAGCTTGGTTACTCCAGTGATGGAGGAAGCCAAGCTTCCCACCTGCCGCAGCTGGCTCTGAGCTCCACTGAAGGCAACAAAGTTTCAATTATAGAAGGTAAATAAATCCCAGAATAAAAAAAGAAAAAAGAAAAAAAAGGGAAAAAAGAAAAAAGAAAAAAAGGAGAGGCTGGGAGCTTCCGTCACCGGGGTTGCTTGGCCAGCCTGAAAACGGCCCTCAGCCCCTCACCCAGACTGGCCAGGCACCCCAGTGGAGACTCCCACCCTGAAGAGGGTGTGACTAGCCTGCAAACAGCCATCAGCCCCTCACCCAGGCTGGCCAGGCACCCCAGCAGGACCCCCACCCCGGCCTCCACCCGTGCACCAGGCCTCTATCCTATATAATAAAAGGGTAATATGCAAACTGACCCTAACAGCAGAATGACTGGGAATGACTGGTCATTATGACACACACTGACCACCAGGGGGCAGACGCTCAATGCAGGAGCTGCCCCCTGGTGGTCAGTGTGCTCCCACAGGGGGAGCTCTGCTCAGCCACAAGCCAGGCTGATGGCTGCCAGTACAGCAGTGGTGGTGGGAGCCTCTCCCACCTCCTCAGCAGCACTAAGAATGTCCAACTGCAGCTTAGGCCTGCTCCCTGCTAGCAAGTGGACATCCCCCAAGGGCTCCCAGGCTGCCAGAGGGATATCTGATTGCCAGCTTGGGCCCAATTCCCCGGGGAGCAGGACTAAGCCAGCAAGTGGTCATCCCCCGAGGGGTCCCAGACTGTGAGAGGGCACAGGCCAGGCTGAGGGACCCCCCGCCAGTGCACAAATTTTTGTGCACTGGGCCTCTAGTGTGATTATATTTGGAGGTAGAGCCTTTGAGAGGTAATTGGGCTTGAGGAAGATCATGAGAGTAGAGTTCCCATGATGGGATAGGTGCTCTTATAAGGGGGTGAAGAGAGCAGATCTCTCGATATCTCTCTCTCTCTCTCTCTTCTTTCCTACCTCCCTCCCTTTCCTAAGTGAGGATACAGTAAGAAGGCAGCTGTCTACAAACCATGAAGAGGAACCTTACCAGACACTGAATCTGCCCATGCCTTGTTATTGGATTTCCCAGCCTCCAGAACTATGAGAAATGTTTGTTGTGTAAGCCACACAGTCTGCAGTATTTTGTTATAGCAGCCCAAGCCAACCAAGATTGGCAGCATGGCACAGCGTTAGTCAGACACACCTGGGCCCACTTCCAGCTTCACCATTAACAGCTTCCATTATTTCACCTATAAAGTGTGGACAGCAATCCTACTTTATGGAGTTGTTGAAGAGCCACGTGTAGGAATCCCTGAAGAGTTCCTTTCACATATACTTTATCTCCCAAGCAATTTGCAAAGTGCTTTATAGAAGCAAATGACTTAGAAATATTAATTCATTGATGTATTATTCCCTATAAGTGTTTCTTTCCTCCCTCCCTTTCTTCTTTCCATTCATTGTCCTGTTTCCACTAGGTAATACAGTCACATAGTTCAAAGTTCAAAAGATACACCGAAAATACCTTGATAATTCTCCTTTTTTCCACTGGACCCAAGCATCCAGTTGCCCTTTACAGCTGCTTGTAAATTAGGCTCAGAATTAAATATTGCTCATGGTGGGTTTAAGCAACTCAAAACAAAATGCCCTACTCTTATTCATCGCTCCAGAAGGTCTCCCAGCAAGGCTAAACTGTTTTAGCCAGTTTGTTACAATTCTTATGTGGATTAATCAAACAGTTTAGTTAATAAAGAATAAGCACATATATTATTCATCCATCACCAGTTTTCCAAGAATCAGAATACTAAGCTATATTAGACATAAAATGGTACTCAGCACAGCTTAAATTTAAATTCCTCGTAGATGACTGAGAGGCTCTGCATTTCACCATACTTCAGGGATGTCGTTGGTATCGGAATCAATGCAATGTCCTGAAGAAGGTCAGAAGTGATAGCAAAGGAAGAGTTCATTTTTTGGAAATTTGTTAGGTGAATTAGTTTTTACTAACATGTTAGTATCCAATATTAACCCATAAGCACAGGAGGTTGACCACTGTGGTTGGCCAGCACCCACTGAAACTGGCGAGCTCTGAGAATAGAAATGTAAAGAAGATGTGAATCAAGTACAAGAAGGACTGCAGATTAGGACCAGACAGAGTTAACACCAGCAACAAAACAACCTGGGGAACACAAAAGACCCGGATATGCAAAGAGGTACTATTTGAATCTGCACACCAAGTCCTGGGATTTGCATAACAAGTTGAATCAGTAGGTAAATCATGACTTACATTGATGCAGAACTGAAAGTCAGACAATAAGATGGGACCACTGATTCTCAGACTCTGCGACCCTTTTATGGGCCCCTGAATCGACTCCTATGTTCCAAAGATGATCTGACTAACAAGCCAGAGTTAGTCCAGCTAATTTCTGGCTTTGGGAGCCTCAGCGGGCACAAGCCCTGGGAACTCAGAAGACCATACCACAGAACAAGGATCTGGCATGAGGATAATGAAAACGTGATGCATCCTGTTCCTATTTGCGTGCAACCCGAATACACTCATATCCACTTAGCTAGAAACCTACACAATATATTTAGGAATAGTAGTTTCATCACTGCAGTCAAGTGAGATTTTTTTTTAATTTGGTTGCAGAATCAGCCAGAATTCAACAGAAATTTCTAAAGAAAAACATTCTATGAACTTTCACCCAAATTCCCATGCTGAGACAAATGCTGAAATTTTATTATGCTAGACCCAAGGTTTATTTATCCCAATGACAGAGTGACAAGAAGTGAATTTTATTTATTATTTGAACTATACCCTGTAAAAAAATAAAAGAAGCTGAAAACATGCTAGCAACTTTTGTTACATTACCATCTCTTTTTTCCAATTGCTAAGGGCCAACCAAATACAATAGGAAGTATTTTATCAGGGTTGTCACATGTGCCAACCCCTAGTGGGCTCTCCATTCCACACTGATCTACCACTAGGAACTAATATCCTGGGTGTACTAGTGCAGTGTGATATTTTTCCAGAGGAAGGGAGCAGACAAGAAGGGACAGCCTTCAGACTGTCAGTTTGTGGTGAGGGCTAAAGAGAAAGAGGAGTGGAAACATGGAGTCACCACACAAGGCCAGAGAGCCAAGGCTGCCCAGCTTTGGGTGTTGAAGTTTTTTAGACTTCTTTCTTCTACATATTACTTGCATCCAATGAGAGGATCTCAATGTGAATGGATCTCAATTATGCACTCTATTAGCTTAGCTCACTCACTGTAATATTGAGGGTTCACCCTTCAATCCAAACAGGAGTTGTGAAGCCATAAGCCCAGGCCAAAATGAGTCTCAGAAACAAAAAAAATGAGGGCCACAAAAAGTGGAGGCAATGTAAAGTTTGGTGTTGAGTTTTGAGGGAGCTTCACAGTCTCTTCTTCATTCCAGGTCAGTATTGAAAAGCAGCAACTCGGGAAATCTCCCAGTTGGATACTTAGTCCACTGGAAGGCCAAGTTCAAAGGAGGTATACTCAGATGCAGGGGAAAGGAAGCAAAACATGTGCATCTGGGCCAACTACTGATCTAGGTTTTTAGAGAAGACATCCCATACCCTCTATTGGAATGGCAAGATCCGGAAGGCTAGTAAGACCCAACCCTGGGATGGAGGAAAGAAGGCATGGAGCCGGTCAATCAGGCCTAACGCTGACCTAAGCCCAATGGAAAAGGACAAGAGAGTCCCTAAAAGCTCATTACAGTCCAGAGCAGCTGCTCACCAAGTAGACTGCCCAGAATAGGAGCTAGAATTATGAATAAAGGGCATGTCAAGTCCCTTCAGATAGATAGGTAGGGTGATAGGCAGATCGATAGATGATAGATAGTTAGATAGACAGATAGATAGATAGACAGATGGATAGGTAGGTAGACAGATGGATAGGTAGATAGACAGATGGATAGGTAGATAAATAGTTAGACCTAAGCTCAGGGACAAAGCAAAGTCACAGGGAGGTCTTCTATTCAGAGTTTCAATTCAGTAATTGTAAGTCTGCCCAAGGCTTCCTTGCACATCTGACTCAAAGGAATAATGAGATGAAAAGATGATCCAAAAATCTTTTTTTTTTTTTGCTGTAGAGTGGGGATTCTATGAATATTGTTATGTATCATCCTCTGGGAGTTTCTTACAAAGAATGATAGCATCCCATTGAAACCTAACAAGTAAAACTCTTGAACACTGACTTGTTTCACCATCATGCAGCCTCTCAACTGTTCCTAGCAGCACAATCTCTTAGGAATCTAAAACACCAGCAGAGCTGACCATCCTCTTTTGAAGCATGATCAAAAGTGTGGGTCTCAAATATATTTTCAGAATAAGAATAAATCATATCAACCTGAAAGTAGAAAAACTATCACTTTGAGTAGGAACTCTTCAGGGAACATTCTCTCATCCTCCTCCACATTGCTGGTCCCTAATTAATGGATTTGCATTGTTCCACTTACTAGTCCGATTTCTTGGGCCAGGTGCTTCTCTGAATTCCAGTTTCCTTACCTGTAATGCTGAGAATGTTATGAATACTAACTGCTTGGGATCCAAGTAAGAATCAAGTAAGAAGATGTATAAGTAATCGCTGCACAAATGTCAGAGGTTTCTGTAATAGTTATTTCTTCTCTGAGAAATAGAACACTGAACTATCAATCTTAAGATGTATACTTCATTCCCACTAAGACTAATAAAAGATACTTAAATTTCTCTTCTCTTCTTGGTTTTCTCTATCTCTGGAATGAAATTACCCATTATGAGAGAACTACAAGGAGTTGTTTGGATATTTTTTAAGTTATTGCTTAGTTCAAATTATTAGTATTAAAATGACAGTTACAAATTTCTAGGTATCATAGTCTATGCTGGTACCTACTCTAAGATTTGAAGAAAAAAAACAAAATAGTTTTAAGAGTAGGAATGTCACAGAAAACAATTTTAAATATCATTCCTGCCCCCCAATTCTCTATAACTATTGCTTAAATTATCAGAATTATCTATGGATGCATTCTAATTACCAAAAAATTTGCTTCAGATTTTCAGAGACTTTCAAGCATGAGTCATTTGAAACTCCATCATTCTGCTGAAATAAACATGCTGATCTACATGTTCTGGATCTTGCAACAGAGAGTAGCTTCCATATCCTACACATATAGTGGATTTATGTATCCTTATGTATGTTATACCTCACAATAAAAAATATATATTTAAAAGGAGTCAATAAAAGAATAAGGTAGAACAACTATGAGAATAGAGCCCTGTTGATTTTTTTTCCATCCAAGCTCAAATAATTTTGTCAAGTTGTCCAACACTTAACACTGCCTAAATATCTTTCTATATCTTACGGATTGGTGGCTGTTCATTTACACTTAACCAAGGTTATAAAAAACTATAACTGGGAAGCCAAAAAAGTTACATTTCACTTCACCAGAAAGGAATGCTGGGGCTTAACAACTGCCCGCAGAGTCACTCACCAGGGCTGTGCTTGTTTTGCTATTCGTTTGGACAGATTAATTTTCAGAAATTCTTAATGTGATAAGCAGTGAATAACCTGAATTTCAATAGAATGGCTTACTTCTGTTGGAGTATGTGGCTACCTTTTAAACCATAATTGCCATATAAATACAGCACTTGGCTCTCTTTTGTATGTTTAAATTAATAATACGTCCTAAACCTGACACAGGGACATATGCTGACTCTGTGGGTTACCCTTGTTACTATACTGTCTAGATTATGTCATAGGCTTCTGTAGTTATCCGGGGAAGACTTCTTTTGGAGGTTTTACTCACTCTTAAAAAGATATGAGGCCAGGATTTGGAGAAACTGGAACCCTTATACATTATGAGTGGAACCCTCAAACCTGGAAAACAGTTTGGCAGTTTCTTGAAAAGTTTTAATTTACCATACAATACAGCGATTTGTCTCCTACATATCTACCTCAGAGAAATGAAAATACATGTTCATGAAAAAAGTTATGCAAAAACATTCACAACAGCATTATTCATGATAGCTTAGAAATGGAAACAACCCACATGTCTGTCATCTGGTGAACAGAAAAGCAACACGTAACACATCCATATAATGGAACACTACGCAGGGAATAAAAGGAAAAAGCTAATGATTCATGCTACTGCATGGATGAGCAGAAACTTTATAGTAAGAGAAAAAAGCCAGACCAAAAACAAAACAAAACAAACAAAACAAAACAAAAAAACCCACTCTTGCACAATTCCATTTATGTATGAAAAAGTCCAGGGAAAACAACTCCATAGAGAGAGAAAGTACATTAGTGGTTGCCTGAGTCCAGTGGGTGAGAACTGAAATTAACTGCAAATGGGCACCGGAGATATTTTGGGGGTGATAGAAAGTTCTAAAAGTGGCGAAGGTTGCACAACTCTGTACATTTACCCAAAGAAATCATGAATAGAGTACATTTAAAAGAAATAATATACGTATATAAATATATGGCAAAGATTCAACCCTTTCTGGCTTCCTATCCTGGGTTCCCAAGTGGAGACACGCTGCTTGAGGCTGCAGCTCAAGACCAGAAGGAGAAAGTAAGCTAACCAGTAACCGTGACATTGCTGAGCCGCTAAATTGGCCAGTCCTGGAACAGTCCAATTCCAGGTTTCTTTAACGTGAAGCCAAAGAATAAGATAAAATAAAAGTCCTTACTTTCTAAGCCACTTGGTTAAGAATTCTCTTACTTGATGCCAAAAGGTCCTTATTGACATAGACTAGAAACAATAGACTAGAAATGGCCAACAGAGTTTCTTCAGTGGTATTCTATCCACGTGCACATATACTTTTAAAGGGAGAATAGAATTTTGAAAATATACCTGCTATAGATTGAATGTTTGTATGCTCCCAAAATTCATCAAAATCCTTACGTTCAAAACTAATTTCCAATATGATGGCATTTGGAGGTGGGACCTTTGGGCAGTGGGTAGGTCACCAGAGTGGCACCCTCTTGAGTGGGATTAGTGCCCTTATAGAAGAGACCACAGAGAGCTCCCTTGGCCCTTGCACCATGTGAGGGCACTGCAGGAAGACAGCTGTGTATGGACCAGGAAGCAGGCCCTCACCAGACGCTGAATCTGCCAGCACTCAGCCTCCAGCACCATCAGAAGTAAATGTTTGTTGTTTCTAAGCCACCTAGCCTATGCTACTTGTTTACAGCAGCCTGAACTAAGATAGTGCGTTTGTGATGATGTACTTATGTCCAGGCATCTCTAACACGTTGTGTATAACTAACATATATGACATGATGGACACTGTGTGTAACTATCTTATGTGACATGAGAGACATTTAAGATGACACCTGGTAGTTTTATTGAAACCATATTTCAATCCAACCTTGAACTAGCATCACTCTGGCCTATCTTTCATCCACTCTCCTTAAAGTTCAACATGAATCATATGACTTAGGCATCCCAAACGCATTCCAGTTTTCATCCCATGTTTCATCCCTCTATGTTTTTGCATATATTTCCCAAGCCTAGACTTTGGCCACCTGTTAAAATGCATCTTTTAAATCCTTTTGAAGTGTCCCCTGACTCCAAAAGGTAATCACTCCCTTCCCTGATATAATCCCATACTTTGTACACACCACCATTATCACCTCTATCCCCTTATATTGGAATTGGTTTTATTATTATTATCCCTGCCGGAGTCCATTCATTGTCTTCACTAGCTGAGTTTAGACAGAGACCCCCCAAAAGCTAGTAACCTTTGAAGTTCTAGCAAAGGTCAGAACTGTGCACCACCCAGTTAATTTAGGTAATAATAGTTGAAGCATCCCCACCTTAGTTCCCTTAATTCCTTAGATACTTATGTAGATCCTTGTTGATTATTGTTAATCAGATACTCTGCCTACTCCCGGAAATCTATTGATGAACTAATCAGATACTTTGTCTATTCCTGGAAATTGTTTGCTGATCTGTGTGTCATTGAAACCTCCTTACCCTAAGGGCTACTCCAGACCAATAAAAGATTGGAGCAGCCTGAGCATAGGAGGAAGTCCTTCGGGACTTGCCCGCCTGGTCCCCCAATATTGCAAAATTATCTCGTGTCTTTTTCTCTCATTTGTTGTGTGGCTCCTCTTTCAGATACCGAACCCTACTCCACGCAGAAAGTGGAGGGAGTCTTACTCGACAATCCCTCCTGTCATGAATGACAAAGGGTTTGAAATTAAATAAGCTCTACCTCCTATTTGGGTGACTTTGGACAAATCACTGTACTTCTGAGTATTAATTTCTTCTTCTATAAGATAAACATAGACACTATCATCCCATCTCTCTTAGACTCTAAGATAACATATGGGAAAGCATTTTATCAATTAGAAAGTCATGACTAATTTTAGTTTAAGACTAGATAAGATTCTCTAAAGTTATGTAATGAACCACACAAATTAGGAAAAAGATATAATCTCTCATCATCTACCAAAAGTACTCTAGCCAAGACCAGCAATGAGCATTGATCTCCCATATGCTTAAAACCAAAGATCTTTCTTAATAGTCATCTGGCTCAATCTATCAGCAGCACTTGACACAGAGGATCTTTCTTCCTCCTGAAGACACTGGGGTTCAACTTCCCGCTATTCTTTACCTGCCCTTTCTCATCTTCCCCTCTTCTAAACCTGGAGGGCCCCAAGGCTTAGTATCTAGACCTCCTGTCTTTCTATACTCATTCCCTTAGTGATCTCATCTAGGCTCATGGCTTTAAAGAGCATTTAATTTCTTCCAACTCACTAATTCGTATCTCTAGATTTCTTCCCTGAAAACCAGACTTGTGTATTAACCTATCTAGATGCTTAAAATATATCTTAATATGAATGTGTCCAAACTGAGCTCTGGTCTCTTGCACCCCAAGACCCCATTTCATCTCAGTTAATGGGCATTCTGTCTATTTAGGTGCTCATACCAAAAGTCTCAGAATCATACTTGACTCTGCTTCTTTCTTTCATAATTCCTATCCACTCCTCCAGAAAATCCTCCAGCCAAAATATCTTCAGAATTCAACCCCTTCTCACTACCTCCATGCTACTTTTACCCTCATCCAAGTAGCTGTCACCTCTCACTTGATAGCTGAAACAGCTCCCTAAATGATCTCCCTGTTTCTGTCCTTGTCCACTCTGATTATCTCAATCCACCAGCCAGAGCCACCACGTTACAATATGACTTATATCAGAACAATCATTGTTTAAACCGCCAATGGAATCCCTTATCCCTGAGTGAAAAATCCAAAGTCTTCACAATGGCCTTTAAAGATCCATGTGATCTGCTCACCATATTCCTATTTCCTCTATGACCACATCTCTTACCACCGTCCCTTTTGCTCATTCCACTCCAGCCAATGTGCCCTCCTTGCTTTTCCATTGATTTACTAGGCATATGCCATGCCTCTGCCTGAATGTTCTTCTACCCAATATCTCATAGCTCATTCATTCACTTCTCTCATGGCATTCCTGAAGTGTCACCTGCTCCATGAAGTCATCACTGGCCATCCCTCTGAAAATTGCAACTCCTTCCCTCCCTCTCCCTATCTCCCTTTCTTGCTTTATTTATTTAATAGTAGTTGCTGCCTTTTAACATATATTTTATTGTCACTAGTAAAAGCTCCAAGAGTGCAGGGATTTTTAGTTCTTGTGCATTCTCAGTGCTTAGAACAAGTCTCAGCACATAGAAGCCACTAAATAAATATTATTTAAAAGAAAGAATAAGGAAAAAGTGATTAAACAGAGTTGGTTTCATAGTTTCATGATATATGTTTCTAGACAATGATAAGCAGAACTACCATCAAAGTACTTAGAAATTATTGGAATTTAAAAATCATCAAATTTGAGGCTATGAAGAAGAAATCAATGTGAATTTGGGAACACCTATTATACCTAAACAAATTCATAGCAAATAATTAAGTAGAAATGGTACTCAAAATATAACAAAATATTCAGGTGATCACCTCCTAGACTTAAAGTTCAAAGACAATAAGTGTTTTATTTACTTATTAAATGCTTAGTATGTATAATATTCATCATTTTTAGATGGCACATATGAATGTTTAGATTTGCTTCCTATGTAAATTAAGTGCAAATACTTTGGTAGATTGTTCTGATTTCAGTAATTCAAATTAATCCACATCACTGGGCAGTTTTAAATAACCAAGACTGTAAAATTTGGTATTTACAGTAAAGTTATTAAGCATATTTGGTTATAATTTAAGAATTAGCATCACTTATCAAAATGTAAAGGAATTTATCACTTTAAAATCTATAATTACAAATCATTATATTAGTAGGTGCTATACTAATAATATAATCTTCTGATTAAAATACATGTGGTCCACAAACAAAGTTTTGGATACATCTGGGGGGGAAATATTGTCTCATTTAAACATTAACTGATTTCATATTTTTCTTCTTAACATTTCCGGACAACCCTTCGCTGGTAGATTACAAATGAGAAGAAGCAATACCTTAACAGTCCCATCAGAAACATCCTAAGGGTAAATGAATATAATTTTCATCAAACTAAATAATCACTCAGAGAAGGCAATGTATCTTGCTAAATTACAAATCTAGAAAATGAAAACCCAGGACTTAAACTTCATTTCACGATGATAATGCTAGTCTTCTAAGTGTTGTTTATACTAACTGTGAGTTTTCTATTTAAATAAAGACCATTCTATAAAATCAATATCAGAAAATGTTCAATAGTTTTTCATTTCCTCATCAAGAAACCACTGAATCGCCACTTTAAACGACAGCTGAAAAGTGAATAACAAAAATTTTAAAACTATATCTAAACCTACTCATCATGGATAACATTGAAAATAGAGAAATCGAGTAAATCCATTCTAGAAATTTGCTTTATCTCAATTCACAGAAATTTCTATAAGGAAACAGAAGGACTCAAAATCCCAAGATGAAGCTACGACCTTCAGCAACATGCTTACACTTGAGCTATGTTACATGATCTCAAAACAGCCAGCCAGAACCACCATGTGACAACACTAATTACATCAGAGCAATCATTGCTTAAACCCCCCAATGGAATCTTCTACCCCTGAGTGAAAACTCCGAAGTCTTCACAATCGCCTTTAAGGATCCATGTGAATTGCTCACCATATTCCCATTTCCTCTTTGACCACATCTCCTACCACATGCTTACACTTCATAAATGTTTGTCAAAGTGAATTAATCCACACTTAACCGGATAAAGGACTTGAACCGAACCTATTTTCAGAGAAAAACATTTAAATATGTAAAAAATTCTATCCAAATTGACTTTGAATATTTCAGTGAATATTTTTGGTTAATGTGGCTTGAAATCTGTAAGGCAGTCAACAAAGAAAGTTGGGAGTACCAAAATGTCACTAATTTATTCCAAAAGGCAATGATCGTACCTTTTATTATATGACTAGAGATACTTAGCCCTCTCTTGCGTTTTTTTCTTACATATATTCTTTTAAAAATGAGATAAGTGTTATGATCCCCACTTACAAGTCAGGAGACTGAGACCCACGGAAGCCACGTGCCCTGGCAAATGGATCATGGTAAGTAGTTGCCTTGACTGGGATTCAAATTCAGGTCTTTTTATCCCAAAGTCTATTTCTAAACCTTGGGGCCTAACTCTGATGGCCATTAGAACAAATTCAAACATACTCACTTTAGACATTTGTAGGCAATACACTTGAGGAGAAATAATACTGCACTATCTACCCCCCAAAAAAATATTCCAGCAGATAAACTTCTGTTGAAAACATTTGAAGAACTCTGACATTTCCATACAGCACACTTTGCCAAAAGTATACTTTACAGAAAATGTAAAACATATTTCCTCAACTAATATTCCAAGTTATGAATTCACACAAAATAATTATTAACACACATGAAATTATCCACCTCAGTAACTCTATTGTTCAATAATTTAAAAAGAAACTTCACAAGAGAGGATGCACCTTAATTATAGGAGTAATGAGCAAATCACATAATCTTAAAGGTAAAATATGTCTTAAAGCTTCTTTTCCTTAGTCTTCATTTTATAGTTGATAAGTTCAAGTTCAAGAAGATTAGGTAGCTTTCCCAAGTTTATACAACTAAAAAAAAATCCTAATAGTTTTTTACTTGTAACAGGGTAAAAGTATTTCTGATTCTTAATTGTCTTCTTTTACCAGCCCTGAACATTTGTCAAAGTAATATATGAATGATAGTTGCCATCTATACCATTTAAAATATCCTTTAAATTGAGTCATTTTGAGAATCAAATCTTACAACTTCAATCATTTCAAAGTAACGTATTTTAAACAAAAGAAAACTCTCACTTTCCATGGCAAACAAGGAAAGTTAAACAAGGAAAGTAAATACTGCACCGAAACACTTATATTACCAACAGTATTTATGTGAACTTTTAATTGCTTTCTCATAGGGGTACACAAAAATGAATTGTAAGACTTAGAAGTGGGACTAGAAGACTCTTAATGAATGTTATAAAAACTTGATGTATTCCATTAAGACTAAACATACTCACAGGCTCTTTGTTATTACACTGTCAAGTTTTCATTCTGTGAGAACTTGTACTTAATATTGACTCCCAGTTATTAGGAATTCATTTACTTCTGGTTAGTTTTGGATTTTGTTTACCAGAATGAAATATCAAAAGTGAAAAAAAAATAATAATGCAAACCCCCAAAGTTCTGCTAAGGTAGAAACAACGCTATCATATTTAAAGACAAAACCAATCATAGACAAAATAAGACATTTGCATATTGGACCCATCATTGTTACATAACTTTCCTTAGTGACAACATAATCCTCCTTCATTTGTGTGCTAATGGTGAAGAGCACATTGTAAAACTGATAAAATTTCATCGAAAGTACTCGAATCCTCATTCCAAATGAAAAAGAACCTACCAACACCAGTTCAAAACAAGGGAATCTGAAGTCATAAATCACTGTGATCAGGCAAAACTCAAAATAACTAGGCAAGGCTCTAATGGCATTAGCACCAGCCCTAAAATGAAGCACTTGTGGGCATTTAAAAAGAAAAGTACCTTTCAGGTGGAGAATTCCCAGTGATCACGTTGCAGTAATCCACATAGGGAAGGCATCCTAGAAATTCCAACATTTTAACTTTTAAGTAACTCCAAACAAAGAAGTGTGATAACTTTTCCTCCAGGATTGGCCTGACGTTGTGTTGGTACTTCCATAACGTTCACTGATAGGAAGGTCCCGAAGGAGCAATGCACTGCGTGATGCTTTCTAGATGCTGATAATAATAATTACACCTGTACAATTAAAGTTAATTAATGTTAGCTTCCAGGTCATTCAACACAGTTTCTTTAAAAAATGTAACCGTACAATTATATTTCAGTCTTTGACATGAAAATTCAAAACTACACAGTTCTGGCGCTTGAATCCTTTCTGGCTGCAAGTTTTAAATAATGGGTACTTCTCTACAAAAGCATGACTTTAGGAAGTTAAAATAGACTGTGTTTGGATGTTTCATTTATCCCGTCTAAGTGCAAAGGTGGGGAAGTCCAAGGCTGTGAGGAAAGCTCTGGTTCTAGGGTGGGGACAGGAGAGGAAAGTGGAGCTGGTGATAAATTACCTTGGTGTTTGGAATGATCGCATTAAACATACCTGAAGGTAATGACCTAAATTTGCATTGTCGGATTCAAGAAGCCTGTTCGAACATTACCAATATTTCAACCCATCCTAAAAGCTAAACCATACTACATTTGCCCCCTTTCAACAAACTCCCAACTGCTGTCCCTGAATGTTTTTTTCTATTTACCAAGTGACAGGACCAATAAACAACTTTTGTGGTAAAGCGAGAAAGCGCTGAAAGAAATTTCATATAAAGTGGAGATGTTTACTAGCTGCAGAGTGGTTGCTTCATCTGAGCAAGAACCAACCTGGAAACTCTGCAAAGGGAGGCTACTTGGAAACAAAGTTACTGAGTCTCCCTTTGCCTATAAAGACGGAGGAGATTGCGCTGCCCCGGCCCCCGCAGGAGCAGCCACAGCCATCCCTCCTTGGGGCGGGCGTGGCAGATAGAAACAAAAGGTTAAAACACAAAAGGCGGGCGGAGGGCAGGGTCTGAGGATCTTCCAGGGCTCACGTTCTACTTTCAGTTCAAACACATTGAAATGGAGGGGGACGACGGAGGGGGAGTGAGAGAGTTGGTGACGGGTCCCAAGGACAGCATAGGTTATTCTGGGTGGGTGGTGAAACTCAGGGGCGCAGGGGATGGCCGACTCTAACTAGTGGTCCAGGCCCCGTCCCTCCATCCCTGCATCTCTGACAGTCTGGAACCTGTGGCTTGCCCCACCTACCCCAGCCCCAAATAAATCTTCCCAGAACTCTTACCTGTTTGCTCTAACCCCTGGACCACAAACACAAGAGTCCACACCCTTCCAACCCAAATCTTTTCTGCATTCTATTGTTTCAGCTTTGGCATTGTGCGTTAGATCTCCTGGCGCTCCGCAGACAGTTAAGTTATAAAACGGTGAGAAAGGACCCTCCCCCGCCCCCTCAACACCAGCTCCATATCTTTTTCTTTTGCATGACAAAGTCTGGGCGAGGTGGGGGTGAGACTGGACAGACCCCATCCATTTCAGCGCGTTTTCCCCCGTGTGCGCGCAACTGGGGGAAGGCGAGGCAATGCCCCCTTGTTTGCCATGCCCTTCCTCCCACCCTCCAGCACCTCATAGAAAGAGGCACTTGGGGTAAATGCCTGCTTGGCTTCTGCCTATTAAAAATGAACAAATAAAACCATCTCTGCAAGTTCGTTAAAGAACAAAAGAGAAGGGTGCGCGGAAAGGAGGCACAACTTTCCAGCCAAACTTCGTCACTGGACGACTCCTCTGTCCTCCAAGGGCGGGGAGCCGGGCGCATTAAGGAGAAGAGAGGTAAACAAGACAACAGTCTTCCACTCACCTTCCTCCCACTTGGTCACAATTTTCAGAGACGTTCCCCTGTTGCAGTCCGAGAGGCGCGCGGACACTTTCGTGTGGCCTGACAGCGCAGAAAGTCGTGGCGGCAAAGTTGTGAGAGGGAGATACCCGGGCGTCCGGGGCGAGGGGAGGAGAGTTCATCAGAGTTCCCCCCTTTGTTCCCAGTCCCGGAGCAGACAAAGAGGCGGCGAGCGGCGGCAGGTTCTCCCTCTCACCCCTTCTTCCTCTCCCCTCCCCTCCCTCCCTCCCTCCCTCCCCGCCCCCTCCCTCCCCGCATCTCCCGCCCAGCTCTCGAACCTCCGAGACGCTGGGGCCGCGCAGTCCCCAGCTCCACGCCATTCGACCCGACCCAATCCTCCCACCACCTCGCTCCAACTTTCCCCGGAGATGCCGGTCCCGGTCCCCTCCCTCCGCACCGCCTCCTCCCGAACCCGCTCAAGTCTGCGAAGGGGAATCTCCAAAATCATTGTTTCCGGGAGATGCGCCTCTTTGTTCGCACTTTCCCTGCCAATCAACGTGAACAATCCACTTTGGCATCGAGTTTCCGTCAGTTTTTCATCATCCCAGTAGACAAAATGCGAAGGGCAGAGGGTCAACCCCAGAAGATACAGGCGGTTTACACGATCAGATATGTGGCGCACCCCAGGCTCTCCATCCTTGTTCTTCCCCCCGCATTCACCCCTCCACCCAGCACACCAAAACAACCCAGAGGGGTTCCAGGCGTTGGAACGCACTCCTCCCCCGCGCACCCCACCACGCAGTCCCTTGGGAGAGCCCGCTGCTCCTCGGGACAAAGCCCAGCTCCAGGGTACCTGTTGCTGCTGGCGCTGCGCAGCTCGGTCCAGGGACTGGAGAGCGGGTCCCCACCTGGACGTCGCGCCCACCTCTCAGACTCAGATTTGCCTGAGCCTCGATCCGCGACGGCAACGCTCTGGCTGGCCCCCACGTTCCTTCTGACCCTGGAGCCAAGCGCTCCTCTCCTGCTTCCTTCCCTACGCCACTGCCTTGTCCTCACCCCAAAGATCTGACTCTGGGCCCCTGGCCGCCTCCCATCCGGTACCCCTGGCGCGGCCCAGGCGAGCATCCCCTCTTTCCGTCCCCTCCCTCAGCGCCGGGGAAATCAGGTGACCGGACCAGGGACAGCTACAGACCCTTCCTCAGGTCCCTTACCAGTCGTTCCCCGAACTTCAGAATTGGGGACCCTACCCACACCTCCCCCCCCCCCATCTTTAGACCCTCATCCCGAGTGCGGCCCACAGCACTGGCTCTCTGAGTGACTCAGAGCAGCGCTAATAGTTCTTGTATGAACATCTCACTAGAATTGAAAAGGAAGAAAGCCGAGAGGTGGGGAAAATAGGAGAGAATGGGGACCCGAGTGGGGGAACAGTTTGTAGGGCAAAGGAAAAACCCAACTTCCCAAAGCAAATACCCACCCTCCAGGAGGTACCGCAGAGCGCACCTTCGCTTAAACCCTCTTTCTCATCCTAGACGTGGGATCTTGGTGGGATGGTGAAGTTTGGGGTAATGGGTTGGGGTAGAGGAAGGAGGTTTGGGGCCTTGGGAGCAGTGCCAGGGTAGGGGTGGGGGTGGGGGAGATGCCTGAAGGAGGAGGTGGGGAGGAAGCAAAGAGCCCCTGCTGGGTCCGGAATGTCGCGGCTGGCGGTCCCCTCTCTCGCCTGGCGACTCCTGGCCAGGTCAGTCCCCCAGCGCAGAACAAAGGAGCCGCGAGGGCTTCTGTCCTCGCCTCCGGAGATAGCCCCAGCCCTGAGCTCCGCTTGCGAGAGCCCACTCCTCGCTCAGAAACTTTGCAACCAACTTCTCCCGGAGTGGGCGCGCGGGGCGCCGGGTACAGAAGGACAAACGGGGTCTACCGCATCCCGAGACCAGAGATGCCCGCTAGCTCGTCCTCCGGCCGGCCCGCCGGGCGACCCCTGGTGCAGGGGTAGGGGGCCACGCGCTCTCCCCGCTCCCTTAGAAGAACGAAACGAGTTTCTTTAGTTTGGCCGCGCGCAGCGCTGGGCAGTGGGGTCGGGAGAAACAGGCGGCAAACAGAAGCGGGTGTGGGGAAGGATCAGGGCAGCGATTCGGACCTGGGTGTCAGGCTCCGTGCGGCAGCGAGCGCGCGTGGGAGCCGCGCCCGTCGGGCCGGGTTCCTGCGCGCGCGTCCCGCCCTCCGATCTCGGCGAGCAGCTGCCAGGCCTCGGTCGGAGTCCGGACGCCCGGCCCGCCTCCGTGAGCTTGAGCCTTCTCAGCTGCGGGGCCCAGGCACCTGCGCCCCTCTTCCTGGAGCCCTGGGTCTCCTGGGCAGCTACTCACCTATTGGAAGCCCAGAAGCCTCATCTTGGGTTAGGGATCCTGAACGCACCACACCAACCACAGAGACAAAACAGCCCCCACCCACTCTCGTCTGGCACATTTTCCTCTTTGTTTAATTATGACTTCCAGAATTCTCTGTTGAGGAGGACTGTACCCTCCCCCAAACAAAACCTCACTTTCCCCTATCCTCAGGGATCTGCTTTCTAGTCAATTTTATTCTGCTACCTCTGGAAAATACTCGAGTTTAGGGTAAATCAACCAAGAGCCGCTAACTTCTAAATAGTACTCAATACTCCACTTCCTGATGTAGCATACTAATTGAACCTTAAAACATTATCAAACCTTTGACAATATCTACTGCTTGTTTCTCTTTTCTTAAGGAATGAGGAGTACGGCCCCTCTGCTAGGTGAAAAGTCCAGGTGGCTTGAAGAAGGCTTTCTCCCTGCTTCCTGAGACACCCCTGCCAGCTGCCCGAGGCACCTCCCTTTCCCAGCCAGCTTGTGAACAAAGCCACTTCTCCCAGGAACCTTGGTCCTTAACGGGTCAGAGCTCCCCCACCTCCACTCTTGGGCCACTCTGTGGGTGACCTACCCACTGCTACTTTTTAAAAAGATGGCATCTTTGCTCAGATGCCAACACATTGTAAATATTTCTTCAAAAGTTAACGTCTAGCCGAAACCGGTTTGGCTCAGTGGATAGAGCGTCGGCCTGCGGACTGAAAGGTCCCAGGTTCGATTCCGGTCAAGGGCACGTACCTGGGTTGTGGGCACATCCCCAGTAGGAGATGTGCAGGAGGCAGCTGATCGGTGTTTCTCTCTCATCGATGTTTCTAACTCTCTATCTCTCTCCCTTCCTCTCTGTAAAAAATCAATAAAATATATTAAAAAAAAAAAAAAAAAGTTAACGTCTAGGCTCAAAGATGGATGTGTCAGAGAAAATGGGCTTAGAAGCCCAAGTACCGGCACTGGCAATGTTGGAGCCTCACTTGGGGCCCCACGCCCTGTCATTCCTACCCACGGACCAATGGCATCTTATGGTAAGTCTCTCCCCTCTGCTTCTCTGTTCAAGAGCTTCTTCTGGCTGCCAGACCCCACTTCATCAGTCCAGGGGTGCTGGCTGAAAATGCCAGGTAGTTTCCGGCTTCAAGGAATGGAGGACGGGAGTGGGTTTAAAATTTCCCTAGCCCAGCTGGGTTGGCTCAGAGGTTGAGTGTCGACCTATGAACCAGGAGGTCATGGTTCGATTCCTCATCAAGGCATATGCCCAGGTTGCGGGCTTGATCCCCAGTGTGGGGCTTGCAGGAGGCAGCCTACCAATGATTTTCTCATCATTGTTGTTTCTCTCCTTCTCTCTCTCTCTCTCTCTCTCTCTCTCTCTCTCTCTCTCTATCTCCTCCCTTTCTCTCTGAAATCAATAAAATAAATAAATTAAAATAAAATCTCCCCAGATTCCCTACCTATAGGTAGGACTATACAGGCAAAGTTCACTACCTTGCACTTCACAGCTCTTGCCTTTATTTTTACAAAGTGAAGGCAAGACCCTCCACCAGCAAAATGGTTAAGACGCACTTTACTGTGTTGGCCTGGAACTGATCCTACAATAAAGCCAGTGTGCTTGTATTCAGTTGTATTCTACACGGTATCCCAGAGGTCCCCAACTTAGAGCCTCGGTTGCCTACAGCAGTAGCCTGCTCTTTAAGGAACCTCGTGTTGGTCTCTTCCTTACCTGTCTCAGTCTCCTTCCGGTGCTTTCTGAGATCACATCCTAGTCAGACTACAGTATTTGCCCTCCATTCCTGGTCTCACCACCAGCTTCTGGGAAACTCAACCTGAAACCTCTCACATATGTGCTTTCTAAAAGGAGGGATCTGTTCTATTAGGAGACTGCAGTTATGAGGTCAGATTTCCCCTAGAAAGGATGTTATTTCTGTAATGAAGAAAGTTTGAGTTATCTAGTTCATTTTCTATGAAATCGTTTAAAATTAGATATTTTACTGAATAAAGTACAGAAGCAACAATACGTTGAGTTGTATCTCATGTGTGACATTTTTGTACACAAATTCATAATGAAAGTTCCTTAAGTCCAATGCCAGCAAACAGCAGTGAAGCTGCAAATAGGACTAGAATCACCTAAAATGAGTTAGAAGGAACATAATGGGCTTTGATTGAGCCTCCGATGAGAATGGAAGAGGATGATAAACAACACATCTCATACGAAGCCCTGGTGTGACCTCGTCAATACTGTTTCCAGTGAGACATCCTACAGTGCTCTTCACCAAACTTCTCAGTGTAAATTGACCTGGTATTGCAACATGGTTTTATATAATATATGAAATTATATATTAAATTGTATTCTCCTTAGTCACCATTGTGAATAAGTCATCAAGTGTTCACATAATTATAAGCCCCTAATACCACCCCCTAGCTCTAGAACCTTCCTTGTCTTAGGTTGCTTCCACTGATGTTTTTCTGAAGATCTCGCTGTAGTAGTCAGTCATGTTGTTCACCAAATTTTTGTTGTTCTCCCTCTGGATTCGTGGTTGGAATGCAATTCCCTACTCCCCTTGAATCAGATGTGGCCATGTGATTCGTTCTGGCCAATGAAATGTGAGCAGAAATTATATGTTTCTTCCATGTGGCAGCTTTAAGAGCCAGTGTGTGATTTCATGTGCTACACTGCTGGATAGAGTTGCTGGTTTAGTCGGGTACCAGAGTGAGCCCCCCAGCCAAACCTCAGTGGTCAGTTAGTGTGAACAAAAAATAACCCTTTCTTGTCATAAGCCACTGAGATTTTAGGGTTGTTTATAATCACAGCCTAATCTGCTGGTTCTCACTTGTTCAGATACTCTCAGTCATTGATCTTTCCATAGTTATAGCTCTGATTTCCTTATGGGTTTTATATCTTGGAAAGTATATGCGGTAGCTCACATGAACTTCTCACTGTATTTTCTAGCTGGACCTCAGCTAGAAATGGTACTGTGCTGGGTAAATTGTTTTCTTTATGAAAGATTTGTTTGTTTTCTTATTCCAGAAGGAGAAGGAGAAAGAGAAGGAGGAGGAGGAGAAGAAGAAGAAGAAGAAGAAGAAGAAGAAGAAGAAGAAGAAGAAGAAGAAGAAGAAGAAGAAGAAGAAGAAGCCACCTACCAAAAGATTATTGAGGGGTAGTATTTTGTGGAGTCTGATATACTACATTTTTACTTCTGCATCTGCCATAGAAAGAGTTACCTCTTCCTAGTCTTTGTCATTGGCTTACCAACTTTCAGGGCCTCTTCAACCAATATCTTAAGTTCAGTGAGTCTTTATCATACTACTTTTTTAAAATTACAATTGACATGTGATTTTTTTATATTAGTTTCAGGTGTAGAGCATAGTGGTTAGAAAATCATATACATTACAAAGTGTCCCCCCTGATATTTCTAGTACTCGCCTGGCCCCATACACAGTTGAAAGGTTAACATAGTTATTATAATTTTTTTAATTTATTTATTGATCTTAGAGAGACGAAGGGAGAGAGAAACATAATTTTATTGTTTCACTTATTCTCAAGCAATCATTGCTTGCTTCTGGTATGTGTCCTGACCAGAGATTGAACCTGAAACCTTGGTGTATGGGATGATGCTCTAACCAAGTGAGCTACCTGGCCAGGGCAAATATTACTGACTATATTCCCTATGCTGTACTTTACATCCTCATGACTATTTTGTGTCTACCAATTTATACTCCTTAATCCTTCACCTTTTTACATCCAGCCCACAAGCTCCCACCCCCCCAATTCATCAGTGTTTTCTCTTATCTATGAGTCTGCTTCTGTTTTGTTTGGTTGGGGTTTTTTTTGTTCTTCAGATTCCACATATAAGTGAAAACATAGGGCATTTGTCTTTCTTTGTCTGACTTATTTCACTTAGCATAATACTCTCTAGGTCCATCCATGTTGTCACAAATGGTAAGATTTCATTCTATTTTATGAATGTATATATATATATATGTACCACATCTTCTTTATCCAATTGTCTCTTGATGAACACTTAGGTTACTTCCATATCTTGGCTATTGTAAATAACACTGCAATGAACATAGGGGTGCATATATCTTTTTAAATTAGTTGTTTGGATTTCTTCAAATAAATACCCAGAAGTGGAATTGCAGGTCACAAGGTAGTTCTATTTTTAATTTTTGAGGAAACTCCACACTGTTTTCCACAGTGGCTGCACCAATTTGCGATCCCACCAGCAGTGCACGAGGTTCCTTTTTCTTTACCTCCTCCCCAGACTTGTTTGTTGTATCACATTACACTTCAAACTAGATTTCTGTGGACATGACACTTTACCTTTGGTGAAGTTTTTTTTTATTTTTTATTGGTTTTGCTTACCTAATACAACTGAGAAGTTATCACCTACTTCATAGCATTGTTATGGGGATTAAATGAGATGCACCATAAAGTCCTTAATCAAGGGGATAGACATAATATTGGCTGCCATTCAATTTCAAATACTTCATAGTTTCCCTAACAATTTCTCTGGTCGAAAACATTACTAAGGAGACTTGCCTGTTTTGAAATTGTTTTTATTAATTTCCAAGCAATAATCAATGTATTGTAAAAAAAAAAAAAAAAGTTAAGTATAGCAGACAGCTCATCTTTTTTATATGAAAAGTTGAAACCCTGTTTTATGTTTTATTTTTTAAGCCAGCCCTACTGATGACTGGTTTTCCTTGTACTCTTATTGTTGCTCCTGTTACTGTTTCTAACTATTTCAATTTCCTAAGGTAACATTCAATCTCCATAATGACCATATAGGGTCCTCTAACTACATAAAGTCTCCCCTCCTCCTTCTTCATCTGGATTTCCCATCAATCTGACTCACACTATACACACTGACAACACTAAACTGTTTGTAGCAATGTTCTCACACTCATGGGCTTTTACTCATGCTGTTCTTTCTGAAAATATTTGTCCCACCTTTTCCTGTTTCTAACTCTTACTCACTTTTCAGACCTTTCTACAACAACGTGTTCAGTAGGAAGCGCTTCCAGAACCCACAGGTTGGACTAGTGTCCCTCCTGAGTCCCACTGCCTGCCTCTATCCTCAGGAGGTAGTGCAATTTTTTAATGAAGAATGTGTATTGTGGAATCCTCAGCTTGGTGTCACCTGGGTCTGGCACTCACTAGCTCTGTGATTGTAATCAAGTCACTTCACCTTTTTTACTTCAGTTACCACCTCTAGAACAGCATAACACTACCTGCATCATCAAATTGCATGAATAAAATGTCATCAAACATGTGAAGTGCTTAGCATATAAGCCTGACAATAAAAAATGTAAGCATCTATTAAGTGCTTATTATATCTAGTAGGTATAAAGAAAGTTAAAATAGTAGATGATAACTTTCATTTTGATTCTCAGTTATAAAGGATTGAAACTTCAGGCCCTGACTGGGTAGTTCAGTTGGTGAGAGTATCAGCCCTATACGCCAAGGTTGTGCCAAGGTTGCAGGTTCTATCACCAGTCAGGGCACATACAAGAATCAACCAATGAATGCATAAAAAAGTGGAACAACAAATTGATGTTTCTTTCTCTGTCTCTCTCTCTCTCTCTCTCTCTCTCTCTCTCTCTCTCTCTAAATATCTTTTTATCCATTTCAGAGGGAGGAAGGGAGAGAGAGAGAGAGAGAGAGAGAGAGAGAGAGAGAGAGAGAAATCAATGATGAGAGAGAATCATTGATCGGCTGCCTCCTGCACACCCCACCCCTGACTGTGGATCAAGCCCTGCAACCTGGGCATGTGCCCTGTCCGGGAATCGAACCATGACCTCCTGGTTAATGGACTGATGCTCAACCACTGAGCCACACAGGGCGGGTGCCTGCTTGTGTTCTCTCTCTCTCTCTCTCTCTCTCTCTCTCTCTCTCTCTCTCTCCTCCTCTCCCTCTCTCCCTCTCTCCCTCTCTCTCTCTCTCCATTCCTCTTTCTAAAATCAATTTTAACAATTAACAAAAAAGGATTGGAACTTCAGGAAATGATCTTTCTTTAGGTTGATGGACACTGAAAACAAAAGCAACCCAAGCTCCCAAGAGAAAACTGCTGCGCTGTAAAAGTTATACAGAAGCTAGGTTTCCTGGTCAACAGCCCTTCAGTCTTTGTTCAATATACATAGGCCACAGCAGACCATCAGAAGGTTCAGAAAGAGCAAGGAATCCAATGTATTCAGTCCAATGCATGGTGTTTAGTCCAGGCTACAATGGAGTGTGAGGACCTCTCTCCACCCTATGTACTGTATGTGACTGAATAATATAAGGCAACCCCCATTTTGCCAATAAAAAGATTTTTTTTAAAGTTTTTCACCAACTTGAATAGACACACTTTTAGTTCATATGTCTGCTTATTTAATGTGGTTACATATTTTAGTCACATTAATAAATTTAGAAAGAATAATTTGAAAATATTTCTTATTTCTTTCTCTCTTTCTTTTTGCCATTCACAGTTCATGAAACTATTTTGTTTTCTCTTCTCACTCACCTTTGTCAATACCATAGCCAATATGGTACACTTATCTCCCTTTATCAGAGCCCATCATCTTTATTTCTATTTAAATTATTTAAAGCACAGCTTCTCTTGAGTACAATGATACTGACACTGGAAATTTTATCCCAACCCACAGTCATTCACATGATATTAAAATCATTCATCCTACAGATGTATAGCTGTGCTAGTGACAATACCACACTTGCTTTACCTTTAAAAAAATGTATTTACAAAGACAGCAAAACTTGGTGATTATGAAATCATATTCTTAGGAAACAAATTCTTTTTCAAAAAGTCTATAAAATGTTTGTAGCCTCTTTTATTTCCAGTTTTTCAGGTGAAACTAGCTTGAGGTTCAAAGATTGAAGCAAAGTGGCTTCCCTACGTACAATGTTTTGTTCCCAAAGTAATTCAGAAACTGAGATATTATATCATAAGAACTTTTGTGTAAGGTGAACTCCTTTGCTGAGGATAATTTTGGGAGAAGTCCCTTACATTTAGGGACATACCGGTACAGATCTGTCCTGTCACGGAACTGTCACATGTCACAGGCAGCATGCTCTATATTAGCGAAGGAGAGATCTCACCCAATGCCACCCTCTTTCTCCAACACAGTGCATCAGCCTCCTGCTTGCATTTCTCAATGCATTGGAACTCTTTACGTCCTTTCTTCCCACCTGAACAAAACATATTCCCATGTCGTTATTCTAGAAGATTTAAACATTTCAAAAACAGGCTTAAATATCTCCCTCTGCTGAGGTTTATTTCCTTCCCCTCTACTCCCTCCAGCACTTTCTGCTTTTGCTCTGCCAGTTCCTATCACATAACCAGCCTCCATTTGTGTTATTACCATGTAGCCTTCCCTGTGGAATCAGGGCTCTATCATTATAGAGTTTTCTGTGAAAGCTTCTCTATTAATTAGCTGGATGGTACTTTTTTAGTAAAATGTACCTCACAACTTTTTAAAAAAATATATTTTATTGATTTTTTTACAGAGAGGAAGGGAGAGAGATAGAGAGTTAGACACATTGACAAGAGAGAAACATCGATCAGCTGCCTCCTGCACACCCCCCACTGGGGATGTGCCCACAACCAAGGTACATGCCGTTGATTGGAATCGAACCTGGGACCCTTCAGTCTGCAGGCCAACGCTCTATCCACTGGGCCAAACCAGTTAGGCCATACCTCACAACTTTTGATTACAACTGAAAAGTTCCTGGATGACTACCCTAAGCATAAAGCAGTCCTTTGGGCTAACATGATTACGCAACAGCGATATCTTCAACTTCAAAGGGGGGGAGGGGGATCAAGGAATCTGATTCTGTTCTGTGTTAAATGGTATGATTTTTGGGTTTAATTCCTTATTTTCGATTTCATTACATTTATTCCTTATATCTAACTTAGATAAAATTTATAACCCAAAGGCATTTTAATAAAAATGGTCTTAACCTGTTTTCTTCCAATTTTTCAATATTTGTAGGCTCCACATTCATGTAAGTTGCCATTGCTCTTTATTTCCTGTGGAAATACTTGAGATGATAACAGCCTTAAACAAAAATAGAACTGATGAATATTTTGCTTTGTGGAAATGGGTATTATTAGACTTTCTCCTCTAGGCAAAAAAAAAAAAAAAAAAAAAAATCAAGGCCATCCTAGTCATAGAAGTTTCTCAGAGAGACTTTTTGTATCCTCACCCAAGGATATGTTTATTGATTTTAGAGAGAGAGGAAGCAGAAGAGAGAGACAGAGAAAGAAAGACATTGATGTGAGAGAAAAACATGGATCAGATGCCTCCCGTACCCACCCAGACTTGGAATGGGACCCACAACCCAGGTATGTGCCCTAACCGGGAATCAAACCCGCAACCTTTTGGCATGGGGGACAATGCTCCAGTCAACTGAGCCACCGGGCCAGGGCTCAGAGAGGCATTTTTAGTGTAGCTTTCACTTAATCCAGGAAGCTTATCACTAATAAATATAATTAAAAAGCCTAACAGATAAACAAACAAACAAAAAAGAGTCACTTGCTTTCTCTCCCTGGCTTTCCGTTTTATTGCCCTGCGTGTACATGGTGACACTGATGACACTTTCTCCACCACCATTTGGATGGCATAGACCATCTTGTGTTTTGCATGAGTTATCACCTGCTTTGGGATACTAGGCTCTAAACACTCAGTTTTACTATTCATTTTTCATTTCAGTTTATGTTCGCTCATAAGAGATTTCCTTCAGCTTTATAGTATTTTCTTCTCTCATTATTGATTTGGTTTGCTTTTCATTTGCTGGCAAGCTCAGCCCTCATAAAAAGAGACAGATCCCTTGACCCAGTGCACAGGCAGGAACTCTTATGCCCTTCCCACCTGTAAGAGGAACTACTTGGCCCTCATAACAGCCCTGAACACCTCAGGCCCCATAAATGCTTGGAAGTAGCCTCTGCAGAGCAGACCCTCGCCTGTAAGGAGCTGCGCGCAGCCATCGTCCTGTGTAAACTCGGGCAAAGAGGCAACCATTTGTCTTCTCCTTCAGACCCAGCAACTTTCCCCTGTAATAAATGACTTCATTCTGCAGCGGGAGTTACAGAAGTTAAATTTATAGCTAAGCACAATCCTTTACTCATTACACCACCTTCCAGAAGATTCTCTTTTATTAGCAAAAAATCACTTTGGGTCAGCAATAAAGGTGGGGATACAAAGGTGCTCATACAAAATTACTAAGAATAAGGGTGATGCCTGCCTGGCCGGGGTAGCTCAGTGGTTGAGCCTTCACCTATGAACCAGGAGCTCATGGTTCAATTCCCGGTTAGGGCACATGCCTAGGTTGTGGGCTCAGTCCCCAGTGTGGGACATGCAAGAGGCAGCTGATGATTGATTCTCTCTCATCATTGATGTTTCATCTCTCTCTCCCTCATCCCTCTTCCTCTTCCTCTCTGAAATCAATACAAATACCCCCCAAAATTAAAATAAAATAAGGGTAAGAGTCTAATGTTGGAAATTATTAAATCAAAAGTATTCTATTTTTTCTCCTAACTTTTAAATAAAATAATAAGACATTTAACAAGGGTTTTTGTTGTTTTTGCTTTGGGGTTTTGTTTATTTGTTTGTTTGCTTGTTTGGGGGTTGCCATGCCCAGTTTCTTCAAACAAATCAATCCTCGATCCTCTTTTCTTCTTGTTCTACACCTGCCTGTCCATGCTGACCCTATCACTATGGCTCTGAATGCTGATGACCCCACCCCTGTATATCCAGCCAGATTATTCTTACTTGAATCAAACACCTATACATCCAACTGTTCACTGGACATTTTTTTGCCCACAAGTCCCACAGATACTTCACACTCAACATCCTAAACTAATTTTACCAGCTTTTTCCCACAATCAGAATCTCTCCCCCATAATCTTTATTCTTATTAGCAATACTACTATCTAATCAGTTGTGATAGTTAATTTTGTGTCACTTTGACTGAGCTAAGGGATGATGCCCAGATATAGCTGGTGAAACCTTATTTCTGGGTGTGTCTTCGGATGTTTCTGGAACTGATTGGCATTTGAATGGATAGGCTGAGTAAAGAAGATCACCCTCACCACTGTGGGTGGGCATTGTCCAGCATGTTGAGGGCCCAAGGAGAACTAAAAGGCAGAGGAGGGGTGAATTGCTTTCTGCTGAGCTAGGCCATCCATCTTCTCCTGCCCTCAGACATCGGTTCTCCTGGTTCTCAGAACTTTGGATTCAGCTGAATTACACATGGCATTCTTGATTCTCCAGCTTATAGTCAGCAGATCCTCGGACTTCTCAGCTGTCTCAGATGATTAAGGAGGCTAAGGAATCTTGTGACATACATACATACACACATACACACACACACACACACACACACACACACACACACACACACACTCCAGAGAACCAGAACCAATACTATCTTAGACCTATTCGACCATTATGTTCTGTTTCTCCAGGAACTCTGGTAAAGGGAACCACAACAAAATATGTAGGAATGCCCTGGCCATCTTACTGATTGGGCATCGTACTGTGATCTAAGGGTTGCTGGTTGGTTTCCTAGTTGGGGCACATGCCCGGGTTGCAGCCTCAATCTCTTATAGGGCCCAGGCAGGAGGCAGCCAATCCATGATGGATATTTCACTTTCACATCACATCGATGTTTTTTCTACCCCCCCTCTTTCTAAAAGTCAATTAAAAAATAAATATTTTTTAAAAATGTAAGAGTTACCCAAACTTTCTCCCTCCCCTCACTCCACACCTAAACACCTAAACAGTCACACACAAAGAACTGTCCTTTTTTACCCAAACTTTCCTCTTCTCCCCTCACTCCATACCTAAACAAATAAACAGTAACAAAGAACTGTTCATTTTATTTCCTTAGCATCTCTGATATCCTTCCCCTCCTGCCCCTGGGCTGCTACTCAATTCATGCTCTCATTATCTCTTAACAAAACAGCTGTAATAGTCTATTGTGGACTAAATGTTTGCATCTTCCTAAAATTTATATGTTGAAGCCCTACCCTCTAAAGTGGTTGTTTTTGGAGATGGGACCACTAAGGAAATAATTAAGGTTGAATGAGGTCATAAGGGTGGGGTCCTGATCTCATAGGATTAGTGTCCTTATAAGAAGAGACATCAGAGAGCTCTCAGTGTCTCTCCACATGCACACATTGGAAAGGCTATATGAGGACACAATGGGAAGGTGGCCATCTGCAAGCCAGTAAGAGAATCCTTACACAGAATAGAATTGGCCAGCCCCTTGGTCTAAAACTTGTGGCCTCCAGATTGTAAGAAAAATAAATGTTCTGTTGTTTGTGAGAAAAATGTTCTGTTGTTTAAGCCACCCAGTCTGTGTTGTTTTGTTCTGGTGGCCTGAGCACAGTAATCCAGTCTCCAGTAATGGTCTCCTCCTCTAGTATCACCCAGCATCATGTCCAAATAATTTGAAGCTCCGTTCCCAGAGTGACCTTTATAAAAATGTCACATTATTCTTTTCCTTAAGAAAAAAACAAATGTATCAATGGCTGCCTCCATTTCCAGAGTCCAAATTTAGTTTTCTCGGTGATCTAGCCTTATCTACTTCCCTCACAATCTTTCCTACCAACTTTCCTTATAAACAGAACACATAACTTTCCACATAAACAGAACATATTTATGTGTTCTCCATTTCATACTAAATATCTCCATTCATACTAAAAATCCTATAGCTCCCTGAATATGCCTATCCTGAGTCCTTCTGTGTTACTCTGACCCTCTGACTTTCCCCAAGTCCTAGGAATACTAAAAATCTATTCTTAAAAAAAAAAAAAGTGGGTTTTTTTTTTGTTTGTTTTGTTTTACTGATTTTTAGAGAGAGAGGAAAGGAGATGGTTAGAGATATAGAAACATTGATGAGAGAGAAACATCATCAATCAGCTGCCCCCTATGTGCCCCCTACTGGGGATTGAGCCTGCAACCTGGGCATGAGCCCTGACAGGGAACTGAACTGGTGACCTCTTGGCTCTTGGGTCAATGCTCAACCATGGCACTGCACCAACCAGGCTAAAGATCTATTCTTTAGTCTGTGTTCCATTCTCATTAGACTCTTCCCTGATCTTCAGTGTGCAAGGAATTGAACAATCCCCATGCTTCATACAACCATTGTTCCTAATTCATATCTCTAACCAACACATATTGCTTGGCAGTGTTTATACATGTCTTTCCTACTAGGTCCTGTGCCTCATTTATCATTGCATTTTTAGTGCCTAGCGTGCCTGGCACACAACAGGAACTCAATGTTTGCTTAATTGGAAGAATAATGCAAAAAGGCTGGAAAAATATCAGGACAGTATTTTCCCTCCTACTACATCAAAAACATAGGACCTTATTTCATCTTACCTTATCAAAGATGACTTTATCTTACCAGAATTATCTCACCACTCAAATCTGTCAAGATTTTGGTGGGAGGGAGGGGATCTATCTAATAGTTTAGATCCACCAATTCCAAATTCTGTACATTCAACTAAGTTACTGATTTCATAAAGGGATTAATAAGTCCTGGTGAGAGCCTGAGAAAGGAAATTAAAAGTCTCCCTCTACTTTGAAGTCATTCATTATCTAATTACGTTTACATTTTACCTGCTTCCTTGTCCACCTAATTCTACTGCCATCCAATCCACTATAACATTTCCCCTTAACCATATTGGCCTAAGGGTAAGCCTGAAAATAAGAATGTCCCACCCACTGTGTTATGCTTTAATTGGTAAGGTTCTTGCTTCTTTCCCTACTCCCTCCCTTACTGATTCTAATATACACCACCATTTAGCTGCATACCCTTGCATTGATAAAGTTTACTATAAATTCTTTAATACCTTGAAATTGAATTTGAGCTCAAGTTATATTCTATTTCCATTATTTTTACTATATGTGAAATTGAGACTTTGGAACAGATTCCTTATAGAACATGTTTGGCCTTATTCATTGGCCTCTACTGAAGGCTATCAAAGAACCATAGACATGAAAGCTATTTTTGTATCTACTGTATCCATGTTTCGAAGGACATTTTCCACTGCATCATACCATGTCCTCTTTATGTGAACCCACCCACAGGAAAAATGTTTCACAGGTTTTAATCTTAGGGATAAATCTGGAAATTAAAGCAGGTTCCCTATTTGCTTTGTTCCTTAGAAATGTGAAGTCCAACTTGCTGTTCTTCTCTAGCATCTCCTCAAGGTGAAAAAGTAAACGTCATTGTGCATGTACCCTTATCCCTGGCTTTATTAGTTTAGGTTTTCTACCCAACAAAGTTATTTCAAAAATTCAGTTCGCATTTATATATAACATAACACATGAATCAGGGCATAATTATGCAAGGTGAATGCCTTGATTAGGTGGTAAATTTCAGTGAAGGTGTTTAAGACTGATTAACCCCATGATAGATAGCTTTGCAGATTCTTTCTTTCTTTCTCTCTCTCTCTCTTTCTTTCTTTCTTTCTTTCTTTCTTTCTTTCTTTCTTTCTTTCTTCCTTTCTTTCTTTATTGCATTTGCAAGCTATAACAATAAGTATGGCCTGGCTTACTGAAATTATTTTGATCCAATATTTGTATTAACTTATTTTTATATTAAGGGTATCTAATCTAATAAAAGCAAAACATGCAAATTGACCGCACCTCCGCTATGCCCCAAGCCATGCCCACCAGCCAATCAGAGCAACTATATGAAAATTAACCCAGCCAAGATGGTGGCCGGCAGCCATGGAGCTGGAGCAAGCAGGAGGCTTGGTTGCCCCGGGGATGGAGGAAGTCAAGCTTCCTGCCTGCCCTGGCCGGCTGTGGCATCCACTCAAGGAAACAAAGTTTTAATTATAGAAGATAAATAAATCCCAGATACCTGCTTCCAGCCAGCCTCCACTGGGAGCTTGGGTGGCTGGGGGCCATGGCCAGCCTGCAAACAGCCATCAGCCCCTCACCCAGGCTGGCCAGGCACCCCAGTGGGACCCCCACTCTGATCTGGGACACCCTTCAGGGCAAACTAGCCGGCTCCCACCCATGCACCAGGCCTCTATCTTATATAATAAAAGGGTAATATGCAAGTTGACCCTAACAGCAGAACAACTGGGAATGACTGGTCACTATGACACACACTGACCACCAGGGGGCAGATGCTCAATGCAGGAGCTGCCCCCTGGTGGTCAGTGCACTCCCACAGGGGGAGCTCTGCTCAGCCACAAGCCAGGCTGATGGCTGCCAGTACAGCAGTGGTAGTGGGAGCCTCTCCCGCCTCCTCAGCAGCGCTAAGGATGTCCGACTGCAGCTTAGGCCTGCTCCCCGCTGGCAAGTGGACATCCCCTGAGGGCTCCTGGGCTGCCAGAGGGATGTCTGACTGCCAGCTTAGGCCCAATCCCCCGGGGAGTGGGCCTAAGCCAGCAGGTGGTCATCCCCCAAGGGGTCTCAGACTGCGAGAGGGCACAGGCCGAGTGCACAAATTTTTGTGAATTGGGCCTCTAGTAACTATATAATCCCAAAGTCTTTGTCTAGAAAGTAAAATTTCAATTATCTTGGTGTTGGTCTTACTTTTTATTACTGATTACTTCTAGAAAAGGCAAATATTGATGTGATTGACCATGGTTTTATTCACTCTTCACACATACCTGTAAAATGAAAGTCCCATTGCCGTGAGTCTAAAGAATGTTAACTCAGTACCCAGAAGCTCAGGTCCTAGTCCTGCCGATGACTATAGTGAGGCCTTAATCTCTATGTATTTCCACTTTGTCAAATCTGTAAAACAAAGGTAATGCCTTCTGAGTTCTGCAGATCAATTGAGATAATAGATATAAAAGCACCTTGAGAAATATGTAGAATTGTATGATTATTAGGGAATGGCTTTGAGCCAGAAAATATATCATTACCATCTCTACATAATAATACTTCCTATATAAAGCTCCTGACTCCTCTTAAGTAGAGAAGGCTACAGGAAGCATAAATATACATCCACATGCAGGTTCACAAGTTAAAAAAAAATAGAAGTGCAGTGCCTTAGCATTTTAGCTATAGAAATAAGGAAGTGAAATGGTTTCTTAGAGAAGCCTGAGATTCAACCAGACAACTTCCACTTTTCTGAGGGGGACTATATTTCCATTGTTTGTATGTATGTATGTATGTATGTATGTATGTATGTATGTATGTATATATATATAGTTGTGGCAAAATAGAGATAACATAAATCTTCCCATTTTAATCCTTTTTAAGTGCACAAAATTCAGTGTGGTTAGGTGGAGTGATACTCCTGTGCAACCGTCACTGCTATTCATTTCCAGGACTTGTTCATCATCCCAAACAGAAACTCTTTACCCATTAAACAATAACTCCACATTCAATTTCCACTTTTGAAGATTCCATCTATTGGTCTTTGGCCACACATAGTATTTTTACCCATCACATAGAGGGTTAAACTTCCTTCTGTATAGACTTCTCATTTTCCCTTCCTTGAACAGTTGCTTCTCATCCAGGTAATGGGTTATTTTTGTCCTATGCTACTAATTTTTTTTAATACCTAAACTTAAATGTGTTTTTTGCTTGGGTTGATGTTTTGGACATAAGTGAAAATGTAGCATAAGAATTCAGTCCTTAGGTTGGCCCTTTATATGCCCCGCTGGCATACTATTTAACTTCATGACCTGGACTACCAGCACCCCAGGAGGCACTGGCTTTGCTTACTCCATAGTGAAGCTCTGCTTTGACTTTGGTCCTGTCCACTCTGAAGTACATGTGACCTGGGTCACATGGAGAACAAAGTGAAACACTGTGGATAAATCAATACAAACCCACTTGAAACATAAGTTTATTTATAAAGACTAATGCATTAAACAGAGATGAATCAATCTCAGGAACAGTCTACTCCTGTATTATTTACTCTTGTGCAGCATGAGCTGACAGATAAAAGTTACCTATTAAATGTTTGTTGAAACAAGTTCAGAATAAAACTTTTCTTTTGGACAGATTTGATAGTAATGTCTGAATGTATACAAAAGCTAGGAACTATGACATAAATATCATGGGGGACAAGTATTCACTATGCCCCAGCCAGTGTGGCTCGGTTGGAGCATCTTCCTGTACACCAAAAGGTAGCGGGTTTGATTTCAGGTCAGGGCACATACCCAGGGTGTGGGTTTGATCTTTGGTCAGGGCACGTGTGGTTTTTACTATGATGTTATTATATGCCAGATAATGGTGATGTCTTACCATTTATGATTTAATGTAATCTTTACATTAACCCAGAAAGGTAGGCAATAGTAATCATGTTCTTGGAGAGGCTACATTTGTTCAAGCTTATCCTATCTAATAAAAGAGAAAAATGGTAATTGGCGTACGACGATACCCTTTTCATTGGCTAATCAGGGCTATATGCAAATTAACTGCCAACTATGATTGGCAGTTAACTGCCAACTATGATTGGCAGTTAACTGCCAACTATGATTGGCAGTTAACTGCCAACTAAGATTGGCAGTTAACTGCCAACAAGATGGCGGTTAATTTGCATATGTAGGCACAATGCAGGGAGGCGAAAGAGAAAGCAAGAAGAAGCCCCCTGCCACTGACAGTGATCGGAAACCCAGGGGGGAGCTAAGAGCTGCCCCCCAGCCATGATTGGAGAATCAAGCACCTTTGCCGCCCTGGCCAGTGATAGCAGGAAGTAGGGGTGGAGCCAGCGATGGGAGCTGGGCACAGTCGAAGCTGGCAGTCCCGGGAGCTAGGGGTCCCTTGCCTGGGCCTAAAGCAAAGCCCACGATCACGGGGCTGCTGCAGCTGCGGGTCCCCGCTGCCCGAGCCGGACGCCTCAGCCAGAGGCGATAGGCCTGGGCAGGGGCGGAGCCTGCAACCGCGGGGAGCTGGGGGTCCCCTGCCCAGGCCTGACACCTCTGCCGGAGGCCTCAGGCCTGGTCAAGGGGCCGATCCGGTGATTGGTGATCTGAGGGTGATGAGGGTCAACTTCTCTGGCTGAGGCATCAGGCCTGGGCGGGGGGCAGAGCCGGGGATTGGGGGGATATGATGGTCCCCTTGCCCAGGCCTGAAGCCTGGGTCAGAGGCGTCAGGCTTGGGCGGGGGGTAGAGCAAGCGATCAGAGGGAGATGGGGGTCCCCTGCCCAGGCATGATTCCTGGGCCAGAGGCCTGAGGCCTGAGCGGGGGCCAGAGCCAGTGATCGGGGGGAGATGGGAGTCCCCTGTCCAAGCCTGACACCTCTGGCGGAGGCGTCAGGCCTGGGCAAGGGGCCGATCCTGCGATCGGAGGGTGATGGGGGTCAACGCCTGAGGGCTCCCAGTATGTGAGAGGGGGCAGGCTGGGCTGAGGGACACTCCCCTCCCCACACACACCCAGTGCACGAATTTCGTGCACCGGGCCCCTAGTAGACTAATAAGAAATAAACCTAGAATTCAAACCCAGACATAGTTCACTCCAATTCTCATCTATTTTTCATTGCTATATTGAGATCACTAAAACCATTCTAAGTATAAACTGACAGTATGTTATTTAATCTTTTTTTGTTCTGTGAAATGGGTAGTTGAACATTGAGCCCTAGACCAAAATATATGTGATGAAATATGTAGAAAAGTTAGCGAAATGGATGGTGAATTAGAAAATTCAGAAATCTCCCAGCGGGGGTTGCTCAGTGGTTGAGCATCGACCTATGATCCAGCAGATCATGGTTTCATTCCCAGTCAGGGCCCATGCTCAGGTTACAAGCTCGACCCCTGGCAGGGGGCATGCAGGAGGCAACTGATCAATGATTCTCTCTCATCACTGATGTTTTTATCTCTCTCTCCCTCTTCCTTCCTCTATGAAATCAATAAAAATGTTTATTTTTAAAGAAAATTCTGAAATGATCTGAGATACTTCAAACAAGTACCACTCAGACGTCCTTTGGAGCCTCTATCTCCAGGCTTGATATATTTCACTACCATTCTAGGAAGGGGTACCACTTATTAACATTTAATATTAAAGGGTTCTGCACGCTTTGTTGGTGTTTTTCAAGAGTTACTTCAATGTAGTTGCTAAATATCTTCCATATTCTAGGGAGAAACAATTCCCGAGGCTCTGTAATTTATAATGGAAGACTATTAACAAGATTTCCTGAGAACCAACCTGTAATAATAACATTGTCATAATTTAGATACACTGGCTTCAAAAAGAAGCTGGTGATTAAAAATAATTTTAGCACATATAATATAGAATATGGGCTTAAGGTATATTAAGAAACAAGTGAGTTTTAAGCTTTTACAATATGTTTTAGAAAACCATTATTTAAAATATACACTGAGTGGCCATATTATTATGACCACCTGACGTTTGTAGGCAAATTAGCTATAATTTCGCGCTGAAGTTGCTAGAGGGCCAGACCATTATAAATAGGGAAGCAAGTTGTTTACCACGACAGTAGAAGTGATTTTTTTCTGAAGATATGGGTAAACAATGCGATTTAACAGCCTTTGAGTGTTGGATGATTGTTGGTGCTCAGAGCCATGGAGCGAGTATCAGCAAAACAGCAGAAGGCCTGTTCGAACACATTTGCTGTCTGCAGTTACCAAGATAAAACGTCTCCAATTCACACAGGAACACAAGGATTGGACAGTCAAACATTGGAAAAAAGTCATGTGGTCCAATGAATCACGTTTCCAATTGCACCATGCAGATGGCAGAGTGAGAATTTGGCGGAAACAGCATGAAAGCATGCACCCACATGCATGAACACAACCCTTCAAGTTGCTGGGGGCAGTGTTATGGTTTGGGGCATGGTTTCCTGGCATGATTTGGGCCCTTTAATTCGTGTGGAACAACGTCTGAATAGCACAACATACCTAAGTATCGTTGCTGATCAAGTTCATCCTATCGTATTAATGGCGTATTCCAATGGAGATGGCTTCTTCCAACAAGACAATGTGCCATGCCACGGTGCTCGTATTGTACAGGAGTGCTTTCAAGAACATGAGAGAGACTTTACCTTGCTTAGGTGGCCCCCACAATCACCAGATCTCAACCCAATTGAGCATTTGTGGGACAAAGTTAAAAGAGCCATCAGGCAGCTGGTTCCACAACCATCAAATCTCACAGAACTGGACAGTGCTATTCATCAGGCATGGTGTCAGATTCCTTGCATCACCTTTCAACATCTCGTGGAGTCAATGCCAAAAAGAATCTTGCCGCAGTATTGAAGGCAAAAGGTGGCCCAACGAAGTACTGATGTAGTGGTCATAATAATCTGGCCACTCAGTGAATAGTTAATTGAAGAAATAGAAGACTCTATTAAGTACCTATTGTCATTATTACATCAGTTGAAAATGTCTGGACTTCCCTGACAGTAGAAAATACAACATTGATCATAGAACCCTAAAAATTTATGGACTTAAAGATATGAATACATTTGCTAACAAAGTTTTACAAAGAATTAATCAGTATGCTTGTGGTTTCATACAAGACAAATATTCATGCAATTTTTTAAAATGCTCTTTGTATTTATAAGGAAATTCTGTGGATGTGCAGTTAAGGGTGTGTCAAATATAACTTACCTTTCATTGTATTTTCACCTGCAGGAACTATAAAGAAAGACTAAGCAGCCACAGACCTTTTGAAAAGATGTATCATTGTGCCCTGCTTGCTCTTGCAAAACCTTTTCCTCATAAATGTTTCTTTTAACTTATAAATCTGGAATTCTTCCTTATCGGAGAGGAAATGCCTTTCTTCCATTAAGGATTTTACCTCCTGGCCCAAGCACCGAAACATCAAGAGTTCAATTCCCCATCCAGGGCATGTACCTGGGTTGCAGGTTTGACCCTGGTGGGGTTGGGGCGGGAGTCAACCAACTGATATGTCTCTCTCACATTGATGTTTCTCTCTCTCTCTTTTTCACTCTCTCTCTCCTCCTCCATCCTCCCTTCTACAAATTAATGAAAAACCATCCTTGTTAACAACAACAACAACTAATTCTGAGATTTTAAACACATTTCTCCCCATTCATTATAACCCGTACCTCTATCTGTGCATGGCATGGAGCAGACCACCGAGGACCCCACAGTCACTGCAGCATTTCACAGCTCAGGGGATTACACAATCACTACGCACAAGGAACCATGGAAAATCACTCCACAGTGGCCGCAATGGCAACCTGTGTCACAAATAGAGGATATCAAAATTTCAACAATATAGCAGACTGGGCTACCAACCTGATATTAGATGCCCCTTTCCCATCACATTCCAAACACTTAGAAACATTGCATTTCGATGCACTTGAAAGAAAACGGGAAACTCCTAGGTGCCAGAGAGAACTTCGAACGGAGCAGTAAAAGTATAACCCCAAAACACAAGGACTCAGAAAAACAGCACACACCAAAAGAGGCCCTAGTGCACAGGGCTTTGTTGTGCTATGACAGCGGATGTGATCCTTGCCATGCAATGCAGTAGCTACCGCTGATCCCTGCACACACCTGCCGGTACTATGAAAGAGGGGCAAAAGAACTCCCCTCTCCCACTAAGGAACACACCAGAGAAGTTTTCCAGCAGCCCACAGATCTGGTGTGTAAAGTCCTATGAGGAACCAAAATGCCAAGACTGTCCACATTTTTATTATCTATTGTCTCAGGTATGTCACAAAATTAACACAGACTGGGTGACTCAAATAACAAATATTTATATCTCCGGTTCTGGCGGCTGGAAGTCCAAGATCAAGGTACCACCAAGTTCGGTGTCTGATGAGAGTCACTTCCTGGTTCACAGACAGCCATCTTCTTGCTGAGTCCTCATGTCATGAAGAGTGAGAAAGAAAGTTCTGGTGCCTCTTTTATAAAGGCACTATTATGAGGGCCCCAACCTCATAATTTAACTACTTCCAAAAGGCCCCACCTCCAAATACCATCACTTTGGGGTGGTGTTAGAATTTCAATGTGTGAATTTTGGGGGACAAAAACATTCAGTCCATGACACTCATATGATTCCAAGCTGAGAAATGAACATAAAATGGGTGCCAACTCAGTGAAAACCCTGGGACTGTGGCATAAACAATCACAAACACTCTTTTTATTTTAAATTAAATGTATTGTGATGACATTGGTTAATGACAAGCACTCTTTAGAGATGCTCGCAAACCACGCACACTGAACTCTCACAGACAATACATGAGCTCCTTGCTAAACACGAGCTCACCAACAAAAAGAGGCTATAAATTGAGACGGTCTAACATAAAACTATAAAAGAAGGAATTAAAACCAGAAAGAACAAATGGAACAGTAAGGGGGAAAATAGGCAGATTGGAAAATAATCATATAGAATTTATAAAAATGAAATATTATGGTTGGATGCCTTGGTTTGAGTTTTCCCGGAAGCAGACTCTCACACAAAAATGCCAGATTTGGCAGTTTATTAGAGAAGTGCATGGAACGACAGGAAAGTGAAAAAGTGATACCAGCAGGGAAAGGCAGCCAATAAAGGACATGCTGCTAAGCCAGCTTCCAAAGCAGGCTGCTCAGCTCAAGCACAAGCAGAACCACTAAAATGTGGTGCAGAACATAAGTCTGAGAATTATCCCACCTGAGCGGCGAGGGAGTTGGGTATTTAAACAGCAATTTTGGCCCTAACCGGTTTGGCTCAGTGGATAGAGCGTCGGCCTGCAGACTAAAGGGTCCCAGGTTCGATTCCGGTCAAGGGCATGTACCTTGGTTGTGGGCACATCCCCAAGTAGGGGGTGTGCAGGAGGCAGCTGATCGATGTATCTCTCTCATCGATGTTTCTAACTCTCTATCCCTCTCCCTTCCTCTCTGTGAAAAACTCAATAAAATATATTTAAAAAATAAAATAAATAAAATAAACAGCAATTTTGGAGTTATGTAAAGTGGTCCAGGGGAAGGGGTGCTTATTTTCAACCTTTCCAGCTTGCTGGTACAAATAAAAAATACTGGCAGTTGAAAATCTGCCAAAAAAACTGAAAGGTCCTAGGGAGAGCATGGGCCACTGACATGCACTTAGATAAGGAGCAGATGGGAATACAGCTAAAGATGGACATTATAACCTGGAAAAACACACCAAAGGAGAGACCCTAGAATGAAACAGGAAAATAAAAATAAAAGAGGTGAAAGAGAAACAAAAAGATTTAGAGGCAAAAATGAGAAAGATATTATTCATTAAATAATTGTCTAAAAGAAAATATAGAGAGAAATGAGAGAGGCAAGATATATATTATATAAATTATATATTTATAAGCTTATAAATATACTATAGGCCTGGTGCATGGATTCGTGCACCGGTGGGGTCCCTTGGCCTGGCCTGTACCCTCTCGCAATCCGGGACCCCTCAGGGGATGTTCGATAGCTGGTTTGGGCCTGATCCCCACAGGCCCTATCCGGACAGGAGGGAGCCCAATCCTGTGTGTTGAATGTCTGTCCCCTGGTGGTCAGTGTGCATCATAGCCACCTGTTGACCGGTCATTCGGTCGCTTAGGCTTAGATAGATAGATAGATAGATAGATAGATAGATAGATAGATATATTTTATATGTAACTATATATTTATATAAGTAAGTGTTATAAGTACCTGAGAATTAGTTTTGATGAAAGACATGAATCAACAGATTGAAGAATAAGGTTCTCAAAATTAAATAAAAATAAGCCCAGACACAACAAAGTGGGGGAAGGAGAAGTATTAAAGTAACCAGAGGAAATAGCATAAATATGTATACACAAAGTAATGACAATAAGAGGAATAGCAAACTTCTCATTAGCAACAATATAGGCTAAAGAACTAAAAGATATAACACATCAAAGTGCTCAGGGAAAGTAACATAGAATACTCAGTTTAACTGTTATTCAAGAATGAGGTAGCATAAAGACATTTAATATTTTTTATTACTTATTATTGATTTCAGAGAAGAAAGGAGAGGGAGAGAGAGATAGCAATATAAATGATTAGAGAAAACCATTGATCAGCTGCTTCCTGCATGCCCCCCAAAGAGGATCAAGCCCACAACCTGGGCATGTGCCCCAACTGGAATCGAACCATGACCTCCTAGTTCATAGGTCGAAGCTCAACCACTGAGCCATGCTAGTCAGGCAAAAGCTGAATCTTCTATAAACAATTCCTAAATTTTAAAAAGTGAGCAAGCTTCTCACTTCCTTTTATAAAACTATATTGCTTTAATATCAGAATTGATAAAGGACAGTGTAAGAAAGGAAAACAATAGTTCAATCTCATTTCTTTTTTTTTCTTTTTTTTTTTAAATATATTTTATTGATTTTTCACAGAGAGGAAGGGAGAGGGATAGAGAGCCAGAAACATTGATGAGAGAGAAACATCGGTCAGCTGCCTCCTGCACACCCCCCACTGGGGATGCGCCTGCAACCAAGGTACATGCCCTTGACCGGAATCGAACCTGGGACCCTCCAGTCCGCAGGCCGACACTCTATCCACTGAGCCAGACTGGTCAGGGCCAATCTCATTTCTTAAAATAGATCTATAATTCCTAATAAAATATTAGAAGATTCAATTTTCCACTGTATTTTAAATAGTGGTGACAGGGTGTACTTGAAGAATACGTGAATCATTTAGCATTAGAAAAATCTGTTGAAGTTATTTAACAAAAAAAACAAAGAGAAATAATTATCAATATTTTTAACAATTTCAGGAAAACAGTAAAATTGTAGATCCATTCATGATAAAATCAAACAATTTAGCAAATTAGGAATGAATTGGTCCCTCCTTAACATGATAAAGTATATCTCTAAAAAAAACCACAAAACTATAGCTAATATCATACTTACGATAACATGTCAGAAGCTTTTTCTTAATTGTCAGAAAAAAAAGATGAAATAGTGATTTCACAGTTTCTTTTTAAGGAAATTCTACATCAAAAGATGAAAAAAAATACTGAGAACATGGAATTTGATCTTGGCATCCACTACTATCAATACAAGAGGATGAACGGCTACATGAGACATCATCAGTGTCTTTGTATTGGAGAGTCCCTTGCTAAACACTAATGGGGAGATGAAGGCTTGGGCCAACAGAAGCCACGATAATGAAAATAGGTAGTTCCTCACCTCTTTGTTTAAAATTATGAATATTTGGGTCTCAGAAAATGAGATTGGAGAGAGAGGAGAGGATGGGAGAGCATTATTGGTAGAGGTCAACACCCATATTTAGAAAGGAGCAAAGGATCTTTGGACCAGGTGTTCTTAACATTCCATTCTAAGATATTTGACCTTTCTTGATTAAGTCTCTGCCATTATAAAATACTGGAGGCCTGGTGCACAGATTTGTACACTGGTGGGATCCCTTGGCATGGCCTGTGAGGATTGAACCGAAACCAGTAGTCCAACGCCGCCTGCTGCTCCTGCCTGCTGCTCCTGCACATACTGGACCCACTGCACCTGCCATGGGTGCGAGGAGGAGAGGTTTGCACCACTGCAGCAGTGCTTGCCAGCCAATAGCCCTGCATCTGGCGCCCATTGGTCAGCTGAGCAGCACTCCCCCTGTGGGAGTGCAATGACCACCAGCTCCTGCGTTGAGCATCTGCCCCCTGGTGGTCAGTGGGCATCATAGTGACTGGTCGACCGATCATTCCTATCATTCAGTTGTAATGGTCACTTAGGCTTTTATATACATGGATAGATTCAATAGGACTTCTACATATGGTAATGTTTTCTGGGATTAATATTTTTAAATGGAACTTTAAAAAAAATAATAAATTCCCTACCTGGCTCAACATGATGCAGAGAAGGGAAAACATTAAGAACATTTTCAAATATAAAATAACTCAGCAGAGAAAGGAGCCCAGACCAGACAGACCATGATAACTTAAGACCTCTGAGAAGACACAAAAATCTGACACATTGTAGATTAGCTGATATGGCTCAGTGGTTGAGCGTGAACCCATGATCCAAGAGGTCACTGGTTCAATTCCCAGTCAGGGCACATGCCCACGTTGCTGTGGGCTCCATCCCCAGTGGGGAGCGTGCTAGAGGCAGCCAGTTGATGTTTCTATCTCTCTGCCCCTCTCACTTCCTCTCTCTCTAAAAAAAGAATCAATAAAAACACTTTTTTAAAAATCTGACATATTATATATCAAGGAACAGAGAGTAAGGTTTCCAGCAATTTTAGCGAAACTTTAAGGATCTAGAAAACCATGGTGCTGTAGCAGCAAAAGAATCTAGAAAAATAATTGCAAAGTAAATATAAAAAAACTTACAATCCAATTCCTACTGATTGTGAGGTTGATTAGTTACATAATCTGTTGCTTGGTTACATGCACACCACGGAAAGGGAAATTTTTGAAACGTGTTTCAAAGATTCCACTGTAAACACTAGAATTCATTTATAGAGAAAGTTTTCTCTTATGCTTTTGAAATATTTCGTCTGAGAGGAAACTGTCTAGAGAATATGAAAGATGAAAAGCGAAAACAATTTCTTTTGGGACTTCTAATTTCTCAGTGACTAAATATTTTATTCAAGATATACCTGTGCAGTCAAACTAATGTCAAAGTATAAATTAGTTATTTCCAAAAGTGAATTCCACAGTAATCATTTTGCTTGAATACTGAATAACTGAAGGATATTAATATGAATTACAAATAGTTATCATTATGGTCAGAAGAGACTATTTTTATGTTGCTATTTTTAGCATTCAAATTCATAATTCTATAAAATTAGACTATAAGAGTAGAAGTATCAGCTTTATTTAAATCAACTTTAGCAATATCAATATTCTAGAGTTATAGCAAGTGTTTAAATAAACTGTTTTAAATTATTGCCCAAATATGGAGGATATGCTGGTTCCATATACTGTGTTCCTATTGTTTATGAAATCTAATCATTTACTAACATAACTTTTCTGTTTATACTTTGTTTAACTTCTCTGTCAATGTTGCATTGTGTTTTGTTTTGTTGTATGTGTGTGTGTGTGTGCAATAAATAGTATTGCTACATCAATAAGCCCATTGCTTATTATCATCTACATATATATAAAAGCCCAGTGACTGTTAAGGCGAAATGACGGAAACGACCAGAACAACCATTCGCTATGACATGCACTGACCACCAAGGGGCAGACGCTCAATGCAGGAGCTGCCCCCTGGTGTTCAGTGCACTCCCACAGCGGGAGCGCCACTCAACCAGAAGCCAGGTTCATGGCTGGTGAGCACAGTGATGGTGATGGGAGACTCTCCTGCCTCCACAGCAGTGCTAAGAAGCAGCAAGCCAAGTGGTAAGGAGTGAGCAGGCAGGCGGTAAGGAGTGAGCAAGCAGGTGGTTAGGAGTGAGGGGTCCCAGATTGCAAGAGGGCACAGGCCAGGCTGAGGGACCCCCCCACCCCCGTGCACGAATTTTGTGCATCGAACCTCTAGTATTTTTTATAATATAAAATAAAATGTTTAGTTTTTTAGCCGAGATTTTCTGGTATGTTGTTGTAGTTTTATTCCAGAATATTCCTAATACAGCTGGAAAAAATTTTCTTCCATTAACACAGCTAACAAAAGTTATCTTGAACAGAGAAACCAAGATGGGAGCATAGGTAAACACTGGAAATTGCTGCCTCCAACAACTTCAAAAATACAACAAAAAGGAAAAACAGACATCATCCAGAACTATAGGAAGGCTGGCTGAGTGGAAATTCTACAACTAGAAGGAAAGAGAAAATCACACTGAGACTCAGAGGCGCTGTGGAGGTGGAGTGCAGAGGTACGGAGGCTCGAGCATGCGCAGAAAGGGGCTGGCACCTGAGGATGCAGCTGTCTTTTTGAATCAGGAGGGAGTCACAAGCTCCCAACTGCTCTGAACTCCAGTTCCGGGAAGTCTCTGGGGACCCAGGACTCATACGGGGAGAAACTGGACTGTCTGGCAGCAGGCAGAACTCAGAACTTGAGGGCGGCTTTCCCGCAGAGGTGCTTGCAGCAATTACCCGGACACTGAGACGCGGGGCCCCTTAGGGCAGGGCTGAGGATCAGCCATAGCTGCTTGCTCTGCCCTGTTGATTTCCTGAGACCCCGTCTCACCCAGGCTGTGGCAGAGGCTTTTGCATATGAATGCCCTGGCCCTTTGCAATCTGAAAGTTACCTAAAAAATTGAAGCTGGACCAGACAGACCCAGAACTTCCAAGAGAAGGCCCAAGGCCCCACAGCATCTTGCATTGCTTCATAGCTGGGCCTCATCTGGGCACCTCCAAACCCCAAAAAAGGAAGGGGAATCTGCAAATCTCTTCATAGCTCCTGCTGGGTAGCCTCAGGCAGAGGCTAAATTAGCACCTCCTTAGAGATCCAAGAGCCAGTGTACCCAGTGGTCAGAGTGGGACCATCCAGAGAACAACTCCTCAGATCAATAAGGGACACACTCAGGGGGCAGACTCAGTGAGCACCCAAGCCCCACTGAAGCAAGTCTTGCCCCTGAAGGGTGTCTTCAGCACAGAAGTTCTCCACTTCAGGCACAGCTGATTCTCACAGCCAATTGGCCTGGAGGTCAATTCCTCCCAGTGATACCTACAACAATCAAGGCTTAACTACAACAAGACTGTGCACAAAGCCCACATAGGGGTGCACCAAGAGTGTCCACCTCCGGTAATTGGGGAGGCTGAGCCACTGGGCCCTATAGGACACCTAGCACACAAAGCCACTCTGCCAACACAGGGAAGCATAAAAAATGTGGAGACAAGGAAACAGGTCACAAATGACAGAAATGGAGGAAAGCAAACGACTGAATATAGAGTTCAAAACCATGGTTATAAGGTTTTTCAAGAATTTTCTGGAAACCGCCGATAAATTTAGTGAGACCCTGGAGGATATGAAAAAAGACCAACTAGAAATTAAGCATACACTGACTGAAATAAAGAATAATATATAGAGATCCAACAGCAGACAAGAGGATCGCAAGAATCAAGTCAAAGATTTAAAATACGAAGAAGCAAAAAATACCCAACCGGAAAAGCAAAAAGAAAAAAGAATCCAAAAATATGAACATAGTGTAAGGAGCCTCTGGGACAACTTCAAGCGTACCAACATCTGAATTATAGGGGTGCCAGAAGAAGAGAGAGGGCAAGATATTGAAAACCTATTCAAAGAAATAATGACAGCAAACTTCCCTTATCTGATGAAAGAAATAGACTTACAAGTCCAGGAAGCACAGAGAACCCCAAACAAAAGGAATCCAAAGAGGACCACACCAAGACACATCATAATTAAAATGCCAAGAGCAAAAGACTAAGAGAGAATCTTAAAAGCAGCAAGAGAAAAACAGTTAGTTACCTACAAGGGAGTACCCATATGACTGTCAGCTGATTTCTCAACAGAAACTATGCAGGCCTGAAGAGACTGGCAAGAAATATTCAAAGTGATGAATAGCAAGAACCTACAACCAAGATTACTTTAATCCAGCAAAGCTATCATTCAGAAGTGACGGTCAGATAAAGAGCTTCACAGATAAGAAAAAGCTAAAGGAGTTCATCACCACCAAACCAGCATTATATGAAATGCTGGAAGGTATTCTTTAAGAAGAGGAAGAAGAAAAAGGTAAAGATAAAAATTATGAACAGCAAAAACATATCTATCAACAAGTGAATCTAAAAATCAAGTGAATAAAAAATCTGATGAACAGAGTAAACTGGTGAATATAATAGAACCAGGGGCATGGAAAGGGAGTGGACTGACAATTCTTGGGGGGAAAGGGGTGTGGGGTGGGCAGGAAGAGACTGGACAAAAATTGTACACCTATGGATAAGGACAGTGGAGGGGTAAGGGCAGAGGGTGGGGTGGGAACTGGGTGGAGGAGAGCTATGGGGGGAAAAAAAGAGGGACAACTGTAATAATCTGAACAATAAAGATTTAATTTTTAAATAAAAGTTAAGTCATTCTTCCTATCACATGTAAACCACTAAGTTAGTCACAGTTTCTGTACTAAAGTTCTTTCCAATAAAAATGGACTTTCCATGCAAGAAGGAATCACATAAAATAAATACCTTATGATGATGAGTGAAGTGACTTTTATATAAATGTCTGAAATGCATTACTGTGATTTTTTAGAAGAGCAAGCAACCAGCACTTTCTTCTAGTGTAAATCTTTCAGGAATTTGTTCCCTTTCTCATTTCTCCTGCATTAAGTCAACTGAGTAGCACTTTAAAGTCTTCCCAAACTGCAATCACTAATAAAGGATGATAATCTTGATGTTGCAAAATGCTCCTGACTCAGTGTTCATGATCAGTGAAAAATCCAAATATCAATTTAAGTCTCAATAAATTCATCATTGCCACTAAACCATGATATTTTCTACACTTTATCATTGAATACATCATCTCATAGTTCAATCCTCCTGAGAGCTAATCCCTCTGTGGCAACCTTACAAGATAGACCTTGAATGGCATCTCTTCCTACCAGCAGTTACACAGAAAATACTGAAAAAACTCAAGAGTTATTGGACTTCCCACAAGAATGTGTGTCGAATTAAACTAATTTGGGAAAACACAACAACAACAACAACAACAACAACAACAACAATAAAAGAATGTACCTGGAGGAATACAGGTTTAAACTGACTTTAGGCAAAGACTTTGCTTCTTGGTATTTCCAAATCCCATTCCCCATCACTTTGCCTAGATGCCCTTAGTTTGACACTGCAGTTTGAGCTCCTTATCTAAGGCCAGTAATCATGGTGTCATACAATCCACTTTGCGTCTGCCTTCCTCCTTAGTGGAGCAGGCAAACAAATGCATTTCTCCCGGAACTGGATCAGACAACCCTTTCAAAATAACCAGATGAATCATGCCTACTTCATATCCTGAACACATCTAGGTCTACTTCCAACCGTCTATCAACAATTACCAGAAAATCATGAGCCCTCCTGTTAACTGTTTCAATCCCAGAGGATAATTTAAATTCCATGCCAATGAAATAGACACAACAAAACAACAACAGTTAAATCTCTAGCTCTGTAGCCTTCATCTACTAAAAATATTTAGAAGAACTCATAAATTAATCTTTAAAAAATAACGGATTACTTAAGGTGTTTTTTTTTTCTTAAACTCTAAGCTCTTTCACCATTATTTGGATAGAAGTACTGGAAAAGTAACAATATATTGAATTTTCTAATAGCTATTCCTTTTCTCAGTTTGGGGATTCATACAACAGAAAAATAAAACCTATGTAAATGAAGAAGAATATAGAAAACCAATATAATTACTGTGATTGTATATTAAATTTATCTCTGATTTTCCCAGAAAAAAACCCACAAAAAAACAAAAACAACCCATGAGGTATATAACAGAATGTGTTATGTAACTCTCCTTGTCTGATTGAAAGAATCAAAGGAAGTGTATCCGTTCTTAAGAAGAAAATCTTTTCCTGGAACTAAATTCCAAAGAAAAGCTTTACAGATTTATATTCAAAGAGATTTTGAACTATATACAGGACGATATCAACAGTCATTGACAATTTCTTAGTAAACTTTTATAGGCTTCATTGTTTAGTAACTTAATAAGAGAAGCAAGGGCTTGAACTTGTTTGGGAATGGAGAGGAAAGAGTAACAAGAATTAGTAGTTACTATTTGGAAATAGGATTTGAAAAAGGAGACATTGCAATTGATCCATCCTTAAATACTGACTTTGCCCCAGTCTGTACCCTTTCTCTAGGCCAGTGTTACTCAGAATGTGGTCCATGGACTGACTGTCAGTCTCAAACTGTTAGCAGTATGCAAAAAAGCCAGTTCTGAAATTGAGAGTAGAAATTTGACAGAATTATTTTATGAGGGTTGAATCTAATAATTTAAAATTTAAGTTTGTCCTTTGATGTCTTTTTTACTTTTACTTTCCAAGTAATTAATTGTTACCATATTTTATAAAAGCATCCTGCAGTGAACTGAAAGTTTAGGAAACAAAACTTGTCCTTTACCACAGAGAGAAAAACTACTCGAGATAGACCTCTGGTTCTCCAGCTTCAGTTGCCATTTACTATCCTCATGATCCTACCGTATGCAAAAGCCTACTTGAGATGTTAGTCTCATCCAAATGGGTTGCCTGTGTCCACATATACCCAATGTTTTCAAATCTTAACTCTATCTGGTCCTGGGCCTAACTTTGTCACTTATTCAAAGCTTTCTTTAAAGAAAAGCCCTTTTGACAACATAAATTTATTTAAAAATAATACTATATTATCACCATATGCACTTTATCTAAACTTTTTTTTGAGAAGGATAATATATTTACTCAAACATATAAATTCCACTGTTTGACTTTGTAAACAGAAAATAACTATAAAAGCAAATACTATGAAAACAAAGAAATGCTACCCAATTCAAAAAATGAATAATGATCTTCAAGCAATGACAAAGCTAATAGATTTGCAAAAGTGCACACATGAAAATAAGAAAAAACTTATTTTCATTCTTATCAGTCAATTGAAAATGAATACTGTATTCAGCTCAATATTTCATAGTTCAAAACAAAGATGAGCTGAATATCCAAAAGGTATGGTAATGATCTTCTCAAGAAAGGTTAGATACTGAGAATTAATTCCTAATCAAAATGATATAGGTGCTGCCCAGCCGTTGAGTGGCTCAATGTGTAGTTAAGTATTGACCTATGAACCAGGAGGTCATGGTACAGGAGGCAGCCAATCAATGATTCTCTCTCATCATTGATGTTTCTATCTCTCCCTCTCGCTTCCTCTCTCTGAAATCAATAAAAACATATTTTTTAAAACAAGTGTTTTAAAATTATTTTCCCCAATAGCCTTCTGAATGGACTTCCAAATTTTCTGAATGGGACAGGAAATTTGGTAAAAGTAAGACAGCGATCTCCAAAGGGTTTCTTTCCCCTGAGTCATTGCCATCTGGTTTGGGAAAATATTTATGAAGACCTGCTATCAAGTGGCCTCCTCATAATTTTGCAAATGTTTTAACCAGCTCTTCTGATGAAATTTCTGAGAAACTACAAGTTTTTCAATAAGCATTGTCAGCTGAATGAATTTAATATCAGAACTTGTCCCTAGGATCCTGAGTTTCTCATGTCTTATGCATGGAAAATATAACACCTATTATTTATTGGACTGAATATGGCCAGGTCTTTTGCTTAGTGCCAGAAAGACATAGATACAAATATAGAGGTAGATACAGATAGAGATCTGACATCTGTATATAATCTCAATTTATGTATATATTATATATAATGAGATTTTACATATTGATATATGAAATGAGATTCTATGTGTAAATGGTTTCTCCCCACATCCTGTGTGGTTCAGGGTTCAGGATCTGGAAGAGGGCTGCACACAAATGAAAGAGACAAGACAAGAAATAATAATTTGGAAATAGCCAAACTGGTTTGGCTCAGTGGATAGAGCGTCGATCTGCGGACTGAAAGGTCCCAGGTTTGATTCCGGTCAAGGGCATGTACCTTGGTTGCGGGCACATCCCCAGTAGGAGGTGTGCAGGAGGCAGCTGGTCAATGTTTCTCTCTCATCGATGTTTCTAACTCTCTATCTCTCTCCTTTCCTCTCTGTAAAAAAATCAATAAAATATATATTTTAAAAAAATAATAATAATTTGGAAATATTGGGGGACCAGGCGGGCAAGTCCAACTCAAGGGGAAGGACTTCCACTGGTGCTCAGGCCTCACCAACGTTTTATTGGTTTGGGATCCACCCATAGCCCTTAGGCAGGCAATTTCCAGTAACAGGCAGACCAGCCCATCAGCAAGGATTTACATAATAATAAATGGGGAAGTTCTTCAGCTACCATTGTCTGGACTAACAGTGGATACACAGCTCTGACCTTTGCCAGGGCTTCAAGGATCACCAGCCTTCCAGGTTCCTTGTCCACACCTTCTGCTAGTGAAGACAATAGGCAGCTTCCCACAATTATATATTATACTAGAGGCCCGGTGCACAAAACTTTGTGCACTTGGGGGGGGGAGGGGTCCCTCAGCCCGGCCTGTGCCCTCTCGCAGTCTGGGACCCCTTGGGAGATAACGACCTGCTGGCTTAGGCCTGCTCCCGGGTGGCAGAGGGCAGGCCCAATCCCTAGGTGCAGCCCCTGGTTGGGCTCAGAGCAGGGCCGACTGGGGAGTTGGGGTGCTGCCCCCTGTCATGCACAGAGCAGGGCGGATTGGGAGGTTGCGATGCCACCCTCAGTCACGCTCAGGGTAGGGCCGATTGGGGGGTTGGGGCACCGCCCCCTGTCACACTCAAGGCAGAGTCGAAGGGGAGGTTGTGGCGCCATCCCCTGTCATGCACAGAGCAGGGTCAATCAGGGGGTTGAGGAGCTCCCCCCTGTCACTCACAGAGTAGGGCCCATAGGGGAGTTGGCACACCGCCACCTGTCACACACAGAGCAGGGTGGATCAGGGGGTTGGGGCACCGCCACTGTCACACTCAGGGCAGGGCCGATGGGAAGGTTATGGATCTACCCCATCACACACAGAGCAAGGCCCGTGGGGGCGGGGGGGTGGGGGTTGGGGCGCCGCCCTCTATCACCCACAGAGCAGGGCCGATCAGGGGGTTGGGGCGCCTTCACCTGTCACGAACAGAACAGGGCCAAGAGGTAGGTTGTGGCCCTGCCCCCTGTCACACACAGAGCCGCAGGGCGATCAGGGGGTTTGGGCGCTGCCCCCTGTCACACTGATCCCGGTGCCGGGAGCCCTCGCGGCTCCGCTGATCCCGGTGCTGGGAGGCATCTTACCCTTTTACTATATAGGATAGAGGCCTGGTGTACAGGTGGGGGCCACCTGGTTTGCCCTGAAGGGTGTCCTGGATCAGGGTGGGGGTCTCCACTGGGGTGCCTGGCCAGCCTGGATGAGGGGATGATGGCTGTTTGCAGCTGGTCACACACCCTTCAGGGTGGGGGTCCCCACTGGGGTGCGTGACCAGTCTGGGTGAGGGGCTGAGGGCTGTTTTCAGGCTGGGACTGAAGCTCCCAACTGCTCCTTTTTTTCTTTTTTCTTTTTTTCATTCTGAGCCAGCTTTAGCTCTGAGGCTCCAGCTCTTAGTCCTCCGCTCCTGAAAGCAGGTATCTGGTTTCTTTCGGTTCTCGAAACTCTGTATCAACTCCAGCTCTGAGATCCCAGCCGGCATCTATATTTGTTACAATGTTTGAAACTGCAGGCTCAGAGGCCTGCAAGGCAGGCGGGGAACGTTGGTTTCCTCCGTCACTGAAGCAAGCCAGCCTCATGTTAGTTTCAAGCTGCCTGGCTGCCGGCCGCCATCTTGGCTGACACTTAATTTGCATATTGCCCTGATTAGCCAATGGGAAGGGTAGCGGTCATATGCCAATTACCATGTTTCTCTTTTATTAGTGTAGATATTCAATGATATTATATAATACTAGAGGCCCGGTACACGAAATTCATGCATGGGGTGGGTGGGGGGTACCTCAGCCCAGCCTGCACCCTCTCCAATCTGAACCTCTCGGGGAATGTCTGACTGCCAGTTTAGGCCTGATCCCACGGCCTAAACCGGAAGTTGGACATCCCTCTTGCAATCCAGGACTGCTGGCTCCTAACCACTTGCCTGCCTGCCGGCCTGATTGCTCCAAACTGCCTCTGCCTCGGCCCCCGCCACCATGGCTTTGTCTGGAAGTAAGTCAGACATCCAGAAGCTGTCGGTTGACCCAGTCTAATTAGCATAATACCCTTTTATTAGAATAGATAGATAGATACCATATATATGTAATGTATATAAAATCTCATTTTATTCTCTCTCACTGGAAATTCTTGTCTCAAAGAGATGTACTGAGCTTATTCATTCAATAATCAACCAACATTTGTTGATTATTTACTGTATGCCAGCCATCATTCTAGGCATTGAGATAACAAAGACAAACAGAATAAACATAGTCAGATCACTTATGTCCTAGCACTGTCTGGGCAAGAATAAACAGTATAATCTCTGATAGTAATAAGCTATAAAGGAAGTAAGTTATGTACCAGAGATGTGTTTAGGGGAAGTGAGTTATGTACCAGATAAGTATTAGGAGCTGGTGGGGGAGAGGAGTAGGGGTTGTTTACGCAGGGTTTGGTCTGTGAAGGGACATTTGAGCTGATATCTGAAAGGCATAAGAAACAGCTATTGCAAAGTCCTTAAGACAAGAACAAGCTTGGCACGTTCAGGGAAAACAGAGAAATCGGAATGGGGAACAATTATATTCAATGTCAAATAAGGCCTTTAGCTATGCTTAAGTTTTTGGAAGTTACACTCTGCAACGGAAAGAAAAATTGTAGGGTTTTAATTAGGAGAGCAACATTAACCTGATTTCATTTCAAAGATATCGTGTCGGGTGCTCTATGAAGAATAGTGTCTAAATGGCAAAAGAAGGAAAGGAGACAAAATTCGAAGCTTGTACCTTAGCCCAGCAAGAAGTGATGGTGGCCTGGACCACAGTGGTAGTGGAGAGTAGATGGATTTGGGGATAGAGTTGGCAGGCCTTGCTGCTAAGTGTGGGAAGATCCGTGGTGTATGAGAAGAAGCAGGAAAGACTCCTTCACTTGATATGAGAAGATTTCTTCTGGTTTCGTAGCTAGTAAGTGACAGAGCTCAATTTAAATCCAATGTCTGGTTCCAGAGCTACTCCTCACTGCATTCTTTCTTTTGGTGGCTGCTGAATTGAAACCCAAGGCTACAGTCCTCCATCTTCCCCAACCACTTTATCCCAAGCTCCCAGCGTTGGACCTTGGTGTAGCCTGAGCTGTACTCAAGCCCTGGCCCTCAAGTCTGAGGTTACAGATTCTCAGAGCAACCAGAGAGAAAGATGTCTGGGCTGTTGTTTGAGGACCTGAAAAGGGAACAACCACTGAAGGGCTGGTGTCAGAGAAACCTCCACCCTTTCCTGTCCCTATGCTTTTTTTTTTTTTTAATTTTGTTTTATTGCTTAAAGTATTACAAAGAGTATTACATATATCTCCTTTTTGTTTTTCTCCCCTTGACCTTCTCCTGGCCTCCCCTACTCCCCAGTGTCTTGTGTCCATTGGTTATGCTTATATGCATGCATACAAGTCCTTCGGTTGATCTCTTACCCCACCCCCCTGGCCTTGCCACTGTACTTTGACAGTCTGTTCGATGCTGCTCTGCCTCTGTATCTGTTTTTGTTCATCAATTTATAATGGTCTTAATTATCCATAAATGAGTGACATCGTGTGGTATTTTTCTTTCATTGACTGACTTATTTCACTTAGCAAAATGCTCTCCAGTTCCATCCATGCTGTTGCAAATGGTAAGAATTACTTCTTTTTAACAGCAGCATAGTATTCCATTGTGTAGATGTACCACAGTTTTCTAATCCATTCATCTGCTGATGGGCTCTTAGGCTGTTTCCAGATCTTAGCTATTGTAAATTGTGCTGCAATAAACATAGGGGTGCATATATCCTTTCTGATTGGTGTTTCTGTTTACTTGGGATATATTCCTAGAAGTGGGAACACTGGGTCAAATGGCAGTTCCATTTTTAACTTTTTGAGGAAACTCCATACTGTCTTCCATAGTGGCTGCACCAGTCTGAATTCCCATCAGCAGTGCATGAGTGTTCCTTTTTCTCCGCATCCTCTCCAGCACTTGTCATTTGTTGATTTGTTGACGATAGCCATTCTTACAGGTGTGAGGTGGTACCTCATTGTTGTTCTGATTTGCATCTCTTGGATGATTAGTGACATTGAGCATGTTTTCATATGTGTCTTGGCTTTCTGAATGTCCTCTTTTGAAAAGTGTCTATTTAGGTCCTTTGCCCATTTTTTGATTGGATTGTTTATCTTCCTTTTGTTAAGTTGTATGAGTTCCCAATAAATGTTGGAGATTAAACCCTTATCAGTGATAACATTGGCAAATATGTTCTCTCATGAAGTGGGCTTTCTTGTTGTTTTATTGATGGTTTCTTTTGCTGTGCAGAAGCTTTTTATTTTGATGTAGTTCCATTTGTTTATTTTCTCTTTAGTTTCCAATGCCCTAGGAGCTGTAGCAGTGAAGAAATTGCTTTGGCATATGTCTGAGATTTTGTTGCCTTTGGATTCTTCTAGTATTTTTATGGTTTCCCGTCTTACATTTAAGTCCTTTATACATTTTGAGTTTATTTTTGTGTATGGTGTAAGTTGGTGGTCTAGTTTCATTTTTTTGCATGTATCTGTCCAATTTTCCCAACACCATTTATTGAAGAGACTGTCTTGACTCCATTATACGTTCTTGCTCCCTTTGTCAAATATTAATTGAGCATATTGGTATTTTAATGGGGAGTGCATTGAATTTATAGATTGCTTTGGGTAGTATGGACATTTTAATGATGTTGAGTCTACCAATCCATGAACATGGTATGTTCTTCCATCTGTTTATGTCTTCCTCTATCTCTTTTATTAATGTCCTGTAGTTTTTTGAGTAGAGGTCTTTTACCTCTTTAGTTAAGTTTATTCCTAGATATCTTAATTTTTTTTGGTGTGATGGTAAATGGGATTGCTTTTTTAGTCTCTCTTTCTCTAAGTTCACTATTGGTGTATAGAAATGCCATAGATTTCTTGGCGTTAATTTTGTATCCTGCTACATTGCCGAATTCATTTTTTAAGTCTAATACTTTTCTGATGGAGTCTTTAGGGTTTTTTATGTATAATATCATGTCATCTGTGAATAAGGAGAGTTTTACTTCTTCTTTTCCAATTTGGATGCCTTTTATTTCTTCTTCTTGTCTAATTGCAATGGCTAATACTTCTAGTAGTATGTCGAACAGGAGTGGTGAAAGTGGGCAACCCTGTCTTGTTCTTGTTCTTAGGGGAAATGGTTTTAGTTTTTGCCCATTGAGTATGATGTTGGCTCGGGGTTTGTCATATATGGCTTTTATTATGTTAAGATATGATCCTTCTATTCCTACCTTGCTGAGAGTTTTTATCAAAAATGGGTGTTGGATTTTGTCAAATGCTTTTTCTGCATCAACTGATATGCTATATGTTTTTTTCCTCTCAATTTGTTTATGTGATGTATCACATTTATTGATTTGTGGATATTGTACCATTCTTGCATCCCTGGGATAAATCCTACTTGGTCATGGTGTATGATCTTTCTGATGTACTGCTGGATCCAATTTTCTAGGATTTTGTTGAGGATTTTGGCATCTATGTTCATGAGGGATATTGGCCTGTAATTCTCTTTCATTGTGTTGTCTTTATCTGGTTTTGGTATTTGGGTGATGCTGGCTTCATAGAATGAGCTGGGAAGTATTCCTTCCTCTTGAATTTTTTGTAGTAGTCTGAGGAGGATAAGTTTTAGTTCTTCCTTGAATGTTTGGTAAAACTCCCCTGTGAAGCCGTCCGGTCTCAGGCTTTTGTTTGCTGGGAACTTTTTGATGACTGCTTCGATTTCCTCCATAGTTATCGGCCTATTGAGATTTTTACATTCTTCCTGGTTAAGTTTTGGAAGGTTGTATTTTTCTAGGAATATGTCCATTTCCTTCAGGTTGTCTAGTTTGTTGGAGTAGAGTTGTTCATAGTATTTTTTAACAATCATGTGTATTTCTGTGGGGTCTGTTGTTATTTCGCCTCTATCATTTCTGATTTTGTTTATTTGGGTCCTCTCTCTTTTCTTCCTGGTGAGCCTGGCTAGAGTTCATCAATCTTGTTAATCCTTTCAAAGAACCAGCTCTTGGTTTCATTGATTTTCTGTAATTTTTTTTTTTTTGGTCTTTATGTCATTTATTTCTGCTCTGATCTTTATTATCTCCTTCCTTCTGCTCACTCTGGGCTTTTCTTGTTGCTCTCTTTCTAATTCTTTGAGTTGTAGAGTTAGATGATTTACTACCATTTTTTCTTGTTTTTTGAGGTAGGCCTGTAGAGCTATAAACTTCCCTCTCAGGACTCCTTTCATTGTGTCCCATAGATTTTGGAATGTTGTGTTTTCATTGTCATTAGTTTTCAGGATGTTTTTAATATCTTCTTTGATCTCAATGGTAACCCAATCAATATTTAATAACATGCTATTCAGCTTCCAAGTGTTTGAGTGTTTTGGATTATTTTTATTGTAGTTTACTTCTACTATTATGCCATTGTGGTCTGAGACGATGCTTGGTATGATTTCAATCTTCTTAAATTTGGGGAGACTTTGCTTGTGACCCAATATGTGCTCTATTTTTGAAAATGTCCCATGTGCACTTGAGAATAACATATATTCTGTGGCTTTGGGGTGAAATGTTCTGAAGATGTCAATTAAGTCCATCTGATCTAGTGAGTCTTTTAGGATTGCTGTTTCTTTGCTAATTTTTTTGTCTAGAGTATTTATCCAGTGATGTCAGTGGTGTATTAAAGTCCCTAACTATGATAGTATTGTTGTCGATCTCTCCCTTGATATCTTCCAGGAGTTTTTTTTATGTATTTGCGTGCTCCTGCATTGGGTGCATAGATGTTTATCAGGGTTATATCCTCTTGTTGTATCGATCCCCTTACTATTGTGTACTGGCTTTCCTTATCTCTTGTTATGGCCTTCACTTTGAGGTCTATTTTGTCAGATATCAGCATTGCTACCCTAGCTTTTTTTCATTTCCATTTGCCTGAAAGATATTTTTCCATCCTTTCACTTTCAGTCTGTGTGATTCCCTTGTTCTGAGATGGATTTCTTGTAGACAGCATATATATGGGTTATGTTTTTTTATCCATTCAGCCACTCAATGTCTTTTGATTGGAGCATTTAGTTCATTTATGTTTAAAGTTATTATTGAAAAGTATTTGTTTGTAGCCATTTTTATTTTTGGTGCCTGTGTTCTTTCTTACTTTTTTATTTCTTCTGTTTACACCAGTCCCTTTAGCATTTCTTACATTGCTGGTTTGGTAGTGATAAGCTCCCTTAGCCTTTTTTGTCTGTGAAGCTCCTTATTTCTTCTTCAATTTTTAATGATAGCCTTGCTGGTTAGAGTAGTCTTGGATTCAGTCCCTTGCTTTGCATCACTTTGTAAATTTCCTTCCATTCTTTTCTGGCCTGATATATTTCTATTGAGAAATCGTTTGATAATCTAATGGGAGATCCCTTGTAGGTAACTTTCTTTCTCTTTCTTGCAGCCTTTAAGATTCTCTCTTTGCCCTGAACATTTGCCATCATAATTATGATGTGTCTTGGTGTGGGTCTTTTCGGGTTCATCTTGTTTGGGACTCTCTGTACTTGTGTGACTTTTTTCTCTCCCACCTCAGGGCAGTTTTCTGACATTATTTCTTAAAATAGGTTTTCTAACCCTTGTTCCTCTTCCTGTTGTTCTGGCACCCCTATTATTCGTATGTTGCTTCGTTTCACATTGTCCCATAGCTCCCTTAGGCTCTCCTCCTGTCTTTTAACTTTTTTCTCCAATTGCAGTTCAGTTTGGGTGTGTTTTGCTTCCTTGTCTTCTAATTCGCTAATTCGGACCTCTGCTTCTCCTAGTCTATTGTTGAAACTTTATATGTTTTTTTTTTTATTGGAGCTAGATCACTCTTCATTTCTTCTTGATTCTTACATAAGTTGTTGATTTTTTTCATCCATTTCTTCTTGATTCTTGCATAAGTTGTTGATTTTTTCCTCCATAAGGTTTATGCACTCTAGGACCCTTATTCTGAATTATTTTTCTGACATATCACATGCCTCTGTTTCACTTAGCTGCTTTTCTGCCCATTTCTCCTTTTCTTTCCTTTCAGGGTTTCTTTGTCTACCCATGTTTGATCTCACCCACAGATCTAGAAGTTGTCGTTCAGGGGCTGCTCCTTGGGTGGCAGTGGCTCCTCAGGCTGCGGTTGCTCCTCGGGCGGTTGTGGTAGCAGCTGCTCCTCAGTTGGCAGCAGCTTCCATGGTGGGTGCTGTTTGCAGCCATGGTGGCTCCTCTGGCTGGTGGGGGGAGGCTTTTCGCACAGCTGCTGTTCCTCAGACAGAGGGTGTGCTGATCACGAGGCTGCTGTTCCTTGGATAGGGGTGTGCTGGGTGCAGCTGCTACGCCTTGGACTGGGGCGGACTGCTCACGTGGCTGCTGTTCCTTGGATGGGAGCTGGCTGCACACTGCTGTTGTTCCTCTGATGGGGCAGGCCACTTGTGAGGCTACTGCTCCTTGGATAGGGGCAGGTTGATTGCAAGGCTGTTGCTCCTCAGACAGGGGTGGGCTGCTCCCACGGCTGCTGCTCTTTGGATGGGAGATGGGCTGCTTGCGTGGCTACTGCTCCTCAGACAGGAGTGAGCTGCATGTGTGGCTGCTCCTCCTCAGACAAGGACGGGCCACTCACCTGACTGCTGCTTGTTGGACAGGTGCAGGCTGTGTGTGGCTCTGCTCCTCAAATGGGAGCGGGCTGTGCAGGGCTGCCGCTCCTCAGACATGGGCAGACTGCTCGTGCGGCTGCTGCTCCTTGGACAGATTGGGCTGCTCACGTGGTTGCTGCTCCTTGGACAGGGGCAGGCCACATGAGGCTGCTGCTCTTAGGCCTGGAGCGGGCTGCTCGTGGGGCTGATGCTCCTTGGACAGGAGTGGGCTGCTCATGTGTCTGCTGCTCACGTGGTTGCAGTGCCCTGGACAGCTGAGTCTCCTTCGCCAATTCGGGGTGGATGTTATTTGTTTCAGCTGCTCATTCTATTTGCTCTGGGACATGCCTTGGGACACGTCTGCTTATTCCACTGCCATCTTGTCTCCCCCGTACCCATTCTTATTTTCTTAAAATTTTCACTTTATAAAACCCTCCTCATTCCTCTATCCTTTGAGGTTTCCCTGACAGATACTCCCACCTCTGTGGGGGCCCATGTACCATGTAAAGCCATCTTATTATCCCAGGGGCAGCTAGGAGCATACCTACCACTTTGGAGAACACTGTTCTAGGCAAGTCCTTCCACCTGATGTGGAAGAGACAAAGGAGAAACAGCAGAAAGTGGTATTAGGGAAGTCAGAGGAGTAGAGTGTTTCAAAAATAGTTTCTGGTGTCAACCAGGACAGAGAGCTCCAGTGGTAATAGAAATGAAGATATTGAATTTGGGTATTGGGGGAAAGCTTTGTGAGGTTAAATAGACAAAATTGTATGACAGTGGAGTGAGAGTCTAAAGAAATGAGAAACAATGGATACATGAGTATACAGGATGGGGCAAAAGTAGGCTTACAGCTGTGAGTATGCAAAACGCAAGGTTTATTCTTGCACTATTATTTTTAATGATTGTATTATGTTCCATACAAACAACTGTAGATCTACTTTTGCTCCACCTTATGTATTAGACTTTCAGGCAATCGCAGAGAATAACTGCAAGAAAAGGAGGTATATCCCCGCCCTCTCCAGCCCTGCCTCTGTCCCCAGATCTATCAGAGCCTGCTTCTGCGGGGCCTGTCCTTGGTGGGCTGGTACCGCAGCCACCCACACAGCCCTGCGTTGCCATTGCTGCAGGACATTGACACGCAGATGTACTTCCAGCTGCAGCTGCAGGGCTCCAGCAATGGTTTCCAGCCCAGCCTCACCCTACTCTGCTCCCCTTACTACTCTGGCAACCATGGCCCAGAGTCCAAGACCTCCCCATTCTGGGTGACGCCAACCCCTGAGCAAAGGCCCAGTGGCTACGGTATCCCCATGGATGTGGAGATGGCTTACGTCCAGGACAGCTTCCTGACGAATGACATCCTCCATGAGATGCCGCTGCTGGTGGAGTTCTACAAGGGTGCCCTGGACCTGGTGAGGTTCCAGAAACCCTGGAGCCAGGAGCACACCTACCTGGACAAGTGCAAGATCTCCCTGGCCAGCAGGATGCCCAAGGACCAGGGCCTGTGCCATGTGCTGGAGCAGGTGTACAGCGTCCTTAAGCAAGGGAACTGAGAGGATCGACCTCTGAGGACCTGGGAGACCTCCTGGTCAGACTCAGCAACCCCCAACCCTAGGTGAGGGGAGCAGGTCAAGAGGTTTCATTCGCAACTGTGTTGCTGTGTTCCTGTGGGACTGAGTTGTTCGATGCAGGTGCTCATAGAATAAAGGAGAGAAGCAAATAAAAATAAAAAAGGGAGGTATATCTGTAGCTTAAGGGGAAAGCCGGACAAAGAAGAAGAATTTTAATATATGAGAGCACTTTTAAAATGTTATGCAAATATAAGAGTTATTAATATTTGACCTTATCACATGCTGCCTTTTAATTATTTTTACCTCAATACCCTTTTACTCTGAGAAAATTTTAAGTGAAATAATAAATCATGTTTAATACTTACTATTATCAACACACTGTCCTACACAGAGAGATCAGTGAAAACTTGATTACTAAAATATAAATTCAAAATATATGGAAGTGTCCAGAGCATTGTCATGCATGCATATATTTTTCCCAATTAATTTGCTTACACTATGTTTCTTTGTATTTGTCATAATATGGACCCAGAGCCTGGAACATAGTAGGTACTCAATTAATATTTCTTGGTAGATTTTATTTCTTTATGTGAGTTATCCTCCAGTTTCTTCCTTCAGGTGGCAAGTTGTCTTTTGGCAACAATCAAAATTACAATGTAATACATTAAACTACATTCAAATATATGGATTATTTCACCCCTTTCCCAATGAAATCCAGATGTGCTACTTCACCAATGAAACCAGCCCTTTATCGAAGTTCCATTAATCTCCTGCAGGTACCACTGTGCTCATTAACTAAATGTCAGGTAGGCACAGAAGCTACTTGGGATTTCACTTAATAAACCGGAACAATTTAAAGTAATTACTTATATCTTGTGAAAAGAAGCCAATGAGTAGCCAGTTTAACCTGCTAGAGACCTGTGGGGGAAAGAACCCATAAAGCGAGGGGGTGGGAATAGCAGCTTTATTCCCTTTGCCAAGGCTTTCAAGTCAAGCAATTATTTACCCTGAAAAGGTACAGAGTTGACTTTAGGAAAACCTTTAATAATAATTTCAAATGTTTGTGGAACACTTAAAAATGTTAAATTGCCCAATTGACTGCCTAGATTTAGCTTATTTATCTGAAAACTTATTTTAGTAACTACCCGAATTATAGTTTCCCTTTTAATCCAATTTCCCACATTAATGTGATTTACTTTCCAGAATTATGAACAGTGCTTTATGCCACTCGCAAGAGCAAAGAAATAAATTATTAAATGTATGACTTTGCACACAGTAATTTTCAATATATGGATTATCATTTGGACTTATTTTAATTCTGCACACTATACATTATTTAGTATACTTTAAAATGCTTTCAAGAAAGGACTAAAATTAGGCCACTTTTTTCAATATAATAGACTAGTTATAATAGATAATTAGGAAAATTATAGATATTTCTATATTGTTATACAGAAAAAAATAATTTATATAATATTAATTACTATAAAGTGAGTTTATTCCACAACATACAAAGCTACCATAATTAGAGAATTGAACAAGTAGATCTAATTTTTAAGTACTTAGATTCTATAATCCATATTATCTGAAGGTCAAATGATGTATTTCCCTCATCTGAAAATGGCATCATCCACTAACCTATTAGGTTAATAAGCTACTCAAAGAAAGTGAAAGATAATCAATATCTACTGAACACTTAACATATCCAGATACTTTTCATATAAGTCTATTTAAACCTTCACAACAAACTTCTAAGGTGAATACCTTCCCATTTTACAGATGAGGAAAATGCATTTTCAGAGCATAAGTTGACTCACTCAGAGCCAACACCTAGAGGAGCTTTGACTGGTGTCTGAAGACGTGTGCTCATCACCAACGTCCAGACATCTCCCTCAACCAAAGGTCTTCAGTTAAACAAACAAACAAAAAAAAATAATGTTCCTACTGTAATCAAAATGTCCATATTCCTTACCAAAATATGACCTCAAATGATCCCTTATAAATATCTTTAAGGTTTTATTTTATTTTTATGTTGTTATTGTTTAAAGTGTTAAAAATAGTAGTACAATATGTCTCCTTTCCCCCCCATTGACCTCCCCCGGGCTTCTCCCACCCCTGGCCCATGCCCTAACTCCCCCCCCCCACACCCCGACCCCTGTGTCAGTGTCTGTGTCCATTGGTTATCCTTATATGCATGTATACAAGTCCTTTGGTTGATCTCTATTGCTCCCCCTGCCCCCAGCCCTCCCCTACCTTCCCACTGTAGTTTGACAGTCTGTTCATCTTTAAGGTTTTTTTTTTCCATTTTCTCTAAAAAAGTCACAAAACTTACCTTCTACCTGCACTAGTTGCCTAATTAGGCCACATTCAGTGAGCACATATTAAAGGCCCATTCAAATTGGGGTGCTTCCAAGGCCAATAAGATACCATTGCTCCCACAAAAATGCTTTGGTAAGGAGGAACAATAGGCAAACAGATGGTATAAAATAAGGGCTTTGATATTCACAGAGTAATAGGGATCACATCAGAGGTGGCCTAAACCAGACTGGTGTGGGCAAGGTCTCTTCAAACAGAGAAGCCTATGCTGATTCCTAAAGGAAGAGTATTAGCCAAGTGACAAGTTAGAGAAGGCATCTCAGGAAGCCGGAAAATCATACTAGCAGCACTAAAGTGAGAAAGCGTGGTATATTCTGGTAATGGGAAATATCTTAGTACTGCTGGGCTATAGAGAGTAGATGGCTAAAGAAGAGAGAGGGGTGGTAATAAATGACACTCGGCAGCTAAGTCAGGACCAGCTCTTAAGGGACAGTAAACCTTCTGGAAGGCGATGCAAACGCATGAAAGGATTTCATTCAACCAGGGGGAATGACTGGGTTTATATTTTAAACAGTTCATGCTGGGGAAAGTGTGAGGAATGGACTAGATAGGAGAACATTTCGAAGGCTGCCACAATAGCCAAGATGAGAAAATAAGGCCTGTGACTACATTTGTGGCTGCAGGGATGGAGGTAAATTCCAGAGACATGGAAAACGTGAACTTGGAGAAAGCTTAGTGAGGGTGATAAAAGCTCAAAAAAGAATCTGAAATTGTTTCCTGGAATGACCTGCATCAGTAAGTTGACAGTCGTGCCATTCATCAAAATGAGTGACCATTCAAGAAAGAGCAGTCTTGAGGGGAAGCCCATGGGTTCATAATTAAGCATGTGAGCTGTTTAGTAGGTCTTGCTTGAGTGCAGGAGAGAGGTCAGGGCACTTAAACACAGATTCCAGTTTGTATATCATTTTGAAAGCCATGGATATGAATAAGAACATGTTAGTTAGGTGCTCTTACTTCCTGGAGAAGGTGGGAGGTGGAGTGAGAAGAGAGAACCACAGAGCACCGATATTTAAGGTGTGGGCAGCAGCAGAAGAGCCAGGGTAAGTAAACATGGAGCAATGGACACCCAGGAGAATCTGGTGTCATAGAAACCATGGGAGGACAGCTTTCCAAAGGAGGACGTGGTCAGCAGTGTGTAATACTTCAGAGAGCACCGGTCAGATCAACATCGAGCCAAACACAATGGATTTAGCAACAGAGATGATGTTGACAAATATTATGAGAGCTGGGTCAGTGGAGTTATGGGAATGGAAGCCAGACTAACACTCTCATCTGATAGAATTTCCTGAATGAAACAAATAATCCATAACTCTTATTTGCTAAAGGCTTTGTGCCAAGTATAAAGTTGAAAAATTTTTTTCCTTTTGTTTTTGAAATACAGCATTATTATATTTTTATTTTTAATGATCTTAGAGAGAAGGAGGGAGGGACACACACACACACACACACACACACACACACACACACACACAGGGAGAAACATCAATGTAAGAGAGAAACATCGATCTTTTGCCTCCTGCACGTGCCTGACTGGGAATCGAACCAGAAATGTTTTGGTGTACAAGACGACACTCCAACTGACTGAGCCACACCAGCCAGGGCAAAGTTTAAACTTTCTTCAAGCACCTTCATTTAATTGGCAATTAAATAAGCAAAGTATACATGCCCTTTCCTTAATTGCAGCTTTCATAATCTATTCACTTTCATGTACAAACAGGCTCATCTGTTAAAGCTGAGCTTACATGCAAAAATTAATGTTAACTCAAACCAGTTGACACAGATTCGCATAGGGAGTATGGTTAGAAGAAACCTAGAACAGCCGGAACCGGTTTGGCTCAGTGGATAGAGCGTCGGCCTGCGGACTGAAGGGTCCCAGGTTCGATTCCGGTCAAGGGCATGTACCTGGGTTGCGGACACATCCCTGGTGGGGGATGTGCGGGAGGCAGCTGATTGATGTTTCTCTCTCATCGATGTTTCTAACTGTCTATCTCTCTCCCTTCCTCTCTGTAAAAAATCAATAAAATATATAAAAAAAAAAAAAAAAAGAAGAAACCTAGAACATAATTCCAATTCTGATAATTTGCAGACACAGCACAGGGATTCATTTAAAGCTAAGTCCTAAAATATTCTGTTGTCTTCCTTATATACATACAAATCAGAAGGTTATTTTAATAGAATTCACTGTTTATTTGTTTTTTAATAGTGGTACTAGAAGTTAGAATTAACCCCTAATCTATAGTTAATCATATTACATTTGGTTTTTACTGGTGGAGTTTTCTTTCAGAGAATGTGATTTATCAACAAACATGCCTAAATCTGAGTAATAATGATTCTCATCTCCATTAATTTTTTTAAAAAAGATATCTTCCTCTTTCTTTGTTTACTTATCTAATTTATTAAACAACTAGGGGCCCGGTGCATGAAATTCGTGCACTGGGGGGGGGAGTGTCCCTCAGCCCAGCCTGCCCCCTCTCACATACTGGGAGCCCTCAGGCGTTGACCCCCATCACCCTCCAATCGCAGGATCGGCCCCTTGCCCAGGCCTGACGCCTCTGACAGAGGCGTCAGGCCTGGGCAGGGGACCCTCATTTCCCCCCATCACTGGTTCTGCCCCCAGCCCAGGCCTGATGCCTCTGGCCCAGGCATCAGGCCTGGGCAGGGGACCCCCAGACCCTCCGATTGCTGGCTCTGCCCCTTGCCCAGGCCTGATGCCTCAGCCAGAGGCATAGACCCCCATCACCCTCTGATCACCTGATCGGCCCCTTGCCCTGGCCTGACGCCTCCGCCAGAGGTGTCAGGCTTGGACAGGGGACCCCCATTTTCCCCCGATCACTGGCTCTGGCCCCCGCCCAGGCCTGAGGCCTCTGGCCCAGGAATCATGCCTGGGCAGGGGACCCCCATCTCCCTCTGATTGCTTGCTCCGCCCCCCGCCCAAGCCTGACGCCTCTGACCCAGGTTTCAGGCCTGGGCAAGGGGACCATCATATCCCCCCAATCCCCGGCTCCGCCCCCCACCCAGGCCTGATGCCTCGGCCAGAGGAGTTGACCCTCATCACCCTCCGATCACCAATCACCGGATCGGCCCCTTGACCAGGCCTGAGGCCTCCGGCAGAGGTGTCAGGCCTGGGCAGGGGACCCCCAGCTCCCCGCGGTTGCAGGCTCCGCCCCTGCCTAGGCCTAACGCCTCAAGCTGAGGCGTCTGGCCCGGGCAGCGGGGACCCGCAGCTGCAGCGGCCCCGCGATTGTGGGTTCCGCTTTAGGCCCAGGCAAGGGACCCCTAGCTCCTGGGACTGCCAGCTTCGACTGTGCCCAGCTCCCATCGCTGGCTCCACCCCTACTTCCTGCTATCACTGGCCAGGGCGGCAAAGGCGCCTGATTCTCCAATCATGGCTGGGGGGCAGGGCAAAGGCGGCCCCAGGGCCGCCTTTGCCCTGCCCCCCAGCTCTTAGCTCCCCCCTGGGTTTCCGATCACTGTCAGTGGCAGGGGGCTTCTTCCTGCTTTCCCTTTCGCCTCCCTGCATTGTGCCTACATATGCAAATTAACCGCCATCTTGTTGGCAGTTAACTGCCAATCTTAGTTGGCAGTTAATTTGCATATAGCCTTGATTAGCCAATGAAAAGGGTATCGTCGTACGCCAATTACCATTTTTCTCTTTTATTAGTGTAGATGAGGGCAAGTGGAGTTAATTTTTCTTGCCTTAATAATGTTCAAAGACAGCACTTAAATTGTAGCCTGTTTATAAATTTCAATAATATTGTAAATACATGTATATAAGGCAAAAATATATGGAATATGTGTTTAAGTGTGTGTGCAAAGCTTTGCAAAATGTTTTGAATGAAGTTTTTCCTGTGTGTGTGTGAGGGGGGCAGGGGAGTTGAGAGAGAGAGAGAGAAAGGCAGAGGAGAAACTCTCCTCTCTGCAGATCCCGGGTGTTATTTAGTGAGAACGAGGTGTCCGGAGCTGCTAAACCCATTAATCTGGTCTAGTGATGGCAGAGCAGTAAAAAGGAAAGAGCCTGTGTCTGTGATGACACTGTGAAGCTATTCAGCCAACCAGGAACTGCTCCCTTGACTTCTTGTTAGGTATGATAGTGGCCCTAATGGTTAAACTCATTTTTAAATAGGGTGTTTGTTCCCTTTCAATCAAGAGGACTGATTTTATACACAACACACACATTCACAGTGCATTATGTACTGTAAGATTCTACATTTGGTTCTCTAAGATAGAATTTCCTTTATAACTTATTCATTTATAACTTATTAATAAATAAAGGAGGTTTTAGCCACACCATTTAGATGAATCATTTAGTCAAAACTGTTCTGTTGTAAAAGTCTGGAAAAGGCTACCCTGTTCAAACACAAAAGTAGCAAAAGCTACTCTGATGGGAATTAGGATTGAAAACAGGCTTCATAAAAAAAAAAGTAATAATAATAATTAGTAGGAAACAATTAAGTTTGGATTGTTAAAAATAAACATGATTTTTGGCCACCGTACAATTAAGTTATGACATTTTAAAAAGAATCAGTTATAACTAATAGCAAAAGATACATCAAGTTTTAAATCTCTGTGTCCAGGGAATATTTAAATTAAAAAAAAACTTACTTTAAAATCTTTCAATTAAATCAACACAACTGTGCATGATTTTTGACCCACCATTATAAATTATAACACCCCAAGAGAAATACATCATATTAACTCTAGTAAAGAGGATAATATGGAATTGCATTAAGAATAAATACATTTTGCTCCTTATTCAGAGATTTCAATTAATTTTGAAATTTCCTTTCTACTTTGGAATTTGAATAAATTATAATTTAAAGGGGGAATTTGAATGCTCTTTCTGGACTTGATTCTTGTGAGGGAAATTATCTTTTAATACCGTGGAAATGATGAAAAACTTGGAGAGGAGGTAGAAAGGAAACCCATGGAGTCATAATGCTCTCACAAAAGAAAGCTAGATTGAGTCCAACAAACTCACCTGAGGGATTAGGAAAGCAGATTTCCAATAGTCAAAGATGGGCACAAGTAAAAGTGACAAATAGTGTAAGAGAACAGAATACTCTCAATATTGGAATTATTTGCGATTGTAGTATTAGAACTTGAATGAGGAAGAAAAGCAAGCCGTGTGCAAAGCTCTCTGGTGTGCTCAGATTTAAAAGGGCAGGAGCTGGAGATGAAAGCACAGCCAGGGCCAAGGGTGATGAGGGAAGGGCACCCACCTGAAATAGGTTCAGAGCGTTTGATGCACAAAGGCCTCTGAAGCACATCCTTGAAAGCAAAAAGGTCTGTGGCTCAGCAGTGAAGCACAGGAAGAAAGGGATAGGACCATTGCTTGCTCTAGTAGAGAAAACTCAGAACCATTGTGCTTCCATCTTGTTTCCATCTTGGCCATCAGGAGACTTCACTCTGGAAAGAGGAGAGCCTGCTGCTTGAGAGCAACCAAGGCCCCATATGGGGGACCTAATGAGAGCTTGCTCTGTTGTCATCCCAGGGTGGAGTCTCCGATGCCCCACGAGAATACTTCCCAGAGACCCAAGAGGCTTACAGATGACAGAGGACCATCCTTGGGCATTTTTGAGTAACCATGGCGACACGCACAGAGGGGCCTAAGCTACCTGGCGAGGGCTCTTATTTTGTTTTGTTTTAATAGAGGCTACTACTCTGGTATATAAGAATATTATATTTAAGGTAAATTCTGACTTCAACAAAACATCCTTCTTTTTCAAGCGGGAAGGGAAGTCAGTAATATTAACCACAGGCCAAGTGCTTTACAGCACGCTCCAGGAAACTTTAAGATCTTCGGTAAGATTATTGAGAAATTGATTCAGCAAATTACATGGAACCAACCTAAATTTAATAGTCACTACATGCTGGGTGTTTTTTAAATTGATTTTGAAAGAGAGAGAGAGAGAAACATTGATTTGTTGTTCCACTTATTTTTTTTTTTAATTCAGTCTCCATAGAGACTGTCAAAAATTACCAAAGCCAGGGAAAAAAATGGACACATATGTAATAACCTTTGTAATACTTTAAGCAATAAAAAAAATAAAAATAAAAATAAAAAAATAAAATAAATTCTATAGGGTAAAATAAATAAATAAATAAATAAAATAAAATAAAAAATTACCAAAGCCAACTATATTTCAAGTTGTCATGCTGGGTATTGGGAAAAGTTTTCAATTAGCACTAAGCATGACTCTGATAAACCTCATTGGTTATGATATTTATGCATTCCTTGGTTGCCTCCTGTATGGGCCCTGACTGGAGACCAAACCCACCACATTGGCGTATGGGGACGAAGCCCTAACCAACTAAGCTACCCGGCCATGCTCTTTTTTTGTTGTGTTTTGTTTTGTCTAAATAGAGGGTACTACTCTGGTATACAAGAATATTTAAGGTGAGTTCTGGCATCAGCAAAACATTTCACAAAGTCACATGGCATTCTCTGTCTTTCAAACCTAAGATTTGATGATGCTTCGAAAGTGCCTTTTGTTTTCTTTCATCACTTCATTCTTGGCAAACTTTTATTATTTCAGAAACATATTGTAAATTAATTCTAATTAAACTGCTATTCAAAATAATTGTAGAAATGGACATGTTGATCAATGTCAATGTTATGTTAAGTGAATGCTGTTACATATGAGCAACACATATAACTAACCACTTTCTAAAATTTACCTTAAAACATAGGCCATACTTTATTTTTAAAATGTATTTTTAATGTCCCTTTTTTTCCCCCATTGACCTCCTCCACCCCACTCCCACCCCCTCCCCAGGCCTTCACTGAACTATTGTCTGTTGTCCATGGGTTATGCATATATGCATATACATTCTTTGGTTAATCTCTTCATACCCTACCCTGTTCCCTCTGAAATACATCAGTCTGTTGCATGCTTCAATGTCTCTGGATCTATTTTGTTCATCTGTTTATTTTGTTCATTAAATTCCTTATTCAGAGATTTCAATTAATTTTGAAATTTCTCACATATAAGTGAGATCATGTGATACACGTCTTTCTCTGACTGGGTTATTTCACTTAGCATAATACTTTCCAGGTCCCTCCATACTGTCTTAGAGGGTAATATCTTTTTTTTTTTTTTACAGCTGCATAGTATTCCATTGTATAAATGTACCACAGCTTTTTTATCTACTCATCAACTGATGAGCACTTGAGCTGTTTCCAGATCTTAGCTATTGTAAATAAGACCGCTATGAACATAGGGGTGCATATATTCTTTCTGATTGGTGTTTCAGGCTTCTTAGGATATATTCATAGAACTGGAATCACTGCGTCAAATGGAAGTTCCATTTTTAATTTTTTGAGGAAACTCCACATGGTTTTCCATAGTGGCTCTATCAGTCTGCATTCCCACCAGCATCATATTAGGGTTTCTTTTTCTCCACGTCTTGACTAGCACTTATTGTTTGTTGGTTTATTGATGATAGCCATTCTGGTAGGCATGAGGTGGTACTTCATTGTAGTTTTAATTTGCATCTCTCTGAAAATTAGTGACACTGAGCATATCTCTTAGCCATCTGTATGTCCTCTGTGGAGAAGTGTCTATTCAGGTCTTCTGCCCATTTTTAAATTAGATTGTCTTCCTTTTGTTGAGTTGTACTTTATATACCGTATTTTGGAAAGTAACCCTTTATCACATGCATCATTGGCAAATATGTTCTCCCATGCTGTGGGTTCCCTTTTCATTTTGATGCTGGAGTCCTTTGCTGTGCAGAGCTTTTTAGTTTGATGTAGTCCCATTTATTTACTTTTTCCTTTGTTTCTCTGTGGAAATTCTGATATGAGATGTCTGATATTTTGCTGCCTACGTTTTCTTCTAGGATTTTTATGGTTTCACGACTTACACATCTTTTACCCATTTTGAGTTTATTCTTGTGTATGCTGTAAGTTGGTGTTCTAGTTTCATTTTTGCATGTACCTGCCCAATTTTCCCAACACCATTTATTGAAGAGACTGTCTGTACTCCATTGTATGATCTTGCAAAGGCCATACTTTAAATTTTCACCTTATGCCTAATGGAAAAGAGGGTCAGTTGTGGAAATACATGACCTAAATTCAGTTCTACTTTTTATTGTACCTGGGGAAAATTACTTAACCTATCTGAACTTTACTTTCTTATCTATAAAATGGGGATAATAGCCCTGGACAGTGCTGCTGAATGGTTAGAGCATCAGTCTGTGCACCAAAGGGTTGTGGGTTCCATTCCTGGTCAAGGGCATGGTTCAAACCTGGTCCCGGTAAGAGTACAAGGGCAACTAATCAATATGTCTCTCACATCAATATTTCTGTCTCTCTTTCTCCCTCCCTCCCTTCCTCCTTTCCACTCTCTCTAAAAAAAATAATCAATGGAAAAATATTCTTAGGTGAGAATTTAAAAAAAATAGAGATAATAATATCTATCTCAAAGGGCAGTATTAATTTAAACAATATATATAAAGCACAAATATTTAAAATCCTTAATAAATATCATTGTTGATGCCATTAATGGTGGTAATACTTTCAAATTAATTTCATTTGCAAGTGAAAATGGTCTTCTCCATCTCTATTGGGTAAGATTTTGTTTGCAAGCAATAGCCCACCTGACTACAAGTGGCTTGGTCAATGTGCGTTTGTTTTCTTCATGTAACAAGGTCAGCCGTGCTGGTCTTGAATTGGTCCATAGTTCACCACGTCATGGCTTTGGGTCAGCATTGCCATGATTCCCTTGAGCTTTCCCTCATGGCCACAGGATAAGCCACTGCAGCTGCTCCAAACAGGAAGGAAACAGGAACAGGCACTCATCAGAGGCCTCTCGCCCATGATCTGGCAGGAAAATCATTCTCAGACATCCTCCCTCCTGTCCTGCAGCCTTTTCCTTAGGTCATCTAGTGGGACACATGGCCACCCCTGGCCACAAAAGAGGCTGTGAATGGAGTACCTGCCATTTTCAGCCACAAGAGTGGGAAAGGGATCTGCAACAAGGGAAAACGTAAACCAGTGTTTGCCACCTTATTTTCCCTTTGTTTTTCCTTTTCATGATCAAGCAGATATATTTTTTTCAAAGGCTCAGTTCAGATGCCTAAGCCCAAATATAATAATACCTTACCTCACTCCACACACATGATTATTGTCAGAGCTAAATACATAAATAAATACACCACTCCCATCTCCCTAATGCAGAAAAACAGGTAACTGTTAACCAATTTAGAAATTACAAATATCCCCCCACCTCACCCCCCAAATTGGGCAGCACTGAGAATTGCTTCTGGCCTGATGACTCACTCTTTTGTCCCTTGTGTTTCACACTTTCTTTCCCAGAAATCCTTCTGATCTCATCTCCCTGATTTCTTCCTCTTCCATTAGCTGGATCAAATATCTTTCAAAATATCACCTTCCTCTTTAGCAATGCAACAGGAACAGAATGACATAAGGGATTGAGTGAGTGTGTGTGTGTTTGTGTGTGTGTGTGTGCATATAGAGAATGTGGGCAGAGAAACTTGATTTGCCTTTGAACTTCACCCTCTTAACCTTCAAACATAAAATAAAAAATCCATCCACAGCTTTCTGATTATTCCCAGGCTTGGCTCTCTTTCCATCCTCCCCCATACCTGTCACTCCCTGGCCAATGCACTCCCTGCTTCCCACCCCCTCAAAAAAGAAAAAAGTCAGGATTCTGGAAAGATCTCCATCTGCTGAAGAAGAAAAACAGAAATGATCAGAACTAGAAGCCTCGCTGCTCTCTACTGCACCCCATGCAGCAGGTTATGGAAACCTCTTCTGCTGCTGCCTTTCACAGAAGCATTTTGTTCCTTCTCCCTCGCTGTAGGACTTGCCTAACCAGCTGCCCTGGGCCAGTCTTGTTTCAGAAAGATAACAAAGACTCCCAAACACAGAGCAGGGCCTCACCCACAGCCAGTATGGGCCAGTAAAATGGAGCTGAGTTGGAGAAGTCAATGCTTGTGTACCACTGAAGAAATACAATCAAAATCGTTCTACTCCGGGCAAAAGCAATACAAAATAAAATTCTAGTGGGATAAATGGTGGGTCCCTCTGCATCAGATAAGAATGTTGAGGCTTGTCAGGCACATCAGAGAAAGCCCACATCGTGCATGGTAGAAGCTCTAAACCAGCAGCGGAGTGACCCATCTCCAAGAAGATGGGCATCTTTAGGAAGATGTGGGACTTCCAGAACCTGTACATTTTATTCTGAGTGATGAGGTCCTCAATCTTCAAAGGCCCTTCACAAATATGAAATAGCTGACAGAGAACTAAGATGGACGGGTCACCTGAAATACTGTCCAGGGAAGAAGTGTTGATAAACTGGTTGGGAATATATTACCCAGAAGAGAAAGGCACTTAAACTCATAGGACCAAGGCCCCTAGCACTGCTAGCGCTAGCTATAGTGGAGTGGGTAAGGACTGTTTCTGGTGTCCTACTTTCTGAGTGCAGATTCTGCTGGTGTTGATTTTGAATGAAGTCCCTGCCATTCTGTGAGAACTGGGTGCAGAAGATGACCCATGTGCATGCACAGAGCCGGCCCATACTAACTGTGAGAGTCAGCTTCTGATACTGAGTTCCTCCCACCTTGATTCAGATAACACTGCAACTTTTCACAAGGGCCTGAGGCTATGAAGAAGCCTTTCTAAGGAGAGCCAGATACCGTTTTTTTTTTTTTTCAGGAAAAGTCACCTGATCATTTGTGGATTGCATAATAAATAGGTGGTCCTCAGAACTCAATTTGAGAAATACCGCTAAAGCTTTCCATTAGGAGATAATCCTATTAAATTTAAAAAATTTTGGCTAGATGGGGATTTGTAATGTTCTGTGGAAAGTCTCAAGTGTCTCTGATAACACTGAATGAATGTAATAACAATGACTCCTTGCATTTATGAGCTGCTTCTTAGCTATCAAGTGCTTACACAAGTGTTGTTTTATTTAATGTCTGCTGGATTATCATTAAGTCCTACCTGCTGGAGATTGCCACCAGTCTACTGTAACAGAAGTTTCTGGTTTTGGGTCTTGGTTCCTTATAGGGTTGGCTTGGAAAGTTAACTTTGTTATTGTTACTTTTATTGTGGTGATTCCGTAGGCAGCTGCCATTCTCCAACAAACCCTTTGTCCCTCGTGGATCAGGGCACACCCACAAAATATTACCATTTATATATTATAAAATAATATAAATGCCCTGAAACAGAGGCTTTTAAACATATTTGTCATAGATATTCCAAGTGTGGCTTGTCAAGTACCTGCATCAGAAACATATTTTTATGTAAAAACGCAAACATGCAGAGATCAAAATTCCATCTTGGCATAGTAAATCCACATTTCTGGGCGTGAGGACTAGAAATCCATGGTTTAAACAAGCACCTTAGACAACCCTTAGACACACTAACAATTAAGCATACGTAATTGTTTTAATGTCTCAAGAACTCACTAAAAAGTTAAATTCTGCCCAGCTGCTTGCTGGGCAAATGGCACATATATATATATATATATAAAATGCAGGCATATTTATGAGGACTCAGATGTGTGGACCAGTCACTAACCCAGCAAAAATCACACCAAATCAACACTAAGGAACCCAGGGCCAGGGAGAGAGTGAAGCACTCACAAGGCATAAAATTTAAGGGTAGCCAAAAGTCTCAGTAAATCAAGATAAATAATATCTTTAAAAAAATTTTTTTCATCAATTTTTTTTTTATTGCTTAAAGTATTACAAAGGGTATTACATATGTATCCATTTTATCTTTTCATCAATTTTAGAGAGAGGAAGGCAGAGGTGTGTGTGTGTGTGTGTGTGTGTGAGAGAGAGAGCGAGAGAGAGAGAGAGAGAGAGAGAGAGAAACATTGATGTGAGAGAGAAATATTAATGGGTTGTTGCCTCCCACACCCAGACTGCGGATAACCTGGCAACCTAGGCATGTGCCCTGACTGAGAATCAAACCTGCCACCTTTTGATGTACAGGATGGCACTTCAACCAACTGAGCCATACCTGCCAGGGCAAGATAAGTAATATCTTAAATAAAAACTTTCAAATGAAATTTAATGCAAAAAAAAATCCAAGATGAACAAAGTTTCAAAATTTTAAATAAAGACAGAATCAGTATTACTCAATTTTTTCCTTTTGCCTCAGGCTCAGATATGGCTGAGCCTGGAGCTGAGGATGGCTCTTTGCTCTCTGGGTCAGCACGCTGGCTAGATGATCCTGGTCCTGCCTTTTATTATATCTAAAGGTGGAGCCTGGGACAAGGGGAATGCCAACTTCTCCTCATGTATGGTTCAGAGGATTTGAGGTCAAAAACCTAATTTCATTAACTTGGACCCATTGTTTTTTCCTTTGAAAATAAAAGTTAGATGGAGTTCTGTGGTCCTTAACCAAACAGAATTTTATTCCAGTGACAAAATTAATTTGCCTAAGACATATAGGCTCATAAGAAGCCTTACCGACTGCTGACGCTAAATTTAAGGGACTCGGCAGCAATTTGGATGGCCAAGTAGGCCCCTCTGTGGGGTGTCCCTCTGCCTCAGATGCTGCTTTCTGATACACTCTTCTGGGAGTGTAAAATTTTAAATCCTTTCTAAACATCAATGATTGGCGTAATTGGTGTAATTATAGGTATCTAAAAGGCAGAAAATGCCTATGTAACAGCTGCCAATAGATGGTTTCAGGAAACATGCAGTCACTTGTGGAAAGCCAGGCTCGGGTATAAACGCTTGGGTAATATTGCTTCCAGATGGACCAACTTGAATCAGAGATGGCACAGAGATAGGAAGAAAAGAGCTCTCTCCGCTGGGACTGAGCCATGCAGGAACCCAGGGGCAGGAAGTGCGTGTTCAGGAAGAGGGCCTCCCCTGACTGTATGGTGAGAGTGTGCAGGTTAGAGAAACACAGTAAGCTCCATCCACTTAGGACAGAGGGGACTAGAAATAAATAGCTTCAGTTATCTTTCCTCAGGCTTATTTTTAAATGTCCCACGGTTTTTAAGGCCTCTGTTCATGGTAGCAAAATGGAAAAAGCAATAGGCAGTCCCCACTTGCAAAGGTCTTTTTATAAATGGCCATGGAGGAAATGGGAATACCTTGGATTTCTCTACTCCCTAAATATGTGGGGCTAGGTTTCATTCATAAAATGCTTGTGGGCTATGGAGAAGTTCTTTAAGCCAGTTTTGTTAGTAATAGGCATTGGAACCTGCAACGTTTGAACACTGCCCTTAATACCCTCCCACTTTTAGAGAACATGTGGGTTTGGAAGGGGAAGAGGAATTATTTGGGAGAAGTTGAAACAACTTAGAGGAATTGCTCCTCCTGCAGATTCCCAAGGCCAACTACCAGCTAGCCTGCCAAAATGGCGACCAAATGCTAACCTGCAGCTAAAGAATTCTCCCCCCACATTTCCTAAAGGTTTTTACTTCATTAGGTCAAATTACTCCTCTTCCCTTTTTTCTCTCTCTCCCTCTCTTCCGCAGAACTTCTATAAATGAGTGGCTTTATTGAACTTAACTAGTATCTTCCTTTTAAAATGTAAATATGTCACCTTACCTGGTTTGACTCAGTGGATAGAGCATCAGCCTGTGGACTGAAGGGTCCGGGGTTCAATTCTGGTCAAGGACACATGCCCAGGTTGCAGGCTCGATCCCCAGTTGGGGTTGTGCAGGAGGCAGCCGATCAATGGTTCTCTCTCATCATTGATGTTTCTATCTCTCTCTCCCTCTCTGAAATCAATAAGAATATATAAAAAATGTAAATATGTCTAAGAAACTGAGGATCATTTAATTAAAAAGCTTCAAGCCTATTAGTGTTCTTCTAACACCTCTTTGACAGTAGTCCTAAAGGAAAGACACTGGATTTCATTTTGTTTTGAGGAGACGGGAGTTTTATTTACAGTTTTTATCATAATGGTTAATGTGGGAGTATGGACTGCTTTCCAGGGTTAGGTGAAGGGGGATTTGGTAGGATCCATCGAGAGAAAGGGTCAAAAGGCCTCTAAAGTGTTTTTTGTAATCTAAAAAGTTTAAAACGTTATGCTATTCTTCAGCAGACACTTTTCATCCAGCGGACATCGTAGAAGAATGATGACCTCGGACTGACCCACTGCATGCATTCCCTTGATTGTGAAACACCCGCACTTCCTGTTCAGATAATTTACAATTTTAAACATTGACAACACATTTGCATTTAAAACAAATACAAGTGGGTCAAGGCCACCATCCCCCATCTGTCGTGTTACTGAAATCTGTGATGGCTTCTCTCCCACAGCAGTCTCCTTTGATACCAGTGGAGATGGGAATGGGAGGACGGCCATCATCATGAATAAGGTGCATTGCACTCCCAACAGGATTTCCAACCTGAGTTACATTCCCAGAGAAACAGAGAAATATCTGTCTCTGCTGGTGGAGGACTGGTAGTTACTGGCTTGACTGGGTTATGTGACAATGCCAGGGCTCCTGCAGAGGAAGTTCCGTGCATTGTTCATTTGGCTGCATCGGCAACTTCTCCATTAGGCAAGATCCCATCAGCAAACCAAACTCACCTTTGCTCTCTGGGCTGAGCCACTTCTGCTCCAGGGTGCTTTAAAACTCCCACAGGTACCGGCACTGTGGGAGGTGGAGAGCTCAGTGACTCTATGATCATACCCTAAAACAGTAGTGTTTTTTGTTTGTTTTTTCATATTTTTAAGCAGAAATTTTAATGTAAAATAGATAAAAGAGGAATTGTTCAGGTTGTGTGTTTGTGTGTGGATTTTCTTTGAGCACATCTGTCTAAAGGAAAGAGTAGTGAATCTTGGACTTTATGATGACTAGATAATGGACTCTCTCTCTTATATCTAAAGCAGCCTTATGTTCAGCCCAAAATACATTTTGCCATTTGGTACAAGGATATTCCACCAATAGAATATAGTGGAGCAGGAAAAAAATAAATAAAGCATCGAATGACATTGCAGTATGATTCCATAACTTTCTGGCCACTTCCAATCGTTGTTCTCCAGTGCATAGAACTGGTCATTGCTAGCCTTCTGAGGCTCTGTGATCGCAAGACCAAATTAATGGGTTTAGCAGCTCCAGGCATCTCATCCCGGAATCAGGAAGGAAGGAGAGTTTATCCTCTTCCCTTTTCTTTCTCTCCCTCTCCAGCAGAACAACTCAGCTACCTAAGCGGGTGACCAAATAGAATGCCAATCTCCCTTCTTAAGAGCAACCCTCCTCTCTGGGAGAAGGCCCAGAACTGTACCACCACTTCACTTCAGAATGGGGTGAGGATGTGCTGCTCCCCTCAAGGATAGTTCAGGACTCTGACGGTCTTCCATCCTTTCCCAGTTGTCTGCTCATTTGGATTTGGGCAAGGGAGGGGGTAGGTGGGGTGGGATTAGAGGGTGGAACTGACTATGTTAGGGTCAATTTTACTCTGGATTGGAGTTGGGGTTTTTGTCTGGCCCCTGATATTGGGCACTCTCTTTAGAGTGTGGTATGCTTAACCACTGCTGTTTATATCTCTAGACCTTAGTGCCAAAATTATGGCTACAGGAAAAAAAAGTTGTTATATTAAATAGAAAGAAACCAAACTGTTTTAAGTAAGGATATTATGTATGGTGGGCGAGGAAGGGTAGATAGATGTTCCTTGGCCCTTGAGCTGACACCCTGAGGCCAAAGAATGTTAAGAGGAAGTGCAAAAGCTTTCAGGCCTCAGGAGCAACTGCAAAAAAAAGAGAGATGGGACTTAAAAATATACTCAGCTCATCATTGGGTAAATACTCAATGACTGATCCAGCAGGAGGCACGTGACACAGAAGCAGCCAATGTAATGCCTGACTCATGACTGGTGAGGTAACAGGGCATGCAAAATGCTATCGTAAAAGGGAATTCGAAGAATAAAATCTGGAGAAAAAATTCAAGAATTTGGTATTGGGAGAATGTCAAGACACATAGGAAAACCAAGTGAATACATGATCAATATTAATACCTACATGGTCTTGATGCTAAATTAGGCAACCACTAGAGTTTTGGATTTTTAATTATATTTCTCCCAGGACTCTGATGAAATTTCTAGGTCCCTTATAGTCATGTGTTTCTTTGCAATAAAGCCCCTTGATTTCAGTTTACTTCCATGAGTCTGTTTCTTGCAATCACAGAGCCTAACACTAGTAAAGCCAATAACAAGTAATGAGAAGAGCCTGGTGAGTTCTGATGAAAAAAGAACAAGACCAAAGACAATTGATCTCTGTCCTCAAGTTCATTTCAGTAGTGTTAAAATCCCTATATGCTTTGTCACCATGTAGGGGTCAAGGCTATTTCTGCAATTGCTGTTTTTTAACTCATGTATGTAAGCAGAGACTTGGGATAAGATAATCATCTCAGAATGATTTGCAGATGTCCCCATTTACATGCTAATATCTATTTACACTCTTGGGGTGGGCGGGAGGGGGGGTGGTGTGTGTAAAATGATTATTTCAAAGTTTCGTTTAATTTTTAATCTTAGTTCATTTAGACCTGTGGCTAATTTCCCCCCACATTTTACACCTAACCAGCTCCAGGGTGGAAAAGCTGTCACAAGCCTTCATCTATAACACCAGGACCCAGCAATTCCACATCTAGGAACTACTCAAGAAAAACGCTCACATGTTTAAGCAGAGATGTAGGAAAATGCATTTTTATTACAATAAAAATGGAAAATCTTCTTAACCAGCACTTCTTTAATTTACTTGAACAAGATACTTGTCCACAGAACACCTAGCAATAATCTTGAAAGACACTATTTGGGAAAAGGCCTTGGGCGACACTATTTGAGAAATGCAAAGTACTTTTCACCTTCAGCAACACCTTTCCCCCCTCCCCCCCTCCCCCCAGGGTTTTTTGTTTTGTTTTTCCTTGTTTTTGCTACAACTTTTGGATTCATTGGGTGCTCACCCAAAAATTAAATAAAAACTGTTAGCAAATTCCCAAATGTACTTACACCCCTCTTTCAAAAACAGACTTCTGGACCTACTCTGCCAAGTGAGGAACAAAGTATAATGTGTTCGGAGACTACAATCCCACAGGCTCCCAGGAACTTCAGATAAATTATTCAAAGTCTCTGGGGATTGGCAAACAAGAGAGATAAAAGGCCCACATTGAGAGTGTGGGAAAGGGGAAGGAAAAAGCAGAGGCTGAGACCGAAGGTCAGGCATTCCAGAAGAGACTGTTTTCACAGGTTTTAGGTGTTTGGAGCTGGGGAAGTTAGGACAAGCACTGGTAAGAAAGTGACAATTAACCACACATACAAGGGGAGCTAATTGGTCGTTAAACAGGGCCTGGCAGCTCAGCTCTTCTAAAAGCAGTTACAGGCACCATACACTTTAGCCAATCATCACACTACACTGCTGGGCATTCACTGCCCAGAGAGCCAACTAAAGATAAAGTGTTTTTCGTTTGCCTACTGCCTTTCAACTGCCTGTTGTGTCAGGAAATTGCACATTTATTATATGTTTAAGAACTAGTCCAAAGAATTACATATTTGTGGAAAAAAAATCTAAGGAACCAACAGCCTAAGTAAATGATGATACTTCATTTGTTTCTTAAGTACTACCCTTAAAAGGTAAAAAAAAAACAAAACAAAACAAAAAAAACACACACACAAAAAACAAAAAACCCAACCCGCAAATGGAATATCATTTGAATGTCTTTTGTGTGATGCAAAGCAAGTTTGTGTACTGGTGCACAAATGAGTTGCAACTTTGTCTTTAAACAAAACGTCTGCAGGGTAAAAGAAGGCCCTACATGCAGCTTCTTGCCCTGACTTGACTGAGGCCTGGCCTGTTTGGCAGCACTCCATACACCAATTGCCCTGAACTGAAACTGTCAGAAGAAAATAAAATGGGCTAAATTTATCATCACCTGTACCCACTGACACATACACGCGGAGGTGCATTGCTAACTAAGACACAAACCAAAACGCAGCAGCCTGGCCAAACAGCCTCCTGGGAAATGCCGTTTGGCGATGTGAGCCTTTTTTTCTTCTTCTTTTTAGCATTGAGAAGGAAAACAACACATGCAGGAAACCATAAAACCCTTCAAGTTAACTGTAGCTAACGGTCACTCTCATTAGGATGTAATGGGTAGGTTGTAGCCCTCCCAATAAAGGTTCAATGTGCTCCTCTGAATCATTTCCAGTTTTCTCACGTGCTGGGATGTCTCTTGAACAACAAGCAGAAGTTCTACTCACTTCCAAAGCTGGTGCCTGAGTTCATCTTTTATGTTAGAATACATTTGTTGAACTGGAAGATATATATATATAGGTATATATGTACATTTCAACCAAGTTAACCACTTATACATAAGGGCATCCTTGGGAAATGGATAGGAAGTGGGGGGGCCGAGGGAAGTGAGGACTGGCAATCCTGGCCTATGGGCCTAAGGCTTTGGTTAAATCAGTATCTCTATTTGGGGAGTGAAGACATCTATTTCTGCAAATCCCTACTAGGGCTCAAGAGAATGGGTTCCAGTGCTTTTTCTCTCACTTCTGACCTTGTGACCTCAGATCAGTTACCGAACTGGGCAGGGTCAGTGGGCAGTGATTCTCCCCCTTCAGTGAGCACTGGAAATACATGGGGAAGGGGCTTCTTAGGGCCCCACCCCCAGAGTCTGTGATAATCTTTATAAACTTTGCTGCTAACAAGAATCTCTAGGTAATTGATGCAAGAGTTCATGTTCCAGACTGGGAGACAGATTCTAGGGACTTATTGTTCAGAACTAAGTAGCTTTTATGTTGCTTCCACTGTGCGAGGCTTGTACACTAAATTCCCCTTTGCTTCCACTGTGCGAGGCTTTTTGCAACAATCCATGAGGTAAGGAACCAGTATTTCATGGGCCCATACAGTAGGCCAGGTATTCTCCATGTGTAATTTCACTCGAGTCTCACAATAGCTTTCCATGTTAGAAAGCATTATTTCCATTTAACATTTTAGAACACTGAGGCTTAAAGAGGCTAAGAAATTTTACCAACATCCTTCACAGCTAGTTGGTCTAAGAGACACTTTCCAACTAGAAAAGATAATACCACAGCTAAGATAACACAGGCAGCATAATATGCAAAAGTATGTTTGAAAGCTCTTAAGGTGTCTTTGAAACAATAAAGTCAACAAATAAGAATTAAACATTCATTATATGCAAGGCAACAGGGAAGGCAAATTTGGGGAAATAAGAGTATTTAAGGCCTAGTTCCTGTCCTCTAAGAATTTCAGTCTCATGAGAGAGACCACTTTGGCTATATTAGAATTTGGAGAACTGGGAAGATGGACTAAAATTATTGTGTGCAGGGCTTTAAATGGCAGGCAGCATGTGAATTTTGTGCAAAGGGGAATCTAGTAGATTTTTAGCAGAGTCTGACTCCACCCATATGCCTGGAGATGCTTCTCTCCCCCAGAACCCCTCCACTTTAGCTTTCAAATGATAGCCAGAGCAGAGATACAGAAATGCATATGGAGATAATTTTTCAGAATGAATTAAAAGGGTATGGGTCAACAAACATTAACGTGCGTTAGGAAGGTATTGTGTAGGCCTTAAAGGAGAAAAAAAGGGCCTTATGTTAATTCCACTAGAGGAAAACCATGAATAACAACCTTCCACCTTAAGAAATCCAAATGGATAAAATAGATTTGAATTCCTAGCAGATTCTTAGGTAATTTTTTTTTTTTTTTAAATCTAGATCTTTCCAAATGCCTCCTTGGGAGCCTTAAATTATTTTAAATTTATGATTAAACATTCTGACCCATAGCATTACCCAAACTGTGTTTTCTAATTCATGAGCTCTCTATAAACACAGGAAATACAGTACTCACAAGTGTTGATGTCCACTTCCTAATCCCTTGCTTTCTCTCGTTTTCTCCAGAATCCTTTAATGCCTCTAGTACCCCACCCCCACAGTGAGCACAAATCAAGGAAGCCCTCCACATCCGCTTACATGCTCTTTATTTTTTGCTTGGCACTTATAGGTATTCAATTAGGAATTGACAAACCTTGCATAAGCAACTCTGATGGTGCACAGGGCCAGAAGCAACGTCCTTAAAGAAAAATGGGTTGATTTTCTTAAAAGAGAATCTGAAATTTGTTCTTTTCTATTGATCCAAATTATCTGAAAGAAAAAGTCATACTAAACTGTTTGGTTTCTCAGGTTTATTATGCCTTGTACCACCTAACACGTGAGTATCTCTTATGAATGGAAATTGATTCAGAGGAAGAAAAGTACAAAAATGTTTCTTACATTTACTCTGTCACCTCCTAGGACAGACACGCACATTTAAGCTTTTATTTTTAAAGCAACATTATCAAAATCATTAAAGAAAATATTTAAAGCATCCACCCTTACATGGAAAGTCAATGGGAAAATAAACATAGTTCTAGCAAGAGAACCTTACAAAATAAAATATACTTCATATAGGCTTATTTATGTCAAGGTTTTGATACCTAGATCTGAAAAAACTAAACAATCATACTATCAGTACAATGAACAAAATTAAATTGAAGCACTTTATAGAAGAGTTCTTTCTCCTTTTGCAAAGATCTTTGAAGAGACTTAAGACACCATGTTGTTTTAAGGTCTTTGAAAAACAACAAGATACTACAATTGCAGAACACAAATACAATTAAAACGAAATATATTAGCAAATACGCAAAAGAAAAATTTGGAAATTAGTAGCTATAATGATCTTTAAAAGGTGAAATTATATTGAAACACGGCAATTCTATTATTTTGGAGGGGAAAATTGCTTTTCATTGACCCCAAAAAATTGTTTGTTTTGGACCACAGGCTCCAAAAAATGTCTTCTTCTAGCTGGGCAATCCAGGATAGACACTCCCTTACCTATAAGCAATCCTGGATGACTAAAGGGTTATTTCCAAAGACACCTTTTAACCCCTCCTCTCCAGTGCTGAAAAATTATAAGAAATATAAAGCGCATATTTTTAATTAACAAACATTTGGAAAATGAAGAGGGGTTTTGTGAATGGCAATTGTTAACCCTCAAAATAAATAATAGTGTTACTTAGTTAAGTTGCAGATTCCAAACCAAATACTAATGAGCCTCAGGACATCCAAGGCATGCATGTCTCAATAATACTGGTGGGCCTGATGCTTATAAAAAGTGTAAGTCTCCACTAGCTCAGCGTGTGCTATTCACAAATTCGGAGGGGGAGAGCTCGCCTCCTTGCCCTCAGGGAGCCAGCTTCTCCCAGGTCGTCCTTATGGCTGCATTTCACTTACATTAATAACCATGTTGGGCTTGACACAAAAATGGAGATTTTAGCACCAAATGAACCTTCCTGCTTTTGAGGGGGAAAAAATCATTCAACTTTCACATTTCTTAATTGGTAATGGCTTTCTCCTCCACAATATATTAATAACTTAACAGGCTTGTTTGTTCTTAATCTGAGGAAAATAATTCTAGCCCTGCTAGGTGGTGACCATGGGCAAGTCAAGGAGAAAGCAGCTTTAGGAACATAAAAGTTAAGAAAAGATCAGCCAGCCAGTTTTGTCTTTCAAGAATTCGGTCCACGTTGCCCCTCCCCCCTTTTAAAATTTCAAGACAAAGGGCGATTTAAAAAATGTGGCAAACTCAGAAAATTCCTAGAAAGCGTGTAGAGTTGACACATATTCAGACGATGCCATCATTTCAGGGTCAAGGCCTGCCACATTTGGCCCAGAGGAACTAAATATTTATTCCTCAATAAGATGGCATTTAACAGTCTCCTCTCGGAGAGGCTCACTGGTTTCAATGCTAAGGCAGATGGTGAAGTTTCCACACACTGTAGGGCGCTCCTAATCTTAGGCTTCAGGCATAATAATGACAAAAGTCAAGATTTAGGGTTCAGTTCCAGCTGATTTTATTTCCTTCTCAAAAAAAGTTATTTACAGAAGGTATATATCAACAATCTGACAGGCAGTGAACTTGACATGATTAGCTGGCATGGTTTTTTTCTTTCCCCCCAAACATTGTTTTCGTGGCCTTAAAATTTTAAGACAAATATTCTACACGGCATATTGCACAGGATGGATGGCAAAAAAAAAAAAAAAAAAAGTTTAAAAACAAAAACCCTTAACGGAACTGCCTTAAAAGGCAGACGTCCTAGTGCCTGTCATGTTATATTAAACATACATACACACAATCTTTTTGCTTATTATAATACAGACTTAAATGTACAAAGATGTTTTCCACTTTTTTCAATCTTTAAACACAACAGCTATAAACCTGAACACATATGCTATCATCATGCCATAAGACTAAAACAATTATATTTAGCGACAAGTAGAAAGGATTAAATAGTCAAATACAAGAATGAAAAACGCAGTACATAGTGTCGCGAACTCAAATCGGCATTTAGATAGATCCAGTGGTTTAAACGGCACGTTTTTGCTTATAAAAAAAGTGCAAAAAAGATGTGGTTTACAAATTAAAGCTACAGGATCCCTTTTTGCTGTAAATGCACCAGTTTTAAAGCCTTTGCACAGAACAGTATTCTGTTTAAAAAAATGTGTTTTTCTTAAAAGCATACAGTGTTTGGCTAATTCTCCTCCCCTTTTCATAAGACTGGGGTGGAGGGGTGAATACTGGTGGCAGGTTAAGGGATACTGTCACTTTAAGAAGCCTGCAGATTGAAGTGTAAACATGGAGAAATTAGGGGCTGATTTTTTTAAAACTGTGAGATATTAACCAGCCGCCCTATTATAAAATCAGGAAATCCAAACAGCGATTTACACCGATTAACACCCCCTTTATATATTTTTTACAAAAATACACTGAGAAAATAATCAAACGTTTTCATCTCTCTTGTCTTTTTTTGTTTTTTAAAAGTGTCAAAAGTCTACATTTAAATATAAAAAATTAAAAGTTAAAACTCTAGCCCTTCAGTGAAGGAGACGTAAAATGGCGTGGGTAACAACAACTACAAAAAAGAAAAAAAAGGAAAAAAAGAAAGAACAAAAGAAAAAAAATAGAAAAAGGAAGGAATAAGTAAAATAAGAAAGAAAAAAAAAGGGACAAAAATAAGAAAAAAAAATGTTTGGCCAGTATAAATACGTCCACATATAAAATGGCATCTGATTACATTTACAAGAAAAAGAAATACGAGGATGGAGCATCGGTGAGGGGAAAAAAAAAACACGTCTTCTCATTTACACCTAGAAGGAATAAACACATACACACTGAGAAAAAATTTGGTCCTGAATTGTATTTTTTAAAAGTCCAGCACAGATTTGAGTTGCGTTTGAATCCTTTAAACAGTTAAGAATGAAAAAAAGCTGGTGATAATTTTGTTGTAGGAATCAAACAGAGCGCCATCTATCTGCTTTTTATATTATCCTACACTATTTCAAAAACTGCTCAACAGTCTCATACAGAAATCTTTAAAAGATAGACAGGAGAACATGCTATAGTAACCCCACCAGTGAAATAATCCAACACCATCACGATTCCAATTAAGAGAAGAAAAAAACCTTTTTCCCCCCCGAAACCACTCGCCCTCCACTGCCCGGGACCGCAGCCAACAGTCGCCTCTCCTCCCGCGGGCGCGGGAGGTCCCCTCGCTGGTTTCATCCACGTGGAAGGCGGGGGCCCCCGGAGCCGCCGCCGCCTTCTCCCCAACGTGCAAATCCGTCTCAGTTTGTTACGCGCCCCTTTCCAGTTCTTGTCCTGGTCGCCCCCGCCCCTGCTTCTTCCAACCAGGTTCTCGGGTCATGTCCGAGCGCCGGTCACTCCCCATCTCCTCCGGCTGCAGGAGCAAGGGGGGCAAAAAAAAAAAAAAAAAGAGGAAAAAAGACGGGCATTGGCCAGCATGGAGTCTCAGTCCTGGCTCTGGAGCCAGCGCGGCCCCCAAACATCTGCCATCGGTCAAACTCGCCTCCCCGCCTTGTCTTCTTCAGGAAAAGTGGGGGTTGGGGGGGGGGCGCGGAGTGCTAAGGACAAAGTCCCCAGAGGCGCGCTGGATATTTTTATTCCCCCCTCCCCCCCACTCCTCTCTTGATCAAGAAACAAAACGACAAAAAATAAAATCACTAACGGGGCGAAGAGAGAGGGGCGAGATTCCTCCAGTCTCCAGACAATTCCCAACTCGGCTTCTCAGAGGCGCAGACGAGTCCGGAAGCCCGGGGGGGGGGGGGGGACGGGGGGGGGAATGGGATGGGGGTGTCTCTTCACGCAAAGGGGAGGACATTCAAAGGAGCTTTTTTTTTTTTGCCATCACAACAACATCAACAACAACAATAAAAGGTGGCCCGTCTCCCTCGGCTCCACCGCGTCCCCGGAGGGGTGGGGGATGGGAGCGTGGGTCCCCAATCGCCGTGCGCGCTCCTCTTCGGCGACCCCGAGGCGGGCAAACCGGCCGCGCTCATCACTTCTAATTCTTCTTCTTTGTTTTTCTTCTTTTTTTTCCTTTTTCTGTTTTCCCTCCACTTTTCTTCTTTCTACTCTCCCTGTCCACCTTTTCTCCCTCGGTCACCCCGGCCCACCTCTCCAGCGCGCGCCGTTAGTAGGTGAAGACCAGGTTGGAGATGCTGGACTCGAGCCAGTCCCCCGAGATCATCTCGCTGACCTCGGGCGTGCAGTAGTCCGGGAACTCGAAGTGCGATCCCGAGCCCGGCTCCAGGGTGAAGTCCAGGTCCCGGTCCAGCGCCGACGACGAGCTGAAACTGCCCAGGGACATGCTCTCAAAGTTTGAGCTGGGGTTCAGGTCGAGCAGGTCGTCCTCGAACTCGTCGTCGGAGGCCGAGGAGCCCGCGGAGGAGGCCGACGAGGAGTGGGACGAGGCCGACGAGGACGCGTGCGAGGGCGCGCTGGACGGCGCGGGCGAGGCGGCGCGCAGGCTGGCGTAGCCGCGGTGATCGGCGGGCGAGCGGCCGGCGGCGGGCGACGAGGCGGCGCTGCTGCGGCCGCTGAGGCTCGGCCCGTCGGGCGGGCAGCCCGGGCCCCCCTCCTCGTACAGGCCCAGGGGGTCGCTGGGATCGGCGGCCGCGCCCACGCCCGCGGGCGACGCCGCCGCCGCGCTCAGACCGCCGAACAGGTAGACCCGCTTCACCTTCTTCTCGGCCGGGGGCTTGCCCGCGGCGGCGAGCGAGGCGGGGGCCGAGGCCGCCGCAGAGGCCGCGGCGCCGGGAGTCCGCGCCTTGTACAGCGAGTGGTGGTCGGCGGCCGCGGCGCCCAGGGGCAGCAGGGCGGCAGCCCCCGCCTGCTCCGCGGCGAAGGAGGAGGCGGCCGCCGCTTTCCCGCCGCCGCCGCCGCCCGTCAGGATGAGCTTGGCGTGCGGCTTGCTGCCCCCGCCGCCCGCCACCTTGGAGCCACAGCTCTTTTTCTGCGCCGGTTTGGAGTTGGCGCCGCCGCCGCTCGCGCCGCCGCCTCCGCCCCCCGCGCTGCTGCTGCTGCTCCCGCCGCCGCCCCCGTGGCCGCCCCCGCCGCTGCCACCGACCTTATCGCCCTTCTCCCCCGGCTTGGAGGCGGCGGCGGCCGAGGAGCTGGCGTTGGCGTTGCCGGACTTCACCTTCTTCCTGGGCCGGTACTTGTAGTCGGGGTAGTCAGCCATGTGCTTGAGGCGCAGCCGCTCCGCCTCCCGAATGAAAGGAATCTTGTCGGTGTCTTTGAGCAGCTTCCAGCGTTTGCCCAGCCGCTTGGAGATCTCGGCGTTGTGCATGTCGGGCGACTGTTCCATGATCTTGCGCCTCTCGATCTGCGACCACACCATGAAGGCGTTCATGGGCCGCTTGATGTGCCCGCTGGGCGTCTTGCACCAGCTCGGGTCGTCGGCCTTGCCGCCCGTGGAAGCGGTGGAGCCGGGCGTGGGGGACGAGGCGATGCCCAGCTCGAGGCCGGCGCCCGAGTCCGAGCTCTCGCCGGCCAGCAGCGCTTCCGTGTTCTCGGCGTTGTTCGTCTGCTGCACCATGGCCCCGGCTCGGCGAGCGCCCACGCGCGCTCACAGCCTCGCGGCGGCGGCAGCACGATCGCCGGGCCCTCCCGGCCGAGCGCACGCCGAGCGGGAGGACGCTCGCGGCGGCCGAGCGGGCCCCTCCACTCCCGGTCGGGGCGGAAGGTGGGCGAGAGGAAAGTCTCCCAAAGCGGAGGGGAAGGAGTCCTGCGCCTCTTGCAGAGGAGTTATAGTTCCCAGGCTGGTGAGTCTCTCCCTCCCTCTTTCTCTCTCTCACCGCGCCGCAGTTTGCTCTGTCTCTTGGCTCCGAGTCTGGAGACCGTGCTAAAGTGGAGAGGAGTTTCTTGAAGGCTGGTTGCTGAAGCTTCCAAGGCAAGTTTCTCGCCGCCTCCCAGGCAAGTCTTTTTTTTTTTCTCTCTTCCCCTGAAGCAGTTGATTCCAGTTCACTAGCGCTCTCGGGAGCTCAGGAAAGCGACATCGTCTGTATCACTTAGTGCCTTTCTTACAATGCAAAGCAAAAGAGACTGGCTCCAGGACTCTGTGGGCGGAATCGGCACTAAGGAGTTTGTGTAATTATTTTGTTGCAAGGTAGGAAGCCAAAAAGCCTTCATGCAACAGACTGGCATGAATAAATGTATGTTTTCCCCTCCCTTCTGCAAGAAGGGAGCTGGTAATGGTAGAGTTCCTCCAGTGCAGACTCTTAAAGAGCGTGCAAGAACTAGAGACCCTGGAGCGAATCCGGCCTCTTCCCCTCACACACTGTTTCTCTTGCTGCAGCTTAGAGCAGACCCCAATTCCGCCTCGCGCCTCTTTATCCTTTCACAGTCTTGGCTCGGGCCAATCAGCTGCTGTAACTAACGCTTCCTCGTGCCAAGCCCCTCCCCCGGGCTTCCCATTGGCTTGGAACCCGATGCAATAATAATCTCCGCGTGCAATGAGAAGCTCCAAATCTGACCTCATTCCAATTTACAGAGCAAACTTTTTAAAAGGGCTAGAGAAGTACAGCTGAGATTTCTGCTGCCTCTTTTTTCCTTTTGCTGTGTGTGTGTGTGTGTGTGTGCGCGCGCGCATGTGTGCGGGCGTGTGTGTGTGTGTGTGTGTGAAGAGGATGTTAATGCATGAAATTATTAAAGGGAGAGAGGAAATGTATTCTAACCATTATGTTAGATAACAAGGGGCTTGGAGTGGGGTGGGGGTAAGGGTGAAATACTGTAAATGGAAGCTTTCTGCTTAAAAGCCAAGTGATTATTTTTATTAGTTCTTTTCACGATTGGAATAAAGAATCAGTCTCTAGTGCAAAATCTGTTCCTAGGCCCCTTCATAAAGCCAGCGATGTAAAAGGGGGAGGGAAAGCTACAACAGTAAATCAATGGATATTGAAAACCATTAAGAAAGTGGTACCTAGACACCTGTCATCACAATTATTTTAACTCTAGGTACAGCACAGATGTTGATGTATTGTGTAAGTCCCTTCAGAGTAATTTTTGTGCTGTTTGTGGATGGCAAAAAAAGAGGAATTTCTGCAGTAATTACTTGCTCTCTTAACCAAACGGGTTATTTAATGATTTAAACACCTATAAATCCTAGATAGTCCAAACAGAGGAGCTTTCCATTGGAACACACTAGGCAGTGTGCTGTAATTAGTTCAATGGGAGACATTCCATAGGTTTATAGGATGATAATGGCGAGTAAAGGATGGGAATCTATTGTATTTTCTAAATACTTGTTTTCCTCATTTTCAAAATTAAACAATACATCACTCTCTGCCCTCTCTCCCAAACCCTCCTGCATATATTTTTCCTGTATATTCCTCCTATATATTTGTTACTTGAATCAAATGGAACTGAAAGGCCAGGGCAAAGAGAAACTGTAGGAGAAGGTGGTAACTGGCAGTGGAAGAGAATAGAGCCTCTGGATTTGTATCAGACCTGGCTGTTGGTCTTTCTTACTGATTTTGTAACCCTGGGGATGTGGCCAAGTCTGTTTTCTGATACTGGAACACTAGGAGCTACGTTATATAGGGTTGGTGTGAGGGTTCAATGAGTTTGATGTATAGTAAGCCCTCAGTGAATGCTATTAGCCTTCCCTTGATAATTCAAATGCTTGAGATACTCCTCCACATAGAAGCAGCCTATTGTTCAAGAGACTAAAAGATGGCCACTGATGTGAAAAAATAATCACAGATCATGGATGTGAACCATCCAAGGACAATAGTGGCAATCCTATGGTCTCAATGATTTTAAAAGAAAGGGACTTTGTGAAAGCACTGTGGCAAAGAAAAGGTGCTAACTTAGTCAGAACACATGTTAATGTGGCCACAAAAATTACCTTTGTTCCAAAGTGTGAAAATTAGAATTCTAGTAAAAATTGGTCCTCCCTAACACCATAATCGTAAACTGTTTTTCTACAGGCCAATGATGGGTGGTTTGGGGAGGGCCAACTCAACATAATTAAGTCAGCTTTCGATTCAGACCAAACTAGTGCTAGGCAGCAAATTTCTATTTATCTTGTCAAACTTTTAAAGTATGTAGGCTGGCGAGAGGCCCAGATTGTCAGATTTAGAATTTTACTGGAAAGAACACCCTTTGGAGACATGTGAGTGGATCGCTAAGGATCAACCACAAGTAAGAATGTTTTTGTGGGTAAAAGCAAACAATTTTTGACTATTAGTTACCCATGTTATATGCTTTTTCTTTTAGAAGGAGAAACAGATCTTAAAAAAAATAAATACCCATAGACACTCTTTTTGCATATAACAAAGTTGGTGTGTTATCATGCACTTAAATTTCTTTGGTATGCACACCAGAATACACCCTTAAATATTATCAATCTGACATTAAAGTTGCTCTAAGAACACTGCTTTTTTGTAAAATCTATACTGTTACTAAAATAAAAAAGAATAAATACTTTATTTTGGAATTTGTACCAACAAATAATTTGAGAGTAGCTCTTTTGTGAAAATTCAGTCAAGGTGAGTATCAATATAATGGTTTATATTTCTAAAACCATTTATGCTCCTACCACTGAATATGAAATGTAGAAATTAATCAAAGCAGTCATAGTAATTTTGTTTATGTTTAAAGCACATAAAGAAAAGAAAAGAAAAGGAAAGAAAAGAAAAGAAAAGAAAAGAAAAAAGCCCCTGGCCTATTTCTGTTGTTCAGTGTATTGCAACAAATCCAACAAATGTTTAAAAACACCACTGTTACATGCCACCAAGGAAGAAAAACTGCCAATGAAACTGTGACATCCCCCAGTCTAGGACATAGACCTATTTCAGAGATGTTGAGTATGAAAATGTTCTTAGAATGGAACTTTTGTTAGTATTTTATTTAATATTTTAGTTAGTATTAGTCATTTCCAATGACTTTGTAAGATTATTATAGTATATATGAATGCTTAGACTTCTGAAGTAGGTTTGTTCTTATGTCAGTAATTTTCTTAAAATGTGAGAAAACATGTGATAAACAACCTTTTATTAAAGTCAGCCTTTCCGGCCAACTGAGTGAGTATGTGCACACTGCAGTGTGTTAGGCCTCTGACAAATAAATAATGAGAAAAGATTGCTGTGTTCTCATTACTTAATTACACGTGTTTTATAACCAGTTCTCCATTACTGACATTTTTCCCCCCAAATACAGATATTTGGTGGCCCCTACTAAATCAGTACTCAGTGTTCCCTCTGCTGGCTTTGCGGTACATGAAGTAATTCTTGATAATGCTGCTCTTTAAGTCATATTAACAGTAAACCAAGATAATTTTGCAAAATAATTTTTTTTCTGTTTTAGGATAATAGACTATCTTTGTTAGCAATGATGTTAGACATTTAAAATTTTGAATTGAGGGAAATATTTTATCTTATTTATTTTCCATTAAGTAATGGAATTCTATTTGAGATGTAGTGTGATATCTGCTAATTCATTTCTTCTGCTCTCACACACCTGCACAACATAAAATCTCACAACATCCATAAAATAGTATGGGGTATAGATGGAAATAAGATTCTATCCCATTCTATCTCACTGCTTAATATATTCCTATAGTATAGAGGGGGTGGGGTGGGACCTGAAGGGAAATTAGTTTAACAATTCTGGATGTGCACTGGTTTGCACGATTTGCCTTGCCTTGGTTATGGAAACTATGATTGTAAGAGCTGGGCTAAACTGACATGTATTCAGGTAAAATATAAATAAAGGGGTTAAACAATATATATGGGGGGGGGGGCACTGTCTTTGTTACTTTAGCAGACAGGGAAGAAACCCTGGAAAATTTGATGTCATTGACCTTTGTCAACTGAAAGGCCCCCAGGCTTTTCAGTTTTCTGGAACTGAAAAACATAACTTACACTTGTAGACAAACATAACTTACACTTCATCCTTTTGGGTTGATGAAGTTGTACTGGACTTCCTTTTGGTGGGTTGCATCGAAAATGAGTAATCAAAATAAGATGGAAGTATTTCTTACTTGCAAAATATCAAAATGGGATTCTGGAGTAAAATAAAACCTATGATATATTTTACTCTTAGAATAAACTAAGAGATAAGAACCCTGCATTTCTACTAATTTTTACCATTTTCTCTCCCCTCCTAACCAGCCACTAGCATCTGATGGGCTTAAATCGCACTTCATACCAATGCCAACTCATTTTCCTTTCCTCTCAATTTTCTAATGAGAACAAGGAGAAAACGAGTGTTTGTGTGGGTCACGTAGATTGGAAGCATGAATAGGAGCCTTTGCTCCATTTCACCAGGCCCAGGCCAGGCACACCCACGGGGAGCCAGGGTTTGCTCTGCCTCCAGCCGGCTCCCAACTTGGGGAGGAGCCGCCGCCAGGTGGCATCGCTGAGCCTCCCTGCGCCCTGGAGGAGACCTGGGAAAACGCGGCGGATCCACAGACTTCTTTCTTTTCCCCCTTCCTCCGCTCCCGAACTCTTATCATCCTCCACTACTCTATCTCCTTTAGCGGTTTAAATAATCAGCGGTTAATAGGGTGTGACGGTGAATTTTAATTTTTTTTCATAAATCAAAGTTTAGAGCAACCGATCGCCGCCTCCTGCTCACTTGTCAGGAGCTCCCCGATTTGGGGGAAGCCTGGTCGGCTACCGTTTGGATCTAGCGACGGAACCCGGGAGATGATCAGTTTACCGCGTGCGTATCTGGCTGAAGCGGGAGCGAGCCAGAACGCGGTCTCTCCGCCAGCAGCCTTCCGCTTCCGAGGGCCGAGTAGAGAAGCGGCGCGCCTGCCTCGGGGACTGGCGAAGGCCACTCCTCCTGCCAACATGGTTCCCTGGCCGGACGCCGGCCTCCCCGGCGCGCAGTGGCGCAGGCCCGCTCCGCCCGCCCCGAGCTCCGAGCGGCTCCGGCAGGAGGAGCGGCGCTCCGCCTGGTCCCGCCTCGGCGGCCGCACCTCGCCTTTCCATTCCAGGTACCCGGACGGAAAAAAAAATTGGAATCGACTCAGGCTGTCCTTTTTGGAGGCGAGCCTTTCCTACTGTAAACGTGTTTCAGGCTATCCTGTCAGCAGCACTTGAACACCCGCCTTGCGTTTAGGCTTTACGACCGTGGAAGGAGCTGAAGACACCCCCGCGTCGTCACGAGCCCTTAGCCCCCCTTTGAGCTGCAACCGGCCGCGGCTGCCTGGGGGTCGTTTCCAGGGCGCCCGGCTCCGCCATCCCCCACCTCCCTCCCGAAGCCAGCGCAGCCCTGGGTTGGGGTGCCCAGTTCCGTCACTGACCGGAACTGCCAGCCTCTCGGCCCCCTCCCCCTGGGCGCCCACAGTCTGCGATCTGGTCGCCTCAATGCCCTCGGAGCGCGGTGCGTCCGGGCCCCCGTGTTCCGGCCACCAGGCTGCATTCGGATCCTAGCTGGGCACCCTCCGCGGGCGTGCGGCTGCCAGGCTTTTCAGGAGGACAGAGTGGTGGTGGTGGTGGGGCGGGGGGGGGGAGGGTTTGAGGGCAGGAAAAAGTCACGGGGGGTGGGGGAGATTGACAATTTGTTGCACCCAAATCCTTAAGCGCCCCTTCCCCGGGACTTCATAAGGGTAAGCGGGCTGAGCGCGCTCCCTTGCCCCATGCTCCCATGAGGAAGGCAGGGTGGGGTGGGGAGTCCGCAAGGGGCGCGGAGGCGCCCCAAGGTACCAGGGGCTCTGGGGTGTGCACCCGACGCTTCAGTGATTGGACTCTGGTTTCAGGTCTGAGAGGAGGGAGCTTATGGCAGGTAAATAGAGGCTGCGCCCCAGGCGTGGTTCCTTAGAAGCAAAGATTTATGGAGGGGTTCGACTCGCAGTGCACCCCTCCCCCACCCCCCGTACCCCCCGCCAACATTCCTGAGTCTCTTTCTGCCTGCCCCACCCCGGGGCGTCCCGAGACCGTCCCAGTGACCCCAGCACGCAGTGTGGATGCGAGCGCACCCCCACAGGATCCCCTCCGCCACCTCCACAGCCGAGTGGAAGCGGTTCCAGTTGGAGCCCAGTGGGGGAGCGCGGCTGATGTCACTTTTGGAAAAGCCCTTGAACAAGAGCAAACCTAAGCCCACGTTCACATACTGGTTGACCTACAATCGGAGGGTGTGCGAGGGCGGGCTGGGGCGGCGCGTCTGCGGGGAGGAAAACCCACTGGAGAGTGGGCAGAGGAAGCAAAGCAAAATGTCAGATAAGAGAAGAGAGGCGAGGGAGGAAGAAAGGCGCTTGATCGCAGAGAGGGAGATGGGAAGGCGCGGAGCATGCACTGGCTGCCAGGTGACTCGGAGGCAGAGGAGAAAAGAGGCGGGCGCGTGGCGGGCACCCGATCTCCAGGCGCCCAACCCACCCCTCCCGGGATCCCGATGCGGCCAGACACCACGTGTGGCAGAGACGACGCGGAGCTGGGGGGTTGGGGGGGGGGGGAAGCGGGGTGTGGTGGGGTGGGGTGGGAGGGGGGCACGGGGACCAAAGAACTCAGCGCCCCAGACCGCGCCTGGCGTGCTGCACACCTGGCATCCAGGACTCGCCATCTGCTAGGAGTTCACCGCCGCTCCGGCCAGGGGTGTGGGCTCGGAGAGCGATAAGGACACTCCAGCGGAGTGGATGGCTTCTGTCAATGGCCGGCCGCAATGAACTCTATGAAGGTTTAAGGTGCTCCTACTGTGTGCTGAGCGCAGCCTCCAGCTGCTGGGCTCAGGAATGGCACCCGTACCGCACTGTCTCTGTTAGATTGCACCCTCAAACTAGGAAATAATCCTATGTATATTGTTGTAAAATAAATCAACAATAGGAACAATCTTCGCAAATTCGCCGAGGGTGGTTGAAGCAATCTGGGTTCTGGAGAGGCTGAGTCTGGCTGAGAAAGCTACAGACGGACGTTGGGTGATTTTCCACGGCTTCCTGGCGCATGAATGACCACCCCCAATTCCTGTTCCACAGTCTCACAACACAGAGATCAAAATGAACAATAACAATTTAAAATGTAGTTTAGTGATACTTCATTTGGGCTAGAACGGTTTGCAAATAACTGAAGGCTGTCCTTAAACACTCAAATCATTAATTTCACAAATGTCAGACCTGGAACACTGCCTTATTGAAACAAGTGTTTTTTAATGTAACTTGTTGTTGTTAATCCTCACTGGAGGATATTTTTTTCCATTGATTTTTAGAGAGAGTGGAAGGGATGGAGCAGGAAGAGAGAGAGAGAGAGGAGAGAGAAACATTGATGTGACACATGGATTGGTTGCCTCCTGGGTGGAATCTGCAACCAAGGTATGTGCCCTTGAACAGGAATGGAACTCAGGGGCTGATGCTATAACCACTGACCAACAAATCAGGGCTGTAATGTACCTTTATATTATTCTGAGAAAAAATTCATGAATATAACTTACTACGCATTGTTATGAGAACCACGCACCATTGTTTTAAATCATAATGCTCAAACTATAATATAAAGGGGAAATACAAGTTACAAAATTAATAATAAAGTAATATACATTTCAACTGTGCATGCTCAGGCTATATTTCATGGAAACACCCAAAATATTGTCTAAAATGTTTAAAATTCTCCCTAGGGAGTACTACTGCCCAGATGTGAATTATGCATTATGAGTTTCAGGCAAGAATTAAGTAGTAGGAATGCTATTGATATTCTGAATTCTTAAATTCTTAGATGTGGGTATTCTTGCCTTGATGTGGACCCTCTCCCATTGACTGGATTTGGTCCGGTGACTTGGTCTGCCTAATAGCACATTGGCAAGCATGGCCAGGCAGAGGCTTGATAAGTCCCACATATGCAGGTTTGTGCACCTGAAACCTTGAGAATATGGGGTTGGAAAAAAGCCAGTCTAACTTAGTGGAAGATGAAAGGCTTTACGGGGAGAGCCAAGATGCCTTGCCAACACGAGGGTCCCAGGCATGTGACATGCTATCTTGGACTTCAATAGGAGCATCAGTTGGGGACAGCTACCTGATTGATCCCAGATGAGTCCAGCAAAAGAATCACTCAGATTGACAACCAACAGAATTATGAGAATACTGCACCATTGTTTTAAATCACTACATTTTGGGTGGTTTGTTGCATAGTAATAGAGGATGGAGAAGTATTAATTACAATGCCATGTGATAGATGCCAAAATAAAAATCTACCCAAGAAGGTTATCTTTGCTTACTGACTCCAGATCTTCATTATGAGTTCAATCAAAAATATTCATCTATGCCTCCGGTGAATATAAGAGTGAATTAGACTTCAGTAACCCCAGACATCCTATCTACTCTAGTTGCAAGTTGTGCTTCTTTCCATTTCCCAGATGTTCCTGAAATTCTTTCTCCCCTCAGGAGGCCTGCAGCTCACCAGCATTGTGGTGTTTTCTCTCTGTGTCTCCTTCTGCTGTCTGTGGCCTTTCTTGGCCAGCTCTTTTCTCTCTACTTTTTTATTTTTATTTTTCCTTCTTCCTGGTCTCATTTCTCTCCATTTCTTTCTGCTATTGCTTCAACACTTAGTTACTTATGGTCAGTAAACATATCGACCATATTAAGACTTCAATAATTTGCTTTGTTAGTGTATCTTTTTTTTTTTTTTTGCCATTGCTTCTGCTTGTAAATTTCTTTCAGTCAAGTGTTGGGGGTGGGATGACTATCAACTCTCTAGACTCTTGAAAAGTGTGGTGTTCACATACAGGTTGTAATTCTAATGTCCTGGGATGGTGTATTAGTCAAGGTTCTCCAGAGAAACAGAACCAGCAGGAGATAGGTAGAAAGATCTCAATTATGGAGAGAAGTCCCAAGATTTGCAATCAGCAAACTGGAGAGCCAATAGTGTGGTTTCAGTCTAAACTCCAGGAGGTTTGCGGCCAGGAAAAGCCGATGTTTCAGTTGGGAGTTCTAAGGCAAGGGGAAAAAAATGATATCCCAGCAGGCAGGCAGGCAGGCAGGCAGGGGTAATTCTTCTGGCTTGGGGGAGAGTCAGCCTTTTTGTCCTATTCAGGTCTTCAACTGGTTGGATGAGCCCCAGCCACATTAGGGAGGGCAATCTGCTTTCTCAGTTTATTGATTTAAATGTCAATCTCATGAAAAACACCTTCATAGAAACACTCAGAATACTATTTAAAAAATTATCTGAGCAACTGTGGCCTAGTCAAATTGACATGTAAAATTATAACATATTTTTCAAATTAAAATGTAGACTACCCAAGAAGATACTGTATTGAGCTACTATTAGGCAATAATAACTTACAGTACAGGTCTTTATAGTAGCTTTTCTAGTAGGTTCAAGTAGGTTTTAGCATGAGTGTGAGGGGCTGGGGAGAGGGAAAGAGCAGATCACTTTGAGAAAGGGAGGTCTGAACGTAGTGGTCTCAGCTGAAGGGTATAGTGTGATAGATGAGAAAAGGAAAAACTAACGGCTAAAATGTGTTGCTCTCTTTAAACATATAGCTTTAATTCTTGAGACTGGAAAGTCCCTATTCTTAATAGGCTGGATGGTATCAGTAAAATAACTTCAAGTTTAAGGTATGATATAGCTTAGCTCAGAATTGATATAGCTATCCTTTTCATGTACACACTTTAAGAATGAAATGAAAAAGAAACAAAAAGATCCCTAAAACTCCATACTGTGTAATTAAAGGATATGCTCACTAACCTTTCTTTAGAAGTAATTTCATTATGCCTATAATATCTAGTAGTCTATACAACAGTTTCTAAATTTGAGTCCAGCAACTCTCCAAACTAGGCTGAATGGTTCCATTTCTAAACATGTGACCTTCACAGTTGCATGAGAAGGGAAGTGTAGAGAAATCTTACTCATTCTTAAAGGTCTCTTCCTGAAAGTGACACACATTATTTGTGCTCACAGCCCAGTGGACATAACTAGGCACATGGCTCTGTGTGAAGGCTTGGAAATATGGCTCTACTCTGTGCCCAGGAAACAAGGAAAATGGGTATGGGTGAATCGTAGAAATCTGTTCATATTACTTATGGAATTGATATACCTCATCTACATGTGCTATAAAGTGAATTTATTTTAAGTGAATCCTATTTTCCTTTCAGCTGCATGTAGAAATCAGTGATGTTCTACCAGGAAAAATTTTTACCTTGACTAATACTGTAGGACAGGGGTCCTCAAACTTTTTAAACAGGGGGCCAGTTCACTGTCCCTCAGACCATTGGAGGGCCGGACTATAGTTTAAAAAAAAAAAACTATGAACAAATTCCTATGCACACTGTACATATCTTATTTTGAAGTAAAAAAACAAAACGGGAAAAATACAATATTTGTATTTGCATGTGGCCCGCAGGCCGTAGTTTGAGGACCCCTGCTGTAGGATATTGTTCTTTTATAAAATGACATTAAGGCTTAAAATAATCATTAGAGACATGAACACTTCTGCTTTTGATGGTGATGTGGTAGCAGCAGAAAGTATCACAAACAGAAAAAAGAAAGATTCAAATGTCATATTTTACAAGATATTGCATTTAAAAGATAGTTCTTCTAGCATATAAGACTAGAAGAAATAAATTTAGAGAGAGAAGCTAAAACTGCTAGCCATCTTCTCGCCTGGCAACATTTGCTGAGTCTGGACACAGGTTGTCATAGGAAAATAAAAAGAAAAAATAAAATATTTTATATCCATGTTGGTCAGCATGGATAGATTGGAATCCACAGGATCATCAAAGAGCTATTTCCCCAACAGGATATTTGCTGAGTGCTACAAAGACACAGAAATCAGCTGTAGACCAACTCATGCTAGAGCAGTGGTTCTCAACCTTCCTAACGCCGTGACCCTTTAATACAGTTCCTCATGTTGTGGTGATCCCCAACCATAAAATTATTTTCGTTGTTACTTCATAACTGTAATTTTGCTACTGTTATGAATCATAATGTAAATATCTGATATGCAGGATGCATTTTCATTGTTACAAATTGAACATAATTAAAGCATAGTGATTAATCACAAAAACAATATGTAATTATATATGTGTTTTCTTTTTCTTTTTTTTTAAATATATTTTATTGATTTTTTACAGAGAGGAAGGGAGAGAGATAGAGAGTCAGAAACATCGATGAGAGAGAAACATCGATCAGCCGCCTCCTGCACATCCCCCACTGGGGATGTGCCCGCAACCCAGGTACATGCCCTTGACCGGAATCGAACCTGGGACCCTTCAGTCCGCAGGCCGACGCTCTATCCACTGAGCCAAACCGGTTTTGGCTATATATGTGTTTTCTGACAGTCTTAGGCGACCCCTGTGAAAGGGTCGTTCGATCCCCAAAGGGGTTGCGACTGACAGGTTGAGAACTGCTGTGCTAGAGAAAAGGATATGCACACAACAAGAAACAACAACTGTGTGTGTGTGTGTGTGTGTGTGTATCTATATAACTATATATATATATATATATGTGTGTGTGTGTGTGTCTTACCAATGGGATATGTTCTGAGAAATGCAATTCTTTCATTATGCAAATGTCATAAAGTGCAATTACAAAAGGCTAGATAGTATAGCCTACTACACACACCTAGGATATATATATATCAACACTAATAAAAGAGAAAAATGGTAATTGGCGTACGAGATACCCTATTCATTGGCTAATCAGGGCTATATGCAAATTAACTGCCAACAAGATGGCGGTTAATTTGCATATGTAGGCACAATGCAGGGAGGCCAAAGGGAAAGCAGGAAAGAAGCCCCCTGCCACTGACAGTGATCGGAAACCCAGGGGGGAGCTAAGAGCTGGGGGGCAGGGCAAGGGCAGCCCTGGGGCCGCCTTTGCCCTGCCCCCGAGCCATGATCGGAGAATCAGGTGCCTTTTCCGCCCTGGCCAGTGATAGCAGGAAGTAGGGGTGGAGCCAGCGATGGGAGCTGGGCACGGTCGAAGCTGGCAGTCCCGGGAGCTAGGGGTCCCTTGCCTGGGCCTAAAGCGAAGCCCACGATCGTGGGGCCGCTGCAGCTGCGGGTCCCCGCTGCCCGGGCCGAACGCCTAGGCCAGAGGCATCAGGCCTGGGCAAGGGGCCGATCCTGCGATTGGAGGGTGATGGGGGTCAACGCCTGAGGGCTCCCAGTATGTGAGAGGGGGCAGGCTGGGCTGAGGGACACTCCCCCCCCCCCCCCCACACACACCCAGTGCACGGGGATCAGCGGAGCCGCGAGGCCTCCCGGCACCGGCATCAGTGTGACAGGGGGCAGTGCCCAAACCCCCTGAACCCCCTGATCGCCCTGCGGCTCTGTGTGCAACAGGGGGCGGGGCCACAACCTCCCTATCCGCCCTGCTCTGTTCAGGACAGGGGAAGGTGCCCCAACCCCCTGATCAGCCCTGCTCTGTGCCTGATAGGGGGGAGTTCCCCAACCCCCTGATCGCTCTGCGGCTCTGTGTGTGACAGGGTGCAGTGCCCCAACCCCCTGATCGGCCCTGCTCTGTGTGTGACAGGGTGTGGTGCCCCAACCCCCTCCCCCCCCCCGCCCCCCCCAACGGGTCCTGCTCTGTGTGTGACAGGGTAGAGCCATAACCTCCCCTTCGGCCCTGCCCTGAGTGTGAGAGTGGCAGCGCCCCAACCCCTCTGATGGGCTCTGCTCTGTGAGTGACAGGGGCCAGCGCCCCAACCCCTCTGATGGGCTCTGCTCTGTGAGTGACAGGGGCCAGCGCCCCAACCCCCTGATTGGCCCTGCTCTGTGCGTGACAGGGGGTTGCACCACAACCTCCCCATCGACCCTGCCTTGAGTGTGACAGGGGGTGGTGCCCCAACCCCCTAATCGGCCCTACCCTGAGCGTGACTGAGGGTGGCATCGCAACCTCCTAATCCTCCCTGCTCTGTGCATAACATGGGGCGGTGCCCCAACTCCCCAAATGGCCCTGCTCTGAGCCCGACCAGGGGCTGCACCTAGGGATTGGGCCTGCCCTCTGCCACCCGGCAGCAGGCCTAAGCCAGCAGGTCATTATCTCCCGAGGGGTCCCAGACTGGAAGAGGGCACAGGCCGGGCTGAGGGACCCCCCCTCCCTCCCCGAGTGCACAAACTTTTGTGCACCGGGCCTCTAGTATATATATATATATATATATATATATATATATAGAGGCCTGATGCATGAAATTTGGCCCTCATGTTGTCCAGAAGGTCGTTTGGCTGTCTGGTCTAATTAGCATATTATGCTTTTATTATTATAGAGAGCTTGTTGCTCTAGGCTACAAAAATTACTATGCTGAATACAGTAGACAACTGTAACACAATGGTATTTGTATATCTAAGCATATCTAAACATAGAAAAACTACAGCAAAAATATGTAGACAGTATTTTTCATACAATTGGCAGTACAGTAGATGTGTTTACACCAGCATCACTGTAAACACGAGTAATGGGTTGTGTTGGGACTTTATAATGGCACTAGGTGATAGGAAATTTTCAGCTCCATTTTAATCATATGGGAGTTTTTTTCAAATTGAAAAGAACTGAATTAAGAGGAATACCTTGTTTGTGGATTGGTAAAGATTTTGATTTTTCAAAAATTGATTTATAGTTTAAATGTAATTCCAAACAAACTTTTAGTTTTTTGTTTATTTTGTAGATATAGTCAAGCTGATTCAAAATTGATGTGATATAGCCAAGCTAATTATAAAATTAAATGGAAATGCAAATGACCTATTAGTCAAAAACATCCTGAAGAAGAAAAACAAAGGTGGAGAATTCATTACACTATCAGATTTTAAGAATTTCAGTAATTAACACAATGTAGTATTGGTGTAAGATTAGACAAATTATAGACCAAATGAACACAAGAGTCAAAAATAAACTTACATCAATAGAATTACTTGATTTATAATAAAAAACAGCACTCCAATTTTGTGAGGAAAGGAAAGTAGACTTATTCCTCCCCCTCTCCCCCCAACATATGGTGTTAGGGCAACTGTATATCCACAAGGAAAAAATAAAAAAGAATCTTGACCTCTAATTCATACTATATACAAAAATCAATTTATCATATATCACAGTCATACATGTGCAGAGAAAACTTAAGAGGATATATTTATGACCATGAAGTAGGCAAAGATTTCTTACACAGGACACAAAAACGCTAAGCAGAGAAGAAACCAAATACTGGTATAAAATATTTGTAATACATAAATCTGATAGATGACCCACAAGAATAACTAAAATTAAAATAGTAACAAAGTAAGAAGAGATATGGAACATCTGAAATTCTCATATATTTGGTGGGTATGTACATTGGTATAATCACTACTTACTAACCTAATATGTCCAGCAAACCTACTCCTAGATATATACTCAAGAGAAATAAGTGTATATATGCTCACCAAAGAGCACATACAAGAATGCTCATGCCCCAAACCTGTCAGCAATCCAAATGTCCATTAACAGAAGAATAGGTATCTTATGAAATTTTCACCTGATGAAATACTGCACAGAAACAAAAGAACAGAAAAGAAATTTGCCCAAACGAGTATGTGTTGTATGATTTCCATTTGCATGAAGTTATCTCAAGAACAGGCAAATCTCTAACTGTCAGTCATAGAAGTTAGGGACGTGGTTATCTGTCCATGAGGGCTTGATTGGAAATGGCCATGACTGAACCTTCTAGAATACTTGAAATGTTCTCTGTACTAATTTGAGTAATGCTTGCATGGGTGTACACCTGTATAAAAATTTATCAAGCAGTACACTAAAGATCAGTGCTGTTTTTGCCTCTAATATATGTATACCTCAAGAAAAAGATGAATCGAGAAAGACAAAGATATTTAAAGGAAACCTACTTTTCAGTACTTAAAAGCAGGAGTCAGTAAACATTATCTGTAAAGGGCCAGACAGCAAATAGTTCAGGCTTGTAGGTTCTGTCATGACTACTTAACTCTGCTGCTATAGTGCAAAAGCAGATATAGACAGTAAATAAACAATGACCATGGCTGTGTTCAAATAAACTTTATTTATAAAAATAGTGCTGGCCTGATTGGGCCTGCCAGCCATGGTTTACCAACTCCTGCTTTATAGTATTAGCAAAGTTGTCACCTATAGTTAAAACATGACAAAATAGAATTCCTTTTTCTATAATATGAGGTGATTGTAGTAAGGCCTCTTCTAGCCCAAGTACCGCATGATTGCTTTTGAAATACTGAAAGTGGTGTGTGTGTCTGTGTGTGTGTGTGTGTGTGTGTGTGTGTGTGTGAGAGAGAGAGAGAGAGAGAGAGAGAGAGAGAGAGAGAGAGAGAGAGAAGAGACATAAAGGGGGGCCAGTAATCATACCAAAGTAGTTATAAATTATCCTCCCACCTTTCTCTTTTTCTATACCTTCATCCTTCTTCTTATTGAATCAGGAATGGATTTTCATGCAACATGAACAAATACTTGTGGGACATTCATTACACAGTACACACAAGACTTTTGTGGTCACCCAGCCTAGAGGTAATGATGGTGCCATAGCCAGTATATAGTGGAAATCAATTTAGATATGGTCCCTGCCCTCAAAGACCTATATGATGAAACAGTAAAAAATTAAGTAAATACAGATAGAAAGAAGTAACTATGTAAGTATTGTAAAGAAAAATAAATTGGCATGTGAGAAGGAATAAAAGGGGCATAATTTACAAATGGAGTTGGTCAGGGCAGACTTCTCTGGGGCTGGGTCGTTAAAAGTGAGACCTAAGGAATGAATAGAAGCTGGCTAGGTGAAGAAAGGTGTGGTATGTGGGAGGCAGGGAGAGAACAGCAGGCAGAAGAAAGAGAATGTGTCAAGGCAGGAGAAAGGAAAGCTTAGCACACGAAACTAGTGCAGCTAGAATGTAATGAGCATGAAAAAAAAAAAGTGGCACAGAAGAGAAAGGAGTGGTGAGTAAAACCCAGACTGTACAGGGTACTGGTTTTTATTAAGGAGTTTAGATGTTTTTGTTGTTGCTGTTAATCCTCACCCTACGATATTTTCCCACTAATTTTTGGAGAGAGTGGAAGGGAGGAGGAGAGACACAGAGAGAGAAACATTGATGTGAGAGAGAAACATCGATTGGTTGACTCCTATATGAGCCAGGGATCAAGCCTGCAACTGAGGTACATGCCCTTGACCAGAATCAAACCTGGGACCCTTCAGTCTGAAGGCTGACATTTTGTTAACCGAGCCAAACTGGCTAGGGCTAGATTTTGTTTTAAATGCCATGGGAAGTCATGGACTGATTTTAAATAAGTGAGTGGCATGGCCTGATTAACATGTTAAAAACATCACTCTAATTGCTGTGTAGAGAATTCATAGAGAGAGCAAAATGATCTTTCCAAGACTACTGTGGTGCCCCCACCCCTCACCCTCTACCCCCTGGAGATGATGATAGTTTGGGCACCAGTGAAGGAAAGAAAGAAATGAATGGTTTGGGGATACATTTTGGAGGTAAAATTGATATAACTTAGTAATGGACTGTTTTAGGGAAATGACAGGGAAAAAGATTTGAGAAGAGGAGGGAAGTACAAAATGATCATTTAGGAAAGTAATCAACTGAGTTTTCTGGAGATACCTAGTTAGGTTGCCAAGCAATGTTTAGGTCGGATGCTGGCTTTTCATTGACACCAATAAGTTCAGTTGTGTGTTTTCTCCAGTTTGGGTGCAAGAACAAAAAAATGATTGGGTTCATCTGGGGTTGGGGTTTGATGTGTTTGCCAGGGGAGAAAGAAGCATGGCAATTACTATAGTATTTTCAAAGGAGTTATTCTACTGAGGGATTGTGAGAATCTAAACAAATAGAGAAGTAAAGGAAAGGGACTGATGGGGAGAGTGCAGCTGCAGGGTTGTGGAATGAAAGTCGTAATAAGATAGAAGATGGTGGGAGAGTGGGGTGATGGATTGAATATGCTGAAAGTAAAAGTTTTGAGAATGGGATGTTTGATTTTACAGTTTATTTTTTTAAAATATATTTTATTGATTTCAGAGAGGCAGAGCGAGGGAGAGAGAAATAGAAACATCAATGATGAGAGAGAATCATTGATCACCTGCCTCCTGCACACCCCACAATGGGGATCAAGCCCACAACCCAGGCATATGCACTGACCGGGAATCAAACCATGACCTCCTGGTTCATAGGTCGACACTCAACCACTGAGACATGTCAAGATTTTACAGTTGTTTAGAGTTCAATGAACCAACAGCTCAGCATTTGGGACAGGTCATCCAATATATGTTGAAGTTGTCTAATATGATGAGAGGAGGTAAGTTGGACTTGAAGATTGAAAGCCAGTGTTGAAATTGAAAGTCAATGAAGAGAAGTGACAGCAGATGACAGCGATAGGGAGGAAAGTGCGATTTAGCTGAATGATATGAGTCTTAAAGGACAGGGGAGCCATACACGGGGGAGCAGGCAAACATTGACCCACTCCCAAACCTGGGGTGAGAATAAGTAGTTTCCACTTAAGAGGCCTACAGGAGAAATGATATTCGCAGATAGGCCTTAGGTGCCATTGAGGCCTGTGGGTAGGTGGAAAGAGAAGGGAGAATAGAGGTAGAGAGTACAGGAAAGTTTGTTGAACACAGAACAACCATTTTCAAGAGCAAAAGAGGTTCAGTGTTGGGTTACATGGAGTGATGGATCCAGTAAGCAGGTTGGAGCCGAGAGTTGATAAGATAAAGGATTTCTGGAGAGGCTCTTGTGTCTGGCAGAGGATTTGCTCCTGAAAGGTTTTAGGAGGAAGGCAAGTATTTAGCCTAACAGAAATCTGAAAGGTTCTTTTCTTTCCTTTTTAAACAATAAGTATAGTAATTGTTTGGGACATTTTCATTTTAAAGTTGATAATAAAAATCCACAACAAGTTAATGAGTACGGGGTTTCTGTTTGGAATGATAAAAATATTCTGGAGACGAATGGTGGTGATGGTGCACAACAGTGTGAACACACTTCATGCTGAACTGCGCACTGGAAAATCACTAAGATGGTAAATTGTACATTATGTATCTTTACCACAATAAAAAAAAATATGTAACCATTAGCGACAGCTATAAATTACCAACCCATTTGGGAAATTTGTTCTCAGACATATTTTATTTGTCCTCAAACTGTTTTGGCCATCATTGTGTGTAAAAAACAATAGTTTCTAACATTTAGAAATCTAGAGATTTATAAAATACCTTTGAAAACTGGGCTAGCTAATAATGTGGGCACACATCCCTACCTGGGTCTGACCAGTGGGAGCCCAGGGGGCCTGCTCCCCTCCGCCATGCTTGCGCCTCTCCTATCCCTGCTGTGTTCTTGTCAGCATAGAGGCCCATGTGCTCCCGGCCATTGAGACTGGTGCTGCCCTACTGTCTTCAGAATTCATTGGATGGTGAAATAGTTGTATAGCTGTGCTTCTAGAAAGGTGAGAAAGGGAAAGGGAGACTGAGCAGGAAGTTTCAAGAAAAGTGGGAGAAAACATAGTTCTTGGTGGAAATGAATTTGGGTGTTTTAATGTATAAACAAAATTGGTCCCAAGAATATAATCTGGCCAACATCAGTTATTTTTATTACCTGAGGGCAGTTTTGTTTGCCTCCCTGATTTATATAAACTGTTTATAAGTTTTAAATAATTTGTGTAAAACTGAAAAATGAAGGGAACTTGAAGGTCATAGAAAAAAAATCTCTGCTTTCACCAAATCTTTCTTTGACTAATGAAACTACCCTGACTTTGAGCCTTTTGGGAGCAATCCATTGGGCAGTAATTAATTAATTAAACTATTGTTCTCAATATTTGTTCAGAAAAAAAACCCCAATGCTGCATTTTCTATTTTGTGTGTGTGTGTGTGTGTGTGTGTGTGTGTGTGTGTGTGTGAGAGAGAGAGAGAGAGAGAGAGAGAGAGAGAGAGAGAAAGGGGTCATCTATAACTATCTTATTTGTTGGCACAAGAACACATTGCTTGTGCCAAACCAATAAGTAGATTCAGGAACATTAAATCATTGTGTGTCAACATTACTGTGAATAAAATTCCTAGTACACAAAATGGGCACATACTATCACCAGAAAAAGTGCACTGACTTCTTTTGAAAGTAAAAATGTATTAAATTCCATATCTTGCACTGACTGACTCTAGTCTAAAATATTCTAACACTTCTAAATTTACAAAGATGGCATTTTGCCTTTTTTTTTTTTTTTTTTTTTTAGATCTCTTTCAATTGGATGAACTTAACCTTCAGATAGCTTTGCATCGAATTACCATATCTCTGGGTGAGAGATGAAAAAACCATTTAATGAGAATGAAAATGTCCAATATCTACTTAGAAATGGAGGGTTTCCCCAGTGAATGTTGATTACAGCCTGACATGTGTTGTTGTGCTATGGCATCAGGAAATATCCCCAAGACCCAGGCCAAGTCATATATAAATAGCATAGTGGGTATATTAGTTTTCCAAATACCACAGACAGGATGGCCTCATTCTCTCCAGATCTGGATACTAGAGTCTGAAAGCAAGATGTTGGCAGGGCCCTGGTCTCCCTGAAGGCTCCAAGGCAGAATCTGTGCCATGCCTTTCTCTAAGCTTCTGGTGTTGCCAGCAATTCTTGGCATCCCTTGGCTTGTAGACACATCACTACAATCTCTGCCTCCATTGTCACATGGTGTATGCCTGTGTGTCTTTATCTGTCATTTGTTTTAAGGACAGTCATATTGGCTTAGGGCCCTCCCAAATGAGCTCATCTTCACTTGATTACATCTATAAAGACCCCATTTCCAAATAAGGTCACATTCACAGGAACCAGGTATTGGGACTTCAACATGTATTTTTCGGGTACACAATTCAACCCATACTAGAGGGACAAAAGAACGGACAGACCATGATCATTGAATTAGCTTTTTAGTTAGACTCTGGTCCAGCCACATCTCATCTCAACTATGGCTGCCCTGTTTCCTTCCCTCACTCTGGTTTTGGGGCCATCTCTTGTTTTTTTCCTCCTAGTGTGACAAGCTAGTTAATATCTGTCACCTTTCATCAATTTACACAGGTTTCTGTCAGTGACTAGTCCCTCTGGTAGCATGGTGTCTCCTTACCTTAAACCCTGGAAATAGAATCCCTTGATTGGAACCTAGAATGCCATTCTTATGAATCACTCCTATCAATCACTTCCCTCTTGTCTTTAATTCTTCCCTATACTGCTTAGATTTTTTTTTTATTGTCATCACTTTCATTACCTTGCAACTCTCTTCCCAATCATCCTACTCTTTCATGTACTTGTTGAAACTCAATCTTGAATAACTCTCTTATTTAGCCTGGGTAGCTGAGCACTGTCAGAGGAAATCACACAACCATTCACCTGGTCAGCTTTCTCTAGGTTCTCTGCAGAGGCATTTCATTCTATCCAAAAGCTCCTTGATCCTGTGGCATCAATGATTTCCCTTCATTCACAGCTTTCTCTTCAACTCTTTCTTCTTATTTTTTAAAAATCCCTACCCAAGGATATTTTCTCCATTGAAAGGAGGGAGTGAGGGAGAGAGACAGAATGAGGGGGAAAGATAGAGAGAAAGATTGATGTGAGGGAAACACATTGATGGGTTGCCTCCTGCATGTGCCCTGACTGAGGCTGGGGGTCAAATCTGCAACCCAGGAATTGAACTGGCAACCTTTTGGTTCACTGGACAATGCCCAAACAACTGGGGCCACACAGGTACCTCCTTAATTTCAGAACACCAAATCTACAAATTAGCCTTGATCTGCAACCATCACTTTTCTCCTTCCCACCTGCAACAAAGGAAGCAAAGTCCATCTAAGGTCTTACATTCTGCCCTTGGCCACTTTTGTTCCTCATGCTATACAATCTCCATGGGATTTCTGTCACTCTCATGAATTTACATGCTGATAATTTCCAAACTTGTAACTCTAGATTATATCATCCGCCAAAGACTCATTCACATATCGTACCTGGGTACTAGACAGCTCACTTAGATATCCTGTGGACACCTTTAAGCACCATGTCAAAATTCAACTTTATAATCTCTACTCCTCAGCACTCCTCTAATTATTCTGACTCCTGAGTTCCCCATCTCAGTTAATCCTTACCACATTTTTTCACCTCAGAGACTGGGTGTTATCTGTAGCAGATTCCTTGGGGCCTGACCACTCCATGTGCTCCTGTCCATTTCCAATGGCCAGTATCTGTTATGTAATATAGGATCCTATACTTGTAATATAGGATTTCAACTACAGCACACAAACCACTTTATTTTTCTCTCTCCTTTTGTTGTTGTTAGTAATAATCTTTTATTATTGAGGTCCTTTTTGGAAGCAACAAGGAAGAACAGGCTGGAAAAGCTGCAAAATTAAAGTCATCAACCAATGACTTACGGAAATTGGTTCATAAATCCCCCAGCTTGTCAACCTCTTGGGTGGGATAACTCTGAATCATTTGTTTCATGCCATTTCCCAGAATTTTTCCATGACATTTACAACATAGTTGACTTGATAAAGCATTCTATCTTGGCTGACTTCCCTCCATATAACTTACTCACCGTTCTACCCATATTCCCTGTTCTTCTTGAATGAACTACTTGTCCTTGAATCCTAGCCTTGAAGTCTGTTTCTAGAGGAAACCAAAGTAAGACATTATCCTTCTTTCTATGCCCTTCCTTTCTTCTTCCAGCCAATTACCAAATCCTATAAATTCTACTTCATAATCATCTTGGTAAGGAAGCCATTTCTCTTCAGCCTCACTGTCATCACCTGGGCCACTGTCACCTTCTAGCAACAGTCTCCTACCTGCCTCCCTTCAGTGTTGTCCCCTTTAATCCTTTCTCTTCCCTTCAGGGAGTGATCTTTCAAATATGCAGATTTCATAGTATCACCACCACACTGAACTTTTCAGGTCTCAATTTACAGTTAAGAAGCTTTCCTTGATCTTTCAATTCTAGGAACCAGGAAAAGGAGCACCCTAGTATTTCCCGTTAGAGAATGAATATAAATTGCCTCTTCATTGAGCTGTGTTCCTCACTAGACTGTAAATTTTCTAAGGCTAGGAATGTTGTTTTTGTCTTCCCTCCTCTTCCCTTTCCTTCCCTCCCCTCCCCTTCCCTCCCCTTCCCTCCTCTTCCCTTCCCTCCCCTCCCCTCCCCTCCCCTCCCCTTCCCTCCCCTTCCCTTCCCTCCCCTTCCCTTCCCTTCCCTTCCCTTCCCTTCCCTTCCCTTCCCTTCCCTTCCCTTCCCTTCCCTTCCCTTCCCTTCCCTTATCCACCCCCACACTCTTGTTGTTGTTGTGCTCCTTCATTGTAACTCAACATAGGGTACAGACTAGAAACTCAAATATTTGTTGAATAAATACATGCTTAACAGGTTCTTCCTGCCTTGCCCATCTTGGCCTGTTTCTGAAGGGCCAGAATCAGAAAGCTAGTGAACACATTTTCAGTTTGTACCTGTGTTTACTCTTATATCTCAATTTAAGTTTTTCCCCCCTATAAATGATGACTAGTGATCTCATTAGGGGATGAGGTCATTAGGCAATGGTGAGTCAGGCATAGAACTGATTTTGTTTAAACCTTAATAGGTAATTCTTCCTGTTACTTGGTATAAAAAGAAATATGGACAAGATGGTAGTTTGAAATTTCCAAATTCCTTACACTTAAGGACTTTCCTTAACCCTTAACATTTATTCTTGCCCAAGAACTTATTTCAAAGAATTTATTCCATAAAAATGTGTTTTAAATGTATTATTTCAAAGAAGAAATTATTTCATCAGAATAAATTCATGTCAACTCATTACTGCCTATTATCATTTGAATTCTGTTAATTGAACTTCTGTTCAAGTAGTTTTGTTTGCATTTAAAAAGAAAAAAGCTACCATTATAATTTCTATCCAATTTGACAAAATTTAAACTTCAAAACTTTTGATTCTTATCCATGCCTCTAATCTAGACACTTTCTTCTCCCACTTAAAAGTATCTGAAATTGCAGTTATTTATTCTAATTACCTAAATGAAATGAGTAACCTATGCTGTAAATCATATTACTTGTAATATAGGATTTCAACTACAGCACACAAACCACTTTATTTTTCTCTCTCCTTTTGTTGTTGTTAGTATAAGGTAGTTGTTAAAAGCACAAGTTTTAGATTGTGACAGGCAGGCTAGAGTCCTTATTCTGCCAGTTATTAAGCTGTGTGAGCAGAAGTAGTTTACCTTCTCTCTCCAGGCCTCAGTTTCTTCATCTTTTTTCTTAATATTTTTATTGATTTACAGAGAATGGAAGAGGGAGCGAGAGAGAGAAACATCAATGATGAGAGAGAATCACTAATTAGCTGCCTCCTGCACATCCCCTACTGGGAATCGAACCCAAAACCCAGTCATGTGCCCTGACAGGAATCAAACCACAACCTCCTGGGTGGGTGGCTCAGTAAGTTAGAGTTATGTCCCATGAACCAAAGCGTTGTGGGTTCAATTCCCAGTCAGGGAACATACCTAGGTTGCAAGTGCAATCTCTGGTCAGGGTGCATATGGGAGGCAACTGATAGATGTTTCTCACATTGATGTTCTTCTCTCTCTCTCTCTCTCCTCTTCCCCTCTCTCTAAAATCAATAAAAACATATCCTTGGGTAAGGATTAAAAACAAACAAACCAGCTCTTAGGCTTGCTGTGAAACAAGTGAGATAATATCATTATCATTGTTATTTATTATCTGTTAGTTGGAGAGTAAACCTTATATTAACTAACTTAGCCCTCATATCAATACTGTGATGTGGGCAATGCTGTCATCTCTAGCTTAAAAATAAAGAAATTAAAGCCTAGAGAAGGTAAGGAAACTTGCCTTATAATAGTAGGAGTAGTAGTTGGAGAGAAACCAAGATGGCGGCATAGGTAAACACCGGAAATTGCTGCCTTGCACAACCACTTCAAAAATACAACTAAAAGACAAAACGGACATCATCTAGAACCACAGGAAGGCTGGCTGAATGGAAATTCTACAACTAGAAGGAAAGAAAAAAGCACACTGAGACTCAGAGGAGGTGCGAAAGTAAAGTGCAGAGGTATGGAGGTGCATGCAGAAAGGGCTGGCAGCTGAGGACACGGTGGAAGTAGAAAGGGCTGGCAGCTGAGGATGCAGTTGTCTTTTTCAATCAGGAGGGAGTCTCAAGCTCCCGACTGCTCTGAACTCCAGTTCTAGGTGAGTCTCTGGGGACCCAGACTCATATGGGAGAAACTGGACTGTCTGGCATCGGTTGGAACTCGAGGGTGGCTTTCTCTCAGAGGTGCTTGCAGTGATTACCGGGACACTGAGACACGGGGCCTCTTAGGGTAGGACTGAGGAGCAGCCATAACTGCTTGCTCCACCCTGTTGATCCCCTCAGGCCCCGCCCCACCCAGGCTGCAGCAGAGGCTTTTGCATATGAAAGGCGTGGCCCTTGGCAATCTGAAAATTACCTAACAAACTGCAGCTGGGTCAGACAAACCCAGAACTTCCAAAAGAAGGCCCAAGGCCCCACAGCAGCTTGCATTGCTTCACAGCTGGGCTCCTTCTGGGTAGCCTCAGGAAAAGGCTAAATTAGCACCTCCTTAGAGATTCAAGAGCCAGTGTACCCAGTGGTCAGAGTGGGACCATCCAGATTACAACTCCTCAGATCCATAAGGGACACACTCAGGGGGCAGTCTCAGTGAGCATCAAAGCCCACTGAAGCAAGTCTTGCCCCAGAAGGGTGTCTCCAGCACAGAAGTTCTCCCACTGTAGACACAGCTGATTCTCACAGCCAATTGGCCTGGAGGTCAATTCCTCCCAGTGATACCTACAACAATCAAGGCTTAACTACAACAAGACTGTGCACAAAGCCCACAAAGGGGTGAACCAAGAGTGTCCAAGTCCGGTAATTGAGGAGGCTGAACCACTGGACCCTATAGGACACCTAGCACACAAAGCCACTCTATCAACACAGGGAAGCATAAAAAATGTGGAGACAAAGAAACAGGTCACAAATGACAGAAACAGAGGAACGCAAATGACTGGATATAGAGTTCAAAACCACACTTTTAAGGTTTTTCAAGAATTTTCTAGAAATCGCTGATAAACTTAGTGGGACCCTCAAGAAATCTAGTGAGACCCTCGAGGTTATGAAAAAGGACCAACTAGAAATTAAGCATACACTGACTGAAATAAAGAATATTATACAGAGTTCCAACAGCAGACTAGAGGATCGCAAGAATCAAGTCAAAGATTTGAAATACGAACTAGCAAAAAACACCCAACCGGAAAAGCATAAAGAAAAAAGAATCCAAAAATATGAAGATAGTGTAAGGAGCCTCTGGGACAGCTTCAAGTGTACCAACATCTGAATTATAGGGGTGCCAGAAGAAGAGAGAGAGCAAGATATTGAAAACCTATTTGAAGAAATAATGACAGAAAACTTCCCCTATCTGGTGAAAGAAATAGACTTACAAGTCCAGGAAGCGCAGAGAACCCCAAACAAAAGGAATCCAAAGAGGATCACACCAAGACACATCATAATTAAAGAGCAAAAAGCTAAGAGAGAATCTTAAAAGCAGCAAGAGAAAAAAAGTCAGTTACCTACATGGGAGTACCCATACGACTGTCAGCTGATTTCTCAACAGAAACTTTGCAGGCCAGAAGGGAGTGGCAAGAAATATTCAAAGTGATGAATAGCAAGAACCTACAACCAAGATTACTTTACCCAGTAAAGCTATCATTCAGAATTGAAGGTCAGATAAAGAGCTTCACTGATAAGAAAAAGCTAAAGGAGTTTATCACCACCAAACCAGTATTATATGAAATGCTGAAAGGTATCCTTTAAGAAGAGGAAGAAGAAGAAAAAGGTAAAGATACAAATTATGAACAACAAATACATATCTATCAACAAGTGAATCTAAAAGTTAAGTGAATAAATAATCTGATGAACAGAATAAACTGGTGAATATAATAGAATCAGGGGCATAGAAAGGGAGTGGGCGGGGGAAGGGGTGTGTGGGGGATGCAGAAAGAGACTGGACAAAAATCGTACATCTATGGATGAGGACAGTGAGGGGGGGGCGCGGGTAAGGGCAGAGGGTGGGGTGAGAACCAGGTGAAGGGGAGCTATTGGGAGAAAAAAGAGGAACAACTGTAATAATCTGAACAATAAAGATTTAATTTAAAAAAATAGTAGTAGTAGTAGTAGTAATAATACTACTAGTAATTATTATTATTATTATTCACCATGTACCAGGCACCATTCTAAACTGTTTACTTAGGAACTCAATTATTCCTCAATCCTAAAAGGTAGGTCTTATTGTTATCCCCAATTTGTAGAAGGAGACTAAGACCCAGAGTTATGAAGTATTGTAACTTGTTCAAGATAACATAGCTTCTATGCAGTAAAACCAGGATTCAAATCCAGGAAATCTGGCTTTGGAAAATGTATGCAAAGACTTGTTTTGTGGCCAAACACAGTCTGTCCTGGAGAATGTTCCTGTGGGCTTGAGAAGGATATGTATTCTGCTGCTATGGGATAGAATTGTCTGTTAGGTCGTTTGATCTAAAGTGTAATTCGAGTCCAATATTTCCTGACTTTCTGCCTGAAAGATCAATCCAGTATTGAAAGTGGAGTATCGAATACCCCTACTCATTATTGTTATATTGTTGTCTCTCTTTAGATGTGGGGGCGGGGATGTTGGTGGTGTTTTTTGTTTTAGTATTTGCTTAATATATGTAGGTACACCAATGTTGGGTGTACATATATTTATAGTTCTTATATCTTTTTGATGAATTTACCCCTTTATAATTATAACATGACCTTCTTTGTCTCTTATTATAGTTTTTGACTTAAAGTCTGTTTTGTCTGATATAATTATAGCTACTCCTGGTCTCTTTAGGTTTCCATTTGCATGAAATATGAGCCTATTTGTGCCATTAACGCTGAAGTGAATCTCTTGTAGGCAGCACATAGTTGGGTTTTCTTTTTTATCAGTTCAGCCACTCTATGTCTTTAGATTGGAGAATTTAATCCATTTACATTTAAAGTAATTATCAGTAAGTAAAAGCTTAATGTCATCTTGTCAATTGTTTCCTGGCTGTTTTGCAGCTCCTTTGTTCCTTCCTCTCTTGCTGTCTTCCTTGGTGAATTGATGATTTTCTCTAGTGGTATGATTGATTCTTTTCTCTTTATCTTTGTGTACCTATTATAGGCTTTTGCTTTCTGATTAATATGAGGCTTACATAGATATCTTATAGTTATAACAGTCTTTTTTAAAATTGATAACTTTGCACACAAAAACTCTACCCTCTTACTCCCCCCTCATTTTATGTTTTTAATGTTACAACTTATAGCTTTTTTATATTGTGCATCCATTAACAAATTATTGCAGCTATAGTTATTTTTAATAACTTTGTTCTTTAATTTTCAATCTGGAGTTAAATGAATAACATAACACCATATTACAGTGTTGGAATGTTCAGAATTTGACTATATATAGTTATCTTTACCAATGTGTCTTATATTTTCACATTACTAATTAATATCCTGTTATTTCTGCATGATAAACTCCTTTTAGCAGTTTTTATAAGCCAGGACTAATGGTGAGGAACTCTTTTAGCTTTTGTTTGTCTGGGAAACTCTTAACTTGCCTTCATTTCTGGACAGATTTGCTGGGTCAAGTATTTTTGGTTGGCAATTTTTTCCCAGCACTTTGAATATATCATTTTATTCTCTACTGACCTGCAAGGTTTCTGCTAAGAAATCCACTGATAGCCTTATAAGGGTTCCTTTTAATGTGAGGTATTTAAACATATATATATATTTCCTTTCTGACTGGTGTGGCCCAGTGGTTATCCTATGAACCAGCAGGTTCAATGCCTTGGTTGTGGGCTCAATCCCCAGGAGAGGGTGTTCAGAGGCAGCTAATCAATGATTCTCTCTCATCATTGATGTTTCTCTCTCTCTTTCCCACTTACTTCCTTTCTAAAAAAAAAAAATTAAATTAAATTAAATTAAAAAAATATATATATTTCTTGGTTTTATTTTATTTTATTTTTTTATTGCTTAAAGTATTACAAAAAGTATTACATATGTCTCCTTTTTTCCCCCCCGCCCTTGACAATCCCCTGGCCTCCCCTACCCCCCAGTGTCTTATGTCCATTGGTTATGCTTATATGCATGCATACAAGTCCTTTGGTTGATCTCTTACCCACCCCCCTCCTGCCCTCCCACCCTCCCCGGCCTTCCTCCTGTAGTTTGACAGTCTGTTCGAGGCAGCTCTGCCTCTGTATCTATTATTGTTCATAAGTTTATAATGGTCTTTATTATCCAGAAATGAGTGACATCATGTGGTATTTTTCCTTCATTGACTGGCTTATTTCACTTAGCATAATGCTCTCCAGTTCCATCCATGATGTTGCAAATGGTAAGAGTTCCTTCTTTTTTATAGCAGCATAGTATTCCATCGTGTAGATGTACCACAGTTTTCTAATCCATTCATCTACAGATGGGCACTTAGGCTGTTTCCAGATCTTAGCTATGGTGAATTGTGCTGCTATGAACATAGGAGTGCATATATCCTTTCTGATTGGTGTTTCTGGTTTCCTGGGATATATTCCTAGAAGTGGGATCACAGGGTCAAATGGGAGTTCCATTTGTAGTTTTTTGAGGTAGCTCCATACTGTTCTCCACAGTGGCTGCACCAGTCTGCATTCCCACCAGCAGTGCAGAAGGGTTCCTTTTTCTCCACATCCTCTCCAACACTTGTTTGTTGATTTGTTGATGATAGCCATTCTGACAGGTGTGAGATGATAATGCATTGTTGTTTTGATTTGTATCTCTCGTATAATTAGTGACTTTGAGCATGTTTTCATATGTCTTTCGGCCTTCTGTATGTCCTCTTTCGAAAAGTGTCTATCTAGGTCCGTTGCCCATTTTTTATTGGATTGTTTATCTTCCATTTGTTAAGTTTCATGAGATCCCTGTAAATGTTGGAAATTAAACCCTTATCGGTGGTATCATTGGCAAAAATGTTCTCCCATGTAGTGGGTCTTTTTGTTGTTTTGTTGATGGTTTCCTTTGTCGAGTAAGACTCCCTCCACGTTCTGCGTGGAGTAGGGTTCAGTATCTGAAAGAGGAGCTGCACAACAAATGAGAGAAAAAGACAAGAGATAATTTTGCAATATTGGGGGACCAGGCGGGCAAGTTCCGAAGGACTTCCTCCAATGCTCAGGCCGCTCCAATCTTTTATTGATCTGGAGTAGCCCTTAGGGTAAGGAGGTTTCAATGACACACAGATCAGCAGACAATTTCCAGGAATAGACAAAGTATCTGATTAGCTCATCAATAGATTTCTGGGAGTATCTGATTAACAATAATCAACAAGGATCTACATAAGTATCTAAGGAATTAAGTGAACTAAGGTGGGGATGCTTCAACTATTATTACCTAAATTAGCTGGGTGGTTCCTAGATTAACTGGGTGGTGCACAGTTCTGACCTTTGCTAGGACTTCAAAGGTTACTAGCTTTTGGGGGTCTCTGTCTAAACTCAGCTAGTGAAGACAATGAATGGACTCCAGCATTCCTTTGCTGTGCAAAAGCTTTTTATTTTGATGTAGTCCCATTTGTTTATTTTCTCTTTAGTTTCCATTGCCCTAGGAGCATTATCAGAGAAGAAATTCCTTCGGCATATGTTTGCGATTTCGCTGCCTGTGGATTCCTCTAGTATTTTTATGGTTTCCCGTCTTATGTTTAAGTCTTTTATCCATTTTGAGTTTATTTTTGTGTATGGTGTGAGTTGGTGGTCTAGTTTCATCTTTTTGCATGTATCTGTCCAATTTTCCCAACACCATTTATTGAAGAGACTGTCTTGACTCCATTGTATGCTCTTGCCTCCTTTGTCGAATATTGAGCATATTGGTTCCAGTCGATTTCTGGGTTTTCTATTCTATTCCATTGATCTATATGTCTGTTCTTGTGCCAGTACCAAGCTGTTTTGAGAACAGTGGCTTTGTAATACAGTTTGATATCTGGTATTGAGATCCTACCTACTTTGTTCTTCTTTCTCAGGATTGCTGCAGCTATTCGGGGTCTTTTTTTACTCCAGATGAATTTTTGGAAAGTTCGTTCTAGATTTGTGAAATATGCTGTTGGTAATTTAATGGGGATTGCATTGAATCTATAGATTGCTTTGGGTAGTATAGACATTTTGATGATGTTGATTCTACCAATCCATGAACACGGTATGTTCTTCCATCTGTTTATGTCTTCCTCTATCTCTTTTCAGTGTCCTGTAGTTTTTGGCATATAAGTCTTTTACCTCCTTAGTTAAGTTTATTCCTAGGTATTTTAATTTTTTTGGTGCAATGGTAAATGGGATTGCTTCTGTAGTTTCACTTTTTGTAAGTTCACTATTGCTGTAAAGAAATGCCATGGATTTCTTAGCATTAATTTTGTATCCTGCTACATTGCGGAATTCATTTATTAAGTCTAATAATTTTTTGATGGAGTCTTTATGGTAGGTACAGTATCATGTCATCTGCAAATAAGGACAGTTTTACTTTTTCTTTTCCAATCTGGATGCCTTTTATTTCTTCTTCTTGTCTGATCGCAACGGCTAGTACTTCCAGTACTATGTTGAACAGGAGTTGTGAGAGGGGGCATCCCTGTCTTGTTCCTGTTTTTAGGGGGAATGGTTTTAGTTTTTGCCCATTGATTGTGATGTTGGCTGTGGGTTTGTCATATATGGCTTTTATTATGTTGAGGTATGATCCCTCAATTCCTATCTTGCTGAGAGTTTTTATCAAGAAAGGGTGTTGGATTTTGTCAAATGCTTTTTCCGCATCAATTGATATGACTATGTGGTTTTTTTCTCTCAATTTGTTTATGTGATGTATCACGTTTATTGATTTGCAGATATTGTACCATCCTTGCATCCCTGGGATAAATCCTACTTGGTCATGTTATATGATCTTTTTGATGTACTGCTGGATCCGATTTGCTAGGATTTTGTTGAGGATTTTGGCATCTATGTTCATGAGGGATATTGGCCTATAATTCTCTTTCATTGTATTGTCTTTATCTGGTTTTGGGATTAGGGTGATGCTGGCTTCATAGAATGAGCTGGGAAGTGTTCCTTCCTCTTGGATCTTTTGACATAGTCTGAGGAGGATAGGTTTTAGGTCTTCCTTGAATGTTTGGTAAAACTCCCCTGTGAAGCCATCTGGCCCCGGGCTTTTGTTTGCTGGGAACTTTTTGATGACTGCTTCGATTTCCTCCATAGTTATTGGCCTATTGAGATTTTTAGATTCTTCCTGGTTAAGTTTTGGAAGGTTGTATTTTTCTAGGAATATGTCCATTTCCTCCAGGTTGTCTAGTGTGTTGGAGTAGAGTTGTTCATAGTATTTTCTAACAATCCTTTGTATTTCTCTGGGGTCTGTTGTTATTTCTCCTCTTTCATTTCTGATTTTGTTTATTTGGGTCCTCTCTCTTTGTTTCTTGGTGAGCCTGGCTAGAAGTGTATCAATCTTGTTTATCCTTTCAAAGAACCAGCTCTTGGTTTTGTTGATCTTTTGTATTGTTTTTTTGGTCTCTATGTCATTTATCTCTGCTCTGATCTTTGTTATTTCCTTCCTTCTGCTTACAGTGGGCTTTTTTTTGTTGCTCTCTTTCTAACTCTTCGAGTTGTAGAATTAGGTCATTTATTCTCAATGTTTCTTGTTTCTTGCAGTAGGCTTGTAGAGCTATGAACTTCCCTCTCAAGACTGCTTTTGCTGTGTCCCATAGGTTTTGGACTGTTGTGTTTTCATTGTCGTTTGTTGCCATAATGTTTTTTATTTCTTCTTTGATCTCACTGGTAACCCAGTCGTTGTTTAATAGCATGCTATTTAGTCTCCATGTGTTTGATTTTTCTGGATTGTTTTTGTTGTATTTGATTTCCAGTTTTATGCCTTTGTGGTCTGAGAAGATGCTTGATATGATTTCAATTTTCTTGAATTTGAAGAGACTTTGTCTGTGACCCAATATATGGTCTATCTTTGAAGATGACAAATGTGCACTTGAGGAGAATGTATATTCTGTGGCTTTGGGGTGAAATGTTCTGAAGATGTCAATTAATTCCATCTGATCTAGTGAGTCATTTAGGATTGATGTTTCTTTGCTGAGTTTCTGTTTAGAGGATTTGTCCAGTGGTGATAATGGGGTGTTAAGGTCCCCTACTATGATTGTATTACTGTCAATCTCTCCCTTGATCTCCTTCAGAAGATTTCTTACATATTTGGGTGCTCCTATATTGGGTGCATATATATTTACCAGAGTTATTTCTTCTTGTTGGACTGCTCCCTTTAGTATTATGAAGTGGCCTTCTTGATCTCTTTTTATGTCCTTCACTTTGAGATCTAATTTGTCAGATATAAGTATTGCTACCCTGGCTTTTTTTTTCACTTCCATTGGCCTGAAAAACCTTTTTCCATCCCTTCACCATCAGTCTGTGTGCGTCTTTTTTTCTGAGGTGGGTTTCCTGTAGACAGCATATATATGGGTCATGTTTTCTTATCCACTCATTTACCCTATGCCGTTTGACTGGGGAATTTAATCCATTTACATTTAAAGTTATTATTGATAGAAACTTGTTAGTCGCCATTTTTGTTCTTTACCGCTGCGTTCCTTCTTTGTTTCCTATTTTTTCTATTTACAGCAGACCCTTTAGCATTTCTTGCATTGCTGGTTTGGTGGTAATAAACTCCCGTAGACCGTTTTTGTCTGTGAAGCTCCTGATTTGGCCCTCAATTTTGATTGATAGCCTCGCTGGGTACAGTATTCTTGGATTCAGACCCTTCCTTTGCATGACTTTGTATATTTCATTCCATTCCCTTCTTGCCTGATGTGTTTCTGTTGAGAAGTCGGTCGCTAGTCTGATGGGGGATCCTTTGTAGGTAACTTTCTGTCTCTCTCTGGCTGCTTTTAAGATTCTTGCTTTGTCGTTGGTGTTTGCCAACTTAATTATTATGTGCCTTGGCGTCGGTCTTTTCAGGTTCATTTTGTTTGGGACTCTGTGAGCTTCTTGGATTTGTGTGAGTTTTTTCTCCCCTATATCAGGGAAATTTTCTGTTACTATTTTTTCAAACAGGTTTTTTATTCCTTGCTCAGTTTCCTCTCCTTCTGGCACCCGTATTATTTGGATGTTTTTTCGTTTAGCGTTGTCCCAGAGTTCTCTTAGGCTCTCCTCCTGCTTTTTAATTTTTTTTTCTAGAAGCTGTTCTGTTTGGGTATTTTTTCCTACCTTGTCTTCTAGCTCGCTGATGCGGTCCTCTGCTTCTTCTAGTCTACTGTTGATGCTTTCTATTGAGTTCTTTATAGCAGTGATGTCATTTTTCATTTCTTCTTGGTTTTTCTTCATTTCCTCTTGGTTCCTACACATATTGTTGAATTTGTCTTCCATTCTTTTCATCCACCTTATGGCCATTTCTCTGAATTCTTTCTCTGACAGGTTGCTTGCCTCCATTGCCTCCATTTCGTTTACTTCCTTTTCTGATGATGCCTGTTTTTCTTTCATATGTGGGTTGGTTCTTTGTTTCACCATGATCTCTCTTCTCCAGGTGTTTGGTTATGTAGTTCTCTCTCTGCTGCATTGATTTAAAGGCACAAAATACAACACAACAAGGCACAACGTACAAGGCACTGAACAAAATGTATTCACGATATTAATAACCCCAAATAAAGGTGACCACCCGAGCAAAGAGAATTAGGGGATAAAGAAGAAAAAAGAGAAATAGATTAAAGAGAAAAAGAAAAAACAAAAAGGAGTGCCGAAATGAGATTGGGAAAAGGGAGAGAAGAAAAAAAAAAAAAGTAAGAGAGCGAAAAATAGAGGTGGGGAAGAGGCTATTTGTATGGGGAGAAAACTCTAATAGAACCACAACTAATCTCAACGAATTCCAGCAGCAGATCCCTGGAGATTAATGCAAACTACAAACAACCACTAATATCAAGCGAGAGAAGGGAAAACAGAAGCACAAAAATAACCAGAGGAAGAAAAAATAAGCAAAACAGAAAAATGAAAATGAAAAACAAAACAATCTCCCAACCAAGCATAAAAAACCCCAATATACTCAAAATCAAGCAAACACTAGCAAAACGACAGAGAGAGAGAGAGAAAAAAAATTAGATAGTGAAGAAAGATAAGAGAGAGGTGTATATGGATTTAGAGCAAGGGATTGGAAATTAGATATATAAGTAGGGTGAAATTTAGACAATGGGTAAAAAGAAGGAATAAGGAAAATTTAAAGCAGGAATAGGGTAAGAGAAACAGGACAACAAAAGGGGAAAAGTGAGGAAGAGAGTTTTGGCTTAAGGGTAAAGGTGAGATAGAGAGAAATGATGCTAAAGGAATGATGAAGATAGAGTGTAGAACACTAATCCCAAAATAAAATGAAGAAAAATAAAATAAAATGACACTTGAAAAAATGGTAAAATGATAGCAGTAATACTGGTTAAAAAAATGTAGTAATTAAAAAGGTAAAATCAGGTGATGAAAAAAAATAAAATAGGTTCTTAATGAAATGGTGAAAAAAGAATTTAAAAATATATAAAAATATGCAGTAGTGAAGGTGCTTCAGATCTTCTACTCTTCTTTTTGGCACGCCTTAGTCCCGCCGTGCTGTAAACCACAGTCCTGATTTTAAGGCAGGTTGTATTTGTTTACCAGACTGCCTTTATTTGTATTTACAGAAGAGACAGTTCATGGCTCTGCCTCTGGGTGGCAGTGTGTCTGGATTGACCTCCGAGGCTATAAGTCCTCTCTATCAGTAGGGTGTTTTTTTCCTCTATGGTACTTGAAACTGTTTTGGGAAAGTCCACTGCCCAGAGCTGGTTCTTTAATTGTTACTGCCCGCTCTGTTTCCCAGGCTCCCCAAAAAGAACTTTCCCCTACAGGCTCTGCGAATGACCCCAACTGGGGAATCCCATGCACTGGGTTTAATAATCAAATGCATGGATCTAAGGGGAACTGTAACAAGAGCCTTATACGTTGTGCGAATTTGCAAGCCTCCACCTTCCAGGTCTGTGCGCAGTCTCTGCGCGCCTACTCGCCCCTGGCACCAAGCAGCTTTTTTACATCCAGTCCAGCTATGGGCTTATTTTTAGCGTTCCCTTCTGCCAGCAGCCCTGTGGGGCCCCTTCCCCACTCACGGGTCACGCTGGTCCCAACGGCTGTAGACTCTGTGGGGCGCAGATTTCGCCCTCTCTCCAACCGGAATTGCAAACCGCACCTTTAGGGGAAGTCTAACCTTTCCGTGAGAAGAAGCAGTGCTCGTCTGAGTTCACGCAGTCACGCTGCTTGAGATCCCTTGTTTCCAGGTTAGTAGCTGATCTCTGGATGCCGGCAACAACCACCCAAGATGGCGCAGTCTCCGCTGCTGAGCTGGCGCACCACGAGAGGCTTCAGCCGCAGTCTCCAACCATCCTTTTTTTTTCTGGGAGTTCTCGGTCTTTCCCAGCTGCAGACAGTCTCTCAGCTGAATATCCTCTGCCTATTCGGGCTGAATGTTACCCGTTTCAGCTGCTCACCCTTATCTGCTCCAGGACAAGGCACAGGACACGTCCGTTTATACCTCCGCCATTTTCTCCCTCCCTCTTTCTGTGTTTTCTAATAACATATTGAGCTTTCTTAAAACAACTATTTTGAATTCTTTATTGAGAAAATTGCAAATCTCTTTCCTTTAGGGATGGTTGGTTATTGGAAAACTACTGTGTTCTTTTGGTGGTGTCATGTTTCCTTGATGTTTCATGTTCCTCAAAGTCTTCTGTTGCTGTCTTCACATTTGAAGAAGCAGTTACTTCCTACAGTCCCTGCTGACTGGCTTTGGGAGAGAAATACCTTCTGTCAGTCCTGCTGAGTATTCTGAGACTTTCTCAGACATTTTCTCTGGCTCCACATGCTCCACACATCTTGTTCCCTCTTGAGGGAAAATGCTTAATACGCCATTCTTTCTCTTGATACTGCAAAGCCTGGCTGAGCTACCCAGAGTATTGGAGATGCCTGTGGCCCAGTGGCCTGGGAGGTTGGGGGCAGCCATAGGTGAGGTATTCCCAGAGGTTTGTGGTTGAGCTATCTGATAGAGTCCCAAAGGGATCTGCATCCCTTTCTGCCCTCTGATAGCCATGGCTTCTCTTCTCTAAGCCCCTCCTCACCCCTCAGTCATGCAGCACATCCCAGCATTCTGGAATGGGCAAGAAGAAAGTGGGCTTCTTTGGCAGTGGCCAGTACAGCTGGGGAAGCCGGGTACTTACTCACATGCTCCCACGTCCCGCTTGGGGAAATCGCAGGCATAGCAGGTCTCTCAGCACCGAGCTATGCTGGCTTGGGGGAGGGGTGTCCAGGAAAAGTGAAAGTGTTCCTCGTACCCTCTTCAATGTGTCCAGTCTCAAGTTTGTTTTCCAACAGTGTGTTGGAACTTCTTGTTATACTCCTGGACACGCACAAAGGCACTTTTGAGAGTGATTGTCAAATTCACCATTCTTTGGGGTGAAGACAGTGGGAAACTCTTGTTTCTTTCATTTTGCTGTCATCACTCCCAAATTTTATGTTTGGTAATACAAATTGCCACAAATATCTAAGACTTTTGGAAGAAAATAATTTTAATTTCAGTGTAATAGACAACTACGAATTTTGTGTGGTTTTGTTCAACACAGACTAAGGCTCAGAACCTTTGCTCCTTAGAAATATGCTTGGAACTCTGCTGGAAAATGTTACACTTCTCTTTTCTCTATAATATTGATATACCTGTCACATTCAAGCAGGGCCCATGATTAATCTTAATGTGCAGGTGTTCCTAACTGAGGCCCGATGTTTGAATTTGCTTCATTCTATGCAGTCTGTTTTAATTTTGATTAATTGCCATCAGAAATAATAATTCCTCAGGGCAGATCATTAGGAAGCTACAAAATCGATTACGTTTAGCTACAGAATATGTAAAACTAGTCACCACCACTGAAATGATCAGAGATACCTTTTATACTCCATGCACAAGGAATCCGTAGGTCATTGCAACTGGATTTCAGAAGCAAATTAAAATGGAATTGGAAATGCTTTTTAATAAATAAGTTAGCTTTCAAATTTGCCCTTTTTTCCACCCTGAATAGATTTTCCTAATTCTGACATGAATATTAGTGACCACAGCTGGTAGTCATAGACAATAGCAATAATATACTTTAGGTTTAGGCTAGGGAATATATATCTCAGTACAGATCTGCAATAATTAATTGGCAGAATCATGAGCCCCTGAAGGATAAAAAAGACCCAAGCTTACCTGCTATCCCAAGCCCTAGACACTGACTTGCTTGAAGTACTGATTGCTTACTTTGTGGCTAATGCACGAGCTTCCTAACCTCCTTATCTCTGGTGTGGTTTCTTCTTGGGCCACCCATAGGCAACAATTTGCTCATACCTTTACATGATCCTCCCTATGTGTGAAACACTCTGACTCCCCTTGTTCATCTGGCTGCGTCACCTTCACATTTCAGGACTTCTCTTAAATGCCACCTGTTCTCAGAAGCTTTGCTTGTTTCATTAGTCCCTTAGTTGGCTCTTCTTCGTGCCCCATTGCATCTTAAACTCGTTTTTCCATAACTGCTATTATATTCTATTGTCACGAAATGTTCATTTCCTCAATTAGACTGTGAGGTCTTTGAGGGCAGAATTTCTGTCTTGTGTCTCTATAGCCCTAATTCAATGGATCCTAACCATTTTTGTTTCACACACATCCTTTGAGAATCTGACAAAGACTAGACTTCGCTACAAAAATTTTGCCAATAATTTAAAGGAGTTTGGGACACTCTAAATCCATCTGTAGACCCCAGGATTCCATGGACTGCTGGTTAATAATCCTTGCACAAGCTCCTAGAAATATCAAAATAGTTTTCACTTAACAAATGTTTACTGCGTGTCAGACACTTTTCTGAGCACTTCATGTAATCTGCCCCATTTTTTTTCTTATGAGGTAGATACTATAATTATTCCCAATTTATAGATGAGGAAACTGAGGAACAGCATGTAACATGCTTGAGGATATTCCTGAGTCTGCTCCGTTAACCACAAGACTATATTGCCTCTTGACCTCACTATGGGGCTGTTCATAGTACCCTAACTAAAAGGCACCACATACATGTCTATTGAATGAACATAAGCAGTAGTGTTATATACCAGGAACTAGACATAAGGCTGGAGTCATGCAGAAAATAAAGAGGCTTAGTATTTAAATGGTTTGTAAGTGCTATGAACTTTTTCAATGAAGTAAATAGCATATATAATAATAAAAGCATAATATGCAAATCAACCAAACAGCGGAACAACCATCCAGACGACCTTCTGGACGGGGCTGCGAAGGCCTACTCTTGCACAAATTTCGTACATCAGGCCTCTAGTAGCATATAAGCTGCATCCAACCTTCATTTTGCTTTAAGGATAAGGGATGAGACAGTAAGGAATTTTTACAGAATACTTGATACATGCCTGACATTGAATTTGGTGCTTCCTTAACAAACCATATCTTATAATAGTTCTAATACACCTTTGACGCCAGGGAAGAACTGAATGGGAAAATACAGTGTCACTTTTTTAAAAAGCAAACATTAGTAAAGCACAGTTTGTAAAAGCCCAAATGTTGGCTCTCTGTGACATCAACGAATCAAATTTTTACTGTTAGAATGGAGAAGGGTTAAGGAGGTTGGGGTGGGGTTTTTCTTTCTTCTAATAAAGATAAGCCTTTTTTAAGTCTTTTGTGATAAGAGTTTTACAATTACAGTTAGATGTGAATAGGACCTTCACTCAAGTGCGCACACAGAGATTTCTGCTCTGTCTTCAGAAAGGCAGGAAGCGAAGGTGGGAAAGAGAGGAAGAAAGGCCAATATGTGATTATCACATATCACATTAAATGATTTCAACTAGAATCTCTCAGCTGATCTAGCCTACTGTTCCTACTATGGTCAATCGTTCAACGGTCCAATATCAGGTAATTGGTTGGGGTAGTGCGCTGGACCAGCTCAGTCAAGGGCTTGGTGAGCCTGAGGGGGCGCGGCGAAGGATGTAGAAAAGACAGACAAAGAGAATAAGCTGGGTCTAGGTGGATCTTCCTGTGCCTGGCTGAGGTCACAGAGAGAACCAGACAGCAAGCTGAGCCTTTATTTTATAGCCAGAGGTAAACAAGGTAGTGGTCACCATAGTTACAATGTTCTTGTGAGTTTCACTTGTTTTGGCAGCACTTGCTGCATCTCCCTCGCCCACTAGCTACCCAGATAAGATTTAGGGAGCATCATAAGGTCAAGCCTAATTATGCTAAGGGGGCTGTGCCTTCTATGCGGGGGCTTGTTTGTGGCTTTGCCAACAGGTCAGTCTGAGGCTTAACCCGATAGCTGCTCCCTAAAGGTAGGGGCCTGGCTGAAGAAAAGCTGGAAGGCTTTTCTTGCTCAAAAAAATCCTGCAGTCTTCTGCACCACCCTTGAGTTCCTGCCGGGATGCTAGACAATCCAGCTCCTCCCTATATGTCTCTGGATCCCCAAAGCCACTGCCCGGTGCTGAAGCTCAGAGGAAGCAGGACCGTGTTCCAGTTATGGTTTTATTAACTAAGACTTTGACTGGGATGCCATAACTGAGAGGTAAATGCCAGGCCTCTGGATGTCATCTAAAAGCCTTACGGAGTAAAAGATTGACTTTATAGCCAATAGGAGCACCTTGGAGAAATAGCCTGGTACCCTCCTGGCTCACATGGTTCATGACAGTCTTTCCAGGTAAGGAAAAATGGCAAGGAAAGAACCTCAGGACCTTATGGGGACCTTAAGGACTTGAGAAATCCACCCAAACCTTTGCAGGCAAAGCCAAATGGCAATTGTGCAGCTTGGCTTCTGGCCCTGAGGGGTTGACTAAAACTCAATCTGAATATTCCTTGTAAGTGAAATTCCAGCAAAGTAGATTTGGAAGAGCCGACATGATTGATTATTATTTTTGTGTCTATACAAATAATCAGGTCAAGTTACAACTGGATCTAATGCAGTCTCTTTGTCAAAAAGGAGTTTGATGTTAGGGAGGGAAATTCTGTTTCTGAAAACCACAATGCCCCATAGTGAATATTGGACTCTATCACAGTTAGTTGTCTTCAGAGTTTAAAGTTTTGTTTTTCCCTGTGAGCTGAACTAATTTCTGAATTCTTCTAGCTGTCTTCAGCCCTCCAAACTAATGTTTTATTTATCACCCATCCTTTGATTTAGAATTATTAAAAACCACCGATGCAGTATCAACGGTACAGACTTTACCTAAGCATCTGATGACATCACCAGAGATACTTACACTGCAGATAAAGAGGATCTGTCAGATTGTTATTACCTGCTTTTATTCCAGCAAAATAAACTCTAAGCCTTGTCAACTGACAGTCTTGCAGACTCAGAAACTGGTTTGTGATTTGCTATGTTGATTAATCTTTGTGTTCTTCATAGGGTATATGCCTACAACATTTTAAAATATCTATTTACATGTTTACACAATATGGGTCTCACTTAAAACTATTTCTTTTATTATTATTATTATTGATTTTCAGAGAGAAAGGAAGGGAGAGAGAGAGAGAGAGAGAGAGAGAGAGAGAGAGAGAGAGAGATTGATGAGAGAGAGACATCATCGACCAGCTGCCTCCTGCACACCCCCAACTGGGGATCGAGTCTGAAACCTGGGCATGTGCCCTGAATGGGAATCGAACAAGCAACCTCTTGGTTCATGGGTTGAAGCTCAACCACTGAGCTACACTGGTCAAGCTAACCTATTTCTTCTTTTTTAAAAAACCTCACCTAATGATATTTTTCCCATTGATTTTTAGAGAGAGAAGAAGAGAGAAGGAGAGACTGAGAAAGAAACATCGATGTGAGAGAGATATATTGATTGGTTTCCTCCCAGGGATCGAGCCTGCAACCAAGGTATGTGCCCTTGACCAGAATTGAACCCAGGACCCTTCAGTCTGCAGGCCAATGCTCTTTTCACTGGGCCAAACCAGGTAGGGCTAAATGATTTCTTGTAAGTCCCCACAAGAAAGTCAACCTGACACCTACTCTTGTAAACCCATTGAGGACCTCAAGCTCTGCTTCAAGAAACAAAAACTTATTATAGATAAAAAATATAGTGACTGGACATTAATATAATTGTTCTCAACTCCTTATGGCATAGTCACCCTCCTGCCACTACACTTCCCTTCAGAAGTGTCCATTACCAGCCCCTCCCTCAAGGTAACTCCTATTTGGACTCACAGTCAGGGACAGCTCAATGCCCCTAACTGAGTAGGAAGCAGTTACAGAAAATTGACCTTCGTCCAATTTCCTTAGCTCCAAGTAATTGTTAGGAGTAACAATTTTTATATTAAGAGGGGGAAAATGTAAGAACAGAAAACAGGTCTATCTTTTTTTTGTTGTGACCTTTCCACAATTTATGAAAAGCACCTGATAATTAAATCCCAAGGTTGTTGGCTCCTCTGATTCAGACGGACCCTCTATTCAAGGGCTCTGCGCAAGACTGCAATCCTCCCACCCCCTCCTCCCAGCTGTTTTAACAACTCCGGGGTGATTTGCACTAAGGAGTCCCTAGTTTGTAGGAAGTTTCCTTCCCCCACCCCTTCAGACAAATCTCTTTTGAACTCTTTATAACTTTTGTTCTAAGTTGGCCTTACAGGCTTGGGAAAAATACTGATAAGACACTTCCTTAGTACATCTCCCGAACTGTCTCCTGGAAAGCAAAAGAACTGTAACATTTCTTTCAAAAAAATTTTAAAAGAAATTTTTATTTATTGATTTCAGAGGGGAAGGGAGAGGGAGAGAGCAATAGAAACATCAATGATGGGAAAGAATCATTGATTGGCTGCCTCCTGCATGCCCCACACTGGGGATGGAGCCCACAACCCTGGCATATGCCCTGCCTGAAACAGTGACCTCCTGGTTCATAGGTCAACGCTCAACCACTGGGCCACACCTGTGGGGCCAAACTGTACCTTTTCAAAGACAACTCCTGGTATCTGGTCACAACTGAACTTCTAACTTAGACCCCTCCCTTCCTTGTCGCTTAGCAACAGCAACTGCTTGCTCTTTAAAAGTGCAAGTCACTCTTTCTTCCCTACCCTGTGTTGACTAGCAACACAATGGCCCTTTCTTTCTTTGGGAAGTAAAATAAATTTCCTCACTGAAAACAAAACAAAACAAAAACTTGCAGTCTTCTTCAGAATAGTATGAAAATTCATTAGCGATTCTAATCATTGTCCATGGACAATTTTAACCACACATGGGGAGGCCTAGAAGCAAGGAAATGCTGTTGGCATCATTTATCACCCGTGGTTGCTAAGGCTGATCTTCCTGTGTTCTGCTGATTCAGGAGCTCCATCTCCAGGTAAGTCTTGAACCACTTTTGAACCTGTGTGTAGAGGCGGCTCCGGTCTGGGCAAGGCCAATGTATAACCCTAAAGCTTTTGAGGATATGAATCTACATGTCTGGTGGGGAAAGGAGCTCAAGATAAACTCCAGGGATCAAGGTATATGACATTGGTCATTGTCCAAGTTTGTGTCCTCACTGTGGATCCCCTCAATAATCAAAGTGTTACCCGAAAGACAACAAGATCTCAGTTCTTTTCTTCTTAAAGGAAAGATTTCAACCAAGAAACAAAGTATAGAAAAGCAAGCAATGTTGGAGAAATTGGAAAGATACATGCAAAAAAAAAAAAAAAAAAGAAAGAAAGAAAAGAAAAGAAAAAAAGAAAGTAGATCACCAACTTATACCATACACAAAAATAAACTCGAAATGTATAAAGGACTTAAATGTAAGACAGGAAACCATAAAAATCTTAGAATTCATAGGTAGCAAAATAGCAGACAAATGTTGTAGCAATATCTTTACCGATATAGCTCCTAGGACAATGGAAACTAAGGAGAAAATAAACAAATGGGACTACATCAAAATAAAAAGCTTCTGCACAGCAAAAGAAACTATCAACAAAACAACAAGAGAGCCCACTGCATGGGAGAACATCTTTGCCTGTGTTATCGCCGATAAGGGTTTGATCTCCAAAATTTACAGGGAGCTCATACAAATTAACAAAAGGAAGATAAACAATCCAATAAAAAAAAATGGGCAAAGGACCTAAATAGACACTTTTCAAAAGAGGACATACAAAAGGCCCAGAGACATATGAAAACATGCTCAAAGTCACTAATCATCCAAGAGATGCAAATCAAAACGACAATGAGGTACCATCTCACACCTGTCAGAATGGCTATCATCAACAAATCAACAAATGACAAGTGCTGGCGAGAATGTGGAGAAAAAGGAACCCTCATGCACTGTTGATGGGAATGCAGACTGGTGCACCCTCTGTGGAAAACAGCATGGAGTTTCCTCAAAACATTAAAAATGGAACTCCCCAGTAATCCCATTTCTAGGAATATATGCCAAGAAACTAGAAACACCAATCAGAAAGGATATATGTACCCCTATGTTCATAGCAGCACAATTTACAAAAGCTAAGATTTGGAAACACCTAAGTGCCCATCAGCAGATGAGTGGATTAAAAAACTGTGGTACAGCCCTAGCCAGTTTGGCTCAGTGGATAGAGCATCGGGCTGTGGACTGAAAGGTCCCAGGTTCGATTCCGGTCAAGGGCATGTACCTTGGTTGCGGGCACATCCCCAGTTAGGAGGTGTGCAGGAGGCAGCTGATCGATGTTTCTCTCCCATTGATGTTTCTAACTCCCTATCCCTCTCCCTTCCTCTCTGTAAAAAATCAATAAAATATATTAAAAAAAAAACTGTGGTACTTCTACACAATGGAATACTATGCTGCTGTAAAAAAGAAGGAATGCTTACCATTTGTAACAGCGTGAATGGAACTGGAGAGCATTATGCTAAGCGAAATAAAGTCAGTCAGAGAAAGATAAATATCACATGATCTCACTCATTTGTAGAATATAATGAACAACATAAATTGATGAACAAATATAGAGCCAGAGAAAAAGTATTTTAGACTATAATACAAGTAATCCTGTTATTTGTAGATTTTTAATATTTTCTACAACTTTTATGATATTATACTATCTTAGTACAGTTTTGGTAATATATTTAAAATATTTTTTCTTGAAATATGTTTATTGCATGTAACATTATTATATTTAAAATAGTTTTTCTTGAAATATTAATGTTTATTACATGTAAAAAACCTTATATTTGAAACCTTTTCATTATGCATTTATGCATGCATGTTGCAATGCACATATGATTAATTTACCTGAAGTATTTAAGATAAATATGTTTCTAATCAAAATTCTCAGTGCCAAGTTTTGTACTACTGCTAACATAATGATAATGTCAAGGCTATCAGGAAACATATTTAGTATTTTCACATTGTAAATAAAGGCATTAAATAAAAAAAAAAGAGTTTTAAAACTAAAAGTCTTTGGAGGGTAGTCATGTCATAGGCTGGTATCTTCCCTGACAAAAGTCAATCTTTACCTTAACTGGGCTTATCGTCTTTTTGCATCTATGGTAACATATAATTGGAATGTCGAAGTAATTTTCCTTTTTCCGGACGCCTCAAAGCACAGATACTGCCCCTCAGAGACCACAAATCCCCATATTGTTAAAAGATGTGTCTATGTCTATCATTTTACTTTTTATCCAATCCCAGAGGTCTCCCCACTTTGCTTTCTCCCACCTCCCTAATATATCACCAATGGATTTCATGTAACCCACTTATGTCTCCTATTTTGATTGTAATGTATAAAACAAAGTGCAAAACTGCCATTCTCCCGAGCATTAGCTCAAGCAGTTGAGATTCTACTTCCTGGCAATTGTTTGGCTCAAATAAACTCACAAAAAATAAAAATAAAAAATTAAAAGAAGAAAGAAAGAAAGAAAGAAAAGCAAGCAAGAGTTTATTGACCACAGCAAAAATATACTTAGGCTGGGCTGCTTTGGCTCTCTGGGGAGTCAGAGAAAAGGGGGCATTGGAGACAGGTTCAGGGGTTAGCTCTGGAGGAGCTGCCACTGCCCATTGCTCCCGATTGCAAGTCTCATGGGGTCCCTTAGATCAAGCATGTCAAACTCAAAGGCGAGCACAGGCCAAATAAACAAGGTTTAAGATTATGTGGGCCGCAAAAAAACAAAAGCTTCAATTTTCATAGAAACATAGGTTTATTTCTATAGAGACATCTGAATACAAAGGGCTGAAATAAGTGAGTAATCATTAACATAAAATAATAGAACATTTTAATAAAAATTAATATTTTTTTCTTGAACATTAGCTTACCAGACACTGAATAACTGCACAAATTAATAAGTGTAATGCAAATAAACCTATTTTTCTTGTTCTCCGAAAGCGAAATATTTCCTGTTGTGCGCACCAAACAAGTCAGTCCAAGACTAATGACGTGGCAATTGGCTGCTAAAATATTCGCTCCTAGTATTAGTGGAGAGAAATGGTACGCCTGTGCGTAAGGCGCGTAAGGGAAATGAATGCAACACTATTATAGTTGTCAGTCATTAGTGAACGTTGTAGTTCATTATTAATAACTAGAGGCCTGATGCACGAAATTCATGCAAGGGGCTCTGCCCTTGAAGCCACAACAGCTTGCCTCGGCCCTTGCAGCCTGGGCTTCGTCCAGAAGGACGCCTGATCTAATTAGCATATTATGCTTTTATTATTATAGACTAGAGGGCTGGTGCACGAAATTCGTGCACTGGGGGAAGGGGGTCCCTCAGCCTGGCCTGCACCCTCTCCAATCTGGGACTCCTTGCGGGATGTCAGACTGCCGGTTTAGGCCTGATCCTGCACCAGCAGTTGGACATCCCTCTCGCAATTTGGGACCGCTGGTTCCTAACCTCTTGGGGTGGGGGGGGGTGCGATCAGGGGCGGACAGCCACGGAGAGGGGCTGTGGGCCTATTATGGTGGGGCAGGTTGATCAAGGGCAGGGCTGGCTGGGGGGGGGGGGAGGGTGGTGGGAAGAGAGGGGATGTTTGGCCGGCTGGCCTGCTCTTTGTTTTTGTTTTTGGCAACTTCACAACTTTTTCTTGGGGTGCCTGTGCTATGTCTGAAAAATACCTTCTCCCCCTGCCCGGGACAGCGATGGGGAGGGGGCAGCAAAAAATAGAAGACGTTCCTATTGCACACGGACCCTATATACAAGGTCACCTGGCCCAGGCCGGCAGGATGCTTGGCACATTCTAGGATCCCTGCTCAGAAGCTGGAGGGGTGACTGGTGGTAGCTCACGTGAGAGGGGACCTCTGGGTGACCACTCTGGTCCTGGATACTGGTCCTGGCACTTCCTGGTCCTCAGTTCCTTTTTTTTTTTTTTAAATATATTTTATTGATTTTTTACAGAGAGGAAGGGAGAGAGATAGAGAGTTAGAAACATCGATGAGAGAGAAACATCGATCAGCTGCCTTCTGTACATCTCCTACTGGGGATGTGCCCGCAACCAAGGTACATGCCCTTGACCGGAATCGAACCTGGGACCTTTCAGTCCGCAGGCCGATGCTCTATTCACTGAGCCAAACCGGTTTCCGGCCTCAGTTCCTTTTTGGTCCTGCCAGCAGCCCTGGTCCCCCTACCTGGCTCAGCCTCCCGTCTCCATCCTGGCCTCAGATGGCCCCCTTGGCTCCTGGGGGCTCTGTCCTCCCCCTCCTAACCTGGAGATCTCAAGGGAGGTTATGGCTTCTCAGAGACTCCTCGACAGCCCTGTCACTGGTGTTCACACAGGGAAGGGGTGCATGTGGCAGAAGCAGCTGTATAAATGCGGGTGCAGGGGCAAGTCCTCCGGGGTCACTTGGACAGTTTGCTGATGATGCAGATCAGGGCCACATTCTCATCCTTGAGGCACTGGTTGTCAGCTCGGAGATTGGACAGGCCCTTCAGCTCCTCTTCCAGTTCAGCGGCCTTGCACTTCAGGGCCCTGCACTCAAATCTCGCCAGCTCCAGGATGGCCGGCCTCTCTGCAAAGTGCTCCTGCCTCTGCATGGTGCGCTCCAGCTCCACCTTGAGCTGCACCAGCCGCAGCGTGGTCTGGGTCAGGGCCTCACGAAGTCTCTCGTTCTCAATGTGCAGCTTTGCATAGAGCTTCCTGAAGCTCCCTCAGGCTCTGACAATTCGGGCTGGGTTCTGGGTTTAGGTCCTGCTGCCTCTGGAGGGGAAGGGCTGGATTCTGGGCTGATGTCCACTGGCTTCACCTTCTCCCCCTTCACAGGCCCTCTCCTCTCATCGCCAACTCTGCGTGCTCCCTGGAGGCTTGTGGTTCCTGTCCCTGCCCCTCAGGCACCTCTACTCTCTGGGCAGGGCCATCAGAATTCTCAACCCCAGGGACTCGGGGCTGCCAGGAAGGGTCCAGGCTCCGTGCGCCCTGCTCTTGATCAGGATGGGAGAGTCTGATCAGGGGAAGGCCAGCATGGGGAAGGGGCTGCAAGGTTGGCTGCTGGCCCCACCCCCGATCAAGCAGTTTGCTGGCTACAGTGGGCGTCATAGCGACTGGCCCAATCAGGGCCATCTTCTGCCTGCTTGCCAGCCCCCAGTCCCAACACCGTCTCCAGTGCCCGGCTATCAGGCCGTGGGGATCACCAGCTCAGGGCGCCTGCTTTCCCACAGGCTTGAGCCCCCCAGCAGCTCTTGGCTCCTCACTCTGGCGGGAGTCTTCAGTCTCCGGCCAGAGCTGTTCCTATAGCTCCTTCTGCCCCCCACCCTCCCCATCATAGCTTGATCGCTGCTTCGCTTGCAGGCCTCGCTGATGGGCTCCTGGGTCCCGAGGGGCCGCCTTGCCGGCAGCTCTTGGGGGGGCCTAGATGGCGGCTCCTGGTGTCCCGCTCTGCCTGCAGTATGCAAATTAGCCTCCATCTTTGTTGGTGGTTAATTTGCATATCACACTGATTAGCCAATGGGAGGCGTAGCAAAGGTATGGTCAATTACCATGTTTTTCTATTATTAGATTAGATTATATATAACAGGATATTGTAAAAATTAAGTTACAAAATTTTTATTAAAATGTTTCTTACATACCGTTATATTGGCTGGGCTGCAAAAATATTCATTGTGGGCCACATGCGGCCCATGCGCGCGAGTTTGACATGCTTGCCTTAGATGTTAGTGGATACGTGACTGTGGGGGAAGGAGAGGGGAAAGGGAAGGCAGGGCCATGGTCCCTGGAGGGAGAGCACCCTGGGGCATTCATTTTCAGGGGTTTTAAAGGTGGGCCTTTTAGGGATGGATCAATAGATTATTCATCAGCTTTATGCCAATGTACCAAAATGAGATTTATTCTCTTATTTGTCTGTCCTTGAGTGGGGTTGGCAAATGGCGCTTAGTTGGATTTTTTCATAAGCAAATTCATATCTTTATCCATTTATTTATTTTTAATCTTTATTGTTGAAAGTATTACATATGTCCCTCTCTTCCCCCCATTGACCCCTTGGATTTCTGTTAGCTATCTCCCTGAGGAGGGTGACTTAAGCTATTTACCGTCTGGTTGGGAAGAGAATTGCAAACCATTTGCTCTTTAGTGTCTTTGGTTTAGGAAAGATAGAATTTTCTAGGTGGCTGCAAACTGCTGTTTAACACTCTGTCTTAGTTTCCCTATTCCGCTTGTCCCAGAATTTTCCTGGCTTCTTACTACGCTATAACCAAAGTCCTTTCAGCTTTTCCTATCAGTTGTTTTAATTGCCCTCACGTTCATCCACAGCAGGGACTCTAGAGACCTTGGGTTTTCAGGGTCAATATATTTGGATGAAAAAGGATGATATAAAAAACTAACACAGGATTTTTTGGAACTAAATGTAGGGAAATTTTCTGGGTTTATTTATTTATTTTTATAATACACAAATATTGTCTTAACATGTATTAGCAAGTCATTTAAAATATTTGGTTGGAAATGTTTTAAAGTTTTTCTAATATTAGCTTGAACATTTTTTTATAACTTAGCTGTCTGAAACTAAAAGCAATGTAGAACCCTTACAGTTGAAATACAGTCATTTTTTTTTAACAGATCCTCTGAAGGGGCTAAACCAAGCCAGCTTTCCACTGAGTTACAATAATGAAGATTCTAATTATTCAGTCTGCATTTCAAGTTTGGTTGTAATTCATTAAAATTATTTTTGCCCCTTTTCAGTTGGATGCATTTCAGCATTCTAAATTCTAGTCTCTTCCTGTTTCAGAAATTTAGACAGTTAATAGAGGATATTTGTATCTCATTTGTTTGTTAATTTGATTTTGTAATGATCTCTTTGTCCCTTCATTTCTATAACCCATAGCTGTGCTTATATTAGCAGTCAAAATGCAAATTTTCTTAGAGGCTGGCCCCTAAGTCCATAGCAAAAGAATTTTGATCTTGCAAAATGATTTGCATTTGGATGAAGAATTCCCACCACACGAATGAATTTGCACCTGGATGCAAATCCAGGCAGAGTGGGCAAGGTGGAGAGGCATTGGGATCTTTGGGGTAAAGGAAGGTGTAGCCAGCCTGTGCTACAGAACAGGACTGAGAGTGAAGCCTTTGATTTTGCCCTTTTGGAAGGTCTGCATAGGTGTATAGCCATAGGATACTAGCAGGTCAACTGCATATTGTCAAGGCACTTGAACTGATGCCAGGAGTCTGCCCTTTAGCTTTCAAAGATCTCTCTGGGCAGCTCAACCAGGAGAGGTTGTCAGGTCTCCTGCCTGTTTGGTGGGGGATCGCTCTGTAACTTGTATGAACTCTGCATGGAAATGTATATCTCCTCACCAGGAGCCATATCATTTTTGTAATGAGGAACCCAGGGAAGTCTTGAAGTATCCCCCTAGGGATGCCTGGCTTTGGAGCCGCCCCTGTGAAGTTTATCTCTGTTTGTTCTACTGTTTGCTATCTGCAGAGGATTACCCAGGGACTAGTTTGGCTTGGGTGTGAGGTTGATCCTTTCATTTCTTCTCCACCAGTGAAAATATGGGGTCTTTAGATTTCAAATAAAATGTAATTCCATCAGGAGGAGTAGACTTCAAGGAGAAAATAGGAGCAGTTGAGGATTACTGAGAAATGAGAGGCAGTGTTGTTTTTGCACTATGTAGAGAAGCAAGGAGAATAATTTACACTAGAATTCTGCATTGTGTTTTAGGATATGAACTGGAGAATATTTTACAAACCGTTGCTTGCCCCAAATTAAAGGGAAAATGAAGCTGGAATTAACATTTAATACATACCCAATTACCTGAATATTATCTTACAGTTCTTAATAGAGAAAGAGAACATGATTTTAGATTACATCTGATAGCTCAATATTTGTTAATAATCTCATATAAAAATTAATTCAGATGATACATCATGTACTCTGTATTTTTACTAAATAGGTATTTTTCAAGCATAGTTCACTATTGCTAATGCACAGTGATTATACTGGTTAAGGGTGATGCGCTAAAAACATAAACATTTTTGAGCTGATTAGGAATTTTATGTAATTACATTGATCCATTAAAAAAATACAGTATCCATACAGTGGCTAACCCAGTCAAAATGCAAATTTTCTAGGAGACTGGCCCCTACGTCCATCGCAAAAGAATTTTGATCTTGCGAAATGATTTGCATTTGGATGAGGCATAACATCTCATGTTATTGCTGGAAACTCAAAAGCTATCTTCCCAGCTTTCTCTTTTGTCCTATGGGACATGGTGAACCAAAGATCTTATTCTATAAGTTTTTTCAAGGTGCTTTTAACAGCCTTCCCTCTAAATTCCTTCTGCAAAAGTCATTTCCTCTTTGGAAGCGTGACTATATTTACAATTTGGGCTTTGAACTCCTGGGAACCCTTAGAGCTACTTTAAGAAGTACTAGAATCTATACTTATACCAAGTATTATAAAGGACAGCATAAATAATGACTTGTAATATATGTACTACCATTTTTCATCTGTGAGTAGCTGTTGTAATGATTAATACATACAAAATATGCTGCTTTCATGGTAGCTTTCGTTATTTTCAATCAACAGAGACTAAAACAAAACTACTATTATTAGGTAAAAAATGGGCTCTCACACTTAAAAAGTTTGGAAACTATAGAAAATAAGAGTAGAATGTGTCACCGATATGGCAAGTTTCCATTTCAACTAAAGTTCCTGTGTGCCTCTAACCTCCACATGGTCAAAGGAGTTATTCAGTTTTAAGAATGAATTATGCTTATATAACATACTTGTAACAAAATTGTAGAGCATTAGAATTTTTGAGGAAAGAAACACGCAAAATACAGGAACACATGAAAATGATCTGCTAATATGGAGTCTGTTGGTTTAAAAGAAATGCTCTCAAATAACTACATTGTGGCTAAGTAGATGACAGCTGGCTGGAGAGGTCTATAAACTCATTTTAATCATGCTTTCAGCCATCCAGGATCTACTGAATCATAATTAAGGAAAGAACTCCATGAAATACATCCAATTCCACCCCATTTCTCAAGCTGAGCTCCACTTCCCCACTTCAGGATCAATGCTGAATCAGGAAAACTATACAGGGGGGCCTTGACTTAGGAGTTTAATTCATTCCGAGACCGAGCTCATTAAGGAGCTCGTTAAGGAGCTCGTTAACTCAAATTACTCTATCAACTCAATGCAAAAAATCTGCGAAGAGACAGCTGGTATCTCAAAAAACTCATTAGTTGGAACACTCGTAAGTCAAGGCCCCACTGTAGTGGTGAGGGTAGAGGCCAGTTGGAGGCAGATGGACCAGAAAGAACCCAGGCAAAGTCAGGAAGAGATAAGATCCTGCTTTTTCAAGGGTAGAATCACTAGCTGATGGAGCACACAATCAATGAGTCCGCTCCTACTGGTGACAGAAACAAAACTGCTAGCCTGACATTGAATAAAGGACAAGGGGAAGAGGAGGCATGAATAACCACAGCCCAAAGTGTTCACCAACCAGGAAAACGTGTCTCCGCTCTGAGTAGGTGAATAAATCCATTCATTTTGTGCGTTCCACAGAAATTTTTATTGTTCCTAAATAATTATAGCTCTCTTTCATGTTTCCACTTTCTGGGTCTAAGGAGAGAGGGGACTTGAGCCTACTAACCTTCCTAGGCAACTAAGAGGCAGTTTATGGCTGGCCAGGTGCAAATGCCATATCTAATCTCTCCCTGTGTCTGTTGTGTAGCAGCTGCAGCAGTTGGAAGGAGTTATTAAATATCAAGGAACTGTTTGTGCCAATATTGTTCCACTTCGGGGTGGTAAGAGAAATTAGCAATTGTTTTCCATTTAGAAAGCATGACCATCATTACTGGGGAAAAGCCATTTTTACTGAGATTCCAACATTGGGGGTAAAGGCAGAGTGGCCCATCCCAAGTCCAAAGGAAAACTTGAGACCCTTTTTCAGTCTGTTTCCTTTCTGGCACTGTGGCTCCTACAGTTGCAAAAGCCTTTAAGGGGACTTTCCTACTGCCACTGGTTCTCAGGGATTGTGGACCAGGCACTCAAGTGCTTAGAGCCAAAGTATATTCAAAACTTTCTTTAATCCCTCATTAATGCCTGAGGATATTTAAAAGGCTACTAATACAATTTTGGGTAAAGTAAAATGAGATCCTGAAGATAGGGTATAAGACAAAAGGAAGGTTTGTGTAAGTTATTCAAATGGGGTGGTGCAGTGTAATGAACACTGGATGTGAGAATATGAGGGTCAGTGCCGACTCTAGGGCTCGCTGCAAACCTGAGTTTTGACATGACATCTGAGCCCCAGTTTCCTTACCTGTACCATGAAAAGTTGATCATTGCAAGATCCCTTTTAGTTTTACAAATCCGTAGTGAATGGGTGCCAGCCATTCAGGAAAAGGCTAGGCACTGTGTCAAGTTGAAAGGAAATAAGACACAATTTATATAATCTAATAATGGACATAAGACACAATTTATATAATCTAATAATGGACACAAGACTAACACAGGTAGCTGGCCAGTGTGGCTCCGTGGTTGAGCATCGTCCCGTGAACCAGGAGGTCACAGTTTGATTCTCAGTCAGGGCACATGCCCGGGTTGCGGACTTGATCCCTGATAGGGAGCCTACAGGAAGCAGCCGATCAATGATTTTCTCTCATCATTGATGTTTCTATCTCTCTCTTTCCTTTCCTCTCTCTGAAGTCAATAAAAACATTTAAAAAAAAGACTAACACAGGTAAAACAATGATCTGTTTAGATGACATTTTATACAAAGTAGGATATTAATATAAAAACAATCCATATGTATATCAAATTATCATGTTGTATACCTTAAACTTATATGATGTTATATGTCAATTATATCTCAATCAATCTGAGAAGAAAAAACAATGCTGGAAGATGGTTGATAATGACATGTTCTGTCTTTAGCTCTGTTCTGTTTAGGTTTCTTTTTCCCCAGAAAATATTTAGTTGAGACTACAGATGGCATCTATAACTGGTAGAAATTGCTTTTGATAGATGTAATATAAAGCTGATGACAGAGGCTTAACCAAATAGGGGTTGTTTTTGTCACATGTCAAGGAGTCTGGTGATACGCAGTGAAGAGTTTACACAGATTATGCACAATGGCATCTAGACCCCAGGTTACCTTTCTTTCCTCTCCATTACTCATAGAACCTGGCTTTCATTTTCATGGGTGTGGCTTCTTTGATAAACTTACATGGAAGCCTGCCCAGTGATTTTTGCTTTTACCTCATTGGTCAGAACTGTATCACATGACCAGCCTAGCTGTAAGTGATGCTGGGAGATAAGAGTACTTTCATTGAGCTTATTGCTACAATTGAACCAAACCAAGCATTTGTCAGTAAGGAAGAAGGTGAAAAGGGGTATAGGGTATGTAAAGCCGTCAGTGTCACAGGATTCTCATTAGGTTCACAGGTCAGACAGGCTGAGGACAATAAATACATTGAATGATGGAGTCAGAACTCAGAAAGATCTGAGGGAAATGGAATAATAAAATGAATCTAACATGCAGAATTTAATAGGGGTTAGTCTTTCCCAAATCTAAAATGTTAACTATACACAGAATCGGGGAAATATTTCTTATTGTTACCCTATAAAACTATCTACTAATTTTACTTTACCACAAGAGTAGAGACAGCGATCAAATAATATCTAACATTTCTTGAATGTTTATTATTAGTCATCTCATTTAATGCTCACAGTAATTCTCTGACGTAAATATATTATTATTACCCCTATTTTACTTTTGAGAAAGCTAAGAATTATGAGTGACTTGACTAATGTCCTATAGCTAGTAAATAGGTAGGTCATGATTTAAACATAAGGCTAGAGCCCTTATTATTTCCCCAAGGAAAAGTGATCTATTGTCTAAAAAAGCTAATTCAGTCTTGGATGGCATAAATTAGTATTACAATATGTATGTCTAGGGAGATAATAGTCTCTGTCTTTTCTAATTAGAAAAATACTTGCAACATTGCTCTTAATTCTGGGGTCCACATTCAGTCAGGCAGGAACCAGTAGCTTCTTCCTCCTACCATCCCACCTTTCCTTCAGTTTCATAGGCTCAAGGCCAACTCTGCCACCTTGGTTCTTAACCTATCCCATGTCTTCTCTGGAACTCCATCAACTTACCCTTCTATCTCCTGTATCTCCAACATGTCACTTTCTACTAATTTTTTTCCTCAGCCAATAAAATTATTTTAAACCTCTACCCTAAATAAATAAATAACTCTTCCAAAACCCCATTTGTAGAAATCTGTACCTTTTAAACTACTACTTCTAATGAGTCCTTGTTAACCACACTTCTTACCCTATACTGTGTCCACCTCCTTAATCTCCTTCCTCAATTTTCAACAGTGTTGAACATCCCAGTAAGTGCAAAATACAAATCTGTCCTCAATGGCAGCCATTTCTATAAGTCAAAGAAGTTGACAAACTGGATGCATGTTGGATGCTTGTATCTTAAGGGCTGATCATTTATCTGATGTGCATCCAGGAAGCATTCATAAATCTGTTAAGAAGTCTAGTTTTCACAAATGTGTTGTTCTCCTGTTAAATCACTTTAATGCACTACGAAACTCTGAACTTAAACTCCGCCTGATTTTACTGCCTCTCTCTTGATTTTCTCAATATATTATTCTTAACATAACAATGCTGACTACTTCTGCTCTTTTATACTTAGGAAATGACTTTTGGTGGCTGTAACAGTATTTAACTTATCATGGAAACAGTGGTATGTTGAGTGATAAAGCAAAAACAAAATGGTTGGTTCCATTTTGACTTACTAGTGGAATAAGCGGTGGTGACACAAAGGCCTTGAGAAAAGAAACCCTTTTGTGGGTCTGCTCCTCCCCTGAGATTGTCATTCCCCAGCACCATATCCTCTGAGATGGGAAAAGAACTCAGTCACTCAGGCAAAACACTTTGGAAGCAGGTCATTTCACAAAGGCATGGAGAACCATACATTTCAACTGCTAGTGTAACAATTATATTTCTAAAGTTCACTATCTAGACTATATTAAGAACACTAGTGGCGTTGGAAAGTTCTAATTCTTGCCAATTTTCACTCATAGACCACTTCTGTATCCAGTGGATTGTAGCAAGCAATATCCTTCACAGAAAAATCCTAAACTTTCCTAAGTGTAAAAGTGAAACAATAATCATCTTTATTAAGACACAGAATAATTTTTCTACCAGATACATATTTGGCTTTTTGAATTTTTGTTGTTGTTGTTGTTGTTCTTGACCAGTTTTAAAGCATAATTAGAACAACAAATTGTCAAAGACAAGATGGAATGAGAGGCAGGGTCTAGGCACATTAGGGGGCGGGGAGAGGAGCAGTGGCATTACAACTAGATCATTTTATATTTCTAAAATTACTAAAAAAATAAGGAATGCAATTATATTAGCGCTTATGTTCAAAAATAGCACTTCAAACTTTTCAAAGGATATTTGCATGCATTATTCATTTGTGTGCACTACTCACAAAATGTTTTCATTCCTAGCTTAAATTAGTAAGTCTAGAGAAGGTGATATGTCCAGTCTTCTATGTCCTAGCTCAAATATCTCTTCCCCATGCCACATACATACATGTATGTACTTTTATCTCTGACCTTTATTAGTTCCATTCCTTAAGTGAGAGGAGAGAGAGAGAGACAGAGAGAGAGAGAGAGAGAGAGAGAGAGAGAGAGAGAGAGAGAGAAGCCAGACTTGTTATTGGAATGAAATGGCATACAAACTTGGTGATACTTCAAAAGCATTTTGCAAGCACATACAGATGCTAGACAGAGTCCTACAAGCAACAAACAAACAAGAAACTGTCACCACTGTATATTTTTCCTAAATGGATTTTATTTAATGACCAACTTTTTAAAGCAAAGACACTTTTATTAGCATTAGGGAAATGCAAATCAAAACCACAATGAGATACCACCTCACACCTGTTAGAATAGCTGTTATCAAAAAGATAGGTGAAAAGTGTTGGGGAGGTTGTGGAGAAAAAAACCCTCATCTGGTGGGAATGTAAACTGGTACAGCCACTATGGAAAATAGTGTAGAGGTTCCTAAAAAACCCCCACTAAGAATAGAGTTAGAATTTTGACCCAGCAATCTGTCTTTTGGGTATCTGGCTAAAACATTTGAAAATATTTATTTGAAATATATATGTACCTCTATGTTCATTGCATCATTATTCATGATGGCCAAGACATGGAAACAACTGAAGTGTCCTTCCATAAATGATTAGATAAAGAAGATATAGTATGCCTTGGCTGGTGTGGCTCAGTTGGTTAAGCATTATTCTGTGTACCAAAAGGTCGCTGGTTCAATTCGATTCCTAGTCAGGACACATGCCCAGGTTCAGGTTTGATCTCTGGTAGGGGTGTATATGGGAGGCAACTGATCGATATTTCTCTCTCACATAAATGTTTCTCTCTCTATCTCCCTTCCTTACTCTCTAAAATAAATTAAACATATATATTTAAAAATATTTTTTATTGATTTCAGAGAGGAAGGGGGGGAGAGAAAAATAATGATGAGAAATCATTGATCAACTGCCTCCTACATGCCCCACACTGGGGATCAAGCTCATGTGCCCTGATGGGGAATCAAACTGATGGTGTCTTGATTCCTAGGTTCATGCTTAACCTCTGAGCACACCAGCTGGGTTAAAAAAACATATTTTTTAAAAAATTAAAGAAAAGATATGGTATATATTTGCAATGGAATACTACTTGGCCATAAAAAAGATGAAATACTGCCATTTGTGACATCATGGATGGGTCTTAAGAACATCACACTAAATGAAATAAGTCAGACAGAAAAGTCAAGAACCACATAATTTCACTCATATGTGGGATATAAAACTAAAAGCAACAAATGAACAAACAAAACAAATAAACAACCCAAAACTTATAAACACAGACAATAGTGTGATTGTTACCAGAGGAAAAGTGAGGTGGGAGAGGTAGAAAGGATAAAGGGGGTCAAATGTATGGTGACAGAAGGAGACTTGGCTTTGGGTGGTGAACATACAATGCAATGTACAGGTGAAGTATTATAGAATTATACACTTGAAACATATAATTTTATTAACCAATGTCACCACAATACATTTAATAAAATTAAGAAATAAAAATAATAAAAGCAAAGAAATTTATGTAATGTAGGGGGAGAGGAAATCAAGTTTCATACCAAATTTCTAACCTACACCTACAGTCTACACTTTACTATATTTTACCAAATATTTTTATTAAAAGAGCATTAAATAGAACTAAGAAAAAAGAATTACCTTAAAATGTTCCACAGGTACAAGACAAAGTTTAAAGGAATATTCGATTAAACATGTTTTCATGGAGGGATCAAATAGCATGCAATTATTTTGTAATTACCTTTTAGCCTTTTGCTATGTAATTATTCATTTGGTTATATGTGCTTTACAAATTAGTACCCCCAAAGATCTAAAAAAAAATTACACAGAACATGGTGATTATCTTTAGAGTTACATGGTTTCTCAAAGGATAATTGCCATTTAATTTGCTAGGTCAAATTCATATCATGACCTCATGATAATTCATATACTTATGAGTGACTTGTGTGATGGTTGGGGCCTCAAAACATTGTGCATGGCTAGAGTATGAGAAAGTACAGGTGTAAATCCTGGTGAATGCTATGTATTTGTACATGTCCCTGGCTTTGCAGGGTTTGCAGTAAATATTGTTGATTGCGCCTGTGTGTGTGTGTGCACAACATGCATAAACATACACCTGCAGGTTCCTTGGGTCTCCCAAAGACTAGCCAACTTCATTTTACCTAATTAAGAGTCACTTTTAAAAAGCCACATACATTTGTTAGATTTGTTAAATGGTCAACATAAGAGAAACAGAAATGTCTCACCTTTCTTTTAAAATCAAGAACAACAGTAAAACCAACTTTCATTAAATACAAGTAAAAGCACACAGTTTAGGAGGGAGAGTACGAAAGATAAAGGAGACTACATAAGGTCCTGCCACATCAGAGAGCCCTGTGTTTAATATGAAGTCTGCCCTGAATGTGTAGGTGTTATACAATAGTCAGCCATGACAGGAGTATTTATACCATGGAAATTGACAAAAAACACTACAAGGCAAGGTTTCCCTCTCTCACTCAGAGAGCCAATTTACCAGCATTCAAATGCTGAATTTAAATATCATTAAAAGAATACTTTAATGAAAAGCTTAGTTTTCTAATAATTACTAGTTCTCTAATAATAATTCTCTCTACTCACCAACTCTTAGACTTTAAGCCTTCCCCTGGGTAATTCCAAGTCTAGTTTCTATTTTTCCTTCTCTCACTAGGCTCTTGCAATCCATGCAAAGACTACTGCCACCGAACACTAATTTGTAAATAGCTCATATTTTAATATTAATAGTGAAGAGCACAGTTTTTCATTTGAATCCAGATCAGACAATCTGGGATTGAATCCACAGGCCTGTATTTGCTGGATATGAGATTTGAACAATACTCACTGTTCCACATCTTTGTTTTCCTGTTTGTGAAAGGGGCATAAAGTTTCCACCTAATGGTGTGTTGTGAGAGTAATAATGTCTTCTCTACAGGGTTGTTGTAGGGATTAAATGGGTTATTATATGCAAAGCATTTGGAACTCTGAACATAGAAAACTCCATGCATGTATTTAGGATTGGGAAGATGGTCATGTCCACCTGGTACACTGCAGACATTCACTAAATGGTAATTGTTTCTGTTCTTTTCACAGTTCTGTGAAACTAGAGGCCCGGTGCACGAATTTGTGCACAGGTGGGGTCCCTCAGCGTGGCCTGCAGGGATTGGGCTGAAACCAGCAGTCCAATGCCACCTGCAGCTCCTGCCTGCTGCTCCCACTCATCCCGGCTCTGCTGCACCTGCCGTGGGCTCACACCCAGTCAGTCCTGATCGGGAAAGGCTCGCCCTGCCACTGTGGCGCTTGCCAGCTGTGAGCCCTGTGTCTGGCACCCATCCAGAGGGGGCCAGGACACAATCGGCCCTCTGGGTGGGTGGTGAACACCTTGGTGGGCCCGGGATCCATCCCGCTGACATTCACACAGGTTGTTGGGAGCCACTTGGCAGCCACTTTTATATCATTTCTTCCTTGCAGAATGTCTAGGGAGGGGAAGTGGCTGCAGTGCCTGAGGCCAACTTCCAGGAAGCCAGCGGCACTGTCGGATCATGTTGGTGGCACCGGTGGCACTGGTCTGTCAGTGCCTGGCCCATTCTCTGGAGATTGAACCTGCAGGACTACTGAGGGAGTGAGTGGCTGCATCTGGGCTGGTGGGTCGCTGGGCTGGGTCAGTCAGCTGAGTGGCACTCCTGTTGTGGTAGTGCACTGACCACCAGGGGGTAGCTCCTTCATTGAGCATCTGCCCCCTGGTGGAGAGTGCACGTCATAGTGACCAGTCATCTGGTCCTCCGGTCATTCAGTCATTCGGTCGCTTAGGCTTTTATATATATAGATGGTACTTGGGTTAAAACACTCTTTTTTCCAGAGTCAGGAAGACTGATGTCTCCTAGGCTACAGCCTAGCTATTTAGACAAGTTACTGTTGTCACATCTGATGCCATTTTCTGGGAGTGAACCTTTAGCTTCAAAAATGAGCAAGAACGAAGTAGGTGGGCCAGGTGACCTACAACCTATCGAAGGAGGCAGAACAAGGAGAGGTAGGAGACCTGACCTCTCTTTGAACTGATAGAATGCTGCCTATAACACTCAGTGTGTGAACACTGCACAACTTTATTTTTGTATTTCCTTTGAGCCTAGAGTACTATGGTGATAGCATTACAGTACTCTGTTGTGATTTGGCTGGGATGGGGGATAGTGAGATTGGTTCTGGCCCATCACTTCTCAGCTGCTTCTCTAGCCTCTCTCTGTAACAGTGGTCCTATGTTCAATAGCACTCTGATTGCAGAGAGGCCCAAGAATGGGACAGAATCCATGGGACCCATTCCATATACATGCCAATGCCAACAGAAAGGGGGAGAGAAGACAACTCACTGGCTTACATTCAGTGGACAGAGCCAACTTGACATTCCAAATCCTTGGCCTCTGTAGATTAAGTCCTCCAGGATCTCTGGGTAAAGCTTCTCCCCCCAAAGCTCAATCTCATTAATAGAGGAATTCTTAGCTAGAAAAATATAGTATATCCCAGCAGGTGTACAAATTGGCCATTTGGCTCCATGAGTGAAAACATATTCATGAGTGAGGCTATGTAACCACAGAAACATGAGGCCTGATTATATGTTTTGCATACAGTGGCTCCTAATACAATGTATGGTTTTAATTTGGCTTCTTGAAAATGTCTAAAACCACACAGAAACTATGTTCATCAATAATTTCTCTGCTGAATTGTGATGCTCTCTTAGATTATGGAATTTATGCAAAAAATCTCTATTTTTTGCAAGAATCAGGGAACCACAAGGTAACAAACATTTCAGTCTCTAAAATCCCAAGTGGCTTATAGTTTTTTTTTATTTCTGTTTTTGTCTGTAATTTCTTTTAAAAATCTTTATTTGTTTTAGTACAAATCATGTCAATCTTCCAGGATGACTAATTGAATAAGAAAAAGAAGGAGGAGGGGGACAGAGAGGAAAAGAATCATGGCTCACACCCAGTGGGAGCTTAGCATGTGTGAGAATCCATGCTAGTGTTCATACGCACCAATTCATGAATATACATAACAACCTGTGAGCATACTGTATTCATAAGCCCTGTTTTACAAAATAGGAAGTTGAATTCCAGATGGTCACAGAGATAATCAGTGGTATAGGATCCAAAGGGAAGGCCTCTGACCTAAGAGCTTTATGCTTAACCAATGTGCTTTATATTCTGGATTATGGGGTAGATATAAAGGGACACATGATTACAAATTAGTATCATTAAATATATTACAACATGTAAACCATGTCTCCAGAAAAAAAAAACAAAAAACCCAGCCCTAATTTTCAGTGTTTGTTCATTTCCATGGTGTAAATATTCCCACTATGGTTCATTTCAATCTGCCAGCGGTTTAGTACCCAGCCTCTACCCACTGCTGCAAATCATTGACTAAATATGTAATAGGATGTGGCCTGATGTATGTTTAAGAGACTTGTATCCTGGCTCTAGGACCTTTTTGCTAACATGCTCAATATTTTTGAGCTTCAATTTCCTCCCTCACAACAAAACTTGAGAGAATAAATTGCCTTACTTTTTCCCCCCTCAAAGTATTAGGAAGGATAAAATGAGACTTGTAGTTTTGAAAGTATAGCATGTTTTATTAAACTAGAGGCCTGGTGCATGAAAATTCATGCACTGGAGGGGTCCCTCAGCCAGGCCTGCCCCCTCTCACAGTCCAGGAACCCTCAGGGGGTGTCCTACTGATGGCTTAGGGGTGACCGGCCAATCAGGGGAAGGCACTGTCCCCATCACGCCTCTACTGCTGCTACTGCTGGCCGCTGTGGCTGCCTGAGCCTGGCCTTCACAGCCACCGCGGCTTGCCGGAGCCTCAGGCAGCTGCTGCGGCTATGTCCGGAAGGATGTCCAGAAAACATCCGCCCTAATTAGCATATTACCCTTTTATTAGTATAGATGTGAAGATGGGGAATCTGCTGGTCACTGAAATTATCACTTTTTGAGAAGAAACATTACATTTCAAGTTTACTGAAATTCTGTAAACACAGTCATCTATTTCCTTTCTCAGCTCTTTATCTTGTCTAAGCTCTTCTTGAACTAATTTTCTTTTCGTAATAGTTGGAACAGGACAACTAAAGTCACTTTGCAATTTCACTTTGGAAGAATTTTTATTTTCCCATGGCAAAGTTTTTAAAGCTAGGATGTTTAATACAATTAGCTTCCTTTGCATTCCTATTTAATAGGAACACTTCCTTGGTATTGCATTTGCATATAAAGGCATTATTGAGAAGTGACCCAACTTCACAAGACTGCCAGAAAATAAATGATAAAAAAGAAAAAGAAAAAGAACAACAAAGATGTGTAGTATAAAATGGAGATTTCAGAGGGCTTAGGAACAGAATTTGTTTTCCTTGTCTCTGCTATAGAGGGCAACTTTTTAGCAAAGGCACAGAGAGCCACCACTTCACTGGCCTCAGTCTCCAAAATGCAAAGAATGTCTCATTTTTCTAAAAAATATCTAAAATTATACGAAATTGATTAGCCATTAAATACATATAGAGTTTTCACTGACTTTCAAAAGCACATCCCTCATTTTTTTCATATGCATGCCCTTTTAAAATTATTTGCTACATAGGCTTTAAGTCAACATTTATAGTTGAGAATTAGCATTTTTCAATCACTGGGAAGCATGTTATTTCAGTATAGTCTACAGTGCAAGAAAAGCTTGATGTTCTCATGTTGGGAGCTTGGGTATCTCTGTGCTTTCTCCTCCAACAGGAAGATGCCCTTTAGCATTCCCCCATTCCTTTCACAAATACTGAAGACGTGCCACCTGCCAGGCCGTCAAGAGAAATGTGGTATGCCCTTGCCCTGGAAGAGCCCACAGGTCCACTGAGGAGGACACTAGGGAAACACAAGGTCACAACACAAGGTGGTCAGTGCTGTAAGAGAGCAAGAAACCAGAATCTGTGGGCGGGCAGGACTACCTCGCTGGCTACACTGTCCCCAATTGCAGAGGACATCTGGGTGTATCACAACTATATAGATTTTCTCTATTTTTTTAAAACATGTTTTTATTGATTTCAGAGAGAGGGAGAGAGAGATAGAAACATCAGTGATGAAAGAGAATCATTGATTGGATGCTTCCTGCACACCCACTACTGGGGATGGAGCTCACAACCCAGGCATGTGCCCTGACTGGGAATTGAATAGTGACCTCGTGGTTCATGGGTCGAGGTTCAACCACTGAGCAACACTGGCTGGACTAGATTTTCTCTATTAAAAAATCATTTCCTTTTTATTGATTTGTACAGAATCATAACAGTACAGATAGATACATTTAAGGACTTATTCTTATTTTTTTATTCTTGAGTTCAACAAAAATGCATACAGTATTTTTGAATTTCTAACCATAAATTCACATGTGCAAAAGGAATATTGCATATTTCGTCATTAGTTGTCCATCCTGGGTACTAGAATTAATTACCTGGGGGTGCTTTTTAAAAATCCTCTCCTGAGAATATGTTTTTATTAATTTTAGAGAGAAATGAAGGGAGAGAGGGAGAAACATGTGCCTCTCGAATGTTGCTCAACCAGGGATCTAACTCGAAACCTGGGTATGTACCCTGACCAGGACAATGCTCCAACCAATTGAGCCATACCAGCCAGGCATATATATATATATAATTTTAAGATCTCCTCCTCCTTCTTCTTCTCCTCCTCCTCTTCCTCCTCCTTCTGTTAATTTTCACCCAAGGATATTTTTTCCATTGATTTTTTTTTTTTTAGAGAGAATGAAAAGGAGAGAGGGAGGAGAGAGAGAAATATTGATGTGAGAGAGATACATCAGTTGGTTGCTTCCTACACCCAACTTGACTGGGGCCAGGGATCGAACCTTCAACCCTTCCATATGAGGGCTGACACTCTAACCACTGGCAGCACTTTAAAAATTGAGTTTAAAGAGAGGAAGGGAGAGAGACACAGAGAGAGAGAGAGAGAGAGAGAGACATTGATGAGATAGAACTGGAAACTTAGGTATGTGCCCTGACTGGGAATCGAACCCACCACCTTTTGTTGTTTGTGCCAACGATCCAGCAAATTGAGCCACACTGGCCAGGGCTTTTAAAAAATACCAATGTTTGGGCCACTTTTTCCTTGGTGGGCAAGACCTGAGAAAATTCACAATCAAAGGTGGGATGTACCACCACATTTGTGGGACATGCTGGCTTTAGGGCAGTGATGGCGAACCTTCTGAGCTCAGCGTGTCAGCATTTTAAAAAACCCTAACTTAACTCTGGTGCCATGTCACATATAGAAATTTTTTGATATTTGCAACCATAGTAAAACAAAGACTTATATTTTTGATATTTATTTTATATATTTAAATGCCATTTAACAAAGAAAAATCAACCAAAAAAATGAGTTTGCGTGTCACCTCTGACACGCGTGTCATAGGTTCGCCATCACTGCTTTAGGGGGTTCTAGGCCAAGCCTTACCTACAACACTGGGAGTTCGGCACCATGAGCCCAGACCACCTGCCATATGATGAAGGAGAGGAGCTCCCCTAAAAGGTCCCCTTGAAATGATTTCCCACCTGGAAAGTTGGTGCTTGAAATTCCCCAATTAGATAGCTGTGCCTTTTTGGGAAGCTTCATTTTCTTAAAAAATAAAAGTACTTCTGAGGAATCACACTGTTTTCTAAAGAAATCCAAACCACTAATTTGAAAAGATATATGCACACCTATGTTCAGTGCAGCATTAATTACAATAGCCAAGATACAGAAACAACTTAAGTGTCCATCCACAGACGAATGGCTAAAGAAGATGTGGTACGTATATACAAGTGGAATATTACTCGGTCATAAAAAAGAATGAAAGATTACCATTGGTGACAACATGGATGGAACTAGAGGCTATTATGCAGAGTGAAAATAAGCCAGACAGAGAGAGACAAATACCATATGTGGAATCTAAAGAACAAAATAAACGAACAAACAAAATTGAAACAGACTCATAGACATAGAAAACAGACTGATGGTTGCTAGAGAGGAGAGGGTTTGGGGACTGTGTGAAAACAGTGAAGAGATTAAGAAGTATAAATTGGCAGTTACAAAATAAGCATGCAGATGTAAAGTACAGCATTGGGAATATAGTCAGTAATATTGTAATAACTATGTGTGGTGCCAGGGTGGGCACTAGACTTCCCGGGATGTCACTTTGTAAGTTATCTAAATGTCTAACCTTTATACTGTACATCTGAAGCTAATGTAATATTGAATGTAAACTGTAATAAAAAAAATTTAGTTATTGGTTATTTGTATCATTTGGGACTCATTTCCTCACAGCTGGCTTTGAAAGGCGGATTTATGAGCCTTGGGTTCTCTAAGGAGAGCTGGAGAAGGTGTAGAAGAGCAGCCTATGAGGGGTCCTCTCCAGGGACCATCCCTCAGCCAGGGCCTAAGCTCACTCCTGAAGCCCACCGCCTCCAAGTAGATCAGTCCTTTCTTTAAATGTCACTTAACACTCACAGTACTTCTATCATTCTGCAAACGATGCTCTTTCATCTAGTTCTGACCTCTCTGTTTGCCATCTACAAACTTCTTCTTTGGAGCAGGATTCATGTCAAGAGAACCAAATAAGAAGCAAACAGAAAAATTCATAAAATCCATAAAGCACAAATGGGAAAAAGCATCCTGAATCCACAGAGTGACGGGCCTAGGTCAATGTGGTCATCCTCTGTATGCTAGTCATACAATTCATGCCGTCCAGGCTCAGATCATAAGCTCCTGCCCGTGGACGGCTCTGTGGAGCACTTGGCACGTTCTGAGTGCCCTGTACGTGTGGAGGATGTGAGCCTGTCTTCAGAGGATGTCTCCTAGGAGGAAGGTGCTATGCAAATTCTGGTATTGTTATTCTTTTAGCACAAATTTATAATTGACTTTCCGTTAAATATTGCAGCAAGTTAAATTAATTCCGTATGATTACAGTCATTAAACAAGTGCCTGGTAATGACTGCCTTCTTATTTTAGCATTCCTCAACTCACTGGGGTAATACCATCTAAGGCTTTCACTCCATTGTTAGATTAATTGGGATGCACAACCTACGTTTTGCAACAGAGCATGCACACTGCGTTAGAGCAACCAGACCATGATCGAAGGTTACTTCTGGACTAATTTAACTTTCAGTTTTTTCCTATTGCTCTTGCCATTCCATTAGGGACAATTTACCAGTTCATTACAGCATGCTGGTAGCTTAAGGCAATTCCTACCTGTTAAAAAAAGAAGTGTGCTTTTAAAACAACCACATGGACAGGCATTCACTCTCCCCTGATTCTTCTTCTGACACTGAAACTAACCCAAAACGATAGGGACTGTGATGATTTTAACCTGTTTTCCCATTGGTGTGGCCACCCCCAGAATTACCTGCCATCTTAGCAAGCAGGACAGAAATAGTTAAGTCCTGAGGCTGTGAGTTAAACACTCTGCCTGAGAGAGAAGCCGTGGAAGATGTCCCAGCCAGGAGCGCAGGATCGCTGCCAGGTGTGGATGGAGAGAGGCTGCCCTCCTGAAGCCACGCTTCACAATCCAGGTCATCTGTCTGCTGCCACCTTAGCCACTGGCCTGATTCTGTGGCGTACACTGCAGGGGAACACCCTGCCAGTCAGCTGACTGCCGTGTCAGAGCTGCTGCTGTCTGCAGTATCTCAACTGCCGGAGCTCCGGTCCTGCAGTTTCCTGGTCGCAATGCGACAGAGCCAAGGCAGACACCGAGGCACAAAGCGCCAGAGTTTTAACGTGTTCTTTTCCTGCTACCGCTTAGCATTTCTTACATGAGGAGTATTTACCTTTGCGTAGCCAGCAGCAGAGAGGCAGTCTGCATGCACGCGGCGGCTTCTAACTTGGCAGCGTGAATTGTCAGCAGAGCAGGTACTGCTCGGAGCCTTGTAGCCAAGCTGCCTGGCGGAGCGCGGCTGGTTTCCCACCACCGGTGGGAATGGTTTGGGGGCTCCTTATGCCAGGCCACCAGACCTGCAGGAATAAAGCTAGGACGAAGGAGACGCTGCTTGCCCGCTGCTTGCCACGGTGGGTCTGGCCGGGGCCTGTGCGGGCAACTCCACGGAAGTGATGCTCGCTGTGCGACCCTCCCAGCTCACAGTTAAGGCTGGTCCAGGAGCTGGCGCAGATCCCCAGTCCTCAGTTAGAACACGGTGTCAAGGCAAAGCCAGACTCACTGACCTAAGTCACTCCCGGTCCTGTCTGGATGCGGGGACAGCTGTCGACTAGCAGTGACCCAACCAGCCATCAAGTGGACAATGCCTGTGATGCAGCCTGGGAGCAGGTGGAGCCTGGGAGAATGCAGTCTAATTTCGGTCATCCGATGGCTTCTTCTGATTTTCCTAACTAATCGTGCTCGCTAAGTATACAGTTGTCTGGATTAGGCTGCCTTCTGTGCAGGCTTCATCTGCTCTGGCTGCGAATCAGGGTGCCCGGCAAGCCTGCTTTGGTCCTGGCTCCTGTCTGCGTGATGCTCGCTATGCACTAGGATGGGTCACACTGACAACAAAGAAGGAAGCAGAAAGCATCACTTTATCTTCTCTTGTGGTGTTAGCAGAACCTAACTCTTCTTCGCAGTGCTGCCTGTGTGCATGTGTGTGTGTGTGTGTGTGTGTGTGTGTGTGTTTTAATTCATCTGATCGAACAGCCTTACAGATATCATCATGGATGTGGTTTTAATGATTTGGGAAAAAAAGACAGCCTGTGGAGACAGCGATTCGAGACTGCAGCACATTTAGATTATTGCCAATTCGAGCTACTTTGGTTTGTGAAGCTGAGCCCTCAGGGACGAGCTGGGTAACTGAGAAGGAGATGGTAGATAAAGAAATAAAAATGACAAGCGTAATGGAGGCTCTGTGAAGGGACTGTCAGAGCATCGGTTCATGGATGGCAATTTCGCCAGGCTGAGACTGAATAATTCATAGAGTGAAATTACCCTGCTTTCACCTTCCCATCCAAACCGGCATGATCCGAATCTCTAATAAATTTTCAAGATAAAGTAAAATGCCAATTTGAAACTGAAGAGCTTTTAAAGCCAGATGCTGCATCCCTGCATCTTTCGGTATCTTTCACAATTATCCTGTGAGAACTGCACTTCATCACGAAGCATCATTACCAGGGAGAATGACTGTGATTATAATAGCAACAATAGGATACCACAAATGATCTCTAATTTACCTAATTTGCTAAGACTGGCGGTGTGGTGTTAGCGCCCATTGTCTGTCACCACGCCTAGCCCCCCTGGATCTTTCTCGCACCGGAACAACAGTGCGGCAGCGTGGGTGATACCTTCCGTCTGAAAGCCCAGCTAAGAACGTCCTTCTAGGTTACTGTGTCTCTTTCGTCTGGTCTGCATTTTTTGCATTCTTGTGTGTTTGATTTTCCCCCAAAGACTGTACCCCAAATGCCTGTTTGGGGAAATGGTGAGCCTGTCGTGGGTTTGGGGTTGATTCGTTTATAACGAGAGAGCACCCTCTTGCTAATTTATAACCCTCTTTATTTTAATGTATACAAGTATGTGTTTACCGGAAGGGAGGGAGAATCTGTTCTGAGAGGGTAGCTTTAAAATGCAGCCAAGGTGCAAGTGGTGTCCTTGTGTCTTTTTTGAAACCCCTGGTGTGATGTGTTACAAACTTCTCTGATGGCAACGTCACATCCAGTAATAGCTCTCGTGCAGCCTTTATTAAAAGCGTGTATGTTTGTTCGACTGAGTGATTAAACGATGCTTTTTGGCTGTTTGTGTCTGGTTGCTCTCTAGCAGAAGTCGAACCTAAAGAGAACTTCTTCTCTGACAGGCTGCACACTTCATCTCAGGGCAGTTCTTCCGTCCTGAGAAAGAGGCATGGTTCATAGAGCCTCGCTGGGAACAGACTGTAAACATTTAATGGGCACGGTGACTTCTGGAATTACTCTCAGTAGCATGAAGAGAGTCTGTGGGTTCCCACTAGTCAAGCGATTGAAGTTTGAATATCTCAGGTGGGATTTCTGAGAGATGAAGATCCTTGGGGAGAAGGTAGGTCTGAAACATACCTGTCTCATATGGAGAGTTTTTTGCTTGGGACTCTGAGCTCTGATAGGCTCCTTAATCTGTTATCTGGCTTTCCCCCTTCCTGCATCCCCACAGATGCTTTTGTCAGAGGAGGTAAGTTGTACTTCTAATCATTTGTATAACTGATTGTGCTCTTCATTGTCTTGTTTCAAGGGGTATAAGCTTTCTGTGCTATATTTTCTGTCCGCTTACTTTTATTCTCACTGCCCTCAGGAAAACGAACAACTTTTCCCCCTCCTGTGTTTTCTAAGTACTAATGAAAATGTGGCATTTTAAAAAATGTTTCAACTATAGTTTTTGTTCTCTTTATCGAAATACATTCAAGGTCTTAATGTTTTTCAAAGGAAATGGGAAAACAGTTTTACTTAGTAAATAGTTTGTTTAAAAATAGTAGGCAATTCGCTAAATACCAATAATGTTACCATGTTGTTTTCTTTAGATAGCTCACATTTCTAATAACTGAAACTGTTATTCTTATCTTTCCAGAAAGAGGCTTGGCTGTTAGTGACAAAGGGCTTTTCACAAGCCCACTGTCTATGTGCCAAAAATGTTTTCTTTTTTTCTTAGAAAAAACAACATAGCCTGGATATTCTGCAAAGGGTTTTTATAATTCTGGCATTTTAAATCTCTTCAGTAGTTAAAGTTTGAGCAGGGTAATTAATCACTGAGTGAGCAAGCTGTTTTACATGTGTGATAGTTAAGTAATAATGGCATCCTAAAATTATCTAAGAATAATTGGAAATCAGATGTTTGTTACTTTTTGGGGACTCAGAAACTAATTGCATTTACTTGATAACAGCAAATTTGAAGCTGATAGTTCTTATGATTCAAGCATTTATACTTTCCATTTTTGGAAAATAAGGGGTTTGTTTTATTTCTTTAGAATGTAAGTGCCACTACCACTTATCATGTGTTAGTGCTTGCTAATATTGAAATTCACTTGTTTTACCATAAAAAAAGAAAAAATTTTATCATATAGAGCTGCTAACTTAAACATTTTAAGCTCCAATAATTCCCTGAAACTAAATATACTTTTCTTTTCAAACTCTAAGTAATTGAATGTAAATGAACATAGTATGTTTAAATAAGTTCATTAGATAACTTGTAATCTATTAACAACTATTTCTACTATTTATGGACATATCTTACTTATAATGCTCTAGATAACCATAGGTGCAAAAATCTACAAAGAGCCCTGCAGTTGCAGGTAATTTTGAAAAATAACCAACTGTGAAAGTATACTATTAGGGGTTAATTTGGATGAATCTCAGACAATCATGGCTTAACAGTATTCTGTAGCTCATGATGTTTTGTTTGAGGTTCTTTTGGGAGGGGTGGGGTGGGTATGAAAGAGATAGGTAAAAATTATCTCCTCCTTCCTTATTCCAAACGCCCAATCACTGCAAAGCACTAACTGCAGCTATGAGGAGTGATTTAGAATTAAAATGCCCATAACCACACTCATTGGATCCACAAGAACGCCTCTCGCTTTAAGATAGAATGTGTACACTTGATCATTTAATAATTGAAGTTTTTTTCTGGACATTAGTGTATTTTAGATATCATCTCATTATTAAGGTCCAGCTTAGAGAAAAAAAACTTCTTGAGAGAGTCTCTCTCTCTCTCTCTCTCTCTCTCTCTCTCTCTCTCTCACTCTCTCTCTCTCTCTCTCTCTATATATATATATATACATACACATATATATGTATATATACATATACATATATACTTAATATTTGTTAACTAGTTAACAAATACTGTGGTGAATAGATGTATTCACATAGTCAACTGGAATATTCATAGTTGATATGGGATTTTTCTAATTCGCATATGTTACAAGACCAATGGCATATAGTATATTTCCCCCTAAGTTTCAAGTATGGAGTAACGAAACATGCCTTTATGAAGTATCAATATTTGTGCTATACTAGACTGTCAAAGAGAAAAAGGAAGGTGAGACAAAAGAAATGGGTAAAAATAAAAGAAAGCAATCTCACTATTCAGTGAGCTTTTTTTAAATGGCATGATCAAAAAGGTTGAAAATCTTGTGTCTGTAATCTGTCTTTTTAAAGAGCTTCCTTTCTCCGGTAAGAAAATCTTTCAGTAGTTTCTTATGAAAATTTACAAACATGCAGAAAGAATGAAAAGTTGTGAATACCCATATAACAATAACTGAGACCCCAGAAGTAACATTTTACTCTCCTTGTTTGATCATATATACCATATCCAACTATCTACCCCTCTGTTCCTCCATTTAAAAAAATATTTTATTGCTTTTAAATTGATTTCAGAAAGAGGAAAGGAGAGGGAGAGAGAGATAGAAACATCAATGATGAGAGAGTATCATTGATTGGCTACCTCCTGCTCACACACCCCCAATGGGGATCGAGCCAGTACCTGGGCATGTGTCCTGACCAGAAATTGAACCATGACCTCCTCGTTCATAGGTCGATGCCACCCCAGCCAGGCTCTGTTCCTCCATTAATACATCTTAATATTTTGATGCATTTCACATTAGTGCACTTTAGTACAAGATATTAGTATACTTTAGTACAAGTCGTTCTACAACATTACCTCTAAGGCTATGCCTGCTAAAGTATTTAAATTCAATATTTGTTTATTTACAGTGCTTCCCTTTAAGTAAAATTTAATATATGATAAAAAGAGAATTTTGAAAAACAGTAGGCATTCACTATTTCTTTAACATGAGTTGCTGAATGCAAACTCCCACAATCCTAAGTTCCAATTTGGAAGGTACAATTTCTGTGTTTATGGTGGAGGGATATGGACCCTTCCCAGCCTCAATCCCCATCACTCAGGTAAGCCTTCAGATGGAGCAGGGGACCACTGGTAACTCAGCACCAGTACTGGGACGGAAGAGGTGTCCGGGCATACATCATTAATTCCGAGGTCTCTTCCCATTCTTAGAACCAGTTTTACTTTCTCCTGCGGGCCCATGAAAAGTAACACATTTGCTTTTTCACAATCACCAACTATTTTTCTACTTGGGTTCTTCTCTTCCTCTTCCCTTTCCTCCCCTACTTTGCCCAATCAACCTTCTCTTTTCTACTTCCACCAGACTCCTAATTTTTTTCTCAGAACAAGAGAACAAATCTCTTCATTTTTCAAATCATTCTACAAGATTCAATTTCAGGGAAATGGTTATGGAAAGCAAAGATGGGGACTTAAAGAATCATAAGAACTCTTCAAGACCTTAGTTTTTCTTGGTCTTAACAAAAACGAGTTAAGAATTGCCCTCTCACAACCTCTTCTTGAATCCATCTCTTGGATCCAGTCTTGTGGATGTGATTTATCCATTACTTTCTTAACTGAACCCTAGACCAAGCTCCTCTAAGATTTTTATTGGGATAGTCTTAGGAATGAGGACATTCTCCATGCTTCCAAAATCTGCTAAGTTTGGTAGACTATAGCATCCAGCCACCAGCTCTGGTCCATTGCACTTCAACCCAGTAGCAGCACAAGGCCTGCCTTTCAAGTTATACCCCTGACCCTGGCCCTGGCCCTCACCCTGGTTAAGGAAATTCTCAAAGCTTTCTTTCCCCAGGCTTTGGTCCAAGTGTATATGGCAATTGCTTTCTAGGTGGCATCTCCCTCAGGCCTTCTCTCTTCATTCAGTTCAGCATGCCTAAAGCTTTCATCAGATACTAGGTAAAGATATCATTACGTAGTTATGACTGAGTCTATCTTTGGCTGGAATTCTGCCAACTTGCCTATTTTTATAAAGCACTAATTGGTTATAACAGACTGGTTAAGATTCAGGTTCTGTAGAAAGACTAACCATTCAACCAATGCATTATTCCAGGCCAAGTTACTGAACCATTTGAAGCTTCACTTCTTCAAGACTTTCTGTATTACATTACATTTGTATATGTTATATAATAGGTAAGTTGTATATACATAAAATGTATGTTATATAACATATATAATTATATATATATATTTTTTTTATTGCTTAAAGTATTACAAAGAGTATTACATATGTCTCCTTTTTTTTCCCCCACCCTTGACAATCTCCTGGCCTCCCCTCATATATAATTATATTACATTTTATCCAGTATATATAATGTATTTGGCACAGTGCCTGCACCTACTTGGTACTCATTGTATGTTAGTGTCATTATTATCATCATCATCATCATCAGCAGCAGCATATGTATTAACAGAAGGTGCCATCATCATAGAATTCAACTGGCCCTCAGTTGGGATCATCTAACAGATTCTAGCAGACTGACCTCTCTTCCTATGTCCAAATTTGCTTATCTTGATGGATGTCCCATTAAAGTCCCCCCCCACCCCCCACCCCCACCCCCCCACACACACTTTTTCAAAATACCTTTTTATTGATTTCAGAGAGGAAGGGAGAGGGAGAAAGAGATAGAAACATCAATGATGAGAGAGAATCATTGATTGACTGCTTCTTGCATGCCCCCTACAGGGAATTGAGCCTGCAACCCAGGCATGTGCTCTGACTGGGAATTGAACCGTGACTTTTTGGTTCATGGGTCAACACTCAACCACTGAGCCACACCAGCCCGACATGTTCCTCATTTGTAAGGTCTAAAAAGCCCTCAGCTTTTAGCGTCTGGTGGAGCAGAAATGACCACTAGAACTCAGTGAATGATTCAGCTCTTCTATGTGAGTGCTCCAGGGTTTCCTTCAGTGTCCCCATGACACTACCCTCCTTCTTTCAGAATTCTATTACAATAAAATCAATAGTGGAATATGTACAAGCGTAAGTTTAATTTAATTTTAACAAAAGGGGAGAAAAGAGGGATTTTCCCTTTAGGAGGGCCAAAGAACAGCTTCACGGAAGGTTAATTACTACCACATCATCTCCTAACCCTTTCTATCCCACAAATCATAGCAGGTGACTGAGGATCTACCAGAGAAATACAGTTTTCAGCAAGAAAGGCTCTACGCTGGTCCCCTTCCCCCTTCTTGAGAGCTGCATTTCAGAGGACCCTGCTTTGCCCCTCCATTGTCATTCCCTGTCCCAGCCCTCCCAATGGCACAAGAAGTCAATGGGTAGAGGAGACGTGTTCACCCAGAGCCTGTGCCTCACCTTGTTCCTAGAACATCCCGACTCTGGTGTCCTCTATGCCCGCACACACATCCCTGCACCTCCAACCCGCATGGCTGAGGGTGAATGGTGCTGCCAGTTGCATGCACTCCTAGACCTCAGAGGTGAATAGAAGAGGCTGCTGGGGAGAAGCCTCAGGTGGGCTGGAGTATCCACGTGTGTGGGAGAAGCTGTGTCTAATGCAAGAAAGAGCTGGGAGTGGGCAGAGGAGGGAGTCAGGCCAGAGGAAACTGTCCACACTGTGCCACATTCAGGCACGGAACTCCAGAGCAGGGGAGAACCCTAAGTTCAATCCTGGTCTTAGGAAGGTGTATTTGTCACGGAAAGACAGTAGAATTTATTTTAGTTAACACCATGTTGGCTTGATTTGTACCTTTTAAATATTTAGAAATATGGTATTGGGGGCCTCCACATGTACTTTGCCCAGGCCCTGCAATGGCTGGGTAAGGCCTGCAACTGAGCTAGAGTTTGTGAAGGTCTCAGTTCTCCAAAAACCTGATTGGTTGGTCATTGTTATATATTAGTGGCGAAGTAAATCTTTTCCATTAGTACAAAGGGAAGAAGGGTGTTTAGTCACTAAAATCTAGGAAGCCCATTCTCTAGTTGACATTTTTAATTTAAAATTTTTCTTAAAATTAGTAAATTCTAGAAATTTGAAGTTTATATTTTCATATAGAACATTCTATATGTAAAAATGTAAAATTAGTTCTCTTTTCCGCCCCCCCTCGCCCTCTGACCCCTGAACTCCCTCTTCTCTTTCTTTCTCTTTCTTTTTCTCTTTCCTTCTGTCATATCAAAGAGGTAAACTGTTTTTGTTTTGTTTTGTTTTGTTTTGTTTTGTTTTTGTACGTAAACTAGCCAGAAAACCAGCAGCTAGCTGGATTAGGTAGGCTATAGTTAGGATGGCCACAGTGAAGGCTATGGACCCATTTTATTGAGCTGCCTGAAGATACAATCTCTCTTTCACTGCACTAAATTTAGTATTTAGTACTGAAGAGGTGATTGGAAAACAGAGAAGTTAAAAAAATTGATATCCAAGGAAAGGAGAGTCATTATTTCATAAAATAAATTCTGGAATAAATATGATAATTTTCTAATTGGGTTATACAAAAGAAAATTCACAGGACAAAAAGAGATTCAGGAAGTATGTTGAGGGAATGTGCCTGGGCTGTGAAGGTGTTTTACACACAAGAAATGATGGGCATGTTAATGTCATTTAGTTCAGCACACACACACACACACACAAAATAACACAGGGGAGAATATAACAAAGCCTAGCACCTGAATCTTGATTTTGTTGCTCACTGTGTGTGACCTGTGATGTACTTTTAATCCCTCTTTGGGTCTCAGTTTTCTCATACATAAAGTAGGGACAAACCTGCCCTTCTCATAAGGTAGGGATGAAGATTAATTCAGTTAATGTTTACAAAACACTTAGGAGAGTGGCTGGTGTGTAGTAGATGCTGTAGAAGCATTTGCTAAATATCAGCATAAAAATGAAAGAGGAGAAAATTAAAGTTCAGAGAGGTGGTTGAGTTGTGCTCAATCACTCAGTGAATTAATAAAAGATCTTCCATCCAACACAGATATTAAAATATCCTTATTTCAGAAGGTTGCACATTGCCTAGGAGCTGATTTTGGCCAAAATAAAAATATATTTATGTCTTTTATTATATTTCTAAAGAAGAAACAAACAGAACTTAAAAGAAATATTATAGTACAGTTGTCCTGATAAATGTTTAAGTTGTTGTCCTGCCCCTTCTGTATATGTTGTTTTTCACATTGTTATTCCCTCTGAAAGTTAACTTCTTATTCTCAGACAATAAGTCTGTCAAGATAGGTCATTACTGAAGTGAGTTCACTACTACAGAAAAGGGGCCAATCCTCCTTGCCCCCGCCCCCTCACACACCATCATTGCACTGTGCACTGTCATTACAAAAGTATTGCAAATAAATGAAGGAAATTGGGAAATGTACAGAGCATACAAAGAAAAATAAACCTCAATCACAATTCCACTACTTTTGAGACAAGCACTGATTGTCCATGATATAATCGCGTATGGTGTGTGTAAATAAATTCTGAAGAGTGGACTTCAATTGCATATTCTGCTTTGCAGCCTACTTTTTAAAAATAAGTATATCAAGAGTGTCTTTCCAAGTCACTGTAATGGTTTTTAAAAACAGAGCCCTTTAATTGCTGTATATTATTTCAATATATAACCCCATTAGTGGGACATTTAAGCTTTTCCAGATTTTCACTATTATAGGTGTAATTGAATGACGTTAAAATTTGAACGTGGCAGAATACATTGAGAATAAACTGAGCTTGTTTTCTAGGCCATGGGTTCATTATAAAATAACAAGTCTTTCTTCCCTTCTCTCCCCAAGGACCCGCAGGGGACTCTGCGTCCTGGCCATCTGGACTTTCCTTGGTCCCAAGGGCAAGTCAACAGGCCCTTGTTTTCAAAAGTGAGTGCTCAGGGAGGTGAGTCGACTGGGAGTTCTAGGTAGGGAGGGGTTAGAGGCTGTGGACATCTAGAGTCATGAGGGAAAAGGGCCAGTCTAGGAGTAGGAGGAAGGGTGGAGTATTCCCACCCTGAGAACGAGGTGGGGATTTCTCAGGAGGGAAGAAATCCTCGGGAGGTGGGGGTGGCAGGAAGCTGGTGGCGGCATCCTGGAGGTGGCAGAACTTGGAATAGGGGTGTGGGATGTCTTGGAACTACTCTATATTCCTGTGACTGAGTTTGGTCCGGAGGGCTTGCTATCACCAACAGAGGTGCTAGGCTTTCCAATATGTATCAAGTATAGAGAGCAAAACTCTTAGGAACTACCTTTCCTAAATCTTGTGCTATTTAAGCCCAAGGATTCCCCACAATAGCAAGGGATGAAAGAGGAAAACCAGGACTCAGAAAAATGATTGAGCTTCCCACCAACCCTAGCTGGTGGTAATAAGCCAGACTTAATTGTTTGGAAGAATTCCATGGTGCCCATGTATCAGGTGGACTTCACTATTTGTGTATGTGTAACCTAGTATGCTTGAGCATCTGCTTAGGATAAATTCTTACAAATGAAATCACTAGGAAAGGAGTCCAAATAGCTTAAGGCTTTTGTACATATTGTGCCTTATTTATAAGTTTCTGTATTTTTCAAGTCTACTGATTCTTCTAGGTATCCCTCAGAAAAGATTGTTAGGGAAAAGGAAGAAAAGTAAAATTAGCCAAGCTAATTGATCATTAAGTATAATCCATCATGAAATCTAAATTTCCATTTATGATCTACCCCATCCCAGAAGACTTCAATTATTGGATTACTTTATTGATAAACTCAAGAGACAGTTAATCATTATGTAAGCAAATAACATAAATTTCCACATGATATATTGACATATACTTTATCATTTATGCAAATTGGCAAGAAATTGCTTAAGAGACTGGAAACAGGCACTAGAATAAATAGAAGTAAACCGAAACCAGCCCCTTAAAACCTGCTGAAAATATCTTAAGTGGCTATTCAGTCATCTTAGGGCAAAACCTAACTCGTTGGCAAACTCCCCAGTTGTATAACCTTGGGCAAATTACTTAACTTCTCTGAGCTTCGATTTCCTCTTCCATAGCAAGGGGTAATAATAGAACTGACTTCATGGGTTGTTGGCAGAATTAAAAGAGTTAATAAATGTGATATACTAGAAAAGTACCTGGCACCTCATGAGCACTGTAGCTATCACTATGAGTGGGCAGCATGCCACCCAAGGCGTGCCTCCCTCCTGACCCTCCAGGGTCAGCGCCCGCGCTCCCGTCACCCTAAGCCCCAGCTATACTGAGATACTTGCAACACTCTAACCTTTTCTCGCTCTCATTTTTTCAGTTTTTGTACCCTGGAAAGACCTTTACCCCCCCCCCCCCCCCCAGTGAATTCTATCATCCTTCCAGATTTAGCTCCTCTGTTATCTGTCTCCTTGCAAAACCCTCAGTCTGAGCTGGGCACGTTTCTGATGTTCAGTTATGAGATTTAGCAGAGTATATTTTAATTGTCCATTTACATGCTGAACTCAGGGAACAGGCCAGATTTATTGTTGTAGCTCCAGACCTCAGCCCCGTGTGCCCTTCACAAATATTCAATAATCATTTGCTGAATGACTGCGTTTGTCATAGGAACATTGGGGGAGGAACAGGACTGTTTATATTTGTGTGTTTTCAAGCATTTCTACAAACATCTCATTTGATTTGTAAGGAACAAACAAACAAGGCTAATTCTCACTTTTACGGAGGTGGAAACTGAGGCTCAGGGAAGTAAAAGCCTTGCCTAAGACATCATAGAAAGCCAGAACAGAAGCCCAGTTCCTCTCACCCGCTCCTGGCACCATTTTTTTTCTTGTTTTCTTTTTTTGCATTACAGGGCTCTGTCTTTCTAGAGCAGTCTCTCGAAGACTCTGGGTGCCTTTGGCTAAGGGCTGATCTCTCCAAGTAGGAGTTATAAGAAAGTTAGAAACGACAGCATAAAACCTGGAGATAAATGAGCTGTTTGGAAATGTGGAGTAGGCTGAGGAGGGGAAGGAATAAAGGCCAGGTTTTGGACAGGTGCCTTGGGAAGATGAGCAAATGGCCTGGGGAGGCACCCTGCCTTCCGCCTGGAGCGGAGGATCAGAGGGTTCTTATGCCGTTTACTAGGGCTTTAGCGCAACACCACTCATTCTGGCCTCTTTCCTACTTGTCTACCTCCCTGGGCCTCAGAGCATTTCAAAACCTGCCCCTGTAATTCTGGTCCATGGCACATGGAGGTGATTCAGGGCTCACCAAGCACGCAGAAACTGGCTGCCCTCCACTTTCCTCCGACCCACTATACACTTTCCATTCAGAAACTGTGCTCGATGTCTCACCTGGTATTTTTCTCTGCTAAGTCGTCATACTTGGGTTTTAGAAGACTGGGGAGGCAAGAAGGATCCACTCTTAACCATGGTTGTGTTTATGCTCAAGGAGAATGAACACTCTTCAGAATCTCATGCCTCAGATATCAGTAAGAAAGGGGCTGTGACAGCGCTTAATTTCATTGCACCTCCCTGGAATCTTTAATTAAATGACGTTTTTAGAATTTTGGAGAGTTGAGCTGAAGTGCTCTTTCGTGCTGCCTTTAATTTTCAGTCCCTTCTGCTTTGTGAGCTAGATAACAGTCATCCTTGATACATTACTGTCCAATTTCAAACGGCGCTCAGATCATGTCTCATTTGTTTCTCACACCCATATGCTTGGAGCACTCAGGATTTAAGCAACTTAAAGTTAGGCAGCAGAACAGAAACTCAGCTCCTGACTGCAGACTCGGGTTCTTTCCTCACTCCTCTAGGGATATTCCTCCCAGGACCTACCTAACGCCCAGGCCCAGGCCAGCCTGGGGGACAATTAGTGGAAGCATGGGTTAGCATTCCTACAACGTAAAGGTTTCTGAAATCAAATTTTGAAGATAAATGGTTTAGGGAGGAAAGACTGAGTGAACTTTTATACTAAGTTAACAAAGGCAGAGTCCCCATTTGAATTCTCATCCCATCAGCATTAACTGTTTTGGCAGAGTAATTGTAAATGATCATGCACTGTAGTCTCAGAAAAGATTTCATGCCCTAGCCGGTTTGGCTCAGTGGCTAGAGCGTTGGCCCACAGACTGAAGAATCCCTGGTTCCATTCTGGTCCCGGGCCTGTCCCTGGGTTGCAGGCTCCATCCCCATGTAGGAGGCAACCAATCAATGTGATGTGTCTCTCTCACATTGATGTTTCTCTCTCTGTTTTCCCCTCCCTTCCACTATCTCTAAAAACAAAATTAATGGAAAAATATCCCGGGGTGAGGACTAAAACAACAACAACAAGATTCCGTGCATTTACAATGATGGGCCGTTACAATAAGGCCAGCTGATATCAGGAAGGCAGGGAGATACCGGGTAAAAAGTGTGGACTATGGAATGAAAAAGACCTGGCTCTCAACCCAGCTTTGCCACGGGCGGTCTGTGTGACCTTGAGAAGTTGTTTATTTCTCTGGGCCTTAGTTTCTTAATTTTTGCAACGCAGATAATAACAACTACTTTGTAATTTTGAAGGGTTCACAATACCATATATCTCCAACACTTAGAATACCAGCTCGTAAGCAGGTGCTCAGTAGAAATCTGTTGAATGGATGAAATGAGTTTGAGATAACTTATGGTTTACCTCGCATAGAGCCTGGTGCATGGTGACCAAAGCTTTCAGCTACCAAAATTCTACAGAAGCACTAAGAAGCAGGTATGTTTCCCTAAACTAATCTAGTAATGGAATAAAAATCAATGTGTGTGAAAGAAAGAGATTATTTGTTTGGTTATTGTGAAACCAATTCTCACTGTGGTCATTTCGAAGACCAGAGGGGAAGAAAGTATCTTTTAGATCATCTTTAAACGTGGTTAAGAAAAGGGAATTTACCTCCATCTTCCTCATGCTTTCTGGCTGACAGGCTAGCCGGAACCTCTGGTGAGTTTGTGAAGTTCAGGCCATTGGTACATCAAAATTGCATCACATTTGCACATCTTGTGTAAGTTCACAATGGGCCATTGTCTTCTCTGCCCCAGGGCAGGAAGGCTTGTCTGGAAAAGGTTAGTTGTTGCCATTAGGGAACCTTGTGCAGCCAAGACTACAGTGCAATGTGAAGCAGAAATAAACCCTGGGCTCTCCAAACGTTTGCCAAGCAATTCACAAATGTGTTTACTTAAGAGGTAAGCATAACACATAATCTTGTATAATATTATGTCTAGGAAAGTGCTGTGACTCTGCTGTAAAATGCCACATCGTATTTGAGTAATTGCTTCACATTCACCTAATAGGGTCTTAGATCAATTTTCAGCTTTATCCAAATGCATTTTGGTAAACTAAACAAATCTTGATTTCCTGATCTTTTACTTATACCTCATTTATCCAGTTCTGTTTTCCTTTTTAAATATATTATTATTTTTTATTGATTTCTGAGAGGAAGGGAGAGAGGAGAGATAGAAACATGAATGATGAGAGAGAATCATTGATCAGCTGCCTCTTGCACGCCTCCTACTGGGGATTGAGCCTGTAAACAGGGCATGCGCCCTGACCAGGGATCGAACCATGACCTCCTGGTTCATAGGTAGATGCTCAACCATGGAACCATACTGGCTTGGCTTTCTTTTTTCTTGGCATACCTGAAACTAGTTTTGATTAAAGAAACAGCATTAGCCTTAGAACCTCTACAAGCAAAAGGTGCCATTGGCATTTCTCCAGTGAAGTGGATGGAGCGGGAGAAGGACCAATGAAAAAGGGGTAACCTTCTGTATTGATTTGTATTTCACAGTGTTCCAAGAGCTAGGAAATGTAAAGCTTTGAAATAGCGAATCCAATAATCATAGACCTAGCAAAACCACCCAATCCAGGCTTCAGGCAACTGAATGTCCAAATCTTCTAAGATACGTAATATTGAGTATTTCTCAACTTGAAAATCTTCAGGGAGAGAGGCATCACTGTCTGCCTCAGTAACCAACTGGAGGGTTAAAAACTTTTTTCTATCTCCAATTGAAACTTCTTTTATCTTCAAAATGGTAAATGGAAACTAATCAATCAATCTTCTCGTGGCAGACAAATAGATTGTTTGGCCCCGACCCCCATTCCTAATCACCTTCTCCCTTCTTGCCCCCACCATAGGAGCTGGGAAAGTTGACTCACTTTTCCAGCTTTCCTTGCAGAAAGAAGCGATGATGTGAAAATTCTAGCTGACGTGCAGTGGTTGGATATCTGCTGAGGGTGGCGATGGAGCAGGGTTCTGGATAAGCTTTTGTTTTTCTGATAAAGATTGATAAATACGTCTTGAGACACCACTTTTCCTTTCTTCCTGTCCTAAATGCAGATGTGATGCCTAGAGCTATAATAGCCACCTCGGAGCCATGAAGGAAAAGGCCAAGAGAATCACAGACATTGATCCCACATTTGTGAGCTATTGAACCACTGCTAGCAACCACTAACCTCCAAACTCCTAATAAGAAAAATCCATTACTATCCCTTTAAGTCACTGCCGTTGGGTTTTCTATTCTATTTACAATTGATCTCAGTGCTATCTGAAATGCATCATCTAAAAGACTTCGTGGCTGGAGAGTCATAAATCCATTCAATTTCTCCAGGCAGCCTCTGTTCTCTGACTGCACTTTCCTAAATCCCTCCCTTCCCCAATCAAATCCGGCTCATGGAGGCATTGGCTTCTTCGTTGCTTTTCTCTATTTATCCTGGAGTTAGCTCTCTCTCTGCCACCCCATCCCTAGATCTGCTTCATCTTTAAGGGCGCACACTTGTCTGTAGTCTCTCTTGTAGACCCAGCTCTCCACGGTTCGCCAGTAAGACACATGTGTGTTTCTGTGCAGCCTAGATTTTCCTGTGCGGTCTCATTGTAGTTTCCTTTCCCATCACTCTGAAAACACATTTACACTTGTTACATCACATGTCCTGTTTTGTTGTGTTTGTTACATCACATGTCCTGTTTTGGGGGACAGTAATAAAATTAATTCAGTGTCTCTTAGTCCTATATTATTTTATAGAATAATGCCAGTGCCCCTTCCTGCTTTAGCTTCTCAAAAAACAAATTTTCCAGCTATAATGCAGTTCACTAGCTTCTCCAGGTCCCTCTGCTAGAAATGCAAAGCAGGGGCAGAAGAAATGCATTGAATGGAATGAAGAAATTACATAAATAGCCATTGGTTACTTAAAAATGCTACATAGCATTAGTTCATTTCAGGTAACCATGGACCTTCTATAAATAAAAAGGAGTTTCTATAAAGCAGTTTTGATTCTAGAAGTTTCTTTATAATCACAGCTCCAATGCAAAAGTTTTTCTAAAAAATCTTTTATTGATTTCAGAGAGGAAGGGAGAGAGAGAGAGAGAGAGAGAAACATCAATGATGAGAGAGAATCATTGATCGGCTGCCTCCTGCACACCACACACTGGGAATCATGTGCCCCGACCAGGAATTAAACAGTGACCTTCTGGTTCATAGGTTGAAGCTCAACCACTGAGCCACACCAGGTGGGCCAAAAGTTTTTTGTTTTTTTTAAATAAGATTCAATTTCTTTAGTCAAAGTAAGAAAACTTACCCCTAGAAATTGAATAATTATTAAATAAAATAAGATGGTTGAATTAGATTACCTTTAAGGCTCCTTCCAGCTTCAAATATGTGATTAGAAAACACTTTTCAGACTTTCGTTTGATAAAGCTCATCTCTCCAAATGATCAAGTGATAATTTAGCGAACTAAAGAAATCTATTTCCTTCTCTTCCTGAACAATTGGTCCCAAAGCCATTAGGTGAAGAAGACAAAAGTAGAATTTCACAGTATGTATGTGTGTGTGTGTGGGGGGGGGGCGGGGAGGGGGGAGTGAGACATGATGACGACAGCCCAAGTAAGCTGAGGAGTTGTCCCCATGGAAGGGTGGCTCAGTGTGCAGGGTTGGAACCCAAATGAGGGAGAATGGTCAGATAACTAAGTATATTAAGAGTAATGGAAACCACGTGTATTAGCTTGGGCTGCCATAATGAAATACCATAGATGAAGTAGCTGAAACAACCTAATATTCTATTTTCATGGTTCTGGAGGCTGAACTATTTTCATGGTTCATGTCAGCATGCTCCAGTTGGGTGGGGAAAGGGGGAGGGGCTCTTCCTGGCTCCAATACAGCTGGCTTCTGTGCCTTCACCTGGTGGGGAGTCTGGGCACTGCTGGCACTAAATCCGTCAGGAGGGTACCACCTCCCTGACCTCACCCCAACCTATTCAGCTCCCAAAGGCCTGTCAGCAAATGCCATTGTGTAGGGGTTAGGGCTTCAACATATGGATTTTGGGAGAAACAACTCAGTTTACAGTTTACATGTTTTTTCACTATCACAAAAGGGAAGTAAGAATTAGAAATATATAATGGGAGAAAAGTAGAATAAACCTATGGGGTTGGATTGGAAGTGGAGAAATTAGTATGAACTCATGATTTTCAACCTATAGATAGATATAGAATAAATATAAACAAAGTGTGTGTAAACATGTGTGTTTGCATCTACATTGAGTGGCCAGATTATTATGACTTCGTTGGGCCACCTTTTGCCTTCAATACTGCGGCAAGATTCTTCTTGGCATTGACTCCACGAGATGTTGAAAGGTGATGCAAGGAATCTGACACCATGCCTGATGAATAGCACTGTCCAGTTCTGTGAGATTTGATGGTTGTGGAACCAGTTGTCTGATGGCTCTTTTAATTTCGTCCCACAAATGCTCAATTGGATTGCGATCTGGTGGTTGTGGGGGCCACCTAAGCAAGGTAAAGTCTCCCTCATGTTCTTGAAAGCACTCCTGTACAATACGAGCACCATGGCATGGCGCATTGTCTTGTTGGAAGAAGCCATCTCCATTGGGATATGCCATCAACATGATAGGATGAACCTGATCAGCAACGATACTTAGGTATGTTGTGCTATTCAGACATTGTTCCACACGAATTAAAGGGCCCAAATCATGTCAGGAAAACATGCCCCAAACCATAACACTGCTCCTACCAGCTTGAAGGGTTGTACTCATGCATGTGGGGTGCATGCTTTCATGCTGCTTCCGCCAAATTCTCACTCTGCCATTTCATGATGCAACTGGAAACGTGATTCATCGGACCACATGACTTTTTTCCAATGCTCGACTGTCCAATCCTTATGTTCCTGTGCGAATTGGAGACGTTTTATCTTGGTAACAGAAAGGGTGTTCGAACAGGCCTTTGGATGTTTTGCTGATACTCGTTCCATGGCTCTGAGCGCCAACAATCATCCCACGTTCAAAAGCTGTTAAATTGCGTTGTTTACCCATATCTTCAGAAAAAAATCACTTCTACTGTCGTGGTAAACAACCTGCTTCCCTATTTATAACGGTCTGGCCCTCTAGCAACTTCAGCGTGAAATTATAGCTAATTTGCCTACAAACGTCAGGTGGCCATAATAATCTGGCCACTCAGTGTATATTCACTAGCTCTGTCCACTAAGAGTGCTTGGGAGCAGTCCTGTTGGCAGAAATGAACACATTTAGGGGCCAGATATTGGCTTCTCCACTAAATGGAACCAGGGCTCCTCAGAGCAATGGCTAATTCCAGGGTTGGGGCAGGCGAAGCACACCATGAGCCTGAAGCACATTTCTGTGCCAGAAACCAAGGAAGTGCTCAAGGAATGATGGATGGAGTCCTATAAAAAAGCACAGACTCACGCTTGAATGAGTTTCTACTGCCAAATGCAGGATAATTTCAGCATGAGGAGAAATAATTTTATAAATAGGTTTAACAGAGCAAATAAAATAGGAACTTATGAATCCGTACATTTTCATAAATAAAGTGAAACTTGGGTGAGAAATGGGATATTTGCATAGTTACAAAATACCACCCCACAGAAGATGTATTCCTTAGAAAGCAAAAAGCAGTAACTTGGCAAGGGAAAAGCCTGGCGAACATTACCTGAAGCAATGGAACAGCACAGCGCCTCTAAGGGGACAAACTGAAATTGTGTACTACCTGTCAGGGCATAAAGAGGACGGAGCACCGCTTCTGTGTTATTCTTGCCAAAGATGTAGAACCTGAATCAAATCACGAGAGAGGAGCAATAAATCCAAACTGAGGGATGTTCTACAGAGTAACTATCCTGTACCCTTCAAAGTACGTCAGGCTCATGAAAACCAAAGAAAGATTGAAGAGCTGTTTCCAAAAGAAGAAAGAGAAGATGGGCACTAATGCAACGTGTGATTGCAGACTGGATCCTTTCGCTATAAAGGTGAGACAGTGATGAGAAAATAGGAGAATCCCGAATAGGCTCTGAGGATTAGAGGGCAGCAGTGTATCAATGTTAATCTTCTGACTTTGATGGTGATGCTGGGGTCACGTAGGAGACTACCCATGATCGTAGAAGAGAATCTACACTGAAGATTTCAAGGTGATGGGGCAGCACTCACCCTCCAATGGTTCAGAAAAGGTCTTTGTATTGTAGCTCTAATTTTTCTGTAAATTTGTGATTATTTTGAAATTTAAACATTTTGAAAATTAAGCATTTTTCATAATGAGTCTCAAACAAAACCCAATGAAATTTAAAAGCAAAATCAACGTTTCCATTATAAAAAAGCTGCCAGCACAAAGCCATAGAATGTACAACACCAACAGTAAACTGAAGTAAACTATAGACCCTGGGTGATTATGATGTGTCAGTGTAGGTTCATCTGATGTAACAAATGTGCCACCATGGTGGGGAATGTTGATCATGTGGGAGGCTATGCTTGTGTGGGGGCAGGAAGCACATGGAAACATTTCTGTACTTTGCTCTCAATTTTACTATGAACCTAAAAGTGCTTTAAAAATAGCCTTTGCCGAAACCAGTTTGGCTCAGTGGATAGAGCGTCGGCCTGCAGACTGAAAGGTCCCAGGTTCGATTCCGGTCAAGGGCATGTACCTGGGTTGCGGGCACATCCCAAGTAGGAGATGTGCAGGAGGCGGCTGATCGATGTTTCTCTCCCATCGATGTTTCTAACTCTCTATTTCTCTCCCTTCCTCTCTGTAAAAAATCAATAAAATATATTTAAAAAAATAAAAATAAAAATAGCCTTTAATAAAGAAAAAAAGGACAGCAACCTATTTGTTGTAGTTTGCACAAATATAAACTGAGCCTTATTATATGATACAAGTATATACTTAGCCTACTTGACAGGCACTTACTAGACACCTATGTAATGCAAGACCAAGTGCCATAAGGATTTTTAAAACCTAGTCTGATGTGGACGCTGCCTGCAAGGAACTCACAGGTGGTTATTTATATATGCATGCCCCTTTATGAATCTAGTAGACAAAGCATTTATTTAAACCTCTCCTTAAAACTACACACATTAACAACTAACTGCAGAAAAGGAAGGAAACTAAGCTATGAGTTCGGAGTCACCTTAATAACACAAAAGAAAGCAGTCCCATTTAGAGGGAGTTGTAGATTCCTGGAGCCAAACTCTCATGGCATACAAATAATATAAACCACCTCGGTTTATATATACTTGATTAAATCTCTCTGGTGACGTTTATCTTTTACCTTCACTATGAAATGATGATATACGCATTGAAATTAGATTAACCTAATAAAGAACTGCTTATTTTTTAAAGCAATGGATGTTTCTAGCAGTCCAGTTGCAGGAGGGTGAGGGTGAGGGCAGGCGGTACTGTTGATGACCTTCAAAGAGGAATATGTGCTTCTTCGAATGGCCTCTTACTACTTTGACATCTTGCTTTGCAGAGCATGTCCACTGCTCATTCAACTGAACTTTTGTTTCCAATTGCAAATGCCAAGTCCAAGTGCCAGCACATCCCCAATCAAAATTCTCCAAAAGCTCCCAATTTGAATTTCTTCCTTCACCAAAGGAATGTATTGGAAATAGTAATAGAATTCTTATTAATATTGATGTGCACAAAATAGAAAAATCTAAGGTTCAGCTTAAATAGCCTTTTAATCATTTTCCATTTTTAAATTTAGATTTCAGATAAACCTATCCAACTTATATTGCAAACTCAGATCTTAGGCAACAATCCTTCATGTGATTGGCTAAATCAAGCCACATATCCTATATAATAAAACCCTAATATGCAAATCGACCAAATGGCGGAACTATCGGCAGAACGACTGGTTGCTATGATGCGCATTGACCACCAGGGGGCAGACGCTTAATGCAAGAGTTGCCCCCTGGTGGTCAGTGTGCTCCCCGGAGTGCCGCTCAGCCCGAAACAGGCTCACAGCTGGTGAGCACAGTGGCAGTGGCGGGAGCCTCTCCTGCCTCCACGGCAGCACTAAGGAGCAGTGAGCTGAGCAGTAAGGAGCAGTGACCAGGCAGGCAGTAAGTAGCAAGTGGTCCCGGACTGTGAGAGGGATCCCGGACTGAGAGAGGGAAGTCTGACTGCCGACATGGGCCCAGGGATCGGGCCTCAACCGGCAGGTGGACATCCCCTGAGAGGTCCCAGACTGAGAGAGCGCACAGGCTGGGCTGAGGGACACCCCCCCCCCCCAGTGCACAAATTTCATGCACTGGGCCTCAAATATATATATATTTTTTTAGAGAGGAAGGGAGAGGGAGAGAGAGAGAGAGAGATAGAAACATCAATGATGAGAGAGAATCATTGATCAGCTGCCTCCTCACAATCCATAGTGGGGAATTGAACCTGGGACCCTTCAGTTCTCAGGTCGATGCACTATCTACTGAGCCAAACTGGCTAGGGCTAAAACAAATATTTTTCTCATTTTGGTAAACCACATTCTTATTTCTGTGTTGTTTTGTAACCTTTGTCAGTAGTCAAGGGTTCTTTAATTTATCTATATAGCAAACATCTCCAACAGCTTACTGCTTCTAGCATCATACTAGGCACAGAGACACATTACTTAACAAGACTGTTATGGTCCCTGCCCTCACACAGATTCACTGTTCTCTGTGTAGCCCAATGGTGGACTGCAAGGCCATATGCAAATTTGGAGAGTTTAACCACAGTCAGGGGTACAAACAAAACAAATTATGACATTAAATAAATTGTGAAAACTTTATTGGGGATAATGAAGTTAGAGGACTGATAAACACTTAACTTGGTTTAGTTGCAACCACCTTTTCTAGAAAAAGAGGAGAGTGGACAATAATTTTAGAGTTTTAGAAATTCTGTTTTTGTTTGTTTATTTGGTCTATGTATTACATAAAAGTCTTGCTTGGTTTTCATACATAATGATGACTTGTTGGCCAATTATCTGGTTTGATTTTTCCAAAAGTTGGGATAGATTTGCCCCATTTAGTCCACATTTTTCTGTCTGGTTTCTTTGACACTGATATCATTAGACACGATTCAGAATTCAGGTGAGAATGAGAGTAGAGATCATTGAAAAAAAGGGAAGCTAATTAACTGGTCCAGGTAGGCTTTAGCTTTCGTGAATATGTATAAAATATACAACTACAAGGGACCAGTCGTGATAAGCAGCCTGGAAGGCAGAGAGGATAAAGGAAAGAACCTGGGCTTTGGCACCAACTGGCCACTTTCATGTGATCCTGGGCAAGCTGCTTGAACTCTGTAATTCTCTTCTGTGGAATGCGAGGCGTAATATCTATCACATAGTGCTGCTGTGAAAATTAAAATGAGATAAATTATGTGACTGTTGCAGGCTTACATGTAAAGGTCCTTCGTGTGCATAGGAATGCCTTGAGATGACTCCTGTTTGTCAATCTTACCTAGGGTGTGTGTGATCTAATCTACTCCAGTCTCTAACAGGTGAACAGTTAATAATGTCTAATCAGTTGCTGCATTAGTTAGGATGGCTAGGTTATACTGCAGTAACATGCAACCCCTAAATCTCAATGGCTTTCAAAGAAATTAAAAAGGTTGTTCTTTTTTGTTTTTCACTTAAGCAGAGGCCATTGCAGGTCTGTCTGACTCTTTTGAAGGGCTCAGCAAGATACCTCCTTATGCAAATAGGCTCCTGTGAAGCTGAGGCTGGAGAGGGTTGTGCAATGAGGATGTGATGCTTTGGCTCAGATAAGAAATGCCATTTCAATTCACTTTTCATTGGTAAAAGCAAGACATATGGCCATGCCTAAACTAAGGAACTATAGAAATGCAATCCTCTGTGTTCCCAAAAGAGAGATGCAAAATTATTGGTGCCAAGCACTGGGGCCTACTAGTCTACCACAGTCAATGATCTCTAATCAAAAGAGGAACAGGGGTGGTGGTATCTGTGGGGGTGTTAAAAGGTACTAGAAAAGTTATTAGAATCCTAAACTTTGAAAAATACACGCAAAACTTATTGGCCACTCTAGTGATTCCTGAAAATGATACTTTGCTTTAAAATAATAAGGCTGTTCCTTTACTTATATATTGCCATCAGCATATTTTCTATTCCCTATTTTTCATCTTTTCTTCACTTTTGTGACTCCAAGAAGTGGCAATGAATAGTACCAAGCACATAGTAAGTGCTTACAACTCATTTGTTGATTGATTAACACCATCCCAAAGAAACCACATTTGTCAAGGCAATGAATTGATATATTATGTCCAAAGTCACAAGGCAGCGAGGGAGCCAGAAAGAGACTTTCATGCTTACTGCCATTGGCCACAAGACTACCTTTATTACTTCCTTGAGAAAAGTTGGCACCAGGAGAGTTATTCATGCTTGTTGGCAGTTTTCAAAGGTGATTACCGAGAGTAGCCTTGGACTGTAGTCCTGCCTAGAATGCCGGGAGCAGTAATGGTGTAAACACTGTCAGGCACAATTAAAGAAAAGTCCCGACTGCAGGTCACTTCACAGCATCTGCCCAGAGAGAGAAGTACAAACTGCCACCCATCTTCCAAAACTCAGCTCATATGCCACTTCCTCCGTAAAGTCATTGCTAATGCCCACTCAGAATTAGTAGTCTCTGTGGATTTTTATACTTCTGGTGCTAGAGGGTCAAATTTATATTCATAGCATTTCCAGGTCCTTTTCTGGATTTTTTTCTACCTCCCTGAAGACACAGATCTGAGATTGTTCAGATTTACTGCCCCAGCATCTGAGATTCTTCTTAGACAAAAGGGGACAAAAAGAACTCTTTGCTGAATGAAATAGAAGCCTTGCACTCAGGGCTTCTATTGAGTTTTTTAAAAACCCCAAACGGCAGAACTGGCCTCAGCCCTTGCTGTGTTTTACAAACCAACATCTATATGCAAAGAAGGAAGGTGGGGACGTCACGTTTGTATGCGCAGTCCATGCCAGAGAGAGAAATGGGTTCCATCTAGAGCCAAGGTCTCCTGTACAATTCAATTTGATCCCCAATGGCCAAGCTGATTAATTGTCAGCTCCAGCCTTTCTTCGCAGTAAACCTTAATCCCTCATAATTTGCCATGAAATTAGTGGGAGTTGGCTGTTGCAGGCGTGAATAACAGAGGTCTAGTTCAAAGCTCCCCGGGCCTATTTAGGCGAGGTGGGGATGGGGCTGCGCCCTGAAGAGGAGCAGGTGGAATGGGGATTAGGTCACATGGTGGAAAGGGGCTGCAGTGGGCAGGCAGCTGGTGAAGTCCCAGGTGTGTGTGAGTTGGCAGGGGTACAAAGAGAGGAGAGCTGCAAACAGCTCAAAGTCCCTGGGCTGTGCAGCTGCTTATTTGGCACTTTCTTTCGTAGGACCCACCTGTAGTGTTGATGGAAACAACCCACTGCTAGGAGCTGGGAACAGAAAGGTGTGGCGGCCCCACCCCTCCCAGCAGAAGGCAGGAAGCAAGCTTGCTCAAGGGCTACTGAGGAAAGGATCTCTCTTGCACTGTGTAGCCCCTGGTGCTGACGACAGGGCCGGTCTGGCTTTTCTTCTCAAAAGGTGGCCTTTGGGGGACTAAGATATAGATATTTATTTTCTTTCCAATCCGGGGCCTATTCCCAAGTACTCGTAGAAAGTGAAAAACTCCCTGAGCTGGAGAGTTAAGTCAACAGGCAGAGATGCTCAGAGAGAAAACACAGGCTCAAGGCCGAGAGCAAAAATAAATGATGATCCCTTGTCCTGGGCTGCGGGGAGTTCATGTAAACAAACTCATCATAGCAAGCCCTCCGTAATCTGTTTCTGTCCCCCTGCTAATCGCGTCTGTGGTTTCTGCAGAGTAGAACGCATTCTCCGTGCGGAGGCTAGTATTTCAGATTTAGTTACTGTGAATTATGGAACCTCTCTTGATCCCCGAGGACAAAAGGGAACTGCTGGCCACAAATCCAAACAAGTGCTGCTCCTGCCCGTGAAACAGCAATCTTTCTCGGGCGCACGGGATTGTAAAGAGCGGCGATCTCTTCTCTCCCATTAAGGCCAGCCTCCAGAACAATCCCGGAGCAGGTTAAGTCCATTCCTCACCACTTACTGCTCTATTTTAGCGTCTCCCATCTCTGCTTTTAAATGCAATTCGTAGAGCCTGCTGATCTGCCCACGCGCAACATCAATCCACCCATTCTTCTTACTCAGAATCCCAGTGTGTGTGTTTGGAGGGGGGAGGGGAGACAGGAGAACAAGGGCATCACGTGCAGGACTCACTCACAGACGGAAGGATCTGGGTATGGCTGTGACATTGATTGTCAAGAAGATGTAAGCAAAGAACCCGTGGGAAAGACTTTTGTTTTCCCTACTCAAGCCCCACCCACTCTAGATCGGCCTTCTTTCCTACCTGGAGTGAAGACGTGGCGTGGCGTCGAGAGTACCTCTTGCTCCCATGAAGAGGAAAGCTTTCCGCAAAGGTGTCAGAGCCGGGGGAGAGAAGGAGGCGGGCCCTCAGTGGCATGCTGAGCCATACCACCAGCCCGACTACTTAACCCTGAACTTCCTGTTATAGAGGAGAACCCGGTGGTTCCCAAACGCCCGTGGGCATTGGAATCACCTGGAGGGCTCATTAAGCCCAGGTTTCTGAGCTCCCCCTCCAGGGAGTCTGATTCAGAACGTCTAGATGGGGCCGGAAGCAAGTTCCCAGGGGATGCTGCTGCCCGTGGCCGGAGACCATGCTTTGGGAGCTACTTAGTCAATTGTTTAGACTGCCGTCCGTTGAAGCCACGGTTTTCCTAGAGTCATACCGTTCCCACTGGTACACTCTAACACCCCAATAGCTGTCCGGCTCACCTAATCCTTTAACTCCAGAAAGGGGCTGAAAAGGCATTTAACCACAAGGAGTAAATAACGAATGAGGTTTATAATATACTGGAGGCCCAGTGCCTGGCCTGTGGGATCGGGCTGAAACCGGCTCTCCGACTTCCCCTGAGTGGTCTGGGATTGTGAGAGGGTGCAGGCCAGGCCGAGGGACCCCACTGGTGCACGATTGGGCAGGGAAGGGATGTGGGAGGTTGGCTAGCCAGGGAGGGACCCTGGGAGGGCTCCAGGGTGTGTCCAGCCTGTCTTGCTCAATCTCCATCGCTGGACCCCAGCAGCAAGCTAACCTATGGGTCATAGCAACTGGTCGAGTGGCAGACTGTCTGCCCCCTGGTGGTCAGTGCATGTCATAGTGAGTGGTTGAGCAGCCTTACCATATATTAGCATATTATGCTTTGATTGGTTGAACGGCCTGCCAGTCGACCAGACATTTAACATATTAGGCTTTTATTATATAGGATTTGGGTTCTGATCAGAGAGGAATCATTAACTCAAAGAAAAGAATCTCTGTGTTTAACTTTGGGGCATCATTGCAGCTGGACGCAATGATGAGACATTTTGGAGCGGGAGGACTTACCTGGAACCTCTGAAATCATACCAGAGAGACTCTCACCTTTTATACTTATGGTGGATTTTCTCTGGCACACTTTCCTTCTTTCTGGAGGCAGTAGAATACATTAGCTATTGGACTTGGGGCAAATGTTTAAACTTCTCTGAACCTCAGTTTTCTCATCTGTAAAATTGGAACAATACTCATCACAGGGGCTTATTGTAAGACATAAGTGATGTGGGGGAACTAGAAGCCACCTGAGTGTTCATAATTGGGAGGATGAGCCAGTAAGGTGTGTGAGTGAATATGACAGATGATTATGTAGCTGTCAGAAGCAAGACAATAGTGCACAACAGCAACACAGACATTAAAAACAGAGTGCTTAGTGAATACAGACATATGATGCAAATTTTATAAGTTAAAAAATAAAAATAGATGCATACTCAAAAATATTCATTATGCACAATATAAACAAAGATATATAGTAAATATATTATATTGGTTGTCTGTGAGGGGTGAAGGAATGGGAGTAGGACATGGATATAAAACTGTTTTAAAAAAAGTAAGCAAATGTCTATGAGGTTGGCAAAAATCAAAGTGTCTGATGCTACCAAATTTTAATGGAAACATGGAGAAAAGGAAGCTCTCATGCCCTGTTAATAGGAGTGCAAATTAGTGCAAATCTGTGCTACAGCTTACTATTATTCCCAATATCGATTTCCCCTCTCCTACGAAGTTGAACCCTGATTCTGTAACCTGGCACATGGCCACTCAGAATAACTCTCCATTTCCCAGACTCCTTTGAAGCTAGATGTGTCCATGTGAATAAAACCTAGCCAATGGTAGATGATTGGAATGGTAGATCCAATGGTAGATCATTTGAAATTTCCGGGGCTTTTCCTTAAATCAGAGGAATGTCCGGTCTGAGGGCCGTATAAGGCCTGAGAAATCATTTGGTCTGGCCCTCATTAAGGGTGAGTTAATTAAAAGTTTGACCAAATAGAGCAGGCTAATTTTTAAGTTGATAATTTTGTATGGCCCTCGAATGATATTATAAATATCCAAATGGCCTTTGGCAGAAAAAAATGTTCCCCATCCTTGTTTAAATGCCAGGGTCTCCATAAATAAACGGGGACAAAAGGAATGGCAGAGTGAGATGGAAATGATCAGTCATGTCTAAAGTCTCCCCATTAGCTGACCCAGCCCAAAATGCACAAGTAGTAAATAAAAAATGCTTATGCTATCCTGGAAGGAAGAGGAAAATAGCCGTGGAATACGCAAAATACATTATATAACTTGACATTGGCATTGCTGTACTCTAAGAGCATGAAACTGTTGGGAGCCGGTAGCCTTAAACAAATATGAAGCGTTAGCACAGCGGTAAGAGAAGTTTTAATAACTACTCTCTAAACCTCTGCTTCAGCCCCCAGATATATTAACAAAAACAGTGTCCCCTGTTTGTGCACTATTCAACACACGCATACATAAATATCTCAGAGCTTGTTTTTGATAATTTGGCCGTCTCTTGAAGAAAAAGATTATGAATTTAATTTGTTAAGATTTCTCTTTCCTAAAAAAAAGCTATATGGTTCTTAGTCAGCTGCTTGTTTCAATAACAGTTTGTCTACCACTAAAAGCCGCAGCTCCACATCTGTTCCTAATAAAAATCTATAATCAGCAATGCCCATTGCCTTTCAAAACTTATTTTCTTCATCCCCAAACTATGCACAGACCTGGCCAAAGCTTATTTCTGTTGTCACCAAGACATAATGGCATTGCGTTTATTCCAGGATAAATAAATCAGCTGTGATTCCAAGTAGAATCAGTGTCAGCCACTTAGGCGAGTGAAAATTTGAGCCTTAATTGCAAATTGACGTTTTCACTTATTAAAATGCTGGAGTATGCAGGTTTTTTGTTTTTAAGTTTACGACATTCAAACCTTTGTGATACTTTGTTTCAGGTCACAAGGCTAACAGACATTTGATAATAAAAACAGTCCCCATTTTCTGAAAAAAACAGACTCTGGAGGCAGCAACCTTACAACACCCTCTCCACAAGAAACATTTATTTATAAAAATGGTAGACTTCGAATTGAGCCTGGAAGACAACAGACCAGGCCACGATCTAGCAAAGAACTTCAGCCGGACCTGGCCTGGGGCCTGCAGGCTCCTGGATAAGAGAATTCGGAGTGGTCTGCTGGCCCAGTGGGGCAGACTGCGATGTGAAAACCAGCCCCCTAGGAAAGGATAATATATAACTCTGGGTGAAAGTTTAGTGCCACTTTTCCTGGCAGGGACAAACCCTCTGTATTTTCTTTTTCCTCCGAGAACAGTTGATTTTCAATGTTTTCTCAGCTTTGAGCCATTTACAAAGAGAAGCACGTGTTGGGAGCTTCAGGAAATTTCTGTTTGTCCTAAAGCTATAGCAAAATAGGGTCAGTGTGCAGAGCAGTGGCGTGAAGCAACAGGAGGCTCAGCGGGCACAGTGCACGATGACACAGGCAGAGAGAGGAGGGGTCCGGAGCGGCCGTGAGACCCCGCAGCCTCAGGAGCAGCTCTGAGAGCTCCCTGCTCAGGATTTGTAACTCCAGGACGGCTAGCTTCACGGGTCAGAGGTGGACAGCAATCATCGGTCACTTTAGACAATGATATTCCTAGTTCTACTGCTTACATCTAATAGGCATTTTTCAGCTACAACCAAATCATTAAAAGATGCTGAAAACAGCATATTCTCTTGTGAAGGATGTGAATTTTTTATTAAAAAACCATAGTTTTTAAACCCAAGGCCTATAGAGTGTGACATTTCGACAAAGGCTTTGTGTGGGTGAAAGGAGGGGGCACGAAAAGGGCTATTCGATATTGTAGGTAAGGGAAGATACCATGGGAGAATGACTTCAGGATTCTTATTTTTTTCTACCAGGAAACTCTTTTTAAAAAAAAAATATATTTTACTGATTTTTTACAGAGAGGAAGGGAGAGAGATAGTTAGAAACATCGATGAGAGAGAAACATTGATCAGCTGCCTCCTGCACACCCCCTGTTGGAGATATGCCTGCAACCAAGGTACATGTCCTTGACCGGAATCGAACCTGAGACCCTTCACTCCACAGGCTGACGCTCTATCCACTGAGTCAAACTGGTTAGGGCCAGGAAACTCTTCTTTGTGATGTGCAAGAACACTATTTTAGCCCTAAATCCATTAGGGCTGTGCTGGTTTGTGCTCCTTTCAATGAGTTTATGTATAAAGAAAGAAATAATTGGGCTTTGTGCACAGACGTCTGCAGCAGATTGTCCCAGAAACCCTTGAGCAAACTGGGATTGTGTTCCCAGAAGGGCAGAGTTAGAATTGCCTCCTGATCTACCATGAACTGAAGAGTCAAAAACAGACAGTGGGCTGCCACACTACGGGACCCCCAGGATAGAATGAGGAAGAGCTACAAGGTGTCCTGTGAGGTCAGAGACGGGAAGCTCCTGGCCCATGCTGACAATTCCAGAGCCCCCTCCCTCGTGTCCGTTTGCACAGGGACATCTGTGTTGGGTGCATGAGGTGAAGGGTGTTATTTTGCATGAGCACCTGGAAGGAGAAGGTGAAGAAAAGGAGGAGAGGATCCAAGTTCTCGACTCCCCACCACCCTGAGGGTTTGCCCAGAAACCGTAAAATCTGAACCACGTGCAGACCCAGGCCCAGAAGCAGCTGTGGTCACTAAAGTCTCGAGGAGAAACAGAGTTGTTTGCCCTCCTTCCCTCTCTCCCAGAGCCCACAGAGAATCTGCGGTGCTGAGAAGAGGAGACTCCGAGGTGGCTCAGGTGCTGGGCCTGGTGGGACCTTTCTCAAGAGGACACTGGCAGCAGGAATGCTGGGCAAGGGCCTTGGCAAAGCTGACATGGAAGAATGTAAACAGAAATAAATTGAGGGAGATGTGTAGAGATCCTGCAATTACAGCAAGTGGAAGGTGGTAGAAGCTAAGACCCCTATGGTTTCTATTTCAATGTAACTATAATCTCATTTGTATCCATAGGAGGGTGAAGCTTGATGTATTCAACTTATGCATATAAAGAACCAAGAAATACCTATTGCACCCCCAGCCGAGTCCCTGCCCAATGAAGAGATGATCCAGCAGACTCCAGGCTTTCAGGGGCCAACCAGAGTCTGTAGAGGTTCCATGACTGAGAACTACATGGCCCTTGGAGAGGACGAGCTGGGTGTCCTTGGCCGAGGGCAGTCTAGAATGGCAGTAAATGGCCCTGGGCCTGCTCTCTGTCTTCATTAATGCACTCATTTATCCAACCAATGTTCACTGAGCACCTAATATGTCCCATGTACTACTCTAGGTGCCAGAGATACTGGGATGAACAAAAAGGATGAAAGCTCCTGCCATGATGGGGCTTACAGTTTAAAAAGCAGGCAGGTAATAGGGTGTGTTTTCAAACTGCATAGTGCCTTGGACAGGAATGAGAGCTAAGGATAAAAATAAAGCAGAGAAGGTGGATGGGAAGGTGTGGTCTCAGAAAGGGTGGTCAGGAAAGGCGTCACGCAAGGGAGGTGGCATTTGAGTGGAGCATGGAGTGGGCTATGTAGACACATGCATTCTCCAGGCTCGAATTGGGGTTCTGCTATAGAGTCTGCAGGGCCCACACCTTGACCTCAGGTTGCCAGTCCCACTGCAGCGGGAAAAGGCTGATGTCTGTGGGACCCCAGAGTCCTCCCACCCTGGAGACAGGCCCAGGCTCAGCAAACTTCAAAGGGGCCCCTGAAAAGGCGCTTGTTACAAAGCAAGAGCCCTTTACCATATGGGACATTTCCCTTAAAACAATCCTTTTTACTAGAAAAGCAAATAATTTTGGGGAAACTGTGTTGCTGATACAAAGGCAAAAGAGATCGGGCTGTTTAGGATTAACTAACGTGTGCTACGAAGCAGGATGAAACTTGCTTTTTGGGAGGGGGAGTTGAAGGTGAAAAGGTAATGTGTGCCTGCAGGTTGAGATTTGCACACAGAATTGGCGGAGTGCTGGCTTTCAGCAGGGTGACGGCGAAGAAGCTGGGACACATCTGCGAACTTTTCAGGTGAAGGGGACTGGCTCGCTGAGACTTTGCTGATAAGTGACAAAAATTATGTGGGTAATGATTTGACATTTTTACTGTTAAAGCCTCTACTGAAACAGAATGCGTAAATTAGCACTCTTAGGAGAACTGGTTAGAGAAAAAACAAAATGGGGATCATGAACCCAATTAAGTGACATCTTTCAGCCTCTGATGCGAAATTCCCGAGGGAATGGGGAATGAGTAGGATGCTCTGAGTGTACAGAAACTTTGTAAAGCTGACAAGTGTGTGCTTTGTCAACTTGCGTAGCAGAATCCTCAGCTGATTTTATAACTGAGATTTATGCCTCTAACAAAACAAGATCCAAGCAAAAGAATGACTCTGCTAGTCTTTCCTGAGAGGGATTAGTTCTCTGAAGATATTGTTTAGTTTGCCGCATTATCTATTTTTTTCTAAATTATCCACATCGCCCCAAGTGGGGACTCCGAATCCAGTGTCCCCATCAAATCCATTTCCCCACTGAATGAAGAATGCAGTAATACTCTGCTTAAACTTCATTGCTATCTGTGAAGAATCATCGACATTAAGAAGGTCTATGTAGGGAAGGTAGAGAGAATGCATGGGGGGGGGGGGAGGAAGAATCTCACATTGATTATTTCCTTCCCTGCCCCCCAACATCACCAAATAATTTATTTGGAACCATAATAAAAGAATATTTGACAGTTGTTGAAATGTATGTTTATTCTGATACTTCCGATCAGTTGTACAACTTATCTAGGACAAATTACCAGATAAAACGTACACTTCTTTAAAAATGGGGTTTTTCAATGACTTCCAATTTGGGCTCTTCGAGTCTGAAGTCAGGGAACACAGTCATGTCTGACTTACCGTACATTTGCTTCTGCGCTTGCCGATTTTCGGGGCCAGTACCAGCAGGTCCCCCAGCTGACTGTCGCTTAGTTCTGTGTCCTCTAACCTTGTCCACAAAGAGTTTCCGTACAGGATCAAGCTCCTTATTAAATGCCACTGCTGTAACACCAACGTTCCTCCTCAAATGGCCTCAAATGGGCCGAGACTGCAGACTGAGTGATGGAGGAGAGCAGGGACAGCCCCTGAAGAATCCTGCTGATTCTGTCGCTCGCACTCATCCCAAGCTGCCAGGGCCACCGCCAATGCCGCCATTCTCCTGATGACTTTCTAATAAAGCTGTTCATTCTACCAGAAAGTCGAGGAAATTAAGCAGAAACAGACAGATTCATTTAAACCCAACTTCTCTACTATTGTGTAGGTTGCTTTAACCCTATTTTGACATTAGTTATTAAATAAATGGTGATATTTTTCACAGCTATGAAACAACTGAGCTGAAGTTACCCATATCTACAGGATTATTCTGTATTTAATTTTAATGTACAAGGGTTGAAAAAATTATACGGCTATAGGACAGATTCACAGATTGCATGGGTTCCGTCCAACAAAGTGGCTATTTGTCAGGAAGTATAACAGAGTTTTTAAAAAATTAAAATAGAAAATAACAATAATAGCAACAATTTATTGAGTGCCTACTATGTGACAGGGACTTTACGCGTAGTTTATATCTCTAATCCTTCCAACAATTCTGCAGAATTATTGTTGTTCCACTTATTCATGTATTCATTGCCTGATTCTTATATATGTGCCCTGACTGGCGTCGAACCACAGCCTGAGCGTGCCAGGAAGATGCTCTAACTGACTGAGCTACCCAGCCAGGGCAAACCCACATGACAGTTAACCAATAATGCAAAAAAAAAAAAAAAAAAAGCATTTTTATGTTGTGTGTTTTTACCCCCAAAAAACACATTTTTATGGCATTTTTGATATTCCTAAGAGTTATAAATTCAAAGTGAAAAATCATTGGGTGAGAGGCCAGCTCTGCTCTACACCCACATTATGACTGACCTTCTCTGAGTCTGCTTCTCCATGTAGAAGAATGGGGGCGGTAACAACTCTCTCACAGGCTGTTGCTCAGACTCTTTAGCACGATATCCTAGAATCTTATGATCTCCGTTCCAGTCCAATCTACTGTTCCTTCTATCGTGCCGAGTACCTGGCATCTTGCCTCTTTGCGGTTATTTTTTCCCCCTCCAACAGAGCAAACAGCTCTGGCTCTGTTTTGTTCCTTATCCAGGGTGACCCAGCACTGCCTCGCCTATGGGCCTCTCCTCCACTTGGAAACCTTTTCCTGCATCTGCAGCCTGAACTAGAGTTCCCCCCCCTCACTTTTACTTGAACTATAGTTTCTCATCTGGACCATGTCTTAATCCTGTGTTTCTTCACTGTGCGCTATGCAGAGTGGTACTCAATAAATGCTGAATGAGATCATTGGGTCAAATTGAAGTTCCATTTTTAACTTTTTGAGGAAACTCCATACTGTTCTCCATAGTGGCTTCACCAGTCTGCATTCCCACCAGCAGTGCATGAGGGTTCCTTTTTCTCCGCATCCTCTCCAGCACTTGTCGTTTGTTGATGTGTTGATGATAGCCATTCTGACAGGTGTGAGATGGTACCACATTGTCCTTTTGATTTGCATCTCTCGGATGATTAGTGACTTTGAGCATGTTTTCATATGTCTCTTGGCCTTCTGTATGTCCTCTTTTGAAAAGTATCTATTTAAGTCCTTTGCCCATTTTTTGATTGGATTGTTGATCTTCCTTTTGTTAAGATGTATGAGTTTCCTATAAATTTTGGAGATTAGGCCCTTATCAGATATAACATTGGTAAATATGTTCTCCCATGCAGTGGGCTTTCTTGTTGTTTTGTTGTGGTTTCTTTTGCTGTGCAGAAGCTTTTTATTTTTATGTAGTCCCATTTGTTTATTTTCTCCTTAGTTTCCATTGGCCTAAGAGCTGTATCGGTAAAAATATTGCTACAACGTATGTCTGATATTTTGCTGCCTAGGGATTATTCTAAGATTTTTATGGTTTCCCGTCTTATGTTTAAGTCCTTTATTCATTTTGAGTTTATTTTTGTGTATGGTGTAAGTTGGTGGTCGAGTTAAAAATGAAACTCCCATTTGACCCAGTAACCTCACTTCTAGGAATATATCCCAAGAAATCAGAAACACCAATCAGAAAGGACATATGCACCCCTATGTTCATAGCAGCACAATGTATAATAGCTAAGATTTGGAAACAGCCTAAGTGCCCATCAGCAGATGAGTGGATTAAAAACAGTGGTACAGCTACACAATGGAATACTATAATGCTGTAAAAAAGAACGAACTCTTACCATTCGCAACAGCATGGATGGACCGGGAGAGCACTATGCTAAGTGAAATAAGCCATTTGGAGAAAGATAAACATCATATGATCTCACTCATTTGTGGAATATAATGCACAACATAAACTGATGAATCTTGGTTCTTATATATGTGTACAGGGCACATATATAAGAATCAAAAATAGATCCAGAGACAGAGAAGCATCGAACAGACCGTCAAACTTCAGAGGGAAGGCAGGGGAGAGGAGATGGGTGGGGTGAGAGATCGACCTAAGGACTTGTATGCATGCATATGAGCATAACCAATGGACACAGACACTAGGGAAGTGAGAATTTGTGCTGGGGGGTGGGAGTGACCGGGGAGAGGTCAATGGGGGGAAAGGAGACATATGTAATACTATATGTAATACTTTAAAAAATAAAGAATTAAAACAAAATAAAAATAAATGCTGAATGAAGGAATGGACCTTCCCGATCAGCACAAGGAAGGGGTTGGGGAAGGTTTTTTTCCCTTACCTAGACTCTACTCAGTAATTAGTTTCATTGCCAGAAAGACATATATAAAACGTCATTTTAAACACTGCCTTTTCCAGTGAGGATCTGAGACTCCACCGCTTAAAATCTCTTGCAAAACTCCAGTAAAGACATGATTTGGAGGAAAAGTAAACAGTAATCTCCACATGTTTTGATTGTGTACTCTTATGATGAAAAAGGTTTTTAAAAAATATTGTTTTAAAAAATATGTTATATTTTTTGTGTAAATACACTTGAAATTTTAGATAACCCCAATATACATCTACTTACTATATTTATAAAGTATGTATGTATCCTACTATATCAATTAATATGATATATAAGACATATACAGAAAATGAATTTTTTAAGTACAGAAAGAAAAATAAAGTTTTAATATTTTATTTTTACACCCTAATAAATGGTTTGGCACAAGAAAGACTAATCTTGGCTGAGCAGCTATATTTTCTGGTGCAAGAAAGGAAATCATGTTTTCTTTTCCTAGGCTATTCCCTGATGCTGGCCATTTCCTCTCTCTATTCAGGTTCTCACACAAGACCACCAACGTTCTTCAAACGTTAGTGAAATAAAACAGGAGGAGCTCTGGATGCTCCGTCTGCCAATGTCACAGTTTAATCTTTTCAAAGGTTTGCTGTGAGGTAGAAAACATGGCCATGTGACACTCAACAGATTATTCTTGAATTCCTTGTTTGTTTTCATTGTGACCTGACTCAAAATTTATCTTTATTTTTCCTTCAAAACTCCTAGGATATGTAGTCATATGATTTAAATGGAGAAAGACATTGTTAAAACATTTATCAAGGAGTTACCACTTTTACAAGAGTCTAATACTATAGTCATTCTCTGCAACTTAAAGAAAAATTTTAAAACAAAAAGTTTGTTTTGAAAATGTATGCAATGCCCACCATGTTAAAACTATTTTAATTGTGTATATACGTGTGCAACCCTCCTCCCCCCTCACACACACACACATACACAGGAGGAAATATCAGATGAGTATTCTCTGAAAAGTTAACAAGGTATATCCCAGGATGGTGAGACTGAGGCGAGTTTTTTTTTCTTCCTTGTGCATTTCTATAATTTTTCAAACATCCTATAATGGCCAAGTGTTTATTTGTTTAAAACAAGATTATACATATAACCAATTGTAAATAATTTACATGGATTTCTGTATCATAAACTTCCAATAGGAAATTTTAAAATATCTTTTGCAGTTATTAGTATTGAGAAGAAAATTGTATATCATTTCCATTTTATAATACATTTAAAAACAATTTTTAATGTTATTTTGGTTTCACATAAGAATATTGCATCTAAATCGACTGATTCACAGTGGAGCCTCACATTTTAGATTGGGGATAAAAAGGCAGCCAGAGAATGGATCCAGAAGTACTTGCAAAATAATGGAATCAAGGCAGAAAGGAAGATCCTAAATCAGAAGGTGGGTGTATCTGAAGAAGATTAACTTATAGAAAATCCCATACAATCCAAGTATGTGATAGTCCTTGTAAGGAAAAACATCACTATAAATAAACTAGAGGCCTGATGCACGAAATTCATGCAAGAGTAGGCCTTCCTTCCCCTGGCTGTTGGCACTGGCTTCCCTCTGGCACCCCACACCCAGGCTTCCCTCAAAGCCCTGGCTTCTTCTGGAAGAACATCCAGTCTAATTAGCATATTATGCTTTTATTATTATAGATACTCTGGAATTCTAGTCTTCCATTTTTTTTCTGGCAGAGTCTCAATTTTGTTCAGATGCCCATCCTCCCATGTGCCCAAGTTGATCTAAACTATGTGTGATGGTTTCCTTCCTCTTGTCACTGACTCTTTTTTTTTTTTTTAATTGATTTCAGAGAGGAAGGGAGAGAGAAAGAAACATCAATGATGAGAGAGAATCATCAATAAGCTGCCTTCTGCACGCCCCTCACTGGAGACTGAGCCCACAACATGGGCATGTGCTCGGACCAGGAATCAAACTGTGATCTCCTGGTTTATAGGTCGACACTCAACCACTGAGCTTTGCCGGCTGGGCATCACTGACTCTTTTAAGCAATCTCTGTCATGGGACCTAAGGAGAATTCTGTGGGGATATTCTGGGTAAATATAGATTTTCCCCTCCTTATGAGGTGTAAATAAAATAAAACAACTATTGAAAGGCATAAAAGAACAACCAAGGCAGACAGGATTTGAGTGGTCAAAATCCTATAGAGAATCTTGGAAAGATGCTCCACACTTGCCTGTGGCTCTGAGTCTAGCCATTAATGGTGTGGGGAGTACAGCTGGAGGAAAATGTGACCATGGAGAACAGGGATCATCTCACTGGGTGGGGAGAAGTTGGGGTTTACCATTTCCATTGGACGAACAGATAGAGGCTGAAGTTTGGGGTCCAACAAGATTGAAGGCTCTTGGTACAGTTGAGACTCCCAAGGACTCTGCCATGGGAATAAGAACAAACCATAAAAAGGTCAAACCTAACAAAACCTAAAACCCACCCTCAACCAGATCAAATGGATCTGAAAATACCAGTATTCTATTTGCCTTCCAGACAGAATTAAATCCCCTTTGGATGAAAATATCACCAACCAGTGCCTTATAATTTTTCATACACAATGTCTGACATTCAATAAAAATTTTACCAGTATAGGAACAAATGGAGTCAAATGACAGAAACAAAAAGAAGAAACAGACAATATACTTAGACCTCAGGGTGATTATTAGACAAGAATATAAAAGTAACTCTGATTATTATGCTTAAGAAAATAAAGATAAGTGGAGAATTTATTTCATCAGAAAAATTATGGGAATCTTGGAGGGGGTATAAGGTACCAGTAATGTTCTATATCTTGATCTGTGTAGTGATTAACTGGGTGTTATGAAAAAATCTATCAAGCTGTATATCAAGCTGAACATTTAAGATGTGTGTATTTACATCACACTTTTTTGTTATTGTTGTTGTTAATCTTCACCTGAGGATATTTTCCCATTGATTTTCATTGAGAGTAGAAGGGGGGGGGGAGGGAGGGAGAGAGCGAGAGAGAGAGAGAGAGAGAGAGAGAGAGAGAGAGCAAAATAATGATGTGAGAGAGACACATCGAATGGTTGCTTCCTGCACATACCCCAACAGGAGCCAGGGATGGAGTCTGTAACCTAGGTACGTGCCCTTAACCAGAATCAAACCCGAGACCCTTCAGTCCACGTGCCAAGGCTCTATCCACTGAGCCAAACCAGTCAGGGCTGTACATTATACTTTTTAAGAGGTTAAGTAAAAAAAAAGTACTAGAGAGAGAGAGAGAGAGTGCTCTTTGCTGGACAGCAAGCATCAAACTTTCACATGTGATCCTTCAAACTAATGAACTTCCCTCACCAGGAAGGAAGACACTGTTGTTGTGATGAAGACAGCAAAGTTGAAAGTTTGAAATTACCTAGGTCCAGGGGTGAAATTACCTAGGTCCAAATGTTTAAACCAGTACCCTACAGGCACCAACCAATCAGAATGCACACACATTGTTAATCGGTTGGTGTGGTTGGACAGGTGTTTTCCATTCTTTCTAAAGGCATGGAACCACTCAATTAACTATGTGAGAATAGTCCTACTATAATGTAAAAAGAGTAGGGTTTAAATCTAGACCTTCCACCTATTAGATTACACTCAATCTTTGTGCAAGCTTTAACAAATTATTAAACTCTTCATGCTTGAGTTGCCTCATCTCAAGTAGGGGACATATCATGAGGTTTATATAAAAGAATACATGAGTTAATACATGTTAAGGGTGTAGAGAATTCTTGGGACTTGGTTCCTATTGTTTCTTAAATTAAATATTACTATTCTTATTTATGAAATTTTTCCAAGTGAAATGGTAAACCCCTTCCTTTTTAGGTTTTGACTTGAGTTTTCTGTTATTTGTCACAATCATCACAATGCATTCATGTGACCTCCAGTAAAGACAGAAGTATTAGGCAATAGGCCATTTGCCTTAAGGCAAAAATCTTTTTTTGATGAATACTTTTCTAAGGATTCTCTCAGGCTAGTGCTTTTCCCCTCTCCCTCCCAAAAATGAACCTGAACACAAGTGTACTGCTTCCATGATACAGATTTCCCCACATATATGCCATATTTCAACGATGATGCATGTACACTTTCACATGACCTTATTTAGAATGTTGCAAAGCCTGGTTACCCGTGTGCAGTGGTGCCTGTCCTTGAGAAGGCAGCAGCCGAGCTGCGCAACATTTCCCTAGGCCAGCACTGCTCATCTCTAGGGGTCATGCCAACTGGTTTCCAAGTTGCTCTCAGTTGCTGCCTACGGCTACCAATACCCATCCACAGTTTTCCTTTTCTAAGCCTTGGTTTTAAATTGCCACTTCTATGTAATTCCACTTCCAGGATTCCAAAGAATATAAGCCAAGACAATCAATTAAGCAAACAAAAGCTATGTTCAGGAAGATGTTCATTGTAGGGTTATCATAATAGTAAAAAGTTGAAAATAATCTAACGTTACAATAACAAGAAAATAGTTAAGTAAACAATTAATAGTTACTCAGTGGAATATTTCGCAGTCATTAAAAGGATAGCTATATAGATATACAGCAATAAGGAAAATAGTTACAAGATACTGCATTTTATAAACAGGATATAAACTTGTATAGAAGAGGGCAGTATGCTTGTAAAAGCACATAGAGGAAAAATATCAAAAAAGGTATACAAAAGTGTGGCCATGTTAGGGGATGGTCATTCTTTTTTCTCTGTATAAATAATGATCTATAATAGAAGTATATTCATTTTGTTAGTGGAAATTTTACAAATTAAATTAATTAAAAATAAATATGATTTTAACATATGGCATCATTTGGAAAATATAAAATTAAAAGCCAAAAAATTGAAATAAGGTTATGTGTAATCTGAGCATCTCATGTAACTCTCTATCAGATCCCTAAATTCTATGCTATAAATTGATCTGGAGTTAATTTCAGTCATAACCCAAATCTCTTGAATGTGGTCAAGAAACAGGTAAAGGTAAAAAGTAAAAGGATTCTAACAAGTAAAAATGAATATCACAGCTCGGACACTCTACTCAGAGCTCCCATTAAAGGCTAGTTAGGCCCATTCTTGCCACAGTTCTAACAAGCTAAAATTTTTAGGCCTATAGCACATGAGAAGCAGCAGGAAATTAAAAAGTGATGGGGTTGCAAAAAGTGACATCTGCCAGCCTGACAGTATAGTCCAGAAGTAGAGAAAACTGCCCCAAAGTGTACCAAAACATTTTGAAAATGATTCACTATCTGTGCCAAGCATAACTCTCTTCCAGTATTTTATATGGCAGTTGGCTCTAACAATTACACTGGAGCCCTAAATAGCAAGACACTTACCTTCCTCGGGACGCTGTCTACTCAAAGGAGCATATGGAATATACATTTTAGAAAGATTACACTTAATATGGTTTCTTTTAAATATATATATATTCGTATTTGTTTTGCTTTATAACACACACACACACACACACACACACACACACACTCCTGCAAGGAATTGCTCACTCCTCCACTACAAGCAATAGATGAGGAGTTATACTTGAACTTTCCTGAAAAAAAGTGGCAATTTATTAAAGCAACCTCTTTTCAAATTTCCCTCATTTTGCCTTGTTACTAAAGAAACACTAAGAGAACATTTTCAACCTCAAGGCTTGCAATGTGTCCTTTTGTCTCCTATCCTTCCCCTCCTCCACCCACGCCTTTTCCACTCTATACTTGTCCCCTCCTCCCCCCCCCCCCACCGCCCTCCACTGGCTTATCACAGACTTGGGCTGCACCAGTCTCCGAGGAATTAACATTGAGATATGTAAATGTCAGTTTCTATTATAGTTAACAAGGAACTCTTCCGCCAGGCGCGCACCATTAGCCCTGGGAGATGCGTTCCACAGGGCCTGGGCTGCCTGCAGATCGCAACAGTCAGGCTGTTTGGAAAGTTTTAAGGTTGTTTGCTTTAGTGGATTTGTTCCAAGTGAGGCACATGTTCTTCAAATATGAATGCCAAAGATAACAAAAAATGCAAAGGAGAGGGGAAAGGGAGACCTCTCCAGAATATACTGGTCAACTCGGATAAGACTTACTAAACAGCAGAATGCTCAAGGGCGCTTGGCCCTCCACCACATTTGGAGCGACCCAGAAACACTGAGGTCAAAAACAATGTATATAATCACTTGGAAGACAGTGATTTGGGGCCCTGAAAGTATTTTACATCTTCTTCTTGTTGCTTGGGGCAAAGGCCACGGCATTATTCTGTTATTTAGGCTGTTTACAGCTATATTGGAGTGGGCTTTGTTGACAATTTTGTTTCCAAGTAATTTTCTAAAAACATCCTAATTACTGTTCCCTGTCATTAGTTTCTGTAATTTGTTTTCAGGGCTGATGGTCAGCACTGTAATTGCATTTAGAACACTGAATGGGTTTGCACCATCATTTACTACACCGCCCTGTTAAGCTTACTGCTGCTTCTTGAACCTACTTTAGATTAAAAAGAATACGCTATTTACATCTTTAAAGGAGATAATAAAAGATGATTATTTTTGTATTATTCAAATTTAGCATTTACATAGCACTTTGATTTCCCAAGGCATTACAATCATTTATTAATTATCCAGCCCTTGAGCTCTAAGCCATTTGGAGTCTCTGTGATTTCCAGATAAGCCACCGAGACTGGGAAGGAGGGTTGGCTGGTGAGAGCTTCCTCCCTTCCTGTCAGGGTTCCCACCCTTTTCTCAGGCCACCCCACCCACCTGGGATCTGCACAGGCTGGCTTCATTGCCGTGTTTGAAGATTTGTGTTTGATGTTTTCTGAATGTGTGTATAGAATACATTCCAAAGTCACATATAGATTATTTTTGGATTATTTCATCTTTTGGATTTTCCCTATTATGATATACTTCCATGCAATCATTTTCCCAACATCACTTACACCTGTATTGAGATTCTGTTTACGTCAGGCAGTGAGCAAGGCTCTGGGGAGAGGAGAGCTACAGTCTCACATGCAGATAGTTAAGAAAACAATGGAAAATGCTGTCAGGTGAGGTGTGTGATGGCATCTGAAGAAAGTAGCATGGGAGAACCGGCTTGTTTCTTCTCTGAAGGGCAGCAGTGGTGTTTTCTGAGCTGACCTTGGAAACTCCAGTGTGTACCTTGGGTGGGAAGTGGAGAGGGAAGGGTAAAGAAGGCAAGGAGATAAATAAAAATTTTCCTGGGAGACAAAACAACATGGAAAATAGAACTCGGGAGGAAAGTACGTCCTTGTCTGCCCTGATCAGAGGGTTTGTTGTAAGGAATGATGGAAAATGAGACAGGAAAAATGGCAAAGATAAATATTCTGGATAGTTTTGAATTGTCTGATGGTCGCAGTGGACTGCTCCAATAAATTGACGTCTCTCTAGTTGGACTATAAGCAACTAGAAATAGCCAGAAATACAGAGGAAGCAGTAGGTGCAGCTGTATGCACTGTATGGGAGAAAGTTATACAGGCATTAATTATATGAATGAAAAACCAATGACCAAACCACCAAGAGAATCAAAGCAAGACCCAGAGAATGGGCTACAGGAAGGAGAATTGATAATTAAGTAAGGGATAAGTTATATTGAACAATGTTGAAAGCAACAAGATTGAAGAGAGTTTTCTGATTTTATATCAATAGATAAATCATATATTAACCAACAGGGGCTTCACTCACTCATTCGTTCATTTATTTGTAGATAATTAAAGGACTTACTACTCTGAGTTTCAGATCTTAGTTACTCACAGTTTCCTTTGTGCCTGCTCCCTTCTATCTCCACCCTGTACTCTATCCCAGATTTGTGGCAGACTCCATTTCATGCCAACTTCCTCAGGAAATCCAATCACATCAACGATACTGTGACTTTTGCAGTTTATAGAGATGTGTGGGATGTTGGGAGTATGGGTTATATCAAACCCTTTTATGATTCCCTCTCCTCAGCATCACCCTTCATCTAAAGCCTCCCTCTGACTCAGAAAGCTCTCCTTCATGACAAGTGGCCCTCCCCACCTGCTCTCAGACTGTAAATGCTGCATACTTGGCCCCTTAGCCACAATCTTGGCATATAATGATACAAAATATGATAATAAAGTAGGAGGAAGTAACATTTATTGAGCATCTACTATGTGCCATGCCCCAAACGAAGAGCTCACCCACATTATTTCATATGACTCTCAACTCTGTAAGGCAGGTATTATTAAGGAAACGGAAACAGAGAGGTTAAGTGATGTGCCCAAAGTAATCCAAATTCTAAGAGGTAGATGATCAGTCCCCAAGGTGTGCTGTCTTAACAAAGTGTCACATTAAAATTGCCTTCAGTCATTCAATGCTAAAGGCACATTGCCCTAGACATCCTCTGTATAAGAATGAAATAGGCCACAGTGCAATTTTAAGTACAGAAACCTCAGCTATTCATAATGAAAACTTAGTGATTGAGGTATTCATATATGTTAATAACTCTGTGATAATTAAAATGATGGTTCTTCAAATATGGAGCTTTTTCACTCTTTTTTTTTTAATACTCACCCTAGGATATGTTTTTTAAATTGATTTTCAGAGAGAGAGGGAGAGAGAGAGAGAGAAACAACAACATAGACATGAGAGAGAAACATGGATCAGTTGCCTCCTATACACTGTCTGACCAGGGATCAAACCCACAGCCTAGGTATGTGCCCTGACCAGAAATGGAACCCACAGGTTTTTGGTGTAGGGGAGAATGCTCCAGTCAACTGAACCACCTGTCCAGGGCTAATTCTTTACACATTTTGGTGAAAATCTTTCCAAAAGGTACTGGATACTTTAGTGCATTGTTAGCTAACAGAATACAGTGAACTTAATCTGACTGCTTCTAGGAGGTTTGCATTTTAGACACTGAAAGCATTTGTCATTATATCGAGTGTAATTGTGAGGCCACCAGGATCAATGCCTTTACAGCAGTGGGGGGTTCTTACATGGGTTTTCACTAACTGCTACGCCTCCACCTACTCTGGGTTGAATTGTGTCCCCCCAAAAGTCATTGGCTGAAGTCCTCATGCCTAATAGCTAAGAATGTGACCTGATTTGGAGACAGGGCCTTTTCAGAGGTAATTAAGTTAAAATGAGGTCATATGGTGGGTCCTAATGCAATATGATTGGCGTCCTTATAAAAGAGGAAATTTGGACACAGAGACACTCACAGAGGGAAAACACAGGGAGAAGAGTGCCATCTGCAAGCCAAGGAGAGAGTCCTGGATTCTCCCTCACAGCCCTTAGGAGGAACCAACCCTGCTGACACCTTGATCTTTGACATCCCAGCCTCCAGAGCTGTGAGACAATACATTTCTGTTGTTTAAGCTGCCCAGGGTGTAGTGCTCTGTTCCTGCAACCCTAGCGAACTAATATACCCCGCCCCCAGTGCCAAGGTGGTTGGAATTTCCTCTCCCTTCCTCATGTTCACCAACATGAATAAGAACCAAGAGAACTGACGGGGCTTTGATGAGCTGCCACATTTTGCACAAGGTACTACATAAGGACCTGCCCTAAAATAGTTTCCTTTGAGTTCATCTGTTCAAATGATTGCATTTATAAGAAGAAGCATTTGAATATTACTTTTCCTGAATTAAAAAAAAGGAAAAAGAAATGAGTTACTTTAGAGTCTGTGACACTTTCCAGCCTGACCCACCCTGTGGCAGGGCTGATGCTAACGCAAATGGGCTCTTGGGTAAGCTTCCTGGAGCCCCAGTAGTATTCCGGACGGATCTGAAAACAAGTACATGCAGCTTCCTGTTTAAGACGTGCAAATAAACTGGCAGCCAAGGCAGCAGCCCCTGATCTATCCCTTTTTTAAGTAATTTTCAAGACAAGCTCAAACATAACTCTCACAGTTGGTTACTGGAGGAGTTAATGACTCCAAGCTCAAAAGGAATGACTTTTTAAAATTATCCATTTGACAAAAGTCTCCCTACGGCGACACTTTTTACCCCCCCCCCCCACGTTGGCTCCCCTGGTTGAAGTTAGAGACTATGTATTAATTAGCTGAAGCTGGCTCTCAGGAAGCACTAACCCTTGTGTTTTCTCTCTGAGAATCCCGAGCTGACATGGACGACAAGCAATTCTAAATCACCTGGAAGCTTCTTGTTAGGTGAACGGAATGTTTCCCGGTAAATATTTTCTCCAAATTACTCAAGCTCAGGTCTTTTTATCGCAGGGGGACTGACTTGCTACGAGGGCAGTTAGTTGCCTACGTGAGATGATTAAAGTTCACAGAAATGTGTTCCTCTCCAAGGCTTTTTTTTCCTTCACCGGCTTGTGGCAAATGTCTGAATTTTACAACAAATACATCAGCTTTAAAGTTAATTATGGGTTTCGCCTCCGCATCAGAAAGTAATACTCTTAGAAGAAGTAACTTCTGGTTCCTACCAGAACCCACCTACATGGATGGGGGCCCAGCAGACACAGGTCCTAAGGGCGGAACCAGTCCCCAGAGCACAAGGCTTAGCTGTGCAGGGAGTGCTGGGACCGCTGGTGGCAGAAGGACCCACCATGCTGTGTCCTGCCAGGAGAGGGCTGGAAGGTAGATCGCAGCTGGCATCTCTTTTATGAACAGGATTGGGCTTCCTCCTGTTGGGAGTCAACTACAAATAGTTTATAGTTCAGGGGTACTACCTGGGTAAGAAATACATTATTGGATGGACTGGTAACATTTCAAATTGCTTACACATTAGTAAGAATTAGGCTTTTGTGTCTAATTATCTATGTGACCAAAATGATGCCAGCTGGGGCCTACCTGGGCAGAGTCACCAAAAAGTATAAAAGGAGAAACTGAAGACAAGCTTCTAGCCTCTGAAACTGTGGGAAAATAAAATTCTATTGTTTAAGATGTGTGAATAAACCGGCAGCCGTCCAGTTTGTGGTACTTAGTTATGGCAGCCCTAGCAAACGAATGTATTTGCCTTGTTTCGGTCTCTTTGTGTGAAGTTCTACAAAAGATTGGAAATGCCTTTTTCCAAATATTTTGCTGCTTTTTGTGGTGAGCTACAACTATTAACTCAGTCCACATTCCATCCTCCTGGAACACTCGAAATATATTAAGCTCTATCTGTTAAGTCTTGTTCTTGATAAGACTCCCGGGGAAGTAACTCAGCCCACCATTGAAAACATATGCCAAGGGGAGATGATGAGATAGTTCTAAAGCAAGTTCATGTAAGTTCAAATGTAAGGAGATGGGGATGATGATAGCTAGTAATCGATGCTTACTAGGTGCCAGCACTGTAAATGCAAAGACTAGATTCCTATGACAGTTCAATGATTTGAAATTTAATGCACACTAATGAAGTAGCTACTATTCTATTCCTCTTCACAGATGAGAAAGGTGAGGCATAGAGAAATTAGGAAACTTCTTCATGATCACACAAGTAGCAACTGAAAAAGAGGGATTTAAAACCCAGCAGTTGGACTCAAGAGCCTGAGTTTATAATCCCTCTGTTATTCTGCCAAGGCATTTAACTTTAGCAATAGAAAAACAAAGTTGAAACCCTACCTCACACTATATAAAAATGGATTAAAGACCTGAATATAATAACAAATTATAAAACTCTGTGAAGAACTTACAGACATAAATATTTTTTTTTAACCTGGGATTAGGCAATGGATTATTAGATGTGATACCAAAGGCATAAACAACAAAAGAAAAATTAAATAAGTTGGATTTTATTAAAGTTAAAAACTTTTGTGTTTTAAAGGACAATATCAAGAAAGTAAAAAGACAGTCCTCATAATAGGAGGAAATATTTGTAAATTAGATATTACAGAAGGCTCTAGTATCCAGAATCTAGAAAGAACTCTTAAAACTCAACAATAGCCCTAGCTGGTTTGGCTCAGTGGACAGAGCATTGGCCTGCGGACTGAAGGGTCCCAGGTTTGATTCCAGTCAAGGGCACATGCCTGGGTTGCAGGCTCGATCCCTAGTAGGGGATGTGCAGGAGGCAGTCAATCAATGATTCTCATCATTGAGGTTTCTATCTCTCTCTCCCTCTCCCTTTTTCCCTAAAATCAATGAAAATATATTTCAAAACAAACAGAAAACCCACCACAACAACAAAAAGACAAGCATCCTAATATAAAAATGTGCAAAGGACCTGAATAGACATTTCTCCAAAGAAAATATACAACAGCCAACAAGCACTTGTAAAGATGATAAATATCATTACTCATTTAGGAAATGCAAATCAAAACCACATGAGATATCATCTCACACCCATCAGGGTGGCTATATTTAATGAGGAAAATTAAAAACCCAATAACAAGTACTAGGAGGTTGTGGAGAAAGTAAAACTTCATACATTACTGGTGGGAATATAAGGTGGTATAGCTGCTGTAGAAAACAGTTTGGCAATTCTTCATAAAGTTAAACATAGTTACTACATAAACCAACCAATTTTACTCCTAAGTGCCTATGTGAGAGAATTGAAAACATATTTCCACACAAAGACATAATGAGTGTTCATAGCAGGTTTATTCATAATAGTCAGAAAGTAGAAGCAAAGAAAGTGTTCAAAACTGATGAAAATATGATATATATGTATATTCATACAATTGAATATAATCAACCATAAAAAGGAATGAATTACTTACACATCTACAACACAGATGAACCTTGAAAACAATATGCTATGTGAAAAAAGCCAGACACGAAAGGCCACTTATTGTAGGATTCCATTTATAGGAATGTTAAGAATAGACAAATGTACTGGTTGCTAAAGCTTGAGGCCCAGAGGAGGAATGGAGTTTGGGTTTCTTTTTGGGACAGTGAAAATGTGAGGGTTGCACAACTTTGTGAATATATTAAAAACCACTGAATTGTATATTTTAAAAGGGTGGATTTAATGGTATATGAACTAAACCCCTCTAAAATTTTCAGGTCCCTCAAATAATATTTTTACCCAAGATAAAAAATAAGTAATTTTATATGTACTTTATTTGTTTGTTAGGAAGTGCCTTTGCAGAAACAAAATGTTTGTCCCTTGCCATTAATATATGTGCACATTAAAAATAATTTTGTGTTAAAGTAGAGGAACCAAGAGAGAAGGGAGTCTCAGAAACCAAGTGAAAATACTGTTTAAGAAGGAGGAGGTATCCAATTATACTGCCAGGGTGATAGTTCAAGCATAATAAAACTAGTATGTAATTATGGTATTATAAAGGTACAGCTCATCTGTGACCCTAAAAACACTGAGTACAGTGGGGAAAGCCTGAATGAAATAGAATCAAGAGAAAATATTTGACTACGTAAATCCAAATGTATCTACACAACCTCAAAAAAGCATATAGATCAATAGAAGAGCAAATTAAACCACATATAATTCATTTTCCATCACAAGGGGAAGACAGAGAATACTGCAAATATCAAATTACAAAGGGAAAAATGTGACAATTATCTATCAGAATCATGTCAGACATCACTTTAGTTAAGAGCGATGGTATTACCAAAAATGTGTAACATGGATGTAGTTATAAGGACTCATCCAAAAACCCCAAAGCAACTTCTACAAAATTTCTGGCCTGTACTCTTCAAATATGTAGTGAAGTTGAATAAAAATCATGTAAAAATGAGAAACTTGTCTAGATGAAAGTAAATCCAATGCATTGATTCAGAATTGGGTCCTGGAATGGAAAAAAGAAATACCTATAGGCATTAGGGAGTCAATTGGTGAAATTTGGATATAGACTGTGCACTAGAAAACAGTATTTTATGATGTTAAATATCCTTTTTCTGATAATCATATTGTGGTTATATAAGAGAATGTCTCCATTCTTAGCAAATGCACATTGAAGTATTTTAAGATAAAAGAAGATAATTTCACCAAAAAGATAATTATTTTAAAGCTGCAAAGGTAACTTCCAAAATGACTTAACATAGCTCTCACAATATTGATAATATGGTTCTATGGGCATAGTTGGAGAAAGCTTCTAAGTTGTTTTGTGGAAAAAGGAAATTTCAGCCTTGTTTTGGACTAAAACATCCTCAAAATAATACAGAACTAAAACTAACAAGATTTCACATAGATTTTAAAGAACTCAGTAAATAGCTGTGTTACCTATTTGAGCCAGGACGATTGTCTGACCACCTGATTTGAATTTCTGTTCATTGAACAATGTGAGGTAAATGGAAAATCAGTCATCTTGGTCTTGATTCTAATCAGGGAAGACTGGTAAAACAAAGGGCCCGGAAATCCCTTTAATTGCCCCAGAGTTCAACAATCCATGTTTCATGTAAACAAACGTGCTTACGCTTTTATGCACAGACATTCAATATGCCACATTGCTAGGGCTGTATGGTCACACCTGGGCTTTTTCTCTTTTGACTCTGCCACTGATAAAAGATTTTGGGTAAGTTTCTTAATCTCTTTGAACATGAGTTTTCCTACTTGTAAACTGAGCAAAATAATATCTCATTTGCAGGGGATTTGCCAACATTCAACAAAATAACGAATTCAAAGTGCCTGACATCTATGTCATTACATCAGGCGCATGCTGCGGCTGTTGGCGGTGACCATGAGTGATGCAAGGATCCCCAGTGAGATACATCCCTGCAGACCTAAGCATTTGAACACAGGGCTAGATGTGAAGAAGATCGTAAAGAAATACACGTGAGTTGATTAGATATTTCCTACTGGGAACTACAGGGATCAAAAACAATTGTCTTTTGACTCGTTGTCTCTTCCCAAATGACATCCCACCCCTCGAGCTTCATTTGTCCTCCTTAACTAGCAAATGCGCCTTCTCCATTCATAACTACTGGCTGCAGGAAGCCTGCTCTAGGACATTATTTTCTTTTGATTATATTTTCCCCATCTAAGAAAGTTTACTCATTCTGCATTTTGCCAAACCGCATAATCTGGAAGTACGAACTACAACTCCAAATGGAAAGACCTAATTGGGTTGCAGCCATCGCTGGGAAAGTTGTAGACCTTATTTAAAATTATTATTTTAACTGGCCAAATGCCTTTGTTCCCAGATCAATAATCTCTGCATTGTGCCAGAAACTGATGTTATTTTCACTTATATCCTAAATTTCACCAGATTTTTTTTAAAGCACACGCTTAATTTCAGGAGCCAAAATTGTGGTGAGTTTTTCAAATTTCCTATTTCAGAGGCCTAAGCTTTTTTTTTTTTTTCCCAGAGAGGAAGGGAAAGAGAGAGAGAAATTGAAACATCAATGATGAGAAAGAATCATTGATCAGCTGCCTCCTGTACGCTCTACACTGAGGACTGAGCCCACAACCCAGGCATGTGCCTTTACTAGGAATTTAACCATGACCTCCTGGTTCATAGGTCGTTGCTTAACCACTGAGCAACACTGGCAGGGCAGAGGTCTAAGCTTTTGAAAAGAAATCTCCCCAATTCAGTTTTCATTTTCTTCAGCCCTTCCATCTAGGCAGCTACTTTCACTGGCAAAAGTAAGCAATATTTGGCTATTGTTCACTTATTTGTTTCAGAGGAACTTGGTACTGTTCCTGTTCAAATCATACATACTAACATTAGCAAAGAATGCAATATTTTGGGGCCAAATCAGTTTCAACAGTTGCATTGGGATATTACAGTAGATTGAATTATATGTTATATACAAGCTAATACTGCCCCTCCCTCACAAATTCTAAATTATTACAAAGTCTAAAAGTAAAGACTTAAGCTAAACTCAAAGCATTAAATGGAAGTGTTATTTTTGCAATGGATATTTAATCAAATACAGTTTTGAAACCATCCAGCAAATTCTCAAATGTTCACTATTAATTAACTGGGCTATTAAAAACCTAAAGTAATCCCCAAACTTTACTTCTGCTTCCTCCAAGTTAAACTTAGAATCCATCCTTGGTAACCAGGGAAATAATTTATTGGTTGCCATGCTTTTCTCTCTGTCGCCCTCTCACCCCCAAGTTCCTAAATAGCCAAAAGTCAAGAATATGTTAATCCCTGACCCAAGGGCAAGTTCATTTATAGCTTGTAAAACTAGCCTCTGAAACCTGCAGCAGACTGCCATTCCAGGAAGATTTCTGAGGAATTGACAGTCTAGTAGGTCAATCGAGAGGGGCTGCAGTTAACTTGTCACCATGGGGCCCATCCTTGGCCAATCAGCCCAGTGCCTGCCCCACTGAGGGTCATTGGTGTGAGAGGATGTAATGGCCCTCGGATGTTAACGCTTCTCCCCAGCTTCCTCTCAACAGCCTGTTATTGATTTATTGTCTGTATATTTGTCTAAACCCTAAAGCTATTTATCTCCTCACCAGGGTAACAAGTTCTGTATGTACCCAATATACTACATAAAATAAAACTTCTTTTTATTTTCCCCTTAAACCAGCTCTTTTAAGCTTCAAAAAGATTCTGAGACTTGGGGAACAAGTTTGTACACAGATTTTCCCCTGTCTTTCATGATTTTATGAACTTTCATCAGTTCCCTTCAGCTTTAGGGTTGTTTTTATCACCAGTTCTTTCATCCCAGCAAGTATCAAGAAAGCAGTAGGAGAGGAGATGGTGAACTGTGATGGGGGAGGAACTGGAATGAAAGACACTTGGTTGGGGGCCTGGGAGAAAGATGAAGGCTTGAAGGATTGGCCATCACACAAGAAAAGGATTCTGGTAAAATGCCAGTGATAACTTGGAAGGAAGTTCTTCACATTAATTGCTTTGGCGTTTTCAAGTGGTATGCAACTGAAAGATACAGGTTAAACCAGGGGTGGGCAAACTTTTTGACTCGAGGGCCACAATGGGTTCTTAAACTGGACCGGAGGGTCGGAACAAAAGCATGGATGGAGTGTTTGTGTGAACTAATATAAATTCAAAGTAAACATCATTACATAAAAGGGTACGGTCTTTTTTTTTTTTTAGTTTTATTCATTTCAAACGGGCCGGATCCGGCCCGCGGGCCGTAGTTTGCCCACGGCTGGGTTAAACCTATTGCTACACATGCTTATATGTTTAAAAACAGAGTATTGCTGTAAATAAAGACTTTCTAAGTCACATGTATTAAAAGCTCATTGACAAAAAGGTTCCATATTACATGGTTCCATTTATAGAAAACTAGTAGCCCAGTGCATGAAATTCGTGCACATTAAAAGGGAATTAATTGCCCTAACCAGTTTGGCTCAGTGGATAGAGCATCGGCCTGCAGACTCAAGGGTCCTGGGTTCGATTCCAGTCAACAGCATGTACCTTGGTTGCGGGCACATCCCCAGTGGGGAGTGTGCAGGAGGCAGCTGATCAATGTTTCTCTCATCGATGTTTCTAACTCTCTATCCCTCTCCCTTCCTCTCTGTAAAAAATCAATAAAATATATTTTTTAAAAAAAGGAAATTAATTAGCAGAGATATTTTAACATTGCTATTTGCCCTTTCTCTATAATAGAAATGTGAGAGATGAAAGGAAATTAGTAAAATGTATATGAAAATAATATATAAATTTATTAATAAATAAACAGTAACAAAAGGATATAACAACAACAGAGGCATGATATAAAAATGACAAAAACAAGATATGAAAACAACAAAAACATGATATAAAAACAACAGTGATGCAAACAATGACTGATAAAGTGATTAAACTTATTCTAATATCTCCCTGTATACCACATTAACAGTGAAAACACTTTCAGAGTGCTTGACTAATTTCCCTTGTGATGAAGTACTTAGAACTTTAAGTGTAACATCACATGCTCTTCAAACTTGAGAGAAAGCAACATATAACTGACCATGTGCAAAAACGGGTTCAGGTAGGAACATGCCTACTCTGTCTAGAGTTTGTCCTTGTGATTTATTAATAGTCACTACAAATGCTGGAATCACGGGAAACCGTCGTCGAATCAATTTAAATGGGAGGCCAGTGTCAGATGGGGACAAATTAATTCTTGGAATCAGAACAGCCTCTCCCTGGGTAGATCCTGTTAATACTTCAGCTTTGATAGTGTTAGGTCGTAATCTTTTGATAATAAATCTGGTACCATTACAAAGACCCCATTTACTATTGAGATTTCTCAATAGCATGCTGATTGCACCCACTTTCAATTTTAATTTATGACACGGCATTCCCGAAGGAGTAATACTATTCAGAAATTCGATGGGGAAATTTTCCTTTGTTTCTTTGTTATGGGGTGAGGCCACAACATTAGTAACAAAGAAACAGAATTAAAACTTTATTGTGAGGAGCCACTACAGTGTTTTGGACAGGTTCAAGCCTTGGACTGACGAGTCCTCTCATTGCCACGTGCAAGTCCCTGCTCGGAGGGCAGGGCCCTCCCAGCACAATTATAGCCAATAGTTGTAGTTGTAAGCTTGAACCTATAGTCCGAACACATGGCCCCACGTGCCTGAGTGATGTGGGCTTGATAGAGTTCAGGTGCATGTAGTTGAGTAGGATTGAAACCCAGGAGAATGTTTGTAAACATCTTGGTCACGCCCTTACTTTGCCTTGTAGCATCTGCTATAAAATAAAGGCATGGCTGTGGGCGTGGTCGCTGTCTCTCAGAGAAGCAGCATCCCACCGAGACCTGGCTTTTATTCTCTTGTCTGTCATTTCTAAGCCTTTCAGCCGCCCCACTCAGGTTCACACTTTAGAAAGATCTGCCTCCATGCTCCCAGGGCAGGTTCTTGCCTCAAACTCCACCCTTACAGGAAACAGCTTGGGGAAGGGCACAGCCATTGCCAAGACAACCCCTGTAGAACTGACTTCCTTCCGCTGGTCGCTGTTCGTCTGTATGTGACGAACACCACCCATCGTTTTTATATAAGTAGATATCCAGAATAGGTAAATCCATAGAGACAGAAGGATAGGATTTACCTATTCTATTTCCATAGAATAGAAAGCAGATTAATGGTTGCCAGGGATTGGGGTGATATGAAGTATGTGGAATGACTACTAAGTGGGTATGGGGTTTCCTTTTGGGTAGATGAAAGTGCTTGGAAACTGAAAAGAGGTGATGATTGGACAATATTGTTAGTGTACAAAACACTACTAAAGTATACTTGAAAATAGTTAATTTTATATTATGTGAAGTTAAACTCAATAAATAATAACTCTGTGTCAATATAAATACATATCCAATTTAACAAATATGTGAGTGCCAACAGCCACCTTGCAACTCTTTGGGATTCATCAGTGAAAAAAATAAACTTATTCCAGCTCTTATGGAGCTCATATAAATTATCCATGAACATAGCATAGTTTGAGAATCCCTGTAATAGGAAAAGCACAGACATCTGTGGAAGGGATGTTTAACCTAGACTTAGAGGATCATCGAAGGTTTCCTACAAAAGTAACACATAAATGAAATTTAAAGGTGCCAGTCATTCCACACATGTGTTCTAAGCAATTAGAATGTACCAGTCACTGATACCGGTACTGATACCAGTCCTAGGAAGTCCTATCCTCATAAACATACATCACTGTAGTGAGAGACAAAGGAAACAATAAGTGTAAAAGTAAAAGTGATGAATGCCACAGACAAAAATAACAGGGTTGCCAGGTAGAGAGGTGTGGGGGAGGAGGGGTGGGGACAGGGAGGAAAGGTCCAAGTGCTGCTTTAGTTGAGTAAAGGGCTCCCTCACTGGAAAGCTGACATTTCAGCAGAAACTCAGTGTTAGTGAGAGAGGAAGCCAGAATGCTAACTGGGCAACCAGCTGTCTGGGCCCGTCATAGCAAGTGCAAAAACCCAGATGCAGGAGAATTCTTGATGGGCTCAAGGAAAAATGGGACAATGACCCTGGAGCATTGTGAGTGAGAGGAAGAGGAAATGCAGTTGAAAGGATCACGTGTGGCCTTAGTTTGATTCTAAGATGGGAAGACTTTGGGTGATTTTAAGCAGAGCAGTGATTTTAAAAGGACCGCTCTAGCTGCTGTACTGAGAAAACAGAATATAAAGGCACAAGTGAGGAGTAGGAAGATGAGTTAGGAAACTGTGGCATTTAACCAGACAACAGATGGGGGAGGTGTGGGCGGGGCAGGGAGGTCTTAGGCCAGATATAGACATGTAGGCAGTAAGAAATGACTAAATTCTGGGTAGGTGTTCTTTGAAGGTGGAGCCAACAATTTCACTGATGGCTTGGATATGATGAGATGGGAGATGAGATGACACCCAGGGATTTGGCCCGATTGAAGAGAAGAGCAGAATTGCCATTTGCTGAGATGGGAAAGATTGCGGGAAGAACAGCTTTACCAGATAGAAATCAGGACTTAGGTTCTGCACATGTTAGGTTTGAGATGCCTGTGGGACATCCAAGTGGTGACTTTGAATAAGAAGCAGTTCAGGTAGAAGTCTGGACTGGGAGACAACAGCAATTTGGGAGATGTCAGCAAGCAGACAGAATTTAAGCCATGAAATGGAGTGAGATCACCGAGGAGTTAGTTACCCAATATTTGAAAGTCAACTAAAAAAATAGCCCTAAGTCTTACACTAAGCAGATCATTTATGTGGGGAAGGAAACAGTCATTACAGAGCTTAGAAACTCAGCAGGCATTTATGTGCCAGATCCAGTTTTCACCAGACATCTCAAAATGGTCCAGGAACGAGAGTCAACACATATGTACAGACAGGAAAGACAGCATGTCTCTGAGGACAGATGGGAGCTGATTTGAAAGGGAGAGGCCTGACAGTCACTGATCACAGCTTGCTTGCCACAGTGCCTCCTCTCCTCTTCACATTTCAGGTACTTAACAAGAGCAGCATACTCAAGAAAGCTGGAAGCATGCAATGGATTGCCCATGAGTTTATCCCATTTGTTTCATTTCATTATTTTTTAAATGTTTTTAATTGCCTTTTTTTTTTAAGAGAGAGGAAGGGAGAGGGAGAAAGAAAACCATCGATGTTAGAGACATTGATTGGTTGCCTCCCGTACCCACCTGGACAGGAGATCAAACATGCAACCTGAGTATGTGCCCTGATTTGAATCGAACCAGCAACCTTTTGGTGCATGGGACGACGTTCAACCAACTGAGCCACACTGGCTAGGACTCATTATGTTGATTAAATAAACATTTCTACTAAGACAATTGAAGTAACTTTTCAGAATATATAGCGTGAGAATCCTTTGAACAGAGGTCCTCTCTAACATGTACCTGATGATCAAATATAGCTTTGCAAATGATGCTAATGCCCGTTCTCATAAAGTGTCCAAGAATAGTTCTGTATGGTTACCCTATGGTTGTTGGTTTGTCTTACCAATTTTTCTTGGGCTCTCACTCACCCAATTCCCCATTATAAGCCCAGAACTCTCACATTTACTGTAACCTTATTGCAGTTAGACTCTGCATTTCATAATCTCTGATGGTAGCACTTGGTTCAATTTGCTGACACACTTAACCTGACCAAAATTACTTGGGCAAAGAGCTTTAGAAGAACCATTGATTACATTTATTCCTTTCCTGGGGCAAAAAGCTTCCATTTCTTTTGAGCCAAGATCCTTCTTTTCAGAGCAGATGTAATTCCCAGAAAAGCTACCCAAAACTCTACTATTGCCAGTGGTTAGTGGACACTAACAACATGGTCTGCTTTGAGAGCCAAGAGTACAGAGGGATTTGGTGGCCTCTGCCTGGTATGATTTAAGGACAGTGGAGAGGCTCCTTTCCAGAACTTTCGCCCAGACTACCTGAGCCCTGCTGCCTGAAACTCCACCACCAGGGAATCATTTCTTTACATGAAGCATTGCCTTCTAGAAAACATTCTTCAAAGAGGTATCATATTTAAGTCAGTTGGTGGTCAAGAGGCTGGGAGATGGACACAGCAAAAAGAGGAAAAAGGAAAAGAGATGAAATAAGGGAGGAACGTAAGCTCTTATTGCTGAGAGTTTTATTAAGGGCCACATTGCAACATTGGTGCAAATAGAGCAGGTAACGATTATAAGAGTGTGACTTTAGTATGGCCCAAAGCCACAGGCACATACCTAAGATGGTCTTATTATTTACTTACAGGAAAGCTTAATAAGTAAGTGCAGATTCAACCTGACATAATTGGCCTACTAATTCCATGTAAATTATTGGTTTATTTGGAACAGTGATTCTCAATTGTGGGCAATTTTGCCCCACTCTCCCAGAGGTTATTGGCAATATCCGGAGATATTTTTGGTTGTCACAATTTGGAGGGAGGGGATTTGCTACTGGCACTGAGTGGGCAGAGGCCAGGGATGCAGCTAAACATTCTAAGATGCACAGGACGGCCTCTTCCCCAAAAATAATTATCTAGCCCAAAATGTTAATTGTGCCATAGGTGAGAAACTCCGCTTTAGGGCTATAGGCAAGTGGCCAGGGTTGAAGAAATAAAGGAGGCATAATGTAGCAATTTCCAGTTCTACCTTGCACAGGTGCATAGATATAAAGCATGAATGCAAAAAAGTAGTGCTTGAATGTTATTCAGCTTCAGAAATTCATTGTTATGTTCAGCCCCACACAGTCTGCTACTTGGAGAATTGGCTTTTGGTCCCTACATTTGATCTTCATCACCATCTCAGTAACCAGAAAGAGGAGGTGAGGCATCTTAGTCAACTCATCTTAAAAGGCTCTGGCCCCTTGTTACAGTGATAGCTCTAATCAGTAAGCTCCATGGGAGAAAATTTCCTATAAATAGATCACTCAACATATCTTGATGAGTGGCAAGAACGCCTCAGTTCCCAGTTTCTAATTGTTCAGAGAGATGCTACGTGAGCCCATCTTCTCCTTGGCCTCCTCTACGTTTCTTTCCCCTCTTTTGGGAGTAATTCCCTCCTACCTGGCCTCCAGGTGAGTGTGCCCTCTTCAGCTCTCACCTGTTCACCTTCTTCTTCATTCCACTCCCTGTTCCCCAAGAGCAAGGGCTGGTGACCAAGAGCCGGTAGAGAAAGGCCTGCCATCACTTGTTTCCCTTTACTGATCGATGCACTTTAATGGCAACTCATACACAGGAAAAGATGACCTCATAGGGTATTTGTGGAATAAAAGGGTTTCTCCTTCTACCCTCTATTTTGGCAAAGCCACTCCAGACTTTAAAAGCAGTAGAGAGATGTAAGGTGAGGACAAACCGAAACCGGAAATTTCACTAAGCCTATTGCTTTGTCTAAAGGTAACTCTGATTGAGTCTTAAAAACTCATTTGGGAAAGGAGAGAGGTGTTATAACAGGTAAATGCTAAGGAGGGACCCAAGCCTATGTGCCTTTGTTACCTAACACCCCCTCCTCACTTAGGGACAACCTGCCAACTTAGCTGACTTGGGAGTAGAGTTTTTCAATCTTTCCTGAACCGGAACCAACCATATCCTTAAGCCTCTGCTGGTAATCCTCTCCCTGCAGACTTTCCTCTGGTTTCTGACCATCAATCAATCAAGCAAGCGAGCAACTGATCAATCAAGTCTTCTTAGCACCAAGGTTTCTAGACTCCTATTCCATATCTTTTTGCACAGACCTACTAGAACCTGCATTAATATTAGAAGACACTCTCTTTTAGAACCAGAAGCACCCTTATGTAGCACATGGAATCCTCCTTTGGCCTTCCTATATTTTGACTCTGATTTTGGAGTGTCTGGTAATTGTGCCTGGAATGCATCCTCTTGGCTAATGGAAGCATCACGGTACTGCAGTCATGATCCCTGGTCTGGAGGCTCTGCTTTTACCCCGATTGGAACCTGACTGGTATCTGTAGGATAAAAGAGAAATGTTGCTGAGTAGTGAAGAGAATATGTCCAGACCTCCAGCCAGAGGGAGAAAAGGAAGGAGGGTGGGCGGGAACTGAACTAATCTTCATTCTTCCAGCAGAGATACAGAGGCTGGGAACCATCTCCTCCATAACAACCAAGTCAAGGCTCACTCCCTTTCATGCTCCTCTCCACAAGGCACTTAGAGGAAAAAAGAATTAAGTCCCTCTTTTCCCCTAACCTTTATTCTTTTAGCCAAGTTGTGATAAGCCGCTGATTTCTACCCTGTAAATTATTTAAAATTCCACCTTCACATTGGGATTGGAAAATCAATCTTCCTGATTAAAAAGTGACCAGCTTCACATTTCCAAACGTCTCTTTAATCTTTTAATTATGTCTGGTTACAGACATTGGGAGTCTCAAAGAAGCAGAGAAATGCACTCTGTGCTAACTGAGCTCAAACGATCTACAAGTCCATCAGCCTTTTCACTTAACCAGCTGACATTGTTACTATCAGGTAGGACTGCTTTTAGAAATACTGCCGGAAGACTATAATCTTTTATTTTATTGATTTCAGAGAGGAAGGGGGAGGGAAGGAGAGATAGAAATATCAATGAGGAGAGAGAATCATTGATTGGCTGCCCCTTGCATGCCCCCTCACTGGAGATTAAGCTCACAACCTAGGCATTTGCCCTGACCAGGAATTGAACCATGAACTCCTGACTCCTGAGCCATGCCACCCAGGCAAGACTGTAATCTTAATACACTCCCATTTCAATGTCACATGTAAATTTTTATTCTTTCTAATTTTCCAGCTACATTAAATATTAGAGGAGCTAACTGGAGATTCTGTAGACACAAATGCCAATTTAATAGAAAGCACTGAGGCAGGTGAATGCTCGTGGACAGCCCTGAGAATTCAATCCAAACCCACCAGCATGAATAGAGGGAGCAAAGTAACCCCACTGTATGTACACATTTATACATGGATTCTGGGTGCCAAGATTTTTGGAAGAAGAATTACAATCACTTCAACAACCCAATTCTTCATCAAAAACTGCTCCTCTCTATTCAGCTAGATGAAAAGTGTTCTCCAGAAGGCTTTTAACTGCAGGCAACAGATTACTGAGTGCAAAACAAGGAGAGAGAATCCAGGTAAGCCTTATCGTGATTCTTGGAGGAGTCATTTATTATGTGCATTGCTCGAAAGTTCAGTGAAGTCTGCGATAATATGGCCCAAGAAACCAAAGCATTTCAAAACACAAACACAAACATGCAGCCAGCTCACCCTAACTCTATATCCCAAGGACCATTAGCAGAAATACCTGCTGACTAATCAGTTTGCTTACATACTGTAATGTAAACCACTGTTTTAAAAATAGTCTTGCCATGATATGAATTGCACTGTAAATTTCACAGCCCCTTTTACAAGTGCCTAGTGGAGAAAAAGCACCACCTTCAGCATTTTAAGATCCAGTCTAAACAGAGACAAGATCGGAGGCTCCAGAGAGACACCCAGAGTTGAAATGGCAGGTCCTGAGTCCCTCACTGTGCGTCTTTCCGAGGTTGGGCTGGTTGGGCAGGTAAAACAGCAGTGTGCCTGAACTGCCACACAGATGACGTCACTGGGACGTCTCGGTGCAGTGAACCATCTGAGCAGTCCAACTTCCCTTCAGCCTGGCCAGTTCCATGGGCTTTCCTCCGCCTAATCAAGGTGGGGCATTGACTGTTTCCCCTGGAGTTGACGTGCTCCATGGTCTTGCCACCATGTACCTGTGCCAATTGTCCAAGCTAGGACAATGCTGACAGGTACATAACTCTTGAACTTAAAGGACAACCTCCTATCCATCCTTGCGTTTCAAGGACTACACCTAGAATCTCTTAGAAATAGTAAAAACGTGTATTGTTCAAGACTATTCTGAGAAATATGATTTAACTCATGTCTCTTATAAGAGTGTACAAAATTTTTCTAATCTCAGAACTAGATGACTCAAAAAAATCCAACCTTGAGCTACTTTAGACATTCCAGTTTAGCTGATAAGATGTTGATAGTTTTATTTATAAAATCAGTTTATAAATGTTGTGTATTTATGTCCTTACATTATTTTTTTGTCTAAAGCCCTATAATCTTCTCTGAAGAACACACTGGACCTGTTCCTGCTTATGGGATTGAAAGGATCTTCAGCTCAAAACACTGCCCTTCCGACCTAACCATGTTTAAATATAAAGTTAATCAAGATAAGCCATCATCCATTAGGCATCTACATAGGCCAAGTGACAGAGGGCTATAGAGATAAATATACATAGAGATAGACACTGATATAGACATATTTAGATCACTAGGTATAGTTGAAGAGAGGGAGTTTAAAATAAAGAGAAACATACTAAAGTAACAAAATAAAAACCAGGTAGAATAAATAAATTCCAAAAGGAGGGAAATTCAAAAGAGAGGGAAACTAATTTGTGCAAAAAGGTAATACATTTCCTTTTAGGTACATTGATTATGAACTTGCTACAAGATGGAAATGAGTGTGTAGATTGGTTGTCATTAGCATAGAAGTCATATTAGAGCCCTGGGAGTAAGATGAGATTCCCCTGGGAAAACATGAAAGAAAAAGACAATAATACTGGAGAATCAAAAAGCAAAGGCTCAAATAAGTCTTTGTGAAAGACTTTGATTTAAAAAGATGTTTCAAAGAGTCGGGTGTTGCAGAGAGCTTAGGAAACACTAACAGATAAGAGGCATTGGTTGGTAGATCCCTTGGGAGAAAGATGTATAATAATCACAGTGGTGAGTAAAAGAAGAAGGCTTGGTCTCAGCCCACAACTTCCAACGGGACTGGGAGGACAGTGCTGACCAAAGAGTTGTATTAAACAACTAAATTGTGTGATGCTAAATTGTGTGATGCCAATTTGGAGGACTCATTTATTATGTGCTGGTCATTCTGTGATGGTCCAAGATGTATTGCCAAGGGAATTTTGACCCCACAGGGAGCAGAGGCTAATGTTGTCCAGATTGCTACAGTAAGGAAGATATTGAGGCTAGGACTCTTTTTTCTGTTGTTTGTTTTGCAATAATCTAATATCTATATATATAAAAGCCTAAGCAAAGCAACCAAATGACTGAACAACCAAATGACCAGTCAAGCGGTCACTATGACATGCACTGACCACCAGGTGGGCAGGTGTTCAATGCAGGAGCTGCCTCTTGGTTGTCAGTGTGCTCTCACAGTGGGAGCGCCGCTCAGTTGACCAATGGGCGCCAGATGCAAGGCTCACGGCTGGCTGCAGCAGCCCAGAGACCGCAGCAGAATGGCAGTGAGCCTATTAAGTGGCAGTGGCAGCAGGCACAGAGGGGCCAAGATGAGCAGGAGCTGCAGGCAGGAGCAGCAGGTGGTGTTGGACTGCGGGTTTCAGCCCAATCCCCGCAGGCTATGTCGAGGGACCCCACCGGTGCACGAATCTGTGCACCAGGACTCTAGCAATGATATAATGTAATTGTCCAAGATAGAAAATGATGAAGGATGGTTTAGCCAAACATTGGTCTTGCATTCATGATGGAATAGTGAATGGAAGATATGATCAGGAAATGCCACACTTGAACTCTGTGAATGAAAACTTCAAACCCATGAAAAAAAATGCATGAACTCTTCATCACACAATCTCTTTCATTGTCATTTCAATGCCTCAGCCAAAGACTTGGAATCTGTGGGGCTGCCAAAGGAAATGATTGCCAAATGGTCTTTGAAACTAAAAATGGAGGCAATCTGCTACTTCAGATACCTCATTTACCTCAGGGCCACTTCTTATATTCCATACCTTAGTGTAACATAAGCAGGATTGAATTTGAAGTATTATTTGGGCGTTTAAAAATAATGTTAGACTTCCTTAGCTCTATTTGCAGCACATGCAATACAGCTCAAAAAAAGAATGCTGACTTATTAGTAGCAGCAAATAGTTAAGGAATTACAGCCTGTAGGGAAAAAGCAGCAAATAATGATTTATATATCAAAAAATACCTCAACCTGGTTAATCCAAACATTATTTTGTTGTTGTTGTTAATACTCACTCAAGGGTATTTTTTTCCAACAATTTTTAGAGAGAGTAGAATGAAGAAAGAGCGAGAGAGAGAGAGAGAGAGAGAGAGAGAGAGAGAGAGAGATGTGAGAGAGACACATTGATTGGTTGCCCTCCAAATGTGCCCTGACTGGGGCTTGGGGATCAAACCTGCAACCCAGTTACTTGCCCTTGACCAGGAATCAAACCCAAGACCCTTCAGTGCACAAGCTAATATTCCAACCACTGAGTTACACGGGCCAGGGCCCAACATTCTTTTATGTATTCATCGTTTCAGTAAATATACATTAGGTGTTAACTTTATGGCCAGCATTGCACTAAGAGTGGGGTTACATGTGAGAATAGCATATATGGTCTCTCTGCATTTGAGATGTTCACTGCCTCATGGTGAAAGAAAGAAAAATAATTTCACCATTTATTCTTGATTACTGCCCATCAAGAACTACCCTTGGCACTTTATCTAGTTTTGTTCATTTAATACAACAAATATGTGAGATAATATGGCTCAAGAAACCAAATCAGTATTATTACCTCAGTCTCACATAATAGGAAATTTAGGTGTAGCAAGATTAAGACCAAGTCACACAGCTAATACTCAGAATTCAAACCCAGCTCTTTGCACTGTACCACAGGACCTTCCCGAAGTGAATAAGGCCTTCAACCTGCCCTCAAAGATTACACAGACATGTTCACAAATAATAACAATGATATGATTACTGTAATAATAACATAATTTTCAAGGCTTACCCAGGGCTCTTGTCAGCACTGAGGAGCATTTTTGAACCCTTGCACACACCACTGGATCAACTTTGAAGGGCAAAGTCTGGGGAGTCTCCTGAGGAGAAGTATTTAGAGCTTATGCCCATCTCTAGTGATGCTTTTCTAATGACAGAGCCTGCTCACATATAACATTTATTATATCTATCTATCTATCTATCTATCTATCTATCTATCTATCTATCATCTATAGCATATGGCTACATGTCTAAGATACAGCATATAGCTATATGATCTCATTTCCAACCTTTACACTAGCCAGAGCTTTGGGTTCTTACATGAAGAGCAGCAAGAAAACATGACCTAGGCGTTTTTATCACCTCCAGAGGGAACAGTACTCCCGTTGTATTGGGTGCATATTTTAACTAAGATGAATTATAATGCATAATATTTATCTGTTTTCTTGTCAGTCTCTCTCACTCAACTGTGAAGTTATCCAGGCTAAGGACTCTGTCTCATTCACCATGATATCTCTAGATCACACAGCAATTCATTGCACTCAACAGATGATCATCAAAATGTTTATTGAAAGAAAAATTCATTGTTGTTGTTGTTGTTCTTAAGTTTATTTTCAAAATTCTGCACTAAGTCCTAGGAGAATGGGTGATACAAAACTGAAAAAGACAAATCCTGGCCCTGGTCTTAACCTGGTGAGCAAAACTGACTTTCATGTAGTACTGGTTTAGTTTATAATGGAACTCTCAGTCTCTGCAGGTATCAACAGTGACATAAATGCTATGTTAGTATGGTTTATAAATTCCCACCCTGATTTTACTTGTCAATATGTTAAGGTCTAACATTTCTTAAAAAACAAGCTATATCTCAGAAGTAATCAATCAAATTAAAAAACTTATATTCACTTAAATGTGAGACAATGAATATATATTTATATATCTACTAGAGGCCTGATGCACGGATTTGTGCACCTGTGGGGTCAATCGGCCTGACCTGTGCCCTCTTGCAATCCGGGACCCCTTGGAGGATGTCGGAGGCCTAGTACATGGATTCAGCCCGATTCCTGCAGGCCAGGCCAAGGGACCCCACCAGTGCACAAATCTGTGCACCGGGCCTCTAGTATGCATATAAGATTTTTGGTTAATCTCTCCCCTCCCTCCCTCCTTCCTTCTGAGATTCATCAGTCTGTTACATGTTTTCATGCCTGTGCATTGAGCATCTGCCCCCCTGGTGGTCAGTGCATGTCATAGCTACTGGTTGAATGGTCTAATGGTCCCTTAGGCTTTTATATAGAGAGAGGTTTATCTCCACTCTCTCCTGGTAACCCACTTCTGTGTCAATAAAAGAACACAAAATTATAAACCTATAGGATAGCAAAGAGGATAATAGTAAACAAGAATGTCAACAAATATTTGTCATTTACAAGCTGTTGGAGGAGCTTTATGCATTTAAATATTTTAAGCATTTAAGCATTTTAAGCAGAACAGAACATGTGCCTATAAAAACATCCCAATAAGAAACAAGCTAGTCATCCTTCAGAACTCTGGGATGGCTCAGGAATTGAAAGCACAGAACCCGCAGAAGGTACTGGCATGAGGTGAATGGTGGATCAAAAATCAACATAAAGCACAATTGACTCCTTATATCTTTCTGTCATCATCACCTATCACCCCCAGAGATATTATCTCAAAAAACCGAACCAGACAGAGAAACAAGGACTGTTAAAAAAGGCCTGATTTCAAACTCTTCTAGGCTCCTCTTCAACCTACCACCCAGAAGGCCACGGCCAGGCTTATAGTCCCCAAGAAGATATTTAGAAGATCTTTCTGTGGAGAAAGTAAGGGGCTTTAAGGAAAAGACCTGCAGAATTCAGGGATACCCTTGTAAAAACTCTGGCTCACTGCCCCATACTTCTGTTAACTCCTTCAGTCAATGAGCAGAACAGTCAGTTGGTATGTGATTTCCTCACAGCCAAGGATCACAAGATTGGAGAATAGCCTCCATCATGAAAGACAGAGACAAGACAAGAAATCAGGGGAAAGAAAGGGCACTGAATATGTGATTGTGAGATAACACTTCCAATAAAGTATGATGAACTTCCACAGACAGGTTATAAAAACAGATTGAATCCTTGAAACAGCACTGAGAATAGGTCCTATGAAAATGGAACAATACCAGAACAGGAAAGATTCCCTGGAAATTAAAAATATGAGCCCTGATGTATTTTTTTAAAAAATCAACAGAAGGTTGGGAAGATAAAGTAGATGAAGTCATTCAGAAAATAAAACAAAAAGACAGAGCAGGTATTAGGAGGGGAAAAAAAATAAGAAAATGTGAGATTAGTCCAGGAGGCTCGATAGTTGATCAATAAGAGATCTATAAGAGAAATCAAGGTAGGGGCAAACTATATCGATGAAACAGTACAAGAACATTTTATAGAACTGAAGGATATAGATCTTTAGATTAAAAGGACGAGTGAATGCCCTACACAATAAGTAAGAAAAGCCTCAACCAGGGCATATTATTTTAAAACTTCAGAACTCCGGAGAAAACACAATGCTCACATAAAAATCATGGGGAGTTAGAATGACATTGGACTTGTAAACAAAAACACTGAAAGCTAAAAAATAATGGTGTCATACCTTTAAATTCAGAATGGAAATTATTTTTAACCTAGAACTCAAATTCTCAAGCCAAATGACCAAACAAATGCAAGGGTAGAATAAAGATATTTTCAGGCAGGAAATTTCTCAGTAAATTTACCTCACATGCACCCTTTCCCAGGAAGGGTGTGCCACCAAAATGAGTGAATAAAGAAAGAAAGGAAAACAGAGGAGAGAGGCTCCAACACAAGAAGCAGGTGAAGAAAATCACCAGGAATCACGTCATAAGGAAGTCCTGGGGTAACAGTGATATAGTGGCCTCAAAGCAAAACCAGTCCAGGTTGGAAAAGAAAAAATGAGGCCCCAAGAAGGAGGTCCCTAGATTCTGATAGATTATCTGTTCTATATTATTATATGTAAAGCTTTTGGAAGACTGTTAGAAGTTTTGGCAGAACGTGGGGATAGTTATACAGAGCCAGGTTGGTGAAAGAAAAAACAAGGCAATTATTAACTCCAAGAAAAACAAAAGGCTGTACAAGAAAGGAAAGGTAATTATAGTGTAGTGTTAGCTCAGTAGAGAACATTATTTACATAGTTATAATAATATCAACCCTGAATATTGATTTAACCAAAAAGAGGAACAAAAGGAAGCAGTGTTGTGGGATGGGAGGCTTAAATCCTCCCCAACTGTAATAGTCACTAAGTAATGATCCAGTAGGACATATATGTTACTTAGTACTATGCAGGCAAATACAAGGACTACTCACATTAATTAAAAGTGGCTGCCTGGAGGGGCTGATTCTCAGGAGGGTGGAGCAGAATTGCTATGGGCTTTTTTCCTTTATTTTTAAAAGCCCTTTAGTAATATTTGATTCTGAAAAATGCATACATTTCTTTGGATCAATTTGCAGTTATTTTTTAAAAAACATAAAGTTGCCATAACTCTGATTCTAAGGTCAACAAATTGGATACATTTCTGCCATGGAAGATCTCACAATTAAAACACAAATCTCAGAAAAACCATGCAGACTATTTTAAAATGTAACAAAGCTTAGGAGATTTAAAAAACAATCTGAATGCATTTGCTCTTTCTCCTCTGAAATCAGTAGAAATTCTTAAAGTGTGAAAAAGTTACATGAGCAGATACTCCCATACTTTTTCCAGGATGTTTAAGAGGTTAATCACAAAACCTAAACCACAATCTGGGTGAATATTGTACATTGCAGGCCTTGCTAATGAAAGCAGGGGACCCAGTTGATGATGGCAGAATGTACAGGGTCTTTATCTGAGTATAAATTCAGAGAAGACACCCTGGATAGATGGGGTTTGCGCCAAATCATAATAGATGTGCAATCAATGGATAGGAGATAGTTCCATTTCTGATTCACATAGAACAGCTTGGAAAGGAGGAAAGTTGTAGATCGAATCAAGAGTCAGCATGGCCCTGGGGCTTCTCAGAAACCTGCAAGGTTTGGGGAAACGAGACACTCCAGAGTCACAGAGAATGTAACCTCCTAACTCATCCCCAAATTGTAATTTCATCATCACAGCAGAAATCCCCTGGTAGACTAATAAAGACTTTTCCCCTAGAGCAGCATCTCCGGGACCAAGCAATAGCTAGCCTCCTCACAATAATAACAACGTGTTAATGACTTTGATAAGGGGATACATATCATTATCGCCTCTTAATTACCTTATGGGCCCTGGGAAAGCAGCTGTAGAATACACAAATCAAGGCGCCCAGGAGGAACTTTTCCGGAAAGTGGTCCCTGTGATTGTTGATTTAGTATTATTCTGCCTCCAGTAATTATTTTGTTTTCTTTAAAGGTTACTGGCCATTAGTCAAGAAGCAAAGTTTAGGTTTGTGGTTGATTAGGTTCCAGTGACAAACATGGTGTTAACCTATAGGAAGATTATTTCCTTCAGGCTTAAAGCTTCGAGTTTTTTTTTTTTTTAATTAAATCTTTATTGTTCAGATTATTACATTTGTTCCTTTTTTTTCCCCCCCCCATAACTCCCCTCCTCCCAGTTCCCGCCCCACCCTCCGCCCTCACTCCCCACCCACTGTCCTCATCCATAGGTGCACGATTTTTGTCCAGTCTCTTCCCACATCTCCCACACCCCTTTACCCCCCAAGAATAGTCAGTCCATTCCCTTTCTATGTCCCTGATTCTATTATAATCAACAGTTCATTCTGTTCATCAGATTATTTATTCACTTGATTCTTAGATTCACTTGTTGATAGATGCATATTTGTTGTTCATAATTTGTATCTTTACCTTTTTCTTCCTCTTCCTCTTCTTAAAGGATACCTTTCAGCATTTCATATAATCCTGGTTTGGTGGTGATGAACTCCTTTAGCTTTTCCTTATCTGTGAAGCTCTTTATCTGACCTTCACTTCTGAATGATAGCTTTGCTGGATAAAGTAATCTTGGTTGTAGGTTCTTGGTATTCATCACTTTGAATATTTCTTGCCACTCCCTTCTGGCCTGCAAAGTTTCTGTTGAGAAATCAGCTGACAGTCGTATGGGTATTCCCTTGTAGGTAACTGAGTTTCTTTCTCTTGCTGTTTTTAAGATTCTCTCTTTATCTTTTGCTCTTGGCATTTTAATTATGATGTGTCTTGGTGTGGTCCTCTTTGGATTCCTTTTGTTTGGGGTTCTCCGTGCTTCTTGGACCTGTAAGTCCATTTCTTTCACCAGGTGGGGGAAGTTTTCTGTCATTATTTCTTCAAATAGGTTTTCAATATCTTGCTCTCTCTCATCTTCTGGCACCCCTATAATTCTGATGTTGTTACGCTTGAAGCTGTCCCAGAGGCTCCTTACACTATCCTCGCATTTTTGGATTCTTTTTTCATTTTGCTTTTCCGGTTGGATGTTTTTTGCTTCCTCGCATTTCAAATCATTGACTTGATTCTTGCGCTCCTCTGGTCTGCTGTCGGGCGTCTGTATAATATTTGTTATTTCAGTCCGTGTGTGCTTAATTTCTAGTTGGTTCCCCAATATAAGATCGAGGGTCTTATTAGTTTTCGTGTAGATCTCATTAAGTTTATCGGCAGCTTCTAAACAGTTCTTGAGAGACCTTAAAAGTGTGGTTCTGAACTCTATTTCTTCCATTGACAATTTTGTCCTGTTTCTTTGTCTCCGCATTTTGTTATGCTTCCTTGGTGCACCCCCTAGTGGTCTTTGTTCGCAGTCTTATAGATAAATCTTGATTGTTGTAGCTAATTCCAGGGAGGGTTTGACCTCCAGGCCAAGTGGCTATGAGAATCAGCTGTGTCAGCAGTGAGAGAACTTCTGTCCTCTAGGGAGGTGCTAATTTAGCCTTTGCCTGAGGCTATCCGTCAAATGCCTCTGTGCAGGGCTTGGGCGGGGCGGGTCGCACAGGATCAACAGGGTGGGCCGGAGAGAGCAGTTATGGCGGCTCTCAGTCCTGTCCCCAGGGGCTCTGCCTCTCTGAGTCCCAGCACCCGCTGCAAAGCTCGGAGAGAAAGCTGCACTCGCTCTGACCGAAGCCAGACAGTCCCGCTTCTCCCGTTTGAGTTTGGGTCCCTAAAGACTAGCCCGGATCTGGAGCTCAGAGTCTGCGACTCCCTCCCGATTGAAAACGCCAACCGCACCCTCCGCTGCCAGCCCGCTCCGTGCACTCCGCACCTCAGAATTTGACTTCAGCACTGCGCCTCCTCTGAGTGTCCGTATGCGTTTCTCTTTCCTCCTAGTTGTAAGACTTCCACTCAGCCAGCGTTCCCGTGGTTCTGGGTGATGTCCGTTCCGTGTTTTAGTTTCACTTTTGAAGTAGTTGTTCAAAGCAGCAAACTCCGGCGTTAACCTATGCCGCCATCTTGGTTCTCTCTCAAAGCTTCGAGTTTTGTCTTGTTGATTTCCCTCCCCATCTTTTTGTTCACAGGACACAATCCTACACATTTACTTGGCAAACTGAGAACCAGGGATTCTTTCCTGGGCTAAGATTTCTTAAGGAGAAGGCAAGTCCCACTTTTGATTCACCAATGCCCCTTGCACCATGCACTGTAAGTAATGGCCCCACAGTAAATGGTAATTGAAGAAAATATATATGTCTATTCCAGAGATTGTAGAGATTTCACTATTTGGAGTTGGATGTTGCTTTTGAAACCCCTATTAATACACTGTGTTTGTGTGGACAAGTCTAGAGTAGTCACACCGCAGTCACCCAAATGTCCCAAGTAGGAATGGGATTAAAACTTGCTCCAGCAAGTCACACACCTTTCCAGGTCGGGGGACAAATGTCTTGGGTTCTTATTTCCCATGATACTCCTCAAACTCTTGTGTATTCTTTATAGACATGGAATGTGGAGTCCCTAAAACTTCAGCCCTGAGATGTCCTGTCCCCTCAAACTCTTCCCAATGGCCAGCCAGAGAATGAGTGATTCTTATGCAGTAAGAATATCAATAAACTTTTCCTTTCTACACAAAGATAGTCATCAACTTCACTCTTTCTTTGGAAATGGTCTCTGGGAGTTCAAGGTTACCGGAACACAATTCCCACGACCACTCCAGGATTCCTCTGTCTCAGTACTAGCTAGCCCTAAATGGATTTGTTTTCCAGCTGTATAAAATGTGTGTCCAATTCTCTGTTTATCTTTCACTGTTATCTCTCTATATAAAACCCTAATATGCAAATAGACTGAACAGCAGAACAACTGAACAACTGAACAATCGGTTGCTATGACGTGTGCTGGCCACCAGGGGGCACGCGCAGAACATGGCGGGCATCGGCAGCAGGCGGCAGAGTGGGGAACATGGTGGGCATCGGCCATGGTGGGATGGTGAAGCAGGTGAGAGGGGGCGCCAGACCAAGGTGGGGCACAGGATGCTGTCATCAGGGCGAGCCTCTGGTGATTACTGAAAATTCTTTGCTCCCATGCACTGAGGTCCTGTCCGTCACATGAACCTGCTGCCAGTGCTGGCCCCCCTCGCACCTGCTGCTGGCACCTGGCGCCGGGACTGATCGCTTGGCACCATTAGCGGGTGTGAGCAGCGGCTGCCAGCCCCGATTGCCCCTGAGGGCTTCTCCACCTCCCCCTGTTCCTGAGGGGCGATCAGGGCCAGCAGCCACCTCCCACATCTGCTGACAGTGCCAGCCCTGCTCGCATCTGCTGCTGGCGCAGGCCCCAATTGCTCCGTGCCATCAGTGGGTGCGAGCAGACTGGCACTGTCAGCACATGGGAGCAGCGGTGGCAGGAACAGGGCTGCTGGCAGAGAGGGGACAGGGGGCTCAACAGGAGGGGCCAGGCAAGGGCTTGGAGGATGGGCCGAGACCCGCCCCTGTGCCCACTGCAGCTTTGCGGCCCACAGTTCCTTTCAAGGTGCACGAATTCATGCACTGGGCCCCTAGTCAGTTATAATACTTCCTGCTCCTGAGACAACTTACTTCTCTCTTGCTTTCCTCCCTTTGCCATGTCCCTTCTTCTATTCTGAAAATCATTCCCCAGAGGGGTGAAGAGGGAGGGAGCACGAGAGGAAAAGGGAGAGGGAGAAGGAGAGGGAAAGGGAAGGAAGGAAGAAAGAAACTGGGCTCTGAGTACATTTAGTTTGAAAAATTAAAATGGTGATTCTTAAAATAATTTGCATTGCCTTGCTTTTTTTTTTTTTTTTTTTTTTTTTTTTTTTTTTTTTTTTTTTGCTTTTTTCTTTCTTTCTTCTTTTTTTTAAAACAGATTTTATTCTACTTTCTGGATTCAGCCTGAACTAGAAGTAAAGGAGTTACTGAAGTCCTTCATATCCATAAAACCAGGGTAATCTAAATCTAAGATTATCCCTCAAATCTGAAGTGAGCATAAAACCACAAATGATGAGTGGGCAGCTGAGATGATCACAGATTCTGTCATTTAAATGAAATAAAGAGAGAGTAAAAAAAGTGCTGTCTGCATTGTGTCTAATTTTTTAAAAGTTCAATAGGTCATGTATATTTTGTGGGAGGCGGGGGATAGTGCAGGCAAGTCCACTTCACTGGGCTGGTTTACATCTATTCTTTGCACATAGCAGACCTAACAGCTGCCCCAGCCCTTGCCTTCACCACTCTCCGGCTGCCGCAGGAGGCACCACCCTCATCTTGCAGGGGCTGAGCAAGGGCAGCATCTGTGACATCAGAACAGAAGGAGGGACATGGCAAAGAGAGGAAAGCAAGAGAGAAGCCAGACACTCCTTCCTTTCCTACCCCACCTGCAGCGGTGCCCACCCCACAGCCCCGCTTCCCAAAGCCCCTGATGCTGCACTTCATCTGTTCTAGAAACCAGTCCTGGGTGGTGCCCTGGGCAGGTGTTTTACTAGAGCAAACAGTAATTTTTACTACAATGGTGTTTGGGAAAAACCTGCTGCTAGTGTTTTACTACCTAGTGAATCTATATCTCTGTCCCTGGTTAAAATTGAAGATGAAGGAGAAGGGGGTGGCAAAAGCCCCCACTGCCATGTCTGCTGGAAGATGGCAAAACAAGAAAACTGGGAGATCAAAGAAAAAAAGGAGCCCTGATCTCTAAAAGCCATGTGTGTGGAAAGTGGAGGTTTAATAACAGGCCATAGGTAGAGGACAGAGGGAGTGGCCTTGGAGCTCCAAGTGCCAGGAGACGGCATGGAAGTTGGCGGGTTTGGGAGTGTGCACAGAAGGGCGGAGATTGGGGACAGATGGTGCTGGCCCACCGGCTCTTCTCTCAGCCTCCTCAGACTTTAACCCGTGATCCTCGCCCCTCTCCTTAGCCCACCCACTGGAAACCACCAGGAGCATGTGTTCTGAATTTTCTAAGACCATCTTTTTTTCTAAAATCTGGTGTATTTTACATGTCTGTTCTATTGGCCCTACCAACAATAACGTCAAAAGCCAGAGTTCTGGGCTCTGGCATCAGCCTCATCGGTTTGAATCTCAGCTTGCCACTGATTTACTGAGAGGCCTTCCTTCCCCTTGTAGTTCTGTTTCTCATCCCTAAATTGGCTACAATAGTACATTGGTGATAATATAATAAATAGCAATAGTAAGCTCCCAATAAATGCTATGTTTATTTTACTTAAAATTGTTATTACTACTCAAGTAGATAGTTTACATGCATCATCTCTAATCCTTTCAACAACCCAGGATCGGATAAAATGTCTTGGAAATTCCAGAAATTGGTGACAGAATAACATCTCTTAGCTTCTTCTACCAAGAAAAGGATCCAAACATCTTTTGTTAGACTCCTTACCTCCATTTTTTAATGAGAAAATATGGTTATGGTACATGGAGCTCTTTCCTCTTCTCCCATGTTCTCTGGGCTCCACCTTGAAAGTTTGGTCCCAGCTGCCATGAGAGAGGCTGGCCGACAACTCATTCCAAGGTTGTTTAAGTGGGCGCCATAGTGAGGAGGTGCCCCCTCCCTCTGAATGGTAAGGTGAGGGGAGCCGAGGAAACAGGGGGGAGAGGTCAGGGTGCCCTGGTTCCAAGGTACGAAGTTGGAACTCGATTGCTTCCTGAAACAATGCCTTTACATATGGTGAGATTATATTAAGCTGTGCTAAACTTTAGGTACATAGTGGATATAATGGGCTTTTCTGTGCTCGCCCAAGGGCATCATCACCACACAAAACTGTGTTTGAATTAGAACAAGGTGCTCCACAGTTGCAAAGACTATTCTTAGTAATGAACTGGTAGGACACAACTACTACATAATTTGCAAACTTCCTATATAATTTTAGGTCAGCCTTAGTCATTTCTCTCCTGTGAATCTGTCTTCACAATCAAATCGATGGTAGTTAAGTCCTAGTAGGATCTGTTTGGACCGTACAGGACTGCAAAGCTGAGATGCTCAGAGGGAGGGAGGTGCCATTTCAACCCTTCCTCCAGTATCATTCTCTTCACACTGTATCATGTGCAGACAGCCCGGTTGTAGTTGCTTCATACCCACAGAGCTTAGCAAGAACCTTTGTTGAATGAATACCTTAATAAAAGTGATAGTTGGAAAGATTTTAACTCTATATGAAGGTGGAAGCAAGGGAAGGAGGGAAAAAGGAAGGGAGGGGGAGGGAGGATGGAAGGAAAGAGCAAAGGGCTACGGAAGTGGTTATCTCTCTAACATAGTAGTTTATTTGCCCAGCTATTAACTGGATTTAAAAGTCCCAACTCTAAGACTGTATGAATTATTGAACACCTATTATGGACTTAGCACTCCGATAGGAACCGAAGGAAAGAGAAAGTGAGGAGAGTTTAGCAAATAGACCTTGGTCAAAAATCTTATTCGAAGGACTTTACAATTTGATTGGGGAACTAAATTTAACCCAGGAAGCAATCAAAGGACAACAAACCCTAGTATATAATTAGGTTCTAAATTCCTTGTTACAGGTGAAATTGTGAGGTCAGAGGGAAGAACAGCCGTGTGCGCTGGAGGAAGGAATCAGGGGAGACAGCTGTGAGATTTGAGACGCGGGCCACCCCTGGAAGCAGAACAGGGAAGAGCAACAACCTCAATAAAGAGAGAGGCATAGAGGAGTCTGTTCATGGATGAGTGAGACCCATTTGGCTGGAGAGAAATTGACAGGGTGGAGCCTGGAAGTCAGCCTGAGGCTTTCATGCAGGATGTGGCAGCAAGTAGAAACAGCCCAGAGGTTTTCAGGCAGGACTCACCCCCTATTACTTCTCTTCCTCTTCCCAATGGACAAGGTGACTGTCATTGGTTAGAGTCCCTCCCAGGGTGACGAATTTCTGAAAAGGTGACAGATGAAAGTGGTGGTGGCAGCACCAGGCATCCCTTTCTGGTTCCCAGATGGTGATACATCTAGGCCAGGAAGCATCACTGTTTCCCCGAGTCCTGTGACTTCACAGCAGTTGCAGGAAGTGGGGTGGAGATGGGAATAAAGAGCTTTTCTCCACCGCCACGGAGGGTGGTATTTTATAAGAGGCATATGGTGCTGGCTCCGCTCGGAGATGGTTTCCACATGTGTGCCACTCCTCACGATAAATAAGAAACCGATCAGAGGAGTATCCTTTTGGCAACACAGCCCAATGTTGGCTGATACCGCCCTCCATCTTTCTAGATCATTGAGATTTTATATAGATAAGTAAGAATGTGTTTTTAATTTTTCCCTGAAAACAAACCCTAAGAGCACCGTATGGCTTATATAATGGCTGTCCATGAAAATATAAATTAAACACAAAATTTGAGCTATCATTGTAATATCTTGATTACCTCACAACGATGACTCTTTGGAGCCATTGTGATATTCATAAAGTACCAGAGCTTTAACAAAACAAAAACATGTCATAACCTAAATACCCATCAAAATTTATGCAAATTACTCGATCTGAATAAAATAAATATTAATTAAGTTTACATATGCAGATTAATTCTAACTAGCCATGTTTTCATACTTAGTTATTAGCCCCAGTTTTCTTTTATGTCTCATTGAAATTAGCCCTATTATTTAGAAAAGAGAAACAAAAGAATGCTTTAAATTTCTATGCATCAAATATGAAATAGTATCCCCATGAGAAAAAATGTACCCTCATAGATTTGAAAATGTACTATGAAACAATAAGAAATAATTTTATGGAACTAATGTTATGTTAATTAGCAATTTTATTTGAGATCAGAGAAACTGTGTACTATTATATATCTATGGTCCTACTGTGTTTGTCTGTTTCTCCATCAGACTGAGTCTTACGATGTTTTCTTACGGGAACAATAAAAAGGATTTTCTACCAATGAAAAAGGTAGTAAGAAAATGTTTGGGAGGAAATACTGAGAAGCAAGTCCAATCTTTTGTATGTCAATGAATAATCATAATAGTTTTAATTAATGTATCTTCTACAGCCAAAATTCACTTTTTCAACAAACACAAAGGGTCACTGCTTACAAAATCCACTTTTCAGGCAGAAAACTGGTTACTAGGAAAATTGACTTGTATAAAGACAGGTTGCCAGTAATGGATAAAATCAAATTTAGCTATCTTCACTTACAGCTCCAAGTACTTTTCATTAACCCTCATTGAGGTTCAGGATGTTACTCACTGGACACGATCTTATTTAGCCTGGAGAAGGGCTCACAAGAGAAAAGCAAAGGATCTTAGGATCCTCCCTCTTTTAATTCATACAGGAAATCACTGGTTCCCAAATATGGTTGATCATCAAAATCACTCGCGAGGCTTAAAAACATGCAGCAATCAGGACCCACACCAGAGCGGATGCAGTATCATCTCTGGGGGCAGGGTCCTTTTGGACTTAGAAAAATAACATGTGCTTACTAACCAACTGCCTGACCTCTTTACTATTTGTTGTCATTTTCATTTTCATTTTCTATCCCTTTGGGTTTTTAAAAAAGCTCCCCCCAAAGGCTTTTGATGATCCTGCTGATTTGGAAAGCAGATGGTATTAGATTTCAAAAAAACACTCTGTTTTAGAATGAAAAAAATTAAAGAAAAATACTTTGGGGTGGGGGTGCCTTACTCCTCACCTTGTCAGCATTTCTGGAGATGGTTGCCAGGGCAAGATTTACGAAGGAAACAGCACAAAGGAAAATACACACAAAGAAGAGGAGATCACTCTGATGAAGAAAGAAACAGGCCTAGCTACACTAGCTTATATTCAAGTGTTACTCTGCCAGCTCTTTTAATTCTCTAAATGGTAGTCTGGGATGAAAAAAGGGCTCTTGACAGAGAAGAATGGCCATGACTGAGGTTTCTTTTATTTTCTATTAACCAGTGTTATTATAGGATTTATGCAAAAACCTAATACAATGAAAAAAAAAAACACACAACAAAATTGCAAACTTACTCCCTCCCCACCCCCTGCAGGATGCTTGCTAGAGAATTTTAATTAACCCAACATTGCAATAAATTGGCAATTAAGATGTTTACCATTTCACATAATGTATTTAATAGTAAACATAGCCTAAATTTAATGTTTTTTGAGAAATCAAAGAACATGGTAGACAGCCAGTCATATCTTTAGTTCTCATCGTGCAATTCTTTACGTGAAAATGTACCTCCCAAAAATTGGCATGAAGTGATTAAGCAGAAATACCTGTGCCCTATCTGCCCTTTTCATCCACACAGCAAGCAAGAGGATGCAGTAGACACAGAGAGAGAAGGCATCATGCATGGGTGCGTGTGTACACTCAAGAGTCATTCAACATGGGTGCTGATTTTGTGTCAGGTGTGGCGCTGGGCAATGGATTTATAGCTGTGAGCATGACAAGTTATGGTCCCTGCCTTTCCAGAATTTACATTCTAGCTATGGAGAGAAAGAACCTCAGTATTCAAATCTCAATAAGCAAAACAAGCATCATTTTGCCAGAAATACTGGAAAAAACACAAATCTACTGTCTTAGCTTAAGCGGCTATAACAGAATACCACAGACGAGTGGCTTAAATAACAAGTGTTTATATCTTACAGTTCTGGAACCTGAAGTCCAAGCTTAAGGTTTTGGCAGATCTGGTGTCTGGTGGAGGCCCTCTACCTGGTTTGCAAACAGCCGTTTGTATCCTCCCATGGCCCAGAGACCAAACTCTAGTCTATTCCTATAAGGACACTAATCTTGTTATGAGGGCTCCACAGTCATGACCTCATCCTATATAATAAAAGCCTAATATGGTAAGTGTCTGGTTGACTGGTTGGCTGTTCAACCAATCAAAGCATAATATGCTAATGATATGCTAAGGCCGCTCATCCACTCGCTATGACATGCACTGACCACCAGGGAGCAGATGCTCCGACCAGTAGGTTAGCTTGCTGCTGGGGTCTGGCTGATCAAGACTGAGCAAGACATGGGCCAGACACACCCTGGAGCCCTCCCGTGGTCCCTTCCCAGCTGGCCAACCTCCCACATCCCTCCCTGGCCCCGATTGTGCACCAGTGGGGTCCCTCGGCCTGGCCTGTGCCCTCTCGCAATCTGGGACCCCTCAGGGGATATCAAAGAGCCAGTTTTGGCCTGATCTCGCAGGCCAGGCCGAGGGACCCCACTGGTGCACAAATTTGTGCACTGGGCCCCTAGTTTGAACATAATTACCTCTGAAACCTACTTCCTAATACCATCCATTAGGGATTAGGTTTTCAACATACAAATTTTGGAGGGACAAAAACATAGAGTCCCTAACAGCTATCTAGATTTGTGCTGTCCATCAAATAGCCACTAGTCACGCGTGGTTACTGGGCCTTTGAAGTGAGGCTCATCCAAACTGAGATGTGCTTGAGTGTAAAGTACACATTAGATTTTGAAGATTTAGTAATGTGGGGGAGGGGGGAGGAAAGGAAAACAATAACAACAAAAAACTATGGAAAATATCTCATGAATAATTTTTTTATATTGTTACATGTTGAAATGATAATATTTTGGATATACTGGGTTAAATAAAAAAAATCACTATAATTTCTTTTGTTAGTTTCTTTTTACTTTAGTGTAGCTACTAGAAAGTGTAAAATTTAAAATTCTGAGACTTGAACTTATGTTTGCATTATATTTCTATTGGATAGTAATAGTCTAACTTGGTGGTTCTCCAAGGGACATTTGACAATGTCTGAGGACATTTTTATTTGTTGCAACTGGAGGGACATCTAATTGGTAGAGGCCTGGGATGCTGTTAACCAGCTTACAATGCAAGGACAGCCTTCCCCATAACAAAGAATTACCCACCCTAAATGTCAATAGTGCCAAGTTTGAGAATCTCTGATTTAGAGAAATCAATTAATATAGTAAAAAAGAGCTTAAAGTGAACAAGTGAATAATCTACAAATCTACAGAATAGGATATATATGATATAATAATCTATACCCAATAAATTTCCATTTAAAATATAAAGGGTTCTGAGGCCAGAAGTATCCCATACATGTAGCATAGGACAAAAGAGCAGACAACTCAGATCACTCCTTTCAAATCCTGGTCATCACATGCCACCAGCTTGTCAGAGAGTAGAACTAAACGACACTCCCAGAATCCTTAATAGACCTTTTGAAGTTCGTGGAACCTACTCATGGATGTTAGTATTAGGACCTCAAATGGATCTCATTAGGTCCCCTGTTAAAGACCTTAATACTTATAATTCAGACCAGTTGGAACCTTCCATAATAAAGACTTTCGAGTTCAAAATGAGGATAATTAGATATGTGGTGCATCTCAGTAAAGTTTATTTCAGCCTGATGCACCACGTGTTGTAGAAAAGCTAACAGATTGGCTGAAATCAGTCCTAACTTCGTAACATTCTTCGTTATGAAGGAAATTGCTTTTTTCTTGAAGGTATGCCTGATTTCAACTGATTTACTCGCCATGTGTTTTCATTACTTCAATGCAATGAACACTTGTGATTTTTTAGCTTCCTGGTTGTTTGGCTTTTAGCGAGGAGGTGTAACTATACTTGGATTAGACACATAATGTATTTGAAGTTGTGGGATCAAAAGCTTTTGAGGCATTCGCTAAATATTTGGAATCCCTTCCTCCCTATTTCCATTTTTATGCAAAAGAGAGAAGCCCGGTGCTTATCCCTGAAGTTCTTCACATATAACTGTTTCTTCCCTTCGTCCTGTCCCCGGAGGTGGAAATCCTTCCCCACTCCACAGGGTCTCACCTGAAAGCTATACTTCTTTGAACCTCCAGATCTGCAGGCTCTGCTCCTCTTAACCTCTGCTTCTCAAAGCGCAACTTTTGCTTTGAAATTTAGATAAAGTTTTATCACTGGTGCATTTGCATTTTTATTCCCAGGCAGAGAGTAGTGTTCTGTTAAACTCATAATTTTCAAAATTTAGGCCAAAAGGAGGCTTCACTTGGAGGCAAAAATAAATTGGTTAGTGATCGGGTGATCCTGTTACAGCAGCCACTTAAAGAAAGAGCAGGATTGGTCTGCAAATACAGTGCTGCATCATGAAACCGCAGGAAGAAAAAAGGAAACCACATTAGTTTACATAACTTTCGTACCTCGTGTAACCTCCCAGGCCCTCCCCCTGTAGCCAGACTCATCATCTGCTTTTACTGCATAATCATTTTCTGGGAGAAAAACACATCTAGGAAAAGTTCCCATACTTGGGACAAAATAAATAAAACTAATGTATATGCTGTGTGTTGTCTGACTATGTTGAGCAGCAGAGAGAACACTAGACTGAGTTGGAATATGTCACAAATACTCCTGTTCTTCTGAGTACATGGAAGGATGGTGTTTTCCCACCATTTTGAATGTAGGCACAGCCACATGAGTTGCGCTGGCTAATGAAATATGACCAGAAGTGATGCCCGGCACCGCTGGGGAGCTTTGAGGGGGAGTGATAGTAGCAGCATATGTCAGCCTGGATCTCCAAGTTACTCAGACAGCAGAGTCCTTCTGAAGACCCGTCTTTGGCCATGTGGTCTGAGCTATTCAGTTACACCGATTTGGGGTTTTTCATTACTATGACACACACTAGCCTATCCTAACTAATAAATACCTCACTTAGTGTCATATTTTTACTCCCTGTGTCTTTTCTAAATACTGCTTACTTGTTTCCAACCTCACATGGGAGAGGGAATTTAATAGACATATGTTAAAATAATAATTATACAGAGAAAAATACAGTTAAAGGACAGAGAGAGTAGTATCAGGAAAGAAGGCAGTGATCATCTAGCAACAGCTACGCTCACTGCCATTGTGTGTGTGTGTGTGTGTGTGTGTGTTGTTTTCACAGTGCCACTTCACATGTTGAATATGGTGATTTGCTCCACTTTTTATCCATGCCAAGTCAACAATGTTACCACAGAATAATTTTTAATGACCGATTTTTCCATGCCCTGATTTTGGTTGCAGCCAGTTTTCCATTATTTTTGATGTTTGCGGTCCTTATTTGACTCTATTAGAATGGAAACTAGCAACTTGGAGAACACCTGCAGTGTCTGAGATTGCATCCAACTTCGCCATGTGCTTCTTTTCAGTTCTCCCACTGTGTACTAACCACAAGCATGCAAGCATAAAGACTGAATACTAATCAAAAGGCAAAATTGGGTTGGTTGTGGCCGTGTCTTAGTCGGAAATTCCTCTAGCCACCAGGGCATGTGTTGAACACATGACTAGTGCTGGCAGTGGCAGATGCTCTACACCAACGAACTATCAATATTTTGAAAGTTTAGTTATTTTTCTTTCTTTTTCCACTTAATTTGCAATTTTATCAAAATGAAATGTGTACATCATTTTTAAAAATAATTCTACAAAGCGTATAATGAAAATTTCAGTCCTCTACTTTGCCCCTTCTGACCTCAAATAGCCACTTTAAAATGTATTCATTGTTTTTGTCTCCATGTTTCTAAATAACCTGCTTCTACTGCGTTGCTTGATTTTTCATATTTAGATAAACATATTGATTTCCCATCACAGAACACAAAAACATACCATTATTACATTAACAGCTTCCTGTAGACACATGTACCCACAGTATCAACTAGTTTTTGCTGCATAACAAATCGAGTTGGCTTAAAGCACCTATTTATTCACTCACCATTCTGTGGCTCAACAATTTGGCCTGGGCTGGGCTGGGTAATCCTTTCAGTCGTGGCTGAGCTCACGTATGCAGCCGTGGCCAGTGACTGGGTTGGTTGGGGGCTGACTGGTCTAAGTGGCTTCAGCTGGGTGGCTCTTCCATGCTCCATGTGGTCTTTCATCCGCTGGCAAGCCGGGCCAGGCTTGTTCACACAGGGGGTGGGCAAACTTCCAGGGGTGCGAGTGGAAGCATGTGGAGCTTCTTGAGGCCCAGGCCCAGGACTGGCTCGCTGGTACGCCCACTGCATTCTTCACAAGGCCAGCTGGGTTTCAGGGGAGGAGAGAAGTGGTCCCCACCTCTTGATGGGAGATGCCGTACAGTCACATTGTGAAAGATGCAGGGAGAAGAGAATAATGGCCATCTTTGCAATCTGCCACACACGAATAGTATGTACACACGTGTGCTTCCCCTTGCCGCCCTTGTCTTTTTATAGCCGTCGCACACCATATGTCACCAATGGGACTCAATCAGAATTCAGTGTTTACCCTGTTTTAATGATGGACATTTATTTATAACCAGATTTCATAGTGAACTAGGATTGTATTTTCTTTCTTATACTAGTGTAAGGATTTCGGTTCTGATCCTAAAGGTAAATAATTGAATCGTGTTTTGAGTTGTTTGCAGAGTTTTTCTATGCACTTTCTGCAAATACAGCTAAAAACTCTCAGCAGTTAAGTATACATTTCCTACAAACAAGCACATCAGCTGGCTTGTCAGTTTCTTCATCCACCTCCATGGACTCATCCCTCTGGAGCCTTGGGCCCTTCTATTCCTAAATGGACCGGACTTCTTTGGGCTGCTGCATAGTAACTCTGAGGGTCCCGTGGCTACTTTCTTATGCCCTGTTTCCTAACTAATAGCATGAACTTTCTTAGTTTTCTCCTCATCTTGGAAGAGCATATCCTCCAGTAGATTCCTGAAAAAAACACAACAAAACGGTGTATAGGAGCCAACTTTTTGAGACTTTGAGTGCCCTCAGCTGTGCCCTGTGTTCCCTCGTCTAGAACCTCGCCACTCAACCTTTGTTGAGCATGAACCTGCAGTCCTGTCCTGGGCCAGGGAGGGATAGCTGCTGGCCATGCAGGACACAGTAGGGAATCTCAGTGGAACTAGTCCTTGAATTGACTTTTAACCCCTCTTCCTGGTTCAGTCCTGCCCACATCCCTTCGCAGGTAGTGGGTACCCCTATTAATGAGACTCTACAGTGCCTCCATTAAGCCTGATTTTCACTTTACTTCCTTTTTTAAAATATATATATATATATATATATATATATATATATATATATAATTTTTTTTAATTGATATCAGAGACTATGGGAGAGAGAGATAGAAACATCAATGATGAGAGAGAATCACTGATTTGCTGCCTCCTGCAGGACCCACACTGGGGGTTGAGCCTGCAACCAGGCATGTGCCCTGACCAGGACCCAAACTGTGACCTCCTGGTTCCTAGGTCGACGCTCAACAACTGATCCATGCCGGCCATGCTTCACTTTCCTTCTTACAGGCTCTTGCCATTCTTTCTCCTCTCTGGCAGGTGAGTTATCACCCGTCCATCTGCTCTCTGACATTCAAAATATTGCTCTTTCCTCTTGTGTTCTCATAGTCCATATTGATGGGGGCTATTCCCTTCTCTTACTGTCATCTTAGTGGGACACTGAGAGGAACTGGAGGTATCATCATGGTTTTTTATCTGCCATGTTTAGCTAGACGTCCCTGTGGTTTGTTTTTAGGGGCATTAAGTAATTGTGAAACCAATTATGTCCCCTGTGTTTTGCATGACAATCAGTTTCTATTAGTTTTCATTAAACACCAGTGACACGAGTTCAGAAATTTTTTTATTCCCTGTGGAGGGGGAAGGGAGTATAGAGGGAAGGTGGCAATTACCAAGTGGCAATCTCAAAATAGTAATGTCAAAACAGCTGCCTGTGCCTGGCCAGCAAAGGTACTCAATAGGCTATTTGTATGAATTACATGATGCCTAAAATGTACTCCAAGAATCGTGCGGGTCCAAACTTTAATCCCAATATCGCTAAACACATGCAAATTGAGTAGATGCTGAATAAATACTTCAGGAATTCATTAGTTGTTTTTTTCTGAGTTGAAACTAGGAAAGCAAGCTCACTTCTCATTCTAAATGCCTGAAATGAAAAGTGAAAAGTGCTAGCTCCTAATCAATTTCGAGGAAGGTAAAATATTGAATTCCCTGGAATGCATTAAGCTTTGATATGTTATATACTAGTGATACTGTCGCTCAAATAAATTATGTATGGAAGATGTGAATTTATCTCCTCCTAGTTATCTTATTTTAATATGTTCTTATCTCTACTCCCCTTAAAGCGTGCTATTTCATTAATTGATTCTACTCTTTCCTGATAACTTTTGTCCAAGGACTGACAGTTCGGCCAAATACTATTTTGACAAATGCAGGAGGGTAGGTTGGGAACATTTCCCAGTTAGAGGCAGTGTGGTGACTACAACCTCAGACTCTTTCTCTGAACACGATGGCTCTTTTCACAAGTATTTGCTGCCCCTTTGGGTGCCAGTAGCTTGTTCCATGTGAGTATCTGTAAGAGGTGTTATGAGCTAGGCCTGGGTTACCAGGGGCCTTCAGGCATCTAGCTACTTGGCTGACTACACAGGGGGACATTGGCTGCTCTGAGCAGCTCACTCCTGGCCCTGGGCTAATGCCTGCTCTGTGATGGGCTTTGCTCATACCTGACAGCAGTAGCTGCACCCAGCACCCCATGATGCAGAAACTTGGTGTGTTAGCAAGGTCTCCTTCTGCTCTGAAATGCTACTAATTAACTGTTACTACATGACATACACACACACACACACACACACACACACACACACACCCCTCAGTGCAAAGAACAGCCAGTTCAACCCGTGCATGAAAAGCTGACAACAAAAGGGAGAAGAAGGAATAGTTATGATACATTTTACTCCTTCAGAGTAAAAAAAATCATTTGATAAATTGTATATAGTAGTTTTTTGTTGTATCATATTTGTGATTCCAAACTTGGGACTTCATCTGGAATGTTGGGTGGGTACGAAAACAGAGGGGAAAAAATATTTCTTTTTAATCTGCAAAGATATAAAAGGAATTAAAGAAATTCCTTTTATTAAACCTCAACTAGATTTGTGACCTTGGCCAAAATATTTCTTCTCTAGGACCTCAATTTTCTCACACTTATAAATAAGGGATTGGATTGCTTATATATTGAACTAATGTTCAATATTAAAAACCTGGTATTCTAAGATGGGCCACTTTTCTGAAGCTATAGGGATAAGACCCCAAGAAAAAGCACACCTCCCATTATATACAGATTTGTTATATCCACCTCACATTTAGCACCTTTATACACATACAGGTATTAGAGAATTGTAATGAGTATGAAATATGCTGAAAGATTTAATAGAAAGGAACACATATCAGGGGTTTTATATTGAATAGCAATATTATTGTTTGAAGAGCTCTGTACTTTGGGAAATTATTATGTAGTACCAAATAAAACGTTAGTCATATTTTATTTCATTTCATTATCTCAAGTACAGTTTCATACCTACAATATGACTGATCCACCTGCAAAGTCTTGAGACCTGGAGATTTCTAACTCCTTGAGAGAGACATCAGAGTGTTGTCTTATACTGTACTTCTCAGCATACAAACTGCTCTATTACATATTACCTCATGCAAAACTCATTTCTTACAACCAGAAAAAACACACAACTTGAAGGAATGTCTTTTGCAAACATTTTGAAAGCAAAATTTCTCTTTTGCAGGTGGTAGATGAAAGATCAATGTTTGATTACCCATGACCTTATGGCAAAGGTGAATATTCCACTCCACTTCAGCCCAGTTTTCCAGGGCACAACCACTTTTCCTGATGGAGAGTAACTGAAGTGGGTGGTGCGAGTTCAAGGTCGCAGAATTCAAGGAAGCAGAGTTCAAAGCTGGGTGATTTAGGGTGAATCACTTTTCCTTCCTGGACCTCAGTTTCTCCACCAGTGTATAATGGCCATGACACTGCATTCTTGGCAAGATCCTCTTTGGGTCGTTAGCTCTGTGAAATAATGCCAGGCTAGAATTCTTTGCTCTTTTCTTTCAAATTCCTGAGGATAGCTTCAATAAGAGGAGGTATTATTACTTCAAAGTTATTTTAATATGTTAATCACCATAAACAAAAATTAGTTCTGTGGTTGAGAAATGAAGATACTATCCCACCAAATTCCACATCTCTCATCTATTGAACCCAGCTATTGATAACCTAAAGTGCCAGTATTTATTACATTCCAGCTTCTTCTTGTTCATATTTCAGTTCTTAGGTACTTCCTGCCCTTCCAGAATCTTCAAACTGCATATGGGGATATTCTCTGCTCTCACCAAGGAAAAGGAAATATGCCTTGTAGCAAACATGTTTTATATTTTCCTATTCCCTTTTAATGATTTATTATTATTATTATTATTATTATTATTGATCGATCATCAGTTTGGGTTTTGTTTGAAGGCTGTTTATGATTCTTGAGGCCCTGTTCTTTTCTATGTCTATATTCAGTTAGGATTAGGCTTCGCCACGAATAATGAAACTCTAAATAATGAAAACCTAGACCAGACTTCTCTTTCATGTAAAAGGAGTCTGGAGGTAGGTCTAGAAGTGTATCTTCAGAAAGTCATCATCAATTCAGGCTCTTTCTGTCATTTTTAGCATAATGATTCCACTTCATAGTCTAATACGGTTGCTCAAACTTCCTCCATCACCTTGGCATTCCTTTCAGCTGGAAGGAGAAAGCACCCCAAAGAGGGCAACTTTTTACTTTAGAAAACATTTCTGGAGTTACCTGTGGCACTTCTGCTTACATCTCATTGACCAGAACTTAGAACAAGGCCAACACCTAGCTGCAAGGGAGGCTGGAAAAGGTCCTCACTCCAGCCAGTCATGAGCAGAGCTAACGAATAGTGCTGTAGGGCAAGATCAACAGGATTTGACCCAGATCACATATCCTGAAGAGTTCTTTCACTATCACATAATCATAAACTATTTCTCTGGAAAGGCTACAAGATTAAATTAGAAAGTACTATCAGGAAGGACAACACAAAGAAGAGATAAAGATGGGCAAAAGACACCTCAAATATATTAGACTTCTTCAATAATGTCCAAACACATCCATGCAGAATGTGTTATCCTATCAGTGTGATACAAGGCAGCTGGTGGTTACGGGTTAACTAGAAAAATTTCATGGGTAAATTTTATCCAAAATAAAAAAGATGGGAAAGATATAATTTGGCAGGATAATGAGACAGGTTGTTGCAGAAATTAGCAGAGATGCTCTTTTGGAAACACCATAAAGTAAAAAATGTTATTTTCAGTGCCTTTACTTGTAACCTCTACATACTTCCAGTCCCTTTCAACACTATTCCCCTTCCATGAGCATGTAATGATACACAAACACACACACACATACACACACACATACACACACGAAGGTGCACACTATGTTTTCATGGACCAATAAGGACAGACTAGACCATTTGGGGCCTGTGGAAAATACTGAAAAATGGTTTTATTTTTATCCTAAGATCAATGAGAAACTATTGAAGGGTTTTAGGCAGACAGACAGAAGGTAGTCTGAGGAAGTTTGTACTGTATTCAGGGAATTATGCACAGCCACTGAAGACTATAGAGGAAAGGTCTGGTGCGATCACTCTACTTGTTCTTAAAAAGAATTTTCAATCCCACCATCTCCCATATTCACCTGTAAAATCACATGCAATACTTGCTAATAACATTTCATGTATTTCAATTATGATCCATCAGTTGCTATTTGCAAAAAACATTACACAAATTGCATAAAGGATAAAGTTGTTATATTCTAATTTACATTGGAACTTATCTTTGTTTCTAGGCAACATCATTGCACTGGATAATGATGGCTCCTGTCTTCAGAATCTCTCACAATCTGGTAAGTGAAATGAACGAGGAAACCAATTTCTGTGTGTTCAGACCAGTATCTCAGCCTAATAGACCCAGCTTGGGAATAAAACCCATTTTTAATGCACCATTTGATAAGAACACTTAACCTCAGTATGTATTATAATTAGAGAGATAATTAGAACTTCAGTAGAACCTCTTAAGACTAGGAATACATTGGAAATTCACCTAGAATGAAAATTACATTCTCTCAGACCAATCCAAGGTACATTTTCTTCCAACTTTACCTTGCCTCCTCCCCCCAACCCCAAAGCTCTTGCAACCTAAGAAGTCTGAAAAGATAAGAATTTTACAGGTAGTGCATATCACAGAAGGGTAATGGATTTAGTTGAAAATTGCTTTATAGTTATTTGAAAAGGGGAAAAAAGCACCTTAATTTTGAAAATGAGCTTCAGAGGCCGAGTATGAAGAGGACGGACTATGGCTCATGTATGCAGAGAAAGAACTGCTCTTGCATGAATCCACTAATAAAATGTTAATATATGCATAAAAAACTGTGTGCCTTAATCTCTGAAGAAACACTTATCACTAAGAACCCTTTAATTCTTTTCCTGTACTTGATTTATTAGCTTATGAAATTATGTTAATAACCTTCATGTTAATGGTTTAGGGGCTCAAATGACCTGATTTTAATAATGAAGTAATTTATGCAATAAATGCAATCAGCATCTATGAATCTCACTTAACAGACCATATTGGTGATTAGCCAATGCTAAAATGACTGCCTGTCAGCATGAGGCAATGTCTGTGCTTCTGCAGAGAAAATAGATATGGCTGTGGAGCACAGATGTGGGGGCTGCTAAAGGCACGTGATCTGAGCTGCAGCTCTTGGCTGCAGAAGCTTTGCAGACAGGTTGAGACGGAATTGGAAATTAATTTACAGTCACATGAGTCTGACATTTCAGTAACTGTGGGGTAAATCTACATATGAAGTGTATCCATGACAAGGAACGATTGTGTCTTTGTTGGAGTGGAATGATTTCCTGGAAGAAAATAAACTGGGGAGTACAGGAAACAGTGGATGCAGGAGTAGCCAACCTCTTCCTGAGAGAGAGCAGAGCAGAGCACCGGAGAGGAAGGCCTGGGGGGAGGGTGGGTGGCCACTAGGAGCAATGCAGGGTTCCAATCTTGTCCAATGTTGTCTTCGTAAAATCCACATCCAAAAACCCTGGGTGCTAGTATTTCTCAACTCTGGCTCTTGAGAGTATTATGTGGATTTCCTTTTTTGCTTTACTTAGTTTTTTTGTTTGTTTGTTTGTTTTACTTTTTTTCCATTCCCTATAAAGCTTAGAAATAACTAATTTACACAGTTTAGCCATGCTAGAGATTTTTCTCATTTCTTTCTCCAGAGATCACTAGGAAACAGGTTTCCTTTTCTGCTTTTATCTTATTATTTAAATACTAGAGGCCCGGTGCACAAAAATTTGTGCACTTGGGGGTAGGGGACCCCTCAGCCTGGCCTCTGCCCTCTCGCAGTCTGGGACCCCTCAGGGGTGACCACCTGCTGGCTTAGGCCTGCTCCCCGGGGGTTTGGGCCTAAGATGGCAATCAGACATCCCTCTGGCAGCCCGGAAGCCCTCGGGGGATGTCCATTTGCCAGTGGGGAGCAGACCTAAGCTGCAGTCAGACATCCTTAGCGCTGCTGAGGAGGCAGGAGAGGCTCCCACCACCACCGCTGTACTGGCAGCCATCAGCCTGGCTTGTGGCTGAGCAGAGCTCTCCCCTGTGAGAGCGCACTGACCACCAGACTGCAGCTCCTGCATTAAGTATCTGCCCCCTGGTGGTCAGTGTGTGTCATAGTGACCAGTCATTCCCAGTCTTTCTGCTGTTAGGGTCAGTTTGCATATTACCCTTTTACTATATAGGATAGAGGCCTGGTGCACGGGTGGGGGCTGGCTGGTTTGCCCTGAAGGGTGATCCAGATCAGGGTGGGGGTCCCGCTTGGGTGCCTGGCCAGCTTGGATGAGGGGCTGATGGCTGTTTCCAGCTGGCCACACCCCCTTCAGGGTGGGGGTCCCCACTGGGGTGCCTAGACAGTCTGGGTGAGGGGCTGAGGGCCGTTTTCAGGCTGGCGGGCTACTGAAGCTCCCAGCCTCTTTTTTTTTTTTCTTTTCCTTTTTTTATTCTGGGATTTATTTACCTTCTATAGCTGTCACTGGAGCTGAGAGCCGGCTCCAGCTCTGAGGCTGTTGCCAGCTGAAAGCAGGTATCTGGGGTTTGTTTAGCTTCTATAATTGAAACATTGTTGCTTCCAGAGCTCAGAGCTGGGCTACGGCAGGCTGGGAGCCTTGGCTTCCTCCATCACTGGAGCAAGCAAGCCTCATGTTCGCTTCAGCTGCGTGAGTGCCGGCTGCCATCTTTGTTGGCAGTTAATTTGCATATCCTGCTGATTAGCCAATGGAAGTGTAGTGGAGGTAGGGTTAATTACCATGTTTGTCTATTATTAGATAGGATTCCCCCTAGGAATTCCATCTCCCTCCCAACCAAAATCTACTAAACCATTCTCTGGCTTCCTAGAAATAAAGACAGGTGTGGCCATCTCCTCTCCTACTAACTACAAGACCCGGTTGAGGAGAGCCTGCCCTTTTGCAATAACTAGTGTTTCCGGTGGGATCCAGGTACCGCAGTACAAACATCCAGCATCCCTGATCTTCACCCTACACCGATTTTCCACAAGGTGTTTTTTTAAATGTTTGAAAACACTATTGGAATGCATGATAGAACACTATACCTCCCCCTGAGAGAGTTTAACATCAAATACGTTTTTGGTACAATATTAAGTGAAAAAAAATGGAATTTTAAATTAGCTAAACTCTGAACTGTGATGTAGTAAAGATAATATTGGCTTCAACATCAGAGTCCTGGTTTCCTAACTAGGCTTCTACCTCTCACTACCTGTGGAATAGGTCAAGGTGCTTGACCCTTTAAGAGAAATTTAGATTTATTTATATTTTTATATATTTTAATGAATGGGTATTAAATTTGTGATATAATCATAAAGTGTATAATTTTGGGAAATGTATACAAGAATATACAGGTGGGGCAAAAGTAAGTTTACAGTTGTGAGTACACAAAATACAGAGTTTATTTTTGTATTATTATTTATTAATTATTGTATTATTTTTCATACAAACAACTGTAAACCTACTTTTTCCCCACCCTATACATTGCAAGAATATAAATCTTCAATAGAATTTTAATTTTTCGTCCGAATTTTAAATTGGCATTGCATTGGCTATATTAGAAATGAGGGCCACTTTTAACTGTCATGGCTCATATGAAACCTGATTAAAACTCTCCTCTTTCTTTGGGTTTGCATAAAATTGATCATAATTTTAGCACCATAATGCATGAAGTAAAATGCCTCTGAGCAGCTTCATGTGCAATCTGCAATAAGAGCTGCTATATATAGTATAATTCCAAAATTTGAAACATTACAAGTGATAATGATGCTTTGCACGTTGTAGCACCTAAAGGTCTCAAATCTCTGCTCACAGCTTGTCGAGCCCAGCACTGCGTAGGTGCTGAATGATTGTTCAACACCACCATCTCATTAGTCCCCATCACTGAGGAGCAACTAGAAGTGTTGTCCCATTTCACAACTAGAAATATCTGCTGAGAGGGCTTGTACCTGCTTTGCCCAAGTCTCCAAGCACAAATTCTGGGTTCTTAGTCCACTGTAACAATCTCGGTATTAGCATGGTTTTAGTCATCAAGATTCTCATCAAATATGGGCAAAACCTATGATCTAACAAATAAATTAATAAAATTGCAAGGATACAATCTCTTTGCAAAAGAGATAACTCCTAATTTATTTGTCATCTCTCCTCATGAAATATTTTGAGGAAGTTTTTTTTCACATAGCCAGAAAACAGGAAAAAAGAAAGAAATAAAACATCTCCCTAATATGAGTGTGGAAAGTAGTTATCTAAGCTCACTCCACACCTCACTGCACTCTCTTCGGCAGTGCAAAAACTAAGCTAAGCCTTCCTTTGACTCTGAGCGATGGCATCCAAGATGTACAACTATTGCTGTTAAGTTTTGATGGAATTCCATGGCTCTTTATAATTTTTCTAGATTCTAACCACTCTTACGTTAAGCCTTTCCTCTCATCGGTTTGATCTCTCAAACTCACATGGACACTTTCTTCCACTTTTGTGGCAGACATGGTACTTTGCAAAGCAGGAAGGAAAAGGTGATGGGAGTAAGAGCAGCTGGGTGACCATCCTGGGCTTCTCCTTTTGTCTCCTTTCAGAGTTCCCAGTTTTGCACAGCCCCCCCCTTCATCTGGCAGGCTAATTTCTGCCTCTGCTTCCAACACCCTCTCTATTTTTCTCCACATGCACTTTCCACCCTTCAAGGAACATTGGCCAGCTTATAGCCACTTCAACTATGTTTAAATTAGCCTTTGGGTGGAAAAAAGAGATGCTATTCCTAAGCCCACGGTGCTGAGATATCCATCATATTAAGACACACGGTGCTTCCTATTGCTCTGAGGGGTGTAGTAGCCAACTCTTTCTTTATTCTAAGAGTACCTCTGCTCCTGGTGACTCACCTTCTTACTTCTCAAGTTTCTAACTTCAGGGTTCAAAACTCGTTCTTTCTTCCACACTCATAATTAAGCATTCCTTTGATCACTCACTGCTGCTAGGTCATTTAAACCAGCCATTATGTCAAAGGAAATAAAATTAATTAAAAAAATAAAAATCAGTTGTTTAAATTATATCTCCATATTTTTTCAAAGAAATCCCATTTAACTTGATCCCATTCGGGCCAAGGAGGTAATACAAAGTCCCTCTTGACCATGTCCCTCTCTTGCTCACTAACACCTTTCTGTACTCTCTTCAGCATGGCAAAAACGTTGACTTATTTTGTATCTAAACTCATTTTATGAGATGACTGAGTAACAGAAAAGAGACTTCCTCTTGCTAACATAACTATTCCTGGAATAAACAAATCTATTTTTCCACCAGTGGTCAGAAATAAATTATTTTTAAAATCTCAGTGTCTTTATATAACACAGAACCACAGTGTCGAGGTGGAAAGTATGGATTCTGGAGCCAGAACAACTTGGATATGAGTCCTACCTCTTATAATAGCTGTGTGACCTCGGCAGTGACTGAATCCCTCTGCAGCTCACTGTTCTCATCTTTATAATGGGGAAGATCATAATACCTACCACTGTGCTGAAGACAAGTGAATTTACACATTTACAGCCCTTAGAACAGTGCCTGGCACAGAGTGAGTGTTCCGTTACTGTATTCTATTCTTCCTGTGATGACTGTGCACCACACCCAGCCCCATTCACCTGCGGGGACTCTAGGACAGATTCTGGGAATCTCTAGGTAGAATTGGGAACAAAGGAATTGTTTCCCATCGACTTTCTCTAAAACACTCCCCTCTTTACTGTTAAACATTCTTTTGATTCAGCACAACCTTAATAAGTACTTATCAAGAGAACAATCCAAAGGAGTAGATGCTTTAAATATGATCATTGGAGTAGTCAGGTAAGTATTTGACCCAGAATGTTTAAAACTCTTTAGCCCTATATACTCCCAAACAATCCAGGTGGTGGCTCTGTCAACTTCTCCACAGAAACAAAACGCAATCGGAGGCCAGAGGAAGTTAAGATATTAGCTTTTTTTCACTGCAAGAATCTCTCATTTCACTTGTAAAATACAGATGGCTATCACTGCATTAAGTTTTGTTTTAATATTTTTGTTTTTATTTTTTACAGAGAGGAAGGGAGAGGGTTAGAGAGTTAGAAACATCAATGAGAGAGAAAAGTCGATCAGCTGCCTCCTGCACACCCCCTACTGGGGATGTGCCCGTAATTAAAGTACATGCCCTTGACTGGAATCGAACCTGGGACCCTTCAGTCCACAGGCCAACGCTCTATCCACTGAGCCAAACCGGTTAAGGCACTGCATCAAGTTTTAAGAAAATTAGAATAAGGCTTATGGAAGGGAGTAAAAATTATTCGTCCAAAGAAGTTTTGCAATGCCCTATGTGTGTGTGTGGGGGGGGGGGGGAGGGAGGGGGGGCGGGGCGGGGCAGTGAGGGAGGAAGGTCACTGTTTCTCTTACTTCTACCCCATCTAGATTATCCTCCAATCTGACATTTCCTAATCTGAGTTTATTTTCCAGGTCATTAATCTTATTTCTCAATGTTTCATAGCCTTTAAAATTCTCCGTTAAAACAGCATCATGTTAAAACATCAACATTAATCATCATTTTCACTTCTTCCTTATTTTTTCCTTTTCTCCTGCCATCTTGTTCTTTTTAAAAATCCTTTTCCATCACTATTTTTGAGTAGTCCCTGACCTTTCTATGCATCAATCCAAGCTGATCCAAATTAATAAATCAATTTTGAGTCTCCCAAGGGAGACAAATGGAAAACCAGGCAGGCCTATATCCTGGACATAGAAACCAAAAGAATAGCAACATGGGATCATATGCTTATCTTGAAGTATTTCCAAAAAACCCCCACACACAACAACCCAAGCTACCGACCAAACAGAAAACATTACCAATGAAAAGCAGATCTCCTAAGTCAGCAGTTCTCAACCTGTGGGTCGCGACCCCTTTGGGGGTCGAACGACCCTTTCTCAGGGGTTGCCTAAGACCATCGGAAAACACATATATAATTACATATTGTTGTTTTGATTAATCACTATGCTTTAATTATGTTCAATTTGTAACAATGAAATTGGGGGTCACCACAACATGAGGAACTGTATTAAAGGGTCATGGCATTAGGAAGGTTGAGAACCACTGCCCTAAGTCCTACAGAGACAGGTACCTACCACCCCAACTTCTCTTTTAGCTCTCTTCAGTATTTTATTGCTGAACTATGCAAATGTTTCTCTCACCACTGAGCATGCTCTGTTCTGGTTATAAATATAGAGAGCTTCTTTTACATCTATTTTAAGCAAATCAGATATCCCAGAATACAGAAGCCCCTGGGTGAACTAGGATTTAAATTCAGAAGGGGAAAAATAAGAAGAGGAGGTAAATTCCAGGAATTTTACTGACCCATTATCTGAAACAAGTTAAATTAGTTCAAGTGAATGTACTTAAGGCTTAATATTGCAACTTAATGGTTTTATTGCCCAGAGCAACAAGTTGAGGGCATATGTGCACATTTGTTTAATTAATACTCTGTCTGGGCACATGTAGAACGTTGGCCACCTGGCCAAGAATAAGTTTATTGGGATTTTCTTAAGGACACTCTCAGCTCTGGAATTGCTCACAACTCTTCATTATTCTTATTGTCTGGCATCAGGACAGCCTGGTGTTTCTAACACTCAACTGGAGGCTTGGTGACTGCTCCCTGAAGACCATTCCAAAGCATTTCCAGGACTTTCCAAAACAAACTAGCTGCTTTCCTCTGCTATATATCCTGAGGCTTGCTCACCATTCTTCAGCCATTCAAAAGCTCCCTTTCCACAGAGAATCCTTCATAGGAATTGCAGGTGTGTTGAGTCATTTTGAGCTTGAGTGATTATATATACATATATATGATCTAGGTAGAAATAGAAAGGCAGATTAAGTTATAAAATACCTTTGTAAGATTTTGTTTGTTTTCATATCCAGAATGCATTCATTTTTTGTTAAATACAGAATTATTTAGGTAATTAGGTCTCCAGGCCTGTCTCTAAAAATTTATGTAAATTTTAGGGCAGTTAAATTGGAATGTTAAAATTATTTCCCATGGGAAAGACAATGAAATAATGCTAACAGAGATATTGGAAGATAAGAATTCCCTGCTTTGCTATAGTCCCAGTCTCCAGAGTTGAATTTCCTTTATATTTCTCTCTTTTCCACTAAGGTTACTGTGAGCATCAAATGTGGTGATGGATGTGAGGATGTTTTGTAATTGGTAAGTTAACATACAATGGGATGCATGATTTTTCTCTTCCTTTTTCCCCTCTCTCCCAAGAAGTGAGAGTAGATTTCATCTTCACTTTCATGCTTCCCTCAGAAAAAAGAACCCTCCAGGGGTACTGCCCAGCAGCGAGACAGAGAATCCAATATTGGACAGTGAAAACAGGGGTCAAGAGAGCATCTTCCCACAGCCCATCCTTAAACAGAAAATGGCCTATGTCCGTTGTGTAGTCCCTGGGGACCACTGGTGATAAGGGATAGCCACAGTAAAACTATGGAAGCAGTAAAAAGACCAGTTGCCAGGGGTTTGAGGAAGGAGGGATGAATAGACAGAGCACAGAGGATTTTCAGAGTAAAAATCCTCTGTATGGTACTACATGTTATTATACATTTGTTCAAACCCATAGAATGTACAACGCCAAGAGAGAACCTTAATGTAAACTATGGACTTTGGGTGATAATGATATGCCAGTTATAACATATGCACCACTCAGGTGGAAGATGTTAATATTGGGGAAGGCTGTCCATGTATGGGGCAGGGAGTACATGGGAAATCTCTGTACCTTCCTCTCAGTTTTGTTATGAACTAAAGACTACTTTTAAAAAAAAGTCTTTTGAAAAAAGGGGGATACAGAGTAGCAACTCTGGGGGTGGGGGGAGAATAGATACTAACGTTGTATGTTAACTTAACCATTTACAAAACATGCTCACATCCATCACCACATTTGATGCTCACACTAACCTTGCAAAGTAGGTATAATTTCCACCCAATTTTATAGTGAAAGTAAATGAAGCTCCAAGTGGATAAGTGACTTAAACAAGGTTATGTGAAAAATGAATGGTAGAGAAAGGATTCAAAGTTCTTACCACTTCACAATATCAACTCAGTCTTTAATATGCATTTATCTTAGAAGCACAAGTAGAGAAATGCTGTATAAATTTATTTTACTATTAGAAACCTGGTGCACAAAATTCGTGCACTGGGGGGCGGGGGTTTCCTCAGCCCAGCCTGTGCCCTCTCGCAGTCTGGGAGCCCTTGGGGGATGTCCAACCGTCAATTGGACATCCTTAGCGCTGCTATGGAGGCGGGAGAAGCTCCCACCATCGCCACTGCACTCACCAGCCATCAGCACGGCTTCTGGCTGAGCGGTGCTCCCCCTGTGGAAGCGCACTGACCACCAGGGGGCAGCTCCTGCATTGAGCCTCTGCCCCCTGGTGGTCAGTGCATGTCATAGAGACCGGTCATCCAGCTGTTTGGACAATTTGCATACTAGCCTTTTATTATATAGGATTATTAATCAAATTGCCTTTGTAGATTCAAGTAAAATAAAATGATTGAAACGTAATAAGCATTTTTCCTGTTTTTTAAACACCCATTTAATAATATTTTAAAACTTATTATTCTGTTTTAGTAATTTAAATGTTAAGGACCTAAAAATTTGAAAATTGTGCCTAACAATATAATAAATAAGAATTTATTACAGAAATCCAAGAATGACAGAACATTAAGAATTTTATCAGCAGAATTCACCCATTAATAAATTAAGGGGAGCCTGCCCAGTGTGACTCAGTGGTTGAGCATCAACCCATGAACCAGGAGGTCATGGTTTGATTCCCTGTTGAGGCACATGCCCAGGTTGAAGGCTCAATCCCTAGTAGGGGGTATGCAAGAAGCAGTTGGTCAATGATTCTCTCTCATCATTGATGTTTCTATTCCTCTCCCCCTCTCCTTTCCTCTCTCTGAAATCAATAAAAACATTTAAAAATAAATTAAATTAATAAATGGGAAAATATAGGATTATATCAATATATGATGAAGGAATAATTGATACAATTCACTGGGCATTCGTGGTAAAAATCTTTAAGTAAAATAAAAATAGAAGAAAATTCTTAAACACAATAGAGTGTTTTTCAGAAACCAACAAATAATGAAATGAAATACTAAAGAAATGTCCATAAAATGAGAAATAAAATAGAGCTGCCTAATACTATCACCTTTATTTAAAAAAAAAAAATGTTTTAAAGGCAGCCAGAATTGGTGGGGCTATGGCCAGAGAAAGGAGAGAGCTATATAAAGTTGGGCCCCAAGAAATCTGCATCGAGAGTCCCCATAGATCCTGGACCAAGATCTGAGAAGCTCATGTACAGGGCCTGTGAATACTGCTGTTGGGAGGCTGAGACCTAAACAAATATATTAGAGATCACAAGAGTTTTGAGATATTGAGATTGTGGCCCAGCCAGGGTGATGAACTCTTATGAAAACATAGGGCATTAGATTAAGACTCTAGAAAAGCCACATTTTACAAGTATTATCTATGTTCCAGAGTAAGGGCCATATACTAGGACTCAGGACACAAATGGTACTAGAGCAGCCTACAAAAGCATAAGACATGCTCAAAGTCACTAATCATCTGAGAGATGCAAATCAAAACGACAATGAGGTATCATCTCACACCTGTCAGAATGGCTATCATCCACAAATCAACAAATGACAAGTGCTGGCAAGGATTCAGAGAAAAAGGAACCCTCGTGTACTGCTGGTGGGAATGCAGGCTGGTGCAGCCACTGTAGAGAACAGTATGGAGTTTCCTTAAAAAACTCAAAATGGCACCCCCATTTGACCCAGTGATCCCACTTCTAGGAATATATCCCAAGAAACTAGAAATACCAATCAGAAAGGATATATGTACTCCTATGTTCATTGCAGCACAATTTACAATAGCTAAGAATTGGAAACAGCCTAATTGCCCATCAGTAGATGAGTGGATTAAAAAACTGTGGTACATCTACAAAATGGAATACTACACTGCTATAAAAAGGAAGGAACTCCTACCATTTGCAACAGCATGGATGGAACTGGAGAGAATTATGCTAAGCAAAATAAGTCAGTTGGATAAAGATAAATATCATATGATCTCACTCATTTATGGAATATAATGAACAACATGTATGGAATATGATGAACAAAAACACATCCAGAGACAGTGAAGCATCAATCAGACCATCAAACCTCAGAGGGAAGGCAGGGGAGGGTGCAGGTAAGGGAGAGAGATCAACCAAAGGAATTGTATACATGCATATAAGCACAACCAATGGACACAGACACCATGGGGGTGAGGGTATGAGGTGGGGGTGCAGGTGGCAATGGAGGGATAAGGACACATATGTAATACCTTAATCAATAAAGAAAAAACAACACAAAGTTTGACTGGATCAAAATCTACCTATGATATATTTGCTATCAAAATAAAACTCAACACCCTTCAAAGGAAGACAATATAATCAATTCTCCCTACAATGTATCACTAACAATGTCCAGCATGCAATAAAAAATTGCTAGGATGCTGGGATTAGCAGATGAGAATTTTAAAACACTTATTATAAATATGCTTAAGGATATGAAATAAAACATGAATGAATGTGAAGAGATGGTAATCTCAGGCAAAATATAAAAACTAAAAAAGAGCCAATTAAATGCTAAGCTGAAAAATATAAAATCTGAAATAAAAGATCCCCTGGATAAGCATAACAGCAGACTGGGCACTACTGAAGAAAGTGTCAGTGACCTTGAAGATAGTTCAATAGAAGTTTTCCAAATTGATGAACACAGAAAAATAAGATTGAAACAAAATTAAATGAAGCCTCAGTGACTTGTGGGACAATATAAAGTTATCTAACTTAGTGTAAATAGAGATATAAAAGAAGAGAGAGAATAGAGAAAAAATGTTAAGCAATAATAGTACCTGAATTTTCTAAAAGTGTTGAAAGATATTAATCATCAAGAAAATTATACTTGGAGATATCGCAGTCAAAGTACTGAAGAACAAAGATAAAATTACAAAAAATTCAGAGGGGAAAAAAGATACATTGTGTACCAGGTGGCGAAAATAAGAATTATGAATGACTACTACTCATGAAAAACCATGAAGGTCAGAAAAAATAAATTGATATAAAACAGATATAAAACGGTCAATCTAGAATTTTACAGCCAGATCAAGTATCCTTCAATAAATTAGTTTTAAATAAAGTTATGGATAAAAGAAAGCTCAGCAAATGTATAAGCTGCAGAATCTCACTTCAAAAAAATGCTAACGAAAGTTCTTTAGGCAGAAGGGAAATGATAACAGATGGAAACACACTTAGTTATACAGAAAGAAATCAATGCCATCAATCATAGTAAATATGTGGGTAAATTTAAAAACTGCCTTTAATTTTATTTATTTATTTATTTATTTATTTATTTTTTTATTAGTTAAGGTATTACAAATGTGTCCTCATCCCCCCCATTAACCCCCAACCTCCCCCCACACACACAAACTCATGCTCCCATCCCCCCGTTGTCCATGTCCATTGGTTTGGCTTATATACATGTATACAAGTCCTTCTGTTGATCTCTTCCCCTTACCCCCGCCCTCCCCTACTTTCCTTCTGGGGATTGATAGCCTGATCGCTGTTTCTCAGTCTTTGGGTCTGTCCCTTTTCATCAGTCTATGTTGTTCTCTATAATCCACAAATGAGTGAGATCATGTGGTATTTATCTTTCTCTGACTGGCTTATTTCACTTAGCATAATGCTCTCCAGTTCCATCCATGCTGTTGCAAAAGGCAAGAGTTCCTTTTTTTTTTTTTTTTTTTACCGCAGCATAGTATTCCATTGTGTATATGTACCACAGTTTTCTAATCCACTCATCTGCTGATGGGCACCTAGGCTGTTTCCAAATCTTAGCTATGGTGAATTGTGCTGCTATGAACATAGGGGTGCATATATCCTTTCTAATTGGCGTTTCTGGTTTCTTGGGATATATTCCTAGTAGTGGGATCACTGGGTCAAATGGGAGTTCCATTTTTAGTCTTCTGAGGTAGCTCCATACTGTTCTCCAGAGTGGCTGCACCAGTCTGCATTCCCACCAGCAGTGCAAAAGGGTTCCTTTTTCTCCACATCCGCTCCAACACTTGTTGTTTGTTGATTTGTTGATGATAGCCATTCTGACAGGTGTGAGATGATAACGCATTGTCGTTTTGATTTGCATCTCTCGTATAATTAGTGACTTTGAGCAGGTTTTCATATGTCTTTCGGCCTTTTTATGTCCTCTTTTGAAAAGTGTCTATCTAGGTCCGTTGCCCATTTTTTTATTGGATTGTTTATCTTCCTTTTGTTAAGTTTCATGAGATCCCTGTAAATGTTGGAAATTAAACCCTTATCGGTGGTATCATTGGTAAATATGTTCTCCCATGTAGTGGGTCTTCTTGTTGTTTTTTTGATGGTTTCCTTTGCTGTGCAAAAGCTTTTTATTTTGATGTAGTCCCATTTGTTTATTTTCTCTTTAGTTTCCATTGCCCTAGGAGCATTATCAGAGAAGAAATTTCTTCGGCATATGTTTGCGATTTCGCTGCCTGTGGATTCCTCTAGTATTTTTATGGTTTCCCGTCTTACGTTTAAGTCTTTTATCCATTTTGAGTTTATTTTTGTGTATGGTGTGAGTTGGTGATCTAGTTTCATCCTTTTGCATTTATCTGTCCAATTTTCCCAACACCATTTATTGAAAAGACTGTCTTGACTCCATTGTATGCTCTTGCCTCCTTTGTCGAATATTAATTGGGCATAGTGGTTTGGGTCGATTTCTGGGGTCTCTATTCTATTCCATTGATCTATATGTCTGTTCTTGTGCCAGTACCAAGCTGTTTTAAGAACAGTGGCTTTGTAATACAGTTTGATATCTGGTATTGAGATCCCACCTACTTTGTTCTTTCTCAGGATTGCTGCAGCTATTCGGGGTCTTTTTTTATTCCAGATGAATTTTTGGAACGTTCGTTCTAGATTTGTGAAATATGCCGTTGGTAATTTAATGGGGATTGCATTGAATCTATAAATTGCTTTGGGTAGTATGGACATTTTGATGATGTTGATTCTACCAATCCATGAACACGGTATATTCTTCCATCTGTTTATGTCTTCCTCTATCTCTTTTTTCAGTGTCCTGTAGTTTTCAGCGTATAAGTCTTTTACCTCCTTAGTTAAGTTTATTCCTAGGTATTTTAATTTTTTTGGTGCAATGGTAAATGGGATTGCTTCTGTAGTTTCACTTTTTGTAAGTTCACTATTGGTGTAAAGAAATGCCATGGATTTCTTAGCATTAATTTTGTATCCTGCTACATTGCCGAATTCATTTATTAAGTCTAATAATTTTTTGATGGAGTCTTTAGGGTTCTGTATGTACAGTATCATGTCATCTGCAAATAAGGACAGTTTTACTTCTTCTTTTCCAATCTGGATGCCTTTTATTTCTTCTTCGTGTCTGATCGCAATGGCTAGTACTTCCAGTACTATGTTGAACAGGAGTGGTGAGAGGGGGCATCCCTGTCTTGTTCCTGTTTTTAGAGGGAATGGTTTTAGTTTTTGCCCATTGATTATGATGTTGGCTGTGGGTTTGTCATATATGGCTTTTATTATGTTGAGGTATGATCCCTCAATTCCTATCTTGCGGAGAGTTTTTATCAAGAAAGGGTGTTGGATTTTGTCAAATGCTTTTTCCGCATCAATTGATATGACTATGTGGTTTTTTTCTCTCAATTTGTTTATGTGATGTATCACGTTTACTGATTTGCGGATATTGTACCATCCTTGCATCCCTGGGATAAATCCTACTTGGTCATGGTGTATGATCTTTTTGATGTGCTGCTGGATCCGATTTGCTAGGATTTTGTTGAGGATTTTGGCATCTATGTCCATGAGGGATATTGGCCTATAATTCTCTTTCATTGTATTGTCTTTATCTGGTTTGGGGATTAGGGTGATGTTGGCTTCATAGAATGAGCTGGGAAGTGCTCCTTCCTCTTGGATCTTTTGACATAGTCTGAGGAGGATAGGTTTTAGGTCTTCCTTGAATGTTTGGTAAAACTCCCCTGTGAAGCCATCTGGCCCCGGGCTTTTGTTTGCTGGAAGCTTTTTGATTACTGCTTTGATTTCCTCCATAGTTATTGGCCTATTGAGATTTTTAGATTCTTCCTGGTTAAGTTTCGGAAGGTTGTATTTATCTAGGAATATGTCCATTTCCTCCAGGTTGTCTAGTGTGTTGGAGTAGAGTTGTTCATAGTATTTTCTAACAATCCTTTGTATTTCTATGGGGTCTGTTGTTATTTCTCCTCTTTCATTTCTGATTTTGTTTATTTGGGTCCTCTCTCTTTGTTTCTTGGTGAGCCTGGCTAGAGGTGTATCAATCTTGTTTATCCTTTCAAAGAACCAGCTCTTGGTTTTGTTGATCTTTTGTATTGTTTTTTTGGTCTCAATGTCGTTTATCTCCGCTCTGATCTTTGTTATTTCCTTCCTTCTGCTTACAGTGGGCTTTTTTTGTTGCTCTCTTTCTAATTCTTCGAGTTGTAGAGTTAGGTCATTTATTCTCATTGTTTCTTGTTTCTTGCAGTAGGCTTGTAGAGCTATGAACTTCCCTCTCAAGACTGCTTTTGCTGTGTCCCATAGGTTTTGGATTGTTGTGTTTTCATTGTCATTTGTTGCCATGATGTTTTTTATTTCTTCTTTGATCTCACTGGTGACCCAGTCGTTGTTTAATAGCATGCTATTTAGTCTCCATGTGTTTGATTTTTTTGGATTGTTTTTGTTGTAGTTGATTTCCAGTTTTATGCCTTTGTGGTCTGAGAAGATACTTGATATGATTTCAATTTTCTTGAATTTGAAGAGACTTTGTCTGTGACCCAATATATGGTCTATCTTTGAAGATGACAAATGTGCACCTGAGGAGAATGTATATTCTGTGGCTTTGGGGTGAAATGTTCTGAAGATGTCAATTAATTCCATCTGATCTAGTGAGTCATTTAGGATTGATGTTTCTTTGCTGAGTTTCTGTTTAGAGGATTTGTCCAGTGGAGATAATGGGGTGTTAAGGTCCCCTACTATGATTGTATTGCTGTCAATCTCTCCCTTGATCTTCTCCAGAAGATTTCTTACGTATTTGGGTGCTCCTATATTGGGTGCATATATATTTACCAGAGTTATTTCTTCTTGTTGGACTGCTCCCTTTAGTATTATGAAGTGGCCTTCTTGATCTCTTTTTATGTCCTTCACTTTGAGATCTAATTTGTCAGATATAAGTATTGCTACCCCGGCTTTTTTTTCACTTCCATTGGCCTGAAAAACCTTTTTCCATCCCTTCACCATCAGTCTGTGTGCGTCTTTTTTTCTGAGGTGGGTTTCCTGTAGACAGCAGATATATGGGTCATGTTTTCTTATCCACTCATTTACCCTATGCCTTTTGACTGGGGAATTTAATCCATTTACATTTAAAGTTATTATTGATAGAAACTTGTTAGTCGCCATTTTTGTTCTTTACCGCTGCGTTCCTTCTTTGTTTCCTGTTTTTTTCTATTTACAGCAGACCCTTTAGCATTTCTTGCATTGCTGGTTTGGTTGTAATAAACTCCCGTAGACCGTTTTTGTCTGAGAAGCTCCTGATTTGACCCTCAATTTTGATTGATAGCCTCGCTGGGTATAGTATTCTTGAATTCAGACCCTTCCTTTGCATGACTTTGTATATTTCATTCCATTCCCTTCTTGCCTGATGTGTTTCTGTTGAGAAATCGGTCGCTAGTCTGATGGGGGATCCTTTGTAGGTAACTTTCTGTCTCTCTCTGGCTGCGTTTAAGATTCTTGCTTTGTCGTTGGTGTTTGCCAATTTAATTATTATGTGCCTTGGTGTCGGTCTTTTCGGGTTAATTTTGTTTGGGACTCTGTGAGCTTCTTGGATTTGTGTGAGTTTTTTCCTCCCTATATCAGGGAAATTTTCTGTTACTATTTTTTCAAACAGGTTTTCTAGTCCTTGCTCAGTTTCCTCTCCTTCTGGCACCCCTATTATTCAGATGTTATTTCGTTTAGCATTGTCCCAGAGTTCTCTTAGGCTCTCTTCCTGCTTTTTAATTTTTTTTTCTAGAAGCTGTTCTGTTTGGGTATTTTTTTCTACCTTGTCTTCTAGCTCGCTGATGCGGTCCTCTGCTTCTTCTAGTCTACTGTTGATGCTTTCTATTGAGTTCTTTATGGCAGTGATGTCATTTTTCATTTCTTCTTGGTTTCTCTTCATTTCCTCTTGGTTCTTCTTCATTTCCTCTTGGTTCCTACACATATTGTTGAATTGGTCTTCCATTCTTTTCATCCACCTTATGGCCATTACTCTGAATTCTTTCTCTGACAGGTTGCTTGCCTCCATTGCCTCGATTTCGTTTACTTCCTTTTCTGATGATGCCTGTTTTTCTTTCATATTTGGGTTGGTTCTTTGTTTCACCATGATTTCTCTTCTCAGGGTGTTTGGTTATGTAGTTCTCTCTCTGCTGCGCTGATTCAAAGGCACAAAATACTACACAACAAGGCACAACATACAAGGCACCAAACTAAATGCATTAACGATATTAATAACCCCAAATAAAGGTGACCCCCCAAGCGAAGAGAATTAGGGGATAAAGAAGAAAAAAGAGAAAAAGATTAAAGAGAAAAATAAAAAACAAAAAGGAGTGCCGAAATGAGATTGGGAAAAGGGAGAGAGAAAGAAAAAAAAAAAAAGACAAAAAAAAACCCCAAAAAACCAAAAAACAACAACAACAACAAAATTAAGAGAATGAAATAGAGGTGGGGAAGAGGCTATTTGTATGGGGAGAGCGAGGGATTGGAAATTAGATATATAAGTAGGGTGAAATTTAGACAGTGGGTAGAAAGAAGGAATAGGTAAAATCCAAAGCAGGAATAGGGTAAGAGAAACAGGACAACAAAAGGGGAAAAGTGAGGAAGAGAGTTTTGGCTTAAGGGTAAATGTGAGATAGAGAGAAATGATGCTAAAGGAACGATGAAAATAGAGTGTAGAACACTAATCCCAGAATAAAATAAAGAAAAATAATAAAAAATAAAATGATACTTGAAAAAATGGTAAAAGGATAGCAATAGCACTGGTTAAAAAAAATGTAGTAATTAAAAAGGTAAAATCAGGTGATGAAAAAAATAAAAAATAAAAATAAAATAAAATAGGTTCTTGATGAAATGGTGAAAAAAGAATTAAAAAAAATATATATAAAAATATTCGGAAGTGAAGGTGCTTCAGATCTTCCACTTTTCTTTTTGGCACGCCTCAGTCCTGCCAGGCATTCAGGGGAGTGTTGAACTTCCCTGCGATACACTGTCCCTCCGTGCAGTAAACCACAGACCTGATTTTAAGGCAGGTTGTATTTGTTTACCAGACTGCCTTTATTTGTGATCGCAAAAGAGACAGTTCGTGGCTCTGCCTCTGGGTGGCAGTGTGTCTGGATTGACCTCCGAGGCTATTAGTCCTCTCTATCAGTAGGGTTTTGTTTTGTTTTTTTTTCCTCTATGGTATTCGGAACTGATTCAGGAAGGACCACTGCCCAGAGCTGGTTCCTTGCCACTGCCCGCTGTTTCCCAGGCTCCCCAAAAAGAACTTTCCCCTACAGGCTCTGCAAATGACCCCAACTGGGGAATCCCATGCACTGGGTTTAATAATCAAATGCACGGATCAAAGGGGAACTGTAACAAGAGCCTGATAGTTGTGTGAATTCGCAAGCCTCTACCTTCCAGGTCTGCGCGCAGTCTCCGCGCGCAGTTTCCGCGCGCCCACTCACCCCTGGCACCAAGCAGCCAGCAGATTGGCAAAGTCCAAGGCTGCTCCTTTACGTCCAGTCCAGCTATGGGCTCATTTTTCCCGTTCCCTTCTGCCAGCAGCCCTGTGGGGCCCCTTCCCCATTCGCGGGTCACGCTGGTCCCAATGGCTGCGGACTCTGTGGGGCGCAGATTCTGCCCTGCGCGCGCGCGCTCGGTCCTCCCTCCAACCCGAACTGCAAACTGCACCTTTAGGGGATGTCCAACCTTTCCGTGAGAAGAAGCAGTGCTCGTCTGAGTTCACGCAGTCACGCTGCTTGAGATCCCTTGTTTCCAGGTTAGTAGCTGGTCTCTGGATGCCGGCAACCACCACCCAAGATGGCATAGTCTCCGCCGCTCAGCTGGCGCACCACGAGAGGCTTCAGCCGCAGTCTCCAACCGACCTTTTTTTTTTTTTTTCCTGGGGGTTCTCGGTCTTTCCTAGCTGCAGACAGTCTCTCAGCTGAAAATCCTCTGCCTATTCGGGCTGAATGTTACCCGTTTCAGCTGCTCACCCTTATCTGCTCCAGGACAAGGCACAGGACACGTCTGCTTATACCTCCGCCATTTTGGATCTCCCCAAGCTTCTCTTAAATTTTTTTTTTTAAATTTCTTTAAAAGAAAATGGACTGTTGCCTTGGCCATTGTGGCTGAATTGGTCGGGGTATCATCCCACACACTGAAGGATTGCAGGTTTGATTCCAAGTCAGGGCACATATGCAGTTTGTGTGTTCAATATGATGGGAGGCAACCTATCACTGTTTTTCTCTCTCTCCCTCTCCCTTCCTCTCTCTCTAAAATCATTTTTTTTAAAAGAAAAAGAAATGGACTAATAATGTTGTGTTACAGATTTTATAACATATATAGAAGTAAAATATATGATGACTCATAAAGGATGAAGTGGGGGGGTATATGGAATTATACTATTACAAGATTCTCATATTTTACATGAAGTGGTATAATGTTAATTTAAGCAGATTCTGATAAATTAAGAGTAAATAGTGTAAAACCCTATAGCAACATGAAAAAAAAAATACAAAGAGGGATATCTAAAAGGTCAATAGATGTTCAACAACTGTTGCTCTCACAATTGGATAGTCATATGCAAAAAAATGACCTTCAATCAATACCTTGAAGCATATAGAAAATTTAATTCAAAATGGATCATAGACCTAAATGTCAAACCCAAAACTCTAAAATTATGGAAGAAAACATAGAAGAAAATCCATGACTTGGGTAAGGCAAAGGTTTCTTAAATATGACACCAAAAGTAAAACCATACAAGAACAAATTGATAAATTAGACTTAATCAGAATTAGAAATTCTGTACATGAGAAAAAGAATGAAGATGAAAGACCAGCTACAAATTGGGAGAAATGTTTGCAAATCATATGTCTGATAAAAGACTTATATCCAGAATATATAAAGAGCTCCCAAAATCAATAATAAGAAAACAACTCAATTTTTAAATATGGTCAAAAGAGTTGAACAGACATATCACCAAAGAAGATATACAGCCCTAGCTGATTTTGCTCAGCAGACAGAGCACTGGCCTGCAGACCAAAGGGTCCCAGGTTCAATTCTGGCCAAGGACACATGCCTGGGTTGCAGGCTCGATCCCCAGTAGGGGGTGTGCAGGAGGCAGTCCATCAATGATTCTCTCATCATTGATGTTTCTCTCTCTCTCCCTGCCTTTTAGAAATCAATAAAAATATTTTAAAAAAGAAGATATACATATGGAAAATAAGCAGATAGAAAAAAATGTTCAATATTAGTCACTAGGGATATGCAAATTAAAACCACAATGAGATGCCACCAAACATTTATTGAAATGGCTAAAGTTGCAATGACCAAATCAGTGCTGGTGAAGCTGTGGACCAACAACAACATTAATACATTGTGGTGACAATATAAAATGATACAACCCCTTGGGAAAACAGTTTGATGGTTTTCTTAAATGTTAATCAGATACCTATCATAAGATTCAGCCATTCCACCAGATATTAACCTAAGGAAAAAGAAAGCATATGTCAATACAAAGATTTAGACACAAATTTTCATAGAAGTTTAATTTATAATATCCCAAATTGAACACAATTAAAATGTCCATCAGTAGATGAATAGATAAATAAATTGAATCCTTATTAATAATAGAAAGGAATGAAGTACTGATATGTTCAACAGCAAAGACAAATCAAAATTTATTATACTGATGAAAGAAGTGAGAGGAAAATGAATATATGTAGTATGATTCCATTTGTATAAAATTCTAAAAAATGCAAAGCATTCTACAGTCAGAGAAAGCAGATCAGTATTCAATGCAAGGGGATTTTTAAAAATGGGGAAGACAGAAAAGACAAGGAAGAAAGATTAGAAAGGAGTGTTGAAGAAACTCCACTTGGGAATGGTGGATTGTTTATTATATTGGTTATGGCAATGGTTTACAAGTGTATACATATGACAAAACTTATCAATTGCATACTTTAAATATGTGTAGTTTATTGCCAACTATGCCTTAATAAAGCTATTTTTATAAAGTCATTACAGGAAATAAAGTAAAATGCTAAAAATATTTTATTAATGAAAAAGAAAGCAGGAAATGAGAAATAAAAATTAAACATTTCTACTAATTAAAATATTTATCATTAAGAAAATGCAAAGCAAGTCACATGAAAGGAGAAAAATTTTCAATACATCTATAAACAAAGAGCTTGAATTCAGAATACATTTTAAAAATCCTAAAAATTTTAAAAAAGAAAATTCATTTTCAGATGGGCGAAATACTTAGACAATTCATCAAAGTAGATTAGTATGGTAAAAACAAAACTCATGAAAGGACACTTGATATCCTTATTTATCAAGGAAATGCAAATTAAAACCACAATGAGAAACCACTTTATTTGCACTAAAACAATTACATTTAAAAGTCTAATAAAATCAAATGTTGGCAAGAATGTGCAGCAATTGTCATTTTCATACATTGCATGAAATATAGAATGGTGCAACTACTATGAAAAACATTTGTCAGTTTTTATAACGTTCAAAATGTACCTTCCCATGTCTCACCAATTCCATTCTAGGTATTTAGCTCAAGAAAATAAAAATATATACCCACAAAGAGAATTTTCATCACAACCCTATTCATAATAATCCCAAATTGGAAACAACCCTAAAGTCCATCAACAGAGAATGGATAAAGAAACCATAGTATAAAGAAACCACAACTGAATACCACTAATTAACATAAAGATGCAATAGCATGGATGAATATTAAACCCATTATGTTGTGCCAAAGGAACAGATACAAAAGAGTTCATACCATGTGGTTTCCCTTAAATGACTTTTAAGAACAGGGAAAAATTATCTCTTGTGATAGAATTTGCTCCTGAAGGGGACTGACTACAATATGGCACAACTGAACTTTTTATGTGATGAAAATGTACATTTTTTATTGGATTGTTTTTCACAGGTGTATGTCTGTTATAAGTCACTGGAGCTACATTTATTAACTGTACATTTGACTCTATATAAATTTTGCCTAAATTAAAAATAAAGGAAATCATAATGAATTAGTGAATTCAAAACTTGAGTAAAACTTTATTCTGAGGCCCTTGTCAGCTTGGCGCAGTGGATAGAGCGTCAGCCTGCGGACTGAAGGGTCCCAGGTTCGATTCCGGCCAAGGGCACATGCCTGGGTTGTGGGCTTGATCCCCAGTGGGGGGTGTGCAGGAGGCAGCCGATCAATGATTCTCTTTCATCATTGGTGTTTCTATCTCTCTCTCCCTCTCCCTTCCTCTCTGAAATCAATAAAGAAATATATTTTAAAAAAACAAAACTTTATTCTGAGTATCACATAAAAGGATGAGATATATAAAATATAAAATAAATATTGCAAATGTAGCAAAATATTAGCATATTAAATCAGGATGCTGGGTATACAGGGTTTCTAATATTAGCTTCTGTGCTTCATCTGTGTGTATCAAATCTTTCAAATTAATTAAAATAAACAAAATGATGAAGTTAAAATGTCTCTGCCTTCATAGTAGTATCCTTACCGTGAGACTTGAGTCAGAGATCAGCAAATAATATCAATGCTTTAAAAGATCCCATAAAAGAGAAATGCATCTTCAAGACCCATGATATCTGATACTAAAGAGTTGTTCTGTTGCCACTTCGGAGTGTAGTCCATAACCTTCATCTCAGACCAAGATGGCAATCTCCTGACTCGTTAAGCTTACCACAGTATTGTAAATCGTACCAGCCAGTATTTCATCAGCTGAGGTGGGAGCACAATTTCTGCACTGACTTTTGTTTCCACTTTGCTGTCGACTTGCTTTTGAAATTTGGGCATCTGTTCCACTCAACGGAGAGACCATAGCCAGGCTCTCCAGGTGATTCACTCTCGCATTTTCAATGTGAACAGCTTTGCAAGTGAACGGATACCGCTCTTTACAATGTCATTCAATGTTATCATTAAGTTTCACTCAATCAGACCTACTGGAGAGACCCTATTCTTAAATATTCATTATTTCATTTCTCACATGGAGGTAGCTTTTTGAAAAATCGACTGCTTAATTAGTTGTTTTTATTTTCATTTCCATGTAACTGGTAAGGCCTCTCTCTCTCCCTCCTGTTTTCACTTGGGGTTCTCAACGTGGCATCTAGTCCCTTCATCCAGACACACAATAATAGCCTTGCTGCTCTGCACCAGGGGGAGTGACATTATTTAAATGTATTTTTATTTCTTAATCACATCTCTGAACTCACTTTAGGAGTCAGTATTTTTATCTTTTGCCACCAGGCCTTAAAAGGGTACAAAATATCACACGGTGAAATTTAGATCTTAGGTCATTAAAGATGCTCAAATATTGACAAACAGAAAAGGCCTCAAGAAATGGTTTGTTAACTCATCTCTGAAGTGGTGAGTAACTGTGCTAAAATACTATTTTGAATGCATCTGACTTTCTCACTTGCAGTTCGAGATTTGTCAGTTGCACCTCCCATACATCCTATAGTTCTATTTCTCTTTTCCATAATGGCTCTTGCCCTGGGCCAGTCCCAACTGCGAATTCACCACTGTGACCCCCCTAAGAGAGAAGGGGAGTGGGGAGTGAAAGCAGGTCTAGCAGGAACCCTTTTTACCCTTTTCCATGTCCCCTGAACAATTGCACAAGCATCTGTGTGCTCACTGGTCGGGTGAGGAAAAGGCTTGTGGTGTTTCCCAGGGGACAAACCCTGGGTCATAGGGAATGAGTGATGACCGTGGGAAGAGATGCTGGAGGGCTAAACCCAAGGTCCATGGAATGAAAGCTTACCTAGGAAACTGGGGGCTTTTTCTGGGTCAAGGCCTGGCTTCAGGATTTGCAAACGCAGGACAACCCCAAAACTGCCTCAAACTGCTCTTCAGGCCTTGTAAACCAAGCCTGGCCCCCCACCCCCAGCCCCAGCCGCAGGCGGAGCAGGAGGATGGTCCCGCCCAGGGCCACAGCCCGGTGGGCAATGTATTCCTACCATCCATATCAGGCTTTTGAGTAGATTTCCCCCAATGGAAGATGCTACATGGAAAGGTAGGGTTGTTGTTCTTCTGAAACTGGGCTGTACGGAGATACACAGGGATTAGAAGTGGGACCCCGGCTGTCCCAAACCACACAGCACTTCATTTCAGATCTGGACTAGAACCCAGTCTCCCAGCTCCCAGGTCACGCTCCTTTATGACTCCTCGGTTCAGAGCGAACCACTTTTCAGAAGGAACCGGAGGTCCTGAACACTTCTGCCTACATCATGTATACGAGAGGAAAAGCCCTGGGATTTCAAACGATCAGCTCATCGTTAGCACGGGACATCCCGTACTGGGCTTCAAGCTTTGTCAGCCTTTTCCTCTAAATGCCTCTAGCTGCATGTCTTCCTAGTATTGAACCAACGTCAGTTCTGCCTACGTCATGGATTTTGTCAATACGAGCTGAAAATGTGCTGGCTTTCTTCTCATCACCAGCGGCTTCTTAATTAACCTGCGCATCCAGTCAACAGCACAGTTCGCTGTTTGCGCTCCAGCCACTGCGAGTCAAGATGCTCTCTGGGAAGTACAGAACACTCGCCTGAGGTTGTTTTGTTTTCCAGAAAGAAAGAGACGGGAAAATAAAAAGCCCTCGCAACCACAGTGAATTTGACTTAATTGCTAAAACTTCCTTCTGATTGTTTTGCCCCGAGTAACAGCCCTTCCTTAACTAATAACTTTAATTACAGCAGCCACTAGTTAGAAAAGTGTACATTGGCTCTTGACTTGGTCTGTTCCTGCAAACTTCTAATTATGAAACCAGGGACCAGGGAGTCGGGTTCCGAGGTTTTCGTTAGGTGGGCCGGTGGGTTCTGGAGCGGCGCGCATGCGTGTTTCTTGCTGTGTGCATCAGTGTGGCCGGGCTGAACTCAACCTGCGGGATGCGCTTTCAGATCTGCCTGGCAACATGGGATGAGTATGAAGCAAACACAGGATCCCAATTCTCAAACAGCTTATCTGGAGAGAAGAACAAAGGTGATTCTTTGTTGAAGATGTTTACCACCTTTAAAATAAATGTAGATTTACACACACACACACTCACACATCCAAATTCTTCATTTTATCTCAAAAAGTTTATGAGGATGGTGCAATTAATATAAAAAAATACAACTGCTTAAATTTAAGGCACTAAAAAACATCCAATCCAAGTATATTCTCTGGCTCTGTACCCACAACATTTTTCATCTGATTATGAAAAAAATAAAATTTTTCTGCACTTTGGGCTATTATGTCAGTATTCTTATTATGGGATGGTTATCAGTTAAAGGCCATGTTGGCCTCAGTAATAATGAAAACGACATCAGTGATCTATTTCAGCTGTGTTGTTGCCAGGTAAGGATGATCTCATGTTTGATGACACATATTCAGTGGTTGATTGTGCAAGCATGGTGTTTTTCTCGCTTGTTTTGCCTCCTTATGCATCAATCTAGCTTGCGTTCCCCATGCTGCCTTGCAAAGCTGCCCTTTCGCTTGGAAAGTCACTCAGCAGCCTCAGAGGCCCTCCCACTTTGCTGGCTCAGCGTAGCCCACTCCTCTGTGATGCCTCCAGGTGGACATTCTCACCCCCAGCCCCACGCCCACCCCCACCCCCAGGCAGTTGTATCCAGGCTGGGAGAAGCAGGGAGGGCGGTTCACAGCATGTGGCTGCCATATGTAGAGGGCTGGTCACTGGGTGGGTGGTGGCGCAGGACCCATCCTTCCTATCATGATGACAGACACCCTCCTACCCACGCACCACAAGCATTTCCCACAGCCTCAGCTGAAAAGTTGGATCCTGGCAGATGATTTCCAATCAGTGACTGTGTCTGCTTAATGGGATGCCAACTGACAAATGTTCCACTTCTCACCCTTCTTGCCTGGTCTCTCCTTTCATGTTCTTATTCTTATTGTTGCTCCTTGCTTGTTCATAGAGACATAGAATGTTAAATAAATACCTGGTTAATCAGAATTGTTGACGTTTATTTTTCAATGAAAGTAGGTAGTTATTTGAAATTCGCAGTCATGTCTCTATCCTAGAGATGGCAAGCCCTCTTGGAGGTTACCCTGGCGGTGGGAAGAGTAGCTCTAACGTAAAGGAGGTAGCTCTAATGTAAAGTCTCAGGTGGACTGCAGTAAGCTGATCCAGGTCTGCTGGCAGGAAAAGACACCAGGGACCCCCAAAAGCAGACTCACCACAATGGCAAAGGGAAGGTCTAGAAACATAACCCCAACTCCAGTGCAGTGAGGAGAGACAGTCCTGGAGTAGGGCAGACAGTGTGGGTGTGCTGGCAGGGAGGACAGCCAAGCAAGGACATGCCAACCAAGAGCTGTGGGCCTGGAGAGTGGGAGCATCATCCTGCCCTAAAGAGCCACCCGGCACAAAGGTCTGGGCCAGCAATGGCATCGCCAGGGGAGAGGATGGGAACACTGAGCTGCGACTGTGTGGGCCCAGGTGAGGCAGTGACGGAGCACAGGCAGCCACAGGTGGCCTGCCTACGGGACTGGTTGAATATGGCAGGTTTCTCTCCAAGAGGTGTTTATTCCCAGAACAGCATAATCTGGGCAATTCAGAGAGAGGGATTGGATACCCTGCCAATCTCTGGAGGCCTGAGATAGACTTAATTTGAAAAACAAGAGTGTGTGGCTTCATATGTAGCCCAGGTGAGACTCCAGTCATTCAGGCTAATTTAGAACCAAAAGAGACTATAGAGGTCATTTAGTTCTCATCTTTCGGAGAAGAACTAACTAAGTTCAGATTAATTGACCCCCATGACAAAGCAAGTCATGGGTAGAATCTGTATAGAACACACAGAGCTAACTGCCAACCCAGCGTCTTCTCCATTGTCACAGCTTGCAACAGCCCCAAAATGCAGTATCACTTGCTTTTTCTTCTTAATTTTTTTAAAATATATTTTATTGATTTTTTACAGAAAGGAAGGGAGAAGGATAGAGAGTTAGAAACATTGATGAGAGAGAAACATTGATCAGCTGCCTCCTGCACACCTCCTACTGGGGATATGCCCGCAACCAAGGTACATGCCCTTGACTGGAATTGAACCTGGGACCTTTCAGTCTGCAGGCCAATGCTCTATCCACTGAGCCAAACCGGTTAGGTCAGTATCGCTTGCTTTTAAGAGCTGGGATTTAGGAGAGGGAAAATTTTAGCTGCTACTTTGGAATATGGAAACTAAGCCTGACTTCTCCAGTTTCACACTTTGGGACAAATGTTATTAGGTTTCCTCCAGTCACTAGGGGAGCCTAGAGATTTCTTGGAAAGGTAACCCTAGAGACAAACCTCTTATTGACCCGAATCCCAGATATCTCTCCCGAGTGCTCATCCTTGATTGGCATCCAACACTAAAACTCCACCTACTATAAATGATGGACAGGGTGAAAGCCTACTTGTTATCTTAGGCTCCACCCTGCCAGGCCTGTCTCCCCCAACACAATCTTGTAACTATTTTCAGTTCTCTGTTTGGGGACAGGCACTGCCAGCCTTCCCTTTAGCGACACAAAGTCCTTCAAAGCCCAGCTCCTAAAACATTATTTCCTCTTTTCCATTCTGACTGCTACTGCAGCACAATACTGTAGGGTCTTACCTCTGCCACCTGGACTGTGATAATTTCCTCACTGGTCTTTGTTTTTTTACTCCATTCCAGATCTTTTCCTCACTGCCACCAGAGTGATCTTCGAAAATATAAGTTTGATCTTGTTATTCCTTCAGTGGCTCTGTAGTCCATCAGGATAAGCTCCAAACCCCTTTGCACACAACCTCCAAAGGCAGGACCTCTATGACCTGCCTTTCACTTCATTTCATCTAGTCCTTATTCCACATCGTCCACCTGCACCCTCATCCACCATCCTCCCAGACACTATGTGCCAGCCATTCCAGGCTCCCAGGGTTCCTCTGCCCAGCCACTCTCATTTCATGCTCCCCTTCTCTCATAGTGAGTGCCCCTCACCACCGGGGAATGTCCCTTTGTATTTTAGTCATGACCATTTACATCTTTAAAGACTCCATTCAAGTGCCACCTTCTCAATGAAGCTTTTCCTAACCTCTCAGTTCCTCAGGGTAAAGAAGAACACCACCTTGTGTTCCTCAGAGAATTCTGTTTCACCTTCTATCCTAGCACCTCTCCTGCAGGACAGTTGTTTGTTCCATGTCTGTCTCTCCCCCATGATGTTAGGGACGACTTGATGGTAAAGAGCAAGTCTTATTTATCTTTGATTTTCTGCTATCAAGTACAGTGCCTGGCATATAACAGGCATTTGATAAGTGTTTTCAGAAGGAAGGAAGGAAGGAAGGAAGGAAGGAAGGAAGGAAGGAAGGAAGGAAGGAAGGAAGGAAGGAAGGAAGGGAGAAAAGGTGGGAGGGAAACATATATTGTTGTAATATATGATTGTGGTTGTTTGTTTGGAAAACTGTTTTTATTTATTTTATTTTATTTTTTCCATTACCATTTATCCCCTCTATGCCCTCTTCTACCTCTACCCACTCCTCCCCTACCCCCATAATCACCACACTTGTCCATGTCCACAAGTTCTCTTTTTTTTTTTTCCTTTTTGCTCAATCCCTCCACACACTCTTTTGTTTTTCAAATTAAGTCTAGCTCGGGTCTCCAGAGATTGGCAGGATATCCAATCCCTCTCTCTAAATTGTCCAGATTATGCCGTTCTGGGAATTAACACCTCTTGGAGAGAAACCTGCCATATTCAACCAGTCCCGTAGGCAGGCCGCCTGTGGCTGCCTGTGTCCGTCACTGCCTCACCTGGTCCCACACAGTCGCAGCTCAGTGTTCCCATCCTCTCCCCTGACGATGCCATTGCTGGCCCAGACCTTTGTGCCGAGTGGCTCTGTAGGGCAGGATGATGCTCCCACTCTCCAGGCCCACAGGAAAAGATCCCCCTAACATCTCCCACCACCATTTTTATTATTCCCAGAAAGAAAAATATGTGGTAAAACTTGGACCACTATTTCTACGAAGCACTTGAAGCAATTTACCCAAGGCAGTTCAGGAATTCAATTAGCATTGTTAGAAAAGATAAATATCATTGTCATATAGTGCTATGCTGCTATTGGTGAAATACCTCAATTCTAAGATTAAAAAAATATTAACCTTATAGTGGAAATTGGTCACGTTTTTGGCGGTCCAAATGGCCTTCCTATGTTTGGAGAATTCCCCTCTGTATAAGGCCTTCTGTAGAGGTAGTGTACTCACATTCCCAGCATCCCTTCCAAGTAGAGCACAGACTTATGTGTGCACTGGGCTCACCAAGTATATGTAGCCATGGGGACAGGAGCTGATGACAGTGAGGTATGAGGCAGAGGATAATTCTTCTCTAGTGGCGGTAATGTTGCCAGAAGTATCAAAGTTCAGCACCAGCAGCCATGCCGACCACAGTGACGAGTGGGCAGCAACAGTATCCCCACTGGCCCTTTCTGCAAAGGGATGCGAGCCAAGGATTTGGTGCATTGCCTCCCTCTGTTTTTGCCCAACTCCCGAGCCCGGTCTCCCAGCCATCCTGGAGGTTCTCTGAGGTCACTAATCTTCAGTAAATTCATTTTGCTTATCATCCTTTCTGTTGCAAACCCAAAAGATCCAAACTCCCTGGTGATTCATAAATGCTTCCGGCTTCAATGATTTGGTCTACCAGTGTGCATGATTTATATGAGTCTGACTGATAAAATATCTCATCCACTGGTGAGTCAATGGTTACTTCATTCCACATTATTAGAGGAATTTTCCTGGGCAGATAAAACCCTACAGAAAGAAGCTGACAAACTAGATGGTCTTTAAAGAACCTCTTCCTACATGTGATTTGATAAGGAACTCACTCAAGAGTCATACTTGCAGATATCCTAGCAACTAGTTTAATTCACAAATATTTATTGATCCTTTCTTGGAACTGTTCTAGGTGTTCATGCTCCAGTTATGGCTCCCCCAACTGTTATCTGTGACCCTTGGCCAAACTTAATCTCTATGACCCTCATTTTCCTCATCAGTAAAATAGAGCTAATAATCCTTTTTCAAAGGGTTGTTACCAAAATCGGAATGTTATCAATGCCCACTTCTTTTTGCCTTTATTATTTTTGTTTCTGTTCTCAGTATCTTCTCTTAAATTTAGCTCAAAAATCCTCATGAGCACTTTCTCTGTTCCATGCACTGCATGAGTCACTGTGAATACGAAGTTGAATAGGGCATGCTCCGAATCATGGTGAAGTTACAGTACAGTCAGGGAAATGGATGGGCCCAAGCAAAGTCAGGAAAGATGGTGAGGGCAGCGATGGAGTCAAACAGGGCATCGCTAAGGAAGTACCAGGAAGGGCTGTTCATGGAGAGAGAGATAGCAAATGTGATAGGACTCCTGGAGGAGATGTCCTTGAGGGGAGTCTCCGAGGGAAAGTCAGAGGAAAGAGAAAGGACTGGATTTCCAAGAGCAATGAACTGTGTGAGAAAAGGCAAACATGGAAAACAGCCTTTCAGCATTTCTGAAAGTGAAGTTCAAGATGGGTTTGGAAAGAAGGCAAGTCTGCAGAAGGAGGCGAGTCAGATCACAGATGACTATATAAGTTAGTCAAGGACCATGGGACACTGGGTAACAGGAAGGCCCTAGAGCAGCGGTTCTCAACCTGTGGGTCGCGACCCTTTGGGGGTCGAACGACCCTTTCACAGGGGTCACTTAAGAACATCGGAAAACACATATATAATTACATATTATTTTGTGATTAATCACTATGCTTTAATTATGTTCAATTTGTAACAATGAAATTGGGGGTCACCACAACATGAGGAACTGTATTAAAGGGTCACGGCATTAGGAAGGTTGAGAATCACTGCCCTAGAGGATTGTAAATAAGAAGGCCTTTTCAAAATCTCAGTCAAGAAATGGTGTGGAGGGTGCATATTGGAAGCCACAAGACTGAGAGAGGAGGCCCCATAGGAAGTCATCACCCTGGTCCTGATGAATGATTGTGAGAGATCAGACTGGGAAAATGGTAGAAGAGGGATAATGAAGGGAGTCAGCAATGTTTAGAAGACATTGCACATGCTATAGGAAGGCCTTGTAGTCTCCTCAGAGTTTACCTTTGTTCTGTTTCCTAAATATTGTCATGGATAAATGATTCATCATCACTGAATTGGTGGTGAATGACACACACATTCCTCACCCCTCCATCCTGAAATAGGATGGAATTATAGCCTATCAGACACTGTGCCCAGCACCAGGCTGTGACAGCATGGTTCCAGCCATCTTTCATCTGTATTCAAAGATCACACAAGTCATAGAGAGGCTTTGAATATTTTGCAAGTCAGGAGACATTTTTGATGTGGTGTAAGTTATCCGTCTTTCTGGAATTCCTTATAAAATGTTTTACATTTTTCAAACAATCCTATTCAGAAGTGCAAATGAATTTTTAGCTAGGATTTCTTTTCTTATTTTTACCGAACAGCCTACCCACATTTAAATCAAATAGGAAAAAAGAAGCAAATAGGATATTAGGGTAATAACACATGATAACATTGGCCAAAAATGTAAGGAATGGCTGCCCCATTCTGTCAAATAGGAATAAGGCCAGACAGCTATTTCATTAGAATTTACATTCTCTGTCCCCCAAACAAATCTAATCTCATTCTGGTGTTCACAGGCCATGCGGGCAGGAAGACAGTCTAAATGTGGAGCACAGAGATGCAGATATACTGGCTCCATTCCCAGGAGGCCAGGTCAGGATGAGAATCAATATTTCAATAGCTCAGGATTAGGAAACACACATATCAAATCTTGTCCATTAAAGAAACAAACAGACAGGCTGTATCTTATGCAGACCGATAGGGATGAAGCATTTGACTCATCTGCAGAAATGTACCATTATTCTTGTACTTGGGGACTAGTACAAGTTGTGTAAAAAATTCTTAGAAGAACACCATAAATAAGATCTTAGAGTCCCTGATAAGCAGCTTTTCCGGGTTAAAGGGAAGACCGAGCAGGGCTCGAAATGCAGTTTGGGTAGTCCTATGCTGTTTAGAAAATAAAAGTCACAGCAATCAAGAGGCAGAGTTTGGCTTGGGTACGCAGCAGCTTTTGCTCAGGTTTGACTGACTGCCCCCTGAGTCCTGCCGCACTCCCCCCCCCGGCCCGCCCCCCCCTCCCCCCCCCCCCCCCCCCCCCGCCCGCCAACCCAAAGTCAGTCCCAGCTAATTGGTACCTTTCCTGTTTGTATCAAAGGAAAAGCATGGAAACCACAGGATGATTAATATCAGCTCACACACTGGGACAGGCATCTGCAGGAATAACTGGGGGGATTTCACATTTATCTTTTTTCCCCTAAAAAATAAGGAATGACAGCAACTGTGTTTAGAAAAGGGATTTTCCTCCAGGAGAGAGGATAGCTCTCATGTCCCAGGGCATACTCAGATTTCCCTTAGCCACTCGGCTGTTTCTAGGGCAAGCCTTGGTCTAGCATTTCCAGGTGTCCATGAAAAGAGAAATGTGAAGAAGGGGGGTAGACAAGTGCAGAGTATCAAAGATCTAATTGCAACTCTGACAAGCATCAGATCAAAGGAGTCTCTCCCGGGTACTTTGATCTCTTGATAACCACATTTAGCACCCTCCCCTGGCTGTGCCTGGGGCCGGCAGCCCTCCCTTCTAACTCCCTCATCTCTTTCTAGTTTAAATAATGCAACTCCTAAATGTTTTCAAAGGAGTGGAACTAAGCAAATGCTTTAAGATCTAACCCATTTGCTAGGTTTGGTGAAGTCACGTTACCATACTGACACCAGACTGGAAAATAAAAATAAGCACCATAGGATCCTAAAAAGAACAGTTATTGCTTTTAATACCATATCTGACTTACAGTTGTGCAACAACTGCACAGAATGGGGTGGTGATAGAAGCTCACCTCCTGAGTGCCTGGAGTGGGGGAGGAAAGGGAAGAGGGGATTCCGTCCTTCTGCTAGTGGAGGCAAGAACTGGAAGTGCATCGACCATCATCATCAGTTCTCCACTTTCCTCCCTCCCACCCAATTCCCAAGACAGTTAGATGGGCCTTCCCTTCAGCCCTACATCACCCATGTCTTCCAGTGCTGGGTTTCCTCAGCAGCTGTGCTCAGTGTGTTCTGATCAGGAATGGCCTTTATTGAAACGTTAGGGACTGGGGAGAAAAGCCTAGCCTTGGAACTTGCTTCTACCCTATTTAGCAGTGAATAAATATAAGAGCCAGCCAGATAAATTTGAATTTCAGATAAATGATGAATAATTTTCTTAGCATAGGGATGTCCTAAATATTGCACAGGACATGCTAATACCAACTAAAATAGTATCCATATTCTATCTGAAGTTCAAATTTAACTGAGTGTCCTATATTTTATTGGGCAACCCTATCAGGATCCCTCTGTCACAAAACCTTGCTGGAATACCACGGGTAGACTAGCCTCAGAGTACAACAAAAACAGATTGTGCCCTACCCTTAAACCCACTGTGAGTGTGGTCCGGACAGGCCTTTACCAGGTGGTGGGAGAACGGAAAGGGACTCCCATCTGCTGAGCAACTGCGTACTGTGTGTCGCATTTGACCCTCCCAACACTCTGATAGGACAGGAACTATTATTCTCCTTTCACGTGGACTCTGTGAAAGTCAAGGCATGTGTCATCTTCTAAGGGTTAGGAGTATGATTCTAACCCAGGCGTCCCTATCTTCAAAGCCTGATATGTCCACTGTCTGCCACTCCCTCCTTCCCTCTCCCCAGGGAGGCATGACCCATTCTGAGACTGGTGGACCTGTTCCAACACAAACAGGCCTTTTTCATTTCAGATACACCTTGTCGTGTTCATCTACAGTCCCAGATTTTATCCTCTAGAACTCTTTGTTCTGCCTTTAGAAATGGGGGTGGGGGCGGAATTCAGTCTAAGAAAGAAGAGTCGATCTGAACAGGGTCTTGGGCACTTGAGTAAATTGAAGAATGTCATTGGGGGTTTTCCTCACACTGTGAGCCCATGGAAACTCATTCACTTGCACCGAATCAAGCCAGGACACCAGCATATTGTGAAATCCTGACTTCCTATTCTCTAGGGCAGTGGTTCACAAATGTGATTTAGAATCACCTGGAGGACCTGTTACAGAGGAGATGACTGGGCCCTACTCCAGAGTTTCTGTCTCAGTAGGTCTGGGGTGGGGCCCAAGAATTTGCATTTCTGACAAGTTCTCAGATAACTTTGATGCTGCTGGTCTTTGAGAACCAGCTCTAGGACTAAAAAGAGGGTTTCTCTAAAAATAGTAGACAGTGTTTGGAACTTAAATCCACATATACTTTGGAACTCAAGGCCATTCTACATTTCTCAGGGCCAATTTGATGGCAGATGCGGGGTGGGGGTGAACGGAGGGGAGCTCAGTAGGCAGGTCATGCTGGGAGGCTTGGCTTCCTTTTCTTTTAGGACAATGAGGCATTGGGGGTTTTAGGGGAGGGTGACATAGTAAGGCCTGTTACTTGAGAAAGTTATCTGAGTGCACATCAAACGAGGAGGCTGCTGTAGTGGGACCCACCAGAGAGGTGAGGATGGGACCTCTCTGAGTTGAAGGGAGAAGCGAATTCCAGTGGTCTGAAAACAGAACCTTCATGCCTACTCTTGCAGCTCTCCACTGCCAAAAGGATCTAACTAAGCGGGGGGAATAAGATGCAAATAGTTTATGTGTTTTTGTACTGCTATCTTAGTAAATCTGTATCTTACACTGTGCATTTCTGTTCTAGTAATCACCACCCTTTTTACAAGTGCTTTAAGTCATTAATAATTGTTCAATTGTACTCTCGTTCCCATTCCCAGATATGTACTCATGCAAAATCATTTAGTAGCTCACTGGTAGAGGAGACCAGCAAATAAACAGGTAGGTAAAATTCAATGTAGCCTGGCTGGCGTGGCTCAGTGGTTGAGAATCAACCTATGAACCTGGAGGTCACAGTTCAATTCCTGGTCAGGGCACATATCTGAGTTGTGGGCTTGATCTCCAGTGTGCGGCATGCAGGGGGCAGCTGATCAATGATTCTCTCTCATCATTGATGTTTCTCTCTATCCCTCTCCCTTCCTCTCTGAAATGAATATAAATATGTTTTAAAATAAATAAATAAATTTAATGTGACACATGAATGGAGGCATCTACAAGCCTACAGAAGAAGGAAACATGAACCTAAAAACAGTTGATTGCACAAAAATTAATTTTCAAATCACTTTGAAATTACTTCTGTGAAATTGAAAAAAATATACAAATTCATTTCCTAGATTGAAAACTACTTGCTCTCTAGCACAGGCACTTGATTAACATATTTTGGTAATTGAAGACTTAATTAAACTGTTTTAACATATTAATCTCACTAGAATATCAAAGTTCTAACATAAATAGAACTATCCTCATTATCTGTCTTTTGCTCAATAAAAATATTTTTATTTAAAAAATATTTTATTTCATTAAAAATTTAATTTTTTACTTGTAGCAAACAAGGATGAGAGTATACCATCAAATTGTCAGGTACAAAAATCCTAGCCTTGAAGAGAGGGCTTGATTTTAAAGGAGGAATGGGTGATTCATGCAATCAGAACTCATTACTGAGTACATAGGAGAAGAATACACCAACGTTCAAGAATTACAATTTTAGGAGATAAAAGCATTTTCATAAATCGTTCTTGCTTGCATACTGGGAATCCGAAGTAGCAGCAGTAGCAGGAGAAATCAATAGAATCTTTTTAAATACGGCAAGTTTAAAAAATCATCTTCCAGCAATTTGATGCCAAATGCTTGAGGTGAAGATGATAGAAGTTACACCAAAGGCAAACCCATCTCTGGGCTTGCCGTGGGCTGTGAGGCCAACTGGGAGTCCCGAAGACAGCAGCTTTGCCCTGGCTCCGAAAGTGACCTTTGGCGAGTCACCCACTGTGGTGTCTACACAAAGTCATTGTCGGCTTCCTGAGGGGCCACAGCTCTATATATCTACCCGGAGAGCAGGAATGTAGACACCCCTCCCCAAGCTCAGTGCCTTGACCTCCGAGTGGGGAGGGGGGGAGGAAATCCATGCCTTTGCAGCCAAAGAGACTTCCAAGATGAAAGTGAAATAAAAGTAAGTGGAAAAAGTGAGAGAAAAGAAATTAAATGGAATGATTCAGAACCTCCCCTCCTTTTGGCTCTTTCTGCTGAGCTAATTCATAATTGGTCTTGTTCTTGACAGACTAATTCAAGATTGGCCCTTAGTGCAGGAGCTTCCAGCGTCATCATGGCTCCACACCTCAGAGGGCATATAGCTCAGGTGATGAGGCAGCAACGACCTATGGCCCCAAGGCCTGCTCCTGATGCCCCCACCTGCAGGCCTGGCAGTGCTGCATGCTGCCAGCATCTTTCTTAATCCCCTAGAAAGGGCCCTGAGTGTTTTGTTTCGTTGTGTGGTGTGTTTTTAGAGCAGGCATCTGTGAAGTTAGGTTTGTGTGGCAAAAGAAAAGAAAAGGCATTGGAGAAGATTTTTAGCAAATGGTACATCAGAAAAGTCAATCGGGGAAAATTACAAAATAAACCAGGTCATTGCTGCCATCCAATCCTACTGTTATCACCCCTGGCCCCTCACCTGGCCCTACTGTCTCTGTGGACCCCAGTACCTCTGGCTATCGTCTATCTATACTACCAGCTGCACTTTGAACTCTTCAGAAACCTGTCTTCTTAAGTACACAATACATTGACACTATCCTTCCTTTCCTCACTTTGGGTCTATTTCCATCCTATATACCTGTCAAGGTTCCTTTCTTGTAGTGTAACTGATTTCAGGTAAAAAGCAAAGTGATCAGTTATTTACACTAAGGTGTGAACAGCAGCAGATGTAAATGGCTCACCCCATTCTCTCTTCCTCTAGCTATAAGCCCAGCTGACCGACTTGTTTTCCCAGCCTCCTTTTCAGCTCAGAGTGGCCCTAAGTCATGGTTCTGGTCAACAAGACGGCTGGGAATGTCCTTCAAAGTCTTTTCCTGATAGAAGGGGACAGATACCTCTGGCACCTCTCTTTATCCTTCTACTTGGAAGCAGGCATGTCGGCTGGAAGTGGAGAAGCCATGCTGCGAACAGGAGGCCACCAGCAAGAGGGGAAGGGCGAGAGAATCACGGATTACAGCTACTGGCCTGTTTCCAGGGGTGGTACCCTGGATCCCTCCAGTGCTCTCTCTCCGGCACCTCCATTCCCTTGCATCCTCCTCTCATCCTTTGCCTCTCAAAGTCCACCTCTCACGCTCTATCTAATCACTGACTTTTCTACCACTGCCTGTCCCCAAACCCCCATCCTATGGCTAGAAAAAGTAGATAGGCTCCATTACCCATTTGAGGTTGCTTTTTGCTGTTTTTATTGTGGTAAGAGCACTTCACATGAGATTTACCCTCTTAACAGATTTTTAAGTTTACAATACAGTATTGTTAACTATATACACAACATTGTAGATCAGATCTCTGGAAATTATACATCTTTCAAAACTGAAATTCTATATTTGTTGAACAGCAACTTCACCCCAACCCCCAGTCCCTGGCAACCATCACTTACTCTCTGTTTCCATGAGTTTGGCTACTTTAGCTTCCTATTTAACTGGAATCAGTATTTGTCCTTCTGTCACTGGCTTATTTTCTAGGCATATCCTGCAAGTTCATCCATGTTGTCATGTATGGCAGGATTCCCTTTTTATTTTTTAAGACTGAATAATATTCCATTGCATGTATACATGTGGTATTTAAGCCTCAGTTCTAAGATTTTCCCAGGCCTCATCTGTAGTCAGAATCACACTCATCTCTCCCCATGCTGAAGGAAAATGGAAAATACTGGAACTGATGACTTTCCCTGGCACTTTCCACTTCTGAACCTGGAGTAACTCTGCTTTCAGGGTCACGTAAGTCACCCCTGCCTCCCTGTCCTCCAGCTGCTTTTCCCACGCCTATTAGATGGAGAGTAATGGTTGTTTTGATCAGACACACCCAAGTTCCTTTCCCAACCCTGACAGAGAGAGAGCTGAGCAACTTGTGAAGTAATTTTATTTCTTTACCCTCAAAGGCCTCTCTTATAAAATGAAACAATTTTATTATGGATTGTTTTCAAATACAAACAATTTAACATATGCACACATAATAAGTGTTTAATAAATATTTGTCATTATTATTTAAAAAAATATTTTTATTGACTTTTCAGAGAGAGAGAGAGAGAGAAACATCTATTAGCTGTCTCCTGCACACCCTGTACCAGGGCTCGAGCATAAAACCCAGGCATGTGCCCTGACCAGGAATCAAACTAGCAACCTTTTGGTGCAAGGGATGATGCCCAACCAACTGAGCCACATCAGCCAGGGTTATTAGTTATTATTCTTAAGTTTTTTGTTTTATCTTTTTATTTCAGAAAAGAAGGGAGAGGTAGAGAAAGAGAGAAACATCAATGATGAGAGAGAATCTTTGATCATCTGCCTCCTGCACACCCCCTCCTGGGGATCAAGCCCATAACCTGGACATGTGCCCTGACCGGGATCAAACTGGAACCTCCTGGTTCATAGGTACAGGCTCAACCACTGAGACACACCCGCCATGCCAATAGTCATTATTCCTAAAAGGGTGGATGCCACTAGGCAAAGACACCTTTGCCACCCTGAAGCCACTTTACCCAACACCAATAGCAATTCACTCACTGTGTCAAGCATCCCCTTGTCCCCAAGCCCCCTTCATTCTTGAGAGGGAAAAACACGTTACAAAGACATTATATTAAATGTGTTTGCTAAATTTCTTTGTTTTCGTGAAAGAAGCTGGGGTAGAATTAGAACTCACGAGCTACACCACGGGAGACAAAGATAGAGGAGCTGAGAGCATTGGGATGGGGTGAAGAAAATAGTGGGAAAGTAGGAGGAACTGTGACAAATGGGCACTTGCCTCAGAGACGGTTCTAATTAGGCTCTTTTCTTCTCTGTTGCTGTTTTTGCATCTTTTGGTTTAAAAATAAAGTGTCCTGTTTTTAGCTTTAATCATGCCTTTTATTTTCATATTTTTAAGATTAAAATTGCATAACCTGCTCAGGAAAAACTGTAATCTAAGGCATTTGATGTGTGTTAGAGACAGAAGGGAAAAAGGCCCCAAGCCCAGCCCGAGGAGGCAAAATGCTTATGCAGTATGAGAACCTTATTGATTTAAGCTTCGGGATTGCTCTCCCAGGCAAGGAAAACCATCTTAGAAAACAAACAAACTTGCATTGGGGGGCATTTCCCAGAAAAGACGCAGGTATGGTTTGTTAAGATGGGATTGGGTTTTGTTTTTCGAGCTTCAGCTGGGTGGGAAAAGGTCAGCGCTGTGTTGTAATCCATGCTGTGCCTTTCTCCGGTAATCCTAACCACAGCCCCATAAAAGCCATGCAGCATGGCAATTAGTGAAATGAAATGTCATTTTCTAAACATCGTCTCCTTGATACCTTAAAAAGTTACTGCTGAGTTTTAGAATGTTCTGGAAAATCTTTGGTGGTCAAAATTTTAGAATTTTCCTAAGAGAAATCTGTGACAACTATTTCTCCTAAAATAAGTGAATGAGATGGAAAGATGGGGCAAAGTAGCATGTCTAACATGACTGAGGTCTGAGAATGGGTTAGAAGGTGAGGTAGCGGTGTGTGGGAAGAAAGAAGTGTTTCTTGTGTTGCTATTTTTTAAAATATGTTTTTATTGATTTCAGCGAGAAAGGGAGAGGGAGAGAGATCGAACCATCAATGACGAGAGAACATCAATCATGGATTGCCTGCCTCTGCATGCTCCCTACTAGGGATCCAGCCCCAAACCCGGGCATGTTCCCTGACTGGCAATCGAACTGTGACTGTCTGGCTCTTAGGTTGACGCTCAACCGCTGAGCCACACTGGGTGGGCAAGAGGTGGTTTGATGGTTTGTTTGTTTGTTTGTTTGTTTTGAAATAAGAGCCGCATCACATTTTGACCAGCAAACATGTCTGTTGATATGAAGCCCGCAATTCTGCCCTAGTCTGTTCAATGCACCACCACCTGCTTGAGAACCAACAGCACTGCCCCAGGTCCTGGGCCTCCAGGCAGGGATGCTCCAGCTCTGTCCCCTGGGCTTCCTGAGGTCAGCCCAGAGCAGAACCTGCCACCTGGACACGCCTTAGGAAGGTCTCACAAACACCACAGTGAGCACTGTCAGAAGAAGACATTTAACATTGTGGCTCCCGACTTCCGGTTGGATTATAATCCCTAACTCCATCGTGGTCATTTATAGTGAAGTCTAGTGTTCTCTACTTAATTCAGCCACCACTCCATTATCTATCTTGGTGACAGGAAGCCACCTACCCACACCATGAACTAAAAGCCTCATTTTGAGCCCCATCCTGTCATCAAAGTTTAGTGCAACAGAGTGAGATACTTTGGCTTGAACTTTATTTTCTCCTCTTTTCTAACTTTTATTATAAGAAACTGGGCAACAAAAAAAGTAGAAAGGAGAGATCAAGAGCCTCTATAATATAGCCCTGGCCGGTGTGGTTCAGTTGGTTGGGCGTCATCCCACACACTGAAAGTTTGCCACTTTGATTCCTGGTCAGGGCAAATGACCATGGTTTCGGGCTCGATTCCCAGTAAGGGACACGTAGGAGGCAGCTGATTGATGTTTCATTTTCACATTGATGTTTCTCTCTCTCCCTCTCCCTTCTTCCCTCTCTAAAAATCTATAAAAAGTAAAAATAAAAGAGCCTATATAATCTATAAACTCATTCATTGGCTCCTATATGGGTTGAATTGAGTTTCCCCAAAATTGATATGGGGAAGTTTTAACTGACAGCACCTCAGAATATGACCTTATTTGCAAATAGGGTCATTGCAGAGGTAATTCATTAAGATATCACACTGGAGTACAGTGGGCCCCAAGCCAATATGATGGGTGTCCTTACAAAAGGAGAAATATGGACACATGCACACAAGGAGAACGCCACATCCAAATGAAGGCAGAGGTGAGGGTGGCGCTTCCACAAGCCAAGGAACACCAACGATTCCCAACAGCTGCCAGAAGCTAGAGGAGGGCCCAGAACACCCTCCCTCACAGCCCTCGGAAGGAGCCAACCGTGCCGACACCTTGACCTCAGACTCTGGCCTCCAGAACTGTGAGAAAATAACTCTGCTGCTGAAGCTCCCCAGTGTGTGGTACTTTGCTTCGCAGCCCTGGGAAATGAACCCATCTTTGAATTAAAAACCCTAGGATTTGTAAACAGGGCCCTCTAATCATGAATGGAAGAGAGTGGGCGCCCACTTGAACATGAGGCAGCTTCCCACAGGTTTCACGATCAACTTCGTGTTTACACCATAACGAATATAAATGGTCATTGTTTATGTTTAAATGCAAAATGTTGGGTATGTCTGGTTCGTCTCAGGTTTTTAACAAGCTAACTTCTTCCCCACGCAGCTGGGGTCTCACGGGGAGGACAGTGGTTCTTAGGACTGTTTCAGCCTATGCTCCCCTCACAGCCATCTTCCTTGGAGCCCCACTGTTGGCTTAATCTGCTCCGTGTGCGCTGCCCCTCTCCCAGAGCCACACAGATGTCAACGAAAATAAGAAAACATAATTCATGCAGCCGTAACATCAACACTGCCTCTGACATGCTCAGCCGTGCTGCGCTAACCCCTTAAGTACGTTAATATCTTTATTACTGATAAAACCATTTGCTCAGGGCTCAGCACGAGTCAGGAAAGGAAGCAGAGATCTCTGGAAGCACCAGTTGATTTCTTCTGGCCCATGTCTACTACTGCAGAGTCTGAGAAAGATCCTCGCAGGTCCCAGATGGAACTGTCTCTCCATTGCCCATCGGAGGCTGATTTGGGAAGGCAAGCCGCCCAGGATCGCACCCTCCGTGTGGCTTATGAACGCTCGCTTTCGCTGGAAAATACTGACATCAACAGGAAGATGAAGCAGGTTGAATGAATATTATCAAGCAGATTTTCTGAACTCACTTTTGCCAAAATAATACAATTGGTGGGCTATTTACATGTGAGCCAGTCACGAAAATACACTTCTCCTTGGAAATCTGCTGTCAGATGAACTGGCGATTCATCATCCCCTCCAGGCCAATCTCCTAATATTTACATTTCCTCACATTACTTCATTTTGATCTTACTTTCTCCTCCCAAGCTCCCAAGCTGAAATTTCAACAGAACTCCACCCCAAAAGCTGCTGCTCCCTATACTATTGGCCCTAATAATTTTTATAAACAGGAAACTAAAATCTGGTACAGCATTAAGCAGGGCAGAAAATTATGGTCTTCACTCTATGCCCCTGAAGGCAACACCTTTTGTCCAATCTGCAAAGTGCCAAAGACAGCATTTGGTGCTTAAAAGGGGGAGAAAGGATGACTGTGGATGGGACTCAGTGTGTGGTGCTTCCAGGGGCTTTCCAATCAAGGAATCACTGAAGGGGGCACTCTGGGCAAGGGTTTTTTGTTTGTTTGTTTGTTTGTTTTTGTTGTTGTTTTTTTTGTGTGTGTGTGTGTGTGTGTGTGTGTGTGTGTGTTGTGTGTTTTTAAAAAATAGTTTACTAATTTTTAAAGACAGAGGAAGGGAGAGAAGCATCAATATGAGAGTGCAACATGGATCGGCTGCCTCCTGCACGCTCCCTACTGAGGATCGAGCCCCAAACCTGGGATGTGCCCTGACTGGGAATTGAACCAGCAACCTCCAGGTGCATGAGAGGATGCCCAACTGAGCCACACTGGCCAGCGCTGGGCAAGGTGTTTTTGAACAGTCCTTCGCAAAAGAAAAGATTTTAAGCCCACATGCAAGTAATTTGGTAATTAAGTGTTATGTCAGAGACCAGCTATTTGTCTCACATGGGCACATAGAAGATATGCCTTCTGTCAGCCTTCTGAGGTTGACCTTCATTTGCAGTCCTCTCCGCAATTCCTTTGGGCTGTCATCTACTTAATAGCAGTGACCACGATTATGAGACCCTGCGCACTTGGTGATCATCGAGGCAGGGGAAGCCATGACTGTAGACAGAAGCTTGAGTTGAACAGGGGCTCTGCCACCTGGCTCATTGTCTGACCTTCAGAAAATCACTTACCAGAGAGGTTTGTGAGGATGCCATGAGCTATTGTGTAAACTGCAAGCAACTGATTTGAAGCAAGTGCACAACAGCAGCTTTCACTGCTGCTTATGTTTCAGACAGTGATGGGCACTCAGGAAATCCGGGTGGGACTCTAACCGGCTCTCGGGCATGACCACCCTCTATTGCTGTACAGACCACAAACACGCACCTCATCCTTGTTTGGGCACTGTCATCTCAATCCGTCTCTGCAAGGTCTCAGGGGGTTCATGCATCCATTTGTTTTTGAATCTGGAAAGTTCCCCTGCCCTCAACTTCCCACATGTGTTGCCGCACATTGAAGCGCCATTGCAGCACTAGACGTGCAGAATGTTCTCCATCAGGAAGTCTCTCCTCACTGAGGTGACTTTCCCTATCCAGCCTGTCTCCCCACCCCCACCTCTTGCTTCATTACTTCCATTTCCAGCTTGCACTTCAGAATCCATCATTTATTAGTAGTGTTCTTCCTAACGTCCCATAGTTCTTTTACCCACCCCCCACCTATCCTTCCCAGTTCTGTGTAATCACCACGCCCTACTTTTTTTTTTTTAATCTCACGCCCAGGCTGCCGGGCTTTGTTGCAAAAAGCAAAGAAATTAATCTATTCATTCAACAAATCTTTACTGAGTTCCTACTACATGTGGAAAGCACAAATCTGGTGGTCCTAATGCCCGTCACAGGCTAGTGGAGAGACAGCAAACGAACAAGTCAACACACACATGCCTACCCTGCCCCACAATGACAAGTGCTAGGAAGGAAGGGACCCAGCGCTGTGATCGAGGACAGTGGCAGAGGGGAGGCCACTTCAAGGCCTTCCTTGGGAGGCGCGTTCAAACTGAAGGATGAGGGGGGCAATCAGAGCCCACAGCGCAGGCAGATGCCCTGGGCAGGGAAGTGTCTGGCACGTCTGAGAAGGGCTGTGTGGCTCAGGAGTTTGAGGGGAAGTGTGGTTTGGATCAGGGATAGTGAGGCAGGGAGGATTCAGCTCATGCCAGGCCTGGGAAGTCCTGGCAGAGTTTGAATTTTATCCTCAGAGAAATGAGAAATTATTGACAAATTTTAAGCAATGGACATAGTAAGATTAAGATTTACTGAGAGAAAGAGCTCACTCACATCAGCCCTAAAACTGGGCCATCTGGCGTTCAGTTCTTGTGGGCTTCTGGTGGGGTTGCCTGACTCGGGTGCTCTTCCCCCTACAACTCCCCCTCCGAGGCCCCCACCTCAGGTCCACCTCACAGCACTTGGCCCTCCCGTCTACTTAACCGGAAGATGAAGGATATCCCTTCTGTGTCTGTTTTATTGTGGGAAAATACACCTAGCATCAAATTGACCATTTTCACCATTTAAAAAATATTTGTACTGATTTTTTGGAGAGGAGGGAGAGAAGCATTGACATATGATTGAAACATCAATCTGCTGCCTCCTGCCCGCCCCCCACTGGGGATCAAGCCCAAAACCCAGGCGTGTGGGTCACTCCCTGACCAGAAATCAAACTGGCAACCTTTTGGGGCACGGGATCATGCCCAATCCGCTGAGCAACACCAGCCAGGGACATTGGCACATTCTTAAGCGTACAGTTCAGTGGCACGAATTACATCCCTAATGCTGTGCAACCACCACGGCTATTCATTTCCAGAGCTTTTTCATCATCCCAAACAAAACTAAACAACGTTCTTTGTCTTTTAACTTCGCTCCTCTGTACTCTCACCAGCAACTTCCATCCTGCCCTAAAGGAAAAGCGGCCTCTCTGTGCCAAGGCGTGTGCTGTCTGCTGTTCTTCATTCCACCCTCCCTGGCATTCTCATGGACCCAGCTGGCTCATATCTTCATTCTCCGTGCTCTCTCCTCAGACTTCCCTGGTACGCGGGCCTGTCTTTCCTACAGTAACGAAATGAATGCACGTGTATTTTTAAGATTCTTCCTTCCAAGCCTAGGTTCCGAGGTATTCTGGCCTCTGCCTGCGTTACTAGCACTAACTACACCCCATCCCCAGAATCATGAGCCCCAGAACACTGTTTACTGCTCCCTCCTCTGCAATCCTTCCATTCCTTGGCTTCCTTCGGCTGCGTCCCTCACACATGGATGCCCGCTCTTCCACCTCTTTCCCTCACTCCTCTCTCTCCTCCTGACCCTAAAAACGCAGGCAGCTCCGTAGGTTCTGTGCTTCTACCATCAGGTTTGTGTTTCCAGCTGTCAGCTGGACATGCCCCTGGAGACAGCCTGCCAGCCGCTCAAACGCAATAGGTCCAAAACCAAACTCATAATTTTCCCTGACCAGGCCCAGCTTCACTTCCAGTCCATGTGTCCCAAAGGCCATAATTGCTACTGCCCTCGTCCAGGCCCTCATTAACACTTCCCTTTACGATGGCAAGAATTGCATTATGTCACTGACTCCATTCCTGCTCTGCGTGAATCCACCCTGTCTGCTGCTTCCAGATTAATCTTCCTAGTAACTGGGCTTGACCCAGCCGGCGTGACTCAGTGGTTGAGCGTCAACCTATGAACCAGAAGGTCATGGTTTGATTCCCGGTCAGCACATATACCTGGGTTGGGTTGCAGGCTCGACCCCAAGTGTAGGGTGTGCAGGAGGCAGCCCATCAATGATTCTCTCTCATCATTCATGTTTCTATCACTCTCTCCCTCTCCCTTCCTCTCTGAAATCAATACAAATATATTTTAAAAGATTAAAAAACCCACTGGGCTTGATCATAGTACACACTTGTTTAAGAACATTAGTAGCACACACTGACACACCTTTAGCTTGACATACAATGGTCTCTAGCTGCCTTTCAGCCTTATCTATGCACCACAAGTCTCAAGCATTCCACAGCTTCTGGCTCCTGCTCCTCCCTTGCTTCCCCATCTGACTTCTACATCCCTTTCTTCCTTCTAGGTCCTTCCAGCTGGTATTCCCTCCTAACACCTTCTCTGAGTCCCTCTCCTCAGAGTGGTTCCTCCCTAGAGCATGTTGCAGCAGCTCTCCTGCTGACACTAATCCTGCTCCCAGTTGCTCTGCCTAATGGCAGTTTCTCCCCTTCCATCTCGTCTCCAGCCCCATAGCCGTGTTTGTAAAATTAGGACCAAAAGTCTGGATGCTTTCCCCGTGTCTTCTCCATTGATCATCTGTGGCTTCAGCAGGGGGCATCCGGGGGCAGCAGGAAGAGCGTGGCCCGGAGTCCAGCACCTGAGCTCTGTCAGCTGTTCTATCTGAACAAATCACAAACCCGTGTTGACTTGTTCATCTTTGAGACTAATGTTCAGATGCAGAAGAGCTTTTAAACTTTTTCCACTAATCACAACCTTTTAACTCCCATTTCCCCCAGCACCTAAGACAATGCCTGCTGTCCACAGAACAAGTTAACCATTTTCTCCTATCAGGCCTTTTACTTCTTAAACCAAAGAAGTTACTTGCAGGGTATGATAGCCTCATCAAAAGGAAAAGTTAATTTTCCCCACTTTTTTTATAATTGGACCCAACTCTGATTTCAAATGTATAATCAGCTGAGTGCTTTACAATAAGTTATGTGCACAAGTAAGAGATTTTTACATGTAAACCAAATGAGGCTCTTGGTACAACCGTAGCATACAAACCACTGGTGTTAGCGTTGGAGTAAACATATCAGAGGACACCCCATTTTGTTCCACTGGAGCACTTAGTGGCAACTGGGAGTGTACAGGGGTACCGGCGCAGGCTCCAGGTAGACCCAAGAGCAACCTGTGCCAGGAGTGAGGTCCGCGCCCACTCCCCTCTGGCTGAGATACCCCCTCTACTTTCCAGGGAAGGACCCCGCATCTTCTCCCAGGTGATCCCTCACTCAAGATCATCCAGCTTTCAGTTCTTCCTGGGACCTCAACCTTGGCCAGGGAGGGTCGTTCCTCCCAACCCAGGACCAGCCCATGTTCTGAGGCCCTCACCACTCCCAGAAAGTCTCCCCGGCAGACTTCCCAAACTCTTGGCCACAAGTTCAATTACAATCATCTTCACAGAGAAGTGTCTGCGCCCTCAGAACTCAGAGGGTGGGTGCTCCTGGTGAAGAATAGATGAGTGGTGGGGGCCCCAGGTATCCAGGGAGGCTGTTCTGCTGCCCATCTCCATTCTCCAGAACAAACACCAGGGATGTTTATTCACTGAGTTATAAACGTAAAGGCTTCAAACCCTCCTCCTCCAGTAAAAAGCAATCCCACCCTGTGATCTTGCCCACGCTGCCCTTAAGAAGGTGAAGAGCTTGCTCTGTTCTGTGTCATGTGTTTCTATAGTTTAAACATCTGCCCAGTTCAGATGATGGTTAGAGGCCAATCCTGGGAAGAGGAGTGAAGGAGGTGGTGTTACACCCCAGTGTCCATATTCCCTGCACTTCCCATGAGTGATGGGCCCAGAGCTCCCTCTCCCTCTGGGGAAGTTTTGGACCCAGGCATGCATACCAATGTAGAAGGGCTTGAACTGCACTCCAGGGGCTACCCCATCAGAAAGCCCATGGGTTAGAATGATTGCTAAAATGCACAGGCCTGGCCTCACTTAGACGCACTGAATAAGAATATTAGGAGGTAAGGTCTGAGGTCTCTTTCTCGGGCTTAGTTAGCATGACTGCGGTCCATGTGCTAACGTATCTCAAGGGCTTTTTTTTTTTTTTTTTTTTTGAAGTGGAAGGCAATGTCCTCATTATAGGAACTTGAGGATTTATGACCAATTTGTAGAAAGTGTAGGAGGCTGCAGGTGGATGGGGGACCATTTTGAAAACCACGGGTCTTATTTATAATGTACAAGTCAATGCCTCTGGGTCCCACCACCTGAGTCTATTAATATAGCCTCGCTTCTCTAACTAGCTGGCACTTCAAATCTACGCCAGTTTAGAAATTCTGAAAATAGGACTGCTGCTGCTGAGCTTTTGAAATGAGATGTTGGTGTCAAGAATGTGACACCTCTCTTTCGGGGGCCTTAACTTCCTCCCACACGCAGTTATGACAATCGTACTCTGTGCACTGATGGAGGAGCGAACGGCCAAATTAAAATTATGCGGAGCTCTGTTCCTTCTCCTCTCCCATTTATATACACAACCTATATATTCCTTGCAGTCACACACTTCCTTATATGCATACAACAGGAAGGCTTTCTGCCATAAGAAATCTTTATAAAATATTTGAATGATTTTTTTAAATCTAGCTAAAAGAATTGGAGAAACAGTTCCCTGATGGATTTTTTCCCCCAAAAATAGTTCTCATGTGGTACAAAAATAATTCTACTAAGGAGCATTAATATTTTCCAACTTTTAAAAAAAAATCTGTCTATATATAACAAATTTATATGTAAATACAATTAAAAATTTAAGTACATATGGCTGCAGACCCATTAACCCTCAAGACTAGCTTTCAGCGCATGAACTCTGAGCAAATCTCATCAGTGGGGGTCCATCTCTCCTGCCTAACATTTTCTTAACAAATGAAACCGGGTGTAAATGAGGACAGCATTGATAGGTTGCATCTAGAAACCATTGATGTTCATAAAAAGGCAGATTCCTGGGCCCTGCATCTTACTAACCAAATCAGAACCTCAGGGGATGATGTACATTTTTAACAAGCTCCCCAAGAAACTGTGGTCATTGTGATGCCTACTCAGTCAAAGGTAGACTTGTTCTTTCTTTTTTCTTAAATATATTTTTTACTAGAGGCCCGGTGCATGAAATTTGTGCACGGGGGCGAGGGGGCAGTTCCCCTCAGCCCAGCCTGCATCCTCTCCAATCTGGGACCCCTCGGGGGACATCCCTCTCACAATCTGGGACAGCTGGCTCCTAACTGTTCACCTGCTTGCTGGCCTGATTGCCCCTAACTGCTGCTCCTGCCAGCCTGGTTGCCCCTAACTGCCCCCCCCCACCGCTGGCCTGGTCACCCCTTACTTCAGCACCCACCCCCCCCACCCCCCACCAGCCTGGTTGCCTGCAACTGCTGCCCCTACCAGCCTGGTCACCCCTAACTGCCCCCCCCACCAGCATGGTCACCTCTTACTGTCCCCCCTGCCGGCCTGGTCTCCCCCAACTGCCACCCCCCTGCTGGCTTGGTTGCCCCATGCAACCTGCTGTTGTCATTTGGTTGTCCCTCAGGCCCCCCTGCGGGCCTGGTCACCTCACTCAGCCTGTTGTTCGTTCAATACTGTTACTGTGACAGTGTCCCAGAGAATTTGCATATTCCTCTATTATTAGTATAGATTGATTTCAGAGAGGAAGGTAGAGGGAGAGGGAGAGAAAAACATCAATGATGAGAGAGAATAATTGATGGTTGCCTCCTGCATATCCCACACTGGGGATTGAGCCCGCAACCTGGGCTTTTGCCCTGGCCGGGAATGGAACCATGACCTCCTGCCTCATAAGTCGATGCTCAACCACTGAGCTACACAGGCTGGGTAGAGGACTTGTTCTTGCCAGGCTCCAGGTTCACCTGAACTTAGATCAGCTCTCTGGGTGACAAGGTAAGAATCCAGACTTTACCTTTTGAAATATCTCACAGCTTATAATAGGTGTTCAATATAGATATTTGTTTGGTTGTTTCTTCTGCTTTTGCTGGAGAGAAGAGGAGTCATGAAATTACTTGTTGACTCATTTTACCAGCCAGCTAATAGTGATTTCACTCCATACTCTAAAGGCCCTCAGACGCTGCATCTGGAAAGAAGCTCCATTCTATTCTTCTACCGTCCTTGTACCAATAGCAGACAACTTTACCCAGAGTCTGAATTTAAGCCCTGAAGATTTTTTAAAAATATATTTTTATTGATTTCAGAGAGGAAGGGAGAGGGATAGAAACATCAATGATGAGAGAGAATCATTGATCGGCTGCCTCCTGCATACCCCCTACTGGGGATCGATCCCACAAACTGGGCATGTGCTCTTGACCAGAATCAAACCTGGGACCCTTCAGTCCACAGGCCAACACTCTATCCACTGAGCCAAACTTGCTAGGGCAGCCCTGTAGATTTTTATTTCACATTTCATATTGGCTAAAGACTCTGATCTCAGACTAATATATAAATTCTTTCTGGAAATCAAACAACACCTTGGAAGGTAAGTGTAACAGTATGAGTTGATGAGAGAGAGAGAGAGAGAGAGAGAGAGAGAGAGAGAGAGAGAATACTATTTCTATGGTGCTTGAAATCATGACCATTTTTAATAAACCCTCCACAGCCCATGGAATTAAAAGTTTGAAAAATCAATATCACAATATATTTAGTGACTGAAAATGCCCTTCAGAATTGAGAAGGGAGTGGGAAGATAGAGAAGAGAGAGACTAAATAAATCACAAAGTAGCTTTTCATATTAGTGATATTAAGAACCATCATCATTACTAAAAAAATTTAGGATTTGAGTCTAGGATCTGTGTACTATTAAAAACACTGAATTTATTATTATTTTATGATTTTTTTGAAGTCTACTTCCATACACCATCTAAAGCTACATATTTTAAAATAATGCTAGAGACAATTTTTTTAGCAAAAGAAATTCTTTAAAATATTCATTTTGAGTAAACCTGTTGACAATGCCTTATTCCAATAAAAATTTCATTTTGGCTTCCCATTGTTGCAGGATTCCAGACTTGGCTGGAGCTTACGTTTTCCTTCCCTGAGATGGTGGAATTTCCATGGAGGTCAGAGTTTATCCCTGCAGCAAAGGTTAGACAGGTCAGTGATTTGGCAGCAGAATAAAGGACTTGAGAGGGACCGAAAAGCAAGATTAAAGAGAATATTAAAATACAGTCTACAACCCCAAATGTAAAACAATCTAGCACAACAGTCACATACATGGTACCAATGAACAGAAATGCTTAGAAACCAAGGGAAGGAAAATTGTTTCCTTGTGTTGCCTTTTTCCCAAAGATCTTTGCGTCTGCACAGACACACCCAAAACATTTGGCTTGTTCCCAAAACTCCAGGCTGCAGCACTGCTGTAAAAATAGCTGTGACCCAGAAGGACTGAAGGGTGGCAAAAATCTATTTCTGAAAGGGGCCTTGTTTGGCCTCCGCCTCGAGGATTTTACGTGTACAAACTCATCTGTCCACGTGGATTAATGTAGTCACACCAATAATCACATTTACAGGGCAGATAGTCACATGAAGTAAGAGTCTCTGACAGTGTTCACGCTTTGAGGGAAAAGAGAGAGTCATTCCAGATGTTGCTAGATAATGCTGAGCAGTTTCCATGAAGAGCTGGAGGAATGGCATTAGCTCACATGGAAATAATGTTTTAACTAGCTGGGAGTGGTTCCTGGAGCTCGCCCGGATCCTGCCCAGATCCAACCCACCCTGGGCCACTGCAAAAACTAGACCCAGGTACTTGAACTGGTAAGGAACAGTTCAGCAGGACTCTGAGAGAAATAACCTCTGGTCAAAACAGACGAGGCATTTATCACTGCCAGCTTGGGCAGGGGTGGAAATGCCGCTGAGGACCAAGAACAGAGCTCTTAGGGCTCCAGGTCATAAGAAATGCTGAGATAACAGCTCAGAGATAACCAGGGAGAGCAGCTTCTGAGTGACTTGGGGAAATTAAGTATCAGTAGGAAAGGAAGGTGTCTTTTCCTCTCCATACCCGTTGGGTGAAATCTGCCACTGTTTGGTTGCATTTTTTAAATTCCTTCTCTATAATAAGCAATATTGGTGACACGGATTGATTTTACATGATTTCAGTGCTAATGAAATGTTGAGTGTGTCAGCTCAGATTAAAATCTTTTTTTTTCAGGGTGAATAAATATGAAAGTGTTCTTTGGAATTAGGCTTTGAGCTTGAGTCGAGAGCTCCTACGAAAATTGTGCAATGCCCCTCCCCACAAATCCTAGTATTGATAAAATCAAGTAGTGTAAAAATACTCTTCAATGTACCTCTGCCTTTAACCAGGCGACGCCAAAAACTGAAAGGGGCCTTGTTTGGCCTCAGCCTCGAGGATTTGTACCTGTACAAACTCATTACATGGCACCTCACTCCCTGCAGGGCCTGCCCAAGCACCCATCACTGTGAACACCTTACACAACTCAGCCTTAAAGAAATAGTGCTCCATAAGAGGAACTTCTTGCCTCATCTGGATTACCTTGGGCATGCAATTCTTGACTGGAATAGTTAGAGAGGGTCTATGAGATCTGTCTGTCTTGCTAATTGGAGTAAGTAGGATGCATAGCACTGTGTTGGCCATGATCCTCAAAGTTGGGCTGTAACTTGGAAGTGGGCGATGCTGGCTCCCAGGTGTGAGGTGAGAAACAGAGGAAATCTGCCAATGAGAGGAAGGTTACTTTGGAAAGCAAGCAGCTATCTGAAAAGCCAAGTGGTAAGGAATTGGGTAGAGGGAAGAGAAAAAAACTTGAAGAAAAAGGTTCAATAGAAAAAGATATACAATGTCTAGCAGGTTTGGGAGGTGAGAATCCATTGATATACGAGGGAATGGAAACTATAGAAAAATTAGACTACAAACTACGTGGTGGACATACTGAGGACACCAAGTCAGTTCAGAGGATAGCAGCAGTCCCCAGGCGGCCTTCAGCTTCAGTCCTGGTGAGGAGAACAGTAGGTTTTGTTGAGATGTTGAATATGACTTTAATGTGAATTAGATTCAGTTTACGATTGTCCTATAAAATACAGGATGACTATTGCATGGGATGGACATACACGAAATCCATTATTTATTGTTTATCTAAAATGTAGCTGGGCAGCCTGTTTTTTTTAATTTGCTAAATATGGCAACCTAGATTAGGTTTACAGTACATGCTATGATTATTTATACAAAATGAACTATAAAGTTTACATAGTGGGTTTTGACACATGCCTCCAATTCTTTTTCCTCTAAGGAACTGGGGGGGAGGGCAGGAAGGGATAACCTTTAACTGGTATGGCTTCAGAAACAGTCTCCCTTCATCTCAAGTCTCAATCCCACTGTAGATACCACATGTGGTTTGTGAACCACAAATCACACCAACTGTGCTATGGCGGCCCCTTATTGTTTCCAGGCCGTTATTGCTAAGTCTTTATCTCCCTTATGCATTTACTCTAAGTGCAGTTGTTCAGTACCAAGTCTATAAATCTTTATAAATTAGCTTCTGCAGAAGGCTTTGTTTGCCTCCAGAATGCTCTTCAAAAGGCGTAATAACCCGTATTCCTCATTAACTCAGGAAAAGCTGCACAAAACTGCATCACATCCTTGTTCTATGCCATAAGCATTCTCTATGTGGTGTGGCTTCCCAACTGCTCTCCCCCACCTTCCCCCCACACCCCACCTCCCATGCAGGAGACCAGGCCTTACCTTTAGAGGATTCAGGGAGCTGTGGAATTTTGTTTCCATTTTTCCATCTCATTGGCTGACAATCTTACTCTTTGCAATGATGTCAGCTAATAGCTCCATGGGGATGATTAAAACCCATGTCTCCAGCTGTGATCTCTCAGTTCCAGACCTACATATTCAACTGCAAGCTCAACCTGGCACCAGGGTGCTTCATCAAAAGAGCCAGAAAAACATCTTGGACCCACTGATTGCAGGCAACTCCTAAAAATACATGATGAAAGGTGAGGCACCCTGTAAGCACAGGAACCAGTTTTACACTGGGAAGGAAGAATGCTCTGCAGGTGGCCTCCCTCTCAGGGGGCCTTTGAAGCATAAAAGGCCATGGAATCATGGGAGGGAGTTCCACTTTGAAGGGTAGATGCAGGGCTAATACCCCATTTTCAGAGACATTGGGGCTAAGGGAGATTATCTGTGATTCAAGAAAAGTAAGAGAAGCTGCCCAAGGCTGGATGGAAGATGGAGGGAGAAAAGGGGGAGCTGCTCTGGGTGTGCCGGGGGCGGCGGGGGGGGGGGGGGGGGGGTAGATGCCTATGTTAAACTAGAGCTGAGTTTGGCTGAGAAGGAGCCTTTCCTCCCTTCTTCTGTTATGTGAGCTTAGAGTTTTGTGTTTTTCCACAAAGTCTTATGGAAGCCAACATTTCATGAGTGGGTACTATAAACTCAATGGCACCCTCATTAAAGATAAGAGCAGCAGCATTTAGCCAATAGTAAAGCTTAGAAAGCTGGCCACCTCCATGGGGTAAGCACCTGAGAAGGCAGTCTGTTCTCAAGTGCATTGTTCTCACATTAGAGCTTCAAATTAGATTATTGACTCGGTTAATTTTCCATGGGATATAGGATTTGGTTTGCATTCCCAAATCTGAGTTCATTTCATTTGCATTGCAGTTGATTATCTTTCATTACAAAGTTTCATTACTGGGAAATGTATATGTGTTGACATCTCCTGAGCTCCAAAGCTCAGAATGCAAATATAGGAGCTTCCTATTGATTTCATTGACTTTCGTTAGGCAGCCTAAAGCCATATTTTATTTTAAATCCCCATTCCAGTGTCTTGAAAAATTAGCATCACCATCCTACCAGTAACTACAAGGGGGGGGGGGGCAAGTCTAGAAAACTATTATAAATTGTATAATGAACAAAAAATTTAATCAACCAAGCTGCTTTAAATAATATTTCTGTTTAGGCTAGCAAATGCATGATTCAATACCTTTTGAGGACATCTTTACTTATAAATGTACTTGAAAGTTAGGTTTTGTTTATCGTGTTGTGTTTTTTTTCCCCAAATGCAGGTTTTTAGGGCTATATTTAAGATTAATAACCTAGGGGTGGTACATCAGATTGCAGAACCTGAGCTCTGGGAAAACATCAATCTATACTGCAAAAACGTTTAAAAAAGAAATAATTTTACGAAACACCAAGTGTGCTTTGCAGAACTGAACATTTCTCCCAATCAGCCCTGGCTTTGGGTAATATAGGTGACTCTCCTTTTCAAGGCAAAAGAATATGTTCAAAGGCAAATGAATTTCAAAGGAAGATTTCACAACTTCTAAACTTTTCTTAAACCTCTCACTTGCAAGAGACCAGGACTCCTGAAGGTTTTAACCAACGTTGTTAAGATGTGGAAAGTTCTTATCCCCACCCCTTTTTTTGTTTATTTTAACTGCAGTGCCCAGGACGGTGCCTGAGGATAAAAGACATTGAGTGGCAAAGGTATTTGTGAGATCTAATAAAAGTTTATGAGCATTCTACCTTGTTTCTAAATTCCATTGTAAGCCACAAATTGTCCTTTCTGTTTCCTCAACCATGAAATGAAGTTTAGACAAGACAAAGGAGTCCCACAGTACAGGATAGACACTTTAGAAACCGAACTTTGCCTCCATTGGTAGTACATTTCACTAAGACCAAGTGTGATCTCTGATCAGCCGGTCTATCCACCTGTCCAAAGTGTATAAAGTTTGGCGCTGACTCTGAGCTGGGGAACTTTAGAGCGACACACCCCTTCCAGCTCCCTCTTGGATCCAGAGCCCTAGGACCCATGGGGATGGCAAGAAGCCTGAAGAACTGCTGTTACCCCATGGGGTTGTGATCCCAGATGCTCCCACAGCCACATGTTCTCTTTGTGTAGTGTCTCAGCCAGAAACTGAAGAAGAAACCAGAACATCATGCCCTGGTCACTAGAAGCAAAGGTTCCACTAAAATGCCTTTTGACATGATTGGGCTTTTCTCCGGAAAAGCCATATTCAAGAAGGTTTGCCTAGGAGAATGCAAGTTTTAGAGGCCAAGGAGGCAGTATGTTAGGAGACAAGACAACTAATTATCCAAGATCAGAACCCAGGCAAAATGGTGAGTCAATACAATAGAAGTCCATACAGTAGAAGGGTAAGATAAACCTTACACAGAACCCAGATACAGATTCAGCTTAGAAATGACCCTCCACATTAGCAATACATTAGGATCACCTGGGCTATGCATTAATCTAATTCCAATCAACCATTTCCATACCAGCTGAGTCCACATTAGAAGTATGGAGATCGTTATGTTTAAAATCCTCCCCTGGTGACTCTAATTCTCAGTCAGAATTGAGAAACGCTGAGTTAAAGCTTTCTTAGACAAGTCTACTGTGACAGGTAGTAGTCTCACATCAGGGACAAGAGCTCAACCACAGGGAAGGAAATGGGTCATACCTGGTTAGAAAAGGGAGCAGGAGAAAGCAGGTGAAGGTAGAACTTGATATAGATGCTTGGGCAGCTGTTTAACTACCTTGGTTATAAAACATGTCTTTGGGCCCGGGGAAGATGGAAGAGAACCTGATCCTCAGTCTGTAGTCAGTCAAGTTCCTTTATTCCCTGGTCTACATAATCCCCTCAAAGTGTCATAGGGATCATGGTGCTGTGGTCTTCTACAAAACACCCACCCCCCAGCCCCGCCACCCTGCAATGCCCTGCCGCCTCAGAGTCTCTGAATATGGTGGACTCAACTATCCACTGCTTGAAGTACCTCGATTCCCCCCATCGTCTCTCCTAGTCTCCGTGGATCCAACACAAAGGTGTTTCAGTTTGCCCCACATCTAGCAGAAGAGAAATTTAGTACCTACATGTTTCTATCAAAAGTGTCTTTGAACATTGTACTAAAATCTTGGCACCTCTTTCTTGTCTGATTATGAATACACTTAAAAGCAATAAGTCCTATCAAAGCCATCTTGGAGAAAATGGTCACAAAAAAGAGATGTATGTTTTTCTGGCCCAAGTTCAAAGTACTTAGCAGATGTCATGACTTCCTCTCAGCATGATTCAATCTATCTTCTAACCATAAACCCAGTGGATGCCCAGGTAATTTCTGTTTCTATAATAATCTTCCAGGATTACTAGATTGTGAGTACTTTCCCATGTGACTGGAACTGTCTGTCACTATTATGCCTTCTGAGCATCACTCTGATTAAACTGGTCTAGTAGTTGAAGTTCTTTTGTGTGATCACTCTGGATTCTATTATTAAATCAGTTTAGAAACCACCATCTGTTTTGAGTGTTGATGTCAGCAATTTCTAGGTTAGAGTATAATATATCCACCGGAGGGGTGCTTCTGGCTGTAATAATATTCCCAAAATTGACCATTACAGTTAAAAAAAAAAAAAGCACTAATCAAATTAGTTTTCCTTTGACAATCATATTCTCTTTCATGCTTCTCTCTTGCCTTCACTCTCCTAAACCAATGTTCTCAGAGAAACCATAATGAAAACACAGCCTCTCGCACACATCACTTTTAACTAAAAACCTTTGATATGTTTATTGGAAAGAAAGGCTTTCAGATGTCTCTTCTATTTTCCTTTTCTCTTCCTTCTTCCTCCTCCTTCTCCTTCCTACTCCTCCTCGTCCTCCTTCCTCTCCTCTTCCTCTTTCTCCTTTCCCCCCCCCCTCTTCTTCTTCCTTCCTCCCTCCCTCCCTTCCTTCCTTCCTTCCTTCCTTCCTTCCTTCCTTCCTTCCTTCCTTCCTTCCTTCCTTTTCCTTTATTTTTTAATGACTCCAGGTCCAGCACATACCCAAATACATACTACTCAGGGCCTGGCATTCCAGGTGTCTGCCAAAAATGTCACAGCCCAGGCATTTCATTTGTCCCATCATGGTAATGGTTCCTTAGAACATGAAATCTTTTAATTTTTTTAGAGCAGTTCCCAACAAAATTGAGGGGAAAGCACATAAAATTACCATATACCCGCTGCCCCCACACGCACAGCCTCCCCAGTATCAACACTGCACCAGAGGGGCACATTTATTGCAACTGATGAACCTACATTGACACATCATAACCACCCAGAGGCCACAGTTTACATAGGGCTCACTCTTGGTGAATGAAAGCACTTTAGCAAGGGTTTTATAACACCTGCTCTGCGATTTGGCTCTCCTAGGTCTGAAAAAAATTGATGCTTACCCTATATCCTTCATCAGAAGGCAGAGACATGAAGGTAGGGACCTCAATTCTGAGTTCTGTATAATTCCAACAGCCTCGAATATTGTTATGCTATTGTTAGGGACTTACATTCATCTTGAAGTTCTGGAATGGAAAAATTATACATAGTTTAAAGGTCTGAAATAGGCACGAACATGACTCTAAATAAGCCATCAGGGCTGTTTCCATGGCCTCTTGTGGGTGAGCTTCAGGACCGGGATGATCGTCCTGCCTACGGCTGGCCAGTTGCATATATTGCTATTACTTAAGCAGTGCCAGGTACAGGGTGTTCAACCCAAACCTATAGTGTGACAGCATCAAAATGTGGGGTAACAAGTTACAAGTGTTGCTTAATAAGAAGAGTCTTGTCTCTGCTTCTTCTATTACATTTGGATCCTTAATTTCTTTCTAAAATAGTCTTGTTTCCAAAGCAAACACATCTCAATGTGTGCTTCTTATCCCAAGCAGATCCTGACAGTTGCACTTTGTGGATACTCAAATGCACCCCAATTATTGCTGACTTTCTCGTGGTGCAGCTGGAAGAGGTCTTTGTGTTTAAATGATTCCAAGGACTGAACTCATTTCAGAGGACAGTTTCTCAGGGAGCTCATATGGAGGAAACTGTAGCTTATTATTTCATAACCCCTAAAGCGCCAGCTAATACACTGAAGTAGCAAATATCATAACTTTTTGGACATTGGAATCTCAGACAAGGGGAGGGCAACTGGCACTTTGTTACGTTTGTGGGAAAGTAGGTTTTCTTTGTGGACACCATGACTAATTTAAGTGATCATGAGAGCCTGAAAATTAACCTTTCGAACTGGCCTTCCACAAGGATAGGGTCATCTCAATGTAATCAAGAAGACCGGGTTTTTTGTGTTTGTTTTTTTTTCACTTTCTTTAAACTTGGTTAAGTAACTTCCTAAAATTATATTTTAGTCCTAACTGGTTTGGCTCAGTGGATAGAGCATCAGCCTGCAGACTGAAAGGTCCCAGGTTCTAATCCGGTCAAGGGCAGGTACCTTGGTTGCAGGCACATCCCCAGTAGGGGGTGTAAAGGAGGCAGCTGATCGATATTTTGCTCTCATCGATGTTTCTAACTCTCTATCTCTCACCCTTCCTCTCTGTAAAAAATCAATAAAATATATTAAAAATTATATTTTAAAACTTATTTCCTTTGGAGGGTAGAACTAAGGGTGTTTTTTCAGCATTTTTGCCTCTCTGTATGGTCTTATTCTCTAATAAGTGTGTGCTGTTTTTTTTTCGTTTTTACACCTTGTTTGTAAATACACACACACACACACACACACACCCCTTATAGTTCCTATAAGACATATTAAAGCCTTTCTGGAGCATCACCATGGACTAAAAATAGGAGCAAGCAGGTTGATTTATGTTAGTGATATTGTAAACCATCCTAAACCAATCTGGCCATTCTCAAGCAGCCTCCACAGACCACAGGCAGGAGTGTGTAGATAAATGTTTAATGACCAGCTTTTCCCAGGAAAAATGAAAGTCCTGATTTACAGCATTTGCTTATCTTCATGGTGCATTTTAAGTGACTCTGTGACGTCACTGCATGCCAAGCGGTGCCGCTGACCTTCTTTCAGCCTATGTGTGTGCAGCTTCCACACACCAGGGGGACGGTAGGTACACAAACACCCACGTGCACGCAATCAGGCACATATGCAGTCACAGCACATGTTCCCAGATCTCTGCCATGTTGGACAATCCAACCAGCACTTTCTGAGAAAGGCTCATGTGAAGCACAGATTCCCAAACCCTAGCAGCAGGATTCGGTTTCCTTTCCAGTGGGTATCAAGGAATGGAATCAGGGTGTAAGTGACAGACTCACAGTATCCTTAACCTTGTCCGTGTGAGGGCAGAGGTGCCTTAGGCTAGTGCTAGCCAACCCATGCATATTGAACACCACCTGTGTCAGCAATAAAACATATTTGGAACATCTCCTATTGAAGCACACGGCCTCTGCTGCTGATGGAGACAGCCCAGAAGGGGAGCCTGGGAGAAGCGTCCTCTGAATGTGGCACAAAGGACTGCAAATGCCAATGGCCCACCCCCAGCAGTGGGTGCTCCTGATCAGAATACATAGGAACCTCGCCAGAGTAGAGATGAAAACTAATGCCTGTACATTTCATATTCCTTTTGGAACACGGAAGGCCTTAGGGTTCAGAAAAGCTGATGCCAGTCTGGTCCCACGCATCGCCCAGGGTTTCTCCTCAGAGGCAGCATCTCTCCCGCCCTCTGCATGGGAAGGGAAAGCCAGGAACTGAGAAGGCTCTGTGTCCTCCGACTGGTCCATGGCCAGGCTGACCTAATCTCCGGGTCTCCAGATTGGCCTGTAGGACCAGTCTCTTTTCTGAGTCTGTTCTGTGAGCCTGGGAAGTAGTGAAGGCTTTGAAAGCACAGAAAGCTGTAGAGCACAGCACAAGGGGTGTCTTCTTGGGAAAGGGGAAGGGTAACCATGAGAGAGAGCAGCCACAGAACACCAAGGCTTGCGCACCAACATTCAAGATACTTATTTGCAGCAGCTCATTTCACCATAGCCATAGTGTGGCTAATCTCCGGGAGTCACGAGTCATGTGATCTTGGTAAGTAAGTCATGGGGTCTTTAGAAGCTTTGTTTTCTCATCAGTGAAATAGGGAATGCTACCCCTCCTCAAAGAGACGGGGTGGTTAATTGAATAATTAATGAAAAAGAGCTGCTACCATGATGCCACATACATTATAGGCCACTCAGATAGTCAATATTACTACCAATCTTGACTCACTGACACCAGACCAAAAATCACAGCCAAATTCATGTGACAAGAAACTCTAAGAGCATGAAAATATATTTTATATCCCTAAAGTTTCCTCCTTCCTTCTCCTTCATTCCTAACATTTATTCTGAACCCAACTAGTTGTATCAAGTTACCACTCTATCAAATAATGATATCATTTTTTTGTTTCTTTTTGTTTTTTGTGTTTTTTTTTTACATTATAATGATTCCAGAGTTCAGGAATAGGGGAAACTCTGGGAAGGAACTGGGAGAAAAGGCAATGTTCTCATCATTTTCTCACACACACACACACACACACACACACACACACACACACACAATAAATAAAGTAAAAGCTAAAAATAACTCATGGGTTATTCAGAAACAGAAGATCCAGATTCAGCAATCTCAGGCTGTCGTTTTTATTTCTGCAAGACTATCATGCCTCCTACTGTTTTAGCATCGTTTTTAAAATTTATTTTACACAGCCCAGCGGCATCCTGACTGTCACGAGTAGTTTTTATTGCTATGCAATCTCATGCTAAGAGATTTGTTGCCACTGAGAACATCTTCAGGGGGTCACGTGACTTAATGATTCCGCCTCTGTAAGTAAATATGTAAGACAAACACATGCAAGAACATAGCACCCATAGACGCTCTCCTGTTAACAAGGATTTTTCAATTCCTGACAATCAGCCCCAATCTCAGGACTTTCCTTTGTCCTTCCTGTTTGTCTAGTTCCCTATGATGCCCTGATTATCCACTTCGCAAAAGCGGCAAGTGGGGTCTGGCTGGCAGGCTTGTGACCACAGCAGCCTTTTCCACTTGTCAGCGCCAGCGCCCAGGGCCTGGTGACAAGGAGCTGAGCGAGGGCACAGCGCAGAGCCAGGATGACCAGGGAGGGGAAGGGTGAGCTCATTTCTTCCCTGCTCCCTCCACCCCGTGGAGAAGGCTGTGACAGCAGCGGAGGCTCGGGTTTCAGTCACAAGGTCCCCAGAGGCCTGGCTCTGCAGGATCTGCTGGGGCTGTGGTTGCTGCAGATGCAAGCTTGCCTTTGCAGCTGTCCTCAGGAGCACCTCCTGGGAGATACCTTGGGGGGGGGGGGGGGCGGTCCCAATCAACAGACTGCTTTCTAACCCGGGGTTTTCCCCAGGCACCCAAGTAGGGCCTCAAAACAGAAAGGCAGATAGTAGTCTAATTCCCATTTATGTCAGAAAAGATTAGAGAACAACCAAATAAAAAGGGTATGAGAGAGCTGAATGTGGACATTTAAAAGTCCGCCCAGCCAAAGGCAGGTACACAGGGTTCTAACCCGCCACCCAGTTCTGAGTGGACGGGGTGTGTGGGTGAGGGTAGGGAGGGGTGGTCAGAGCTGTCACAGTCAGAGGGTATTTGTGTTACTTGGAGCATCTTAGGATCTCTACCCTCTGCCCATTGAGGGGGTGAGAGAGTGAGAGGTCAGGAGGGCTTCACACGTTCTAGAAACTGCTCTCTCCAGGTAAAGCTGCAAGGGGCTACCTCGCCCACAGCATGGAGGGGGCAGATTCGAGATCACTCTGAATCTGGAAGGGAGCAGAGACCACGGCCTCCTCAGCGAATTCATCCTCAGACACATGCCATCTTCGTTCTCAGAGGCAAAGATACCTCCTTGAGAACTGCACAATCCAACACAGAGCCGGTAGAACTATAAAGACATAGAGGCACCCTCTAAAAGAGGAAGTTGTCTCTTTTTCCCCTTAAATAAAATGGCTTGCCCAGCTCCTGGGATGAGGAAGAAAGGGTGGAAGGAGAGGCGAGGACATCAGGGATTGGGAGAGGTGAGGAGACAGGAGACCCCTCTCCAGAGGAAAGGGCTTGGAGGTGGGGAGAGAGATCTGAAGCCGGGAAGAAAGGGGGTGGTGTGGGGGAAGAGCTCTACTCACAATCTCTGCTCAGTGGTGGGTCTGACTTCCCTCGGGAGCACTTAGGGACAGCCCTCTAAGTCTCGCCCCCACTGCCTTCCTGCTGTAGGTGAGGATGGACCAGGCTGCCCATCAGGTTCCACCAGGTTCCAGGCTCAAGGGGAGAACTCCGCCAGGACCTCACTTGTACAGACACGCTCTGATTTACGACGGTTCAACTTACGATTTTCAACTTTACGATAGTGTGAAAGCGATCCGCATTTAGTAGAAACGGTCCTTCAAATAATTTTGAATTTTGATCTTCTCCTGGGCTAGGACATGCACTCGCTATTCTCTAGTGAGGCTGGGCGGTGGCAGCGAGCACAGCTCCCGGTCAGCCACGTGATCACCAAGGTGGTAGGTGATGTTGCCAGCTGTTACGAACATGTTTAAGGAAGGCTCGACTGAGTTGTGATGTTTGGAAGTTTAGCTGTATTAAGCGCAGGTGTAATCAAGTTAAAATGAAGTGATTGGGCTGGACTCTTAATCCAATACAACTGTTGTCCTTTTTTTTTCCAATCCTCACCCAAGGATATGCTTTTATTGATTTTTAGAGAGAGAGAAACATTGATGTGAGAGAGGGATACATTGATCAGTTGCCTCCTGTACCTGCCCCAACGGAGATCAAACCCACAACCTTTTGGTGTAAGGGATGACACTCAAACCAACTGAGCCAGCTGGCCAGGGCTATACCTGCTGTCTGTATAAGGGAGAGAATGGCATCTGAAGACATGGACACACACGGGGAAGGTGACCATCTGAAGACAGAATCATCCCCTCTGTACCTAAGGCTTTGTCCAATTATCCAGACCCTTAACTCTCTCTTCCCTGAGGGTGAGTTCCTTCCCAAGAAACTCCTTGGATCAAATGTAGAAAGGCTTACCTGGGCTTTCCAGATGCCTCTGAGTCCTAGGATGAATGCAGCTAACTCTCATAAGCTGAACTTCCACTATATCTCTCTGAGATGTGTCAGTATTTCTAAATGTACTAGACAAAGGGCCCCCCCTCCCCTGAAACCTACTTTCAAAATTCTCATTTTCAATAGCATTTATTGACAAACTATTACATATATGCTAACACTAGGTCAGAGGGGTAGGCTCAAATGAAGTAGATGGCCTCTGCCTTCAAGAAGCTGATGTTCTTGCTGGAGAGAAGAGAGTGAAATATACTTTTTAAAGTGTACTCTAGATAATAGTATCAACTAAACATTAAACTTAATTGAAACAGCACACAGCTTAGGTTCTGAGGGAGTTCAGAGAAAAGGACATAGAGATGTCAGGAAAGGCCTCATGAAAATGAGTGGGAGCGTGAGGTGAAGGGAATGGCATGAGTGAAGGAGCAGGGTGAGGCCAGGAGCAGGGTGGGGGTGGAATACTTTGGGGCAGTCATGCATCCACCTGCCTGCAGTGGAGAGCCAGAGTCATGGGGAATAAGATTGCAGAGGGACTTGACATCCAAGCGGGTGCAAAATCCATTTGCCTCTGAATTGCTGAGGGAAGTTGACTGCTCTGCAGGGTAAAATAGGCAGAATGATAATTAGCTGGTCCAACCCCAAGTTGTGATTTTTACTCTGTTTCTATGAGTTCTAAAATCCGTAGGGACCAGCAGTAAGTATTCACTTGGAAGAGCAATTCTCAAAAGATTAACAGAGCATTGAAATGTCATGGTGACTCTCCAAAACATTTCATCTCTCCCCTTCATAAACATAGTCACAGCCTACACCCCCACGCGCGGTGGGGAGGAAGGCTGGAAATATATGAGGTGTCTTAAGTGTGTTCTCAGAGATAGGCTCCACAAATAGCCCTGCAAGCATTCCTCAACCAAGAGTTATGGATGCCAGATGCTGTTAGCAGCTCGCAACTGCGAAGACCAGAAACAGCGGCCTTAGCGATACAACCACAATCTCAGCCCTGGCATGAAGGCTGTTATCATGCTGCTACTCATCCACCTACTAAGTGGAGGACATTCTTCTTTCCAGGAATTGCCCACTTATTTTGGGGTTTCGCTGTTTGCGTACTTGGTCTGTGAATGTGAAGCAGCTGAGTTTCGAGTGCTGAGCTTCAGAAAAGCATTGAGGTGGGTGTTCAGAGCACTGATCTCACTGTGTTCGGGCCAGTCTGAGAGTGGAGACCCAGTGGTCCTGACCACCAGCCCGCACACCAGAGGGGACCTAAGGATGCAATGTTTGGAAGTGTCACAGTGATGGTTCAATGCTCTGTTAATCTTCTGAGAATTGCTCTTGCAAGTGAATACCTGTCTTTGGACCCTAATGATTTTCAAAACTCATAGAAACTCTATGCTCTCAGCTACAGTTTTCCATAATGCGTTTGAGACAAACTGCCATTCTGCCCCTTCCAAAGGCTGGAGCTGCATGCTCTTTGCCTCCTCTTTCTACTCGGGGTGGACTGGGCAACCTTCCAGGATTTTGCTACAAGTGTCCAGGCATGTTCATCACTCAAGTTATTATATAGAGAAAGTCTGGGTGTAATTATTTCCCACCTCCCTGTTAGGCCTGGAGACCTTACCACCTAATCCCCCTGAGACAAGAATCCAGGTCAGGGCTTTGCCTGATGTCCACTTCACACTTTCCCAAGTGAAGCACATCTGTCATCTCTGCTACCACAGACAGAACATATCCTTGACTGTAAATGATTTCTTATTACAAATCAGGGGTAGAGGACAAAGTCATATACATTTTGGGCTTTCTGAGCCACATGGTGTCTGTCAAAATGACTTAATTCCCCATAGTAGTCCAACAGCAGCCATAGAAGATATGTGAACAAATAAACATAGCTGTGTTACAATAAAACTTTTATTTACAAAATCAGGCAGTGGGACAGAGTCAGTCTGTGGGCCATGTTCCTGTTACAGATGCACATATACTTAACTATTTTGAACAGCCTGTTATTATTTTAGAAGTGCTTTCACAGACATCTCGGTTTCTCCCAACCCTGGTAAACACGGGCCAGTGTTTTGTACCCATTTTATATATAACACCATTGAGGCTCACTAATAACTTACCCAATGCCAACAGTTATAAAAGTACAGAGTGGGGAGTCAGGCACAGGCCTTCTGTTTCAAAGTCTAACACATCTTCTACCTTGCCATATTTTCCAGAATGTCTCTCTCTATTAAATGGTATTATATGAAAGAGTAGTTCTAGAGTCAAATAAGTTTGGGAAACTCCGCATTAATCAAGGTTAAGGAGGCTTTTAATGTTTATTATAAATTTCCAAGAGGGAGTTATACTATACTTTAGTTTTACAAATATATTAGACACTACATACACCTTTTATTCTTCTTGTCAAAGCAGCTCTCGGGACTCATGCTTCTTGGATCTGAGTCTAAGAGATACTTCACTAAGCATAAGCTTCAGAGAAGACATTTCTGAGAAAAAGTTTCAGACTGGGATATCAGACAGGTTAATGCCACAGGGAAGCCCACCTAAGACAGACCATGAATTTTTTTTTTTTTTATCGAACCTTGACCCAACAGACAATCGCACCCTAGACCTAAGTTCCATTCAACCAATGCAACTGAAAGAAATGGAGAGGGAAATGTACTTTGCTCTTTCCTGACTGTGCCTGCCTCTGCCTTTTCTCATTCCTAGAAGGACCTGATAATCTGATTGGTACAACCCAAGTTGAAGGTCGGGCCTCTTTTCCCTTGCAACCTCTTGAGCAGAGGACACAGGACTTAGCCAAGACACAGGATGGGGTTTGGTTATAGGTTCTGAAGCAGTATAGTCCATGGTTTCTGAAGAAATACTCCTTTTATGATACCAGATGCCAATTATAAATAGTCTATTTCATTGAGCCAATCGAAGAAGTGAGTGTCCCTGAGAGAGGTTTTGATGACTTAATGTAGGCATTTTGATTGGGAACCCAAGAATGTCTGCACCCTGAATGCAAATTGCTCAAGGCCTAAATAAGGGCTCCACTCACCCTTTATCACCAAATCCAAGAATCAGGACCAGCACACCAGAACACAGTTGTGGGGAGCTAGAGTTAAAAATATGACTTTGCCCTAAGTGGGATCCTGACACAGTTTATTAATATGCTTTCCTTTGTGGAATAAAATGTACGAGAGAGAGAGAGAGTCGAGGAGGGACTAGATGAAAAGATGTGAAGAAATTAGTTAAAAAACATATCTTCCTAATCCATAGACACAGACAACAGTGTGGTGATGGCCAGAGGGAAGGGGAACAGGGGCTGAGAGGAAACGGGCAAATAGGAGGCAAATGGGTACATCTGTAATAATGTCAACAATAAAAATAAAGTTAAAAAGGAAAAAAAAAGACGTACAAGAGAGGAATGGCATCAAGCTTCAGGGAACAGGGGCAAGAAGCACGTGGAAGAGGGGATTATGGTTCTCGTTTACACCTCAGTCACCGTGTCTCACTTAAGTTTGCCAGCTGTACTGCCTATTGCAAGGCAAAGGAGCATATGCTGGTCAGTTGAAGTCCTTTGTCTCTTCATCTTTGGCCACGTAGCCAGGGAAAATTCTGGGATGTTGAGGACATTTCTCTGCTTCACCTCCTTTAAGGGACATGAGTCATCAAGGCATTAATGAGTGTCTACAATTGCGGGAAGACTGGGAATCATTGCTTTGAAAGAGCTTGTGGGAGCTGCTTACCAGAAGATGAGGCAGAACTGAGATGACGAGGTCCTTGATAGGACACGGGCAAGACAAGCAGAACTATCCTCTCCTTCCTCCTGTGGCTGGGCGCTCCCTGTGCCGGGAGGTAGCAGCAAAGGGTGTGCAACCCCCAGAGACCATAGAGTGTATCTGCAAGAACAATACCAATCTAGAGTACACATCGTTTCTCTTCATAAATAATGTATGACCTTATGCATCTATCCTAAAACATTTCTGGGACAAATTAAGGCACATAATAGAAAGAAATATGTTTATAATGCATCTATTTCCAAATATCTTCCTATGAGCAAACAATCAGATTAGGGTACTCTGGTGGGCTAGATGGTGCCCCGCCCAAGTATGTCCACACCCTAATCCCCAGAACCTTTGAATGTGACCTCATTTGAAAAAGGGTTTTGAAGATGTAATTAAATTAAAAATTTTGAGATGGGGAGATCATGTGGATTATGTGGGTGTACCCTAGGTTCAATGACAAGTATCCTGAATAGAGACTCACAGAGGAAAAGGTGATGTGAAGATGGAGTCGGAGATTAGAGTGGTGCAGCCACAAGTCACGGGATGCCAATGGCCACCAGAAGCTGAAAGAGGCAAAGAACAGATGCTCCCCTGGAGCTTTCAGTGGAGTACAGCATCACTGATGTCTTGGTTTTAGATTTTTAGCCTCCAGAACTGTGAGGGAACGAAGTACTGTTGTTTTAGCCACCAGGATGTGCAGAAAATGCACACAAATTAACTTAATTTTTTAAATGTATTTTTGTTAAATTTCAAATGCATGTACTCACATACACACAGAAGGAAAGGGGAGGGAGGGAGGAAGGGACGGAGGGGGAGAAAGAGAGAGAGAGAGAGAGAGAAAGAGAGAGAGAGAGAGAGAGAAAGAGAGAGAGAGCTACCACAGTTGTATACTTCCATGTACCAAAACCTGATAGCAGGCTCCCTAAACAGACCTGATTTAGGATCCTCTCCTGATTTGGAACAGGCATAAAGCACCTCCCTTGCTTGCAGAGAAGAGCATTGTTGGGGTGGAGGAGGGACTGCAGGTGGAGAGGAAGAGAATCTTCTCACAGAACCAACCAACCAACCCAATTAAATGGAGCTGGAGGTGATCACAAACTTTCACCTGGGATTTGGTTTGTGTTTCACGGAGAAAGAATTGAGGTGATGCTATCATGCTTAGCTTCATTCTCTCACTGTGCTCAGAACAGCAGGAACCCCTATCTTTTTGAACATCTCTTGGTTTCTGAGCTGCTTAAGGGAGATTCCATCTGGCTAACCTCTTGCATCTGTAATGTAAAGTGCAAACCTCCTCTCTTCCTCTCTCCCCATTAATATTGTACAGTATTTTAATTCTGCCTCAGCTTCATCACCTTCAAAAAAGCTGCCTGTGCCCCGCTGGTGTGGTTCTGTGGATGAGCGTGAACCTATGAACTAGGAGGTCATGGTTCAATTCCCAGTCAGGGCACATGCCTGGGTTTTGAGCCAGATCCCCAATAGGGGGCATGCTGGAGGCAGCCGATCAGTGGTTCTCTCTCTCCCCTCTCCCTCCCCTCTCCCTTCATCTCTGAAATCAACTTATACTTGTTTACTCAAAGTTGACTTCTGTCTCACTTGAGAAATGACAAGGGAAAGGCTGGACCCTGAGGGAGGTGTGAGGAGAACAATTTGGTTGAGAAAATTGTCTGGGTTCCTGACTTGCACAATTACATGGAGGGCTTTTTTGTTTTAATAAATGATGTCAAAAGGCACAGCACAACACTGGCTGGTGTGGCTCAGTTGGGTGGAGCATCATCCTGTACACCAAAAAGTTGTGGGTTCAATTACCAGTTGGGGAGCATGCAGGAGGCAATTGATTAATGTTTCTCATGTGGATGTTCCTCTCTCTCTCTCCTCTCTCTCTCTCTCTCTCTCTCTCTCTCTCTCTCTCTCTCTCTCTCTCCCACACACACCCCCTTCCTCTTTCTAAAATCAATTTTTGAAAAAAAGGCACAGCGCATTTTAAAGAAATGAAATGACCAAAATGTATCTTCCCCCCAGGATTTGAATAATCCCAAGTCAATTAAATTTCTGACAGGAAGGCATTTAATTTTGCTAATAAACAGGTAAGAAAGCAATAAGCAATGTTCTCAGTGGCCACTTTCTCAACTTTCAGGGCCGTGTGCTGTAGTTTTCCATTATAAACAGAAAAAAAAAATGACTATGCATAGAAAAGAGAAAAAAAAAAAAAAGGAAGCTGGAAATTACAGCCAAAACAGATCAGTTCCACCAAAAATGCACCGAAGAGCACTCTTTTCTCTGCCCTGGAAATTATGTGGCTCTCTCCACCCTTCTAAATTACACTGTCTTGATAGACTCTATTTTCCCACTAAACGTGCAAAATGGATATAATAGGTGATAACATGCCCTGTGCTACTTTTAGCAGAACATGTCTCTCTCCTCTCGCCCCCCAAGAACAGACCCACGTTCTGGATCACACGGCCTTTAAGAATAATGGCCAGCATTTCTTCATCCTTTGCAAAACATGGTGCCCATCTCTTGTTCCGTAGCATGGTGGGACCCATAGGCTTCGGCAAGAGTGTACATGTCACAGTTTTGTAGGAATCAGAGCTGAAGAAGAGGTACATTAATATTGCATTTGGATTGTGCCCAATATGTGTGTCTCCCTCCCTCTGTACCTTCATAAATATTTGAGAGCCTTAGACAGAGAAAACAGTGACAGTGGAATCAGTTTCTGAGTTAAAAGCAATCACAGCCTTGGTGTAAAAACAGCAGCCAACAGCCGCAAGATTTTGGTTTAGGTTGGCCTGCTAAGAAATCCACCAATGTGAGAACCCTAGCTGGTCCCAACACTTACGTCCCACTGAAATGAAAGCATTCGACTTCTAAATGGTAGTTTCGAATAAAGGCAATAATTTGTTTCCAGCTGGTACAATTGTTTAATAAAATGCCTGCTGGGCCTCCAGAAGTAATATTCCCCTCTCCTCGGCAACAATGAAAATTACCCCGCCTTGGGAACCACTAAATCAATCCACACAAAATGTTCTCAACTTGAAGTATAAGATTGTCAATGACAGTAATTTGCCATATGGAGAAGTAAAAAAAAAAAAAAAAAAAGTTTCAGGGATACATGGTAAACTGGAGGAGAAACAAAATCTTAACAGAAGGCCGAAGCCATCTCACTATTGTAATAATTATTCTTCTAATGTTTTAATCAAAGGCAGCAAGCAGCCTGTCTCTCTCTCCTCATCTATATTCCATCCACCACACTCCGTAGGTGTTAATCTCCATGCCTTCAGGCTGTTAGGAAGGAGCAGAAATTGGCAGTCCCTGAACTGCAGAGACTGTATGATAACAGTACCTGGCACTGCCCTTAATTATCTCAATTATGGAAATGTGTGTTGTTTGTCAACAGCTAGAAAGAGATGAGACTGTGAGGCAGTTGGGGAGATCGGTTTTTGGGTGTAGGTTTGGGCAATAAAGGTTTCCTTTCCGTTATAATCTTTTTGATTTTCCTTTTTCTTTTTAAAGGGATTTTATATTTATGAGAGTGAAAGAAGAAACTAAAGTCACCCATAATCTCAACCAGGATGTATTATCTTAACGTCATCGGTCCAATGTGGTTTCCATAGGTTTTATTCTTCTTCCTCTTAATGATCAAAAGTACATAAATATATAAAAACTAGAAATGAATAAATACAAATGATATTCACATAGAATACAGGGGATGCAAGTGATTTACTTTCTAGGAGCTAAACAAATAAATACAAATTAATTAAGATATCAAATCAGTAGACAGATTTTCAAATGCAACAGGAAAACATTGTGGGCTATCCAGGTAATATCAGTATTCACAACCCTAACATTAGCTGGTCTTTTTCAGAGAAATATGGCGAAGCTTGTATAGTAAGAGCCCTGGTCAATTTTCCAGTTTTCTGGCACAAACAACCCCTGGAACCAAGTCCAGTCTATTCATCCAGAGAAGTGAATTCGACCACTGGCAATTGAATTATTACTAGTCACCAATCAAACACACACAGAGCAGGTTCCCATATCCACATCAGGAGAAAGGACAGTGTGTGTTGTTTTTCTTAAGCCACTACTAAGAATGGGAGTGCTCTTTATCACCTACTCTGACCCAGCTTTTCCGAGCATTTCCCAGCCCCCAGGGCTGAGCACAGCCAGCCTCATCACTGGAAGGAGAGGAAGCCAGCAGTGACTTGACTGAATGTCTAGGCTCTAATTTCACCAATCTGTGCTGCAGTCTACTTCTCTGTTGAAATAAGGCAAATCAGACTGGTGGGCTTCTATCAGCCCGCTCCCAAAGCCTGTGCTGTGGCTGCTGGAAAGGCCTAGAGAGTAGGAGAGCCTGAGCAGAGACTCACATGTTACCATTCTGCCAAAGCGTGGAGAGGCATTGGGGCTTTCTTTCTAAACTCTTTGCAGGATGGTTCTGGAAGAGAGTCCTCACACAACGGCGCAGCTGATGGAGAGCACCGTAACTGTGTTAAGAAGCTGATTCTTCTACTGACTACCTGGGGGATTGGCGCGTGCCTCTATTTCCTAGCTGGGGAAATGGGATAAGAAACAACAGTTCTTACCCATAAAATGTAACTAATACAACAACTGTTCTGTTGGTTATTTGTAAAAATTAAATCAAACACCATAAGAAAAAAAAAATGTCTAAGCTATCAAATGCTGTGCAGAAGTGATCTCTCCCCATTGCTTGTTAAGGTAAATCCTGATTCTTGAGTCAGAGACATCTTATGTTCACTGAATGTTGAATCTGCAACCCTCATAGAGCAAATTTTCTTCTCCTGAACACAATGCCCAAGAGTTTTTGTTGAGGAGAAACCTACTTCCTGGGCCATGTGTTAGCATTTAACTCCATGGAAAAAGAAAAAAGAATTGTCTCCTTGTAGTGAAAGGGAGTTTTGTTTTGTTTTAACGCTGATTGGAAACAAGGTCAAATCAAATATGTTTTGAGCTTTTCTGCCCAAAAAGAACTGAAGAGGATTGAGTTTGCCATGTCCCTGCTGAGAGAAGAGCTGTTTGGGCCAGTGGGGCCCTTTCCTCACCTGGGAGAGCCATGAGATGGGGTTGAGGGGAGGGGGGCGAGGGAGGGGAGGGGGCGGGGCAGTGCGGGGGACCATCCTCACAGGCCTCTTCTTCTTGCCCTGCCTTGGCGCCCAGCGAGGGGCAGAGCCAGGGTTATCTGCTCTCCTCCCAACAACATTTAACTGTTGTAGGATTGCCAGATACAAGACAGAACACCCAGTTAAAGTTGAATTTCAGATAAACAACGAATGCTTTTTTAGAATGAGTATGTCTCAAATATTGCTAAATCTGGTGATCCTAACCTGTTATCCGAGGCAGCAGAATCGTGGAATCCCAGAGTTTTTTTAAGAACCATAAAATTCTCTAATTCAATCTCTACTTTTTTTTTTCTTTCTTTCTTTCTTTTTTTTTTTTTGTATGAGAAAAAGGAGGCCTGGAGGGGTGAAGCTGCATGCCCTCTTAAACAGCAGCAAAAGCAGACCTAGAATCACCCAAAGGAGCTGCCTTTCTACCTATAACAATTGTGTGACTGAAGATTTTTAAAGCGATTAAATACATAGCACCACCGATTTTTGTGTGACTATATGTTCACACACACCCAGGAAACTATTGAGCTGTGATTAGTGGCTGCTATTTCTACACTAAAGCCTTGTGTTTGTGGCCAACGGAACAGCCAGCACTAAAAAGTTAATGAGTGACTACAGCTACCTCTGCTGACCACGGGGGGTGCGAACAGCAGGGGGTTTGGGGTAAGGTCACTTATTTACCAGAAGTTCCACCATGACCTCACTTGATTAGGTCATCAAGCAAGGAAGGGGAGGATTAAAGTGGAGTAATGAGGCTGAGCAGCACAAGACTTTTACCTCAGAACACAAAACCAAGGCACACTGCATATGTTTTGGCCACAGTCTCAGTCTTTGACCTTTGACCTTTGACTTTGCCCTACCTACAGACCAAGGGTGCCCTAGCCTCATTCGAATTCCATAGCTGGTGTACATGTGGGTACACCCAGCCATCACAGAAGCTCCATTTCTTCTCTCAGAAGAACTGGGGCTGGAAATTGTTTGCAGATTTCTACCTCAAGGTCAAAGCATATAACAACCAAAATTGCGCAGCATAATTACAGCTGGATTTGACAAAAGCTTGAACGCTTACTGTATTTTAGGTGGATACAGGGGGAAAGAGGTAATACTCTGAGGTTTCATTTTCATGAATATAAATGAGTACTTTGTTTCCTTTCCTTTTCTTTTCAAATATTTTCACCTTGTGCTGTGAGACACTTGGTATACACAGAACATTCTAAAAAGAATGCTCGGAGACAAGCGTTGTCTCATCACTTTTCTCGCCACACTTCAGAGCTGGCCAAACACTCGGAGTCTAATTGGCCAAGTCTCAGTGCCTGCAAAGTGTTTCTGGAACTGATATTGACTGTACCCTCTTCTGTGACTTGCCTTTAACAGCACACACGGCCCACCGAGGGACTTTCCCCCGTGTTCGGCAGTTAACACTGAATCTCCTTGGCAAGGCTCTGGGTGACTGCACAATCTCACACCTGCCAGCCCTGGAAAGTTCTGGAAATAAGGACTCTGTGCCAGACATTCTTTTGGAGCACTTCACCCAGTTCCTTAGTCTCCCGGCTGTGAGATGAGTAACCAATTTCTTGAACTTGGTGAAACCGTTCTCAGCGATAATATGCAAAGGGCTTATCCAAGAACTGAGGTGCATGCCAAGGCCCCCGGGTTCTCATATGGGCGCTCTCGCTGCCTTTCTTACTGCCTCACTTTTGTGTCACGCCTCACACTTTCCAAGGCGCCCTCACATCTGTTCCCCTTTGTTCTTTATGACAGCTCTGTGAGGCTGAGTGGGCAGATCCAGACCAGCGAACGGGTTGGGAGGGCTTACCTTTTGCCGGGTTTTCTGCTAGGCATTTTCATGTATTTTATCTCATGGGGGCCTGCTGAGAACTCTGCAGCGTGGGTAAAGGAAGGTGCCCACCATACCGATGAAGGACTGGAGAATCAGAGGGTGGAATGCTCCAGAGCTGAAAGCTGACCCCTTTCCTGCTCTACATATGATGTTCTAAATCTGTGGCTCTGCTAGAATTATTTCAACGAGTGACCCCAAACACTGGCAATAAATGAAGTAAATAATATCTCGCAGTCTAGAAATAATGGCCAGTAGTTATGGTCACTTGTTACACACACCCATTCATGGCCTCCTTATTCCTGGACAAGGATCTGGCCTATGACCTTCAGATGGGTAACACATATCGAAGTTAAGCTCCTGGAACACTCTTGATCTTCCCTGTGCTATTTTATTAGTATTAACTACTAACTGTTAAAATTCTCTTTATTTGAAACTTTATGGAAGTAACACACAATAAGTTATAAGAGAAAGAAGCTAACCATCCATCCAATCCCATCTCCCAACAGTAACCAGCATTAATACTGTGCTAAGTATCTGCACACACATTTCTCCTTGATCATATAAATATGAGTTTTCTGCTTGTTTATCACTGAAAGAGAAGCATTCCTTTTATTACTCTAAAACATTCCTCTCCTTCTCCTCCTTCACATATCTACATATATAAAAGCTTAAGTGACCATTCAACTGTTCAATCCTTTGACCATTCAACCAGTATCTATGACACACACTGACCACCAGGGGGCAGATGCTCAACACCAAGGCATGGAAACATGGAACAGACTGATGAATCTCAGAGAGAAGGGGGAATGGGGAGGGTGGGAAGAGAGTAACCAAAGATCTTATATGTATACTAGAGGCCTGGTGCAGGGATTCGTGCACCAGTGAGGTCCCTCAGCCTGGCCTGCGGAAATCAGGCCAAAACCGGCAGTCTGACATCCCCTGAGGGGTCCTGGATTGCGAGAGGGCACAGGCCAGGCTGAGGGACCCCACCCGTGCACAAATCTGTGCACAGGGCCTCTAGTGTGGGATAATGTCATATGAGAAATGATGACTGCATAAAAATTTCCATTTTAAAAAAATATATTTAAAATATATTTTTATTTATTTCAGAGGGGAAGGGAGAGGGAGAGAGAGAGATAGAAACATCAATGATGAGAGAGAATCATGATTGGCTGCCTCCTGCATGCCCCACACTGGTATGTGCCCTGAGGAATAGAACCGTGACCTCCTGGTCCATAGTTCGACACTCAACCACTGAGCCATGCCGGCCAGGCATATAATTCTTTTTTTGATCCTTTGTTTTCAGTTCTTTGCAACTATGAGCAGCATTGCAATAAATACTGTTGAAAGTGTAGAGGAGAAAAAGAAAAAAAAAACCTTTTCCTCTACCTTCAGGTTCAGTTCCTGGGGCCTGCAAATGAAACTGATAAAAGACAAATTAACAGGAGGAAAATTTATTACACAAGCACACAAGAGTTTCACAGTAAGGAAGGGAAAACCCAAAGAGGTGGTTAGGTCCCAGGGCTTGCATACCATTTTAACAAGGCGGTGTTAAGTGACAAGATAGACGAAAGGGGGTTTTGGCTTCTAGGGGTGGTAGATCGTAGGAAGGTAAGTATATAGGAGAAATTAATAAAAGGAGATGATTATCTTAGTAAAGTGAACTGTGCCAACTCCAGTGCAGTCTCCAGTGCTTAGTCATCTCTTCTCCCTGCTATGGGGGGGAGTTGGGTGCCTTTACAAAGGGAAATGTATGCCCTGATACAAGGCGGAAAAGGGGAGGGCAGAGTTCCTCCTATGACTTCTCCAGCTCAGAATAATCCTCAGGCCCAAGTGTCATATTTTGGGGTGGCATAATCTGATCCCCTTCAAATGCATGTTCTTAAATACTACCTCTATGGATAAATTCCCTGAAGTGCTGAGTTAAAGTATATGTGTATTTTATTTTATTTTATTTTATTTTATTTTATTTTATTTTATTTTATGTTTATAGCTTACTTTTTATTATGACTTTCAAAATTACTTTTTCTTTTGTGCATTTTATTTTTTTATTTATTTAAATATTTTTCTTTATTGATTTCAGAGAGAAAGGGAGAAGGAATGAAAGATAGAAACATCAATGATGAGAATCATTGATCAGCTGCCTCCTGCACGCCCCCCCCACCCCACCCCCGCCACTGGGGAGAGATTCCCACCACCCAGGCATGTGCCCTTGGCTGGAATCAAACTGGGGACCCTTCAGTCCGCAGGCTGATGCTTTATCCACTGAGCCAAGCCGGCTAGGGCGTGCATTTTAGTTTTTATAGATGTGGCTAGACTACTTTTCTGAAAGGCTGTAACAATAATTCACATTTCAGCAGTAATATGAATCCATGAACACCCATCTCTTCTCCATCCTAGCTGGAAATTGGTGTTTGTTAGTTTGTTTTGTCACTTGAATGAATGTAAGGTGGCATCACATTGTTATTTTAATTTGCATTTTCCTTCCTACGAGGGAGGTTAAATATCTTTTCTATAGTTTATTAACCAAATTTGCTTTTCTTTGAGTTCATTGTAACTGTGAGATTGTTTCCTCTCCACCAGAGCAGGTACCAAGTGTGTCTTGTTCTCCTGCTGGTTATTTCTGGGTCCTAAGGTAGTTGCTGACAAATGGTGAAGGCCCAACTGGTTTGGCTCAGTGGATAGAGCATCAGCCTGTGGACTGAAGGGTCCCAAGTTCAATTCCAGTCAAGGGCATATGCCCGGGTTGCGGGCTCTCTCCCCAGTGTTGGGTGTGCAGGAGGCAGCTGATCAATGATTCCCTTTCATCATTGATGTTTCCGTCTTTCTCTCCCTCTCCCTTCCTCTCTGAAATCAATAAAAAAATATATATTTTTAAATAGTTGTTTAAAGAATGAGTGAATACCTTTTGACTCAGCAATCCTCCTCCCAGGAACTATAATAAAAAAAATTAATAATGGCTGTGTGAAAGGATTTATCCATAATAATATTCATTATAGGATTGCTTAAAACTATAAATAGAATAAGTGATGATATTTGATATAGAAAGAAAATAATAATGACTATCATAGTTAACATTTATTTAGTGGATACTACTGAATAGTATATTTAAATTTTTTAAAAAATAAAGTATCCTGTTTAAACCTCACAGTGTATTAAGCTTATAAAAGTGACTGTAACACTGTGTGCACAATTGCTTAAAGAAATGGCTCTGCATGCGTCAACAAATTACTGGAAAGGTATATACCAAATTATTAAAAGCAGTTTACTTATGTCATTAAAGAAACACAGATTCTTTTTATTTTCTTTTGTGCTTATACCTTTTATCTAAGTCTTCACCTTTTGTAATAGGAAAAATAATATAAGAAAAGCTATCCCTGAGTAATATTCTAGTATCGAGTGCTTTCTTCTTGTGTCTTTTTAAAAATAAAGTGTGTATATATACTAAAATAGGGATATACATATAAGTATATATGTTCATAAATACCAAATAAAGTCCTACAATAAAGAATAAAGCTCATAAATACCCAATGAAATAGCTCACTGGCCATCTCATTTGTCCCAGATAATGTATGTCCTGGAGCTTGTTTCCCCTGAATGAGGTATATTTGTCTCCCCAGTCTTGTAGGGTTGGCCCGCAGGACCATTCATCATTGTGTCCGGAGCTCAGAGAGAACCCTCTGGAGCAGGGAGAGGGTAACAAGCCCACGCAGCCTCCGCAGCAGTGATGAAGGTGCCCAGCTGCTGGGATGAAACCAGGTAGAAGCGCAGAAGGAATGATGAAGAGGGTCACTTCCGGCCTCCCTGGCCTGCACTGCAGGTGAGGCACCACCCACCCACGCACACCCTCAAATCAGTTCTTGCCCCTCGTGTGACAGGAAACCAATGGAGGTGTTTCTCTCAGTGGGAACCAAGACTGGGATCCAGAGAGCAGAGCTGAAAGGCGGCCCTGTAAGCCATATGACATGAAAACAGAAATAAGTGATAGAACACAAGGACGATTTCCCCTTTGCAGAAAACACCCCTGAAAACAAACAAATAAAGCACAATCAAAATAAACAAATTTAAAGCCTACTCTGGTTTTCTCATGTGTTTCAGCCCAAATTCCCTCTCTGTGTAGCAACGACCGTATAGCCTTCACAGTCGCTGCCACAGGAACCGCCATTCCCTGCCCACAGAAAACTCAGGGCTGACTCCCTCTGTGTTGATGTCAGCTATTTCTAAGGATGGTGTGGACATCAACCAAAATTACAGCTCAGTCCAGGGGTTCCAGGAAAGCTGTACTGAGATGCAGTGTGAGTGCCACAAGGCCAGTCCCCAAAGAATCAAAGTCAGAGCCTTACCCTAAGTAAGGAAACTGGTCAGACCCAGTTGTCCTTCATGGAGCCTCGGTCAAAGAGGCCCTCCTTGCTTCCTGCTGTGTGCCTCTCTCAGAGTTCAACGCCAGTGAGCTAAGGTCCGGTATGGATGAAAATCAGCCTGCAGGGTGAGGGTGTATTCACACACCTCCCTAACAATACTCGTAAAGCCAGTTCCTTAGGTTATTCCCACTGAGCCCCGGTCCTCACCTAGAGAAGGAGGGATGGACACACCCTTCCTCCAAAGAGGTTGCGTTCGTTTTCCTGTGTCTCGTTTGCCTGAGCACGCGGCCCCGTCCTCCCACACCTGACCTCACAGTGTGCCTCCCCTCCTGCTGCTGACTCTGGGCCCAGCATGAAGGTCACGAAGGGAGAGGCTCCAGGGTCAGTGACAGCAGGAGGCAGCGCCAAAGCAGCCAGTTCTCCCTGGACAGTCTCCCTGGATGTCCAGTCGTGGGACTGTTTGTCATGGTGGCCGCACCCAGCACGCAGACTGTCCCTCAGGTGTTGCTGGTGGAAATAGAGAGATGCGGTGTAGAGCCAGCTCATGGGAGCCGAGGATTCCATATTCAGAAGTTTGGGAGTCAGGTGAGTTGAAATCAGCCAGCGAGAAATGGGCCATGGATGTTAGCGAGGGCTGCTAACAATGAGGACTCTCTTGTTGTTCAGTTGAGAACAAGTTGTTAAACTTCCCCAGCACAACACTGCCAGGGCCCACGGGCAGCGAGTCCAGTGTGTGGGATGAGGGTGAGGCCTGGGTTCCCCGCCCAGCTCTTCCACTCACCACCTGGAAAACACTGGGGCAGGTCCTTAGCCACCTGTGCCTCTGCTCCTTTCCGCAGGATGATGATAGGAACTGTAGCAGGACTGAATGAGTCACTGACTTAAAAGGCTAAGGATTGTGCCGGCACAATGTCATGTACTTTCCAGTATTATCTGCTTTTAATACCCAAAGGCACAGAATGGATCGAGAAGCACTTATCAAAATATAAAAACAGGAAAACCCCAAAACAAGAGTGCTTAACAAACCAGTTTCAGGGGTCCAAAGTGGCTGGCAATTCAGACATTTAGGTGCTAGAACTTCTCAAGGTGAGGCAAGAAAATGGGCAGAAACACAAAAACAAGGACTCACCAAGTAGGTTAAAAGAGTATGTGTAGCCTGGACAGCATGGCTTAGTGGTTGAGCATTGACCTATGAACGAGGTGGTCACAGTTTGATTCCCGGTCAGGGCACATGCCTGGGTTTCAAGCTCCATCCCCAGTGGGTGTGTGCAGGAGGCAGCCAATCAATGATTCTCTCTCATTATTGATGTTTCTCTCTCTCTCTCTCTCTCCCTCTCCCGTCCTCTCTCTAAAATCAATAAAAACATATCTTTAAAAAGAGAGTATGTGTAAAAATACATGATGCATACAGTGGCTTCATCTGCTGATTTCCTCTCCAATGCACATAAGTAGGAATGAAAAGACGAGGAATCCTGGGAAGCTAATAGACATTTAAAGTCCATCTGAGAAGCCAAATTTCTTCATAGCAATTATTCAGGTGATGTTTTCGCTGTGTTTGGAAAAACCTCCAGGAGCATTTAATTTGCAGATGCAGAAACCTCTGTAAGTTCTCATGCATTTGCAAAGCTGCTGTTGGAGCCAAGCACTGCTGGGAGGTAAGCAGTTACCAACAAATACCTGGCTTTTTTTCTCCATCTGAGGAAAGTACAATTTTGTCCAAGGCTTCACTCACCCAGGTGATCACAGCAAATACTCACATTCGGATTTCTGTTTCCCTCTTTACTTCCTGGTGCGCTGGGCCCCCGCCTTCTTTGGACGCCATGACTTAAGATGTTCATCATTTCAGGGACAGACTTTGCCAGGAGCGTTCTGGTCTCAGACAGAAAACAAAAATAGATGCGCTTCAAACAGGGTCCAAGTGTTGTTGTGTTTCTGAGTTTTGGATCCCCCCAGCCACTTTATAAGAAACCCCTGCTGTTGGAAATAATCACCTGAATCTCCCGAGAAGCTTTAAATCATGTTAGACAATTAAACAGATTCCTGGCATAGCGAGAGCCAGCGGTGTGTGCGGGTAGCACACAAGCACCCGGGGAAGCCAGAGGTACTTACGGAAGGGCATGCGGCAGGTGCAAGCAGCGTCGTCTTTTCCCTGAAAGAGGCCGCATCTCAGAGCTGCTTGATAATCTCCCCATGATTTCTTGTCAGCAGGATGCTCTCAGCACAGTTTTGTTGAGAAATGCCTTCTGTGCTGACAGGACCACATCATCTTTGACCTCCACCTTGTTTTCTCATATTTAATAAATTCCAAGAAAACAGAGCCAGAGGACATGACTCCAAAGACATAAACTTTTTTGCTATGATTGTCCACAGCGTAGCCTGTGCCCGAGAATTCATACGGGGTTGCTACTGTGATGGGTAATCCTGGCAACAAGGAGCCGGGAGGAGCCGTCAGGCCTGAGCATCCATGTCTGTCTGCACAGGGCTCCTTTGAGGCACTGAGAGCTGAGAAAGAAGCAGCGCCATACGAACGCAGAAAGAACCCTGTGGCCTTACGTACATAACTGAGATTGTAGCTCTGTGGCCACGAAAACCACGTAAGCACATAGAAGCAAATGTGGACGTTGTGTACCATCATCAGATGGAAAAATGGAATGGTAGAAATGTAGCTGACGTAAGCAGGGAGGGGCAAAAGTAGGTTTACAGTTGTTCATATGGAAAGTAATACAATACCTAATAAATTGTAATACAAGAATAAACTCTGTGTTTTGCGTACTCACAACCATAAGTAGTCTTGTTAGAAAAGGGATTTGGGCATTCCAAAAAAAATTTTTCTTTTCTTTTTTATCCTCATCCAAGGATGTTTGTTGATTTTTAGACAGAGAAACATCAATGTGAGAGAGAACATCAAATGGTTGCCTTCCATATACACCCTAACTGGGGATTGAATCCATAACCTAGTATGTGCCCTGATCGGGAATCGAGCCTGCAGCCATTTGGTGTATGGGGCGATGCTCCAACCAACTGAACCAACGTGGCCAGGGCAAGGGCAGCTCAAATGTTTTACAGAAAAACTATATACAATTTAAGATAAATTGTTTGAAGTTTTCTTTTCATTGTGGTAAAATACACAGAACATAAATTTACCATCCTGCCATAGCCGGTCGCTCAGTGGTTAGAGCATCGGCCCTTGGACTGAAGAGTCCTGGGTTCAGTTCCAGTCAAGGACAGGTACCTCAGTTTCAGGTTTGATTCCCTGCCCTGCTCAGGGCAAATCCATGAGTCTTTTTCACATCAATGTTTCTCTCTCTGTCTTTCCCTCTCCCGTACACTTTCTCTAAAAATCAATGGGAAAAGTATCCTCGAGTGAGGATTAAAAAAGTTTTTACCATCTTAACCATTTTTAAGTGTACAGTTTAGTAGTGTTAAGTATATTCACATTGTTGTGCAACGAATCTCCAGAACTTTCTCATTTTGCAAACAGAAACTCTATACTCGTTAACAACTCATTAACAAGTTGTTTTTAATAACAAATTTGTTAATACTTAATGAAAATAAAAAATACTTTAAAAATTAAGAAATGGAAGAGGACACAAATAAATGGAAGCCTATACCATGCTCATGAATTGGAAGGGTTAGTATAGTCAAAATCTCCATACAACCTGCTCTGGCCGATGTGGCTCAATTGATTGAGTGTTGTCCAGGCACAAACAGGTCGCTGGTTAGATTCCCAGTCAGGGTACATATTCAGGTTGAGGTTTGGTCCCCAGACTGGAGGCAACCAATCAATGTTTCTCTCTCTCTTTCTCTAAAATCAATAAAAACATATATTTTTAAAATATCCATATTACCTGAAGAAATATATACATTTAATACAATCCCTATTAAAATTCCAATGCCATTCTTCTCAGAAATAGAAAAAAATTCCTAAAATTTACATCAAACCACAGAAGACCATGAGTAGCCAAAGCAATCTTGAGACAGATATCAATGTTCTCTGATTTCAAATTATATTACAAAGTTATAATAAAAATAGTATGGTACTGGCATAAAAATAGATACATAGGTCAATGAAACATATTGGAGAGCCCAGAATATATTCAGTTAATCACAACAAAAGAGGCAATAATATACAATAGAAAAATGACAGTCTCTTAAGTAAGTAGTGTTGGGAAAACTGGACAGATACCTGCAAAAAAAAATTGAAACTGAACCACTATCTCACTCCATATACTAAAATAAACTCAAAATGGATTAAATACTTAGATGTAAGGCCTGAAACCATAAGATTTCTATAAGAAAACATATGTAGTAAACTCTTTTACATCACTCTTAGTGATATCTTTTTTGGAAGTGTTCCCTCTAGTAAGAGAAACAAAAGCAAAAATAAACAAGTTGGAGTCCATCAAACAAAAAATTCTCTGCATAACAAAGATAACCACCAACAAAACAAAAAGGCAACCTACAGAATGGGAGAAGATATTCACAAGTGATGTATCTAATAGATAGTTCTCCAATGAAGACATACAGATGGCTACCAGATATATGAAAGATGTTCAACATCACTCATCATCAGGGGGTTGCAAATCAAAACCACAATGAGACACAAGTTCACACCTGTCAGAATGACTATCATCAAAACGTCAACAAATGACAACTATTGGCGTGGATGTGAAGAAAAGGGAAGCCTCGCGCACTGTAGGTGGGATTATAACTTGATGTAGCCACTATGGAAAACAGTATGGAGATTCTTCAAAAACAAAACAAAACAACAACAACAAAAACCCCCCACAGAAATAGAACTACCATATGACCGAGCAAAAATGCACTTCTGGATATTTATCAGAAGAAAACAAAAACACTAATTTGAAAAGATATATGCCCCCCTATGTTCATTGCAGCCTTATTTACAACCTCCAAGATATGGAAGCAACCCAGATGTCCATCAATAGATAAGCGGATAAAGAAGATGTGATACACACACACACACACAATAGAATATTACTCAGCCATAAAAAGAATGAGATCTTGTCACTTCTGACAACATGAATGGACCTAGAGAGAATTATGCTAAGTGAAATAAAGCATATGATTTCACTTATATGTGGAACCTAAAAACAAAACAGACTCATAAGATCAGATATCAAAGTGATGGTTGCCAAAGAGGGGATAAGGATGGGAGAAAAAGGTGAAGGGGAATATAATCAATATTTTGATAACTTTGCATGGTGTCAGATGGCTATTAGACTTAGTGTGATAATCACATAATAAGGTATATAAATGTCAAATCACTATATTATAAACCTGAAATTAATATAATTTTGTATGGCAACTATACTTAGATAAAAATAAAAAAATAAAGAAAAAACCCAAAATAAATAATATCCAATATTTTTTAAAATAAGCAAAATCTAATGACTTTTGCTATTCATTAAGGAAAGCTTTTGACGTGGAAACATTTTGCCTACCAGTCGGACAATTCTTTCTGACAGCATGAAAAAGGCTGGCAAGGGAATTGGAACTGAACTGTGTGAGGGTAGGGAACAGTAGGAAGAAGTCTGTAACTTTAGTACATAAAAGCCAAGTGATAAAGTTCAGTACATCGCAAAAGCCGGGCCACAAATTCCCAGCAGCCGATGTGAAGAAAGAGTACAGCTACAGGAATCAGAAGCAAATCCACTCCTGCTCTCTCGAGACCAGCCAGGATATGAGTCTCAGGAAAGGCAGTGTCTGAAGGGTGTGGACAAGAAGTATACATGAGATTAAGACAAAAACGCTGGAGATGAATGGAAATGGGATCAACCAGGGCAGAAATTGAAAGGGTCTAAACCAGTGATGGCGAACCTATGACACCTATGAACCTATGAACTCATTTTTTTGGTTGATTTTTCTTTGTTAAATGGCATTTAAATATATAAAATAAATATCAAAAATATAAATCTTTGTTTTACTATGGTTGCAAATATCAAAAAATTTCTATATGTGACACGGCACCAGAGTTAAGTTAGGGATTTTCAAAATGCTGACACACCGAGCTCAAAAGGTTTGTCATCACTGGTCTAAGCGAAACTAGAGAATCCTTCTGGAGTTCTTGGATGGAAGGATAGTATGCAATTTACTTGACCTGGGCTGGGGGTGAGGGATGAAGACAGATCAAGAGATCCTAATTATAGAATGCAGAGCGGCTAGGTCATGAGAGAATGCTGTCTCAATGTGGAAATGTTCCTCTCCAGAAAGGACCTACGTTATACCCAAGCCTGTGGGTATAAGAAGAAAATTCACCTTAGAGTCTATTTCTAGGTTGAGCACCTGGAATCTGTATGCCAATGAATAAGTTATATTTCAGTATTCTCCAATCCATATAATACACATTGCACTCTGGGGGGCTCCAAGATTGTATCCTAAAGAGGAGAATCCTTTGGGTGTTGGCACCAGAATGCACTAGAAGAAAACAGAGAGAATGTCTGCTGAATTTCTAGCATAAACAGAGATGAAAATCTGTCCCTCAGGATGGATGGCAAGGATGGTGTGGAAGAGAACGTTTTCTCAGATTCTCGAAAGATGCTTTTAGTTACAGAAGGGAAACAGTAAAATGTGGATGTTTCTGACAGCATCTCACAGCTTTACTTCGGAGAATTTTAGCAGTATTTTCTGAAATTTGGAGAGTTTTCAAGCATATACTATGGCTTTTTAAAAATAAAGCTCTATCCTGTAGAGCTAGAATATCACCCATACTTTATAGAAAGGCTCAATTGCACTTCGGCTATATTAGGTGCCAGGGAGCACTGGTCGGTTTCAGGACAAGTTCTCTTATTTGTGAACTATGCAACATTGGGAAAGCCGATGAAACTCTCTGGCCTGTAGCTTTCCGTCTGTAACCTGAGGATGATAAGACAGTCGTATGAAAACCAATGGAGAAATGTGAATCAAACTGGATGAAAGAAAATGTTAAATGAATTTGAGAACGTAATGTTGAACTCCTAGCAACCTGGTGCGACCTGGATTCCTCCGGTTACAAAGACACTCCGACTATTAGATAACATCTTACAGTGAAACACGTTGAAGGAGAGTTGAACTTCAAGGAAAATATGGGATACCTCCAGGTGCCAGAAATGAAAGAACTCAAGGCCAGAAGAGTGAGTAGGAGCTGGTGAGAAGCCGTCCCTGGGGTTTCCACTGGGTTTCCGAAGCTCCCAGATGAGCAGAGTGATGAGTTTCCGGTGCCCCCAGATAAGAGGTGGAGCCTGCATCTTTAGATGCTGATGAGAAGATAAAGTCCCAAGAGAGGAGTTACCCAGCCACTAAAAGGGGCTGCACAGGCTCCCCACAAGGAAACACCACAGACAGGATAGCTTATGAGAAATTTGTTTCCTCAGAGCTGGGAGGCTGGATGTCCAAGGTCAAGTTCCTCCGGAGACCTCTCTTCCTGGCTTGCAAATGGCCCCTTTTTCCCCTTTTCACATGGCCGTTCCTCTATAGGCATATCCCAGGTGTCTCTTCCTCTTCTTATAAGGACATCAGTCCTATGGGATCAGGGCCCACCCGTAGGACCTCCTTTAACCCCAATTACCTCTTTCAAGGCCCTATCTCCAAATACAGTCACCTTTGGGTTCTGAGTAGTAGGGCTTTAATATGTGAATTTGGGGAGACACAAGTCAGTCCATAATAGGGGCTGACAAAACTCTACAAAAGCTTACGGAAGCTCGCCATTAATCAGGGGCCTTAGATGGGAAGCGGGGAGATCGCCAGCGAGAAATAAAAGCCCAAGCTTGTCATATGGACAGATGTGGGCTTTGAACTTAACCTCCCTTTGTGTTGTGGGAGCTGGAAACTAAGAAACTAACATAAAACTGTTCCAGGGACACTAACATTTCGAAAACCCCGCCAGAAACTTTAAAAAGTAGCTAATCCAAGCAATAATTTTTACAACGTAGGACAAGACACAGATTTTTTAAAAAATCCTGATGAAAATTTATTCATTACATAAAAAACAACAACAAATCACATAAAGAAACTGCAATGAGAGTCATCCAATGCTATCTACCAATGGTTCTCAGAGTGTGTTCCCTGGACCAGCAACCTTAGCATCACCTGGGAACTTGTTAGAATGCAAATACTGGGGCCCCACCCAGACCTTCTGAATCAAAAACCCTGGGAGTGGCGCCCAGAAATCTATGTTTTAACAAGCCCTCCCTGGGATGCTGATGGCTGATGAAGTGAGAGAAGCCTTGAAATAGAGACGAGCATTCCAGCGGCTGCGGGATATGACACTTCCAAGCAACAGCCTCTGCCCTCTCCCTAGAAGTCACTGGCTCGGACACTCATGCCCTCAAACACACCACCCATCGCCCCTCCCTGTTGGCATATACTCAAATCCTAGGTCATGCCCTTCATTCCTAAAAAACTTTCTCCCTAGCTCACTAACCCTCCCTGTTCTCTCCCCAGGGCTTAGCACAGAGCTGGTGCTCAGTACATTTTTATTGAATGAAAAATAAATGAGAACTGCATGTGTTATTGGGCTATGTTCTTTTAAAGAGCCTCAGTCCTACATTTGATATTTAAGATGGAGATGACGGGCTGCTTTCTCCCAAATGGTTAGTTCTTGACTCTAGAAAGCACGTCTATGAGGCAAAGGAAGCCGCCCTGCAGAAGGGCACTGTGTTCGTTTGCTAGGGCTGAGGACCACAGACCAAGTGGCTCAAATAACAAAAATGTATTATCTCATAGGTTTTCGAAATTTTATTCCCCAATTACAGTTTATATTCAATATTATTTTGTATTGGTTTCAGGTGTATAGTATAATGATTAGACAATCATAAACTTTACAATGTGTCTCCCCCCTCCACCCCCCCCCCAATATTTCCAGTTCCTCCCTGGCTCTGTACATAGTTATTACAGTATTATTGACTATATTCCCTATGCTGTCCTTTATATCCTGTGCCTATGTTGTAGCTACCAATTTGTACTTCTTAAGGTCTTCACCTTTTTCACCCTCCCCTATGGCAACCATAAACTGTTCTCTGTATTTTCTCATAGTTTTGGAGACTGGGAGTCCAAGATCAAGATGCAGGCAGGGTGGCTCCTTCCGAACGTGGTGAGGGAGAGTCGGCCTCATGCCTCTCTCCTCACTCCTGGTACCTCAGGGGTTTCCTCATTATGATGATGTCTTCACATCATCTTCCCCCGGGAGGTGTTTCCGTTTCTTCCCACGGCATTCCTTCTACAAGAACACCAGGCACAGGGACTCACCTGCTGCAGCAAGTCCGTGTTGTAACTCAACTAATTATCCCTGCAACAGCTCTTTTCCCATCCTATGGTACTGGGGTTAGGACTTCCAGACATGAATTTAGAAGGACAAAATTCAACCCATAACAGATCCACTTAGCATAATTCGTAACAACATATAAAATTTTAAAGCAGTGTGGTATATAATATTTGGATGTCTAAATACTGATGAAAGTATAAACGCATAATGGCAGGGAAAAGACCAATTTCATGGTGCTTCCCTCCGAGGGGGGAGAAAAGGCGGGACTGGTACAAGAAGGGATCTGGAAAGGGGATTCAACTGCATCTGCACTACTCAGTTCTTTCAGAAGATGAAGCAAATACAGCTCAATGCCAATATTTGTTAAAGGTCCATGGTGGGTATTATTTGCTTTGCATGTTAGAACAAAATAGTTGGTTTGTGTATTTGCGAAAGTAGCAATGGGGAAGAAACGTTCCTTGCTCTAATAAACACAATGTTAAGATAAACCCAACTACAGGGTAATGTTAAGTGTGTGCAGGTGAAGACATCAAGGAGTGCCAAGTGGCAGGTGGCGGTATAAAAGGACAACTACAAAGAACTGAAACCAAGAGCCAGGCCAGGCTGCAGGGGGATGGACACGTCCCAGGTTGGGCCACCAGTCACAGGAGACAGGGCATCAGGCAGGTGACTACAGGCCAAATCCAAGTGCAGCAGGGAAGGCGAGGCTGTGGCAAAAGTATAGGTGAGATCCAGGTGAGCCAGGTCCAGAAACGCAGTCCAAACAGACAAGCATCCAAGAGTCAAACCTGCTCCAGGCAGTAAGCTAAGATTGGTTGCCAGAATGGGAATTCCTTTCTGTCAGGCAGGACTGGATGAGGAATTCTGCCAGGGAGGAGGTTAGATGCCTACAGCGTCACAAGAGAAGGTTGGGAAGTGAATGGCCACAGTTTAGCAGAGACCCCACAGCCAGCACATGGAGGGTTAGTTTTCCCCGGCACCTGCGAGCAACTGCCCAGAGAAAACTGACCTGAGGGTGTGAGCCTGGACCCACCTCCGCTCAGCTGGGTGGGACGAAGCACTTTACATACATTATCTCATTTAATCCCCTCGACAACCCTGTGAAATTGTTCCTCTTATCCCCATTTACAGATGAAGACACTGAGACGTAGGAAGTGACCTAACTTGCCAGTAACAAGTAGATGGCACCCCTGGGATCCAATCCCAGTTTGTCTGAGCTCAGAGCTCACACTCCCAGTGCCTGTGTTCTATGGATTCCTTTCACTCCCATCAAACATACTGGCCTGAGTGCATCCCAGGTGCTGGGGATACAACACTGAGTAAGTCTGTCTGTCTGTCTTCATGGTGCTTCTGTTCTGGTCAGTAGCTCACCACCCCTATCTTACATAGCAAGGGTAGGAAGAGATGTTCTCAGACCATGCCCCAATAACCTTAGTCTGACATTTTTAAAAAAGAATGGGGGTAGGGCCTGGCTGTTTGCTCAGTGGTTAGAGCATCGGCCCATGGACCAAAGGGTCCTGGGTTTGATTCCCAGTTTCAGGCTTAATCCCTGGCCCTGGTGGGGGCACGTGCGGGAGGCAACCAATCAATGGGTCTCTCTCATATCGATATTTCTCTCTCTCTCTCTCTCTCTCTCTCTCTCTCTCTCTCCCCCCCCCCTCCTCCCTCCCTTCCACTCTCTCTAGAAATCAATGGGGAAAAAATCCTCAGGTGAGGATTAAAAAAAAAGAAAGAATGTGAGTAGGGAATAATTTGGGGAAAAGGAATTGTAAGTAAGAGATTGTACAGGCAGGAGCCCTGCTACACAGAAAGGCCAGGATTTCTAAGACTCTTCTAATCGTTTTTCATGTGACAAAACTGTAGTGATGACCTTTGAGCTAAAAGGAAAAGAAGGAGCCTTGTCCCAATGGAAAGCCCCCAGACAAGGAGACCCTGGCCTGGCCAAGGCGCCCTGTGATTACGATTCTCGCCTGGGGAGAAAAAAATCAATTCAAGAATTGCTTGTTCATGTCACGGTAAATCCTTAATGCTTTTAATGAAAATTCTTCTCCTTCATGAAATATTTTCTATTTTAAAGAAGAACAGCAAATTAATACAACGTTTCCAATAGCCTTTAAGTCAGGTTTAATTGGTGCAATTCCCTCCAGTGAATCGAGAGAAGACATTCATCTTCATCGCCTGGGTGGAATGTTAAACTGGAAGCAGGGATGAAATGTCAAGGTAAAATAATGCTAATAATTATTCTGAATGTTACATTCTCCTTGACCTTGGAATTTAAAGGGCCAAAATGAAGGCTTTTTGTCAAAAGTCAAGAAGTCATCTAGAGACACTGCTGACATTTATGATTAATGTAAGCTGGTATTATTAGGAGAGAAATGCAGAATATGATTAGTTTTTAGTGTCCTAGTAATTCATTTTATAGCATTATGGAAACCATATAGTACGGAGGACATAAAAAGAGCCGGCGTGCTGTGGATAATCTTAATCTCCAGAAATTTAAAAAGGAAACCTCTAAAGATAAGTAAGACTTTTTAATTAAAGCAGCAGTGGCCGAATAATTAAATGTATAGGTCTGTAGTGAAAGAGGGAAGAAAATGACCCCAGTCGAAGGAAAAATAATGATTTCTTATGCATAACACACGTGCACACAAAAGAAATCAAGCCTCTGGCTGCTGGATCCTGTCGCTTCAGAGAATTTTCTGGTTCATTTGCAGTGACAAGAGAGAGTGTGGCAGGGGGAGGGCTCCCCCGGGCACTGGGCCTGGACAGGCAACTCAAGCGGCCCCTGAAAAATGAGAGGCTGGGTGAGAGCAAGGCACCTCTGTAACGGGAAAGATGGCTTTCAATATTTGTTGAGAAAAACACAGCTCCTGCTTTAAATAAAGCTTTTGGTCCAAAAGTCTATCTGGAAAAAGGGGGAAGGTAAAGGGGGCATCCATCCACTCACGTGACCTGGTTTCCATGGCGGCGGCCCCTCCTCCTCATTCCTCGCCCCTGTTCTCGCTCAGCCTGAAGCAGCAAGGCAGCAGGGGTGGGAAATTGATTCCTGGAAAGAAAAATAAGTACGAAACACTCACATACAAGGGAAAAGCACAGCAAAAAGGAAATAAGCCTTTCGATAGAGAAATAGAAAATATTTAACCTACCCATTTTAAATTAAAAAACTGGAAATATGCAGCTTGACACCAAACAATATGTATATTTAAGCAATATATGCTTCTGTTAGACATACAAACGACATATCATATGTATGTCATGTATAATATATTATATGTATCCAAATGATTTCCTCCATCTTTCTCCCAGAAGGGACAGATGAGAGGTAGTGAGCAAACAGAGAAAAAAGAGGTGAAAAAAAGTGGGTAGGGAGTCTAGGGAGTGAAATGCGGAAGGGAGAGGAAGGCAGAAAGTGAAAGCCTGAAGGAGAGACCCACGTGCAGGGGCTGACCTTCCAGCCTAGTGTCTGTCACAGTGTTTTTGATCGTCCTTGATTAGCTCTCTGGTAATTGAGAGCAGATTCTCTGATTTAAAGTCTCATTCTCTTTATCTCACCCGTCCAGCCCTAAGTACTGGTAGATTTCTTTACTGGTGCAGAAATCAATACATTCCTCAATTTACAATGGGCTTATGTCTCAATAAATCCATTTTAAGTCAAAAATGCATTTGATACACCTAACCTACCAAACACCATAGCTTAGTTCAGCCTACCTTAACATGCTCAGAACAGTTGCATCAGCCTATGATTGGCAAACCCATCCAGCACAACCCACTGTAGAGCAGTGGTTCTCAACCTTGGCTGCACATTAGAATCACCTGGGAATCTTTTTAAAATCCTGATTTCTGGGCCTCATCCTCCGGAAATTCTGTTTCTTTGTTACTAATGTTGTGGCCTCACCCCATAACAAAGAAACAGAATTTCCGGAGGATGAGGCCCAGAAATCAGGATTTTAAAAAGATTCCCAGGTGATTCTAATGTGCAGCCAAGGTTGAGAACCACTGCTGTAGAGGATCATTGTTGCCTTTGTAATTATGGGGCTGATGGGAAGCTGTGCTGACTGCCACTGCCCAGCATCACAAAAGAGTAGCTATTGCATATCCTAGGAAAAGATCTAAATTCAAAATTCAAAGTATGGTTTCTGCTGAATGTGTGTTGCTTTTACATCAGTCAAAAAATCATTAAGTCGAACTATTGTAAGTCGGGCACTGTCTGTACAAAATCTGTGTAGGCCAGGAGAAGGGCCCCATTTTCTCTGGGCCTGTAATGGTCTGCATTACCATACAGGAATTTAGCATCATAATAAATAACGATGCAGGGGACATTAAGAGAAGCACATTTTGAAATGAATTCATATGGGCACTTAATGTTGTACTGAAGATACTTGTGAAAACAAATGAAAGTAACGTACTTGCAAAATCCCAATCAGGCTGAGAAAATTGTGATTGAAAATCTTGCTAAAACAACAGAGCCAATAGGAAGACATGAGGAGCCCTTGAAGCATCTGGGACCTAAGATGTGGCAATAATCACAATTCCCTCTCCTCATGCCAAGCCCTCAGATGTTGTTCTAAATAAACACATTTACACAGATGTCACCAGCACCTTAAAAGGCACAGCCATGGTCAACATTGAAAAGATAAAAATGGAAAATTTCTCTAAATGTCAAAACTTATTGCCAAGTGGCAGCTGGGAGGCATAATGGCGACCACTAAAACCATGCAAGTGGCTTCATTTCGTCTCAGCAAACATTTGTTGTGGACCATGTGCAGACACTGTTCTAGCCTGAAATATGGGGATGAGTAAGCCACCGTGCTTGCCATCCTTATGGTCTAATGGAGGAGACAGACCAGCCAACCAGCCATGAAAGGACATTGTTGTCAGTGCACAGGCATACACACGGCGTGCTAGGGAAGTGTAGAGGACAGTATGTCTCTGGGTGGGAGAAGAGGTGATAAGACTTCTCTGAGGAGCTAACTCTTGAGCTGAAGATTTAAAGAAAGAGCGTGAGTTAGCCAGAACCAGATGTAAGAGTGGGGTGTCTCAGCAGGTGTTGGGGTGGGTAGACTGTGGGTATGTATGAATAGGAACTCCTGACACAGGGACACACTCCGCCCAAAGGTATAGCAGCCCATTTCTCTGCAAATGGCACGATTGTCCACCCAGTGGCTCCAGCTAGAGCCAAGCAGTCACCTTTGGTCTCTTTTCCTTTCCTCACTGCTCACCTCTGATCATTAAGTCATGTTGACTTTGCTCCAAAATATAATCCAAATCTGTCTAGTTCTATCTTCCCATGACCTCCTAGTAGAGGCCCTGTCCTTCTCCTCTGGACTCTGCAGTAGCTTTCTGCTTTGTTGCTATGGGCTGAATTGTGTCCTCCATCCCCCACCAAATTTATATGTTGAAGTCCTAACTCCTCATACATCAAAATGTGACTGTAGCCCTGACCAGTTTGGCTCAGAAGGCAGCTGATCGATGTTTCTCTCTCATCGATGTTTCTGACTCTCTATCCCTCTCCCTTCCTCTTTGTAAAAAATCAATAAAATATATTTAAAAAAATAAATAACTGACTGTACTTGGAGATAGGGCCTTAATTGATTATGTTCAAGTGAGGCCCTTAGGGTGAGCCCTAATCCAGTCTGACTGGTGCCCTTATAAGAGGAGGTTTGGACACACGAGAGGAGATATCAGGGATGCACATACACAGAGCAAATGCCATGTGAGGACACAGCAAGAAGGTGGCTGTCTGCAAGCCAAGGGAAGAGGCCTCAGAAGAAATGAACCCTTTTAATACCTTGGTCTTGAACTTCCAGCCTCCAGAACCATGAGAAATAAATTTTTGTTATTTCAGCCACCCAGTCTGTGGTATTTTGTTACAGCTGCCCTGGCAAATTAATACACTTGTCTTCCTGCTTCTACTCATGCCTTCTAAAATCCAATATCTAGCAGAAAAATTATATTTCATCATAATCCTGCTTAAAATCCTCCAGTGACTTCCCTTATATTTAGAATAAAATACTAACTCTTTGTCCTGGTCCAAGAGGTGCCAAGGTGAGCTGACATCTTTCCGATTTCAGATTAAACATCACTTCCTTGGTCCCCGAAGTGAAGAGCCCGCCAGACACTCTCTAGCATGTAAGTGTGCTTTCTTTTCTTCAGGACATCCACTACTACATGATATTTTCTTATTTATGTGATTGTTTATTTGTATGCCTCCCCCACCATAATGGAAGCTCCTTCATTCTACCTACAGAACCTTCATCTGTCACATCTGTTTCTTGAGCTCAGAACATAGTAGATGCTCAAACGTATTTTCTGAAAGAATGAATGAGAGCAGAGTGCATGACCTAAAGCCAAGTGCATGTAGTTCAGGTTAATTGGTGGATGGAAAGGGAGGAGAAGTAGACAGGAATCAGAACATAAACATTCTTATATGAGGTGTGCCAGCAATATCATGGCTGAGCAGAGTTAATACCCACCCACCACACAGGGTCTACTGTGCATTCTGGTCAATGTCTTTGTAATTGCTATAGAGTGTTCAGGGACAATTGAACAGTTATCCACTCACAAGGGGGCCTAATTAGGGGGCTCAGGAGCCCTACAGAAAGAACAGAAACCCTGTTTACAATTGGGGATGAACACTCCCTAATATAAGGGTTCCTTTTTCTACACATCCTCTCCAACACTTTCATTATCTATTTGATAATAGACATTCTAACAGGTGTGAGTGATATCTCACTGTGGTTTTGGTTTGCATTTCCCTAATAACTAGTGATGTTGAACATCTTTTCATATGTCCATTGACTATCTGTATGTCTTCCTTGGAAAAATGTCTATTCAGGTCCTCTACCCATTTTTTAATCAGTTTGTTGTTGTTTTTTGTTATTGACTTGTAGGTATTTTTAATATATTTTGGCTGTTAATTCCTTGTCAGATATATGATTTGCAAATATTTCTTGATAGTTCTACCAAAAAGACTTCTCCATGAATATCTAACCTCAAGGTATTGTTGTTGTTGTTGTTGTTTAAAAAAAAGCTCTGGTAGGTACAATTTACATAAAATTCATCTACTGTAAATGGAAAATTTGATGATCTTCAGCACATTTGTGTTATTGTATAATAATCATACCACACCATGATCCAGTTCTAGAACATTTCTAAAAAGTTCTCTTGTGCTACTACTGTCAATCCTCATTCCCAATCCCAGTCACAGGCAACCACTGACCTGTTTTTGGTCTCTACAGATTATCCTCTTTTTTTACATTTCATATAAAATTGAACCATGTAGTCTTTTCTGCTTGGCTTTTTTCACTTAGCATAATGTTTTTAAAGTTCATTCATGGCCCTGGCAAGGGCAAGTGCCTGGATTGCAGGATTGTTTTCCCGCCCTGGTTGGGGCATGTACAGGAGGCAACCAATCGATGTGTGTCTCTCTCTCACATCCATGCTTCTCTCTCTCTCTCTCTCTCTCTCTCTCTCTCTCTCTCTCTCTCTCTTTCTCCCCACCCCTTCTTCCCTTTCATTCTCTGTAAAAATTTATGGGAAAAATATCATTTGGTGAGGATTAGCCAATAAGTAAATAAAGTCCATTCATGTTGTCATGTGTAACAATAGTTCATTTTTTTAAATTTCTGAATTGTATGGATATGACACATTTTGTCTATCTATTCACCAGTGGATGGACATTTGGGTTGTTTCTAGTTTGGGGCTATTATAAATAATGATGTTATAAATATTCACAAAATGGCGGTGGAATAGACGGATGTGTCCCAAGCCTTGTCCTGGAGCAGATAGAACGAACAACTAAATTGAATAACATCCATCCCGAATAGGTGAAGTAGACACAGCTGATGAGACAGTTCTCAGTTGGGAAGGGCAGAGGATGCCTGGAGAATTCTAAAATCAGGGATCTGGACTGGAGAGAACTGCGAGACCTCTGAGCCCAGAGGGTCAGAGGGAAACCACACGGCACCAAGGCACGACCCTTGGGACAGGCACAGCATCTGACTGTGGAAAGCAGGTCCGCAGGTCTGCTGGTGGCAGTGGAGTCTAGATCTGGGTCCACAGCCATGAAAGACTGAGCCCAGAGGGGGCAGCCTGGACGGCTGCCCAGGCCATGCCATGCCATGCCGGGAGGAAAGGGGCTCACAGTGGCGCAGCTCTTTCCCCTCTTATTGGTCTTTGCTTTTGTTCACTGAACCTAGTTCATAGGACTTTCAAATACAGACACTCACCCATGTCTGAGGTGTAGGTGGAGGTGTGGACTTGTGGAATCTGGTGAGAGGCTGGGGATTGGAGAGGGTCGGGGAGAGGTGGCCACGAGTCTGGCGCTGAGTCATACCTGACGGGGCGGACCTAGGCAGGCATTTTCTCCTGAAGAGATAGCCCCTCCCTGCAGTCTCCAGACAACCAATACAGCCACACCCAGACTACACTCTGAGTGGTATAAAGGATACAAAAAAACAACAACAAACTTCTGAATAGTCCCTAAGAGCCCTCAGGAACTGGCCTAAAGATAGGCCTTCACTCCCAGCAACAGGAAACTGAGAAGCAGCAGACAATATAGAAGAGCGGGATCTTAAACCAGCCCTCACAGGAATTAAAAAATCGGCGAAAAGGAATGACATTTCACTTTTTCATTTTTAATTTATTGTATTATTATTTTTTTATCTTCTTTTATTTTCCCTTTTTCATTTGTTTCTTTTATTTTCCATTTCTTTTTGCATTATTTTATCATCATTCCATTTTTTTTATTTTACCCTATTTTTTGATCTTTTTAAAATTTATTATTTCTTCTCTTTCTCTTTCTTCTTATACACTCATCCTCTTTCTACTTCCCCTATACTGAACTGAGGTCCTCCCCATATTCATCCAATTCCTTAACCTTACTTTCTGTGTACTGTGTATAAGATTCTGCCCCCACCCTCTTTACTGAGTATTTAGTGTTTATATGTTTTCATTTATCTGTTTGTTCTCTGGTGTTTTCTCCATATATATATTTTTTCCTTTTTCTTGTTTTTCCTTTCTCTCATACCATTATTTCCCTCTTCAATACCATTTGTGCTCTCTTTTCGCTCCCCTAGTTCTCTTTTCTCTGATGGTCACTTATATTGGGGTTATCAGTGTCGTGAGTACATTCATGTTTTGTTCCCTTTGTGTCGTGTCTTGTTGAAGTGAATTTTATCCTGTTTGGCCAATGTGGTAGAGAGTGAGCCACATACCCAGACACCCAGAGAGGAGACTCCATCCATGAATGTGTGAATAACACTCCAGACCCAACTACAGAGCAGGAAGAAGGCGGCAGTGAGGGAGAGAGCATGAGTGAGTGAGGGAGCAAAAGAGGAGTGTGTGGATGTGTGAGGTGTGTGTGTGTGGCACAGTCAGATCCCACAGGACCTTTGTGGCCGGGCTGACTACGCTCACCTAACCAGGCAGCCTCTGCTACCATTGCAAACAGTCCCAGAGCAGCCGTCTCTTCCACAGAGGCCACGGCTTTTTGAAGGGGAGAGCTCCTGTGACTGAGAGCCCAGCCTCACCTCCACCCAGGGTGCCCTTAGATAATACCTGGGACTCTATAGCCACCCCCACCAAGGACCTGCTGCCTCGGCTGCGGTCCTACTTGGAAGCTGAATACCATGCTAATGAACAATGATTGGGTTACCAAAATGATCAAAGAGGAAATTAAAGACATCCTGGAAACGAATGACAATGAAAACACAACAATGCAAAATCTATTGGACACATTGAAAGCAGCCCTGAGAGGGAAGTTTATAGCTCTACAGGCCTACCTCAAAAAAAAAAAAACAACAAGAAAAAATGGTAATAAATCATCTACCTTTACAACTTAAAGCATTAGAAAGAGAGCAACAATAAAAGCCCAGAATGAGCAGAAGGAAAGAGATAATAAAGATCAGAGCAGAAATAAATGACACAGAGACCAAAAAAACAATCCATAATATCAATGAAACCAAGAGCTGGTTCTTTGAAAAGATAAACAAGATTGATGACCCTCTAGCCAGGCTCACCAAGAAGCAAAGAGAGAGGACCCAAATCAACAAAATCAGAAATGAAAGAGGAGAAATAACAACAGACCCCACAGAAATACAAAGGATTGTTAAAAAATACTATGAACAACTCTATAATTTTGGTGACTGTTTATTTTTTCCCTATGGAAAAAAATGCCTATTGTTCCAACACCATTTGTTGGGAAGACTGTCCTTTCTCCCACTAACCTGCCTTTGTACTCTCGCCAAAAATGAGTAAACCATAAATGTAAGGGCTTATTTCTGCATGGTAAATTGTGTTCCATTGATCTATATGTTTTTCCTATGCTAATACTGTAGTCTTAGTTGATATACATTTATTTTGAATTTTGAAGTTGGTAGGGTAAGTTGTCCAAATTAGTTCTTTTTCAAAATTGTTTTGGCTATTCTAGGTCCTTTGCATTTTCATATACATTTAGGATCCATTTGCCAATTCCTCTAAAAAAAAAAAAAAAGCCTGCTGATATTTCAACATCAATAATGTTGAGTCTATGGATGAATTTGGGAAGAATTATCAAGTTAACAACAATAAATGTTCCAATTCATAAACATGGATATCTCCCTATTTATTTAGACCTTCTTAGTTATCAATGTTTTTCAATTTTCAGTGTTATCAATGTTTTGCCCTTCTTTTGTTAATTTTTTTATAAGGATTTTATGTACTTTTTTTTTCATAAGTATTAGGTGAATACCAAAATTTATTTCTGTTGTTGATTTCTACATTGATTCTGTTATGGTTTAAGGGTTTCAATCCTTTTAAATGCATTAAGATTTGTCTTTTGGCATAACATATAGTCTGTCCTGGAAACTATTCCTTTTGTACTTAAAAAGAATATATATTATGCTACTGTTAGGTATAGTGTTCTATAAATGTCATTTTATTCAATTTAAGAAAAGTTTTACAATGTCATTCATGTCTTCTTATCTTTACTGATTCTGTATTTAGTTATTCTCTCAATTATTGAAAGGGAAGTTTTGAAATCCCCATCTCATATTGTTGAATTTGACATTTCTCCTTTCCTTCTGTCAGATTTTGGTTCATATATTTTGGAAGCACTGGTATGCTTGTTGTATCTTCATGTATTGATTCTTTCATCATTGTAAAATGTCCCTCTCTGTGTCTAATAATACTTTTTGACTAAAGTCTATTTATTCTGATCTATATTATAAAAGGCCAGTGGCCGTAATGCCATAACAACCAAACGACCGGTCACCAGGAGGTGCACTGATGGGTCTCACAGCGCAGCAGGTCTGGGGCCTCACGCGATTTTGCTCGCTGGGCCTCTAGTAGTAATATAACCACTCAAGCTCTATTATGGTTACTATTTGCATGGTATAGTTTTTCTATCTTTTCACATTCAGTTTATTTGTCCTTAGACCCTAAAGTGTATTTGTTGCAGATAGCATTTTACTAGATCTTGCTTCTTATCCATTCCAGCAATCTCTGCCTATTTTTTCCATTTGTCGGTTCTTTTTTGCCCACCCCCTCCTCCCCGTTTCTCTTTTACTACTTTATTTTGTGTTAAATATATATTTTGTAGTGTGCTAATTTAATTTCTCTTTATTTCTTATCTCTCTTTTTAAGTCTATTTTCTTAATGGCTACTCTAGGGGTTACAATATGGATCTTAAATAATAACAATCTACTTAATTTTGAATCTGACTTATTTCTGATAAAATACAAACATTTTGCTTCAATGGCTCCATTTCCTCCTCCTCCTTCATATTACTGTTGCCACGCATATCACATGTACAGTAAGTCCTCACCTAATGTCATCGATGGGTCCTATGACTTTAAGCAAAATGATGTATAATAAAACCAATTTTACCATAGGCTAACACCCTACAGTATCTTATCAATGTCATAACACAATGACATTGAATGAAACAATGTTATTAGAGGACCTGCTGTATGCATATCATAAACCCAGTAATTCAGTGAATAATTATTGCTTTATATAATTGTAAATGTGCTTTGAAGAACTAAAGTTAAATTTATATAATCTTTTATATTTAACCATATATTTGTCATTTCTAACCTTTAGTTTTATTTTCTTTCCCTATATTTCCTATCTCAACCTTCTCATATATTTTTCTCAAAGTAGTCCAGCCACAGGAAAACATGGTGATACCACAGAAAATATCCTACTGTTTCACATTCTTCTGTTTTGAGAGTAACTTACTACAACTCATGAACCTCACCCTTGAATAGTTGCTGTTTTACTCCTTCCCAGACATATTCTTGGCAATCCTATTTGCTGTACAGTTCTAAAATCTAGATGCCTCCTTTTACCTCTCCATGAGCTGGTTCATTTGCTAGATGTAATTACTTGGAATATTATTCCTAGATACAGTATTTTTGAATTGAGGGGGTTAGCTAAAGGATACCTTTCTAGCCTGCAGCAATTGACTCCAAACTTAAATCAGCCTTCACACCATCCTGGAAAAACAATTTCTTCTTCATTCAAACTGTTTCAACGAAGATAATTAATTGAACTCTTTGACTTCTAAGTTCACATTCCAAAAAGAACAGTAAAATAATTATTCTTGGACCTGTTAAAACATGACTAAATATTTTATTAAGATATAATTATAGGACATCACTAAGAAAATATTTCAATATGTCATGTTTGTTTAATTACATGTATAAACTGATGTATGCAATTACTTCCTAAATATAAACACGTATTCTCTTTTTATGTTTGTTTTGTTCTTGCTGCTACTGCTGGTAGTTTGGAGGCTCTTAAAATACTTCCCATATATCTTCTCACTATTTAAAAACAGGGATATAATGTTATAGGTATGAGATCTGTGACAGTAGGATTTGCTTAAGTCACAGTGGAAGGAAGGAGGGAAGGAAGGAAGGAAGGAAGGAAGGAAGGAAGGAAGGAAGGAAGGAAGGAAGGAAGGAAAAGAGGGAGGGAGGGAGGGAGAAATGAAGGGAGGGAGGAAAGGAGGGAGGGAGGGAGGAAGGAAGAAGAGAGATAAAGGTTGGGAGAGAGAGAGAGATGGAGGAAGAAGAAGGAAAGAAAGAAAGCAGAAAATGTAAGGTAAGAAATGCTAGTGAGAGTTATCTATATTATAAAAAAAATAAACTGTGTCTGAGTCCCTTGATTGATCTAACCATTACCTGAGAGAGCAAAACCTGGGAACCTTGAAGAGAAGAAAGTATGGAGAATGGAATTCAGAGGAAAGTTTAAAGAAATTGTATATTAGTCAGCAAGGTGCTTTAATTAAAAAAGGTAAAAAGGACATTCTTCTCCCTCTGAACAAAAGGTCCATTGAAATGGACACTAATGATGTCTTCAGGAAAATAGAAAGGGTTTGATGCGGAAAATAACTAACATCCTACAGAGTAATATTTTGTTATTGGCAAACAGAAAGCAATAGTTCAGAATTTATCAAGCTTATCAGTTCCACCTAATTAAGAATATAGCCAGAGGATATAGTAAACAAAACTCTCATAACTCACTTCTGAGCTCCTGGCCCCGGCGAAATCTAATATCCTTGAATTGTGCGTGGTGGTCTCTGCTCATCTTCACCTTCTTCCGAAAGGCAGCCACATGGAAACACTCTGCTCTGTTAAGGCCAAGGATGGAATTATTTAGATATCACATTCATGTCAATGACAGATTCTGTGTCCAACCACCACATTGCTAGAGGATGCATGAAATTTGTATGTGAGTCTTTAAAGGAATAGGTCTATAGAATCTGGAGGAGGATAATTAAAGAATTTCTATTTCAATTGTTGCCACCAACTCCACTCCATTTGATTCCAAATGAAGCCCCACATTTCCCCAGAAACCCTCTCCTCTCAACTTAGAAGATGTTCCAGTGCAGTGATGGCGGACCTTTTGAGCTCGGCGTGTCAGCATTTTGAAAAACCCTAACTTAACTCTGGTGCCGTGTCACATATAGAAAATTTTCGATATTTGCAACCATAGTAAAACAAAGATGTATATTTTTGATATTTATTTTATATATTTAAATGCCATTTAACAAAGAAAAATCAACCAAAAAAAATGAGTTCACGTGTCACCTCTGACACACGTGTCATAGGTTCACCAACACTGTTCTAGTGTGAAAATTACACATTCATCAGGGTGCTTGGGTGAAAGTCAAGAAATGTTCTCCAAAGCTAACATTAAAAACAGTAGAAGCAGTTGACAAATGAAAATTCAAAGATTCTCAGGCTCCTTACTTCTTCTCACCTTCTACCCTTGCCCCAAATTCTCTATCTTTCCCTTTGACAGTCACTTCTTATCCCTTTTGTCTATGGTCGGAGCTGAGAGTGTTGTGTCCCTCCCAAATCCACACGCTGAAGCCCTCAACGCCCAATGTGATGGCGTTTGGAGATGGAGCCTTTGAGAGAGAATTAGGGCTAGATGAGGTCATGAGGGTGGGGCCCCCATGCTGAGAATGGTATTCTTATAAGAAAAGGGGAAACCAGATCCCCCCTCCCTCTCCACCATGACACACAGTGAAAAGGTGGCCATCTGCAAGCCAGAAGGAGAGCTTTCACCAGAACCCGACCATGCTGGCACCCTGATCTGACTTCCGGCTTCCAGAGCTGAGAGAAATAAATGTCAGTTAAGTCCTCAGCCTGTGAATTCTGTTATGGAAGTCCAAGCAGATGAAGAAAGAGAGATGCCCTTAAGGAGAAATGGTCATCTTCAGACCATGTCATCCTCGGACCATAGCTATATGTCATATTGAGATAACGGTGGCCAGAGGAGCCAGCAGCCAAAGGAGCCACGCAAGATGAGTCAGGCAGGCAAGACATCTCTGCCAAGAGTGGATATGACTGGAAGGGCCAGCTGGATAAGTGAATTGGAGGCAGGAAATCTACTTCTCAAAAGAAGCAAACGCAGGGAGGTCAGGGATGGGGAAACAGGTGAAGGGACCAAGAAGCACAAATTGCCAGTTAATAAAATAGTCATGGGGATGTAAAGTAGAGCATAAGGAATATAGTCAGTAATATTGTAATAACCATGTATGCCCTCAGACGGGGACTAGACTTATCAGGGTGATTACTTCATAAGGTATATCACTGTCTAATCACTGTGTTGGACACCTAAATTAATATAATATTGTATGTCAACTATAATTTAAAAACACATGTTAAGGGAACCCACACAAAAAGAAGAAGTGAATGCGGCAGGGAGTAAGCAAATGCTGGGATGTCAGTGGTTACACTTTGACCAAGAACTCAAAGAACCAGAGAAAGGGACCCAGAAGAGGGGAGAATTAGAGATAGACACTGACTTGCTATAGAAGTTGTTTATACTCAAAACATCCTGGACCTGCCTCTGGACAAGGTTGTCGGGGCCCTGTACTCTACAGTGTGGAATCCTCTACAATGTCTTCGCATCGTAAGTAGCCTAATAAACGATTCCTGGGGGTGGGTCTTGCCCTATATGAGGTGGTGATAACCTGGAATCATAAAGTCTAGAAACTCAAAGGGAAGAGAAATGAGAGAGAGCACTGAACCATCCTTAGACATGCAGATGAGGAAATTGATGCCCCAAAAGAATAAATGATATCCCCCCCACCCGAATTACACAATTAAGAGTTACAAAACTGGTTAAATGACAGAACTTAATGCCCACTTCAGCATTTCACGTATTACCTCATGATATCTTCCCAATACATAGTGTCCGGGGACTATTACATATCACTCTGGCTTAGAATTCAGCCTGCTCTCCAGGCACTATCTTGCATCATAGAATAATTCCTTAATGGAGAAGCACCTTGGGGCTAGATTATGAAAGATCTAGATGAAAGTTTATGGAATTGAAATTTGTCCTGTAGATAAAGTTCTTTTTTAAAAATATTTTTTTTTAATTTCAGAGAGGAAAGGACAGATAGAAACATCAATGCTGAGGGAGAATCATTGATTGGCTTCTTCCTGCATGCCTCTACTGGGGATCCAGCCAATAATCCAGGCATGTGCCCTGATTGGGAATCAAACCGTGACCTCCTGGTTCATGGGTCAACACCCAACCACTGAGCTACTCCGGCTGGGCAGATCAAGTTCTTTATATGAAAATGTTAAAGGCCCCTAAAAGTTATAAGTAAAGAGTGTACACGTGTGTGTGCATGTATACACATTTGCCAGGGAAAAACATTTTTTTAAAAAATCAGTCTCATATATGTAAAGAACTACCATTGTAGGAAAAGGGGAGTTCTTCTTTTTTTTTTTTTTTAAAGGGGAGTTCTTAAAGAAAAACTTGAAGCTGGAGAATGTCATGACCTAGAATCTTTTTTCCTGGATTACAAAGAAGTTGGGGTTCTGCTTCTCAAGTAATACTTTTAACAACTATCCTTACTTACTTTTCAAGAATCTGAGAACTTTTTGTCCCTTTCACCCTCTCAAAACAATAAATATTACCTAACTAATTGTTAGAAACTCTGTGTGAGCAAATACTTCTAGGAATTCTTCCTGACTGGAGCCATACTGTCAAGATGAGGAGTCCCATTCTCAGGCCCCAGTGTGCCGAGGAACTTGCTCTGGGCAGGCAGAGGGGACAGCAGAGTTCAGATTTCACCTCGTGTTCTGAGAAACCACACTCCAGGGACTGGTTGCTTGCTACCTGTCATCTGAATTTTCACCATGTGTGACAGGCAAGTTTCCTGTTCCTAGTTCATCTGCAGAGCTTGCCCTCAGCACAATTTACAAGTAGGAGAAGTTTGCCTTCCTTAGTCTCTGTGGCCTTTCTTGCTGCAGGCTTTTAAAAATTGAGTCTGACAGCTAAGTAGTTTGTGGTCTTCGAATCATATTGCTTCTCTCACTATAAAATCCTCCTTTTAACCAAGCCCTTTCCTCCTGCTTTATTGACATCTGCTGCTCCTCCTCTCTGTCATTTACGTGCGGAGAAGTAGATTCCCCATCAGGTCTGGGACATTTGTGCCTTTGGAAATTTACATCAGTGTGTTTCCTTTCCCAAGGGGGCCGAGGCTAAATTTATCTCTAGATGTAAAATAAAAATCTTTATCAGGAGGTAATATTGTCAATGAACTATTTGGAGAGGTGGGACATTTTCTGAGTGCTTAAAATCATACCGGAGGGGCTGCCTCTAGGAAAAAGCTGTCTTGCCCAGATGCACCTGTTCGCTGAACTACTGGGAATTTTCCTGTAACAAAAAACAATGTTTGGAAGGAAAGTGGGGAACCATAACTCTAAAAGAGTTACACAGCAATCACCACAGAATTTCCTCAAATGCATATTTTAAATCTGTTGACAATCCTTCTCTAAGTACTAGTGTGTATAGATGATGAATCAGTCTACTTAACACTATTAAAAGGCTGAAGAAGAAAATTTCAGTTCTATAAGAAAATGTTTATTAAAAAATGCAGATGTTGCTTGGCTCACAGTTCCAACCAGGCATGTAGATCATTTTACACCAGGACTCCCACAAGGAACCCTAAAGAGCCAGGACTCTCAGGGCCATTTTTCATACAAGCAGAGAATTGTTTTAAATCCCTTCCACACAATTTGCAGAAGTCCTGCTAATGCGAACCATACTCGTTTGAGTTCAGTAAATAGCAAACATAAAACAACTAAGCCTCTTCAAAAACATTATTCCTTCACTAACCTTGAATACCATTTCAAACCCTGGAGAAGCCCAAAGCCAAGCCCCAGATAATTCTCCTTGATCACTGGGGAATGCTAGACTTCACCTTGATTATTTTTTTTTAAAGTGGCAGCCTTCTGCCACCCCCAATTTAAATCTGACATGGTTATTCCCATGTTACTTTATCCTGGCCAGAGAGTATGGCCAAGTTTTCTGTTTTTCTGAAGGCTGAACAAGTATGGCTTACAAAAATTCAGTGCGATGGAGGACTTCAAATCACTTTGTATGTCTTACTGTAGATTTCTGTCATTGTAATAAAAACATAATGTTTCTGCGAAATCTAATTTTGACATACTAGTTACAAGCAGCAGGCATTATCAAACAGGGAATTCCCTAATTCAAATAGACCATCTGCCCATTTTTGCACTTTGGAAAAATTCTCACTGGAATTGAGTTTTTCCAGTTTTCCTCTACATCCATTGATCTGCTGTGTGACATGCAAAGGCCCTCTCCATTAAAAGCTTTAAACTCCATTATCTTGACAAAGGACTCAGAAGGCTGCCCTTCCTTCAGGGAAGTAGAAAGACATTCTAAAATGGTCTTGTGTGTTGTTGGATTCAAGATGGCAGAGTAGACATGATTGTGGGCCCTTCTCTTGAAAATAATCTCTAAAACCACCCCAAACAAGAAAGATGTGGAAAGACAAGTATGCTTACTGAAACTGGAGGACATCTGTTGCAGAAACAACCATGCAAAAAGACAGAAGGAAACGGAGAGAAGGGGGAGTACTTCGCAGTGGAGGGTGGGTTCAAACTTAATGTTGATAGGGATGAGCATGCTAAGCAATAAGCCATTTTGCAGGTGAGAAACCCAGGAAAGTTCAGGTTTTGAAGACATCAGTTTCAGCATGAAGAAGGTACACGTGAGACAGGAGATAAATGCAGGACACTTTCTGGAATTCTGTGTGGAAAACAAGCTGACCCTGATCTTCTCAATCTCTATTGAGGAAAAACTCCTAAATGGAGAAAACTGAAAACAAATACTCTTCCCCCCACAAAGAAACCTCAGAGGAAATAAAAACAGTGCAGAAAGCAGACGAAAACTTCAAGATGAAACAAGAAAAATATTCTGTTTAATAATTATCATAATTGGCATTTAAGAGCTCCTGGAAGTTAAAAATATGAGAGTCAAACACAAATTCAATAAAGTAATTGGAAAGATAAAGCCGACTTTAAAAAAATGTTAAAGATGAACAATAGGAAGAAAAGGCAAGATAATAAAGTGTTAGACAAAAATGTCCAAAACCGCCCTAACTGGTTTGGCTCAGTGGATAGAGTGTCGGCCTGCAGACTGAAGGGTCCCAAGTTCCATTCTGGTTAAGGGCATGTACCTTGGTTGCAGGCTCATCCCCAGTGTGGGGGTGTGCAGGAGGCAGCTGATCAATGCTTCTCTCTCATCGATGTTTCTAACTCTCTATCCCTCTCCCTTCCTCTCTGTGAAAAATCAATAATATATATTTTAAAAAATGTCCAAAACCTAAATAATAAGTTCCAGAAAAAGAAAACATTGGGAGAACATTATAATAACACAAGAAAAATAATCCAGACCTGAGGTAAATAAAGCTGAATCTCCAAGTTCAAAATGTCCGTTGAGTGAACATTTTTAAAAATGACCTATATCAAGATACATTATCATATTTCAGAACACTAGAAACCAAAGAACAGACCTAAACCCTCAGAGAGGGAACCTAGGATACATGTAAAGGACTCAGAGCAGCATTGGGCACAGTGTTAGTCTGCTCAGGCTGCCACAAAAAAATCCACTGACTGAGTGACTTAAATAATCGAAACTTATTTTCTCACAGTTCTGGAGGCTGAAAGTCCAAGATCAGCATGCTAGCATGGCCAGGCTCCTGTGAGAGCTCTCTTCCTGGCTTACAGACAGCCACCTTCTTGCTGTGTCCCCACTCCTTCTGGGCATGTGGAGAAAAAGAGTTCTCTCTCTCTCTCTCTCTCTCTCTCTCTCTCTCTCTCCCCCTTCCAACCCACACACCCTCAGGACTTGTCTAACTAAGAGCCATGTCTCCAAGTACAGGCATGTTTGAGTGTAGCACTTCCACATATGAATTCTGGACAATTTAGTCTATAGCAGGCATCTCAACAGCAACATTAAAAGCTAGAAGGTAATGGAGAAATGCAAAGGGAACATTAGGCAGATAATTCCTCACAATAGTGTTCAATGGAGACTGCAGTTACAAAATATGGCAGATGTCCACCACCCACAAATTTACATAAAATAGTAACAAAGTCTTCCTACAAGGCTTTAATTTTGTTAAAAAGTGATGTAATTAAAGTGAGAGGGGAGAGAAGAGAAGAGGAGGGGAGGTATAAGAGCTAAAATACTATGTATCAAGAAAGGAGCTCAGTAATATCTAAAATTGATTGATCAGGTATAACTTTATAGGTGTGGCAGATATATTCTAAGCAGCGGTTCTCAACCTGTGGGTCGCGACCCCTTATCTGACATCCTGCATATCAGATATTTACATTACAATTCATAACAGTAGCAAAATTACAGTTATGAAGTAGCAACGAAAATAATTTTATGGTTGGGGGTCACTACCACATGAGGAACTGTATTAAAGGGTCGCGGCATTAGGAAGGTTGAGAACCACGTAGAGTCTAAGGTGACCTCAGTACTCATGTCCTTTCATACTCTCCTCCCCTTAAGGGTGGGTGAAAACTGACTTGCAGATGCAATGAAGGTCACAAATTAGTTTATTACAAGGTAAACAAAAGGGAGATTATCCTTGTGATACAGAATAATCAGGTGAAAGTCTTTAAAGAGAGATATTCTGGTGAAAGAAGTGAGAGGACCAGGTGGCAAAGAACATTGAATAACCTTGAGGAGCTGAGAACAGGCCACTGCTGACAACCAGCAAAAAAAACCCAACAAAAAACACCAAGGAACCTCAGTCCTACAACATTAAGGAACTGAAATTAGCCAATAAGCACATGAGCTTGGAAGAGAATCCTGAGATCAAGAATGCAATTCAACTTAGCTGACATTTTGGTTGCCCCGAGCCAAGGACACAGTGAAGCTAGACTCCTGACCTGCAGAAGTAATGAGCTAAGAAATGCATGCTATTTTAAGCCATTGAGTTTGCAGCAACTTATTATGCGGTGGTAGAGTTGATCCTAGAATGAGTTAAGACTTTGGGGCTGTTGGGATGAAATGAATGTATTTTGCATGTGATAAGGATATGGAGTTAGGGCAGACAGGGTCAGAATGCTATGAACTGAATGTTTCACCCTCCTCATTCCTATACTGAAGCTCTAACTCCCAGTCTGGCTGTATTTGGAGATGGGAGTCTCTAAGGAAGTAATTAAGGTTAAATGAGGTCATAAGGGTGGGGCCCTGATCCATCAGGATTAGTGTCCTTATAAGAAGAGATACCAAAGAGCTCACTTTCTCTCCAGGAGTGTGCAGGAACCAAGGGAAGGGCATGTGAAAACACAGTGAGAAGGCAGCTGTCTGAAAGCCCAGGAGAAAGTCCTCACCAGAATCTGAATTGACCAGAACTTTGACCTTAAACTTCTAGCCTCCAGGACTGTCAGAAAATACTGAATATCTCTGGTTTAAGCCACCAGTCTATGGTATTTTGTTATGGCAGCCCAAGATGATTAACACATAGTCCCATGCTCAAGTGTGTTTTGTAGTTGAATATAATAATTTTAAGTTCATTCTAGTTAGTTAAATTTAAGAAGTGCTTTTAAAAGAGGAAATACACTTGGCTTCATGGAAGCGAGCAAAGAAAACAAGATCTCCCCTAATATAATACAGGAGTACAACTTATAATTGCTATTGCTAAGTGAATACACATGTATCTAGAAAAGAGCTAAAATAGGGACAAGAGCTCAACAAAGCAATTATCTGATAAGGATGCGCACTAGCAGTGTCACACAAGGATGCTGACTGTGGCATTACTTACCATGGCAAAAAAACTGGAGACAAGCTAAATGTCCAGTAATTAGATTAGTTAGACAAAATACGTCACAGTCATACAATGAAATGCTATGTAGTCATTTAAAAATCAGTTTTAGGAGAATAAATAACACCTGAAGAAAACATGAACAATATTGTTAAGGGGAAATGCCCCCAAACAGTATGAGCAATACAATTCCAATTGGGAGTGTGTATATTTCTGAATAATATATGTCAAAATGCCAATGGCTATCTCTAGATGTTAGAATTAGAAGTAGTTTTAGTCACTTGTAGGGCTTTTCTGCATGTTCTAAATAGTCTATCATAAACATTTCTGCTTTTGTACTGCATATGTGTATATGTTTTTATGTGGGACCCACATTATGATAATTTGCTATCATAAGTTGTCAGATAATTTGACAAGTCAGTTCCTATATTTTAATACGGCAGATAAATCCTGATTTCACAGTCCTATCCAGCACAGTCCTTTCTTCTGGTAGATGAGAAGTGCCAGTGGGCACTAAATCTTGCTCATCACTAAAGCAAAGGGAGTGGTGGTCACAAGCAATGCAATGGAAAGAGTAGGAATCCATGCTGGGGCTGCACTAAACTGCCCACCAAGTCCATCCTACTGTGAATTGCTTCTAAGGCTAGAAAGTATGTTAACACACAGAAAATCGTTCTAGTGTGAACCCCCTTGTTCTTTCAGGGAAACCTAAGGGTTTGGGCAATGCTTTCTTCCCATGATTTAAATGAAATTCCCAAAGAAGAGAAAAGTGTACCCCGACTTTCCCAGCCTTCCTGATCACTCATCCCATTTGTTCTTGTTCCTTCTCCTTACAGTCAGGGCCTGACTTCACTGACAGGAGAATAGCAAGTGGCTAAAGAGCCGTCTATAAGGAAAGTAGTTCCCAGGAGTTGGTAAAACTGTGAAACTATAACAGCAATAACCCATTTATTTTTAAATTTTATCTCACCAGTGTTAGCTGAAACTATTTCAATAACCACAGATTTGACTCATTAATTCACAAAATTATTTTAAAAATTTGATACCACTTTAATACCTATTGAAAACCATCTAGCCTGTTAAGAAGGGTAGGTAAGTAGTGTAAACAGCAACCGATAAGCCTGCAGTCAAATGGGAGTGGCGGGTTTCTCTCACAAACAAGGAAGGTGAGGGTGCTGTACCAGTGATACCGGAAAGCTTCTGTGTGAACCATCAAATAAATGATGTCTGTCTCTAGACCTGTTCGCTTCCCAATGTCCCCCTGCCATCAGCATTGGGACTATCTCTTTCCAATCCATCTGGAGACCAAGAATCCTACCACAGGACTGCCTGGCAAATAATCCAGGAGCTGGGGATGTGGGAGTGCTCAATGTCTCTCAACTCAGGTAGCTCCAGGAATAATCCTGATGAGGAAGGCAATCTTCCCTGCTCCTCACCCTCACCTCCAGCTCAACTGCCCCTCTCACTCTCCCACCCCCAGTCACCTCTTACAAAGCAGCAAACTTAACTAACCTTGCAGAGCACCTGTCCTCAGACGTAGGATAGACTGTTACGTTGAGGTGCAGAACAGGGTCATGAGCAGCCCTTCAACAAGCTCTGTGCTCACAGCCCTCTCAATCACAGCAGCATATATCCCTGCAGCAAACCTCAAGGGGGAGAGGAGGAGCCTGTCCACCCACCCTCCTCAGAAGAAGGCTTTAGAATACAGAGACCAGACATGTGTAGCTGGCAAGCATGTTGCATTGATCTAACGTCTATTGACAGAAACTCCAAAAGCAAAGCTCAATAAAATTGGTTTAGCTGGTGGGGATACACAGAGGATAAAGTAAAAAAGTATTATATGGGTTTGAAAAGGTTGACAAACACAGCAGCATTGCAACTCAAATTGAACAAAAGAAAATCTAATAATTCATAGGGAATAAAATCATAACACACACTGAGCAATCATTTAATAGCAATGTATCTTTCTGTAAGCCTTCAGTGATACCACTGGGTATAAGAACTCCAGGTAACATCTTCACAGCTCCCCAGTTCTTAACGCTTCTCTCTGGGGACTCAGTGGGGCTGAGCCCCTTTATTTATTTGTTTATTTTTGAACATGGAAAAACATTGAATGGTGTGATGGGTTGAATTGTTTCCTTCCAGAGATATGCTGAAGTCCTAACACCCAGTACCTCAGATTGTAATCATCTTTAGCAATATGGCCACTGCAGATGCCATCAGGTTAGAATGAGGTCCCATTGGGGTATCATGGGACTTTAATCCAAAACGACAGGTGTCTCTGTAAGACGAGAAGAGACATGGACTCACAAACACACAGAGGAGAAGCCATGTGATTCCAGAGGCAGGGATGGAAGTGCTGCATCTGTAAGCCAAGGAACAGCAAGGTCTACCAAAAGCTGAGGAAGACACCTTCCCCAGAGCCTGGAGAGAGCATGGCATTGCCAACCCCTGGACTCTGACGTCCGGCCTTAGAACTGTGAGACAAAACATTTCTGCTGTTTTAAGCCACCCAGTTTGTGGTCCTAGGAAACTAATAACAAATGGTAAAAAAAAAAAAAAAACTTATAAGCAACTTTTCTCCAACAATTTATAATTAATGCAATCCATCCATCATGCAATTACTCTGAGAATTATGAGGAATAACGGCAGCTGGTGAGCTTCCTGTGCATAAAGTACAAATGAGGCAAGTGTTTCATTTTCAGAAATAAGAGTAGTGAGATCCTCTGGTGATGATGTTTAAACAGATGGATGCCCACTCAGCAGAGATGCTCGAAACGATTTAAGATTTTTCTATGAAGAGCTGGACTCTAGAAACTCCCTAAAATGTCTCACCAACTTCTATGCCTCTGTCCAGGAGCTCCCCCGACAAGAGGTGTGCAGAACCCACGTGGAATCAGCCCAAACCTTTCTGGTCATGTCTCAAAGAAAAATACAAATGTTTGACAGGCCGTGCCAAAAAGCCTGGCATATGCCTTAGTCATTTATATCATTTCCACCTGAAAAATATTCTAGGCCTCCGACATAGATCTTTTCCAAATGAACAGTCGTGGATTGTGCACTTGCCATGTTCCAGATTCCGTGTTGGTTTCCTTTCACACTCATAGTCATGCTTAATATATGCATTTACTCCAGGATGTGCTGTATTATCATGAGCAAGGTACTATGATAATAACCTTTCTAGAAAGACAATGCAGCTTCCCTCGAAAGCCATCCTGCATAGGTAGATAAATTATGCTCATGTTCGTGAATCGCTTCGACTTTGACCCACATGGATGTTCACTTGCAGACACGAGCCAACCTGGGATCTTATCCTAATGACTGCAGAGGGGGGCCAGGGAGAAGTTCCAATACCAGAAATTGGAGTGGTGCTGGCAGACCACATCTGGGACCTGCAGTGGTGGAGGATGCAGGACATTATTATTCAATCTCCCTCATGTAGACTTTCCAGCAAGTACCATGCAAACAGATGCTGTGCGGAATACACAGTGATTTAATTAAGGGCATGGGCTGTTTTTCTAAAAGGAAAAGCTATTATTATCCATTTTAATTGTAACTGCTTGGCTTGTGTAGGACATTTTAAGAATTTCTTACAAAATCAGAAGATACACAGGATTTTTTATAAAACTATAGACAGTATAAAGAATCATGCAATTACTAACACCTGTGTTCCCACTTCCCCAGTTTAACAAGCAGCTGGCATTTTCTCCTCCTCTGATGTAACTGCCAGGGTTTTAGCAGCATCCTGAAAAGAGACTCTACTGTAAGTCTCCAAATATACTAGTACAAGGCTGAGTTGACTAAAACTGGCCAAGGCCTGTGGAAACTATAGAACAAAATGTGTCTCCATTCTTCTCGTCTGTGATACCTACCTACCCTCAGAAGTTCCCAAATCACAAGGTTTAAACACAAGGCTTCTGATGACCTAACATAACAGCCTTCGTCCTCATGTGACTATGGGTTAGAGACCCCTCTGTCCACCCACCCAACCTCTCTGAGATCCATGGCCAGGTGCTCTGCATGTGGGTTCTCCCATCCTGCATTCCATCCCCTTCTCCAAGCTCAGCAGTACCAGGTGCAGGAGTAATCCTGGGAGTAAAGGTGAAACGCTGGAGTAACAGAAGCCTCAAACCCAGGGCGTGTCTCCACTGCGTGCTGATCATTTGCATGCCCGAAGTAGAATCATTCACGAATACTGACAACATTCTAGCTAGCCAGAATGGCACGGGAACAGAGCTCCACATACACCCTAAGAGAGATCCCGGACTGGGACCTCCCAAAAGGCTCTATAATCATGCTATTGGGACCAACTTTCCCCCATCGGAGCTGCAGCCTGCCAATGCTAGGACCAGTAAAAATATCCTTTAGCATTCAGCAGTTACATTTTCTCAGGATAATCACCTCTTTCAAATACCTTTCTGTCTGTTGAACATTCTAGAAGATAAATCATGAATCTTTGCTTTCAGAAAAAGTTTATTCCTGTGATCTGATGGCTAAGAAAGTACTCTGCTTTTAAGTTTAGTTTGAAATGATCAGTATTACTAATAGGGTCATCTATTAATTGGTCATAGATACTTAAAATACTTTTCGTTAATGTTGCTGATGTTACAACATTTAACCTGTCTCCATTAACTGATGGTGGATAAATAACATGTGGTATATCCATATAATGGAATATTATTCAGCCATTAAAAGGGAAAGAAATACTGATAGGAGCAGAGACAAAAGGCCATATGTTATATGATTCCATTTATATGATATATACTAAATAGACAAATCCCTAAAGAGAGAAAGCAGACCAGTGGTTGCCAGGTGCTGACAGAAGAAATGGGGAGTGCCTGCTTATTGGGTTAGGGGTTTCCTCTTGGGGTGATGAAAAGTTCTGATTTAGATGGTGGTAATGGTCACACACATTATGACTGTACCGAATGCTACAAAATTGCATACTTTAAGATGGCTAAAATAGTCAATTTTACATTACAGTAAAAAAAGATTTAACCTCTGGCTTTCCATTTCCTCAACCATATTTTTAGATCTATGTTCTTTGGTATGTTACAGGAATATATAATAAACTTTTTAATGAGAACATTTGCAAATGGAAATGTGCATGTAAGTGGAATATGAGAACCACCAGACTGAGCACACACTCATGGCTGAAATTGCCCCTGACACCCAGCTACTGGGAGGAGACAGTAAAGGTGACAGCTGCACTTCCCTCGCCTGACAATCCCCTCAACTTCTCTCGTTCTCTCCACCTCCACACCCAGCGAGAAGCAGGTCCGAAGTTAAATTGCTGGTCACAGTTTGCAATCAAACACTCTTTAGAAGCACAAACAGCGCTTGTTCCTAATGTATTCTGGGGACCTGATGTGCTGAGAGCGCAGGATGATTTTTTCACACAATTGAATTCTTTAGGGTCAGTCTTTGAGACCATTTTGTTGGCTTAAAATACACCATTGCTCACGCGTTGTTAAAATACACCATTGCTCACGCGTTGTGAAGTCTGCTGGAGTGCCTGGTGGAGAAAGAAGGGCAATTTAGTTCACTGTGCTGAGATTTGCCTTTTCTTTAAATCGCTTAAATTTCAAACTACATCTTTTACTTCTTTCAACAACAGCAAGCCTTAGCATCTCACTTGCTTCTCTGTTCCTAGGAATGAAGACTAGAAACCTTAATACAAAACATTAACTCAACTGAGCTGGGCGGGGAGAGGAATAGATCTTCGAAACTGCAGTGGCAAGATCTTGTCTGAGTTTCCTCAAGCCACAATACAGCACAGCAATTATTATATTGAGCCAATAGCATTTAAGTCATAAATATATCTATGCAGAGAGCAATTGTGGCAGCTCCTCACACAGATGACTTAAGGAACCACTCACTCAGCTGATGGGCTCTGGTGCTAAAGGTCAAAATAATAGGTTAAATTAGAAAGAAGTGCCCAGATGCAGAGCAATCACTGACACCTCAGAATTGCTTATTAGAGCTGCGATGGCTCTTATTTCACATGCAAAGAAAAGTACATTAGCAACCAGATGGTGGATTTTTTCCTGCTGGACTTCCTAGGGTTTCCAACGACTCTTGCCTAAATTAGTTCACTTTCTCTGGCCAGCCTAATAAGGTTTCAGCTAGCTGACAAGTCTTGAGTACAAGAAAAAATGGATCCCAACAGATAAGCACAACTATTTATTGGTTTTAATAGGACCAGAGGAGAAAGAAAAAGAAAGAAGAACTTAGACTTCAATATAGTTGATACCTTTGAATCTCATTTTCTTAACCCCTGAAAACATAAATCCTAGGTCTGGGAGGGATATCATAGGTCAGCTGTTCAACATGCTGGATTTGTTATCTGCTGCTATGCAACAAATTATTTCAAAACGTAGTGGCTTGAAATGACAGACTTTATTATCTCACAGCTTCTGTAGGTCAGGAATCCAGGTGTAGTTTACCTGGCTCCTCTGCCTCTCACAGGCTGTAATCCCAGTATTGGCCAGGGCTGCAGTCATCTGAAGGCTGGAGTGGGGAAGGATCTGCTGCCACATCCACTCCAGACATTGTCGGCAGGAGTCAGTTCCCCCTGGGCTGCGGGGCTGTTGGCCCGAGGGCCTCCATTCCTCCTGAGCTGTTGGCCACAGGCCTTACTCCCTTCCTCACCACATGAGCCTCTCTGTCTACCAGTTCACAATATGGCAGCGGACTTCACCAAGCAAGCAAAGGAGAGGGCAAGAGAGGAAGTGTGAACCAAACAGAAGTCACATTCTTTTGCAAACTAATATCAGAAGCGACATCCCATTTATTCTATTTATTAGAAGTCACCAGGTCCATCTCACACTTAAGAGGAGCAAATTGCACAGGGCATGCATTCTAAGAGGTGGGGTCGTTAGTGCTATCTCAGAGGCTGCCTGCCACCTGTGAGCACCAGATATTTCTATCTTCTCCACAGAGTCCTTGCTGGCCTATGCTTTAACTGCTGCCACAAGGAGCTAACACACTGTCTCTTGGGGTGCCCACCTCATTTTCGATTTCAAAATCTGAACTACTTAAACAGTTCTAATAGTTAACTGGCTTGCCACTGCTTGGACCCTGAGATTCCATTAAATACCCAGACACTGTTAAGAGACACTTGAGTTCAGATATTTGTAGAGGAGAGGTTTAGAAATGGTCATTTGGATGATGAGATCAGATCTGGGAAGAGAAGCCATTCAGTTATAAGGGGAAGTGCTCACACAACCATTATCGGCAATCTCTAGCCCCTTGAGTATTAGGGGCAGCTGGGAAGGGGAGGGCAAGCACCACACAAGCCAAGTCCCCCCTAATCAGCCGTGTTCTGGATTTTCCAGACCACTTTGAAGGTGCATACAGGTCTGTCTGTTTGGTCTTAAAGCTACTGGGGACGCTTAACTCTGGACTGTGCTGTTCTTACAGAGCTTCTCAGGAAGGGTGCCAAGAACAGTTGCCTGGTTCCGAAGCACCCCAGAGCAATCTGCAAAAGACAGGGAGACAGCTCTGGGGACAAGTGGGGTATGGACTTCCAATCAATCAGAAAAGAAAAAAGCCAAAGGATCACAACCTGAGGGCACAGTCACATGGTAAGCCTCAGAGGCCTTGATTTCCCAAGAGGATTGGTTGCTGTCCAGGATGGGTAGACAAGCGTACATGTGGAGTGGAGACAGGCAGCTGGAAGGGCAAGAGGGGTTAAGGGGCCCGTGCTCCAAATGCATCCTATTCATCCCATTTCAAAGGTCCTATTAATATTTTTTTTTGTCACACAGACACATTTAAAATGAAGAATACACGTGGGAGATGGGTCGGGGTGGGTAGGAGAGGGAAGACTAAAGAGAATCTCATCATGAGCTTATTTCTCATTCCATCTCTTGGATGTTGTCAAAATTCTGTGAACTGCATCCTGAGGCCTAAATGAGTGGACAGTAACATGACTCATTAGTTTAGAGTGTGTGTGGCTAAAATCTAATAAACTTTTAAAAATTCATCTAATGAGTTAGTAAGAATTGATTCAGGTAGACAAGGGTTTGAGATGGAAAACTGTAGGACTTGTAACCGAGGAGCAGTTAAAATACCACCTGAGTCAAACCGCTGGAAAGATTATTTTCGATCAGAACAATGTAAGATGGTTGCTTGTGGATGTGCTAACTGGTTTCTGTCAGTTTTACTTTTTAGTGTCTCTCTCTGCTGTTAACACGCTTCTCAGGAGTGAACCATGACCTGACTGCTCCATTCTGTGTAGTTGTCCTGAGCTGCCAGGATGGCGGTCAGCACCCCCCATGGGGGTTCAATTTTTGTGTTTGGCTGAATCATAAGGATAAGTAACAGGAACCACTCTGGTGGTTGTCCCCATACCCTGTGGCACATTCATGGTGCTCATTTGGTCTCAAATACTGAGTCACCAGTAGACAATGATCACAAATCCCACCTAGTGTTAGAAATACCATCACAGGACTGCTGAGGGCGCACAAGGGTGTGTTTCTCCAAGATAATGGGTTGGGAACCTGTCAGCTTTTGCTCTTTAGAGACATAAATGGTAGCGTGTGCAGGGATATAACCAAACGTGAACCCAAACTTGCACTCAGACTCCGGTGGTTCTTTTTAGCAAATCTAAAGTTGTTTGGGAGTACAGAATGATTTGCAAATAAACCTAAATTAACACATGAGCTGTAGGCTGAGGTTTCCAGAACCCAAGGGGCCTCCAGGCCAGCCAACTGTCATCTCCAGTCAAAAGGGCCAATCTACATCCATACCATCCACCCTGCAGAGCAGGTCTGCAATAGGGGTCAAAAATTCAAAATCAGAAAATCGTGTTTCAAGTTTGAATTTAAAGGAAAATTAAGGTGCCTTCAACCAGTCCAATCTTCACTTATCTACAACTTCAATATTTCTTTTATGGGCACTATACTCTGGTTCACAAGCAACTAATGAAAATAAAGCATTTTATACTTTGTGAAAAATATTTGCTTTTTAAATGAAAAACCTATCAGCAAACAAGGAGAAGGGGGCCACAGATTGGTTTCTTCATGTTTTTCCTACTAGAAGAAAGTGCATGGTGGGCTTCTCCAAATGGGGGCCGAATAAATCCTCCACGTGGTTTGTCAGCTGGTTTCTCATGCAATTTGAGATTATAATAAAACCAATCTATGCTTCTGTCCCTGCCTGACTTAGTCAGTTACTAATTGCAATTGACTAAACACCAGGCATCGACTCACACATGTCAAAACTCATTTTTATCACCATCTTGGATCTATTGTGTTCTACAGAGAAGCATGCCGGGAAATGTCCAGTGAGTCACCAAAACATGGCAGACCTGAGGTTGATCTCATGATCCAGAATATGAAGCCAGATGGTCTGAGGGCCAAGGGACAGGAGCAGGGAGCTGAGGTCAAGCAGGCGCTGCAGGATGAATGAATGAGGTCACTGAGTCTGGCCACTGTGACTAAATGTTTTTAGTGATGAGTGAGCACAGCTCATTTGAAGAGCCAGAATTGGGCCATTTATGGGGCGGGGAGGTGTTAAAACAGGTTTGATCTCACACATCGGCCAACCACACAAACCCTCTGAATATCTTCATTTCTGATGTCTCTGATCTTTCTAATTCCCGTCATTGCAGTTCATTGCTTTGGGGGATGAGGGAAGGAGGGGTAGGAGACAATCTAACCACATGACTATCAACAGGATCTTCTTGAGAAACTGGCATGGAGAGAGGTTAAGTATCTTGGCAAAGAATCTTCCGTATTTAAAAGGCAGACAACAAAAAGATCCCAGGACTTCTGATTCCTAATCCTATGCCTTTTCCAAGGATATCTAATTATCTTTATATGCACATTGTTAGGATACGTTGTCCTAACGTATTCTTTCCATTGCCTTTCAGTGACAAATATGAGACTGTGTCATTTAGGAGCATCTACAAAACTAGGCCCAAGAAACACTGCTGAGGGGCGTTCTATGTACCAGGGACTATTTGAAGACCTAGAAAGAGAAAGGCAACTAAGAGATTGTCGTTGTGATCAAGAAGCTTGCTCTGAGGGGCAAGACACCCCTCAACCAGCCCCTGCATGAAGATACATTTTATACGTTCCACAGCACCCAGTTTCCCTTGGCTTCTCTTGAACTGTTCACCCTTCCACTACAGGAAGCCTAGTTATTTATGAGTTTAGTATCTTTTCCTCAACCCCTGCCCCTCCCCAGCTGACATAGAAGGGCACTGGGCCCAACCAACAACCTTTGTCTCAAATCTCTGCAAGAGGGAAGTGGCTGTTAGCAGAGCCTGTCCCTGTCCCCATGAATCCGCTAGGACAGATTTCTTCTCTCAACACTGTATTTATTACCGGGGCGTGAAACACAAATCTGCAGATGCCTTTTCCACTTGCCTGCTGTTGAGAGCCTGCTCAATAATTTAGCGCTCTCTCCCTTAAGGACATTTGGTTTCTGTTGGCTGTTGCATAAGACCGTGCAGATGAGTTCTGAGGTCTCCTGGATCCCTCCCACCCTCACTGCCTCCCTTGCAGTTGGCTTTTGCAAGTGTTGGTTTGCAGCTGCAGGAGCAGCAAGCAGCTCCTTAACTCTTGGGCAGCAACAACCATTACTGCTCTTTCACAGACAGTCCTCGTCTCTCTCCCCATTCGGTTATCACAGCAAATTGATGGTTACTTAAAACAACAACAACAACAAAAAAAACCTGTCACAATAGGAGGCCAAACACTGGCAACAGATAAAACAAAAGGAGGCACCAAGCTCTTTAATTAAGGTTCAGGAAGGCATGTGGATCTAGCTTTCAGTTACCCTGCTGTGCCTCTGCCTGATTAGCTACAATGCATCTGCTCGGTTTCCTGGTATCCATCTGCACTGCTAGAGAGCAATGTATTCGGCCGCCCTGATTCTCAATAAGATGGCTCAAAGGCATCAGCTGTAGATAGAATAATGGTTATGCATGTCGACACAGTGTTTCTTGCTGTGTTGACATGCAAGATCACTCCACCTTACACGTACCTGGGAGTAACCCATATGCACACAGATGGCCCAAGTAGAATGCTTACTCCCAGGCAATCTAAAGTCTGAGGATGACTCATTTTGCTGCTTTAGGGTTGAAAGCTGGAAATATGCCTCATCACACCTTTCTTCATAAGCCCCACCTATCTGTTCTTCAATGACTCAGGCCACAGAATTCCTCCTTTAATAGATTAAAAGGACCATGAAAATTTGGATCTTTCTGCACATGACAACATAAGGGACTTTTCATTTCAATGCGTCATGAACGTGCGTCTGTGTGTACAAGGATTCTTTCTCACCAGGAAAAGAGCAGCCCACACTGAAGCGGCCACGAGTCGGCGCCGTTTGGACAGAGCGTGCTGCGCAATGAAAGTGACGTTGGCCCTGTGTGATTTTAGTTTCCCCAAAATGCTTATTTGCCTTGTCTATAAAAATTCGTTAGCACTATGTGGATCCTAAAATTCTTTACTAATGTGCCGTTTTGTGATTCAATTACACTGATCCCATAAACTCGGGTCCATAGGATTTGAATCAGCTGAGCTGACCCCCATACAGAAAAACTCAGACATCTGAAACTTGAAAATATTTTCCTAAAACTGGTAAAATCTAAATAAAGTCTGGAGTGTAGTTAATAGTATTGTATCAGTGTTGGTTTGTTAGGATTGACAGATGTCCGGTAATAATATAAGATGTTACCATTAGAGGGAACTGGGTGAGGGGTGTATAGGAACTTTCTGTATTATCTTTGCAACTTTTCTATAATTGTTCCAAAATAAAAAAAATATTTTAAAATTAGAAAATTTATATTTTCTTCAGTTGAGTGTAAATACAAGCAACATTTAGTTTAAACGGGATGTTACAACGTAACATCTTGCCAGCCATCAGCTTTCAGAATAGATAAGGTAAGAGAGAGACATGGGTGAAAATTCTGCAGCAACCATGAATTAATGCCCATTCTCATTGGATTCGTCACAGCCTGAACACGTTGCCTTTCCACTGTCTTAGGAAGGACCTCGGCCGCAGAAGAATTTCTCATTCCTTGGAGAGTTCCAGATTGCATGCCTTGAACTAGGAGGACAGAGATTAGTATAAAATGCCAGGGATAAGGTAAACTGCAGGAGGAATTTCCCTTCTACAAAGTGACCAAACCAGGAAGCCTAGATGCAAAGCTTTATAAAAATCTGAGAGCTTATTGGCAAGCATGGACCAAGAATTGCTTGTCACTGCATGCTAGATTTCCTACTACTTGTTCACACCAGCATATCAATTAGGGTTCAATTTGGTGCAATTATCATCAGCCGAGCCCCACCCCCCCCTCGCCACTTAACCACCTTATAGAACTCATAGTGGTAGACTTAGAAATGGCCTGACCCGTTCTCCTCCTCAGGCCCAGAGGTAGGTTTTCAATTAAAGGAGGACACACAGGCAGAAGTACTTTGAATACATTGCTGCATGATTATAAGGTATAATTACGAATAATATCATGACCAGCCACTTGTCCAAGATCACCCAGCTGCTTAGACCATAGAAGATTCTAAACTCCAAAGAGCCTGCCTGGGTCTGTGTAATTTAATTATGGACGGGACTGAAGCCCACATGAGGAAGTGTTTAATCAATAGGCAACCCATTGCAGTGTGGATGCTTTAATCCCAAGCCAGCGCAGGCTCACTTTCTTCTTTGGAAAGAGGGCAGCTTGAAGAGAGAGCATTTGTTTACCAGTTTGCAAAGGGAGCACAGAGAAGCCTGCATTTAGTCCTGGGGGATGATAATGTAACTGTGATAAGCTACTGTGTCACATCAATTTAAAAGTAATTTTTCTGAATTAAGAGAAAATTGAGTGGGGAAAATGCTTCCTTTTGGAAATGTAACTCCCAGCTGAGTATTTATGCTGGTACTCTTCACAAGTATGCAAGCAATAAGCTGCTTCATGGGCCAGCGACATCAACCAGGACAGGGAGAAGTCAATCTTAAGGCAGTCATCTTCCTCCTGGTCTTACCCTTCTCCTCACCCTGCCCCCACTCCTCCTGATCTCACCAAAACCCAAGCCAACTCCTTTAAAAACAGATAGGCATAAAATAATCAAGTTCCATGCTGAATATCAACAAAATCCATGGTGATGAATGGGAATAAGGAGAACATTTCATTTCATATTTAAAATGTTAAATTGGGTGCTTATAATTCCCCTGATTTAGCTTTTTTAATTAAAAAATTCAAGCTTTACTCAACATTTGCATATTCATGCCTCTATAATGTGCACTGATTGCATTAAAGGCGGAGAAAAAGCATGTAAGTGCAGCACAAATCTAGTTACTCATCAAGTGCACCATCTATGTATGCATAGATAAATATTTCCAAACAAATTAGCATACACTCGGCACAGGTGCTCTGGCCCCACAGCTCTGCCAGCTATTTCAGTCCTACTTTTCCGTCCATCAAGTTTCAAAAGCCAGAACATCAGTTTAGAAATTTTATAATTTGTAGAATTAGTGGGTCCCTTTGCCAAAGTCACTGATCAGCGACTAACTTTTACCAGCAATAGCCAGGGGTGGGCAGAGGGGGTGGGGTGGGGCGGGGCGGACATTCAACTGCACACTTTATTAAAAACCAAGAGGGCATCTTTCATCAGCCAACAAGACCTCCAACAGGTTGTGGTTGTTAGTCATAGAAGGGACAGTCCCCCTGACTGAGGAGTAAATATCACTGACCAGGCATGGGAGACACTTTTAATAGCCCACCAGTATCCAGTCCCCTCTGGCTTCTTGATGAAATAATTATGACTACGTTTGAAGGTACAGTGTGCCCAGCTCTTAGAAGTAGGCTATGTTTTGTCTAGCCAGAGGTAAAAAAATAAATAAATAAATAAATAAATAAACCAAAAAAAAAAAAAACAAAAAACTACTCCTGGGCCAAATCTAGCTCCACCACCTGATTTTGTAAATAGAATTTTATTAGAACATAAACACGTCCACTCACTTACCTGTTGTCTATGGCTGCTTTCACAGTCCAAGAACAGATTTAAGTAGCTGCAACAGAGAATATGTGGCCTGCAAAGCCTTAAATACTTAACTATCTGGCCCTTTACAAAAAGCACTTGCCAAACCTGGCCCAAGCCAACTGCAGCCAACTTTTCAGCCTCCCTTGCAGCTAGGATGATGTTACCAAGGGCTACTCTGGGGTACAGAATAAATAATATATACAGTCATTGAAATAAGAATCATGAAAAAGTATCAGATTTGGGGAGTGAAGTACAGGAGGGAAGATGTAAGTGCAGGACATTTGAATATATGATTTGAGGTACTTATGGGGAAGCCGAGTAAACACTTCAGTATTCAAGTCTAGATTGAAGACCTCTAAAGTCAACTGCTTCTTTAACTTTAATTCAGACTCTTCTTGGATCTTACTCCTTGTAAATTGATAACTTTAATAAATCCCCTTGACCACTACTTCCTTATAACTCCATCATAACTTTGTTTCTATGGCACTAGCATATGCTGTTTCTATTACCACTTCTCTTACTGCTCCTCCTCTCTTTTGCCTGCCCACATTTGTCCTTCACTCCCTAAACTGGGAAATTCCTTCACTATTTACCATCAAGTTTTTTTACTTCCTTCAATATTGTCTCACTGAACATTTTTTCATCAGTCTCATAACTTTCCAGTAAATAGCTCCCAAGTTGGCATTTCTAGCCTAGGCTTTTCTCTAGCTCTTGGCCCATTGTTACCTAGTGTGAATCCCCAAATAGGTGCCATGTTGGCAAATCAAGCTCTATGTACTTAAATATTTATTTCTCTTTTCCCCAAACAGAGAAAAGGCATGGAGTGGGAATTACTTGTTTTGAGTCCTGATTTTGAGCCTTATTAGCTGTGTGACCTTTAGCAAATTTCTTCATTTCTCTGAACTACAGTTTCATCATTTCCATGTAATTCAGAAGAGGTACAAAGTCCCACTCATGGGTGTACACAAGAAGAAACTGCTGATTTGGAATAAATGGTGAGGGAAAGCTTTGAGGAGATGATAGTATTTGAGCTTAGAAAGTATGGAAACTTCAGGGATGCACGTCTTTGTTTTACAGGGCCCATGTAATTTAAATATGAGAGGACACGTGGGTGAGCACACTCTGGCTTGTGGCCTCCTGCTGGGGAGGAGAGAAGAACTGAAAGCCATCTTTGCTTTTGTTCTATGCTCCCAGCTGCATTGCACACCGGCTCCGTTCCAGCCTCTGCATCAGTGTCCATGGCCTGTGGTAACTGGTCTGTATCAGACTCCCTTCATCCTCTGGCTGTTCCTAAAACCTGGGGTTTCCAGTTAGCTCAGATTTGATGTCAGGTTTGCATCTGTTTTTCTTAGGTTTTAACTTCTCTGATTTAAACAACAACAAAAAAACAAAACAAAACAAAAAAACACCAACAAGAACAACTGTAAATGAGGTTTACAGAGAGGCAGACATTTAGAGTGGGTTTGCATCAAGTAAATCCGAGAATACAGACAAAGCAGTGGGAACAACTCTCGGGGGTGTGCACCTAGGCAGCGGCCAAGACGCTGTCCCCTGGCCCTTCCCTGCGGCGGTGTAGCTCCTGCTGCTCACCCTGAGACACCACGTTGAAAAGGTAATGGAAATGAGCTTCTCTGGCCTCGTTTCTGTTTTCTATACCACATTTCTACTTAGTATTTGCTGAAGAGCTTTGTGCTTCCACATCTGACCCGAGATGAATCCTGTACTAAAGAAAGCCTTTTCTGACTTCACAGGCAGTCCATGGCCAGATTCGGAATACTTTATTCATCCCCCTTTAAAAATCTTTTCAAGGGGGCTATCATTTCAGAGACCTGTGATGTGGTCTATCTATTCCTCCTCCTCATAAACATGATCTGAGAAAGAACTAGCTCAGAGAAAGAAAAAACAAACAATTGCCAAGCCAGTGGAGTTCTGAGAAGCAGGAAGTAGAGATGGAATTCCTTGTCACTCTCGCTGGACTGAGGCTTTAGGACTGGGAGCTGCCCAGGAAGATTGCGTTAACACAGAAGCCAAACTCCTCCACCAGAGTCTTAGGGCAGAGTTCTTTCTTTGTAGCGATGAGTAGATAGCTCTGCCAGTTAGTGTAGGGCCGCAGGCCTGGCATTTGAACAGAAAGGGAGGCCATTCCTAAATGAAATCAAACTGTGAATAAAGGAGGATTAAAATAAAAATTGACAGCATCGCTCACAGAGCTAGTGCATGGCTCGGCTGCCTGAAAGTTTCTGCCATGATACGTCTTGGAGATCAGACAAGAAAAGTTGCCTAGATGGCGACTGGCAGAGGAGGTTGTGAGAAGCTCGTTTGTCTGCACTTTGTCGTGCCTATGACGCTGGGTAGGTAAGAGGGGCTGGTGAGAATGTTGACAGGCTGATAAGTTTCTTTGAAAACAGCCTGTAAAGTCTGCCAGGAATGCAGGAAGCTTAATGTTACCATCCAAAAGCTCTGCTCCTCATGCTTTACGAACTCAGCAAGATGATTTTAAAATAACTTTTTCAGAAAAGACATTGGATTAGAAATCTGGAACTCTGAGCTAACCTTGCCTCTAAATAATTTGTTGCATCACCTTGACTAAATGCTTCACTTCTCCAGACCTATGTGTTTAAAGGGGCATTTTCTGCGTGGAGGGGAGAGGATAGGAGGTGGTAGGAGTTGGGGAAGGGGTTGGCCAGGAGAGATGAGACTTGGTTCCTGGGATCCTGGGCCTAAGCTGGGAGGCCTGGGGCCCAGAGAACAGAGAAACGCAGAGCAGGACTCAGCCAACATGCTCCAAAGAGATGTTAGCTTATTGCTCATCATCTCAGCTGAAAGAGTTCTACCTTCAGTGGGTTGAATAGTGGCTTTCCGAAAGATATGTCCAAGTTGTAAGCACTAGAACTTGTTAATGTGATCATCTTTAGAGGAAAGATCTTTGCAGATATAGATCAAGGATCTCAAGATCAGATTATCCTGGACTTGGCTTGGCCCTGAATGCAATGACAAGGGTTTTTATAAGAAAAAAGCAGATGGCAGTTTGAGACATTCACACACACAGGAGAGAAGGCCACGTGAAGACAGAGGGAGAGACTGGATTCTGAGCCAAAGAACACCTGGAGCTCCTGGACTGGAACAGGTGTGGAAGGTGCAGCCGTACAGACGACACAGGGAGTGCAGCCCTGCCAACACGACTTCAGACTTTTGGCCACCAGAACTAAGAGAGACTAAGTTTCTGCTATTTTAAGCCACATCATTTGCAGTGATTTGCCCCAGCAGACCCAGGAAACTAAAATTACATCCTTGTGTACAGGACAGCCTAGCATCCCTTTAAAAAGACTTCCTTCCCTTAAAGGCTTGAAGATGTTCCTTTAAACCACCTCTGAGCCCCAATTAAACATGGGTATAGGGTTGGGATGTCTCTCTAACCCAATCCAATGCCATGTTATTCCAAAAAAGAAGAGAACTCACTGCTTTTGTTCAACTCTGAGATGAACACCAGCTGGCAGAGGTGCTTGAAGCTGTTTGGCGATGGTACTGGGGGAAGACAGCTCTCCTGCAGGTACTTCCTGGAAGAAGATTAGAGTTATGCCGACAGGACAGGAAAGGCCAGTAAGGAGTTGTTGGCAATGGGTCATTTTGGTGTGAGTGCCAGCACAGGCCCATGTTATATAATTAAAACTGCCACTTTATGACCAATTATGAGGGTGCCATAGGACTCCCTATAGGTCAGTGTTACTACCCGTCCTTCACATGGGTGTGAGATTCATCGAGTCTCATTCATGACTTTGATTCATTAATGCAACACATATTTTCTGAGCCCCTATGGTTGGCCCTGCCTAACTAATGCTGACCATCCCACACTCTCACCCAGTTGCCCCCTGTTACCCATGATATGATCTACAAAAGCACTTGGCAGGTATGTGACAGTAGTAGGGGAAATGAGTGTGGCCCTAGTGTAACTTGAAGTTAACTGGTTGATCAGCAATGCAAGAGAAAGAGAGAGAGAGAGAGAGAGAGAGAGAGAGAGAGAGAGAGAGAGAGAGAGACTGCCGTGTGAAGTTGCAAATAAAGATGTTTCAATTTGTCAGAAAGCTGAGATGATTATTGATGTAAATTACCCACTAGGCTTTCATTACTGAACTCACTCTTTGTGTATCAGGACCAAGAGAACTTCTGTAGAGACCTTCATTCAGGTAGAACGATTTTTATAGAAAGTTCTTGGGAGAGAGCACTGAGAGTAATCACATGTGGTTCACAATTTCATTGAACTTAAATGGTTTGAGAAAAGGGAACTACAGTGGGGCCTTGACTTTCGAGTTTAATTCGTTCCGTGACGGAGCTCGTAACTCAAATTACTCTTATGTCAAATCATAAAGTGAACGAGTGAGACAATTAATGCTGGGCTGATGTTGTGGCATTCACTGTAACGTTCGCTGCGCCAACTAGCGGTGGGGTATCTGAAGCTGGCTCATAACCTGAATTTTAGCTCGCAGCTCAAAGCAAAAAATCGGCCGAGAGACGGCTCGTATCTCGAAAAACTCGTTAGTCGGGCCACTTGTAAGTCAAGGCCCCACTGTACAGAGATACTTTTAGAGGCATTTTCCTTCACCATAGAAACAAGTTATTGCAATGTTTTATGTCAATTATATATAAATAAAGCTGGAAAAGAAATAACATTAGCCTCATTCATGAGGGCTCTGTCCTTGTGGCCTAATTGCCTCCACAAAGCCCCACATCCCAATGCCATCAGCATATGAATCTCGGGGGCCACATTCAGACCCTAGCAGCGAGCAAGGCTGAAAACAGAGGAATTACAAAGACCCTGAAATATGTCTGGCATAAGGATCCATCATGTCTGGGTGTCGATAGTGCCAGTCTGTGGTATGCCATCTGTAGATGGAAGGCTTTTTGCTAAGCCACACGGGGTTAAGGAAGAATGAAGCACCAGCCACAAAGCCCTTTCCTTGATGCATCCTCCACACAATGCCTTGTCCCACATTAGCGTGACAATTGAGTTCTAGAAAAATAAACAAAGTGCTAGGTCCTCTGTCCTTAAGCCTCCAGTCTCAACAAACTGGTCATTTATGTATGACCAGACTTCCTGCTAGTCCTCCTGCTAGCCCCTCCCACTAATTCTCAGTGGGTACCCGAAGCTGGGCCTTCCCTTATCTTTTATGTAAACAGACTTGAAGGGTAATAAAAGAAAGATGTTGGCTTTTATGGCTCATAAAGCTGCTCGAGGATAGCCAACTTAGCGCCGTAAACTGTATAGTTTAACACGTCTTTCACACCTCGGCCAACTTAAATTTCAATAGCCAATGATGAACCTAAAAGAGGCTGTAATGTGAAGAGGCACGCTTGTAAGTCATAGGTTTGTGTCCCACACCCGAAACCTGACACCTTTTGAAAATGACAAGGGTCGCCTTTTGAGTGTCACCACAGAAGAGCTGTGGAGATTTGTGTCTTCCGAGGTGCAATGAAACTGTGAGGCTGACAGAGAATCCCTCTTGGCCTCTGTTTATTCATTTGTAAAATAATAGGGTTGGAATAGTTGGCCATCCAGTACTTTCTGACTCTTACACACTATGATTCTGCTAGTACTGGAGCTTCCATGGGGTTACCAATCCTTTCCAAATCCAGATGAAGGAGGGGAATTGGCCCAAATACTCCAGCCTACTTTTTGACTTGATGCAACTGGGCTTGACAGATAATTGACTCATTCCAGCCCCAATGGGTCCTGTTTCATCTTCCAAAGACTTCTCTTCTAACCATCTTTAAGCATGACTACCTCTCCAACAGAGCCACGTGACCTTTCCACAGGGCTGGTGCCCCAGAGGTACAGGTCTGAGAGTCAGCCCTGCTCTGCCCACGCACCGTCAGCTCCCACGGCCCATGCACTGTCTTCATCTTTCTGCACCAGCTGCACCGGCCTCTGACACCTGGCTGGGCCCCCAAACATGCTTTTACTTAGCATGTCTGTACAAAGATTATTATTCCCACTCCACCTTCTGCCCACCTTTGGGCAGAGGGGACAGGAATGAACCCCATTGGGGCGAACACCGGTGGCCCCTCTTTCCATACCCTGCTCATCCCTCCAGAAGAGAAGAGTCACGTAGCTGTCTGGGAAGATGGTGGCCCTGGTGGGAGGTGTCATTATGGTTCTGGAGAGAGAAGGAGGCAGCCTTCCGCAGGTCATGCCCTGACTGTGAGGATGGCAGAGAGCTGCTTCCCTTCTGGGTCCCTGAGCTCCTCACTCTGGTGCAGGGCAGAGGGTCTGGCTTCTAGAAGCAGCCCCAGGAGCCCGCAGTTCTCTCCTCCACCCTCTGGCTCACTGGGCGTGCCACCGATGGGGCTCATCCGGTGACTGGCTGCGCTGGCTGAGCCTGTCGGTGCAGACCCAGCTCTCCGAGTGCGGGAGGCGTCCTCACCTGTGAGGCTCAGGGAGCAGGACTTCCAGCTGCGGTTTAGGCGTGAAGCGTTGGTTTAGGCTGCAGAGGTCGCGTTGTCCACAGTTTTCGAGGAAGGGCCCGTTTCGGGTCATGACATCTGTTTCTCATCTGAGCTCTAGTGTTTGCTCTCAGGCAGCGTGAGGGATGAGGGGCACAAGGGGGATGCTCCCAACATTCCAGCGACATCGTGCTTTACCGAGGACCTGCCGGGTGCTGGCGCTCAGCGCACCCAAACTGTCGGGTCCATGCTCTTTTCCTCATGCAGATGGCTGTCGGGCCATTTCCCCACCAGCTAAAGCCATCCTTCCTCCCCATCTCAGAAGCACAGGTTTCACACTACCTTTTGCCATGAAGCCTCCAGAAATGATCTCAGGTCAACAAATAGCACATCTCTATGTGAATTTCTTTATATGTACACATGCCATGCAATACATGCATTTTAAACATGCTTAAATACCCTGGTTATTTCCTTCAGATTCACCATCTCATTCTGTCTAGTAAAAGTTACACATTTAAGAATAATACTTTTTCCAATAGCTCTCCGGTCCCTTCAGAACACCCCCACATCCAGGTTATCTTACCCAGTTTCAATATTGGGCAATTTTATTAACTTATTCAACAAAAGCTCTACTGAACTGCTACAGGGTGGGCATGGAAAGAGACATAGATAAATGAAACATAATCCCAGCCCTTGAGGATTTCAAATCCCACTGAGAGAAAAGTCCTAACAGGAAACACTGTCATAGAAGTGTGAACAGAGTCGCAAAAAACAGAAGATAGAACACTCACTTGGCCTGAGAAGAATCAGGAAGGCCTTCCAGAGGGAAGATGCGTGAGAAGGGTTTTGAAGGATGAATAGGAGTACCCACACTGATAAAAGGGAAAGTTATTCTAAACACAAGACACAGTTGTGCAAAAGCATGGAATTATCAGTGGACCACGTATGGTCCCCAAAATAATGAAAATCGCAGAGGATCTGGAGTAAGTTGCCATTGAAATGACTGGCAAGGGGTGAGCTGGGCATGGCAGATTGGCAGCGAGTAGTAAGAGTGTATACTAGGCTAAGGTGTTTAGATGTTATGCAATCAGCAACTGGCAACTAAAAGCGATTCATAAAATCAACTTTAGCTTTAAGATTTTTAAAAAGTAGAAACAAACTTAGAATAAATTTATGGTTTGAATATTATAATTAAGATATACACAATGCCCAGGATAACACTGGACACACAAAAGACACTGAATAAATGCAAAGAGAGTAGGAAGGAAGGAACCACAAACACAGATGATGAGACCGTGTTTATCACTTTTCCCAATCTTTTTTTTCTTTTTTTATTAATTTTTTCTTTATTGATTAAGGTACTACATATGTATCCTTATCCCTCCATTGCCCCCCCATCCCCCCTCTCATGCCCTCAATCCCCTGGTGTCTGTGTCCATTGGTTAGGCTTATATGCATGCATACAAGTCCTTTGGTTGATCTCTCCCCATTCCCCCCATCCTCCCCTACCTTCCCTCTGAGGTTTAACAGTCTAATTGATGCTCCTCTGTCTCTGGATCTGTTTTTGTCCATCAGTTTATGTTGTTCATTATATTCCACAAATGAGTGAGATCATGTGATGTTTATCTTTCTCTTGCTGGCTTATTTTGCTTAACATAATGCTCTCCAGGTCCATCCATGCTGTTGCAAATGGTAGGAGTCCCTTCCTTTTTACAGCAGCATAATATTCCATTGTGTAGTTGTACCACAGTTTTCTAATCCACTCATTTGCTGATGGGCACTTAGGCTGTTTCCAAATCTTAGCTATCGTTCATGCTGCTATGAACATAGGGATGCATATATCCTTTCTGATTGGTGTTTATAGTTTCTTGGGATATAGTCGTAGAAGTGGGATCACTGGGTCAAATGGGAGTTCCATTTTTAGTTTTTTGAGGAAACTCCTTACTGTTCTCCACAGTGGCTGTACCAGTCTGCATTCCCACCAGCAGTGCACGAGGGTTCCGTTTCTCTGAATCCTCGCCAGCACTTGTTGTTTGTTGATTTGTGATGATAGCCATTCTGACAGGTGTGAGATAGTATTTCATTGTTGTTTTGATTTGCATCTCTTGGATGATTAATGACTTTGAGCATGTTTTAATATGTCTCACAAAACAGCAAGAAAGCCCACTGCATGGGAGAACATATTTGCCAATGTTATCACTGATAAGGGTTTAATCTCCAACATTTACAGGGAACTCATACAACTTAACAAAAGGAAGATAAACAACCCAATCAAAAAATGGGCAACAGGCCTAAATAGACACTTTTCAAAAGAGGACATAAGGAAGGCCAAGAGACATGTGAAAACATGATCACTTTTCCCAATCTTAGTGGACATTGATTATTCCAGCAATGAATATAAAGATGGTACCACAATGATGCAAAGAGAAGTTATTTTCTTCAAAGAGAAAGCTCTGTGCTGGTAGCTGCTGCCCACGGACACTCAGCACTGTGAAACCTGCGCACAGACTAGGTGGCTACCGTGCTCCCCAGGATGGAGCACACCTGCCTCGGTCCCACTCGCTCCCCCCAGCAGCTGAGGATAAACCACGTTCGTGCATTCAGTTCCTACTTAGCGAGGGCCTGGCCTCACTCCCTGTATTTCATGGCTGATGAAATGACTAGCTCATCTCTAGTAGTAAATGTGGAGGTAGAGTTATCAGATAGAAATACTTTGAAAAATTAGGAAGTGAGGTAACACGTCCTCAGATTTCTTTTCCCTCCTCCTTCTCCTTTCTTCAAACACTGCAAGTAAGGAACCCCTTAAGGTGAGACCTAGTTTCAAATGCCAGCTCTGTTACTTACTCACTTATGAGCTCAGTCAAGCTACTTTATTCCTCTAAACCTCAGTTGTTTCTCTTTATTTATTTTTATTTTTTTTAAATTGTTGTATTGCTTAAAGTATTACAAAGAGTATTATATATGTCTCCTTTCTTTTTCTCCCCTTGACCTTCCCCTAGCCTCCCATACCCCCAGTGTCTTGTGTCCATTGGGTAAGAGTTGTTTCTCTTTAAAATGGGCTGTTATAAAAATTAGATAATGGGTAGAAAGGGCCTAGACTAGCATCTATACAAAATAAGTTCTTCAAACATAGTGCCTATTAATATAACAAACTTGCCATGCTACTCTACTCTCTAAAACCTTTGATGAATTCCAAGAAGGGCCAGTGTACATATAGTGTGTGTCAGGTGACATTTTTGGGAATTATCCAGGAAACTCCCTCTTTAGATTTGGTTGCAACTTGACTCTGATAGTCAGATCTATGTTCTCAATGTCAAAACTTCCTTTCCTAGTAATTATCAGTGAGTCTCCAGTTATTATCTCGTTTATCTTTGCTGGAAAACTGACTGTGTTTCCCCAAAGTGACCTTAGCTTAGCCTATCCCTAGCGCAAGTGTTTGGGCCAATAGTCAAGCTCTAGAAACACTTTAAAAGTATTTAAAATCACTAACAAATCCTCTGAAATGACATATTCTGCCATAGATGAAATCGTCCAGCTCAAATCTACATGAAGCAGTAATTTTAATTTCTATTAATTATCAGTGAGTGGACAAAATAATCTCATATTTGTCCTGACCACTTTTTAAATTCAAAGTAAGCTGGTTGCGAACACAACATGCTCTCTCACCCTTCCAGAAATGGCAGGATACCAGGACCACAGACAGGATTCATCGAAAACAAAATCCCTTGTTAGAGTTTGAACAACGCACAGACCATCCCTGGGAAGAAAACTCATTAAATCCAGAAGGGCCGCTCCCTCACCCTCCCCACAGCACCCTCATACCCCACTGCCCACAATTAAAATGTGCAAATCTCACCCAGCTGCTGAGAGGGCCCTCACACAGAGAGGGGATGGAAGATGTAAAAATGCTGAAGGTTGGAAAATTCCTCACAAAGTCCTTCACAAATCTACGTCAATTACTGGAATTTTACAAGTCTGTAGGGATGAAATTATTCCTTTTTCTTAATCGTTGTCTTTGAACAGCTTCCTCTCTGTGGTTTGTCTATGGGGCCAAGTGATTTGAACTCCAAAATTCCAGCTGTTAAGAGCAAGCAGGGCTGCCACAGTTGCTTCCAGCCCAGCACCAAGGCGCTTTCTGCTAAGACGAAGGCTTGCCCTGATAGAGTGGTTCCAAGTCTTGGCTGCACATGGTTCACCTTGTGGGTGTTAAAAACTACTGACGGCTGGGCCTTACCCGCAGCACCGTGGTTTCCAAACTTTGCTACATATTAGACTAATCTGGGGAGCTTTTAAGAGTCCTAAGGCCAAGGTTTCACCCCAGACCAATGACGTTTTCCCTGGAGGTGTCACCGAGTATTCTTCACCTGTCCCCCTCCCCTAGCCCCCAAGATAGAAATCAAGAGAGGAGGCTAAGCAGAGGCAAAAGCAGGGGCTTGCTGAAACAAAGTGGAGGGAAAGCAGACAAGGAGAGAGTTTGATGCATCACTAACAAAGAAAGAATATGGCTCCCGAGTGCTGCCGAGGTCTGGCTTACCTAGGGCTTGGTTCTTCGCGCAGGCGCAGCGTAGATTTCTCTGCTTTCCAGGTTCTCTGTGAGCTGGTATCCACCACGCATGCACGAGTGGAGCTCTTTGGGGCATGCCTGAAGAGAAACTTTTAACTTATCCAGGAAAGGCTCAATAAAATAAAATAAAATAAAATAAAATAAAATAAAATAAAATAAAATAAAATAAAATAAAATAAAATAAAATAAAATAAAATAAAATAAAATAAAATAATAAAATAAAATAAAATAAATAAAATAAAATAAAATAAAAAAATAAAATAAAATAAAATAAAATAAAATAAATAAAATAAAATAAAATAAAATAAAATAAAATAAATAAAATAAAATAAAATAAAATAAATAAAATATAAAATAAAATAAGCATTCCCCTCCCCTTAAAAGAGGCCAACCTGTCTCAGTATCTGTATTTCTTAAATGTTTTTCTCCGGTGGTTCCCTGGTGCAGCCAGTTGAGAACCAATGTGCTACAGATTCTGATGGGAATGTCAGGGTGTGAGCTGGCAGTGAGATTTTTAAAGTTCCCTAGGAGATTCCCATGGGCTGAGCCCTGCCCTTTTGAAGCCCTGAACAGTGGAATCAAACAAGGATGAAGGAGATGTGCCCATCGAGGACACGCTCACATGAAGGGATTCTGTAAGAGGACTTAGATGGATACGACCTTGGCATCCACTGCTGGTTGCCTGCATCATATACACGCTTCTCTTTATTGTTTACTAATACAATACCAATTTTGTTCTGGTGACAATATGCCCAGTTTTAAAACACCACATTTCCCAGCTTCTTTCAGCTATGAGTCAATGTGAAAAACTTCTGACCGATGAGATGAATGGAGGTCTGAGAGCGAGGGTTCTGGAAAGACTCCCTAAAAGGAGCAAACTCCACTGGAGGTGCTTTGGCCTTTGGCTTTCGCCTTATTCCTGCCGGAAGCACAAATGGGAGGCTGGAGGTTAGACAGCCATCTCACAACTTCCCAAGAGGGCACAACAAGCACACGCTAAGGATGTTGGAGCAGAAAGCTAGAAAGGATCTGGGGTTCTGCAGCCATAGAAAGCCACCACCCAGCCTATCTACAGACTTCTTGTATGTGAGAGAGACAATTACCCCTGAATTCATTTAAGCTCTCCACCCATTCATGTTTCTGTACCAGATGATATACCATCCAAAGAAGAAAGGAGCAAGATAGGAGCAGAAGGTAGCCACAGCAAAAGTAACAAGGAAGTCAAGGTGGAAAGTGTGAATTAAAAACAAAGAGGGAAGGGACAGAGGTAGTCTGGCAGAGAACACGTGTCTTTGAAGGATAATGCCATTACTTGGAAATGTCATTGCTTTCTTCATCTTGGTTTGTCACTTGTTAGTCCCATGACTGTAGTTTTCTTGAATCTGGCTGCTTGTCAACTTTCATGGCTCTAGAATTAAGGACTGTGCCATTCATTATATGCATGTGTAAAGTAATATATAGATGTAAAACAAGTGAAGCCATTGGTTTTCTAACATTTTTGAGCACAGAACATTTTCTTTAACCCCTATCCCTGAATAGTAGTTTGTAGAGTTTTACTTTTTTAAATTAATCCTTACCCACAGATATGTTTTATTGATTTGGGGGAGAGAGAGAGAGAGAGAGAGAGAGAGAGAGAGAGAGAGAGAGAGAGAAACATCGATCAGTTGCCTCCTGTATGCATTCCAACTGGGGGTCAAACCCACAACCTAGGTATGTGCCCTGACTGGGAATCGAGCCCACCACCTTTTGGTGTAGGTGACAACACTCCAACCAATGACCAACTGACAAGGCTACAATATTATTGGCTATATTCCCTATGGTATACTTTACATTCCCATGACTATTTTGTAACAACCAATCTATACCTCTCAGTTCCTTCACCATTTTCCCCTATCCCCTCCCCTCTGGCAACCATCAGTCTGTTCTCTGTATCTATAAGTCTGTTTCTGTTTTGTTTGTTCATTTACATTGATCTTTAGTGGAGTCATCTTTTTTGTATAAACCACATCCATAACCCTATATTCAATTTCCTGCTTCTGTTTCTTTGATGAGGAGTGAGAATTAGATCAGTTTTAAAGAAATCTAGGTGCAAGGTCCTTCTACCCTTGCACAACTTTTTCCTCTATTATAAGAATCACCATTTTTGTTAGCAACTCACCTTTATCATGTCTTTACAAAGCATTCAACTTAGTTTCCACTGAAATCACAAGCACACCTTGCCTTCTTTCAAACTCACATTTCACTTCCCTAATTCGATTTAAGTGAATTACATAGTTATAATAAGTAAAATGCCATTTGGGGGACAACTCACTCATCTATTAGGAGCAGAAGTCGCAGCCTCGCGCACACATGCAGCGTCTGCTGTTCCATGGCGCTGGGGGAAGGAGAGCTGGCCAGCGGTGTCTGTTCAGTGGGGGCTGGCTATGGGAGCTGCTACCGAGCTTCCCAGCGTGGATATGTGTATTTTGATAAGTGGTGTTTATTGCGTTGGGACTTTGTGTTCCATGTGTTTCCTTCTCTTTTGATGTTTTAAATTTTTGCCTCAGTGTACAGATGATAGAGTGATTTGTACTGTAATTGCTTAGAGCGTGCAGACTGGGAAACTGGGCAGGGCTGGGAGAGCTCTGTTGTCTGCTGAGTGGTCCAGTGTTTCCCAGCATTTACCTGCGTGATCTGTTATGTGTCACAGCACCAGAGCCTTATGGGAATTGCTATCTAGACAGGCTAAAGGGAACACTAGGGGCTTTTGTGAGTCTGGGTGATCTGTGAAAAAGGACTATTCTCTCCCATTGGCTACTATGATTTTTGCTAATAAAACGTTTGCCATTTCCCATGCATACTCGATAAGAAGTCTCAATAAGAAGTTTTCCTAGTGCTGAGAGTTCTCCTCCCTTTATATTGTTTGGGGTGTGAGAGGTGAGAGAAGGAGGGCTGTGTGGGTCACCTTCATATTGATTCATTTTGCAGAGCTCGTGAATTCTGCTGTGCTCTATGAGACCAAAACAATTCTGAGTTGTTTCTCTGTTTTTACGAAATCCATTGAAACAGCAAAGAGATACCATGATACAACTATTAGAATGGCTAAATTCCAAAACAAAACAAAAAACACCCTGATAATACCAATCACAGGGGATAATGAGGAGCAACAGGAACTTTCTTTCATTGCTGGTGGGAATGTAAAATGGCACAGCCTCTTGGAAAATAGTTTGACAGTTTCTCACAAAACTAAACATACTCATACACACAGGGTATAATAGTCGACACATACATTTCCTTGCTCTCTATGATCCAGAAACTGTGCTCCTTGGATCACCCAATGAGTTCAAAACTTAAATCCATGCAAAAACCTGTACGAAAGTATTTATAACACCCTCACATGTAATTGCCAAAATCTGGAAGCAAACAAGATGTTCTTTAATAGGTAAATGTATAAATGAACTGTGGTATATCCATACAATGAAATATTATTCAGTGATTTAAAAAACAAAAAGACATGGGTGAACTTAAATGCTTATTGCAAAGCGAGAGAAGCCAGTCTGAGAGGCTACATATTATGTGATTTCAATTTTATAACATTCTAGAAGAAACATATAGAGATGACAAGCAGATTAGCGGTTGCCAGGGATTCAGGAAGTAGAGGTCAGGGTTGAACAGATGAAGCATAGGGATTTTTAGGGCAGTGAAGCTATTCTGTATGATATTGTAACACTGAAGACATAAGACATAAATGAGCCTGGAGCACCTTGTAGTCCCAGAAAGGAAGGAAGTGTATCAAAGGGACATCGGAATCAACAGGAAGATTCCCAATGACAATAGCTGCAACAATCTGAGCAAGAAAGTAAGTTAAATAGTATTGGGTTTTTGCCCCAAATATAAAGTAAGTATCCATGAGCCCATACTGAATAAATAAATAAATGGAGAGAAAGAATTCCAGAAGAAGAACCCCGAGTTATTCATGCAGATACTCTGCTCTCACGCAGTTGGGGTGTGACTGCCTCTCTTTTACTGTGGGCTGTGCACAGTGACTTCCTTCCAAAGATGCCCTTAATCCCAGGGATGGAAGCCCCCTGGTTGGTTAACACATCATCGGAATGACCTCCAGCTGAGCTGGCCAACGTTGGCCAAATGTGGAGAGGGTGAAATCTGGTTTTGTCTTTTCCACTGAGCTTCTAGGACACCCTTCAGCAGAACAGAACAGAGGGGTTTCTCTCATCACGGAGCTGATAAAACTCCATCACATCAGGGAGGTGATTCTATCTTGTAGTAGGGGCCGCCAGCATTCAATCTACCTGAGGAGCTTACTAAATACTATGAATGTTTCTGGGCTGCATCCCATATCTCCTCAGTTAGATGGATGGGGGTCGGAGAGAGTGGAGGAGAGTCAGGGGCACAGGGGCCAGGAATCTGCATCTTAAAAAAGTATCAGGTTATTTCTATCATTGGTATTAAAGCTTGAGAGGACAGCTATAGAAATTGGCTATATCACTACCACATCAATAAAATGTTAAATTTAAGAGAGGATATATTGCCCTAACCAGTTTGGCTCAGTGGATAGAGCGTTGGCCTGTGGACTGAAGGGGCATGTACCTTGGTTGCGGGCACATCCCCAGTGGGGCGTGTGCAGGAGACAGCTGATAGATGTTTCTCTCTCATCGATGTTTCTAACTCTCTATCCCTCTCCCTTCCTCTCTGTAAAAAATCAGTAAAATATATATTTTTAAAAAAAGAGAGGATATAAACAACATCACAGGGGAAAATATCAGTCTATTTCAGAATGGGGACATTCTACAACACACCTCACCTGATTTCTTTCACTAGACAATGACATAGATAAAAGGAAGAGAGATGAAAACTGACTTTAAGGACACTTCCAATATAAACGAATTCAACACCATGGATCTTGTTTGGATCCTGATGCACACAGATCAGAGGCAAGACAAGATCTTAAGACTATTGTGGAAAAGTAAACATAGACTATTGGCTAACACCAAATAGTGTTAATTTTGTTAAGGGGGTTATGTAAGAAGATGCTGCTCCCTATTTTTAGTAGATACTTAAGATTTGGGGGAGGGGGGAAATTGCATGATATCTGGTAATGGTTTTAAAATGCTCCAGCAAAAATTTAAAAGTGGAGCAGTCAGTGTGGGGAAATAGATGAAACAGGTGTGGTGGAAGGTTGATGGCTATTGAAATGGGTAGTAGGTACATGGGGTTTGTTGTACTCTAAGCTTCCAATTATGTTTGCAAACTTTTAAAGCAAATTGTTATGAGGATCTAAGGAAATGGAAATGCAACAGAATCAGTTGCCAAAGGTGGAATTCTAGGAAGGAAAGCAGCTTGACAGTGCTTCAAAAAGTTAAACATAGAATCAGCATATGACCCAGCAATTCCACTCTTATGTACATACCCAAAGTACTGACACCAGGGACTCAAACAAATACATGCACACTCATAACAGAACTAGTCACAATAGCCCAAAGAGAGAAACAGCTCAAATATCCATCAACAGATAGATGAATAAACAAAGTGTGGCAAATACATACATTATTATTATTATACATTAATATTATTATTAATATTATTCAGCCATAAAAGTTATGAAGTTCTGGTACATGTTTCAACATGGATTGAAAACATTATGCTAGCCTGGCCGATGTGGTCAGTGGTTGAGTGTCAACCTATGAACCAGGAGGTCACGGTTCGATTCCTGGTCAGGGCACATGCCGGGGTTGCAGGCTTGATCCTCAGTAGGGAGGGTGCAGGAAGCAGACATTTGATGGTTCTTTCTCATTACTGATGTTTTCTCTCTCTCTCTCTCTCTCTCTCTCTCTCTCTCTCTCTCTCTCTCTCTCCTCTCCCTTCCTTTCCAAAATCAATTCAAGTTTATTTTTTAAAAAAGAAACCATTATGCTAAGTGAAATAAACCAGACACAAAAGGACAAAGATTGTACAATTTCACTGATATGGGGTATCTAGAATGGGCAAATTTATAGAGACAGAAGGTAGAATAGAAGTTACTAGGGGCTGGGGAAGAGAGAATGAAAATTTATCGTTCAATGGGTACAGAGTTTCTGTCTCTGTGATGATAAAGTTTTGGAAGGACAGGTGGTGGTTGTACAACAGTGATGTACTAAATGCCACTGAAATGTTTCATTTAATGGTTAATTTTATAAAATAGTTACTTTTACGTTATGTGTATTTCACTTCAACTTAAAACTAAAAGGTGAATACTAGCCAGCTCGAGGAGGAAAGACTTGAGGGGCAATGTCAGGGTCCCTCCCACGACCTCTTGCAAGCATCCGGTGAACTGCAGCTCTAAATTTAGCTACTCTCTCCATGACCAATGGAAATGGTGTATGAACAAGGGAAATGTACCAATGACTCCTAGCATTCATAGGACCCTGTGTTTTAGAAGCCTGCACCACATTTTACCCACACGAGCTTCTTTGATTCCTTGGAGGGAAATTTTGCGTGTGATTAAATGAACTCAGGTCCAGAGACCTTACTCAGGAAATACTCCTGTTGAGGATTAATTGAATTAAACCCACAGAATCAGACTGAATTTTAATACATTGTAGAGTCTCACTGACACCATTATGCTGTTTAACAATTAGATCTGTCAGATAGTGGCATAGGGGTAGCAAAAACTGTCAGCAGAAATGACTTCCCCAATACAACTAAGGCCTCGTCAAAGTCCGGAGAATGTCTTGACACTAAGTCAGCTAAAAAGGCGTTGAAAAATAAAAGGTGCCCTACCTCTGTGCTCACTGAAACCCCTGGCCCACATCTCTGCCTGGTGTTAAGAGATAATTCTACATAAAAGATGGATCCAAAGATTACATTCCATCGATAACTTAATTTCAGTCATTTCTTTGTCATTGTATGCAATTTTGCAGGACAACTTTATTATCTTTTCCCCCTTCTAAATCTAATTTTTATTCAATGTCCCAAATTATTCACATAATTATTTCCCCCTGGATTCACTTTGCAGTCAGAGTGTGGACAATAGCAGTGAGAATGAACAAACAGTACTTTCTCAGGGGTTGGCTGTCGTTGGTAACCTGGGGTGTCTGAGCTGTTGGAGAGTGCCGACAGGTGACAACACGAGCTAGATGGAAAGGTTGTCTAAGAAATTTAACATTCTCATCATCTGAGTCCTCCTTAGTCCCTGGAATACTAAGGTAGTCATTCTAAAGCTAGCCTTGGGTTTGGGGCAGTAGATGATCTTTTCATTAATAGTTTGTTTGCTTTTCTAATGTAGCTTAAACAGATTTGCTATTCCCAGCATGGACATGGGTTTAGTGAGGAAATTATAGAAAAACTCTTTCATAAAAAAAAAAGACTAAATGGGAAAATAAGATAATAAAATCACACAGTGTGAGATGGTAACTATAGAGAAAAGACCTACTTTATAATTTTCCTCTGGAAAATTGGTCAGAGTGAAACCAACCCAGGGTATAACCAATCGCACAATATGAAAATGAATGAGAAAAAAAGAAGAAGAAAATGAGTGAGAAGCTTCAGCGTCCAGGCCTGTGCCGCAGAGCTGGGCGCGTAGAAGGAGGGAATGAACCCGGATCCGGGGAGAGTCTCCTGCCTGCCCCATCAAGGCCCCGGACCAGCGAGAAATTCGGGAGCGGAACGGGCGTTCCTGGCTACTACCAACTCTCACTCGTAGGTGCTGCACATTTCTCCGTCAGGAAGAAAGAAAATGCGTTTGCTCAGGTGTTTTCACATGTCAACTCACATCAGGGTCCAGGGAGTTCAGTTAAAGAAAAGCTCCGCGGGCTAACACACTTCTCTGCTAGATGGCATCGCTCCCTAATTTCAAATGTGAGAATGAGGCCACAGGAAACGGATCGGGCTGTCTGATGGACACTGACCAGGGCCCTACATGCAGGCGGGCTGAGCCCGCAGCGGAGGGAAAGGCTCACTGAAACCACTGGGCCAACTTTGGCTTTGATGCCACCGCCTTTTCTCTGACTCTTTTTTTGGTTTTGGTTTTTAACTGACTCCTGTAAACCTCAACTCCACAGACTTCCTCAAGCAATGCTAAGTGGAATTTGTTAACATTTTTTTAAATGGCAATCTTCTTTGTATGGAAAGTGATAGAGATTTTCCATTTGGGTTATAAAGTGTTGTTTTAAAATAGATGAATTTAAATTTCCAAAGTGGTTGGGTGAAAGCAAACTATTGTTTTTTTTCATTGATTCAGAGAAAGAGAGAGAGAGAGAGAGAGAGAGAGAGAGAGATATTTGTTGTTCCATTTATTTATGCATTCATTGGTCGATTCTTGCATGTGCCCCGATCAGGGATTGAACACAAAACCTTGATGTATCAGGATGGCGTTCTAACCAACTGAGCGACCGGGCGAGGGCAACCTATTAAGTAAAGAGTTCTGTGACGGTGCTTGGCTGTGAGACAAAGCCTGCTTGTCCATGACGGCTGATACCACATCAGCAGCACTGAGCCATCACCGCCCTGCAAGGGGGGTGTTAGGAGCCCCAGTTGACAGAGAAGGAAGCTGACTCTTCGGGTTAAATTCTGTTGTGAAAGATCGTTCAGTGAGAGAAGCCAGCATCGGGGCCAGATCTAGCGCCCGAAGCTCTGTGCTCTGCTGCATATAACACATGGCGCCCGGGGCCTTCCCTGCAGAGCGGGGCTGCCCCGTCGGCGCTGAGAGAGGGGCACTGCCCTCTGTGTCCTCCAGGTTAGAGCTCGGACGTTCCCCGTTCCCTTCTCTCCTCATTTGGTGCCTACAAGAGCCAGGACCCGTTCTCATGATCGCCAGCCCCCGCCTGCACACCTCTTCCTCCCGGACCCGACCTCACCTCCATCATTAAGGAAACACCCGCCTCCCACAACCCAGTGCAGTAACAGGATTTGCTGGGGGGAGGCGGTACCTGCTGACCTCAGAGCGAGTTAAAATATAGCAGAGGGTCCAAGTTTTAAAGTTGTCAGACCTCCGCAACCACGAGGAGGAACTCCACTTGCAGCCGGGCCCCAGCCAGAGATTAGCAGCTTGCAATCACGCTGACAGCGTCAGTTGCTCTCTTGCTTACCACGGGGACCTCTAATTCCAGCCTGTGAAATCGTAATTGCTTCTCAAGGAGGAGCGGGGAATCCTGGGTAATGGCCACCGCCGGGCTCCGTGTCAGCGTTGCCAGTGGCTGCCACATCAGATTTTTCTTGCTGTTACTCAAAAATCACTCCCGCTTTCCATATGGGCAGTGGAACTGGGGAGTGAAAGTAAATTAACAGAAACTGTCAGCGGCTCCGAAGAGCCCAGACAGCAGTGTGACAGAGGTGGGCGACCTCCCATCAAAAAAGGTAACTTTTCCTCTTTTTTTTTTTCTCGTTAAGATAAAGAGTTTCACAAACAAATTTCATTACTTAGGGTATGCAGCTAAATGATGTCATTATTAAGCAAAAAAAAAAAAAATGATCTGGTTCATGGCACGATAAGATTAAAAGCTGCCAATTTCTATTCATTCTTTCCTGGAAAGAGTTGGGGGTGTGGGGGTGGGTGGTGGAAAGTGGCCCGAAAGAGTAATTAAAATAATGAAGATCACAAGTCCATGCCAGGTGGATGTTCCCAGTGGATTAAAATTACCTGCTATCAAAGTTAAACTGTCGGAGAAATTGCTTCCTGCTATGTTTGGAATAAAGAGAATTTGGAGCTACTGCATCTGATCACAAAACATGTAGACATGAGAAAAGTATCTGCAAAGGAAAGGACCTGCCACCTGCCACCTGCAAAGAGAGGGGACTTTCTGACAAGTACTAAGTGGTTCTGAAATTATTTTCTTTTTCTACTGAGGGTCAGAAAGGAAAGAGAAGGGACTAAATATAATTGCTTAAGAAAATACAGTTGTTTTAAACAGAGACATTTCAGACTGGGGTTTTACATATCCTCAATTGACATTTTTGGGGCAAATTTCATGTATCAGAAATTTCATGGCATCTCTCACCCAAACCTCTCCCCTTGGCTCCCCAGAACTCGGGTCCATCTCTCACCTGGCTGAACCCAGGCCTTTGTTGGCAATCTGGTTTACAGCCCTTGCTTGCCCCATGATCTCATGACACCTGCCCCTCTCAATGCACTTAGCATGCTTTGCCTCGATCTTCTCTGGGCTCCCCTTCCTGTAGAAAGCTTCCATGACCTGCGCTGTCTGGTGAGATGTCCTTGCTACGCTCTGAAAATTCCCTGCGCTCCCTGCCTTGAGTACCTGTGTTACCATTGCCTCCAATGTCCGTCTTGTCAATTTATTTTTAATCCCAATGCCAAGCACAGTGTTTGGCACATCACAAGTGCTTACCAAACATGCACCAAGTGTCTCTCCTCTTCAAAAGTCTCGGCCAGAGTCCTCCAGGACTTGCTATGCCCAGTGCCCTCACATGACCTTGAGCACCTCCTAACTGCAGAGCTACCTATGTTCACTGACTCAGTGCATCTGCTGATGCCCTGGCCACGCCCTCGTCTGCCTGCTGACCCGTGGTATGTGCATGGCACACCCCACAGCCTCTAGCTGAGAGCAGTAAAGCAAACTGGTGAAGAGCACAGGGTTCTAGAACCACAGGCCTGGGTTATCATCTTGGCCACTTATCAGCTACTGACCTTGGACAAGACACCTCTCTCTGCCTTCGTTTCCTCCCCTAGAATAATGGTTCTTTCTCCAGGGTGGCTATGAGGGTTAGAGGAGCTCACGGTTTGAAGCGCTTGGGAAAGCCCCTGGCTCTGTAGATGGCAGCTGCTGTGAGGAGGGTGAGATGGTGGGTCACCAGGAGCGAGGACGTAGCTATCTGCTGTTGCTGGCACTACTACAGCATGGGGTATGTTTGGCTGCTGCTTCAGTTGGCCTTGACTCTTGTGCCGACCCAGTCAACCTTCACACATGATTTCTAAAACCGACAATGGCGAATGACCGTGACTTCAGCTCGCTCGGAAGTGGTCATCCAGGACCCGCTCCATGTTTCTGTTCTTTTCCGGGTCCTCCCATCATCTCCATTCCTGGGTTTTAGCATGGGCTTCCTGTTTCTGCTCTGACCACGGAACACACACTCCAATACCACGGCCTAGACCTGCCTTCTCCTTGCCTCAGACAGTGCTTCCTGCTCCAGTCACAGCCCCAAATCTTAACCCAACTAGTAAGTGTTGAGAAAGTGTCCCCACTGATAGAGGATGAGCTAGGATGTCTATCTTTCAATGCTGTATAGAATGAAAGGCACCATGGATGCTAGCAGAATTAGGGGATGAGATGACCAGCCCTGAGACACTGAGCAGTCCTGGCCTTGGGGGCTGTTGGTGATGGCGGGGGGGGGGGGGGGAGGGGCGGGGGGGTGTTGGGCGTTGGGTTCACAGCCTGCTGCACTGAGCGACCACAGCAGCTGCAGGGAGTCCTGCCCAGTCAGAGGTTCCAAACCCAGTGGAGAGTAAATGGGGCCATAGGGTCAGTCAAATGGGGAGAAGAGGAAGGTGTGCACTGTCCTGGGCGTGGAGGAGGCAGGGATCCCAGATCTGGTGCCTAAAATCAAGAGCAATGATCACGGTATTGCAAAACACAACACAGTTGTAAGAAGATCTATAAACTCAGGAGAGTAAGGAATATGAATTTTTGTAAGAACCCCACTGAAGTTTCTGTATCTAGCTCAGCTTTTTCTAACCGCATGCCAGTAGGGAGGTAGTCAATCTGGGTCAATTCTATCCCACACCCGCACTGCCTTCTCTTTGGGGTTTGGACTAAGAACTCAGGAGACGGAGGCAGCTGCAAGGACACCTCAGCCCAGCTGGCACCGGGCGGCACAGGCCTTGTCTTAGTGTGAGGGCAGCCTCGGGAGCTGCACAGAGTTAGGATACAGTTCTGGATGCAGGTCTCCACCCCAAAGCATCTCCACGCCACGGAGGACAGTTGGGATCCTTGTTTAGAAATGCTGCAAACTAGAGCGATAGTTTTAGAAAGTCACTCAACTCTTCCTAACCTCAGTTTCTCTATCTACAAAATCAGAGGGTCCACCCTCCCGGTCTCTTTGAGCCCCTCTTGCTCTTGTTCTAGGCTGACCCGTAGGGCTTGTCGCCCCTGCCTTTTCAGCTGAGCTCTGGTCCCAGGTGAAGAGGAGAGACACACATTGATTCCCCTCTGACCAGCGCTGAGGAAGAGCAGTCTATCTATGCAACCTCCTCAGATCTCAACTCAAATAGCAAATATCATTGTAGGAAAGTTTAGACTCCCTGACACACCCCAGAGAAACAGGCTGCTTAGGATTGATTACCAGAAGGCAGCCGGTGGTGACTTTCTGGGAATTTATATTTGTGACTTCAATGTTGGGCCACCACAGGTTTTGCTTTTAATATTAATTGGAGTTACTGCCATTCCTCAGATGGATTGCTTGACTTTGCCACATAGCAGGAGGGAAAGCTGCTGTTAAATCACTCCCCCCCACACACCACTTTCCTTTGTATGTCTGAAGGCATTAAAAATATTTTTCAAACTGAAATACAACAGTTTTAGCTGCTGAACTTATAGCTTGTGTAATTCTTACTGCCCAAGGCAAGCTGGTTTGATAAGATTAAATTTTTCAGATTGGCATCTAACCAACTTTTACTTTGTGTAAGATTGTTTTGGAGCTTTGAACCTTTCTGATATCAAATATCTGGAGGGCGTTGTGTTAGAGGGGAAAAGAGAAGAGGGTCTTAATTGGAAGCCTGAGAATCTTACCCTACATGGATGGGGTTAGGGATCTTAAACTTAGGAGGAATGTGTGAGAAGGGAAACTGTTAGAGAATCAGAGATAGAAAAGATATGGAATCATGAAAACTGAGAAGTGGCCAAGGGCAACAGCCACAGCAAACTTTCCTTTGAAAGTTTGCAGATCACTTTCTTCAGTGACACAAAACCCAACCCATCTTGTGCCGGGGTCCAACCCCAGCGGGTCCAGGGGTCCCCAAAGGTGTGGACGGAGTCGGCGAAGAAGGAAGGGCACGGAGACAGCGTTCAGTTGATCAGCAGCCTAGCCAGGATCTCCAGCCCGGATCTCCAGAGAGGTTCTGCTTCGGATCTCCAGCGAGGTTCTGTAGCCATGTTCCCTCGCTAGGTTCTCCAGCCAGGTTCAGTGTCCAGGTTCCAGTCAGGTTCTCCTGCCAATCTCTGTAGTCAGGTTCAGTCCAGGATCCCTTGCCATGTTCTCCCGCTAGGCTCTGTCTCTAGGATCCGAGGCCAGTCCCGGTCCAGGATCCTCTGGCATGCTCTCGCCAGTGAAGTTCTTCCGTCTCTAGTTCTGTGTTCTAAATTCTGTCTGTTGTTGTCTTGTTGCATCTGTATTTATACTAGTTGATTCTAATCCTGTCAATTTCTATTACAAAGGTTAGGGCGTTTCTTATCTCCATTCCAGGGAGAAAAGATTATGTAGTTTAAGCATGATTGTTCGTAGTTAAAGGGATTAATTACCCGCCTGGCACTTAGTTGAGGGGTTTTATTCCCTCCCTAACTTCAGGGGAAAATCCCTACCTGGGGATTCAACCTTTCTCGGAGAGGTGACCTTGGTTAAAACACAGCGCCAAGAAGGTGAGCAAACATATTAAGAACTGTATGCCATATATGCCAGGTCCCTTGAAACAGCAAGGATGGACCGGCTCCCGGCAAATTCCCCCTTTTTTATTTTTTAAAAGCAAGCATTAAAAAGAAAAACCTGAAATGCTCTCTTATATCCATTTTAAGAGTAGGATTGGCGCTTTCCGCTATTACCTGAGTCCTGATCTATCATCCCAGGGAGAGCTTGCCAATCCTGCACTTTCCCAGGGTGGAAAGGCTGCAGTGGGGTTAAGGATAAGGCTCCTTGGGCCTACCTTCTCCCATGCCTCTACATTTACCTTTCCGGCACCTTTCCTTCCTCAGAAAAGCATGGACGTATTTCTTGTATAAAATGTTCTGTCTGACTGGGAGTAACCTTAATTCCTCTGCTAACAAGCATATATGTTAAAAGATCAATACGGAGTCTTTTTTCTTTAGACTCAGTATGGCACATCTTCTTAATCTAAAGATCAATACAGAGTCTTCTTTCTTTGGACTCAGTATGGCACATCTTCTCAATCTAAGAATCAATACAGAGTCTTCTTTCTTTGGACTCAGTATGGCACATCTTCTCAATCTAAGTTCTGTACTATCCACCTTCTTACCCTACTTATCCTCTATAGGGGGGTCTGTAGCACCCTGGTGGAGTCCTATCCGTCCCGAGTGTGGGGTTCTCAATGGGGGGGGCTTACCTAAGGGAATCCTGTTCCAGGGGTTCCCAAAGGTGTGGACGGATTCGGCGAAGACTATCCACCCTCTTCCTACGGTGGAGTCTGATCCGTCCCGAGTGTGGGGGTTCTCAATGGGGGAGGGGGGCTTACCTAGGGGAATCCTGTTCCAGGGGTTCCCAAAGGTGTGGACGGAGTCAGCGAAGACTATCCACCCTCTTCCTATGGTGGAGTCCTATCCGTCCCGAGTGTGGAGGTTCTCAATGGGGCGGCTTACCTAAGGGAATCCTGTTCCAGGGGTTCCCAAAGGTGTGGACGGAGTCGGCGAAGACTATCCACCCTCTTCCTACGGTGGAGTCCGATCCGTCCCGAGTGCGGGGCGCTTACCTAGGGGTCCCTGTTCGGGCGCCAGATGCCGGGGTCCGACCCCAGCGGGTCCAGGGGTCCCCATAGGTGTGGACGGAGTCGGCGAAGAAGGAATGACACAGGGACAGCATTCAGTTGATCAGCAGCCTAGCCAGGATCTCCAGCCAAGTTCTGGTCTCGATCTCCAGAGAGGTTCTGCTTAGGATCTCCAGCCAGGTTCTAGGTCCCCATAGGTGTGGACGGAGTCGGCGAAGAAGGAACGATACAGAGATAGCGTTCAGTTGATCATCATAGCCGGGTTCGCTTGTCAGGGTCTCCAGCCAGGTTCTGTACAGGTACTCCAGTCAGGTTCAGTGTCCAGGTTCCAGTCAGTTTCTCCTGCCAATCTCTGTAGTCAGGTTCAGTCCAGGATCCCTTGCCATGTTCTCCCGCTAGGCTCTGTCTCTAGGATCCGAGGCCAGTCCCGGTCCAGGATCCTCTGGCATGCTCTCGCCAGTGAAGTTCTTCCGTCTCTAGTTCTGTGTTCTAAATTCTGTCTGTTGTTGTCTTGTTGCATCTGTATTTATACTAGTTGATTCTAATCCTGTCAATTTCTATTACAAAGGTTAGGGCGTTTCTTATCTCCATTCCAGGGAGAAAAGATTATGTAGTTTAAGCATGATTGTTCGTAGTTAAAGGGATTAATTACCCGCCTGGCACTTAGTTGAGGGGTTTTATTCCCTCCCTAACTTCAGGGGAAAATCCCTACCTGGGGATTCAACCTTTCTCGGAGAGGTGACCTTGGTTAAAACACAGCGCCAAGAAGGTGAGCAAACATATTAAGAACTGTATGCCATATATGCCAGGTCCCTTGAAACAGCAAGGATGGACCGGCTCCCGGCAATCTTGAATGTTTCTCCTTTTAAAAGTATATTTCAGAGGGAAGGGGGGTGGGTAGGAAGAGACTATTGACTGACCTTATGTGCATGTATATGCATAGCTCATGGACAGACAGTAGTGCCAGCAGAAGGGGAGGTAGTGGGGTGGAGGGGGTTAAGGGGGGGGGCATCTGTAATACTTTCAACAATAAAGATAAAATTTTTAAAAAGTATATTTTAAAAGATCCTTTACTCTCTCTAGATGGGAGCAGACTCCATAAGCTCCATCTTTGGGTTGTTTTATGTTTGACTCTGATTTTACCCTTGGATATGGGACCCAATGAGACAGGATATTGACTGTCCTCCATCGTTTCCCAGGTGAGAGACCAGGCTATGTCAGGTTTACTTACTGGGGCTCAAAACATAATGTTGAGACCAAATTAAAGTCTGGTTTTTCTGGTCTTGTAGGCATGACGAGTTTTAACACCTCAATGAGCCAATAGTCAGGATTTCAGAGTTGTCCTGTGACGTTTGGAGTCGAGGGAAGTGGATCATGAATTAGTTCTCGAGCAGCAGAAGCCCTCCCCTTTTACCTCAACCAGAGAAGGTGGCAGAAATCACACTGGCTAAAAAACACCAAAATAAATAATCAAACAAATCCACAAAATAAACCCACCAACAGACATTAAAAATAAAAAGCTGGTAGCATCTGCTCTCTAAGATTAGGCCTGGGATAATTATCCCTGGTGGCTTTTTGGTTAAGTTTCAAAACCATTCATCAAGAATAGAGCACACCAATTTTTTTTTTTGGGGGGGGGGGGGTTTGAGCATACCAATTCTTAACTGAACAGGTGTATTAATAGAATCTGAGATACAGGAGATCAAAGTCAGAAAGCTGAGCCACTCATTTGAATTGCAGTCGATAAGCAGGGAAGGTAGCAGGTGCAGGGGGATGGAGGGTTGCTAGGTCCCCAGAATCTACTCAGTGTGAACGTGACAAAGCAAAGATTAAGGATCAAAGATGCTGAACTATATAGATAGGAGCTTGACTCCTACTGAAGCACTTTCTTAATTAAAGTAATGATGGGATCCACACATCGGGTCTTAGTTATGTTACAGCAACAACTGTAAAACAAACCCTCAGTATCGGCAATGCTCGTGTCAGTAACAGAATGTCAAAAACCACCACCAGCTGGCTACGCTGAGGCTTGCTAACAGCTCTCCCGGAAATGGACAGATTTACAGGCTTGGCAGCATTTAAAAACTCAAATGCAAGGGCAGAGATTTAACTCTCCCGGAAACTTGCTTCACGGTCCCTGAGAAAGTGATTACTGCATTTGTATGTTTCCAAAAGTGTCAGTTTAGGGGAAGGTGAGGGGAGCCCCTGGGTCTGGAGCATCAAAAGGAGAAGAGCCATCTCCACAGAGTCACTGCTTATCTTCCCAGGCAGGAACCTCTTCAGGGCCTGCGGAGTTAAGAAGCCTCTTTAGAACAATAAAGAAAGTCTCCATTCCGCAGAGCGGCATCAAAACCTTTCACAATGTGGCCTGAGCTTATTTCTTAGTCTAATTTCCAGTTACTTCTCTTATAGATCCTTCACTCTAGCTACACTGTTCCTCAAATCCACCATGCAATGCTATACTATACTATAATGCCTTTTTTATTTTGGTAAAATATGCATAACATAACATCTATCATCTTAACCATTTGGAAGTATAAAGTACAGTAGCATCAAATACATTTACAATGTTGTGTAACCATCACCATTACCTATACATAAAACCTTTTCATCATATCCAACATAAACTGTACCCATTAAAAAATAACTACCCCATTCCTCCTCCTCAGCTCCAGGTAACCCCTATTCTACTTTCTCTCTGTAAACTTGTGTATTCTAGGTACCTCATACAGGAGGTATCATTCCATATTTGTCTTTCTATGTATGGCATATTTTATGAAGCATAGTGTTTTCAAAATTCATCCACATTGTAGCATGTACCAGAGCTTCACTCCTTTTTAAAGCTGAGTAATATTCTATTGTAAGTATGTACTACACTTTATATATGCATTCTTCCATAAATTGACATTTAGGTTGTTTCCACCTTGTGGCTATTGTGAATAATGCTGCTGTGAATGTTGGTGTACAGATATACATTCAAGTCCCTTTCTTTCTTCCTTCCTTCCTCCCTCCCTTCCTTCCTTCCTTCCTTCCTTCCTTCCTTCCTTCCTTCCTTCCTTCCTTCCTTCCTTCCTTCCTTCCTTCCTTCTTCTTTCTTCTTCTTCTTTCTTTCTTTCTTTCTTTCTTTCTTTCTTTCTTTCTTTCTTTCTTTCTTTCTTTCTTTCTTTCTTTCTTTCTTTCTTTCTTTCTTTCTTTCTTTCTTTCTTTCTTTCTTTTGTGGTATATAACTAGGAGTAAAATTGCTGAGCCATATGGTAGGCTTAAATTTGGAAGAACTGCCAAACTATTTTGCACAGTGGCTGCACCATTTTACATTTCTACCAACAATATATAAGGGTTCCAACTTCACATCCTTGTCAACATCTATTTCTGCTATTTTCTGATTTTTTTTTTATGGCAGACATCCTAATGGGTGTGAAGTAATATCTCACTGTGATTTGATTTGCATGTCCCAAATGAGTTATAATGTTGAACATCTTTTCAAATGCTTTTTGGCCATGTGTGTATCTTTGAAGAAATGTCTAATAAAGTCCTTTAGACATTTTTTAATTGGCTCATTTGCTTTTGGGTTGTGGAGTTATAAGAGTCCTTTATATGGGTGGGCTAAGTGGGCTTACAGTTGTGAGCATGCAAAACACAGACTTAATTCTTGTATCATTTATTAACTATTGTATTGTTTTCCATACAAATAACTGTAAACCTTTTGTCCACTCCTGTATATTCTGATATTAATCTCTTGTTAGAGATACAAATTGCAAATATTTTCTTGCATTATGTAGTTGTCTTTTTGCTTTCTTGAGGTTGTCCTTTGATACACAAAGTCTTTAATTTTAATGAAGTTCCATTTATTTATATTTTTCTTTTGCTGCCTGTACTTTTGGTGTCACATCTATAAAATTGTTGTCAAATCCAATGTTGTGAACACTTTCCACAATGTTTTCTTCTAAGAGATTTATAATTTTAGATCTCAAGTTTACTTAGGTATTTTATCTATTTCAAGTTAATTTTTATGTGATGTAAGGTTAGGGTCCAACTTTATCTTTTTGTAAGTGGATATCCAGTTTTTCCAACACTATTAGTTAAAAAGACTGTCTTTTTGCTTTGAATAGTCTTAGTTTGGCATTGTTTGACCCAGTGGTCCCACTTCTAGGAATGTATCCTAAGACTCCTGAAACACCAATCAGAAATAATATATGCACCCCTATGTTGATAGCAGCATTATTTACAATAGCTAAAATCTAGAAACAGCCTGAGTTCCATCTGGAAATGAGTGGATAAAAAAAGATAAGGTACATTTACATGGTGGAATACTATGCAGCTGTAAAAAAAAGGATCATTTACCCTTTGAGACAGCATGGAGAGACCTGGAGAATATTATGCTAAGCAAAATAAGCAGTCAGAAAAAGACAAATACCACATGATCTCACTTATCTGTGAAATCCAATGAACAAAATAAATGGACTAACAAAATAGGTCTAGAGACATAGGTCCAGACTGATGAATCTCAGAGGGAAAGGGGAAGGGGGAGAGGGAAGAGATTAATTAAAGAACTTATATGTATGCATAACCCATGGACACAGACAATAGTGCAGTGAAGGCCTAGGGTGGGGTGGGAGCTGGGTGAAAGGGGTAATAGGGGAGAAATGGGAGGTATTTGTAATACTCTCAACAATAAAGATAAATATTTTTAAAAATGAAAAAAAAATTAAATGATTATATGTGAATATTTATTTCTGGAATTTCTATTCTTTTCTGTTAGTCTTTATGTCTATTCTTATGCCGGTACCACATTGTTTTAATTATTGTAGTCTTGTACATTTTGACCTTGGGATGTGTTTGGGTGCCTTCCCACTTTCTTCTTCTTTTTTCAAGATTCTTTTGGCTATTTTGGGTCCCTTGCAATTCCATATAAATTTGAGGGTTGGCTTTTCCACTTTTGTGGAAAAGGCTGTTTCAATAGAGATTGTGTTGAATCAGTAGTTTGCTTTGGGTAGTATCGACATTTTAACAATGTTAAGTCTTCCTATCCATGAACATGAGACACCTTTTTATTTATGTATTTTAAAATTTCTTTCACCAAGGTTTTGTAATTTTGAGCATATGAGTCTTTCAGTCCTTTTGTTAGCCTTATTCCTCAATATTAATTATTTTAGATGGTATTGTAAATGAAATTGCTTTCTGAAATTTTTTTGATTGTTCATTTTTTGATCAGTTCACACAACTGATTTTTGTGTGTTGATCTTATCATCAATTTTGCTGAATTTATTAGCTCTAGTAGCTTTCTTATGAATTCTTTGCAACTGGGTCTCTCTCAGATCATGCCATCTGCAAGTATAATTTTACCTCTTCATTTCCAATTTGGATGACTTTTATTTCTTTTTCTTGGTTAAAAGCTCTCACTAGAATTTTCGATATAATGTCAAATAGTAGCAGTAAGAGCAAGCATCTTTGCCCTGTTCCTGATCTTAGGAAATAAACGTCCAGCCTCTCACTTCTTGAATATGGTATTAGCTGTGGGTTTTTCATAAATACCCTTTACTGTGTTGAAGAATTTCCCCTCTGTTCCTATTTTTTTTCATAAAAGGTTGTTTGATTTTGTCAAATGCCTTTGCTGTATCAATTGAGGTAATCACACTTTCCCCCCTTCATTCTATCAATGTGTTTGTGTTATGTTGGTTTTATGTTGAACCAGCCTTGAATTCCCGGGATAAATCCCACTTGGTCATGGTTGATAATTATTTTAATATGCTTTTGAATCTATTTGCTAATAATTTGTTGTGTATTTTTCATTTACGCTCATATAGAATATTTAGTTTCTAATTTTTTCTTGTAGTACCAGTATATTTATCTGGCTCTGATATCAGGCCAAATAGAATGAGTTAGGAAGTGTCCCTCCCTCTTCAAATTTTTGAGAGTTTGAAAAGGACTGATGTTTATTATTCTTTAAATGTTTTGCAGAATTCACCTGGAAGCCATCTGGTCCAGGACTTTTCTTTGTTCATACGGTTTAGGGGAAAGTCTAGTGTTTAAGGGAAGAAGGTCTTGCTGCAAGGCATTTTCTTAAAAGGACCAGGCTCAACAAAAGAATTTTCCTGGGGATCCCTACCAATACACCTAGTTTAATGTTATGCTTCACTCACCAGATATGGTTAAATTACTTCTGGTAATTTCAAAACAAATTACACCTCTAAGAGTAGAGATTATCACACAAATTCCTCCTGTAAGGGCAAAGATTCACAGGATTGCAAGAGGAATTACTTTCAGGATTGTCATCACAGACATTCCAAAGTGACTCTTTGCGGGAGATAACACTCAATTTAAGATGGCGCTGCAGATTATAATTCGGCTCCTTACTTATGTGAATGGTATGCTTTAGCTCACAAAGGTGAGGTCCAAGTAAAATGAGCCATAAATGAACAACATGCTTTATAGCTACAGTGTTTGAAAAGCTTTTGGTCTGTTTAAAAACCACATGTATTTTATTCCTCTTTATGGAAATTGGCGATAAAAACAGAAGTTAAAAGCTTAAACCTTGGAATCAGACAGTCTGGGATAACATCTATAGTTGTTATGATTAATTAGACATATTAAAAGCAGATGAGATAAACCCAAAAGTAAAATTCCTAGCTCTTTAGGCCTCTAACTTGAACTTTTTCTTTACTTTGATCTAAGTTTTTTTCATATATATATATATATATATATATATATATATATATATATACACACACACACACACACACACATATATTTTCATATATTTATTTGTTCTGGGCACTTTCCTCATCAGTACACATAAATGCATTCAGATGCCCATAAACTAGGAAGACCATAGAGACCAAACGAAACCCTTTGATTTAACTACTACACAGTCCACAGTTGAGGTATTTTGGCTATAGAACTCTAGGAAATAGTACTGGTAGGAAGTAATTGACAGAAAACTAATGAAGAATAATAGTGTCTGCATTTCCTTTTACCCCCAAGGCAGGATGGGGGAGGGCATGACTTCTAGGCCTGCCTATTAATCTATTTGCTCTTTTCATCTTTGGGCATGGAAAACCTCCTTCTTGATCTAAGATTGGCCACCCAAATGTGCTCTATGCCATTCATTAATTTGGTCTCCTCAAATACAGCTGCAATCCATTTTCTTTGAATTTTTCTTCCTTTGCTACATTTGTTAGAATTAGACTCTAAGTCCTTGAAGCAGGAATCTTTTTATTTCATATATAATTCTTTTTGGTAGTCATCTGCTAATATCAGAATTTAAAACACCTAACTTTATTTGTAGAATTGGTTTCCAGGCTTAAATGGCTAAAGTAAATATGAAAAGGGGAGAAATGATGTGTGCCAAAGACACAGGACTTGACATATGATAAGCTGATTTAGTCTTCCAATGATCCTGCAATGGAATCATGCCCTTATTTTACAGATGAGAAAGAGAAAGTGGCCTGGCTGCCATTGAAACCAAACCTTTGCTGATGTCAAAAATCTCATGCTCTCCCATCCAAGTACTAACCAGGCCCGGCCCTGCTTAGCTTCCGAGATCAGACGAGATCCGGGCGCGTTCAGGGTGGTATGGTATACAGAACAACATAGACTGATGAACAGGGACAGATCCAAGACAGAGAAACAGCGATCAGACTATTAATCCCCAGAAGGAAAGTAGGGGAGGGAGGGGGGAAGGGGAAGAGATCAACCAAAGGACTTGTATGCATGCATATAAGCCACACCAAGGGACATGGACAACAGGGGGATGAGAGCATGAGTGGGGGGTGGGAGGGGAAGGATGGGGGTTTAATGGGGGGGATGAGGACACATTTGAAATACCTTAACCAATAAAGAATTGCTCTTTCCCTATCTACCTCAAATTTGTATTGGAAACAACTGAAATATGAATCCAGTTGAATCAGGTCCTTAGCGCTTTCACAGTTCCTTAACCCAAATTTATGGTTTGAACACCATAAAAACCAAGCTCTGTGGTGAGGCAAGTACAAATTTATCAAAGTTTGGCATGAATTCTCTAAATTGGGCTGTATCATAAAGTAGAGGTTCTCAAGTTTTCTTGATTCATGGCACCCCAAGGCCAAAACAGCTACCCATTCCATTCATTAAGTAGGCAGGCCCTAACAACTTAATTAATATGCATGTCCTCATATCTCATAAAAAGTTTTAAAAAGTAATACATGGAAATTTGAAAAAAAATATTTTATTTCAGTCTAAAATTGTCATTACTTATTAATAGAAACTGTGCATCTGTTGGGCCCTGCACAACTCTCAAACCTTGGAATAAGATCACCTTCATGTCTTGTTCCACATCCATTTTCACTTGCTACATCAAAGCAACTGTTGAAAATCCACTCACAAACACAGGGCATCATCAAAATATGTTGTGAATTCTAATGTTGAAATTATGAGCTATTTTGAGCTAGTAGTAGTTTGCATGAATCTAACAGATGTTGCTGTGTTGATCTTGAACATTTAAGATATCGATGGCATTCCTGTGAGTGCACTTCAGCACCCTCGGGTGCCTCGGGGGCCAGGCAAGTCTTAAGAATATCTTTTTTCTTTTCCTTTTTCTTCTTTCCTGCCCTTCTCTTCCTTTCTCCATTTTTTTTCTAGTTTAATAATTATAAAACCTCTTGAAGCTTCATTTATAACTCAAATTCTCTCTTCATGACATAATATATACTGAAATTTCAACCAGAAATGAAGTCAGTAGAAAAGCATATGTTTTGACTGAACAACATATGGAAATCTGATGTTTGTAGACACATTTTCCTAGCAAAAAACTTTTTAGAAAAGAATTCTTTACATTCTCCTATTGACTATCTCACATTTGATAAAGAAGACAGAAAGAAAAAGGGAGGAAGAGGGAAAGTGAGAAGGGGAGGGAGGGAAGGAGAGAGGAAGGCAAAACTTGATTAATAGATCTTTATTAAGTGCATTCAGTACACGCACATTCTTGGAGCAACACAACACTGAGAGAAGGACAGAGCTGCCCAGAATCCAGGCATCCACACGGTCCCTCCCAGATACAGATCTGTTGGCACAGTCAAGCTCAGGTGGAAGACAGGGTACAAGGGAGCAGAATGAGTGGACAGTGTAGAAACATGGGCTTTAGAGTCAGGCTGTGTTCAAGTCCTGTCTCTATAACTTAGTAGCTCTGAGTTCCTTGGAAGTTACTTAATCTTGTGAATTTTAGATTTTTTTTTCCAGTAAAATGGGAATAATAATACTTATCCCAAAGTTGTTTTTTATTTGGGACTGATTAACACTTGTAAAGTGCACTTCATAATATCTGGCACATTTAAGGGCTAGATAGTTATCAATATTATTATTACAACTAGAGGCTGGTGCACAAAATTCATGCATGGGGTAAGGGGGGCCCTCAGCACAGCCTGCACCCTCTCCAATCCGGGACCCCTCGGGGTATGTCTGACTGCTGCAGAGATTCGGCCTAAACCGGCAGTTGGACATCCCTCTCGAAATCCAGGACCACTGGCTCCTAACCGCTCGCCTACCTGCCTGCCTAATCGCCCCTAACCGCCTCTGCCTTCCGACCTGGTCGCCTTCTAACTGTTCTCCCTGGCAGGTCTGATCACTACTCTCCCCAGCTGGCCTGATTGCCCCCAACTGCTCTTCCCGGCCGGCTTCTTGGCCCTTAACTGCTCCCCACTGCTGGTCTGATTGCGCCTAACCACCTCTGCCTCAGCTCCTGCCACCATGGCTTTGTCCGGAAGCATGTCTGGAAGACATCTGGTCTAATTAGCATATTACCCTTTTATCAGTATAGATAGGGCCAACCCACAGGTAGGAGAAGGCAGAGGTAAAGTCTGCCAAAAAATGGCAAGGGTACAGAGAGAAGTAGTAGTGGGGAGAATGGTGGAGTTCATGTCAATAAATGGATTGCATCCAGAACTCTGTTGGTGGGAATGTAAATTGGTACAACCAATCAAGAAAACCACTTGACAGTATTTACTAAAGCTGAGCATACGCATATGACCCAACTAAGCAATTTGAGTTCTAGATATATGCTCAGCACACAAATGATTACATATGTGCACCAAAACACAAGTTTAGAGCAGCACTATTCATGATAGCTGGAAAATTAGAAACAATCCACCGGTAGGATGGCTAAATACAATGTGGTATGTTCATACAGTAGAATGGCAGACAAGGAATAGTACATGCTTACAATGCCATTTATATAAAGTTCATGAACAGGCAAACCAATCTATGGTATTATAAATATGGGTAATGGTTACCTTTTTGGGGCAGAATTAGTGTCTGGGAAGGTGCATAGGGAGTCTACTGGGGCTGGTTATGTGTATTTACTTTTTGAAAATCCATCAAGCTGTCCCCTATGATTTATGTACATTTTCATCTGTATGTTTTCCTCTAAGAGTTTACCTTTAGAAACAAAATGGGTCAAAGTACTGAAAAATATTTTGCTGTAGATTGAATGTTTGTGTTCCCCCACCCACAATTCATATGTTGAAACCCAAGTCCCAGTATGATGGTGGGAGGTGGGGCCTTCAGGTGGTGATTAGGTCATGAGGGTGGAACCCTCCTGAATGGGGTTAGTCCCTTTATAAGAAGAGAATCAGAGAGCTCTCCTGCCCCTTCCTCCATGTGCGGATGCAGCCAGAAAACAGCATCCATGAATCACAATGCACCACATCTGCTGGCACCTTGATCCTGGATTTCCCAGCCTCCAGAACTGTGGGAAATATCTACTATTTATAAGCCACCCGCTCCATGGCATTATTATAGCAGCCTGAGACAGACCTCTTTATAACTTTCCTTTTAGACAGAGAGGGCCACGAAGGAAGGAAGGAAGGAAGGAAGGAAGGAAGGAAGGAAGGAAGGAAGGAAGGAAGGAAGGAAGGGAGGGAGGGAGGAAGGTAGGTTACAAAAGGATTTTGGCCCTAAGAGAAAACATGAAAAGACAATATGAGGCACAACAGCAGCTATATTTACAAAATGCAGGTCAACTGTCCTATGGTGACTGACTCTGTATGAATCAGGATAGGCTAGGTTATAACTCCGAAATCTCAGTGGCTTAACACAACAGAGCGCCTTCTTGTTCTACACATGCTGACAGGGACTCTGCTCCTCATGCTTACTTGGGGACCCCACCTGAGGGGGACTTCATCTTGGCACGCATATTAAACTTATTGGGGTGACATTGGTCAATAGGATCATATAGGTTTCAGATGTGGATCTCTATGTTACAAGATCTGTATACTGCACCGTGTGCCCACCACCCAAAGTCAAATCATCTTCTGTCACTGTCACCATACATTAGGCCCCCTTCACTCTCCACCCCCCAGACTTTGTTTTTTTAAATATGATTTCCTCTTAGACTCACATACCAGTTTCGGGAGAAATGTACTAACTCACCAACTGATGACATAATTAAATTTTAATTTGGATTCCTTACAAGACACATAAAAGGCTGAAACATTTTGTGATAAAGGGAAGAGCTGAACAGGGTGTGGGTTTAAAGAGGAAAAATGTCCTATGGTAACCACAGGGCACCTGATTTCCCTGTGCTGATACAATCCAAATAAGTTCTTCAAATTCTGATGATTTCTTATTACGCCAATTCCTTTCATTATGAAAGAAGCCACTTCCTTTAGTAAAGGCCAACGATGGCAGGTAGAAATAAACCTCTGATGCAATCGAGCAAAAATGTCTGAAAACGGGCACAGTGTGAACCGGACGAATCCCGTTTTTGAAAGTGCATGGGCGCTAAGGAACTGAGTACTTCCTCACTTCTCCACTGGCTGCCGAGAGTCCCTTCAATGGCAGAGTCATCCAGCCACCCCCCCTCCCCCACACATTCCGAAAGGATTGAAGGTCCAAAAATAGGCTTTGCTATAAACTTTTCAGGAACACATCTGATGCGAGAAATAAGATGTCTGTAGCATCAGGACTCCGGACAAAGCATAAAGAAGGAGATGCATTTAAAAATGTTTATTAAAGGTTGAAAAGTCTTCCCACATAAGGAAGAGGTGACCAGGCCCACTCCTGTATGTCAGGTTCTGACCTGAAGATTGACGATTTAAAGAGGATGCAGCCACTTGCATTTCTTGCTAAAAATAAACCAAAAGGAGCTTAATGTGAAAGATAGGCTATGGCAGCTGTTATGAAGTTTGAGCTCAAATAACCAGTGGGCCCCACTCCACGTGAGACAGGGTGAGCTTCATCAAAAAGTGTGGCTAAAAGGCGGCCAGGAGGCCAGTATAAATGACTGCCCTTTGAGAACTGATGTGGTTGCTTCCTGTTCACTGAAGACTTTAATTAGGAATTTATTCTTCTTCGCAGATGCTTCATTTAGTTGTGTTTTAATTATAGAGCTTGACAAAAAGAGCCAAAAGAAGAGCAAAGAGGGCGAGGCCCACAGACACCGTCAGTGCTCCGTCCTGACGGAGGCTTCGCAGCCGCAGCCCCACTCTGGAGCCCGCCGAGTCGCACTGGGACATGGAGCTCAGGGGACCCCCATGCCTGCTTCTGAATTCCTAGAAAGAGAGAGACACAGGAGAAAATAATTTTAAAATGCAAAGAAAGCCTCATTATGCTATCAATCAAGTAATGGGTCCCAAGAAGGAACTTCCTTTTTTTAAAAAAACACACACACATTGAGATATAACTGACATATAACCTTGTCTTAGTTTCAGGTGTACAGCCTAATGCTCGAAGTCTGTATACACCGTGAATGACCACCACTGTAAGACCACTTAACGTCTATCACCATGCCGAGTCACACATTTATTTGTCTTGTGTCAAGAAGTTTCAGTGCATATATCCTTTTGAGTTAGTGTTTTTGAATATTTGGAAATATTCCTATAAGTGGAATAGCTGGATCACACAGTAGTTCTATTTTGAATTTTGTAAGGAACTTCCATACCTCTTTCCACAGTGGCTGGACCAATTTACATTCCTACCAACAGTGCACAAGGGTTCCCTTATCCACATCCTTGCCAACACTTACATCTTGTCTTTTTAAGAATAGTGATTTTGACAGGTGTAAGGTGATACCTTCCTGTTGTCTGATTTGCATTTCCCTGAGGATAGTGATGTTGAGCATCGTTTTATGTACCTGCTAGCCACCTATATGTCTTCTTTGGAAAAATGTCTATTTAGAGCCTCTGTTCATTTTTTTTTTTTGCTATTGAGTTGTATGATTTCTTTATATATTTTGGATATTAACCTCTTATTAGATATCAGATATATAATTTGCAAATATTTTCTCCCATTTAGTACGTTGCCTTTTCATTTTGTTGATGTGTTACAGTAGAACCAAGTATATAAACCAAAAACAACTTTCATGTTCAGAAACTTTAGGGATCAGATTTCAATCAATTAAAGATAAATGAAGACAGTGGAGAAAACTTAGTCTGGTTAGATGGTAACAAAAGTCCATCTCTAATTATTGCCCCTTCTCTAACAGTTACATACTTATTGTTGGGGAAGGGAAAGACAGGCTTTTTGCCCTGAGCACATGTAACACCCACAGGCACAACTGGGACCAGTTCTAGGAATCCTAAGTGCCTGGGCTCTGGGCTTTAACCCGAACCCTAACCCTACTCCAACCCTAACCCTTATCCTCTCTTTGCGCCATACAAAATCACCTGTAAAATGGAGATGCTGTTAGTATTTGCACATCAATGGGTTGTTATGGGAATCAAATGAGAGAGTGTCTTAAACATTTAAAACTCAAATAAGGTATTTTGTGGTTCTCATGGAATATGTAAACTGCAGACATTCCTTTAACACAATTGCAAAGTCACTATTTTATTTGTTTTTCAAATGTGATTCATTGATTTAAGCTATATTTGTCCCTTAAACATACCATCAGGAGGCACACAGCATAATGAATGAGCAGAGCAGAAACTGAGCCCAAGTTCAGACCTTCGTCAGCCTTGTGACCTTGGGCAAGTGGTTTAAGCTCTCTAACCCTAACCAGCTCCTCTGGGAAGTAAGGAGACCAATATGTACCTTGATGTTGTTGAAAGGCTTAGAAATGACATGCCCAGAGCCCAGGCAGAGTACCTGGAATATAGGTTTAAAATATACTTTTACTGATTTCAGAGAGGGAGAGAGAGATAAACATCAGTGATGAGAATCACTGATTGGCTGCCTCCTGCATGCCCCACAATGGGATTGTGCCCTGAATGGGAATCGAACCATGACCTCCTGGTTCATAGGTCAATGCTCAACCACGGAGCCATGCCGGCAGCGTATAGGTTTAAATTAAGGGCTGCTATTTTTTACATTCCAGTAGTGTGGCTTGGAAAACACTTGGACCACAGCACTCATCAACAGTCCCAACATGACAACGCCCTGTCCTGGGTACCACCCTCATAGCACTTGCCCACAGGGAGAAGCTATGCCCACTGGGAAGTCAGAACCTCTTATTCCCAGCCCTCAGTGAGTGAACCTTCTGGAAAGGCGCTTTATGAAACCATCTGATGTGAGAAGGGAAGACTGGGTTCCACAAGCTATGAAGTGGGATTCGACTCTCAGATGTGCTAGGGTCCACTTTTACCTGCTTTTTTTCGATATCTAATATTATGGTAATGCTGTTGTCAAGGAAACTACAAAGGAAAGAAAAATGTCACTGTAACCCCACAACTCTACCTAAAACACTTTGCCCCAGTTCTGTGCCCTACCTGAACCAGCCACCTCCCCTCTACCCACTATCTGCCCTCTACCTTCTGTTCTTATGTTCTTGAAGGACACCCCAGCAGGAAAGCCGCCCTCCACTGGTGAACAGCAGGAAGGGTTAGGTGCACCCCTCTCGGGCTGAGCGACCGTTGGCTGGCTCCCATCACGGTACCTATCAACAGTAGTGCATGGCCTGTCTCTTGCTGTCTCCTGCATGATCCCGAGTGTGCTCCTGAGCGGGGGCTGGCCCGGCTTTCCCATGGATGCCCAGGGCCCGGCATGGGGGAGGGGACAGGTAAATTGAAAGGATATTCCTTGGATATATATATATATATATATACACACACATACATATAAATAGTCTTTCCATATGAACTGCCATTTACCTATTCTTGTATTTCTTATTAGACTGTAAGGTAAATGGGACAAAGAACCAAATATCACCAGTGCTACATACACAGTATAAATATAAGACAGCATCATTGGAGGGACACGAAAATTTCCTAGCAGAGAAGTAGCAAACTAACACGTTTTGCATTGCTACTAACACATTGCCACAAACCCCGGGCTGCCATTTGGCTTCTAGGACAATCCCAACGTTAACTACTCACCCAGTTCCCCCCACTTTCAAGGCCACCAGCACTGGCTTTTTGATAAGCACCCTGATGATTTCCATTGGACCCCATGTATAATCTCAAGATCTTTAACTTAAACACATCCTCAAAATCCCTTTTGCCAGGTAGGGTAACCTTCCCAGGTTCCCAGGATTAGGACATGAACATCTCGGGGGTACATCACTGCCTGCTACTCATGGCACATGTGATCCCCAAATGATCTCACTATCCCACCAGAAAGAGTGCTCAGTTGAGCAGAACTGAACTAACAGCACAAAAGAACGCTATCCCACAGAAGCCTAACACTCTACATGTTTACACGGCAGGGTGCACGGGGCACCCCTACCCCTGGTGACTGTATGGCTAGTGACCCTGAAGCTTCCTGGTGGAGGAAGAGGGGGCCTCCAGTGCTGGGCTTCTGCTAAATCCTTTTCCTTTCTCTGAGCTGCTTGCTGAGCAAATGGTCCTCCAGGGCCACATGTACTTGTCCTACTCATAGCTCCTTCATCCAAAAGAAGCAGGGACTTGAAGGAGAGGGCGCCTAGGAGATGGTGGATCAATGTTCTCTGAAGGGATATTTGCATTTCTACTTGTTCCTTTGCGTTCCAGTTACAATCTCATACAGTTGCAAGTATCCTTCTCTGGGAGCTGGATGGGCTTGGCCTTCCAATGGAAGAAATTCGTGCTGTTCAGAAGAGGCTTCTCCGGCAGTTCCTCCTCCTTCTCATAAAAAATATTTGCATATTGTTGCCCTGGTCAGTTTTTCTCAGTAGTTGGAGCATTGGTCCTCGGACTGAAGGGTTACACATTTGATTCCCAGTCAAGGGCATGTACTAGTACCTAGATGCAGGCTTGATCCCTAGCCCCGGTCAGGGTGTGTACAGGAGGCAACCAATCAATGTGTCTCTCTCATCGATGTTTCTCTCTGTCTATCCCCATCCCTTCCATTCTCTTTAAAAGTTAATGGGGGGAAAAATATCCTCAGGTGAGAATTAACAAAAATAAATAAATAAATAAAAATGTTTGCATATTATAATATGTACTAGAGGCCCAGTGCACGGATTCGTGCACCCGTGGGGTCCCTCAGCCTGGCCTGTGCCTTTGTGCAATATGGGACCCCTTGGGGGATGTCGGACTGCCGGTTTCGGCCTGATCTTGGGGATCGGGCCAAAACTGAAAGTCTGAATCCCCTTAGTGATGTAATAGTGTGTGAAGCCGGGCGGCCCGGGGAGGAGCCTGAGCCTGGGATGGACAGGTGCACCACGCAGCTCCCACTCATCCGGCCCTGCTGCGCCTGCCGCTGCCGTCCTCCCTAGCATTGCTGCGGAGGCGGGAGAGGCTCGCATTGCTGCAGCTGCGCCTGGCAGCCGTGAGGCCAGTGTCTGGCACCCTTTGGTCAGCTGAGCAGTGTGCCCACTGTGGGAGCACACTGACCACCAGGGGGCAGCTCCTGCATTGAGCATCTGCCCCCTGGTGGTCAGTGCGCATCATAGCGACCAGTCGACAGGTCTTTTGGTCGCTTAGGGATACATATATATATATAATATATATATATATATATATATATATATTATATATATATAATATATATATATTATATATATTATATATATATAATATATATATATTTAGAGAGAGAGAGAGAGAGAGAGAGAGGCCCAGTGTAGAAAATTCGTGCACTGGAGGGGGGGGGGACGTCCCTTAGCCCAGCCTGCACCCTCTCCAATCTGGGATCCCTCTCACAATCCAGGACTGCTGGCTCCCAACCGCTCGCCTGCCTACCTGCCTGATTGCCCCTAACCACTTCTGCCTGCCAGCCTGATCACCCCCTAAACCAGGGGTGGGCAAACTTTTTGACTTGAGGGCCACAATGGGTTCTTAAACTGGACCGGAGGGCCGGAACAAAAGCATAGATGGAGTGTTTGTGTGAACTAATAAAAATTCAAAGTAAACATCATTACATAAAAGGGTACGGTCTTTTTTTTTTTTTAGTTTTATTCATTTCAAACGGGCCGGATCTGGCCCGCGGGCCATAGTTTGCCCACGGCTGCCCTAAACACTCCCCTGCCAGCCTCATCAATGCCTAACTGCTCCCCTGCCAGCCCGATTGCCCCCAACTGCCCTCCCCTGCAGGCCTGATCTCTCCCCCAACGGCCCTCCTGTGCTGGCCTGATCTCACCCCCAACTGCCCTCCCCCGCCGCCCTGGTTGCCCCTAACTGCCCCCTCTTGCCAGCCTGATCTTGCCCCCAACAGCCCTCCCCTGCCGTCCTGATCTCTTCCCTAACTGCCCTACCCTGCCAGCCTGATTGCCCCTAACTGCTTCTGCCTGCCTCATCACCCCTAACTGCCCTCCACTGCCAGCCTGATCGCCCCTAATGGCCTCTGCCTCAGCCCCCACCACCATGGCTCTGTCCGGAAGGAAGCTTGATGCCCAGAAGATGGCCGGTTGACCTGGTCTAATTAGCATATTACCCTTTTATTAGTGTAGATAGATTATATAGGATAGGATTGCTTAAATGGAGGAGAGGGGGAAGCCTTTTTCAGCAGGAGGAGATGCTCTCAGCAGACAAAAACACATAATCCCTATATCTGGACTGATAGCCTGCCATATGTACTGTACTGCCAAAGTGGTCATTAAAAAATTGAACTGCTTTCTTACACCTTACACCAAACAGCTGTTGCCCTTAAAACCCCTCCTCAGCCCTCACGTTAGGTTCTGCCTTCGCAGTTCCCCAGATTAGGTTCTGATTGGTCGGTTTCTATGCCAGTCAGCATCTCTGGGCCTATCTCTGGGCCTGATCAAAGAGGCAGGGCTGATTAGCAGACCCCAAGGAGACCCAGAGAGAAACAGAGACACGGCTGCTGGGGAAGCCCGGAGAGAAAGAGAGAGGCAATAGCTGATCAACAGCTGCTGCAGAGGCTGCAGATCAGACCCTGCCTCTCTCTCTGCAGGCCTCTCTCCAGGCCTGATCCGCAGCCGCCTCGGCAGTCAGTGCTGGGTCACTATGGCAACCCAGCACTGACTTCCGGTGTTTGGTCGAGCCTTCGGTCGTTAGGGACCCTGGCTCTTTATGTATAAGATTAAGGCCACAGAACCAGAAGTAAAAGGATCCAGTAAGAAAAGTGGAGGACAGGTGCTATGCAAAAATTCTAAGTAGCATATTTATGCACACACCATGTGCCCATAGTGCTCTAAGTACTCTAGATCCCTCTCTCCTTTATACCACCTAACCTCCTAGGGAGGTAGTTCACATGAACAAATCCCAACTTTAAGTATTCACCCAGTTTACAGATAGTAGGAATAAATGGTGAAGTGGATGATAGGCTGGGCTTTAATCATGCTAAGGGTAGCCTTGGTAGTAACCTATCATTGATAATGCAATATAAAGAAATAAGAAAAAATCATGGCAGTACCTAATTATTAAAATGACTATCAAGATCAAGACCAAACAGACTTCCCCCTTTCTCTGCTACACAACCTCAGGAAGGCATTGGTGCTATTTTGTGTTTCTCTACGGAAGGACTGTCCAGGAGAGCCAGCCTCAGGTCGGGCGCACTCTGCACACCTGCCTTGCAGTTCTGAGCCTTGTTGAGAGTTTGCAAATGTGACCTGTAGATGGCACATTCCCGAGTATTCTCTGAACATACGCACACATACGTGATCTGCTCGCATTAGAACATGTTGCAAAATGTGTTTTAATGAGGAACAGTTGGTCTGGTTCTGCTCAAATAAAAGATATCTCTGCAAGAGAGTTGCCACCTGTCTTCCCATCTTGCAGTGCAGCTTCTAAATGAGCTCTTCTGTCCCCGACACCTGCAGGTGTCACAGGGCCCTGAAATCATAGGCCACGTGCCAGCTCCCTTCCTGAAATTGACAGGCAACCTCAGTCCTGTGCTCGATGTCACTGCCAGAGAGCAGGCACTGAGGGGAGTGAGGGTGCCAAGCTACCTTTCTCCACAATTCTTCTAAACATGCCTCAAATTGGGACCATCTTAATATCATATAACCAGGACTGCCTAATTATCTCCAAACCGAAGATGTTAGTATTTCCTAGTTTTTATAGTCTATGTAAATAATGTCCTATGCATTGTCCATGAGCATTACTGGTATGCTGGCATTTAATGGCCACAGCAATTAAACGTGGAATCAATTACATGTTTTCATTTGTTTTGAGAGGGCATTTACATTTTAAAACCTCTGTCACAGAGTTACATGATGACAGCACCGTATTGTCAAGCCCTTCTGTATCACTTTTGGGCATGAGTAATTATAAATCAGACATTATCCTTATGTAATTTTTCCTCCCCCTCTCACCTCAAATGCATAATTGCTTTCATTAGAAAGGCAAAGAAAATATTTTAAACTGGAACACACATTCATACATACACACACACATCACTATAACCTTGATTTTTTAGCTTATTTTGGTGATAGCACAGTAAACACAAGGCTTTGCTAATAAGGCCAGACATGAATTATTAAACTATCTATCGTATGATCAAATGCATTTCAGATTATATTCTGAATAATTTTGCCTTGACGTTCACCAAAGGAAAAGATCTGACGTGCCCTCCATGAGCCTCTCTTTCAGAGTGCCCAACCCTCTGACTCCAATTGCACCAAATGGAAAAAAGAAATAATTATATCAAACACCAAAGCTTGCATCAGCCCGTCACTTAATTATGGCTTTATATAAGACCCCGCTTCATCCGACTCAGATATGAAAACAACTCAGCTCCCCATGTTTTTTAATGGATTCAAAATATTTCTCATGTATAAAATTTTCTCATGGCTCAGAGGCACTGTTAGAGCTTGAAGTAGAATCTAACAGCGATGAAGAGAAATAATTAGATGGCTCATAACTCAAGATAAATTAGAGTTTAGGACCTTTATCTTTAACAAAGCCTGGACATATGGCCTGTGCAGGAAATCTATCAAAACCAAATATGTGATCAATGAGAGGAAGTTTTCTTAAAATATACATTATGCAGTGTAGCATACTATCAGAAAAGAACCTCAAAATCTCCTTATTTTGAAAGATTTACTTTAAATACAAAATTACCTTCATATCCGAAAGCTATCTTGATCACAATTGCATTTTACACTGCAAAATATAGCACCTCCTAAAGTAAGCTTCCCTAATGCAAACTGCTGCGTGAGTCCCAGGTGACAAAGAGTGGACAAAGGCGGCCGCTCAGCTTTGCAATGCCTTCCTAACCCTCTAGCTGTGGGAGTTTATCTGAATACCCTCAGTTTCTTTGAAGTTCTTAATCTTTAACTTAGCACCAATGTGCATTCAAATGAGCTTACATATCCCTAATTTTTGACTTGTTACATTGATGAAAATAAGGGGGATGTTGCAGGACAAAAGAATCAGATCTAGAATTAATAACACGGTATAGAAATCTTTGCCAACGGTACTGCATTGTCATTTGTTTATACATAACTTCTCTAGTTCTACAAAAAATGAGAGGTTGCAAGCTTTGCCAAAGGTATGCTATCAGAGATCTGGCATCTTAGATGGAGATACATTTATTTTTATTTCTTTATTGTTACTAAATATTTTTTCTCAAAAGAGGAGGTTTTTCTTATTAGCCATACTTAAGAAAATTATTCTAGAACTTATGTAGGCCTCTCTTTTGCTAAATAAGTATCAGCCATAGATGTATAGACAAGTATAGACACACACACACACACACACACACACACACGACCTTGAAAAAAGAAGGAACCAGGAGGCTCACATAGAACTATGCAGTTTCTAATCGCAATGTTCATATAGTGCCAGAAATCTGAACTCATCTATTCCAAATTATTGGCTGGAGCTAAGCATTAGTACAAACTAAAGCTGCTCCACAGGTGTGACAAAGCTGAAAGAAGAAGGAAAAAGTTAACTGGGTCAAGATGCTCTATTGATGATGAAGTCCTTTTAATAATCTCTTCAACCACAACTAAAACCATCCTCCTTCCATGGAGTGTACACAGGAAGCTGTGAACTAGGATGTTGAGGAACATAACAATTGCGTGTATTAAAGTTAATCTTTAAGTAATCAATTCAACTCAAAATAATTACTCCTAAGAATTTCTTTCAACTAGGTAACCATGAAAGTGTGTTGGCAGATGTTTGTGCTTTAAATGAAAAAGAAGCCATGCTGTTAACAACGATTACAATGCAACCCTCTCATCCTGTTCCAAGTACCATTTTCAATGACACCGGAGATATGGTTTTAGCATCATTGAGCTCCATGAACTGCATAAAATGAATAAAGGAGATGGCAGGTACTTTGTTTTGTCTCAAGTCTCATAAATGATGAGCTAACATGTAAAATGTTTCCTATAATACACCATGATATTCAGTTTGGAAAACTGAGATAAACTAGTTAAGAACATGGTACATTCTAACTATAATTTTACTGAACTCAGTCACCTGGAGAAAGTTCACATCTCTACCTTTTTTCCTATCACTTCCAAAGTTCCATTATGTGTACTTCCAAAAATCCACTCCAACGAATGCCCGTTTTCTCTTTCTATTTTTATTTTGAATACAGTTTTTAAAAAGAAAGAACAACAATCCTATCAAAGTCACTTACAATAACTGGAAAATTAATATTAAGAAACTTAATAATTTATATGACTAAAAGAGTGTGGTGGGCAGCCTCTAAAACAGCCCCCAATCATCCCTACCTCCTGATATTCATGTGCTTGTGTAATACCTTTCCCTTGACCATGGGCTAAACTTACTGACATGCTTCTAATTAACACTCGACATAAATGATGGGGTGTCACTCCTGAAATTAGGTTACAAAAAAACTGTGGCTTCTCTCTTCCTCACTCTGTTTGCTTGCTCTGTGGGAAGCCAGCTGCCAAGTGTGGGCTGCCCTATGCAGAGCCCCCATGAGAAGTCACAGAGGGAGACCTCTGATCAACAGCCAACAAAGGACCAAGACCTTGATTTAATAACCCATGAGAGACAGAATGTTGGCATCAACTCACAGGTGGACTCAGAAGCATGCCCTTCCCCAGCTGAGTTCTCAGTTGAGACAGCACCCCTGGCTGACACACTGACTGCAACTTCATGACAGGCATCAATCCAGAGGCACCCAGCTAAGCAGCGTCCAGATTTCTGACTCACTGAAGCTCTCGGATAATAAATGTTTATTGTTTTAAGCTGCTAAATTTTGAGGTAATTTGTTATACAGCAAGACATAACTAACAAAAAATATGCCAGGTAGAGGGCTAGAAACAGATTCACATGTAAGTTTAAACATTATTTATAACAGAAGCATTGCAGGCCAAGGACAGATAGGCTTTCAATAAAATTTTCTGGAACAATTCATTATACACTCATAAGACAATGAATTTAGCCCCTAACTACCATGCTTAAAAATATATTACAGATAGATTAATTTCTTACCTAGCAAAGGCAAAACTGGAAAAATTTAGAAGATAATACGGGCTGAAAATCTGTCTAATCTACAAGGGTAGGAAAATAGTTCTTAAATCACAAAAATACACACAGTCCTATGGGCACCAAAAAGAAGTTAAAATACAAGCCAGAAACTGGGAGAAGACATTTGTTTCACATATAGCTGATTTTATATAAAGAAATCCTAAAAATCAATAAGATAGTGTCAATTCAATAGAAGGAAAATGAGCAAAAGATTTACACAGACTCTTTATTAAAGAGGATATATGAATAAATACATAAAGAAACCAATCAATATATAAAAATGTGTCCAACCTCATTCATAATTAAGAGAAAAACAAGTTGAAAACACAATGAGATAACACTTCTCCACCAGGTTGGCAAAAAGTAAGAGGTCTACCAATGTAAGTGTGGATGAGAATACAGAGGCAACCAGACCACTTCAGCGCCGCTGCGGGTGGGGATCTAAATAAACAAACATAACCACCTGGGAAACAGTGGGGCATTATCTGGTAAAGTGGGAGTGGTGCACACCTGACAACCCCACCCACGATCCCACTCTTGGGTGTGTCATCAAGACTACATAAGTCGACTTCCAAAATGGCGACCAGCAGGAAGGTAGGGAGGGAGAGAGTGTGAGAGCGCAAGAAGTGATAGAGGAGTGTGTGGACGCGTGTGGTGTGTGTGTGTATGAGCTAGGGACACTTAGATTCTGCAGGTCTTCTAAGGGGCTGCTAAACCCGGCAGTCTTAGGCAGCGGAGTCCAGCTCCCTGCGCAGACACTCCTGGGCGGCCAGCACAGGCACGGTGACCACGCCATCTTGGGAAACAGAGCTGCTTGAGACTACGATCCTGGCCTCAGCACCACCCAATCTGATCTCAGACGCACACCAGGACCCTGCAGCCACTGGGGACAGAGACCTGTGACCACAGCTACAGACCTGCGGACACCAAAAGTTAAGAAATCCCCGCGGCAGATCTGTGAGTAACAGAGCCCATTCCCCCTTCCCTCAGGCTTGCGGGCAGCGCCAGAGTAACTAACTGATAGACCCACCCCTTGCCGGGGCCTCAGCGCTCCAGGAACTTTAGCCTGGAAGTGCGCGAGCACCTTGGAACTGATCCTACGCACACTGCCATTTTCTGAGCCCTGGGCTGGAAGTAAACGCGTGAACCCCAGGAACTGAGCCTAGGCGCATTGCCGGCTTCTGAGCCCTGGGCTGGGAGCAAATGCGCGAACACCGGGAATTTGTCCCACATATCACAGGCCCAGGGACCCCGATTCTCTGGGCAGGTGGCAGCACCAAGCACCAGTGACTTGACTGTGTTTCTTTTCACCTGCGCCTGAGATCCTGATTTCCTGTGCATTCATACTAAGAGCCAGTGACTCCAATTCCTGGTGCAAGGGCACACAGGGACCCTGATTCTCAAGGCAAGGTCGCGCGAAGCAACAGAGACTCTGATACTGGTTTCTGGGGAACTCTGACTCCTGGCGCACGCTAGGGGCGCTCTGGTTTTCAACATGCTTCAGGGGGGTCTCTGTTTCAGCACAGTGCAGGCAGGGTCCCTGATTCTAAGGGCGCGTATGAGACCACATTGAGCGCTGACAACACTGACTCTGAGCGAGCCTGGTTCCCGCCAACCCACAACAACCACACATCTTAGTGTCAGAGCTCTTCAGTGACACTAGGGTGGTGGAAGGCTACCACTGCACATGGCCCAGGCCTACACAACTCAACTGTTTGAACCATCGGGAGATAATCAGAATGAAGAGACGAAACAACACCGAGAGAAAAGACAATGAGGAGTCACCAAGAAAGGACATTAATGAAGTTGAAGCATGCAACATGACAGAAAAAGAATTCAGAATAATGGTTGTACAATTCATTCACCGGATGGATGAGAAAATCAACAACCTATGCAAGAATCACGAAGAAATGAAAAGTGATATAGCTACAATCAAAAACACCATGGAAAGTTTCAACAGCAGACTAGAAGAAGCAGAGGACCGAATTAGTGAATTAGAAGATAAGGCAGAGAAACAAGCTCAATCTGAATAGCAACTGGAGAAAAGAATTAAAAAGCAGGAGGAGAGCCTAAGGAAACTTTGGGACAACATGAAACGAAGTAACATACGCATAATAGGGCTGCAAGAAGGACAAGAAGAGCAGCAAGGATTAGAAAATCTATTTGAAGAAATAATGTCAGAAAACTTCCCTGATATGGGGAAGAAAAAAGTTACACAAGTACAGAGAGTCCCAGGCAAGATGAACCCCAAAAGACCCACACCAAGACACGTCATAATAACGATGGCAAATGTACAAGACAAAGTCAGAACCTTAAAGGCTGCAAGAGAGAAACAGAGAGTTACCTACAAAGGATCCCCCATCAGATTATCAAATGATTTCTCAACAGAAACACATCAGGCCAGAAAAGAATGGACAGAAATTTACAAAGTGATGCAAAGCAAAGGACTGAATCCAAGAATGCTCTATCCAGCAAGGCTATCATTCAAAATTGAAAGGGAAATAAGAAGCTTCACAGACAAAAAAAGGCTAAGGGAGTTTATCACCACCAAGCCAGCAATGCAAGAAATGCTAAAGGGACTGGTGTAAAAAGAAGATCTAAAAAGCCCAGAAAGAAAACAGCCACACACACACACACACACAAAAATAGAAATGGCTACAAACAAGTACCTTTCAATATTAACTTTAAACGTAAATGGACTAAATGGTCCAATCAAAAGACATCGAGTGGTTGAATGGATAAAAAAACATGACCCATATATTTGCTGTCTACAAGAGACCCACCTCATTAGAAGGGACTCACACAGACTGAAAGTGAAGGGATGGAAAAATATCTTTCAGGCAAATGGAAATGAAAAAAAAGCTGGGGTAGCAATACTTATATCAGACAAAATAGACCTCAAAGTGAAGGCCATAACAAGAGATAAGAAAGGCCACTTCATAATACTAAAGGGATCAATACAACAAGAGGATATAACCCTGATAAACATATATGTACCCAATGCAGGAGCACCCACATACATAAGAAAACTCCTGGAAGATATCAGGGGAGGGATCGACAACAATACAATCATAGTAGGGGACTTTAATACACCACTGACATCACTGGATAAATCCGCTAGACAAAAACTCAGCAAAGAAACAGCAATCCTAAATGACTCACTAGATCAGATGGACTTAATTGACATCTTCAGAACACTTCACCCCAAAGCCACAAAATATACGTTCATCTCAAGTGCTCATGGGACATCTTCAAAAATAGAGCACATATTGGGTCACAAACAAAGTCTCCCCAAATTCAAGAAGATTGAAATCATACCAAGCATCTTCTCAGACCACAAGGCCATAATATTAGAAATAAACTACAACAAAAACAACTCAAAATACTCAAACACTTGGAAGCTGAATAGCACGTTATTAAATATTGATTGGGTTACCAATGAGATCAAAGAGGAAATTAAAAACATCCTGGAAACTAATGACAATGAAAACACAACAATCCAAAACCTTTGGGATGCAATGAAAGCAGTCCTGAGAGGGAAGTTTATAGCTCTACAGGCCTATCTCAAAAAACAAGAAAAAATGGTAGTAAATCATCTAAATCTACAGATGAAAGAATTAGAAAGAGAACAACAAGAAAAGCCCAGAGTGAGCAGAAGGAAGGAGATAATAAAGATTAGAGCAGAAATAAATGACATAGAGACCAAAAAAACAATACAGAAAATCAATGAAACCAAGAGCTGGTTCTTTGAAAGGATAAACAAGATTGACAAACCTCTAGCCAGACTCACCAAGAAGCAAAGAGAGAGGACCCAAATAAACAAAATCAGAAATGATAGCGGTGAAATAACAACAGATCCCACAGAAATACAAATGATTGTTAATAAATACTATGGACAACTCTACTCCAAAAAACTAGACAACCTGGAGGAAATGGACATATTCCTAGAAAAATACAACATTCGAAAACTTGATCAGAAAGAATCTAAAAATCTCAATAGGCCAATAACTATGGAAGAAATTGAAGCAGTCATCAAAAAGCTTCCAGCAAACAAAAACCCAGGACCAGACGGCTTCACAGGGCAGTTTTACCAAACATTCAAGGAAGAACTAAAACATATCCTCCTCAGACTACTACAAAAAATCCAAGAGGAAGGAACACTTCCAAGCTCATTCTATGAAGCCAGCATCACTCTAATACCAAAACCAGGTAAAGACAACACAATGAAAGAGAATTACAGGCCAATATCCCTCATGAACATAGATGCCAAAATCCTCAACAAAATATTAGCAAATCGGATCCAGCAGTACATCAGAAAGATCATACACCACGACCAAGTAGGATTTATTCCAGGGATGCAAGGATGGTACAATATCCGCAAATCAATAAAGGTGATACATCACATAAACAAATTGAAAGGAAAAAACCACATAGTCATATCAATTGATGCAGAAAAAGCGTTTGACAAAATTCAACACCCATTTTTGATAAAAACTCTCAGCAAGGTGGGAATAGAAGGATCATACCTCAACATAATAAAAGCCATATATGACAAACCCACAGCCAACATCATACTCAATGGACAAAAACTAACACCATTTCCCCTAAGAACAGGAACAAGGCAGGGATGCCCACTCCACCACACCTGTTCAACATAGTACTGGAAGTATTAGCCATTGCAATTAGACAAAAAGAAGAAAAAATAGGCATCCAAATTGGAAAAGAAGAAGTAAAACTGTCCTTATTTGCAGATGACATGATATTATACTTTAAAAACCCTAAAGACTCCATCAATAAACTATTAGACTTAATAAAAGAATTCGGCAATGTAGCAGGATACAAAAGTAACGCCAAGAAATCTGAGGCATTTCTATACACCAATAGTGAATGTGCAGAAAGAGAGACTAAAAAAGCAATCCCATTTACCATCCCACCAAAAAAATTAAGCTACCTAGGAATAAACTTAACTAAAGAGGTAAAAGACCTCTACTCAGAAAACTACAGGACGTTGAAAAAAGATATAGAGGAAGACATAAACAGATGGAAGAACATACCGTGTTCATGGATTGGTAGAATCAACATGATTAAAATGTCCATACTACCCAAAGCAATCTATAAATTCAACGCACTTCCCATTAAAATACCAATGGCATATTTCACAGACCTAGAACATATTCTCCAAAAATTCATCTGGAATAAAAAACGACCCCAAATAGCTGCAGCAATCCTGAGAAAGAACAAAGTAGGTGGGATCTCAATACCGGATATTAAGCTGTATTACAAAGCCACTGTTCTCAAAACTTCCTGGTACTGGCACAAGAACAGACATATAGATCAATGGAATAGAATAGAGAGCCCAGAAATCAGCCCTATCCAATACGCTCAATTAACATTTGACAAAGGACGCAAGAACATACAATGGAGTCAAGATAGTTTCTTCAATAAATGGTGTTGATACATGCATGAAAATGAAACTAGACCACCAACTTACACCATACATAAAAATAAACTCAAAATGGATAAAGGACTTAAATATACGACGGGATACCATACAAGTACTAGAAAAATCCAAAGGCAACAAAATCTCAGACATATGCCGAAGCAATTTCTTCACCGATACAGCTCCTAGGGCTTTGGAAACTAAAGAGAAAATAAACAAATGGGACTACATCAAAATAAAAAGCTTCTGCACAGCAAAAGAAACCATCAACAAAACAACGAGAAAACCCACCATGTGGGAAAACATATTTGCCAATGTCATATCTGATAAGGGCCTAATCTCCAAAATTTATAGGGAACTCATACAACTTAACAAAAGGAAGATAAACAATCCAATCAAAAAATGGGCAAAGGATCTAAATAGACACCTTTCAAAAGAGGACATTCAGAAAGCCAAGAGACATATGAAAACATGCTCAAAGTCACTAATCATCCGAGAGATGCAAATCAAAACAACAATGAGGTACCATCTCACACCTGTCAGACTGGCTATCATCAACAAATCAACAAACGACAAGTGCTGGAGAGGATGTGGAGAAAAAGGAATACTTGTGCACTGCTGGTGGGAATGCAGACTGGTGCAGCCACTATGGAAGACAGTATGGAGTTTCCTCAAAAAACTGAAAATGGAACTCCCATTTGACCCTGTGATCCCACTTCTAGGAATATATCCCAAGAAATCAGAAACACCAATCAGAAAGGATATATGCACCCCTATGTTCATAGCAGCACAATTAACCATAGCTAAGATCTGGAAACAGCCTAAGTGCCCATCTGTAGATGAATGGATTAGAAAACTGTGGTACATCTACACGATGGAATACTATGCTGCTATAAAAAAGAAGGAACTCTTACCATTTGCAACAGCATGGATGGAACTGGAGAGCATTATGCTAAGTGAAATAAGCCAGTCAATGAAGGAAAAATACCACATGATCTCACTCATTTCTGGATAATAAACAGCATTATAAACTTATGAACAAAAATAGATACAGAGGCAGAGCTGCCTCGAACAGACTGTCAAACTACAGCAGGAAGGCCGGGGAAGGTGGGAGGGCAGGAGGGGGGTAGGTAAGAGATCAACCAAAGGACTTGTATGCATGCATATAAGCATAACCAATGGACATCAGACACTGGGGGGTAGGGGAGGCCAGGGGATTGTCATGGGCGGGGGGAAAAAAAAGGGAGACATATGTAATACTTTTTGTAATACTTTAAGCAATAAAAAAAAAAGAAATAGCCAAAACTAAAAAAAAAAAAAAAAAAAAAAAAAAGACTACATAAGTCATTGCAAGTATGGTTGAATCTCAACTCCCCATCATAGCTGATGGGATTTGAGTTAGAAGCTCTACCATGGTTTAGAATAGAGAGGGAGGTGGGGGAGGGGCTGGTCAAAGGTAGAATAAAGTAGCCCTGGGATGTGAGGCTCAAGCTGTGGGGCCGGGGCTTCCCGAAAACATTAACTTTCCAAGCTGTTTCCCTAATAACGGGTTTCTTTTTTAATATGGGTCCCAGTAACCTACCTCTTCTCCTTTAACACTTCTCCTTTTCTTTCAATTCCTAAGGTGTTCCTCACCACCTTAAGAAGATTACTGGCCGGAGAAATCAAGATGGTGGCATAGGTAAACACCGGAAATTGCTGCCTCCGACAACAACTTCAAAAATACAACAAAAAGACAAAACGGACATCATCCAGAACTACAGGAAGGCTGGCTGAGTGGAAATTCTACAACTAGAAGGAAAGAGAAAAGCATGCGGAGACTCAGAGGAGCAGCGGCAGTAAAGGGCAGAGGTACAGAGGCTCGAGCGCATGCGGAAAGGGGCTGGCACCTGAGGACACGGCTGTCTTTTTGAATTGGGAGGGAATCGCAAGCTCCTGACTGCTCTAGACTCCAGTTCTGGGAAGTCTCTGGGGACCCAGGTCTCATATGGGGAGAAAATGGACTGTCTGGCAGTGGGCAGAACTCGGAATTGAGGGCGGCTTTCCCTCAGAGGTGCTTGCAGCAATAACTGGGACACTGAGACACGGGGCCCCTTAGGGCAGGGCTGAGGATCAGCCATAGCTGCTTGCTCCGTCCTGTTGATTACCTGAGACCCCGCCCCACCCAGGCTGCAGCAGAGGCCTTTGCATATGAATGCCCTGGCCCTTTACAATCTGAAAATTACCTAACAAATTGCAGCTGGGCCAGACAGACCCAGAACTTCCAAGAGAAGGCCCAAGGCCCCACAGCAGCTTGCATTGCTTCACAGCTGGGCCTCATCTGGGCACCTCCAAACTCCAAAAAAGGAAGGGGAAATCTGCAGATCTCTTCGTAGCTCCTGCTGGGTAGCCTCAAGAAGAGGCTAAATTAGCACCTCCTTAGATCCAAGAGCCAGTGTACCCAGTGGTCAGAGTGGGATCATCCAGATTACAACTCTGCAGATCCATAAGGAACACACTCAGGGTGCAGACTCAGTGAGCACCAATGCCCTACTGAAGCAAGTGTTGCCCCAGAAGGGTGTCTTCAGCAGAGAAGTTCTCCCACTGCAGACACGGCTGATTCTCAAAGCCAATTGGCCTGGAGGTCAATTCCTCCCAGTGATACCTACAACAATCAAGGCTTAACTACAACAAGACTGTACACAAAGCCCACAAGGGGGTGCACCAAGAGTGTCCACCTCAGGTAATTGGGGAGGCTGAGCCACTGGGCCCTAGAGGATACCTAGCACACAAAGCCACTCTACCAACACAGGGAAGCATAAAAAATGTGGAGACAAAGAAACAGGTCACAAATGACAGAAATGGAGGAAAGCAAACGACTGAATATAGAGTTCGAAAGCACACTTTTAAGGTTTTTCAAAAATTTTCTGGAAACCGCCGATAAATTTAGTGAGACCCTGGAGGATATGAAAAAAGACCAACTAGAAATTAAGCATACACTGACTGAAATAAAGAATAATATACAGAGATCCAACAGCAGACTAGAGGGTCCCAAGAATCAAGTCAAAGATTTGAAATACGAAGAAACAAAAAATGCCCAACCGGAAAAGCAAAAAGCAAAAAGAATCCAAAAATACGAAGATAGTGCAAGGAGCCTCTGGGACAACTTCAAGCGTACCCACATCAGAATTATAGGGGTGCCAGAAGAAGAGAGAGAGCAAGATATTGAAAACCTATTCAAAGAAATAATGACAGAAAACTTCCCCTACCTGGTGAAAGAAATAGACTTACAAGTCCAGGAAGCGCAGAGAACCCCAAACAAAAGGAATCCAAAGAGGACCACACCAAGACACATCATAATTAAAATGCCAAGAGCAAAAGACAAAGAGAGAATCTTAAAAGCAGCAAGAGAAAAACAGTCAGTTACCTACAAGGGAGTACCCATACGACTGTCAGCTGATTTCTCAACAGAAACTATGCAGGCCAGAAGAGAGTGGCAAGAAATATTCAAAGTGATGAATAGCAAGAACCTATAACCAAGATTACTTTATCCAGCAAAGCTATCATTCAGAATTGAAGGTCAGATAAAGAGCTTCACAGATAAGAAAAAGCTAAAGGAGTTCATCACCACCAAACCAGCATTATATGAAATGCTGAAAGGTATTCTTTAAGAAGAGGAAGAAGAAAAAGGTAAAGATAAAAATTATGAACAGCAAATACATATCTATCAAGAAGTTAATCTAAAAATCAAGTGAATAAAAAATCTGATTAACAGAGTAAACTGGTGAATATAATACCACTGGGCATGGAAAGGGAGTGGACTGACAATTCTTGGGGGGAAAGGGGTGTGGGGGTGCAGGAAGAGGCTGGACAAAAATCGTACACCTATGGATGAGGACAGTGGGAGGGGTAAGGGCAGAGGGTGGGGTGGGAACTGGGTGGAGGAGAGCTATGGGGGGAAAAAAAGAGGAATACCTGTAATAATCTGAACAATAAAGATTTAATTAAAAAAAATAATAAATAAAAATCTAGCTCCTGACTCACTAAGGAGTGGAATGTAATTTGTTAGCAGACCCCTTGTTAAAGGCAATATGCATAGAAAAGTGTCTTAAATGATATAAATATAAAATCTCCAACTGATTATTTTTTCCTCAGAAAACATTTTAAAATTCATAAATTATTCAGAAAGTCCCAAAATAAAAATATAAAAAGGCAAAAAAAAAAAAAAAGATTACTGGCCAACGTGGAAAACAGATGGGACATAAAGGGCCACTCAGTCGCCAATAACACATCTCATTTTTCACTTGGGTTCTATGGGATAAGATCAGTTCCTGTATTCATTTCCTATGGCTGCTGTAACAAATTACCACAAACCGAGTGGCTTAAAACAACACAAACATCATGTTACAATTGTGGAGCTCAGCAGTCTGAAAGGAGTCTCACTGGACTACCATGAAATGAGGTGCCGTCCTCCTTCTGGAGGCTCTAGGGGAGATCCACTTCTTTGCCTTTTCCAGCTTGCATTCCTTGCTCCTGACCCTCACGCCCCTCTCCCCACCCTTTCCATGGCCATACGTCAGAAATCTCTTCACTCTGACCTCTGTTCTCCTGCTGCCCTCTACTTTTAAGGACTATCTTGATTACACTGGGCCCACCTGGATAATCCAGGATAATCTCCTTACTCTAAGGTCAACTGAGTAGCAAATTTAATTCCATGTACAACATAACCCCTGGGTCACCATGGAGTCTAGCACATTCACAGGTTCTGGGAACTAGGTGTGGACATCTTGGGGCTGTTTTCCTGCCTACCACAGGCCCTAAGGGTGATAATGTTGACTTGAGCCATGGGGTACACACATCTCAGAGAACAACACCATACTCTAGCGTACTTAATGTTTCCCAATAGAGGACCATGAGAAAACCCCTTAACTTCTACTAACTTTTACATTTTGGATTCCTTATGTGAAAATGAGGTTTTTTTGTTTTTGTTTTTTTTCTAAAAACTAGATCCAACCCTTCTAGTTCTACGACTCAATATCTAAAAATAAGACATTGAGTTGTAGAGCTGGAGTGACTGGATCTAAGGCTCAAGTAGATGTGAATTCTTGTGGGGCTAGAGAAAGACGGTGGAGAGATGTGCAGCCCACAAGCAAAAAAGTCAGGATTTCATAGCGTGTGGCAGAATGAATATATTCATGGTCCCAGTTCTTCAGACTGCCTGTGTCTGTGCCTTCTATCACATAGCTATGTAATACTCTCCCTGGTCTTGACCATGTGACTTACTTTGGCCAGTGGGATGTAATAAAAAATGATGCATGCTGTGAAACAGCATTTCTGTGTGTTGTTCTTCCTCTGCCTTCACCATGAGAACATGCCTGTTATAGGATGAGATCCATGGAGCAGGACAGACTCATCCAAGTCATCCTCGCTGAGGCCATCTAGATCTGTCAGCAGAAGTACTGGGCATGTCAGCCAGCCCACCAAGATGAGAAGAGCTGCTCAGATATCATACAGCTGACTGCAGACACATGAGTGAGCCTCGTCGAGATTAGCTGAACTCTACTAAGGTTTTGTGGTTGTCTGTCACGAGGCATTTATAGTATAGCTAACTGATAACATAGAATGAGAAGATATTTGGCCTTCCACTCCTTTCTAGTAAGGGATGTACATATGTCTCCAGCACAAATACATTCACTCAATGGACATTTACTAAATATCTGCTCCATGCCAGGCACTGTTCTAGACATCAAGGGCAAAGAAGTTAATGAAGCACAACATACCAGCCCTCATGGATGGGCTTCCATTTTAATAATTGGAGACAAGGAAACACATACATATTTGATGTGTCTGATGATGAGCTGTATCATGGAGAAAAACAGAGTATGAATAGGGGTACTAGGCTGTGACAGATGATGGGGGTAGCATTTTACAGAGGGTTACTCAGGAAGGTCTCACTGATAAGGTGGTCTTTCAGCAGAGACCTGCATGAAGGAGATGGCAGACATGTCACACAGGCATCGGAGAGAAGCACCTTCTAAGTAGAGGGACTAGCAAGGGGAAAGCTCCTCTTGAGGGAGGGTGCCTGATGTGTTTAATTCAAGGAGCAGCATGAAGGCCAGTGTAGCTGGTCCAGCGTACTTGAGGGGGAGAATGGTCAATAAAGCAACGAGGGGTCAGGACACTAGGTCTCACAGGCCATTTCAGGACCTCGGCTTCCACTCTGAGCATGAGTAGAAGCCCCTACAGGTTTTTCTTTTTAATTTTTTATTGTGTTCAGATGTATGTAACATAACATTTATCATTTTTGTAATTTTAAGTGCACAATTCAGTGGCATTAATTACAGTCCTCATGTTGTACAGTCATTATCACTATCGATTCTTAAAATTTTTTTAACACCCCAAACAGAAACACTGTAATCAGTAAGAAATAACTCCTCATCTCCAAACTTAGCCCCTGACAAGCTCTAATCTACTTCCTGTTTCTATGAATGTGCCTATTCCAGATCTTTCATATAAGTGAAGTCATAAATATTTGTCCTTTTTTAGTGTCTGGCTTATTTAACTTAGCATAATGTTTTCAAGGTTCATCCATGTGGCTGAATTATGTATCAGAATTTCATTCCTTTTTATGGATGAATGAAATTCTACTGTATGTATATATCACAGTTTATGTACTCATTGGTTGATAGACACTTGGGTTGTTTCTACCTTTTGATTATTATGAATAATGCTGCTATGGACATTGGTATACTAGTACAAGTACCTATTTGAATTCCTGTTTCAATTTTTTGGGTACATGTGCTGGGTCATATGGAATCCTTGATGGGTGTGAGCTGAAGAGAGACATGATCTGGTCTACATAGAGGGCAGGAACAAGGAGACTGATTAGGTAGGTTGTGTTTACTTTCAGATAATATAGAAAAGAAAAAATCACCTCCTCAGGAATATTTAAAAGAAAAAGATCTGTAGCAAATAATGCTACCGTGCTCCATAGATGCGCTGTGGTTTTTGAGAGGAACTAGCCTCTTCTGAGGGATAACAGAAAAGACAAAGCAACTCAGTTAATCAAAAAGGGGAACTTAATCACAATCACAAAGTATTTTTTTAAATATATTTTATTGATTTTTTACAGAGAGGAAGGGAGAGAGATAGAGAGTCAGAAACATCGATGAGAGAGAAACATCGATCAGCCGCCTCCTGCACATCCCCCACTGGGGATGTGCCCGCAACCCAGGTACATGCCCTTGACCGGAATCGAACCTGGGATCTTTCAGTCCGCAGGCAGACGCTCTATCCACTGAGCCAAACCGGTTTTGGCCACAAAGTATTAATTTTAGGCAACTATACTTCCCAAATGCTGTTGCTGGTTGTAAATGTGCCTGAAAAGACCAGTGACCAGTCCTCTCCTCACGGTGTACATGTGATGTGGGTAGAGCCCATGCCCATAGACGTGATATTACCAGTACCTTGATTCACTAGGCCTAGATGAATCTTCACAGGCTATCACCATGCTACCAATTTCACACCACATATTCACTGATCCCTTCCTATATGCCAGGAACTGCTCTGAATGTTTTCCATGCTTTATCTCACTTCACTGTCAAGATCACTCTATCAAATAGATTTGATTGGCCCTAATTTATAAAGATAGTGACCAGCCAATGACCCCAGTTAGTAAGGGATAGAAGCAAAATTCCAAATTCACACAGTATGACCCCCCAAGCTCCTGTGCTCAAGGGGAAACTTGATTCTTTTGAAATGGATGTTTGCAAGAAAGAAGTCCTTGGAGCTAGGGCCTCTAGGAGAAAAGGCCGATGATGATAAAATATACCTGCAATAGTCCTTTGCTTTTCTGGCCCCTGAATTTCTTGCAAGTGGTGGCAAATGTGAAAGGCACTGCATCCTGTTTTTACAGATTGACATCCTACCAGATAACTGTCAACTTGACATATGGCTTGAATATTTACGTTTCTCAGTAATTTTGTAGAATTGTACTGAGGAGACAGAGGGACAGGAGAAAATTTGTTTCTCCAAGGCCCTTTAAATTTAAAACACTGAAACTATGTTAGAAAACAAAGATATTCATGGTTCTATTATTTTAGGCACAACTCAAAGTCAATACCCTGAGTATGACAGGAGAAACATGCTATCACTTTCATCACAAGAAAGTAAAAGGAAAGAAAACTAAAATTTATGGTTAGAAGCATGCCCGGCTGTAAAGTACACATCCTTACAGTTCCCATGAAAAGAATTTAAATTTGCAAGATTACTATCAGTTTAAAAAGGGGCTTTTGCAATCTGCTTATCGAGATGTCAAATGACTTCAAAGAGCAGGTTGGGTGGCTTGCCTATGACAAATTTAGCTCTTGAAAAATATTTTAATTTCCTAGATTGAAGTAACAGAAGATTTTAACCTATTTTTGTATTCTCAACTTTCCAGCCTCTGGTTGAGAAACCATCTCATATACCCTGCATACCACTGAAAGCCAAGTTCATTCAACAAATATGTACTGAGCACCCCATCTGAGCCTGGTACTATGCTAGGGCCTGGAGCTGGTGATGAAACAAACAGGTAGTCCTGCTCTTATGAGCTTTTCTTCACTGTTACACTCGGGCTCAAAAACTTTCCAACATGCATGGTAGAAACTTCTAGTGTTCACTCTTATGTTCTTATTCATACAGGAGTATGTATTTCCCAAGTTCTTGAAATTAGGTGGGGCCATGTAAATAGTTCTGGCCAATGGGTGTGAAAAGAAATACCACATGCCATTCTAGTACCGAGGTGACGAAAAGCCTGGTTCTTTAGCAATTCCCTTCTTGCAGTCAACCTGGGGCCCCAAGTGACTGTATGGAACAGACAGTCTCCGATTCCAAACTGCCCACTAACTGCTACAGATGTGCTGTAGTATGAGCAGGAAACAAACCTTTGTTATGTTAAGCCTGAGATTTCAGAGCTATTTGGTTATTGCACAACATCTTAAAAGCTGGGCCCTAACTTATCATGGACTAATACATGTGTTTTATTGTCTAAAGCAGTGGTCGGCAAACTGCGGCCCCTTAAGTGTGGCTCTTCCACAAAATGCCATGTGCAGGTGCGTACGTACAGTGCGATTGAAACTTCGTGGCCACACTCAAGGGGCCAAAGAGCCACATGTGGCTCACGAGCCGCAGTTTGCCTACCACTGGTCTAAAGTATTAGCTATATGTTTTCTATTTGACTTCAACATCCAAAGGCTCCACTCTTTAGAGAACATGATTTTCCACTGCCTTCCCATTTGCTGAGGGATGCCCAAATAAAGTCAGATTTATTCCTATGCATTGTGTCACTCACTTTGTGAACAATTAATTTCTCATTGAGAAAAATTTCCTTCATATTTGCCTGATTACCCTCAAAGTTCAGTTCTAATCTCACCACGTCCATGAAACCTTCTGCAGTAGAAATTGTTTGCTCTCTCCACACAGACAGTTCTCCACAGAACAGACATAGATTCCGAGGAACATTTCCCATTCTCCTTTGTCCCCGAGGGTGCAAACTTGAGACCCAGGTTCCATATTCAGATGCAACACATGTGAGACACTGATTATGAAGCAAGATCCATGAGGAAGCAGACAGGGCTTGGGACCTCTGCTTGCTGGGCAGGGGGCAGAGGTAACATCTCCTACCAGCAGCCTCTATGTGGTTATGGATATTATTTTCTGAAAAACTCAGAGAGTCTACTTCACAGCCCTTCTAACAATTCTGTGAACTATCTAGTACAGTGATGGCGAACCTATGACACGCGTGTCAGGGTGACACGTGAACTCATTTTTTTTGGTTGATTTTTCTTTGTTAAATGGCATTTAAAAATATAAATATCAAAAAATATAAGTCTTTGTTTTACTATGGTTGCAAATATCAAAAAATTTCTATATGCGACACAGCACCAGAGTTAAGTTAGGGTTTCTCAAAATGCTGACACGCCGAGCTCAAAAGGTTCGCCATCACTGATCTAGTACCTCTTTTTAAACCCCTTCTGTTTAAACTCACTGAACTGTTCTCTGTTGTCTGTAAAGAATGCGGACACATACATTTCCTGAGACCATAAGCATTCAGAGGTCACCTATCTTCCAATTGCTTATGATCTGATGTCATCTAATTTGGCACTTGATATATTATAGATTTTGTTTCATACACACCTGTCTTTTCTCCCCAACCAGACTTGCATCTCCTTGAGGGCAAGAATCACATCCCAGGCCGCCTGTATCCCAGGCTGCCTGTATCCCAGGCAGTGCTTAGCACAGCGCTGGCCCTACTTTAGGAAATTGATGGGATCACCAGATAATTCATCATCCAAACTAGGACACTTTGGGGAGTGAAAAAAAGGGCACTGTTATTAATTAGATCAGGACAAAGGGTATAAACCAGTCCTGTCCTGGACAAACCAAGACACACTGCCATACCTGGCACTTATAATTTTTGACTGAGTGAAAATGAAATACATTTGAAGGAAAAGTAATATAGTAAAAATCAGGCATGAAAGACACCTCGCACCTGGTTACATCATTACAGGGATAACATTCTTCTGGAGTATCCTTAGACCCAGCCACCAGGACACCAGTTCAGATGACCGTTCGGGTCTGGAGGTTTTGAAATATGGCGTTGCTTTTCATAAGGAAGCTTTTTCCACTTGGTGCTTTTATGATGAAGAATAACTTTTGTTCCCAATGAATTCATTTCGATTTGGTAAAAACCACCCATAAAACTAACTACAAGAGCAATTATGCTGCACAGGGTGGCTACTGAACCTACATAAGACCCTCTCTCTCAACCCAATCCCTCTTAAAAGTGTCACAATTACTAGAAGAACATCCAGACTAAAATCTCCTCAATAGTCAAGAATCGCTTTCATTATTTCTATCTCCAATATTTAGTCCAGTGCCTAGATAATATTAGGTTGAATAAATGCTGACACTAATTGTAAGAAGCCAGGCATTACCTGCATGCTGTATGTGTCAGCAATTCAGGCTCAGGTGGCCTGATTCTCTTCTCTTGCCCTCAGCCCTTCCTTACTCTGGGCGTCTGCTAATGCCTTTGTGCGGCTTGCTATTACTTCTATCCCCCCTCCACCCCCCCATGTGGGCAGAGCACAGAGAGGTGGGAAGGCCCAATGCCCCTCTAAGATGCCTCTTTGTGAGTGTGCACAGCAATGTAATGAATACTTCATGTGTTCTAGGTGCCTTGGCCCAGGCTAGAATAAAAAGTTGAGATAATACAGGTAGAAAGCCTTAAAACTAAGCACGTAGTAGAGGCTCACTAAATGTAGCTATCATTATCAAGTCAGAATTAGTTCCTTGGTGCAGGCAATTCCCCTCACCAAGCCCCAGCTACAAGCCTCAGGAGGAGGGAAATTATCATCAGTGATTGTACAATTAGTGAGGGAAGTGAAATGAAAGCTAATTGTTTAGCATCAGCTAGCTCTGCTGATACTTTGGATGGCACTCAAATTGCTACATGAAAGGTACTGCAAACATAGCAAACACGTTTTGAACTGACATAATCATACTAGTTCGGCTGTAATGCCCAATTAAAACATAGCTCAGCAGCACAGAACAAAAGCTATGCATCTAGACTGTGAAACCCAAATATTTCCTAATGGGCCTACAAAAGAGACTAATTAGATGCAATATGAAAGAAATGCACTAAATATTAAATGTACTGTGGTATTAATTGTTGGTGACACCACTTTAACGTATGGGCAATGAAGAAGAAAAAGACACTAGGAAAACTGCTTGGGATTGGAGCCAGTATCTTTGGGGTAGGAGGAAAATAGGAAGGAACACACCCTCATTTGCCGCTAACACGGTTAGCTGATCTGTTTGAAATTAGATCCACTTTCAACTGTTTTAACTTAATTATTAAGCCATTTCTTAACCTCATGGATGCAGTTTTCATGTGCTTTCAAATCTGGCCCTGAACTAATAGACCCTTTCACTTCAATGGTTTTGGAAATGAACGTGAGATGGAGAGGAAAGCATTTTAACGGTGCTTTTCTAAGGGTCAAAGCTCTGAAAATATAGCATAGCCTGTACATAAAACTCAGCACACCTGCATATCCTGCTGGCCTTTGTCTGGTAATGAGGCGAACCATGCCACCCTGGCAGACTTGTGCTTCCTTTCTGAGCGCAGTGGGCTGTGCTGGTGCTGAGCTATCTAACTGCTCAAGTGAATCCATCATTAGGATCAAAGTCCCATAGATGAGGAACAGGAGGCAGCCAGGCACCCCAGGGCGCCTTCCCTTCTTTGTGAGGAACAGAAAGGTAGGCCCAGCTCTCATTCTACAATAACTCTCTTAAAAGGGGACATAAAGAATAAGAGGAGGAAATGTCTGTCAGAAGAACAGCCAATGTTGTAAGGTTGTTCTTGAGTCTCTGTTACTGTGTCACTCTCATTATGTGGAGGAACCTCCTAAGATGGCCTGTTTCACCTGCCATTTTGTAGGAAATCATAGCTGACAATTGCAGCATTTGAATAAGGTGTTGTACAATTTTTACCTTCATTGCTTACAGTAAAACAACACCTTAACGTATATCAAAAATTAATAATGATAATATTAGTAGTAGCCAACAATTATTCACTGCTAAGCCATTTCCATGTAAATCCTACAAAGTAGGTACTATCATCCCTATTTACAGAAGAGAGAACAGGGGGAGAGAGGTTGAGTAACTTGCCCAAGGTCATATTTCTTGTAAGTGGTGAAACAAGTATTCAAACCCAGAAAATCAGAACCTAGCATCCATGTTCTTTTTTCATAAATATTTTTATTGATTTCAGAGAGAAAGAGAGTTAGGAACATAAATGATGAGAGACACTCACTGACCAGCTGCCTCCTGCATGCCCCCTATCCGGGGGTTGAGGTGGGGAGGGAATCATGCCCAGCCCAACCGCTGAGCCACACCATCCAGGTTAGAATCCATGTTCTTAACTGCTATAGAGTGAAAACCAATGAAAGCAAAGTATTTTTTAGAGTAAAGTAAAAAAATTTAAAATAAAAGCCAGGAAATCACTGGTTTTTAAAGCTATACTTATTGAACCCCTTCATCAAGTATTAATACAACTTTGCACCAGGCACTTTGTCCACATTATGTAATTTAATCCTCTGTGAAAAGTTATGTCCATTTCACAAATGAAGAATCTGTGATTCAATAAGTCATCTGTGCAACATCACAGGAATTGTTATTGCAATTTGAACCCAAAGCTGACGGACTCCAAATCTTGAGCTCTTTGCACAAAGCCATCCTACTTCTTCTTTCTTAAAAGCAATTCTTTATTACTAGAAATAAATTCAAAAAGAGAAAAATTTTGGAGTAAAACTGACTACTTATAAGTTTAGAATTGGGTGAGAATTTTCTTTTTCTTTTTCTTTTTTTGTCTCTTTCTACCAGGCACAAAATAGCTCTGACTTTTTAAATACTGATTTTAGAAATTGTAGTACTCAAGTGATCTGTTAGAACAAGGGCCATACAAGGAGACAGAACACCAGGAGTGAAATGAGTCAGCCTTTATGAATGGCCAGTGGTCCTGTTCTCTCGTATTCCTCAGGCAGACATGCAGCTTGAGTAGCACTTGTAACAGAACACAGAGAAGGTTCCTCCACATAATGAGAGTGACAAAGTAACAGACTCAAGAACAACCTTGCAGCATTGGCTGTAAGATGATTAATACTATCCATTCTCTCATCATTTTAATTTTCTTCTCTCTCTCTTTTTTTGTGTATGTATACCTGGTGTAAGCTTATTTTGGTATATAAAAGAAAATTACCATCCAGGACTGATCAAATAAGACTCTTGCAATTCAAAAAGCAAGGGGTATAGGCCTGGACTTAAAAACCCAGGCTAACCTCACACTCATCAGGATGGCTAATACCAAAACCAACAAACAAAACCCACCAGAAAATAACAAGTGTTGGCAAGAATGTGGAGGAATTGGAACCCTTGTGTACTGTTTGTGGGAATATGAAAATTGTACAGCCACTGTGGGAAATAGTATGGTGGTTCCTAAAATAAAATAACGTAACTACCAAATGATCTAGTAGTTCCACTTGTGGTTATGTACCTAAAAGAATTGAAAGCAGGATCTCAAAGAGATATTTGTACAACCACATTCATACGAGCATTAGTACTAAGAGCCAAAAGGTGGAAGCAGCCCCAGTGTTCACTGACAGATAAATGGATAAACACCATGTGGCATATACAGACAATGGAGTATTACTCAGCCTTTGTAAGGAAGGAAATTCTGAAAAGTGCTACAACATAGATGAACTTTGAGAAAGTTATGCTAAGTGAAAAAGCCAGTCAGAAAAAGACAAATACTGTATGATTCCTCTCATATGAGGTATCCAGAATAGGGGCTGGGGAGAGGGGTAAATGGGGAGCTATTTAATGGGTACAAAGTTTCAGTTTTGCAGGATGAAAAAGTTATGGAGAGGGTTGCAGACCAGTGTGAATGTTCTTAACACTCCTAAACTGTACACTTAAAAATGCGATGTTATGCATATTTTACCACAATTCAAAAATAAAAACACAAGCTTGAAAGTTGCTAAGACCTGGATATAAATCCTGGCTTGCCTTTCCTACCTTCTAATTTTGTGACTCTGGATGTTATTTATTGAGTTACTCATGCTCAGATTCCTTATTTGTGAAATAGAGATAATAGTACCATCCTCATAGGGTTATGAGGGTGACTTGAGTGCATATGTGCAGATATTTAGCGTAGTACTTAGCCCATAATAAGAACCACGTAAGTGGTGTTGAGTCATAGCAGTAGGCTTGGGGTATGTAGCCAATGGCAGAGTGGTACTGAGGGAGGAAAAATCCCTTGCTATCTCTCAAGAGGTCACATGAGGAGGGAAATCCCCCTTGGGTTTGGCTCTCAGCCTTGAAAGCTCAGAAACTAAAATGCACCCACAGAAGAGACCACATTGATAGGACATAGAAAACCAATTTATTAACAACACGCTTCGAGTGGGCTGAACAACCGTTCTCAAGCAGATTTGCACAGGAAAGCAAATTATGATTAGAAGGTTGCCTGGTAAGCATGAACTCAACAAAGGGAAGTAAATGCAAGGAAGCTCTAATGGCACCAAGTTAAGGTAAATGAATGCCATCATTTCCAAACTGAAATGGTCTTCAGACTTTTTGAAGTCAATTGGCAAAGGTGTCCTCTCTTCTGGGCTGCAGGTGATCGCTGCCAATGTGAGCTTCTGGACCTTCCTTGTTTTGCTTACATGACTGACCACTCCTACCTTCAAATGTCCTAAATGTTGCAGTCAATTCTTGTCGGCCCAGGGGCTAAGTAATTCTGTCTTTTCTTTGACCAAAAAGATGTTGGATCTCATACAAGGCAATATTATTCATCTCAAATACTAGAGCAATATAGACTTTCATGTATTTTGTTTAATAGCCTAATAAAAATCATTAAAAATATTCACTGAGTTTCTATATATTGCCAGGCAGTAACCATCAAAATATATTGTTCAGTGAAATAGCAAAAGTATGTACAATTTATCTCAGAAGGAGGTGAAAAACGTATGTACATGTATTTACTTATATTGTTAAAACAAACCATTGAGAGAATAAACTGAAAACTAAAACAAAAAAAATGCTTAAATAGATAAGGGAGGTAACCAGGTGGAGAAGGAACAGTAGAAGTAGAAGGTAGACTCCTCAGAACATACCTTTGTAGATTTAAATTTATAAAAGATTTTACATAATTATGAAACAAATTTAATTTTAAAAATTCTAAAAATTGGAAACAAAGCAAAACAAATTATCCTAACAGTGTATTGCTTTGTTGGTATAACCATAGGAAGAGGAACAATCTCAGATGACTTTAAAAACCATTTATTTGCCTATACATCCTTGGAGGGGCAAACCCTAAGAACAAAAACAACTGTGAAACCACCATGACAGTTTGAAGTATTTTTAGCAATCACCTATTGGTGGTCATATTGGTATGGTTATTATGAGACAGTTATATGAGTATTACAAGATAAAGCAAGTGAGTGATTAAGTTACGTGATTGGGAACTGGGATTTTCAACGTGAAAGAAGACGATACAGATGTAAGACAGAAAATTCCTGAAGATGACTTGGATGGCAGCATGAATTGGGGGGAAAAGAGGATATTCTCAACTATCAGAGACTTCAGGGCCTACATGAAAAGTATTGAGGAACCAATCTGATGCGCCCCCACTGTCTAAAAATGCAACCATTTGAGCACCCACTACCAGTATAATAACGGCAATGGATGAAACACATCAAATTGACAGAAACCTATACGTTCATAGTGACACTCAAAAAACCCTCACTGCTTAGTTTTGGAAGATGCTAGACAATCAACTCAACTTTTGAAAACTGGTAAATAGAGAGAAAGAATCAAGCTCTTTCCTCACCATTCCTTTAGGAACTGTACATCACAGTGAACAAAAATTGTAAGAGAAAGTTAGTCTTCATAGCAGTACGTTTAGCTAATACATGAGGAAGGAATGACAGAATCAGGATGCCACTAGTTGCAACCCTCGTGCCTTATGAATCTCGGCCAACCACTAACACCATAAAGGGAGACAACCAGACATTGTCATATGCCACATAATGGAAATGCACAGCATCATATGAAATAATCTTGTAAAAAACTCCAATCTGAATCTGATTAAGCCTCAAATATAACAACTGATTTATAAAACAAACAGGCAACGCAGAACCCCGTTAAACTGTATGGGAGGATGCAATTAGCAAATTCCACACTGTGAGAAATGCCACAGTACAAACAACCTGGTTTTCTCCACAAATAAACTGCAATGCAAAAAGGGAAACGAGAGAGCAGACAGATTAAAAATGACTTCGAAGACACACCAAGTAATTGCAATGAATGGGACTTATTTGCATCCTGATTCAAATAAACTGTTTCAAAAAACTGCAAAACTTGAATATTGCTGGATAAAGAATTAATGTTAATTATTTTTAGATGTAATAATACATTGTGGCTATGTTTTTATTAAGGGAAACTTCATTTCTTAGAGATATTTTCTGATATATTTAGATGAAATGAAGTGATAAATGAGATTTCCTGGAAAATAGCCAGGAGGATAGGCTGAATAAGAGCACAGGTGACTTAAGATCAGCTATGAGTCGACAATTATTAAAAGTGGATGACGGCTGAGATCCTTGTATTATTTTCTCTACTTTTGTATACGCTTGAAAATTTCAAGAATAGAACATTTCCATAAGAGAGATAAAAAAATTCACTGATCCCAATCTTTGATAATGGTCATGGATTTGGTACAATTGATGTTAGGTCCTGATTACACATAGGTTTTCTTTAGATGAAATGAATGACTGGATAGAATAACAATTTTCTAAGGGAACTTCAGTTATATATAAAGATCATCACGTTGAATAGGCTATGTTATCACAAATTTAGGTTCTACGAGAAAGCATGGTAAAGATATCAATGCTCTTAACATCTTCAAACTGTGTTTTTCTCAAGGTTCCTAGTCCTCTGACACCTTTCACTAAACAATTCCTGCCCCACTCCCCCAACACCCACCAACACCCACCCACATCCACATACAGCTTTTGCCTATCTCCACCACCATTTTTATAAGAACCGTCTTAAGAATTACTGCTTCCCATTCCCTTCTTCCTCCGAAGTCTCCTGACAGTTTCCAGACAAAAGTTTATGACCTATCCTTTCTTTGATTTTTATTTTAAATATTTTATTGATTTTTAGAGAAAGAGAAAGGGAGAAAGAGAGAGAAACCCTGATCATCTGCCTCCTGCATACCCCTACCTGGGATTGAACCAGCAACCTGGGCATGTGCCCTGACCTGGAATCAAACTGGCAACCTTTCGGTGCACAGCACAACACCCAAACAACTGAGCCACACCCACCAGGGCTCTCTGATTGATGTGTATCCCTTTGAACTCTATGAGCCGTCCATTGGATAACTTTTGTATAACCTTTTTCTAAAATGAATTATCCTTAAAAGATACTTATTCAGAAATGTTCCCTCTCAGGTTGGAGGTGGTATTTTTGCTCCCATCTTCCCTACTGTTATTCAGACTAATTTCATCTATTTTTCCTATTCTCTCCTTCTTCTATTCCTCCATTCCTCTACCCAAACTGAAAAGAAGAACAGTAATAATCATAAAAAGATGTCACTATGTATTGTTTCCACTAGAATATCATTTCTTAGAGGGCAGCAACCTTTTGACTTTATTATGGCTTTCTTTTTCCATCATGTTCTGGGCATCTATTATTATTTGAAAATACAAGGTCTGTTTTCTATTAATATTTATAGACTCTACAGTCCTGCCACAGGGTAGGCATTCAATCCATTTTTATCAAATGCAATATTTCAATCACAGAATCTCAGAGACAACTGAGGTTCAGGGAACCTGTGAGATGCGCGAAAGGTCACAAAAACCCGTTACAGCAAATGCGAGGATTCTATAGTCTGGAGCTCATGACCCGCCCAGGCTGGGTTTCTCCCCATCTGATCAAAAACGTCACAGGGCCTAAAGTCAGACTAAAGAAGCCCAACGTAGCAGGGACTAAATACTTAAAGATTAATCATAACATTCCCAATTAAGAAAATGCATTTACTAAGGAAAATAATTTGTAACACAATATTTTGCTTTAGGTGCTTTGGCCTCTCCAGAATTCTTTACGTGTATAGGGAAGGTTATCATACCAGAAAACTCAGGAAAGCCTAGAAAATTCAGAAAGACAGAAATTCAGCTGGGATTGGTTTTCAATCGCTGAGTAGATGATCCTCACAGAGAAATTCACTCCCTCTCCTGCCTCTGCATACCGTGTTCAGGGTAAAATAATGAACAAAACCAAATATGTCAGAACCAGGTCATCTGCAGAGTCTGTTCTTTCCAGATGGGACTAGGTGTGAGGGAAAGGGACGATGACCACTTAGTAACTCCTGACCATGTTCTAGGAATAGGATTCGGTGGCTTATACACACGACTGAATGTATTCCTTTCAACAACCCCATGGGAGAGACATCATCATTCCCACTTAACAGACTAACTAACGCTCAGGAGCCACGTGCTCGGGTCCACTGGCAAGTCTAGATGCAAACCCAGGTCCAGCTGAGCCCAAGGCCATGCTCCATCCACACGGTTAAGCTGGTTCTTTTCATCCAAGAGTGCCAGCACCTTTATCAAGTTCAAAGAGCCCCAAAATGTCTGAGACATGATTATAACCTCTACCATCTACTTCTCAAGCCCACAAAAACAGAATCTGTTCTCTTCTTGCTTAATTTACTTTAATTCCTATCATCAGCCAAAACATTTTAACATCAGGACAAATTCACTGAAGAAGGCTTTTCGACCTGAGTTTGGCATATTTTTAAAGTCTTTAAAGTTGACAAATAATGAAGCATAAAGCTATGCTCCTTAATTTATGTGAAGTCACACATGGTGATAACGGGCTTGCCTGGTGCTTCCCTTAATGCTAGCACCCAATTCAATATTCCCGACCCTGGGGCCTCACGTACACTGTAAGGCCATTCCCAGGCCTCTTTTGGACCATCTCAGCCAGAGGAGGGCCGCAGCAGCAGTGCTGACAGCACCATTGCACAGGCCGGAGGGCCAACAGTAGAATAGGAAAGGCTGCCCCATGGAATTTAAGTAGGGCTACTCTTCTAGAGAGGAACACAATAGTAAAAAACAACAACAAATAAAATGGTACTGCTTTTCCTGATTTCTATATTATTAATGATGATGTTTTAAAACTCCATCCTTTTTAATAGGCATACATGAAAGAGTTAAATCAGGCAGGGCCCTTGGAATAGTAATTTGCCGTCTATTACCATTTGTTGTGATTTTTTTTTTATTGTAGCAATTTAAAATCAAGCTTGTAAAACACACTGTGTAGAACAACAAAAGATAAGCCAATTTTCTTTAAGCATTTCTGATGTGAAAGCCACATTTCTAGCAATATCATTTAAATGCTGGGTTTCACTGTTCCCTCTTGGCCATCCACCCCAACTCCAAGTATGATTTCTTTTTAAAATAACAGCAAACATTAGTGGTTATGCTTATCGAGTTTTCCAGTTCACTCCTGGCCGAGCAGGATGACACACTTGGCAGGGTCCGGACAAAGGCGAGTCTGCGTCATTCCGTTATCAGTCACATGCGATGCACACAGTTCTCACATGTACTTGTCAAGCTCATGAGGGGTCACTCAGATTGGGACACCAGAGTGTGTCACATTCTAAGTGAGAGTATAGATAATGGTACCCTCTTTGTCCCTACTCTCAAAGTCTAATTAACATACCTTGCAGTATATTTTTGAGGGAAAAGATAATACATATATTAAAACAATTTTGGAATTATATGGCCAGATAAATACCACTTATCTTTTTTCCGTACATGAAGTCATTGCTATATACTTTTCTTGGAGTGTTTAACAATTGTGCTAGAGAAAGGACATCAAATGATGCTTAGAAATGTGATACACATTTTCATTTCACACTCCATCAGCTTTTACAACTGTAGCTCAATGAAATGTGAGAGAGAGCTTGGCAAACAGCCATATTTACCAAGGTATAAAATAGTGGTCAGGTTACTGTTTTATAGAAATAAAAAAAAGTTTCGTTTTCAGTCCATATGACTAAAGCAGATATTCAGCTAACACCCTAGAGCAGTGATTTTCAACCCGTGTGCCATCTCAGGCACCGTAAGAATTTTTAAAACATGCAATACCTGACTATTTAGTCAGGGCACTGACCTCTTTTCCCTTAGATTGTCAAATAAAAAATTGACAACAGCCTGCCCGGCCAGCATGTCTCGGTGGTTGAGCAATGATCTACAAACCAGGAGGTCATGGTTCGATTCCTGGTTGGGGCACATGCCTGGGTTCCAGGCAGCCAATCAATGATTCTCTCTTTCATCATTGATGTTTCTTTCTCTCTCTCCCTCTACCTTCCTTTCTAAAATCAATACAAATATATTTAAAAAATTATAGCTATTTTTTGCGAGGTTGACATAAAATATGTTTTTTGTGTCCCACGGGATTTTAGTAATTAATTTATGTGTGCCATGAGATGAAAAAGGTTGAAAATCACTGCCCGAGAGAAAGGCACTATAAGCACATATACTGACATGGTTTAGTGCCTGTTTAACTAAAGGTTTTACTATATTATAAAGAGCTTCATAAAGCAAGAAACTATGTCGTCCCTCAGCCGGTTCCACTCAGGATTTACTGACACAAACACACCCGATCTGACCATCTTTGGTGTTACATCTTTCACTTGAAAATAATAGCATTTGCCTTCTGCATCTAGACCAGAAGCAGAAACAGCTTATTCCCTTAACAGGCAGAGAAGAAAAAAAAAAAAAGAAAAAAAAGCTAAAGGCATCAGCAGAACTGCATCTTTCCATTTCAGATTTCAATCTGTGGGAAAGGACTGCAGCCTCCTGCAGGCACAGAGAGGGGGCTGTGAATTACAGAGCCACGGAGCCACAGTGTGCACCCTGCGCCTCCCCAGCTGCTTCTTACTGGCAGGGTGGAGGGGAGCACCTTTTACTCACCACGGTCAAGCCTGAGACTTCTCCTTTGGCTAATGGTTTGCTGATGGATGGTGTGTAGACTTTGGCGTCTGCTACTGGCTGCCCTTTCATAAAATGCTTTCCGGATTCATAAATGTCCACTTCGACCATTTTCCCCATGAATGTGGGGTACTTTGGCACTAAAACCTTAAAAAAAATGTTCAGAAGGCTCAATTTTAAAATAAACTTTTAATTTTAGAACAGTTTTAAATTTATAGAATGGCTGCAAAGGGAGCACAGAGTTCCTGTATAGCCCATACTCAGTTTCCCCAGGAAAACACTGTACACCAGTCTGCCGGACTTGTCGCAATGAATGAGCCATTATTGGTGTCTGACTATTAAGTAAAGTACCACTTTATTCAGAATTCCTCAGCTGTCAACTAATGTCCTTTTCTATTCTGAGATCCACCCCAAGTGGGCTCTATCTTCCAGCTGCTCCAGGACCTGGGTGGGGACCTGGGGGGAAGGGCTGGCACTCTGGGAGGAGCTGCTGCAGACAGCCTCCTGCATTGCAGGACGTCTGCTGTCCTCAGGCATGTGGGAGGCAGACCTGGGAAATCCCAGCAGGCAGCCAGTCACTTTTGGACAGGCCTTTGATAGTCTGCTCTTGGCTGTCCCATGCAATGAGGGAAACCAAGACAACACTGATGAAAGCCTCCTACTTTTAATACCTTCCAAGTTAGCTATCAAAGTTCTGGTTTGAGTAGACACTTCAAATAAAGGCCTGCATGTTTGTGTGCATGTATGTGTGTGCGTGCGTGCGTGTGTTTTGGGGGACGAGAAAGAACCCTTAAAAGCAACCTTTTCAATATTCCAAACATGGGTAACATGGAGGTAAATAGCTCCTTTAACTGGTTGCCATTCAGTTCTATTGCTCTGTAATAAAACGCATGTATTTGTGAGCTCTAACTCCACATAGAACCAGCTACTTTGGAAGGGTACTCTGGCTGGTTCACAGGAAACTCTTTCCACTAGATGTCGGGTAAAAGCACTTGTTTACCTTGAGCAAATCTCTCCCCTGCTTTGGGACTTAGAGGTAGTCTGTACGCATTATGTCTCCCTCTATTTTAGGACTAGCTACTGGCCAGTCTTTTAAAGTTGGGATCCAGAATAAAGAGACTAATTCTAACCCAGCAAGACTTTGATATCTTGATGCAATCTTTCCTTCTGGAACTCATCTCAGTAGGAAAATAATTCCTGTGAAATCTCTGGAACTTCGTTGTAGAGACAAAAAGGTCAGAGGAGGCAGAGGCTCCTTCTGAGTCTGATTTTCATGACCACTGAGTCCACCGCTTCATCAAAATGTAGCAAGGTCACCTGGGTGGCGAGTTACTCACGGTAAGCAGACGGACTAAAAGGGCTTTAGTATCAGAATATGAAAGCCCTTTTAAATCAACTTTTATAAGACGAGAAAATCTCCAGAGTAAACTATCCTGGGGAGATCTGGTGTGATTCTGGGGGGGAAATAACTCCCCTTGATCTGCTGCCTTGATCTGAATGAAGGGCTCAGTGTTTTTCCCCCTCCGGTTTTAATAATTGGAAAAAGCCCGGCTGCTTTAAATTGGAGGAAACAGCTAATGAGGCATGCCATTGCCTTTAAAATGAAGGGGGAAAAAGTTCCCCGCTGAGGCAGAAACCCAGATGGCAAGAGAAAGGAGCGGGAAGAGGCAATGAAAACACAATCAAGCTCCTCCCCAGGCTGAGCAGAGAGCAGGCCTGGGTAGGAAAGCCGCCCTCTGGAGTCAATTAATGAGATGGAAAGTGGGGAGAGACTCAGCTCAAACACGAGTGGTGGAAATCCTTCCTCCACAGGTACCGGACAGGACTTGTTTAGTCTGGGTCTGGAAAAGCTCCCCACCTTTCCTGAGGACCCAGGCCCGCCTGAGATGGCTCCTGGTGGCACATCAGTGCCCGAGGCCTCTTAGCTACTGCCTCCCTGCTCACAGGCTCAGGGGGCTGCCTTTGACTGTCCCCTGCATGACTTGCCCACAGTGGTCTTACGAACCTTACCAAGCTCTAATTCTGGCCATGACCCATAGAAAAAAAAAATCCACTTCTCTTTGATCTTGAAAGTTAATACAATCCAGGATGACCCATGAAATGCCTGTCCCCATGCAAGTCTCCCTCCTGAGAGGGCATATCCCATCTCCATATCCGGATGCCCCTCGAGGAGGCATGCTGTTTCCTCCAGTCACTTTCCAATGGCTTTGCCTCCTGGAGGAGTGGAGTCCCAAATGCTGAGGCAGAATCAGGCTACCGGGGAGGCAAGGGAGGCTCGCTGACGTGGGCTGGGAAAGAGCCCTTGGGGTTGGGTTTGGAGAAAATTCTCAAAGTAAAGTCGTTTTGACCCTTACACTGCTCTCCTCACACAATCAGAGTTGAATCCAAGGAACAGACTCTTGTTCCTTTGCTCCCAGCATTCTTATCAAGGTGGGAGTTATAAAAACAAATTCTAAAACTAAACAGAACTAAAAAACCAACCAACCAAGAAACCTGCATGAGTGCCTTGACAGTGAGAGGAAATCCCTGCCCTTCCCCGCTGATGTCGCCCGTGCAGACATCCTTCCTGCCTCTGGACAGGACTCTGCCAGGCTGTGGGGATGCTGGCAGCGACAGCTGCCTGTTCCAAACTCCCAAAAGCCTAAGGCTGGCCCCCACAAAGACTAGTGAGGACTGAAACACATGTATTCCTTTATAAAGAATGTTCTGCAGACTAAGCCACGAAGATAAGGCCCATGCCAGTCGGCTGGCTGGATGCTATAAAATGCCTTGCTGCACAAGATTCCACAACCCTCCCCCTTTTTAAGTTCCTTTTGCTTAAGCAGATTTACTTTCAGAACTCTTTTTCATTTTGGAGAAAATTTAAGGACACAGAAATCTCTCTTACCTGCTCATAGAATTGATTGTGTGCAACATAAAACTTGGAATCAAAGGATTCTTCTGTTACTAACACTTGTTGTCTTTCACCAATCTGGGAAGAGAAGGGGAGAAAAAAAGGAATGATATGGGCAAACACCTAAGAATTCAAAACAAATGCCAGCCCAGTAAGTAGCATCCTCTTGAATTTGAAATAGGTTCTAAATTACTAGTTACTTAACAGCTAATAAAAGAATCACCCATTCAAATTTCCTGAAAGACTTTATTAACTATTTGGTAATAAAAATGAGCCCAATATGAAATCTTATATTCTTAACTATGAAACAAAACTTGATTTTATTTCCTCCTTCAGCATAAGATAATTAAGGCTTCTAAGACTTACAAAAATCTTCTAAATATCACTTTGTTTCTTGAAACAAGGCTGCAAAACAAGCCAGAACAAGCTGCTTCTAATCCAAATTCATGAAAATATTTTGGCAATATGAAAGAGTAGTAATAAACATTAATTTGAGTTATGGGGAATGTAACACTAAAGAAAATGCTTCCAAAAACTAGTCATTAAGAGCTTGCATCTAAACATTTCACATACTATTCTGAAATTACTAATTAATTCACATAGCTATTTATTTGTCATATACATTTTCTCTGTCACAGGCAACCATCTCTATGTTGCAGCCATGACCCCATATTCATATTTTTTAACAGAAATACAGCAAAAATAGGGGACTGTTATTTCTCTACAGGATCAACCTATATGTATCTATATTTATTATCTAAGCATGCATTTGCAATAACCAAGAAGTTAAATCAGACAAAATATGGGATAAAGAAATGTGACTGCTAAAATATTCTACCATTTCTAAGGTTATTCCACTGTGAAATGTAATATTTAAAGTATCAATTACTGATTTTTACAAGGTTGTCAAAATGTCTGATGTAGCAAATATTGGATGACTGTATTGAATGACTGTGCCCGGAATTACATTTGCCTTTGTTACTTGGTAAATATGACCCTCCATATTAAAGCACGCTGGCATGAAGATTTAAAAAAGCAATCCCCAGTTTCATAGGTAGGGACTTGCCAACACATTCAGGCAATTCCCATTTAGGAAACATAAACACAGCTGCACTAAATAGACCACCAATACAATTTAAAAACACACCCTCTTCTATGTACAATGCCAATACCTAAATGCACCGTAATTTACTATTTTTTTACTATCTCATTCAAAAGGTAGCCCCCTAAGTCAAAGATTGTAAGGTTTCTAGCATGACACTTATCAAAGACTTAGTTCACTTTCTGAAAACTAGTAATAGTTCCTGCAACACTAATTTCTTTTAAAAATCAGATGGCAACAAAAGTAAGTTCCTGCAACTTCTACTTTGAGCTTTATTAAAAAAAAACACCTGATGAATACTGGGTTTCACTGAAGTATATTTTTCTGTAAAAAAAACTTAGAATGTTTGCGTACATTTCACAGTGTGAGTTGCTTATAACTTAGGATAAGTGTCTCTCGATGGTTCTTAAGGAAATTTGCAATTACACTCCATGTAACATTAAGTTTTCAGGAAATTAGTCTAACAATAATATGGGATAGTAGAGACACTGAAACTGTATGCTGGTTCTTTCCTCTTGTTAGAGTGAATGTAGTCATCGTTTTGGGGCTATCCTATTTTATCTGGACATAATGATGATAATATACGTATACACAGAGTTAGAAGACTTGCTATGTTTATACAGTAGAGGGCAGGGCTTTCGATCAACCATCAGAGAACTATTTGTAGGTGAGTATTTAACTATTATTTGCCAAAGGGATTCTGGAAAACTGCTATGTGCAGTCATTTATAGTGGCAAACAACTCTCCAGTCACCCTTTTTGTCCTCTCAGCCATGGATATTTCATCTCACTGGTGAGGCTCTTAAAATTCCTCAGAGAATACTGAGCAAAAATGAGCATAAGAAAGCTAAGGCCTTGATCAAAAGCTGCTACAATCTATCCCTACCCCCTAAAATACCAACAAAAACTAATACACGTTCTCCTCAATATTTTTGTAAGGATAAAGTTTCAATGAAATGAATATAAAATACAACCTTTAAGATAATCAGCTATTTCAAATAACCTTAAACAACAATGATGTTAAGGAAGGGAACTCTGGAAGATGTAACTTTGCCTTAGTGACAGTCAGGAACCTTATGGGCTAAGAACATGTATAATAAACCTTACATTTTTTTTTTTTAATGAGCCACCTCCCCCTATACTTTCCAACTGTTTTCTCCTTTAACCTCGTGTGGTTAAAGAACTGCATTTAACAAGAGTGCGGATGGTCATCCGGCTTTGCCTACCAATGCCTCTGTTATCTAGCAAGAAATCCCAGTCTAAGAGGAAAAAGGCAGGGTATCTGAAGAAAAAAAGGCCACATATATCCTAAGACAATAGGACAACAAGCACCCATCCATGTATTATGCTAACGACTGAGATAATCCCCTAGAAGTGATCAGACCAGTCTGTTTTACAGATAATGATGGAGATGAGCTGTGTCTCACATGACCTTCTGATATTTCCCTGGGAAGTAGCTTCTATGGCTACCTCACTACCATTGATAGAACCTTCTCTAACAACTGGATCCACTGGCAGAAATGCAAGGTTACACCACTGGCTTAAAACAAACCCTTTTCAGAACAAGATAACAAAAAGAATGCTGTGTAATTTTTAAAATGAACCAACTCCTACAAATGTATAAGGTTGAAAATAATGTTTTTATGAACTTTGTGACTAACGGCAAAATACGGCTGTTCAGCAGAGATGATTAAGATGAAAGTGAAATTGTAAACCTAAAAAATGGTCTAGAAAGTGGCTTTAAGGTAACCGGAATAGTCAAGGCTAGGAAGAAAGGGGAAGAAGGAACATACCTCAATGTAATGAAGGTTATATATGACAAACCCATGGCTGTATCATACTCAATAAGCAAAAACTACAAGCATTTCCCTTAAGATCAGGAACAAGACAGTACTGGAAGTACTAGCCACAGCAATCAGACAAGAAGAGGAAATACAAGGCATCCAAATTGGAAAGGAAGAAGTAAAACTGTCAAATTTGCAGATGACATGATACTGTATATAGAGAATCCTAAAGATTCCACCCTCCCCCCCGCCCAAAAAAATACTAGAACTGATAAATGAATTCAGTAAAGTAGCAGGATATAAAATTAATATCCCAAAATCAGTTGCATTTTTTTACACTAATAATTAACTATCAGAAAGGAAAACTAAGAAAACAATTCCATTCACAACTGCTTAAAACCAATACCTAGGTATAAATTTAGCCAAGGAGGTAAAAGGCTTGTACTTGCAAAATTATAAGACACTGAAGAAAGAAATTAAAGAAGATACAAATAAGTGGAAGAATTCACATCATTAAAATGTGCAAACTACCCAAAGCAATCTACAAATTCAACGTAATTCCTATCAAGACATCAATGGCATATTTCACAGAACTAGAATAATATCACAAAAATTTAGATAGAACCACAAAAAAGCTAACTAGCCATGGCAATCTTGAGAAAGAAGAATAAAGTTGGAGGAATCATGCTATCTGATATCAAACTATACTATACAACCATTGTAATCAAAACAGCATGGTACTGGCATAAAAACAGACATATAGATCAATGGAATACAACAGGGGTGCTTGAAATAAACTCACAACTTTATGGTCAATTAATATTTGACAAAGGAGGCAAAAACATACAATGGGGTAAAGATAGTCTATTCAACAAATGGTGTTGAGAAAATCTGACAGATACATGCAAAAAAGTGAAACTAGACGACCTTCTTACAGTATACACATGAATACACTTAAAATGGATTAAAGACTTAAATGTTAGACCATAAAAATCCTAGAAGGAAAAAAACATAGGCAGCAAAATATCAGACATTACTGGTAGCATTATTTTTCTGATATATCATCTTGGGCAAGAGAAACAAAAGAAAATGTAAACAAATGGGACTACATCAAACTAAAAAAATTTTTGTGCAGCAAAGGAAACCATGAACAAAATTAAAAGACAAGCCAATGAATGGGAGGACATATTTGCCAATGATAAATCTGATAAAGGGTTAATATCCAAAGAACTTATAAAACTCAATACCAAAAAACCAAACAACCCAATTAAAATATGAGCCAAAGAGCTAAGTAGACACTTCTTCAAAGAGGACATACAGATGGCCAAGAGACATATGAAAAGAGCTCAATGTCACCAATCATCAGAGAAATGCAAATTAAAATGACAGTGAGATATGTCCTCATTGGGAGGAGGGTTCTGGGCTGGGTGAAAAAGGTGAAGGGATTAAGCAATGAAAAAACAACTCACAAAGACAACAGTATGATGAGTACCAGAGGGAAAGTGGGGTAAGGGAGGTTGAAAAGAGTATAGGGAGGATAAATGGTGCTGGAAGGAGACTTGACTTGGGGTGCTAAACACACAGTACAATACCTCCACCCCCACTCCCCCAAAGAAAGGAAGAAAGGGGACAGTGATGAGGCCGGAGAAGGAATGGTCAGAAGCAGAAATGCATAGTTCTAGTGGAAACTGGGGGAGAAGAAGTGTTACTCAAAACATCCTATTCCACATATTTGAATTGGACAGAAGAGTGGGAAGACTCAGGGTTTGGGTAGATTGTTTTTAGGATAAAAACGATTTGACTACATTTTGGGCCTTCACATTCCTCATCGAAAAAGTGAGTTTGGTAGATGTGACATGCTGGTGGAGAGAGGAGAGTAAGGTTTAACAGGAGGTGTGTTATAATATTTAAAGGACCACTCAATTCCAAAACTGTAAGTTATCGTTCATGGCAGATCTGTAGATTGAGGGCTGGTATGTTCGCAAGGTTTCAGATAAGGAAACACTTTAAATCCAGGCTCCTTTTTCTGACAGTAAATGTATGCTTAAAGCCCTCTGTAAATTGCAGCTAATTTCTTGCTGCCCTTAAAGTAACAACATAATCCTTAATACCCATCAAGGAACCTGAACCTAAAGAAGCCTGTCAAAATCTTTCCAATGAAGCTCCCACTTTTTTGTATAATCCTAAGAAAGATATCCCTTTTCCTTTTTAAAAATTGTTTATTGATTGATTTGTGAGAGAGAGAGAGAGAGAGAGAGAGAGAGAGAGAGATTGATTTTGTTACTCCACTTATTTATGGATTTATTGGTTGCCTCTTGTATGTGCCCTGAGTGGGGATCGAACCCTCACCATTGGAGTTTCAGAACAATGCTCTAACCAACTGAGCTACTCGGCCAGGGCACCCTTTTCCTTTTGATTTGCTTTAGAGATATATAATTTATAGTTGACGGCTTAAAATGCCTATTTAATTTCTACAACATTAAAGAGCTTGGGGTGGGAATACAACCCTCCTGCTATAGTATTTCTATGGTACACTCAGTTTCCACTGGCAAAGTTTGACCTTCAGGACATCAGTCAGGACTTGTGAAAAGTGGCTGTCTGTCCTCATGCCTGTTTTCACAAGCTAGGCATACTCGCCTACACTCATCAAATGTCAGTGGAGCCCTGACCGGTTTGGCTCAGCGGATAGAGCGTCGGCCTGCGGACTCAAGGGTCCCAGGTTCGATTCCGGTCAAGGGCATGTACCTTGGTTGCGGGCACATCCCCAGTGGGGAGTGTGCAGGAGGCAGCTGATCGATGTTCCTCTCTCATCGATGTTTCTAACTCTCTATCCCTCTCCCTTCCCCTCTGTAAAAAATCAATAAAATATATTAAAAAAAAAAAAGTCAGTGGAGAAAGCAATGTTTCCTAGGATGTGCAGAACTTCAATTAGTCCATCTAAAACTGATTTTAAAAGACATTTTAAGAAAACGAATTATAAAAATAGTCTTGTAAAACCACCCGTCCATTTCACAGAATGGGTCACTGAAGTGAGGGAAGGTGCAGGACCCCGCCACCTCTGGTCCTGCATTACTGGTGACTTGGAGTTCCTGGGAACTAGGGCCTGGCTATGAAAGAAGGAGGTGGTACAACTTTCTACGACTTGCTGAAAAAATATGAGGAAAGCTCTTAAGGGTTTCTTTAACCACAAAGGCAGAAAATAAAGACACTATTTCCCTAACTTGACAAAGAAGGTAAAAACCTGAAGGGGCTTTGCACTGTCTGATTTCACAGAGGGGAAACTGAGGTCCCGCCAAATGTGGAGATTCGCACAGAGGCTGAGAGAAGAAAAGGAAGTCTGGAGCGATTCCCTCTACTTGAGCCTCCTATTTAACTGCTAGCTGTAGAGAACATACAACATCATGGATCTAATTCTGCAGCACATGACTTTTCTTTGAGCAGAGAAACATCTGTGACAAACAAAAAGCAATGTTTTCTTTTAAATTCAATTTTTGAGTAGATTTTTCAGTACTATTACATAATCAGCTAAGCTGTGTTATTTGTGTCACATCTCTGCTTAAATTTTCCCGAGTGTCTGAAGTTGTGAGAAACATCACTAACCATATGGCAGATAACACACACAAAACACATTAGCGTTAAAAAGCAGTGGTTTCCAACAGAATTTGGTCCCTGAATGAATGCTCATTCAAGTACACTCTACTTCTCCATTTGTCCTAAAACAAATAGTATTCAGCATGGCTATATAAGGATTTCAAGAGAGAAACTAAAAAGAATTGCTTCAAGACAAGCAAACAATACCAAAATTAAACAAAAACATTACAGTATCTGGGCCTTCACTTCTAACCCAGTAAGAAATGCTACTGGTATAAATACTCCTTGGACAGGAAGAAACAAAAAGTTTATTTTAAAGTTACATATGACTTTAAATATAAACTTTACTTCAAGTTTACTTTTTTCTACTTTTCCCCCCTTTACACTTTTGTTTTCCTTTAAACAGAAAAGCTGAGATGTGGTTTTGGAGAATAATTTCAATTCAATTTCTACTCTGAATGGTTAGATGAGGTTAGAGTTCAATATTTCAATATAACTGCCCAGAGTATCTGAAAAACATTCACAAAGGACAGATGTATAATTGAGAACTGGTGTAAGAGAAATATTTATTTCTTCAAAACACAAGAAGGTAAAGAAATTATTTGCTTCCCATGAAAAGTTTCTAGCAATTAATTTTTCTGTCTAGTTGCCTAAGGGAAAAAAAATGGAGATTAAAACACACATATCAAAAAGCTCTCATAATTATGTACATCAAGTTCCTAATAAACTTGAATTCTATCTCTGTTTATCCTACAATACAAGATATTCTGACATGCTACTTCTGCAGCTATGTGTGCTCTTTTTTTTATTGCAGGTAATAAAAAACAATTTTTCTACCTGACTGGTTTCTGAATACATGACTTTGGGAAATAACAAATGTCCTTCTTTAGTTCCAGTCAAATTAGTTTTTTATTTTTATTTCCCCCCCAAAGCTGCATGGAACATGTTAAACACAAGGCTGTGACCTTAAACTCTGAAATAATATTTCTAGTGTCTGTGCAAGAGCCTGCCCTCACATACACCTTTGGACTAATTACTGCAGTGTAATGTTGCCAGTGAACCACCGTAATTACACTTGGAAAAAAGTATGGTCTTGTTCTTTCCTGGCTAATGAAAATGATAACCTTTCCATTTTGATCCATCATTCACAGCAGGCAGAGCACGTGATGCAGGGTCTCCAGGGTATACAGTCATTTTCCTGACTGTTTATGTACACTTCTGTTTTCTGGCCCTGCAAAGCTAGAATTAAAGAACCAGCACACTTATGCTAAAAACAGTCAACAGTAATAATAGCAATAACATTAAAATTTAATATCTTTTCTCCACAATGCTATTCAATAATGAAACAGGGCCATGACACAGGAATGTGTGTCAAAAATGATGATAGCACAGAAAACAAGTAATGAGACTCGTAAGCCATCGTACTCAAAATGCTTGCCGTTAGTTTACTGCTCTAGTTAAGGATTTTTAAGAGATGTTGGACAGTTTATTGTCAAAGTGGCTGGCCTTGTATTTGACTTTTAAACTATGTCAGAAAATACATTCTATTAGATTTTTAAATAGATTTTAAACAGTATCTTCTGTGTTAAACCACCTTCTTCAGCTTTGCTTATTAATACAATTAAAGACATTCCAAATGGAAAAAATGTTCCTTTAAGTATTTAACCTATATGTATTTATTAATTGCCAGGAGCATCTTAGTGGCCCTATTATTCCTTCCTTATATTTCAGAAATAACGTAAACATGAAGGACAACTGAAAAATGATTTGGCTTTTTAAAGTCCTTCCACCCAAAGCAATGGCACGAGATATAAAGACCAGACCCAAGGTGGTTCAGTTGGATCGAGTCAGACTATGACATTTCTTCTGACAACAGCCAGGTGTGCTGTTTTCTTCAAACACTGGATAATATTTTTTCTAGCCATGTGCTCAACCCAGTCAGAGAAAGACAACCCAAGGGAGTCTCTTCCCAGTTGGAGGCAAAATCCCATCCTTAATGATAAAACGATTCCATCTGCTGGCTGAGAGCTGACGGTAAAGCACAGGAACAGTGCTTTGTTGGTTTGGCTGCAGTAATTCTTAACAGCAAGTTACAGGACAAAGGCCACCCTGATCCCTTTCAGCATCAGAGACCTACAGGTGAGTGCTGACTGAACGTCCAGTTCAAAAAACAGCCAACTCTGAGCCACCTGCGTGGACATTTTTGGTATTCCAAACATTCTAAGGGTTACCTACATGGCTTTGGTGGAATTTTTAAAAATCCTGGTAAGAACACATTACATGCGGTCTACTCTCTCTTAACAAACCCAAGCAAGTTGCCCTTCCTTATCACAGGCCTGGTGCAAGTATGTTAGAGCTATTTTTCCCAAACTATAGACACTCTAGGCCAGGGGTGGGCAAACTTTTTGACTCGAGGGCCACAATGGGTTCTTAAACTGGATCGGAGGGCCGGAACAAAAGCATGGATGGAGTGTTTGTGTGAACTAATATAAATTCAAAGTAAACATCATTACATAAAAGGGTACGGTTTTTTTTTTTTTTTTTTTAGTTTTATTCATTTCAAACGGGCCGGATCCAGCCTGCGGGCCATAGTTTGCCCACAGCTGCTCTAGGCAGTATAGGCAAGTGCTCAACCTTATAACTATCCAAAGTACTATGGTCAGTAGTATCATCTATGAGAGCCTAATAATGGAATGGCTAAGTGGGGCCAATGTGGGACTACGTGTGGAACCCTTTTTCACTAAAAGCTCAATTTTGAGATTGAACAACTGTCTCCATCACTCCCACCTTCCTGGTCTTTTTCTCATTGGTCTCCATCAGTCATTCCTCAGAAGCCTGTGCCAATCTCCTTTCATGAGCTTCTCAACAAGGCACAAAGGTGACCACATACAGCTCAGAACGACTGACAGACTGCCTTCCTGGAAAGTGTGTTTAGAATTTTTGTTTCACTGATGACAAAATAAATGAGCTAGATTACAAAGAGACAGACAACTGACTTTTAGAGATTTAGTGTTCATGTAATCTAGTAACATAAGGAATTACTTGCCAATTCTCCTCAACCTTTGCTCTAAGCTTTCATTCCAACAGCACTGGGAGATGACTGCTGAAAGCCAGGTACCTGCAGTCTCCTACACACCAAACACTTCATCAAAACAGTAGAAGACAAGAACCCAAAGAAAGATTCAGACATTCGGAAGAAAGAAGGTGTGGGTGTGGTGAGGACACTCCAGTTTTCTTTATGGGGAAAGAAGGCTCCTTTTCAAACATTAAATTATAGAAGAGGATGGATCAGTTGTAGCTCACCCAGCCTCTAAATGTGAATTTTTTGAAACCACGAATTCAGAGCTGGCAAGGGTGGAGGAATTAATATGTCATTAAGTTGGAAAGCTTCATTTTACAGATGAGGAGACCAAGGCCTGTTAGAGATTAAGTGATGTGGTCAAAGTCACACAACTCATGGATTTTATCCTGACATTTGTTTTTGAACAAATGCATTACTGATTGACTCTAAGTCTGCACCATCTAGTGCAGTGGCCATTAGCAACACGTGGCTGTTGAGCATTTAAAATTGGCAAATCCCAATGGAGATGAGCTGCAAAATACTCTCCAGTGTGAAACACACACCAGATTTCAAAAAGTTAACATGAATAAAAGAATGGGAACTATTGATTAATTTTATTTTGATTACATGTTGAAATATTTTTGATATGTTGGGTTAAATACAATATATTATTAAAATGAACATCACTTCTTTCTTTTCACCTTTTTAATGTAGTTACCAGAAAACTTAAAAAATAAAATAAAATCGCCGAAACCGGTTTGGCTCAGTGGATAGAGCGTCGGCCTGCGGACTGAAAGGTCCCGGGTTCGATTCCGGTCAAGGGCACGTGCCTGGATTGCGGGCATATCCCCAGTGGGAGATGTGCAGGAGGCAGCTGATCGATGTTTCTCTCTCATCGATGTTTCTAACTCTCTCTATCTCTCTCCCTTCCTCTCTGTAAAAAATCAATAAAATATATTTAAAAAAAAAATAAAATAAAAGCTGTGGTTCACACTACATTTCTATTGGACAGGCTGCTCTAAAACATTACTATCTAGTTTTTAATGATTTAACAGAAACTTTCCATTTCACTATTTAGAAGGAATCATATTTATCATTTAAAAATACTTTTAACTTATCACCATCTACTCTTAATTGCAATAATCATGTAAATGAAACATTTTAATTTTAGGAAAGAATGCATAAATGTCTATAAATTATAAAGGCAGGAATTTTGAATTGCTAAATTTTTCTTTTTGACCTTTAAATTATTGCTTCCATCTTTCTGGTTGACCACAGCCTCCCCAAAAGCTAAGCCATGATAAAATGCTTGTTATTTTTATGAAAATCCAGGCAACCAATGAGAGGATATCTAAATTTTCCAATCTGTCATTTCCCATTTTGTATAGCTACAAAAGCAACCATATAAAAAGCAATGGTATTTGGACTAAACACGCAGAAATCGATCATTCTCAAATTCATTTTTTTTCAAAAGCCCCAAAAGGATGTCCAAAACACGTACCGCCATTGGTAAGATAAATCTTTCATTATCAACCCTGTTACCAAAGAACTCAGCATAGATGCGAGCAATAAATAACACATGCAGTACACACCATCTTTCAACCATTTGCCAGTCGGGATTGAGGCTGAGGAAGAAGAAAGGATTAAGCCGAAATCAAAGACAGCCCAGCTCTAAGGGCGTCTAATTAGCATAACAAAAGACACTGCCACAGTCTTTGGGCAGTGGGCAATACATCTCATTAAGAAGACTGAATAACAATTATTCTCTCCGCTCCCTCTCCCCACCCCCACACTTCTTGGCTCAGCTCTGGGAGACCCTGAGAGCTCAGCTTGAGAGCTTCTGCTTTATTGGCCTGGCATTCAGGCTGCAGGCTGAAGAGCCCACTTGTGTTCCTGTGCACCTGCATCTCAAAGCCTGATCCCGATTTCCTCTCCTGCAGAGAAAATGTAGCTTCTTCAAGCACACACAAGTCCTGCTATGCAGTTTATAGGTATATAATATTGAGAAATGGCAATGATGACCTACACAAAGGAATACGAGTTCCCCCTAAAATGTCTTTATTTAAAGAAAATTGATCTATTTGCTTCTTTTTATCTATTCTGTTTTTCCCTTTTAATATTACTTGTCTGAGTTAATGAAGCTAAATTAAAATTCTATAAAATTTTATTGCACCCAGTAATTAGCTGTGAGCACATGCATGCACAAACGCACGCACACACACATAGAGAGACACACACATACATACACATATGATGCAATTTACTGGTAATGGGAGTAAGTCTGATTCAGTCTTACCCTCTCTCCCTATTTCCTCTTGATGCTAGACAATTGAGAAAACATGGAGCTCAACAAAAGAAAATTGAGGTTGCAGGTAAACATGTGGGCAGTTTTCATATAAATTTTAACCAAGAATAAAAGAACATTCTTAGGGTGATTACTAAAAAAGATGAAAGCTTCCAGCAATCTTCTGCACTTTTCCATATCAATCCACTTTGGGGAAAGGATGGACTGAGAGGGAAGGGGAGAGAAACGGATGAATTTATTTAATCCAAACAATTTCCAATTCTGCACGATATTCTTTGGTCAAAAGGAATCTAGTTATGAGGGCTGCTTTGATATTCTTTAAAACCCTCTTCTGCCAAACACAATATCACATAGCCTCCTTAAACCTGAAGACTGCCAGGTCTGCAAGCTGCTCTAGGAAAGTTTGTATATTACAGATGTGGACGGGAACCTCTGCAATGGTTACTGAGACTAAATGCAGAAACGAGCCAACTCACTTGAGTAGCTGGGGAAACCGACTGAACCTGTTTAGGAAGCCTGGATTTTCCAAACTGCTGTAAAGTTACAGCACTGCAGGAACACAGAGACCTTGAGAATATTCGAGTCTTTAACATTATAGACTGGAGGCCTAGTGTGAGACATTGTAATGCTATACATACTCTGCATGTGGCATTATACAGTTAAAATAAAACTTGGGACATCACCCAAATCCGAAACGCCTTTCTCTATGTGGCGACCTACTCAGAATTTAAAAGCCAGCCAGTTTCTGCCTTCCATCCTACAAGTAGAGTGGATTTCCTTTTCATCCTCTCTCCTACTGAATTTCTCCTGTTTAACAGATAAATCACACTGTAATTTTAAAAAAATTCTTGCCTATTTCCACCCTAAAGTTTTACAACAGTAGTATCCAGATGTAACACATTAATAGAAACTCTATACTGCATTATATTTTAAAACATACTAATTTTGATTTTAATGCCCAGTCAGTGACAGGCCTTTCAGCCTGGCCTTCTATCTTACATAGGGGCTTCTGGGTCCATTGGTTCAGGCTCCTTCCCTTTAAGACAGAACCTCAGCCCATAGGAGAAGAACTTGAAGAGCATTAATTAGGGGGTCAAGATGCCTTCAGTTCATCTCTGCCACTAACTAGCTCTTTGACTCCGAGCAAATCATTTCGCTTTGGGGCCCCAGTTTCCTCATTTGAAATCAATAACGTATGAGGCCACTTGAGACTCACACGTCCTGTGTTTCTACATTAAGTGTTCCATCCGGAGGCAGGGCCAGCAGGGTGTCCTGCAGCGCACACTGGCCCCGTGGGGAAGGGCGGGTCTGCTGCCAGCGGCTGTGGTGTCCCAAGGCCAGGCCAGGCCTGTCACTGTCTCATCACCACGGGTCCTGCCTTTCATTCGGAGCCGACACGGTCTGGGATTAATGATGGCTGCCGAGGGCAAGGATGAATGAAAGAATGAATAGAGCAACATTTCAGGGATTCAGTTTACCTGTCTGAAAGAAATAATTAAAATAACTGCCAGGCTTGAATCTGGAGTTGTCTTCAGATGATAGCCTAGCATTCCAGAGTCGGTGTGGGTGCTGGGAAAGCTTGACTACTGTTGGTAAAGACAGCTGAGAGCACTCCTACTGTCAGGGGTAAACTTCAAAATTTCACGCATCTTCCATTTACTCAGAAGCTAGCGCTGTGAGCTGAAGCACATTCCTACTGGATATCTTGATTCAAGTAGTCAGGGGAAAATTTTAATTTCAAGTAGAAAACTGTCTTGGGGCTCTATCTAATTACTGCTTCAGAACGGTTAGAAAGCAACACTGGATGGATATGAGTAGAGACCAGGCCGTTGCTAACCAGCTAACAAAGTGGAGGCTGTGGGAGGAATGTGGCCCGGCGTGGGGAGCATGCTCAGCGGTCCTGTGGGGCCGCGCTGTCCCTGGAGGAATCTTGCCTGAAAAGCAGAGATAACTCTTGTATTCCCTTTTCAAAGCCATGACTCAAAAGGGTTTCAGAGAAGTAAGACAAAGCATATTTAATGGGGAGAAAGGAGGAAAATGGCCAATATTGATAAACCTACAATTCATTTTTTTCAGTAGCTGTTGGAAAGATGAATCATGCTGGAAAAAAAAGCCTGAGCAGCTTCTTGTCATTCCTAAAATATGATCCTGCGCCTGCCTGAAAGAGTTAAGGGTGTATAAATATTTATCATTCTTCCTTCTGAAAGATAAGAAAAATTCCTTTTGCATACATGAATTTCAGATTCCTGAGCAAGCATTAGGATATGGTCAGGGGCCCATCATCTTAATGAGGATATGATAATATGTGTGTGTGTATGTGTGTTTAAACTTGCTTATATGTAATTTAAAAAAAAAAATCAAACCCTACAGATTTTGATTTTATACTTAGGCACACACAGACCCAAGAACAGTTACTGCTTTTGGAAGCATACAGATGGGATGGATGACAGGAGCCAGTGGGACCAGGGTGAAAGGTTCATTGAGAGTGATAAATAGGATATGCTTTTCCTTAATGTTTTGCAATTGCATATTCAATACTGCAGGCCAGTGAATATGCATTTTAACTGCATTTTTAAGAGAGCTTCCAGATTTTAATTACAGATTAAACAGTTATTTGTAAATCAGTACCGCTTCATTAGCATATCAGAATCACAATAAACAATGATTCTCTGTCACCAACCATACATAGGACAGTGTGAATTTAAGAACAGTCCATGGCCTGGCACTACAGCAGGGCAAAACATCATACCCTAAATATTTTTAAGGGAAATATTTTACCCTAAAATATCATACCCACAAAATATTTTAAGGGAAACATTCTAGATGAAAGCTCACAATATTCTAAATTCTATGAGACTAGAGATTTTATTTCTTTTATTTGTAGCTATATCCCTAGTGCTGAACACCATGCCTGACTCACAGTAGATTTTTCGATAAAGATTTGTTGAATAAATGAATAAAACAACCAGCCTTTTTACAAGTATATAGTTTTATTTTTGTACTTATATGATCATGCATTGATATTTTTTGACAAATTGCCAAATTGGAATAAAATCTCAGTGAGGATATTTTCAAAGGATTTAATTTTGTAATTTCTTCTAAGGGGCCTAGAGGAAATGCATTTTTTTTTTTTTGTTACCACCTTCATAACAAACAGTAGCTGTAATAATCTTATTTCACATAGTAATTCGTTTATTTGTTTTTACCAAAGACTATGTTTTAGAGCAGTTTTAAGTTCACAACAAACATGAGAGGAGGGTGCAGAGATTTCCCATATTCCTCTTTCTCCTGCGCATGCCCAGCCTCCCCCACCGAGTATCAACGTAGGTTCATTAACGGTAACAAATGTACCACTCTGGTGAGGGATGTTGATAATAGTCGCTTGTTTTTCATCTCCACAGATACTTTTGTTATTCTCAACTTATAGATGAAGAACACAGAGAATTTACGTAACTTGCTCCCGGCTACTTTGTGAGTTTGACATGGCTCCCGGGAGCCCAGCTCCTAGCCTTGTTTTCTGCAGCATGCAGGGCTGCGCTACCTCTTTGCTACTTATTTTGTGTCTGGTACAAAGCACAAAACAAGCTCCTAAGAGAAAAAAAGGAGCAGTATAATAACCACACAACACAGTTAAGCAGGGAAATATGGGAAATAGAAGAGGAATTTTCATTATCATCATTCACTAGTCAATAGAGAAAGAAGGAAAAGAATTAAAATCTTTTCCCAAAATAGCCACCTAGAGTTCTCTGCTTTGTGTTAGATTACAACATATCAAATATAGAACTGCTAATGTCAAACTGCAGATTAAGAAAACTGTCTTAAAAAATCAACTTATTTTTTGTGTGAGCTGATTTCTAAACTGACTTCATAATATGAAGATGCACTGGACTTTCACAGAAACTAGGAGATTTGGGGGAAAAGAAAGGCAGGTATGTGGTACATGCTTGTTTAACAAATCACAGAAGACAAAACCATGGGAGGTTCTTTGAAAGATGCACTTGTTCCCTTTATGGGAACACACAAGCTGAATAAAAATTCATAAAGCAAAGTTGAGAGCCCCATGGTTCACAACCAGGCAAAAATTACTTGGGAAGAAGTTTTAAATCCAAAATGAAAATCCAGTTTCCTGAACAGTTATTTCAGGATGGTTGAGGGTTTCTAGAAATCAGTGCAAGATTAGATAATTGCAACTGGGACCAGACAGCTAAATTCTGCTTGCTTCTAACAACTTTTGGAGCTGTAAAGACCTAGCTTGACCAAGCTATTGGTGTATTCCAGTTGCTATATTCTTTGGTATCACAAGGACTAGCAAGTGTTATAAAACTTAAAGGCTGCAAATTTACTGTTTCAAATAATGGTAGTGGTGGGAAGGATTCATAAGAAAGGCCAGCCAAAAAATTCAAGCAACAGATGGAGAAAATTTGATTCTACTATTTATTTCTATTAACCACAGTGGCTATGAGCACAGGCATCCCTACCACTACTTTTATTTCTGTGATAAAATGGTTTACTTATTCTTCACCAAATACTGTATGGGGTAGGTACTGACTTATCTTCACTCCATAGATTAGAAAACTAAAACCCACTTTAGCTACTCTTAGCTAAAGTTACATAGTTTATAACAATGAGGTTGAGTGATTTCATTTAAAAAAAATTCTAAAGTTCAGAGTGACAGACATCTGTTACTTGAAGTATACACAGACAGATTTGTGTAACAAATTAAAAATGCTGTTTTATGAACCTGGCTGATTTTGCTCAGTGGTTAGATTGTTGGCCTGCATACCAAAGGGTCTAGGGTTCAATTCCCAGTCTACCATATGCACCTGGGTTGTAGGTTTGATCTCTGGCTTCAGCTGGGGCATGTGTGGGAGGCAACCAACTGATGCATCTCTGTCTCATCCATGTTTCTCTCTCTCTCCCTCTCCCTCCCTCCCTTCCACTCTCTCTAAAAAAGTCAGTGGAAAAAATATCCTCGAGTGAGCATTAACAACAACAACAACAACTTGTTGTTTTTTGAAGTTGATAGTTAATAGCTTAAATACTCAGTCACAAAATTTTGTTAGTTTTTAAATAAATACAAAGATATATTATTATGAATAAATGATTATTTCCAAATTCTTGAGCTTGCCAGAAAGACAGTTGGTAAAAAAAAGCATGAAATGAATTTAATGCTAAGCATATTAAAATACATCCCTCAACCCCAGCATTTCCTAGAAAACACAAGGGAAATGTCCCCGAGGAATACTTGCCCCCAACTAAGCATCTTTGTTGAGCATTACTCTTGAGGTTAAATAAGGCCCCACACTGATACACTGGGAAAGGACTATTAACAAGCAAACTCATGATAATGAATTGTTGAGTCAGGGCAACTGGAAAGCCTATTGTAAGTGATGTTTCCATTATGGCCCTATTCGTCCTCACGCCTCGCTTCATAGTAGCAGCACATTCAGGTTTGCTTCACTTTTAGTGGAGCTACAGCATAAAGGGTGAAGGATTTACAAAGAAACAATAGGCACTGGCTTTGTGCAAGAATTTTATCTTATAAAAGATCCTTAAATGTATATACCCTGTCATATTGTTTAGAATGATGATAAGAAATGTAGTTTCATGACTATTTCCTTTTCTCTCATCTTACTCTTTCCCAGCACACCACCCTGGCCTTGGGTGCTGCTATATGTCTGTCACTTGAATCTCCATTTCTCATCCTCTCTACTGCCCTATGCTTGCGACACTGGCCTATACTATCCTTTAAGTCGCATTTTCTTTTTTAGTTGACAGAGCAAAATACTGAAGGCTAATAAAACAGGTTGAGTGCAAGTGAGATTCTGACTTTTATTTACACAAACTACTCACTTTTCCCATCTATGAAACAGGAAAAGCATATATCTAATTACCTTAAAATTAAAGAAACATATATAAAATATCAACTAAAGTACTATAGAATACATTTAAAAATTTTACTTCTCACATTGGTTAATTCACCATTTCTGGTTAGGTTGCTAGGCTTTGATACTTTTTAAATATAAAAAATAAACTATTACTCTAGCCCAGCTGTGGGCAAACTACGGCCCGCAGGCCGGATCCAGCCCGTTTGAAATGAATAAAACTAAAAAAAAAAAAAAAAAAAAAAAGACCGTACCCTTTTATGTAATGATGTTTACTTTGAATTTATATTAGTTCACACAAACACTCCATCCATGCTTTTGTTCCGGCCCTCCGGTTCAGTTTAAGAACCCATTGTGGCCCTCGAGTCAAAAAGTTTGCCCACCCCTGCTCTAGCCCCTGGCCAGGTGGTTCAGTTGGTTGGAGCATCGACCCATACACCAAAAGGTCAAGGGTTCCATTCCAGGTCAGGCACGTGCCCAAGTCAGGGAACCTATAGGAGGCAGCAGATCAATGTTCTCTCATATCTCTCTCTCTTTCTCCCCTCCCTCTCTCTCTCCCTCTCACCTTCCTTCCCTCACCTGGATGAAGATTAAAAAATAAAAATAAACTATTACTCTATGTATTTATTTTCATTATCTTTTTGGAAAATCATCAAATATATCTGTAAATGATGATTCTTCAATTTCCTTATAGAAAAAATGATGGAGTAGATCCGACAGTCATTTTTGAGACAATGTATCTTCTTGCTAAAAAAAAAAAAAATTAGGTTGAAAACCTTAAGTACTACCTAGACAGGTTGATGAGCATATGATACTCTTTAAATAAAGCCCTTCATTTTGTAAATCAAGTGCCCTGGTTTTGTTCAAAACACCTGCTGTCCTCATGTATTCATTTTAATTGTTAATAGAAAGAGGGAGAAAAATCATATAAATTGAAGTTTTCAAACAGAATTAGGCTGTTAAATCAAATCTATGAAAAATTCATAATCATTACAAACTAGAACCAGTTCTTTTATATACTTGGTAACAGATATATTCTCTACAAAATGAAGTGTTTGTGTATGTGTGTATGGGTGATGTCCAATTTATCAAAAAATAATTATCATGATATATAAAAGTATCATAAAAATGGAAATAAGCCAGTATATTAAAGTAGAAGGGAAGAGACCTAACTTTAAAAACAAATGCAGTATTTTATAGATCTTCATTTTATTCAAGTCTACCTAAATTAACTGAGAATACCAAAATATCTAAAAAGGCATATTTCAGTATGATTCTAATTTAAGGAGAACTGGTGCTTATGTAAATGATTTAAATGAAGAGTTGTGGATTTTAAATCATAATTCTCTAAGAGTCAGGGGACTGAGCCTTGCTTTCCAGGAATGAACCCCACCCTGGGAAGACTTTTTCAGACTTAGGGGCAGAAGACCCTTCGCCTCAGCTGTCTGTGCCTAAGACTTCGCATTCTAGTGCACGCACCATCCTTCAAGTACAGGCAGCTACCTACACATATGAATTCAAAGCAATATTTTTACTCCGTTCTTTAGACTATAATTTACCAAAACAAAACAGCCCAAGCCTATTAAAAATTCCACCACTGGGGACATGAGTTGTGTATTTAGCATGTTTGCCATATCTGCACATCGTGTTAAATGCCAGCCTTTCGCTGCTCTGTTTCACTCTCTGGCCTTGCAACAGAAACCCCAACTTCATTACACAGACACAATAAAAAAACTTCAATTTTAAATCGATTAATGTATAGAAAAATGGTCCTCTCTTTTAGAAGTATTTTACATGCATGAAAAACCCAAATCAAAGCTTTACACTTTTAATGCTCCTCTTATCACAGAGTCTGAAGTGAACTACACATCCATTCCATCTAAAGATGCATGCTATTCATTTCTTTTTTCTTTTTTTACTTAAATATCTATAGCAAGTGCTCTGCAACTATTGCTAGCTCAATGCTCAAACAACCGCATGCAAGCAGGGACTTCTTCATAGGAGTCTGAGGCCCAGCGATGCCAACCCGTTGGCCACAGTCCCACAGCTGGGAGGTGACAGGCACAGTCCGAGTTCAAACGCCGCAGTCTGGCTCCAGAATCTGAGCTTCCAACTACTATGCCACACACCTCTTCAACCTTAAAGTCAAGTTACAGTTTTAAGGTGATGTTACAAGTGCTTAATTAATCTAAACAAGTTGTTAACTACCATGCAACCTGCTATGGAGTTAAAGTGGTCCCTTTTTCATTAAAAGAGCTTTGCTAAACCAATATAAAATCTTCACAACTTTAAGAGAAAAGTCAAATGATACCTTTAAAGTCACCAAAGGATCTTACAGCATGGATGGACCTGGAGAGCGTTACGCTAAGTGAAATAAGCCAGTCAGAGAAAGACAAGTACAATATGATTTCACTCATGTGTGGAATCTAATGAACAAAATGAACTGACAAGTAAAATAGAGGCAGACTCACAGATAGAGATCAGACAGACAGCTGTCCAGGGGGTGGAGGGATTGAGCAAAAAAGAAAATAAAATAGAAAAAATTCAAGGACATAGGCAACAGTGTGGTGATTGTGGGGTGTGGGGTGTGGGGTGTGGGTGGAGGAGGGTATAGGGGGTATAGATGATGATGGAAGGAGACTTGACTTGGGATGGTGAACACACAGTTCAGTGTACAGGTGAAGTGTGGAATTGTGCACCTGAAACCAGTGTCATCCCAGTAAAGTCCATAAAAAAAAAAAAGTCACCAAGAGACCAAAGAGACTATGTGGCTAAAATGATAACTTAATATTCCTTTATTTATTAGTAATTCTAAACCTGTCAAGTTTTTAAAATGGATAATCAGTGCCCAATAAAAGATATACATAACCACGCAGCTTTTGAGAATGAAAAAATAAAATAGATTAAGTCTATGGAGGAAAATGTAGAGGCTAATTACAGTAGTGCCCCATCCTTCATTTGTGGTTTTGCTTTCTGTGGTTTTAGTTATCTGTGGTCAACCGTGGCCTGAAAATATTAAATGAAAGTTTTCAGAAACAAACAATAAGTTTTAAAGCAAGCACCATTCTGAGTAGCATGGTGAGATCCTGAGCCTTTCGCTTCATCCCCACTGGAATGTGAATGATCCCTTTGCCAATGTCTCCACAAAGTAAACTCTCCCTGACCCTTAGTTACTTAGGGGCAGTCTTAGTTATGAGAGAGTGAGACCACATTCACATAAATGTTATTATAGTACATTGTTATAATTGTTCTATTTTATACTCAGTTATTGTTAATTTTTTACTGTGTCTAATTTATAAATTAAATTTTATCATAAGTATGTATGTATAGGAAAAAACATAATGTATATATGATTCAGTGCTATCCGCAATTTCAGGCGTTCACTGGGAGTCTTGGAACCATTTCCCATGGATAAGGGGGGACTACTGTATGCCCTACACCTAAGCTATATGGTCACTGCAGTTGAACACTGAATTTGTCTCTGAGCTTTCTGAAAGTCAAGCAAAAAAACTAGCATGGTTACCTACTAGTAGATAAGCTCCATTGCTTCAAAAATGGAAGGTGAAAGGCCTCATTTGTAAGGAAAACTTAATAAAACAAATAGATTTATCATTTTAGTAAATTTATACTTTTAGTAAAGATTAGTAAATAGATTTTACAGTCAGGAAATCCATCTTATCACCCTTGCCTAGAAAAGTGCTTTGTATCAAGGAGCTGCCCAACAAATGTCCTTTAAAATACAATGCAAAAATATTTGCCACATAAGAGTAATTTTTGGTTGTGCAACAACAGTTTCGGGGCCACCATCAATGCTCGACTGGATTAACAGCCAATTGTAATGGAATTCTTGCCTCTTTTTATGTCTCTCTGGTCCATTTCCCATAATCCATCTAGAGAGAGATTTTAAAAACTCAAGTCTGGTCATGTCATGTCTCCACTTAAAACACCACAATAGTTCCCCATGGCTCTCAGGGGAAAGTTGCCACATAAAGCCCTACTTTATTATTTTTTTAAGTTAGCATACAGGAGGCTATATAATGAATATGTCAAAATTTACTTCTTTCCCATTAATAGACATTTGGCTTGTTTCCAATTTTTGGCTATTAACAATAACAATCTCTTTGGACACATGGGTAAGCATGTGTCTAAATAGAATTACTTAGGTCGAAGGAAGGATATTTATTTATGATTTTCATATATACAACTAAATTGCCCTCCAAAATGGCTTTATCAATTTATATGTTCCCACTTAGCACATGAGGGTTTTCTTTCCTACACTCATCAACACTGTATATTATCAGTGGAAAAAAAAACTTTGCCAACAGACAAGATGAATAAATATTTTTGTTGTAATTTTAATTTTCCTAATTGCCAGTGAGATGGAACACCTTTCATGTTTATTGAGTGCCTTTGCCATTTTTCTCTTTAGTTACAATTACTGAATTACAATTATTGCAAATATTTTTTCCTGGGATGCTGGTTATCTTTGAACTTTGTTTATCATGACATTCATTATATTGAAGTGTTTACTGTTTGGCAGTAAAATTTATCAAAAGCCCTGTTGGGCTTTTGATTAAGATGATATTGACCACAGAATAATATAGGGAGAATTGACATTATCATTATATTAAGTGTCCTATCTGAGAATGTGTTATGGTTTGTAATTTCAATATATCTTTTATATTCTTCAAAAAATAATCAGTTTCATTATTAAGATCTTAAACATTTCTTGTTAAATTTATTTGTAGGTATATATTTGCTTTGTTTCTACTGTGAATGATATTTTTCTATTATATTTACTATCATTTATCTTAAAACTTGTTTACTTTAGTTATTTCTCAGTCAGGAAAACAAATAAATATATTCTGTATATTTAAAAAACCAGAGAGGGATGGCAGGAAACAATTTAGAAATGTGTTTAATCTTTTTATAACTAAAGTGTAATCGTAGTGAAGAAAGAAGGGAAGCTAGACTTAAAAGAAGCTAATTTATAATTTTGATTTTAAAAAATTCCAGAGAATGACACTGTCTTGTTTTTAGAGAAAACAGCCTAAGGGTGTTCCAGGTCTAGCTTCTTACTTGTCATCTTTATATTTTCTAAAATCTTAAAAAAGCAAAGTGGTTATACAACTTTCTTTAATTGCTAGTTTAGTTTTAAACAGTCTTTGCTGTCAAAATAATTCTTTATCAGGTCTCATCAGGGATCCCCAAACGAAGCTATATTCAGCTTGTTTGGTTTAGGCTTCTGCCCAAGAATAGCTCAGACATTCCTGTAGCTAAACCAAGTTCTATATGCTATCAGGTAAACTGTGCAAGTGGGTTTTTTTTAGTGTGTTTTTTGTTGTTGTTTGCTTGTTTGTTTTTTAAGAACAGTATAATGAACCTAATTTGATAGTACTTAGTTTCAACAATTAACTCATGGCTAATATTGCTTCATGTATTAGCACCTCTTACCTCCCCAGATTTTTTTCTTTTTACCTTTCGATCCCCTTCACTCATCTGTCCCACCGAGCCCACCCCTGCCTCTGGCACCCACCATTGCACTTGGCTGCAATGAACATGTGTGTATCTTTTCAAATTACTGTTTTCATTTTCGTCAGATAAATAACCAGAAGTGGGATTGCCAGAAGTGGATCATATAGTAGTTCTATTTTTCACTGTTTGAGGAACCTCCATACTGCTTACGTGACTGCACCAATTTACATCCCTACCAACAGTGCACAGGATTCTTCTCTTTTCTCTCTACATCATCACCAACACGTATTTTTTGTTTTTCGATGATAGCCATTCTGACAGGTGTAAGGTGACACCTTACTGTGGTTTTCATTTGCATTTCCCTGGTGATTAGTGATATTGAGCATCTTTTCATGTACCTGGTTAACCATCTCTATGTCTTCTTTGGAAAAATGTCTAGATCTTCTGTCCACTTAAAAAATTAGATTGTTTGTCTTTTGCTGTTGAGATGTATGAGTTCTTTCGACTATTTTGGATATTAGCCCCTTATCAGATATATGATTTGCAAATATTTTCTCCCATTCAGCAGTTGCCATGGTATTTTGCTGATGGTTCCTGTGCTGTGCAGGAGCATTTTAGTTTGCTATGGTCACACTTTATTTATTTTTGCTTTATCTTTTGGTGTCAGATGAAAATTATCATTGCCAAGACCTCTGGCAAGGAGTTTCCCACCTATATTTTCTTCTAGGAGTTTCATGATATCAGGTCTTCTAATCTTTAATCCATTTTGAGTTAATCTTTTTCTATGGTATAAGAGAGTTATCCAGTTTTCCCAATACAATTTATTGAAGAGACTGTTCTTTCCCCATTGCATACTATTGGCTCCTGTAATATAAATTAACTGTGTGGGTTTATTTCTGGGCTGTCTATTCTGATCCATTGATCTTTGTGTCTATTTTTATGTTAATATTGCTTTAATTACTACAGCTTTGTAATATGGTTTAAAACCAGCAAGCACGATGCCTCCAGCTTTATTCTTCTTTCTCAAGATAGCTTTGGCTAATCAGGATCTTTAATGGTTCCATATAAATTTTAGGATTTTTTGTTCTATTACTGTGAAAAGTACCTCTGGAATTTTGATAGAGACTGCACTGAATATGTAGATTACTATGGGTAGTATGGGTATTTTAACAAGATTGATTTTTCCAATCTATAAGCATAGAATATCTCTCCTTTTATTTCTTATTTAATTTCTTTAATTAATGTCTTATAGTTTTTAATATAGATGATCCCTGACTTACAATAGTTTGACTTAGGATTTTTCAACTTTACAGTGGTGTGAAAGTGATATGAATTTAGTAGAAACCGTACTTTGATTCTGAATTGTGATCTTTTATGGGGCTAGCAGTATGTGGTACAATACTCTCTAGTGATGCTAGGCAGGGGCAGTGAGCTGCAGATCCCAGTCAGCTACTTTATAGCCGAAGGTTAACAACAGTGTATCCATTGTGTTAGATGATTTTGCCCAACTGTACACTAATTTACGTGATTGAGCACATTTAAGGTAGGCTAGGCTAAGCTATTATGTACCATAGTTTGACTTGCCATACTTTCATCTTATGATGGGTTTATTGGGACACAACCACATTGTAAATTGAGAAGCATCTTTCACTTCCTTGGTTAAATTTATTCCTACATATTGTATTCTTTTTGATGCAACTGTAGATGGGATTATTATCTTAAGTTTTTTTTTTTTCTGAGCGTTCATTATTAGTGTATAGAAACACAACAGATATTCATGCATGGATTGCACCCTGTGACTTCACTATATTTGCTTATTAGTTTTTACAGTTTTTGATGGAATATTTAGGAAAATATATATATATATATTAGTAGCCCTGTGCACAAATCCGTGAGTGAGTAGCTCACTGCCTCAGCTGGCCACCCTGCCCACCACCACTGGTAGCTCTCTGCCACTCACAGCTTGCTGCCCCACTCTCCTGTAGCTCTCCGCCTGCTGCCCTGCTCTCCTATAGCTCTCTGCTGCTTATAGATCGGTCGTGATGTTATGGCATCCCGATTAATTTGCATATTCTCCTATTATTATATTAGATTAGTGGTTCTCAACCTTCTGGCCCTTTAAATACAGTTCCTCATGTTGTGACCCAACCATAAAATTATTTTCGTTGCTACGTCATAACTGTAATGTTGCTACTGTTATGAATCGTAATGTAAATATCTGATATGCAGGATGGTCTTAGGCGACCCCTGTGAAAGGGTCATTCGACCACCAAAGGGGTCGCGACCCACAGTTTGAGAACCGCTGTATTAGATAATCATGTAATCAGTGAACAGTGACAATTTTACCCCTTCCTTTTTCATTTGAATGCCTTTTATTTACATTTCTTGCCTGACTACTCTGGCAAAGTCTTCCAGTGCTATGCTGAATAAAAGTGGCAAGAGAGGGACTTCCTTGTTTTGTTCCTGATCTTAGAAAAAAAGCTTTCAGGATTTCATCATTGAATATGATGTTAGCTGTGGGCTTGTTATATATGGTCTTTATTATATTGTGGTATCTTCTCTCTACTCCCACTTTGTTGAGAGTTTTTATCATAAATGATTGTTGAATACTGTCAAATGCTTATCCTGCATCTATTGAAAAGTTCATATAAGTTTTATCCTCCATTTTGTTAATGTGGTATATATCTCATTGACTTATTTGTGAATGTTGAACCATCCTTGTATCCCTGGAATAAATTCTACTTAAAAATAGTATATGATCGTTTTAAATGTATTGTTGAGTTTGATTTTTTAATATTTTGTTGAGGATTTTTATGTCTATGTTCATTAGGAATACTGGCCTATAATTGTCTTTTCTTACGGCATCCTTGTCTAGTTTTGGTATCAGAATAATGATGGCCTCATGAATGGATTTGAAAGAGTGATCTCCTCTTCTATTTTTTGGAAGAGCTTGAGAAGGATTGGTATTAATTCTTTGAATGTGTAGTAGAATCCACCAGTGAAACCATCTGGTCCTGTACTTTGGTCTTTTGGGAGTTTTTTGATTACTGATTCAATCTCCTACTAGCAATATGTCTGTTCAGATTTTCTATTGTATCATTTAAAGTGTCATTTTCTGTTTAATTTTGATGGGATCTTGGAGCTGGATCATAATCAGTTGTCTTATTAGGTTTTTAGTTACTTCTCTTATATTTCCTATACTTGTTTGAATACTTGTCTGTATTATTGACTAGACTAAAATTTTCATGACAAAGGAGACTAGTTCTACCTTTTCACTGTCATAGTCCCACTACCTGGCACAGCTCTTGGAACACAGTGGGCAACCAATAAATATTTGTTGAACTGAATGGAATTAAAATGTAAATCCAGGTTTCTCTTTTCATATATGGGTATCAATGCATGTTCATTTCTTTCTACAATGGTCAAACTTCTTAAAGGAATTAACTTAGGATTCTACAATCCAAAAACTTAATGATTACCCTAAGAAAACACACATACACAAATTAAAAACCCTTCCCTCAATAATCGGTGGATCAAAGAGAAAAGAAAAACTCCAAATAAGTTAACTTAAAAATAAAAAAAATATCGGAACACTACACACTTGACATGGAATAACCAATATTCACGTTAGCAATTGGAAAATTAAGAACAACAATGCCAACACAGCCACACTCTAAGAGATGCAGAAGAAAAAATACAATTAAAATCAGAAATAGAGCCTGGCTGGCATGGCTCAGTGGAAGTGTGTCGACCTATGAACCAGAAGGAGATAGTTTGACTCTGGTCAGGGCACTTGCCTGGGTTGTGGGCCTGATCCCAGTGTGGGGTGTGCAGGAGGCAGCCCATCAATAATTCTCTCGCATCATTGATGTTTCTATCTCTCCATGCCTCTCCCTCCTTCTCTGAAATCAATAAAAATATATTTTAAAAAACAGAAATAGAAAGTACAAAAAGAGGAACAATTAAAGAGCATATTTGTGGGGTTCACAAAAACGAAACACAACAAATCAATACTGACAAAACTTGAGTAAAACCAATCAAGAAAAAAGAAAAATAACAGACAAAATGAGGAATGGAAGTGGTATGCTAATAACAAAGGAAATATTATATACAACTCTATGCTAAAAATGAGAAAAAGAAAATCAATGAAATGGGTAGTTATTGTAGAGATGTATTATAAACAATAACTCAAAATAAAAACCGAAATGCATACAAGGAATTGAAAAGGTTATAAAACAATTTCCTCTTAAAAGGTTCTTGGCAAGAAGCTTCTTAGCAGTGAACTCATTTAAACTTTAAAGAAATAGAAAACCTCATGCGACAGAAACCGATCCAGAGCATAGAAAAAATAGTGCAAATTCTCCCATTAGGTTTTAGGAAGCCAGCATTACTATGACTGGAAAAATATGAATAATAAAAACAAAGGTTTCTTAATCTCAAAGTGGTGTAATTTCATGGATAAAAGAGAACAGGTTGTGGAGTGCGAATCTCTGCTTTCTTAATCACTAGCTACGCCACTTTCCTCGGGGAAGCTCCGGATGGTGAGGATTAAATGACAGAATTCATGTAAAGCATTTAGCATCATCTGAGCAACAATATTTGAAGAGGAGGACTGTCCACAGTTTCTTTAAAATATGTAACAGTTGCATTGTGTCAGTATGCTCACTTTTCAGAGGGGAAGGGTCATGGCTTCCTTGAGATTCTTAAGTAAATCACGGCCCCCAAGGTTAAGACCCCACTGCCATACACTGACCTTACCTCCGAGTGCAGATGCAGAACCAAAGGCTAATGGAACATAAGGAAAATAACTACAACAGCAACAACATGGAAAGGATCATTCATCAATACAAAAAAACTAATCTTTGAGACTGAAGGCTACTCTGGGTGAGTGTACACTGGGCAGCTTTTCTAGAAAGCAATTTGTTGAACCTATCAGGAACACGTAACCTAATAATATCTATACTCTTTAACCTAATAATTGCGCTTCCAGGAATACATCTTAAGGAAATGGCCACTGAGACAAAAAATGTATATAGATGCTCATTATGGGGCAATTTATAATAACAAAACAGAAACAATCTGAATGTCCAACAACAGAGAGATAGTTAACAAAATGATGCATCCATTCAATGGTGTAGTATGTAGCCATTAAATGCAGGGTTTTTGACAACTTCAATGACACAAAACAATGCTCACAATGTTTTTTTAAAGTAAGTTAACCAGTACATGCAGTATAATGCCAGCATTGCAGAATAAAATACATGAACATAGCAACATAGTGTAAAGGAAGGGAATACATGAAAAAGTGCATAATGGTTAACTCTGGGTGGTGACCTTATGAGTGATATATAATCCTATATAATAAAAGGCTAATATGCAAATCGACCAAATGGTGGAATGACCGGTTACTATGATGCACACTGACCACCAGGGGGGCAGATGCTCAATGCAGGAGCTGTCCCCTGGTGGTCAGTGCACTCCTACAGGGGGAGTGCCGCTTAGCCAGAAGCCGGGCTCATGGCTAGTGAGTGCAGCGGTGGTGGTGGGAGTCTTTCTTGCCTCCGCAGCAGCGGTGGGGATATCCAACTGACAGCTTAGGGCTCCCAGACTGCGAGAGGGTGCAGGTTGGGTTGAGGGATTTAACACCCTCAAGTGCACAAATTTCATGCACCATGCCTCTAGTATAATATAACATAATACAATATAATATAATACATTATAATTATGTATCTTTTATGTATTTTATAAAGTAATATATCTTTTTTCTCAGATATCCTAAAATGAGCATTTTAAAAACAATCATGTAGAAGATATTTTAAAAATCTTACTAATAAAGGTGGGTAATTGAAAGGCTCCTCAGAACCACTGCTCTCCACATTGTAATTTCTGCTTATAACACTGTTTCAGCTTTCTGTTTAGTATTAAGGTAACTTACAAATACTGACAATCAATGACAGAGCTGTAAACAGACTAGCACTGTACTAGCACTCTACAACTAAGTGGTGCCGGCTAGCAATGTAATGTTTTGGGAGGTTAGGCTACTATCTTTCTCAGCCTCTGGAAATGGCATGAAGTTTTCCCTACCTTCCATATGAAAAGAGCAGTGAGAAACGTTCATTGCACCAATAACATTTTTAGAAACAGTGTCAGATTTTTTATTCCAAATTTTATAAAGAAAGAAAACCTTAAAAAAAATCATTAGGTAGATCATACATATGAAATAAAATGACTAATTTCCCCTAAAACTCCATTATTGTATGATGTTACATGACTTTCCCAGTCAACCACTCCATCTTCTGTAACAGTAAAATATGGTCCAGGTGATCATGTTGGGTGGCATGCTTTAGGCATCTTATCAGACTGAGCTGAAGACAGCACACACTAAACTTCACTACATATGCCACGGATCATTACTGTCTTCACTATTACTTCGCTTGTCTCACTAGTAGGCATCAATTCATCTACATTCATCAAAAATTTGATGGTTTTTCTATCATTTTTCTTCATCCTGTCAGAAAACTGACAAATCCACTGAGGGTTACACTGGTCAGTAAATATCACTTTTAAATTACACAGGTTTTCGGTGGGGACACAGGTGCACAGCATTTGTAATATCTGCTTAGCTCTGTTACTGTTGTGAGGTGGACTTTCTAAAATATGCTGTGTTTTTTAATGTCCAACTGGTAGACCATCTTATTTTGCTTCTTCCGTATTCCTTTCATCTGAATAAGATTTTCCTGCTACTTTCTCTAAAAAAAATAACTTTGTCCCCGCGCATGAATGCTCATGTCTTCACTGCCCGCGAACTTTGTCTTGTAACACAAGAGGCCTATCAACATTAAATCAGCTCCTGGCGTGGGCAGAAAATAATACACTGGCATATTTATGTTTTGGTGCAGGAGGATATTTATAAAGATTGAGGAGAAAGAGGTGTATGGAAAAGAGAGAGGGAATAATAAGCAAGATAGAGAATTACAGAAACATATTGAAGTGCCATTGGTTTGGAGATAAACATATTACCTAAAATAAAACTGTTAAAAGCCTTTTATTAACATGGGCTATGGGTACATTAAAAATTGTTTTTATAGCTTTTTGAATTGATTTTCAGAATATTTCCTTTAGCCCTTGAAAATAGATCGAATGCTTTTTATTTTGCAATCACCCCTATCAACTCCTCCCAATTGTGGAATATTACTTTCTGATTTGTAAGACAATAGCTCTGAGTCCAAGGATATATCCAATTACAGATGAAAGTTTTTCCTCATGGGTAGCTATGTCAGTTAAGTATCAAATGTTCTTCCCAGTAGTGAATCAAAATGAATCTCTGTAGCTTCCATGTTACCTGCAGAGCACCCGCTCAAATGAGTTGTTTTTCCAGGCTGGTTGTTGTTTTAGGATCCTGACAAAGATCCCATGTTGCTTTAATCCAGTGGTTCTCAACCTTGGCTGGACATTAGAATCACCTGGGAATCTTTTAAAAATCCTGATTTCTGGGCCTCATCCTCCGGAAATTCTGTTTCTTTGTTACTAATGTTGTAGCCCCACCCCATAACAAGAAACAGAATTTCCGGAGGATGAGGCCCAGAAATCAGGATTTTAAAAAGATTCCCAGGTGATTCTAATGTGCAGCCAGGTGGAGAACCACTGCTTTAATCTCTAACGCTCTGTCCACACTGCAGCTCGAGCGCCCAGAGGTTGACCTGCCTGGAATCTGGTTCTCGCCAGGAGTAGAAAGCTGAGTGCATCGCTGATGGAAGTTGTCTATCGCCTTTCCAAGGGATACACTGACTTGTGGACTTCACTTTCTGCTTCTGTACACAAGTCACTAGTCAGTATGCCCCTTGGCGCCAACTGCAAACTTTGGCCACATACAGGATCCCCCAACACACCCTGGAACAGAACCTCATCATCTCTCAGGCTTGCTGTCAAACAAGGATGCTCTGCCAACTCTGCAGCCATGTGAAATCTAGTCTTCTTTCTTGGGTATGTGTGTCTAGAGTCTATTTATGAGCAGGCAACAGTTTCAAGGGTTTCTAAAGACATCTGTAGAATGAAATGAATGAAGGTCTCAGAAGCTCAGACATATATTCTGACATCAGCTTGCAGGTCCTTGTGTCTCCTTGAGAAACGCTTATGAAGCCTCATGGTAAACACATTTTATTCAATTAAATAAAATGGGATCTATGACAATCCTAATTCACTTCAATGTCAATGAAGAATATGTTAGACAAGGTGCTGTCAAGTCGCCATCATGTGTAACGTACTTAGAATTTTGGTCACTTAATTAATTTACAAGCTTTGCAGTAGTCACCTGAGAGTGGGTATTCTCATTGTGTCAAAGGAAGGTCACAGAATTTATTTTTATTTCCACCCTTCCCTTGGCAACTATTAGCTAGTTCTCTATGTCTATGGGTCTGTTTCTATTTTGTTTTACATATATTTTAGATTCCACATATAAGTGAAATCATACAATATTTGTATTTCTCTTATTTCACTCAACATAATACCTTCTAGGTCATCCATGTTGTTGCTAATGGCAGAATGTCATTCCTTTCTATTGCTGAATAATAATCCATTGTATATATGTGCCACATCTTTATGCATTTATCTATTGATGGACATTTAGGTTGCTTCCATATCTTAGTTATTACTAGTAGTGCTGTGATGAGCATAGGAGTGCATATATGTTTTAGAATTAGTGTTCTTTTCCTCCTAATAAATACCCAGAGGTGGAATTAATTGCTAGATCACATAGAAGTTCTATTTTTAAATTTTTGAGGAAATCTCCATTCTGTTTTCCATAATGGCTGAACTAAACCCACCAACAGTGTGCTTGGGTTCTCTTTTCTCTACATCCTTGCCAACACTTTTAATTTGTTGATTTATTAATGATAGCCATTCTGACAGGTGTGAAGTGATATCTCATTGTGCTTTTGATTTGCATTTCCTTGATGATTAGTCATGATGAGCATCTTTTCATCTCTTGGCCATCTTTTTGTGTGTGTCCTCTTTGGAGAAAAGTCTCTTTAGGTCCTCTGCTCATTTTTTATTGGATTATATTATTTTTGGTGTTAGGTTTCATGCGTTCCTTATGTATTATGGGTATTAATCCCTTATCAGATGTATCATTTGTAAATACCTTTTCCCATTCACTTGTTGTCTTTTGTTTTGTTGGTAGTTCAGAGTGTATATTGTTGACCACAATAAGGCCAAAAGTTCTTAAATAATTCTGGTGACACAGACAAAATGATAAAGTTGAGTAGCTATTGCTAGAAAAGGTCCTCATGTCTACTGTCAGCTAGTTGTTGTCTTTGTTTCTAAGGTAATTAAATATTTTCTGGTTTTTATTATCTAGCCCTCCATGGTTCATATGAATCAGTCATGGTTACTTTTGGAGGAACTGTCATTAAAAGTCATTAAGTCAATCAACTATCCACTTTGACAGTGCATTTGGCAGAAACATTTTAGAAAAGTAAGCCGAAAATTAAAATTTAACAGCATGGCTACTCAAACTCCTTCTTACCTGGCTTAAAAACACCACAAAATGAAGTCCAAATTCAAAAGCATTAGAGGGTAAACAGAAAGCTTAACATAGCCCATGCTAGACACGCAGCTTGTGCAGCCATGGCGCCTACGCTGCCCTTCTGATTTCACGTCACTCTCACCTACATTCGCATGTGTTCCTCACAACAACTATCGGAAGTATTATCTCCGGAGCACAGACAAGAAACCGAGGCTCCTGGAGCTGAAGTGACTGCAAGTCTCCCAGCAGTTTCGGCTTCCCGTTTCCCACTTTCATACCCACCCTCATACTGCACAAGCACTGACGGAGATATAACCAGATGTTCAGGAGCAGTGCCCAAGACAAAGTGGGGTACAATGTATTTAGTAGCTCCTCCCAGTTGAAAAAATCCAAGTTCCAAATAGTTTGCAGTAGGTCTAAAATTTTCCCTTTCAATAAAAATTTCCAATTTTGCTCTCTTTGATTAATCTAATAAAAGCTAAGCCTTTGTCCATAAAGGCTTTCAATCAGGCATACCTCATTTTATTGCACTTCGCTTTACTGCACCCCACAAGTGCTGCGTTTTTTACAAACAGAAAGCAAGCACCTCCACCAGGAAAAAGATTACAACTCACTTTATCACAGCGCCTGTAACCGAACCTGCAATATCTCTGAGGTGCACCTGCATCTAAATCTGAGAGGAGCATGACATGCCTGTGTTAAAGTTTGATTGGGTTGGCGATTAGTGTCCCAAAGGACCTGGCCTATCAAAAAGGTATTAAAGCAATCAGCCTTAACAAGTCTGCAGGTAGTATCCCCTCCCTGCCACTCCCGGAGGCCCACTTCATTTCTTGCCTGGCATGCTCTAGTGTCTATGTTGTCCTCAGTCTCTCCCTACCTTTCCCTTTTTCCGCCTGTACACTGGTAGGAGGCTATTCTTTACAAAGTACAAATCTACTTGCCTGACACCTTTTAATGGGTCCTCTGCCACCCGAGGGATAAAGTCCGAATCCCATCTGCTTGCACATGTCTCACCTCTTTTTACTCTGCCATGTGATACCTCCTTGGGGCAACACTGAAAAAGTACATGAAGTTCTTTGAACACACATCTCTCTCATACATCGGTGCGTCCACATTTGGACTCCTTTTTCCTAATTCAATTATAGGGCCAACTCCCAGTAACAGTGTCAGGTAGATCTGCACCAGGCACTGGACAATGCGGGCCTCCTCTCATGGAACAAAGTGGAAGGAAGAGAACATGAGGTTATCCTTGCTGCGGCCAAAGCTGCGGTCAGCTACTTTGTAATGAGATTTTTGTCAGGAAGGAGGTCTGTTCCTCTGAAGAGATGCTTGGGGAGGAGGAGAGAGAAAATCATAGCTTCCACCCTGATTAACCCCAGGGGAGCTATCCACGCCTTTCCTTTCAGTTCCGTCTTCAGTGTGTGCTAAGGTCCTGAGGATGAATAAGCCAGATGCCTTACCTGGTAGCACTTTCTAGGTCAGCAATGCAACAGACCAAGGAGAGAGATTCTCTCCAACACAATGTGCTTATGATGCTGATGAGAGCAGCAAGCCCAGAGACAGGGCAGAGACAAGCACACTGACGGGGGGGCTGGGGGATGCGCACACGTTTCCAGGATGAGCACAAGTTAATCAGGTTTATAAGGTGGGGGGCTGGTTCAAGCAGAAAAAAGCCTGAAAGAGGACAGGGCATTATGATTTCATCTTAGATGCTGAGGATTTTTTGGCTCCATATTTATGAATATAAACTTCTGGGTTTACACTATACCATCATGGCTTTTACCTGGCTAGTACTTTTAGAAATGAATGCCATCAAGCCAGTTTAGCTCCAGGATAGGGGATGGTAGGAGATGTTGATGGAAAGTAGACAGGGGCCAGCTCCTGGCCTTTGTGTGTTACAGTGAAGGCTCTGGAGCTGTGTTGGTAGCTAATGGTGGGTGCTGCTGAGGGTAAGATGTGGTTACAGCTGTGTTCTGGTGAGATCATGGTTCCTAGTCTTTTGGATTCTGAACACTAGTAAAATGGTGGTGGTGGTGGAGGCAAGGTAAAGCTGTTTTTTTCTTTTAAAATTCCCAGTTTGTGTATAAGATTAACACTTTTTATTTTACAAGTAGGGACATACTGCTTTGAAAATTTAGTATCTATGATCACAGTCACTTTATAGTAGGAAAGGATATTAAAGAAGAATCTTTTATATAGCAAATTTAAACTTACTGTATTGTATTGCCCTTATTTTTAGGCCAGATTGCTGAAAACGTCATCCTGGTCCAGCTGGCGTGTAATAGTCCAATTGTTGGGCCCACTGGGATAGATCATTCTGGGATATAATTTACACAGAGCTTCAGGGGCAAGACGGGGGCAGGGAGCCCAATTAATAATTAAAATGACAGCATTGGCCCTAGCCAGTTTGGCTCAGTGGATAAAGCATCGGCCTATGGACTGAAGGGTCCCAGGTTTGATTCCGGTCAAGGGTACATGTCTGGATTGTGGGTTCAATCCCCAGTAGATGGTGTTCAGGAAGCAGCCAATCGATGATTCTCACTCATCATTGATGTTTCTATCTCTCTCTCCCTTTCCCTTCCTCTCTGAAATCATATATATATATATATATATATATATATATATATATATATATATATATGATTTTTTAAAGTGATAGCATTATTTTAAGACTACAAAGTTTAGATAAGATTTGCTTAGAACTCAATTCCATATACCCTTTTCTGATTTTCCTCCAAATGTCTGTGTTTTAGGAGCCTCCACATGTGGAGAGCAGCTACAGTGTTTGGACAGGTTCAAGCCTCGGACTAATGAGAGGGCACAGTCCTCTCATGGCCATGCGCAAGTCCCAGCTTGGAAGGCAGAGCCCTCCCAGCCCAATTATAGCCAAAAGCCATAGCTGTAAGCTTGAACCTATGGTCCCAACACGTGGTCCCACGTGCCTGAGTGATGTGGGCTTGACAGAGTTCAGGTGCATGTAATTGAGTAGGATCGAAACCCACAAGAATGTTGTAAACAGCTTGACCACGCCCTTACTTTGCCTCGTGGAATCTGGCTATAAAATAAAGACACGGCTTGTAGTCCGTAGCGCTCTCTCTCCATCCTGGAGCAGCGTCCCACTCAGACCCAGCTTTCTTCTCTTGTCTGTCTTTTCTCCATCCTTCGCTGCCCCTTCTCAGGGTCACTGAACCAGGCTGAGCTGGCATGGCACATAAGGCGCCCTGGGGCTGAGTACGCCATGGCCATGCCAGCTTGCCACATCCACGGAATAAGGATTTTGGCTAACTGGTTAGAGGGCCCTTGAAAGAGAGTGGAAGTGACAAGGGTAGAAAAGAGACACACAAGCAAAGGGGGAGAAGCAGCAATTGAACTGAAGATAGTAAAGCTACTCCATCCCCCAACTATGGAGATTCTTTCTGTGGCCCCAGATTGATGTCTGTTTTGCATTATTGTGAAGCCTAAGAGGCTAGGACCCAGCTTATGAGACCAGTGATGAACACCAGGCCTTTGCATCACTGAGAGGTATCAAGTAGAGCAGGGTATTAACCAACCCGCAGGAAGGGGCTGACGCACCTAGAGCTCCGAAACCACCGCTCATTTCATCCATCTCAGGAGATGCAACCTTTTCCCACGGCAGCTCTGAGCAGAGTCGGGGAGGTGAAAAGACCATTTGGTACTTCATACAGCAGGCATGACTTTAAAGCCAAATTCTGAGTGCTGTGAGATTACATCCTGACAGCGTTCTGTGTGTGAGGGAAATGCGCCAGGTGGATTAGAACACATGGGTTCAGGTGTGATGCTAGTAAATGAGATATCAACTCAGCCTCAGTCCAGGTCCTTAAGAGCAAACAAGAGGCAGAGAAACTACAAATTTGATGCTAAGCCTGCCTGCACCAGGTGGTTTTTGTTTTTATTTTCAACATTGGGGCAAAATCTCCATTCACTGGAATCCATCCAAGGCAAATCCTGCGCCTCAGCAAATTGTGGAATGAGCCTCACAGTGTTGGGCCCCATGAACCCTTTTTCCATCAAAGGCACAGCTTTCAGTACTAGGGTCTCTTAAACTTAAAAACATTGCTTCTGTTGGGGAAATGCTCATTTTTATGACCCCAATGAGATGAAGCTTTATGGAGAAATAGGAGTCAATGTGGAGAGAAGATGGAGGTGTAGCCTATCTGTTGTCCTGACAACCACACCACCAGGAAATACTATTGGATATTCCTAGACTTTGGAAGAAAGCAGCAAATTAAAGCTCATAATCGGGGATATTTTTAAAGGCAAAATATCAAGGAATTTTGTGTTGTCAGTAAAGCTCAATACCTTATAGTTTCCATAAACAGAATTACCAAACAAGTTAATATTCACACAAAAAGAATTCTAAAGAATCAAAGATACTGTACCCACTAATACATTTCAGGCAGAATTTTAAAAACAAAGGTTAAAATGGAAAGGACACCCTGTTTGACCAGAAGACAGCTGTCCAATGTTACAAACCATCCAGAGCCCACCACCGAGCCCTGGAACTGTCGTAATATGTTTCCTGAGTCAATAATCAAATTGAAAACCTTTCTAAGATTTAATTTAATCTGGCAAATTGGTCACTTACATTTTTGGAGTTTGAAACCAATCTCTCCCTCCCTACCCAGGCATATCTCAACTCAAACTTCTACTTCCTGCAATTAACACTGTTTCAAGAGAATATTAGTACAAATAAACTCATAGAAGCAGTGTCTGCATTACTCATTAAAAGCCTCGTAACAGGCACGATAGATCCTAGCATGCAAGTGCTGAATTAATGAAAATGACACTTCATACTCTCCATCCAAACATGCCTTTCCTTAGCACCGTAGTTTAACTTCTTTCCAAATGTAGCTTTTAGTAGAAAATGTCAACAGTTATGAGCCCTTTGAGATTTAAAATCTGAAACTCAAATTATCAAGCCTTAATAGAAGCCTAATAAATTCCTCTATGTCTTATATTATGTCTGCTTAATTACTCCAAGCCCATAAAGGAAGAAATGCAGAGGCAGAGCCTACATGGTAGCTTTACAGAAGAGTGGTTTTTGAGACTCTTTCCTCTAAATTTCATTTTTATGTGTACACTTAAAAACATAGATTCAGAAACATTATAAATCTGAAACATAGATCACACCTATAAATGTATTCAATGGATAAATTCTCTCGGGAGGCTAAAAGTGATTAAAACCACCAAAAAGTTCTTTATCGTAAACATTATATTCTCAGTTCAGTGGGCATCTCTTTATTATTGCTAACAGTTTATCTCTTACACTGATTGGAAAAAGGCACAACTTGCTTGTTGAAATTACCATTCCAATACTGTTTCTACGGAACATAAATAATCTTTTAATGAAGCATGGAGTCACTGTTACTTAGAAAATGGTCTTTGCTTATCTGCTGCTGTTTAGAAAAAAAGATAGCAAGTAACATTATTTTTATTCTGATAATGTTAATCTTAAATAGTATCTTTGGAGGGGAAGCAAAAAATGTTCCCTTGTCAAGCACATGAGGAGGAGGGGCCCATCTATATATATAAAAGGCTAAGTGACCGGCCGGCCGTATGTACATCTGACTGTCTGACTGACTGACCAGCCAGTACATATGACTTGCACTGGCAATTTAAAAATAAACGTTGACTCGCGCATGCGCGATACATGTAAAGTTCTTGCTAGCGCCTATTGCACGCATGTTTCAATCTGTCATTGTTGATCGTGAATTTGGTTGTTCTTTTTTAAAAGAAATATATTTCTTTATTGATTTCAGATAGGAAGGAAGAGGGAGAGAGAAATAGAAACATCAATGATGAGAGAAAATCATTGATTGGCTGCCTCCTGCATGCCTCCTACTGGGGACCAAGCCCACAACCCAGGCATGTACCCTTGGCCAGAATTGAACCTGGGACCCTTCAGTCTGCAGGCTAATGCTCTATCTACTGAGCCCAACTGGTTAGGGCTGAATTTGGTTGTTTTCGATGACATTCTGAAGCTGAAAGAAAGCAGAGTCCTCAACAGGATATGTCTCAAGACCAACTATTGGCACAATGTACCTGTGAAGCTCTGCGGTGACTATTAATAAATCACAAGGACAAACTTTAGACAGAGTAGGAATATTCCTACCTGAACCTGTTTTCACACATGGTCAGTTATATGTTTGCTTTCTCTCGAGTTTGAAGAGCGTGTGACATTGAAATTAAAGTTGTAAATACTTCATCACAAGGGAAATTAGTCAAGCACTTTGAAAGTGTTTTTACTATTAATGTGGTATACCGGGAGATAGTAGAATAAGTTTAATCAATTTATCAGTCATTGTTTTTATCAATGTTGTTTTTTATATCATGTTTTTGTTTTTATATCATGTCTTTGTCATTTTTTATTTATCAATCAATTTATATGTTATTTTCATATACATTTTGCCAATTTTCTTTCATCTCTGATACTTCTATTATAGAGAAAGGGCGAATAGCAATATTAAAATATTTCTTCTAATTAACTTCCTTTCAATGTGCATGAATCTGTGTAACAGGCCACTAGTACAATATAAGGCTGCCATAATGTCTGTACCTCAGAGGAGCAGGGTACTTACTCTGGACTGACATGCAAGATCAGCCTGGCATCACCAGAAGATCATTTTCCCCTATACCTTGACCCTACCTTCACCACACCCCCAGCCAACAAAAGGGGCTTCCTGTGTTATGATCAACTCTTATTTTTCTTAATATGCATTTTATAATTTTTCAGTAGCTAGTTTCTTGACTGAGTTAGCCACTTTTAAAGTAAAAATGTGTTCTAAAATTATAGTAAATAAAAATCACTTTTTCCATCAAAAGATAAAAGATAGAATGAAAACAAAAAGGTAGGAAACTCAGATGCCATTTCTTTTCTTTAAAATTGAATTTATTGGAGTGACAACTACTCCATCCAGGTTTCAAGTGTACAACTCAACAAAACACCATCTGCACACTGTACCGTGTGCCCATAGCCCAAAGCAAAGTCTCTTTGTGTCCCCATGTATCCCCCTGTTGCCCACCTCCACCCATCCCCTTTCCCTCTAGCTATCACCACACTGTTGTCTGTGTCAAACGCAGTTTCAAAGCCAAAAAATTCCTATTGATCTTTCTCTGAAACTTTCATACTGGGTAGATGTGGTTTAAAGTGGATTGCACAAGTATCGACAGACCATGAATATGCTACACACACTGCCCAAATCAGCAAGGTGCTTCCTTAGAGAACTATCGCAAGTGGACAAAAGCAGAAGGTGTCAAGGGCGGGGGGGGGGGGGGGGGGAGACACATATGTAATACCCTTTGTAATACTTTAAGCAATAAAACAATTTAAAAAAAAAAAGCAAAAGGTGATCCCAAATCACAAATCCTAAATACATCTGGTGCCACATTTTGTGGGTTTTTTGTTTTGTTTTGTTTTTGTGTGTGTTTTTTACATCTTTTGTTATGGAAATATGTGTTATTTAAAATAATCAGGCTTATTGCAAAGATCTTTTTCAAGGGTAGCCAGAGAGTCAATAATCTTCCTCTTTAGTCTCTTAAGTATCCTCACACCCAACCACAGCTTGTGGAACCAGAGGGAAGGTTTTAAATCCCAAACCCTGCCTGTAGCAGGGGTCTACACTGAAGACCACAAAACAAATGCACAAAGGTAAGATCTTCACAGAGCGTAATAAAGAGAACTAGGTGTCACTGCTAAGAGTGAATATCTGTGAGGACTGTATAAACCGCTGAGGACATGCTTTCATAAAATGGAATATATTACAGATATGCACTGGGCTGGGCTCTGCTGATGTCATGGTGAGTAGAACCAGATATGGTCCCTGTCCTGATGAAACTAGTCTAATGAGGGAGATGAACCATGATCAAGTGATCACACAAATGTAAACTGGTAAGTTCGATGTGTGTTACAGGAATGTCACCTGCTGCTATGGGAGTGCGCATGTGCTGATTTGGCCTAGTCAGAGAAGCCCGGAAAAGGTTCTCTGAAAAGCTCTGGGGGTGAGATCTGCAAAGTGACCGGGAGCTAATGGGGTAGAGAGGGTGTACCTGGAGCAGAAAGAGCAAGAGGGAGTGTGGGAGTCAGCCTCACACACGGAATGGTTTTGCCTTTTCCCCAAAAGAATGGAAAGCCATTGAAGAGTTTTAAGAAGAGAAATGATATAATTATAGTCGTTGGCATAAAAACCATTCTAGTTGCCCTTTGGCAAACATATCTCAGAGGGAAACAACAATGAATGCTTAGGGGCCATGAGAAGGTGATGGCTATACAGTAGGCAAGAGCACAGGGCCAGAGTTGATTTGAAATAGAAACATACAAGGATTTCCTAGTCTGTAATCAGTGGGGTGTTTCACTATTAGCAGATACTCTCTTATACACTGAAAAAGAGAAGCGACATTCTATCCCAGAAATGAAACCATCTTTTGCCCTGTTGACCTTTTCCCTGGAAAGACAAATCATATGTAATTATATATACATGACTATAATTATCTAAAACTAAAATACATAATTAGATACACAGGTGTAAAGGTTAAAAGTTGAAGATTTAAGAAATTAAATGGGAAATTCATGTGCATGTTTAGTTATTCTGGACTGAGTTTTAAAGGATACAATATTTCTACTTATCTAAATTAAATCACTCAGATTATAGGCCACATACTCGTAGTTAGTGATGAAATTCACACAAAGTTCCCAGACCTAACCTGTCAACACTTCTAGGAATGCTAACATACATGATTTGCGTGTAGTTACTCATGTCTCAAAAGAAGAGAAATGGAAACATGTAAGCAACTAACATATGCATAGGACAGTGCACGGCAGTGGTCCAGGAAGGGAAACGGTGGGGCACAAACCCAGCCCAGGCTTTAGGGGAGAGGTTCTCTGGTGCCTGCAGTTATCTGGCTCATAGCCTTCATCGCCATCCTCTGAGCTGAGCCCCCAAGGAAAGCAGGAACAGCATATCAGATCCCTGCAGATGCTGAAAGCTGAAGGCGGCGGAGAGGAAAGCTTTGACGTCTGTCACTGGAATGACAGGACAAAATGGACTGCAATAAACAACAGTGCGAGCAGGATAATTTGATACAGTGGGACCTTAAGCTTCTCCAGATGCTGAGCTCAGCTTGGGACATGAGATAAGAAGACAGCATTTACCCTCTTGAATAAAGTAGGGGTGGGTAAGAGCAGGAAATAAGAAACCTCCTCGTGTAAATAGAAACCAGTTCACTCACATGCATGCCCTCAGATACACACATCAACTCACATATGGTATAATAGAATACATACAGTACTCACATATGTTACAAACACGTGTAAAACATCATACTTATACATATGTATAAAATATAACTTTTCTGCTGGTCTAATGTTAAATGAGGAAGGCCAGAAAGAAAAACAAGTGCTTGTGAGGAATCTTAACGTGGAAACAGCACTAGACCAATATTGAGCTCACTTAATATCATATTGCTCCACAACTATTACAAATAGAATGCCTCTGAATAACATTTCTTTCCCAAATAAACAAGCACATGCAGACACAGATTTTAACTGTGAAGATTTAATTCACAACAGAAGGATGTTGCTTATGGAGTGAGAAGTGAAATCACAGTCCCCCTGGGCACATCCAGGTGCCTGCCAGTTTTCTGTAATGAGGCTGAGGGATGTGCTCACATTCCTCAAAGACTGTTTTGTCCCAATAAAGCGAGCGTAGGTGACTGGTGGATGTCACAATGAAACAGAAGCGCCACCACAATACTGAACTCACAAAGCAGCTTGCTTTCCTGGTGAAGATTCTGACCTAGCTTTTCTTTACTTAAGTCAAAAATTTACAAAGACAATAAACAAAACAAGACACTAACACAAGCATATGATTTTGTAATTATAAGATATATTGTGCTTGCGTAATCAAGAACAATGAGAAAAGACCATCTTAAGAACAAGAGCTAACATTTATTAGCTATTATGTTACTGTAAAAGGCATTAAGCTGGAGACGCTACATTTATCTTAAGACCCTGCAAGGTGATTGTTATTAGCCTCATTTAACACGACTGGCTCAAAGCATGGAAGCAGAATTTGTCCAAGGTCATAGAGCTTGAAAGTGATAGAGCAGGGATCAAGCTCATGTCTGTTGAATTCTGACAAGCTCAAAAGCCCATCTCTTCCCACCCCACCCACTGTCTTTCAAAATATTACTGCAGAAACAAAGAACCATGTTCAGAAAAAAAAAATCCATAAACACATACCAAGAGCCAATGGGATACATGACTAAAATGCATTGAGTCCCATGCTGAAAAACCCACCCAGGCAGACAGGAGACCTTCCCCTTGGCAGAGCTTACAAGGACTCCAGGATTCTGTTTTCTAGAACCTTCTTCATTGGGCTTGATACTTTTAGAAGATTCCATGCCAAGGCAACAACAAAGGCATGCCTACCAATCTTGCTGCCCAGGATCCTGGGATCTCTCTGAACATTTCCAGCTATTTGAACTCCATTAATCCCAGCATACAAATTCCTTCTTGGCTGCTACTCTTAACTGATGAGCCATCTCTTTACAAAAACATTAAATGCTTTACAAATTTTCAAAAACTGAGAACGGCACAAAAAAGAATATAAAATCACCAGGGAATCACTTAGAGATAACTATTGTCAATACTGTGGTATATTTTTTTCTAAGCAAATGTATAATTTTTTAAAATACAATTGAATATCATATATACATACATATCCTATCTAATAAAAGAGAAACATGGTAATTAGCCATACGTCTGCTACACTTCCCATTGGCTAATCAGGGTGATATGCAAATTAACTGCCAGCCAAGATGGCGGCCAGCAGCCAAGCTACTGACACGAACAGGAGGCTTGCTTGCTTCAGTGACGGAGGACTCCAACGTTCCCCGCCTGCTGCTGCCGGCCTCTGAGCTGCTAAGAAACATTGTTACAAATATAGAAGCTAAACAAAACCCCAGAAACCTGTTTTCAGTCAGCTGGGATCTCAGACCTGGAGTCGCAACAAAGTTTCAAATACAGAAAGTAAACAAAGCCAGAAACCTGCTTTCAGCAGTAAGGTCTCACAGCTAAAGCCAGCTCTCAGCTCCAGTGACAGCTATAAATGCAAGAATAAAAAAAATAAAAAAGGAAAAAAGGAGCGGTTGGGAGCTTCAGTCACCTGCCAGCCTGAAAACGGCCCTCAGCCCCTCACCCAGACTGGCCAGGCACCCCAGTGGGGACCCCCACCCTGAAGGGTGTGTGACCAGATGCAAACAGCCATCATCGCCTCATCCAGGCTGGCCAGGCACCCCAGTAGGGACCCCAGCCCTGATCCAGAACACCCTTCAGGGCAAACCAGCTGGCCCTCACCCGTGCACCAGGCCTCTATCCTATATAGTAAAAGGGTAATATGCCTCCCAGCACCGGGATCAGCGGAGCTGAGAGGATTCCTGGCACCGGGATCAGCGTGACAGGGGGCAACGCCCAAACCCCCTGATCGCCCTGGGGCTCTGTGTGTGACAGGGGGCGGGGCCACAACCTCCCTATCCACCCTGCTCTGTTCATGACAGGGGAAGGCGCCCCAACCCCCTGATCAGCCCTGCTCTGTGCCTGATAAGGGGGGAGCTCCCCAACCCACTGATAGGCCCTGCTCTGTGTGTGACAGGGTGTGGCGCCCCAACCGCCGCCACCCCCCCCCCCCCCCCCCGGCACAGGCCCTGCTCTGTGTGTGACGGGGTAGAGCCATAACCTCCCCATTGGCCCTGCCCTGAGTGTGAGAGTGGCGGCGCCCCAACCCCCTGATTGGCCCTGCTCTGTGGGTGATAGAGGGTGGTGCTCCAACCCCCTGATCCTCCCTGCTCTGTGCGTGACAGGGGGCAGTGCCCCAACTCACCTATCAGCCCTACTCTGTTCATGACAGGGGGGAGCTCCTCAACCCCCTGATTGACTCTGCTCTGTGCGTGACAGGGTACGGAGCCCCAACCCCCTGATTGACCCTGCTCTGTGCGTGACAGGGTACGGAGCCCCAACCCCCTGATTGGCCCTGCTCTGTGCATGACGGGGTGGTGCCACAACCTCCCCATCGACCCTGCCTTGAGTGTGACAGGGGACGGTGCCCCAACCCCCCAATCGGCCCTACCCTGAGCGTGACTGAGGGTAGCATCACAACCTCCTGATCCACCCTGCTCTGTGCATGACAGGGGGCGGCGCCCCAACTCCCCAATCGGCCCTGCTCTGAGCCCGACCAGAGGCTGCACCTAGGGATTGGGCCTGCCCTCTGACACCCGGGAGCAGGCCTAAGCAAGCAGGTCGTTATCTCCCGAGGGGTCCCAGACTGCGAGAGGGCACAGGCCAGGCTGAGGGACCCCCCTCCCCCCGAGTGCATAAATTTTTGTGCACCGGGCCTCTAGTTATCTTATAAAACTTTTGAAATTTTTAAAATATCAATGAACATATTCTATCATTAAATATTCTTCTATGCCATGCTTTTCAGGGGTTGAATGGCATTATATCCATAGGAATGTAGCATATTTATCTAAATCATCACCTATTGGATATTTAGTTTGTTTTGAACATTTTTGTATTGAACGTCCTGCAATAAACATCCTCATAGATTTGTTTTTACCCAGATTCATGGCTGTTTCTTTATAATATACTAGAGGCCCGGTGCACGAAATTCTTGCACTTGGGGAGTATCTCAGCCTGGTCTGTGCCCTCTCACAGTCTGGGACCCCTGGGGGATGTCCGCCTGCGAGCTTAGGCTCAATCCCCCCAGGTGGCAGACATCCCTCTTACAGTTCAGGACCCCTCACTCCTTACTGTCCGCCTGCAGTGGAGGTGGGAGAGGCTCCTGCCACCGCTGTTGCCCTCGCCAGTGGTGAGCCTGTCTTCTGGCTGAGTGGCACTCTCCCTGTCGGCGTGCACTGACCACCAGGGGGCAGCTCCTGCATTGAGCATCTGCCCCCTGGTGGTCAGTGCACGTCATAGCAACCGGTTGTTCTGCTGTTCGGTTGATTTGCATATTAGGGTTTTATTATATACCAGAGGCCCGGTGCACAAAAATTTGTGCACTTGGGGGTAGCGGGTCCCTCAGCCTGGCCTCTGCCCTCTCACAGTCTGGGACCCCTTGGGGATTGACCACCTGCTGGCTTAGGCCTGCTCCCCAGGGGATTGGGCCTAAGATGGCAATCAGACATCCCTCTGGCAGCCCAGCAGCCCTCGGGGGATGTCCATTTGCCAGCGGGGAGCAGACCTAAGCTGCAGTCAGACATCCTTAACGCTGCTGAGGAGGCAGGAGAGGCTCCCACTACCACTGCTGTACTGGCAGCCATCAGCCTGGCTTGTGGCTGAGCAGAGCTCACCCCTGTGAGAGCGCACTGACCACCAGGGGACAGCTCCTGGATTGAGCATCTGCCCCCTGGTGGTCATTGTGTGTCATAGTGACCAGTCAGTCCCAGTCTTTCTGCTGCTAGGGTCAGTTTGCATATTACCCTTTTACTATATAGGATAGGGGCCTGGTGCACGGGTGGGGGCCGGCTGGTTTGCCCTGAAGGGTGTCCCAGATCAGGGTGGGGGTCCCGCTTGGGTGCCTGGCCAGCCTGGGTGAGGGTCCCCACTGGGGTGCCTGGCCAGTCTGGGTGAGGGGCTGAGGGCCGTTTTCAGGCTGGTGGGAGACTGAAGCTCCCAGCCTCTTTTTTTTATTATTATTTTTTTATTCTGGGATTTATTTACCTTCTATAGCTGTCACTAGAGCTGAGAGCTGGCTCCAGCTCTGAGGCTGTGGCTGGCTGAAAGCAGGAATCTGGGTTTGTTTAGCTTCTATAATTGAAACTCTGTTGCCATCACTGGCTCTCTAAGCTCTGAGGCCCCGGCTGGCTGAAAGCAGGTATCTGGGGTTTGTTTAGTTTCTATAATTGCAACATTGTTGCTTAGACTGGAGCTCAGAGCTAGGCTGTGGCAGGTGGGGAAACTTGGCTTCCTCCATCACTGGAGCAAGCAAGCCTCATGTTTGCTTCAGCTGCGTGGCTGCCGGCCGCCATCTTTGTTGGCAGTTAATTTGCATATCCTGCTGATTAGCCAATGGGAAGCGTAGTGGAGGTACGGTTAATTACCATGTTTGTCTATTATTAGATAGAACTAGAGGCCCAGTGCATGAAATTCATGCATGGGTAGCGGCTGTCAGCTGGGGCCTCCCTTCCCCAGCTACTGGCCAGGACTTCCTTTGTTCTGCAGCACCCCCTGGTGGTCAACGCACATCATACGAGTGATCGAACTCCCGGTCAGTCGAACTCCTGAGGGGACACTTTGCATATTAGGCTTTTATATATAGAGAGAGGATTCCTCCACACATTTGCAAGTCCTTGATACATGCTGCCAGGCTGCCTTCTCACAGATTTTATGAAATTTCATTCCCAGCAAGAGTAATAAGTACTAATGCATGTGAAATGTGTCTCTTAAATACAATAATAACCAACTTGCAAAGTAACTTATAAGTGAATTAACTCAGTCAACAAATACTTATTAACCTTATAAATGTGCCAGATTCTGGGGGGATAGCAAGCAGGTACAGTCCTTGCTCTTACAGAGCTTTCTTTGTATTAAGACAGAAAATGAAGTAATAACAATAAATTGTTCAAAATGCAAACATGGGGCATCATGAGAATGACTTGGCTGGAACAGTATCCAGAGGTGGAACTGCAAATCTTGGGACTGATGAGGGTTTTTAGGACTGATGAGTGTCTTCGGCAAGGTCATACTTTTCCGTGAGCTCCTCAATCTAAGTGCTGCCACCACAACATTCCCCTTACCTCCTACGTTTGTTTCTAGCTTGAGTGGAGGTAAAACGGAATAGAGCTGACCCTTGAACAACAGGATTGAACTGGGTCCACTTACATTCGGATTTTTTTCAACAAATACAGTAAACATATTTTCTCATGTTTATGATTTTCTTAATAACACCTTCTGTTCTCGAATTCATTTTATTCAAAGAATATGCTATATAATGCCTATAACATACAAAATATATGTTAATTTTCTGTTTATACTATCAGTAAGGGTTCTAGTCAACAGTAGGCTATTAGAAGTTAAGTGTTTGGGTAGTCAAAAGTTATACGTGAATTTTTGACTATGCAGGGGTCAGTGCCCCTTACCACAATGTTGTTCAAGGGTCAAGTGTATTTTATTTAAAAAGTCCCCTCCCAAGTATAAAAGAAATTACTACTAAATATAAGTTCTTCAAGTTAACTCCCACCCTTTATACACACACATACACAATGATTAAAACCAGAACAATTCTGGAGAAAAATTAAGTAAAATAAAGCAATTACTTAGGAAAAATATTTTTCTAGATGATAATGCAGATTTGGATTATAGTGTTTTTCATAACTAAATTTCTAGATATTGTAATCAATATGGTACATAATTCTCAGGAACATAAATGGCTATCAAAAGTGCTCAGCAGTAAGTGGCCTAAAGATTTTAAATGGCAGCAATCAAAATGCACAGTAATTACTTTATCAACATAACATCATCCCTGCATTTTGGTATTTTACACAGTATAGAATTTAGTAACCACTGAAGCTCACCTCTACATAGTAAGCCACTTTTCCATTTCATGTAGACAAGACCCAAACATTAAAACTTTAACAATTATATATAATGAGTATATAGTTACACCATTGCCTTAGAAACAGCACTATGTTTTTCTTTCTCAAATGTGTGAAGATATGAAAATATATCAGGACTTGATAAAATTCTGGTCCTTGTTAGGTGTTATAAAGAAGGAATACTTAAATCAATTTTTATTTCTTAGAATGAGTTTTACATGTATAATTTCTTTGTAATTAAGTTTTAAGCATACATATAAAAAGCAAACACAAATCTATTCTATATGTTTGCATGAGTATAGGTAATGTATGGCATTTATCCAGTGCTCACTACATGATTTTTTAATATCTTCACATGTGTTAATTTATTTCATTATTAAGACAACCCAGTGAAAAATATATTTCCATTGAATGGGTGAGAAAACTTAAGCACAAAGCAATAACGTATCAACCCTTTTCCAAGGGTACACAGCTAGTAAAAGGCAGAGCTGAGAATCAAAGCCAGGAATGAATAGGTATGAAATTCAGATGTCATCTGGGGTCTCCCTGCACTGTTAGCTCTAAGCTCCAACCTTCCACATCTTATCCAATGAAAAAGTTCAGTGCGCTTCTTGCCCTGGTAGGTGTGGCTCGATTGGGTGTCATCCCGTGCACCGAAGGGTTGCTGGTTTGATTCCCATTGCAGGCTTGATCCTGGGGTGGGGGAGGGTGCAGGAGGCGGCCAATTAATGCTTCTCTCTCACATCAATGTATCTCTCTCTCCCTCTCCCTTCCTCTCTCTAAAAATCAATAAAATATTCTTTAAAAGGAAAAAAAAGTTCAGTGCCCTTTCTCCAAATGACTTTAAATATCTAGGGTACTTGCATTCTCAATGTCATATCTAGCTCCCAAATTATGGTCTTCTGACTTTCTTTTTAAATTAAGTGCAGGTGGAAAACATGCAAACTGAGTATTAGTTCCCTCCATTTCTCCTCTCTTTTATCACCCTTTCTCTCTTCTATACTAAAAGAATTCCCTTTATTATTCTACTAGAGGCCCAGTGCATGAAAATTCATGCACTCGAGGGGGGGTCCCTCAGCCCGGCCTGCCCCTTCTCATAGTCCGGGAGCCCTCAGGGGCGGGAGGCAACCCAGTGATCAGGGGAAGGTGATGCCCCCATCATACCTCTGCTGCTGCCAATGCCGGCAGCACAAGCCTCAGCTGGCCCTGGTTACCTGAACCTCGGGTGGCCCTGGGTGGCTGAGCAGCTGGGAAGCTGCCATCCAAGGCTTGCCTGCGCCTTGGGCCGGCCCTGGGTGGCTGGGGGGCTGAGGGGACTGGGGGACTCTAGAGGCCTTGCCGTGTGCCTGCCGCCCCAACGGGGCTGAGGGGACTGGGCACCACCATCTTGTGGCTGTGGGCACTGCCATCTTTGAGGGTGGGGCAGTCAATTAACATATTCCCTCCTTATTGGCTGTGGGCGCCACCATCTTTGCGATGGCGTGAGGGTCATTTAGCATATTCCCTCTTTATTAGATAGGAGGATTGCAGAGCAGTGGGTTCTATCTTTCATGGGATTCTAAGTCATGGCCTCGGGTTCAACTTCCTTTTTTAAGAGGATTTCTGTTGCTAGCTAAGAGAATATCTTTCTCCCCATATTGCACACAAATATGGATGTGAGATGACCTATATTAACATTGATATAAAATATTGCTACAGATGGTCATGCAGCTGCCATAATAGAACAAATTTGACATATACTCACTGAATGATCAGAATAGGGGCACAGGCGATCCAAGTTCAAATGACATTAGGTTAATTCATTAAAGGTTTAAATAAATCCATACGGGAGTAATCATTTTTCTTTGTATTTGAGAATCGTGGTTAGAAATGAGACTGCTTAATGATGAAACGAAATCACATACCTTCACCCTGCCAATGAGGCTGTCAATATATGTATATAACAAGTGCTAGAAAGTCATGTCAAAACACTATTAGAAAAAGCAGGTATTGGAGGCATATATAAATTACTAAATCATGTGTATCTAATACATATAAAAATGCATTTTCAAAACATCACCTACTCTGACACAGTGAATATAAATTATTCACATGCCTTTCTACACTAGGGGGGAATTAAAAGGAGTTGGAGAAAGAAAGAATTCAGAAATAAATTTTAGAAAATGAAACAATGTTTCATAAATTACTGATGTCCTAAGAGTCAAACAAAAATGTTTCTTGAGAAATGTTCTGTAAGGCCAACTAGATTGCAGTGTGTCCGGACCCCCTGGAGCTGGGCAGTGTCCGGCCTGAGTGGCTGCGTGAGCTGGTCTCTGTTGAGGGTATTCTGTCAGATGACCATGAAAGATAAAACGTTTTTGCAAACCAGCCCTTTCCTTCAAAATGTCTTCACAGTAACTGAAGAACAACTGCATTAAGCATTATTTTATATATATATGTAACTTACTTCATAATTTGGGGCAGGAAATAAAAGTTCAAAATGAGCAGTCTAGCTGGTGTGGGCTCTAAGACTGGCATACACGGTTGCACCTTGAGAGCAAGGACTGTCATTAGTAGCCATCGTGCCCCTGATTTTGACTCACTAAATGTTTGCTGAATGAATGTTTGTGGAGGTGATAGGCCAGGTTACCTGTTGAATAAGTCTGGCAGGTGCCAGCTTATTAAGAGAAGGAAATTCATCTTATTCAAGAGTATACCCTTATTACTTGGCTCGATGCTTGGTACCTATTGAGTGCTCAGTTCATGGTTAGCAATTTTATAGTAATGAGAGAAGACAGCAGATCAAAGTGGAGACTATTACTACGCCCATCTGAAAGCAAGAAGAAGGGAGTCCCAGAAAAGGGGAGACATCACAACTACTGGGGACAACTGGTGGTAGCCCAGGAAAGCCTTGAGGCCTGACTGAGAGTTGAGGGGAAGGAAGAGCTTCCTGAAGGTAGAGAGCAACCTCTTCTGGGACAGGAAGGAAGGAAAAGATCATGAATGAAGCACAGAATTATTTGTAAGGGGAAAGAAAAGAACATCAAATACGTCACAGATGAAAATGATAATGAAAATCATCTCACTTAATGAAAATAACATACCCATTTACAAAGCACAGGGGCAACTGTCAGCAAAGACTACCCCTATTCCTCAACAGGAGCGAGGATGAAGTGAGTAGGACCTGGGCCTTGGGAATGGCAAGGGCTGCAAATAATTGGGGTGTGTGTTTGGGGTGGGAGCGGCATGCTAGGGAGAACTGGGAAGTTAAAAAATATTAGATAGGAACCATATTTCTCAAACCAGTGCTTTGATTGTTCAATAATTTTATCAAGAACTGTGCTAGGCACTGTGGAGGATTTAGAGGAATGTAAGATAGAGCTGTTGTCCCTGAAAAGTTAACACTAGATTGCCCAAGGAAGTAATTTTGACTGCTTTTTAATTTCAATTAGAAAAACAATTATGTATATAAGGACACAATGTCTTAGAATTTTGTGTTTTGTACAACATATAAATGCGTTTATTAATAATTGTAGTTACCTCCCCCTCCTTCATTTCCGGTATATATATATGTGTTATATCTATATTGCCCAAAAGCAGTCATTTTGACTGCTTGGGAAATTTTAAATAATCAAATGACTCTTATTATTGAATTGAGTAAATTTCTTATATGACCAGTTCGGCTCTGTATTGAAATAACAGTTTTCATTTTTTTTCGATTACCGTCACATGATAACATACAAGTACATGATAAATTGTCGATACTTGATAAGTTGCAGTTGCTCAATAAGCTAAACTAGTACTTGTTATTCGAATCTTTATGCAGTGATACTTGTTCTAATAAGTTGCTTATTTTATTTCTTTTGCGCCCTAAATTCATGAAAGAAATGTCGAATAGAAGTGAGTTATTGGAAAAGCTAAGGAACATAAGTGAAGAGTGCTCCGATATTATTCTTTCACAATGCAGTCATTTTGACTGCTTTTGGGCAATATAGGTATATACTAAATTTCAGTCTTTCTAGTGTTAAATAACAACCCAGAGATACTTCATGGTAGAATGTGAATATATGAAGAAAAAAAAAAGTGGAAGAGATAAAGGCAAAACATTCCATAACAAGAACTATATTCTTTCATTGTTATTTCTCTTATATTAAATTATAATAATTATTTGCTCTACTTTTTCTTATTGTTTATTTTGTTGTTTACAGTCCACAGAGTCATTTTCTGGCTTTCATAAAGGAAGTTATTTTGGTAAGTATGTGAGGTCTTTGTTTTGTGAAAAAACGGCTTCTCCTGAAGGTTTACTGAACAAAACAGATCACAAAGCTCTGGCGAAGCCCAGGCTGGCTTCTTAGGTAGACAGACTAGACTCGCTTGGGAAACGCTCTTTGTGCAAATGCAGGCCTGCTCCCCAGAGTCACCCAAACAACACAAACTGTTATTACCACCCATCCACAGCGAGCTGGCCCTGAGAGGGTTAAACTAAAAATCAAGTTATTGTTGCTTCTCTTTTGGTTTAGTACAGCCTTTCCGTAATTCTCTAGAGCTAGGCAGCTGACAGCATGGATTTTTATTGAAGAAATGCTGTGACATTTGTTCTAAATGTCACATTTCTCCCCCACAAACTAAAAATAGCACGTCACCATACCCTTACCCCTAATAAAATTGTTGGCTTGGAAATGACATTGATAAGCAAAATGAAGCATATAACCTTTTCTACCCTTCTCTATAAATGTTTTATTTATTCCTGAGTAACATTTGGTATCTTTTGTAGGCTGAGATCAAAGGGACAAATCAGTTAATTTCACCACTGAAGTTGTCTTTACAGTATGGAATTGTCACTTTTAAAGCATGTTCCAGGCAGGCACTGCTGTCATTTGAGCAGTGATCTAGTGACTGACAGAAAGTATGTGTAGAAATAATGTGTGCTCTCATAGTAATGTGACATTTTATGAGCAGTTTGACTGTTTTCATTACTCTGATTTCAGGCTGGTGAAGAGCAAGCTAGAAAGCCAGCAATGGAATATGGAAGGCCTGTCAGGATGAAGTTGATAGGACAACCTTGAAATCAGGCTGCTGTATTTAATAAGACGGTGGCAATTATCTGAAAGCACTTTAAATATTAAGTTGACTTGAATGCTTAATCTGATCAATCCCAAGGTCACTGGTTTTATTGACAAGAGTGGCTACCTGTCACGAAGAGCCGTTTCAAGCAAACTTTATGGATGCTTTGGGTATACTTGCCTTCATTATCCAACTAGGTTTTGCTTTAAGAGTGAAGATTTAGTTACCAGGTAACTTTCATCGCAACAAACTTTATCTCTGAACTGTTCTGTTCAGTCATGGGATGCTGTTAGAAAGAATGCATTGCTGGCAAACACAGCAACGTTCTCTGAGGAATCGCCAGGAATTTTGCTTTCTAGTATGGCAAATAAGGAATACCTGTGTACCTTGCTTCTGCTTACCCAACACTCACTCAATGCACGCTGTTTGGTAAATGTGCAGTTAATGTGGGGATTCTATAGATCCTTACTACTCGTTTGAACTGGGATGCTCAGGGCACGTATCTATTTGGTGACACACAATTTGGAATCCCCAAATTACTTCAAGATTGGTAGAGAGAATGGACTCACTTAAAGAGTGAATTTAGCCAAGTTCCCACTATTTTAATCTTTACACGGCTTCCTTACTGTCAGTGTACACAGTCACTTTCAGGAAGGCCTAAAGGTGTCATTCTAAATTTTCAATTACATTTATTGGTCTAAATTAGGGCTGCAGCTATAAACTATAAGGTTTCTTGGGAACTTGAGAGTTCACAAAGAAAGGTTTAGAATGTATAGTCAACAAAATTGCAAATGTCAAAGACTGCTATCTAAAAATTATTGCATCCAGGTAGGTTGAGTGCTATTTCCACTGTCTAATACCAAAATAATGTTACTAGTATATAAATACCCCTTGAAAATATTTTTTTTGTAAGCAAATTACTACATTTCTGTAACTCCTAATTCCCTGAATGCTTAACTACACTGTAAGCTCCTCAAGGGAAGCCTCTGGCCTAAATGTTTGTATCCCTAAGCACCCCGCATGTAGCAGGCACACAATATATGCTGATATTTCCTTCACAATACTAAAGCTAATGTCTCTTATAATGACAGATGTAAGTAAAACTTCATCCTAGTAATCTAGGACTTAATTAAAATTTTAGTCTTCATTTCACATAGTTTATTATTTTTTATTCATGGATGGTAATCTTTTCCATCTGAAAAGTAGATGTACTTACTTTTGGTCAATAGTCTGCAGCTTGCATTGTGTCCTGCCACCCTACCCTACCCCATCCCCTCAATATGATTTTCTATTTCTGTATTTTTATCAGTATAGCACCACACTTTGAAATGACAATCCAATGCTTCAAAAATTGCGGTTGCATCAAAAAGCATAAAATTTCCAGAAATAAATTTAACCAAGGAGGTGAAAGACCTGTACTCTGGAAACTATAAAACAATGATGAAAGAAATTAAAGACACAAGTAAATTGAAGGATAGATCATGCTCATTTACTGGAAGAATTAACATTGTTAAAATGTCCATACTACCCAAAGCAATCTACAGATTCACTGCAATCCCTATCAAAATACCAAAGCCATTTTTCACAGAACTAAAGCAAATAATCTTACAATTTATAGGGAACCACAAAAGACCCTGAAGAGCTAAAGCGATCTTGAGAAAGATGAACAAAGTTTGAGGTATCATGATCTCAGATTTCAAACTATACTACAAAGCAATAGTAATCAAAATAGACACATAAATCAATGAAATATAAGAGAGAGCCCAGGAATAAACTCATGTTTATATAGTCAATTAATCTACAACAAAGAAGACAATAATATACAATAAATGGTGTTGGGAAACTGAACAGGAATGTGCAAAGAAAAAAAGAAAAAGAAAAAGACTGGACCACTTCCTTATACCATATAAAAAATAAACTCAAATGAATTAAAGATTTAAATTTAAGACCACAAACCATAAAACTCCTAAAAGAAAACATGGAAGTAAACTCTTCGACATTAGTCTTAGCAATAGTTTTTGGATATCCCCTCAGGAAAGGGCAATAAAAGCATAAACAAGTAAATGGAACTACATCAAACTGAAAAGCTTTTGCATAGTGAAGAAAACCATCAACAGAATGAAAAGACAACCTACTGAATAGGAAAAGATAATTGCAAATAAAAAACTTATATAATTCAATGTCAAAAATATAAACAATCTGATTAAAAAATGGGCAGTAAACTCAGATAGACATTTCTCTAAATAAGATAAACAGATGGCCATGAAAAGATGCTCAAAATCACTAATCATCAGGGAAATGCAAATCAAAACCACAATGAGATAGCACATCGTACCTGTCAGAGTGGCTCTGATAAGACAAGAAGTGAATATAAGAGAACCCTCATACACTACTATTGGGTTTGCAAACTGGTACAGCCACTGGAAAAAAGTATGGAGGTTCTTAAAAAAATTAAAAATGGAACTACCATATAACTCAGCAATTTCCACTTCTGGTTATCTTAAGAAAACAAAAACTCTAATTCAAAAAGACACATGCCCGTGTTAAACACAGTATTATTTACAATAGCCAAGATATGAAAGCAACCCAGGCATTGCCTTTACCTGAGGGGACATCAATAGATGAATGTATAAAGAACATGTGGTACATATAGTCAGTGGAATATTACCTAGCCATAAAAAATGAATTCTTGCCATTTCAACATCATAGATGGACCTAGCGGGTACTGTACTAAATGAAATAAGTCAGATAAAAAAAGATATATGCCCTCATTTATATGTGGAATCTAAAAACAACAAGGACAAATGAACAAATAAAAGGAAACAGAATCAGATACAAGAACAAACTGATGGTTGCCGGAGGGGAGGTGGATAAGGGGATGGATGAGAAACGTGAAGGGGATTAAGAGGTACAAATTTCTGGTTATAAAGTAAATAAGTGATGTGGTTGTAACATATAGCACAGGGAATATAAGCAATAATATTGTAATAACTATGTGTGGTGACAGATGGTTGGTTACTGGACTTATCATGGTGATCACTTTGTAAGGTATATAAATGTCAAATCATGCAGCACACCTGAAACTAATATAATATTGCATGTCAACTACACTTTAATTTAAAAAAATACATGAATTAAATCGCTCAAAAATCAGAAACTCAAGCCAATAAACTCCTAAGTCAAAAGGAATGCCTTGAAAACAAGCAAACACACTGACCATTCTCTCCAGTTTTGAAAACATAATCAGTGTGCTTTTAAAAAGCCCGAAGTAGTTTAAAAAAAAACAAACAAAAACCTGTAATTATTTTAAAGGTACAAATAATTTGTTTAAAACGTCAGTTTTTTTGTATGTCCTGTGCATTGTTCAGGATGTACAAAACACTGAAAAACAGATGCTTCTGAATCTCACAAAATAATTACATGCCCTATATATATTTTGTATATATGAATGAGATTATTGAGGTATTTGACTAGCTGGTGGTTGTATATTCTATTAAATCAGATTATCTTAAAAAAAGAGACAGAGAATGAATGAAGACACTGTTCCCATGTAAACGTAGCTACAATGTAGGGCACAAAAGGGCAACACCATGTCCGCAGTGATGAAGTCTGGAATCGCTCATGGCCCCTCACTTAAGGTATAGTCTTTTCCTTGGGTTCATTCATAATCACTCTGATCTTCTTGTCTGCCTTCCCATCCCCCTCCAAAGCAAAACATTTATTAACTGAAGCTTCCAACTGTGACAGAAATTACAGTCATGTTAATGGTACAGATGGTGTAAGAAATGCAATCTAAAAACATGATTAGAAAACTCAGGAGCTAGGTAACCCAAGTTCATCTCGGATATGGCTGACCAGACCTCTACGAGGAAGGAAATACACATTTTTGGATAATTAGTTTGCTTTTATCCATCCCTGTAATTAGAACATGCTTTTCCCCCTTCTTAATCCTAAAACAGTCATTAGATTTAATAAACCTTTCTAGATTGCCACAAATGAGAAAATGAATTAGTTAAAAAGCAAGCATTAAGCTGGTATTAGCAATATGATTGTAACATTATGTGAATAAAAATGTTTTGTTTAATTATTCAAGATTAAATATATTGTTTTATTACTTGTTACAAAAGAATATGCAGATTTTTTTCCTTCTTCCTTATGTTGGTTCATAAGGTAGTAAAATATTAATGCTGTCTCCACAGATTACATCCCACCAAATGGAAGTGATTATTAATCATTCTTTCAAAAGAAAAAAAATCAACCCTAATTAGCTTCTTCTCAAGTCAAAATAGAGTCAGAATCCCACCAGACTGAAGGAGAAAGGGTGGTTGCAGGGCACTAACTGGGAAGCTTGGCTATACAGTGGGGCCTTGACTTACGAGTTTAATTCGTTCCATGATGGAGCTCGTAACTCAAATCACGGAGCTCATAACTCAAATTACTCGTATGTCAAATCACTGTGACGCTTGCTGCGCCAACTAGCGGTGGGGTATCTGAAGCTGGCTCGTACATAACCCTAATTTTAGCTCACAACTCAAAGCAAAAAATAGGCCGAGAGACGGCTCGTATCTTGGTATCTTGAAAAAACTCGTTAGTCGGGACACTCGTAAGTCAAGGCCCCACTGTATAACTTTCAAGGCTCCTGTGAATTGGCTCTGGAAACAGACCTGCAGGTGAGCCTTTGTTATTCTTATATTCTAACTTCTAAGCCTTTGTGTGATGGTATGATTTCTCAGGGAATCCAGTATGGACTCCTAACTCCACAGGCCTCATTAATCCCGTCACACTCTACTGTCAACATGGTTAGAAAACCAGTTACTCACAAGATGCTACTGCTCAGATGATTAAAGGTTAAAATCATTTTTTAAAAATATTTTCATTGATTCCATGGAAGAAGGGAGAGGGGAAGAGAGATAGAAACATCAATGATGAAAGAGAATCATTGATCGGCTGTCTCCTGCACACCCCCCACTGGAGATGAAACCCACAACCCGGGCATGTGCCCTGAGACCAGGAATAGAACCGTGATCTCCAGATTCATAGGTTGATGCTCTACTATTGAGCCATGCTGGCCAGGCTAAAATCATTTTTTAAAAGTGAAAACAATCTATATATATAAAAGGCTAATTTGCAAAGTGTCCCCTCAGGAGTTCGACCAGGAGCTCGATCGCTCGCTATGATGTGTGCTGACCACCAGGGGGCGATGTGGAATGAAGGAAGTCCCTGGCCAGCCGGGGGAAGGCCCTGATCACCCCTGATCTCCGGCCAGGCCTAGGGACCCTATCTGTGCATGAATTTCATGCACCGGGCCTCCAGTATAATATAAAGCCGAGGATCCAAGCTTTCCAGTCTTTCATCATGTTGAACATTCTCTGTGCTAAATAAAGTTACTCTTTGTTGTATGTCAAGAAGCATTTCAATAAAATGACTTCATGAATTAAAAAAAAAAACAAAAACCCAAGTTGGACCTCATTTGGATCTTGTGATATACTTACAGCAAACACTATCATTGGACTATCATTGGATGGCAGGTTCTAGGGCATCTGTGCTTCCTCCCACCACCCGCAGCCCGTGCTGCTACAGCAGCAATGGGTCATGGCCTCCAGGGCCCCTGCTGCTGCCTGGCTTCCAAAAGAGCAGATTCGGGCATGAATCAGATAGGAAAGTGCAAAGGAGAGGAGGTTTACTTTGATCATAGGACAATGGCAGAGATCTGAAGGAATCCTGGACAGAAGGTACTTCAAGAATGTCTTAGAGCAGGCTGGGAGAGGACAATGGGGGGAAAAGAGGACATATGTAACATTTTCAAAAATCTATAATAATAAAAGCATAATATGCAAATCGACCGAATGGCCGAACAGTGGAATGACCATCTGAACAACCATGCTATGACACTCACTGGTGCCAGGCCAGCCAAGGTGGGTGCAATGCAATTGGTCAGAGGCTCGGCCATCGCCCCATGATCATCCTGCAGAGGGAGGCCCAGGCCACTGGCCATCAGGGTATCGATCAATCGGGGGCTCCATGATCGCCCCAAAGAGGGAGGCCCAGGTCACTGACTGGTGGGCTTCAGCAGGTGGGCTGGGCTTCCCTCTGCGGGGGCGTGGGGTGATCCATCGCGGATCCCCAGCTGGTGGGCAGGGCCTACCTCTTTGGGGCAATCAATAGCGGAGCCCCGTGATCGATCGCCCCAAAGAGGAAGGCCCAGGCTACCCGGCGGCAGCGCTATGGTGGGTGGGTGGGGCCTACCTCTTTGGTGCGATTGATTACAGGGCTCCTGGACTGTGAGAGGGCACAGGCTGGGCTGAGGGACCCCCCACCCCAAGAGCACGAATTTCGTGCACTGGGCATCTAGTAAAGAATAATAAACAAACAAATAAACAAACAATGTCTTAGAGAAATCAGTCTATCTCAGGAATACACTAGAGGCTCTAGAAATGAATGTACATATTTCACTCCTCACTCCAACATTCATAAGGTTAAGAGGGAAGGAAATGGAGTCCAGTTGGGTCATCCCACATTTGTTTTGAGCTGGACCTACCTTGGAATCTGTAGGATAGACTAGAAAGGTTAGGATCAGACATCGAAAACATTTTTCCCTCCGGACTAAGGGACATAAAATAAATTTTTGGTAATTTTTATGGAAGAATGATGCTCTGTGGAGCTATTAGTCAAGTCAGCCATGTTATTATTTTAAGTTCAGAGTAGGGAAAAAGCCCAAGACCCAGAAAGTCCATGCTGGAGCTCAGGCAAAGGCCTGGTCCCTGAGCCCCAAAGCCCTATCTGAGGATATGTTTTCTTTTATGAGGCAACAGCACTGCATACCGTTCAGACCCGTTAGGATTGCAAAATGACACAACAGGATACCAGGAGTTTAGAAGTGACCATCTCTAAGCCAATTTCCATGTGCATTTATTTGAATAAAATGTTGCATAGCCTTTAGGAAATATCACTCTTGATGTTGTCTAGTGCCAAGCACTGCACCGTAGGATCGGCCACCGATCAGCCATGGTTTTAAGGTAGATACTCAGCTTCCAGGGCCGCGGCTGCCACATTGCAAAATGAAGTGGTTAGATAAGATGACCTCTATGAGTCTGTAAATGACTTGATTTCACTCTATTTCCTAATATCACACATCACAAATCTGATTTACTGTTCTTGGTTGAGATTAACTTCGAATACTCCCTAAAAAGAAGCTGGGAATTAAGTTAAGAATAAACTGCTTCTTTATAAATGAGGTGGAATAAAAGAGACATGTGTCAAGATGGATGCTTGACCTGAAGGTTAATAGAGAATTCCAGTTTTCTGGGATGTTGCTAACACAGCTTCACAGGAGACCAAAACACACACACACACACACACACACACACACACACACACAAAAAAAAAAAAAAACCCACACGCAAAAAAGAAACAAAAACACAACCTCTTCCTCACAATAACATTACAAAAACTTTGGAATTTTTTTTTTAAAGGAGTTACTACAAAGGAGTCACATTTATTCTAAATGTGAAAAGATCAGTTTAGTAAATAAAAACATTTACATTATTACTTTAAAATTTTTATAGACTTTCTGCTCTTCATCATTAAGAACAAACATGAACATCTGCACACTTTCAGCACTTAGGACGCTGCTCTGAGAGCGCATGTGACTGTCCGGAAGGAAGGAGAGGCCGGGAAGCCTGGGCATGCCGACGAGCTGCCGCCCTGCCGGGCAGACCTGCCAGAAGCTCGGGGAGACATCAAAATCCTGCAGCTCCAGGTAGCCTGACCTGACCATCTAGCAAAACGGGAGAACTCACTTTGGACATTTGATGAGGCTGAAGCCACCTTGTGTAAATCTCAGATGTAGAACAAATAAGAATGGTTCAAGGAGGACATCTTGGAAAACATGTGCAGTGATGGCATCCTCCTGTCTGCCTCCTCACCCCCAGTCCCAGCTTGCCTGCTCTCATTTCCTTCATTTTCAAGAACGAACAGGTGATTCAGTATGAACGGCCCCATTGCAGAATCCATTCCCAGGCTTCCTGCTACAGTACTGTGCACACCACGTGGCAGTCCCTTTGAAGACTGTTGTTGATAAATGTGTGTGCCTTCCCTCTAGTGAAGGGAAAACCTAACATTTGCTTGCTTCAGTCCATGTCATTTGACCTTCCCAATTCTATGGGCTTAGTAGGACAAATTATAACTGTATGCTCATTATCCCGGACCAGACACTGAGGATCAAGGAAGTTAAACATGCTCAAGAGGACACAGCTTGGTGGTAAGAAGATTCAGATGGAAAGTGCTTTGCATTAAGTACTGTACCAATGGAAGTCATTAATATGATGATTTTGGCATATCTCTATAAATCGAGACAAAATTTAAAAGTTCACTATAAAATGGTACTTTAGTCTTTTCTGAATACAATATGCCCATTTTGGTGTTTTTCACCTTCAAACTCCCTTCTCTTAACCACAAAGGAGGACATGCTGCTCCTTTATCCCTGAACAGCAGGGGTTTGCAGGGTGAAGTGCACTGTTCTGTGACCTGAGCTGTTCCAGACAGGCTGTCACTGGGCGCTCGGCACAGAGCAGCAAGATATACAATCACTCTGCTGCCCGGGTCCCCAGAGACACGGGGCTGGAGAATTATGGCGCTGAGAAACGGTGTTTGGTACAATCAATAGTCTTTCAGGTTGACTTAATGTGGAAGGAAAACAGTATGAAACAATTATGCCGCACATGAGCACTGTATGTAAGAGTGCATAGTTGATCATTTTTATGGTCTAATAAAAATGGATTTGCTTTTGTTTATATATCAGGAAACTGAAACACCTAACACAGACTGGCAGTTGGTTAGCAAGACCCAGCTAAAAAATAAAACCCGAACAAATTTTAAAAATAAAATATCAATTTCTAATTTAAATAACATCGAGCCAATTTTGTTTAAAAATAAACAAACACGAAGTTTTTGTTTGAGGCTGTTAGTCACCTTCATTTTCTTTCAGTGGAAAAATTAGTGGAAGAGCTTTGTCGTGAAAAACTAATATTAAAGGTTATATGGTCCAACTTTTCATAGATGAGATTTATTATTAGTATTACAGATACATTTGCTTTGATGAGTCAACACTCAAATAGAAAAGAAAAAAAACCCCTACAAAATAGAGAAATGTGGACAGAAAAACAAACTTTTTGAAATTTACTATGGTGTATTTTTAACTTTCCTAATTCAGGGTATACTGACCTATACTTGGTTGCTTTTATTTTTGACCTAGCAACATCATTGTTTCAGCTTCTAAGAAATAAAATATGATTAAATGAAATATGAACTTACAGATATGTTTCACCATCTGAAAATAAGGATTAGGCTAAGTCAGCAAATTAATTATGTTCCCTACATTTTGAACCTGATGGAGTGATTAGTTGGCTACATGCTGCATAGATCATGCATTCTTCTCTGCAACAAGGCAAATTAGAAATTTATGCTTCTATTCCAAACAAAACAGACAGGCTGTCTGGCAGGAGTTTTTTTTCTACATTAGTTATAACTCCTACAAGTAAAGCTTAGGAGTTTCATCACGTGGCACAAACAATCTTTAGGAGAGTCAGATTGTTTCTTATTTAACAGTCAATAAGTGCACTATTCTCATTACCATCTCTTACTTCTTGTAATAATTTTGTAAAAACAATGTTTCCTTGCTTAAATTTGCACAAACTTGTTCACATTCATTCTTTTAAGTTGCCCTGCTACAATCTGTATTTGCCTTTTCTCCTAAAGCATTCTTTTTGTATTCTTTCTTCTCTTTTGGTTCAAATTATCAACCCAATGGCTCATCTCTAAATCTTCATCATGCCTGGCACAATGTTCCTTATATCCGAGGTGTCCTGGCCACTGCCTCCCATAGCTGGCTCGGCGGCTGCCAATGAGGGTCCCCCTACTAAGAATCCAGTGGCTTCATTTAGGTGGACAGTACATTGGTGGCCACCAGCTCACCATGAGGTTGGTGCTAGAACTGGTTGTGCTACCACAAACCCTGCTGCTGAAAGTGGAAACTGGGCACCCCAGTATCTGTGGAGTCCCAACTCTCCAAAAACTCCTGACAGGCTGGCTTCATCCACACAAGTAAATATTTTTGGGTTTTTTTGCTTGGCACTGTAGCTCAGGGCAGGTGAGAACTGCAGTTCTGTCTTACCTAGAACTCTGGGTACTCAGAAAGGACCCTCATTCTAACCACCTTCTCTTTCTCAAGTTAGCCATTCCCTTGTGAGGAGCAGAGAACGGGAAGGGGAGGAGCAGTAGTACATTCTCGCTTCCTCAGCACCCAGCCTGGAGTCTGGTGGGAAAGGAACTCATCACCATACAAAGATTGCCCACACCAGGGATGCTCAGACTACCTGTGGTAAAGACCAGTTTTTTAAACAATTTATCCTCCTTCTGCTCTCCCTTCCCTTCCCTTCCCTTCCCTTCCCTTCCCTTCCCTTCCCTTCCCTTCCCTTCCCTTCCCTTCCCTTCCCTTCCCTTCCCTTCCCTTCCCTTCCCTCCCCTCCCCTCCCCTCCCCTCTCCTCTCCTTTCCTTTCCAAAAAGTGATTCAGATGCACCAGTAACCAATCCTATATAATAAAAGTGTAGTATGCAAATTGTCCCCTCGACTGGGAGTTGTCCGAGAGTTTGACCAGGGGGCAGGGCTGGCCAGGAGAAGGGAGGGAGGCCCTGGCAGTGGCAGATGGCCGGCAGCCAGCAGCCGGCAGCTGCTAGGAACCCTACCAGTGCATGAATTTCATGCACTGGACCTCTAGTTTACTTATAAAATACAATAAAAATTAGTCACTAGAAAAATGAAATGAAAAAGACAAAGTATAAGCCCCAAGATTTTTAGTATAAGGTTCAAGAGACATAAAGTTATTCTGTCAAATTCCTAAATGCTCACTCCAGCTCCTGTAGTCACTTTATTGGAGATCAATACGTTTGTGGACTGACTGGGTCTGAGGACCATGCTTAGAACAGCTATGGCAGGGCCCCTCCTGCTGACATGTCCCAGGGAGTGAACCAGCTTGAGCTAGCCCACTCTGAGAGGAATTATCTACCCTTGCACAGGGTTCCTCCCCATCCACAGTGCCAGGGTCGCTGACATCCTAGCATGCCTCATGCCAAGGCTCTTCCTGGCTATGAAAAGGACACAATAAATGTTTGCTGAAAGAACTAATTCCTGTCTGAAAACGTCATTGGTTCATCCAACCAAAAAATAATTTATTCAGTGCTCAGTATGTGTCAGGCACTGGGAGAGTTCCTGGGACACCCACCTTGTTCTTAGGTAGCTCCTAGTTTAGTGAGACAGAAAGCACACAATTAACCAAAAGCACATAAAGGTGCCACTTATCCCCGTCTGAGTTTGTAAGGAGCTAAGGCTCCTTGGAGGCGACGGGGCCTGAGCTGAGTCCTGAAGGATGAGGAGACATTCACTAGGAGGAAAGAGCAGGACAAGAGTAGAGGAAACAAAACCTACAAAGGGAAAGACATAGACAGAGTGTAGCATGATCAAGAATCAAGAAGCTCTGTAAAGCTTAAATACAAAGGGAAGATAGGGAGTGGTGAATATGAGGTTTGAGTTGTAGGAAAGGCAAAGGTTTCAAGAAACGTATTGTTTCTTAGCAAGGTTACCAGTGGTACCGTGAACACAACCATCTTTTTGTGAAGGACTGTACAACATTTAGGATGTTTAGCATCCCTGGTCCCAGGCACACTGTGACAGTAACAGTAATCCTGGTTGAGAACCTTGAATAGATGGATGATTTTGTAAAAAAAATGGACAAGTCTCTTAGAAAGAAACTGTGGTATCAATTTGCCTAAATTAAAGTGCTATCCCGTGCAGAGAAAACCACATCAGCCATGTCCAAGGAATTTCCAAAGAAAAATCACATCAGACTCCTAGTGTTTACATCTGGCCTCTACATAAGTAATTTGTAAGTGACTTTACCATAAATTCAATTCCACTCAGCAAGTATTTACTTAGAACCTATTAAAAATGTCAACTTCTAGCCTCGTTTCCTTTAAGGCCACTTGAAAATATAAGACATAGTCTCTACTCATGAGAAATTTATAACCTAGTTGCTAAAACATAATTAAGCAAACACACAAGGCTGTATATAACCCAGGGTGACAGTGTATTACTCACAGGCTTCATGGAAACATTTAGTAATTATGTGGATTCCTCTTTTTTCCTTTTCCTTGATTTGTCATATCTGACCCACATCCACTATCAGAAGAGTTCAACGAAGAAACATAGTCAGAAGAAAGCTGAGATGACCAGCAATCACCTACGAGTCTTCCTAGTCTCTCTTTTATTAGGGATTCTGTAGAAAATACTATTTTAATTTACTTGAGAGAAACAAAGATATTCCTACCTGAAATATATACCCTAATAAATAACAAGATTTTCATTTACTTTCACATGTTTTTCTATAAGTGAAGATGTTAAGGAAAGTCACAATAATACAGACTGTTGAATCTCAGAGGGAAGGTGGGGGTGGGTGGGTGGGAAGAGATCAACCAACGAACTTGATGCATATATGCATAACCCATGGACACAGACAATAGTGTGTTGAAGGCCTGGGGAGGGGGACAGAAGGCAAGGGCCCACTAGAAGAGGTAAATGGGGAAAAATAGGAGACATATATAATACTTTTAATAATAAATATTTTATAAAATAATACTGATTTTGCACTGAAGGTGCCAGTTGTTTTTCTCTAGCGACATTAAGTCTTTCTTAAGCTATGTCGATGACCAGCTGTTACCACATCTGGTAACTGTGTTGTAGGTGCCATCCTCTGCTCTCTCCCCATCCCCTTCCTTGGTGACACGGTGCATTTTATAGGACCATGTGGGCAAAAGTGTAAAGGACTTCTGCTTAAGCAAGAACAGTTTCCAGTGACCTGTGGATCTCTTTGCTGGGGTCATAAGTCATCAAAAGTTGCATCTCAAAGGGGAAAAAAGCCAATCCTCAGTCATAATTTTCAGGGATGCTATACATCGACAAGTTTCAGAAAGTCTGTTAGAAAATGGGAAGTTTCACTAAGATATGGGATCAACACTTAGTAGTGAATACTTTGGCTGAAATCCTGGTCTCCTCTGTTAGAATGAAAAGAGCCTTGGAGATACTCATCTTGACCTTTTTCAATAATTTATACCTTGTAATGGATGTGTTTATCACATTCTTTTCTGAAAGCTGGCTTGACTGTGGATGACTGGAGACAGCAAGGGGCTGTGGGGTTCATAAGCAACGAAAAGGTCATGAAAAGGGAAAGGGAGGAGCTGGCTGCTAGCAGAGGCAAACTTCACAATTTTCTCGAGGGTTGGGCCTGACTTGGAATTTATGTATAAAAATGGGCCTGGCTGACTGAGCTAATCTCTGATGAGTGTTTCCATTATAATGTATTTTTCTCAACTGCCTGGAAAGAGGTGAGAAATAACACACAAACATACAGGGTGGGACAAAAGTAGGTTTACAGTTGTTTGTATGGAAAATAATACAATAATTAATAAATCATAAATAAATAGTAAGCCCTGTGTTCCAAGTGATCACAACTGTAAAATGACTTTTGCCCCATCCTGTATTTAATAATTTAATATTTCCAAGTATCTAGACTACTGAGCATATTAAATAGTAATTGTTTAGAAGGAAGGAAAAAGAAATGGGGAAGATATTTTATGAGTACTTACAATGAATCAGTTTTCAGAGGTTTATTTCTCACAAAAAAAGAAATACAATTTTCCCTATTTAAGGTGACAAATGTGAAGGTCAAATAGATTAGGAAATGTGCCCAAGTTTCACAGCTGGTGAATGAGAGAGTGCACACTGCAAGCAGGCTCACTTGCACTGCAAAGCATTTGCTCACTTGCAAAGCAAAGCATATACACCACGCTGCCTACATGTTTTAGCAAATCTGGATTACAGAAATGTTAGAAATAAAGTTTTGTTTGTTAAAGATGTGTATTTAGAAAGCTTTAGGCTGTAATTGTCTGTGGTTGAAATGATAAAGTCACGGTTTCCCCCAAAACTCTCATACGCACACACACACACACACACCCTGATAATGTTGGTTATTATGGCATTATGGCTGAGCCACTGAATTTATTTGGAGAAATCATTTTTTTGTGCACAACAAAATATACATGGCAAAATCTATTTATCCATATCTGTTGGTGTTGAAGGCCACAAGCATCATTTGAAACACAAATATGACCCTACTAATATGTGAGAGTGAATTGTTTTTTTCTAATTTTAAATAAATAAAACAGCAATAAAAAACTGAAATGAGAGAGAAAGGAGGAAGGAGGAAACTCTGAGTATGAGGCATATGTGTATGTTACACAGAGAGCTTCTCTAGAAATGTTTATAAATAATAGAGGTAGAATGCAAGTTGAATAGCTGTGATATTAAGACTTTCCACTCTTGGGAAAAATATGGACACCATGTTATGTAAATTATTTGATTCCGACAAGCATCCTCCTACCTCGTCTAACATTTAGGTATATTGACCATGCAAGAGGCTTGAATGTTATCATTCCGTGTTTCTGCCATATGAAGTTAACAAGCTTAAACAAGCATTCACACTGTCATTTTACCCTGTGTATAGATTCATTTAATGAAGAATTGTAATGAAATAACTGTTTTAGAAAATAAATCCAATTCATATTTGTATATGTGTTTTATAAAAAAAAACACAAAACCCTAAATCATAAAAATACTCTTCCAAAAGATAAGGATCTCATATATTTAGAAGAAGATTTTAGCCTTTTTATCATTTCAGGGCTTTTTCATGCTTTAATCACCTTCTGGAAACTGTAACAGGCTGTGGAAAAGGAAGTGAAGGAAGAGGAGTTCCTTTCTTCAAACCATGAATCTGCCTTTGGCTGCAAAGGCTAAGTAGAGACCGTACATAACTAAATTAACTTACAACTAGTAACACACAGGTTGACCAACCTCATTAAACATAAATCGCTTTTTTAGCAAGAACAGTATCTTCAACCTGAAAATAATTGCAGCATACAAGGTTAACCATGGAAGGAGGAATTCTGAGAAGCACACTTTTGCTCCCCATTATAAATGTGATGAGTCTTGGTGACCCTTTGTTCACATTAATGCTGACAAAGTCTACATAATGCATGGCTGCCCCACCCTCCAGCCCCTCCTGATAGGGTTTCCTGCTTTTATTCCCACCAGAATATCCTACAGCTCTGGGTGTGGGGCAGGCCACATTAGTACGGGGGTGGTGGTGGTGGTGAATGGCAAAGGCAGACATCAGTCTGGACTATCCATAACCTTGGATGCCTTTGGGAAGAGCAGAGGGCAAATAATTTATTGCAGTAGAGGAGAGCTAGGAAGTAATTTCTCAGTAGTATCTTTATGATCTGAGATAGAGTCAAAAGCAATCAGACATGAGAGTGCAGTCCTATTAAGGAAAAAGCACTGGACATTATTTGGACAGGTATGTGCTCTGTTTCCTGGTTGTAATTTAAGCCAGATGTGAAACCCAACACGGTGCATTGGGACCATTATGCTCTTGGTGAACTGGCACAAGGGTCACAACAATGTAGACAAACCTCTAAACATGGGTTTAGGGAGGAAAATGTGGGCATTTTTAGGTTTTAGGGGAATGAGAAATACTATTTTCTGAGACAAGTAATAAGTGAGTCTTGGTTCCTACAACTGATTCCAGGCACGAGGCTAGCACTGAATTCCTTCTGTTTTCAAAGTTCCAAATGGCCTTCAATTAAACTTTTATAATGTGATTCCTTTAAAATATATTTATGCTTTGCTACTAATACCACTCCCAATAGCACAGTAGTTAATAATAGTGGTGTTAGTGCACAATACTGTTAAAATTAAAATTAGCTGCTCACCTCCATCCTCCCCAGCACACTGTGGGGGCACTGAAGCACAGGACCCAACAATATGTTATTCTTTGTCTTCCTGGTGCCTTGCACACAGTGACTGAATAAACAAATGCGAGTTTTATAAAATTTCATGCAGTCACTACTGAGTCTCATTTGTAATGCTGGCATGAGGGGAGACCTACTGCTTACAGACCAAAACCTGCTCTATGATACCAGCTACCATGTACGGAGGACATCTGATCCCACCTAATGTCAGAGCGAACACAAAACACAGCCTAGGATGCAAGTTACTTTACTGATGTGGAGAACCATACGTATGTCTGGCTGTCCTTCAGATAAGCTGGCAATATTAAAAAGTGCTTAAAATTCAGTCATGATGTAAACATTCATATATTCATGATAATGCAAAAACATAATAGCGTAGATTCAGTAAAATGTTACACATTTTGAAATCTCTTGTGTTTTCATATTTCCATATTTGAAAGAGGTCTCTTTGGCATTGGGGGAGCTGACTGCATTTTGCATCCAAGTCTAACCAGGACCGTGGAGGAAGGGAAAGCTGTCTAGTTTGCTAACTTGCCCATCTGTTCGTGCCCTCCCTTCTGCATGGCACAGTTCTCCAATCAAAGTGAAGCACTGGCCTTTGAAAGCTGTCTTTCTGGCAGGCCTCCCTGCACTAATACATGTTTTGGTTTAAAATTCCTCCCCCTTTCAGTCCTGTCCGAGCTTCAGGATGAATGTCCTTAATTTTCAAGAAGCTCAGTCCAATAGTTTATATGTTGCTCGAAGACAGAAATTAAATTATGTTGTATTTCACTGGCATATGGTCCTTTACAGGGGAAAAAATAGTTTTCAGCCACTGCTGTAAACTCCAGAGGGAACTTATGCAAGAAGAGGAGCTTAGGCACCAGGAAACGCATGTGTTCATCATTTCCCTGGTTCTTCAATTTACGGCGGCACAGGAAGAGAATGTATCACTGTGCAAACTCTTATGAGTATAACAGATGAATTTCAGGCAAGTTTAATCAACGAAAATGACAATACGTATATTTTTATAGCATCTCAAAGTTTATAACACATGCACGTTATCTCATTTGACCCTCCCAACTAAATGTAGTTGGAGCAGGGATAATCTCCATTTTCAAGATAAGAAGCCAGATTTGAGATATTTCTTTTTTAGATCGGAGTCTCGCTAATACCATATATCTTAGAAAGAGGGTTAATCTGGAAAGAGGCCAGCCAGTTTTGAACCCATTTTCAATAGCATCCAGCTGGTTGAGTGGCAGAGCCAAGACGTGAACCCTGCCTTACCATACACAGCAAAATCAGTGCAGCTCAGAGAGCCGTAGAATTACACCCACAGTCTCCTGGCCACACGCCTGTTTAGTGTAGAGTTCCTAGTCTCTAGTTTGTCAATGCAGCGTTCTTGCAGAAAGTGTATTTTTAAAAAATCAATTAATAGAGTGAACTAAGCCATAACGGGATCTAGATTATTAGAGGAAACAGCAAAAAAATAGCTTTAAAATAAAAAAATGGATGGGCTGAATACTTAATTTTACTGATTTTACTCCTAGGATGATTTTTCCATCTTTATTTCTTAAACTCTTGAGATGTCAGATTGTACACATATAGTTTCTATTGGTATTGTTCATAGTGCTTATGTGACTAAACCTCAGTGACATCACATTTCAGACAGAAGCTGTAGCTTACTGATATCTCAACAAAAGCTATGATCACCTGCCCCATTTCCCAGGCATTATTTCACGATGGATCACTGCTGCAGTGTGGATTACACTGTGCGCTCTGCAGCATGCAAGCACTAATCTCCATTTATTCTGCAACAGTAAAATTCATTAAAATGCATGCTTTGAAATTGGGACCCATACAAGAAGATGTAATCACAGAGGAATATGTGCTGTAACGACGAAACATAAATAATAAAGCGTAAAACGTGTGCTATGAAGTTATGGTGTTAATTTGCTACCTGAAGAAATATGCTCTAGCAATTTTGTACAAGGTAACCTCCCTTGTACAATTTAAACCCACACCCCTCCCTCCTCTAGGTACTGAAGGGTTATGATTAATGCACACTAAATCTCGTTCAACCGGAAAAGGTCCTAGCAAATTTCCAAAAGCAAATTTAAGCTATTGATACATATGATGGTCCTATACCTGGAGCAAACTTGGTTTGACTTGTGAATTCCTCTCCTGCCTCTCCTGGCCTCTCTCTTTTCCTTTCTGGACCTTATTACACAGCAGGGGAGAGAGTGTGTCAAAGTGGGCCCAGCCGGAGGAGCACAAAAGAGCAGGGACACATACACCCCAGAGACCCCAGCAAACGGATGACCTACATTTGAGGCAAGTGGTTCACATGAGAAAAAGTGAGTCTGTGCTGCAGCTTGCATTTAACCTGTATTTTAAACGGCAATTAGCGACTAAAGCAAATACGGGTAAGTATTACAGACATACATCACTCTAAATTCATGAGACATCAGCCAAACTATATATGTTCATGTAAATGTGCACATGGTCTTCTTTCTCTTAATTCCTCAATCTTCGTAAACAAATGTACTAGGGGGAGGTTAGCACAAGTGAAAACAGCATTAATGGGCCGCATATTAATATTTATGTTTTACTATATAAAGACCTTGCATACATTATGACTCTGTTCTGCAGGCTGAATGAATAACTAATGCTACATTATGTATGGGCACATATTAAACAGACATGTCTACACTTCCTTAGTTCAGGATATGATTAATGCAGCCTATCAGAAGCCAGATGGTGCAGAACCAGAACCATCAATCAAAGTGAAAAGACCACTGCATGCTATCCACAATGAGGTTCTCACAAATGGAGATTCTGTTCACAGACCCTCACTGGTAATAGGCAGAAAACGCCAAGAACATAGCTGCAGTGTCCCCCTGGGATGGAAAGTCGTGGCTCGGGCGTGGCTAGATAGAAAACCTGGTGCAGGAACACTCATGGCTGGAGCCCCAAGCTGCAGAGCTGGGGAAGCATGGACAAACCTAACAGCCTGTTATTAAGATTAAAAAAAAGAAGAAGAATTAGAAGCTTTTTAATTATTTTAAAATAATGTTTGCACTAATGGCAGTATCTGTCAAACAGAACCCGTTTCCCATTTGATTTAGGATGGGGCAGTGCCACGTAGTAACCAAGCAGCTGCCACTGTCTGCCCGACACGTGAGTTGGCGTCTAGCTTCTCTCGCACAGGCTTTATTATAAATAACCCCAAATGCTTCAGTGTTACTTTGCAGCCTTTCTCCACAGATCCGTGGGAAACAAGTTTAGTCTCTGTTATGTTTAATACTAATGACTAATTTCGGGGCAGTTGTAGGGAGAAAGGTGGTCAAAAGTGTTTCCTGTTCCTTTAATAGCTTTACATAAAAATAACTACAGAAACACAAGGTGCTTTGTCTTTGTAAATGGATCATGTGTGTTTAGAAAATGTTAAATAATCCACATAAGCTGTAGGACCTCAAAACATTAAAACAAATGTATAAGTTCAAAATCGCAACAGCCACTGAAATACCATTTCAAAATTCTAATTTTGTGGTGTTTTGGGAGGTAGACAGCTGTGCGGATATGGAGAAAATTCCAGGAAATACAAACTTCTTCCTGAAGAGTTATAGTACAGCAAAATGAAATACTTAAATAATACATTAAAAACCACAAATATAAAAGGCTAATGAAAATGAAAACATTTGGAAAACCTAAATGTGTTATCTAAAGATATTCCTGCTTTAAGGTAAAAATTATATTATGAACCTCAAAACTTGGCATATGAGATAATTTGGGATGAGAACAGCCTACATTTTTTATAAAATTTTTGTAGTGATAATGAAAAAAGAAGTGACTATGCATATTGCTATAGATAACACTGTAAGTAGAATGGTTGAGTTTAAGAAAAATTTTTAAATTTTGGTATTTCTTTCTACATTATTATATTATTTTAAAATAGGAATGACATCCTAACTTATTTTAAAATTTTATTACCATCTCTTCTTTAATAATGTGACCATTTTCCACATTGTATAATTTCTACCAAATATATATTTATCACTTGGGTATTATTCCACTGCATTATTATGGTTTACTTATATAAGTAATTTCATTATTGGTGGACATTTAAATTTTTTCCTCTCCTACTATTAATAATAATACAGTGAAATTTTGGTGAAAAGTGTTATTTCTGTCTTTAAGGTTATTTCCTTCCAATAGATTTTCAGAAGCTCAATTGCTGAGCTTAATGATATTAACTTTAAGACTCTCAAATTTATATTCTCACCACTTATATCCTCACCTAACACAACTAAAATTAGTTTCAATGAAAAAAATATTTAGAAATTTTATAGATGAAAGTAACACTTTATTGCAATTTAAATTTGTATTATTTTAATTACCAGCTAGGTTAAGAATTTTTCTGTGGTTAAACAACTACCTTTTCTTTTTATAGTCTTATTGATATCTAATATATGTCATCTTACCTATTCATAAAAAGAATCACAAAGTACTCCTTCTTGAAAGACTACATTTCTCTAATTATTTGAAAATAATAAACTATATTTCTTAAAATTATTTAAAAAGAAATACTTTCCCTAATTCAGATCTTGCATACATTATGACTGCTCTGCAGTCTGAATGAATAACTAATGCTACATTATGTATGGGCACATATTAAGCAGACATGGCTACACTCTCTTAGATCAGGATATGATTTATGCAGTTTCAGGTCTCCCTTGAAACTACTCAAATCAGTGAAAATTTAACATAAATAACTAAATGCTCTAAGCTAAGCAGTGCTAGAATAGCCACCTAGTTTTTATGCCCCCCACCCCGCCCCAAGCTCCAAGTGTTAGGAATGTTAAATGACAGCTTTCTCAGTACTCCCTCCCATGAAATGTATCCCTGTCTTACTTTCTCCAAAACTTTGATATTGGGTGGTTAGCATGAAGTTCCTTTTGACTTGTTTATGCTGATTTTTCTGACAGATATGTAACAATATGGACCACACCACAGTAATGAAGAGGCCTTGTAGGAAAGAAAAGTTGTGATCAAAACATACAAGACCACACAATCAAAATGGCCCAACAAGAAAGTGGAAATAACTTAAACAGAAACTATATATCTTTCTAGAACTAGATGTAATTCAGGCAAATATCCAATAAGGCAGCACCTGTCATGAAGAACTGGTATATCCAAAAATTTTAAGCAAGCAATACAGTAAAATAATTAATAAAAATTATTGTTATTACTATTATCAGAGCCAACCAGATTTTGAAAAATCCAGAGTCATCCAAATTTACTCTGGCCCAGCCATAGCTTTTTAAAAAGAAAGTAATATTTACTTCTTTTATTCCTCTCTATGGAAACTATATTAAATAAAAGGTAGGCCCCCTAACCGGTTTAGCTCAGTGGATAGAGCGTCGGACTGCAGACTGAAAAGGTAGATAACTCAGAAGCACAAATACATAACATTGGCCGACTACAGCGCTTTGTGACTGCCCTTTAAACTTTGGCATATCATAAGCACTATTCTGAGTCATTACTTAGTCTTTTAGTCCCAGTGGGGCAGTCCATGCAGAGGGAAACCAGGGCTGAGGACTACAGCACTGCTGTCAAAAGAGAAGCCAGTTCACTCCCCTGGCAGGTCCCTTCTGTCTAGGCACTGCTGGTCTCTGTCATTCCTTCCTCTCACCACTATGCTTCTCCAACCCCAGCTACTTTTCCTTTGGGTGCTGACTATGGAGAGGTCTGCCAGGCAGCAAAGGAGCCCAGCCTGGCCAATTCTGTGGCTCTCGGCCAATAGACCCAGCAGGTCTATATAACCACAAGCAGTGCTGTACTATGCTGTCCACTGTAACTGCTCCCGTGGCCTGCATGTGTGGACTCTGATAAGAGCCAACCAAGTCACCCAAAAATTCATGTTTAAGTGAGCAGGTCAAGTTCCAATCAATCTCAGAGGTTTAAAGCGTTAAATTCAGCCCGGCCAGCGTGGCTCAGTTGTGGAGCGTTGATCCATAACCGAGAGGTCACTGGTTCAATTCCCAGTCAGGGCACATGCCCGGTTTGCAGGCTCCATCCCCAATGAGAGCGTGCAGGAGGAAGCCGATCGATGATGGATATATCTCTCTCATGGATGTATCTATCTCTCTGTAGCTCTCCCTTCCTCTCTCTCTAAAAATCAATAAAAACATTTTAAAATGTTTAGTTCAGGGTGTAAATGTTCAGTTCAGTGTCCTGGAGTTTTCATTCCCAGAATAATCTACACTAATAAAAGACAAAGATGCTAATTGACTGTATCTTTGCTACGCCCAAGCCAAGCCCACCAGCCAATCAGAGCGACTATATGCAAATTAACCCAACCAAGATGGCAGCCGGCAGCCACGGAGCTGGAGCAAGCAGGAGGCTTGGTTGCTCCGGCGATGGAGAAAGCCAAGCTTCCCGCCTGCTCTGGATGGCTGTGGCCTCCGCAAAAGGCAATGAAGTTTCAATTATAGAAGCTAAATAAATCCCAGATACCTGCTTCCAGCCAGCTTCCACTGGGAGCTTGGGTGGCTGGGTGCTGTGGCCAGCCTGCAAACAGCCGTCAGCCCTTCACCCAGGCTGGCCAGGCACCCAATTGGGGACCCCTACCCTGAAGGGGCTGTGGCCAGCCTGCAAACAGCCATCAGCCTCTCACCCAGATTGGCCAGGAACCCCAGCAGGACCCTCCACCCTGAAGGGGGTGTAGCCAGCCTGAAAACGGCCCTCAGTCCCTCACCCAGGCTGGCCAGGCACCCAAGTGGGGACCCCTACCTACCCTGAAGGGGCTGTGGCCAGTCTGAAAATGGCCCTCAGCCCCTCACCCAGGCTGGCCAGGCACCCCAGTGGGACCTCACCCTGATCTGGGACACCTTTCAGGGCAAACCAGCTGGCCCCCACCCATGCACCAGGCCTCTATCCTATATAATAAAAGGGTAATATGCAAATTGACCCGAACAGTAGAGCAACTGGGAATCACTGGTCACTATGACACACACTGACCACCAGGGGGCAGACGCTCAATGCAGGAGCTGCCCCCTGGTGGTCAGTGTGCTCCCACAGGGGGAGCTCTGCTCAGCCACAAGCCAGGCTGATGGCTGCCAGTACAGCGGTGGTGCCTCTCCCGCCTCCTCAGCAGCACTAAGGATGTCCGACTGCAGGTAGGCCTGCTCCCCAATGGCAAGTGGACATCCCCTGAGGGCTCCAGGGCTGCCAGAGAGAGATGTCTGACTGCCAGCTTAGGCCCAATCCCTCAGGGAGCGGGCCTAAACCAGCAGGTGGTCATTCCCCGAGGGGTCCCAGACTGCAAGAGGGCACAGGCCGGGCTGAGGGACCCTCCCGAGTGCACAAATTTTTGTGCACTGGGCCTCTAGTTGTAAATAAAATTAGAGTACAAATACAATGGAATCTCAGTTCTCAAACTTAATTTGTTGCAGAAGTTGTTCAAGAAGTGATTTGTTTGAAAACTGAGTAATTTTTCCCCATTAGAAAGTTAACTGAATTAATCCATTCTAGACCCCCAAATGATTCCCTGTTTTAACCTTTCTCAATTGCCTATCGTTGTTTAGTGATCACTTTCTTTTTCTTTTTTTAAAAATATATCTTATTGATTCTTTATAGAGAGGAAGGGAGAGGGATAGAGAGTTAGAAACATCGATGAGAGAGAAACATTGATCAGCTGCCTCCTGCACACCCCCTACGGGGGAAGTACCCACAACCAAGGTACATGCCCTTGATGGGAATCGAACCTGGGACCCTTCAGCCCACAGGCTGACGCTCTACCCACTGAGCCAAACCGGTTAGGGCATAGTGATCACTTTCACGCCCTTACCAACATCAGCACTCTTGATGGCCTCTTTATGTTTTAAAATTGTGCTGCCCTAGCTGGTTTAGCTCAGTGGATAGAATGTCAGCCTGTGGACTGAAGGGTCTCTCCTGGGTTTGATTCTGGTCAAGGGCATGTACCTTGTTTGCAGGCTCCTTCCGGGACCAGTCCCTGGTTAGGGGCTCGTGCAGGAGGCAACCAATAGATGTGTTTCTCTCACATAGATGTTTCTCTCTGTCCTTCCCTCTCCCTAAAAATCAATGGAAAAATATCCTCAGGTGAGGATTAACAAAACAAAACAAAACAAAACAAAACAAAACAAAACAAAACAAAACAAAACAAAAAATTGTACTAATCATCAATTTAGGCATGTCATACTCGGTAACCAGATCAGACATGTGAACACCTCTATGATACTGTGCAATTATTTCTTTTTTAAGCTCTATTTTTCTCACTACTTTCCTATTTTTCTCACTGCTATCATTAACCTTTTAGGACCCATGGTGACTTTCTGTATGTATTTAATATAATAATAAGCAGCAACAAAAGCAAAAAACATGAAAATATTCACAGCACAATTTCCTGAGATGTTAACAACACGAGGTTTAGTGGTAAACTGACTCATACTCATGCATTCTCTCCTTTGTTTGTTGCCTGAGAGTCTCGTGACTGATCATACAAGCATCAGCACAAAAGAACTGTTGGGTGGAGAACCGAAATTTGGTTGGACAACTGAGACCAGCAATGCCCTCCCCCTCGCCACCCCCCCCCCCCCCCCCCCGCCGCGCCTTTAACAATTTGATGGAGAACTGAATTGTTCCAGATGGGAGATGTTCGAGAACCCAGGTTTGACTGTATTCAAAATCAACAACAGTTACAAAAAATTAAATAAATAAACAATGACACCCCCCTCCCCCCGGAAAAAAACCCCCAAAACAAAACAAAACAAACAAAAAAAAAACAACACAGAAAACAATATCTTGTTGTGAAGGTTAGGAATCAGAAAATCTGACTTTAAGGTTCAGTTGTATTATTAATTTAGACAACTGTCTGTGGAACTTAACCTCTGTGAGCCCAGGTTTCCACATCTAAATTAAAAAAAAGAAACTGTCATAAGGTGACCTTACATTCCCCTCAGTGCTAACTTTTAATTATTCTAAATATCTACCCTATTACTTTGATTATTTAAGGGACAAATGTAAAAACCTATCTTCACCAACTTATTAGTATGTAAAATATCCTAAGTAATCTTATTTTGGGTTATGACAGTGAAGGCGAATCTTTTGAGCTCGGCGTGTCAGCATTTTGAAAAACCCTAACTTAACTCTGGTGCTGTGTCACATATAGAAATTTTTTGATATTTGCAACCATAGTAAAACAAAGATTTATATTTTTGATATTTATTTTATATATTTAAATGCCATTTAACAAAGAAAAATCAACCAAAAAAATGAGTTCGCGTGTCACCTCTGACACGCGTGTCATAGGTTCGCCATCACTCGTCTAGAGTCATCAGTATAATTATTCTACTTTTTCTGCAAAGTTAGAATTTAAAGACAGTATCCTGCAGGACAATACTGTTTATGTAAGGAAATGACTACACCCCATCAATACCCCATAGTCTACGATATGCTAATGAGTCCACACACATCTAAGTAGAATTGGAAGGTGCAGGTGCTGTCAGTGAAAGTGTGATTATAAGGTTTGCTCTGGCTTCACATGTTAGTTACTTTTATGACCCTCCCTGGCACAGGTTTTTCAGCGTCATGATAACTGGTGCCATTCTACAGTGACACTTTTTAAAAAATAAATAACAGAAAAATGTAATCAGCTCAGAAAAAAGCAGGGCAATATTTTCATTTTTCTCCTTTATATTTCTATCCAGTTAGATTTTTATCAAGTTGAGGGACCTTGATGATACTTTCTAATATCTAATCACATGCGTGCTTTAGTCACAAAATGACCTCCCTGCTGATATTCTTTTACAGAAACACAATTATAGTAGTAAATGTTTATTGATGGAATTTTTAATAATAACTGTTATAACAACTAACATTTATTAAGCACTTACTAAATGCAGAACACTGTACCAATCTCTTCAACATACATTCTCTCTCTTATTCCTTATAGTAACCACATGGGGAGGGAACTACTTTCTATCTCCATTTTAGAGATGAGAAAGCTGAGCTCAGAGAAGTTTAAGCAAATCACCTACAATACACAGCTAATAAACGACACATTAAAACCCAAGCTAGAGTGCTTCTCTATTGAAAACTGTCCAAAATCGTTGCAAAGCTTATTGGGTTTTGTAAGTTTTATGGTACGATGGGCCATTATGCTGTTCAATGCCCCTTAACAGAGAGATTGATGAGACATAGTCTATTTTGAGATTTGCCTTAAGAAAAGGCAAGTCCTTTTGAATGATACACTTTCCCTTATTACAGAACGAAAGCTGTGCATTTAGCTGTTTATCTATTTGCCTCTGCTTCCCAGGAGCCCGGGCTGTTATTCTCAGCTGGAGTAGTGACTCATCTTGCGAGCAAACAACAGAGCTCTTCTTATTTTGCCCTAAAACATCTTACTGTGGACTTTTTATATAAGCCACTCTGAGGCTTCAGACAAAAACAAAACTAAAAACAAAGCTTGTTTTAAATCATGAAGGCAACGTGTTAGTAAAACAGAATTACATTTTAACTGTAATATTTTCTTTGGTCAGGAAAACTCAACCAGATGAGGTAATGAAAAAAAATAACAAGTGTGTCTTTTATTATAGGTTTTAACATATATAATCTCGTTTGATACAGTGACTCTGTGAGATACATAAGACAGGTATTATTTATATCTGCATCTAGCAGATAATAAAATAAGTGATCAGAGAAAATAACTTTATCCAAAGTCAAGTGACAAAACAATAATCTGAAGGCAGTTCTTCAGACTCTATTATACCATACTTCTAATGCTTAGTGGTTACATTTCATTATTTGTGAAAAAAATAAACATAAATTCTATGACAGTGATTTCTTAGATTTCTTATAAAAATAGAACATATTATGATTACTTTTTTGCCTTCACTTCACTAGAGATTCAAATGTTCTAATATGACACAGCAATTTCTATATATAATATACACACACAGACATGTACGGCACTTCAAATTAAATATATATTGCTCAAATGTTGATGAAATTCTATAAACGGTAACAGTATGATAGCATGCATCCTTGTAAACATTTGTCTGTCCTTTCTGCATTCCTTCTTCACACCTGGGGACTCACCAGCCCTGCAGCCCTCACACTCTAGCCAGTGTGGTCTGCGTGGGTTAACTGCACACCAGCATATGGGATGAGAACCCTGACTGGCTTAAGTCAATAACATATTAAGTCCCAACCCGGGGAAGTGCACACAACCTGAGTCAGTCAGATTGGACCTTCCAGGACAGTGGACTTCTCTCTTCCGTATCCTGGCTAGTATGGTGCGTGAAGAGGGGACACTGCAGCAGTCTTTGCTAACACCAAGGAGGGGAGCCCGAGAAGAGCTGACACAGCAAAGCTTGCCAAGTGACATGGCAGAGAGTGCTGCTGATGACTCCACCGGAGTCCTGACTGCAGCCGTGCTTAATGCAAAATCTACCTTGACAGTTCAATTAAGGAGGCCAATAAATTACAAATATAAATGATCTCTTTAAGCCAGCATGAGTTGGGTTATTCACAACATAGCCCTAAATAAAATATCTAATAAGTCCATTAGAATCCTTAGGGATATGTCACATTACCAGATTAAGTACAATATGGGTAAAACTAGAAATTCAAAATGGTATACTCAAGTCTGCCATTTGAGCAATATAAGCAGAAGACCAATTCGTGAGGGGGCTGTGTGTGTGTGTGTTTGTGTGTACATGCATGAAGTACAGGTAAGGGTGAGGAAAGAAGAGGACTGAGGAAATTGAGAAAGGTTTAGAAAAACTGCCAGGAGAAAAGGGACAAGGAGCTGACTACAGATGCAAAAAAAGAATTAGGGTTGAGGGCTCAGTGGAGATGGAAGTGCACAACTTTAAAATGAAGCCCATTTGCTCATTTAAAATATTTGGAAGCAACGCAACACACACACACACACACACACACACACACACACACACACACACATTGTGCAGACATGTGGGACCCATGCAGGATATTTTAAACCACCCCAGCAATTCCAAAGTTTGTGTGAACCTCTGGTAGAGAAGTGGCCGCTCCATTAGGAGGAGCTTGCACACTCTTCAGATAGCTGCAACTCATTCTCCTTAATTTTATGTAAATGTAATGTAACTGGCAATGGAAAAGATGCGTTCAATCGGGAATACAGAAATCCTGTGGAACCACTGCTTGTCCACACGAGCCTTTTAATTTCCCGTGTGTGCATGTGGTATAGAAGATGCTTCAGAGATATGTATGCAAGAGCACCTGTATAAAGGGCCAGACCTTAAACAATATCACATTCGCTCCTTAAATTAACTTTTATTGAACATCTCTGTGTCAGCCCCTGGACTAGTCCTCAGAGCTACAGACCTGTCCCTGTCCTTACCTACACAATCCCTGTCCTCCAAACATCCAGTCATCCAGGGGGGCAGAAAGGCAAGGAGGCCGGGGAGCACATGAAAGGGACACCTAACCCTGGAGCGGGTGGGGAGTGCAGGAAGACAGGGATGGCTTCCCCGAGGGAGTGGCTGCCTCTCAGGTCTGAAGAGGAAAGATGAAACAGGTGAATGAAATAACAGAGGCTTCCAGAAACAGGAAACAGCCTGTACACAGACACAGAGCACAGAGGGCATGCAGCATGTGGGAAAGGATGCATCTCCTTCGGTAAGCTGGAGTACAAGGTAAAAGAAAGGAGCTCCTACCATAAAGGGCCTTATCTGTCCTGCTGGGGCTTTCTTCGGTGGGTACCTGAGGGTGGTGGAAGTATTTTACCCAGGGGATGCACACAATCTGAATTGCATTTTATAATTATCCCCCTCAGAGCATGAGAGAATGACTTGGGGGTTGGGAGGACAGTGAAAATGAAAATAGGAAAACCAGCTTGTGACAGAGGAAGAAACCCAGGAGAGAACTGCCAAAGGCCTGCATAAGGCAAGTGTGATGGAGACAACGAGTCACCTCCAGAAAAGTCAGGAGCAGACTGAGAAATACTTGACCATCAAAAGCAGTGTGTAAAGGGAGGGAGGAGTCCAGAATGACATTCTGATTTGCAGCTGGAAGGGTGTGCTAATAGTCCTCAATGTCCTCGGTGCAGAGCCTATGTGCTGGGGAGGGGGTGGAGCAGACAGGTAGGACGAGCTTCATACCGCACTCAGGGGACTGAGGTGCCGCCCAAAAGTTAATGCCTGGGAGCGTGTTGCATGTATGTGCGGGATGCACAGCAGCACCTGTGGGCCCTGAGGAACAGAACACTATTGTGAATGGGGAACAGCAACATCAAAGAGACCCAATGAGGAGAATCCTGGAGGGAGAGACCAGCGAGGAGGCCATAAAGCCTGGTAGAGAGTAATACACTAACATGCATGCATTGCTATCAACCTATTACCCATTATTATAAAATTATATACTTGAGTATCTTACAAACCTTGAGGAGAGTTTTAAATACATGTCTGTTACATATTCAAAGTTTATTATGAATACTTAATTTGAAAAAGATTTTTCATCCATGAGTTAAGACCATTTGTCTTTATTTAGAAATGAGTACATTTGCAAATTATAACTGAAGTGAAGACTGGTGAATGTTTAAACCTATCAAAGTACAAGAGGGATCACTAATCAGACCTGAAGTGGTAGCAGCTGCCGATCCTCTGGGGCACGGGTGTAGTGATAGCCTGGCAGCATTCTAACCTGTTGACACTGCAGACTGCGAGAGTACTTCCGTAGGCCATATTAGGTTTGTCACTATTTTCATAGCAAACTTTCAGTGTTGACCTTAAGTCCTTCGTATCAGTAAGAGGTGAGTGACTGTAAAGTCAGATAAACGCATGGACAACGGGTAGCTACATGAACTCAAAGACCAAATTATTCGATTTTTGTGGTCATTTCTAACAACTGAATGGCTATGCTCAAACAAGAAACATAAATTAAAGCTATAAGAAGATCCCTTTTCCCTACCAGGAAAGGACTTGAAAGGCAGGGAGGTGTGGGGAACAGCACTGTTTTACACGCTGATGGGAGGGGGCATCAGAGCATCCGGCCTAGTGGGCATCTGGCACTTCCGATCATGACTTAAAATGCACGCACCGTAATCCAGCCATTCTACTTTGAGAAATGTATCCTACGGTTGACATTTATGCAGGCACAAAATGGCATGTCTGTGAGATTATACACTGCAGCTCTGCCTGTAAGATCAAAGGTCAGAAGCCACCCAAAGATCCAACAGGAAGAGTCTAGTTAAATAAAGATGGCAAACATCTGCTATGGAACATACACATCTGTTTAAAACAAACAGAACAAGGTGGTTCTTTAGGTCCAGATTCATATTATCTCCAAAATACACCATAAAGTGAAAAAGAAACAGAAGAGTTTGTAGTATGTGAACATTTGAATTAAAAAGCATAAATCTATATAAAAACACACATGTAGGTATGTGTGTGTGTATGAAAAAAGTAACTCTTGAGGTATATACAAACCAGAATGAGGGCTTGCCTTTCAAAAGAGGAGCAGGGTCTGTAAGGGAGGGTTAGGATGGAGTCTGTCTTAGAATACGGTATTAAGTGCAGGCATTACCCATTTTATAATTAAAACCCCAAAACAAACTTAGTACACTTCCCGTAGCTGTGGTCATTACACTGGAACACTGCAACTATGAAATGACATGGACAGAGCACAAAGTGGGAATTGAAGTACTGGGTTTCAACCCTGCATTTGCTGTGGGATAATGGGCAAGTTCTTTGTATAGTTAGGGTATGCAGATCAAAAGAAAAGTAAAACACACTTCATATATACAACACATTAAATCCTAGGCCATAATAGAGGTGTTTTTTTTTTTCCCTAGAGGGGGAGAAACACACAAATAAGATAGGATTCCCTCCTAAAGACATTCACAGTGTCACAGGGTGGAGTGAATATGTCAATAATAAATATATATAACACAGCAAAATAATTGCAGTATTTGTTGCTATCTTGCCCTACTGCCTCCTGGATTATATGGTAAGTGTCTTATCCCAGTGATTGTGCCTCTCCCCTAGGAAAAAACACACGTTTCCTGAATGGACCTGAATTCTGAGAGCAAAAGTCAAGTCATAGACATACACATGCCATTTGGTAGCAGAGAACAATTCTCTGTGTGCATCAGAAGATGAAATTAAATTGGGTCTTAGAGGATGACAGTTGGGATGGGGAGAGCGGTAAGTTACATGAGCTCTGAGGGCCTTCCCAGCTCTATGGTTTAAGACTCGGAGAGGAGAATGGATGAACCCAGTGTGAGCTTTATATCACTGTCTCCCAAGGAGGGGAAGCAGAAACAGAAGGTACCAGGTAGAAGACCCTAAGAATTAAACCCACAGGCAGAACCATAATGGAGTGTATAAAGCAAGAACATCTATGAAATTGTGCAGAGAGATGCAAAAGGAAGTGGAATAGTAATAAATATGAATACAAAGAATGGAAGATCATCCATCTGGTGGGAAGATAATCAGCTGGTGCTGAGACAAACCGAAAAAGCAAAAGAAAGTAAGTGCCCGTGTAGGAAGGAGGGCCAAGCCAAACAACCTCCACTACATCAACTTAAATGTTGCTTTAAGTTAAATTAGAAAACGAGTGTTGATAAGAAGTAAAAAGTGAGAAAAGACAAACAAGCAGCTTTAAAATGATCCCCGCCCAAAAAAGTCTACACTGAATTAGAGGGATTTCTGGTTTATGCATAGCAGCTGTATTATTATACTTTACAGTAATTAAAAGTGAAAGTCTCCCTTCTTACCCATGTGTTCCATATAATAATTGTATTAAATTAAAAAAACTTGAGTTTTTAAAACTCCTTTATTTTCATTTGACACATGTGGATTTAAAATACCTCTGGAATTCTGAAAGGCACCCAAAGGTAGAGTGTTAAATAATGGAAAATATTAACAACCATAAAAAGAAGTTGGTAACTTATTTTCTTCCCAGATGCTAAAACTCTCTCGCTTTCCAATTTCAAGGGAAGAGTGTTAATGCGCACATTTAAAAAGCACAATAGATGCTAACTGGAATCACGTCTTCTTAATCTTGCCCAAAAACCCTAGAGAGAATGAATTATTGGCCCATGGAAATACTTTCATTTCACTATTCTTTGTCAGGAGAATTGTGGAAATTGTGCAAGTCGGAGTCTGTATGGAAGGCTGGTAATCATGTGAGATGTCAGGGAGACTGGGGCTTTTCAGCTGCCTTCATAATGTGCTGAGGAAGACACAGGCCAGGCCTGGGAGCCCGTCCTCAGTCAGCATCAGCCCACACTCCACCAATCACAGGACTCCCGACAGCCTTACAACTGGAGCCCAGAGCTAGAGAAGAGAAAGGCAGTAATAGCTTCCTCATTCCTAATGGATGCCTCCATTATGTGCTTTAAGCACCACCAGCACGACTGTTCTCAGCGCATCTCAATAAAAATAACTTCAGCTACACACAAGTCATGAATTACATTTTATGATAATGTGCTGCTGAGAAACAAAGTGTATTTTTCAGGGGGAACATAAAAATTCTTCTTCCTTGAAGATAAGGTATGGGCACTTTTTAATTTAACTGCTTGGTGCCTTCCAAGCAACTCTCCTGGCAGACTCCCCAGGTGAAAATGCTGTCATCAGATTTTAGGGAACCAAAGTCAAATGAGTAAGTTGTTTCATCTTTTCAAGTGAAATAGGAAATGTCTGAAGAACTACATCTGACAGGTGTCAGCCTTGGACGGGAGGCCAGGCACATTATATCAGGATGGAGGGAGGCCTAGGAACCAACTGTCTCAGGTCCTTCACATTAAACACAGCAGAAGATTTAAGATAATTTTTTATTTCTCTCCATTTTGGCTGTTTTCCTTTTCATCTTTCTGTCTCAATGCACCCAAGTGAAATATGTAGTGGACATATAACTAGGGCTGCCGGATAACAAGACATCGGTTACACATGGATTTTAGATAAATGAATAAATTTTTAGTATGAATATGTCACACATGTTGTAGTGATCATATATTAAAACAAAATATTATTTACCTGAAATTCAAACTGAACTGGGTGTCCTGTATTTTTCTTTGCTCACTAACAGATCAAGTGGATTGTATTCCAGGCAAGTCTGCTGTCCCAACGGGGATGGGAAGGGTCGGTGCGTGGTAGTGTACGTAAGTGGGGAGACACAGGAAATGGGCATGAGTATGGTGATACATTTCAACTGGGTGCAAAGACTTATGACAGAGGACGAGCAGGGGGAGGCTGGCAGGGCAGTGGGAGGTGGTGCCTACATGTTCTCTGGTCTTGGTTCCATGCAGGCCCTCTGCTCTCTCTGCTGGGTTCTTCCTCATCCCAGGGAGTTTCGTAGTGGCAGTGTATCACCAGTAACAGTAGGAACCGAGACATTTTTAGATGTGATTAATACTTTGAAAATACAGTAACTGCCATGTCTATGTAGATCTTCTTTGACTATTTTTAAATCAGTGCTTTTATACTAAACTAGAGGCCCGGTACACCAAATTCATGCACGGCGGGGGTGGGGGGAGGGGTCCCCTCAGCCCGGCCTGCAATGACGCCAGTGTCCCTCGCCCTGGCCTCCAGCCCGAGGCCCCTCCCCTCCCCTCCCTCTGCGTGGCCAGGGCGTGGACACTGGGCTCGCATTGCTGGGGCGCTGCCGCCAGTGTCCCGCATTGGCCACTATGGTGCTGCAATCTTTATGGTGGAGTGACAGTTAATTTACATTACTCTTTTATTAGATAGGGTGTTTGCAAGGATTTGATCATGAGCTTTGCTTTCCCCTATTCCTAATATTCCTGGGAGTGCCTGGGTGGGGAGGAGGAGGGGAGAGAAAATGCTACTAGATAGGACATTCTTAAATAATCACCTGGCAAACGTTCGGTCTTCTGTCATGACCCCATCTGCCCATAAAGAGAAGTTCCAGATGCTCACTTGTTGAATGGAACAGGGCGGCCTTCTCCCTGTTTCTAGCCTGCCTGATGCTACTTTCTCATTTCTAGGTATCGTGACTTCGGCTAGTTCTCTCCTCAACCTTCCTCTGTGCGTTAGGTTTTAGGTTCTGACTCACCCTATTCCTCTGGCGTGAGCACGCCCTGTTGTGTTGGTAAAAAGGAGTCCAATCCTTTGGCTGGAACCATGGTGCCACCAACATACCCTACTCCCACCCCACTGAGGGGCTGGGGAGGAAAGCCAGTTAGACTGGGCTCTGTTAGAAGCCCAGTGCCCAGCGGTGCCTGATCTTCATTCATTAGTCTCTGATGATATTAGCCTTGATGTCCAGCTTCAATCAATCGAGTTTCCTTTGCCCCTGGCTGGTGGTGAATGAAGCAAGTGGGGGAAGAGTGGAGATGAGGGGGGACATTTTTAGGATAAGCTTAGCTGCTTAATTATCTGCTTTACAGGGAGGTCATTCAATGAATCCTCAGTGCTCTTCTATTGCTGTCCTCTGTCTCTCCTTATTCCTTTTCACATGCTGTTTCTATTTCTACCAAATTTTCGCCTATTTACAATGAGAGTTGAGGTTAGACAAGAGAGGCAGGGTAAGAAGGCCACTTCAGCCCTGAGCCTGAGGTGTGTTGGTCAGTCCTCCTTTGGTTAGAGCATCTTATGCTGCAGGTATTTAGTTCCATGTGGCCCAGAAGTTGTGGGCATAGGCTCTGGAGTTACACATCTCTATAACTTGTCAGGTGTGTGACCTTGAGCAGTTACTTAATCTCTCCGTGTCTCAGTTTCTTTATCTGTAAAATGGGAGATAATAAGAGTACTCACTTACAGGGTGGTATAAAGCTTAATCAGTCACGTGTGCATGTAAAGCTTTGGGGATGGTGCCAGTTACACGGTGTGCTTTAAACAGTTGAAGAGTAACAACAACAATAACAATAATAATAATCCAGTTGGATTCAATTCTCCTTGTCAATCCTCAGGGTAACTGGCAGAGCCAAATTCTGGCATCTATGGGTCTCCAGATATCTCATTTTAACAACACTAAAACCTCTGCCATTTACACATCCTTCCAATACCACCCATCCCTGCAGTTATAGTAACAAAATAAATTAAACTAACATGTAAAAATGTTTAATTTTTAGAACAATGTCATGGTTGAAGGAAAAGAGAAAAAGACATAAATAATATCAAAGTTAGGCTCACAAAACATGATCTGCTGCTGAACTTGAATCACAAGCTGAGGGGTGTTAAAAATTGAGGACAAAGCTTTGGGTCAGGTTGGCAGAGGCCGGGAAGCACAAGGTGGTTACAGATCTTGACTGGGGAGCTGTGTCTGCACCTTCTGTGACAACTGCAAGGTCACCTTGAAAAACAAGGTGCTCTAACAAATGAAAGCAAAGTTTTTGTACCGAGTGCTCCTTTATTTAGTTCGTCCATTATTTTGAGGCTGGGTTATCCATTTGGCTTTAGAGCGGAGTTGATGGCAACAATAAATGGGTTTAGTATTCACTAAAGTGCTCACATCCCCGAGCATGGTTTTAGTATGACATGTGAAAATGTAACAGGAAGGGAACTCAATCAATTAGACATTTATCCAATCGTTCCCGATATTTAGCAACATCCCTAAAATTACTTTTTAAACATTTTTTCGTCTTTGCCAAAGATGGGGAATAGAGTTATGCGCACAAATGGCTTTGGACAATCTGCTGCCGAGGACTGTTTTAAGCATGGCGTAAACATGCCAGATCAATAACTGGCTTCTTTATCTGCATGTGCCATGAAAATCTGGCTATCATAGAGTGCCGGATCCATTAAAAACTGGATTTGCTATTTCCAGACAGCAGATAGCTCAAAGCTCAACAGGGCCAGCAGGCAACAATCCAAATTCCCATCTCCCTCTCTAGAACAACTCAAAGCACTCTGTTGCTACATTATGTTATTCAAAGCCCAGGAGATAATGAAGGCTTGACAATGCTGTGGCTGCCTCAGGATTGAGTCAAATGGCCATTATTCTTCAAACATAAAGAGCTGGGTAAAGTGACTTTTATCTTAAATCGCCAGACAAATCTGATTAATGGAGAAATGTAAATCAATACACGGTTTCCAAAATAAAACTGTTCTTTTCCCTTTAGGTATGATATATGTATTCATGAAACAATGTCACAGAGACTATTAGTCTCTTAGAAAAGAAAGGACAGTGGTAGAAATCAAGACTGCCCCACCCCCGAGACTTTTAAAATAGATTTTTGCTATATGCTTCTGTCCAAACAAAGCTGCAGAGAAGGTTCTGTGTGGGTTTTTTTGTCTTTTTTTTTTTTTCTGTATATCACTGTATACTAGTGGATATGAATTCCCAGACATGTTCGTATTAATAACAGTTCTTAAGGTAGTCTTAAATGTGTAGATTATGGAAATACATATGAATTGTTTGTATGTTTAATATTACAATTGAAATACATATACTGTTACCTTAACTTACTATTATTCCATTCCAGTTCTGCTTAGAGTAATCTATTTTTTTAAAAATATGTTTTTATTGATTTTAGCAAGAGAGAAAAGGAGAAAGAAAGAGAGAGAGAGAAATATCTATGTGAGAGAGAAACATCGATTGGCTGCCTCCCACATACAACCATACTGGAGATCGAGCTAACAACCTCACATGTGTCGAGACTGAGAGTCAAACTGGCCACCTTTCAGTGCACAGGACGATGCTCAACCAACAGAGCCACACCAGCCAGGGAAATGCTTAGAGTAATCTTAAAGATAAAAATACTTTATAGTAATTCTCAAAAACATCAATATCTTTACAGTATCTAATTATATAATGAACTAGAGGCCCAGTGCACAAAAAATTCATGCACTCGGGAGGAGTCCCTCAGCCCAGCCTGCGCCCACTCGTAGTCCGAGACCTCTCGGGGGATGTCTACCTGTGGCAGTCGGACATCCCTCTCGCAGTCCGGGAGCCCTCACTCCTTACTGCCTGCCTGCTTGCTGCTCCTTAGTGCTGCCTTGGAGGCAGGAGAGGCTCCCGCTACTGCCACTGCACTCACCAGACATGAGCCTGGCTTCCGGCTGAGTGGCGCTCCCTCTATGGGAGCGCACTGACCACCAGGGGGCAGCTCCTGCATTGAGCCCCCTGGTGGTCGGTGCGCATCATAGCGACTGGTCATTCTGCCGTTTGGTCAATTTGCATATTAGGCTTTTATTATATAGGATAATATGGTAGAATATTGATTTTACTCTCCTCATCTTTTATGCTCAGACACACTTTTTGTCCTTTACCCAACTATCAACACATGTTCAACCACTCTTTCATTATTTCTTTCTTATTAAACCACTCTCCATAGTAATACTTCATTTATCCAGCTGTTCCTAAGAGAGTTTTCAAGATAAACTTTATTCTTAAAATATTGATGTTTCTAAAAGTAGGTTATACACATCTCTACTATTTTAAAATAAAACATCTGTTTCTTGATGCAATTTAGGCCAATTATTTTACCCTGGAACTACTAAAATGTATAGGGATATTTGGGTATCTGGGTCCAAATTAAGTGGTTGTGGGCAGCTGCACTTTTAGAGTTCCTCTGTTAATGACTTACAGTTTTTATGGCCTTCGCCTTGCCTTCATTTAGCATGCTGCCACTTCTTAATGGAGCTCTGACTTCTTGAAGCAATAACCACCCTCTTTTTAACTGCTGCTAGGGTTGACTGTGGTTTGGGAAACCAGGCATATTTGTTTGTTAGGACTGTTTTTGTAAAAAAATGGACTGTTTGTAGATGGGGGACTAAAGAAGTAATGAAGTGGGGAAGGAGATTTAAAGAATAATTTTGCCAGACTGGGCCCAGGCTAGCTTATCTGAAGGTTCTGAGCTGAGATTACTGCATAAAAGACCCTGGTTGAGTAAAGTACTCACGTTCCTTTTCTATCTTACTCATTGGTTAACTAATCAAGTGTCTTCATACATAGCTGTTTGTTTGTTTTTTTGACACATATGAATTTGTTTACAGTTCAACTGATATATGTCTATGCATGTAGAAAGTTTATTAAAATGAAACTAGTCACCAAAAGAAAAAGAAAAGCTTACTTCACCAATACAGGAGCTATATAATAATGTTACTTCTCGTGTGTGTCCACTGATTTATATCTTTAAGAGTAGAAAATTATTAAAATAACAATAGTCACTAAAAGAAAATAAGAAGCCCTCTTCACACAATACAGAAACTATAACAGTGACAACCTGTTAAGGACTCACTCACTTTTAATAGTCTAGAGTGGTCAGCAAACTTCAACTCGGCAAACCATGGCTCACGAGCCACATGCGGCTTTTTGGACCCTTGAGTGTGGCTCTTCCACAAAATACCGCCTTCTGCGCATGACCCACAAAGTTTCAGTCGCACTGTATGTGCGCGCCTGCATGTGGTATTTTGTGGAAGAGCCACACTCAAGGGGCCAAAGAGCCGCATGTGGCTCGCGAGCCATGGTTTGCCGACCACGGGTCTAGAATATGTGCATTCATACAGGTTAACTGTGTTTTGGATCTTAGTCAACTGTGCACATGTTAAGAACCACTGTAAACCCAAACAGAATTTTGTAACTTTTTCTTTCCAAGCATTTTCATATTTTATAATAGCTTTCTACATGAGCAGATTATTAACACCTGTGTTTGGCTAATAAATCTAGATTTACCCCTAAACACATAATTCTGATAAAATCTAACATGAAAGAAAAGAAGAAAGGAAGGAAAAAAGAAACATCTTTTATATGCATAGTAATATTTTCTTTAAGCCAAAGACAGAAAGCACTCGCTAATTCGCATAGCTTCCATAAAATTGTTCTAATTATACCCTACTCTACTTACCTCTGACTTATCCAAAGGAAAACTCAACTCCAAGCTGGCTTTCTGTGACCTTGAAGGCCTGTGACCCTGAACCTTTCCTGGTAGTCAGTATGTGTGTTTCCAGAAATTACGAGCTATGTTTATTATGATTCTTAAAATAACAGAAGAAATACATGAACAAAATACCATCAGATTACCTGCTTTTTTGAATTCCCTTTACCAATGTTACCGTTTATTAGGACAGATAAATGGGAATTAGCTTTGGTGAAAGCCTTTCTGCATTTGTCTATATTATAAGAACTCCTGAAAATATATATATATTTTTAAACAGACACAGAATCAGAGATTATAGTCCAGAATGAAATTCTTCCAGTCTACAGGAAAATTTGTCTTGGAGTATAAAAAAATGAATCAGGTATTTCCCTTGAGGCTCATTCTGAGTGCACATTTTGTTCTAAGCTTTGTATGCTTTTTGCAACAGCATTTAAGAGAAAACCAACTGACCATTTACAACCCAAACAATGGCTTTAGAGCAGCACCATTAAGGACCGCACCTGGCCAGACTCAAACAACACGTCTGTTTAACCTGGTGACTTTCCTGTGTCTGGGGTCAGGCAGGAGCAATCTTGGTTGGGGGGAAGGAAAGAAGAGCAAATATAACTGACTGACTGAGAACAAAACAGTTGCACCAACTATACTTTGTAATTACAACTGTTTCAACAGTTGCTAGTAGGCAAGGCTGTCATTTAAGTGACCCACTATAATTTGGGACAAAGCCCCCGGAAATTATGGCACTTCAGAACAGGAGTGCATTTCTGAGTTTACTGAGCATCACACGCCCACTGAAATGCGGAGTAGTCCTTCTTTGGTATACATTTACATCAAGGGAAACATTAGTAATAAAAGGAATTTAGCTAGAGAGGAAAAGAATATCGTAACATTCACGTTTGGGAGCAGACCATAGTTTATTTTACTTTTGCATCTTTTTCATTATGCACTATTTCCATCATGTAGAAAATATACAGGGGATAGGACCATTAGCCCACAAACCCATCATTCAGTTTCAATAATCAACATTTGGCCAATCTTATTTTACTCTACCCTACCCACTCCCCTCCTTGAATTCTTTTTGAAAACAAATCCAACACAGCCTATATTTTATTTTATAAAAGCTTTAATTTTATGATTTAGGTACACATTTAACCTAAAGATCACTCCACAAATTATATTAAGCATGGCATGTTTTAACCAACTTTAACTACCCCTTTAAGTATTTTACACTAAAACCTATCTGCCTAGAAAACGAATTTGTTTGAATATAATTGGTTAATTAAAATGATAAAGTAACTTGAATCATAACCCTCTGTTATTTTATTTATGGGGGGGGGGAGAAAGAAACATTCTGAGGTTGAGAAAATAGTGCATGTTATGCAGTCCCTGTGATTTTCATCTTTGTGGACACTGATCAACAAGAGACAAGGTTAAAAGTAATACAGCTGGACTTGTCTGGATGGAGCTTAGAAAAATGGGAGGAGGCTACTGAGGGGCAGGAGAGCTGCCTAGCAGGAAACTTTTCCCTTTTCCTTCACCACACAGACAGAATAAATCAGAATGCCAATAGGCCAAACCTTGGAAGCTTTAAAAATCACTCATAGGCAGTCCAGTTACTTATAATAATTTATTACAGATCTTAAAGCAAAGATCAAAAGGAACTCTATCTAGCATTTATATTCAATTCCTCGTTGCCTGATGACTAATTTGTAGAGGAATGAAGTCTTCACAAGGGAAGCCAAAATAATCTGAGGTGACTTTGATACAATGCCACAAAGGATATGAAGAGGAAGCCGGTAGAAGCTGCAAATGGCCAAGTTCCATTAAGGGTTCTAATAAAAGAATAATGGAATTTCCCTTAACTGTGAATTAAAAAAATGTTAGAAGTGGGCAAAATTTAGACAAGTCAGGCAAAACATTTGTCACAGCCTTTTGTGGTTAAATGTTAACTTTAGCCACTGTTGCATTTATGTTCATTACATGGCTTCATCTAAAAAAATGCAACTTTCCCATCAGAAATCTGGCCAATCACATTCCTTTTGCTTTCGTATATTACTGATCAGCCTGCACCTTCCACCTGCATTGTCAGATACTATGAGTTCTCTCAACCTCTTTCAAACAAATGGCCATATTCTACAAACTGATTGATTTAACTTCAAAAAAGCAACTTGAAATTATGTAATTTTTAGTTATGTATACAGCGATGGTCACATGGAGGAGCATAAACATCTCTTTTAAAAATTTTTGGACTTCAGTCAAATTGGTCACGATAGAAACACTAGAAGCTATTCAAATTCTTTCAACTTTTATGAACAACTGGCATGATTTTCCCCTCCCAAATCCAGACATCTTCATATTCTGAGCTGAGGAAAGTAGTTTTCACACTACTTATTTTGGCTAGTTAAAAAATCCCCACCACATGTCTCCCTGTAAATTCATAGATAAAGATTTAAGTTTATATTAACAATTCGATGGTGCAACTTTTTTGTTTGCTTCTGAAGTCACCTCAAATTAACAGATTTACTGGAATCTTACGTGATAAAGAAGTTTTACACAACTCTCAGGAATCTCGCAATGTATTTCCCTATGAAGATGCGATATTGAGCATTTTCTTTAAAAACAGTCATACGTGTGTTTTTTAAAAAAGAGTCCGATCTTTTACAAATATAGTGAAATACTTATAAGTAAAAAGATGTGTGGGAATTCTTCAAATACAGGTAGTGGAGAGCTGGGGTTCTAAAGAATCAGAGCTGGCCATGGGTACATAAAGCTGTGGGATGGATGCGTAGGGTCCCTACACAATTTGGTCTTCTGTGTAGCAAAACTATTGGCAGTGGGTATTTCACATATAATGCTACGCACTGTTTTTCGTTAGGGTTTTTACACGGAAAACAGCTTTCCATCAGGAGCAATGGAGAACCAAGAATTGGCAGTTAATATTTCAATTATCTGTACCAATCCAAAAGCCAAGTCCATCACGACATTGTTTGGTAAGAAAAGAAAAAAAAAACCAACCAAACAAAAAAATACCCCCAAACCTGTCTTTGCAGTCTTTGAGATTTCAGTGACAATATGTAATTAGATTTTAATGTGAATAAAATACAATTATTTTAGTTCAAAATACACATCACATTTTCTGGTTTCTTTTAAAGACATAGAGTTGGAAATTAAGATAGAAATAGAAATGGAACTGGTAAGTATACTTTAAAATCACTACATACCAGGGGACATTGTGCCATACATTCAGAAAGACTTCTCTACCACCCAATACGCTAATCACATGCATCTCTTACCTTGTGATCATACGGACTGTAAGAGTGAAATACCCGAGAAAGATCTTTTGTTCTTTGCTTTTTCTGTGGAAAAAAACACAGACATCTGAGTTGATAGGTGGCAAAACATACATGTGCATATGTACCTATATGTATATCTCTCTCTCCATATTTATTTCTCTGTCTCTCTATCTGCATTAAGATAATGTGTATTGAGATATTCTTCCCTGTGCAAGGTGAGGGGCTCCAGTGTCAACATGGGACATGTGGATGAAATTAGAAACCAAAGCCACTTGATGGTTATGTGGGTCATTGTCACAGACCAGCCAGGCCACTTAGAAGGTTGCATAATTACATTAATCATGAAAAAAACCCTATTTATAGACACATAACTTAGAGACTAAAGGGAAAAAGGAAAGAAACCTCTGAATTTAATTGTAATATCAACTGCTGTTACTCTAAATTGGGCACTTCATTGTCTATTTAAACCAGTGGTTCTCAACCTTCCTAATGCCGCGACCTTTAATACAGTTCCTCATGTTGTGGTGACCCCCAACCATAAAATTATTTTCGTTGCTACTTCATAACTGTAATTTTGCTACTGTAATGAATCGTAATGATAAGCAGGATGTATTTTCATTGTTACAAATTGAACATAATTAAAGCATAGTGATTAATCACAAAAACAATATGGAATTATATATGTGTTTTCTGATGGTCTTAGGCGACCCTTGTGAAAGGGTCGTTCGACCCCCAAAGGAGTCGCGACCCATAGGTTGAGAACCGCTGATTTAAACAATATACCTCCTTCAGGCCCCAGGTCACAGCTTGGGTCTGTCACTGTTATCTAATTCAGGTGCCTTGCATGGTTTTCTCATTAATTTAACAAATATTTATTGAGTGACTGAAATTGGAACTTTTTTCCTGCAATTCATTTCAATTTTTAAATATAATGATTAGCTTTGCACAAATATCTGCCAGACTGAGAGTGAAAGTTTTTGTTTTCTGTTAGACAGACAGAGAGAGAGAGAGAGAAGAGAGAGAGAGAGAGAGAGAGAGAGAGAGAGAGAGAGAGAGAGAGATGAAAGAGACACAGGGATGAGTTGCCTACTGCACATGCTCCGACCCGGGCTGGGATTGGGCCTGCAACGCAGGTACATACCCTTCACCAGGAATTCTCGGGCCAACGCTCTAACCACCGAACGAACTGGCCAGGGCATGAGAGTGGAAGGTTGTTTTTTTAAAAAAAAATATTTCATTGTTTTGTTTTTTTTCAGAGAGGAAGGGAAAGGTATAGAGAGAAACATCAATCAGCTGCCTCCTGCACACCCCCTACTGTGGATGTGCCCGCAACCAAGGTACATGCTCTTGACCGGAATCGAACCTAGTACCCTTCAGTCTGCAGGCCGATGCTCTATCCACTGAACAAAACCGGTTAGGGTGAGTGGAAGATATTTAAAGGATAAATTATGAAAATCCAGTTGCAGAATCAGTATGCATGTTTATTACATTAATAGATACAGCCATACTGCTCCCTTCCCCAAAACATTGTACCAATTTGCCTTCTCACCCAGAGTGAGTGGAAATTACAGCTTAAGTCAGAAATTCTTAATTTCTTTTTTCCATTTATAGGTTGTTACATTTCTAAATTTATAGAACAGATAAAACATTTTTAAAGCAGATATTGAACATCTTCACAGGTGTCTATTATAGAATTTATTTCTTGTACATCATAGAGTTAGACACTACCACATACTAACATTCCATCATGAGATTGGCCAGTTTGCCCTTAATTCTATCCCTGTGTTGCTTCTGGTTCTACTTTGTTGATTTTAATCCCACTACCAGGTAAATGAGTTCTATCTTCACTTGACTGGAACCTGTTTCCTAGGAAAGTATTTCCTTCATTTAAATTCCAGTGTCTGCCTGAGCTGTCTGTGATCCCTCCCCAGTGCCAGGGAACTAAGCAGATCTCCTAGGTTCCACAGGATCTGCTGCAGCCACTTGGCTAAGTATTCAAGCCTGCTATTAATTAAGACCTTGTATCAGAGTCATTTGTACACACTCACAGTTTCCCCATAGATTACTTTCCCTATTTCAGAACTGTCTTTGGAGCCACAACTCCCCTTGGCAGTCTGTCAAATCACTTGGCCTTGTTTCCACATTCTGAGACCTACTGAGAGTTATCCTCCCTGCCGCTCAGCCAGAATTCCCACCTCCTCTGGTCTATCTCTCACGTGTGCTTCTGACCATCAGACTCTAAGGTAATTTAACATTCCTTTTCCCCAGACAGCATAGATGGATCTCTAACTGATCGGAAATAGTCCTTTGGCTCTAGGAGCTCTGGAATCTGTTCTGAACAGGTCACTTGCCACCAAAGTTTTCATTAGCTTATAATTTTCTCTTTCATTCCCATATACCCACTTAGTTGGTCTAACAGTTCTTGGCTTATATTTTAATCAGAAGAAAAATGATGGATACTAACACTTCCTTTGGTAAAATTAATTAAAACATGGGGAAATTTTTTTTTTCAGAAAGGAAATTATGCTAGAGAAGATAAACTAGGGAGCAAAGCAGTCTTAAACTTAGGAGGTGTCCCCATGCCGGGAGCCGGTCCATCCTTGCTGTTTCAAAGGACCTGGCATATATGGCATACTGTTCTTAAAATGTTTGCTCACCTTCTTGGCACTATGTGTTTTAACCAAGGTCTCCTCTCTGAGAAAGGTTGTTTCCCCAGGTAGGGATTTTCCCCTGAAGTTAGGGAGGGAATAAAACCCCTCAACTAAGTGCCAGGCGGGTAATTAATCACTTTAACTACGAACAATCATGCTTAAGCTACATAATCTTTACTCCCTGGAATGGAGATAAGAAACGCCCTAGCCTTTGTAATAGAGATTGATAGGATTGAATCAACTGGTATAAATACAGATGCAACAAGACAGCGAGAGACAGAATTCAGAACACAGAACCTACACAGAACATTCTCTAGAGACAGAAGAACTTTGCTGGAGAGAACATGGCAAAAGATCCTGGACTGAACCTGACTACAGAAATTGGCAAGAGAACCTGACTAGAACCTGGTGACTGAACCTGGCTAGAGATCCTAACCAGAACCTCCCTGGAGATCCAGACCAGAACTTGGCTGGAGATCCTGGCTAGGCTGCTGATCAACTGAACGCTGTCTCCGTGTCATTCCTTCTTCGCCGACTCTGTCCACACCTTTGGGGACCCCTGGACCTGCTGGGGTTGGACCCCAGCATCCCCAGGTCTGTTCAGTCCCAGAGATGGTTGAGCTACCAGCTTGAGTTGGCAATGAATACGGATTATTCAGTTTGTTTAGTGTGCCTTTGTTTGTGGCTTTTGAACCTATTTTGATAGCTAAAGATGCATTTTATTATAAGCTACCTCAAATTATTTTGGGAAGGAAATGGATTATAAATGATAAATAAACACACTATTCAGATTAGCCCCCAAAGAAGCCAGAGAGGAAAGAATGTTCTTTTTTCTGACAACAAATTTATTATATACAAGTACAATGAAGTTTTGGCTCTGAATATTGAAGGTTATATGTATTAGTCCAGTTTACTGAAAATTACGGCTCTTTTTCCTGTGATGTTAGAGTCATATAGCCCAGTGGCATATCTTCTGGGATCCAGAAGAGGGGTTGACAAATGATGGCCCATGGGCCAATCCAGCCCACCACCTGTTTCTGTAAATATAGTTTTATTGATACATATCCACAGACATTCAGTTATGTATTATCTATGAACTAGAGGCCCGGTGCATGAATTTGTGCACCAGTGGAGTCCCTTGGCCTGGCCTGCGGTATTGGGCCAAAACCGCCTCTCCAACATCCTCTGAGGGTTCCCGGATTGCAAGAGGGCGCAGGCTAGGCCGAGAGACCCACCGGTGCACAATCAGGGCCAGGGAAGGATGCAGGAAGTTGGCCAGCGGGGAGAGACCTTGGAAGGACTCCAGGGCATGTCCGGCCTGTCTCGCTCAGTCCTGATTGGCTGGACCCCAGCAGCAAGCTAACCTACTGGTTGGAGCATCTGCCCACTGGTGGTCAGTGCACGTCATAGCAACTAGTCAACTGGTTGACTGTCTGCCCCCTGGTGGTTAGTGCACGTCATAGTGAGCGGTTGAGCCTCAGCATATCATTAGCATATTACTCTTTGATTGGTTGAACGGACGAACAGACGAGCGGACACTTAGCATATTAGGCTTTTATTATATAGGATGCTTTCATTCTACCACAGCAGAATTGAGTGGTTACAACAGAGATCGTATGACTCATAAATGCTAAAGTATTTACTATCTAGCCCCTTACAGGAAAATTCAGCCATCCCTGATCTTGAATGTCTATCTTTGACCATGTCTATGTCTGCTGGTAAGCTCCCCAAACCAAATGAACAACCAATTATCCAGTAAAATTCCTTGTTCCTTTTAATTGCTTAATGAAGACAGTTCAAGAAAGAATCAAAACCTATATCCTGACATATCAAGATGAACAACCAGCAAAATAACCATTAGCTGTCTTGTTTTTAGGATTTTACCTTCTGAGTATTCTATGTTCAGACAGAAAACATAAGTTGGCTGGTGTCTACAGCATGCTGAAATAGACAGGGGACTTTAGGAGCCCTCTGTATTCACATTTTAACTGCTTATGACAGATACTCTGAAAGGAGACCCTTCACTAAGTTCTAGCACTAAAGCCATGTAGAGGGTTTCATGTACAAGTAACTATAGAGTGTGGCCATTATTGCTAGTGAGCCAGTTTCTCATATGAAGACAATGTTAAGTCTACTATGCTACAAAAAAGGCTTGTTGAGCCTTGCTAGTTTTAACTGAAACCAAAAGCTGAGCCAAAAACAGAATAATTAGGTATTTTCCTATTGCATCATAGAGTGTGTCTAAATTACCTCCCACTTTTTAGCCTGTTAAAACAAACAGCTCAGTCATGCAACCACCTGTTAATTCTCCAAGTATTTAAAAAGTAAACATGTTAAACAAGTTGTGTGATGAACCTGTAATGAGGGTGGCCAAAGTACAGTGAGTACATCAGACATCCCTCCCAGAGCTGTCTGAGCCACCTTCAAGTCACCTTGGTCATCAATCCCCAGGCCAGAGATGAGAACTTTTATTTAAAAAGTAACTACATGCCAAGTCCTGAAGTTACGTGGGTTGCAGTTTGGTTTAACAGATGAGGCAGTATGCAAATTTGGTGAAACTTCTAGATTTCTGACAAGCTAACCCTCTGCAGATCTCCATCCTACAAGTACTTCCTCAATTGCTTTTATACTTCACTCTTTAAGGACAGAGTACACGGCTGACCCCTTTTATACCCATGCTTATACTCCTTTTCAGACAAACCTAAACAAAACTAAAGGCCCCAATCAATGGAGCAGTTCTAATAGTTCAGGGTTCCAGACAATGTAATCGTTTTACTTTTAATCAAAGGTATGCATATCTCAGATCTGAAAAAGGCTCTGCATGTGATGAGAATAGACATTTTGAAGATGAAGTTATACCATCAATTAAATTGTAACAATATCTTCCAATTTAACTTCTCTTGGTTCCCCAAACTAATTCAATGCTTTCTGTGCTCATTCTCTACTTGTAGATTAAAGCTTTCTCAAATAAAATAGTATTGTAAGGCAAAACAGTAACACTATGGACTTCATTTCTACATATGGATTTTCAAAAAGTGATAAAATCTACATATGAGCTTTCAGAGAGTTTGATATGCTTACACTATATTATTATAATAAAATATAAAGGTTTCAGCAAGCCTTCATCATACTTGGTGGTAAGCAGCCAAAATAGCAGGATTGGTTTCATTGTACTAACTTCCAGTTTTCTGCTGCACATGTCAGGGGCATGGAAGTCACCATTCTGTCCCAACAACAAGTAACAAACTGAACAGCCTGAAAAGCGACAGCTCTTCCTGGATCCAGGAGACAGGGGCAGGTACAGGGAAAACTGCAGGCCCCGAACTGGAGACTAACAGGTGAATGCAGGGAATGCAGCTGCCTGAGCAGAGATGCAGGATGAAGCTGCCACCGGAACCAGTGTTTAGGTGGGAAAACCTGAACTGCAGTTAAAGGAATGCTGGAGCTCAGTGCAGACAGCTCAGGGAGAGAAGAACTCCAGGAGGATCCAGTTGTTGGGGAGGGGATGGAGAAAGGGACACAATATTGTGAAATTTATCTGCAGGAGCTCAACCAGGTTCCCATAGTAAATATCAAAGAAAAATTCCTGGGCTTCCTTCTGGCAGAGGGAGGGGGGAAAGGAAGCATTATGAAATATACCAGAGTCCTCTGTTCTTCTTAACAAGGCCTGCCCTTAGGTGTATAATCATCAGAACAGAACTGACCTGGGTAAGGGCAATCCTGAACTCCAACCCACCCAGCCCTCCTGTCCCAGCTAAGGCTGGGGGAGGGAAAACCTGAGGAGCACTTGCTAAGATCACAGTCTAGAGGCACAGGCTCTTTAAAGGACTGAGATCTAGTCACAGGAATAGAGAGAAGGCTTCCTCTCCCCTCACCTCACCACCACATTGCTCACCTCACCACCACATAGCTCAAAACTAATTTATAGCAGTTCCTTTTAACCAGAATATCATGTCTGGCTATGAAGAAAAATTACAAGGTATAAGAAAAGGCAAAAAACACAATTTGAAGAGACAGGGCAAGTATCAGAACCAGACATGGCAGAGATGTTGGAATTATCTGACTGGAAATTTAAAACAATTATGATTAATATGCTAAGGGCTCTAATGGATAAAGCAGACAACAGGCAGGAACAGATGGGCAATGCAAGCACAGAGATGGAAATCCTAAGAAAGACCCTCCCTGGCCCTCTCCCCGAAAGCTATAGCTAAAAAAAACCTAACAGACATGATAAATGCCTTTATGGGCTTATTCGTAATCTGTACATGGCTGAGTAAAGAATCTCTGAGCTAGAGGATATCTCAATAGAAGCTTGAAAACCAAAAAGCAATGAGAGCAAAGACGAAAACAAGAGAATATCCAACAACTGTGGGACAACTACAAAAGGTGTAACATATGCACAATGGGAATACCAGAAGAAGAATAAAGATAGAAAGGAAGAGAACAAATATTTGAAACAATAATGACTGAGAATATCCCCCAAATTAATGCCAGACACCAAACCACAGATCCAGGAAGACTGGAGAACACCAACTAGGACAAATGCCAAGAAAACGTTGGCATATCATTTTCAAATTACACTAATCAAACAGAAAATCCTGAAAGAATCCAGGGAGAAAAATACCTTGGCTATAAAGGAACAAAGATAAGAATTACTTCCAGAGTCTCTGCAGAAACCATGTAAGCAAAAGGAGAATGGAGTTGGGAAAGAGAGAAATCACCAACCTAGAATTCAGCACCTTGTGAAATTATCCGGAGAAATAAAAACTTTCTCAAACAAAAATTGAAGGAATTCATTGCCAGTAGGCCTTCCCTGCAGGATATGTTAAAGTTTTTTAGAGAGAAGGAAAAAAATATAGGTCTGAAATTCAGTTCTATATAATGAAGAGCATTGAAGAAAAAATAAGGAAAAATAAACTTTTCTTAATCGACCTAATAGATAACAGTGTTCAAAAAACAGCAGCAACCGTGTATTCAATTATGTATGCTTATGTATTTATGAAATGAATAGCAGCAATTATATAAGAGGAGAGGGAGGAATTAGGATTATCTAGTTATTATAAGGTACACTGTCTGTGAAGTAGTATCGTATTATGTGATTAGTCGTAAATGTATATTGCAAACTCTAGGGCAACCACTAAAACTACTTTATGTTTTTTTTTTTAAATAAAACTGATATGGTAAGAAAGGAGAGTTTCAACGTACTTATTTTTTTCCTGACCCCTTTCTGGAAGAGAGCCTAAGAAGTGGTTAACCAATCAACTGGCAAGTAGCAGCAGAAAAGTCAGAGTGGAAAGATAAGGAACCAAGACAACTTGCTAACTGGACAGTAAGGTTCTGAATAGCTGACCTTTGTGTCAGGCAGGTGCACCTGAGACGAGTCCAGGATGGGGTAGGACAAATACCAAGGGGAGTCTCCGAGGGACTAGGAGAGTTAGGTTCTAAACAAATTCCCAAATTCCAGGCAATAACGGCTAGGGATCAAGGCCTGATCAGTTGCTATTTGCCATGATAGGCATTCAGAAGGGAACTCAGAGAATCATAGCCTGAGGCAAAAGAGCTGAATAGCCAAGAGGTGCAAGATAAAAACGTGACTAAGGGTCAGGGAGTCCTTGGTGAAGAACTAGGCAGGAACTGAGAGAGTCACTGTGAGGACAGGGCTTAGCAAAATGCAAAAGAGACACTGGTGTCAGGGGTAAGAAATGAAGTAGCCAGAAAACCTTAAGAGGTAACTGAAGCAACTACTAAGGATGTGAGCTGATACTCAGGAAGGTCTGAGTTTTCTTGTGGTCTTCTATTATACTTCCTGCAGGGGCAGGCTCCAGGTGTCAGGGGACACGCATTGCTTGCTCTGTTAAGTTCTGTCTAGAGCAGTGATGGCGAACCTATGACGCATGTGTCAGAGGTGACACGCGAACTCATTTTTTTGGTTGATTTTTCTGTTAAATGGCATTTAAATGTATAAAATAAATATCAAAAATATAAATCTTTTTTATACTATGGTTGCAAATATCAAAAAATTTCTATATGTGACACGGCACCAGAGTTAATTTAGGGTTTTTCAAAATGCTGACACGCTGAGCTCAAAAGGTTTGCCATCACTGGTCTAGAGGGAACATTATACCGTAGCTTACTGAAGAGTTCCGTTTTTGATAAAAGCCAAAATAAAAGAATTGAGTATGTAGACAGATTATGCATCTATATAAACTGTAAGAAAGTAGCTTGGGTACAGGCACACAGAGACAGGGAGGTAAGGTGGGAGCTTTGTTGAATCAAAGAAATGATTAAATGATTAGTGCACATGATGCAAAATATATGACAGTTTCATCAAAATGATCCAATCTGTGTTTCAGAAAGAGCATCCTACTGGTATTAGAGATGAAGTGTGGAAACAAGGCTAGAGGCCAAAGATGGTGTGAGAGGATGTCGTAGTGGTTCAGAAAAAATAAAAACACATCACATTAAGCTCAGGGCAAGGAAGGCAGGTGGGATGGGTGAGAGAAGCATCTGGGAGGTAGGATGGACAGCACTTGGTGACCAACTGGACAGGCACACAGGGAGGGAAGAGCAGAGGAAGGCACCACGATTTCTGGCCGAGATTACAGAGGGGAGAAAAGTACCCTGTGCTGATGGAAGCAACCTAAAGAAATCAGATTTCAGGACTGGACTGAGGAGGGGAATTCAGTATTGAATATAATGAGTGTGAGGTGGCTGCTGTGAAACATTTGGAGAGAGAAAGAGAAGGAAGGTAGAGAGAAGGGGAAGATGGTGCTAGAAGAGAGATGTGGATCTATTTGTATAATTAAAAGCAGGAACGGGGATATCTATCACCCAGGGAGCATATACAGTGAATGAGATAAGAAGAAGAGAAGACAGAGGTTAAAATCCAAGCGAATAGCAGCTCTCTGACCTTGGGCCAGGTGTCTGCTCAGGTATCTTCATAGGTAAAATGAGGCCCTTGGATTAGGCCAGTAGTGCTCAGCTCTGGTTGCAGGTTAGAATCAGTAGGGTGTCTTTAAAATATACCAGTGCCCCAGTCCTAGTCCCCAGTGGCACTGATTTAACGGGAAAGTCCATTATTTAAATGCTCTTGTGTTTTCCGACATGCGGCTGAGTGGCAGAGAGGATTCCTAAGTTCTCTTCCCATGTCAACCTTTATTGTTCTGGATGGGAACCCACACCTTTTAGCTCCTGCCATTCTAGATTTTGAATTCTATCAGGCATTTTCCTTCTCAATCTCTGCTTTATGTGTGAAGCTTTGCCTTATTTCCTAACCTCTTCCTCTGCTCAAAAATGGACTCTGAGCAGGAATTCCTCTGGGGCACCCGGAGGCGTTGGCTGAAGAGAACGGCTGCTGTTATCTATGTAGCTCCCTACTTGGTGAGTGCTTCTGAAAAATAAATGGAAAGCTAATTTAATAAGCCTGCACCTTTATTTTGTTATCAATGTCTAAAACATCAGAGGCTTAATTAAAAGCACTTGACATTATCGGCACTCAATCACAACCCTGCTCGTATAGTGTGAATATTTGGGTTGTGTCCCTGCGGTGATAATGATTCAACATCACCTAGAGAAGGAAGAACAGGTCCCTGGAATTAAAACAAACCTCAAGATTTAGAAATCAATTTAAAAAGTCAATGATGTGAAATATGTTTGGTGATCAAATAACCAAAAATACTTGGGAAAACAGACAAACCCTTCAAAATTTCATCTGCTTTTGCGTTATAAGGCACAAACACCATGTACTTTCGTGTTCTCTAGGAAAGAACCGAGGATGGTAGACAAAATTTTGGAAAGTCTGCTCTAACTCTATACATTTTTACACCTCTTCCTTTCTAGTAAGATCTGCGAGATAACTGAAACGACCATACTTGCTGCTGACTCGGATTGTGGTCTTGAATCTCCTTTTCCTCTCCAGTTACAGCAAACTCAAGGAGAGTTACCAGGCTCTTTATTTTCTCAAATCGGCACTGGAGGGGGGTAAAGTGGAGGGTAGTGAGTGTGGTATGAAAGCATTTCTTAGAGGACATTAAAACAACAGAATTCTAAGAGTGGAAGTTAGAAAACAGATAAAGTGAATTTCTTCTCCCAACTATAATGGTTTTCACATAAAATAAAGAAGGCAAATGTGGAAATGTACCACTTATTCTAAAACACAGCGGATATCAGTGGGAAACACTTCTTTGCAGCCTTATGGTTTCTAAAATCACCGTAGTGGCGTTGAAGGTGTACAATCAGCCTCTCATTTTCACAGTGGGGGTGGCAGGTCCCTAACCAGGTAACACAAGCTGCAAGGAAATGCAAAAAGGAAATTCTGCCTGCATTCATTCAGGGACAGCCCATAAGGACAAGGTAGGCAGGCTATCTTCCTATATCAAACTCCCCTTGTTGTCTCAAAGAGAGCATTTGTTTGCAAGGAAAGGTCATTTTCTGGCGACAAAGGCAAGGCTGCCACAAAAAGGAAGGAGACTTAACTACTTGGTAGCAACAGATGCTGCTAAAATGAATAGCCTTCACAAGAAGTTAGAAAAGAAGCAGCCTTTCAATATAAAACAAAACCCTGCAAAGTGACAAGACAAAGTCCACGGTACTGAGTACTAGATGTGCACAATGGTTCATCCCAAGTTCCTTTGTGTGACAATTTTGGGGTGCTTGGAAGTCGCACACAAGAACAAGAGTTGCTATAAATATCAAATCAGTACTACTTATTTTTCACTCTGCATTTATAACGGGCCACAAAAGAGAGTTAGCACTATTTCTCATCTGGATTATGGTAGTAATATTTTTTTTTCCCCCTGAACTACCCGGGTTCAATTTTTACCCTCTACAGTAAGAGCTGGCAAAAATGACCTGTGGGCCAATTATAGCTGGCCATCTCTTTTTTTGTATATTCTGTTATTTGTTTTTTACATTTTTAAATGGCTGGGGGCGGGGAGGGCGGAGGGAACCAAACCCAAAAGAACAAGATTTACTGGTGACATGTGAAAATGATATGGAATTCAACTTCTGTAAAGTTTACTGGAACATAGCCATGCTCATTGCTTCATGCATTGTCTGCGGCTGCTTTTGTGCCACTGTGGCCGAGCTGAATGACTGCAACAGGAACAGCATGACCTGTGAAGCCAGAAGTATGGACTATGTGACCCTTTACAGCAAGAGTTTTCCAGCCCCTGCTCTAAACCTTTGGTGTGCAACTCTGGCTGCACATTGAAATCGCCTTGGGATTTAAATAATAGTAATGTCTGGGTTCCACTGACATCGATTCCAATTTAATTGATCTGTGCTGCAGCCTCGGATTTGAAATTCTTAAAAATCTTTGCAGGTGATGCTATAGTGAAGCAAGGGTTTAGAAGCATTGTTTAACCAAGGCTCTGTGCTGAGGCCAGGGTGGGGTTTCTAGTGCATGGCTATCCAATGCCATGCTCCTCTTTTAAAGCCTTCAAGGGTTCCCTAATACTCAGAGAATCAAATTTTAGGTACTGCATTAGGGCTTGGCCACATTTCCCCACTAACACCAAAGGCAACGTCTTGTTCCTAGCAGATCCTGTGTTTTCTTGAGGCCACGTCTTGCCAATGCTATCTCCTTTGCCTGGCATGCCTTCTGGACCATCTTCAAGTGTTAAATTCATTCTGAAGAGCCCGGTCAGAGATCACCTCTTTCACGATGGATACCCCAAACAGAAAGAACTTTTTGACTGTGTATTTACACAGAACTCTACTGTTTTCACAGTGTGCCAACCCCTCTTTGAGGGCAAAATTCACATCCTGGTCATCTGGGTGGCACCTCCTCCCTCCACAACACTGTATTACAGTGCCTTGCATATGGGAGCTGTTTGAGAAATGCTGACATCCCCTTGATCCCTCAACATTTTGGTTTTACCTTCATCAAACCTTCTGATCCTTCAAACTATCCACCAAGTCACCTTTCCCTCCAAACTCTCAGTTTATGACATACTTCAACTCTAGTAATCTCCATTTCCCTATTTCTGTCCTTCCTTCTCCCTACAGGCTCTTGCTACCCACCCTATGTTAATCCAGTCCTGTGCCCTGAGGCATTCGGACACCTTCTGTGCACTGAGGCCATCTCAGCATTCTTTGGTCACTCCTCCTTTATTAGTCAGCTGGTGTTCTGATTCCTCCTGTGTTTTTCTGTCCCTGTCCTAAGCCTCTATATCTAAAATCCATTCTCCAAGCTCTAAAACTTAGTTATTAATTGAATGACACATTCATTCATTTGATGCAATTACTGCCCATCATGCTGCAGGGACCATGCTCTGCCCTGGTGAGATGGAAAGCAGGTCACTGGACTCAACAGACCTTACAGTCAATCTGGTGCCAAGAATAAATTACTGTATGGGCGGGCAAAATTAGGTTTACAGTTGTGAGTATGGGACACAGAGTTTATTCTTGTATTATTATTAATTACTAGAGGCCGGATGCACAAAATTTGTGCACGGGTAGGGTCCCCAGGCCTGGCAGGCGATCAGGGCCGATCTATGGGGCGACTGGCGGGGCAATTGGGGGCCCTCCACTGGCACCTGCCTTGGCCTGCCTGGGGCCTGTGGGCTGGAGGCAGCTCCTGCATTGAGCATCTGCCCCCTGGTGATCAGTAGGTGTCATAGCAACCGGTTGTTCCACCAGTCGTTACTCTGTTCAGTCAATTTGCATATTAGGCTTTTATTATATAGGATTGTATCATTTCCCATACAAACGACTGTAAACCTATTTTTGCCCCATCCTGTACTTAACCAGGTACCAGCACACACTAAGTACTCAAATGTTTATTGAATAAATTCTTAAAACTCTGGGTATTAACCTATGGTATTAATGCTGCTCACCAAGTGGTTGTGTCAATGAGTGACCTGTTTATGATTCTTACACAGATAACTAAATCAAATACAACTTTATGTTAAAATTATTTTTATAACTAGAATTGGTACTTCAAGATGATAATTGTAATAACTCCAGAAATTGAAACTTGTTTCCCATAGGGTTCTGCTTTTGCATCAATTTCTATCTTATCCATAATTTTTTTTAACATATCTGCTCCCTCACAAAGCTTTCTGAGAAGTTATGTACAGGATAGGGGAATGACAGCATCCAGTATCTTTTGGGGGATGGAAGAATACCAGGAAAGAACAAAATCAATAGCTACAGATCATGGGTTATCCTTAGCTTTACAATCAATGAGTAAAGATAATCACCAGTAGCAGTTCAGAATGGAGTCAGATTCCTGATTTGCTGTCCATATACTAGACACTAGGTTTTATGACATATAAATCCCCAAGAGCATAAGAATAAACATGTTCTCCTCCCTTTAGTTACTTTGAAGCTAAGAAGTTTGACAAAGCAAAACAACACAGGTTTTAATCTAATTCCTGTTATATTGTCTTTCTCACAATTGTAGTACATCTAGACCAACTCATAGACACAAGTATTACCCATGCATGAAGAGCTTTCACTTTTATTTCTCAAATTTAAAACATTTCTTTAACATATGACAACATAACTGTTTTCACAGTGATATTTTCAAAAGATTAGCAGTTACTGTGTTAAAACTCAAATTTTCTTCTCTCTAGGTACTGCAGTTTTTTATTTTTGTCTTCAAAGTCTTACTGTGCTATAAATTATTTGAAACTAGGGAGAGGCTGGAAACAAGTGGTTTTATTTACCTTTTCCTACTTGCTTAATAATCATGTCTGATACCTGTAAGTTATTTTAGTAAGTTTAATTTATACAATTAAACAAAAATCAAAAGTAGGAAGTCATATTAGAGATGTAACTATGAGAGTAATATTTTGCAAGTGGATAAAATAAATGCAGTGTGGGTTTTTCTAATTAGTACCCTGGACTTATATGTATTTCTGCATTGTTATTAATACTTCTCTTTCTCTTATATATATAGAGAGATGGGAACATGCCTTTACTGAATCTAACATTCAATGGGAATGAGCTTGGCACTCAACATTGCGAAAGACAGGGTTGTGCAGGCTGGATCTTTACGAACTCTGTTAGCACTCGGAGCCTCATACCAGCTTCCAGAGGCTAATCTACAGAGCCCCCAAGGGGAAAGAACGAAGAAAGAATGGAGAAAACGAAATTTCTCTGACCCACAGATAAGCTGCTATAGAGTTCTAAAAACTGATCAAAACCAATGCATCTCCTTCATGGCTGCGAATAACCCCTGGTGTCACCCCATTTGAAGAGAAGCTCGAAAATTGTTCTGTGCCAGTTATTGCTGCATCTCTAGATAAGCCCACAACTCGTTTTTATTATGATTCCACGACTGGGACCTGGAAGGTCAGACGTGACAATGTAGACTTGATAACTCTCCTACTTTCTACATCTAATTTAGCACCTACTGTAAAAAATCATTTCTATCAGCAATGCAACCATCACTGATATCTCTCTCCGTCCCATCACACCAATAATAAGAGTCTAAAATTCATTTCAGGGGTGGCTGGGCTTTTTGACCTATCTTCTCCTCAAGCACTATGTCAAAAACAGACTTATTTTCGTTCCATATATTAAACATACACATTTCCTTTTTCATCTTTGGCCTTTATGATAAAGGAGTCTTTATTTGATAACTAGAAGACAATTTAATATACAGCTCAATCTTCTCCACTCGCCCTTCCTCATGTCACTGCAGACATCGCTCAATTCTTTTTTATGTTGTAGGGCCAGTTTACTACACAGAGGATGAAAATTTCTGAGTTTGGCTCAAAGCCAGCAATCTGTGCAGCCACTGGCAGGAAGGGGACGGAACGCACGTGTGGGATGTGGGGGGAGGAATGGTGGTTGAGGGCCTAGGAAATTAGAAAAAGGGCAGGCAGGAGGAACACGGATAGCTGAGGTTTCCCTTGTGCCCATTCCAACACCTCAGACAACTCTACTTATTTATAATTCATGTTACAGAATAGCTTTCAGAGAAATTAACCCATGTTCACACAGTAGAGAAAAAAATGCACCAAGTATAGGTATCATATGACAGGCCTGGCCACGCTAACGAATGAGAACATAGGTAGGCCTCCTTGCGGGCTAAAGCACTGCTACCCCACCATCCAGGCTCTCCATTTTATGGAGGTCTATGCCCATCCCCTGAAGCAGGGGTCCTCAAACTGCGGCCCACGGGCCACATGCAAATACAAATATTGTATTTGTTCCCATTTTGTTTTTTTACTTCAAAATAAGATATGTGCAGTGTGCATGGGAATTTGTTCATAGGTTTTTTTTAAACTATAGTCCGGCCCTCCAAAGGTCTGAGGGACAATGAACTGGCCCCCTGTTTAAAAAGTTTGAGGACCCCTGCCCTGAAGCATCAGGAATTAGAGAGGGCTATCAGCCCCGGATTCCGCCCTCACAGCCCCATCAATCTTCTCTCCCCTCCCCTCCCCTCCCCTTCCCTTTCCTTCCCTTCCCTCTTCAGCAGTGAAGAGCTAAGCATCTTATCGTGTATGTTGTTTTCTTTCTGCTTTTTATTGGGAGAAGAGTCTAAGGTATTTTAAAAAGGCCCGTAGGTTTAACATACATGCAAAATGATAAGTGTCTTAGAAAAAGCTGAATACACCACCTGGCCATAATCATATTAAAGGAATTATGCTAGAAGTAACTTGAATCAATGTCAACGTCCAAACATTTTTTGACATTTATATAGTGCTTCATATTTTCAAAGTGTTCATAACTATAGTTTAATGATAAGCATTCATCCATTCACTCAAAGATTTACTGAATATCTGCACTATACATTTTATTAGCAATTACAGTTGACCCTCGAACAATGTGGATTTGAACTTGTGTTTTAACACAAGTTATTTTTTAAAAAAGCACTACTTTTTGTTTTCTTAAACGGAAACATCATATAATGGGTTCTGAACCTTTCGTGGGATAAAAATGCCATAAAAACCAATGAGTCCCTCCCCCAGGAAACACATTTGTATAGACTCTTCCACTGTCTGCACAACCCCAGGTGGTTGCCAGAGCCTTGGAAGCCGAAGGACGGGCTGAACCAGGTGCAGAAACTTCTGGCCACGCTAAAGAATGGGAAAATAGGTAGGCCTCCTTGGGGACTAAAGCACTGCTACCCCACCGTCCAGGCTCTCCATTCTATGGAGGTCTATGCCCATGCCCTGAAGCATCAGGAACTAGAGAGGGCTGTCCATCAGCCCCGGATCCCACCCTCACAGCCCCGTCAATCTTTCATCTCCTGCCTTTCTTTCCTTTCCTTTACATTCCTTCATGACTCTCCTCAAGGCCTGAGGATTTGGGAACATTCATCTCAGCACTTAATGGACTTATAAAGAATGCTGGTTACTCTTTTTTTGTTTTTATCCTTTTAAAAGTATTAAAAAAAACAACAACCCTAAATGCTACAATTTTAATTCCCAGCAGCACCATATGTAGTCAGGATGCATAAAGCATAACACTGTCTTCACAAAAGATGATGTAGAAGGTATCATTTGACACTTTGTAATCATATTGTTGAGAGTGAGTAACATATTCCAATCCTAGCCAAAAACAGTGTTGTAGAGCCAGGCATTAATGAAAGAAATTAGTAAGCAGTAACACAGTCCCTAACCTTTAAACAAGTTATACTCTATATCTTGCTCTTAGGTTGGTTGTTTGGAATCAGGCTGCACTTCTTTCACTATAAATAATGACAATATTCTGATAGAACTTACATTCTCTCCAAGACCCCAACCAATAAAAAAAATGCAACCAATTATTTAATCTAGATCATGTGTGTTCCTTCAACTTCAACTCTACTTAAGTACCATTTATAAACTGCTTTCATGAATCCTTTTCCAGTTTCAGGTCACATGGCTTTAATCTGTAGCATTCTCTTTTGTTCTGCCCCAGATTTCTGTGAGCACAGGTTCTGGAAGTACTATCTTGGTTCCTGACCTATTTTTCTCTCTTAGGTTTATATGAAGCATATACACTAATCAGATATTCAAGTTCTCATGAATAAGCCAACTTATCAAAGTTAGTGTCTTTATCCAGCTTCTTCTGCAATTAAGTGGTCAGCCTATAGTTAATCTTTTATTCCCTTCCACAAGCACTCATTGTTGGTATCTCCGGTCTACAAGGAAATGTCCTAAAATGGTTGTCCTACTGTGGACAGGAAGTAGGCCAGTCAGGTGACACTAATCACTGTGCACATGGATCCTACTCAGGGCCAGGGATGGCTTTAGGCTATCTATGTATGCAAAAAACGTATTACCATTTGGGGGCAAATTAGGTTTTAGCTTGAGAGAGAGAGAGAGAGAGAGAGAGAGAGAGAGAGAGAGAGAGAGAGAGAGAGAGAGAGAGATAAATATTTTATACATACAAAAATCAGATTCTTATAAAAAGGTTAAGAAGCACTGGCCTAGATTGGGGATAGATGAAGGTCTCTTATAAACTACTCATTTGGTGTCCATGGAAGCCAACATTCTTTAAGTATTTGGTGTGTTGGGAAGACCAGCTAAGCACTCTGTGGGAGGGAGCAGACAGTAACAAGTAGTGGTTTCCTAGCTTGTTCGCTCCACCACGCAAACCAGAAGACCTGAGGAGACCTGGGCACCCCTCTCTAAAATGCAGTGCATCAAGCATGTCCTTCGGGGGTCTGAAGCCCCATTTCAGGTAGCTTCTCACAGTGCTAGGTATAAGCCGCAAACAGTCCCTTTCCCTTGAAGCGTTCTAATAAGAAATGGTCCCCATCTCAATTAATGAGCAAGAGAGTCAGAAGGCCAGAAGTTCAGAATATCCTCCCAATCAATGCCTGACACATACATCTTTCCTGAAAAGGATTTTTGAGGACAATGACTTCCAGGTCTAGCAAGATAGTTAAGAATTAAAGATGAGTGACTATGATATTCTTAGACATCTGTAAATTTCCTCAAAGTTTTCGTTCTTTTCTACTACTGTTTTCAATAGAGATTAGCCAAAAAAATCAAAGTGAAAAAGGACTTTGGGCACAGCAAGGAAGAGCTAAAACCCTACACCTTATTCATAGCCAGTCTTGAAATGAAAGAAAACATGGGGACTGTTGGGAAAGAAAAGTGGAATGCCTGGGAGCAGGCTAGACCTTAAACCCTTACAGACACCCCTTCAAACAGCTGGAACAGGACTGGCGTTTGCCAATGGTGCCCTGTGTGTTCACCCATTTTGGCCCAACCATGGATGAAACTGGGGAAATCATTTTACCTCACCAAACCTCAGTGAGCACAGATTTCTACATCTTTAAAGTTGCCATGCTGGTTAAAGCATTTTGCCTTTAAATGAATAAAATTTTGGCTCTAAAATTCTATACATTTAAAATAGGAACTGAGGATTCTGTATTTTAATGAAGGCTCTCACAGCTTTATTTTAGGCACTGCTTTCCTTTCTCCCTTGCCACCACAGTTTATTATAGACAGAGTGGCTAGGAATCAGAGTATAGACAGAATGCTCGATTTTAGCTCGGAACCCCACCACTGGCTGTGTGATGGAGCAGTTATTTACACTCTTTGTGTTTTAGTTTCTTCCAGTGTAAAATGGGCATAAGAATAATTATTATCCAGGGCTGTTATTAAGATTAAATGAATCAATATATTTGAAGCACCAAGAGAATGCCTGGCACCTGGTGAGTATTACATATGGTGGAAACTACAGCTCCATCGAGTCAACACGTCACAGGAGTCTTCCCTCCAAGTCCCTCACTCACTCTTTCCCACATTCTCTCATATTTGCCATCAGTGCTTAGACCTCTTGACCTCATGGCCACACTATTTTTACCCTCTCAGTTCCTGTCTGCACCTTCTTCTACTTTGATGCATCCTGCACACTGTTCCAATTTCATCTTCCTAAAATACTACTGAAATTGTGTCACTCTAGAAGAGACAGCTAAACAGTGGATGCTGCCTACGGAGTACAGTAATATGCTTCTGGTGGCTCAGCGTGTGGTCATTATCTAGGAACAAGCCCAAGGGCTAATGAGGTTGTGAGTCCTGATGTGATTACAGAGTCCATATTCCCCTGACTGGCCCCAAACCACCTGATAAAGGTCTTTCCCATTATTCACTGCGAACCCTGCATCTCAGAAGAGCTAAACTTCTTCACATTTTCTAGAAACCATCCTATTTTTCATACAGTGAAAAGCTAAGCTTTTTAAAAGTTCCTTTTTTGCCAGTGGCCTTGACCGTCTCACTCATGAGCCTCTAAGTTTTACAGCCCTTTGTGTCACTCTTATAGCATTGGAAACACACTGCCATTTATATCATCTTTTTCTTCCTTCCTGGAGTACATGCTCTCTGAGAGTAAGGAACACTTCGGAGTCATCCTGACACATCGTGGTGTAGCAGCCAGTCCCGGCCCTTGCATAGAGGGGCCGATCTGACACTAGGTAAATTAATTAATGTTATCCTAACTGTAGTTTTAACTATGATTTTTAACATTGCAGTGGTTCTGATTGCCAAAATGATCAAGAGACTTAAATTGCTCCCCAAAGCCATGTTTTTGGTCCTTATGGGCACCAGGACTGCTGTGGTTATAAACATAGGTGAGACGTGCTAGCTGAGTCTTCTTCCAACTTCCACTCTACCCCGTATTGCTGCTAACAGAAGATAAAATAAAATTAAACTACTTCACGGTGGTCTTTAAGGTCCTTGATGAGATAGCAAATGATCTATTTGGATAAACTTTTAAACCTTGAGGGAACACACTGATTTTCATTTTAATAACATTTCACTGATTTCCATTAACTTGGTAGGAAGAATGAGGAGGGCAGCTCCTTGTGGCCTCTGGTTCCTGGGGATCTCTGACACTTAACATCAGCTACTGGGAGGAGATCATCAATTACTGCTTTGCATTAACTCTGTAATGGCCTAGTGATACCAATCATGTTTTTGTGTTAGATTCCCAAAACCAACTGCAATTTACGCGTGGACTTCCTCCTCCATAATTTTTATACTTGTTTGTCCTAAAGTAACAAGTTCAAAGCTCCCAGAAAGTAGTTTGAGAGGCTACTTTGTGGTTTTCCCAGATAATAAAGGTTAAGAGGAAAGGCAGTACAAGAATATAGACTGCATGGCAAGTATTTTTTACTCCAATAGTGTGCCTTGATACTGAGTAATATCCAGATAGAGTTGGTGAGGATCATAGTGTTCTAGAATAAATATTAAGTTCATGATCTATGAATTACTCCTAAAATTAGATATTTCATCCATGAGTTCTCCTAGCTGCTCTTGACCCAACACAAGTTTTTGATCTGCATTCTTTTTAAAGATGAAACTTCTACCTGCTGTGTAAATATTATAGGGACTTCAGTGAAATAAATTTCTGCCTTTCCAATTTCAGTTTCCCATGTCACTGCACTCAATTTAAAGTATCTTATTTAAAAATATATAGTCTAAGAAAGAAAAACTGTTAAAATAATTCAAAGACTTAGAATATATTAAAACAAAGATATAAAAAAATCATTTAGGCTATGTAGTTGTGACAGTTTAAGCCATCATAAAATTGAAAATGTCAACTAAATCATTAAGACTTTTGAGTTTTCAAGGCCCATGTTTTCTTTCTTCTATGATCCAATTATATACTTGGGATTAAAAGTTATGCTACAAATGGATAACTATACAATGGAGAAACCAGATAATGCCTTAACCAAATGATAAAAATTAACATCACCAATAAGGGGCAAAAGTGCATGTGCCTCCAGATGTGGTATCATTTATTTAGTTTCCCAGGGAAAAGCATATAATATAAATCAAATTATAAAAACTAAAGTCCAAATTGAGGGTCATTTCATAAAATAACTGGCCAGTAGTCTCAAAAAATGTCAATATATCATGAAAGATAAAGCTCAGGTGAAGATTCTGTACTTCTCAGACCATCTTGGGAGAGCGAGGAATTGTTGCTGTGGGTTTGACAGCCAGATTTTGGAAGCAAGGCAAGCGTAAGAAACTGAAGTGGCATGAAATGATGACTATCAATGGCTGTACCTATTTTGGAATCAATCAAACAAAGTTATACTTGTACAGATTGTCCAAAAAATAAAAGGGCTCGCTCCCCCATCCGAGGAGCAGCAACCATGCAAGCTGCCTGACCTGTCTGAGGAGCAGCACCTGTGCACAGCCACACCCTGCACCAGTCTGAGGAGCAGCAGCTGTGCAAGCAACTTGCCCTTATCCAAGCAGCAGCAGCCGCATGAGCAGCCTGCCCCAATCTGAGGAGCAGCAGCTGTGTGAGCAGCCTGCCCCCATCCGAGGAGAAGCAGTTCTGCGAGCAGCCCATCCCCATTCGAGGAGCAACAGCAGCCCACCCCAGTCTGAGGAGCAGCAGCCACATGAACAGACCGCCATGTCTGAGAAGCGGCAGCCCTACGCAGCCCACACTGGTCCGAGGAGTAGAGCCACACACAGCCTGCACCTGGCCGACGAGCAGCAGTTGGGTGAGTGGCCCATCCCCATCCGAGGAGGAGCAGCCACACGTGCAGCTCACTCTCATCTGAGGAGCAGCAGCCGCATAAGCAGCCCAGCCCCGTCCGAGGAACAGCAGCCTTGAAATCAACCTTCCCCTGTCCAAGGAGCAGTAGCCTCACAAGCAGCCCGCCCCATGAGAGGAACAAGAGCAGCGTGCAGCCGGCCCCCATTCAAGGAACAGCAGCCACGTGAGCAGTCCGCCCCAGTCCAAGGAGTAGCAGCTGCATGCAGCCTGCTCCCATCCAAGGAACAGCAGCCTCGTGATCAGCACACCCTCTGTCTGAGGAACAGCAGCTGTGCGAGAAGCCTCTCCCCACCAGTCAGAGGAGCCACCACGGCTGTGAACAGCACCCACCAGGGGAGCTGCTGCCAACTGAGGAGCAGATGCTATTGCAACTGCTCAAGGAGCCACTGCCACCCAAGGAGCAGCCCCTGAACAATTTAACCTCTAGATCTGTCGGTGAGATCAAACATGGGTAGACAAAGAAACCTCTAAAGGAAAGAAAAGGAGGCAGTGCCAGAAAAGCAGCTGAGTGAAACAGAGGCATGCAATATGTCAGAAAAAGAATGCAGCCTAAGGGTCCAAGAGTGCATAAACCAGATGGAGGAAAAAACAACTTATGCAAGAATCAAGAAGAAATGGATGAAAAAAAATCAAGAACTTATGTAAGAATAAAGAAGAAATGAAGAGTGATATAGCTGCAATAAAAAACACCATGGAAAGATTCAACAGTAGACTAGGAGAAGCGGAAGACCGAATTAGCGAATTAGAATACAGGGCAGCAAAACATACCCAAACTGATCTGCAATTGGAGAAAAAAATTAAAAGACAGGAAGAGAGCCTAAGGGAGCTATGGGACAACATGCGAATAATAGGGGTGCCAGAACAACAGGAAGAGGAATAAGGCTTAGAAAACCTATTTGAAGAAATATTGTCCGAAAACTTCCCTGAGGTGGGTTAGAAAAAAGTCACACAAGCACAGAGAGTCCCAAACAAGATGAACCCGAAAAGACTCACACCAAGACACATCATAATTACGATGGCAAATGTTCAGGACAAAGAGAGAATCTTAAAGGCTGCAACAGAGACAGAAAGTTATGTACAAGGGATCTCCCATTAGATTATCAAAAGATTTCTCAACAGAAACACATCAGGCCAGAAAAGAATGGAAGGAAATTTACAAAGTGATGCAAAGCAAGGGACTGAATCCAAGAATACTCTATCCAGCAAGGCTATCATTCAAAATCGAAGGGGAAATAAGGAGCTTCACAGACAAAAAAAAGGATAAGGGAGTTTATCACTACCAAACCAGCAATGCAAGAAATGCTAAAGGGACTGGTGTAAAAAGGCAAGAAAGAACTCAGGCACAAAAACTAAAAATGGCTACAAACAAGTACTTTTCAATAATAACTTTAAATATAAATGGACTAAATGCTCCAATCAAAAGACATAGAGTGGCTGAATGGATAAAAAAAAAAACATGACCTATATATATGCTGTCTACAAGAAAACCAACTCAGAACAAGGGACTCACACAGATTTGAAGGGAAGGGATGGAAAAATATCTTTCAGGCAAATGGAAATGAAAAAAAGCTGGGGTAGCAATACTTATATCTGACAAAATAGACCTCAAAGTGAAGGCCATAATAAGAGATAAGAAAGGCCACTTCATAATACTAAAGGGATTGATACAACAAGAGGATATAACCATGATAAACATATATGCACCCAATGCAGGAGCACCCAAATACATAAAAAAAACTCCTGGAAGATATCAAGGGAGAGATCGACAACTATACAATCATAGTAGGGGACTTTAATACACCACTGACATCATTGGATAAATCCTCTAGATAAAAAATCAGCAAAGAAAGAGCAATCCTAGATGACTCACTAGATCAGATGGACTTAATTGACATCTTCAGAACATTTCACCTCAAAGCTGCGGAATATACGTTGTTCTCCAGTGCACATAAGACATTTTCAAAAATAGACCACATATTGGGTCACAAACAAAGTCTCCCCAAATTCAAGAAGAATGAAATCATACCAAGCATCTTCTCAGACCACAATGGCATAATAGTAGAAATAAACTACAATAAAAACAATCCAAAACACTCAAACATTGGAAGCTGAATAGCATGTTATTAAATATTGATTGGGTTACCAATGAGATCAAAGAAGAAATTAAAAACATCCTGGAAACTAATGGCAATGAAAACACAACAATCCAAAACCTATGGGGCATAATGAAAGCAGTTCTGAGAGGGAAGTTTATAGCTCTACAGGCCTATCTCAAAAAACAAGAAAAAATGGTAGTAAATCATCTAACTCTACAACTCAAAGAATTAGAAAGGGAGCAACAAGAAAAGCCCAGAGTGAGCAGAAGGAAGGAGATAATAAAGATCAGAGCAGAAATAAATGACATAGAGACAAAAAAACCCCCCACAAAAACAATACAAGAGATCAATGAAACCAAGAGCTGGTTCTTTGAAAGGATAAACAAGACTGATGCACCTCTAGCCAGGCTCACCAAGAAGCAAAGAGAGCGGACCCAAATCAACAAAATCAGAAATGATAGAAGCAAAATAACAACAGACCCCACAGAAATATAAATGATAGTTAAAAAAAAAAACTATGGACAGCTCTACTCCAACAAACTAGACAAAGTGGAAGAAATGGACATATTCCTAGAAAAATACAACATTCCAAAAATCAATCAGGAAGAATCTAAAAATCTCAATAGGCCAATAACTATGGCAGAAATTGAAGCAGTCATCAAAAAGTTTCCAGCAAACAAAAGTGCAGGACCAGACGGCTTCACAGGGGAGTTTTACCAAACATTCAAGGAAGAACTAAAACCTATCCTCCTCAGACTACTACAAAAAATTCAAGAGGAAGGAACACTTTCAAGCTCATTCTATGAAGCCAGCATCACCCTAATACCAAAACCAGGTAAAGACAACACAGTGAAAAAGAATTACAGGCCAATATCCCTCATGAACATAGATGCCAAAATCCTCAACAAAATCTTAGCAAATCGAATCCAGCAGTACATCAGAAAGATCATACACCACGACCAAGTAGGATTTATCCCAGGGATGCAAGGATGGTACAATATCCGCAAATCAATAAATGTGATACATCACATAAACAAATTGGAAAAAAAAACAAAAAACCACAAAGTCATTTCAATTGATGTAGAAAAAGCATTTGACAACATCCAACACCCATTTTTAATAAAAACTCTCAGCAAGGTGGGAATAGAAGGATCATACCTCAACATAATAAAAGCCATATATGACAAACCCACAGCCAACATCATACTCAATGAACAAAAATAACACAATCCCCCTAAGAACAGGAACAAGACAGGGATGCCCACTCTCACCACTCCTGTTCGACATAGTATTGGAAGTATTAGCCATTGCAATTAGACAAGAAGAAATAAAAGCCATCAAAATTGGAAAAGAAGAAGAAAAACTGTCCTTATTTGCAGATGACATGATATTATACATAAAAAACCTAAGGACTCCATCAAAAAACTATTAGACTTAATAAATGAATTTGGCAATGTAGCAGGATACAAAATTAATGCCAAGAAATCTATGGCATTTCTATACACCAATAGTGAACTTACAGAAAGAGAGTCTAAAAAAACAATCCCATTTACCATTGCACCAAAAAAATTAAGATATCTAGGAATAAACTTAACTAAAGAGGTAAAAGACCTCTACTCAGAAAACTACAGGACATTGAAAAAAGATATAGAGGAAGACATAAACAGATTGAAGAACATACCATGTTCATAGATTGGTAGAATCAACATCATTAAAATGTCCATACTACCCAAAGCAATCTATAAATTCAACGCACTTCCCATTAAAATACCAATGGAATATTTCACAGACCTAGAACGAACTCTCCAAAAATTCATCTGGAATAAAAAAAGACCCCAAATAGCTGCAGCGATCCTGAGAAAGAAAAAAGTAGGTGGGATCTCAATACCAGATATCAAGCTGTATTACAAAACCACTGTTCTCAAAACTGCCTGGTACTGGCATAAGAACAGACATATAGATCAATTGAATATAACAGAGAGCCCAGAAATCGACCCGAACCAATATACTCAATTAATATTTGACAAAGGAGGCAAGAACATACAATGGAGTCAAGACAGTCTCTTCAATAAATGGTGTTCGGAAAATTGGACAGATACATGCAGAAAAATGAAACTAAACCACCAACTTATACCATACACAAAAATAAACTCAAAATGGATAAAGGACTTAAATATATGACGGGAAACCATAAAAATACTAGAAGAATCCAAAGGCAACAAAATCTCAGACATATGCCGAAGCAATTTCTTCACTGATACAGCTCCTAGGGCATTGGAAACTAAGAGAAAATAAACAAATGGGACTACATCAAAATAAAAACTTCTGCACAGCAAAGGAAACATCAAGAAAACAACAAGAAAGCCTACTGCATCTGAGAACATACTGCCAACGTTATCACCGATAAGGGTTTAATCTCCAACATTTATAGGGAACTCATAAAACTTAACAAAAGGAAGATAATCCAATCAAAAAATGGGCAAAGGACCTAAATAGACACTTTTCGAAAGAGGACATTCAGAAAGCCAAGAGACATATGAAAACATGCTCAAAGTCACTAATCATCTGAGAGATGCAAATCAAAACAACAATGAGGTACCACATCACACCTGTCAGACTGGCTATCATCAACAAATCAACAAACAACAAGTGTTGGAGGGGATGCGGAGAAAAAAGTACACTTGTGCACTGCTGGTGGGAATGCAGACTGGTGCAGCCACTATGGAAGACAGTATGGAGCTTCCTCAAAAGTTAAAAATGGAACTCCCATTTGACCCAGTGACCCCACTTCTAGGAATATATCCCAAGAAACCAGAAACACCAATCAGAAAGGATATATGCACCCCTATGTTCATAGCAGCACAATTCACCATAGCTAAGATCTGGAAACAGCCTAAGTGCCCATCAGCAGAGGAGTGGATTAAAAAACTGTGGTATATCTACATAATGGAATACTATGCTACTATAAAAAAGAAAGAGTTCTTACCATTTACAACAGCATGGATGGAACTGGAGAGCATTATGCTAAGTGAAATAAGCTAGTCAATGAAAGATAAATACCACATGATCTCACTCATGTATGGATAATTAAGACCATTATAAACTGATGAACAAAAATAGATAGAGGCAGAGCAACATCGAACAGACTGTCAAACTACAGAGGGAAGGCCGGGGGGAACGGGGGGGGGGGGGCGGGGGCTGGTACGAGATCAACCGAAGGACTTGTATGCATACATATAACCAATGGACATAAGACACTGGGGGGTAGGGGAGGCCAGGGGAAGGTCAAGGGGAGAAAAACAAAGGAGACATATGTAATACTCGTTGTAATACTTTAAGCAATAAAACAAAATTTAAAAAAATAAATAACTAAAAGGGCTCAAAAAAGCAAAAGCTAAAGCTCAGGAATGTCCAGATGGAGAGATATAACAATTAAATATAAGACCTGATCCTGAGCTGAGTCCAATATAAAAACACACACACAAAAAAACAATAGCTATAAAGGACACTGTCGGAACTCTTGACAAAATTGGAATGAGCTATTGATTGGGTAAAGCACTGTATCAATGATAAATCTTCTGAATTTGACAACAATATTGTGGTTACATAGATACACATTCTTAGGAAAATGCACACTAAATGTTAATCTCTGTAATCTGTGTTTCTCTAATCGACCCTGAAATTGTGCAGGGGAAAAATATGTATGTATAAGTCTGTCTGTCTATCTTTTGAGAAAGAGCAAATTTAGCAAAATGTTAAAAACTGATAAATTTTAGTAAAGGCTTTACTGGAGATATACTATTGCTACAACTTTCCTATAAGTTTAAAATCATTTTGGGGGTTGAGGTAGGCATAGGCTAGAAGAGAGTCAATGGGGGAAAAGGGGAACATAGGTATTACTTTCAATAATAAAGTTTTTTGAAAAATGGTTAAGATGGTAATAAATAAATGGATAAATAAATGTCGGGGGAGCGGGGTGGAGAGGAAGAAGTTCAAAAAAATTTCTAGGGCCTATAAAACATCACCGCTATAATAGAAAAACAACTTTGGAAACCAACAGTTTTTTGGTCATAAAGTTCTAGAATTATTTTGAATTTCTGGGATAAATGTTCAACTGTTTATGTGAGTGTGGAGCAGAGGAAGAATGGAGTCTAAGTCTCAGGCATCTAACTTAGTCATGTAACCTTGGACAAATGTACTTCTTTAGGCTCAGTGAAAAATAATAGCAGAGACCTGGAAGAATAACATGAGACAAAGCACATGAAAAAGAACAGACCATGCTTGCTTCTGGCACATGTTAACTTTCAAACAATGGAAGCTTCATTTTCCTGCCCTTATAAACTTCTAATCTTATGTACCACTTCTATAAAGGTACTTTTATTATGAGTAGCAAAAATAAAGCATCAGGATATTCATCTTAGATATAAGACTTCAGATAGAACATAATTAATAGAGTACATTTTATTATTATCCATTTAAATGCTTATCTGATTATATTTGACTTGTTAGTCCTTAATTATAAAATAAACAAGAGACAAGAGTTTAGAAAAGTGTCATGTTAAATATTACTAAATATATTATGTTGGCCTAAATACACATTTAACAGTAGCTCTAATACTTGGAACTATAAGTCCCTTGGGAGGTAATAAACATGGAGTAATTAATGAATCATAGTTATAGAAAAAATAGCAGATCAAAAAATAAGATACAGCATTATAAGGTTCTTTATCTTTAGAAGTAGCTCCAAGAGTCTTCTCACTTCTCAAGTTGTTATTAAAGTAATAAAAAGTGAGTTCAACTTGAATATTTTGAATTGAATACAATTTTAATAAACCAAGTTCATATGAAAGACATATAAGAATTAAGTAAATCCTTGCAATTTTTCTTAAACTTATATAAAACAAGGCATGTAATCACTACTGAAAAAATTAGATTGAAATATAATAAAGATGACTTGCCAAAGAATGGATTTTATATTCTCTTTATTTAATATAAATTCACTCAGTCCTTCTCAACCCTACTATCCATCACCATTCACCATCAGAGAGAAAAACTTATAACTACACCTATTCCTACTGTTTTGATAATTATACATTTATAAAAGAAGCAGGATAAAAAATTGACAAAAGGAAAGCAAAAAAATTAAATAATCATAAGAAACAAGCTGAGTGTAGTTTTCCTACATGATTTTTAAAAAGATTTTCTATGGGTTGACTATGAAGTACAAATTAAGACTGCAACCATTGAACTGAAAGCTCTCATCATATCTGGTTCTTTGCTGTCCTAAAGTTGGTTTATTTTAGAACACTTAAAATACTAAGATTCCCAAGACAAACCATGATCCCAAAGTATAGTCAACCCTGATTTTTTTCTTTCAGGAACTTATATTTAACAGAAGAGTCACATGAAAGGGCTCTAGATATCAACAAAAATCTGTGTTTTCCTTTTCTTATCTTTACCATCCTGAACAGAAACCAATCCCACAAAACCATGGCTCCATCCTGCAGTTACAGCCTACACATGTCTAGTACACGTCTTGTCCTGTGGGTCTGACTACATGAAGCTGATTTATGCGATAATGGAATTCAGTTCATCAACGTCACTTCAGGACTTAAAAAGTTAGGCAGTGCTCTGTGGTAGCAGACAAGAGGTCAGATTCCGAAGGCGGGGAACTAGGGGGTCAGTGAGGGTTGGGGTTTTCTGAAGGAGTGATTCAGGCTGAGAAGATTCAGGAGGATGCTCTTAAAAAAAAAAAAAGTCACTCTGGCAATGAAAACGAAAGCGGTCTCTCAGGCAACACCTCTCTCCTGTGCTGTCCACTAGGCCCTGTGCACAGGTCGCAGGGTGGTGAGGTCGTGCATCAGCCATATCATGCATACTGTTTATGCCCTCAGGAGCACTTCCTTCTTAGGAAGAGCACTTATTTTCTTTCATGAGATTCTGATAAGATGCTCTGCTTCTGGTTACTCCAAATAAATTACACTTGTCAAATTCTCTAACATTCCAGGTTCAAGTTGGTAGACAATCAAAGGGCTTGACAGTACTGGCAAGGCCAACAGATTATTGACATTGACCTTCCGTCTGCACAGCTGAGACTTAACAATTCTTGTCATTTTTATTCTTCAAAGCTCCAAATGATATCATGCCCCCCCTTTCCTTCAGTCTTTTCGAGTGAGAGCAGGACAAAAGGAAATTTCCCTACTCAAAAAGAAAAAAGAATGATCCAGCTTCTTCCAATGTTCCCAAATCCAGACTTTTCTACAGGTGCGCTTGCGCACACACACACACACACACACACACACACACACACACAGTTGATAAGCTTATCTTATGGTGCTTAGAAAAACAAAAACACAAAGGAAGATAAAGAGGCTACAAGGAAAAAGCTAATTCTGTAACTGCCTGTAGACACAGTTTGGGCAGAGATAAAAGAGATCAGACAAGGGCAGGGGTCTGGAGGGGCTGGCATTTCTCCCTTGAAGTGCAAGTGACCCCAGGCTGGTCCAGGAGCAATCTCATGGCCATCAGGAAACAGAACATCAACAGCACCAGGAGGAGCAAAGGCAGAGACAAGCTGTAATGCCCTGAATGTCAGGCATGGTTAAGGGTCCTTATAAGATGTTCTACCAAAACTTGACCTGTGAGCCCAGAGTCCATCACAAGCCAATTAAGTGACCTTCTGTCAAGTAAATACTCTCTACTGAACACAGAACCACTTTGCTGACATGGAGCAAGGCCTGGGACTTAGAGTAATTAAGTCCAAAAGAAGAGTATTTATTGAAGGTCTCACAAATAAGTCACCTGTTAGTCTCCACACCTGTCTTGCACCATCTCCTTTTGGGGCTTTCTGACTTTTTATTCCCACTCCACACCACCCAGAATGAGCTTTCAAAACAAACACATGATCACTGCTATTCAGTAGCTTCCTCCATCCCACAGGACAGTATAAAGCTATTTAACTTAGAAGGGCATCTTATTCTAGGCTTTGCCTACAGCTCCTGACTTATTCCTTGACAATAACCTACACCTGCAGGTTGCCCCCCCCCCCCCACCCCAGTAAAATCAAGCAAAAACTGCAACATATCTTATTGCCCCAAATATCATGCATTTTATGCTCATTAAATGTTCCATGTTCTCTTTATTCTCAGGTTTCTTCCCACGCTGATCCCTCTAGGAAACTGGAGGTAGAGAAGATAAACACAAAGGCACGTGGGGAACCATAAGCAGCCAGGTGTTGTGGGTGCATCGAATGTGTTAGAAGGAATGGCAGGATCTAAGAGTGGAGAGGGAGGCAGGAACGTTTCTCTGTGATCTTAAGCAAGGTATTCATTACTCTTAGCCTCTGCTTCCTCATGGGCAAAACGACTATAATAGTGGTGCTTACTTCACAAAGTTGTGAGAATGAAATTAGGTAATAGATATGAAGTGCTCAGAACAATGTCTAACATACACTGATTGCTAAATAAGTGTTAATTCTTATTGTTATTTTTGTTGTGTCATTATTAGGATTAGGGCTACAGATTATTGTGCCTGCGGGTGGCATCAAGCATAAGCTTTCACAGACCCAGGAATGACCATGTGTCATCGAGTGGCACAGCAAACTCTGGGTGGCATACAGAGCTGAAAGCTCAATTACCTTAGCTGTATCAAAAAGCCAGACAATGCTCTCAGGTTAAAATACTCCACAGTTAGTATACTAGTTTCCTATTGGTGCAATAACAAATTATCACTAACTTAGTGGCTTAAAACAACACAAACTTGTTTTCTTACAGTTTTAAAGGTCAGACATCTGAAATGCATTTTATGGTCAAAAAATCAAGGTATGGCAGGGCTGCACTCCCTGCTTAGGCTCCCAGGGAGAGCCTGTTCCTTGCCCTTTCCAGTTTCTAGAGGCCTGCCTGCGTTCTTTTTAGTCCTCCCCCCAGGATATAGTTTCCCCCTCTAGGTATGTGCCCTGACTGGGAAGTGAACACACAACCTTTTGGTGTATGAACAGCGCTCCCACCACTGAGCAATCTGGCCAGGCAGTTGCCTGCAGTCTTTACTCACATTCCTATCCTTGATCTCTGTTTCCGTCCTGACAAGTCCTCCCTCTAATTTAAAACCTCCTGCGTCCCTCTTCTGAGAACTTTCGTGATTACCTTGAGGCCAACCAGATAATTCATTATAATCCCCCCATTTCAAATGGCTTTAACTTAATCATATCTGCACAGTCCTTTTTACTATGTAAGGTAGCACACATTCACAGGGTTTGAGATTAGGACATAGAAATCTTTGGGGGCCCGTATTCTATCCACCACCAAGGGTCTCATTGCTGCCATTTTCAGCACCCATCAACAACTTATTTAACTAGGTTACAGAATTCCTAGTTCATATTCCAGAAAAAAAAAATGAGTAAAGTGATTAAACAAAAGTCAGCAGATTTACAATAGAGTAAAAGGTGAAAAAATTGGAAAGTTTAGATAACATATTTAGGCCAATGATATAGAAAAACAAAAAACAAATTAAATTCAATTCTCCATTTGTCAAATGAACACCACCTATATTAAAACTCATACAAGGTAGCAGGTTTCCAACACTCCCTCTGATCAGTGATGGCGAACCTTTTGAGCTCGGCGTGTCAGCATTTTGAAAAATCCTAACTTAACTCTGGTGCTGTGTCACATATAGAAATTTTTTGATATTTGCAACCATAGTAAAACAAAGACTTATATTTTTGATATTTATTTTATATATTTAAATGCCATTTAACAAAGAAAAATCAACCAAAAAAATGAGTTCGCGTGTCACCTCTGACACGTGTCATAGGTTCGCCATCACTGCTCTAGATTATACTCTAGTTCTTAATTCCCTGCTGTTACTACAGTCATCTGGAAGACTGTTATATGATCTGCTGAAATCTACATACAAAACTATGGTCAGAAAAAACAAACAAACAACAACAACAACAAAAAACTCCATCATAAATAAAAATAAGAAGAGAAATGATATGTCCTGAAATGAGGAATTAAAAAGACTAACTGGAGGGACTAAATACAATTAATTGCATAAGATTCACAAAACATTCTAAAAGAGAAGTCAAAATAAAAAAAAAAAAGATATTGAGAAAAGGGGGCTTCCCAAAAGGTGTGTTTGGGAATCAATCTAGAATAAAATGTCCTGACAATTTAGAGTATAAAACTCTTGAAAATATTTTTTTCCTCTCCCCCAAAGAAAAAAAATTTAGTTTGAAAATCAGGGACTGTGTAAATAATATAATTATGTTATCTAGTAAAGTGTCAGGATTTCTTCCTTTAAGGCAACTTATACACTAAAATACTGAGTTGTTAAACTTTAGAATCATGCTCAGAAACAACAAAAAGGTTCAAAAACATTTAGAGAGAGCAGCAAAGTTCTTTCTATATAGTATGTTTCTCTATTTTACTTTTTAAAATAAAGTGTGTCCTAGACTCACAGGTAGCTAGATTTGGGAGAGCCATTATGTAAATAAGCTTCTGATTGCCATTTAAGAACATTCTTGACTCAACATCTATTCCAAGTGGTCACCTTGCTTTCGTTTGAATGCCTCTAACAAAAATTCATTTCTTCACAGGGAAGACTACTGTGGACAGTTTCAGTGAAAATGCCTGTATCTATCTGCCCCAAGGATGGCCCTCTAGCCCTCTCAGGAACACAACCTCCCTTTCCTCAGGGTTGAGGCAGGAAGTACTATTGTGGCCTCATTATCTTTAGGATAAATAGCCTAGAAATTGCAAGTAAGCATGTTATGATTTTTTCATGCTGACATCTGTTTAAAGATATTATTTTTACACTCTGTTTCCAAGACTTAAGACGAGCAAGCAGGTGGAGTTAATATCACAATTTTACATTTTAAACTGGTATGAACATTCCAACAGCCACTCTCCTTGTCTAAAGACATTTTCTTCAAGTCATGGATCTCTTACAATAAAGATTTCATCATGCTATTATTTTGCATCAACATTTTCTTAAAAACAAAGTCAGAAGAGATAAGGATCAAAAAACTTTTTAAACTTAAGGACATTTTCTAGGTAGATTAAGAATCTTAACCACAATTTAAAAATACTATTGGAATTATTTATGATTAATGAAGACTAATGAAGGAAGACTCAATGTGTTACAGTTAAGCCCCTCTTGTACTGGGGAAAATGGAACCAACTGTGGTTGAGGGTAGTCTGAGAAACGGGGCCAGTTGATATTATTAGCTAGGGAAACAGGGCAAGTTTATATTAGTAGCTGGAGCAACGGGGCAAAGTTGATTAAAAATACCTTGGTAACTGGGCAGTATTGATTAATGTAGCCCTGGTAACTTTGTGTGTGTTTAGCCAACCTTTGTGTGGTTTTTGTGAATAAAAGGCTGGCCTGGAACCAGGGTCGCTGCTGTCGTAGAAGAACACGCCTACGACAGTAGCTGGCCAGCTTTCAATAAATCCTCACTTGCTGCTTAAGACCTAATTGGAGTTGGTGGTCTTACTCTCGCGAACACTGGTCCATAACAAATGGAATAGAAAATATAAACATGCAAATTTGACCCTTCAACTAAGTCAAAGGCCACTCTCATCTGGTTTAGGTGATTCACTATTAAATCGCTTATGTAAATAATCTTGCAAAAGCTAAGAAAAAATAAATTTTAGTTTATCATGTTCATGAAAATATATTGCCTAATTTATTTTCATTATAAATTTAAGAAAGCTATAACTCTTTTTTAGCAGGATTAGCAAAAAATCTACTCCATTTATGTTAGTGTCAAACTCAACTGAATGATGCTTTATCCATTTGGTGTTTTAAATGATTACGGAAAACACATAATTTAGTTCATTTACCAGAGCTCTACTATAAAACATTAAATATAATGAAATTTATGTATATTAATACTAGCATTTATGAAAAAGTAGTTATAAAGAAAGGGAAAAGTATATTGAAATTATTTCATGTAATTCATATGGGACACATTTTTTCGGGGGGGGGGCTTGATTTTAGTAGAAATAAAATATATCTAAGGAAACAATATATTTCCACTAAGAGGCATTCTAAAGCCAGAATAAAAAGCTGTTGTTTGAAAGTAAATGGTATTGTGCTCTTCTTCTAATAATGGGTTAGATGCTACTTTCATTGTTGATTTTGTTGGGCAGGAACTGGGAAATATATCAGATAAGAAAGAATGGCTACCCATTTTGTTGCAATGCTTTATTTTGGTGAAGTCTAGTTGCTAAGCAGCTTCATAATCTACCTGAGACAGTTAGCCAGTATTAATATTTTATAAATTTAGGAGAACAAAGAAGACTAAATGCATATCACATATCCTCTTTCATGGCAGCTCTATAGTTTATTATTAATGCTTGTTTCTTTATTCAAGGTTCAAAATATTAAAAAGATAAAATTCTTCCAGGCTTCAGTTTTTACCTTGAGCCTAATTACAGAAATGAGAGAGTACTATGGGTTGAATTGTATCTCCCCCAAAAGAAATATATTAAAGTCTTAACTCCCATATCTCAGAATGTGACCTTATTTGGAAACAGGGTCACTGCAGATGTAACAAGATGAGGAGTAGGGTGGGTCCCTAATGTAATATGACTGGGGTTCTTACAAGAACACAGCCATGTGAAGACAGAGAAACATAGGGACACCCTGTGACAATGAAGGCAGAGATTGGAATTATGCAGCTGCAAGCGAAAGACAAAAATTACCAGCAAACCACACAGGTTGGAAGAGGCAAGGAAGGATTCCTGTTCATGGTGCAGAGGGAGCAGGGGCCTGCCTTTGGAAGTCCAGTCTCAAAAACTATGAGACAGTACATTTGTGTTGTTTTAAAATGAAATGAGCTATCAAGCCATGGAGAGACATAGGAATATTACTCAAATGCCTATTACTAAGTGGAATAAGCCAGTATGAAAAGAAAATATACTGTACGATTCCAACTATATGATACTCTGGAAAAGGCAAGACTATAGAGACAGTAAAATTATCAGTGGTTTCCAGGTGTTAGGGAAGAGGGAGGGATCAACAGGTGGAACACAGAGGGCTTTTAGAGCAGTGAAGGTATTCTATATGGCACTATAAATAGTGGGTACATGTCATTACACATTTGTCCAAACCTATAGAATGTGCAATACCAAAAGTGAAATGTAATGTAAATTATGGGCTTTGGGTGATAATGATGTGTCAGTGTAGGTTCATTAATGTAACAAATGGACCACTCTGATGTGGGATGATACTGGGAAGGCTGAACGTGTGTGTGAGTAGGGAATATATGGAAACTCTATGTACTTCCTGCTCAGTTTTGTTGTCAACTTAACACAGCTCTAAAATATAAAATCCAAAAAAAGAAATAAAAAAGGTTCTACTATGCCAGGACTGGATGTCTAAAGTCTAAGCATGTGTAAGGAAGATGCTAAGGGCTATGTTCACAAGATAAAAGACTAGAACAACAACAAAGCATCTGCAGCTGATTCAAGGAGATGAGCTCTGCTCTGCTTCTGGCCAAGGCAAACTAGCTTGTATCAGACCAAAATCTTGCCAAAAACCATAAGAAAAGGTGAATCAAATTTATAATATGTACTGTTTAAACATCAAAAATCACGAAGGCAGTGGTGACCTGAGGGGCCAAGATCCATTACCTCAACACTTGGAGCCACTCTTCTCTTCCAGGAACTCATTAATTTGTAAGTAGTTGCTGGGAGGCTGAGTAGCCATGCAAAAGCTAAGAGGCTGGAAAACTACGCAGAGGCTTCCGCATTCTTATGAGCCCAGGGAGACAAAAATTAGTATTGAAGACCCACCATAAAGAAAAGCCCTGGTTCCCACTACAGAAGAGCTCTACTCAGTGGTATGTAGGATTCAGCTTTTACCACCTGACTGTGTGCATCTCTTCCCAGTTCCGTGTCCAGGGATGGCACATGGGTAGTTTGAAACTGATACAGTGGAAGTGTTTATACCTTGGAAATCGGCAAATGCTACAACTCAGAACACTTCCTACTGAGAGTCAGTTTTAAACACCAGCATACCACAGGCTGCATTAAAAAGGTAAGGCAAACCAGAAATAAACCAATCCTATGTACTACTATTTGTAATACCTTAAACAATAAAATAAATTTTAAGAAAAAAGAAATAAACCAATCCTGAGACAGACTGAGAAACAGTTCCAAAGGTAAATCTCAGACAAATTAATCAGTCTTTACCTTAGAGCTTGGTAGAAGCAAAATTAAATCCTCCTAGAAGATTATAGTCTAGATCAGCAGTTCTCAACCTGTGGGTCGTGACCCCCTTGGGGGTTGAACGTCCCTTTCACAGGGGTCGCCTAAGACCATCGGAAAACACATATATAATTACATATTGTTTTTGTGATTAATCACTATGCTTTAATTATGTTCAATTTGTAACAATGAAATTGGGGTCACCACAACATGAGGAACTGTATTAAAGGGTCACGGCATTAGGAAGGTTGAGAACCACTGGTCTAGATGCTATAGTTTTTTAAATTTATTTATTTTTAATCCTCACCTGAGGATATATTTTTATTAATTTTTTATAAAGAGAGGAAGAGAGAGAGAGAGAGAAAGGGAGAAACATCAATTGGTTGCCTACAGAACTCGCCCTGACCTGACCTGGATCAGGGATCAAACCCAAACCTGGATATCCAGACCAGGAACGAAACCCACAACCTTTTGGTGTATGGGGTGACCTTCCAACCAACGGAGCCACACTGGCCAGGGCCCTATAATTTTTTTTTTTTAAATGAAAAGTGCTCATCATTTACTAAAAATAATCAGATGCATAGAAAGGGAAGACAACTGGTCAAAGTCAAGGAAAACAAAAAAGAGAAACAAACCAAGACAAGGCCTACATACTGGAGAATTCAGAATGGACTTTAAGATAACTAATATATTAAAAAATACGAAAGAAAATATGAGGATTTCATTAGAAATCTCAAACCTATGAACAAGAATCAAGTTATAATTATAGAAGTTAAAAATAGACTAAAGTTTGAGATTTTATAGTTTGACAGCAGGTTAAAAACAGATAAACAGGCAATTAGTGAACTACAACAGTACTTCACAAACTTCGATGTATACACAAGTCACTGGAGATTCAGATTAAGATCAGCAATAGGATGAATAAATTGGGATTTACATGCAATGGAATACTATATAGCCATGAAAATGGAAAGGCAGCTACTTGTAAAAATACAGGGTGTCCCTAAAAATGTATACACACTTTAACAGCTGATAACTCAAAGTTTCATTGCTTTTCAGATTTAACTTATTTGAAATAATGGGTGAGACCAGACTAAGCTTTGAACAAAGAAAATTTATTCACTAGACTTTTTTATAGGAATACATAAAAAATAAGAGTTTATGGTACAAAACCAGCAACAGTTGACAACTGAGGGCACACAAATACTGAATGATACGATTCTTAATGTTTGCAATTCCATTGCTTCGCATTATCAGCAGGGACTGGACCAGGACAGTCATCAGTTTGAAAACAGATGTTGAGAAAAATAAATTATTCATTTCTGTAGATTCTTTTAAATTTTGAAAATGAAGTGCATGTTAATAAACACTGACTTTATAATGATTCAAAGTATGTATACAATTTTTGGGAAACCCTGTATTTTTTATCCTTGTATACAAGGAAACTTGTAAAATAAAAATGAAGAAAAGTTTGAGAAAACAAAGAATGATACTGACTTCTGTTTTACGGGGAAAAAAGACACACACACACATATATACATATATACATATGCATATAAACAATAAGCTTTGGGTTATACTTTTTAGTATTTATTCATGAAAGAATTTGAAGAAAATTAATGGCAGGGCACAATATTTTTTAGTTATTAGAAACAAAGTAGAAAATTTTCAGTTAAAAAATTCTACTTCCTCTTAAGGCTCTATGTTTTTCCATGTTTAGCTACTGAACGTAGAAACTAAATATTTGTTTGAGACTATTACTTTCTGGGGCATTCTGGGAAACAGTTTGCCTTTACTGGATCTCAAACATTTTCAGATTTATTTTGAGTCCTCTTACTGTACTATCTATATCTATGATCATGTAAGAATAAAATTATATTGTTTTATTGCAAAAGCAACACATACCTGAGATAGATAGGTAGATAGATAGTAAACATCAAATCTATACCATGGAAAACATAGGAAAACCATAAGCATATTATGAAAGGGTCTCTTAAAAAGTAGTGTAAATATGATGCCTTCTTTGCTCACAGATATTTAAATGTTGCCTGATTTTGAAACAACCAAGACTTTATTTTATAAACATAGGCAAATACTAGTAGTTAAAATGTTCCTTCCCAGTGTCACCAGAACCTTATTCTTGAAAAGAAAAAGAGGTGACACTTTAGTTGCCTAAGGTCATTTAACTTAGCTAAGGTCCCCACCCTGACTCCAACTTGGAAAATTCTCCATCTTTTATAATGTAAGCCAAGTGTGCTAAGATAGGCAACACAGATGCATTTTTATAGCTATTGGCTAAATACAATACCTTACAGAAAGCGATCTTACCACTTGTGCTGGAACTTGTTCCATTTTTGCAGCAGGAGTTCCTGGTCTTGGGTAAAACTGGTTAATAAAGAGGCTTGGAAATTTGTACTCTTCAACAAGTTTCACTGTTTCTTGAAAATCTTGATCTGTTTCTCCAGGAAAACCACAGATAATATCTGTAGCAATAGTTATTCCAGGAACTCTAAAAAATAATGAGACAAAAATGTAAAAACTCTATTGCAATCTATAACTATTGTACTTCCCTAATATTTTAAATACCATTGTCCTTTTAGAATTAAATTTTACTTTCAGGAAAGAGATATTTGCAAATACTTTTTAAAAGAGTCCTAAATACTAAGAATTTATGAAAAACAGTGGACCCCTGTCATCTGCAAGAGATAGCCATTTTTAATTTCTTAAGATGATTTTTTGTTTTCTATTTTAAGATACATATTCTACTATTTCTAGATTTACTTATTTTAATGTAATATTTACTGACTTCTCTATTAAGGTAAATGAGGATTTAGCTCTTTAAACTACTCTATCCCTCCCTTCACTATACAATCATGCACAATTTTTGGTGAAATTAATAGTATTTTCATTGGTATAACTGCAAAGCTGTTGTTCATTGCAGAGCCAACTGGTATACTATCATGAAGTTTCTTTTCTCACAATATTGAATTTTTCATGAAGTTAATAGCTCTTTTTAAATTTTTTTTCCAATATTCTAAATATTCTATGTATCTATGCTGATGTTTCCAGAAGCTCCATCAAGTCTATCAAAAACCAATACTATTTTCTAAACATTCAATATCTATAATAATAAAAGCATAATATGCAAATTGACTGAACAGCTGAACCACTGTCCAGATGACCTTCCAGATGAAGCCAGGGCTGCGAGGGCCAAGACAGTCGCTGGGGCTGCTGCCTCTGCCCAAGGCAGCTGGGGCTGCGAAGGCCTACTCTTGCACGAATTTCGTGCATCGGGCCTCTAGTATTATATAATTGACCAGTTCGATTCCACCCCCCATCCCCTCTAGAAATGCCACTCTTATTTTCTTCAAGTGTGTGTTGCATTTATAATAAAGCAGTGTAATACTTGAATGTTACTGCTTGGTCTCCTTTTTTCAATCTAGTTTTTTTTCCTGGATCCCATGTCCTCTTAATTCTTGATTATTCTATTCTCCATAATTTTGCAGGAGCATTCTTTCAGAAGGGTCATTAAAAAAGAGAGCTAACAAAATTTTGTTACTGTCCTAGGATGTCTGAACTCTCAATTCATGACTGATCGTGGCTATACATAGCACTCCAAAATGAAAAGTATTAGCCACCTGAATTTCATAATCTTCCCCCCTCCTTTTTTTTTTTAAGCTGGAAAGGTTGATAAGGTGTCCAGATTTACTCTGAGGCACACTTCTTCATTTGTGCCCCACTATCTTTTTGAAAGCTTTTAGGATATTAAATTCATTCTTATTGATTTTAAATTTTATAATAGACCTTGCGTTAGGTATTTAAGTTTTTGTACAGTATACAATCTAGAGAGTCATGTTCTTTAGGTCTATGTTCTTTTTAAAATCATTTCTTCTTTCTTTTTTTTTAAAAATATATTTTTGTTGATTTCAGAGAGGAAGGGAGAGGGAAAGAGAGATAGAAACATCAATGATGAGAGAGAATAATTCATCGGCTGCCTCCTTCATGATCCCTATAGGGGATAGAGCCTGTAACCTGGGCATGAGCCCTGACATGGCATTGACCTCCTGGTTCATAGGCTGACACTCAACCAATGAGCAACACTGGCTGGGCTAAAGTCATTTTTTTTGTCTCTGGGATGCCTCTCCTTCAAATGTTGAAATTGGTGAATTGAGTCTCTAAGCTTTTCCACTGCCATTTTCAATCTTTGTCCTTTTATTCCACTTTCTGGAAGATTTAGTTGATTTTATCTTCCAACTCTTTTATTGAAAAAATTTTAATTGAATATCGTATTTTAAATTTCTCTCACTCTCCAAATTTCCTTTTCAAAGCATAGCGATTTCATTTTAGAGATGTAACATATTTTCTTATTTCTGAGGATACCCAAATTTTTTTTTACAGTTTTCCCTCTGCTCAGTGCAATTATGTCTATTTCCTCCAGGTTTATTTTTTTATTTTTTATTTTGTCCCTCTCATTCATAGTTAAGGCTTTCCATCAATAAACAATTTTTGTTATCCTTTATTATTTAAAAGTAAATCACTAAACACTTTTCATTATAGAGTGGTTAGGTAAACAAGTTGCCTTTGCTTTTGATAGGTCCAATGTTAGCATCTTAAAAATCATTCCTCTGTGGCTACTGAGTTTCTCAAGTATGCTACAATAGTTTATTGAATACTAACAGTATAAGAACAACAAAATAACATCAACAGCATTCAAAATAGAATCAATAAAATAATAGGAAAAATTTCAGATCACAGAATACCCAGCTATAAAGATTGTTCTACCACCTAAATGCAGTTCTATAAGAATGAATTGGACAGTTTATCTCATCAAGATATATTAAATATTTGGGGGCATAAGTGAGAACAAAAGAATGTAACATGGGAAAAAATCAAATTACTGGATGCCTAATACAAGCAGCTTCATTATTCCATACCTAGTTTGTATAATCCTTTAAAGCCTGTGCTGTGTGAAAGAAGAATGATAAATTTATTTTAAAAAATATTTTCCTGATTCCTACTTAGTCTTATTTAGCTATCAATTTGGCTTAACTTTCATCAATAAGATAAGTTACAAAGACAGGAACTTTTCTCTGTGATGATAAATAGAAAAAGAGACAATATGCATAGAGAAAAATAAAATGGTATATTAAAAAACAATTTTTATTTTATTGTAATATAAAAACATATTTTCTTCATTAAGAGTGATTATTAAAATTATGTTGGAAAATCATAAAAACATATGCTTTTACAGTAAGCTACAGATAGTAAAACCATTTCCTATACTTATTAAAGCATGTGGAATAGAAAAATTATGTCCATTGCTTCAATTAGCTAATTTTTACACTTATAACTACTACTGAACAAAGGTAAAAGTAATGGATCACATTAGAAATGACAGAGAAGAGTCTATTTCTCCTAGGAAATTTTAAAAAAATCTTAGAAACTGTCTGTGAAATACTGCAGAAACAAAGACAATTCCTTATTGTCCTAGGCTGTTAGAATGAACTTGGCACTAGATTATGGGGTATTCCCACAGGAAAGTACCTTACTGATTTCTCCCCACCCCCCAATCCTTCTTGATCCAGGATAGTTGAGCTCAGTATTACGCAACACCTGCTTACTTTGGCTTCAAGGCCCACAGTGAAAAAGGAAAGACAAACCTTTGCACTAGTCATCATAAATGTTAAGGAAGGAAATGTCCAATGCGTGGATATATTTGATAATCTACACAACAAGTTGACTGATAACAGGGGAGAGAGCAGACCACCATGAATTAGTGAGAGACCTATGTTACTCAGAACTTAAAACTAAAAGTAGTTTAATTGGTTTCAAAGTTTATAAGAATATAAACTGATTGCCTATAAAATGTTTTCAAAGTAGAGACTGCATTTTAATATTTGATGAGGCTCATTTATTCATTAATTTTATATCTGCAAATGATGCTATATATGTTCTTAAAAATAATTCAGTTCCTTAACTGAACCAACAACAAAAAGTTCCTCATAATTACAGCATTAATTTGCTCAGTAAATAATTCTCTACAGTATACGAGAAAATCAAATATTGTAGTGAACCAAGTTCTAAATTACATATGCTTTAAGTGCTAAGAGGAAATTATATGAGGTGTAAAATACAATATTAATCCAAATATTTATTATGCTAATTATGACTAAATGCTGTTTTTGAGAAGCTTTGAATTTTCAAAATATTAAAAATATTAAAATGCATTTCCATGAATTTATTAAAACTGTGAGTCTAATGAATATAATTCCTAGGTATTATGTGTTTTTAAAATTTAAAAGACCTTCTATATCTATATTTTCATAGTAGCATTAGAGAATAATTCTGAAAGAAGAATATAGAAATGTTTAATTATATTAAAGACAGACATTTTAACCCATTATTGTTTCTGACTTACACAAGCTATTTACTGGCAAAATGGGTTCATTAAATTACTTGGAAATGGAATTAATGAAAAAGATTCAAATTATGCATCTGCCTTGGCAGAAGCAGTGCTATGTATGATCAGTTACGAAATCTATCAGGACATGTGAGGAGAGTACTACCTATTTGCTGGCCTGATGCTAGGATTTTTAAAAGCCCCAATATTTCCACACTTATTTACCTTGAGTAAAACTACATATATCCTGTACTATATTTGAAATACTATTAAAATGTAGTACTTTAATTCGTCTCAACATTTTCACTTGCAATTTGGTGTTACACTGGCAAATATAGGAAAAAGGCTGATTCTAGTTCATTCTTTAGATCAAAAAATTATTAGCTTCAAATTCCACATGTGAAAAAACTAAAAATAACATATATTCAATTACCTCAGAAAAAGAATCAGACCTATTAAAATTATTAGGCATAAACTAAACACATGGTTGAAAAATATATTTTAGTTCTATGGATATTAATTCCAGGACAATTACTCAATACTTTCAGGAAAAGCAAACTAGACAGAAGCAGGGGGGAAAATATCTTGAACTGAATGTAAATCAATATATCTAAATATATGGGATTCAACTGAAGCAATGTTTAGAGAGAAATTTATAGATTTAAATGTCTGTGTTAAATACTCTAAGCTTCTACCTCAAGAAGCTAAAAAAAAAAGAGCAAAGTAGGACAAAGAAAGGAAATAAGGTACAAGAAGTCAATAAAATAGAAAATAGAGAACAAGTAAAGATGCCTCTTTATAAAACAACAACAAAACTACTAAACTACTAGCTAGAGCTGCTAGACTGAGAAGAAAAAGAAGGCACAAATGACCACTTCAGGCATAAAGGAGACAGCACTATAGTCAGGATCAACACTAAAAGTATACTAAGATTAACTGACCATATATAAGGATGTTTACTATTATTTTTGGGCTCTCTATTCCATTCCATTGATCTATGTGTCCATTTTCTTTTCAGTACCATATTGTTTTGAATATTATAGTTTTGTAGTATAGTTTGAAATCAGGGAGCATGATCCTCCACTTTTGCTCTTTCTCAAGACTGCTTTGATCAGACAGAGAAAATTTAGGATTATGTTCTAGTTCTATGAAACAATTCATAGATATTTTGATGGGGACTGCATTGAATCTGTGGATTGCACTGGGGATTATGGACATTTTAACAATATTACTTCTTTCAATTCATGAAAATGATCTATCTATCCATTCATTCATATCGTCTTTAATTTGCAGCCACTGTGGAAAACAGTATGGAGGTTCCTTAAAAAATAAAAAATAGAACTACCACAAAATCCTGCAATTCTACTTCTGGGTATTTATCCAAAGAAAACAAAAACACTGATTTGAAGAGATATATGCACCCCAACATTCACTGCAGTATTATTTACAATAGTGAATATATGGAAGCAACCTAAGTGCCCGTGAATAGGTGAGTGGATAAAGATGATGTGGCATATACTGCACATCTATAGTCACCCGTAGATAGGCCTTGTGGAACACAGGTTATTTTACGCTAAAGGCAACTGAGACCCTGTGGGCTCAAGAGAAACTTCTGCCCCTCTTTAATTACTCAGAAGAATTTAAATTAGAGGTCTTGTCCATAATAAGAGATTATCAGAGATAACCTTTTTTTGACTTATCTATAGGGCAGGGCAAACTACTAATTATTGAATATTCGCTCTTCTTATCATCCTGAAACAATCTTCTTCCTCTCTCATTCCCCAAGGTGCCTTACCTCATCCTTAGCTCAGAATGCCATACAAACCTCATTTTAACTTACTGTGCCTGAACCTCTCTTGTATGTGGCATCTCTGACTCTTTCATTATGTGAGGTTCCCATACATACATATGAAATGAAATTTGGTTATTCTCTCTTGTTAATCTGTCTCATGTAGATTTAATTATTAGACGAGCTGATAAAACCTTCAAGGGTAGAAAAATGTTTTCTTTTTCTCACACAATACGTTCAATGGAATATTATTCAGCCATTAAAAAGAAGAAAATCCTGCCATTTGCAACAACATGGATACATCTAAAGGGTATTATGCTAAGTGAATTAAGTTAGAGAAAGACAAATGTGGTATGATTTCACTTATAAGTAGAATCAAAAAGTAAACATACAAAACAAAACAGAAACCAATTCATAGATACAGGAAACAAACTGGTGGTTATCAGAGTGGGGAGAGGTAAGGGTAGGTAAAATAGGTGAAGGGGATTAAGAGATATAAACATCCGGTTACAAAATAAGTCATAGAGATATAATGTACAACATAAGGAATATAATTAATAATATTGTAGTAACTTTGTAAGGTGACAGATTGTAATTAAATTTATTGTGGGGATCATTTCATAATGTATATAAATATTGAATCACTATGATGAACACCTGAAACTAATAGGATTTTATACTTCAATTAGAGGCCCAGTGCACGAATTCGTGCATGGGTAGGATCCCTCGGCCTGGCTGGTGATCAGACTGATTGGGGCCGATTGGGACCGGCCAGCTGGGGGGAGGGACCGCAGGAGGTTGGCCGGCCATGAGAGGTTGGCTGTGGGAGTGCACTGACCATCCTGCTGGCTGAGGGAGGGACCGCGGGAGCTTGGCTGTGGGAGCGCACTGACCACCAGGGGGCAGCTCCTACATTAAGCATCTGCCCCCTGGTGGTCAGTGCGTTGTCATAGTGACCGGTAGACCGGTGTCAGTCAACTGGTCTTAACAGTTGCTTAGGCCTTTATATATATAAATTATATGTCCAAAAAGATACTAAGGGTAATGGGCAAATTATTTGGAAGACATAATTTATAAAAAGTGACTCAAGAAGAAAGAGAAAATTTGATTAGTTATTTATCTACTACAAAAATTGAATTTGTAATTAAAAAATCTTGCCAACAAAAGAAAACAACACAGAACAACCCAGGCCCTGATGGCTTCCTTGGTGAATTCTATGAAACATTTAACAAAGAATAAAACTAGTTCTACAGAAACCATTTCAAAGATAGATGAGAAAGGGACTAATTTTATGAGACCAGCAGTAGCCTATAGGAAAACAAGAGAAGGAAGTCAGAAATAAATTCAAGACTAATATCCATTATGAACACAGAAACAAAATTTCTTAACAAAATATTAGCAAACTGATCCCAGAAACATATAAAGAGGATTGCATATCTCAACTAAGTTTTTAATCACAGGGATACAAGGTTGGTTTGATATACAAATATCGATTAATGCAATAAACCATATTAAAAGAACGGAGTATTCTTAATAGATACAGAAAGCTAGGTTGACAATTCCAATGCCCATTCATGATAAAAACTCTCATGATAAAAAAACAAGGAATAGGAGGAAACTACCTCAACCTGATAAAGGGTCTATAGCTATTATCACACTTATTGGTGAAATACTGAATGCGTCCCCACTAAGATTTCTGTATCTTTTCAATTTGTCATATTACTGGAGGTTTTTCTCAGAATAGGTGAGTGAGAAAAATAATATAAATTTAAGGAGAAACAATAGGACATTTTTGAATACATTTAAGATAATTTTCAGCAGTTTTAAATTTATTTTCATAATTTTATGAAACCTTCTCTTAAGGATCTTAGGCTGAAAACAGAAAAAGCACTAAAACATTTAGATAAGGTTGAAAAACCCTCCTTCCCTCCACCCATCCAGTTATGTCTCTAACTGTGGTATTCACTGTCTACCTAGAATGACTGACAACTCCCCTCTGAAAATCATGAGAGGGTGGTATATATTTATACTATACATTTAAGGTAGCCATGCTTAAGATGAATACAGATTAAAGAAACACACAAAACAATGCCAATGCCAAGAATGCCCTTTCTTTATGTCAATCTAGGGTTTCTTTTCTTAGAGTCTGTGGACTCCCTAAAATTGCATCTAAAATTGTATGTATATATTTCAGAAAGAAGTGACCATTGTTTCATTCTGATTTGTAAAGCCTTCGGTGACCCAAATAAGAGTAGGAAACATTTCTGTGACTGCTTTTGAATCAGCAAAAAACAAACAAACAATATATATATATATATATATATATATATATATATATATATATATATATATATATATATATGTGTGTGTGTGTGTGTGTGTGTATATATATGTATATATATGTATGTGTGTATATATATGTATATATGTGTATATATATATATATATATTAGGAAAAAATGGAAAATAGGCAATATTTGACAGTCTGTGTATTAGAGAAAGTTCATCTAACCAATGTGAGTGAAATTATCATCATGAGTCTAGCCGGCATGGCTCAGTGGTTGAGTGTCGACCTATGAACCAGGAGCTCATGGTTCAATTCCCAGTCAGGGCACATGCCCAGGTTGCCGGCTTGATCCCCAGTGTGGGCCGCGCAGGAGGCAGCCGGTCAATGATTCTCTCTCATCATTGATGTTTCTATGTCTCTCTCTCACCATCTCCTTTCCTCTCTGAAATCAATAAAAATATATTTTTAAAAAATTATCATCATGGCAAGGGTAGATTTAATAGAATCTGAAAGTTGAGTCATAAGATACTCTTGTTTTATTTGTTGGTTTTGGGGTTTTTTTGCAAATCAAAAATGGTCAGGTATCATCAGTTTCATAAATTTTAACCTAATAGAAAATCAGTAATATAAAATGAGTCCCACTCTGTCCATTACTTGAGAGAGAGAAAAACTGGTGTAATTCTTGCTGTCTCTTAGCCTCACACGCATATATGTTCAGCAGGTAATATGGGGCTAGAAGTCTCAAAAGTCCATTTGGTTCCTTTGGCAGTGGCTTCCCATTAGGCCCCATTAGTAGATCAGAAGGTGAGAGCAGAAAGAAGCTGATGGGGTCTGGAAGTGGTTACCTTCTGTTTCTGAGGCAGCAATACCACAATCCTTGCTCACAGATTCCAGTAACACGACCTCTTCTTTTTGTTCCCTTAGCCCGAGTGGCAGTGACTGCTTTCAGCAGTTATTATTCTCTGGTTACCTCAACTCCCAATCTCTACTTTTACAAATATTCTATATAGTAAATTTCCTATATTAAATAACATCTGGTAGAAATACCACACATAGCTTTTCTTCCTAACAGGACACTAATCAAAACAATCAACGTCACCAGTGCACACATTTACTACCTTAAAGAGATCACATTTACACAGACCAAATTCTTTTAGAATAAAGTAATAAAATTGGAAATAAATGGTAGAAAGATAGCTTAAAAAAAAAAACCCAACACTATTTGTTTGGAAGCTAAATACAATAAGAATACAAATGTATTCCTACAAATGAATAGCCATGATCTTTTTCAAAGTAGAACTCAAATTTCTGACCTTTTGAGAGAAATTTAGAAGAAATTATTTTCAAATAGTAACCAAAATCTACTTCCTAACATAAAATTCACTTATTAACTTTAAGTGATATTTATAATCAAAGATAGCTTTTCAAGGCCTCCTCATGAAAAAAATTTAGTAGCAATTAGTTTTTTTAAAACTATTCCCTCTCTTTAAAAGTCATAAAATGATTTTTATTAAGCTAAAAAAATCCAGATGACTTATTTAGTTTAAATTTGGTACAATTTTACATTTTTGAAGTAAAAAATTAGTATGTATGGGACAGGGAAAGAGAGAAGAATATGGATAAAATGTAAAAAGATTTGCTAAAGCTTTGGAAATTTCTGGATATCCTGAGAAATCAGAATCTAAAATGGCAAAAAAATAACTGTTACATACATGTAGTAAAAACTGGTCAAGTATACGGGAAACATGTTTCTAAAATGCAAAAGTAAAAATGGTTGTCAAATAAGCCAAAAATAAGAGAGGGACCAACCAGAAGCAGATACTACCAGAGAATGTGGTGTCACCCATTACATTCCTAAACCTGCTATAAACCCAAAATATACAGTTTGACTTTAAGCAAAAATCAAAAGAATTATCACTATTAAAAATTAAATAAATACTATGTAGAGTGTTTTTTAACCTATAACGCTATGCTTGTATTCCACAGCGAATATTTGGAAATAAGCACAAAGCCTTACATAAGACCAAATATATTGCTTTAAAGATTAAATATAAGCATACTGAATAATATTGTTATAACATTTAAAAAGAAACCATATTAAAATTCACAGAATTTTGCACCTCTGTTATTAAGATCATTTTATGATATTGCTGGTTAAAGTGAAGGTATTTACTATCTATGGTACTGTTAACATAATTCTTATATGAGTTTTTCTGTTTCTATGGTAACATGAATTATAAGGTTCAATGAAGCCAGATTCAGTAATGTGTAGTTTTCTGTTATTCAAGGTGAAAAGGAAATGAAACATTTCTAACATTCATAAACTGCAGCAAATGTCTGAATTCCATTTAGCGATAAGACGATAATTACTAAAGTAATTAGAATTCTTTCTGGATGGAATTATTTTGCACACAGTGGAAATTTAGACTTGGGAATGAAAGCAGGGGCCAGAGTATATTCAGCATCAGTAATTAATTACAACCAAAACGAATATGCTATTCTGATACCTTGGAACAAACTATACCTTCTGTCTACTTCTGCTACAATATGAAAGAAACTGGTCCCCCACCCCCACCCCTTAAGTCAGAAATATAGAGTGGGTGAAATCATTTTATTCAAAAGAAAATCCAATTACAGAAATAATCAACTTTTCCCTCTTGCTTTATTTTTTTTTTTTCATATTTGAAAGGGCATTCACATTAGCAGAACCAATTAAATGAATATCAGGACAGGGCAAAAACTACAAACTTGGACAAGTTTCCTAATCTTTTAAAATTAAACTCTGGGGAAAAAAAAACAAAACACTTATGGAAATTTTAGAGGCTCAAAACCAGATCATAGCATTCGTTAAAGGGACAGCATAATTGGAAGGTAACTAAACATCGGGTCTCAGGAAGAATAATTATAAAGTTGTTCAATCATAATGCCTCTAATATCCAGTCCACTACAAGTAAGAAATTAGGCAATTTTTACTTTAATGGGAGTGTTGTCATCATCAAGATATGGTAGTCAGAGGCATTACATTTCATATCTTACGCTATCCTAAGCTGTAATGTGTATAGTACCATAGACATAATGCTGAAAAAAAATACACATGCAGAAAGAGCATGCGAGTATGGGAGTTCCTGCCCCAGAAGCCGTCAAATCAAAACGCAGAATTATTCACAATTACTTTCTTTATTCCTTATTAGTTGAACGTATGTGTTATTTAAATTCAGTTAATGCTAAAAACTAGATCAAGGGTTGGCAAACTATGGGTTATGGGCCAAATTCAGCCACTGCCTCTTTTAGTAAATAAAGTTTTATTGGAACACAGCCACACCCATTCATTTATATAGTGGCTATGCTGCTTTGGCTGTAAGAGCAGAGTTAAATAATTATGACAGTTGCAACATAGATTGTTTACACAAAGCCAAAAGCATTTATTATCTTCAGAGAATCTAACAAAGTGGGCCCATGACTGGGTTTTGTTAATACTCCCAAGGACACCCGAACTGAGTTTGAGGGGACAGTGGCATATGATGCTCTCCAAAATGTAGCCCTAAATCAACCTTTCCATTGTCACTGAATTCTCATTGATATGATTCAAATCAGAATACTTCCTCCCTGAGCGAACCATGGTCCACAATCTATTAGCGCCTATCCACATTATTCATCCCCTGTGGCCACCTCTCTGATGAATTTTCCTGATTTTCTCTCCGCATCTCAACTCATTCAAGTTCTTCCTTTACACCTCTGATGATGGCCCTATGTCCTGCTGGCACCTTTCACATTTGTTTGTCTTAAGCCTCCTAGTAAATCACAAATGCCCGGTGGACTAGGGTGGGGCCATATTCATATGCTTACCCTGCAGCAATGAGGTGACAGCCACAGAGCTAGTTGAGGCTCAGTAAAGGTGCTTATTGAATTTAAGGTGACGAGCAAGAGAGAACCCGGAAACCGATAGGGGCAGTGAATAAAATGAACAATAAGGCAACAGACCTGATTCACACCTTCTAATGATTAATCCCTGTGTTGACTAATACAAGTATCAGCATTCTACTTTAAGTCCAAGAAGTGCGCTGGCAGCCCTAATCTGTCTGGCAGGGAAGAGCAGGGTGACCCGAGGCTCTGTGACAGGCTTCTCTCTGGGCTAAAGGCCGCTGGGCTGGCTTGTCGAGCTTACAATGAGGGTATCACTTCTCAAATGAGTACTTAAAAATAAAACTGTATTAGTTAAGTTTTTTTTTCACCTTAAATTCATATATTTAGAAAAATTAGAACACTGACACAGGGTGAAAGATTATTTTAAATAACCTGAGGTCCTTTGCAGCTTTCAATTTAATTGGGGGAAAGGGGTCTAAGCTGGAATCCTTGAAGTTGAAGCAAGAGTTATGAGACTCAAAGAGTTTTCATTCCAATTTTTCATTACAGTTGCTCCCTTCTATTTTTGAAGATAGGTCCCATCATTCAAAAACTGCTTATTAACTGGATGGTATGTTCTTGGCAATGTTCTAGCTAGTCAACATCTATGAGGGCTGCTATGGCAGAGAGGCAGCAAGTGGCCCGGAGTCCTTTCCATACGAAACCTCATGCAACATGTGTGTTCATTAGACACGGCAGCCTTTATGTGAAGGGCCTGTCACTTTTCATGACACTGCCTGTTGGATACCCTTTTGGCTCAAATCTCTACCTCTGAGACGGCAATTCTGTTGTGTCTCACCCACGCCTGGCTGTCCTGTCAGCTGGGTCCACAGCCACACAGCACTGCCTGAGACCTGCAAACACTCCCAGGCTCTTCCTGAATGTGAGGAGCCCAATTAGTTCTTGCCACACAGCAGTCCCTGGAGGCCGCCTGCTTCTGACACAGCTGGCTCGGCAACACTGGGACACTGGGCATTGCTTTCATGCTGGTGGTGGCTGATCCTAAACCAAGAATAAAGCCACCACATCAGGAATCATCAGGATGCTACAGCAACCCCCAAAGTCATCGTTTATGGAAGGAAACAAGTGAACCAATCACACGTGAACTAGCTCAGTATCGGGTTGATACTGTGGCATTTTCTGCCACCAGCCTCTGTGAGCCTCCCTGAGAGCTCACGCTGTGCTAGACACACTTTCAAGTGCTCTTCATATACTGACACATGCACCCCCAAGGCAGCTAATGAGACAAGTACTATTTTCTCCATTTTATAGATGCGGCAGGGAAAGCACAGAGAGTATGTACCTTGCCTAAGGTCACACAGCAATAAGCAGTAGAGTCTGGATCTGAATCCTAATTGCCTGGTTTCAGAGTCTGTGATCTTGCATGCCTCCCACTGACGAGGACAGTGTGTATGAAGTAGATGCACACTTGCTCCCAAAAGGCCTGCTTTCAGACACAAGAATATCAGGCGCCACCGTGAAGCCACTAGTTTGAGACACGCATTTAGAAGCATGAGTGTCATCTCATGATTCCTTAACTACTAAATAACAGAAAGACCCACGTCACACGATCTTTTCAGCCATTCCTCAGGTGTTTGATGATTACCCTTTGTTAAAGGACAAGGACACTGGGATTAGGTCGTTTGTCCATGGTTACAGAGCCGGTGAACAGGAGAGGAAGCAGGGGTTGTGTGTTCTGACTCCTCATGCTTTACTCATGTGCTTTTCCTTTTATCCAAGGAAAAGAAATGCAGGAAAAAATCCTCACCAGATACCGCACGAGAGCTCAGATCTTATCACACACATTCTCACTGGTGCCAAAATTACAGAAAGAGAGATAGGATCCCCTGAGACTAGAAACATTAATAGACATAACTAGCCCTTGGCTCAGAGAGGCAGTGAGAAAACAAAAAATCTTGTTAATTTTTAACACTTCACATCATGTCCCCAACCATGCAAGGTCTAGGAAGTAGCCCTGATTACATCATTGTCAGCAAACAAATCGCAGGAATTTGGATAACTATGTGGTGCTTGACACCGAATCCTGGGCAGTTCACAGCCTGGCACAAAAACCAAAGTATCTCTAAATTTCACATAATTCAGATCCAATTAATGGCTATAGAGACCAACAAAGACACACATGCTGATATTATTTTTTCTATGCTATTTCAGACATCAAAACAGCCCTGCGAGGAGGGGGTGAAATGTCTACTGTGCAGAGGTTCAGAAAGGTGAAGTATTTGCGCAGAGGAAACAGAATTTGAACACTCGCCACTGCCTCTCAAACTTGCTAAACTGAGTAATTCCCAAGCACAACAGCCCATTCAAGAGGGCTATGATTTAGAGAGAAACAAAGGACAAATATTTGTCTGTGACCACCAATGTAGCAAGTGTGTAAATGTGTGATGCTGTCTACTAGATAGGCATCAAGGTACTAAGTTCTACGAGATGAAAGCCTGATTTAAAAACAATTTGAATCAACTCAACCAAAGATAACTGAATACCTACATATTAGGGTACAAGAAACGGAATCAGAGTATACCGTGGGTTGCACAGAATTTACAGCCACCTGTGGAGGTAAACAATGACAGGCTCAATAGCATACAAAGGTGAAGGTGGCCCTAGCCATTTTGACTCAGTAGATAGAGCGTCGGATCCTGGACTGAAGGATCCCGGGTTCAATTTCAATCAAGGTTAGGTACCTCAGTTGCAGGCTCGATCCATGGCCAGGGCCCGTGCGGGAGACAACCAATCAATGTGTGTCTCTCTCTCACATCGATGTTTATCTCTCTGTCTCTCCCCCTCCCTTCCATTCTTGCTAAAATCAATGGGAAAATATCCTCTGGTGAGGATTAACAAAACAACAACAAAAAGGTAAAAGGTGGGATAAGAGGGGGTGGTGGAAGAAATGGGACTATGAGCCTTAGAGAAGATGAAACTAGGAAAAACATCTTAGTGGGGGAGTGGGAGGTGAGGAGAGAAAAGACACACACAAAAAAGCTGCAAAGGTTTGTGGACATGACAAGATACAGAGCCGCAGGTTGCCACCTCCTCGTGTAGAATCTGCTGAAATTAACTGCAACAAAATGTAACATCACTAGAATTTATATTCCACTTCAGTCTAAGTGTGTAGCTCCAATCACAGCAACTGCTTCCTTTAGCAAACAGCTTTAACAAAATCAATTTCTGATCAAAAAAGAAAATGAAGAAACTCCAGGTGGTAAAATACAAGTAACGACTATTTCATCAGAGCTGAAGTCCAAGACACAGGGCTACATTGTCCATGACAACAGGCTTCCTGCACAAAGCCACCTCCTCCTGATGACAAAGGCACAGGTTCCAGGCAGCCCTGAATAAGAGTTGTTCTTAATTGCATGATGATCCTTTTATAAAATGTGTAGATAAATAAGGAAAATCACAAGAAAATGACACCAAGAGAGCAAAATGCAGAGGCAGGTACTACCACTAAAGCAAGGATGATGAATGGAATAGTTTCCAGATGTATGAAAGGGCAAAGCAAATCGAGAAATTGTGGACCTGACAGACTCTTAAGAGATCTTAACATGCTCTATGAAAGGGGGGAGGGCAGTCTGCATGTGGCTCCAGGAGTCCTGCCAAGGAAGTATCCACAGGAAAGTAAAAACAGGATGAATACACTAGCATACACATCTGGGGGCTGAAAGAATCTTATTTTTTTAAAAAATATATTTTTATTGATTTCAGAGAAGACAGGGGGAGGAAGAGAGAGATAGAAACGTTAATGAATGAAAGAGAATCATCGATTGGCTGTCTCCTGCAAACCCCACGCTGGGGATTGAGCCTGCACCCGGGCATGTGCCCTGACCGGGAATCGAACCGTGACCTCTTGGTTCATAGGTGGACACTCAACCACTGAGCCACGCTGGCGGGGCTCAGGAATCTTAATGTTCACACAGCTCACCCCTATATTGAAATCATTTTTGTAAAATGTGGAGAGAGAAGTCACTTGGGCTTTGATGTCTTCCCAAGGAAAATTCAATTCAATCAACATTATTAATGAACTTGATAAGCAATATAATCAATGTGTTATTTAATAAATATCATAGAAGGTAGGCCTCTATGCCCTAGTACTATGCTATATGAAGAGTTAGATGCTACACCTGCCTTCAAAGTCCGCAGAAATAAATCAGGTATTCACCACTAGTGGCAGAATATTAGCAGTTACAGAAAACACTTACATAGCATATTGCACCAGGCAAGATTCTAAGTGCTTTCCATATATTAACTCATTGAATTCTCAAATATTCCTGTCAGACACTCCTATCATCTCCATTTCACAGATGAGGACACTGAAGCTGAGAAAGGTTAAATACCTTCCACCAGGTCACAGTTAGCTAGGAGTCCCCCTTATCTGTGGTTTCACATCTGTGGTTTCAGTTGCCCACAGCAACTCATGCGTTTTAAATTGTGTGCCATTATGAGCAGCATGATCAAGTCTCACATCACCCCGTTCCGTCCCACCCAGGACGTGAACCATCTTCAGTTCAGCATCTCCACACGGTAGGGGCTCCCCGCTTGTTAGTCACCTAGTAGCCTCCTTGGATATCAGATCATCTGACGTGGTATCCCAGTGCTTGTGTTCAGGTAACCTAAGCTGTGAGAGTAGTGCTGCTGGATATGCCAAAGAGAAACTGCAAAGTGCTTCCTTTCAGTGAAAAGTGAGTACAGTACAATATGGTATTGTGAGAGAGACCACCTTCACATAACTGTGATTACAGTATATTGTTATACTTGTCTTATATTATTATTACTAGAGGCCTGATGCATGAAATTTATGCAAGAGTAGGCCTTCCTCCCCCCAGCTGCTGGCACCGGTTTCCCTCTGGCACCTGGGACCCGGGTTTCCTTCACAGCCCTGGCTTTGTCTGGAAGGTCGTCCGGAAGAATGTCCGGTCTAACTAGCATATTACACCTTTATTCTTATAGATTGTTGTTAATCCCTTATTGTGCCTAATATACAAATTAAACTTTGTTATGAACATGTATTTAGGAAAAACGACAGATGTATAGGGTTCAGTACTATGTGCCGTTTTGGGTATTCGAGGGGTATCTTGGAGCATTCCCCCATGATTAAGGGGGTACTCTTGTGTCAGAACTACGATGTGAACCCAGATTTCTTGGTCCCAAATCCTGAGCTCTTCACTCAGCGTTCCTATCTCTTGATAAATAACTATAATGAAGGCCCGATGAATAAGTGCTCCATGAGCATTGTGAACGAATCCCACGGTAATGCAGTGCAGAGGGGAAAGATACACAGGAAGCCTTCAGGAAAGTGGCATATGAACTCACACGACAGAGGCAAACGGTGTAGGGCAGTGTTATCCAATAAGAACACAATGTGAGCGACATGTCATTTTAAGGTTTTTAGTCGTTACATTAAAAAAAGAAACAAATGAAATGAACAATATTTTATTTAACCAGAAGTACACAAATGGTATCGTTTCAGCAGGTAATCAATATAAAAATTAATGATATGTATTTTATTTTATTTATTGTCTAAAGTTTTACATATGTCTCCTTTTTCCCCAATTGACATCCCCCCTCAGCCATTCCCACCCCAGGGAAGCCCCCACTGCCCCAGTGTCTGTGTCCATTGGTTAAGCTAATATGCATGCATACAGGTCCTTTGGTTGCTCTCTAACCACCCCCCGCCCCCCCACTCCCCTGCCATTTGTCTCTGGATTTATTCTTTTTTTAAATTTTTTTATTTTTTTTAAATTAAATCTTTATTGTTCAGATTATTATAATTGTTCCTCTTTCCCCCCCCCCCATAACTCCCCTCCTCCCAGCTCCCGCCCCACCCTCCGCCCTCACTCCCCACCCACTGTCCTCATCCATAGGTGCACGATTTTTGTCCAGTCTCTTTCCGCATCTCCCACACCCCTTTCCCCCCCAAGAATAGTTAGTCCATTCCCTTTCTAGGTCCCTGATTCTATTATGATCACCAGATTATTTATTCACTTGATTCTTAGATTCACTTGTTGATAGATGCATATTTGTTGTTCATAATTTGTATCTTTACCTTTTTCTTCCTCTTCCTCTTCTTAAAGGACACCTTTCAGCATTTCATATAATACTGGTTTGGTGGTGATGAACTCCTTTAGCTTTTCCTTATCTGTGAAGCTCTTTATCTGACCTTCAATTCTGAATGATAGCTTTGCTGGATAAAGTAATCTTGGTTGTAGGTTCTTGGTATTCATCACTTTGAATATTTCTTGCCATTCCCTTCTGGCCTGCAAAGTTTCTGTTGAGAAATCAGCTGACAGTCGTATGGGTATTCCCTTGTAGGTAACTGGGTTTCTTTCTCTTGCTGCTTTTAAGATTCTCTCTTTGTCTTTTGCTCTTGGCATTTTAATGATGATGTGTCTTGGTGTGGTCCTCTTTGGATTCCTTTTGTTTGGGGTTCTCCACGCTTCTTGGACCTGTAAGTCCATTTCTTTCACCAGGTGGGGGAAGTTTTCTGTCATTATTTCTTCAAATAGGTTTTCAATATCTTGCTCTCTCTCATCTTCTGGCACCCCTATAATTCTGATGTTGGTACGCTTGAAGCTGTCCCAGAGGCTCCTTACACTATCCTCGCATTTTTGGATTCTTTTTTCATTTTGCTTTTCCGGTTGGGTGTTTTTTGCTTCCTCGCATTTCAAATCATTGACTTGATTCTTGCGCTCCTCTGGTCTGCTGTCGGGAGTCTGTATAATATTCATTATTTCAGTCCGTGTATACTTAATTTCTAGTTGGTTCCCCAATATAACATCGAGGGTCTCATTAGTTTTCTTGTAGATCTCATTAAGTTTATCGGCAGCTTCTAAACAGTTCTTGAGAGACCTTAAAAGTGTGGTTCTGAACTCTATATCTTCCATTGACAATTTTGTCCTGTTTCTTTGTCTCCGCATTTTGTTATGCTTCCTTGGTGCACCCCCTAGTGGTCTTTGTTTGCAGTCTTATAGTTAAACCTTGATTGTTGTAGCTAATCCCAGGGAGGGTTTGACCTCCAGGCCAAGTGGCTATGAGAATCAGCTGTGTCAGCAGTGAGAGAACTTCTGTCCTCTAGGGAGGTGCTAATCTAGCCTTTGCCTGAGGCTATCCGGCAAATGCCTCTGTGCAGGGCTTGGGCGGGGCGGGTCGCACAGGATCAACAGGGTGGGCCGGAGAGAGCAGTTATGGCGGCTCTCAGTCCTGTCCCAAGGGGCTCTGCCTCTCTGAGTCCCAGCACCCGCTGCAAAGCTCGGAGAGAAAGCTGCACTCGCTCTGACCGAAGCCAGACAGTCCCGCTTCTCCCGTTTGAGTCTGGGTTCCTAAAGACTCGCCTGTATCTGGAGCTCAGAGTGTGCGACTCCCTCCCGATTGAAAAGGCCAACCACGCCCTCCACTGCCAGCCGGCTCCGCGCACTCCGCACCTCAGAATTTGACTTCAGCACTGCGCCTCCTCTGAGTGTCCGTGTGCGTTTCTCTTTCCTCCTAGTTGTAGGACTTCCACTCAGCCAGCATTCCTGTGGTTCTGGGTGATGTCCCTTCCATCTTTTAGTTTTACTTTTGAAGTAGTTGTTCAACGCAGCAAACTCCGGCGTTAACCTATGCCGCCATCTTGGCTCTCCTGAAGTTGGATTTATTGTTGTTCATCAAATTATGTTAATCATTATATCCCACATATGAGTGAGATCATGTGATATTTATCTTTCTCCAACTGGCTTATTTTGCTTAATATAATGCTCTCCAGTTCCGTCCATGTTGTTGCAAATGACAAAAGTTCCTTCTTTTTTATAGCAATAGTATTCAATTGTGTAGATGTACCACAGTTTTTTTTTTTGTTTTTTTTTTTGTTTAAAGTGTTACAAATAGTATTACATATGTCTTTTTTTCTCCAATTGACCTTCCAGCCTCCCCTACCCCCTGGCACATGTCCTCACCCCCCTCACAGTGTCTTGTGTCCATTGGTTATGCTTATATGCATGCATACAGGTCCGTTGGTTGATCTCCTACCCTCCACCCCTCAACTCTCCCCAGCCTTCCCACTGTAGTTTGACAGTCTGTTCAATGCTTCTCTGCCTTTGTATCTATTTTTGTTCATCAGTTTATGTTTTTTTAATTATCCATAAATGAGTGAGATCATGTGGTATTTTTCTTTCACTGACTGTCTTATTTCACTTAGCATAATGCTCTCCAGTTCCATCCATGCTGTTGCAAATGGTAAGAATTCCTTCTTTTTTTATAGCAATGTAGTATTCCATTGTGTAGATGTACCACAGTTTTCTAATCCACTCATCTGCTGATGGGCACTTAGGTTGTTTCCAAATCTTAGCTATGGTAAATTGTGCTGCTATGAACATAAGGGTGCATATATCCTTTCTGATTGGTGTTTCTGTTTTTTGGGGATATATTCCTAGAAGTGAGATCACTGGGTCAAATGGCAGTTCCATTTTTAATTTTTCGAGGAAAACGCCATACTACTTTCCACAGTGGCTGTACCAGTCTGCATTCCCACCAGCAGTGAAGGAGGGTTCCTTTTTCTCTGCATCCTCTCCAGCACTTGTCATTTGTTGATTTGTTGATGATAGCCATTCAGACAGGAGTGAGGTGGTACCTCATTGTTGTTTTGATTTGCATCTCTCAGATGATTAGTGACTTTGAGCATGATTTCATATGTCTCTTGGCTTTCTGAATGTCCTCTTTCGAAAAGTGTCTATTTAGGTCCTTTGTCCACATTTTTTAATCCACTCATCTGCTGATGGGCACTTAGGTTATTTCCAAATCTTAGCTATTGTAAATTGTGTTGCTATGAGCATAGGGATGCATACATCCTTTCTGATTGGTGTTTCTGGTTTTTTGGGATACTGTCCTAGAAGTGGGATCACTGGGTCAAATGGGATTTCCATTTTTAACTTTTTGATGAAACTCCATACCGTCTTCCACAATGGCTGCACCAGTCTGCATTCCTATCAGCAGTGCATGAGGGTTCCTTTTTCCTCCACATCCTCGCCAGCACTTGTCCTTTGTTGATTTGTTGATGATAGCCATTCTGACAGGTGTGAGGTGGTACCTTATTGTTGTTTTGATTTGCATCTCTTGGATGATTAGTGACTTTGAGCATGTTTTCATATGTCTCGTGGCTTTCTGAATGTCCTCTTTCAAAAAGTGTCTATTTAGGTCCTTTGCCCGTATTTTGGATTGGATCGTTTATCTTCCTTTTGTTAAGTTGTATGAATTCTCTGTAAACTTTGGAGATTAGACCCTTACCTGAAATATCATTGGCAAATATGTTCTCCCATGCAGTGGGCTTTCTTGTTGTTTTGTTGATGGCTTCTTTTGCTGTGCAGAAGCTTTTTTTGGCACATCTCAATTTGAAGTTGCTACAGAAGATAGACGTGGCTCCTGTATTGGACAGCACAGACATGGACAGATGCGAATAAACACTCTCAACAGAAGGAAAAACAAGAGCAAAGGTATTCAGGCAGAAAAGAAACAAGCAGCAAACACCACAGGTTGGGGTATGCATGAAAGGGTAGGTTGGAACTTCCAGTTCAAAAGGAGATTAGGGTCAGCATGGAGAGTGTGGCAAGAAGGACTACCAAAGGCTCTTGTGGGGAGTGACATCTTTAAAACTGTGCACCAGTAAGAGCACCCTGGCAACATTTAGTTGAGAGAGAAATGACAGAGAGGTGACAGAGCACAGGTAAGGATAGCCCAGGACCATGAATATACTATGTTTTTTCCTATACATACATACCTACGATTATGATCAACTAGAACAGCAAGAGGGGATAGAACGGGCAGCGGTGTAAGAGATGGTAGAATCAGTGGAACTGTGAGAGATGAGGTGACTGACCTGAGTAGCAGGTGGGGGTGGAAGGGAGTGGAGACAGTGAAGAAAGGGAATCAATACGAATCTGAGGTGTTCAGCCTGGAAGGGGAGTGAGGCCATTCATCCAGACATTTCACAGAGGATCAGTGTCACTGTACAAGTGCTCGTTGTATAACTGGTGAACTCTAAGTACAATGAGGGCAGGACCATGTTACATCTAGTTTTTCTCTCCTGAGTGCATAGTGAGGTTCTAAGAAAGCATTTGCTAAGTGAAATAAGCCGGTCAGAAAACGACAAATGTCATATGATCTCACTTATATGGAGCATCTAATGAACAGGGGTCTGGATGAAAAAAAAAAGTGAAGAGATTAAGCAAAACACACACACACACACACACATACACACACACACAGAAAACAGACACAGACAACAGTATAGTGATAGCCAGAGGGATGGGGATATGGGGGTAAATGGAGGTGGGCAAAGTGCAGATAAAAGGGGATGAAAGAGACTTTACTTTGAGCGATGGGTTCACAATGCAGTATGCAGATGGTGTTTAATTGAATTGTACACTTGAAACCTGTATGGTTTTATAAACCAATGGCACCATCATAAATTCAATTAAAAAAAAAAAGAAAAAGTATTTGTTAGCAGAGTAGCAGGGATAGGGGTGAATGGTGGTACTGGTAGTGGAGGAGGATGGGTGGGAAATGAGTTTACAGTTAAAAGACAAGCAAGAGTACCAAGTGATAAGAGATGTTGGGGAGGAAGCTGCAGCTGATTCAAGTGGATTAAGAATTGCACTTTGACTCTACATTTTCCCTGATAGTTAAATATATTAAATGGATAAAAATAGTGCAGAACAGGAATAAAGGGAAAACACTTTCACTAGAAAGCAAATTGCACTCTAGATGAGTTTATTTAAAACTAAAATCATGTTATGTATATAATTTATTGTATTAAAATCAGTTTTACTGATGAACATGAAACAAAAAAGAAACATGTCTTTGCACACTTTCTATATTAATGTGATATTTAAAAGTCTGTATATTACTAACCATAAAAATTATAACCGAGAAATACATAAAACATCAAATCCCTATTCATCAAAAAATAAAAATGCTACAAAAACCTTTATCAAATTACTCCATGGACAAATAAAATATAATAGGCAATTATTGGATGTTAAAGTATTTTTTTTTAAATCTGAAATACCAAGAAAAATATGATTTTCAAAGTAATAGTGAAAAATCTAAGATAGAAAGATAACAATACAAAAACTGTACTTTATTAAATTGGAAATTCAGTTTAAAGAAGTTACATGATTTTAAGCTTGAGTTTTTTATTCAAACCTTCTGTTTCAATTACTTCTTACAAATTTCAATCTGCTGCTGGTGTGCGCATTTCCAATAACTACAACAGCATGAGATGCCACACTAGCAGGACACCTGCTAACATCTTTTATTCATGTACGTGTTCCCAGTGCAAAGCAATTATATTATTTCAAATATTTTAAAATGTTTTCTATTACTGCCTAACATAACTGCAGGTTACCTCACAAATCATCACTTTCCTTTTGCACTCCCTCTGTCTAAATCATCTGAAAAAAAAAGGCTTAATTTGTGGTGTTGTTTGTAGAAGTCAATAATAGCTCACAAGTAATCTCAGTCTGGTTTACATGAATCTGATTGTAGACATGAGAATATAGCTGCCTATCAAATGCAAGAAAAAGGCGTGCATATATAGATTGTGTTTCTGATCCTTGATTTAGCTCTTTGGAACTGGTTCCCAGTGCTATAAATGCTGGAGAAGAAAATAAGTGTAAAAACTAGTTATTACAGCTCTGAAACCCTGCAACAGTCACTGGTCACCCATCCAGGGCTCATCACACAGGCAACTTCAGTCTTGTCAGCTTCTCTGCTGCAGGTGTGGCTAAAGGTGCACAGGGGGCATGCTGCTTGAAAGAGAGAGGGGTGTGAGCCACTAGGGAAAGAGCAATACGTGTTTGTGCCATATTTCTCTATATTCGCTGAAAGGACAATCATTTTTTTTAAAAAATATATTTTACTGATTTTTTACAGAGAGGAAGGGAGAGGGATAGAGAGTTAGAAACATCGATCAGCTGCCTCTTGCACACCCCCTACTGGGGATGTGCCCACAACAAAGGTACATGCCCTTGACTGGAATTGAACCTGGGACCCTTGAGTCCGCAGGCTGACGCTCTATCCACTGAGCCAAACCAGTTAGGGCAAGGACAATCATTTAGGTGCAGCTCACAACTGAAAATGGTAAATCTGAGGCAATAAGTTTCTGCATATTAATTTTAGGCCACTGTAGTATGATTCTATTATGTCATTTATTCTTAGTACAAGTACTTGGGGGGAAAAGGGTCGCATTGGAGATTAATAAAGACATCTTACTTTAGGCATTGAAATAATGACCCCAAAAAGTAAGAATATTTTTAATACATATAAAACTATTCATTGACATATGCCTTTAGTGAGGCCATTTAAACTATTTAAAACTATTATTTATATGACTTCTAAAGTATTAATTGTAGCTAATATCTAATTGTTAGTTGCCTCTTATGTACTCTATCCCTTTCTCCTTTAACTTTCTCAGTAATGGTGACTACTCAACACAAAAATAGTTTTAACCTCCACTTGACTGAGAGACATTCATGTAAAAGAGAACAATCTCACATGAAGCGTTATCATAGGGGACAGGTCATCAGACCATTATTATTCTATGACTAAGAAATGAGTGACTTAAGACAAAAAGCTTGATATCTTTAAACTTCATTTCTATTCATTCTCTAATAAATACCATCTGGTGTGTACTTTAGGGATATAATAATACCCATCAAAAACTCCATCGTATTATGAGAACCGGCACCAAGTTGATCTGAAATGCATATTTGAACAGATGTGTTTAAATTACATCTCCATCTATCCACATGCATAAATTCAGAGCAAGTGTGTGTTGATTTAAAATGCATAAAAAAGGGATTTGGAGATGCATCAAAAGTGAACAGCATCTCAATGGATCAAGGCTCACATTACAAAAGGTCATTACTAAAAATAAAGTTTGCATTTATTAAGGTTTGCACCAGGAGGCTGTTCATGGGAACTGACTTAATGTTTGCAGCACAAAATCAGCCACTGAAACTACACTAATTTTTTACAACTCCTCCATGTAAAACATTAAAACTGTCATGCATGAATAGGAAAAAATGGAATAGCAGACATCAAAACAGAGAAAATTATATGGTGTGTCTACTGAGTGACATTGGTTGATATGACTCAGTCCCCCATTTCAACCGTATTTTGCATTTCTCTAGGAAAAAATATATGAGTGATTTCTGTTGCCATAATACTGTTCTGACTCCATTTTTTACAGATATGCTTTCAGAAGTTAAATTTAACTAAATACTTTTGGAATTACAAAGTTCATCAGTGTTTAGCAAGAAATTAAGTATACAAAAATCCAAGTATGAAGGTACAGACCTTAAATGTTCTCTATATTCCACAAGTTGCTAATTTCTATGCAGATTTTCACTATTATTATAAACCTTATTGGTGAGCTGCTGAGAGTAGAGCCTGTTGTCCATTAGGTTAACAGTATAAAAAGAAGAAAACTAATTGCTGAGCAAAATTCCTGGTTGTTAATATCATCAACAAATATTTAATTAATTCATACTATCTTATATGATACACATATATATGCAGCTTCTGTAGACTTGGCTCTCAATGAAGAAGTTGAAGAATAAATGTATAACACTCATTCATGAATATTCATTCTTAGGTAGTTCTATTACCGAAACCAGTTAATATTTCCTTTATTCATAGGGGAGGGAAATGAGGATTTAAGGTAAAACAGATAGAGGACAAGCTGTGTATCCCAACCATCTTTCAAGTTAATGTTTAAGGCTTTATGATATGCTGGGGTGGTTTACCAAAAAAAGGAATGACCATTTCCAAAGGAACTTTGGAAGTATCTAGTTACTTAAAGGTATAGATTTATAGTTGTTCTTACTGATAGATCCAGAAAATTCGCTGAAGCTTAAATCAACTAACGAGGGGTAGTAGTGAGAGTAGCCATTCGTGTCCTCTTGGCCCTGCGTCCTATGGAGAGCTAACCTCTACAGAATGCATCAATTGCTCCACATTTCCGACAGTCCAGCCCAATTGCACTTCCATTCTCTTCTTTGAAGCCCCATGCTTTCTAGCCTGACATTTTAAGCAAAACAACTTCAGATTTAATTATTACAGATTGGGTTTTCCCTTACAATTTTTTAATATTTTTCCAATAAAAGACAGTGGGGCCAAGCAAACTAAAAAAAAATGAAAAGAATAAAACAAACAAACCAAAAAGATACACACCAAAAAAAATAATGCACACAATGTTCTAGAAGATACATTGTCAGCATTTATGAATGACAAGCAAGTAAGGCCCATCATAATCTAACTCTGGTTCCTCTCCTCCCACTACCTTCTTCTCAATGTTCTACCAACAGTGAGTTGAGGACAGTGGGACCAACATCCATGTCAATTAGAAAACACTTCAATAATAGAATAACTACGCATGATGCCAGTCGAGTACTGGAAATATAAGGGAAACACTTTGTAAAGGAAATGATCATATTTTAAAATCCATTAAACTGTGTGATTGAGGAGTTTCCACTAACCTTCAATTAGAAGTGATCAAAGACAAATACTGAGAGAAGAATCTAATAGAATTCTATAAATGCCTTCCAAGTGATAAATATGTTCAATTAGAACCAATACACTGATATGAATTGATACCTATATTTGATATTATGTATCTGGATGAAAAGACATTTTCCAAAAAAGAAATACATGAAATCTCATTACATATCAGCAATGACAAATGAACATTAGTAATTGACTCTGACGATAGAGATATTAAACTTTGAACCCAGTAAGTGAAATGTTGTCCAAATAAAGTAATTCCATTATTCTTATTAGTGGATCTATATTTTAAATATTATACTACATTATTATTATATTTTGAATTTTATCCATGAGAAATTTGTTTTCCAGATAGATAGATAGTAGATAGATAATTCTTGATTTTGTTTCTTGGCCTACAAAGTCTAAAATACTATTTGGCTCTTGACCAAAAAAGCTTGCTGATCCCTAAACTATATGCTTCTCTAATGACCCCAAATAGTTTAAAATATATAAAAAAGGAGTTTTCCTCTCAAATATGAATTATGCTCAAATCAAAATCTATGGCTACTATATAATTTTTTTAAATAGTAGAGTTCAGAGTACAGGAACTAGGCAAGATGTGCCTAAGGGATTGCCTGTGCTTTATTCTGAATAATTCTATAAAGAGAATTTCAGTGGATTTTAAACAAGCCCAGTCTCTAATCATGGGTCTGAGAATCTTGCCATTGAGAACTCAACTCTTGAGGCCATAAATAATGTTAATTAAATATATGTTCCTGTTATTGCCTAAGATAGCTGTTGATAAATATGCTGAAATAAAATGCATTCTGAATCACAACCATAAACATCAACATGCACAAACCTTCCAAGAATGAAAATTTTAATATGAAAAGTTCTTAATACGCTATTTAAATTTTGTTCTACTTCACCAAAATGCAGTAAAAGACATTGTCTTTATACATGACATGTAGGCACTTCACCACATTGTAAAACTTATAGACTAAAAGATTTTAAAAGTAATTGAGTTTACAATTCACAAATAAAATTCCTAAAATAAATTTTTGTACCCTGTGGTACCTTTGTTTAGGTAGGAAAAATGTCATACATGAGTTGCTCATATTTGATTTCATTATATTTATCAAGTCGAACCAAAATTGGTTATTTTAAAAATAACAACAAAAATAATTTGCTGAGATTAGATTACCCATTTTTTGCTTGGATGAACAAACAGCTGTACTAAACTAACCCTATGTTCACATGAACAAGTCTTTCATGTGTTGAACTTGAAGGCAGTTTGTGTTGGCCTGATAACAAAACAGATGTTTTCCTTAGTGATTTGGCTAGCTTTATTAGGTCTTGGGATCAGCTACGTGTATGCTTTAAAAAACTGTATTCAATCTGTAAAATAAAACCCATCAGACTAGCTCATCCATGAGCTGACGTAATTGGCCACTATTTGCAATTAAATAGGTGTAATTCTACACACTGATTTTTATTTTAAATTTTTTTAAATTAAAAATACTTAGAGGATGTCACGATCTCCAGAGATATGACAGTGATGGCTTAAAGGTACAGCTGGGGACTCACAAGAGTCAGAGCTGCAAAACCAACAAGTGGTGACAGAAGATAACACTGGCTCCTTAACTAAGAAGACAGAGACCATCTGGCAACACTAGAATTTTGTCTGCATCCACACATTTCAATATAGTTTGATTTAATTTTCAGTATCTCCCTTCCAGATTCTGAGGAACACATTTTCTGCTTTCTCCATAACTTGCTCTGTATTCCATTTTTCTAGAACTCTTTATGGACTTTTTTGTCTGTAATGCTTCTTTTTCTAGGACACTCTGCCATATCTTCCCTTGCAAATCAGGCTCACCTATATTCTAAGGGGCAAGACAACCTTGCCTGTCTTGCCTAAGTCCCCTTCCAAATATTTTTTCCTCTTCCTTTTCCTTCCAGACTTTTAGAAGAACAGTCTCTTTCTGCTGCTTATGCTTCCTTATTATTAACTTCCTGGTAAACCCTCTATAACCTGGCTCTTGCCCCACACGGTGATGAAATTCTGATCTCATCACTGGCAAATCCACACATTTTCTTTTCTGTCCTAATTCCACTTGACTTACATACTGTACTTGACACTATTAATCATCCTTTCCATACTTTTCATTTGACAAATGATGTTATGGGGTGAGTTTAAAGTCCATGGGCTAAATAAAACTAGGAGTAGAAAGAGGGCCTAAGGAAGATGGGACTTACAGGGGTCTAATAGTAAGGGCAGTGTGTGAATTGTTTATCCCCAAAACACAGACACTGTTGTGTGACAGTGGGTGCTATAAGTAAATATGCTAGGACAACAGGTTAAATCAGGATGATCCTGGGCAAACAAAACCAAACCAAAAAAAAAAAAAAGGTCATTCTAGATCAGTGATGGCGAACCTATGACACATGTGTCAGAGGTGACACACGAACTCATTTTTTTGGTTGATTTTTCTTTGTTAAATGGCATTTAAATATATAAAATAAATATCAAAAATATAAATCTTTGTTTTACTATGGTTGCAAATATCAAAAAATTTCTATATGTGACACAGCACCAGAGTTAAGTTAGGGTTTTTCAAAATGCTGACACACTGAGCTCATAAGGTTCACCATCACTGCCCTAGATAAAGGAGGAATAAAGGGCCAGATGACTCCATACTTTGGGAAACCTTGGGACATTAAAGCATTTTCCAAATAGTGTTCAAAAGCCACGCAAATAATACACTGGAAGAGATTGGACCTTGGTGTGGATATAAAAGCACAGTATTTAAAGGAGTTGTTCAACCTCTAAAGCATGAGGCTGACTTACATATGTACCACTTACAGTCATGGGAATACTCAACTTCATTGGGTTCCACCACCCCCACCCCCAATTCTGACTTCTATCCAAGACGGTGTTTTCCACCCTATATTCTAATGTAATCTAAGACAAAGCACAAAGCAGAGCATGGTAGGCAGAATTCTAACATGGTCCCCAAATTCCCAGCCCCTGGTGGGCAGAGGCCTTCTTTAGGTACTCAACCAAACGTTACTAGATGTTGCTATGAAGAGATCTTGCAGCTATAACTAAGATGCCAAATCAATTGACCTTATGATGTGATTATCCTGAGGGGCCTGACCTAATTAGGTGTCCTTTAATAAAAGCAGAGTTTTTCTGCCCTTGCTGGTAGAAAGGAACGAGGGAGGAAAGTGCGCTGGCTGGCCTGGAAGACAGCAAACGTGCGTGCTGTAAACTGGGTAGCCTCAAGGAGCTGAAAATGGTGCCAACACAAGTTAGCAGAATACCAGGACCTCACATACAATGGCCGGGTTACCTTATCAGTAACCAGTAAGGTTCGAAGCAGATCCCAGGTCCCTAATGAGAACACAGCCTTCTGCCAATATCTGGATTTCAACCTAGTGACAGCCCACACTGAGGACCCAGCCACACTGCGCCAGACTGTGAGGTGATACATTTGTGCTATTTTAATCCATTAAGTTTGTGGTAATTTGTTACACAGTAATAGAAATGAATACACAAAGAATGAGAAGAGGGAAGTACTGGATATCCACCACTACTCCTGCTAGCATTAATGAAAAGAGAATGGGCCATAAGAGTAATTAAATCAACTCTTCTCCCAATTAAGAACACCCCCGAGAAGGAGGAACTGAGTGGCTGTAATGAAAGCACTACTTTTCAATGTGTCCCTGTATGATTTTTGAACTTTTTCCCCATGTGCATGCATTCCCTATTATAAAATCTACACTAATAAAAGACAAACATGCAAATTGACCATACCTTCACTATGCCTTAAGCCATGCCCACCAGCCAATCAGAGCGACTATATGCAAATTAACCCAACCAAGATGGCGGCTGGCAGCCATGGAGCTGAAGCGAGCAGGAGGCTTGGTTGCTCCAGTGATGGAGGAAGCCAAGCTTCCTGGCAGGCTCTGAGCTCCACTGAAGACAACAAAGTTTCAATTATAGAAGATAAACCACAGATACCTGCTTTCAACTGGCCGTGGCCATAGAGCTGGAGCGAGCAGGAGCTGGCTCTGAGCTCCACTGAAGGCAACAAAGTTTCAATTACAGAAGGTAAATAAATCCCAGAATTAAAAAAAAAAAGAAAGAAAAAGGAGAGGCTGGGAGCTTCTGTTGCCAGGGGCTTGGCCAGCCTGAAAACGGCCATCAGCCCCTCACCCAGGCTGGCCAGGCACACCAGTGGGGACCCCCACCCTGAAGGGGGTGTGACCAGCCTGCAAATACCCATCATCCCCTCACCCAGGCTGGCCAGGAACCCAAGCAGGACCTCCACCCTGATCCGGGACACCCTTCAGGGCAAACCAGCCAGCCGCCACCCGTGCACCAGACCTCTATCCTATATAATAAAAAGGTAAATGCAAACTGACCCTAACAGCAGAACCACTGGGAATGACTGGTCACTATGACACACACTGACCACCAGGGGGCAGACGCTCAATGCAGGAGCTGCCCCCTGCTGGTCAGTGTGCTCCCACAGGGGGAGCTCTGCTCAGCCACAAGCCTGGCTGATGGCTGCCAGTACAGCGGTGGTGGTAGGAGCCTCTCCCGCCTCCTCAGCAGCACTAAGGATGTCTGACTGCAGCTTAGGCCTGCTCCCCGCTGGCAAATGGACTTCCCCTGAGGGCTCCCGGGCTGCCAGAGTGATGTTTGACTGCCAGCTTAGGCCCAATTCCCCAGGGAGCAGACCTAAACAAGCAGGTGGTCATCCCCCAAGGGGTCCCAGACTGTGAGAGGGCACAGGCCAGGCTGAGGGACACCCATTCCCCCCCCCCCCCCGAGTGCACAAATTTTTGTGCACCGGGCCTCTAGTAAATGAAAATAAAATTCATCATGACATGTCAGCACAAAATTTCAGGGGAACATCAGAAGAAGGGGTTTATTGGAAAACTGATGGTTATACTGTCACACAACCTTGAATTGGGACAACCAAGCTGTTAGACTCCCCAGAGCAAGGACGATGGGCCAGGTGCAGAAACTCACCGGGGCAGAAAGCTCCGGATGCCTAGCAAGGGGGAAAACTGGGAAAACAAGAACCTCACCCCCAGGTACCTATCCTCCCCTAGCATATCACTGAACATGAGGTTTGGACCATGGATCTTTCATATCGCTTGTCAGGCGGTTCATACCCCCTGACCTTTCCCTCCATAAAGATAACATCTAGGCCTCAGTTGTATTTCGGCTCCAGGCCCAGAAAAGCAGCAAAACCAGACAAGTGGCACCATGGTTGTCTCAGGACCAGCTATATTGATTAATGACACCCTGCCCTGGCACCTACCAAACAGCAGAGACCATGACCCTAAAAGAGCACACCTGGAATACTGATGAATATCTAGTGAGATTCCCCTCCCACCCTCGCCCGAGACCTCCCCCTAAGATTTCCCCCTGCAAGAAAGAGATATATACACCCAGGACAAAGGACCCAGTGTGCTCTCCCTCCAAGGAGCATACCCTTGCTATTCTCCCACAAACACATATCCTCCAACCTCTAAGGGACCCTTTGAGACTTGCAACCAGGGGAGCAATGGGCAGTGACAGCTCATCACTGGCTTCCTCCTGAACCTGTCTCTAAGGTCCCCTTTTCTCCATGTAGCCCTTCCTTTTGGTAATCCACTCCCATCCCCCTTTCCTTAAATGAATCCTATTTTTCTTAAATAGCCATCTGTGATGGCTATTCAGCCTGCTGGTGGTGCAACACCATGGTAACTTTTCACATCCTACATGCCATACCTTCATTATCCTAAGGGGCAAGCCCTAATAGCAGTTTTGAAGAAAATCTCCAAGGAAACAGTGCTTCCCCATGACCATCTCCATCACCTTGACTCCTAACACTCTCTCCTACTTTTACTTTTATCTTATCTCCCTTTTCTCTCTTATTCATTCAGAGAGTGAACAACATTATTTTAAAAAAAGAGTTAATGACAACCAGTTAGATGTTGGATACAGGAAACAAGAAGAATAGCATTAAGCTCAGTATGTACAAATTTTAACTTGTGGCAACTTTAAAAACATAAGTACAGTGAAGAGAAATAATAGAGCCTTACAGTAGTGAGGTTGGCTTGAGGAAGGGAACATAAATTCTGTCATAGCTGAATTTGAAGCATCAATGGGATAGCCAGGACAAAAAGTATAGTAGGCACTTGGTAACTAGCTATATGATCTGGAGCCTCTGTAAGTCTCAGTCTAAAACTGAGTACAATACCTAACTAGCTGAATGCTGGCAGGTGAAATGAGATTAACATCTATTCAGTTTTAAGATACAGCCCAGCACAGAGCCAACCTTTAAATAGGAACTATTATTACTATTGGAAATGTGGCAGGTGAGTCAGAGTCAGACAAAAGACCTATAGGAGTTTCTTATAAGTACAGCACGCTAACTGATTGCGCCATTGGAGCTCCTACCCTATAGGAGTTTCTTTCCATAGTGCAGACAAGATATTTTATTGACACATTCCTGGGTTTACCATCCTCACAGTGACTCCATCCTGCCCAGATCCACTGGGTCACACCAGCTTCCTTCAGAGTCCCTACTCTGCGATCTGTCCCCAATTCCTGTGTTTAGTCCACTTGTATTTCTTCCTCTCTTGGCCCTTATTCAGCACCCAAGGTCTAGTTGTCTCCATCTCAGAATGATGGGCCCCATTGATTTCAAAACATTGCCAACACTGGCCACTCCAGAACCTGGCACAGCCCCGCCCCTCACTTCCCTGCCCATCAGGTATGAAGGAAGAGTGACAATTCTTAGGCAGGAAGGATTCAGAAAATGCCAGAATATAACTGCATTCGGAGCTTGATGAAAAAGAAAACACACTGATGAACAGCAAAGGGGCTCAATGAGATTAAATAATATGACTCATTTAGTAAGGTTAAGGCTTCCACAGACACACTGAGCAATCTGGAGGGGAAAGTGGGTGCTGGTGGTAGGGCCATACCTGGAGGTGGGTAGAGGTAAAAGAATGCCAAAGCTGTTATCAGAGAACATCACTAACAGAAAAACATGGAGTCCAAGCCAAGTGGAAGCCAGAAGATTCGAGAATTAGAAGAACTCACTAAAGAGTTACAGACAAAATAATGTATAAATTCATGTCCAGTAACAGATCAAGAGGTCTCTTGAAATGAAACCATTTTCTCTGATAACATTTTAGGACAACAGGTCTATCTGGTTTCACACATGGGCCGTCTTCACTTTTCTCCAAAATCAATTCCTGGAAAATGCATGTTAGCCTTTTCTCAAAGGAATAATAGTCACTGGTTGCTGCCTTTTTGGTTGTCACTCAGCATTAAGTAAATTACAGATAATACCAAGAATATATCATAAAAGCAAAGATATGATAATAAACATGGACAACAATTTAAAACAGCAAAACTGTGTTCCAAGTTATTAAAATGCTAGAATTTTAGAGCAAAAGTGAACATCAGATTTTGTTTAGTCTAATCCTCTCAGTCAAAATAAGAGACTCAAATTGAAACTACAAAGATTAAATCTGTTTTCCCAATTCAACACAAACATATTTCTTGACTCCCAGTCAAATAAATGCCTTCGAAGCCTATTTCAAAATCCCATAAAATGAGCAAAATTATACAACATATTTTTAACATATAGGAATATACAATTTATTTGCAGTAAATCTACAAAACAAAAAATACAACTATACTGTATCATAGTTTTATATTACATGTGTGAATAATTAATTTTAACTTGTTTCTATGTTCTCCACTTCAAAAAAGGAAAGTTAGAGATAGAAAACAATCCAAATGTTGAAGAATGAGGAATAACTAAACAAAGACTGAGATATAAATTTAATAAAATATTATATAATGTCTAAAAATGATAAGTATATGAACAACCTTAGATCAAAGCAATGTTTTTTTTTATTCAAAATAATGAGACAAATGAATACAAATTAATAGGTGTTAAGTTGTAAATTCGGAGAATATAAGTAGTTGGATTTACCTTCATTGTATTCTTTTATTCTATAAAGTCATGCAATGTTCACATAAACCAACAAAAAGCAAACAGATGAATAAATGGTCAGGGGGAGTTTGGAATGAAGCTTTCTTTCTCTTGATAGATTTCTTTGCAACTAGAAATAGGAACAGAGGTTTATAAAATCACCTGACCATTTATTTCAAATGAGCATTCAAATATTCAAAGTATTTCTAAAAACTTTCACTTCCAGGCCTAACAAAAATAGTTTTGTCTTTTTGTTCATCTTCATTTCATTGCTCACACCTTCCTACCCCCAAATGAACAAACAAATCAAAATCTATGTCTCCAAAAAGAGAAACAAATCAGAAGGGAGGGCCTGAAATTTCTAGAGGAAGAACAAAAATAGGAATATTCATTCGTCTTTACATTTCTTTAAAACTTGCTTAAATTTATAATAAAAATAAAGCTAAACCAAATCAAAAAAACCTAAAACTAGAGCAGACATGTACACCTTTAAGAGAAATTGAACTGAGAACACTAAAAAACATATAGAGTGTGCTTAATCAGAAAAAAAGTATGCCTATTAATTACACCGAGAAAAGATACTATCCTACCCCATTTTTATAATCTAAAAAGCAAAAAGAATTTTGGAGAGGGGAGTGGAAGGGGTGGCTGATTGCAGAGGCGACAATGAACTGAATTTTAAAATGATTTCTTACACATAACTTTATAAGGATTAAAGTCATATCAGACAAGTGGATTTTTTAAAGCCTGTGGATCTATCTTTAATTGGCAACAAAATACAACCCTATTCTATGTATTGTTCAGATAATACAATATCAAACTTTCTGCTATCAAATATTTATCAAAAACCTAGTCAACTAGCAGAGCACTGGTTGAAGGATGTACAGGCCACCCATTCCGCTATGGCCTAAGCTGATGGTTGTATTAAGCCGCACAGGGAGAAGACTACTTCTGAACTGTGGTTTGGTGTTCTCTCACGTATACTGAGGAGGAAAGGAAAACAACTCCCGTATGGTCACTAATGAGGACATGGTATGTTACAAGAAGGGGCTCATGCAGAGTTTTTGCTTTAGTCTCAATACTAAGCATAGATAGCTGTGTCTCTGAGGACAGACATTTTGAATTCCACAGACTTTGTATAAATCATGGACCTGACAATATTTCCCCCTTTGCATTAGCATCTAGAAAGCCTGTGGTCAACCAAGCAGTCCAAGTGTAATAAGCATATGAGACTGGCGGGCATGGCTCTTTGATGGTAACCTTACCATTGGCATCATCTGGGTTTTCCTACATGACTTTTCTCCTTTCTCTGGATTTCTTCAACGGCATTTTAAAAATTTCGGCATGAGCATGTTTCTCTGTAAACTACTAAATTCCTGAGTGCAGGTATAAAGAAATACATTATTTTAATGTTTAAAAAACACACTTATGTCACCTATCAAACTGTCTATACTTTGTCCCAGGAAAGAAAATTGCTTCCCAATGTTTACACTTGTATTGTTTCTTCTCTGAAGTTAATCCCCACAGTAAAGTATAACCTAGCAGACATAAACAGAAGAAAATATGTACATCGTATTATTTTCTTGGCTAAAATATAACTGCCAAGTCTTGTTATTTTACTATATTTATTACATATTTATTTTAAAAATCACATATAAGGAAATGCCACAAATGAAAATTCATGAAACATTCTTTAAATGAGGACAGTTTCCCCTCATGTGAAGACATGATGTAAACCAAAGAAAACAATCACACCTCTCCGCCTCCATGTCACAGCCCGTGAGAAACGGGCGTGCCCATGAGAGAGGGACACAGGAGAAAAGGAGGAGCCCTGGTGGATTTGCTCCCATTCCGCCATGGAGGAGCTAAATGGAGATGATCTCTGGTGAATAAAAACACATCGTGCCAGTCTGTTTATTGTTGCTATCCTCATGAAAACGTGCACTCCGTTCTAAGATAGATAAACACTAAACTGGAAACTAAAATACAAACCAGTGAAATTTTAGCAGACATCCTCTAGGAGACAAAATTCTCCTCATAGGAAAATGGAACCATCTAGAACTGAGAAGCAAATCATTCCATTGATTTGGAGACTTTCAACATTATAACAGGAAGGAGAGTAAGGAATGAAGTTCGATAAGGGTAAGGAAGAAGAAAATCCCTTGACGTATGTACTTAAAGGACTGGGCTTTCTGGCTTTCTATAACAAAAACTAATGTGCTGAAAGGACACAAAGGCAACTCTTATCAACACACTGCCCTCAAAGTTTCCCGAGACTCAGAGCCAGATACAAACAGGAGGGTGTGAGGTTACAGTCACCTTGGAACGCCCTCCGTGGTTCAGTTTCCTCCTAGTACCTCACCATTCAATTTAGGTGTCCTTTCATGGACCCACTGAAACAAGAAGACGATGCATGAGCTTTCAATCACCTCTGAGTAAATACATTTAAACTGGTATCCAGGGGTGACAAGTTTCCATTTGTGTGTGTGTCTAAATTTTAAATTGCTACTGCTTATTTTCAAAGGCTAATGGTAGAAAAAAAATGAGTTATGAATTGAGAAACATTTACCTTCAAACTTACAAAAAAACTTCACATTAAACAAACTGCTGTTTTGCTGTATTTATCATTATGCTTTCAACCTTAGATCACTCTTCCAAGCAGTATTTAAGCTGAGTGATCTAATCAAAAGGTAACAAGAATGATTAATGCTGATGCAATGTAATTCCTGCCCTGTCCTAGCCTAAAATATATGAACTCCCAATGAAAACCATGAAGTGCTATATAGATGTGGGGTATGATAAAGTGAATACTAATGCATTTCTAATTAAATATCACCAACAACACTTGAAGTGAATAGAAATTATATACAGCACACTGCATGCTGGCAATTCCCTCCGGCATGTGGCTAGATAACCAGTGATGGGCAGGACTGGTATAAAGAACTGAAGCCTGAGCTTAGTCAGAAAGGGGTCCCAGCCAGGCTGTGAGGCTGCAGTGAGTTGGAGGAGGTGGGAAATGACCAGAGGGGCCGTCCTGTGCCTTCCTCACACAAAAGAAACACAGTGTACTGGTAATGGTTTAGAGGAAAGCCAGCTGACCCAAACTGGTATCAAGTCTGAGTATGAGTCAAGCTCTCTTGACAACTTAAATCAACAGTTTGGGTGCGGTCAACCCGCCACTTACCTGAGTTCCCGCCACTGTATTGTTTAGAATTAACTGAACCTGATTAATCTCCCAGGACTCTGGGCAGCAGCCAGGCCATGCCAGTATTGAAGATAATTGAACCCCTGTAAATAATGCTCAAAAATACATCTGGCCTGAAACTGTGGAGTAACTACAGCCAATATTTTTATGTATTTATTCTTAAACAAAAAAGTGAAACAAGACCATGTTTTACACTATCCAAAGGCCAGAGAACTGATTCTGAGAACTGATTTCTCCTAAAAGGGAGGCATTGCTAGGAGTGAGTGCCATCCCATAGACTGGTAGCGTCTCCAAAGGGCCCTGGTGGGCCCATTATAAAAACATAGAACTTCTGCTCGGGGGAAACCGGTGCTGAAATTTCTCCCTGAACAAAAATAGTTTGCATATTGGCCCTTTAGAGTTCCTAACAGATTCTCTGTTATTTCTTCTTTTTCTTTAAGACATTAAAGACGTCAGCCAAATGCAAATTTTTTAGAAAAGAAGTTTTCTGGCATTATCAACCAACAATACTTCAAGAGGAATGAGTTCATACAAAATTAACCACCAGTGACAACGGCTGTGAGGTCTTCCAGGAAAGCAAAGGTTTACAAGGAAGAGGGCAGACTGAAATTTTTAGAGGACTGGCTCTACTGGGGGTTGAATTAGGGTGCAGAGTGAATACAGGAAAATGTCTAGAAATGGTGATGTGAACTCTGGTCCTGAAAAAATGTCTATTTTCAACACCGATGATCCCAGTTGATAGCTCCATTCTTAGAAACATTAGTGGACCATGATCAACATGTAACTGATGCATAATCACTCTGTTTGCTCAGTTTTTTAGATGAGTCCTGCCAACTACTAATAAACTATAATTTTAACCTAAGAGGAAATTTTATAAAATGTTGTGGAAAGAAAATAAAACAGAAAAATATTTTTTTTGGTGTATTTTATATTAAACTAGAGGCCTGGTGCACGAAATTCGTGCACGGGTTGGGGGTGTCCCTCAGCCCAGCCTGCACCCTCTCCAATCTGGGACCCTTTGGGGTTTAAACCGGCAGTTGGATATCCCTCTCACAATCCAGGACTGCTGGCTCCCAACTGCTCACTGCCTGCCTGCCTGCCTGATTGCCCCTAACTGCTTCTGCCTGCCAGCCTGATCACCCCCTAAGCACTCCCCTGACAGCCTGATCAACGCCTAACTGCTCCTCTGCTGGTCCAATTGCCCCCAACCGCCCTCCCCTGCCAGCCTGGTCACCCCCAACTGCCCTCCCCTGCTGGCCTGGTCGCCCTTAACTGCCCTCCCCTGCAGGCCTGGTCCCCCCACAACTGCCCTCCCCTGCAGGCCTGATCACCCACAACTGCCCTCCCCTGCCAGCCATCTGGTGACCACATGGTGGCAGCCATCTTGTGCGAGGGTGTGACAGTCAATTTGCATATCACCTCTTTATTATATAGGATAGCTAGCCTGTGCATTGGTTTCTACCTATCATGCACCAAGTTTTTTTTGTATTTGTTAGGTTTCACTGACTGTGTTCTGCATTGAAAGTAGCAGCAATCATCTAATGAGTGCTTACCAAGCAATTTTCTAAGCCTATCATAATTTCTACCATCTAATTTAATTCTCACAACAGCCTTTAAATAAGGGTATTATCTTCACTTTACAGAAAAGAAAAACCAAGGTCAAAGAGGGTAAGTAATTTGGTCAATATTACAAAAATACTAGTAGATGGGATTTAAATTGGTTTATTTGACCCTACACTTGTGCTCTCAATTACTGGGCTAAATTAAAATTCTATCATCAATATTCTGAGTCTGATTACTCCTACACAAAAGTTCTTGCTTGGCAGAAAATTATGACAGCACCTCATCTGAATATCTTACCCAAAGTGGCTGGATTCTTAAGATACTCATCTTCAGCATTCTTTCTCATTGGCTTAAAAAAATTTTAAATTATTTATTGCATTTATTGGGGTTACATTGGTTAATAAAACTGTATAGGTTCAAGGTGTACGATTCTATATTGTATTGTGTTCATCACCCCCTAGTCATGTCTCTTTTCATCGCCATTTATTTCCCCTTTATCCTCTCCTGCCCCCCACCTCCATTTCAACCATACTGTTGTATGTCTATGAGGGTTGATTTTTTCCCCCTTCATCTCTTCACATTTTTTCTAACATCATAGTGTCTGTGAATCTGCTAAAGTTCTTTTCTGTCAAACCAGCAAAAACTAGTTAAACCTATGAGGCTATTTCTTCTTCTTTCTTAATATGTTCTTACTGATTTCAAAGAGAGGAAGGGCAAGGGAAAGATAGAAACATCAAAACATCTTTCGGAGCTTCCTGTACCACTCCCTGCTGGGGATGAAGCCTCCAATGGGGCATGTGCCCTGACCCAGAATCGAACTGGCAAGCTCTTGGTAAATGGGGTGACACTCAACTAGCTTAGCCACACTGGCCAGGCAAGGCTATTTCTAATATAACCAACTTATATATTATCTCTGACATTTTGAGAGAAGCAACTTACATATGTCTAACATTTTGAAACAATGAGCCTTTTATGGTAGCCGAGGAGTACCAAGGAAAACTAGACTGACCTGGCCATTAAGTGTATGTGAAATAAATTTTTAAAAAATTAACTTCTCTGGGCTTTTGTTGAAAATGAGGAAAGGCAGACTATGATTTTGAAATTGCCTTCTAACTTCATATGTTCACGATCACATTAATTAAACTGGCAAAAAGCACACATTTAACTCCTTAATTTTTCTTTCTTTTCTTTTGGAGAGAAGATGGGGGAGAAAAGAAAAGAGAAAGATTAGCACACAGCTTCTAAAACTTGGGATATTGGTGTTAGAGAAGCATTTTTACTTTGGAGATAAAATATGTATTGGGTAAAGAAGAAAAGAAAATGAGCTAATGGCCACAGAAAAAATACAATACTTTGAAAAAAGGTAAAAATTAAGCTAAAAGCAACTTTTAAGATTCTTTCCTCAATGCTAGTTGAAACAAGAAAATTACATGGCCATACTGTTATTTAGCATCTCCTAGTGGCCTGCTGGCATATGAAACATTTTGCAGGATGGACTTAAATAGGTTATGTTTTGCCTACTGCTGTATGGATGATGATTCCTATGTACATTAAATTAACTGGGTAAGGAAAATAAAAAACAAAAGAACTCCCTGTAATACCCAGTGCTCAAGACACAACAGCAGAACCACAAGCTGCTGCTATAACTGAGTGACTTGTAAGGATTCAAGAAAAAAGGTAATATTTAACTTTCATATATCTTATTATAGCCCAAACCACTAATATTTATGTTATATGGCCTCCAGTCTACTTTAAATGCAAAACAAAACTCCTTTAGGAACTCTAATTCTACACTCAGCACCTGACACAGCAATAGAAAGAATACCACCTGGGATCTTCATTAGGGAAAACTTTCACAGTGTTGCAACAAATGGCCGCCCGTAAAAATAGTTTCTTTTAAAAATAGGAAAGAAAAGAAAAAACTCAATGATGAGGCAACAGAAACCAATTTGTTAAAAACAACAACAACAAAAAACACCCAACATGATATGTGACAGATGACAAAGCAAAGAGATGAAATAAAGTGGGCTTGGTAAACCTGCCTTTGCCGCTAAGAAGAACCCAGTTTATACGTGGATATAACTTCATTTCAATACTGTGAGGAACTGCAGAATGGAGAGTTCACTTCCTACCTTCACAAAGGAAACCTCACCACAGTAAGTAATAAAAAGTATAATGATTGGAAACAAAGAAACAATGTAGGCACTTACATTATTTAATTTTAGGCTCTTAAAGATTTGCTTGACCTAAGAGTTAATCTGTATGAAAAGCACCCAATGCCATAATATTCCCCAAAGAGTACACAATTCTTACATTTTATATCTAAATGTAACTTTTATTACTTATAAAGAAGCTTATTCCAATACTTAGCATATGGTAATTTCATTTTTATAAGAATACATTTTATTAAGGCAAGATGAAATAAAAACCAGTAAAAAATGCAATATATACATATATATTTTTTAAAGATCATCTTTGGTTTTTAACACTTTGTTTTAGGTAATTAGCACCAAATTACTTTGTGTGGAATAACTTTATTTTTCTCAGCAGCTCTTATAGCAAACCACAGAAATATAAAACCCTGTCTTGAAACATACAGTGTGCAGCCTGTCTGCATATCCCTTGGCTTGATATTATTTCTAGAAAAATAATCTTGGGCTCTATGTCTAGCTGTCCCTGAAGAGGCAAATATTCCAGCAATTTGTTGAAGGAGGAAACCACTCTGCCCTTTCTGCTGGTGCACTGAAGACTGCCCGGCTTACCCAAGGGAGGCGTTCAGAGAAAGCAGACTCCTGTTTGACCCCTGCTGGCAATCAATTTATGGCCTCAAGCACGGAGCTGGATAGCCCTTGCAATTCTATATTAGCTTTTGTAACTCTTGGTATTATTCTTATTCATATAAATGTCAAATTCCTCTTGGTAACCCCGACCTAAAAGTGTTCATAACCTTAGTTTACACCTTTAAAACATCTCAGAAATAGAGGGATTAAATTAAATTTTATATTTTTTAAATTAAACACCCAAGAAAGGGAATTAAAAAGAACAGATTTTGCTGCTAAATATAGGATAGCATGCTGTGTGAAGGTCGATCATTTAGGAAAGAGAAAATAGCTTGGAAGAACAGCTATCTTACAACAGTAACAATGAAATCCCTGTCTTTCAGTGAGGATGGTCAGAGGTGAAGAATTAGACAAACTAGAGCTAGAAAGGAAGCTGACTTTCCAAGGCTATTTTCTACACAATACAATCACTGTGCTAAAACATGGTGCATGTAGGTGTGAGGCTGGCTGTATGCACTGAACCAAGCCACAGGGATAGTCACTGTTGCCCGTTCCCCAGCCCTGCTGCTGTCAGGTGCTAATACAGCCTAAGGACTGGAAAGAGGGGGCGGTGCTGGGTTACAGGGCCCTGGCTCCCTTGACCTAGGACTAATCTCTGCCCAAGTCAGCAGTCTTGGGGTCTTTGCCATGAGCTTTTCTACCAGAGGATCTTGAAGTCTGCAAGTCCTATGACAACAACAGAAACTCTTCATTCAACAAAGATGGAATAGGTTTATGTTTTAGGCACTGTAATAGGTGCTGAAGATACACACATGAAAAGACTCATGAAATTACATGGGGGAGGGGGAGTCTCTGGAGGGAGACATATACACAAACACAGAGCAGTGTGGTAAGTACCACCATGGAGATAGGCTGTAAGGAAGTTAGGTAAGGTCCTTTACACAGTTCCTGCCAGCTGGTACAAATCAGGGCAGGTAGATGATATAACTGCTGTTGTTATTGTTTCATGTACTGAAGGTACTGGGGAGCAAGGGGAGAATCTGATCAAATAAATACAAAGTTTGTATTTTAAAAAGAACATTTCTGGCACTGAAGGGTGGATTGAAGGGAATGAGCCTACAGTTAGGGAAGGGATTTAGACAGAATTCAAGAGAACCTTCTCAACGAGGCAGAGACAGTGGGGATGAGGAGGCAGACCTGATCCCTTGGTAGATCAAATTCATGGAACCTGGTAGCAGATTGGATTGGGTGGGTGAAGGTGAGAAGTCAGTCCAAAAAACTGCTCCTGATTTGGTTAGATGGGTAATGGGGTCTTTTACTAAGTTAAAAAGGAGGGCAGGAAGAGTCAGTGGGAAAGGTGAGGACTGGGCTTGAAGAACGCACAGATGGAGAGTTGTCATTCCACAGCCAGATAGATCAGATATCTGTATGTGAGGGGAGAGGGTGGGAAAGGAGGGAAGGAAGGAGGGAGGAAGGGAAAGACTGAAACTGATTCAAGGAGGTGGGGGTTGGCCAACGTAAGAAAAAAGAAAGGAAGACTGCCTGGAGTCCACCATTAGGAATTTAACAGTAGTCATGATGAAGGGGAGTGAGCAGAAACTAGATTACAGCTGACCATGAAAGGGATGGAAAGTGGAGAAGGTGGGACAGGCAGCAGGGGTCATACTTTAGAGTAAATGGGCCAAAAGGAGGAATGAAGTGCAGTTGTAACAGAGCAAGGTAAGGATTTCTGGAGGACAGAGAAGGCTAAGCAAAGGAAAATACCAGCATTTTTTAGTTAGACTGGAATTAAAATAGTTTAGCTCACCTTTTTATTTTACAGATGAGGACACTGAGGGACTGCTAAATCACAGTCTGCCATTACAATTAGAAGCTGCAGCAAAAACATCTGAATTTCCCATTCTAAGAAATACTTGCTAATAGGTGGAACTACAGTAGCCAATAAACATATAAAGTTAAAAACCATCTCTAAGAAGTCATAAAAATAATCTCTTAACAAAGGAGTAATAAATGACTATGTTGTATCTTTCCTTTTAGGTTTAATGAGACAATTTTTTATAAAAAAAACTTACTTATTCAATCTAACTTCTCATTTATAAAGATAACTGGCAAAAAGAAAAAATGTCTTGAAAGGTTTTAACAAATTTAAATAGGTAATTAAATGTTCCAATATGAATGTTACCAGGAACAGCAGAATATGTTTCTATGTGTTACAGAATAAAAAGCAGGCTTTGAATTCCAAATCCACCACATATATACCTTCTCTGATCTTTAGTTTCTCAACCTAAAACACAGGACTAGAAACACACCCTTTGGAGGGTTACTGTGAGAACTGAATAAAATTATGAATTTAAAAGCACCTACCAGCAAAAAAAGGCACTCTATTTAGAGCAGTGCTTCTTGAGTAACCAGTTTTCCCTCCAATTCATTATGGACTGACATTTCTGAAACACGACTGAAGTGAATTTCTAAAACACACACCATAAATTGATGTTTTGGAAATGTCAAATAATTTTGTTGTACACTGACAGCAAAGAGTGTACGGGCACGTGGTCTCTGAGCCAGTGCTGGGGCAGCACTCATCAGAGCAGAGTGTGCGTGACATGACAGCCTGCAGAACGCACTGGAGTCTGCACCAGGCAGCCTACTACCTAAGCACCTTCAGGTCTCTGTGTCTTAGTTGTCTCTCATGTAAAGTATCAATGAAACCTGTCTTCTAGAGTCACTGTAAGGATTCAATGAGTTTACTATTGAATAGTAATATATATATATATATATATATATATATATATATATATATATATATATATATATACCGATCTGAAGAGTGACTGGGGCATTGTAAGTGTGCAATAAATATTAGTAATCAATATAATTATTATTTGAGGGCAGTGAGTATTAATATACAGTAAGTCCTCACTTAACACCATGGATAGGTTCTTGGAAACCACACCTAAAGTGAAACAATATATAACAAAACCAATTCTATCCTAGGCTAATTGATAGAAACAAGAGTTAGGTTCCTGGGCATAATTCTGGGCATAAAAACATCACCAAACTTCTAGTAGAGACACTTCTAATATTAAACACTGAACTAAATGTGAGCTTTAAGACATGTGAGAAGGGTTAATAAAAACAAGTCAGATAATGATTTTCCAACCTGCTTATTCCAGTTCAGGGTCTTGCTGGGCAGAGCCTCTCCCAGCAGCTCAGAGTGTAAGATGCCCACCCCATCCCCACCCCCATCTCTCACTGCAGGGCCACTCCCACCCACACCCACACCCACAGAACCATGTGGACATGCCAATTCACATAACTGTGCATGTTTGGGACATGGGAGGAAACTGGAGCACCTGAGAAAACCCACACAGACATGGGAAGAATATTCACACTCCACAGGGACAGTGACCTCTGCTGCGAATCGTTATTTTTTCTTCATCAATGTTATAGCGTAACTAGTGGCCCAGTATACAAATCCGTGCACACAGAAAGGAAATTAATTAGAAGAAATATTTTAATATCGCTATTCGCCCTTTCTCTATACTAGAAGTGTCAACCAAATTCATGATAGACAATGACAGATCGAAACACACAAGTGCGATTGGTGCCAGCAAGAACTTTATATGTATTGCGCATGTGTGAGTCACCTTGGCCTTTTATATCTTATATAATAAAGAGGTAATATACAAATTGACCATCATGCCCACACAAGATGGCGGCGCCCATGGGGGGGCGGGGCTGGCACCTGCCACCAGAGTCCCCTCAGCCCCGCCGGGGGCCTCCGGGCCTCTTGCACCCCCTACTGACTGACAGCTCTCCAAGGCTCCTCCAACAAGCTGCCCATCCCCCTCTTCCTCCCTCCCCTGAAGCTGAAGCCAAACTGTGGTGTCCAACAATTGGAAGTTATAACTCATGTCGTTGAGAGTATGCTCCATCCGGGGCCGGCCGCTCCCCGTGCATGCCGCTGGAGTCCCCTCAGCCCCTCCGGGGGCCTTGGGTCCCCCTGCAACCCCCCACTGACTGAGGCTCAGGCAAGCAGGGCCGGCCGAGGCGCAGGTAACCAGGGCCGGCTGAGGCTTGTGCTGCCAGCAGTGGTGGCAGCAGAGGTGTGATGGGGGTGTTGCCTTCCCCTGATTGCCGGGTCACCTCCCACCCCTGAGGGCTCCTGGACTGTGAGAGGGGGCAGGCCGGGCTGAGGGACCTCCCCCACTCCAGTGCATGAATTTTCATGCCCCAGGCCTCTAGTATATACGTGTGTGTGTGTGTGTGTGTGTGTGTGTGTGTGTGTGTGTATGTAGAGAGAGAGAGAGAGAGAGAATAAACTTGCTTAATTAGACCTGCTCTCTGATTTAGCTAAACTTTTTCCAGCCCAATGAAGCACTCCAACTTCTCTTTCAGGTAATTGTCAGCAACACAGCAGTAAATATCAACATGAAGCAGATTATTATTGTAGATCACGCAGGGAGAACAAAGGGTAAAATATTTAACTGCAGCAGTGTTTGACTATATTCTGTGCAGTGAGAAAACCTGAAGTCATTTTCAAGGTCCACCATTTCTTACTTCTTTTCAGTGATGTCATTACCCAGATGGGCACTTAGCATATTAGCCTTTTATATATAGACTAGGGGCCTGGTGCACAAAAATTTGTGCACTCGGGGCGGGGGGGGAAGAGGGGGTTCCTCAGCCCGGCCTGTGTCCTCTCACAGTCTGGGACCCCTCGGGAGATAACAACCTATTGGCTTAGGCCTGCCCCCGGGTGGCAGAGGGCAGGCCCAATCCCTAGGTGCAGCCCCTGGTCGGGCTCAGAGCAGGGCCGATTGGGGAGTTGGGGCGCCGCCCCCTGTCATGCACAGAGCAGGGCAGATCGGGAGGTTGTGTGCCACCCTCCGTCACGCTCAGGGTAGGGCCAATTGGGGGGTTGGGGCACCGCCCCGTCACACTCAAGGCAGGGTCGATAGGGAGGTTGTGGAGCCACCCCCTGTCACACACAAAGCAGGGCCCATCAGGGGGTTTGGGGCTCAGTACCCTGTCACGCACAGAGCAGGGCCCATCAGGGGGTTGGGGAGCTCCCCCTGTCACGCCTATAGAAAGGGAAAACATACTTATATCATTCATGCACAAGAAATACTATTTTAAAATTCATTACAATTTAAGCAACAGTTTTTCTTAAACTCCCTATTTACCAGGATTCTGCCTTTTTTTACAAGTAGAAAAACACTCTTAAATTTTTTAATTTTTAATTGCATCATGATTCTTAAAAGTACAAATTATTTAAAAGAAATAAAAAAAAAAAAGAAACCAAATTAGAACAGTGGATAAGAATTAGAACAAATTGGACAATGAAATAAAATTTTCTGGAAAAAAACCCTCAAAAGAATAATATATTTTTTCAAGATGCAATTAAAAGATTTAATCACAACATATAAGGGAAAGTATATAAAAAAAAGATTCATTATTGAACAGTGGAGTGAAAGTGGCATTTTCCAAGGAGTTTGATGCTTGGTCTTATTTACACGATGAGACTAAAAACAATTAGTCTAATAAATAAGGGAAGAGAAGTCTGTTCACTTTAAAGGCTTTTTAATAAGAAACCACTGATTCCACTCAGAAAAATAAATTAGTTTATAAGGAGAAAATTCTTTTAAGAATTTAAGACACAAATTAAAGGAGAAGTGTATCATGCAAGTACCCCACACCAATCAGAGGAAATACTGGGTTGGAAATAAGCCTGCACAGACAAAAGATAAGCACGAGCTATTTCTGTTCCTTCATGAAAACAGTAATTCTGGCAGCAAGCCAACTGGAATGTATTGGGCATCTTGAGTTGGAAATGGTGGCAGAAGAAATATATGTAAGAACTTGTCTCTATTTTTTAAGGTAGTGTGATGGAATCAGGGGATGGGAGGATCAGCTATAAGGACTTACTCTGAGGCGGAGGCAACTGCTACATACACATCACAGAAAGGAAATCAAGAACAAAACAAAAAAATTGAGGAAACACTGATTCTTGTTTGATATTAGAAAAAAATAAAATCTAGGAGTTAAATTTCTTTGTCTTTCATAAAATGGTATTTTCTGATAACTGTTCAAATAGACAACCAATAATATGCCAAGACATTGTTTTAGTTTGTGAGACTCTTTTAGTAGAAACAATTCATTTTACAAAATGAAAACATCACCAGCAAAAAAAAAAAAAAAAAGAGAGAGAAAGAAAGGAAAAGAGTATAAATTGGCTTGTGTGCAAAACCAGGTATGACACCTAAGGGAAAACAACTAGGTACTTAGAAGCAGATGCTTAGAGGTGATTATAAATTCAATTCTTTATAGGAGTAGCTATCAAACTGTAACATCAAAACTTTTAAAAAGCTTTTGTATATTTATGTATATAAAAGTTATAGTTTGGTTTGTCTTCAAGTGACAGAAATAAAAAGAATGGCATAAAGAAAGTAGAAGTTTATTTTGCAGTCGTGTAAGTGAAGTCCAGAGCAGGCAGGAGAGCTGCTTTAGGCATATCAGGGATGCAAGGCGCAGCTTTCATCGTGTGCAAAGAGGCCTATGTGAGCGCCAGCCATCAAGTTTGCATTCCAGTGGGTAGGAAGGTGAAGGGAAATGAAGGGTATGTATTCCTCCCCTTTAAATACTTTCTGCAAATCACACTTGTCACTTTGATTACATCCAATTGGTCAGAACCTAGCCACTTGTCAAAGTTAGCTGAAAGAAAGGCTAAGTAAGGTAGTCTTTAGTTTGAGTGGCCTGTGCCCATCTGAAAACAAACGGTGCTGTTGAAAATGAAGGGAGGTGGGTTGGAGGGGGACAACTCGTAGTCTCTGCCACAGTCTCTGTTGTTTGGCCATGCCGACCACTACATGCAGAGTTTACCATTTGCCTAAGAGGGATAACCCAAGCCTATCCTCTTAACCTGTCCTGTTGTCCATCCACGACCTCAGCTGAATGCACTGGCCTTTTCAGGTCTAAACATGGCTTTAAGAGGACCAATGGCTATCAACTGAAGGGCAGTCCCAAGTTCCCCATTTAAAATGGAGTATATATGAGATAGTTACAATTTTTGAAACTTCCATTTGAGAAACGGGAGAACAGGAAACCCACATAAGCGACTGCTGGATAGGAATTTCAAGACCTGCTTTGTAGGAGGCATGAAGACTTTCCGCCCTGGCACTGAGGAGTTCTTACCATACTGATGAGCCCTGACTTTCCCAAGTGGGTGAAACTCTCCAGTGCACTGTTTTCCACTGCCCCTGTCCTCCCTGGCCCCTCGTGGCCAGGCATTAAGGGACACGCTCTTCTAAGTGGGTTCCATGACTGCTTCCTTCTGGTGCTGATCTGAGGCCTGGAACCTGCTTTAAGAGTTGTAGTCACAGGTTATGCAGACAATCCTGGTGTATTTTAGGCAACCCAATTCCCTTAAAATCTTAGTATGCTTCCACTCTATTTCTTATCAGTTTCATGTAGAATGTAGTAAAAATTTATGTCTGGACATAGTTTTGAACTTGAGGACTCTTTTATCACTGGCCTCTGTCCTCTGTTCTATCCACTACCCATACTGCCTCTGAATTTACTCTTGACCTCCTTGAGGCCATATAAAACACTCTTAATCCCATCACTGCCAGAAAACTGCAACCGTGTATGAGGGGGAACAGATTCTACCTTCTCCATTGGCTGTGGCATTGTAGCCAATGCTTATAATTGTTTTGCTTGGCTTTTGCAAGCCTGCAAACCTCAAAATTAGATTGTAATTCACAAACAGATTGATTTTCTTAGCAAAGTTTTTTTTTTTTTTAAATCTCAGTGTGCAATTGGCTAGCCCTTGTCTGAGTTCCTTATTGCTAAGATCACTAAGGAACCAGCTGATATTTAACATTCTGAATTTTTAGTGACACTTCTGCTACAAACTTAGTTAACACTTGGTCTATCTTCCAAGATTCAGCAGGTGACAATTTGACCAAATAAATTGCTAACATATAACATTAATTAGCTTCACAACCTGCAATGAGTCCTTCCTACCTGCTGCCCAACTAAACCAGTTCTGTACTTTTAGGTCCTATCACATGTATACTCCACATAGAATCAAACCAGTATTTCTTTCTTATCCATGGAAAGCCTATAATAAACATTTACGCTCCTCCCACCCCAATAAGTATGTCAATCACTAGAAGACAGTTACCAAGTTTTACTAATCTCTTAATATTCTATACCTAACAATGCCTATATAGTCTATAAGCAACAAATAGTGAGTAAATGTAAGACTTTGGCTCCTCTGAAATTCATATTAATTCACAGTGATTTTGAGGGGTCTTACTTCCAGAATTCAAGTGGTCAGATCTTAATAGTCTGAGATTCAATCTTTAAAGACAATGATGGGAAAGGAAGGGCAATGAGGGAGAAATGGGCACGTGCAATACTTTCAACAATAAAGATAAATTAAAAATAAAAAAAACAATTATGGCTTGCATTACCCAATTTTCCTCACTGTTTGCTGCTGACTTAGTTATAATACCTTTCAGATATTACTGCAAAGTCTAGTAGAACATTCAAATCACATGCACTACACCTGCTCCCTTGAGTTCTTCCTGGTTCAGGAACATAAGGTCCTAGATGTAATAATGCAGATTCAGTAAATGTCCCTCAGAGAATAATGTTGAGTACATGAGGCAAGAGTGACCAATAACTGACTCACTCCTTGTGCCAGCAGCAAGTGATAAAATGAATCAGTGCTAGGGGTTGAGGATGTTTATAAGCAGGAGGTTGAGCTGAGGAATTAATATATTTGGCTCTAGGAAAGGCAGATAAACAGGAGGCAGAAATGAGAACTTACAAAGGTTTAGAAACACAGCATATTATGTAGGATAATAGCTCTGCAACATATAAAAACCAGAAATACAACACTTTTATTTTAAAACGTGTACTTGTACACACACTTCTCACAGAAACTGCAGTTCACAGTTAAAGACGGTACAGATAAACTACTCATTACTTCTACTTGTAGTTTTTCACCCTGTGGTCATGTTCAAAAACAGCTTTCTATCACCCCCTTACCCAGTGCCTCTCCACCTGCATGGTGAGTGAGAGTAGAAAAAAAGTGACATTGACTATAGGAAGATACATTAAAATTTAGGAGAAAGTACGTATAATTTAAAATATCTTATAGAACTATTTTTAATTGGAAAAGCATGATCATCCCTAATATTTCCAAATATCACCCTATCTGGAAGGCTAAATGCCGTAATAGCAATTAATAAAGTTCGGTGGTTACCAGGCTGGTGCTTGAATCTGAACTCTTCCAGTTAATAGCTAGTGATTGCACAAGTCACTAAGCTCTACGTGCCTTCATTTCCTTGCCTATAAAATGGGGTAATAATATCTCCTTTTTAGTATGTGCTATTGTGAAAATTAGCACATCCATGTAAAGTACTGACCATATTACATTCAACATATTATACACTCAATACATGTTACCTAATAATTACTGTTAGCTATTAACCAGCAGGGATTCACAGAACACAGACTCTAAGAAGACAGAGTATTATGTTTCATTAAAGGTAATATATCAGCTTCTCTGCAAAGAGCAAGGGATTTTCTTGATTATGAAAAGAGGACTTTAATTAAAACAGACTGAGAAATACTATTCTAAGCCTTAATTTTATTGGCTCCAGAGTAAGTGGCATTCGTTGAACAAGTACATACTATCCTGCCTCTTGCTCTTGTGTCCCTCGATACTGTGGATACAGGATGGTGATGGGTGCAAAAGGGGAACGATCCCTCAATGCTGTGTATACAGGAATTGAGGAGCACAAACCCAGCACTGTGCTAAAAACTGGGGATGCAGCAGTCAACAGAGATCCATGGAGACTTGCTCTGATCTGAGACATCACTACATCTCAACAGCCTTTGACCACTTACAGTACTTGGGAAAGCAATCCAACAATACTTTTTTCATAAAGCCCAGAACACCTAGCCCCGTGTCTACTTACAGGAGGCAACTCTAGTTGACATTTGACCCTTACCATTTTCATTTTCCTAAAACTGCCAATGTCATTTGGTTTTTGTAGTGTCATTTCTTCTTGGATATCCTCCTACGTTGGCCTGGCCATGCCTCTTTAACACTAGAAAGACTGAAATTTAGTATATACCTATATTGCCCAAAAGCAGTCAAAATGACTGCATTGTGAAAGAATAATATCGGAGCACTCTTCACTTATGTTCCTTAGCTTTTCCAATAACTCACTTCTATTCGACATTTCTTTCATGAATTTAGGGCGCAAAAGAAATAAAATAAACAACTTATTAGAACAAGTATCACTGCATAAAGATTCGAATAACAAGTACTAGTTTAGCTTATTGAGCAACTGCAACTTATCAAGTATCGACAATTTATCATGTACTTGTATGTTATCATGTGACGGTAATCGAAAAAAAATGAAAACTGTTATTTCAATACAGAGCCGAACTGGTCATATAAGAAATTTACTCAATTCAATAATAAGAGTCATAATTTCCCAAGCAGTCAAAATGACTGCTTTTGAGCAATATAGGTATAACACATATATATATATATATATATATATACCGGAAATGAAGGAGGGGGAGGTAACTACAATTATTAATAAACGCATTTATATGTTGTACAAAAAGTCACAAAATTCTAAGACATTGTGTCCTTATATACATAATTGTTTTTCTAATTGAAATTAAAAAGCAGTCAAAATGACTTCCTTGGGCAATCTAGTGTTAACCTCTGCCACAGGATCCTTTCTCCTTTTCCATCACTCCAATGTTGGTGATTCCTAGACTTCTGTTCCTAGCCTTCCACCTTCTTTCTTCTGGATGATCATATCAACACAGCTTTATCTACTATGGAAATGCTGGCTACTCCCAAGCATTTATCCCTCAATCTTTAGCTCCCTCCCGGGCTCTTGACCCAGTTTTTCTACAGCTTAGGGGCCCTCTCCTCAATTTTCTACACAAGCATTTCAAATTCAATACGTCCAAAAGTAAACTCATTATCACTTCCACCCAAATTCCTCCTTGTTCTCATTCTCCTATCTGGGTTAAGTACATCATCTTCTGCTATGGCTTGAGCTAAGACACCAGGGAGCCATCTCTGACACTCATGCCTATGTTCCTCGTCCTTCCTTCCAAGATCAGAGTGAAAATTCTATCTCCTCAACACTGTTGAGTCCATATTATTGTTTCCATAGAGCAACATGCCTTAGATTAGCATAACAGTACAGCACAATGGTTCAGTATTGACTGGCTCAGGAATCACATGGCCTGAGTTTTCATCAAGGTTCTATTACTAACTGCACAGCCACGGGGAAATTGCTGACACCCTTGAACTTTAAGGTGTAAATAAACTAATATATGCAATGCCGTCACAACAGTGCTTGGCAGGAAAGTAAAACTAAAAAATATTAGCCATTGATTTTATTACTATTACCATATTATTATTGGTACTAGAGGCCCGGTGCATGAAATTCATGCACTGGGGGGGGGGGGGGAGGGGGTCCCTCAGCCTGGCCTGCACCCTCTCCAATCTGGGACTCCTTGGGGGATGTCAGACTGTCCGTTTAGGCCCGATCCTGCACCAGTAGTCAGACATCCCTCTCGCAATTCAGGACCACTGGCTCTTAACCACTCACCTGCCTGCCTGCCTGCCTGATTGCCCCTAACCACTCTGTTTGCCAGCCTGACCACCCCCAACTGCCACCCTGATCCCCCCCAACTGCCTCCCCTGCCAGCCTGTTTGCCCTCAACTACCCCCTGTCACCAGCCTGATTGCTCCCAACTGCCCGCCCCCTCACCAGCCTGATTGGGGTTGGGGGGCCGATTGGGGGAGGGGCTGCCCATGGGGAGGGGCTGTGGTTGGTGGGCTGGGCAGCCACCCCCCCAAATGGGTTGGGGGGTGGCGATCGGGGCCAGTGGCCTGGGGGAGGAGCCATGGGTGGTTGGCCGGCCAGCCCTGCCCCTGATTGTGGTGGGGGGGCAATCTGGGGTCAGGCTGGGCAAGGGGAGAGGCTGCAGGAGATTGGCCGCCCAGCCCTGCCCCCTCTTGGGGTGGGGGGGGAGTGCAATCAGGGGCAGACAGCCACGGGAGGGGCTGTGGGCCTATTGTGGTGGGGCAGGTTGATCAAGGGAGGGGGTGGCGGGGGTGGGGGGTGGGAAGAGAGCAGGTATTTGGCCAGCCGGCCTGCTCTTTTCTTTATTTTTGGCAACTTCACAACTTTTACTTGTGGTGCCTGTGCTATGTCTGAAAAATACCTTCTCCCCCTTCCCGGGACAACGATGGGAAGGGGGCAGCAAAAAATAGAAGACATCCCTTCCTATTGCACACGGGCCCTATATACAGGCTCACCTGGCCCAGGACGGCAGGATGCTTGGCACATTCTAGGATCCCTGCTCAGTGGCTGGATGGGTGACTGGTGGCAGCACACGTGAGAGGGGACCTCTGGGTGACCACTCTGGTCCTGGATACTGGTCTTGGCACTTCTTGGTCCCCAGTTCCTTTCTGGTCCCTCCTGCAGCCCTGGTCCCCCTACCTGGATCAGCCTCCTGTCTCCATCCTGGACTCAGATGGCCCCCTTGGCTCCTGGGGGCTCTGTCCTCCCCTCCTAACCTGGAGATCTCAAGGAAGGTTATGGCTTCTCAGAGACTCAACAGCCCTGTCACTGGTGTTCACATAGGGGAAGGGGTGCATGTGGCAAAAGCAGCTGTATAAATGCGGGTGCAGGGGCAAGTCCTCTGGGGTCACTTGGACAGTTTGCTGATGATGCAGATCAGGGCCACATTCTCATCCTTGAGGCACTGGTTGTCAGCTCGGAAGTTGGACAGGCCCTTCAGCTCCTCTTCCAGTTCAGTGGCCTTGCACTTCATGGCCCTGCACTCAAATCTCGCCAGCTCCAGGATGGCCGGCCTCTCTGCAAAGCGCTCTTGCCTCTGCATGGTGCGCTCCACCTCCACCTTGAGCTGCGCCAGCCACAGCATGGTCTGGGTCAGGGCCTCACGAAGTCTCTCGTTCTCAATGTGCAGCTTTGCATAGAGCTTCCTGAAGCTCCCTCAGGCTCTGACAATTCGGGCTGGGGTTCTGGGTTTAGGTCCTGCTGCCTCTGGACGGGAAGGGCTGGATTCTGGGCTGATGTCCACCGGCTTCACCTTCTCCCCCTTCACAGGCCCTCTCCTCTCCTTGCCAACTCTGCAGTGCTCCCTGGAGGCCTGTGGTCCCTGTCCCTGCCCCTCAGGCACCTCTACTCTCTGGTCAGGGCCATCAGAATTCTCAACCCCAGGGACTCGGGGCTGCCAGGAAGGGTCCAGGCTCTGAGCGCCCTGCTCTTGATGTGGATGGGAGAGTCTGATCAGGGGAAGGCCTGCAGCGAGGAGGGGCTGCGAAGTTGGCTGCTGGCCCCACCACCTGATCAGGCGTGTGCTGGCTACAGTGGGTGTCATAGCGACTGGCCCAATCAGGGCTATGTTCTGCCCGCTCACCACTCCCCAGTCCCAACACCGCCTCCACTGCCGGGCTATCAGGCCTTTGGGATTACCAGCTCACAGCACCTGCTTTCCCACAGGCTTGAGGCTCTCAGGCCTGTGGGAAAGCAGGCGCCGGTGACTTCAACTGCATGCATGTGCGCCCCGGTGGCGGCTGATGGAACGCACTGCCCGCTTGGGGCCACTCACACCTGGGCGGGCAGGTCGAGGGCACTGCCGCCACCGCTACTGCCACTGCCTCTGCTGCTGCTGCAGCTGCTGGGCCGTGAGGCACTCACTGACTGAGGCTGCCGGCGACCTACCCACCCCGGGCTGGGTGACACATAGGATGCACTGGCCTGCCAATTGCTGCTGCCGCCCCATGTCACTTCACACAGGGGATACCGGGGCAGGTACCCGATCACTGCGGTCCCACCCGCCAACCCTGGGTCCCCGCGGGAGGCCCGGATGAGGGCGGGGCAGGTGCTTGATCACCGGGGTCCCACCCACCAGCCCTGGGTCCCCCACCGGAGGCCCGGATGAGGGCAGGGCAGGTGCCTGATCACCCCGGTCCCACCTGCCAGCCCTGGGTCCCCAGGGGAGGCCCGGATGAGGGCGGGGACCGCCGCCGCCAGCCCCTGATAGAGGCGAGCTGGCATTGGCACTGTCCCGCCCTGCCTGCAGTATGCAAATTAGCCACCATCTTGGCTGGTGGTTAATTTGCATATCGCCCTGATTAGCCAATGAAAAGGGTAGCGGTGGTATGCCAATTACCATGTTTCTCTTTTATTAGATAGGATTTTACTGTCCCACTTATTACAGTGCTGGGCACAAAACTGATAAATGAAAAAAGAAAGAATCACTGCCTGGCTGGGGTGGCTTAGCGGTTGAGCATTGACCTCTGAACGAGGAGGTCAGAGTTCAATTCCCAGTTGGGGCACATGCCCAGGTTGTGGGCTCAATCCCAGTGTGGGGTGTGCTGTAGGCAGCTGATTGATGATTCTCATAATTGATGATTCTATTTCTCCATTTCCCTTCCTCTCTGAAATCAATAAAAAATATTTATAATAATAAAAGGGTAATATGCTAATTAGACTGAACATCCTTCCTTCCGGACAAAGCTGCAGGGGGGCGGGGGCGGGCGGCAGCAGAGGCCCCCAGCCTCAGTGGTGGTGGGCGGGGGGCTGGGGCCAAGGCCCTTGCATGAATTTTGTGCATTGGGCCTTTAGTATATATATAAAAAGAATCACTAATATGTATTACAAGAATTGGTAGGAAAATTGTTAGAGAGCAGAAACCGAGCATCTAGTCCCATTACACATTAAAACAGTCTGGGCTTTTTTTTTTTTTTAAATATATTTTATTGATTTTTTACAGAGGAAGGGAGAGAGATAGAGAGTTAGAAACATCGATGAGAGAGGAACATCGATCAGCTGCCTCCTGCACATCTCCCACTGGGGATGTGCCCGCAACCCAGGTACATGCCCTTGACCGGAATCGAACCTGGGACCTTTTAGTCTGCAGGCCGACGCTCTATCCACTGAGCCAAACCGGTTTCGGCCAGTCTGGGCTTTTTACCCAGTCTTTTTCAGCATTGTGAATCCCGACTTTTTTTATAGGAGCAGATTAAAAATATTCACATTATATATTTGGCTAGGTTTTTGTGACAATATCATGACAATACATTAGCCCCCCAGAGTAGGAAAAGCACTCTGAAAGGAAAAATGCTTACCATTAGTACATGACTTCACAGATAGAAGGTTTGACCCTTATGTTTGCAACCAATGTTGAGGTAGAGAAAGATGTACTAATGGTTAAAGGAACATAGTGTCTCAGTTTCTGAAAGAAATAACACAATCACAGTATACAGGAAAGATAGGAGATAGAAGATTAGGAATGATGAGATTTCTCTCTTGACCACACTAGAAGAAAAACAGTGAAATCAATAGAAAATTTACTTGTCTTCACACTACTGAATCAAATTTGGGGTAATCCCAAAATCATAAGGAATTTAGCAGATGATGTCAAAAATCTTCCAAATATAAATATAACATGTTGCAAAAGAAAAAAAAGCCATTTTTTTCTGTTGTATAAATGTTCCAATGATATGTATTAATTCTCCTGAAAAAACTGAAAAGTAGCAAGGGACAGAAGGGAAAATAAAAGAACTTCACTATCTCAGAAAGAAATATAAGAAAAGATAAAACAGTGAACAAGACCTTAGGGACACCCTAAATAACAACATAGAGATATTAGAAGTGATGAAATAAAGCCAGAAAATATCTTTGAGGGAAATAGTTTCCCTAATTATTTTGGAGGTGGTTATTTGGTGAACAAAAACACATCTGGGAATGCATCTGAAAGAAACCTTAATTATCTAATCCTTGCTCAATCATTCTTTTTTAATTTCAATTTCTTTTTCTTCTTTCTTCACAAATATTGCTACTTTTGTCTCCAAGACACTAGGACTAAAACAAGATAGAAGAAAAAACAGAATAAAATATAACTTGAACATAGCTTGTCTTTTATCAGATTGTGTTCCAGGACACATGGATGATGGGGACTAATGAAAGGAAGAAAAATAACTCAGGATGTTAATGATTTAGCATCCTTTTCTGCAGATAGACTGGGAAAGTATGTCATAAGATAGGCTGGACAACATGAGCTAAGTCAGTGACTCACTCACAGGAGTCATCCTGCCAAATGACCTAGCCCCGTGCCCTTGGACCCCTTCACCGTCTGAGTACACAGTGGACAGGTCAGAGAACAAACCTTTCTCTGCAGGGCTGCTACTTCCCTCTAGTTCTCCCACGAAAAGATGCCCCTTTACCCTCAGTGCTCGTTAGTTATTGGTTGTTGCACTTCACTAGGAAATCTCTGGGTACAATAAACTCAAGGGTGTGCGAATAGACGCCGTGATGCTAAAAGGGTTAATATTCTATCCACTGTAGATTGTACATCAACAATGATATTGGCAAATCCTGAGCTGGATAATGTCATGGAATTAGAAGTCAACACACAGATGCTACAGTAAGGTGTAACTTTCCCTCTATGCTACTTGCAGGTAAAAACATAGTGCCCATGAATTCACAGTGTAGTTACTGAGTGAGGGAGATGGATCTGGTCTCCCAAGTTTAAGGTCTAGTTAACACAGATCAAAAGGCCACACTGGACTTCCAACAAAACGATTTGTGTAAACAGTTAGGTCCAAATAGATAAACTGCTTAATTTCTGGCCATTCTTACATACTGCTTTCCCACAGTCCTGTGTGGATCTGTAGACTTGGAGATCTTTTACTTAGCATTAGAACATATAGTGAGAGAACTCTGCATGTTGTCATTTTTTAACATATGTGAATATATGGTGTATTTTGGAGAGTAATTGTGTAAAGACAATACTGCTCCACCGAGGTGGACAAATATGGTCTATGTCCAAGGCCCCAAGGTCCTGGGAACCCAAATTACATCATCCTGACCATATCAAAGTGAAAATTCCTCTCACTGGGAAATAACTCTTTCAAAATTACACAAGAAAATAAAAATAATTCAAGCTTTTTACTCTTTTTATTCCAGTTATATGCTTAAAAGATCAAAGAAGTGGCAGTTAAGTGGCAGGTAATTAAAAAAATAAATTTCTGAGGTATTTATTAAAAATTATAAAAACATGAATCTAAAACTAGAATTGCACCTCTTGCTTTGTTTTAGGTAGGTTTTTTTTTTTTCCTATCCCTACAAATCCCGTTATATATTTCCAGAAATCATCTTATCCACTTAAATAAAAACAGCAAATTTCTTAGTTAATTTTCTGACTGGATTAATGAATCAGAAAAGAATAATTTAAGTCATATGATTGTCTGCTCTGGACTGCTGTCTTAAATTAGTGTATTAAGTAATTTAGACACTTTTCTTTGCAAAGGTTGCACGATTTAATAAACTCCCATAGGCCTCAACATGTGCCAGCTCTGCTAGGTTATCTCCAATCCAGCTGCTGTTATGATAACAGTTGCCAACTTTCAAACAAATGAAGGGAATAATGAATCAGCTTCAAGTTGGCTCGCATGTAAACTTATATTGCTCCCAGTAATAACTCGGGCCAATTTCAACTATAAAGAAAATTAATTAAAAAGATTTCACCTCCACTGTTTGAGAAACATGGCACCAGGCATGCTGCTGAATTAGCGTTTATGAGCCCGCGGCTTCAGGGAAACTCCCATAGTTTGGATTTTAGTCTTAAGTGCTATAGGTATTTTTTAAGACTGGATTTTTTGAGGAAACAGATTAGAAAATACCTGGTCCTTAATTCATAACATGAATATTTAAGAAGCCTCACACTGCTGGGAAAAAATAAGGGCTTATCACAAAAAAAGGCTTGAAAGACTTCTGAGGAGGAAAGAGGTTGAGCTCCATTTATACAGGAGCTGAAAACCAGGAGGGAGAGCACCCCTCACCTGGCTGTAGGCCAGGCCCACTGCAGGGCACAGTGTTAAGCATAAAACAGGGTGACATGAGAGTGCTAGACCCTTTTCTAAGGAGGACAATACTTTACTGAATTTCAATAAACTGGACAAAACAATTTTTGTGCTGGATCTGTTATCCCAACTAGTGGTTCTATAGAACCGCTGAAACTCTGGTGTTTCCAATAAGCACTAATCTGTGTGGCATAAAGCTGTAGTATTCTTACAGAAAGAAATAAGTGGAATATTAGACCAGAGGTCTGTTTAAAATATGCAATTTATTTCTAAATGTCCATTCTAGTTGAAAATTATTCCCTGGGTGGGTTCCCTTCCTTGAGAAGGCAGGGGAGCTCTTTCACTAGCAAGCAGAGCTGGATGATAGTGTTCTCACAGGAGTGAGGGTATGTCACAAGCAACAACGGGGTGGACTGAACTGAATATACAGTTTTATGGCTGATGAACTGTATAAAACTAGTCAAGGATTAGCATATTGGTAGTGATAATATGATTTCTTATTTTTTTCCCCAAAGGGTCCTAGTAATTATTCTGTCATCAGTTCTCTATATCAGATATATTTTATTGGCTGCATGCTACAGTCTTTCAATACATCTTATAGATTATAAAATTACAACTAAGTGTGAAATTGTATACCATGATTGCTTCTGCCCTCACTGCACATACATAATACAGAGTTGAAAGAAAAAAAAAAAGCCCCCTTGGGGATGTTAAGTGGTTAGACCATACTCTACAATTCCAGTGATTCACAGCACTTGAAACTGAAACCGTGGATCAATGGGTGTGGGATGGGTGTCTTCTCTAGGCATCTCCAATATCCTCTCCTGGATCGTTAGAGCTGGAAACACTGGAGATGCCTAAGTGGAGTACTTGGTTCTAGGATCTTCCAGCCAGTTGAAATGGTTCAAGGAAAGCTCCATGGATGCCTCAGGGTAACTTGGAATCCAAAGAAAGGACTATGAGCTTAGCCCATGAATAAAACTATTTTCTAATACTTTGACGTGATCATCATTGACCTCTATATAGCTCATGGATGCTATTGAAACTGTTCAAGATGCAACAAATTTAACAGGTCCATCTTTGGAGCAACATAAAAGGCTAGAACTTGTTGTGAAATTGTTGCCCAGTGAAGTAGCCACAGTAGTTCCCCAAACAACTGAGTCAGCACTCACCCAAATGGAGGTAAAGAGAGGTGCTGATTCCTTAACCTCACTGAATCATATGAATATAACAAACCATTTGGAAAGTGTTCTAGTCTATTCTGCACAACAGGATGCATGTCTGCACTTTGCAAAACCTTGTGCAACAGGTATGAATTGTGCACATTATTTACTACTGCTCTGGTAAGCAAGAGGCAAGAAATGTCACAGGTGCAAGGATTTTTTTTTCAATTTTGAAAACATTCTATTCACTGGTGCTGTTGTGCCCAAAAGGACTCTTACACGAGACAAGTTTACCTACAATAAGCAAGAATAAATGTAAAAATGAGATACAGGCCAACAACAGACAGATCTAATATAAAAATCCTATTCTTTAGCCTTGACCTCAGTTCTGTTCAAGATCAGAAAGTATGAGAGGTGATAGAGATCAGTCATTCTTCCATATTCTAACTTTGGAGGTTGTATATACTTAGTGATCATTATTCTGGAATCCTAGAATATATATACCTTCTACGCACTGGTATATATGGCTTGAATATTCAAACAATTAGCTGTATTTGTCTGAATGCACACTAAGTGTTTTTATTTCAGGTGGTTAGAATAATCAAGAAATGATTTGAGACTAAAAATATTAGACAGACACATAAAGGAAAGGTGAAGAAGGAAGGAGAAAGAAAACAGAAGCAAAAGATTTTAAAAGATCTGTATGTAGTCAGGATAAGTGACTAATGGACGATGGAAAAAATAATTGCTTGCAATTTATATAAAACGATCGTAACCATAAAATACATGGTACAAAGGTACATAATTATAAACAAGATGGAAATAAAAGTTGTCTTAATTATGAAAAACAACAGAAGAAAAAAATATGAAGAAAATTATGGAAAGTAGGAAGATGCATGCCACAAATATGCCAGATAAATGACATATCCCCAGAGGGAGAATAATGCCCTCCACTTGAGAAAGTTCTATGACCTTGGCTGGCACTGCTGTCTCCTTGTACAATCACAGAAGGCATTCAATGTTGGTGATGATGAGGAGGAGTTTTGAAGAATATAATCATGGACTGCAAGTGTTTTTGTAGAAACAAAATGATCATTCATGCCTGAGATTGTGTAAAATGCCTTAATTTTGGTCAACAACAATTTGAACTTAAAAAAAATAGAATCCCTAAACCTCCTTATAAATTCACAATTCTTCAAGTAAAGCACAGGGCTAGCATGTAAAAGCAAAGGCGTTCCAGAGACTCTTCAAGAAATGCTACTTAGTAGAAAATTATTGATTGTGTAGTGACATGATGTGGCCTACCTCCATGTCAAAACCAGCCTGCAAATTCAAAAAGCCACATGAAAGGAGATTTTAAGTAGAGCAAAGCATAAAGCAGTTTTCCTCTAGTGGGTCAGGTATAAAAATGATCACAATACACATTGCCTTGGAAGCACTAGCAATCCTACACAAATTAACACTGTATGATGGACAGACGGCAGGTGAGAAAGCAAAAAGCCACATCAAGGTGCCTAAGGACGCAAAGGCACTGGAAGCTTCAAAATGCTCCCCTTTTCTCTGGTGCCTTTAATTGTGGCTACAATAAGTGCATTTTGCCACATGCTTTTAAAAGAAAAAAAAGAAATGGTCATTTTCTTAAGTGCTAAGAAACTTACTTCTCTTTCAGAAAATCCACCACTCTCCTGAAGTCAGCCACGCAGTATTCTCTCTTCATTGCCATGAGCACGGCGTCCGAGGCGGACTGCACCGGTATGTGCAGGAAAGCATACACACGGGGGTGATTAAGGACTTTCGCCATTTCCTGTAAAAACAGGGAAGGAGAAAACATTAATCACCTTAACATATCAGGGAATGGTTTCCCTCAGATCAGCACTCACAAGTGGAAGCAAATAAACACAGCTGAGCACAAACGAGTCATGTAGGCTCTCAAAGTGAATGTCACCTGCGGTGTGCTCTGATGACATTTAGGAATTTAATATTCCTTTTGGATGGTTCTACTTCAGAGTTATTTCCTCACATGCACCATTTCTCTTAGGTGACAAAACAGAGGAAAACTCATGTAATGCCTAAAGAGTAAAAATAATTTTGATATTTCAAAATAAACACTTCTCCTTTGCCTCATAGCAGCTTTATATTCTTTCTGCCTGTTGTATTAGCAGGAGAAACAGCAATGCAGGGGTGGTTTAATAGCAAAAGTAGGTTTACAGTTGTGAGTATGTGAAACAAGTTTATTTTATTCCTGTGTTATTATTAACTAGAAGCCCAGTGCACAAAATTTGTTCATGGGGGGCGGTCCCTCAGCCCGGACTGCACCCTCTCAATCTGGGACCCCCTCAGGGGATGTCCGGCAGTTGGACATCCCTCTTGCAATCCGGGACCGCTGGCTCCTAACCATTCACCTGCCTGCCTGCCCCTAACCACCTCTTGCCTCGGCCAACACCACCGTGGCTTTGTCCAAAAGGGCGTCTGGAAGATGCCCGGTCTAATTAGCATATTACCCTTTTATTAGTATAGATTACTGTATCATTTTCCATATGAACAACTGTAAACCTGCTTTTGCCCCATACTGTATTTAAGACAAACAGTTGGTGCCATATAATCCTGTGTACTTGAATAAAGTTTCCAAATTCAGGACACATCAACACTTTGTTTTTTTAAATAATGAAGGAGAAAAATTAATCTATAACTCACCTGTTTCTTTTATAGCTAGTTAATGAACACATTTTGTGAGAATTTACTATGCAAAAGGCAAAGAACCAGACAATGACTCTTGCCCTGGTCACTACTGACATCTGCCTTTTCAAATGCCGCCAAGTTTCAGAGAAGAGAAATAAGGGGAGAACAGGATGAAGAATTTATCTTGCAAAGTTAAGGAGAGCAAGTTTGAGTGAAACAAATTAGAAAACCCAGAGATTGTTTTAAAATTCCTCCAAGGATACAAAGGGAGGAGGAAAAGGAGTAATGAAAGGAAAGTTGTAATATAACCGTCTCTGCAAACAATGAGAAATATGGCTGATTTAGCCCAACTCCACTGTTCCAAGCAGTGTCCTCATCAGTAGGAGGACAGGAAAGGAGGTGGAGGTGAAGGGGAAAAGGAGGGATGGGGGGAGGGAGAGGACAAAAAGAATGCAAAGAATCCAATAGAGATACAAATGTCAAGAAAGGACCTTCTTTTTAGTAATTTGCATGTGTCCAATGGTTTTCAGTTCTCAAAGTCCTGTACTTTGACATGTTATTTGATTTTACCCTTAGAACAATATTTTGAGGGACTTCATGGAGCCAAAGAGTCAGCTAATTCCATAGGGTCATCTCCTAGTTATTCAGGGGTAAGTCATGCATATATATCAAGCATGCCCTCTGTTTCTCCATTTTCTTTCCATTGACTATGAAAATTGGCATTTTTACCAAAGTGGAAGAGCAATTAAATCAGTCACCTTCTTGGTAGCAGCTTAGTTGTTTTAAAAAATCTGTTTGGCTAAGAAATTCAAATAAGCAGATAATATTACTCATGGATATTTTTTATCTACCTTCACTACCAGATTTCATATATATATATATATATATATATATATATATATATATATATATATCTCACTATATTTGGTTACTATTTGTTTAATGTATTGGAACTGGAGTGGAAGAATTTATTTAGCAGAAAAATAACTGATCAACATATTATCAGAAACTTCCCTTCGCAGAACTGTTACAATCCTTGGCTGGATATTTAGTCAGCAGGCCTTAGGGTAACACCGATCATGATATACCCTATAGCAGGGGTGGGCAAACTTTTTGACTCGAGGGCCACAATGGGTTCTTAAACTGGACCGGAGGGCCGGAACAAAAGCATGGATGGAGTGTTTGTGTGAACTAATACAAATTCAAAGTAAACATCATTACATAAAAGGGTATGGTCTTTTTTTTTTTTTTTAGTTTTATTCATTTCAAATGGGCCGGATCTGGCCCGCGGGCTGTAGTTTGCCCACGGCTGCCCTATAGTAACTATGTTGGCTTTCTGCTATGGTTCTCTGCCTTTCACATACTTCACACCTGAATATCAACATTCCCAAATAGTGGGGGGAAAACAAAACAAAAAACTTGAAAAATAAAATTTCACTCTCAATATCTATGCCTTGGTTTTCTCATCTGTAAAATGGAAAACAGTGGTAATCTCTACCTCAGAGGGCTACTGGACTACTGTGAAAATAAAATAATCCAGTATATGCTTATATGTAACAATAAATATATAAATGATCTAATCTTGCCCTAGATGGTTTGGCTCAGTGGATAGAGCATCAGCTGGGGACTGAAGGGTCCTGGGTTCAATTCCGGTCAAGGCACAAACCATGGTTGCAGGCTCCTCCCTAGCCTGGGCCCTGGTCAGGGTGTGCGTAGGAAGCAACCAATCAATGTATTTCTCTCACATCGATGTTTCTCTCTGTTTTTCCCTCTCTCTAAAAGTCAATGGAGAAATATCCTTGGGTGAGGATTAAAACAAACAAAAAAAATGATCTAATCTTATTACTTGGAGAGTATGTAAAATTCATGGGAACACATTTTCATACAGATTAATGGAAACCCATCAATAAGTAGAACAGCTTTTCAATAAGCTAGTTCCCTTAACTAGTAAGTAAAGGAGAGGTCATTTGAATTGATCTACATAAAATAAAGGGTGTACCCAGCAAACATGACCACAACCAGAAAGGTAGTGAGTGTAGTTTCTCTAGAAAGACACAGGGTGGCCTACGGCTATGAACAGGAACTCATTGGAGGAAGCCTGCCCTCTCACAATATGACCATTTACAAACTAAACCGTTAATAGGAAACAAGGAGGGTAAATGTGGTGGGTTTCCCCTTTGGATCTCAAAATAAGACTTCCCACTCATAACTTTATAATGGTAGGCACCAGAACAGAAAATAAAAATAAACTTGCCCTTCATTAAAGCCTATATTTTGCCTACTAAAAGAATCATGACTGAACATAATGTACCTGAAAGAAACAATATTTTTGTTTTGTTTTTTCTTCTATCCTGATCTCATTCAGCACTGTTGGTTCCAGATAACCTTTGACCTCTTCACCTGTCCAAATTCTTCTGTTTGTAGGTTCAGCTTATAGCTAAGGTTCTCTCATGCAAGGGATGACTTTTCCTCTGTGATTCCTCTCATATAAGAGGATGACTTTTCCTCTGTGATTCCTCCTGTGTAACCTGTTCCTAGAGTTACCAAGAGCTCCCTTGCTTCTGCTCTGCAATATGACTGATTTCTAAGATGGAGCAGGGGTTACGCTTTCGTCCTCTCTCTGGATCTCTATAATGGGTGGGACTGTGTCAAGTGCAACCCCAAACTTATAAAGATATATAGGTTAGAACCACATCAGTATGCATAGGAGAGGTCTAAAATATAATTGCTATTTGATAGGAAGACAAATTTTCAATTAGTAATTGGCTAAAGCAGGTAAACAAGCACGTATTCAAGCCGGTAAATAAGCATGTAATCAGCCTGTCTTGATTTTTGGAATAAGTTAAAAATTATATGTAAATATATGTCAATGTATATACATAAGTAAAACTCAGACACTTTATTGGTTCTATTTCTAAAAGGAGCTTCAGACTGGATTCACAGTGTACTATCGTATGAAAATGATATATGGGGTCTAGGTTCATCAGAAAGAAAGGGGCACTTAGTTCAAGCGTGGCTAACAGAAGAATGGCAGCCCTGAGCAACCTGAGCTCTGACCTGGGCGAGAGTCTGAGTACAGAGATAAGTGTGCATGCAAACAGTATCTATTTTACTATAAAGACATTTATAATTTAAGGGTTGATGTATCAAGGCTGTTTAGAATACAGATGGTGACCATTTTCTATGTAGGGACCAGAGAATAGCTAACCAGATTACCAAAATAGTAGTGTTTCTTCTACCTGGTGCTTTTACATGGAGCTCTCCTATTACAAACTAGTAATGATCTCAAGATTTGCCACATTTTTATAAACTTAAAAAGCAAAGAAAAAATAATGAATTGAATGAACACAGGCTTAATTTTAAAAAGCAACCCTGTGTATGGGAACATTTTTCTTTAAATGTTAAGTTTCATTTTTATTGCCCTCATCAAATTAATCATATTTGACCTAGCTTCGAATATGAACACTACCAGCTTAACAGAGTCCCTCAATGTGTGAGTGTTATAAAATATATTAATACTTGCATTCAGATGTCTCTGCATTCACATTGATAATTACCAATCAGAAAGCCCTCTCAGATGATAGCTTTGTTAGGAAGTATATGCATATTTAAAATGCTGAAATTTAAATATAAAATGCTCTCATGTTGTTTTCAAGAAACCTAAGGTACATTACTAAGAAAGACAATACTTCAAAAAACAGAAACTACATCATTACCTTTAAGCATTTTAAAAATAGCTTGAGATAAAATTCGCATATCATAAAATTCACCCATAAAAAGTATTCAATTAAATTAAACTACATTTATAGGATGGCACAACCCTTGCCACAATCTAATTTTAGAATATTTTCATTCCCCCAAAACAAACCCTGTACCCCCTCGCAGTCTCTTATAGATGTCCCTCAGTCTACAATTCCTTTCTCCCAGCCCTAAACAACCAACCACTAGTTTACATTCTAGCTCTATAAAGTGCTATTCTGGACATTTCATATAAATAGAATCATACAATATGTCTTTTGTAGCTGGCTTTTACTTATAATGTTTTCAAGGGTCACCCATGTTAAACTATGTAATTTATTTATTTTTTCAATTAAATAGAACAGGATTTTAGAATTTATTAAATATGTCATTTCATGCAAAACTATTAGCTTGATTAGAAGAATGGGAGTAAGGCTATAAATGAAAAAGTCTCATGGTTCCCATTGTTTTTTGTTTTATTGTGGTAAAATATATGTAACATAAAATTCACCATTTTGATTGTTTTGGGGTATATAATTCAGTGACATTAAGTACATACAGAAATTGTGCAATCATCACTACCATTCATATCCAGAACTTTTCATCATCCCAAACTGAAACTCTCTATCCATTAAACAGTAACTCCCAATGCCTGCTTCTTCTTAGCTCTTTACTTTCTGTCTCTCTGAATGTCGCTATTCTAGGTACCTCCTATAAATGAAGTCATACAATATTTATCCTTTTGTGTCTGGCTTATTTCACTTAGCGTGTTTTCGAAGTTCATCCCTGCTGTAGCAATATTATTATTTTAAATATCACTTTTCCAGGCAGTTGGTAGGCAGTTCTATTCTCAATGCCAGAGCACTTACACGTCTATTAGCACTTATTTCCCCATCCTGCAATCTCACTGTGCATGCTCATATCCCAAGGGTATACTTGTTTGTCTGTCTCTCCCCATTTCGTTGATCAATGCCTTGTCCTTAAAATACTTAAATTATATAGTTGAATGAATGAATGACTGCAAGACCCAATCACTTACTCAACATAGAGGAAGTTCTACAAAGACTTCTAGCTAAAGGTCTAAGTAGCACAAAATGCTTGTGCTCCAGGACATCCTATTGCTGAAGTCACTTTCAACATTCCCAGAGTTATGCAAGTCAAGATAAAGTAAGTCATATTTTAACCATTATTTCATTAATAACACTGCAACCACCACTAAGTGAATTGCCAACACCTACATTTACTCTCAGCAGTCTAAAAATATATGATCATTAGTGGCATCAGGAAGTGAATTAGGAGCATGAGAAGAGAGTATTTCCAATCCTATGTTCCAAATGAAAAGGGTTAGATATTGTGAACAGAAGCCAATTTAAAGATCTATAACTTTATTATAACAGAAAATTCACTTCCAAACTGCAAAGAGTTAACATTTTCAATTATCTGCATTAAAGTAAGTTGAGACAAATGTTCTATTAGCTTTCACAGAAATGCTAAAAGGATTTCGATGTTTCTTTACCATCATCACTTCACCTCAGTGTCAGAGTCAATAAGCAGACACTATATTATGGAGATAAAAGTACACATTAATACTAATGTCCAAATCCTAAGAGTTGTAATTATACACACATTTATTTTCAACTGATATTATTCGTTTTAGTTTTAAATTCTGATTCTGCTCAGCTAAGGCCAGGAAATCAGTAGAGTTTCTGTACCTGCTTATGGTCATAGTTACATGAATCTATACATGCAAAAACTCATGAAACTGAACACACATACAAGAGTCAACTTTACTGTCTTAATTTTAAAATGAAAAGGAAAACAGTAACAGCGGTGGTGATTCAAACATTATATAATATGATCACATACATGTATAGTAAACATATAGTTTCCTTTTTACTCATTAAAAAAAAAAGACTGAATCTACTAAACACTAAAAGAACAAATTAAAAAAAAAACACACAAAACCCCACACACTTCCAATTACCTGGTCAATTTAATGGGGAAAGTACAACCCAGTTAGACTGAGCATTCAGCTCAGATAATTCTATTGGCTTCTCTTAAACATGATATAACTAATTAAGGAATCTAATGGAAAGACAGATGTTAAAGATTTATTTGAAAATACTTAAAAATACAATACCTAACTCATTTCTCTATTGTATGATTATCCACAGTGACGTTAGTTTTCGATAACTTTTTTTTCATGTGTTAGGCAGTACACAGTAGAAAAATATTCTAGTACTGTAACTGCCCTAATTAGGGTTGTTTGGTATATAAAATTATGCAGCTAAGCATATATTTATTAAACATTAAACTATGTTTCTGGGATTGGGAATACAAAGAGATCAAACTCCTCTGTATAAACATGCAAACACTCTGTGGGGCAATTTGTATATATCTCACCTGACCCCTCACTTGATGATCTAGGATATTTTTATTCTTTCAGTGGTAGCCTGTATCAGTGTTTGCCAACTATTCTGGTTTATCTTCTTGTGGGAGTGTTAGAATCACTGCTGCCTTATACTCAGGAGTAGCTGTGTGACATGCAAGAGCCAATGAAATGTGGGCAGAAGTGACAGTCTCTATTTCTGGGCAGAAGGTTTAAAGCCTGTGGTTCTCCGTGTCTCTTTTTCCTCCCTCTTCCACAGTCTAAGTTCTGAAGTGGAGACAACTTAAACAGAGCTTCAACCAACCCATGACAGATATGTGGCATGAGCAAGACATAAATTATTGCTGTCATAGCCACTAAGAATTTTAAGATCATTTGCTATCCAGCATAACCTAAGGCATTCTACGAATTCATTGTCCGTTTATGGAAGATGAAACTAACACTCAGAGGCGTTGAAAACACTCTGCAATGAAGAGCAATAAGTGGAGTAACTGGATTAGAACCTATGTCTATCAGACTGCAGCGTACTTTTCCTTAACCAACTTTCAATAAATACTGGAAGGAAATGCATGTTGATTACAAAGAACAGGGAGGAAGAAATTTACTCTTATATGGACAACAGGAGGTTTCACCCCAAATGGTATTAAATTCTAAATGATAAAAAATTTCCAGGCAAACTAAAACAGGCTACACATAACATACACTAGTACGTGAGATACAAGACTGTATATTTTATAAAATAAACCAGTGACCTGTCATATCAGTTCTGCCCTTTTTTTGCCTAATAATATCAATTATATATAGAATGAGAAAAAACTAATCATAATTAAGACAGTCACCATCAAAAGAAAAATTCATTGTTCTCACTGTCACCTTGGAACAATTAGATTATAAAATTATATCTGATACTATCTAGTGGGTTTAGAAAAAGTGAGATAATTTTCAAAGACCAAAATATTAAGCTAATAATATTTCCTGACAACACATTTTCCAATACAAGCTCAATTTCTTGAAAAATAAAAGAAAACCTTTCTTCTAAGCAGGTCCCAAATTTCCCAGGCACTTACTCTCAAGGGGCTCATAATGCTGCCATATTAACATAACAGGAGAAAAAAATCTGAATATGAAAACAACAAACAAAGGAGAACCAGAGATAAAAATCATGAAAACATCTGAGAATCACTCCTGAAGAAGTTATTACTATTAGAGCAATGTTGTCCCTGGAGCTAAGATGAGAGTGGGAAAAACAGACATGAAAGAAATGTCTTTGTTCAAAAAGAACATAAAATGAGAATAAAATTAAAAGGGGGGGGAAAAAGGATGGGCTATTCTTTCCCCACTCGCAAATTCATTGTAAGGAAGGAATTCTTAAAAGCCCTTTAAGAATTTGGTCTTAAAAGCATGGACCATAAGCAGTCATTTAATTAGAAAGATTATTTCAGGAACCACCAAAGCTCCCAGCGCTTTCCAAATCACATTAGTGGTGCAATAGTAATAGTAATCCTATATAATAAAAGCCTAATATTCTAAGTGTCCGGTTGTCCAGTCATCCATTCAATCAATCAAAGTGTAATATGCTAATGATATGCTAAGGCTGCTCAACCGCTCTCTATGATATGCACTGACCACCAGGGGGTAGATGCTCTGACCGGTAGGTTAGCTTGCTGCTGGGGTCTGGCCGATCAGGACTGAGCGAGATGGGGCCGGACACACCCTGGGTCCCTCCCGCGGTCCATCTCCAGCTGGCCAACCTCCCACGTCCCTCCCTAGTCCTGATCGTGCACCAGTGAGATCCCTCGGCCCAGCCTGCACCCTCCCACTATCCAGGACCCCTTGAGAGATGTCAGAGAGCCAGTTTCAGCCCTGCAGGACCCCACTGGTGCACAAATTCGTGCACCGGGCCTCTAGTAATAATTAATAATAATGATAGCTTAGCATCCTTATGTGTTAGACACTGCTGCGTCATACTCATTATTTCACTTAAATTTCTGAACAAAGCTAGGAAGTAGTTTTGTTATTGTCATAAAAAGCTAGTTAATATTAATATAGGAAGAGAACAAAGGGGAGGCCAGGCATTATAAGCATGGTCACCTGGGCAGCTTTGCCAGGAAGCTACAGCGAACCACTGGTCCATTCCCTGCAGATCACTGAGGGAAGGTGTCCAACAAAGGGGACATGGGCACATATGCATTGAAGTCAGGGTGAAGTAGGGAAGGTACATGTATGTCCGTCTGGCCTGGGGAACAATGAATTGACTAGGGGGTGGACCCCATCAGAAGCTCGCAAAGGAAGTTCCGGGTTGAAATCACCAAAGAATACCCTCTCTCTTGTTGTTCACTCTTGTATTCTCTTGCTCTGTGACCTGCACATACCTGCTCTCTCCATAGCTATATGGCGTTAAGCAGCCACATGGTACCTGACTGTGCAGACCTCACACACAATGGACTGTAGCTGGTAACATGAACTAAAGTTACCCAGATGCTGGACTTTAATATGAAGCAGAAACTGGGCAGTGGCCTTAATTCTGGCCCTGCTGCAGACAAGATTGGACTTCTTCCATGGTCAGACAGACAGAGATGGGACCTTGGAGGGAAACCTCCTTAATTTTACATCATTACTAAAACTTTCCACAAAAGCCCATCCTCCCGTGGGGGCCTCAGGAAATTCTTTCCCTTGCGGCACCCCAAGAATTCCACTTCCACTGATAACAGTTTTACTCAGACTCCGAGAAGGTAACTACCTTACCCAAGGCACAATGGTAGAACTGAGATGTAAACATAGTCACCCTGACTCTGGAAAGGTACCAGAATATGCCACCCTAAAATATGCCTCACTGGCTTATGAATTATTTTGAGCTAAAGACCATTGGGAACCAACAGGCCCAGAAAAAACTTTAAAAACAGGGCTTGTTTTCCTTCCGTAAAAAATAATAATAATAGTATTTAAAAATGGAATTTTTGGGGTAAAGATGAATATATGAAAGTTCCAAATTAGGAACGGGGGGACTTTTTACAACTCTTACCAATGACGAAGTCAAGACTAAGTCTGCAAGACAAACCTTAATAAACATTCTTGTTTACCATGTTCTTCCTGGTCACCTTCCTGTAACTTGTCTCCCTGACCTTAAAAACTCAAGTGCCCTTTTTTTTGTTTTAGCATAAAATGGTATATGAACCCAAGTTCAAAACACCACTTTATGTTACTGATATCTGGGTGCAATCGCTGTATGATGCACACATCAAAAATCTCCAGCTTTTCTCTTATTAATCTGTTTTGACCAGTCTAACTTACAGAATCCCACCTGGAGAACCTAAGAAAGGTAGAAGAAATTTTTTTTTCTTCCTGACACGGCTCCATCAGCGTGTCAAACAATAGCATCCTCCTCCTGAAACCTAAAGTCATTCCTGAGGAACTGCACAGACTATTTCCTGTGAGATTTACAATCTCTCATCCTGGGAGCAGGGTTGGAAAGAAGCAGCAGAGAATAGTTTCCCCCGAACAAGGCATAAACAAACAAACAAATAAGTATCAAGCACAATTTAAAATTTAGCTAGTTTGCAAAATTTTGTTAGTTTGCAAAATTCCCCTTATGTTGGATTTATTATAAATGTGTGGATTTTTTCAAATGTCTCAAAATGCATGAATTGTAAGGCTCTTTTTACTTTACTTGAAATTAGAAAATAAATTAATAGGATCTTTGCAGTCTTTTGCTACTGAAAACTATGGATTTTTAATTTTTATATGGCAACAAAGAGGGACATATTGACTTCTTCTACTTTAATTGTTTCCACTTGGTAAAGTTGGCTTCACATGTCAGTTCTTTAATTGGAACTGAAATTAAAACATTACTGCATGGTAGGCTAGTTTGTCTAAGAACACCTTGTCAGAATATTTCTGAGATTCTAACCTGCTGCTTTTATAAACACCATGACTTCAAGGTTATAGGATTAGGTACTCAGCTAGCATGTAAAGAGAGATCAGGAAAAACTTCCAGTTGATGAGCGAAATTTACATTTTAGGACTTGAGCTACTTTTAAAATGTTCTGCTATTTTTTAATCAAATGAAAGTTAAAATTATATGCAAAATATGTGGCCTCTACAAATACAAAAATCTGATGCAATTTTTGTGTGCATAATTCTGTCTAATATAACAGAATCAATCATTTATACATAAGTGTTTTCAGATCTTAAATTTTGCCATTTTATAAGACTGAAAGATTTTTTTTTAAAAGATAGCAGAGTAGGCTTTGAACTTCATCTTTCCAATCATCAGATGTATTATACATTATTAATGCTTGATGCTAACCTCACATCAGAACTGGATAAAGATAGGTCTTAATAATAATGATTAAGAAAATATATACCATATTAGATGCTAAGAATTTCCTTCTGTCTCAGGTAAGAAAAGTGACTTCAAAATCAAACATTGTCTTTTTAAGTATTTCCAAATTAGCTACAGATTGAGAATAGTAAAAATAGGTAGGAAAAGAAAGAACTGTGTCAAAGCTGAGTTGAACAAAATGTGCAATATGCTGAAGTGAACCAGGACGGAAGGTGTGGGTAATCATGAATAGCTCTCTATATAATGTGTGGCTTCTTTCTTTTGTCCCATCCTCATAGGACACTAATTAAGCTCTCCAAAGAATTAAACAAATGGGCACAGTTTATAGAGAGTATCTAAAAAGAACTGGATACTATTCTGAAACGGTGTCCCTGAAGAAATGGTATCAAGGAGTGGGAGAAGATAGTCCAGATGAGGAAATGTATTCCAAGTACAGAGGCTGCCCTGAGTAATTAATACTCTGAAATGTCTTCAGCTGAGTGAAATGATGAAAGGAAAATCCAATCCTTTAAAGGTAGAAAAATTATATATTAAAACTACTCATTAAAGTGTAAAACAGCCCTAGCTGGTTTGGCTCAGTGGATAGAGCATTGGCCTGCAAACTGAAGAGTCCTTAGTTTGATTCCGGTCAAGGGCACATGCCCGGGTTGTGGGCTCGATCCCCAGTAGGAGGCGTGCAGGAGGAAGTCAACCAATGATTCTCTCTCATTATTGATGTTTCTATCTCTCCCTCTCCCTTTCTCTCTAAAATCAATATATTTTTTAAAAGTGTAAAATAAATGAGATACTCCCATTTGGATGTTTAATTTTTTCCCCTTACTAAACTATAGAATGACTGTCTATAATCAATGAATACACACACACACACATAAACAAACTCAGTATGAAAAAGCAAATGTGGTAATAGAATGGAATATTATTCAGCCATAAAAAAGAATAAATTCCGCCATTTGCAAGAACCTGGATAGACCTTCAGGATATAATGCTACGTGAAATAAAAATAAGTCAATTATAGAAAGACAAATATTGTGTGATCTTACTTAAATGTGGACCTAAAACAAAACAAGAAAAAATCAAACTCACAGATACAGAGAACAGATTGGTGGTTGCCAGATGAAGAGGCTTGGGAAGTAGGCAAATGGGTGAAGATGGTCAAAGATAAAAACTTCCAGTTATGAAATAAGTAAGTCCTGGGATTGTAATGTATAGCATACAGACTAGAGTTAAGAACACTATTGTGCATATTTGAAAGAGGCTAAAAGAATAGATCTTAAAGTCCTCATCACAAGAAAAATAAATTTATAAATATGTGTGGTGAGGGATGTTAACTAGACATTGTGGTAATCATCCTATCTAATAAAAGAGAAAAATGGTAATTGGCGTACGATGATACCCTTTTCATTGGCTAATCAGGGCTATATGCAAATTAACTGCCAACTAAGACTGGCAGTTAACTGTCAAATAAGATTGGCAGTTAACTGCCAACTAAGATTGGCAGTTAACTGCCAACAAGATGGCGGTTCATTTGCATATGTAGGCACAATGCAGGGAGGCGAAAGGGAAAGCAGGAAGAAGCCCCCTGCCACTGACAGTGATCGGAAAACCAGGGGGGAGCTAAGAGCTGGGGGGCAGGGCAAAGGCGGCCCTGGGGCCGCCTTTGCCCTGCCCCCCAGCCATGATCGGAGAATCAGGCGCCTTTGCCGCCCTGGCCAGTGATAGCAGGAAGTAGGGGTGGAGCCAGCGATGGGAGCTGGGCACGGTCGAAGCTGGCAGTCCCAGGAGCTAGGGGTCCCTTGCCTGGGCCTAAAGCGGAGCCCACGATCACGGGGCCGCTGCAGCTGCGGGTCCCCGCTGCCCGGGCCAGATACCTAGGCCAGAGGCATTAGGCCTGGGCAGGGGCGGAGCCTGCAACTGCGGAGAGCTGGGGGTTCCCTGCCCAGGCCTGACACCTCTGCCGGAGGCCTCAGGCCTGGTCAAGGGGCCGATCCGGTGATTGGTGATCAGAGGGTGATGAGGGTCAACTCCTCTGGCCGAGGCATCAGGCCTGGGTGGAGGGCGGAGCTGGGGATTGGGGGGATATGATGGTCCCCTTGCCCAGGCCTGAAGCCTGGGTCAGAGGCGTCAGGCTTGGGCGAGGGATGGAGCAAGCGATCAGAGGGAGATGGGGGTCCCCTGCCCAGGCATGATTCCTGGGCCAGAGGCCTCAGGCCTGGGCGGGGGCCAGAGCCAGTGATCAGGGGGAGATGGGGGTCCCCTGTCCAAGCCTGACACCTCTGGCGGAGGCGTCAGGCCTGGGCAAGGGGCCGATCAGGCGATCGGAGGGTGATGGGGGTCAACGCCTGAGGGCTCCCAGTATGTGAGAGGGGGCAGGCTGGGCTGAGGGACACCCCCCCCCCACACACACACCCAGTGCACGAATTTCGGGCACCGGGCCCCTAGTACTATATAATAAAAAGCCAATATGGAAATCAACCAAATGGCAGAACTGGTCGCGATGCCGCGCACTGACCACCAGGGGCAGACTCTAAACTCAGGAGCTGCCCCCTGGTGGTCAGTGTGCTCCCACAGGGGAACACCGCTCAGCCAGAAGCCCTGAGCCAGGCTCACGGGTGGCAAGTGCAGCGGTGGTGATGGAAGCTTCTCCTGCCTCCACGGCAGTGCTAAGGATGTCCGACTGATGGCTTAGGCAGGTAGCAGCCCTAAGCCATCAGTCAGACATCCCCCAAGGGCTCCCAGGCTGCAAGAAGACACAGGCTGGGCTGAGGGACCCACCCTGAGTGCACGAATTTCATGCCCTGGGTCTCTAATCTCGCTATATAAAAGCCTAAGTGACCGTTCGACTGGTAGCTATGACATGCACTGACCACAGGGGGCAGATGCTCAACAACAGTCATGGAAACATGGAACAGACTGATGAATCTGAGGGAAAGTGGGAGGAGGGAGGATGGGAAGAGATTAACCAAAGATCTTATATGCATACTAGAGGCCTAGTACACGGATTCGTGCACTGGTGGGGTCCCTCGGCCTGGCCTGGGGAAATTAGGCCAAAACCAGCCTGGTGCATGGATTCTTGCACCGGTGGGGGGTTCCTTGGTCTGGCTGTGGGGATCGGGCCAAAACCAGCCTGGTGGTGTACCGGTCGGGTCCCTTGGCCTGGTTTGTGGGGATTGGGCCGAAACTGGCAGTCTGATATCCCCCAAGGGGTCCCGGATTATGAGAAAGTGCAGACCAGGCCGAGGGACCCCACCAGGGCATGAATCCATGCACAAAGCCTCAAGTTTAAAAATATATATAAATACAAAATATATATAAATACAAAATGTTATACACCTGAAACTAATATAATGTGATATCAATTAAAAAATATAAACTCAGTATTTCTTTGCCAAAGTACTGTAATCATTTTCTGTCCAGTTACAGAGTTTTAAAATCTCTAAATTACTCACGATTTAGTAGCTATGTGCTTCTTATATTAGTTGACCCTCAGAAGTCTCTGATATTTTGCCAAAACTACCTCCTGAATGTAACTTTGCACTGCCCAGGTCACATGCTTCTTTTTTACAAACCACAGGGTAGATGTGGGTCTTTGAAGGGGAGTAGAGTATTCCTGGAAGGATATAAACTAGCAGGCAAAGGTCATTTAAAAAAGAATTCACTTCCAGATCTTCAATTTCCATTTGTGCTCTTTCCTAAAATTGATATATCTGTGGTAAAAGGCTTCATGGTGAGTATTCTTTCACACTCCCTCTCACCTTCACTGAACACCTTCAAGTCACCAAACCAATAATTACTGACGCTGCCCTTTACAAAGCAACTTTATATTCCCATGCCTGTCACCCTCACTTTCTGTTTCATTAAAGATTGCATGTAAAATAAATGTTTATATGTATGCTTAATAAACATTCTTACCATTTTGATAATATCTATATATATAAAAACCTAAGTGACCGTTCAACCATTCAACCGGTTGCTATGACACGCACTGACCACCAGGGCGAAGATGCTCAACACAGGAGATGTCCCCTGGTGGTCAGTGTGCTCCCACAGCGGGAGTGCTGCTCAGCTGACTGATGGGCACCAGACGCTGGGCTCAGGGCTGGCAAGCACCACTACGGAGGCACAAACTTCTCCCGCAGACACTCCCTCTGCACGCCCCTCCCCCACCTGGACTGGGACCAGGATCGGTACCAGGACTGACTGAGTGTGAGTCCATGGCTTCTTCTTGGTCATGGGCACACCGGTATTGCCCTAGGATGGGCACGCAGAGACCTCAGCGGAGTAGCAGTGAGCCTATCGAGTGGCCGGGGCCGGGATGAGCAGGAGTGGCACAGCGCCCAGCTCCGGCTCCTCCCTGGCTGCCTGCCACTTCTTGCCCTATTACATCCCTTGGGGGATGTTGGACTGCTGGTTTCGGCCCAATCCCTGCAGGCTACACTGAAGGACCCCACTGGTGCAAGATTCCGTGCACTGGGCCTCTAGTAAACAATAATCCAATAAAAAAGCACTTTCAAAAATAGTTACCAGCCAGTGTTGCTCAGTGGCTATGTGTCAACCCATGAACCAGGAGGTGGAGGTTTGATTCCCAGGTCAGGGCACATGCTTGGGTTGCAAGCTCAATACCCATTAGGGGGCGTGCAAGAGGCAGCTGATTGATGATTCTCTCTCATCATTGATGTTTCTATCTCTCTCCCCATGTCCCTTCCTCATTCTGAAATCAATAAAAACATATAAAATATTTTTTTTAAAAGTGGTCATAGCATTGTTTTTCAATGTCAATAAAAAATGTATAAAGTGGCACATGTCTTCAAATATTACTTTGGGGTAACACCAAGCAAAAGTTTAATACCACTCACTGGTCTACCACACAAAGTTCCAACACCTCAGCCTGGCAACTGTTGCTCCTAGAATTCAAGCTTTCCAATCTTGTTTCCCATTAATGGCTTTCCTTCCTCTTAACATCTACCAATTCCAAGGAAATATATTTCCACTTAAAAAAGACCTATTGTTTGCCCAGCCAGGCTTAGACTTTCACCCTAATGTCATCCTCAGCCTAGAATTCAGCTCCTCACTCTAAGCTACTATTGCCTGCTACACCCATCGGCACCGCAATCATTAATTCTACCTGTGTTCTCCAATGTACACAAAGAACTCATCATTTCTTTCTGATTCCATTTACAGTGCTTTGTACCTCTACTAGACAATTATAACATTCTACATCTTAATTAATACCATCCCCATTCCCTCACTACATTGTACATAAAAAATATCTGGTATCTTTTTGTTGAATTTAATTGAAAAAAGCTCATTTCACTGAGAGCCAATGTATTTAAATGAGACAAAGGCTCAGCATTCACAATTCTCATTTTGGGATTTTTAATGACCTGGTATGTGCTTCCAGGTAAACCTCAACTTTAGATAGTTTATACCTAAATTTCTGCAGTTTCAGCTTGAAAACCATATCCCTATTTTTTCAAGTGTACAGCTGATAATTTTTGGTAAATTTGTATAGTAGTACAACTATCAACAAAATTCAAATTTCAAAAGTTATTTCTTTTTTTTAAAATATATTTTATTGATTTTTTGCAGAGAGGAAGGGAGAGAGGTAGAGAGTTAGAAACATCGATGAGAGAGAAACATCGATCAGCGGCCTCCTTCACATCTCCTACTGGGGATATGCCCGCAACCCAGGTACATGGCCTTGACCGGAATCGAACCTGGGACCTTTCAGTACGCAGGCCAACGCTCTATCCACTGAGCCAAACCGGTTTTGGCCAAAGTTATTTCTTAAAAATTGAGATATAACGGACATATAACATTATATTAATTTAATATAATAAGACTAAAGGCCCGGTGCACGAATTCGTGCACAGGTGGGGTCTGGCCGTCCTGTCCCAATCAGGGCCAATTGGGGGTGGGGCTGGCAGGGGGGAGGGGCTGCAGTTGATTGGCCAGCTGACCCTGCCCCCTGGTCGAATTCCTGGTTGAGGGGACAATTTGCATATTAGCCTTTTATTATATAGGCCAATAATTTGATATTTGAATATATTGCAAAATGATCACCATAGTCCAATGAACATCCCTCACCACAAATAGTGAGAAATTTTAAGATCTACTCTCTTAGCAGCTTTCTAATATACAATATAGTGTTGTTAACTATAGTCTCCATGCTGTACATTATATCCTCAGAGCTTATTCATTTTATAATAGGAAGTTTGTAACTTTGACCACCTTTACCTATTTTGCTAGCCCCCAAAAGCCTACCTGTGGTAACCAAATCTGTTCTCTCTATAAGCTCTTTCCCTCCCCCGCCCCCCAGTAATCCCACATATAAATGAGATCATATAGTATTTGTCCTTTTCTGCCTGATTTATTGTATGTAGCATAATACCCTCTACACCCATCCAGGTTGTCAAAAATGGCAAGATTCCTTCTTTTATATGGCTAACTAGTATTCCATTAGATATATATACCACATCCACTTTACCCATTTATCCACCGATGGACATCTTAACATTTTATACAAAAAAAATTTTAATGAAAGGTTAACCAAAATAATTTATCATAATTTGTAAATATGAAAGACTAATTATGAGTACTCCAAAATTATTGTAGCCTAAAATCAAAACCCTTAAGATAAATAAGATACTAGGAAATTATATAACAAAGCAAATTAGTTGAGGAGTGAAGGATATTGCTCAAACACTATGGTAGTCTAGTCCCTGAACTTAGCTTCTTGCCCAAATAAGATTTTCTAAACAAATAAAATATATAAATATTTAAAATATTTACTACTTTTGTCTCTACAACCTACAACAACCAATAATAAAATGATTACATTCACTTTAATTTTTTAATGAACACTAAAATATGTAACATGACAGAGAAACACCCACTGCCTACATCAAAAAGAATCTATACTTGTAATAGAGTAATATGCAAATTGGTCGGGACACTATCATGTAATGACTGATCAGCAGGAGAGCAGGGCAGCAAACTACGTGCGGCGGACAGCTGCAAGCAGCAGTGGGTGGGGCAGCCAGCTGAGGCAAGCAGCAGCGAGCTACTCACGCATGGATTTGTGCGCAGGGCCACTAGTCCTATATAATAAAAGCCTAATATGCCAAGTGTCCAGTCCACCAGTCAGCTGTTCAACCAATAAAAGTGTAGTATGCTAATTACATGCTAAGGCCACTCAACTGCTCGCTATGATGTGCACTGACCACTAGGGGCAGAAGTTGACCAGTCACTATGATGTGCACTGACCACCAGGGGACAGATGATCCGACTGGTAGGTTAGCTTGCTGCTGGAGTCGCCCAATCGGGACTGAGCTAGACGGGTTGGACACGCCCTGGAGCCCTCCTGTGGCCCTTTCCCGACTGGCCAACCTCCCACATCCCTCCTTGGTCCCAATCATGCACTGGTGGGGTCCTTCGGCCTGGCCTGTGCCTTCTAGCAATCTGGGACCCCTCAGGGGATGTCGGAGGGCCTGATCCCGCAGGCCAGGGTGAGGGACACCACTGGTGCATGAATTTGTGCACTGGGCCTCTAGTATACTATATTTCATCATTCAGTAATAAAACTATTAACTAACATCTATTTCCTTTTTATATTTTCCCAAAGCATTTTGCATTACCAGAAAATTATATATTCTGCAATAAGAAGACATACAATACAGGGCCTCCTGTAGTCCCATCTGGATGTAATAAAGGAATCAAATTTTGAAATGGCAAGACTGTGAAAGGAAACTTCTACCTTTAATCATAACAGAAACAGCTGATTGCCCTTTTTCCTACACTGTGGCACCTACTAATAACTGTAAGAAAAACACCAGCCACATGCGAAACTTGGAATCAGTGCAGGATCTGAAGAGCCACAAACTGGCTGAATTTGTTTCAAGCTGACTACCAAACCCATTCCAAAGTTGAACCTTTGCAACATTATATGTGGAATGTCCTTTAGGATTTTGATTACGTAGTGGCAGAGTAACCACATCTGTGATACATTACAAAATCAAAGTAGTTGCCAGTGAAGTTTTAGTATTTTACTTTTTAAGAACATAACATTTTTGGTTTAGTAAATCCTATATTGTATCCATAGTATAAAATTTAGACTCACTTCATGTCTTTGAATCTGTAACTACTTATTTTTCTTTGGAAGAAATTAATTTATTAATTAGACATGTAAGGAAATAAGACATGTTAATTAAATTTAAGTGCCTTCTTTAAAATATCACAGAAGAAAAACTTGGAAAGAAGCTAAGAGAAATACAGATTAAACTCCCCTCCCACCACTGCTCGATTCAGACAAAGATTTAGAAGGACCACATGACTCACCCCAAGTCACAGTTATATAGCACTAGAATTAGGGTTAGAACTCAGGTCTTCAGAGTTACAGAACAGTGCCCTCTTAAACCCAACACACAAGAATTTATAATAAAATCTTTTCCTTATAGACTTAACTAAATTATACCAGAATGCATTGTAACAGAATATGTGGTTCAATTATTCAATCTGCCATCATATAAATACATCTAACATAAATAAAACCTCTATATTCTAAACTCTTTCATTCTCTTGAATAGCCATTACATCAACTATCCATTGGAAAAACTGACTCACAATCAATCCCAAACACTTCCCTTTCTCAGAAGAATATTATAACTGGGTCATCTGTTGAAGGGTATTTACTACTTCACATTCAAAAGTCTATTTAAGAGAATAGTGGCATCTCTCACACAAGACTGGCAATTTTATTAAAGCCAGACATATGCCTACGCTATGGCCCAGCAATTCCACTCCTAAGTATAAACCCTAGAGAAATGACTATACATGTCCACAAAAGGGCACACATGATAATGTTCACGTAAGCTCCCCTCATAATAATTGAAATTTGGAAATCATCCTAATGTTTCCCAGGAGAATGGCTGAACAAACTGTGGTATATTCACATGATGGAGCATTTCACAACAAAAGAACAGAAGCGAATTCCCAATAAACAGAACAAAGTGGATGACTCTCACAGACATTCTGTTGGGCAAAAGACAAGACAGCAGCATGACAGCAGAGGCCCAGGTGAACACTGGCTACCTCCAGCTCTACCCACAGTCCTTGGTTGCCTGTGTGCCCCTCTCCTCCCACAGCCGTGGAAAGTCTCACTTGCACCATGAGATCCACTTCACGGCCTCACTAGATAGCTTCCTCCTTCCCTGTGAGGAGTCGGGACTTCAGTTTGCTCTATTAATCATGAGATTTCTGATGAGAAAATATTTAAAAGTTGGAAAGCTCTAACCAGAAGACACCTTCGCACAGAAAATAAACAGATTCTGTACTTTCAGATGTGATGCAGTTTATATAAAATTCCAAAATCCTTATATAATCTACACTAATAAAAGAGAAAAATGGTAATTGGCGTACGGCGCTACCCTTTTCATTGGCTAATCAGGGCTTTATGCAAATTAACTGCCAACAAAGATGGCAGTTAACTGCCAACAAAGATGGCGGTTAATTTGCATATCTAGGCACAATGCAGGGAGGTGAAAGGGAAAGCAGGAAGAAGCCCCCTGCCACTGACAGTGATCGGAAACCCAGGGGGGAGCTAAGAGCTGGCCGAGGCGTTAGGCCTGGGCAGGGGCGGAGCCTGCAACCGCAGGGAGCTGGGGGTCCCCTGCCCAGGCCTAATGCCTTGGCCAGAGGCGTTAGGCCTGGGCAGGGGCGGAGCCTGCAACCGCGGGGAGCTGGGGATCCCCTGACCAGGCCTGACACCTCTGCCGGAGGCCTCAGGCCTGGTCAAGGGGCCGATCCGGTGATTGGTGATCAGAGGGTGATGAGGGTCAACTCCTCTGGCCGAGGCATCAGGCCTGGGCGGGGGGCTGGGGGTCCCCTGCCCAGGCCTGATGCCTGGGCCAGAGGCATCAGGCCTGGGTGGGGGGGTGGAGCCGGGGATTGGAGGGATATGATGGTCCCCTTGCCCAGGCATGATTCCTGGGCCAGAGGCCTCAGGCCTGGGCGGAAGTCAGAGCCAGTGATCGGGGGGAAATGGGGGTCCCCTGTCCAAGCCTGACACCTCTGGCAGAGGCGTCAGGCCTGGGCAAGGGGCCGATCAGGCGATCGGAGGGTGATGGGGGTCTACGCCTCTGGCCGAGGCATCAGGCGTGGGTAAGGGGCAGAGCCAGCAATCGGAGGAGTCTGGGGGTCCCTTGCCCAGGCCTGACACCTGGGCCAGAGGCATCAGGCCTGGGCTGGGGGCAGAACCAGTGATGGGGGGAAATGAGGGTCCCCTGCCCAGGCCTGACACCTCTGGCCCAGGTGTCAGGCCTGGGCAAGGGGCTGATCCTGCGATTGGAGGGTGATGGGGGTCAACGCCTGAGGGCTCCCAGTATGTGAGAGGGCACAGGCCGGGCTGAGGGACCCCCCCTCCTCCCCGAGTGCACAAATTTTTGTGCACCAGGCCTCTAGTAACAATAATAATAGCTAGTAACCACTGAGCACGACCTATGTGCCAGGTACTATTCTAAGCATTCTACATATATTACTTCATTATCCTACCAATGTTACTCTATTCCAGGTTAAAACAAAATCTTAAATTAATATTATCTTATAAAGTATTCTTGAGACATTATTCTTTGTTCTGAGTAACTGCTATGATGCTGCCCGTATTCATATCTGGAAACATCAAAACTCAGAGAAATGTGAAAATTTGTCCAGGGTCCCACACAAATCAGCAACACAACAGAAACTATATGAAAATGGCCCTTGCCCTAGCCAATTTGGCTCAGTGGAGAGAGCATTGGCCCATGGACTAAAGGGTCACGGGTTTGATTCCAGTCAAGGGCTCATATCTCAGTTGCAGGCTTGATCCTCGGCCCCGGTCAAGGCTCGTGCGGGGGGCAACCAATCAATGTGTCTCTCTCACACTGATGTTATTCTCTCTCTGTATCTTCCCATTTCTTTCACTCTAAAAATCAATTGAAAAATAACCTCAGGTGAGGATTAATAACAACAAAATAGGCCCTGGCTGGGCCAGGGTGGCTCAGTGGTTGAGCATCAACCCATGAACCAGGAAGTCACAGTTCAATTCCCAGTCAGGGCACATGCCCAGGTTGCCGGCTCAATCCCTGTAGGGGATGTGCAGGAGGCAGCCGATCAATGATTCTCTCTCTCCCTCTCCCCTCCACTCTTAAATCAACAACAACAAAATTTTTTAAATGGCCATGACAATCAGAAATGCCCAGTTGTGTTTTCATGACTCTTTTTAAAGTTCTAAAATCAAGAATGCTTTCTTAAGACAAAAGAGGCCCATAAGATATGCCACACTGAGATCCATGTATTAACTCACTGATAAAATGTACCAGAAAGTGAGGAAATAAACAGAAGTGAAGGTAGGCTAGGTTTATGGTAAGAGCAAGAGGAACAGAAGTTATTGTTTATCCTGCTTTATTTTGAAAACTTCTTTCCAGATATAGTAAGGACTCTGAGAGGGAGAGACACAAGAAACTGATTGGCTTCCACTGATAAAACAGAGTATACAAAGAAAGAGTAGCTGGTGCCTAGGAGACTTATAAAGGCAAAGAGAGTGCACCAAGCCTGGAATGATGGAGGGTGATGCTACAGGGATGTGTTTGAGGCCTCCTGGAGTCAGCCACCAACATGACCTCCAATTGCTCTCCAGAGCCATAGGTGGGAAACAAAAAGAGTCTATATGCAGAACAATCATTCCTTGAACAACGGAGAGATCTCTGCGAAAGGGTTTTCTGTAAATTTCACTTTCATACTGCATTATTTACAATATGAAAAGCATTCGCAAGTGTGGAGGGCCATGATTTCCAAAAGAAATGTGATTCTCTCAAGTGTTGGGTAGAAGATACAAGTCAAGCAAGTGATTCCCTGTGCTCCCAACAGAAATAGAAAGCCTTTCTGTTCCAGGGCTCTCTGACACAGGGTTATATAATGTGATACAACAACTGTCAATCTAAGAGTTTCACACCAAATACCAGATCATGAAATAGCACAACAATTTTTTGAAGTGTATTTTTTTTCCTTTTTATTTTAAGTTCTAAGTCGCGTCAAGTAAAATGAGTTTGGAAAGATTTTAAAAGGCTCAGAATTAGAGTTCAAATGGAAAATTTAAAATCTCTCTCATGCAGCTCAATCTCTTCAAAATGGTGTTCCCTTTTCAGAAAAACTCAGATGTGGAGGGAATGATCATGAGTCAACAAATTTGCCAGATTAATGACAAAACTGATTCAGACTTGGGTCTTTTATTTCTGTGAACACTTCATGACTCATTCAGTTAGAAGGATAACAAATAAAAACACCATAAAGATATTTTTAACAAAAATGTTGGTAATAAAACTGAAGCACTTCAAAATCTGTATTTCTTTCATGATAGTAAAACAAATTTACTGCAGAATTTGAAATGACTCTTTAATTCCAGGAATAAAATATTCTTGCAATAACAATATTTTTGAGTAGTTTAATGCAAATTTTAGAGTTTATAACTGTTAATTGCAAGTTTGGTAACTTTTTAATTTAGTAAAACAGCATCAACAGCAAACACCTACTTCCTGATTAACAAATGCCTAATCTACTGATGTACAAAGACTATACAGACAATAGAACACAGCACAGAAAAGGGGATGTCATCTATCAAGAAAACAAGAATTTTTATGATCTCAGACCAATAGCAGCTTCAACAACATAAAAGACAATAATCAGGGAATTTGAATTATCTAACAGAATAGAAATGACAAAATAATATTTAATATGGTTTGAATTTTCAAAATCAGTTAAAAAACACAGGAAGGCAACTATTATCTTCTATGTGGTGCCAAGAGTTTTGAGTATCTAATGAGGCAGACATTTTAGTCCATAAATACCTGTGCTTTCTGTGAGGGTGATGTTTGCTATAGGTCACTGAGAGACTCAATTAATAGTGATCTTTTGCTGTCCATCTCTGCTAATGACATGAGCTCTTCCTCAAAAGCTTTATGAGGGCAGATGGCTCATAAGTGACTGATGGCACCTTTGACATGGAACACAAAAATTCAGCAAGAAAACTGACTCAACCCCACACTAATGACCTGACATATAGAGGCAGCTCATTTCAAGGCACAGATAATCTTTACTGTCCTGGCTGGTGTGACTCAGTTGGTTGGGCATCACCCCATGTACCAAAAGGTTGCTGGTTTGATTCCTGTTCAGGACACGTGCGTGGATTGTGGGCTTGATCCCATGTATGAGGCGTGCAGGAGGCAGCCAATAGATGGTCTGCTCTCACATCAATGTTTCTCTCTCTCTCTCTCTCTCTCTCTCTCTCTCTCTCTCTCTCTCTCCCCCCCCCCCTTCCTCTCTTTCTAAAAAATTCAATTTTAAAAAATCCTTAAAACATAATATTTACTAGCTTCAACAGGAATGGCAGAATAATGATCTAAGAAAATCTTCTCTTCCATAAGAGCAATGAGGTCAGTGACAAAAATGGTTAGAATCAATTTTTTCAGAACTCTGAATATTAACTAAAGGCTTGCAGCAATCTGGAGAGCATTTTTTAAAATGGAGGATCTAAGGACAGTGGGCTCTGTGTCATTTCAAACCTGCCCTTTTCTCACCTCTCACTCACCAGTTCTCTGGTAGCCTTAAAAACCAACAGCCTTCAATTAGGCTGAAAATCAACAACCTGGCAGCCACTGGAGGGGGCAAAAGGGGGTTGGAGCTCCCTCTGGGCCCCAGTCTCAGAAAACTCGCATTATTTGACCTGGTTCCATGCAAGACTTCACACATGGGGCTTGCTTGTTTAACTTGACCTGGCACCCAATGAGAACAGCCTTCCCCCCCCCAGGAGTAATTGTCAAAAATAATCAGCTGTAATTGTATAACATCATGGCTGCCTGAGGCTATGAATAACAGGGCAAATAATAAGCAAACAAAAAGCTTACAGAGAAAAGCTAAGGAATGTGATGTCCACAGGGGGCTTTGAAAAACACAGCCATATTCCTGGAAATCTAGAAGGCCTTGTGTATACTTAGGGCTGTGTGTATATCCAGGTTGTACACATGCTGTGTAAAGACCTGAGCCCTTGGCTTTCACCTCTGGCTAAACCTAAGGTTTTGAACAAGCGGGAAGTGAAGGTAAGGATAGAGTGTAAGCAACCTGCTGAGCATTGAAGGCATGCTCCAATATGTGCCTGAGAAACCTATTGGTTCCAGCCACTGAAGGAAATCTCTGTCCCAGCATTAGCTCACCACTAAGCTATTTGTGTAAGACTTCACTGGCCACACATAACAAAGACTACAGATTTTATTGAATTAAGAAAAGTCACTGATTAAACAACAAACAAAACCCTGAAGAGGGAGAAGTATCTGATTTCCAGAGCTGCCATGTTATATTCAAAGGTATATTCAATCGTCTAGTTTTCAACAAAAAATTATAAAACGCAGTCAATAGAAAGTGTCATGGCAAAAGCTCAGATATTGGACTGATTAGACAACATCTTTAAGTTGTCATTTTAAATATGTTCAAAGAAATAAAGAAAACCATGCTTAAAGAATGAAAGGAAAGCATGAAAATGATGTCTCATCCAATAAAGACTATCAATGAGATAGAAATTAGAAAATAACCAGATAATAATTCTAGTATAAAAAGTACAAGAATTAAAATTTATAAATTCACTAGATGGGCTGAGCAAAAGATGTAGGCAGGAAGAACAGAGTCAACAAACTTGAAGGCAAGTCAATTGAGGTTACTTGGTCTGAGGAACTGAAACAAAAAAGAATGAATAAAAATGAACAGTATATCAGAAAGCTGTGGGACACCATAAAGCATAACAACATACACACAATGTGTACTCCAGAAGGAAAGAAAAAGGCAGAAAAAAATATTTGAAGAATAGCCAAAACTCACAAATATAAAGAAAAACATTAATCTACACACATCCTAGAAGCTCTATGGACTCTACGTAGGATAAGCTGAAAAAGATCTACATCTAGACATTTCACAATCAAACTGTTGAAAGACAAAGAAAAAATCCTGATAGCAGCAAGAGAGAAGCAGTGTATCATGTGTCCTCAATAACATCAACAGTTGGTTTTCCATCAGAAATCAGAGAGGCCAGAAGGCAGTAGGATAACATACAGAGATACCTCATTTTATTGGTCTTTGCTTTTTTAGACCTTAGAAGTTGACTTTTTTTTTTTTTTAATAAATTGAAGGCAAAATCCATCACCAGCAAAAAGAGTATGTCTCACCTTAATGTGATACTTGCTTTATGGGGATGGTCTACAACCAAACATGCAAAATCTTTGATATTTCCCCAAAAAACCGTATTATTTTAAAATAGGGTCTTTGTAGATGTAATAAAGTTTAAATGAGGTCATGCTGAATTAGGTTGGGCCCTAATCCAATCCCAATTATTCATCCTATCTAATAAAAGAGAAAAATGGTAATTGGCGTACGACGATACCCTTTTCATTGGCTAATCAGGGCTATATGCAAATTAACTGCCAACTAAGATTGGCAGTTAACTGCCAACAAGATGGCGGTTAATTTGCATATGTAGGCACAATGCAGGGAGGCGAAAGGGAAAGCAGGAAGAAGCCCCCTGCCACTGACAGTGATCGGAAAACCAGGGGGGAGCTAAGAGCTGGGGGGCAGGGCAAAGGCGGCCATGATCGGAGAATCAGGTGCCTTTGCCGCCCTGGCCAGTGATAGCAGGAAGTAGGGGTGGAGCCAGCGATGGGAGCTGGGCACGGTCGAAGCTGGCAGTCCCGGGAGCTAGGGGTCCCTTGCCTGGGCCTAAAGCGAAGCCCACCATCACGGGGCCGCTGCAGCTGTGGGTCCCCGCTGCCCGGGCCGGACGCCTAGGCCAGAGGCGTCAGGCCTGGGCAAGGGGCCGATCCTGCGATTGGAGGGTGATGGGGGTCAACGCCTGAGGGCTCCCAGTATGTGAGAGGGGGCAGGCTGGGCTGAGGGACACTCCACCCCCCCCACACACACCCAGTGCATGAATTTCGTGCACCGGGCCCCTAGTATCCTTATAAGAAGAGAAAGTTTAGACACAGAGACAGAAAAACAAACAAACAAAAAAAACATCAAAAAAATAGCAACTGCCCTAACTGGTTTGGCTCGGTGGATGGAGCGTCGGCCTGCGGACTAAAGGGTCCCGGGTTCGATTCCGGTCAAGGGCATGTGCCTTGGTTGCGGGCACATCCCCATTGGGGGGTGTGCAGGAGGCGGCTGATTGATGTTTCTCTCTCATCGATGTTTCTGACTGTCTGTCCCTCTCCCTTCCTCTCTGTGGAAAGTCGGTGAAGTGTATTTAAAAAAAAAAAATAGCAACAACATATAAAAACTAAAACAGAGATTGCAGTCATGTGTCCATCAGCAAAGAATGCCAAAGATGGCCAGCAACCATCAGAAGCTAGGAGAGAAAATTGAACAGGTTCTTCTCAGAGCCTCAAGAAAGGAACTACCCTATCCAACAATGTGATTTTGGACCTCTGGCCTCCAAAACTGTGAAAGAACAAATTTCTGTTTGTTACTTTAAGCCCCTTGGTTTGTGGTACTTTGTTAGAGCCACCTGAGAAAACCAGTATAGAGGCAATGATAGAGGAATAAAGAAACAAATGTAACTAGGATCTGTAGAGGTAGAAAAAAATGAAGGCTGAAAATATAGTAGCAGATCAATTAAAAGATTAATGTCTGAAATTTCAATTGATCAAAATGTAGGCTGATATTCCATATGACACTATAATAACAATTGATATAAAAGTTACTTTTATATATTTTAACATGTAACTCTAAAAGTTAATTATTTATTGCCATATATTAGAGACAGACTTATCCACAATATTTTCACTAATCAAACAATGCTTTATATATAGCAAAATTTTTACAGTGTTTTTAAAAACATACAAATACATGTTATAAAAAGAGAGAGAATAGTATTTCCACCACCCTCCAAATAATGAGTAATTGGAGAACTTTCTATATTACTCTTAACAGCTCACTTTTCTCTGGCCCACATGTAGCACCTTCTGATGCTAACAATGATTTATAGGCCCTGGTGGGGTAGCTCATTTGGTTAGAATGTCATTCCAATATGCCAAGGTTGCAAATTAGGTCCCTGGTCAGGGCACATACAAGAATCAACCAATGGATGCATAAATAAGTAGAAAAACAAATCGTTGTTTCTCTTTCTCTCTCTCTCTCTCTCTCCACTCTCTTCTCTCTCTTCTTCTGTCTTTAAAATCAATCAAAAATTTTTAAAAAAGATTTAGTATACATGGTCCATTCATGCCCATTATATTCTATTCAATAATTCTTCTACAACTCATGCAAATAAAGGAGTTTTTAACAATATTTTAAAACATTTATGTTTCCCATTTAAGATATAATCATTACTTCCTGTTAAATGACATTAAAGAATTCTGAACTTAAATTTTGAAAGCTTAACATCTTCAGTGGATTATTTTTATGGCAGGCAAAGGAAGCTGTGGGGGAAAGGACAGATGCACATTGTGCCTGAAAACAGCAAACAATTTAGTAGGTTAGAAATGAATAGAAGCAAACTAAGAAACTGCACTTTACTTTCTGAAAAACATGCAGAATGTACCTCAACTATTCTATGAACCATTAACTTCATTACCAACCTTTCTGTTCTACACCATGAATCACCTGAAAATTCCATTACGGACCTGATATAAAATATGAGAATTTCATTTTACTAAGTGCTGAATTAGCAAGTGCCTCCGGTAACCCTTCATAGGCTATCAGAGCAAAGAAATCAATGCAGAAACAATCCTAGAATCAGAAGAAAAGTGTAAAGGAAACTATGCTGATTGCCTCATGTGTTAGCCATCCTCTGTGCTTATGAAGGAAAGTCAAAAGCAGCTTATCAATGGCTTGAGCAGAACTGACTTCCTAAATTAATGAGAAAGATAAAACCCACAGCTGGTGTACTGTGGAGTTTGAACTATACTAATTTTGACAGGTGACACCGAAACCTTCTCAGTCACTCCTGTAAAAAAAATGAAGGATTCGAGGGAATGGCAATGTGAAATGCCTTTTAAGATGAAAATTAAGCCACATACATGTCTAATGCCCTCCTTTATAAACAGAAATGCATCCTAGAATTCTACAAGATGAAATAGGAATATTTGTATGCCACAGTTGGGATATGTAAATTTCCAGACTTCTCAAGTATTCTAGAATTACATTAGAATTACATACGTGTGTGTGTGTGTATTCTGCTTTGTTAAAAAATATATACACAGAGAGACATGACTCCAGATATTTGACTATGACATCAGTTTCTTTATATATTTTTTACTGATTTCAGAGTAGAAGGGAGAAGGAGAGAGATATAGAAACATCAATGATGAGAGAGAATCATCGATCAGCTGCCTCCTGCACACACACACACCTGGGGATCAAACCTATAATTTGGGCATGTGCCCTGACCAAGAATCAAATAGTGACCTCCTGTGTCCTAGGTTGGTGCTCAACACTGAGCCATACCGGCCGGAATGACATTGGTTTCTTTATAAAGCATTTGCAGAGTTTTTTTCACTCATCATGTTGACACACGTTTTATCTCTTTGTGTTTTTCCTCTCAGAAAAATGACCATCTCTTTTAGGAATGAATATCCATATGTCACTGGATTTCATGAGCAATATTCAATAACTTAGGTCAATGGCAAGAGAAAAAAATTATATTAGTGATTGAGAATTCAGGCAGTTGTTTTTTTTTTTTTTTACCACAAAGTAGACTAACATACTCTACGATAACCAACGGTGATTTAACCATTTATATTCTTGCACAGTTAGTAATTTAGAAATTGGAACTGAGAGTACAATGAAGCCCACAGGGTAGGTCCCTGTATAAATTATTGATGGTCATATAAAAAATATCTTTAAAAGGCATTTTCCATTGTGCTCCCCAGGAAGACAGAGGTACTCAATATGTTCAACATGAGACCCATTAATCCACAAAATAGTTCATTTACCCTGAAAACATATCTGGGATGATAAAAATAAAGTTCCTGATGAAGCGGAGACTGTGTCTGTGAGGGCAGCAACAACGAGTAATCTCTTGAGATTGAGTCTATCTGTTTATGATTTCTTTTCTGGGTCCTATGGCCTGCATGTAATCAGGAGGCTTTGAGCTCAGAAATAAGAAGTAATAAGTCAGAGAGAGGCAAATGACATGTGATCTCACTTATATGTGGAATCTAATGAATAAAATAAACTGACCAAGTAGAAACAGGTATGGATACATGGAGCAGACCGATAGCTTTCAGAAGGTATGGGGGTTGGGTGGCTGGGTGAGAGAAGGTGAAGGAATTAGCCAAAAAACATGTATGCATAACACAACATGTATACATAGACAACATGGTGGTGATAGCTAGAGGGAAAGGGGGTGGGGCCTGGGTGGAGGTGGGCAAAGGTAGAAAAATGGGGACAGAAAGACTTTGCTTAGGGTGATGGGTGCACGATGCAGTGTACAGATGATGTTTCATTGAGTTGCACACTTGAAACTTGTAAGGTCACCCCAATAAATTCAATTTTAAAAAAAGAAGCAATAAACTTTGTAAATTTTTTGAGGGCTGCTGAGTTCAAGAAAAGTTTACGCTTTTTGAGCAAAGCTAGGGTTGGGGCTGAACAAATGAACAAGTAAGGATTAAAGGAGCGAACAGACTGCAGAGTTGGAATGGGGGCCGGAGCCTGCAAGCATGCTTATGAAGAGCAGCGTGTTAATTTCATCTTTTATCACAAATAGTCAAGTCATTGGACAAACAGGGCTGGGCATTTCTTCCATCCTTATCTTAGCTTCCAGAGGAGCTGCTCCCGGATCTCAGGATTAGGCTCCCAGTTAAGCCTGATAAACTTTTTATTATGGATATGGATATCCTTTTAATACTTGATGAAGGTTTTCTCCCCTGAATTTTCAGATAGGTACACACTTTGGTTTCCAGTTTCAGAGGTTCACTTGAAATCTATTCATAAATGCCAGGTTAAGAATGAACTAAAGTGCTAATGATTATAATCAGCAAGAAACCCGGTGCCAACAGTCTGATCAAAAGATACACTGACATATCCCAAAAGCTCTATGTGGATGGAAGAAATAAAGCATTTTTCCTTTCCATTTCCTTGCTCAACGTAAATCATCTAGCATTTCCTTCTATGCATCAAAGGGGGGAAATAGTTTGTATACAGCAACACAAAATCAGTTTGCATATTTTACTATTATTCTGGAAAGTATAAACCTTAAGAGGAAAAAATAAAAGACCCCATGCGAACCACTGACTTCAGTTTGGAAATGCTATATTGCTTTGATGAAACATAAGCACAGCAGGGACAGAGTTTGTTCTTATTTTAAAACTATGAGGCATTTTTTAGGTCTGCCAAGCCAAACATACTATTAATGATCATAAATTACCATGCAGCAAAAGTCCTTGACAGATATTATTGTCTTTTGCCCGATAAATTAATTTTGCTAAATATACACTTAGGTTACAGTATAAGGTCAATTAACTAGAAGTAAACATACAAAAATCAAGGCTAGTGAGAAACTGATTTGTTGTAGTTATTACAAGACTGCCGAACCAAAAACAGATGGAACATTTAAAATATCACTATTTATGGTTAACCTTATATAACACACACACACACACACACACACACACACACACACACACACATATAGTATAAATATACTTAATATAAATCTTGTAGAAAACTACATATTTTAATTCACGCTAAATAAAATATAGTATAATACTACTGTGAATGTTTTTGTTAACTTCAGAGAGAGGAAGGGAGAGGGAGAGGGAGAGAGAGCAACATCAAAGAAAGAAATATCAATCGGCTGCCTCCTGTACGCCCCCTACTGGGGATTGAGCCCACAACTGGGGCATGTATCCGGACCTGGCATCAAACCTGGATCACCAGGTGCATGGGACGATACTCAACCAAATGAGCCACACCAGTTGGGGGTCAATGCAAAATATAAGTGTCAATATTTTTCAACCATATTTTACAGGGTAATATAAATTTAAAAATAAACAATTTGTTTTATTCATAATTTGAAATAAAAGTTCTTAATAACAAGCATTTGCGCTCCACATTAAGCAACTTGTTTCTGTGTACCTGGTTGTTCATTACACACTGAAGCTCTGACAAGATTTTAAGACATACAGGAATCTTAAAGGGAAATAACAGCTATTTTTAATTGTTCAAACACAGGGAAAATCCGAATAGCTTAGAGAAATAAAATCCTCAGATACTTCCCATATGCCTTACTGGTCAACAGCTTCACTATCTTTTTCTTACTATCCAATCCATAAAACTAAAAGCAAGACAAGAAGCCTGGTTTTCGCTTCTCCTCCTTGACCATTCACTGCTGACTTTTCTGATGGAGATTATAGAAAGCAGTGAACGCTAAGAAGCAGAGCAATAAAGAAGCTAAGGGCCTAGATAGCCTACAACTTTGTTAATCATACAATGAACTCAGCTGCTCTAGGTAGTCTAAAAGGTAATCTCTACCACTGATATTTTAGCAGAGCAAATAAATAAAACGCATCCCTTAGTCACAGAAGTGTGACTCATAATTGAGAAACACTTATGACAACCATCCACAAATTCCTCCCAAACTAGATCCTCGGCACAGATATGAGGATACTTCACTATAAAAGTATGCAGTCAAGAAATAGCTAAAGTTAGAGCTACCATATCATTTAATATACATTTAGTAAGTGCACATTATCACAGGCACTGAAATGTGGAGATGAACAAGACAGTCTCTCCCCAAGATGACCACAGTTTTGTTGAATGTACATGTAAGTAAGTGATCACGGTTCACCATGAGGAGTGCAGCAGTGATATCTGGGACAGAGTGAAAAAGCAGGAAAGGAATCTGGGAGCATCTGGGAAGGCTTCGTGGAAGAAACGGTGTAAGAGAAAGCATTTTAGAGACAGATAAGGTTAAAACAATTCAGCTGCTACCTATTTATGTAATTTGGCCAATTATTAAAGCTTTCTAAGACAAGGCTTCTTAATCAACAAAATGAGGATAATAATATCTCTGCAGTTAGTTTATTATAAGAAGGGAAAGAGATATTGTGTGTAAAGCAATCAACATGGTTTCTTGATTATAATAAGCACTCAATATATTGTACTGATATTATTATTGTTGTTCAGTCTTGAAGAAAGTTAGCAGTGAAGTTTGGTGCCCAGTTAGCAATAGCCATTGTATCACTGTCACTGGCCTCATCACAACTTGTTGGGTTCACGTGTATTATGATCAGTCTGAATTAAACCTCAGCTATGTGCTACCTACAATTGGGAGGGGAATACTAAGCAATGTCATTTCAAGAGTAGTCAAATTCACAAGCCATCTACTTTCTAAAAGGTCAGAGATCATTGAAGAAAAGTATGCCAGGGTTTTTACCTTAGTTATATCATTAGGAAGGCAAGCACACAGGGAAAATATCTCTTATTTGCCACTAAATGACAATTATATTAGCCTATACACATAATGACAATTATTAGTATATCTGATTAACACATTATTACCAACTGTTAACAAGTGGAATGAGAAAAAGTTGAAGTAAAACTTTCAGGAGTATAAAATGGCAAAAAAAACCCACAAAAAAACCACCACACACACACACACACACACACACACACACACACACACACACACACGGCATCATCAGGGTACTAAAGGGAGGAGAGCTGAGATGTGATAGAAAAAACATCCTAAGGACCTGGATTTCATGCTAAAGAGCTTACCTTTAGCCTGTGGGTAATAGAGAGGCTTTAAGAGGAGGCAAACTATTTTAATCTATTATTTTAGCTACTAGAGGCCCAGTGCATGGATTCGTGCATTGGTGGGGTCCCTGGGCCTAGCCTGTGGGTATCGGGTGAAACCAGCTCTCCTACATCCCCTGAGGGTTCCCTGATTGCAAGAGGGTGCAGGCCAGGCAGAGAGACCCCACAGGTGCATGGATCCAGGCCTCTAGTATGCATATAAGATCTTTGGTTAATCTTTTCCCGCCCTCTCCCCACCCCCTTCCCTCTGAGATTCATCAGTTTGTTCCATGTTTCTATGCCTGTGCACTCGGCATCTGCTCCCTGGTGGCCAGTGTTCATCATAGCTACTGATCGAAAGGTCAAACAGTCTAACAGTTGCTTAGGCTTTTAGATATATAGATTGCTTCTACTTTATACCCAAATTTAATAAGTGTTACATAAGCTCATTATTATGTCTCTTCAATTCCAGGGAGTTTTTCATATTTGCTTGATATATCTCTTTGTCAGCTATGTAGTCATTTAAAATGAATCCCATGTTGTTACACACAGTGATATGTTAACAATAGGTTTTGTAGATGTTCCTGACACTTGACTACTTGCCTGCCTGTTAGGGATTAAGAATTCTCTCTCCCTTCCATTTATTCACTACACATTTATTTAAGACCTACTATATAATAGGCCACATATAATATTAAACTCTTGATAAAACCTTAAAAGTGCATCCTCTAATATGCATATAACTATAGTATGCATTTTCTGTTCCTATAAAGATGTAACAATCTGTATTATCAACAGATCTATTTTTTCCACACTACTCTTAAAATGGTGATAGAAACTGGTATTTTTCTTTAAATGATTACACCTTTAAACTGTTCAATAAAAAAAAAAGTAAGCTGGTAAAAGGGTTTTAAAAACATCTCAAGAGTCAGGTGAATGGGAAGGGAACAGAATGAAGCAGGAAAACAGCCCAGTGAAGTGCCCTATAATTAACGTCTGAGCATGAAGCATCTTCCAGAAACACCAATGTAATTCTCAAGGAAGCCTCCTGTAAGGGCATTAAAGCACCAGTAGTTATTTCAAAAGTGGGTTTCTTCTTTCTTCCCTACAGGTCAACATAATCACCACCTGTCACTCACTGGTGTTATTTTTTTGTTTTGTTTTCATCTTGTCTCCTTTTTTTTTCTTATTGGTGAATTCTCTTCAGCGCTCTTTAGATAAGCCGGGTAATTTCTTTAGAGTGGTCTAAGCTTAGCAAGAGGAAAACGAGGGAATATAATGTATTGGTGGTGCAAGCCCAGGTTCATCAGGCTGGACTCCCTTCCCTAACATCCTTGCTCGATGGGAAGCCGGTGAAGCCACTGGCGATTGGTGACCTGCCCCATCAGTTAGAATGTGTCTGTGAACATGGAAAACTCTGGGCTCTTCCACTCTGAGGAGGAGAACACCAAGGTGGGAAGGTTTCCTCAAAGCTCTGACTTCCCACTGGTGGACATTGGGAAGTCAGCTTCGCTTGTTTCATTTTCATTTGTCTCCTTTGGATAGCTTTCTCCCTAGGTGTGGCACACGGAACTGCTTATAAAGTACACAAGAATGGGTGGCTTTTTTTGGACAAACTCTCACCCTTGCAGCTCATTTACTTTGCCATCTTCTGTTGCCTCTTCTGGCCAGAATGTTAAGGCCTCACAATTTATTTTATGAAGAAGGCTCTTCTTTTGTTCTATCATTTATTCACTCATTTATTGATCCATTCCCAGGTGGGGTAGAACCAGAGATTGATACGACAAGGCCCTTGACCCAGGCAAATGACAACATAAGAAGAAAGGCCAACGTTATAAATATCTTACAGCAAGAATTTAAAAAGGGTAACGTCACGGCAATCAGAGCTGATCATTCTAACCACAGTCTATGAATTAAACATCTGGTGTTTTTCCAGGTAAAATGTAAGGCTGTAGTTATCATCTTCTGTTGATTTTTAAGACACTCTCCTGAAGCATCTATCCAGAGGTCAACGACTAGCACTACTTTAGGTGCTGAGCTATAAATATGCTATCGGTTTCTGCAATCTTGCAATTAATTAAAGTGCTGGATTTACTCCAAGAGGTATTTGGTTAGTCATCTCAGAGCCAATAAACAATGTTCCCCCTGTGTTTACTCCTTACCTGAACTTCTCTGACGAGGTACTATGGTTCCCTTGATCCTTGACAAAAACTGTTTATTGACTATGTATTGGTAGGGCTTAATTCCCTTCCTTTCCACCACAGATCTAGCTCATGTCCTGGTTTTCACGAAGCATGTTTCATATCTACTGCAAACACAGCAAGACTGCAGTAGTCTCAGCATATTTGATTCTTACAGATAATTACTTGCTTTTTCAAGTGTTGAATCAAAGAATTAAGTTAAAATTGACATGCCTGTGACTTATTTGAAAATAGCAAATTATATTTGCCCTACATTGTCCAAAGTACCAAAGTTAACATATAAATTGCATACCTTTACTTAAAAATCTGGCTAGGAACATATAAACAGCAAAACTGAAATTGCTAAATTTCTTCATGACAATTTATAATTAACAATCAGGTTGCTAGCAACTCTGTTTTCAGAATATCTAAAATCCGCTGTTGATATCAGAGAGGCTTTTCAGCAACAACCTTAACAAGTATAGATCTCAAATCAAATCAACAGACACAATCTTTGAATATTCATTTGCATTTATGCATTAAATTTCAGCAACTACACTAGCTTTTAAATTAGGGGAATATTATTTTTCTGCATAAACTAACTGCAAAGAACATAACTGATTAAAAATATGTGACTTGTGTTTATACTTTGCACATGATTTTCCAACAGCAATTATTAAATTTCTTACCCATAACTTTAGGCCTAATAGAATTATTTTATTCACTACATTAGTCACGGATCCTAGCATGTGCCTTTTCATTGAATGATTGCTTCCTGTCCACATTAATTGCTCATGTATCGTGGCATTTGTCATCAGGAACCACAGCTACTTGTGCACACGTCATTTTCTAGTTTGACGGTAAGCAACTTGAAGGGAGGCATCCTGATCCATGAAGGTATAAAAATGAAACCAGGTATCTCACTTTATCACAACTCCCTTTTTCACAGTGATTATAAGAGAAGCAAATGGAAGACCACCAACTCCGTGTCTCTTTGATGCTACTCACCCCTAACTGTCTCCTGACGAAGGGATGAAATTCCTAACACCCTCAGACTTACTGTACAGTATCCGTACTGACAGGGCAAACAGTCGTAAGATAGGCAATGTGGGGTTCGCTGTTGGCTGCAAAATTAATGCAATGTATTAGCAGCCCTGAACTAGACAAGGGTTCTAAATGGAGGAATTGAGGCAAATTTTAAAAATGGAAAACTGAAGGGCTGCAAAAAAGAAACAAAGGCCTGTGACGAGTGCTGGAAAAGCCAGGCAACAGTAATTAATGGGGAGGAAGCAAAACAAGATGTGCAGACTAACAAAGAAGGGGACTTGACATTCTCAATTCGTCCTTGGTAACGTGGGACCACACACACAAAAACTGAGAAAGTGGTTTTAAATGAAGCTCATGTGATGATGCCGAGGCTGCCACACTGTCTGGGTTGGTTTTTGTCAGTGTCGGCATGGAAATGGGGTGCTTTTCCTTACCTCCAGATGCTCTAAAATATAGGGCGGATTTGTCATGCCCAGCCTCAGCATTGCTCCCTCAGGAATCACTTCAACCAGCTTCCACAGCAGTGTGGGGAGATCAGTGCCAATATCTCTGCCATAAGCCCCTGTGTCTTCACTGGTCAACCATATCTCGCAAACACCCTCTGTGAATCAAAGGAGATAATGAACAAATCTGTTGCAGAGCTGTTTCCTTCATCATACAGCTGCTCACTCTTTTTAATGCACTATTTCTCAGCATTATTATGCAGGCAGTCTGGGTATTCAGTTGCAGGAAAAAAAAGCAGCTTATCCCATGGTAGCACTGGCTTATTAAGTTCATTTTATGAACACCGGAGAGTTACAACAATGCTGTAAATTATCAGCGCGTCCTATGGAGTGATTAACATTCACAGCCAATCAGTTCAACCCTGTTTCCTCCAAAGCACTTTGATCAAGACTAAGGCTGCAGTCCCATCACAGAGAAAACCTACTTTATTGAACAACAGAAGCCCCAGAACTGAACAGTTACTCTACAGAATAGGTACTATCAGCAGTTACTCACTAACCAGCCTGTCACCAACCCAAGGAAAAATGTCAAGTGTGGTTAAGGTTTAGCTCACAAATTATTAATTATGAGGCATCCATTTCTCTTGTAGTAACTATTCTAATTTGACTTCTTTAGTCAATTAAGAACAGAATGCAGGGCTTTGTTCAAAGAAGTTGGTTGCTGTATAAGTATTTGTGTCGGGAAACCTGCTTACTGACAGTTTGCATCCTATTTCCCATCCATGGGACCTCAGGCAGGAAAATGTCTACATGTTTTGTTGCCGTTGTTGTTGTAAACAATCCTGACTTCAAATAACACAGCCTACATTAACTTCCTTCTAAAAATCGAAAGGAAATACTTTTGGATAACCTAGTATTAAATAAAATGAATAAAACAGAGTTAGCAAGAGTTACCCAGGTTTGCATGGCACACAGAGTGCTTCTGAATGCACATTCAATTAAAGGATTAGCCTATTTGAAAAGGCCAAATGGTTCACAAGTCTCAACAAACAATAAAATGGGCCTGTGAAATGTGTTCACGCTGAAGTGATTTGTTGCTTCTGAAGAACCTCAACACACGCACAAGGCACACAAAGAAAGACCACAGCCTCAACCAGAAGTAAACGTTTCTGGTAAGAATCTTAAAATTATAATTTTAAATCGTTTTTAGTTGATGGAACAGAAGAGTTTCAAACATACATTAAATATTCCTAGCCAAGAGAGACAACAAATAAAACACATGGCTTTTATGTGAATGTAAACTGAAAACTAACAGAATATAGGAGTAAAAAGCAAAGAACTTCCCTTCCTTAATGTGTTCCACAGAGGGAGAAACATACATGAAGTTAAGATCTCCAATCACTAAGAGATGTAGTTATTAATCAAAAAACTAGCCAACCCACACAAAAACATGTTCCCTTTTCCCCACTTGTCTTTCTGAGACATGCACATCCTCACCCACACCTAAACAACACAGGAAATACAAGGATAGAAATAGGATTTTCATTTCCTGAAATTAAAGAAACAACTATCACAGAAAACAGGATATAACAAAACATAAAAGCTCCATTTAAGAAGTTGTCGATGTTTGTAGTATTTGAAAAGCAGTGGTGTTATGAATATATGGGTTTTCTTAAATTAAATTAAATACATAGTTCCAGAAAGGAATACACCTTTGTTTCGTTTTACTCAGATAATAAAGAAAATGTATCCTCAGAAGAAACAGTCTAACATGTGTATAGGCTCCCTGTGTAGTCTTATAATTTTATAAATATTCTTTGTCCATGGAGTAAATACTGTTCTATTTTTAAAAAAACGGATTGCAATTAGTGGCAACATCTTTATTTTAATATTACATATGCCATCAGACACTGGACTCATACAACCTTTTTTCTTTTAAATCTTATCACAAAATCCACTCCAGGAAAAGAGATGGCTAAGTAACAACATAAACAGATTTTAAAACACTCTGAAAGAGGTTATAAAAACAGGACATTATCCATGATTTTCCAGTTACTGGCATTTGAGCAACACAATATGAATATTTTAAAATGAACAGAATAATTTTAATTTATAATTTTTCCATCCAAATGGTTCCACGTTACGCCTTATGTAGAGCGAGCAAGTTCCTGGAACAGTGCCTTGCTGTTGCTAGATGAATATAGAAGGGGAAAAATCACTATGAATAGGAATGGAAATAACATCCAAGCAGAAACAGCAGCCAGCTCTCAAGCTGCATAGGTGGGGACCAATAGCCCCCTGGTGGGCTGAAACTTCAAATTAAATCACATAAAGAGGAAGCAGCTGTAACACTAAATCAGCAACAACAGGAATAATGGTCTTGATGTCTCCAAGATCAAGGCTGCTAAAGTGCTCTATATAATAGCAACCTGGCTTAAAACACAATGAAATGGGAGAACGTGTGCAAAATGTGAAACCCGTGGACTTAGGGAGAACTGTGCCTGGCCAATTCAATCCAAAAATTTGTCAAAGATGATTTTGCTCTTAATCAATGTGAGAGAGTACAGATTTTGTAAGGTTATATTTCAAGCATGAATGCTAATGAGAGCTGATCCCTCAAATACTTAGGATAGAGAGAGTCATTTCACACTAAAGGTGAAGCTAAATATGGAACCCCATCTGACATCCTTTTCCCTGGGAAGTCTTGTGATTACTCACAGGGCAAGCAGTTCCTGTCAGGTCAGCTTGCATATGAATTCACCAGGGAAACCGAAGGCTGGAGTCTGTAATCACTAATGGATATGGGGACACATGCATGCTTCTATCTGCACACTTAATTGGCTATACTGTGGACAGAAGTGCTTGCCTAAACAGCTTCATTCCTTAAGGACTTCAGTTATGAGCTCTATTCCTTTGCACATTCATTTCTTTATTCATCCATCAGACATTTATTAGGCCGTTACCTACTATGTGCCCTGCAGCAATTCCAGCTCATGACAGATATGGATTCATCATTAAACTTCTGTGATCTAAGATTGGCTGTTATCCAGGAGCTGGCAAGGGGACAGTGACAGACATCCTGGGGACTTCACATACATCCCTAATGGAGGTGGTGGAGGGGGGTGGGTATTGAAGAACACAGTCTTAGGAACCAAAATGAAGGGCGAGCTGGAAGTGGATATGACATCAGCCCCAATGAGATAGGCCCCGTCTGCAATATAATGTGGACTTTGATTAATACATGTCAGAAAAACAAACACATGGAAATGAAAAAGAGAAGCAAGCAGGAAGAACTGAGATAAGAGAAGTGAATGCCCAGTAAAACCTCCCATGCCTGTAAAAATAAATATATGCAAAAAAAGAGAGAAAGTAATGGCTGGAAAAAGTGGGAGACAAAAATTAGCTTTTAAAACATCCAAGGGGAAATTTTTACTTTTTCCTAAAATTGTTCATCTGCCTGCTTTTTTGTTCATTTTCCTTAAATTGTTCAGTCTCTGACTTCTAAGGAACCTTAGGTTCATCTGATCCTTTATCCTTTTGTTGTGTTAATTTTGGTAAAAGAAAAGCAAATACTATGAAGAAATGAAATGCATCTTGCAAGGTAAAAAACAACAACACAAAAAGCCTTTAAAAAGTTTACTTATTAGGATCAGTTATCATTTTACCCATGAATTTACTGATCAGCATGGAGTTGAAACACATAGCTATTTCCCCCTGAACAGAGAGCAACTCAACAGCTGGATTCTGATCTTTGCTCCATAGTAATTTGAGATGACAGAGGATGGAAAAGTAGGAGACATAAAATACAATTTTCTCAACAAAATAGTCTCACAACAAAGAAAATCCTTTTTGAAAAATCAAGCTTTGCCAAAACTCAATTTCAAAAGATCATGATTCACTATAATTTTCCTGTGTATGAGCTTCATTGTAATAAATTAAAATACTGGTAAAGACTGATTTCATCTGGTCCAAGGAGTGATATTTCTCTAGTAGCTCTTGCTCTATCATGGGGGAAAATTTCCACCATAATAAGTTGCTTCAAATGTTTCATCATGAGTAGAGTCTAAAAATAAAGATTACAAAAATATGAAAACTGTAAATTATGATTAATGGGATCAATCATTAAAGAACACTAGATGGCAAGAAAATTACATCAACTAAACATAATTAAAGAAAAACACCCCCAAATCTGTTAAACCTTTCTTCCTCAGAAGATGTGTTGCCCCCTTCTCCTGTCTTTTGCTCTGCCCGCCACCCTGCCTCCCCTTTCTCCTCTCAATTCCACCTACTATTCCTTCTCGACCACCCCAGTCCAGTCTTTCTGCTCCATTTTCTTCAAAGGCCAATAAGGAATATAAATTAAACATACATTATGTTATATTTACGCATGTGCATTAAATTTTCAGGTCTTAATTCCTGATGCTTTTTTTAAAGGGTCACAGTGCATATTAACTAGATTTTTATAGGCTCATTCTTCTTAAAAATAATCTTAGAAAATTCAGAAATAAATATGACCCTCTGTTTAAACACTTCAAAGGTCATGAAAATTTATTCAATGGAGATGTTTCGAAGTAATAATATCTATTTATAGGCAGCTTCTAGTTATTTAGCTTATTTATTTAATAGCAAATTAGACAATGGTCCCTTCTAATCCTATTACTAGACATCAAGAGTTTTATGTTTTCCTGTCAGATAAAAAAGGATTTAAATGACAATTTAATTAAAGATTGCCTCTTAAGAGGACCAACTAGGGCTATCTTATACATATATAACAATGACATATCACTGATAAAACCCAATTAATAGGCCACCCATATGAGATAATTATTCATTACCTAATTCTTCAATTATATCATGTTTATACTATTTTTACAAATTTGAAAGAATTATTAGTGACCTGAAGTATTTTTTTCTCTAATGTTTTCTTTTGAACAATGCTGAATTTAGAGGAAAGTTTCAAGAGTCCAACTTGAATAACCAATACTCCTTCACTCGGATTCATGTATAGCATTTTGTCACATATGTGAGCACTCAATCTCTCCACACCCACAAGCACATGGTATTTTGTATGTTCTTCCCCCCTGAACCCTTTGAGAATTAGTTGCAGACATGATAGCACTTTAAATCTAAATAAATCAGTGCATATATCTTCTAAGATTAAGAACATTCTCACCCATAATCACAATATAATTACTGTTCTTGACTACCATTGAACAACACTTTCACTGTAGTCAGACTGACTCAATTTTATTTCCTTGTGCAATTCATTTAGGCAATGAGGAAATAATCCTGTTAGCCAATGAGAAAATGAATTTTCTTTAGACAACATGGAAATGCAGCTTGAATGTTACAAGGTGTGTCCCATGGTCTCCTTTAACTTCTGCACAAGATGAATGTAGAAGTTACCCTACAGGAGTAGCTGGAGAGCACAGCAAATGAACACAAGTCTCTTTTTATTTAGAAGTAAAGACTTCCCAATTAAAGATAAATTCAGAAAGAGCAATCACTCATAAAATAATTAAACTTTAAAATTATCCTTTTTATTGCTTTAATAACAAGAGTTAACAAAGAGACAGAATTTCCAGAGCATCTGACATCTGTGATTATAGTGATACAAAGAAACAAACTTGTTGGCATAATTGATAATGTTGTAACTAAACAAAACCAACCTGTTTAAATTATTCCTTTTGAAAGGTCATAATTAGGAAGAATATTGTTTATTTCCATGCTTCTACACGAATTTGGAAATAATGGAAAAACAAAACAAACACCACAAAAGGAAGACACACTTTCTGGAAACAAGGCGTCTGATTCTCCAGCGTCCAAAATCTGCAACAAGCCTCAATGAGGCAGATTATCCTGAATACCACGGTGTGTTGGTTCCATACATGGGAGAAATATAGACAACAGCGTCTATGAATGGGCCCTCTGATGTTTCAGCAGGATGCGGGAAGAGATGATATTTTGTCTTTTAAAAAATCACAAGCTCAACTTCCAACAGACCCAGCATTACAGATACAAAAGGATGAAGGAAGAAGAAAAAAGAAAATAGCTGGAAACTTGCAGCGCAGTGCCTTTTCCTCAGAAAAGATAAATATTGTTGATCATGGCAATTATAGTAATTTACCTAGATTCCAAGACTAACTTAGAGAGATATAGAATAGTTTAGAGGGTAAAGAAGCAAAGGATTTTGCATTGTTTGAGCTACTGAACTCAACTACAGAATAAAGAACAAATAGAACTTAAATATTAAAAGAACACATTACTTTAATTAATGACTAACACTTTATGATCCTAAAGATCTTTCTCAAAAGTGAATTCCATAAAACCTACAGTCAAATATGACCTGAAAATCTTAGTTCCAATTAGGGAAATTTAACTTTGAACATAAAACTTGTAAATAATTATTGCAAGTATTTAAACAGCAAATACAGTTTTCAACTTTTACATTATATTCTCATGTTCAGTTGGAAGGTGCATCATAGGTATAGTTTAGTTGTTCTAATACAAAGAAAACATCATTCATTCATTTGTTATTACTTTGTGCCAGATATGTTCTAGGTCTTGGAGACAAGGTGTCAGCTCTCGTGAGATTTATTCAAGTTAGAGAGACAATAAACTAAGATAAATAATATAGATCAAGTAAAAATAAGTGCTAATAAAATTTTTTAAAGTGGGATAAAAGGAATGAGTAATAAAGTGGTTGAGAAAGGACATTGCTATTTTTGACACATTATATTCGAGGAAGACTCACAACAGCATGATACCTGAATGAACCAAGGTAGTAAGCCACAAAGATCAGTATGAGAAGGAAGAGCACTGGAAGCAGAGGGAATATAAGTACAAAGATGCAACATGAGCGTGATTATAGTTCCCACGAAACCACAAAGAGGTCATTGTGGTTGGGATGAGGTGAGCAAGAGGTGAAAAAGAATTATAAGATGGGAGCCAGTGGTGACAAAAGTTGTTGCAAGAGAGCAGAGCTTTATGAGAACAAGAATTACATGTTGACAACCTATTCACTGTCATATGTGATGCATATGCAATATGTATATTATATTTACTAGTGAAAGCTCTCAATAACTCCATGTTTTAAGATACTCTCATGCTTAAGCTCAAGAATATTTAATACAGTTTTAGAATCCTCAAAGCACTACATTTGGTAAATAAGAAGGAACAGAAAAAGAAATAACAGAACATAAAATTGTCCAGTCTTTTAAAAAGAAATTCATTTCTTTCACTCTTTTTTGAAGGGGGAATATATTACAATTGACTGAAATGAGTGAAACAAGACTAACAAATTTAAGGAGAAACAAGTAACAGAAATCCGAGACCATTAAACATTTATGCTTTCTAGCTGGTAGCACCTATAGGGAACTGAAGTGGTACCAGTATTTTATACCTCCTCCTTTCACTTCTTCCTTCTTTCCACCCAGCAGAACTTAAGTACTATTCTTGGGCCCCAACTTCTCACTTAGCATCAATTAGGTTGACATCCAAAAAACTAACATTTGCAACAAACTCAAAGAGTTTTCGAAGAGGTTGAACCACTGCTATAACTTCTGAAGGAAGGACAAATAGGAATAAGTAAGATAGAATCCTCTTAAGAGGCAGGAAGAGGAAATAAAAAGTCATTAAAGTTCATTGAAGAAAAAAGTATCTCACCCTCAAGGATCTACTACGCACACACCAATTGACTATAATAATAGACAGAATAATTCAGAACAGTTTTACTCCTTTTAACTACTATAATTGGCAACTGACCCAAAAGTAGGTTAGTTAAAATAGTCTTGTAAGGATAACCTGTGCCCTATAAAAGTTTGGAAGTCTTATGAAGATGGTAGTTGTGCCTTGACAAAAATTAGAATAATCAGAATAGAAAGTTCTGATACATACCTTAGATAGCAATAATTTAATAATCAGCTCGTTCTTGAATTTAAAATTTCTGTGAACAAAGCACTACAAACACTTGTAGGTTGTATTAATAACAGGTGATTTTAATATTGATTGCAATAGAATAACATATACCAATAACGAACTCTGTAACTTGATTATCCAGCTATGGTAATCAAAATTATATGTACCAACAGGTTTGTTTCTGAGGAGGAATGTGTAATATCCAGTAAAAATTATGGACTCTGGCCATGTTAATGACAACACAAAATTTTAATTAAAAGGAAATATTGTGAGGACTTCCATTTCTGCATACAAAGGATTAACTTTTACAGAAATTGCCTTAATGCTGTAAACAACTAGAAAATTTGACTAAATGTATATGAAGCCATGAGACAGGAATAACAGGCAGTGCAGGGCTGTGATTTTTTAGAGAAGCAAACAAGGTGAGTCCTATGATTGCCCATCTTACTACCTGGAGGCGCTTTCTAAGGCCACAGTGCAGAAGAGAGGAACCAAACAGAGCCTGATGATCTTGCTAAGTTGAGGAGACAGAGATTGTAGTACAAAAAGCTATAATTTACAGGATTAAATATTTAAGAGACAAAAGTTGCACAGAGATGAGAAAAAGTTGCACCCATTTTTAGTTGAGTACTATCTGGGCATGCATAAGAGGAAACTAAATCCTATGGCTGATGAAAGAATCACAGGAAAGTAGTGGACCAAACAATTCCTAAAAGTCATACAGGACCAAGAGTTTGTGTTTCTTCAAGACAAGAGAAAGCGTAGAATACACGAGTCATTAGATAGAGTCCTTAGGAGTGTATATGCCTTAGTGGTGGGGGAAAATTCATGTTAAACTAGAAGCAGCTCTGAACATACACTAACAGATCTTACAAGAAAGCCTCAAAAAAATCATACTAATTTCAAATAACTCTATAAAAGAACAAAGTCTAAAACTCTTTAAAGGAACATAACAAAATCCAATGTTCAACAAGATAAAACTCAAAGTGCCTGCCATCCAAACAAAACTTCACAGGCATTCAGACAAGAAAGAAAATATTGACTATGGTTATGATCAGGAGAAAATTTAGTCGGAACAGAGTCATAAGTGACAGAAATGATGAAATTAGCAGAAAAGGATATCAAAAGAGGTATTGTAAATGTGGTCCATGTGTTCATAAAATATGCATGTGATGAGAAAAGAAATAGATGTTTGTAAAAAGACACCATTCAGGAGATAAAATTAAAGACCCAGTAATAGAAATTATCCAAAATGAAGCAAAGAAAGAAAGAACACTGAGAATAAGAATGAACAGAGAAGAATAATATCAAGCCAAGCAACACATTCTTTAGATTCCCTAAAATAATGGTTGAATTTTCCAAATTTGATAAAAACTATAAACCATAAATTCAAGAAAATCAAACTCAGTAGAATAAACAAAACTAAAACCACATCCAAACACATTATAAACAAATGGCTTTTTTTAAAAAAAAAAGCAATAAAGAGAAAATTTTAAAAGCAATTGGGGTGGAGAAGACATTGTACACAGGCACAAAGATAAGAATAACAGAAACTTCTTGTGAGAAACTATGCAAACCAGAATGGAATGGAGAGACATCCTGAAAACACTGAAAAACTGTCCTAGAATTTTGTATTCCATGAAAATAGGAAAATAGCTATTCAATTTGAGGGAAAAATAAAAAAGTGAGACAAACAAAACTGAGAGAATTTCTTACTGACAGATCACTACTATAAATAATAAGGAAGAAAAGTCTTTAAATACAAGAAAACGTATTGTAGACGGGGGAAGGGGGGAAGCACTAGATGATACACAAAGGGAAGAGCAAGACCAGAAATGTTAAATGTGTGGGTATATATAAATGCTACTTTTTCTCACTTTTTATCTCTTTAAAATATAATTAACTATTTTAGGCAAAAACCAACAACAATAACAATATACTTGGGGGTCTACAATTTATTCAAAAAATTGACAATAATATAAAGAATATGAGGAAGGAGGAAATGAAAGTATACAACTATAAGATTAAGTTACTGTTATTTGAAGGTGGGTTGTAATAAGTTAAGCATGTATATTTAAACCTCAGAGCAACTATGAATGCATGCATGCATGAATGAATGAATGAATGAATGAATCAATAAAACAGAGAGGTATAGCTAACAAGGCAATAGTGAAGACAAAATGGAATCACAATACTCAATCTGGAAGAAGGCAGAAAAAGAGGAGAGAATAAGCAATGAAATGCTGGGAATTATAATGAATCACTAACTCCAGAGCAGACAGAAAGTGGAATAGAATCATAGAGGCTTCAACATTATCTTTAATTCTTTTTTATTAAAAAAAACTCTGAATTAAATGTGATAAAATATTAGGGCTTAATACAGTTGGTTAATTTTTTAAATGATGCTGGTTTCTATAGATTTTTATATTTTGAAAACATACTTTAAAATTTGAATGACAATTAATAATTCCTGTAATTAAATAAATATTGGTAAAGTCTCTTTTTTATTTTAGAAAGAAGCTAAATCAACCAATGAAGTCTGTGTGTTTTAAAATAAGTGGTTCTTGCCCTGATGGTGTGGCTCAGTGGTTGAGCATCGACCTATAGACCAGGAGGTCATGATTTGATTCCCAGTCAGGGTACATGCCTGGGTGGTAGGCTTGATTCCCAGCAGGGGCTGTGCAGGAGGTAGCCAATCAATAATTATTTCTCATCATTGATGTTTCTGTCTTTCTCTCCCTCTCCCTTCCTCTCTGAAATCAATAAAGAAATATATTTAAAATAAGTGGTTCTATAAGAGTAATTAAGTGCAATGACCTTTATTAAATTTTGTTATGTGAGGCTAATCTAGATAGCTGATATTAGGTACTTAAAAGTAGAATGCTAATTCTCCTCTGGCCTGAGGGAAAAACAATGACATTTAAAAATAACTGTGGTACATCTACACAAAGGAATACTACGCTGTGGTAAAAAAGAAGGAACTCTTACCATTTGCAACAGCATGGATGGAACTAGAGAGCATTATGCTAAGCGAAATAAGCCAGCCAGAGAAAGATAAATATCACATGATCTCACTCATTTGTGGAATATAATGAACATAAACTGATGAACAAAAACAGATCCAGAGGCAGAGAAGCATCGATCAGACCATCAAACCTCAGAGGGAAGGTAGGAGAGGATGGGGGGAGGGGGAGAGATCAATCAAAGGACTTGTATGCATGCATATAAGCCTAACCAATGAACACAGATACCAGGGGGGTGAGGGCATGAGTGGGGGGGTGAGGGGGCAATGAGGGGATAAGGACACATATGTAATAACTTAATCAATAAAGAAAAACAAATTAAATAAATAAATAAAACAGACAAAAAGAACTCAAAGAGGGAAAATTATAATTTCTTACCATCAATAATTCAACTTTTCAAAGAAAGAGAAAATAGAGTTGGTTGTGACACTGAGGAAAATAATAAACCAATAGCTCTGTTGCCTTGCCTTTTCCATTGCCTCCATTATTCCAACTCAGGGCTCTCAATTAGTAACCAGATACAACGTAAGACTTTAATAATTCTCCACCTGCAAGTGAATTAAGGCTATTTTTCTCTCTCTTCATTGTCTATCAGCAGGCCACTCACTACAGTTCACTAAAAATTGATTACACTAGATCTTTTTTGTTTTTGGTAGTGCAACTAACACAATACACTTTAGGGTAATTAATCAATGTAGTACTTGAATAACAAATACAAGATAATTTTAAGAATCAAAACTTTCTAGCCAGAAAATGTCAAAATACTTTATTACTTCATTTTACAAGCATAGACTTGAAGATCAGAAAGGTTAAGCAACTTGTCCAAAGTTATACAATAACTAATAGCAGAACAAGGATAAGATTTAATCTCTTCCAAAAAAGGAACTCCAACAAACTCTTTGATGTCAATTCAATGGCCCAAAAAGAACACCTATAATACTGTGGCTGTCCTTATGGCAAAAAGAGAACTACCAACCAAAATTTCAAAAGATAGAATTCTTTTGTAGCATTAGAAAGAAAACCAAAACAATGCACAAATAACATGTGAGATGCATTAAGAATAAAAAACTTCATTATCCTATATAATAAAGAGGTAATATGAAAATTAACCAACCCTCATGTCCTCACAACGTGGCTGCCTACAGCCAGGCCGGCAGTGGGGTTAGTGAGGGGTGACCAAACAACTGAACAAGCAGGCTGCGTGGGGCAACCAGGCTGGCGGGGGGGCCATGAAGGGTGACCAGGCTGGCAGGGGGGGCAGTTGAGGGTGACCAGGCTGGCAGGAGGAACAGTAAGAGGTGACCAGGCCGGTGGGGGTTGGGGGGCAGTTAGGGGCGACCAGACAGGCAGGCAGGTGAGCGATTAGAAGCCAGAGGTCCAGGATTGTGAGAGGGATGTCCGACTGCCGGGGATTGGGCCTAAACCGGGAGTTGGATATCCCCCGGGGGGTCCTGGATTGGAGAGGGTGCAGGCTGGGCTGAGGGGACCCCCGGCCCCCCCCCCCCATGCACAAATTTCATGCACCTGGCCTCTGGTCCAATATAATAGCCACAAACACATGTGGCGACTGAGCACTTAAAATGTGACACAAACACATGTGGCGACTGAGCACTTAAAATGTGATTAGTCCCAATTGAGATGTTCTATAAAGGACACAGATTTTAAAGACTGAGTATGAAAGAAGAAAGTAAATATCAAGATTTTTATATTGAATATAAGTTGAAATGATTATATTTTAAAATCTTAGAAGAGAAACTGAACCTGTATTTTTTTACTTAATGTGGCTACTAGAAAGTTTTAAATTACACACATGGCCCACATATTTTATTTTTAAAAAAATATATTTTATTGATTTTTTACAGAGAGGAAAGGAGAGGGATAGAGAGTTAGAAACATTGATGAGAGAGAAACATTGATCAGCTGCCTCCTGCACACCTCCTACTGGGGATGTGCCCGCAATCAAGGTACATGCCCTTGACCGGAATTGAACCTGGGACCCTTCAGTCCGCAGGCTGACACTCTATCCATTGAGCCAAAACAGTTAGGGCTGGCCCACATATTTTTATTGGATAGCACTGTAATCCTATCTAATAAAGAATTAATATGCAAATTGACCATCACTCCAACACACAAGATGGCCAGCAGAGGAGGGCAGTTGGGGGCGACTAGCCCTGCAGGGGAGGGCAGTTGTGGGTGATCAGGCCTGCAGGGGAGGGCAGTAGGGAGGGACCAGGCCTGCAGGGGAGGGCAGTTTTGGGGGAACCAGGCCTGCAGGGGAGGGCAGTTAGGGGTGACTAGGCCAGCAGGGGAGGGCAGTTAGGGGTGACCAGGCTGGCAGGGGAGGGTAGTTAGGGGCTATCAGGCCAGCATGGGAGGGCAGTTGTGGGTGACCAGGCCCATTGGGATTGGGTCTAAATGGGCAGTCGGACATCCCTCGAGGGATCACAGGTTGGAAAGGGTGCAGGCTGGGCTGAGGGACACCCCCCGCCCATGAATTTCATGCACCAGGCCTCTAGTATAGACTATAGAACTGTCTGAGATGAAGAACTGAAAGAACTAGCATAAACTTTAAGTCAAATTGTACTTTCTCCTAAATAATTAATCAAGAGAAACTAAAATTCTTTAAATAACATGATTGACAAATGTAAGATGCTATATCTTATACACTTTATACTTTAACATCAGACAAACCCAATTGAGAAAGGACCTATAAAACAACTATCCGGTCCACTTCAAAAATATACCAGTTACATACACAAAGGAAGACAGTGGTCCTGTCCCAGATTGGAGGTGAAGAGACTGAGGAGACAAGATAACTAAGTGTAATATGGGATCCTGGATTGCCTCCTGGACCAGAGAAAGAATATTATGGAAGAATGGATGAAATCTGAATGGGGTCTGTAGGTTACATAATAGTATTATATCAATGCTAACTTTTCTGAAATTGATCATTGTACTATGGTCATATAATAGATTAACATTTGAAATAGTTGGATAAAGGGTAAATGTGAACTCTTTGTATTATTTTTGCGACATTTTTGTAAGTCTGGACTTATTTCAAAATGTAAGTTAAAAAGAAAGACCAAGGCAGGGCACTGGTTACCAGGACAAGAGACAGAGCTGCATATGTGAAACCTTTGCTTCCTGTGAAGTTTAAGTAGGGCAGGCCCAGTCTTATGTCTAATGCAAATCAATAACCTATTTCCCTCAACACTGAGTAGAGCTTCCTGATTTAAAGTAGCGATTTCCAGGGTGCTTCTAAAAATTAACAACTTATTTTAAAAATCCACCAAATGAATGCATGCTTCTGAAAATAAACTTCAAACACTACATAAACAAAAATATTATATGCATATTTGCAATTAGAAAGTGAAAGACTACCTTTTGCAACATGTCACAGTGCTGCTGTTATCATCACCAAGCAGTATTTGTTAAGTAGTCACCACCAACCCCTACATGAAGTTTCCCAAGGCACATATACACAAAACTGATAACAGAGCTATGAAAGAGAAATAAAGAAACTAAATGTACAGAAAAGATTTGAGTTAACTATTTACAAATAGGCAAATATAACCCTGAGGAGTAGGCCAGGGAGATGTGAAAATGATTTAATCAGCAGGCTATGGGCAAGAATATGTTTTTGAGGCATTAAGCTTAAATATAATAAAGACATAGTACATTGCATCTGTACTTACTATGCATATATGCACTAATATAAAGATGAAACAATAGGGTGAGGTGTAGTGGTGTAAAGGTATCGACATAACATTTATATCTGAAAAAGAGAAGCCATTCACTGGCAGGAAACTCAGTCTTCTACAGAATAGGGCCGGGAAGCAGGTCTAGTGTGCAGCAAGAAAAGTCCAATTCTGCACAACACACAGGGCAGCTTTAACTGCTGGAACAAAAACAGTGGGATGAATGAGAGGGAAATTATCTGGCTTCCCAGTCAATATATTACAAATTAGCCTTAGAAAACCATGCCTTTCATCGGTTACTACTTAGAAAACCAAAGTTAAGATATATTCATGATCAAGTGTATCTTTTTAAAAGTCATTACCAATAAGCAATGATGTTATATACTTAAACTTAATAAAAAGTATGTATGACACAGAATTAAAGGTGTGGTGTTTTGTTTTTTTTAATCCAATGGCTTTATAGTATGCCTTGATGGTCAGAAGACAGTCTCTCTATCCAACTAAGGATACGAGAAAAGCAAATTCACAAATGAAGATAATCTGCAGAATATGATCTCAATTAACTTTTAGTCATGTTACTCATAGTAATTCTCCAAATATTATCTAATTGAATCCATGTGTGTTATTCTGAGAAGAAGACATCCCAGAAACACACTGTATAGTGTTGTGTAGCAGCAGAAGCAACTTGCATTTAAAAAAACAAAACAAGCAGCAGTGTAGTATTTCATGGTGTAGATGTACCAGTTTTTTAATCCACTCATCTGCTGATGGGCACTTAGGCTGTTTCCAAATCTTAGCTATGTTAAATTGTGCTGCTATGAACATAGGGGTGCATATGTCCTTTCTGACTGGCGTTTTTAGTCTCTTGAGATATATTCCTAGAAGTGGGATCACTGGGTCAAATGGGAGTTCCGTTTTTAGTTTTTTGAGGAAACTACATACTGTTCTCCACAATGGCTGCACCAGTCTGCATTCCCACCAGCATGCACGTACCATTTGCAACAGCATGGATGGAACTGGACAGCATTGTGCTAAGTGAAATAAGCCAGTCAGAGAAAGATAAATATCACATGATCTCACTCATTTGTGAGTGAGGAACAACATAGACTGATGAACAAAAACAGATCCAGAGACAGAGAAGCATCGATCAGACCGTCAAACCTCAGAGGGAAGGTAGGGGAGGGTGGGGGTAAAGAGGAGAGATCAAACCAAAGGACTTGTATGCATGCATATAAGCCTAATCAATGAACACGGACACCAGGGGGGTGAGGGCATGAGTGGGGGTGAGGGGGTGGAGAGGGAAATGTTGGGATAAGGACACATATGTAATACCTTAATGAATAAAAAAAAAAAAAGGATTCCATTTTATTTTTTAAAAAAAAGCAAACAAAGAACATGTTTTGAATGGGTGTCTACATCAAAATTCTACTCTCACCAAGAGATGAAACATCTCTAGCCCTAACTCTAGAAACGCCGGTGAGGCCTGCTACTGTGTGTCAAGTAGTCACAGCCATGCCTAGAACCACAATGCTATCCCATACTGAGACTCTGCAACTCTGAAAGCTATGTATTTATTTTACTCGTGTCACTGGGAATAGCCAGTTTTTAATCCACTTACTGATTGTTGGTTTTTTTCAGACTACTGTGACTAGTACCATAGTCCATATAATGCTTTGAACATTACTAGCATTCAGTAAATAACAACCAGCTTTACTATTAAAAATAAAAGTAAACAAGCAATAAATCTAGACTATGGAAATCTCCATTGACCATAGAACTGCTGTCAGTGACACTAAAAGCTATTTACATAAAAGGCCCTCAAATTACAAAATATGCAAATTATCTTTATGCAAGAAATGTACCAAATATTCTAAGATTCAGAGTGCTTAAAAATATTCACCCAACTGGGATGATTTCAGATTAAAGAAAATAAGGACTGTGTAATTATATACACTTACCTTGACAAATAGAAAGCAATCTGTGATTAGAACATAGCAATTAGTTACAAAATGCTTCACATGGATTTAATTACCCATCAGTCTACATGTAGCTTAATTACTTTTATCTCATTGCATCAGTAAAAGATTTCTGCCTGAGGCAACTGCCAGTCATATATTTATAAGGCTTCTAGACTTTACAGTGAATACATTATAACATGCAGGCAAATGTGCTAAAGTTACAGTTGCAGAGGCATTCTTCATTTTGAGTCTCTGGTTTTATCCGTAAATATCTCATTGCTTTCCTAGAGTCCACTATCATCTAGCTTTCACAGTGACAGTGTCACCTATTTGGCTAAATAACATTGTTGACATAAACATCATCTCTGTTTATCCTAATCTTGTAAGAGCTAGAAGGAAAGACCTTTAAAACCAAAACAATTATTTTATTGCCCTGGAGCAAAGGGTACTATATTCTCATGGGTAAGGTAAACACTGAAATTCAGAAAAGAGATGAGCCCTTTTCAGACAGCTGTAAGTTCAGAAAGACAGTGGGTTCACTGGATGGATGTTCAGTGATTCAGAGTGGGAGTTTTTCTCTCCTTAGGAAGACAACTCCATAGTCTTAAAATTCAGCCAACCAAGGTTTGATTCCTAGCTCCTTTGGGAAGTTATTTAATTGATCTGAGAATAAATAATGACCATCTTAATTTAACATAATTGCTAAATTCAATAACACAAAAAATACAGCTAGTGGAGGATGGTTCATAGCAAATCCTATATAATAAAAGGCAAATATGCAAATCAACCAAATGGCAGAACTACCAGTCGCTATGACACGCACCCACCACCAGGAAGCAGATGCTCAATGCAGGAGCTGATCCCTAGTGGTCAGTGTGCTCCCACGGGGGAGCACCGCTCAGCCAGAAGCCAGGCTCACAGTTGGCGAGTGCAGCGGTGGTGGCAGAAGCCTCTCCTACTTTCATGGCAGCACTAAGGATGTCTAACTGACAGCATCCCCCAAGGGCTCCCGGACTGCAAGAGGGTACAGGTCAGGCTGAGGGGACATCCCCCCCCAGAGTGCATGAATTTCATGCACCGGGACTCTAGTCCTATATAATAAAAGGGTAATATGCAAATTGACCCTAATAGCAGAACGACTGGTCGCTATGATACGCACTGATCACCTGGTGGCAGACATTCACACAGGAACTGCCCCCTGGTGGTCAGTGGACTTCCACAGGGGGAGCACCACTCAGACAGAAGCCAGCTCATGACTGGCCAGCGCAGCGGTGGTGGCAGGAGCCTCTCCTACCTCAATGGCAGCGCTAAGGGTATCCGACTAACAGCTTAGGCCTGTTCCCTTAGTCAGACATCCCCCGAGGGTTCATGGGCTGCCAAAGGGATGTCTGACTTCCAGCTTAGGCCCAATCCCCCTGGGGAGCAGGCCTAAGCTGTCAGTTGGACATCCCCTGAGGCGTCCTGCACTGTGAGAGGGTGCAGGCTGGGTTGAGGGATCCACCCGAGTGCACGAATTTTCGTGCACTGGGCCTCTAGTATAAAATAAAAGTTAATAGAGTTTGCTGGGTTCCTCCAGAAGGGGCCTGTGAGGATTACTTGATTTCATCAGAAAAAGGGGTTCTTTGGATGGAGCTCAGTAGAAAATACTCTCCCTCCATTTTTCTTTAGAGAAACACTTTTGGTGTTGGTTGGGAAATTAGATTCTCTAAGAAGTGAGAGTTTTGGCATTAAGGGAATCTGACTTCATCCTACTTAAATCATTTTTAAAAACCCTTCTGTAAAATAGGCAGGTCTCTGGGCCAGGTGGCGTTGTGTCAACTGAGCTTACAGAGATCTATGGAGCGTTCCTTTAGGGCTCATAAGTCATCAGGAGTCTCTCTGGAATTTTTTTACCCAAACCAGAGTTGCTTTTGTTTCTGCTCAAATATAAACAAAATTGATAAGAAAAAGAGTCTCAAGTAGTACTGTGCTTAAGAATCACCTAGAAAGCATTTAAAAAGTCAGGTGAGAGGCAGGGTGGGCAAGATTCTAACAAAGGATTCTGCAGTGATATCCAAGACTGTGTAACCTGGTGATACTGATAACCATACTAAGAGAAACGCTAGGTGAGGGCTCACAAGAATGTATGGCAACAAGTTAAACTATTAAAATCCTAAAAAACAAAAACAAAAAAAACCCAGAAAATATTTTTACACCTTAAAAATTTGTTAAATTCCTCCTTGAATTTAGTTAACACTCACACTATGATTTTGAGCTCCCCAATTACTGATCCCCAAAAGGAGTACAGGTTCCACATTCTTAAAAAGAGCTTGCAAATGGCTCAAGTATCACAAGAACACAAGGAACCAAAGTCACACCTGATGGTCTCAAGGGTCCAGCTTTTGAGGTGAGCCTAGCTAATCTGCAGAATAATGAATTTGCACTTAGAAAACTCAAGCTAATTACTGAGGATGTTCAGGGCAAAAACTGCCTGACTAATTTCCACAACATGGATCTTATGGTGACAAAATGTGCTCCATGGTCAAAAAATGGCAGACCATGCCCTGGCCAGTGTAGCTCAGTTGGCTAGAGCATCGTCCTGTGCACCGAAGGGTCATGGGTTTGATTCCTGGCGAGGGTAGATGCCCAGGTTGTGGGTTCAATCACCAATCAGGGCACATATGGGTGTTACTCACATTGACGTTTCTCTCTCCCTTTCTCTCTCTTCCAAATTAATGAAAACATATAATCAAGTGAAGATTTTTTAAAAAGGCACACCATGACTGAAGCTCATGTTGACGTCAAGACTACCAATGGTTTATTTGCTTTGTCTATTCTGTGCTGATTTTACTAAAAAATACTACAATATGATTCAGAAGACATCTTAGGCTCAGCATTAACAGGCCCACCAAATGCATAAGATAATGGAAATCATGACTGAGAGGTGCAAACAAAATGATTCCAGTTAGCAGTGGGAAGATATAGGAAGGCTGGCCGATCTATTTATCCAATCCATGTTTTTGTTAAAAAGGTCAAAATGCTGAAGAAGTTCAAGTCTGAACTGGGAAAACTCATGGAACTTCAAGGTGAAGGTAGCAGTTCTGGAAAAGCTACTGGGGATAAAGCAGGTGCCAATGCTGAGTGAACAGATGGATATGAGCCCCCAACCCAAGAATCTGTTTAAAATTCAGACACAATGATGACAAACAAAAAAACCTATTTGCAATTATGTTTTATTCATGTAGATGCCTCCAGCTCTTCACACAAAGACTATATAGCACATAATAAATACTCAATTAATATTTGCTAAAGGAAGGAAAGGGATGGGGCAGGAAGGAGGGAAATGCTTCAAATGTTTAACCTAGGCAAAGCCAAATTATTTTCAAAAAAATGTTTTTCTTTGTGGGTAGGAAATCATTTTTCAGAAAGTTTTCTAAATATAATCAAATGCCACAGAAACAGATACCACCACACATTTTCAGAAAGAACGTATTTGCTCTTTCATCCCTTTGTGTAGCGTGTCCCAGTAGTTCACACCCAGCTACAGAACAGCTTTGTCTGCAGAGGGCCAGCTGCCAGACCAGGGTTGGCCTCTCACTGGCCAGTGACAATGAGCGCAGTAATGGCTCTTGGGCCTTGTCTGTAAAATGGCCATAGTGACACTGGATGGTTCCAATTCAATGACAGGAAATTTTCCACGGAAAAAACAACAACATAGGACCTGATACCTGGCACAAGGGCAATTACCACACACAGTTACTTCTCTAAGCTGAAGTCGCTCCAAAGATAAACTACAACTAGAACGATATTAAATATACATCAATAAATGTATGAACAGAATGGTGACTCATGTAAGAGAAAGCTTTCGAGTCAGCTTGGTTAGAATTCTCGCTCCACCATTCATTAGCTAGGTCGCCGTGGAGGAGTTACCTACATCTCTGAGCTTAGATTTTCTCAGCTGTAAGATGAAGACAATCATTCCATACCTCAGAGGGCTGATGAAATAAGAGAATCCATACAAAGCAGTTCCCACTCTGCCTGGCACACAGTAAACAACAAACACTAGCAACTGTTACTATTGTGCCAGACACCGAAGTAACAATGAGGAGATATGGATCCATCCCAGGTCTCAACGTGGATTTGTTTGTTTTTTTGCTGGAGCAGGCACCGTTGCTTTTGGAAATTGGAAATAACAGTATGTGTAGTAAGACATTAGTGTTACTCTGGAATTTCCATTTGGAGAAGAAAACTACTTCTGTGATAGTAAAGTTACAATAAAAAGGATAATTGTGGTATAGCCTGTTCAGACCTATATGCAGAAATTGCCCTGTTTGCAAATGGGAACTACCCAAGCACAGAAATAGAGCTTGATGCAGGGCTTTAAAAACAATAAAGTTAATTAAAAGAAAAAAAAATACTTTTTATAGAGTTCAAAAACAAGTTAATTTTTTCTCAAATTCACGTTTATAGTGTTAACAGTCAAGGAGTTAAAAAGTAATGAAATAAATGCTTAAAACCACTTCAACCAACTTCTATTATAAGAAGCTTTCTGAGTCTGCTTTTTAACTCATTAAGTGTTTTTCAAGTTAGGTTTGTTGTCTCAATGCAGCTTTTCATGGTGATTTTTGTCAAGAAAGAAGTCCAAAAGTCACTTACACTTTTGATTTGGAAAATCTAAATCATCTTGATGAATTTTTTTTTCTTATAAGCCAACATTATGAAGATGAGTTAAAATTAAAGAAAAATAAAAAATATAGTTTAAGTATTAAAACAAGTACTAAAATCATAAACCAGGAGCTAACGCCCTTTAAAAGAACCAATGTGCCAAATCCCTGAGCCTTTTTCCTTTATATTCTTTGGGGTCGAAGGAGGAGACGTTGACGTGAATTGGCTTTCGGATGGTGTGCAGAACGGGGCCATCAGCAGCCCATCTGCCAGTGGCGAGAACACACCTGCCACTGACCTCGGATGTGGACAGGGGCAGATCTTCAGGGTTGGTGCCAACCAACAAAAATTAAACATAAAAAAATCAGCCCAGGTACCGCTTCCTACACACACACACACACACACACACACACACACACACACACACACTTTTAACAATTATGAATGTGAAAGAAAAAGCCACACATAAAGCAAAAATCACTGCTACGAACATCAAAATACAGAAAGATTATTAAAGATTAAACAGGAACTATCCCAGTTGACATTCCTTTCGGAGTGCCTTCCCTTTACAAGCATCTCCATCTCACTGCCTTCTTGCCTCATTTCTTTCCCTACTACTGCTCTTGTGTGGGGAGCCATTTCTGCTCTTCTGAGTTCTCCTTTCCATTTTCTCCTCCTCTGTGCTGCACTAGAGACTGCTTTCATTGCCACAGAGGCGAGTCTTTATTACCAGGAAAGTGGGATAGTACCTTTATATGCCCCCTCCCCGGAGAAGACCTGAAGTACCCCCAAAGAAAACCCAGCGAATGAGTGGCTGCATACATTAAAGCCATCTGTTGTCACCATCTGCCCAGGAAAGTTATCCCACTAAGCCTGGCCCTTGAAGTGATGATCCTCTCTATGTCTACTGGGAACCCTCCATATTGTCTGGAACTGTCAGGGTTTATTCTAACAAATGTTAGGAGAAGGAGAGACTACATTTCCACTGTATAGTGTTAAAACTGGGCAGGGGGAGGAGGCATTGCTTTCACTTACAAGATGGAATGAATATCGACTGGCTTCTATAAATAATTTCTTCAAGTGAAGATGGAACTCAAAACAATATCCCTGAGATATTATGAATCCAGGACTCTAGTTATATGTATTTTGGGTTGAATATATTTTTGCATGGAAAAGATTCATAATTTTTTCAACTTCAGATTCTGAACTTCCAACTTCTAAAAAATATTGGAAACCTCAGGGGCAGTCTATAGTAGATGAAAAGATTTTAACTGTAGCACTTCCAATGTTGTCTCACTTTAAATAAGTCACTTGATTTTGCTGAATCGCAGTTTCTTTATCTAGAAAACAGGAGATTAGACCAGATTATTTCACTCAACTTTTGGGGTTAGAGATCTCCTTTGACACTGATGAAAGTCATGGATCCCTTTCCAAAGATAAGGCACATGCAACATTTTACTTGATGTATCAGGGGATTCACAGATTCTTAGATATGCATTGGTGGAGAAATTCCTGGACTTTATGCTAAAATATGATGCTCACTCAATGCACACAACGAACCATTTTCTTAAATGAAGATACATAATTTTCACTACTAGAAAATCAATTTATTCACACCCCCACTTAATAGCTGTTGGATAATTCCTTGAAAAATATAAGTTTAATGAGATTCTGAAATTACACACCTGCCCATGGAACCCACACATACCCATTCATTTGGTATGTGTGATAATTGTAAAATAATCACTCTATCATCCAAGAATGGCCACTTTTGGTTGGCAAGTGACGTAAGTACAAGAGTCATAATTTCTCTGGCTTGAGACTTTCAAAGTTTTCACTAAACATTAATGAAATTGTTATTCTAAGCAACCATCTCTGAAAAGAGATTTTCAAAAATAATAACTTCCCTTTTACATCAAACATAGGCTGTTCACTTAGAAAAAAACAGAATAAAACTGGTTAAGAAAGAGGCATCTCAACTGTCAACAGTCAAGTGATAGTTTATATATAATCTTCCAAGATTTTAATAAAATTAATGTATTTAATTTTTATATTCAATAAAACTCTTATTAAAAACAGTAGCTTTTATGAGGACTATCAAAGAAGGTAATATAATTAAAGATGTATAGTTCTTTGAAGTTTTACTAAAAGACCCCATTCTGAGGGGGTTAGACATAATCATCATTCCTGGATTCAGGCTTATTAGTTACCAAGACAAGTAGAAAAAGTAAAGCCAAAAGCACATCCCTCATTTAGGAACTCTAGGACATGATTCCCAAAGTACCTTCCATGTTCTAGAATTCTAGCATCTAGGACATATCTTCCTGTCAACATAAGTCAAAAATTTTAGTTTCTACTTATCTTTGCTACTATGGGTAAAAATCGATGAAAAAGCAATAGTAATGCAAAAGAGGTATACTCCTATTGAATTATTAATAGGCAATACAACTGTAAATGTTTTTGTTCACCATTCTTCACTGCCCTCGCAAACAATTTCAAAATGGGAGCTGCTGAAGCATGAAGATTGTTTGCAGCCATTGCTTTCTGAAATCACAGCGCTGGGAATTGGTGGAATTCTTACCTCCTTGGTTATTATCGGGCATTGTGAACTTTCTGTGAAAGCAGACTATAAATTCACAAGGGGGGTCCTTTTCCTTCAATCAAGGAAATGTTTAAAATGACCCCCATCTGCCATTTTAATATATTCTTCTCAGAGACTGTCATAAATATTTAATATAAAAAGGCACCGTTTAAGCACAATGAATAGCTTATGAAATTAAAGTTGGCTGATGAATTACACTGTGTAAACATAATACACTGTAAATAATGACAAAAAAATATGAGCAGCATTACTAATTTCACTTGCTTCTCTTGACATTTCTTAAGAAATATTAAAAAAATACTTAGATATGAAGGTCAACTTAATTGGCATGAAAGAGTGACTAACTCTATAGAAGCATTAAACTCTTGACTCTATATCTAACATCTAGGTACAGTATCCCCACTGAAACAATAGCATATTGATTTTCCATTTCTCAAGAAGTCTCACTTAGCCTGCTAACTACTTTCACAAAAAGTCACAGAACTAGGAGGATACCTTGTATCTAGTGCCTGGCTTAGTCTTTTGTATTCAAACAGGAATCAACACCTAACAGTGGACTTCTCTATGGAAGACATTCAGTACGTATTTATTAAATGAGTGCACACAGTTATTATCAGATGCATATACTGCATTCAAAATTGCTAAGAAAATATGCTGTTTCTTTCTGGTACTATTATAACAACAAACCTGCATATTTTTCACTCTCATTAATAGCCAGAAAAAATCCCTTATTCTTGGTTTTTTGAAAAAAAAAAAAAAAAAAAAGAATAGCTGTTACCTCTTCCCCTCATAACTCCTAATCTCTCAATTCTTCCATTTAAATCAAACAATTTCAATTTCTTTTAATTTTTCTCAGAGGTCTCTTTTTTCTAACACATTTTTAATGAATTTCTCCAGAGTGCAATAGAAGTATTATTTCTCAATACTTACAAAGTTTAGCCCAAAGTAATGTTAACTCTTACAAGAACAACATATCCTTGACATAGTAAGTGTGCTGCCCAGATTCCCTTGTGGGGTTAGGCCCAAGCTTCAATTCTTTACATAAACAACTTCATAGGTTCAACATACTATATACCTATGGATGTTTTCGACCAAACCGTACACAGGTAAACCAATTTCTCTCATATTGATGTCATGCACCAATACCCTTTGTATGTTTTTACTAAAGTAAAATGCAATATTGTTCCACACTAAGTATATCATCTGTATAAAACCATCCGCAGGCTATAAACAGAGCTCTGTAGATTATTCTTCAATATGAATGCATTTTCCTAAAATTCTTATGGGAAAAGTACACTGGGAATTATCAACATTTTCATTTATGTAAAGATAGTCAATTTAATGGTTTCCCTGTTTTTATATGGACAGTTCCATCATAAAAGAGAGAAACAAAATTGATTGGAAGTATTCTTCCAAATGTCATAGTACTCACTAATTAATATAATTGGCTTGGTATTTCGACAACTGGTTGAGGTTCTACTATCTCCTCAATCCTTATCATTAGTGTGATTTATAGATGTGTCTATTTAAAAGATGATTACTGTATATAATGGAATTTAAGACATCTAAATACCTTTTAAAATCACTTTTTAGTAACTTTTAGTTTGCCTTAATAAGATATTTTTACTCAAATACCATCCCACTCAATAAGCATTCTTATGCCTAACACTTAAGATATATAACAAACATAAATTATGCTATTCATTCATTTTAATAGATATCTCAAATGGTATATAGCTACAGCTTAACTTACAAACCATTGGATAAATGATGGAAGTTTCTGTGCATTATTTAGACTCACTAAAACCAACTTTGTGATGAACAAAAGCTTTCTAAGTGAGAGCTCTTGCCTGAATAAAGTCAAAATACAAACTTCAACCCCTATTTTTCTATTCTCACCTCAATCTTAAGTCAGACTTTATAAAATACAGACTGTTGTTCTGAAAAAGCATGGAGTTGTTTAAATCAAACAATTAAAGTCTTATGTTGAATGAGATGAATGTAATGCACAAGGAAAATAAGCAATCCTCAGTTTACCCTCGCCATTCTTTCACTATAGCAGCCTGCCTGTTCTTTTTCACGGTCTCTCTCTCTCTCTCTCTCTCTCTCTCTCACACACACACACACACACACACACACACACACACACACACACACACACACGCTACTAGATATACAAAGACTCAAAATCTTCCATTTAGACACGGTCCCCTCCTTGAGGCTCCTGTATTTCTCGGGTGAGATAATTGTTTTGTTAAGTTCTTCCCTCATCCCCACATGACCTTCCCAGCAATCAGGATTACTGTAAGAGAGTAAAGAAAGAAAAATTTCAAAATGGGAATTTCTTTATAGCCTAAAATATTTAAAAGACTTTACGTCTGCATGGTGAATATGTGACTCACTACAGCAAGTACAAGGGGCATTTTGAATGTTGGTGAGGCAATGACTTATTCAGGATGGGCCACAGGGCCACTCTACTTAGACTCTGAAATCAGGATTAGGATAAGCAATTTAAAGATTCCTAAGAAAGCTACCTTAGTCTCCTTTTGTTTTATTTAAAATTACTCTGAAACATCAACTTAAAATAGACCTAAAAAGCCATGAGCAAGTCTCCTAACTCTCTCAGCCTTATGCTCTTTCTAAGACAGGGATAACCACTTGTCTCACTGGGTGTTGTAAGGCTTAAGACCATTCATGTAAAACATCTAACACAATGACAGGAAATAGTCACCATTAAATAAATGAAAACTATTTTTACTATCACCATTTTATTTTTTAATAGAACATTTTGAGAAGGAACCTTTCCATTACAGATGGATGAGGGGGCTTTGACTATGACAACCCTCTGAATCTCGAGAAACAGCACGTACAGTTTACTCCTTATTATTAAAGCAACACTGTCTCCTGATTGCCATATTCCCTAACTACTGGGTAAGTAAAACTCTCAATATTCCTATAAATCTACCAAGCCAAGAGTGTCTGAAAAAAAAATGTCATAGGTCCACAGTTTCTGGAGGTATATTTTCACACTAAGTGCTCTCTGAGGCATAAAACTCACTAGTAATTGGAAAGTTAGCATCATTATTTTAATACTAACTAAATGGAAGTGTGAATGGCAGTATATAACCCTAAAAACAATAAAAATATTTGGTCAATTTTATACATAATAGACAAAACCTGATTCTTTGAAAGTTTGTAAGATAATCTGGAAATATGACAAAGGGAAGTCAGAATCAGAAAATAGTACTGAATACTCTCAACAATAAAGATAAATAAAAAAATTCTAAAACAACAAAAAAATTACATATATTTCAGCTTGTTAATCAAGCATAAATCTAACCTATTCTGACTTCACTACCTTTGATCACTATCCTCACCTTGTCTTGGAGTTAGCTTTTCCTATAGTGGCTCAAACCTTCATCTTGAACTCAGTCTTCACTTTACATTTATAGACCTACATTTCTAGCTCTAGTCCTAAAACCAATATCATTCATTCAGTTTTGAGCCCAGACCCTGCCCTCTGCTCTTACATGTCACTAAAACAAACAGCTAGGCCAAATTTAGTCTGGACATCCTAATAGCATATTCCACAGTGCTGAGAATTGATACCATTCAAGCTTGCAGTTTTAAGGAATGGCAGCAAATTCTGAGTAATCCCACAGAAAATTAATTTATTAAAGAAATACTGAGAAGGAGCTTAATACTAAGCTTTCAGATACAAAGAAGTACAAAACAGGCCTGAAGAGAAAGCAGTGCTTCTGCTTCAAACGCAGCCCCCCAACAGCTGGCTGTAGCTGCTGCAATTCAGGCTAGCAAACATGGATTCTGGGTGGAGCCTCCATCCTCAGCTTGCTCACTTCTGAACTGGTTTATTGATAGGATCTAGGTCACATGCCAGTGCCCTATGACAAAGGAACTAGTTTTCTGAGTTCTTTCTTGGGGAGGTGATTATCATGATGGTAGAAGTGCCCTGGATTACAGGGAAAGTGTTCAAAGGTGCTGGACAGCCAAAAAAAACACAACAAAGGCCAACTGTAGAAAGTTCTAAATTGCTAAAATCCAATTAACACCCAAGTAGAGAAGAAAATTACTAGTCTCCATCCCTTCATCCTGGAAAACAGATGTGTTTTGAAAATAATTAAATCATGAATATAGTAACCAAATATGGTTTGGCTATAGCAATGTCTCCAATTATGATTTAAGTCTACTACAAATAGTAAAGATGAAAACTCTGCAATGTTCCTAAGTGCCTCATGCCAACTTCTGCAATCTCTACTCACTATGCTTTACCTTTTCAAACTGTGTAGGCACAGCTGATGCTTTAGGCCCCCATACTGACTTATGACACACCTTGATTAATTCTGCCCCATTTTACCTCCCTTTTCTTTCCTCCTTTTCCTTCTAGCTTCAATAGCGCAATGGCTACTGACATGTTAGTTATTCCCGAGTTCTCATAGAAAACCACTTTCATCATTAACCATGTGTATTTAAGTAGAACCACCTTTGTCATATAAACTTTGTTCTGACTCAAAAAAGGAAGAATTCCAGGATATGTTACACACAACATTGCTATTGGACAATACTGAAGGGCAGGGATATCCATGAAAAATAAGGATTGGAAGTCTTGCTTGGATAAACATCTTGTATGGATAAACACAATGAAGAAGATGGGCGGATCACTGTTTCTTAATGTCTCATTTAGCATCATTTTATGTATGTAGCCTCCCATGAGAAAACTATATTTAGGATAGGAAGAGGCATAAAGAGACTGAAAAGTGAAGTAAAAGAAATATCACCTCCAAGCTAAAGTCCCAAAACAAATAAAATGCAATTATATGCCTTAAAATGATTAGAAGGATACACAAAAACTGCACAGTATTTATAGAGAATGAGCATGTTTTATACTTCTCCAATTAGGAAGAAAATAAGCAGACTTGCTTATTGAAGAATAGTCTCCCAAAAATAACAACACATAATCATGTTCCAACAAAATTCAATTAAAAATTATTATGATTCTAATTTTTAAAATACCCTATTTCAAGTACCTTTTACTGAAGAAAGGTTTAAATAAGATAAAGCTTGTGGTATTTGAATGGCATATTAAATATCTTTTAAAAATGTGTGGTCAGGTATAGGCAACCTCTTTCCCCACTGCTTTTCAACACTGTATTGGAAGTACTAGCTAATGCAATAAGTCAAGAAAAGGAAATAATCACATCATCAATTATTAAGACTAAGAAATTGACATTGTTATTCTATTAACTCAACAGTAGCTCTTATCTGGACTCCACCAGTTTTTCCATGAACTCACTTTTTTTCGGGGTAAGGGGTGGGAGTAAGAGGAAAGTTCTACAAGTTTTACTACATAGATCCATGTAGCCACCACCACAAGACATGCAGATTTGCTCCATCATACCCAAAATAACTCTCTGATGTTATCCCTTTACTCATTATTCCTCCCACCCCTCACTCCTGGCAATCATTAATCTATTCTCCATCTCTATAATTTTGTCATTTCAGGAATGTTCTGTATAGACTCACATGGTATGTAATCATTTGAGACTGGCTTAAAAAAACAAAAAAACCCTCAACATAATGCTCTTGAGATTCAATCAAGTTGCTGCATATATCAATACTGTGCTCTTTTTTTTATTGCTCAGCAGCATTCCACTGTATGGATATACCACAATCTGTTCATTTATTCACTTGTTGAAAGACATTTGGGTTGTTTCTAGCTTAGAGATATAAAGCCACCATGAATATTCATGTATAGTTTTTTGTGTAAATCTAAATTTTCATAAATACCCAGAAGAGGGGCTACTGAGTCATATATTATTTATAATGATTAGTTCCTATGTGTCAACTTGGCTAGTCTATGTTTCACAGTCTAGATGCTGCTGTGAAAATATATATTTTAGATGTGATTAACATTTAAAGCAGTAGCTTTTACTACTAAGTAAAGCAGATCACCCTCCATACTATGGATGGGTCTCTTCCAATCAGTTGAAGGCCTTAAGACAAAATCTGAAGTTTCCAGAAAACTAAGGCATTCTACCGACAGACTGCCTTTAGATTCAAGACTGCAACAGTGATTCCTGTCGGAATTTCTAGCCTGCTCTACAGAGTTCAGGCTTGTCAGTCCCCACAATCATGTGAGCCAATTCCTTAAAATAAATAATCAGTGTATATGGGTGTGTGTAATTTGCTCTATTTCTCTGGAGAACTCTGACTAATACAATAACCTATGATTGGGAAGTAGGCAGGGATATCTGTTCTTAGCACTGCTTTTTAATTTTTCCCATTACTCAATAATCTGATTTTCAAAATATGAATCAATTTATAATATATACAATTCTTTATATATAAATATATAAATATATTTATAATAAATATAGATACAGGCATATTGGCTAGCCAAGGATTAATAATTTAATAGATTCAGTAAGTATGATATGAAAACATCTTATAAAGTCCATTGGTATTTCAGCAAGTAAGTTCTGTAAGAAGTAAAACAGACCACCCTTTCCCCAATTTTATACCCACCATGGTAAATTAAGTAGAAATATATCCAGGCACATTGTGTGAGTTTGGAAGTGAGAAATACATTAGATATACAAATGATATGCAAATTTTGTCAATGTGGGTCCATAGTCATGAGAAAATCTATACTTTAAAAAGGTGGGAAAATTGACTATTACTTCAAATAACTATTAAAGACCTTTCTAGGGAACACTATAAAACTAGAGAATACTGTTAGGTTCTAAGCAGTAATAGCAGACAAATTTTAAAACCACTATAAATAGTAGTGTTTTAGAAAATAATGCAGGAATAGACAGGTAGCCTTAATATCTCTGTCATGAAGACAGCCATTAAAAAATTCAACAAGTTTCTACTGAGCATCTATTAAGTTCTAGGCTCTTAGGAAACACCAATAAAGAAAACATATAGTCTAAACTTTCATGGAATATACAATAGGTTGGTGTGGGGTGGAACGAGAGAAGTAAAAAAAAAAAATCATAATAAATCCTATGAAGAAAAGTAGATCTGGGAAAGCAATTAAAAGATGGAGGTGTGTGTGGAGGTAGGTGCTATTTTAGAGAGGATGGACAGAGAAGATATCTCCGATAAGGTGACATTTGAGTGAAACATGGGCTATTTAAAGCTGGGGTGACCTGGGAAGATGAAAAGAGATCCTCAGATTTCATTCTTGATTACCTGCCTCATTCAGCTATTCCTGGATCAAGACTGCATCTAGAATCCTTCATGCCTTTTCCTTGGTTAGCAACTGAAGTCCTGACCAACACAACACGTTCCTCATAAAACTACACATCTGCAGAAATGAGAAGACCAGCCTTACCTCAAGAGGAGCTGGACTCTACTCCAGGCACAGTCCAGGAAGGCAAGCTCCTTCCCCACCCAGGCAGGGAAAAGCAATAGGGTTACCAACAGATGAAGGAAGAAGAAACAAAGAGCAGGTACATAGAATGTGGACGTTAAAGAGAGAACACTGAAAATTTTTATAAATTTGAAAGAAATAGTAATAATAATAAAGTTGTCAAATAGTGTCCTGGTAAAACATCAACAACAGAAACGGGGCTTCTTCATGTGCTTTCATTCAAAAGAAAATGGGAGTGTATCATGGGTACATCAATCACCATGTGGTAGAAAATACAACTATCAAACTATTGGGTGGTCCTCTCAGAGGAAAGTTGTCAAATGCATCTGACTTTGATCTCTCATTCACAGAAATAGCCTGGAGAAACTTCTCCACCCCCAAAAAATAATAAATCTCAAAAGCCACATACTGTGGAGGCCAGAAACCACCTCTGGTGAGAAATCCTGATTTTCAACGTACTCAGCAAACATTAACTGTTAAAATGCTGAACCAGAAACATTACAGTGAAACCCAAAGGAATTAAAGTCTGTAACAAAAAATCTCTGGGGTTGAGGAAGATACAGAAGACAAAGAGGGAGGTAGAATCTATATAATTTCCTACATCAGAAACATTTAGGGAAGCTATTAAGCATTAATAAGAATGTAATATTCAGAAATTAAATTTGACTATGTCTACTCTAAGTTAAGGTCAAAATATAAAAGAGCCTCGCCCTAGCCAGTTTGGCTCAGTGAATAGAGCGTCGGCCTGTGGACTGAAGGGTCTCAGGTTCGATTCCAGTCAAGGGCATGTACCTTGGTTGCGGGCACATCCCCAGGAGGGGGTGTGCAGGAGGCAGCTGGTTGATGTTACTCTCTCGTCGATGTTTCAAACTCTCTATCCCTCTCCCTTCTTCTCTGTAAAAAATCAATAAAATATATTTAAAAATAACTAAAAAGAGCCTAAATAAAAATGTCTTTATTAATATAAAAATCTTACTTATATGAATTCTTTTAATTTTTGGTAAAACCCATGAACAATGATGATTTGGGTGATTTGCCCACATAAAAGATTACTGATTCATGTACACATATACAAAATTAGTATGTGAACCAATAGATAATTTTAGAGCAACAATAATTCCAACAAAATAGCCTCTTTTCACTCATTGAGTTCTCTGTGAAGTTATACAACTGGCTAGCATCTCTCTTGTCAAGAAATAGCATAAAGCAGTGCTAGGAACCAGAGGACTTGGACTTGATTTTGGTTCCACCACTTGGTAGCTACTATTTGACAATGCCAAGACTCTCTTACTGAGCTTGGGTTTTCATCCATAAAGTACCTACATGAATAATACCTAACTCACTGGTTATCCTAAAGGTTAATTTAGATATACATACAGTGTCAAAGGTTGTTATTATAAATATAAGTATTACATATATTTCATTTTTATATATCAATTTTATATGTATATGTTCCATATAGTCCATACGTATATATAATAAATATTGTTAAATATCAGCTCCTTCATCAATGACTCACTGTGTCAGCTAGGTAAGTCATTTAATCACTCTTGAGCTGTAATTTTTACATTTGTGAGGTGGAGATCATGCTACCTGTCCAGCCTAAATTCAAGAGATTATCCACCCAAATTAGCGAGGGAACTCATCAGCCCAATTTCTGTACTGCCACATTTATCAGTTTGCGAGGGTTGCCTTTCAAGTACTATAAACTGGTGGTTTAAACAACAGCAGTTCCTATTCCGGAAGCTAGATATTCAAGACCAGGTGTTGGCAGTGTTGGTTCCTTCAACGGCTGTCAGGAAAATCTGATGCCTTGCTCCTAGCTTCTGGTGGGTTGCTGGCAATCTCTTGGGTTCTTGTGGAAGCATCGCCCTGGTGGCTGCCTTTACCTTTGTACGGCATTCTCCACATTTGAGCGTTGTCAACAACATTGTACTAGTATAAGGACAGCAGTCATATTGGATGACATTCCATTCTAATAACTTCATTACCTCTGTAAAGACACCATCACCAAATAAGGTCACGCATATTCTGAGAAATCTGGAGTTAGGACTTCAACATAAGAAATTTAGGGGGACAAAATTTAACCCATATCACTATGCTTCATTTAAAAGACTGCAAATCAGGGGCACACACAGGGGGTGTGACATACCTACATTGGAAGTCCAAGAGAACTCTAACTCTTGGCTAGAATTCATTGGGCCCCTAGGCTACAAAGTTCAAATACATGCAGCTATACCTGCAACACAAGTCTATTTTCTCCACAGGCAGGACTGCCACATAGAACACCCAGGTAAATTTGAATTTCAGATAAACAATGAACAAATTTTCAGTTATGACCCATGAGCCTCCTATATCTTTATTTGGTAAAGGGAGCACCCTACCCACTGGTAGATTGCTGGTACATGCTGCACTGAGCTAGCTACTCAAGCTGGCTACTTAAAGTTCCCCCATAAGAACTGCCTGAGGTATTTGTTAAGCGCAGACATTCCCAGGCTCCATCCCAGACCCACAAAATCAGACCCTCTACGGAAGGAGTCTGGAAAGCTATAGGTTTAACCAGGAGCCAGGACGATTCTTATAAAAGACACTTGGTAAACAATGGGTTAGATGAGGACAAAGAACTGTTGAAGAGCTATTAGTACAAAGAAGAATAAAGTAAAAACAGAATCGAGAAATAAACAGCTGGGAATAACAAACATCTTTCTAATTTAGTATATGCAAGTGTAGGAAATAGGACTAGATAACCACAAATAATTAATGCTTACCTTCTGGGGAGGTGGAGTTTGTGTGGTAATTGCATTAGTCAGACTGTTTTCCCCTGTGTTTACTCCACCAGGTAGGGCCCTGCTAAACCTCCAGTGCCCTGCAACCATGGCCATGTCTTGGTGGAAATGAGCACCTGCTCTTCCATCCTCCTGGCACTGTCTTCTGGCTCTACCTGAGGCCTGCCCAGGAGCAAACTTCCACTGCCTCGGGATTCTCAGCCCCCCTAAGACAGGGAAGTCATCTTTCTCACTACAAGTGAGAATGAGCGCAAAACCGTGCCTGGTTTGTGGGTGGTCTGGCTACAGCTCAAAGTTTTGAAATATGTTTCAAAAGCTGGGTGGGGGTGTGTGGGGGGAATAACAAGCAAAAGCAAAGCAAGTACACATTAAAATAAAATCTGTGTTTTAAGTTTATTTTAAATAAAGCACCTAAAGCATTTAAATCAACCTCACTGACTGCATTTGCATTAATAGTTTATACGTGTCTAACGGCCATTTAAAGCAAAGTATATTGGTTTACAAAACTAAATTATAGTGAGTAAATAAACACTTGTTGGATTAATTCTAAAAGGGGCTGAACTGTGATATATTCTTCGGACAATCTGACCTGTTTTGAGTCCTTTCATCAATTCTGATTACCTAATCCCAAGCTACTTCTTGTAGTAGATAGTTGAAAAGATTTCTGAGCTCTGTGTAATTTAAACTCTGTCCTGTGGAGGCTTAAGTTCAACAAAAGCATTATACATATCATATCATATCATATCATAGACACAAACCACACAGTAACACACACACATTTTTATAATATTACAGGTTATTTTGGCTTTTGGATTTTAATGTACAGAGTTTGACTTTTTACTTAATATAGTTTGGTTTATTAGGAAAGGATGTAGCAACAACAAAGGAGAAACAACCAGGAAACTTGAGAATTCAAGAAAACAGATCCAATGTCTAGTATTCTTTCAGATACATTATAGTGAGATACCCAAGGATATAATGACAAAAATGAATAATATTCTTATGACTGAGGCTAACCCAGCATTTTAACTGAAAATAAAACTGATGATTCCTCTTAGGAAAATAACCAGGAAAAAAGAGTATTTAAATTTTAATAAAAATATTCTGTCACATTATAATTGCATTGAGACAGACGTCAATGAAATCAGACTTAATATGTGATGCAGGGAGTCTATTTCATTGCAAGGTTACTTAGGATAAAAGTGTTTATTATATAAGTTAACTTCTCATTAATTGAAGGAAACTTTTTTCCCTCAAGCAGCAATTTTCAACTGGTGAGCTACAAACATTTTTAAAACATGAAATACCTGAATATTTACTCAGGAGCACTAACTTCTTTTCCCTTAGATTGTCAAACAGAAAATGACAACAGCCAACACAGCAAGAGCCGTCCAGTGTGAATGAATCAAAATTATACCTTTTCTTTTTGGGGGCAGATTAGCAAAAAATATGATATATTTTGGTGTGTACAAAATTTTAGTAACTATTTTAAGTGTGCCACAGATGAAAAAGTTTGAAAACCGCTGCTCTAAAGACCTGGTAATATCTGAAGGTTGAATAATGCTTCATAGTTTCTACATGTATTATTTCCTTTAATTTTCATCAGTAAAGAATGAGAAAAATTAAATATTGACGTAAATATTTCTGACAAAGCAGTGTTAAAATCCAGACTGAGTAGTGACGTCTGTGCTGTGTGCCTTGTCATTGGTCCACCAATGAAGATTCAGGAAAGAATTCACTATAATTGTTTGATTAAATTTGTATTTATAATTCCTATCTTAAGTAAAATATGATATTTTTAATCAATACTAAATATTCTCAAGTAATTATACTTAGACCCATCCAAATCTGATATAGACAGGACTCAATTCTGATTAAATTGATCTTACATATTCAAGACTGTCATATGTCTTTTAATGAAAAAGACATTAACACTTCTTTTGTCTCCATTCAATAATTCTGGTATTTGAAGCAGTAGAGAAAAATATCAACTTTCAGGAGCCCTGGTTATTCAGATTCCATATTCTGATAGCTGTTCTGTGTCAAAGGGCTCAGCTAGAATCCCCAGAGTGCCCCTCCTGCATGGTTCTGAGTTAAAGCTGGCAGAGCAGGGATTCACATGAGATTTGCAAGTAGGAGTGAAGCCGCAGCCACTGCTCTCTGAATGAAGATCATCAAGATTAGAGGTGGTGACAGAAGATGTGGGCGGGTTCCAGCTTATCCTCACTATCTTCACTGTGCTTCCAGCAATTCTGTCCCTGTTACCAAGGCCCAAGGCTCAAGGCCCACCACCAAAAGCCTGGCAGCAAACCCACAGAGGCAGCTGCTACACTGAAGCACAGCTGCTCACAGCCCTCCATAAGCTTCCCTTTCACCGTCCACCTGGGTGGCTGGCCATCCTTAGCTTTTGACTCTCTCTGCTCCTCCAACTCCCACCTGGACCGCACCTGCCCCCACACTGGAGTTCTAATTCCTATAGTAAATCCCTTATCCCACAACGCACAATGGTTCCACTTCCCTTGATCGACCCTTGACTAATACACACCCCTCTAGACCACAACTGTGAGAGAATTAGCCAGTTTTCTTTTTGCTAATTATGATTTTTTTCTTCATAATCACTTTTAAGACTAAAACTCTAATCCTAAAAGGATGTATGTTTATCATGACAAATAAAGCAAGCCCAATTCTGCCCAGTGATGTAACTGCATAGGAGCTTCAAAGTTTTTATGTTCCCAAAGGGTGGTTGTAAGCGCTTTCAAAATTTTTTTCTATCTAGAAGCAGCACCTTTGTTACCAGAATTATCTCTTCTTCTCAGTTACTATGTGCAACTATATGGAATATACAGTCATGATTGAGCAATCAAACTAAAGCATATAGGAGCAAGAAAAAAAAACCATCTTATCCTTTTCAATAATTATGCAAGGGCACTATAAAAGCAGTGAAGTTAAAAAAATGAACATCAAGATCGATCTCTGAAGACTTCTAAAATGATGCATATTACTAATGCTCAATTATAAAGTCTCAAAGGAACTCAGGCTGAGTAAAGTAATGAACATGCATTTACCAATTCGAGCAGCACTTTACTCAAGAACACATTTCCAAATAATGTTGCTTGGCAGATTAAAGGAGAGAGTGTTTCAAAGACTAATATCCACAGAAAAGCTTTGAAATCAAAATTAAGATATTTAGCATTAAAGGTGTCTCTACATGTGTGTATAACGGGGGGAGGGAGGAGGGGCAGCATTTGGTTATTCAAATATAGAATATAGGCATAGTCTTTGGTGAACCGAACTAACAGATATGTTAAAAATAATTTGCTTTTTCCATCTACACATTCAAATTTGATCACTTTTCCTCAAAAAAAAAAAAAATTAGTGACTTGCTATTAGAGCTACAGGCCATTTAGCCTATAGACTATAGCGACAACCACAGTACAAGATAGAGAAATGGCTTGTGGGCAGAAAGCCCTGGTTCACTGAGCACATCACGACTTTCCTGCACCCCTGGGAGGGTTTCACCTCAGCACATCCTTCATCCATCCTCTGCTCAGACTGCCTAAATGGCCTGCTGGCATCCATTGCCAGTGCCATTCTTCTGCTATTGCCGTTTGGATTGCTTCTTCTTTTCGGTACCTCCCAATTTCGTATCCCACACCTTTTAAAATATTATCATTTCTTTTCACTCGATACTCCATTTCTTAGAGATTTCATCAATATCCATGGTTTTAATGTAATCTACATGTCAACAATTCTCAAAATTAGATGTCTTGCTCCAGTTCTTTTTCAAACTTCAGGTACGGCTATCCATTTAACTGGCTCCTTGGTAATTCCCTTTGATGTTTTACTGAGATTTCAAAATAACAAATCTGAACTTGAATCACCGAACTTCTTAGCCAGATGTGTGCTTCTTCCAGTCTTCCACATTCAGTACAGTAAACCTTATCCATAAACCTGGGAACAATTAGTGCCTCCCCTTCTTTGTCCTCACTCCTTACATCTAAATTCTGTTTGATTTCATCCACATGCAGATCAGTGCATTTATCTGTATCTTGTGAATGTTTGTATGTGTGCATGTATGTCTATCTGGAATCTGTCCACTTCTCTCCCTCTCCACTGCTATCGCACCAGGTCAAATCATCACATGATTTCATCAAATAGCTTCTTTTGCAAAAAAAGATTCTGACCCTCCCCACCCCCTGAGGGAAGGGATTTGATCATGGCATTTTGTTTCTTTACTAGAGGCCTGGTGCACAAATTCATGCATGGGTGGGGGCCGGACCGGTGGGGGAGGGGGGGGAGGGAACACGGGATGCTGGCCGGTCAGGGGAAGGGACCACAGGAGGTTGGTGGCGGGGGGGGGGGGGGGGGTTTGGGGGGGCGGGCCTCGATTGGGGCCCCAATTAGGCCGGTTGGCTGCCACAGTGTGCATCATAGCAACCAGTCATTCCATCGTTCCAGTTGCTTGGCTTTTATATATATAGATTTATTTATCTATTTATAATTTTTTCAATCACAGTTTACATTCACTATTATTCTGTGTTAATTTCAGGTGTACTGCACTTGGGTTGCTGCTTTAGTTTGGCTATTATAAATAACACTGAAATGAACATAGGAGTGCATATATTCTTTCAAATTAGTATTTTGGGTTTTTTCATATATACCCAGATGTAGAATCTCTGGGTCATAAGGCAGTTTCATTTTTAATTTTTTAAGGAACCTCCATACTGTTTTCCACAACGGCTGTACCAAGCTGCACTACCATCAGTCCTACATCTTCACCAATAGTTGTTGTTTATTGATTTGTTGATTTATTGATGATAGCCATTCTCATAGGTGTGCCAGACAGACTCTGCAAATAAGGTAACAATCACAAATAAAAGCTCCATTTTCAATCTGTGCATCACTGAAAGGGCTAATGGACATGCATTCTCATAGAAGCAGTCTAGTCACACACTAGTCTGTCTGCCTTCCCTCCTGCTCTTCCTCCCACACAAAGCAACCACTAGTGAGGCTGTCCCCTCTGATTTCAAAGGCCACCTCGGTGCTCAGATTTTAATATGTGAGTTCCAATGGACATTACCTCCTCATGAATATTATTAAAGAGGGCACATCCCAAAGAAACTATTATAAATTACACAAACCCTTTAGGATAGTAAATTTTTATTTAACATTTAACTTCTGGGGAAAAGATAAGATCTACACAAATGATGAAATACTCTATCATGCCCTGGCTGGTGTTTCCAAGTGGTTAGAGCATCAGCCCAAGGACTGAAGTGTCTTGGGTTTGATTCCCAATCAAGCACACATACGGGGTTGCAGGCTTGATACCAGGCCTTGGTCAGTGAGGTGTGTGCAGAGGCAGCCAATCGATGTGTCTCTCTTACATCAATGTTTCTCTCTTTCTCTCTTTGGCCCTCTCCTTCTTCCCTTCCACTCTCCTTAAAAAAAATAAAGCAATGAAAAAAATAGCCTCAGGTAAGGATTAACTAAAAGGGAAGAAGTTAGCTTTCTAAGGAAAAACAACAACAAAACAAAACAAAAAAATATACATTCTATCACATGTTCATAAAAGATTTCCTTAAGTAATGTTGCCCATTTTCTTACATTTTTATAGCACATTATTTAGCCAGAAATACTATAGTAAAATTTTGAAGGGGAGAGTTTGTGTTTTCCTTCTTTACCAAGAAATCCATGAGCAAAAACAAGGTGATTCAATGAAGAGAAAGTTGGAAATGACTCTAACCTACAGGTGTTGGTTAGAAGTGACATTTCTGAGAGGGGAGCAGATGTTTAGGGGAAGCTCTTTGAATAAGCACACAGTTAATGACACTCAGCCTCATCATTAAATTTAACAGCAGCCTTTTGCACTCAAGTAGCCTATTTGTGATGTGCCCCAAGCAATATCTACTATGGTGCTGGTGCTTTAATTTGCATATTGCATTAGAGCATGCAATATTTAAAGTGAAAACATGGGAGGCCTCGTGACATTGCTTATTAGGATACAGGCTTTGAACCTCTCACAATTTACTAAAGAAGCAAAATTATTAGCACTGAAGTATATTACTACAACAGTTTGGAGACCATCTTTTAAACAGTAAAAGATATCAAAAAAATGTTCTCATAATATCACTTTACCTGCAGTGTCTTGAAATCTGGCTTTAGTGTGATTTTAGGCATATGTTTATTACCATTTTGCATGAGGACTGGGCCAAACACTCAATATCTGAGCTAGAATGCCAAACTCTATAGGGGCAGAAATTAAAAAGGGAAGAGCTATTTAATCTCAAACTTCCTCTACATAAAAGTTACTGCAGGTAAAATTTAAGGATTAGAATACTGCCAGAGCCAAGTGTAATCTTAAACTGTGTCCTAGGGTATTCAGAGCAGCATCTCTAGTCAGTTATCAGTGCTTAAAGCGAACACAGCTTGGTCCTAAAGAGTCAATACGTCACACTGGTCAAATCTCCGAGGAACTCTTTGCCTCCGTTTCCTTGTCAATAAAATGTGAATATCAATAACAACTCCACAGGGTTATTGTGAGAATATAACTGAAATTAACAATATGTAAACTGCTTAGCACAGTACCTGGCAAATATTATAGCTCTGATAAAGGGTTTGAAAAGCAGCATCTTTCTATTGACAAGACTACTGGGGCAGGAACAAGACACCCTGCTCTGAAACAGCACTCCTTTGATGGGGTGAGGAAGGAGGCGGGAGTGAGAGAATCAGAAGAGGAAGGAGTCCGGGGTCAGTGTCTGGGTTGTGCTGAGTGACCAGGCGAGTTGTGTAACACAGGCCAGTCATTAGCCCCTCCTGCTCCCTATTTCTATACAAATAAAATGTGGACTTTCACAAGATGATGTCCAAAATACTCCTTGGAACTAATATTTTCATAAGGAAAACTCTGGGAGCCATTGGATCTTAGTTTAAGCTACTTTGAGCAAACATAAATTAGGAGGAAATTGTTTTTAAAAGTTTCATCACAAGACTATTACACAGAACTTTGTTGTTTATGATATGACAAAATATTTACATGATTCATTTTACAAAACATTATTTTATGTGATAATTATTATAATATTACTTAACAAAAATGTTTAGTTTATCAGTACTCTCATTTACTATTCCTAATCCTACTGAATACATAGTACTTAGAAAGAGGAATTGGGTTTCTAGCTCTTAGATTTCAAATGCCAAGGAACATAGTCATTAGACAAGAGGAAGCCACTTTAAACAATTGCAGTGTTTCTATTAAAAAGAAGAACCTAGGGAAGTTGGAATTCCAGGCCACTCTCAGAATGAGGGTCATTTAGTGACTCTGCTCCAGTCATTCCTGTCTAGTCTGCCTAAAAATCTCATTCAGAATATCCCACTAGAGAGGGCTTCTAAGAGGAACAAGAGGCAGAGGGAAATTGAGAGGGTGAGGCAGAGGCAGAAGAAGAGAGAGGGAAAAGAGGGAGAGGAGAGGAGAAAACAGATTCAGAAATTTAATTTCATCAGTTCATCAGACCTTCATTCATATAATCCAATTTTAAATGGATTGATTTATCAGTTCTGAAGCTATTTAACAGAAAAATGAATAAACACACAACAAAATATCACAGCTACCAACATGCTGATCTGTACAGATAGTACCAATAAGTGCTTTAACCGTATATTTTTAATTATTTTACATCTGGGGGGAGTTAATTCATGTCGATTTAGGAAGGAAAGATTATGTACATTCACTTTAAAATTTCATAGAATAGAAAATAAGAACAACTAAATCCCTCTACTGAGAGATAACCACTTATATGTTTTATTTCAATCAAGTCTTCTTTTCTATACACATATAGATACATCATTTCCCCCCTAAAGAATTGGGATAAGATTGTAGTCCCTTAATGTAAAAGTAGACTTATCTAACTAGAAAACTGAAGATTTGGTAGAAGAGAGACAGAAAATTAGAGTTATTTCTATGAATACTTTCCTAACAAATATTTGCTTTTTCTACGTTGTAGATGTATGTTAGTTGAGGCAGCTGACTGCTTCTAGATGCCAAAGGTCAAAGAGGCCATAACCTGTGGCCTCACTCAATCTGGTTGGAGCAAGGTTGACAGCCTCCTTTTAAGGGGCATGGCATGCTGATGAATTCTTCATGTGAGCAAGCATCTCGCCATCCCACTGTGGGTTCTTCATTTCGAAGAGGTTAGGAAATACAGCCGCTGTTCTGGTGATGCTCCAAATGACTTTAACTTGTTTCTGAATAACCCTCCACAGTTGAATCATCTGTAATGGAAGGGTATAGAGACTGTGGTCTTCTTAGAAACCAAGGCTCCAACCAGTGATATACAATCAACTACCTAATGTGTCTCCCCTCCTCTCTTAAGGCTGATGGCATTAGGAGATTAGAAATATATGATCAATCTTCATCCTCGTATGCCCTTTATTTCTCCGTTTGGGGCTAAGGTCATCATTTCCATAAAGAGAACCATGTCACCAGTGGAGACCTGGTTGGTTGTTTAACACTTCAAGTTAATTGTCTGGGACCATTTTGAATCAATATCACTGGTGTAGGAATCCTGGGAACAATAAACTTAATAATTAATTTCCAAATTATTAGATACATTTCGTCAAGACAGCCACACTTCTCAAAACTCTACCTGGCAGATCACAATCTTTTATACTTAAGTCTCAAACAGAAACTTAAAAATTAACTTTTACCCACAGAAATTCTACATCTAAAGTCTTTTCTATTTTCGCTTTGACAGCAGGACTGAGGAAACAGTAATTTCTAAGACTATCCTCTGAACTCAAGAATATTTTGTCCTGATGAGATGCACATAGTAGAGTCCAAAACCACAGCTATCTTTGAAAGAGAGGTTTATTTTGAGAAAGATGCATTGGAGGCTCAGAGCATGCACTGTGTGTGTGTGTGTGTGTGTGTGTGTGTGTGTGTGTCCACTGGGGGTCTGCCCCCAGCCACACTGGAGGCTCAGAGCAGGCGCTGTGTGTGTGTGTGTGTGTGTGTGTGTGTGTGTGAGTGTGTGTGTGTGAGTGTGTGTGAGAGTGCGTGTGTCTGCTGGGGGCCTGCCCCCAGCCACACCGTGGAGGTTTGGAGCAGGCATCCCTCTGTGTCCATCTCTCAGGCTCCTGGCCTCCACTGTGTGTTTTTCTCTCCCTTGAGCTGTGGCCAGGGTGGGGTGCTGCCTGCAGGCTGCGCTTTCCTGCTCATGGATCACCGGATCACTGCAGAGACGGGGGCAGGCCCTGCTGGGTGCTGCCTGTGGGGAACTTTCCTATTCTGGGATCGCCATGGCGATCCCATGAGCAGGCACATCTGGGGGCCGCCGGCCCTCCGCACTTGCCTGCTCTGGGATTGCCATGGGGTCCCAGCTGACAGTGGGGCTTAGGCGGCACACGGGGTCCCGGCTGGGGGCGGGGCTTAGGCGGCACACGGGGGTCCTGGCTGGGGCGGGGCTTAGGCGGCACACGGGGGTCCTGGCTGGGGGCGGGGCTTAGGCGGCACACGGGGGTCCTGGCTGGGGCGGGGCTTAGGCGGCACACGGGGGTCCTGGCTGGGGGCGGGGCTTAGGCGGCACACGGGGGTCCTGGCTGGGGCGGGGCTTAGGCGGCACACGGGGTCCCAGCTGGGGGCGGGGCTTAGACGACACGATTGCACCGCCTAAGCCCGGCTGCCCAGGGCCGCACACGGGCCTGGATGGAGTCTGGCACTGGCCAGCCCTGCCTGCAGTATGCAAATTAGCCGCCATCTTTGATGGAGGCTAATTTGCTTATGGCACTGATTAGTCAATGGGAAGCATAGCGAAGGTATGGTCAATTACCCTTTTTGTCTTTTATTAGATAGGATTCCCCTATAACCCACTTTCCCACTTTTAAATTGCGTAAAGTGATTTCAAAAGAAAAAGAGTCACTTCCAAACCCTGATCTTTTAAATGTCATTTGTAGGTGTCCCTTTCCCGCCACTGCCCAGAGCCCAGTTCTCTCTGACAGCTCCAGGGATGTGGGAACCATGCTATAAGGGGCAGCATGCCAGAAGCTGCCATGGAGCAAAGGAAATCAGACTTTCTGCTTCCTTCAAAAGGCCACTGGATTTAGAAAGTTGAGGAACACAATTTTAAGAAGTGGCTATCAATGAAAATATGCACATTTCCCAGGGTAATCATGCACCCGAATGTGTGCTTGGACACAGTGCTACTTGCATTAGGGTGGATTATTAAGGGAAGCCATTCTCTTTCTTTCCAGGAATAATTACAAACAGTAGCAGTTAAACAAAGCTAAGGAGACAGAGACTTGACAGACCTCTCAGAACTGCCAATGTGAGATGTTACTCGGAAATCCTGAAATCTATTAATAGAAGTTTTCAACACAATGATGATAAACACCCATTGAACAAATGCATCTCTACCTGTCTAGCCATCTCTGTATCTATCATCTTACACAAACAAATACAAAAGAATACAAGGTCTCTGTGTTCATTCTTCTGATAGACATTTTAGATTCTGATTTCCAAAGATAAGTAACTAAGAATATGGGGAAATGAAAATACTTAACATTTGTGGAAGGAGTACATGAGAGCATTTAGGTAATATCCAGCAAAGTTAAAAAATAAGCATATTTATTAACACAAAATTTCACATAAAGGCAATATACCTTGAAGTAACTCTCACATTTGTATCCAAGAAATAAACTCAAAGATGTTCACTGCAATTAGATTGTTTGGAAACAACTCAAATATCCATCACCTGTTGAATAAGTTATAAATTCATATAATGTAATACTACAGAGATATTCAAATGAGTGAAACAGATAAGATACATGGACCAACATGGATAGCTCTATAAAATAAAATATTGAGCCCTAGATGTGTGGCTCAGTTGGTTGGAGCATCCTCCTATGCACTAATAGACTGCAGGTTCAATTCCCGGTCAGGGCACATACCTGGGATGGGGATTCAATCTCTAGTCTGGATAACTATGGGAGGATCAATCAATGTTTTTCCCTTTCCTTTCCCCCCTCCCCCTCCCCCTCCCCCTCCCCCTCTCCTCTCCTCTCCTCTCCTTCTCTCTCTCTCTCTCTCTCTCTCTCTCTCTCTCTCTCTCTCTCTCAACATATCCTCGAGTGAGGATAAAAAAAATGTTGAGTGAAAATAGAAAAGTTGAAAAATATTTACAGTATGAAACAATTTTTAATATTATAAACTTACAAAACATGTGCCCCCAACACACACACGCACGCGCGCACACACACACACACACACACACACACACACACACACCAAACACCAAATTCATGACAGTAGTTACTTCCGGTAAAGAAGCAGGAACATAAAATCTGGTAGATGACAGAAAATTCTGACTCTATAAACTATTTATTTCTGGAAAAATAAATTCTAAAGAGCATGTGACAATACTAACTGTTCATTTTCTGTGGAAAATTCACCAGTTTTTGCTATATTATGCATTTTATCTGTTTTTGTCAAAACAAAAGTTAAAAATATATAACAGTGTAAAACTAAAAATCGTGGTTATTTCTATAATTCAAAGGTTTATCTCTATACAGTGAGGTCAGTTATTACACATGTAACACTCAAACATGAAATAAAATCCTCCTCAAACTTTCCCAAATGGAAAAGTCTCATTCAGAAGAAGAGTCTTTACAGATTGATACTCAAAATTCTTCTTAAAAAACTGCTTAAATTTAAGTCTTTAAAAATTTAAGGCGTCAATAAGTGCTTTTTCACCCGATGCCACTTGATGAATTATTTACTATATGTTTAAAGTACAACAAAAAAAGAGTGCATAATGCAAGATCAGAGGTTAAGTCTCCAAAGTTCTCATGATGACAAATTTACTACTGTCAAGTTAGGAAGACTATTTAAAATAAGAAAAAAAAATTTTGACTATATATATACTAATTTACAAAATAATACTGGACTAAAAATAGTTAAGTTGATTTTTTTAAAGAATTAAATAGTTGAGGTCAGTAATACACTGAATGGGAAATTACTGCATGAGGCTTATGCCAAAATAACATTTTAGTTACTCTGTATGTAACCAATAAGCAAATGAACTACCAATATTCTTAATAATTCCAAACTCCCCTTGATAAAAATGCATACATATGCCATTTTAAATGTCAAAACTACATGTCAAAATGATTGACACGTTTCTTTCCTATATATTTATATTTCATTTATAACTATACTACTTGAATGCTTTGATAAAGACTATTGCTATCATTAAATGTTAATTTCTGTTCTAGTAAGAAATGTTCAAAGTTATATACCCGAACTTTTTGCTCACATACTATACTATTACTAATATTAACCATTGACTCATTTGAGCATTTATCCCATGCCCAGCCTTTGCTAAAATACCTTTGCATACGTTTGTTCATTTGATTCCCACCACAACTCTATGAAATGAGTTCTGTCATGATCCTCCCTTTACAGATAGGCAACCAAGAATAGAGATGTTGAATAACTTATCAAAGTCATGTCGAATTATCAAGTAGAACAGTGATGCAGCTGACTGCACAAGTCAAGAACTTACTTAACTATTATATTCTACATGCTATCAGAAAGAAAACCTTAGTAACAATATAGGTAAGTGTAGTTATGTGCTCAATAAAAAACTATGCAATAAGGCAAATAACACTTAAAGATTTACATTAACCCCCCAGCCCCCTCCCCACTCAAATAGTCCAGCCTTAACCTATCCCATACACATCCTGTAACACATATTCCTATCATAAATATTGACAAACAGTTGCTACAGGCATGAGATCCAAACTGAATGTGCCAGGAACCATTTAGCTACATGGCGGGGAGGCAGGTGCACTGAACCCTACTGTTCTCTTGCTCTGAGGCCAGCAAAAGGCCAGCAAACACTGCAGGCAGCAGGCTGCAAACTGCATCCAGTACAGCGACTTCAATGAATCATGATCATCCACTGACTGCAGTCAAGTCCCAAAGAATTTAGTACCTTATTAAGATGTCCTAATTCACTTCTTTGGTGATGCCAAGTTCAAAACAACAGCTATTAAAAATGAGGCTGCACAAAGAGCTGCATATTTGGGATCCTTCCAGACCCACTACAGGGTAATGTTATTCTGCTTCCAACAGCTGTTTCTCCTTACCTGAGGTGAGGCAGGTGCAGGACAAAAGAAGCAAATGACTCTGCACCTGCTCCTCAAATTCGACTCAGGTCCATCAGCAAAGCTGACCTCGCTGAGCCTGTCACCAGGAGCAGATGTTTTGTGGAGGACCAGGAGGTGCTCATCCACTTGACTTGGCCCCAGGTGAATTCATTCAATTTCACCAATCTGATCAGACTCTATTGACACATGCTTAAAGCAACTGCTTCCTAAAAGTATGGTTTATCCAGAAAACCTGTCAGAAAATACTGGAACAAAATCTTAGCAGGACAACGTAAAAGTGGATAGTTAGTATGAGGTAAAACTCCTCAGAAAGAATCAATTTTTTAAAGGTTTTATTTATCTTAGAGAGAAATGGAGAGGGAGAGAGAGATAAAAACATCAATGATGCGAATCATTGATCGGCTACCTCCTGGAGTTCGAGCCTGTAACCTGGGCATGTGCCCTTGACCGGAATCAAACCTGGGACCCTTCAGTCCGCAGGCCAGCGCTCTAGCCACTGAACCAAACCAGCTAGGGCAAAAATAATCAATTTTAAAGTAAGAACTGCTTTATTCATGCTGGAGGTTTGTAAAGATGAAGTGTGATACAACACATATTTTTGTTTTAACTTTTCATTATAGAAAATTTCAAGCATAGACACATGTAGACAGTACAGTATAATGAATCCTCATGAACCAGCTTCAACAAACACATATAGCTCATGACCATCTATCTGCATGCCCTCCACCCTCCCCAACCCCTGCCAGAGATTTTTGAGGCAAATCATAGATATGTCATTTCAGCTATAAACATTTCATTATTACCACAATCTAAAAAGTTTTAAAATAATTTTTAAATATCACCAGTATTCTTCAGCTTTCCATTTTTTAAAGTTTGTTTGAATCAGGATCCATATACAGTCCACACATAGGAATTTTCTTTTAAAATTTTTTCATCTGTAAGGTTCCCTTCTGTCTGTCCCCCTACCATTCCCTTCTTCCACCACCTCTCCTTTGTGGAAGAAACTCTATCTTGGATTCTGTAAAGTTTCCCATAGCCTGAATTTTGCTACCTGCCTCCCTAAAGTGTAGTTTAGCATGTCCCCATGTCCTCTGTGTTACCTTAATCAAATTTGAGTACAACTTTTTCGTAAGGTTTCCTCATGGGTGGTGGTTATAACAGAGATACATAACCAACAAAGTTGCAAAAGTGCTAAAGAAGAGGAAAGACACAAGCCAACGGCAACTCCACGGATGCTACAGTAGCTGAAAGCAGAAATGGGAAAAATATCTCTGGAGATAAGACTAAATTTAATACCAGAAAAATAAACGGCCACTAAAAGCAGAGGAGCCCCATAAGCACATGAGAAACAAGCAGGATGTGTGGCAAGGGGTGAGGTGGGACAGGAGCACAAGTGACAAACACCCCATGGGGAGTGTCATTAACTCGCAAGAATGACAGGCTCGGCTTGCCCAGTGCTTGTGTCACAGCTCAAGCCAAAGCCTTCCAACACTACACAGCTGAAGATCTAGTGCTAGAGTTGGCCGGGAGATGAGAGGGGAAGGTTGTGATACTGGACCGCCATTGCACCTCATTACTCTACTGCAGAAAAATCCCTTCCGACCCTCAAATAGAAGCCATTCTTCCTGTAACCCATATGGCAGCCAAGCAAATGACTGGGTCGAGCACGGGCTCTGTAACCAGACCTCTAGTTTAAAGAAAGACTGGCCTTGTCACCTTCTATCTTTGTAAGTGAGGGCGAGTTATCTGTCCTCCCCTGGCCTGTTTTGTCATCTGTCATATGAGATAATAATACCACCGCCTTCTTTTGTGAGGATTCAACAAAGTAACACAAACAAAGCATTCAGAAGAGTGACTAGAATATAGTAACTGTATTAAATATTTAATATTATCTCATTGTTTTTATTATCATTATGTTGAATTATTAAGCTACTAGAGGCCCGGTGCACAACATTCATGCACTGGGGATGGCGGGGGGGGGGGGTCCCCTCAGCCCAGCCTGCGACCTCTCACAGTCTGGGACCCCTCAGGGGATGTCTGACTGCCGGCATAGGGAGCAGGTGTAAGCTGGCAGTCAGACATCCCCTGAGGGGTCCTTAGCACTGCCACAGAGGCAGGAGAGGCTCCTGCCACCACTACTGCACTCACCAGCCATAGCCCGGCTTCTGGCTGAGTGGCGCTCTCCCTGTGGGAGCGCACTGACCACCAGAGGGCAGCTTCTGTGTTGAGTGTCTGCCCATGGTGGTCAGTGTGCATCACAGTGACCGGTAGTTCCGCCATTTGGTCAATTTGCATAGGCTAATATATTTGCATTAGGCTTTTATTATATAGGATTAGTGGTCATCACGAAGAATTACAAGAGTACTTCTTTTCTGAAGCCTTTACCTACAATCTGAAAGCAAAGTTTCCAAAAAATTTGGATACAAACTACCTGATTTACTTGTTAGAAAGACACATTTCATGATCTCCATCCCAGACCCATGGGGGCAGACTCTCCAGGACAGGAGTCTACAAGTTGATGACTAAGCAATAAGAAACACCAAGAGTAGCTTAAAGCACTACTTATTCATATACATAGTGAGCACATTGAAAACATCAGGCTGTAACTGCTCAAGGCCAGTGGTAACAGTACCATGAAACAGTTGTTTTATGCCATCGTGTGATATCTTTGAAACCTAGAATTATTTTTTTTCTTTTATATCATTAACTATAGTTTTTTATTTGATGCAAATTTTACATGAAATGAAATCCACAGATCTTAGGTGAGTTTTGACAAATACAACCAAAACTTCTCTCCAGATATAGAGCATTAGCACCCATATGAAAAGTGACCCCATGCACTTATCAATCTCCACCATCCCCTTTAGCCCCCACTCCTGTCACATCATGGCAGCAAGAAATAGTTTAGTTTTACCTGTTCTAGAGACTCATATAAGTGGAATCATATCCTGTGTATTTTTATATAATGCTTCTTTCACTCAGCATGTTTTTGAGATAAATCTGTTATTGCTTACATCAGTAATGCATTCCTCTTAATTGCTAAAATTATACTCCATTTTGTTTATCCATGCTTCTACTGAGGACAAATGTGCTATTTCCAATTTCTATGACTATTATGAAACAAACTACTGACCCGGTGCATGGATTTGTGCACACTAAAAGGAAATAAATTAGAAGGTGGCTAGTGGGGCGGGACTGGACGAGATGGGCTGGACACGCCCTGGAGCCAAACTCCCGAGGTCCCTCCTAGTATCTGCAGAGTAAGTAGGAGGTAGGGGGGGGGTTCCCCTCCGGCAGATGGGGTCCTTCGGCCTGGCCTGCAGGGATCGGGCTGAAACTGGCTCTCCGACATCCCGTGAGGGGTCCTGGAGTGCAAGAGGGCACTCTGCAAAGTTGCTGTCCTACAGGGTGTGGAACGCAAACACAAGTGTGCAGTAAACCAGATTCGGGGCTTACAGTGCCCCAGCAACAACAAAACCCATGGCCAAAGGTAGAATCATGCAGTCCAGCGAGGAATCGAGCTCCCTCCTCTCTGGTTTCATGGTATGTCACCCGAGAACCACTGCTGCCAAGTCACTGCAGCTTGGCAGCTCCTGCATTGAGCGTCTGCCCCCTGGTGGTCAGTGTGTGTCATAGTGACCAGTCAGATGGTTGGACACTTAGCATATTAGCCCTTTATATATATAGATAAGTATAAAGAGCTCCTTACAAGTGTTTTGTGACCATTTCTTTTTCATTTCTCTTCAGTAAACAAGCAGAATTACTGGGACATAAGACAAGTGTATGTTTACTTTTATAAGAAACTGTAGGGCCTTTTCCTAAGTGCTGGGAAACCCTAATACCCTGCAACAATGTCTGAACATTCCAGTTTCTCCCCAACCTTGCTAACAGTTAGTGTTGTCAATCTTTTAGATTTTGGCAATTGTACTGAAAATATAACAGTAACTTATTGTAACTTGAGTTTGCATTTCCCTGGTGACTAATGATATTGAACACTTTGTAGTGGACTGATCGGTCCTATGTATCTCTTCTTTTGTGAAGTATCTGTCCAAATACTTTGTCCATTTTAGAATTCAGTTGTTTGTCTTTGTATTATCGAGATTTAAGAATTCTTATATGTTGGATATCAAACTTTTGCCAAATAAATGTATTGTAAATATTTTATCCCAGTCTATGGATTGATTATTCATTTGAACAGTGTTTTAAATTTTTTTTTTTTTACATTTCAGTGATATTTGTTATATTCACAACATTGTGCAACTATTCCCACTGTCTATTTCCAAAACTTTTCATTACCCCAAACAGAAACTGCATCCATTAAGCAATAACTCCCTATTCCTCCATCCACTCAGCCCCTGGTAAACTGTAACCTACGCATTGTCTCTATGAATTTGTCTATTCTAGATAATTCATATAAGTGGAATCATATAATATTTTTCCTTTGGGGTCTATCTTATTTCACTTAGCCTAATGTTCTCAAGGTTCATCATGCTGTAGCATGAATCAGAACTTCATTCCTTTTTATGGCTGAAAAATATTGAATTGTATACATGTCACATTTTGTTTATCCATTCATCTGTTGATGAACATTTAAGTTGTTTCCACCTTTTAACTATTGTGAAAAATGCTGCAATTAATCTTGTTATACAAGTAGCTATTTGAGTCCCTGTTTTCAACTCTTTTGGACACATACCTAGGAACAAAATTGCTGGGTCATATGGTAATTCTGTTTAACTTACTGAGGAAGAGCCACAGTACCTGCACCATTTTACATTCCCACCCAACAATGTATGAATGTTACCTTATCCCCATGTCCTTACCAACACTTATTATTTTCCATTTTATATATTACAGACCTAATAGCTGGTCTGAAATAACTCACTGTGGTTTTAATTTGCATTTTGCTAATGACTAATGTTTTAAGCATCTTTTCATGGGCTTATCTTCTTTAATGAAATGTCTATTCAAGTCCTTTGCCCATTTTCTGCTCAGGTTGTCTGTATATTGTTCAGTTGTAGGAGTTCTTTATATTCTAGATATTAAACTCTTATCAATTTTATGATTTGAGTATATTTTCTTCCATTCTATTAATTGTTTTTTCCTTCATTATTTACTGTTATGCATTACATTAATCGATTTTCTATGTTTAACCACCATTGCATTCCTGGGATAAATCTCACTTGGTGGTGGTGCATAATCCTTTTAATATGCTATGAGATTTTAATTTTGATGAAATCTAACTTACTTACTTTTTTTTTTCTTTTGCTGCTTATACTTTTGGTGACATATCTAAGAATCCATTGCTAAATCCAAGGTCATGAAGATTTATCTTAATGTTTTCTTCTAAGAGTCTTACTGTTTTAGCTCTTTTTACATATGGCATGAGGTCTAACTTTATTCTTTCGCGTGAGGAAATCTAGTTTTCCCGAGACCATCTGGTGAAGAGACTATTCTTCCCCTATTGAATGGACTTGGTACCCTTGTCAAAAATCAGTTGGCTATAGAAGTATGGGTTGATTTCTGGGCTATCAATTCTATTCCATTGACCTATATCTATCTGTATTCAGGTATCACACTGTTCTGATCACTGTAGCTCTACAGTAAGTTTTGAAGTTGAAAAGTGTGAGCTTTCCAAATTGTCCTTTTTAAGATTGTTTTAGCTATGTTGGGTCCCTTACAATTCCACAAGAATTTGAGGACCAGCTTTTCCATTTCTACAAAAAAGGCTCTTGGACTATTGATACACATTGTGTTGAATCTGTACATTGCTTTGGCTAATACCAACATCTTTATAATGTTAAGTCATTCTGTCCATGAACACTAATATCTTCCCATTTAGGTCTTCTTTAATTTCTTAATGTTTTATAGTTTTCAGTGCATAATTCTTTCACTTCTTAGTTAAATTTATTCCTAGGTGATTTAATATTTTTAGATTGAAACTGTAAATGGAGTTGCTTTCTTTTTATTCTTTGTTAATCCTCAACTGAGGATATTTTTTCCGTTGATTTTTAGAGAGAGGAAAGAAGGGAGAGAGGGAGGGAAGGAGGAAGGGAAGGTGAAAGAGAGAGAGCACGTGCAACATTGATGTGAGAAAGACACATCGATTGGTTGCCTACCACATGCACCCTGACTAGGGCCAGGATTGAACCTGCAACCAGCTACATGCCCTTGACCAGGAATAGAACCCGTAACTCTCTGGTGAGAAGGCCAACGTCCCATCCACTGATCCATACCAGCCAGGGCTGAAGTTACTTTCTTAATTTACCTTTTGGATTCCTCATGGCTAGTGCACAGAAAAAAAACACAAACTCTTTTTTTGTGTGTTGATCTTGTAACCTACACCTTCCCTGAGTTCCTTTCTTAGCTTTCTTATAGATTCTTTGGGATAGTCTGTATATAGAAACATGTTATCTGTGAACATATTTTATTTCTTCCTTTCTAATTCTAATGCATTTTGCTTCCTTATCCTGTCTAATTGCTCTGACTAGAGCCTCCAGTACAATGTCAAGGAGCAGTGGTGGAAGTGGGCATCCTTGTCTTATCCCTGTTCTTACGGGGGAAAAGCTTTCAGTCTTTCATCATTGAGTATGATGTTAGTTGAGGGTTTTTCGTAAATACCTTTTATCATGTCGAGAAGTTCTCTTTTATTTTTATGTTTTTTTAATTGTTTTTAACCATAAAGAGGTATTCTATTTTGTCAAATACCTTTTCTGAAACAATTGAGATGATCATGTGTGTGTGTTTTTTCCTTCATTATTTACTGTTATGCATTACATTGATTGATTTTCTATGTTTAACCACCATTGCATTCCTGGGATAAATCGCACTTGGTGGTGCATAATCCTTTTAATATGCTATGAGATTTAACCAGCTACTATTTTTGCTGAGGATTTTTGCATCCATATTCTTAAGAGATACTCATCTATATTTCTAGTATCTTTTTCTGGCTTTGGTATTGGAGTAATTCTGGCCTCAGAGAATGAGTTAGACCAAGATCTCTCCACTTCTATTTTGTGAAAGAGTGTGAGAAGGGTTGTATTAATTTTTCTTTAGATGTTTGGTAGAATTCACAATGAAGCCCTTCCATCTCAGCCTTTCTTTACTGTGTATAATTAATTTTCCAATAAAGCCCTTTGAAAGATTTCCTCCTATTATATTATAAAACTTTTCAAATATACAGAAAAAATTGACATAACTTTCCAAATGAACCCCATATAACCACCACCTAGATTCTATGGTAAACACTTTACTACAATTGCTTTAACACATAACTTTATCTTATTTTTTATGCATTTCAAAGAGGCACACATTAGTACACTTCACTCCAAATACTTCAGTAAGCACACTATTAACTCAAGCTGCCACTGGATACATGTGGCTATTTATTTTAAATTAATTAAAATTAAATAAGTTATTAAAGCATTCCATTTCCAGTTGCATTAGCCACATTTCAATATTCAACAGCCACATGTGGCTGGTGGCTACAAAAATCAGTGGAGGAACAGATTGTGTCCGCACGCACTCAAGGAGAGGGAAGCACATGAGGTATGCACCGCAGAGAATGAGAATCCTGCGGACGGGCCACATTTCAATTCTGCCTGCCAGATACGGGGAGGGGGAGCTGCTGGACTTAGTCAAGCTCGTTTTGACTAAAATGTAACAACTGGGCAAACAACGCTTGCAATAAAACGAGAAGAGGTTCATGCCTGTCGCTCAAACCCAATTCCTCACAGCACCATTTGCCATCCCGCCACCAACTGCGAGCTGGGTTTTGTCATTTCCTTCAGTAGGGATTTGGGAAGGTCCTTTTGGAAGAATTACAGGTGAGGCCCCATATCAATCTCTGTCAGAACTCAAGGTGATTTCGTCTAAACCTCTCAAATGACTGTAGACTTCTCTCTTACCAAGGGTGAGCAAAGAAAACAAGAGCATATAAAAATTTCAGCAGCAAAAGAGAAAAGAAATCAAAATATCACACATGCACTAATTCTTATCAATGTAAAATGTAATCTTCATCAGTGTTTTGAAACTTGTTCTTAACAAAACACAAAAGGACAGACTTGAGAAATCAGAGGAAGCTACTGTGAGATGAAAATGCATCAAGATAATTAAAGACCACATGAAAATAAAAAAAACTGGGGTGGAAAATCAGAAACTACCTTGGAAGTGTTCTCCCAGAAATCTGAATGTGAATGTATACAGTGGCTTTATTCACAACTGCCAAAATCTGTAAACAATATAGAGGTCATTCAACTGCTGAACAGATAATCTAATCGTGGTACATTCACACAGTGAATACTACTCAGCAATAAAAAGGAATGGACATGCAACCATATGGATGAATCTCAAACACATTATGATAAGTGAAAGAAGCCAAGTTCACATGGCTACAGACTATATCAGTGCGTTTATATGACATTCTGGAAAAGGCAGAACTATAGGAACATAACGAAAATCCCTGGCACCCTGGCTGGTTTGGCTCAGTGGATAGAGCGTCGGACTGAAGGGTCCCAGGTTTAATTCCAGTCAAGGGCACATGCCTGGGTTGCAGGCTCGATCCCCAGTTGGGTGCGTGCAGGAGGCAGCCAATCAATGATTCTTCCTCACCATTCATGTTTCTATCTCTCTCTCCCTCTCCCTTCCTCTCTGAAATCAATAAAAATATATTTAAAATAATTCCTGGCTATTAGCACTTGCAGTGAGAAGAGGGTTTGACTACAAAGGGACAAGGACATCTTTGTGGGTGGTACAACCATTTGGTATCTTGACTGTAGTGGTGAATCTTAAAGTATGTAAATAAAAGAATGTTTATGTACCTTGGAGGCAGAAATGAGAGATTTGAGATTGTATAAAAATGAGTTAAAGAGGGCAGAGTTAAGAAATAAAGCCACAATAAAAAGAGAAAAAACATCAACATGCTAGCAATAGGAAAAACATTTCACAGAGAGTCGTCTTAAGAATAAGCAGAGTTCACAGAGAAAAACAGGAATAATATGGTTGTTTACCTAGAAACCCAAAAGGAGCAACTAAAAAGCTACCGGATTAATAATTAATAAGAAAGTTCAATAAACTGTCTGGATAAACATAGCAAAGTCAATAGCTTGCCCATCTACACGTGATAAAATTAGAAAATAAAACAAATAGAATAGATTCATAAGAAGAAGCTAAAAATAAATTCTTTTTTTAAAGGATTGTAGAAAAGTTTTTTTTGTTGTTTTTTTTTAAAAATATATTTTATTGATTTTTTGCAGAGAGGAAGGGAGAGAGATAGTTAGAAACATCGATGAGAGAGAAACATCGATCAGCTGCCTCCTGCACATCTCCCACTGGGGATGTGTCTGCAACCCAGGTACATGCCCTTGACCGGAATCGAACCTGGGACCTTTCAGTCCACAGGACAATGCTCTATCCACCGAGCCAAACCGGTTTCCGCTGTAGAAAAGTTTTTAATGACAAAAATATGTTGATGATATAGTTAAAGTGGGAGAAAAGCAGGTTATAAAATATGTATAGTATAATCTAATATTTATTATTAAATTATGCAAAAAAGAGCTGGAAGGATATTTAGCAAAATGTTTGCAAGAGTTACTTCTGGGTGGTAAAATTACAAATATTTTCCTCTTTTTTTGTATTTTTTTTAATTGCTTAAAATATTACAAAGAGTAGTACATTTGTCTCCTTTTTTTTTTCCTTTGACATTCCCCCAGCCTCCCTTACCCCCCAGTGTCTTGTGTCCATTGGTTATGCTTATATGCATGCATACAAGTCCTTTTGTTGATCTCTTACACCCCCCCCCAACCCTCCCCAACCTTCCTGCTGTAGTTTGACAGTCTGTTTAATGCTGCTCTGCCTCTGTATCTATTTTTGTTCATCAGTTTATAATGGTCTTTATTATCCATGAATGAGTGAGATCATGTGGTATTTTTCTTTCACTGACTGGCTTATTTCACTTAGCATAATGCTCTCCAGTTCGATCCATGCTGTTGCAAATGGTAAGAGTTCCTTCTTTTTTACAGCAGCATAGTATTCCATTGTGTAGATGTACCACAGTTTTCTAATCCATTCATCCGTTGATGGGCACTTAGGCTGTTTCCAAAACTTAGCTATGGTAAATTGTGCTGCTATGAACATAGGGATGCACTGTGCACTGCTGGTGGGAATGCAGACTGGTGCAGCCACTATGGAAGACAGTATGGAGTTTCCTCATAAAGTTAAAAATGGAACTCCCATTTGACCCATTGATCCCACTGCTAGGAATATATCCCAAGAAACCAGAAACATCAATCAGAAAGGATATATGCACCCCTATGTTCATAAAAATAAATTCTTGATAAGAAATTTTCAGGCTATAGAATATGTAATTAACCCTTTGCAGTCGTTTGTCTAATCTCAGCCACCAAAGCTTTTTTACCGTTCCGGTCGTATGTCTGCTCTCAGCCACCACAGCAAGGAACCGTACGAATCTAAACTCTATTCATTCATGTATCAGTTCATAATTTCTCTGAAAGCTCTTAAGTGTCTAAGCGACCTTGTCACGAACCAAAACAATGCCCCGACAAATCGGAGGTATCGAAACTCAATATAAACAAACGCAGTCGTTCCACACTCGCCATGCAAAACACCGTGGGGAGTCAGTCGCCTTTTGAGAGTGAAGAAATCCACAAGCTTTGGAGATACTTCGCAGAATTTCAAATAAAGCTTTACAAATTACATTTAACTGTAATTAGGCATTCTCGCTTGTTAAGATATTTCAAAATAATACTCCAAAATGGCAAAAAGAAAGTTACCGAAAGAAGTGTACTGCGAATCCGAAAGTAACAATGAAGAGTTTTATTTTCGCACCTTGACTACTGACTCTGACGTAGAAAGTGATAATGTTTGTAGTGATTCTACTAGTAGTGATGTAGTTCCAAAAAAGAATTAATAAATCTTGTTTATCCTTCATAATCTTGCATGTTATGTATCACTGCTCTTTCAATGGAAATTAATTCCGACCAGTACTACACCCATGCCCAAATTTAATACGACCGCAAAGGGTTAAAGCTTATAGATTTATGTATCATATACATAGAATATATGCTTATAAATATATACAGTAGAGAAGGGATTATACACCAACAGAGAAAGGAGGTCTTGTTTCAGGGTTTCTGAAAGTATAGTACTGGGCCAGCAGCATCATTACCATTTTAGAAATTATGAAATCATGAAAAGAAATGCAAATACTCCAGCTCTACTCCAGACCCACTGACTCTCAGATTCTGAGAACGGGGCCCAGCAGTCTGTGTTTTTCATAAGCCCTCCAGGTGATGGTGATGTTCCTGAAAGTTTGAGAACCAAGATGCTGATGTTGTTGGTTTGGGGCCACACTTGCAGAATCACCAGTCTATTTAATGAACAGTGATGGGACAAAGGCTTAGCTATCTGGAAGGACACCATATTCAATTTATCCAGAGGGATAAAGCATAGTTACAATGTATGAATAGTGTCCCCAATCCTGCTGGCAATCCCTTGTCAAGGAAGTTCCCAATCTACTCAGCTAAGTCATCTGTGAATGCTCTCCCCCCCCCCCCCAGTTGTTCAGGTGTGCATGCATCAATAACAACACATTTTACATTTTTTTAAGCCTGTGGGGAACTTATTTAGGAATCCTCCCCCATTATAAGATATAACTCAATTATTCAACTTTTAGATATTCAACTTTCAAGTACATCTTCAGAACCGCATTATATGAATTTTGGGGCTTTGTGTATACTATATAAGCTATAAGTCATAGAGAAATGTGTAAATAATAAACAAGACAATATCCTATATAATAAAAGGCTAATATGCAAATTGTCCCCTTGACCGGGAATTCTACCAGGAGTTCAACCAAGAGTTTGACCAGGGGGTGGGGCCGGCCAGCCAACCACCCATGGCCCCTCCCTCTGGCCAGCCTGGCCCGATTGGCCCTGGCCACCCAGAGCCCACCCATGCACGAATTCGTGCACCAGGCCTCGTTATAATATATTGGTTTTATACTGAAATATTGCAAAAACTGAAAGAATTTAGTTTCTTTGATGGGATTAAAAATCTCACAAGATGAAATATGTAGAACTATTATGTCATATTCCTAGGCTAAGTATCTGGGGTCCTTGGCAAATTTCTTCAGGTTGATGCATTAAGGGAATTATTTATAGACATTTCAATATAATAAAACATGCCCCTGAGTCCTTCTCTGTGTGTGATGTGGAAGCATAGAATGTGTTTATAAAAAAATATAAAATAATAACAATGATTAAAGTCACAACCTTTAAGAAAATGAAAACTACTATCTTGGCAAACAAAACACTGTTTTCTGACAGGAAACCAATGGCAAAAACAGGGCAGACAGTCCTGCTCAGAACACCCAGGGAGACTGAAAGTGAGCAAGGCAAGAGGCGCACATTTCAAATGCAGTGAAACAGAAAAGGAGAGAAGGCTGAAAATAGAACACAGATCATCAGTATCAAAGTGTCATACTGTCATTCCAAAATGGACAGTCAGGGTAAACCTTTGATTGACTGTAGGACAAGGCTCCGTTTAAACTTTGGTCCCCTTCTTGGTTTTGGTAGCCTGGTTTCTCTCGCTGAATATTACTCCAGATACGGGCAAATAGCAGGGATCACTGCTCAGAACAGCAGCCAATAGTCCAGGGATTCAGAGGTGACTTTCAGAACCGCAGAGGTAAGAAAAGTCAGAAGAGGTCAGGAGCGAGATGTCTAGGAATCCAGCAAAGACAGGAAGGAATTTACTGATATCAGTGTTAAAGAAGAATGAAGTTTACATTTCAAAATACGAGGCAGAGGCAACAGTAGGCCTAACCCCAAAATGTACACTTTTGCTTCCTGCACAAATCTCTGAGTTTCAGGTTCTTCAACTATAAAACCCGGAAAAATGATTACCCCAAAAGGTTGTTTTGAATATTAAGTAGCATAAAAATGGCTAAAATGCCTTGTACTTAACAGGCAAAGTATATTATTTATGGAGTTTTTTAAAGCATATTTGAGCAATTTTAAACCCAAGAGGAGTAGTCTGCTCCTCCTAACCAGGGAGGACCAATACTGTAAACCCAGTGGAGATTCTTTCTGCACATTCCTCCCAGCATCACCGGGTTTTCTGCCCTTTTAGAGGCAGGCTCTGCCTAAGGGACCAGAGGCTTGCTGGTCACTGCACAGGAAGACGGCCCACATGAAAACCAGTCTTAAGACTCTGCAAAAACCCCTCTATCCTCTTGGTACTGCAGCAATCACTGAGGAAAGAGGTTTATTTAAGAACTGACAGCGTTGCTATGGTTGGCTTTAACGGTGATTGATTGATTTAACACCCGAAGGCATCCAGGAGCTATGTGTGTGGGAATAAGGGCAGGTAGGTTCTAAGGTGGGATAACATAGAAAGGGCAGCTGCAGATCAAAGTCGGAGGAGAACAGGGAGCAGCTTATTAAGTAAGAACAATGAGGATGTTCAATCTTGCTGTTCTCAGCTCCTGTCTAAGTCTGGGTCTCCTCTCTCTTCTCCACTATCAAAATTTTACTTAGAACCTATATAGCTGATACACTACATGGGATATGGACAAAAATATCTTCTGATCTAGCAGTGGTGACAAAACATAATATAAATAACTACAGCGCAAAATGGAAAATATGGAATATAATTAAATTCATGATAGCATCGAGTAGGGAGAAATCATTTCGGGAAAGAGAAATCACTGCAAGTTCCAAAACCAACATGCAATTTGAGTGTGGCCTGGAGGAAGGACAGATCAGCAAAGAGCCATCATCTTGGTAGGAAAGCCTGAGACACAGGGAAAATGTAGGTAGGTGAGTTTGACAGGAGCAGCAGGAAGTGGGGTGGTTAGGGCTAAGGCTGGAAATAGAGACCACAAATGGCCTAAATTTCCAGGCTCAGGATCTGGGATTATAGCCACACAGAGCCAAACACAGACACTTCAAACATTCAAGGCTGAGTCAAAACAGGATAAGTAAGAGATTCTGCTCCTAAGAGAAGGAAGGCTCAATTAACAGTAACCCCAATGTGCACATTTAAAATGAGAAACGAGGCATGAGTCACGGGTGGATGAGTAACAGTAAGAAATGCCCACAGAACCCAGCCAGGGTCACAAGCAGGTCCTCTGAGTTCATACTGCAGTGCAGATGAGGAAGCAGAGTCGAGCCAGCCAGGGCCATCCACAGTGAGTCACTAGCAAATCAATGACACAGGTCTTAGTCCTGGGCAGTGAGCTCAGGCTGGCTGCACGCTGGCTGGACAGGTACGTGGTGGGCTGGGCCGACCGGTCAGGAGACCTGAAAGTTCTGTGAAGGTGGAACCAGTACAGCAATTTTAAGCAAAGAAAAATCTGAAAATTTCCAAATACTTTCACTACATTTGACTAAAAATTCCTTAACGCTGGTCAGGTTATAGATTGCAAAGGCTTGAACATGACATGCACAAATCTGCCGGGGTCAGAATTGCTATGCTCAATTCACAGTTGAGGCATTTGCATATCCCTGAGTCATAACTGTTGTTAAAAATACATTTTTGGTGATGTATTTTGTATTCTGCACCACTGCCTGCAGGAAAGCTTCCCTAACCACACAGGTCTTCTCTGTCACACACAGATCAGACCACAATGCAAATGCCATTTATTGTCCTGTATTCACCGAGGTCCACCCCATCCTACTCCACCCCCATTAGAATGTCAGTTCTGCAAGGCCAGAAATGTAACCGTCTCCACTATGTCTTCCAATGCCTAGCACATACTACATGCTAAATATATGGATTAATTAAATAAGTGTACTAACTTTGCTAGTATGTAAACTTATATCTAAAACTCTAATTCACTCATATTTGGGACATAAAACTAAAACTTGTGAATGCAAACAACAGTGTGGTGGTTGCCAGAGGGAAGGGAGTGGGGGAAGAAAGGGGTTCTAATACATGGAGAAGATCTGACTTTGGGCGATCGGTACACGGTGTAAAATACAGATCTTGTAACATGGAAACTCGTTACCCGAAACCTATATGATCATGTTGATCAATGTCACCCCAATAAATGTAATTTAAAAATAAAATAAAAACAAAACTCTAATTTGCATGGTATAGGCAACGTAAAATTTAAGACACCAAAACGTTTCAATTCTGAAGCAAATAACAAATTTTTATTAAAACTTGTTGTTGTTGTTTTGTTAAGTCTATATCTATAGAAAAAGTGATAAAACTATACTAACCACGAAAGTAATTTCCTATCTGTGAAATGAATCTACTACCATTTGGACACATTATTACATAGCAAATGCTAAACCTTCATATCTGTCTGTTGGTCACTATTCGCAGTATCACAGATCTCAACATGGTGTGGGAAATAACAGACTCCTGGATAGACTCACTCCCTCAGAGAGGCAGTGACCAAAACCGGGCTATTGGTTTTCGCCATTTATTTTCCTATTATTATCAGGCCTATTGAAACTGTATCACACTCAGGTGGCTTTCCAATAAGTATGCATTGCCTTATCAATTCTACCAGGTAAACAGTATCCCTACTTTGCAGATGAAGGAGCTAAGGCTCAGAAAGTTTAAGCAATTTGTTTGGCAAGATTATATACCTAAGAAGTGACAGTCTGGATTCACATACAAGTATGTGTGACTTCAAAGTTCAAATTCTTTCCAAGAATTTATCTCCTCTATGCTCACAATAAAAAGCTTCGAAAACTAAATACAAGAGGAAAACATACTAATGAACTTAACCTATAAAGTTTCTCAACAATGTACAAATATTGCCATTTTGCCTGAAATATGTCTGCTAGAGAAGATTACTAGTTTTGGTTTTTTTTTTCTTTCTCAAGGAAGACTCCACACTCAACAGCTGTGACATCCTGAATGTTCTGACACCTCAGCAGCAAGTAGTAGTGCCCAAGCTCCTCTTGTATTGGCAACATCTGTATACAGAGTATATCGTTACTTCCTGCCCCAAGTGAAAGAATCTCTGTTGCTTAAAATTGCAGTGACTTTTCTAATCACCAGTTCAGCCCTGGCAGTTTAAACTACAGGTTCTTATATTTATCAGGAGCAACTCGCCAGTGTGCTCAGATCCTGAGTCAGCTTCAAAAACCCCAGCAGCAGCTGGTAAAAATGGAACGCTAATTCATTACAGATGGCAAAACACTGCCTACATTTTAATTTATTTACATTTTCAGAAATTTTGAATCTACTGTTAGATTGCCAAATTATTTCAACATCTAAGTTTAGCCTTTTTCAATTCAGTCTGTGCTCAATAAAAATTAATGTTTATATGTTAAAATTCTTTCAACAAGCCCAATTATTCCTATATTTTCAAAGTTTTATTTTTAAAGCTTTCTAAGCTAGTGACCTTTCTTTAAATTTCTTATTTCACAGGTCACATGTAGAGATGGAACAATATTAGGCCTAAATCATAGCAAAAATTTTCTAACAGGACTCTGATATATAAAAATAATTTTCAGTATCTTTGTTATTATCCGCAATTACTATGTCTAGTAATATGAAACTAATAAGTTATAAGATTATTAAATAGCTTTATAGACCTTACTTTTCATTAGTTAAGGTAAAAGGGACAGAAAACACATTATTACTTAATTTTTAAAAGTTATGTGATCAGAGAAATACCCAAATTAAATGCTTACAGTGTTGCTGCCCCCTCCTGGAATCAACCATCTAATCCCTACCCCTTCTCACCCCTAACCTCCCCACACATACTTCTCAAACAATAGTGAAGATGAACTATTTTAAATTTAAATACTGAAACATCTTCTAAGAGCTTCTATTCTTTGTTTTTTTCTCTCTCTAAAAAAGACATAATTATCAGGTGATATACCATCATTCCCTCAAATCCCCGGTGCTTCCTGGGAGCAAATGACCTTGCAACCTACTTATTAAAAGAGCTAGAGAACACTCATTTTGAAAGTCTTTAACCTTCCTCCCATCACTTCAAAACTTCTCAATTTTTTTGACACTAACTCTCCTTTTCCCTTTTTGCATCAGAGTAGGAAGTATCCCAACCTTACTATCCTCTCCTGTGTCTCCTTTGAAAGGGCTCCCCATAAAACAGGATCCATCTTTTTTTCTACTTTGTTGTGTGGAAATCTGCATTAAAGCCCCTAATGTAAAAATACTGCACCCTCCATACAATTTCATCATCCACCACACTATTTTCCTTCTTCTTCCCATAGTTGGGGGCACCAGATCTACTTTATGGGTCTTAAGCAATCTTCCCCTGACCTGACTCCCAACCCCAATTATATCCTCTGCCCAGTGCTCTTCGAGGCAATACAAACAGACGTAACTCTAGGTGGAATCAGTGCTTGCTTTAAAACTACAGCTCTTCCATTCCATCTGGGGCTGCCACCCTCAAGCCCCTTCTACATGGAGTTGGGGATCTACTACTCCTCTTGAATCTGCACACCAGCTACTTTGATTCCCCAGCCTCCCCTTTTCCTGCTCATTCCATTACAATCCAACTTCCTCTTCAGTCACTGACCAGGGACCTCTTCAAAGTTAAGAGAAGCCTGGTCACTTACATTTTTTAAGGTTTAAAGAATGTTAGAAATTAAGCAAGGTCAAAGCAGTGTTACAAGAATTGTAACATCAAACAAACCCACAGAAATAAATATAATGACTAAGGACCTTGGAAGATGGGGGCTGAGTCAACAGTCCTCCCACACCTACCTTTGATGGGCCCTGCTCAAAGCTACTGGTTGCAGTTCCCAACTGGGAGTAACACACAGTGGTCAAGATCATGGGCTGCAGTCTCCATTTCCTGGCTTAGTAAATTGGGCAAGTTATTTACCAATTCTGTGATTCAGTCTTCTCATTTGTAAAAGGTTCTTACGAGATCTTAATTATAAATATAATCAACTTAAAACACTGTCTGGCATATAATAAGTTATGGATGTATAACATTATATATTAGTTACCATTATTAATATATCTAACAAGTTATATACATCAGTTACTATTATCATCATCACCACCTGAGTGCTTATAAAAGCAGACGTCCAGGCCCTGCCTTCGTCCTAGAAGCCCATAATAAAAAATTCCCAAATCTAATTTTTTACTACCTTCCTAGGGCACTCTAAGCACACTGACGTCTGGGAATGACTACTCTCATGAAATTTTCTTAGGATACTCAGTGAATGCCTAACTGTCACAGCAATGATTTCTTCTTAAACCTTATGTTGTCCAACCTCTGCAAGACAGCTGACACCTCTTCAGCTTTTAGCTCCTATGTTTGACTCCCAAATCTCCACTTAAACTTGAACCTAAATGAGCTTCAGATGAAAATTTGGAAATGATGGCTATATTTCTCTACAAAGAAAGATTTCCAACAATACTACGCTGAGCCCAAGCCTAACACAACCCTTTCCTCTAGCAAGCTGCTCCCTAAAAACTCCACTTCCATTACTGACCAACCTTTTCCAATCAGTTGAACTACAAATCTATCATTTGCGACTGTGGGGTGTGTGTGTGTGTGTGCTCATTCTCCAATTTTCCAAAATCTGTGTCATAAATACCCTTTAGTTCTAAATCACGCTTTCCAGAGTTTCCAATGCCAGAGTTTACGTCTCTGACCTGGGACATTGAACAGCATTTAATGGTCTCTATTGTCTCTAACATTGTCCGTCATATTATAACCTAAATTATTTCCCTAAAATACAGATTTGTTCCTGTGTTCTCCTTGATTAAAAAAGAAAAGGAAAGTTTATCTCTTTCAAAAGAAATCATGGCTAAGCTTTTTAGCTGTGGACCCATCGTACACTGCCGTGCACCCAGCTATTTAGACTGCACAGTGTTCCCGAATAAGCATGCATGTTCATCTCTCAGTATTTGGTCGTATTGTTTCTCCAGCCTAGAATGCAAATGTCCTGTCTCACATTAACATCTACCAAATCCTACATGTCTTTTGAAACCCAGCTTAAAGGTATCTCCTTTATGATCCTGAACCATCTCCAAAGCCAAAATTAACCTTCCTCTGCACTCTGATAATTCTTGCTAAATCAAGTTGTTATTCCTACAAAGCTTAATTTAATTGTTAGTTAGAAGAAAAATTTTGATAATCAAAACTATAATAATGAATTAGAATTTTAAAGAGATAATCAGAAAAGTGCATAGTAGGAAAAGCAAGCTTTTCAGAGTATTAAAAAAGCACTGTTGTTTTTAAAATACACATTTTAAATTAAAATATTTTCAATAATACAAGTTGCCAAATATGTTTTTAAAACATGATGTTTTTGTGACTACTCCCTTCTATAATTAAAGATATATAAAACTTTGCAACTGTAATCTCTAAGGAATATGCTTGAGTCTTTCCTGTTGCTCCAACTTTAGACAAAATAAATTCTAGATTTTAATTTAGGCACCTACTCAAGCTCAGGGCACATCATTTGAGAACTCCACGACTATTATGTTCTTAAGCATTCTTTGCTCACAGGTAAAGGGATATTTTATTTGTAAACTAAGTGAATCTTATAGATCTGTGACACATATATATTAGTATTCAACAGAAAATTATATTGATATCATGGAAAATTTGTACTCTAATTCAAATAAAACAGTAAGTGGATTTGGAAGCATCATCAAGTAACAAGGAACTGTTTGGTATAAAATTCAAAGTCAAAGCTAATCTTAAAGGAGAGGATAAACATAGGATTAACATCGATGAGTCCACCAACCAGGGATCTTGGTCAAGGACCAATACCACACAAATCTGCTTGTCGGAATAACTTTTGGATTATTTTGTTGAAGTTGATAAATGTGTTTATTAGCTTCTGTCGTTGTTATGTTGTTCTTCTGATGATTATTAGACATATAGCTGCATCTTGTTATTTAATACAGTGATAAAGAAACACATGTATTACTATATCACAAAAATGTCCTTTCCATGCACTGAAAATGATATTTTAATATAATTTGTTTTCTTTTAATCACAAATATTTTATTTTATACATTTAAAAATATCATCCTGAGAAAGGATTTATAGGTATTTCTGTCCATTAAATATCTTGAAACTCTGTAGCTCATCCTTGTTTTTTAAGAACATGTGGGCCCAGCTGGCATGGCTCAGCGGTTGAGCATCGACCTATGTACCAGGAAGTCATGGTTGGATTCCCAATCAGGGCACATGCTCAAGTTGCACATTAGACCCCGTGTGGGGCATGTAGGTGGCAGCTGAGCAATGATTCTCTCTCACCATTGATGATTCTCTCTCTCCCTTCCTTTCTGAAATCAATAAAAAATATATATTAAAAAGTTTTTAAATGAACATGTTGTACTAGTAAATATAAGATAATTACTTATTCTCATGTTTTCCTGTGTAATGGTTTCTGTGAAGAGAATCTAAATACGAGAGTATAGGTCCTTCATCGTATTTGTTGGTAAAAATAACTAACATCAGCAACCATCTACTGAGTGCCTGTGCACAGGCCCTGTGCTAGGAATGCATTATCATGAATTCTCTCAACTTATGCAAGGTTATTACTTTTAGGTTATTGATAAGAAAACTAAGGATTGGAAAGGTTAAGTTACTTGCTCAGAGTCACATAGATAGCTCGTGGCCAAGCCAGGATTCAAATGTTTGACCTCACTACCCAGGCTTTTGCTAGCTCACAGCCTGGTAAATAGGTAAGCTAGCGAACGTCTATTGAATATATGAAAAAAAAATCCTGATATTTAAATGCTCTGAACACAAATGAGTAAACTTTAGGAGAGAAATAAAGTACTGCTGACATATTTTCTGTCCACCACCACACTATATATTAAAAATATAATAACACTATCTCTCAAGAGATAACTTAGAATTTCAACCTCTTCTCATTTATTGCCCTAAATGAATTTATATAAACAGAAAGGAGAGGAAAATAAGATATATTTTATCAAATTTTTAGGAGCCTTATTCAGGTAAATGTGGAAAAAATTATTTGGACACTTTAAAATAGTAAATTGCTTATAAACTCTCTCCTTTCTTGGAACCAGAGGTATCTGGACACCAGGCTGGAAATCACAGAAGGGACGACAGGATGGCAGCACTGGCATGGACAGAAAAGCTCTCAAGGATCTGTGCCACCACCCGGACAAATGATGATGTGGGGACAGCACTATTTCTGTCGTTTTTGGAAGAAGATAACATGTTTTCCTCTTTTTCCATTGAAGGAAAATCCATGGGAATGAAATGACAAAAGGCATGAGGATTCTCTTGGTGGAAAATTTTAATAAAGGTATTTCTACTTAAACTGTGCAAATATTATATTTGCATTTATTAAAGAGACTGTGAAATCACAAAACTAACATCAGTTGAATGCAACCAGACTGCAAAAGAATGCCCAAATCATTCTGCACTGTTACAAAGCATATAGTATAAAAAGTCAGCTCTTAGATGAGCCACTTTGTTACCATTTGTGTTCTATAAATATATACTATAGACGCCATTAAAATATTCATATTAATAAAAAGAGCAGCCATATGTAAACTACCTACAGACCTTATGTTAGGTGCCTTAAATATATGATTCTAAATATTATGTGAAAATATTCATAAAAAGTAACAAGTTTAAAGCATTTTACTTTCTTATAAAATATGCAACCTCAAATACCATTTTCTTATCCCTTTTTCAAAAACCATTTTAACCATTCTCGAGTGTGCATTAAGTATATTTATACTGTTGTGCAACATAACCATCACATCATTTCCTTATTCTTAAGCTTGACTGAAAAAAATCAGTTTTTGTTATATTTGAGGCAAAAACTACATCAGCCTGTAGAAATAAAACATACATTTTTTTAACTGACCAAAAAAATATACTTCTTAACTATTTACTCTTTCAGATTTACATTATATTTTATTTATAATTATTTTGGAGGATAAGGCACATTTGGCCAATTTGAACGGTTTCTTCTCTTTTTTATTAAAACATAACTGCAAAAGTGGTGAATCATTTAGAATCAGATGGTCATGTAGACACTTAGCTTTTCTTTCCCTCCCCCCCCCCAAGAAAAAAAACAAAAAACGCTCAATGATTTAATATAGTTCACATAGCTGATTGTGATTACATTACATCAGTACTACTGTTGAAAGCAACTCCCAACTAAAATGAGATGAGATACTGAACAGATGAAGTGCTGTTCAAAGTCAATGTAGCCCAGACTTAGGGGACAGAATTAATGAGAAAATGAGAATATACCAGATGGTGCTGCAGGATTCCTCGCTGCACATCCGCCACCTCAAGCAGCTTCTATACATGCAGAGCCCCAGGGCCCCACCTGGTAGCAGCATAATTACCCTAAATGTGCACTTATGTTTCATTACACCTTGGCCATTACTATGTGCACTGATTACAAGTATCAATCCCTTTCATTTTCATACACCTCTGCAGTTCCACAGCATTCAACTGTGAAAACTCAGCACTCTAGCTGCTTCTAACATGCGGCCCATGCTGATAAAACCGCAGAGGGTAAATTATTTGTCACTCTACAGGGTGCCAATTCAGTCTGATAAGAATGACATCATCCCCATTTTACCAATAACAATGGCACTAACAAGAACTTGTAATCAACAAACCTCAGTCCTCTGCTAGCCCTGGCAGGTGCAACTCTTTTTATGCTAAAAATAAGCCAACATTAGCTTCCAGCTCAAAACTATTTCTTTTATCACAATGCTAAGCAGAAGTTGGCTTCCACAGGCAGTGCAGCTGCTGCCGCCGCCGCTTCTGCAGATGCCTGCATTAATTGTATCAAGGACACACTGAAATAAGTGCTTATTCAGCACAATGGCTATTGGGGAGCAGCTGGAGGCGCAAGACAAACTGTCTTGAAGAGAATGCACTAACCCAGTGTGTAAATTACAATGATGAAGCACAAAGAGAGTCTAAGTTTAAGGATCTAATATAGCTGCAGAACAGCATGAAACTTTAGTGTTATCAATGAAGTTCGAACCAAAGTGTGTTCTAAATAAGGACAGACCGGTTCAGAGTGCACTGAAATAACTTTTAGAATGGGGGGGGATATTTGCTACCCATTCCACACAGCAGAAATAGGAAAGTCATCATTAAAAATGTCAACAGAGTTAACAGTGCTCGTCTATGTGTAAATCATAATGTAATTCCGTGCGTGCGTGTGTATTTCAAACAATTAGCAATATAAGAATAACATTGTTTATTATACAGAAGCAACATGTGGCTCAACAGAGAAGACTGATTTGGCTAGCTTTCTTCCACATCTCCTCACTACTCATTCATGCCACTCTATACACCAGTGTTAGGTTCTTTAGTCGTCCCTTCCATTTTCTAACCTTGGCATTAGTGAGCTGAAATGAATTAATGGTGATTAAAGGCTATTCCAGGTGATAGGTAATTATAGAGCATTCAATCATGCCCGTTTGGGTGGGAGCAGGTGAAATGGATCAATAAAGACACTGCTGAAACCAACTGTACTCCTGGAGAGGAGTGTAAGTGAGTTGGGAAAAAGAGGCTAGGGCTGGATCAAGAAGTCCCAGACTCTGTCAGCCTGCACCGTAGACTCCCCAGGAAGATCCTCTCTGGAAGTATCCTCTCTAGAGGGGCTGAGAAGGCCAGGCTCCTACACTGGCTCTGAAACCCGCCTGGAAACGGATAGTGGGCCCAGTAATACATCAATATACCTAACCTGCCTGGCTTCTCGTTGTGAGCATGACCAAACTTCTTTATATCTGCACCACAGACATCAATCCCTACAAAGGGAACACTTCAACCATGCACATGTTTTTTGAACTTTCACAAAATGACCCATACTCCTGGTAAAGAATCACAGTTTTACAAATTTGAAATGACCTCAAATCAAAACTACTCAGTACTTTCAAATATTCAATTAATACAGTAGATCCTCATCATTCACAAATCTCCAAACTCACAAAGGTTTAACCACTAATAACTCTTGCTCTCCTTCAGATGACATCTTGGACACAGAAACAAAGATTTAGTAATTTACAACTAAAAAATTGCAAGAGACTTACTCTATGTGACACTAAGATATAAATCCTGAGCTCATGACTAAACTGGCTCATCAGATAAATGATGTGAGCCTCAGAATACCCTGTTCAATCACAAATTCAAGCCTCAGAAAATCAAATTGCTTCTTTCCACACATTTGTGGTATCAAGAAATAATTAAAAATACAAATGGCAAGTTTTGAAGACCAAAGGTCTACGATATGTCATTAATACATGGCAAGTACAGTTTGCTTTCATTTTAGCTAAGTGCAAAAATAGGGTATTTTATTTACATGGAGAAATCAGGATGGATTTGTCGAAACAGTGTCAAGCACTTGTAGGCAATAATAACTGTACTTGTAACCAGTGCCGGGAACCAACACATCACTGCTTCAGTAATAACTTCATTTTTTATGCAGCATTTCCTAACACAATTGCCATGATACTAAAATGTTATTACTGTCATAGTCAAACCATTATATCATCTGCAAGCCAATAAAATAACAATTAACAGCGTGTCTTCATTCAAATGTATGTAGGTGAACTTAAAAGCAACAGTATCTAACCAATTTAATCACAATAGGCACACCTCAGCAAAACACATTCACTTACTCATGCCTTTGCAATCTATAAAACAATATCCGTATGAATATTAGAAGAGTTAGAAAATATAAACTTTTAAAAGAATAAAAACAAAATTCTGGTGTAAACCACAAAGCAAGATAGCCATGCCCCAAAGAGTTTTTTCTGAAACTGTTTTTTCCTTGAGTGTATTTGGTATTTGACAGATATATTAGCTCTCGAGCATCATTTATCATGTTTATTTTAATAGGTTTCCCTTAGAACAGCTGCCTAAGATGCTAATCTTTTCTTTTTTCTTGGCCTTTTGTAAATATTTGAAATAGCTATTCATTAACAGTTGAACATTTATTCAGCCCTGTTGTATGGCTGGTGAACTGGAATTAGCTTTTCTTTTACCTTTTCTATCTGTTGGCCAGTCTAGAGAAACCCTGCTGTTTGGGTTCAATCTGTCAAGGTTCAAATTGTCCTCCAACCAAGAGCTAATCAAGGGTGTCTGACCTGGTTAGCAAATAAACTAGGAACAAAAGTGGGTTTATTTTTTCTTTCTTGGGAGCACTGGTTCTCAGAAAGTAAAGCAAAACAAGTGCGTGACACAAATGCAAGGGCCTGATATTAAAAACAGGCGCGACTGGCAACTACAGATGAACTGGATTAGCTTGGCATCTCCAGTGTTCAAGCTATAAGTGCATTTTTTATAGGAACTGGTTTTCAAATACATTTCAGATTTAAATTCAGTCCTTTGAATGAAAGTCTGTGGCGTGAGAACACAGGTTTTAGGTGATCAAGCTACTCTGGTTGGCACGCTAGTAGAAATCTGACATTTCTTCATGGATCCCAAGCCTCTGATTGATAGATACACATCACAGAAGTCACCTTTCTGCATCACTGACATCATTACTATCTCCATTTCATGTACATTTCTAAAATATGAAATACAATTTTATTTTAAACACTTTATATTTCCACACTTAAAGAGAATAGGCATTTTTATATATTATCAGTTAGTTTTAAATGTGTCTTTATGAACTATTTAATGAATATACTTAAATGTATTCTAATTTAATAATACACATATTAAAACACGTTCTCTTAGTACAATAAGGTTCCTAGACCCTAAAATTATTGCTTGGGTTTGCTTTTTAGCATTCTGTTGCTTTTAATAAATATCTAGTCTTTTGAACAACGACCAATGAAACTGAAAACCTGTGAAATGTGTGGTGCCACCATTCAAGAGCATTACGCTTGCAATTCTACTCAGGGTTTCTCTCAAAATGTCCCAACTGATGAAATAAATTGCTACCATAATAAACTAAATTGCACTATAGCAGCCAATGCATTTGCAATATCAGGTATTTGAGCACAGCACTCGCCCTGAGGGGCAGCATGCTACAGTGCGAAGTGCACCGGCCCATCAGCCAGGAAATCTCTATGCCAACACTCCTCCTCAGATTTGCAGTGCACCCTCTCTGTGCTTCAGTACAACAGGAACAAACACCAGCAGCTATAATTCATTCAGTGAGTGTGAAGATGAAATGAAAAGCTAGAGGTGAAAGCACATTCTCACTTCTTAGATAATGTTATTAATATTTAAGGACTCATAAAACAGCATATTGTCTCAATCATATTTATAACCATCCCTGTATTCATTTAAGAAATCACTTTCACAAATAAGAATAAAAATAAAATAAGGAATATGATCAGTAGCATGTAAAGGTTCTATTTTATGTTTTTTTTGGTGGCAGAATATAATAAATACTATGCAGCATATAAAACACATTTTTATTTACTCAGGGATAGCAATTCTGCTTCTTGGAATCCATGTTTAAGAATAATCGGCAATATGGTGACTGATTATATAATTATGTGATTAGATGTCAAGAATTAGCTGATTCCCAATTTGAGAAATATCTTACCTAATATACATTGATTCAAGTCTCCATTTCCTTTTCCTTTTATTTAAATTATTCTGAACATGCCAGCTATCTTTAAGCAGCACCTTATATTTTAGTAAATTCTATATTATAGTGAAGAAAAATATATTTGTTTCATAACTTGCTCTGAAGTAAGAATTATAAATTACAAATTGTTTCTTTTAATGTTCCAGCAGTCACTACAGAAAATATAAAATGTAAACAGCATTTCATTCTCACAAATCCTCCACTTTATAGGTACTTGAAAGATGTTTGTTAAATAAACAAATAATAGTAATAATAATAATATTAAATTACATACTAACCTTGGCTAATGTACTATGGACAAACAACCATTTTCCTCTATTTACTAGGGAAAAACTCAACCATTCTCCTCTATTTACTCAAAGTAAACTATTTTAAATGTCATCATTTTAAGAAATATACAATAAAAATGCAAAATGTTAATCAATCTGGGCAAAAACATTATAAAGATTTTCAAAATTCACAGGGAGATGTATATTTTTATATGATTGCAATATTTACAAACTTATATTAAGCACTTATTGCTTGGAAATCTAGCTGCAAAGATAATTTTGCTGAAAACATTCAAATGCTGGGGCTAATGCAGTTAGAGAAATTATTTTTTCAATCTTTATTCCATTTATTCTCTACTTAACATAGTGCCAAGTTTCTCCTATCCCCCTCTTGTTACTAAAACTAATTACATAGTCAATTATATCTTCAAGTGGGTACTACTTTAAATGAACGTCAGATCATTGTATATAAAATTATTTCAAGTCAAAAAATAAAGCATGCATGTAGCCAGAATGAACAAGTACAGATGCAAAAACAGAAATAAATTCACTTATACATTTTCTTCAACATTTCCTAAGTAAAGCATTTATTTTGTTTCAAATATTATCTAGCTTGTCATTGTGTGTGTGTGTGTGTGTGTGTGTGTGTATAATGGGTATACATCAATATTCACAAAATAATAGTTTTTGCTGTGCACAATCCACATTATACTCTCCTAAATTACTTCAAACCTATGAACAATCTGTTTTGTCTCATTACCAATCAAGGGTACTGGTTGACTATTCCTTCGAACTCCAGGATCCACAGCCAGAAATTTAGAAGGTTCATTCTGAGAACATTCACTGTAAGGGCATGCATGCATGCATGTAAAGCACACTTACTTGAACATTAATTGTGATATCACAATAAGTAAGACCCAAGCAGTCCTTATTAGAGGAGATAAAGTCAAGGATATGAACATTTAAACAAATCACCTTAAACCTGGCAAGCACTATCACAGTTGTGAGAAGAAAAAATGCTGTCACTGGAAACAAATGTGGTGCAGAATGGTGAGAGATGAGGGCTGAAAAAGACATTTAAGCCAAAATGTGAAGGGTCATGAGTATCATGCCACCTGCAGGCCCTTTCCACTCAGTATCAGCATGACCTGGGGCTCAGAATACAGATTCACAGGCCCCACCCAAGACCTAGGAAACAAAATGTTAACAAATCCCCAGGTCATCCGCATGCACTTTAAATGTGAGAAGCACACTTATAGTCCAGTGTTTCTTTGCAGCAGCCCAGGCACAGGCATGTGAAAGCATGTGGATTTGCGCACAAATGCATAGAAGTGTTGGAAAGAAAAACAAGTTAATTAAAATGGCAACAGTATTTTCTTAGGTAGTAACTTTTTTTCTCCTGTTCCTCCTCCTCCTTCTTGCCCTCTTACTATTATTGTTAATAACAACAATAAGCAACCATTTATTAAGTATTCTCAAAGTATCACAGACTTAGCATTAAGTTATTTTGTTTAATATTCATGCTGTTTACCTGATAAGTATGCTTTATCCCTATTTTCCAGATGGAAAAGTTGAGGCTGAGAGAGAATAAACAGCTTTGGTAAAGCCACAGAGCTAATGAACTATGGAAGCAGAACTGGACCCATTCTGCTCTTAACCAAAACGCCATAGCATTTTAGATTTTATCTGAATGACTGCTCTTAACACCAGTGATATAATTGCTTACTGACTGGATTATAGACAATAAAGTACCCTTAATAGTTCCTGGTGATATGCCAGCAATTGTTTAAACCATAATCCTATTACTTCCACCAGATTTAGTTTAATGAAAAACAATCCTGACTATATTTGGTTAATCTTTATTATAATCTGTAAATATAATAAAGGCATTGTGACATTTTAATATTAAAATACATTTTAAAAAATATCTAATATTCTTGTTGCTGCACAATACACAAAAATTAAAGGCTTAAAACAATGATTGAGTATTGCTCACAATTATGCAATCTAGATACTTCTGATCAATGTAGCCGCTGGAAAATTCACTATGACTTCCTCACATCTCAGCTGGGCAGCTGGAATATCTGTGGGCTGTCTATGCACCTCTCTTTGTCCATATGATACTGCTCGACCTCCTTACATGGTGGCTCAGGACTCCAACTAACACCCCACGTGAATAAGCCCCACTATGCAAGGGCTTATCAAACCTCTGCTTACATCATGTTTTCTAATGTCCCACTGGTCAAAGCAAGACAAGTGGTCAACCTGACAGTCAATGTGGCAGGGGTATGCACAGAGCATGAATACTGGGAGACATGGTTCAAGAGACCGCCACGTAACAGTCCACAGGATTTTTCAATAGTTTATCTACATGCTATTATAAGAGAAGGAAACTGGAAATGTTGATTCTCCAGATCTGTTAAATCTTAGATTATTTTTAAATGTTTATAAAATCTATAAGCAGTCAACTAAGCTTAAATAGTTCAAATATATTTAATGCCAAAAGTAGACTTGTCCATTGCACAAATAGACTTTAAACCCTGAGTCAAGGCCAACACTTTTAAAGTGATAAGCAACATGGCCCCATTCTAACTAACTAGCTGGTATTTTCTCCCACGCGCGCGCGCGCGCGCACACACACACACACACACACACACACACACACACACACACACTCACACACGGTATCAAGCATGGCTCCTGAAACATTGCTACCATCCCTATTCCCAGTACTGAAGTCTGTCACTTCACACCCACTGGAGAAGGTGTTTACGAAAAGCAAATATGTTTTTCCTATTAAAATGAAGATGTAGAAAGGCATTTCTGTAGCTTATGTTGTTTATGCTTTGCTCTAAAACAGCAGACCTCATTATGAAGAATATTTTTAAACAAATCTAAATTTCATAGAATTCTATTAATTTATAAGCTATAATTTTTATTCATGCATTTTTTTCAACAAATATTTATTATGGGCCCACTATATGCCCTGTGCTGTGCCAAACTCTAAACTCCAGTGATGAATTAAACCGGCATTCTCACTAACTTCTCAGAATAAAGAGGAATAAAGACAAAGGTGAAGGGATTGAGAAGTACAGATTGGTAGTTACAAAATAGTCATGGGGATGTCAAGTACAGCAACAGCATAGGAATACAGCCAGTAATATTGTAATAACTGTGTGCGGTGCCAGTTGGGTACTGCACAGATCACAGAGAACACTTGGTGAGTATATGATTGTCTAATCACTGTGCTGTACACCTTAAACTAATACTAAATAATACTGAATGTAAACTAATTGAAAATTTTTTTTAATTTTTAAAGAAATGAAGAAACAAGTAGCTCTAAAGTAAAAATTACTATAAGTGCTTTGGAGGAAATAAACAGTGTGATATGGTAGAAAATAAAAAGGAAGAGGCTCCCTTAAAAGTTTGGTCAGAGAAGGGCCTCTGTGAGGTGATATTTAAGCTGGTACTTTAATATGAAAGAGACAGGTGAAAACTTTCAGGAAAAAAAGGGGAAGAGAAGGTGCTGTGTTCAAAGAACTACGGAAGAATAGCTTGGTGATAAGAGGTTGGGGACAGAGTGAGCAGGTGAGAGTGGAATGGAGAGTGCAGCAGTCACATGGGGCCTCATGGACTTGGATCCAAAGTGGAACTGTATTTTCCTACAAATGCAAACCACCCTTCCTGGACTGAAGCCTCTCCTCTTCTGAGAGACCACCACTTAGTCCTCCAGCCCACAACTTTTCTTTCTACTCACATGGCCTCTCCCCCCCCCCCCACCCAACCCCCCATATGCCCTGAGCTGTCTTTCCCAGCAGCGGTAAGAGATTTTTGGGTGGTGGACAGGAGTTTAGTGGTGTCACTTATCCTCTTTAGGCATCATGATCCTCATCTGGAAATGAAGGGCTAAAGATAATAGCAAACGTGTCCTCCTAGGATGCAATTCTTTGATTTACTCATAAAAGTTGTAACTGAAACTACAGGGCTGGGAAGGAAACAAAAGAGGGAAAACCAGGTGGCTTCCAGATTTCTCATGAAGAAGTCTTCATGGTATAATTTATTATGTTAAAAGTAAATTCTCAGAATATCAGGCTATTGTATGATCAAACAAAATTGATCAATTCCAAACTTAGGAACAAATCAGTTTTAGTTTATCAAATGTTTCAAGTAGTGATGTATCTTTTTCCCATATCTTAGTTAAGTAACAGTGTGACACTCTTTCTTCATTGAAAGGCCCAACTCAAACTGCACAAAATAAAAGTGATACTCAAAAAGGAGAAAATCTATATAAATGTACAGATCAAAAAGAACTAGACTGCTGCCCTGGCTGGTATGCTCAGTGGTTAGAGTGTTGACCCACACATGCACAGGGAGAGTTTTGGGATTTATTTCCGGTCAAGGGTCAAGGACATATAACTGGGTTGCAGGTTTCATCCCCTACCCTGTCGGGGTGCGTGCAGGAGGCAAGCAATCAATGTGTCTTTCTCTCATCTCTCTCTCTCTCTCTCTCTCTCTCTCTCTCTCTCTCTCTCTCTCTCCCTCCCTCCCTCCCTCCCTGCCCCCCCGCCCCCATCCTTTCCACTCTCTAAAAATCAATGGAAAAAAATCCTTGGGTAAAAAAGAAACAAAAAAAGAACAAGGTTGCTTTAAAAAAAATACACAACATTGCCAGTTTTCAGCTTACCTCACAGAATCAGAATACCCTGAGGTGGAGCCTAGGAAACTGTACCTGAAGCACCCCAACGTAACCTAATAAAAGGCCACACGTCATCTATTACATGAAAAAACAAGCCCAGATTTTTACTTTATTTCCTCACATAAATAGTACATTTCTTCTCCATTTCCACTGACTATTTTGATCAAATGACTTAGTGTATTTAATCCAAGAAAGTTGTCTAGACAAAAGTTTTTAGAATGGTCCTCATGCACCTGCATCTGAATTGTTATTTGCAGTGATTCATTTGAACATACAAATTCCTGGGCCTATGGCAGAACTACTGAATTGGGAATTTGGCCAGATGTCTGTATTTTGAACACACACCCCAGAGGTCTAGAGATTATTCGTAGAAAAAGTAAAGTTTAAGACCCAAATCCAATAAATGATTACCACCTCACCATTGTTCACCTTCCTTAACTAAAATTCAACAAACCAAACAAATCTATGTGGAGTGGATGGTCATCTAATTATTCATTCCTTCCCTTATTCATTCAATTCATTACTTCATCAGATCTTTCTCATTATTCTCCGATTACATTTTCACTGGTTAATCCCTCACCCCCAGGTTCTCACCCTTCTATTGTTGACAGTACCAGAAATGATTAACTAAAGAGCATATTTTTTAAAGTCAGCAATCTAAATCAAACTTTTCTTTCTTATTACAAATAACAAGAAATGTGCTGGAACTCACCAAGAGGGAAAATATATATATATACCAAATAAAGAAATAAAAAAATTTATAACCTCTGCAGAACAGCCAAGGTCTCACTAACAAACATTTTTTTTCATGCAGAAAATTGTGCTCACCATACCTGACATTGTGCAAGTGTTTACTGCAATTTAATATCCACACAACCAAGAGAAGAAATTTAATAATTTTTCAGCTGGAATGAAGTGACAGCCAGTGTTAGAAAACTGCAGACTCTGCAGAATCAATAAAAGCTGCTGGCATCATAAAGTAGTACTTTTGCCCAGAAAACATCTCACAAAGGTCAGGTTTACAAACCACCAGGTAGCGGTATCACTTTTACATCTTTCCAGGACTATTAAAATTCCATTAAACAACCTTCCAAAACTAACATGCAGCCTTTAAACTTCACCAAAATAATCCCAGAGACAGACCAGCCTCAGTTCAAACTCTGAAAGCAAACCCTTGGTTAACTTTTGTCCCCTTGTCACAAAAAAATCATTTGTAGAATTCTGTTTTGTAAAAAAATATCAAAGCAAATACATATATATTTACTTATAACTATAACCATAGCTCTAAATGGATATACCCATTTAGTGAATTGAAAGATACCTGTTAACATCAGGAAATAATTTCCAAAAGTAATAATTTTTCTGTTGCAATCTTGGAAAACCACCACCACTAAATATCTGATGTCATAAAATCAAGCCTGTGTTATAAGACCTAGTACTCAATTGTGCCTAAAGAGCAGCTGACATGAAGCAAGATCTCCTGCCCACTTTAGACATATAGCTTTTCCAGGCTGTGTTTTCATTAGAGGTTCCCAGTTGCACATGGAATTTCATCAGGCATAATCAATTCAGGATTAGCTACTCATTCCACATTTATTGAGCACCTACTAAACCCATCTACACACTGTCACAGATGCCTGATCCAGTGCCCTCTGGCTCAGTCCTCCAGTGACCTAAACCCAGATGGAAGGGAAGGGGAACATGTGCTGGGAGGGTAATCTCTCCGCCTCTGAGCAGAGATGCATGGCAAGCCTCCCTCAGTACTTCAGTTTTCCTCCAAAGGGCATAAACTTCATTATCTGCTTATTTGATCTCAAACGCAGATGGATTTGCACTCAATCAAAACAGAATACAGGCACCTTGGGACCTTGACAGAGAGCAAAGACCTCTGCTGCCCTACTCAGTCCATGCCTGGCTGAAAGAACTAGGTTCACAGTGGGAAACAGGCAGGCTATTTGCTCTTTAAGTCAGTAATCTCCATGTTTTGAAAAATCACTTTCCTGAATCTGTAAAAAATTTTAAGAATAAGTATACTTTCTCAAACTCCGTTTACTTAAAAATGTATGGAATGACATAATTAATAAGCAATAAAAGCTTAATCACATGTAATAAAAATAATTAAATAATACATCTGAACACATAGTTATACTCTATACTAGTGTACTAATAGATTATGTACAATACAAAATATATAAAAAAGAAAATTTTAAAGGAAGAGGAATACATACAAAGACAAATTCTAATATCTTTGTCCTGTACCCCAAAGTATTACCTCACTGAATGACCTAGTGTGTGTGAGCAAACGCCTTGGCTATTATCAGCCTCTGTAACAGGACTCCTTTCTGGTGCCCGATGGCTAAAGAAGAGAGGCCGGATCACTAGAGAGTCACAAATACTTAGAATGTACTCCCAAGAAATCCTTTCAGAATATTATGTTTTTCCGGGCACGGGTGCAAGTTTTAACAAGGAATGCCAAAATATACAACTCTAAGAAACACAGTACACGAATTTGAGTGCTGAAAGGATGCTGCTGAGACCTACTTACTACATCTCTCAGTATTCACTATATGAGTCCATGTGAAAATTTTCTTTCAAATCTAATGCCAAGCTGTTTTGTTTGTTTGTTTTTTCCTTATAGAGAATAAACTTGCAAAAAGTTCAGAGTCAAAACTGCCTATGTGACTATAGCCTAATTTTCTGTTTTCCCAGGTCTCATTATTTTATTATAATAACTAAATATATATTAAACTTATTTGCATATTTGCAAGTTGTTTTGTAGAACACAATAGAGGGAAAGAATAACAATCTCCAGTAACAGTGGGGTGTTAATTACTCTAGTTTTCCTAAGGATGCATACAAGAAGGTATACCCGGAAGCCCCAAATTTGCTGTACTTTAGATTACATGTACTCTAAACTATGAAAACTCAGAGAATTTTGAGCAAATGTCATTCTGTAAAACAGCCTTAGGACTTAATCCTTGTTTCCCACAGCAAAGACAAGCTGTTTACTCAATCATCAGCAAACATTACCCACTGGCCTATCTTATTAGAAGAAGTAATCAAAGGTTGATTATAAAAATGTACCCTTATCCTTACTTTTTTTTAAATGTGTTTTTATTGATTTCAGAGAGAGGAAGAGAGAGGGAGAAACATCAGTTGGCTGCCTCCTGCACACCCCGTAATGGGGATTGAGCCCGGAACCCAGGCATGTGCCCTGACCGGGAATTGAACCATGACCTCCTGGTTCATGGGTCAACATTCAACCACTGAGCCACACCAGCTGGACCTTATCCCTGCTTTTCTAAAGAATGTGCCTATTAGCAGAAATATGAACTGTTTCTAAATAAAGACTTAATAAGTATTTGTTGAATGAATGGAAAAATAACAACTATATAATCCAATAGTTACTTCAGTTAAAGAGTCATTATTTGATTTCTTTCTTTCATAGACCTCCAGAAACATCCCAACCTCAAGATTCAGAATGGCAAAAAGATTTCATCAGGAATATTCATTGTAACCACATGGCAGTGGCTAACAAGAACTATGTATTGAGAGGGAATGTGAGGAAGAGCTCTGGTTGACTAGAAAAAGAAACTAGGAGCTAGGGAAGGTGGAGAGGCAACACAGTGTTGTCGGGGTGCTGACACCACCCTAGACAGACAGGGGGTGTTTTCAAAATCCAAAGGTGCTTGTTTACGTTAAAAAGCTCAATGATTTTTATCTGAAGACTTGCTTCCTGCTTCTGTGTACCTAATAATCACCAGTCCAATTTACTTACTCTCTCCTTCTAAACCGGGAGGAACTCCTTGAAGACAAGGACCATGTGATTTTCATTCCCACACAGCACACTAAATACTCCTAAATGGCAGTTGACCCTTTTGTGATACCTTGGGGATAACGAAGTCATTGAGCCTTTTAACGTAATCAAGTACCTTTGGATTTCAAACCCATCCATTAGCTATCAGGTAGGTCACCAACTGACAACACTATTGCCCCTCCGACTTCCCGAGCCGGGCTCATTCTTTACTGGTCAGCCAGGGCTTCTTCCTGACAATCCCTTCGATAACGGTTGAAAGGACCAGTTCATTTTATAGCTTCAACTAAAAACCTGTCTGAACTAGTAGTTCTCAATTCTAGTTTTCCAACCTGGATATACATTAGAATCTCCTACAGAGTATTTTAGAAAATGAAGCCCCCCACCCTGACCACTCCATCCACAGAAATTGTTTGGTTTTGGTTTTATAAAATTGCTGAGTGACTACAATGAATAACCCAACTGTTCTTTTCTAGATCAACATTAGTTCCTAAAGACTACATCCTTCTCTTATGGATTTATTATCTACATTTGCATATTAGAGACAACAGAAAGTTCTGCCATAAAGAGTCTTATTTAAGTTAGCCTTCCTCAAAACTGACCATTGAACCTTTTCATCATAACTCCTATCCTATATAATACAAACCTAGGTGGCGTCATGAGCGACATCATCACAAGATGGCCACCACAAGATGGCCAGCAGGGGAGGGCAGTTGTGGGTGATCAGGCCTGCAGGGGAGGGCAGTTGGGGGCAATCAGGCCAGCAGGGGAGGGCAGTTGTGGGTGATCGGGCTGGCAGGGGAACAGATGGGGCAATCAGGCTGGCAGGCAGAAGCGGTTAGGAACCAGCAGTGCCGGATTGTGAGAGGGATCGGGCTTAAACTGGCAGTCGGACATCCCCTGAGGGGTCCCAGATTGGAGAGGGTGCAGGCCGGGCTGAGGGACACTGCGCCCATGCATGAATTTCATGCACCAGGCCTCTAATCTATCCTATCTAATAATAGACAAACATGGTAATTAACCATACCTCCAACACGCTTCCCCTTGGCTAATTGCAAATTAACTGCCAACCAAGATGGTAGCCGGCAGCCAGGCAGCTGAAGCAAACAGGAGGCTTGCTTGCTCCAGTGATGGAGGAAGCCAAGGTTCCCCGACTGCCACTGCCCAGCTCTGAGCTGCACTCTAAGCAACTATGTTGCAATTATAGAAGCTAAACAATCCCCAGAAACCTGCTTTCAGCCAGCCGGGCCTCAGAACTGGAGTTGCAACAGTGTTTCAATTATAGAAGCTAAACAAAGCCCAGATACCTACTTTCAGCAGCTGAGGTCTCAGAGCTGGAGCCAAGCCTCAGAGCTAAAGCCGGCTCTCAGCTCCAGTGACAGCCATAGAAGGTAAATAAATCCCAGAATTAAAAAAAAAAGAAAAAAAGGAGAGGTTGGGAGCTTCAGTCACCCGCCAGCCTGAAAACAGCCCTCAGCCCCTCACCCAGACTGGCCAGGAACCCCAGTGGGGACCCCCACCCTGAAGGGGATGTGACCAGCTGCAAACAGCCATCATCCCCTCATCCAGGCTGGCCAGGAACCCCAGTGGGGACCCCCACCCTGATCCAGGACACCCTTCAGGGCAAACCAGCCGGCCCCCACCTGTGCACCAGGCCTCTATCCTTTATAGTAAAAGGGTAATATGCCGCCCAGCACCGGGATCAGCGGAGCCGCAAGGCCTCCCGGCCTGGGATCAGCAGAGCCATGAGGCCTCCCAGCACCGGGATCAGCAGAGCTGCAAGGCCTCACAGCACGGGGATCAGAGGAGCCTCAAGGCCTCACTGCCCCTGTGTCAAGCGGAGCTGCAGGGCCTCCCAGCACTGGGATCAGCAGAGCAGCAAGGCCTCCTGGCACCAGGATCAGCGGAGCAGCAAGGCCTCACTGCCCACGTGTCAAGCGGAGCCGTGAGGCCTCCCAGCACCGGGATCAGCCGAGCAGCGAGGCCTCACTGAGCTGGTGTCAAGCAGAGCCGCGAGGCCTCCCAGCACTGGTGTCAGCGGAGCCGCGAGGCCTCCTGGCCCCTGGAGCAGCATGACAGGGGGCAGCGCCAAAACCCCCTGATCGCCCTGCGGCTCTCTGTGTGACAGAGGGCGGGGTCACAACCTCCCTCTCTGCCCTGCTCTGTTCATAACAGGGGAAGGCGCCCCAACCCCCTGATCGGCCCTGCTCTGTGCCTGATATGGGGGGGCTTCCCAACCCCCTGATTGGCCCTGCTCTGTGTGTGACAGGGTGCGGTGCCCCAACCCCCCCCCCATGGGCCCTGCTCTGTGTGTGATGGGGTGGAGCTGCAACCTCCCCATCGGCCCTGCCTTGAGTGTGACAGGGGGTGGCGCCCCAACCCCCCAATCGGCCCTACCCTGAGCGTGACTTAGGGTGGCATCGCAACTTCCTGATCTGCCCTGCTCTGTGCATGGCAGGGGGATCTCCCCAACCCCTGATTGGCCCTGCTCTGTGGGTGACAGGGGGGAGCTCCCCAACCACTTGATCGGCCCTGCTCTGTGTGTGACAGGATACAGAGCCCCAACCCCCCTGATGGGCCCTGCTCTGTGCGTGACAGGGGGCAGCACCCCAACCCCCTGATCGGCCGGCTCTGTATGTGACAGGGGTGGTGCCACAACCCCCTGATCTGCCCTGCTCTGTGCGTGACAGGGGGTGGCGCCACAACCTCCCCATCGACCCTGCCTTGAGTGTGACACGGGGTGGCGCTCCAACCCCCCAGTCGGCCCTACCCTGAGTGTGACTGAGGGTGGCATTGCATCCTCCTGATCTGCCCTGCTCTGTGCATGACAGGGGGCAGCGCCCCAACTCCCCAATCAGCCCTGCTTTGAGCCCAACCAGGGGCTACACCTAGGGATTGGGCCTGCCCTCTGCCACCTGGGAGCAGGCCTAAGCCAGCACGTCGTTATCTCCCGAGGGGTCCAAAACTGTGAGAGGGCACAAGTGGGACTGAGGGATACCCCCCCCCCCCACGCCAGTGCACAAATTTTTGTGCACCGGGCCTCTAGTAAATATATAAAAGCCTAAGCAACCATTCAACGGTTCGACTGGTAGCTATGATGCACACTGACCACCGGGGGCAGACACTCAACACACAGGCATGGAAACATGGAATAGACTAATGAATCTCAGAGGGATGGGGTGAGAGGGGAGGGCGGGAAGAGCTTAACCAAAGATCTTAATGCATACTAGAGGCCCAATGCATAGATTTATGCACCTGCTGGGATCAGGCCAAATCTGTGCACTGGGCCTCTGACATCCCCTGAGGGATCCTGGATTGTGAGAGGGCTCAGGCCAGGCTAAGGGACCTCACCGGTGCACGGACGGGCCTCTAGTTATAAGTAAATCTTTAATGGAACACAGCCACAACTATTCATTTATGGATTGTCTATGGCTATTTGCATGCTACAAGGGCAGAAATGAACAGTTGCAACAAAGACATTATGCTCCACAAAGCCTAAAATATTTACTATCAGACCTTTAAGAAAATGTTAAGGAATACACCACAGAAATACTAATCTAAACTGGCCAATTCAGATGGAATCCTAAAGGTTCCAAGGAAAGGCCTCAGAGGGTAAAAAATAAAATAAAAGGGGGGGGGAGCTCATTAAGTAGGGCTCCACATCTACTCTAACCATGGCTGCACTGCTTTGACTTTTCAAATTTCATTTGAAGAGAGGTTTGAACACCAGTGACTTAGAAACTAAGAGATTGAATAAATAAAAGGCAGTAAATTTACTCTGTTTTCCATGGAAAGCTTTAACCAACTTTGTCCAAAATCAAATTGATGAATCCCAGCTTATTTAAACTGAGTATCTGAGAAACAGCTATTTAGGCACCATGTCCCCTATCAAGTTATATACATTCATGCATTTATTTAGCTTGCCCATTAAAATTCATTTATAATTTATATCTTAATATTATATTTTTGGGTTTTGTAAGTCAAAACAGAAGAAAAGGCCATGAAGAGACTATATCGCGAATTTCTATATATTAGCAGCTAAAGGCATTTCTAATTCATTATTCAATGTCTCTTAGAAAAGGATGTGTAACAAGAATTCTTAGTGTTAATGGCCTAGAAACATGTACATTTCTCATTACAAACTACATACTTCCTTTTACACATGCATTTCAAATTCTATAAATCATATTATTTCATTATTCCTCTGAAGAGGCAGAATTTATCAGTTGGTAAAATCATCTTCCCTCATTACAAACACAATACAGCATTTCATACAGCTTTTATTTTCATGATAAACTATTACATACAATCATTTAATGTAAGCTGCCTGAAATCCTTTTTTTGGAAGTTGACAATATACAAAAAAACATGTAAATTAACATTAGTAATCCTTTAGAAGAAATAAGATTTTTCAATTTTATTTGAACATAGCACAAGTGAAAAAATAAAGGAATAAAAGATATTTAAATAACTGCCTTATAAATTAATAGGATGCAATTATGGGTCTTTTTTTATTTTAGATCAAAATCAATGTATAGTAACCCTTGCTAATGGTGATCAGTCAAATTTGGCTTGATGCAAACCATACAACTCAACAATCTGAAGTTTGCACAACAGAAAATCAAATATTGCTCATATTTCTTCAGATTTAAAAGAGCAGGAAGCAATGTTTTCCAGTTGCATTTCTTAATTAATCTTATACACAACTGATGGTATCTTTGTAATCCTTGAAATAAAACAGAATTCATTTTTTAAAATTTCAGCATTAATATTAAAATCACTACGCATCAAGAAATTTTCTCTCTGCTTTTAATATTTCACATTAATTTCTTTACCTTCCTATAACCTGCTTACGCCACTTATCCTGCAGGGCTTTTTCAGATTTGTGAGGGACAAAAAAGTAGTAACACACAAATGAGATCTAGAAAAGCACAGGAGAGCTATGAAAACAGCTCATCCATCATCTCTACATTTTGATTCCAGAGACAGCAATGAAAGGTGTTGTTTCCATACCACTCACCCAGCACACTTAAAAAGGTTTGTTCCATCACTTAGGCCACTGAAACTGATTGATTAGCTGCTAGAGAAAAATCAATACAAATATGCTAGAAAACACTAGCTTGTAAATTCATTCTGGCCTCAACAAAGTCCTGGTCACTGCTTGACATGTTTTTCTAGATATCGAAAATGCAACCATGTCAAACCTCAGCCCCCAGACACTGCCATGCCCAGGAATTTTTAAAGCCTAAATCTCGGCAGAGGTGGGGAAGTAAGGGGGAAGGTTTCCCAGCAGTCGGTTAACACAGTGATATGATACCCAGAAGTCACCTGGTACATCTTATAACTCATATGCAGAACTGTCCACAAAAATGTTAAACACACCAAGAAGGTAAAAACAGTCAAAGAAAAAGTCAAGGGGACTAGGATCAGTGAGAGAAAAAGCAAAAAAGCCAGGAAATCAAACACACACACAAATACATATGTAAATGGTAAACAAAAATTTTTATTTCAAAATATAAAGGATTGTGACTTCAATGCTATCCATTCAAAAGTTAATAAGTTGCCTTTCTCACTTTTCAGCACCTGAATGTATACTATTTTTAATGCTCTGGGAAACCAGTTTACATTCAGAATGATTTCACAAATCTCTTCTCAACAGTCTCTTGCCTTTGGGTTAGCTCTTAGTCTCTTCACATTCATTAGACTACTAAGAAATACATTTTACGAATATAAAATATTTCCTAAATATGCTATTCATAAAGAAACTGGGATCTCACTGCATCGTGGCAGGCAACCTGGGTTCTAATCCCCATTCCACAATTGGTTTAGAGCTTTTAAAAAACACTTTATATTTCTACACAGTCATTAAAAATTTTAAGTTACAGAAAGAAAGCAAATGTAATTTTCAGGACGGGAAATTTAATTTCCAGTGACTTTAAACATAGTGCTAAAATTTAGTGGCAGCATATTTAACCTTTACATTTAGCATAATCTTTCAAAGAGTAATATTTATTCTTTATTAGAAGAATAATTCTATAGGACAGATAATTTCATAATGACATAATGAAGAATTTATGGGGTTGTGGTTCAAAAACAATTCCTAACACCTGAGTTATGAAAGGAACTAAATATGCAAACACTATAAAACTAAGAAAATGAGTTATTTCTTCTTTTTACCTTCACAATTATTCTTCACAATTTTAAAGCTCCAACATAGAAATTCAGTAAGACCATTAAAATCCCACTGTCCTTTGCAGAAAACAAAAGATAATAAACTAACTCAATGTCCTTAAAATGTGAGGTATAGACTGCTATTTACTATAGTAGAAAGGGGTTAAAAGGCCATTCTTAACATGAATTTATTTTTCTAAAATTAAGAAAATGAAAGGTAGTTGTCAAACTAAATAATTTCTATCTATAGAGACATTTTTCAGAAAATATATTTTTGAAAATCTGTCATTTGATTCTAGTCATTAATGTTTGCTGTGGATGTTCCAATATTCTCACTCAAAATGAAGACTTCTCTTTCTGAATTGATTCTAAATTCCTTCAGTTTAAGTAATGCCTAAGGACACAGGCAATTACTTTGCATAAGTTATCTCAAACAACACTAAACAGCATAGTAATAAGAAGAACATGGCTCGGAGAGGTCATGTACCTTGTCAGATCATGTGGCTAGTAAGTAGCACACCACCGTTTTAAATTCTAACTCTCTTAAGCAAAGAGCATCAAATACTTGATAACTTAAAATTTTCCTAAATGCAATAGCTTATCTAGAAAGTTATGACCTCAATATTTTAGAAACAGTACCACATATCCAAGCAAATGAGCTCACCAGTCCAAAAACTAGCATTCAGTTTCAACTCTAATTTACAGATAACAAGACAACAGAAAAACCTTACATTGCAAACATTCTATGATTGCAAATAAAAAGGCACATACATATCTACTGATGATGATTATGAAAGTAATACTAAATAAATATTTTCTAACACTTTATCTAAAAATAGCCACAAAGTCACTCCCAACTTCTGATATATATAGTCTTTGAACCACTCACCTTAATTAGCCCAGATCACTTGGATGTGTCAATGCTAACTGCCAATCAAAGTCTGACAGAACTAACACACTGTGTCTCTACTGCTCAGAGGGCATTTCTAAAGATAACCAGAGAGCTAAGTTTGTTGGATATGTTCAGAGTAATTCTATAAGCATTTTATAAATACTACGTTCACCCCTTCCTTTTTTTCCCCTCAAGTCAGATATAATACATAAATGTGTCCATACTAAGTCAAGAGGCAGTCATATCAAAGCATTAGTATAGGTTATAGATGAGGATAGATATGAGGGAGCCCAGAGAATACTTTCACTTCCTACATGGTGATTTAACTGTTTTATATTTTTCAAACAAATTTTCAAAGTAAAATGAGAAAATTTTTCAGTTATATGTAGTTGTACTTAGAAATGTATAATATTGAAAAAGTGCCTCAAAGAAACTAATTTGTATGCCTTCCAATTTGTAGTGTTTGATGGATATATAATATAGTTTTAATACCTCCATTAACCAACAGATACATAAAAAAAAAAACACCATGTAAGATGCCAGAAAAGGCATAATTTTTCAAATATATTAGGTTTCTTTGCAAATTTTTGCCATTTTTGAAAAATCCTTAGGGTAGTTGTGTTACAAAAGACAATTACCCAGACATTTTCTTAGATTAGGTATCTAGTCTCACCCTAAAACAGAACACTGGCAAGAGTCAGTGAGTTGCCTTTCATTTATTGTTGAATGGAAATAGAAGAGTGGACTGAGCTAAGAATATAAAAATAGAAAAAAATTATTGGGAGGTGTTAACAAACCAACCAAGGTTATATTTCTCTCTATTTTTAAGAGCATTCCAAATTCATGTTGATAAAAGCTTTACATAGACTAAATAAAGAAATGTGTTTGGAACTCATACTTGCTAGAATTCAGGGTGTGAAGTACTGAAAATAGCACTCAAAGTTACTTCCTCAAAGAAAAGTATATTGCCAATAACTATTAACCCACAAGATTATGAGACCATGCATTATCTCATGTTGGGTGTAAAAGCACACTGATGTTATATTACACATATCATAAACAAAGACAAAAGGGAAGTTTATAGTTTAAGCAGTTATGTGTCAAACAACACAACTCTGACTCATGTAAAAGATAAGTCTTATTTTGTAGAGAGAGATACCTAGACAATCACATTTTTCAGCAAGTGATGAGTCAGAAGTAGCTGGCCACTCACACAGCGAATCGTTCTCTGTTGGGCTCCCTACCAGTACCACTCCTTACTGACCCAATAGTCCTATGAATAAGGAAGGCTATCTTTATTGGATGATAGTAAAATCTACCTTCTCCTTCCAAGACTCTGGGAAACCTTTATTAGTTCAATTTTCTAATGGTCCAGAAATGACCAAAGAAATGGGTAGAAATCTTAAAAAGTGTATTACTCAGTTCACAAAACTCTTAACACACATGAAAAGATAATGGATTTCATTTTTATTTTTATTTTTTGTCTTTTCCATGGAATCTATAATAGGTGATAAAATTCAAATCATGTCACTTACCTTAGAGTCGTAAAAAAATGAAAGAGTGGCTAGTAATGTGAATATTATAACCTGATTGAATCTATCAGATAAGCTGAAATATTTGTAAACTCATCAGAAAGCTAAAGAAGCATGTATGGAAAGTAAAACAAATTAGAAGACTACTATAATTTATTAAGAAGACTAAACTTGTACACAATTATAGACACTCTTACCTTGAAAAGACTGTTTGGCTCTGTCTACTAGTTCATCAATTGGATAACTGGCCAAGTTTCCTCTGGCGTGTTTAGTTTTGCAGTAGGTACAAGCATTGAGACACCTGTTCCAATGACAGCAATAAGTAAAGCTGGAATTTTAAAGACAGTGCACACTTAACACAAAGAAAACACACCAAAGTGCTATTTTAGTAACTTTTGCAGTTTATAGAGGAGATATAAGAAGCAAATATCTACCATACTTCATATTTATGTTATTGCTACCAGGCATAGAAATTTCTAATTATGTTCCAACCATTCAAAAATGATTGTACGGCTCAGTGGTTGAGCATTGACCTATGAACAAGAGGTCACGGTTCAATTCCTGGGTTGTGGGCTCGACCTCCAGTGTGGGGTGTGCAGGAGGCAGCTGATTAATGATTCTCTCTCATCACTGATGTTATTATTTATCTCTCCCTCTCCCTGTCTGAAATAAAAAAAAAAATTAAGAATAATTATACAAATCACATAATATTACCTTCAAATCCAAATATCCATGTGGAACAAAGTTTACAATCATTACTCAAAAGAAATTCAAGATCCACACTGTTTGTAAACCACTGACATTTCTTTGGCTACTGAAACACTTTAAAATTTTAGTATCTCCTAAACATGCCATATTACTTGGAAATGAAAAAGCATATGCATTTAACTTTTAACTGACATAATAATAAAGTGAAATGGCATTTTCATAAAAAATACATTCTTGGAAATTTTCACATATGTTTCACTATTAGAAATCAGAAAGAAATATTTAAACATATCCAAAGTTAAGTTTGTCTCACTTTGAAATTTTAAAGCATTTTAAAATTATCTTTTAAAACTTTGTTATTCATTATAGCAATTATTTGTCATGTCTAAAGACTATTGAAAAATATTTCTATTTATTAATTTTTCCAAACTAATGTTGTAATTATACTTTTATTTAATTTTTAATTAATTAAATTTATCATCCTAGAGCAACTGAATCACCGAAGAGATTTGTGTTGCTTTTTGTTAAATGTTGAGCCTTATTTTGTTTTTTTAAATCCTCATCAAGGGATATGTTTTTATTTAATTGAGAGAGAGAGGAAGAGAGAGAAAGAGACAGAGAAACATCAGTATGAGAGAGAAACGTCAATCAATTGCCTCCCTTACTGCCCTGACCTGGGATCGAAAACCTTTTTGTATATGGGATGATGCTCCAACCAACTAAGTCACTTGATTAGGGCATGAGCCTTATCTTTTTTACATAGGTCTATCTTCTATCCTATATAATAAAAGCCTAATATACTAAGTGTCCAGTCGCCCATTCGGCCAATCAAAGCGTAATATGCTAATGATATGCTAAGGCCACTAAACTGCTCACTATAACGTGCACTGACCACGAGGGGGCAGACGCTCTGACCAGTAGGTTAGCTTGCTCCTGGGGTCCAGCTGATCAGGACTGAGCGAAGATGGGCCGGACACGCCCTGGAGAACTCCCGCGGTCCCTCCCCAGCTAGCCAACCTCCCGCGTCCCTCCCTGGCCCCAATCGTGCACCAGTGGGGTACCTCAGCCTGGCCTGAGCCCTCTCACAATTCAGGACCCCTTGGAGTATGTCGGAGAACTGGTTTCGGCCCAATCCCACAGGCCAGGCCAAGGGACCCTACCGGTGCATGAATTCGTGCACTGGGACTCTAGTATGTATATATTAAAGACTAATATGCACAGTGTCCTCTCGGGAGCACGACCAGGAGAATGGGAGTTCGATCACTCACTATGACCTGCGCTGACGACCAGGGGGCAGCATGGAACATGGCAGGTGACCAGCAGTGGCAATGAAGCGCTGAGGAAGCAAGGGAAGGAGGAGGCAGGGAGGCGGGGGAAATTGCACTGTGGCGGTGCCTGGGTGGTGAGGGAAGGAGGAGGCAGGGAGGTGGGGAACCTGATAAGCCCTGATCGCCACGAGGCCTAGGGACTCTACCCATGCACAAATTTCGTGCACCAGGACGCTAGTTTTATTATAAGTGTTTCTTTTATCTTATAATAAGAGAACTTATTTAAATGATATTTTTAAATTACAAGAGTAAAACCAACCTTTTAGTTTTTAAAATACTAACTCACGGGGACCCTTTTCCCCCTACCTACCTGGGAGTCCATTCTGTGGGACTCTTCCCTCTCCCCACATGTACTTATTCTTCAATAAATCTCCACCTTTGCTATACCAAAAATAAAAATAAAATAATAAAATAAAATAAAATAAAATAAAATACTAACTCAAAAGAATATATGTTAAAGAAACCAAGATGGCATCATAGGTAAACAACTGAAATTGCTGCCTTGCACAACCACTTCAAAACTACAACTAAAAGACAAAACGGACATCATCCAGAACCACAGGGAGGCTGGATGAGTGGAAATTCTACAACTATAAGGAAAAAGAAAAGCACACTGAGACTCAGAGGAGGTGCAGAAGTAAAGTTCAGAAGTAACGAGGAGCACGCGGAAAGGGCTGGCAACTGAGGACGGGGTTGTCTTTTTCAATTTTTACAAGATCCTGACTGCTCTGAACTCCAGTTCTGGGCAAGTCTCTGGGGACCCAGACTCATACAGGGAGAAACTGGACTGTCTGGTATTGGGCAGAACTCGGGGGCAGCTTTCTTTCAAAGGTGCTTGCAGCGATTACTGAGAGACACTGAGACCCGGGGCCTCTTAGGGCAGGGCTGAGGATCAGCCATAGCTGTTTGCTCGGCCCTGTTGATTCCCTGAGACCCCACCCCACCTAAGCTGTGAGCAGAGGCTTTTGCATATGAATGGCCTGGCCCTTTAAATCTAAAATTACCTAACAAACTGCAGCTGGGTCAGAGAGAACCAGAACATCCAAAAGAGGGCACAAGGCCCCACAGCAGCTTGCATTGCTTCACAGCTGGGCCTCATCTGGGCACCTCCAAACCCCAAACAAAGAAGAGGAATCTGCAGATCTCTCTGTAGCTCCTGCTGGGTAGCCTCAGGAAGAGGCTAAAGACCTCCTTAGAGATCCAAGAGCCAGTGTACCCAGTGGTCAGTGTGGGACCATCCAGATTATAACTCCTCATATCCATAAGGGACACACTCAGGGGGCAGACTCAGTGAACACCAAAGCCCCACTGAAGCAACTCTTGCCCCATAAGGTTGTCTCCAGCACAGAAGTTCTCCCGCTGCAGATACAGCTGATTCTCACAGCCAATTGGCCTGGATGTCAATTCCTCCAGTGAAACCAACAACAATCAAGGCTTAACTACAACAACACTGTGCACACAGCCCACAAAGGGGTGCACCAAGAGTGTCCACCTCAGGTAACTGGGGAGGCTGAGCCACTGGGCGCTATAGGACACCTAGCACACAAAGCCACTCTATCAACATAGGGAAGCAGCCAAAATGCGTTGACAAAGAAACAGGTCACAAATGACAGAAATGGAGGAAAGCAAATGACTGGATATAGAGTTCAAAACCACACTTTTAAGGTTTTTCAAGAATTTCCTAGAAACCACCGATAAATTTAGTGAGACCCTCGATAAATCTAGTGAGACCCTCGAGGATATGAAAAAGGACCAACTAGAAATTAAGCATACACTGACTGAAATAAAGAATAATATACAGAGATCCAACAGCAGACTAGAATATCACAAGAATCAAGTCAAAGATTTGAAATGCAAAAAACACCCAACCAGAAAAGCAAAAAAAAAAAAAAAAAAAAAAAAGGATCTAAATATATGAAGATAGTGTAAGGAGCCTCTGGGACAATTTCAAGCGTACCAACATCCGAATTAATGGGGGTGCCAGAAGAAGAGAGAGAGCAAGATATTGAAAACCTATTTGAAGAAATAATGACAGAAAACTTCCCCTACCTGGTGAAAGAAATAGACTTACAAGTCCAGGAAGCACAGAGAACCCCAAACAAAAGGAACCCAAAGAGGACCACACCAAGACACATCATAATTAAAATGCCAAGAGCAAAAGACAAAGAAAGAATCTTAAAAGCAGCAAGGGAAAAACACTTAGTTACCTACAAGGGAATACTCATACGATTGTCAGCTGACTTCTCAAAAGAAATTATGCAGGCCATAAGGGAGTGGCAAAAAATATTCAAAGTGATGAATAGCAAGAACCTACAACCAAGATTACTTTGCCCAGCAAAGCTATCATTCAGAATTGAAGGTCAGATAAAGAGCTTCACAGATAAGAAAAAGCTAAAGGAGTTCATCACCACCAAACCAGAATTATATGAAATGCTGAAAGGTATTCTTTAAGAAGAGGAAGAAGAAGAAAAAGGTAAAGATAAAAATTATGAACAACAAATACATTACTATCAACAAGTGAATCTAAAAATCAAGTGAATAAAAAATCTGATGAACAGAATAAACTGATGAATATAATAGAATCAGGGGCATAGAAAGGGAGTGGACTGACAATTCTCGAGGGGGAAAGGGGTGTGAAGGGTGTGGGAAGAGACTGAACAAAAATCATACACCTATGGATGAGGATAGTGGGGCAGTGGGTAAGGGCAGATGGTGGTGTGGAAACCGGGTGGAGGGGAGCTATGGGGGAGGGGGGGGAGATGAACAACTGTAATAACCTGAACAATAAAGATTTAATAATAAAAAATAAAAAAGAATATATGTTCACTGTAGCATTATTATTATTACGGAAATAACTTAAGTGTCCACATATGGATGCATGGATAAAAAAAAATACGTGGTTTATTTATATATACAATGGAATATTATTGAGCCATAAAAAAGAAGGAAATCCTGCCATTTGTGACAACATGGAAGGACTTCAAGAGCAATATGCTTAGTGAAGTCAGATAGACAAAGATAAATACTATATAATCTTTCTTACATGTGGAATTTTAAAAACCTCATAGAAATAGAGAATATATTAGTGGCAGCCAGAGGGTGGAATTTGTGTGTGTGTGTGTGTGTGTGTGTGTGTGTTGGGGGGGGGGGGCAAATGGGTGAAGTTGGTCTAAAGGTACAAATTTCCACTTACAAGATAAATAAGTTCTGGGGATGTAACGTATAGTATGGTCACTATGGTTACCAATACCATATTATATTTGAAAGGTGCTAAGAGATCTTAAAAATTCTTATCACAAGGGAAAAACTGTAAGTATGTAGAGTGATAGATGTTAACTAAACATTATGGTAAACATTCCACAACATATATATATCTCAAATCATAATGTTGCACACCTTAAACTTATGCAATGTTATATGTCAACTATATCTCTGTAGAACTAGGGGTGGAGGTAAAGTAGCTTGCTCAAGGCCTGTAACTCAAATCTCAAGAGCTGAAATTCAAACCTGAGCCTATCAAATTTCAAATTCCATTCTATTTTCATACTAAGCTGCCTCCCCAGAATTAATGTGTATCAAACATCCTATCTACATAAAAATGTAGATAAAATAAGCAATCATCTGACATGAGACATAAAGTAACACAGCATATTTATTCAAAGATATGGCCAATACTTATCATCCTATGTATGAAGCTCTTTGTTTAAAACATGCATTTCTAGTTGGTCCGACGGTTGTGGGTTATTGTTAAGCTGATTAAAACATGTATTTCTCTCGCCGAAACCGGTTTGGCTCAGTGGATAGAGCGTCGGCCTGCGGACTGAAAAGGTCCCAGGTTCGATTCCGGTCAAGGGCATGTACCTGGGTTGCGGGCACATGCCCAGTGGGAGATGTGCAGGAGGCAGCTGATCGATGTTTCTATCTCATCGATGTTTCTAACTCTCTATCTCTCTCCCTTCCTCTCTGTAAAAAATCAATAAAATATATATTTAAAAACAACAACAAAAACACACATGTATTTCTCTCTTTTATTCTTTGGAAATCTAAAACTAGGCTTCTTGTCTATTGGCTGACCCAAACCAGTTATTCCAACCTTGCTGTTTACAAGTTCTGGTTTTCATCCTCCTGCTGGCTCTTTGGTAAATTGTATCACCTTGTTTGGCTTGCCATTTTTCTGAAATTCTATCGCTCAGGTTCTCAAAGCTGACTGCTCTCTCTGCCCTTCTCCTCAGCTCAAGTGGCACTGTGTTCTGCTGGATGCAGCAGACCCCACCATTCATTCACCTGTAATTCCCCATTGTGATTGGCGTTCACTCAAGTTACCTCAGCACCCATCCAGGGAATCTCTTGATACTACGTAGCTAGGTCTCCTAATTCCTAATGGAGAGCTCCATAAGTTAGGTGGACAATAGAAACTACTCCCATTTCTGACTTGGGCTATTTTTTAAATGTAACTGTCTTAAGAGACATCAGCCTGGAGAAGGGAAAAGGAAATAGGAAGAGAAGGGAACAAAATGTAACATAAATTAATTAACACATGCAAAGCACTTAGAATATAGTCTGCACCTAGTGAGTGATCAGTAGATGTTCTCTAATACTTGTTTAATGTGACTGTTGTAAACAATTCTGTAAAGAAATAATTATACAGTATCATGTTCCAGGTGTACTTAACTTTACAAAACAGATGTGTTACTGATAGTTTGGCTGAAATCAACTGTGGAAAAGAAATCATATTTTCCTACTGGCTCGCTTTATAAAAGTGGAAATATATCCCCCATGGAAAATCACTCATGAAAGTGTACTATAAAGTTTAAATAAAACAAAGTGATACCCGGAAACATTTATAATAATGAAAATAAGCCACCAAGTATAACTATTACATTAAGAATTCAAAGTATTCTTCACTAAACTGTTCCCTTGAGGTTAGTTAGGGTTTGTTGATGTGATATGTTTTTGAAGTTCTAAACTCTTTATTGTATGAGTTCACCCTTACTTGCAGTTATCAAAATATTTTATATTATTTCAATGAAGTAAAATTTTCTAAAAAATAAGTTTCTTTAAGTATGTTAAAACAGTACTAACCAAGCATTAAATCAGCTATGTCTTACATTTAAAAAGGAAAGAGATCTGTTGTAATCTAAAATTATATGCAGTACAAAATCAGAAAAGAATAAGGCTTTTGATGCTATTTGGTTTAAAATTTTTTTTCAATCATTAAAAATTATGATGACCAATCATTTCAACATGACAAGCCTTCACTAAAATAAAGAGATTCACCACAGAAACCACCACCGAGAGTTTCAGTTATCTGTTAACAATTAAATAATTGTCTACGAGTAACACTGAGCCAGTTCCTTCAACCGTCAGAAAACAAAAGATCTTTGAAGGTAGACTGTTGAAAGCCAAAACCAAAAAAGAGAATGGCTGTTGAGCTGTAAGGGAGATGCAAAATCCTGAACTGCCTTAGAGTGCTCTGATGGAAGAATAAAGCTAGTGCACCGCTCTAATCTTTGCACTGGTGATTATATGGCCACAGGCCAAGAAATAACTGAAAACCTCAAAAGCAGAAGCAGATTAGGCATTCAATTTAGAAATTTAACTCTGGAACCTTAAAAAGCATCTGTGGTGGAATATTTTTAAATTACAGAAATTAAACAAATAAAAGAACAATGAATTTTCACAAATTAAAATATTTCAAACGGTTCAAATGCGTAATACATATAAACTTAACTGAACTACAGAAAAAAATGAAAACAAAGTTTTAATAAATTCAGTTTTGTGTTTTTTTCTTTTAAAGAGCATCTTCAGATATCACAAGTTTTGGAATAATTTAAAAATCACAAACTTTTAAAAATTCACCCATACTGATTTTTTTTCCAGGAGAAAAAACCCCGATTACTGTACCAGTGAATTGTACTGAGCATATAGAGAAAAACAAATACTAAACATTCTCACACTTTTACAAAAGTTGAAGAGGAAGAAACACTTTGTAACTCATTCTGTAAAGGCAGAATTACGTTAATACCAAAGCCAGATAAAGACACTGCAAGTATAAACCAATATCTCTTAAGAACACTGATTTGAAAATCCCCAACAAAATACTAACAAAAAGAATGCAGAAGCTTATTAAAACAATCAGACACCAAGACCAAGTGAGATGTACTCTTGGAATGCAAGAATGGTTCAAAGTACAAAAATTGTTCAATGTAATATGCCACATCAACAATATTAATGCAGAAAAAGAATTTGATAAAATTCAACAGCCTTTCAATATAAAAATAATCAAACTAGAAATACTAAGAAACATCCTCAACTTAATAAAAGCAATATATAAAAAACCCACAGTGAACATCATACTCAATGACAAATGACTGAAGGCTTTTCCTCTAAGATCAGAAACAAAGCAAAGATGCCAACTTTCACCACTTCTACTGAACATAGGACTGGAAATTCTAGCCTGAGTAATTAGAAATAAAAAGAAACAAAATGCATTTAAATTAAAAAGACTTGCCGAAACCGGTTTGGCTCAGTGGATAGAGCGTCGGCCTGCGGACTGAAGGGTCCCGGGTTCGATTCCGGTCAAGGGCATGTACCTGGGTTGCGGGCACATTCCCAGTAGGAGATGTGCAGGAGGCAGCTGATCGATGTTTCTCTCTCATCGATGTTTCTAACTCTCTATCTCTCTCCCTTCCTCTCTGTAAAAAATCAATAAAATATATTAAAAAAATAAATAAATAAGTTAATTAATTAAAAAGACTTAAACTTATCTCTTTGCAAATGATATGCTCCTATATGTAGAAAAATCCATAATTATTTTTAAAAACCTGTTAGAATAAATGAATATACAGAGTAAATACACACACACACACAAATTTGTATTTCTATTCACGAACAATGAAATGCATATAAAAAGAAAGTCACGCTCTGGTTGGTTTGGCTCAGTGGATAGAGCATCGGCCTGCGGACTCAAGGGTCCCGGGTTCGATTCCGGTCAGGGGCATGTACCTTGGTTGCGGGCACATCCCCAGTTGGGGGTGTGCAGGAGGCAGCTGATCGATGTTTTTCTCTCATCGATGTTTCTAACTCTCTATCCCTCTCCCTTCCTCTCTGTAAAAATTCAATAAAATATATTAAAAAAAAAAGAAAGTCACAAAAGCAATTCCATTTAAAATAGTATTAAAAAGAACATAGTGCTTAGAAATTAACAAAGAGGTGAAAATCTTGTACAATAAAAACTACAAAGCACTGCTGAAAGAAATTGACATTGTGAAGACATAACTACATGGAAACACATCCCATATCCAATGACCGAGAGACAATATTGTTAAAATATCAGTATTTCCCAAAGCAATCTATAAATTCTTGTGATACCTATCAAAATTACAATGATGTTTCTTGAAGAAATAGAAAAGTGCATCCTAAAATTAATATAAAATCTGAAGAGACCCAAATAGCCAAAACAATATTGGAAAACAAAACAAAACTGGAGGACTTGCATTTCCTGACTTCAATGCTTTCTATAAAGCTACATTAATCAAAACAGTGTGATAATGGCCCAAACAGACATATAAGTCAATGAAATAAAATGGAGAGGCCTAAAATAAACCCTCAAGTACATGGTCAAATGACTTCTGACAAGGGTGCCAAGATCATTTAATGAGATAAGGAGAGTCTTTTTAATAAATGATGCTGTAAAAACTATATATTCACATGTAGAAGAGTAAAATTTGACCCTTATCTAATACCATATATAAAAGTTAACTCAAAATGGATCAAGAATCTATATGTAAGATCTAAAAATAACAAAATTCTTATAAAAAATATAGGATAAAATTTCTATGACACTGGACTTGGCACAGGAAACAAAAGGAAAAACAGATATACTGGACTTCAGGAACATTTTTAAGTTTTTCACACCAAAAGACACTATAAAACACAGTAAAAACGCAACCCACAGAATCAGAGCTAATGTTTGTAAATCATATTATCTGATAAGAAATGATATCGAGAATACACAGAGAACTTCAAAACTCACCAACAAAAAAACAAATAATCAGACTCAAAAATGGGCCAAAGACTTGAATAGACATTTCTCTAAAGAAGATATATGCACATGAAAACATATACAACAGCACTAATAATTAAGGAAATACAAATCAAAACTACAATCAGATACTGCCTCATACTTATTAGAATGGCACGTATCAAAAAATAAACTAAACCCTGGCTGGTGTGGCTATATGGTTAGAGCACTGGCCCAAGCACCAAGGGTTATGGGTTCAATTCCAGGTCAAGGGCACATACCCGGGTTGCAGGTTTGATCCTTGCCCCAGTTGGGGCATGTGCAGGAGGCAACCAATGGATCTCTCTCTCCCTTCCCTTCCTTTCTACTCTCTATGAAAATCAAAGGAAACATTTTCCTTGGGTGAGGATTAACACACACACACAACAGAAGAATTGGCGAATGTGTGGAGAAACTGGAACCCCTGTGCAGTGCTGGTGGGAATATAAAATGGTAACACAGCTGTGGAAAATAGTATGGTGCTTCCTCAAGAAATTAGAAGTAAAATTACCATATGATCCAGCTATTCAAATTCTTGGTATATAACCTAAAGAACTGAAAGCAGAGTCTTTAAGAGATATTTGTATAGTCATATTCATAGCAACAGTAGCATTAGCTAAAATGTGGAATCAATCCAGGTGTCTATTGATGAATGAATGGATAAGCAAAACCAATGGAGTATCATACGCCATTAAAATGAAGGAAATTCTGCAATATACTACTTTGGAACTTTGAGGATATTGTGCTAAGTGAAATATACCAATCATGAAAAGACAAAGACTTTGTGATTCCACTTCTGTGAGGTATCTGGAGTCGTCCAATTCAGAGACAGAAAATTGAATGGTGGCTTCCAGGGTCTTGAGGGAGGGACAAATGGGAAGTCATTGTTGAATGGGTATAAAGTTTCAGTTTTACAAGATGAAAAGACTCATGGAATGGATGTTGGTGATGGTTGCACAACAATGTAAATGTACTGTATTTACTCATTCATTCATTCATTTGTTTATTTATTTTTAATATATTTTTATTGATTTCACAGAGGAAGGGAGAGGGAGAGAGAAAAACATCAATGATGAGAGAGAATCATTGACTGGCTGCCACCTGCACACCCCCCAGTGGGGATCGAGCCTGCAACCCAGGCACGTGCCCTTGACTGGAATCAAACCTGGGACCCTTTAGTCTGCAGGTCGATGCTTTACCCACTAAGCCAAACCAGCTAGGGCTAAATGTACTGTATTAAATACCCCTGAACTGTACACTTACAAATGGTTAAGATGGCAATTTTTGTTATGTGTGTTTTACCAAAATTTTTTAAAGTGGGAAAAAAATCTATAATAATAAAAGGGTAATATGTTAATATGTTAATTAGACCTGATGTCTTCTGGACATCGTTCCAGATGTCCTTCCTGATGAAGCCGGGGCCAGAGGGAAGCCAGTCTGTGTCCCAGGTGCCTGTGGGTGGCCCTGGCGAAGCCAGCCCGGGCCCTGGGTGCCTGCCGGCGGTCGGAGGAGGGAAGCCTGGGTTCCGGGTGCAGGAGGGAAGCCGGTGCTGGCAGACTGAGGAAGGAAGGCCTACTCTTGCATGAATTTTCGTGCATTGGGCCTCTAGTAATACATAACTATGTATGTGCTTAATATTCTTAGTAGATTACAATTTACTTAAAGAATAGGTATACATATTACTATCTGCTATAGCGTCTAACACAGTGCCTTATAAACTACTAAAATATCAATAAATACTCAAAGTTATTAGTGATTTCAGAGCAGACCAGACAAGACATCAAGAAAATACTTGGTTAGAGAGCCAGGAGCCGTTATAATTGTACCTTCTTGTGGGGAAAATCCAGTAAGATACAATGAGATAGGGAAAGGGAAGTCAGGAATGAAGAAGGCACAGGGCAATAATATGGATCTGCCAGGCAAAAGGATCGGCACGCTTGTCTTCCAGGCAGCTGGAAATAGGAAACTAAAGCTAAAAAACTAAACCTGTAAAGCCAGGGACCTTACAGTGTGTACACCATGACAAATGGACTACCCAACAAGAGAAATCAAAGGGCCATAGTATCCATCAAGAACATCCATTTTTATTATAACTGTCTGTACTTTTTCCATCAGTAGTTCCCAGACTCTAAGATGTCACAGAGCAATAAATTTAAAATGCACATACTTAAAACTGATCACCAAATAGGGTGCCAACTTTTTATTTTGGAGAAGTTAAATTACCCTGTAGTACAATTATTTTAACAAACAGCTTCTTTTAACACCAAAATGGGAGAAGAGTCTTGATGAAGGACCACACATGTAGCTTCAGAAAAACTCACTTATTTTCCTTATATTTGTCACTTCACCAGAAGCCAGCAAAAAATCCATCAAATTCTACAAAAATTACTATAGCAGATGATTCTATAATATCTATCCAAGTTTCCTCATATTTCTATAACCTTTATAGAAAAATGGAAATAAAACAGCTTTGACTGAATATTAGCCTAAATCACTTAACATGCCAATTGATACAGACACAGAAGAAATATAATTAATATAAATAATAATTAGAGTTGGATTTTCAAAGCGTTCTATTTGTAGCTAGTGGTTTACTCCATGGGAGACAAAGTCCCACACCCATAATAGCAACAACTGTTTCTGAATATGTTTACCAAAATAGCATGGTGAACGATGATGAAATTCTGTCAGACATAAAGCACACACTTTTCTAAAAATGTTCTATTCCACCTACATTCTTATTTTTAGTTTTATAAAATAATGACAGTGGTACAAAAAATTAATGCTAACCTATTGTTTATACCTTGCAAAGACAGCAGTAGAGATAGCTGCATGCAATCACCAAATAATAGTTGCTAGTGAAACAAAAATACTTGATTGGACATTAGAGCTGGAGACCCCATACAAAATGACTTTGTGCTACAGATTTAAATTAACTTATAAATATTCAAGCTGAAAAAGAAACAGGGACTCTGAAGGCAACTACATATCTCCAACTGTAATATAAATCATATATACACAAAAATACATGATTTATCCCTAAAAATATAATGCTGCCATGTAAGGCATATTCCCAATCTATACTAATAAAAGAGAAAAATGGTAATTGGCGTACGATGATACCCTTTTCATTGGCTAATCAGGGCTATATGCAAATTAACTGCCAACTAAGATTGGCAGTTAACTGCCAACAAGATGGCGGTTAATTTGCATATGTAGGCACAATGCAGGGAGGCGAAAGGGAAAGCAGGAAGAAGCCCCCTGCCACTGACAGTGATCGGAAACCCTGGGGGGAGCTAAGAGCTGGGGGGCAGGGCAAAGGCGGCCCTGGGGCCCGCCTTTGCCCTGCCCCCCAGCCATGATCAGAGAATCAGGTGCCTTTTCCGCCCTGGCCAGTGATAGCAGGAAGTAGGGGTGGAGCCAGCAATGGGAGCTGGGCACTGTCGAAGCTGGCAGTCCCAGGAGCTAGGGGTCCCTTGCCTGGGCCTAAAGCGAAGCCCACGATCGCGGGGCCGCTGCAGCTGTGGGTCCCCACTGCCCGGGCCGGACGCCTCAGCCAGAGGCTTCCTGCAGGGTTAGGGGCGGAGCCCGCGCGATCACGGCACCCCCCACTGCCACTGCAGGTCCCCGCTGCCCGGGCCGGACACCTAGGCCAGAGGCGTCAGGCCTGGGCAAGGGGCCGATCCTGCGATTGGAGGGTGATGGGGGTCAATGCCTGAGGGCTTCCCAGTATGTGAGAGGGGGCAGGCTAGGCTGAGGGGCACTCCCCCCCCCCCCACACCCAGTGCACGAATTTCGTGCACCGGGCCCCTAGTATACTATAAAGTTTAAAACATAGTAACAAATACCCTTTCAAAAATAATATAGCCACCAGGCCAGTGGTTGAACCAAAGGTCACGGTTTGGTTCCCTGTCAGGGCACATGCCCATGTTTCAGGTTCAACCCCCAGTAGGGGATTTGCAGGAGGCAGCAGATAAATGATTCTCTCTCATCATTGATGTTTCTATATTTCTCTTCCTCTCAAATCAATAAAAACATTTTTCTAAAGTGGTACTTTTATTATATGCCTTGTAATAAAGCCAAATTTATGTAATGGTGATATTAAAAATAACATTTATTTACTTCCTATGCCTTACAGTTAACACTTATCTGCTATTAAATTAAAGACTTACCTAAGAGTTAATTTCCTGAAGGTTTGATTAACCACATGCTAAATATACAAACCAAAAAACTCTGACTATAGTTTAAAAGTAAAGGAGTCTTAGTGAGGAGAACTATTGTTCTTGCTTCCTCAGTGGTTTTGGAGGCTGACTTCTGCTGGGTAAAATCTCACAGGAAACACTGGCCAAAGCTAATTCTATAACATAGAACAGGTACCACATTTTGGCGCCTGGGATAAAGGGTATTGTTTTAACATTGGTCAAAACATCCTGAGAAAAGAAAAAAAAAAAATCTCACATTTCAATTATGTTGAAACTAGAAAGCAAATTTCAGATAATTTTCTAACCTGTGTGGGAAAATAAATTGTTTGGGTCGAATAATGGTGTAATTACATAATGAAGAAAGAGGAGGTGTTTTAAACTGAAATGGAAAAGTAGTGCCTAAGCATTTATACAATTACCCACCATTTTAATTTCAACAAATTCTCCAATTTTGAGAGCTATAATTCTAATTAACATTATAATAATCTAAATGAAATTCAACCCTGTCTTTACCTTTAGAAAATTACTACCAAAAGCAAGACCAAGAGAAAATACCACTTACCAGAGCTAAATTAGGTAGCAGGTCCTTAACGCATAGCCAGTGGCAATCAAGCTGACTACCCAAACCTCCATAGAGGAAAGCTTTTACTCAGGCCTCAGGTGCACAGCGGTTTAGTGTATCTTCTCCGTCATACACCTTACACTTTATTATTTGACTGATTGTAGGAATACCTATTGATTCAATAATAGCTCCTTATTGGGATGGGGGGGGGAGATAAAGCCACTACACCCCATTAAATATAGAATTCAGTCCTTTATAAAGAACCATGATGTTTTCAGAAACATTAGGAAGGAAAAGATAAACACTGATCACAAATGGAGACAATATGTCAATGTAAGAACTCAAACAGGAACACGAATGTTTCAGAGATGAGCAATACACCCAGTCGAGAAGAACTTCCTTCCCAAAAGGTGGTGATGTCTACTGGGTATAACCCTGAAGGAAATCCCCTTTGATGGAGGCAAAAGTGAATTGGAAGAAACCTCTGGCTCCCCAGTAGGGCTAGACATACAGGCATACATCAAGGAATGAAAAGTTTCTTTCATTTAAAAGAATCATCCAGTGTAATACACTAAGAAAGTTTATCCAGCTTTCAAATAAGATCAGGCCACGTACCTAAAGTGCCCACAGTTCACAAACAATACAAAACAAATGATAGGAAATACTACTTATTAGCATTTCCAGGGTAGATTATTTTCCTACACTTAAATGTTATTTTATTGTTTTTCAATAGATCCTATTGAAAAATTCTTCCTCATATTTCCAAATATCTCCTGTCCTATTTGACTTTTGTTCTAGATTACAGAAAATAATTTCATTCAAGATTTATCAAGATAAAATCATTCCAGCCCTAGCTGGTTTTGCTCAGTGGATAGAGCATCAGCCTGTGGACTGAAGGGTCCCGGGTTCAATTCCGGTCATGCCAGGGTTGTGGGCTCGACCACCAGTAGGTGGAATGCAGGAAGCAGCTGATCAATGATTCTCTCTCAATCATTGATGTTTCTCTTTCTCCCTCTCCCTCCCTTAAATCAATAACAATATATATATTCTTTAAAATCTTTAAAAAAGCCCTAGCCGGTTTGGCTCCCTGGATAGAGCGTTGGCCTGGGGACTGAAGGGTCCCAGGTTCGATTCCGGTCAAGGGCATGTACCTTGGTTGAGGGCACATCCCCAGTGGGGGGTGTGCAGGAGGCAGCTGATCGATGCTTCTCTCTCATGGATGTTTTAACTCTCTATCCCTCTCCCTTCCTCGCTGTAAAAAATCAATAAAATATATATTTTAAAAAAATAATAAAATAAAATAAAATCTTTAAAAAAAGATAAAATCATTCCAATTTGGCCTAATAATTCAATTTCTAGGGATTCTCATAGATTGCTGATGACAGTTATAACTTTATCAAAGACAAATCTGCTAATATGTGTTAAAAGCCTCACAATGTTTTCTCCAATAACTCTATTTCCAATATAATAAATAAACATTTATTTTAAAAATAATCAATTTTTATACAATGTATGAAGAAATAATCTTTCCAAGTCCAGAGCCTTAAAAACAAAACACTCTTGCTGGCATAATAACAAATGGTAAGCTAATAGTTACACAATGCTTACTGTGTACAAGGCACTATTTTAAGCACTTTTCATGTATTAAATCACTTTTAATTCTTCCAGCAACCTCATAAATTGTTTTTATTGTCCTTCTTTTACAGATAAAGAAACTGAAACAGAATGAAACTGAGTAACTTATTTAAGGCTAGAAATGAGGTTAGGATTTGAAACTAAAAAGCCCTATATCATACTATTTCGATATCCAAAAATAAAATAAAATTCTATATTAATACATAATTTCACTGATGCTCTGAGATCCATGACCAAGGAATCTAAATTTCACTACTATAAATATGTGTGTGTATATATATATATATATATATATATATATATATATATATATATATATATAAAATAAAACATACATAACATATGGTAAATTCTCAAAGAAACTATATTTTTAGATCTTTTTATTGCTGAGAAAATAACTTTTCCCTTCACTTGTTAGCTACAAAAAAAGAAAGTTAACTTGAAACAGCTGTAGATGCATCTTCCCCCCTCACCCCTTCCATGGTAACTATTCATGAGATGCACAATCCAATTCTATTTCTTATCAACTGGAATGCCAGTCAACTTGCCAAAGAACATCTGCAGTTTAAGCTGAGTTTCTAGATAAGATTACCTTAGTAGTGCTGCCTTATAAAGAGGAAATATTTTTATTTATAATATGTAAATTTATTACATTTGTAGAATATAATGACTTAAATTCAGCATAACAAACAGTCTTTGTAACTCAGTAATCTTATTTACTTCAAGGCTTTTCTTTTCCCACTGCCATTTCTTAAGAGCACCTACAAATTCATGACACAGTTGTTCAACTGATTCACTACCAAAATATGCAAGTGTGGCCTATCCATAAGAGACACACTCTCACTTTTTCTTTCAATCTGTTATTGATGGTGTTCTTGGGTTGCCATGAGGAAAAGAATTTCCTGAAACCACCCACATGAGGATGGGGTTTCGTGCAAAGCTTTATTGTAAAATTAAGGGGGTTCCCCTCCAAGTTCCCATGCCCATCCATTCCACAATGGAAGAAGTTCAATCTTGTCTTTACAGAGCCAGAATTAAGGCCACTATCCAGTACTTATGCTCCATATTAAAGTTCAGCATCCTGCTAGCTTAGCTTGTGTCCACAGCTGCAGTCCATTGTGCGTGGGGTCTGCATGGCCATTGGCCAGAAGGATGCTTAAGGCCACATGGCTCTGGAGAGAGAATAGGGGAGTGCATGGGTGAGTGCGAGTGATGCAGCAAGAGCAAGATATAGGAGACTCCAAGGGGATTTTTAGATTTACAAGATTTTGCATGCTTCTGACGGGGTCCACTTCCTAGCCAGCCCATTGCTCCCCAGGCTAGGCTAACAAGCAAGCACCTGCCCTACATCACCCAACTTCACTGGCATGTGCTCATTTCTCCCTTTGTTCTATCCCTTCCCCCAGTGAACTGCAGGGAATAGACTGATCAAATACATAGAAACAATCATAAAGGAAGGGCAAAAATGGGGAGACAAAGATATAACCCCCATTCGAAAGAAAAGGAAGAATCACCAGAAAAAGAAATAAACAAAATGGAGGCAAGCAATTCATCAGAGAAAGAATTCAGAGCAATGGTTATAAGGATGCTGAAAAGGATGAAAGACAAATTCAACATGTGTAAGAATCTAGAGGAAATGAAGAATGACATAGCTGCAATAAAGAACACAATGCAAAGTTTCAACAATAGACTAGAAGAAGCTGAGGACGGCATCAGTGAGTTGCAAGACAAGGTAGTAAAAACCACCCAAGCACAGCAGCAACTAGAAAGAAACTAAAAAGCAGAAGGAGAGCATAAGGGAGCTTTGGGACAACACACACAAAAAAAACAACATCCGCATAATAGGGATGCCAGAAGGAGAGAAAGTGGAGTAAGTAATATAAAACCTGTTTGAAGAAATAATGACAGAAAACTTCCCTGATGTTGGAAGAAAAAAGCCACATAAGTCCAAGAAGCACACAGAGTCCCAAACAAGATGAACCCAAAAAGTCCAACACCAAGACACATCATAATTAAATTGGCAAACATCAGTGACAAAGTAAGAATCTTAAAAGCTGCCAGAGAGAGACAGAAAGTTACCTATAAGGGATCTCCCATTAGACTATCAATTGATTTCTCAACAAAAACACACCAGGCCAGAAGAGAACAGAATCCAATATATAAAGTGATGCAAAGCAAGGGACTGAATCCAAGAATACTATACCCAGCAAGGCTATCATTCAAAATTGAAGGTGAAATCAGGAGCTTCACATAAAAAAAAGGGCTAAGAAAGTTTATTACCACCAAGCCAGCAACAGAAGAAATGCTAAAGAGACTGTTGTAAAAAGAAGAAATAGAAAGAGCATAAGGAACACAGGCATAAATAATAATAATGGCGACAAACCATTATTAAAGTACCTATCTATAGATATAAAAGTGTAAGCGACCATTATGACCGGTCAACCGAATGACCGAAGGACCAGTCGCTATGATGCACACTGACCAACAGAGGGCAGACACTCAACACAGGAGCTGCCCCCTGGTAGTCCGTGTGTTCCCACAGCCAACCTCCCTCATTCCATCCCCGCAGCCGGCCGGCCCTGATAGGCCACAATCAGGACTGGGCGGGACAGCCCCAATTAGCCCCAATCACTAGCCTGGCCGAGAGACCCCACCTATGCACATATTTGTGCACTGGGCCTCTAGTCAATAATAACCTTAAACGCAAATGGATTAAATGCTACCAATCAAAAGACATAGGGTAGCTGAATGGATAAGAAAACATGACCCATATATTTTCTGTCTACAAGAAACCCACCTCAGAACAAAGGACTCACACAGACTAATAGTGAAGGGATGGGAAAAAACTTTTTAGGCAAATGGAAATGAGAAAAAAGCTGAGGTAGCAATATTTATATCTGACAAAATAGACCCCAAAGTGAAGCCCATAACAAGAGATAAGGAGTACCATTTCATGATATTAAAGGGAGTAATTCAGCAAGAGGATATGCAGTAGCAATATCTTTACAAATACAGCTCCTAGGACAATGGAAAGTAAGGAGAAAATAAACAAATGGGACTATCTATATATATAAAAGCGTAAGAGACCTTTACAACAGAACAACTGAATGACCGGCCGCTATGATGCACACTGACCACCAGGGGGCAGACGCTCAACACAGGCAGCTGCCCCCTGGTGGTCAGTGCGCTCTCACAGCCAACCTCCTGCTGCCAGCCAACTTCCTGCGGTCCCTCCCCCTGGCTGGCTGGCCCCCATATCAGCCCGATGGGAGGTGGGTGACAAACCTCCCACAGTCCCTCTCCCCAGCTAGCCAGCCCCGGTCAGCCCTGATCACTGGCCAGGCCGAGGGACCCCACCCATGCACGAATTCATGCACTGGGCCTCTAGTATCAAAATAAAAAGCTTCTACACAGCAAAAGAAACCATCAACAAAACAATAAGAGAGCCCACTGCATGGGAGAACATATTTATCAATGGTATCTCTGATAAGAGTTTAATCTCCAAAATTTATAGGGAACTTATACAACTTAACAAAGGGAAGATAAACAATCCAATAAAAAAAATGGGCTAAGGACCTAAATAGACACTTTTCAAAAGAGGACATACAGAAGGCAAAGAGACATATAAAAACATGCTCAAAGTCACTAATCATCCAAGAGATGCAAATCAAAACAATAGTCAGGTACCATTTCATACCTGTCAGAATGGCTATCATCAACAAAACAACAAACGACAAGTGCTGGCAAGGATGTGGAGAAAAAGGAATCCTTGTGCACTGCTGGTGGGAATGCAGACTGGTGCAGCCACTGTGGAGAATAGTATGGAGTTTCCTCAAAAAACTAAAAATGGAACTTCCATTTGACCCAGTGATCCCACTTCTACGAATATATCCCAAGAAACTAGAAACACCAATCAGAAAGGATATATGCACCCCTATGTTCATAGCAGCACAATTTACCATAGCTAACTAAGATTTGGAATCAGCCTAAGTGTCCATCAGCAGATGAGTAGATTAAAAATGATGATACATCTACACAAAGGAATGCTATGCTGCTGTAAAGAAGAAGGAACTCTTACCATTTGCAACAGCATGATGGACCCGGAGAGCACTATGCTAAGTGAAATAAGCCAGTCGGAGAAAGATAAATATCACATGATCTCACTCATTTGTGGAATATAATGGACAACATAAACTGATGAACAAAAATAGAGCCAGAGACATAGAAGCATCAAACTGACCATCCAACCTAAGAGGGAAGGCAGGGAAGAGGGGGAAGGGGTAAGAGATCAACCAAAGAACTTGTATGCATGCATATGTGCATAAGCAATGGACACAGACTGTATGGAGGTGAGGGCATGTGCTGGGAGTTGGGAGCAGATGGGGAGAGGTTAATGGGGGAAAGGGAAACATGTAATACTTTAAACAATAAAGAATTTAATTTTTTTTAAAAGTGGATTACTTTGAGGTTTTAATGAAGTGTAATACCTGATTCTCAAGAAAAAGGTATACAACAAAAAATTCTACAGATATAATTCTGGGACTCTAAAATGGTTTAGCCACTGAGAAAAATAGTATACCAGTTCCTCAAAATCATAGAATTATAATATGATGTAGCAATTACACTTCTGGGTATATACACAAAAGAACTGAAAGCAGAGGCTAAAACAGATATTTGTATATCAATGTTCATAGCAGTATTCTGTATAGTATTCAAAATAGCCTAAAAGTAAAAATAACCCAAATGTCCCTCAATAGGGAATACATATATAAAATGTGGTAGATATGTATAATAGAATGTTACTCAGACTTAAAAAATTAATCTCTGATACATGCTTCGTGGTTGAACTGGAAAAACAAATATTACACTATCCCACTTCTATGAGGTACCTAGAGTAGTCAAGTTCATAAAGACAGAAAATAGAATGGCAGTTGCCAGGGGCTGGAGGGGGTGAGAGGGGAATGGGGAGAGTTACTGTTTAATGGATACAGAGAGGTTGAGATGATAAAGAAGTTTTAGAGATGGATGGTGGTGATGATTGCACAAAAATATGAATGTACTTAATGCCACTAAACTGTATACTTAAAATTGTTAAAATGATAAATTTTATGTTATACTAGAGGCCCGATACACAAAATTCGTGCAAAGGGCTCAGCTCCTGCCACCAATGCAGCTGCCTCTGCCTTGGCCCTTGCCAACTCGGCTTCGTCTGGAAGGTCGGAAGGTCGTCGGGGAGGACATCCAGTCTAATTAGCATATTATGCTTTTATTATTATAGATGTATTTTACTACAATTAAAAGTAAAAGATTAGTTAATTATAATGATGTATCATAAAAGCTTCAATATTAAAGTAAAGTTCTAGACAATTGCAAGAGTTCAAAGATCACCTAAAGGTCAACAATGAATCCCAAGTTATAAATTCCTGCCAAATCTCAACACAAATATAATGAAATAGGAACCACAGTAATTTTATAGAAATTAGCTTTCTGTGATCCCTAAAATGATTGCCAGAAAAATCCCATGCTTAAATATAATAAAAGTTTATTTAAAAAGCAGAAATTTTCGCCCACTCTGAAGTTGTCTTTCCCACACTAAAATAGACCAACAGCAATTCCACATTTGTTGTTTGTATTTCATCACTGTTTTCAGACAGAACAAGAGATCTGCTGCCTACACACCATTTCTCAGCATCAACATCCATTTTCTTATGCAATTTTAAGTTCTGTTGGCAGGTTAAGGACATTTTTTCCAACCACAAACAAAAACTTCTTTTGATACTCTCAGTGAGTGTTCAAGAAAATGTTCCCAATAAAAAAATAAGACTATTTAAAACAATAATGTGGAAGTGTATCAACAGTCAAAAAAACTTAATAAAAAATTAAGTTCTCTATATAAGACATATAACACTTGGTAGCTACTTTGTTGATAATCAGCTGTCCTTATGTCTTCAACTAGAAATTTATTATTAGCAAATGCTAAAAGAATACAGAATGAGAAAAAGTTAGAAACCACATTACTTAGGCTTCCATAACTCCATGGACAACTTTCTTATTTTCTAATGATTAAAATACTACTTTGCAATATAATGAAAAGTGTTTAGCTTCAATTGTCCATTTCTTTAAAATTATATATAAAAAGTGATTTGTACTGGAAATTTTTAGCTTTAAAAAATGTAAATTCTAGTATTTACTTTTAATATGTACTAGGATTATCTATAATAATAAAAGCATAATATACTAATTAGACTGGACAGCTGAATGACCTTCCAGACATCCTTCCGGACGAAGCCAGGCTGTGATGTCCAAGCCCCTTGCACAAATTTTGTGCATCAGGCCTCTAGTCATTAATAAAATTTTGTGATTATTAACAAACCATTTGTCAATTAGACAATCACAAGGATGACCAGTGATAACTAAGTCTTGTCAGGTGCTATTATACGGAATTTACATATTAAGTTAATCCTGAAAACGAACTTATGCAGTAGGTACTACTATTATTCCCTATATTACAGAGAGGAAAATGAGGCACACAGAAATAATGTAATTTCACAAACATCACACACTCCGTTAAGTGGTGGAGCTAATATATAAGCCCAGGTAGTCCGGCTCCCACATCCATTCCCCTAGCCATTACACATACTACTGGTCATAATACATTGGGGAAATGAAGATTATTTTGATAATGTTGAACAAGCTCTTCAGTAACAGAAAACATTTCAGTTGTCTTTTTGATCATACAATTGTTTTTAAATTTTTTTAAAAAAATGAGACACTGCACTGGAGAGTGTAATTCACAGGATTAAGCACATTAATGTACTATCCATGATCAAGGAGGAAGTAAGTCACAGAGACTGAGGGCTATAGTTAATCTTTTTCTAAATCTGCAACCAATATACAAGTATAAAAACAAAATTATTAATCCTATAGGACTGGTGGTTTATCCAACTAAAATATAATTATATGAGCCTATAAAGGAATGAAAAGTACAGATGACTAATCAACCTTTATCAACAGACACACAGTTGAGATTTTTAACACATTAGCTTGCAGATGCTGAGGTATAGGTAAGTTGTCCAAAGCAATTAGAGGTTTGGAGGGAGGACATAGTTCATGATAGTATGACTCATATGTGTCTCACAGCAAAATAAAAACCACCAGACGTTTATCTCTTAAAAACAAAAGACACTGAGTCTGGCACCAGCCTGCCAAGCAAGAAATACCACGTGCGAGTCAGACACTCATGTGCTGGTTAAAAATAAAAAAGAGAGATAGGCACATGATGAGTGATGGCTTCTAAACCTGACCTTCTCTAAAATAAACAATTCCATTTATAACTCCTACACACACACCAAAAAATCAAAACACCTGGGGAAAAAAAGTTTCTCAAAAGATTCAAGAAAGATAAACAAAAAGGAAACTTTATAAGTAAGAGCATAAAGTATCTTACAGAAAGTACTGTATTTAGGAAGGGAAAAAGTAATAGCTTTTGTCACCCTGACTGGATTCGTTCAGCAGGTTTCCCTCTTCTCTGTATTAACATGAGCCCAATGAGGCCAACCACTCTCTCCTCAAAGCTGACTGGCAGCATCCACTCGTATGGCCAACTGGCTTTGTGTGCATGTCACACTCGAGGCCGGTGGCCCACATGCCGCTAGTTTGACATGCTTGAGTACAGAGTCTTACTCCAAACTCCAGCTCCTATTGGAAAGGAGAAAGACTGCCTGATAGAAGGAAGGTTGCTACATCTATTTAGATGTGAATTCTATTTGAAGAGGAGGACATTAAATAACTACATGTAGCAAGAACAACTCTTCTGGTCCTATCTGTGAATAAAGGTAAATTAATCCCCCACAAATTTAATACAATGAACTGTAGTAATCTCCCCCAAATAATCAAAAAATAAATAAAAATAGAACGAAGAGACGCTATAAACCCAACAAAGAAATGCCATAACAATAGACTGCAGAGGGCCTGAGGGTGTCTGCCTATGCAGCTGCCCATATTTACAATTTGGCAATACTTTCATTAAGTCACAACTAATAGTCAACTTGAGTTAGTATCAGGAAACTGGGACCATTTAAAAATTCATTAATTAGACTTGTATTGTAAGCAACAGTTTTTAAAGTATTTACCGTAAATACAGCCTGTCACTAAGGAATATGCTTTCATGTCATGAATACTGCCAAGAAGAATCAAGCCACACTTTAAAAGTTTGTGAGAACTGTCATAAAAGCACTGGGTGTGACACACGTAATATTACTTACAACTAAAGTACCCAAACCAAAAACAAAACAAAACAACCAACCTGACAAAAGTTTCTAAGTACTTACTCTATGTCTGTGTATCTTGTTTTAGACCAAATCCTTAACAAGGAAGCTCTGGTCACATTTGAGCAGCAGATTTACTGCTCTACCTCTAACTACTCAGATTCTCACTTATAACCCCAAGAACCCTGCAGTCTCATCAGAACCCAGTTTGAAAACCTCTGGCTTACTGAATCATGTTCAGAATTACTATCCTGTCATTTAAATCATACACACTTGCTGAGCATATAAAAGGTATACGGAGAATAAAAGTAATTTAACTACAATAATAAAAAAGAAAATGATCCAGGAGAGGAGGAATGGCAAGGATCAAATTAAAGGAAGAGGAGACCAAGAAGAGGACCAATCTGGAAGCTAAGGAAAAGGTGATAAAAAATGGAAGAAACAATCAACAACTTCAGATTCTATCAAGAGGTCAAGATTTGATTCATCCTCTCTCTACCCTATTCATTAGAAGAAATGGTAGGAAACAGCAGAAATATAACATGAAATTCAGCTAGAACTACTAATTTATCACAATCTATCTGCTGGAAGAGCTTAATACATCTTGCTTCTTTTAACAATTATCAAATAACAGACCATTTTAATAGCCAAGAGTTTTTAAAACAGATCTCTTCTTGATAGATGTCTCCAATAAATGCATTATACTTGTACATATGGGCCTCTTGATAACAGATTGTAATGTGGGCCCATTATCTGCCTCCTGGTACTCATGGCCTTGTATCATCTCTACCCCTTAAGTGTGGTGGAATCTATAACTTACTTCTAATCAATTAAATATGGCGAAAGTAATGTGATATCTTATACTTATTACATTAATTACATTATACAGGAGTGGGCAAAAATAGGTCTATAGTTGTTCATATGGAAAATAAAACAATAAATAATAAATAATAACACAAGAATAAACTGTGTTTCGTGTACTCACTACTGTAAATCTACTTTTACCCACCCCTGTATGACACCTATCTTGCTGGCTTTGAAAAAGCTGCCACATTGTAAGTTCCCTATGAAGAGGGACACATGGCCAGGAACTGAGAGTGGCCTTTCACCAGCAGCCAGCAATCCAGGGCCTTCAAGGAACTCAATGCTCCCAACAATTATGTGAGCTTAGAAAACAATCCTTCCCCAGTCAAACTTTCAGATGGAAACTCAGCCCTCACAGACACCTTGATCACAGCCTTTCCGAGGATACTAAACTGTGCCCAGACTCCTGACTCCTGACTTTCAAACATGGTGAAATGATAAATGTGTGCTATTTTAAGTGGCTGTGTTTGCGGTTGATAGGTCATACAGTCACCCATGGTGTCTGTAGGGGACTGGTTCCAGGACACCGCACAGACACCAAAATCCACGAATGCTCAAGCTTATACAAAATGGCATTATATTTGCATATAACTTATGCACATCCTCCTACATACTTTAAATCACTTCTCGATTAACTTATAATACCTTAAAAATGTGTTATGTAAATAGTTGTTACATTGTATTGTTTAGGGACAATAACCAAAAAAAGTCTCTTTGGTATAGAGGCAACCATCACAGGCCTAAATACACAGTACATGTCAGCAACAATGTAACTCCTGCTCCCCCCACCTCCCGAATATTTTCAATCTGATTTTGGTCAACTTCACAGTTGCAGAACACAGGGCCAACTGTACAGCAATAGAGAACTAATATAGGGCCTTTAGAATTTTCAAACCATCTATTTACATATTCACTTGATAAAAGAACATGGCCTTTCCGCTTCACATACTTTTAGCTACACCACAGACCACAGAACCTAAAACATTAGCAAGAGCAGCAGCAGCAGTGGATGCAGCCCCTTTGGTCAATCTATCCCATGCTTGGCTCCACTTGAGGGTAGACTCAGAAGCAATCTCAAAACTTACATAATAATCATCTATCTTAGACAATCACAAAAGTACTTTAAAGCACAGTTTTCTAAATTGTGGGTTGAATTAGCATTTTATTTTGTAATTATCAAAGTAGGATAGAAAATGCTAAAGTGCATCACATGTAAACATTTGTTAGATCAAATGAATTTAATTGTATAATTATTGAGGACTTATTTTGCATAAAATATTATGTCATCAGTTAGAAGAGTCTAACAGGAAAGAATAAGACAAGTGCACAAGTAATATATATATATATATATATATATATATATATATATATATATATATATATATATAGAACCCTAATATGCAAATAGACCAAATGGTGGAACAACCGAACAACCAAACAACCAGTTGCTATGACATGCACTGACCACCAGAGGGCACGTATGGAACATGGTGGGTGTCGGCCGCAGTGGGATGGTGGAGCAGGTGAGCAGGGGTGCCAGACCAAGGAGGGGTGCTGGTCGCTGTCATCAGGGCGAGCCTCTGGTGGTTACTGAAAATTCTTTGTTCTCATGTGTCGTGGTCCAACCAGACGCTCACACCTGCTGCTGGCACCAGCCCCAATCGCACCCACTGCCAGTGTCGGCGCCAACACTTGCACCTGCTGCCGGCACCCTGCACCTGCCCTGATCGCTTGGTGCCATCAACTGGTTATGAACGGCAGTTGCTGGCCCCGATCGCCCCTCAGGGCTTATCTACCTCACCCTGCTCCTGAGGGGCGATCAGGGCTGGCAGCCTTTTGCACCCACTGCCGGCAATGGCCCCACTCACACTGATGGCCAGCACTGGAGCTGCCACTCGCACCCGCTGCCGGCGCCCGGCGCTGGTCCCGAACACCCCTGAGGGCTTCTCCACCTCCCCCTGCTCCTGAGGGGCAATCAGGGCAGCAGCCGCCATTCACACCCGCTGCTGGTGCCAGCCCCAATCTCTCTGTGCAGTCAGTGGGTGCAAGTAGGGCCAGGGCTGTCAGCACATGGGAGCAGAGGTGGCGGGAGCAGGGCTGCAAGCAGAAAAGGGACCGGGAACCATGGCAGGAGGGGCCGGGTGGGGGCGCGGAGAATGGGCTGAGGCCCATCCGTGTGCCCAATGCAGCCTTGCAGCCCACAGTTCCTTTCAAGGTGCACAAATTCATGCACTGGGCCCCTAGTCTACATATATATATATATATATATATATATATATATATATATATATATATTAATAAAGGCTAATATGCTAAGTGTCTCTCCACCCGTCCAACTAGTCGCTATGACACACACTGACCACCAGGGGGCAGACGCTCAATGCAGGAGCTGCCGTGACATGCACTGGCCATTTACAGAGAAACGGCACCGCGGACCTGGTGCCCACAAAGCAACACTCGGCTTCCCCAAGTGGGACACAGGCCCTGCCACCACTCCGGAGCGACAGCCCACCAAATCGTAGCCAATGCTGCCAAAACCTCATGGCACAAAATACAGGCCACAGCCCAGCCCAGCCCTGAAATGGTGACTATGGGTGCCAGGTAATGATGTCACGTAGCAACACCCAGCTTCCTCTCCCTAGCGATTAGCCTCCTTGGAGTTTCTTCAGCCCAGGAACACTAGTTGCTTTATAGCCAGGTGCAAACATTTCACACTTTAACCAAATGTCTGTGAAGCATTTTCCCAGGCCTCATCTCATTTGATCCTCACAGAAGTCCTGGAGTAGGTAGATAGGAGACTCAGTGAAATCCTATTTTCTTTTCATTAGCCGGAAAATGGAGACTTAGAAAGTTTAGAAACTTGACCCAACTGAAAAGAAGTGAGAAATAGTGAACCTTGAAAATGACTTCAGGTTTTCTCACTGCACAGAATATAGTCAAACACTGCTGCAGTTAAATATTTTACCCTTTGTTCTCCCTGCGTGATCTACAATAATAATCTGCTTCATGTTAATATTTACTGGTGTGGCTGACAATTACCTGAAAGAGAAGTTGGGGTGCTTCACTGGGCTGGAAAAAGTTTAGCTATATCAGTTCTAATTAAGCAAGTTTATTCTATATCTATAAAAGGCTAAGTTGATTCGCACATGCACGATACATATAAAGCTCTCACTGGCGCCAATCACACGCGTGTGTTCCGATCTGTCATTGTCGATCGTGAATTTGGTTGACACTTCTATTATAGAGAAAGGGTGAATAGCGACATTAAAATATTTCTTCTAATTAATTTCCTTTCAATATGCATGAATTCGTGCACCAGGCCACTAGTGTATAAAGGAACAAGAGGAGAAGAAACACAGGAATGGCCAAATCAAAGGAGGGAAGACCATAACTGGAAAGGGGAACCAGGAAAGCTCTCATGGACTTTCCCGTCCAGCATTTTAGAACAGGCTGTTCGTATGGAGGCAGGATTTTACAAGTGTGTACTGGGGGCAGGGAGAGGAATGACACTTTCTCTAGAGCAGCGGTTCTCAACCTGTGGGTCGCGAGCCCTTTGGCGGTTGAACGACCCTTTCACAGGGGTCACCTAAGACCATCCTGCATATCAGATATTTACATTACGATTCATAACAGTAGCAACATTACAGTTATGAAGTAGCAACGAAAATAATTTTATGGTTGGGTCACAACATGAGGAACTGTATTTAAAGGGCCAGCAGGTTGAGAACCACTGCTCTAGAGGGAAAGAACAGCAAACTGCCCAGAGAGACTGGGGGAGGGGAGAGGGGGAGAATCATAGTGTGAGTGTGCCGAAAAGCAGGGTGGTTAAGATAGAGTCAGGCTGACAGAAGATGGAACACCCTGTTGAAAAGTTTGCATTTTATTTCATTAGAGATCCATAGTAAAATTTTCAATACTGGGTCAGAGAAAATGATGCTCTTTGCCTTTCAGCCCTGTTATGTGATTCTGTAATGCTACCTGAGAAGCATTCTAGGGCTAGGATGTTATGGATGGAGAGAGGGACTGAATGGGGGCTTAAAATACTGGGTCATACTTCAATTCCATGAATCGCTTGTAGAACTTGCTTCTCAATTCTGCCAGTTTATATTCTATAAATAATTTAATTCTGTCAAGATAAGTCAATATTGATTCATGACTAAACACGTCCTTATTGTTCAACATTATTTCACTGTAACAACTTTTGAAATGGTATTATGAGCTATAATGTAAAACACATAACACTATAAACTGGGTTTAGAACTGGCAAACTTTTCCTGAAGACTCATAGTGTACGTATTTTAGGCTTTAAGGGCCACACAGTTCTCAACCACTCAGTTCTGCTGCTCCTCAGCAATTAGCCAAAGATATTCCACAGTGAATTGTGGCATTAAATTCTATTCACAAAATGGGTCAACAGGCTGGGGTTGGCCTATAGGCCACTGATTGCTGACCTGGATCTGTATTTTCTTTCATTAATTTATTTTCACATAAAAGAGTAAAATGTAACTCTTTCCCGAATATTGGAGTTATAATGGTATAATTTTATCAATGCTTACTGAAGTTATATCATGTTAGGTACCAAGCTAAGTTTATTACCTCCAACCTATCAGAATAATTTCCATAAATGCATGTGATTACCCAGAAGAAAATCCCATCAGTTTCATCTTCAAAATGCTCCCAAATCCAACTTCTTTTCACCTTTCCATCACCACTTGAACCAACCATTCAGTTATTACCCACCAAGCTCACACACTGAGCTGGGCTCTGTCCAAGGCACCTGGGAAATATTACAGAGAAAAACCGAGATAAATCCTTGCCCTTGGGGAGCTCACATTCTTGCAAGTGATGAATGTCAATAAATAATAAACCTAATAAGCAAGTAAAGGATACCGTATGTTAGAAAGTGAGACATGCTACAGAGAAAAGAAACACACACACACACACACACACGAGGCACGGGGATGCCAGGGCAGGGTAACAGCGGCAATTTTAAATCCTGTGGCCAGCTGAGGCCTAGGATATCTGTTCCAGATCGGAATCCTCCAGGAGGGGCTCACACCAGGAATGTGCAGCCATCACCTCTCACCTGGACAATTACAGCAGCTTCCTATTCTGTCTTCTTCCATCCTGGCTCCACTTCAGGAGATTCCTCACGCCACAGCCAAGCAATACTTCTCAAATGTCCCTCAGGTCACTCAGTACCCTGCTCATGCCAGTGCACACAGTGAATCCGATCCAAAGCCTGACTTGGTTCATGATTACCCAACCTCATGTCTGCCCTCTCCACTCCACCCACACTGGCTTCCTTTTGGCTCCAGGTCACACTCCTGCCATCCCAAGGCCTCCTGCCTCTGCCTGAGATGCTCTTGTTCAATATCTGCATGGCTCTCTCTCCCTCCATTGGCTCCGCTTCTCCTCAACCTGTTTGATTTCCCTCATTATACTTATCACTAATGATTTTACACAGAATAGCCTTTTGTTTCCCTGTTTCTCTCACGAGGAACTAAACTTCATGAAGACAGGGATTTCGTCCCCAACATGACTTCCCTAACGCCTCAAACTGTCTGGCACATAAATATTCGGAATGAACACCTGAACACGGTACAATTTTATAAAAGAGGAATCAGAGCTTTCCCAAGGACACAGTAAAAGGGTGACTAACCAGGACGTGAGCCTAAGACTGTTGGAAACCAGGGGCAGCACTTCTCACATACAGCCTCTTAGGGCACGTCCTGGTGGACATGAAACAGAGCAGTCAATAATAAAGCCACACATACAGACAGCGCTGACTCACGTTAGAGCAAGTTATCCTTGAGGTTAGAAACACCAGCCTGGTGTTTCACTAGCTTTGTGCCCTTAAGCAAATAAATTACTTAATCATTCTTTGCCTCATCTATAAATTCAGAATGAGTCCCTACCTCACAACACTGGTGGGAAGAATAAATAACTTACTTAGAAAAGGCCTGCAATAGTACAAGTACTCATTAAGTGTTTGTTTGTCTTTTATTTTTTAAACATTTTAATAAATATACTCCTTCACCCATCTCTCCCACCTCCAGCCCCTGCTCTGGCAAACACCAATTTGTTCTCTGTATCAATGAGTTTGTCTTTTTAGATTCCACATATAGGCGAAATAATACAATATTTATCTTTCCCTGACTTATTTCATTTAACATAATGCCCTCAAGGTTTCATTCTTTTTATGTCTGAATAATATTCCATTCTATATATATACACCACATTTTCTTTACTCATTTATCTACTGATAGACACTTAAATTGTTTCCATAACTTCACTATTATGAATAATGTTGCAATAACATAAGGGTGCAAATGTATTTTCAAGTTAGTGTTTCATTTTCTTCAGATAAATACCCAGAAGTGGGATTGCTGGGTCACATGGTAGTTATACTTTTAATTTTTTTGAGGAACCTCCATACTGTTTTCCATAGTGGCTGCATCAGTTTACATTCCCACCAATATTATACATGAGTTCCATCATCATCATCATCATCATTATCCTGGAACAAATGGCTTCCAGGCATGGACACTTGACTCCAACTAGATTGAATACACTGATGTAATCATGGCAGCAAAAAGAAGTGTGATTAGTCAGAAGCCTACACCCTCTTGTGAAGAGATGAGAAGGTGATAATGCTGTCAATACATTTTTAGGCCTATGACCTTGTGCTTATTTTGGGAATTCTGGGGAGCACCCAGAAGAAGCACGTATAGCTCTTGGAGGGAATCCACTGTCCTCCTATGTCAGGCTGCCCCCTGGACTTTGGCCCTGTAAAGTGGCATTCCCCCAGGCAGAGGAAGCCTCTTCTGGATGGGGAGGCTGGAGGTACAAAGCAGCTACCATATCTGATGAGAAATCACCGATAGGGTCAGGTAAGGCCAGTACTTGTGGAGATGGCCCATAGGTATCTTGTTAAATATTAAACAAAAAAAGTGACTTAATTTTTTTGACATGATATTTACTCTTCCCTTCCTATTTCTATAATTAAATAATCCATTTTGAAGCAGAATATAAATATAATATTCATATACATTTTAAAAAGTCTTCACATTTTATTTTCAAGTACAGAAAAGAATCTCATTTGTTTAAAAGCATCTGAAAGCTTTCAATATAGCATAAGATGAATGTGTGTCATGATTTTAGATCACTTCATGCTTGAATACCTTAAGATATCTAGTTAGGTGGTGTTTTCTGTCACTAAAGGCGTGAAGCAAAGCTCAGGTATCAGTGTGAACATCAGGAATACAGGAGACAGAAGCCTAAATGTATAAAAACAAATATACAGTGGCCAAAAATTAATTTAACACCACTTCTTTTAAAAATTGAAAATCATGGTATTCATAGAGGCTTAGGTCAGAAAAAAACCTACAAGGCACACCTATCAGATGCTCAAAAATTACACTCTAATTCTTTTACCTATCAAGTTAAAGAGATGTATGCTTATAAGCCACCTGAAACTGTTTAGAATAGACCAACAGACTGTCATCTTGACCAAACTACCGATTACTACAGGCAAAAAGTATGGATTATAGATAAACATTTAAGCATTAAAATGTGGTAAAATAAAAAGGAAAACATATAAATCAAAGTTCTATAACAATGTGTGCTACCTACATGGATGGAGCAAAAATTGAAAACACCATTTAAAAAGGATACCATCAGAAATTGGTCTAAACAACCAGATCAACTGAATAACTTGTAAACATAAATAACTCTAGTTCAACCAAATGATTGGGTTTTTTAAAAAATATGTTTTTATTGATTTCAGATAGGAAGAGAGAGATAGAAACATCAATGATGAGATAAAATCTCATCACTGGCGGCCTCCTGCACTCCCTCGTCTGGGGATCCAGCCTGCAACCCAGGCATGTGCCCTGACCAGGAATCAGACCATGACCTCCTGGTTCATAGGTTGAGCCACACCAATAGGGCCCAAATGATTGTTTTAATATAGAGCATAAACCTACCATGCACTTGCATCATCCATAAACTGAAGAAACACATACTCCTAAATCAGTCAATAATATTCAGAGAATGAAGAGATTTTAAAAACATTCTGTAAAACCTAAGTTCTACAAATATGCAATAATCTAAATGTATTACATGAGGGTGGACAAAGAGCCTCCCTCACTGCTCTTAGGGCACCACACGATCTCCCATTGACTGCACAGCAACAGCGGCTCTGTAAAAAATATATGCCATACTGGTGTAGCATAACATATTTACGAGAATTTTACTATGAACTGTGAAATGTTTATGCAAGTTGAATGCCTCTGCTCTAACAAAGCCTACTCTTTCATTCTCAATGAAGCCTTATAAAGCTGATGCCCTTGGTGGGCAATTACATGATTGTTCTTCACCTTCAGTGGTCATAATACAGAGCTATAATTTTTTAGAGTTATTAATTTCACAAATAGGAGACAGAGAGGTAACATTAGCTTAAATTAAATAATAAGAACTTTATCACTCATCTTAAAGACAAAACACTCAGACAAAAAAGATAAGTGGTTGATACTGGGTTGCTGACAATCTGAGGTTATAATAATTTGAGTTTATTGCTCCACAGTCTGTGAGTAATGACTGAGGCACAAATGTGAGACACATGACATTACTACTTGAGAAGTTTATAGGATTCAATCCAGAAACATGTCCTCAGGTGAAAATGGCTAACTCCAGTTTGAGACATGTTGTCAAAGATCACAAGCTAACCCTGATTGTGACATCGTGACAGTGTAACATTTGGTCTCACAAAACCAAACTAGAGATTGGAAAGCTCTGAAATAGGCCATCAACACAGAATGATGCACTAGTCTGAGGAAGGCACCTGTGGGGAAAGCTGACACCATGACATGCACAATGATGTAAATGACCACTTCATAAAGAGGACAGATGGGACGGGGCGTAGGGAAGCAGGGCCCGGAGCAGAGCTGCTGTGAGAGCCAGGCACCTTGTGCGCATGTCCATCCTATCTCCCATTCTTTTCACACACTGTTCTACACTTCAAGTGATCTTTCTTCACAAAAAGCCTATGATAGAGTCTGTTGATGTAAACCATAAAAATCCTCACTATAACAGTTCCTTCCTGGATCACACAGCTGATGAGAGAAATGGTGCGCTTGTGTGCTAGTGGGAGATGGAGGGCAACTTTGCCTTCAAACAACAATAGCTAGTCAATTCTTTTTAGATAGGTTTTAAAACCCCTAAAAGTCCCCATATTATCTAATCCAGTAACATAAAACACATCAGTAGCAGTTTGAGAATAAGCATGACATCTACTTTCTCTGATCTTCTGACAAATAGAACTGTTTAAAACCTGAAATTGCTATGAAAAAATGGTGTATAGCTCACAATTTAAATAATTAAAAGAAAAATAAACTATTAGGAAAAATTCTACTTTGCCTTCTCAGCCTGGGTTGTCTCACAGGAGACTTTATAGAAGGTGTTTGTACTATCTCCTGTCTCTACACTGAAGCCCACATGTACATGTATCAATAAAAAGATCTAGTGTTCTAAGAAAAACCCTGGAAAGTAGGGCCTAAATTCTAGTTCCAATTATGGCAAAAACTAGTGATATGATTTTGTTTTTATTTTTCCAATATTTAAAATGGGTGTAATACTTACCTTCCAGAGTTTTACAGAATTAAGCAAAAATAACATAAGTAATGTAACAATGTGACTTATACATAATATCCTCAATGAATGTTGTGTTGTGGCCCATATCCTGCCTTCCATAACCTTTTATCTAGATTAGTGATTTTCAACCAGTGTGGTACAATAATTTTTCAACATTTCTTACCTGAATATCTAGTCAGCCGCACTGATGATTTTCCCTTAGATTGTCAAATCAAATAACGCCAACAGTCAACACAATAATAGCCGTCAGATATGCATGAATCAAAATTGTACCTAATTTTTGTCAGATCAGCAAAAATATATTTTTTGTTGTGCTGCAGAATTTTAGTAATTAGTTTATGTGTGCCATGAGATAAGAATGGTTGAAAATTGCTGACCGAGACTGATGAAATGTAAAGTGTTGAACAGTAAATACTCATTAATTGATCATAGTAAGGAATCACCATTGATTCTTGATATATAAAAAATAGCACTGGAGATGATAAATCAACATTTCTTAAAGAATTACAGAGATGACTAGAGAATGTTGTAGGATATGTGAGGGCCAGAATGGATATCATGAAGAAGGTCTAGGAATAGCTTGTTAATCAAACAACAAGGACCCACTCAAGCCACCCATATATTTTTTTAGCTTTCTGATGACATGATTTGATTAACTCTATTTGCTTTCCTATAATTCTTTTTTTTATTATTATTAGTTAAGGTATTACAAATGTGTCCTCATCCCCCCCATTGACCCCTAACCTCCCCCCCGCCCCCGGCCCGCACACTCATGCTCCCATCCCCCTGTTGTCCATGTCCATTGGTTTGGCTTATATACATGTATACAAGTCCTTAGGCTGATCTCTTCCCCTTACCCCCGCCCTCCCCTGCTTTCCTTCTGGGGATTGATAGCCTGATTGCTGTTTCTCAGTCTTTGGGTCTGTCCATTTTCATCAGTCTATGTTGTTCTCTATAATCCACAAATGAGTGAGATCATCTGGTATTTATCTTTCTCTGACTGGCTTATTTCACTTGGCATAATGCTCTCCAGTTCCATCCATGCTGTTGCAAAAGGCAAGAGTTCCTTTTTTTTTTACCGCAGCATAGTATTCCATTGTGTATATGTACCACAGTTTTCTAATCCACTCATCTGCTGATGGGCACCTAGGCTGTTTCCAAATCTTAGCTTATAATTCCTAATTTAGGTTTGAAAAACACCACTTTCATGAAATTCACTTATATATAATACAATTAAATAATTTTCCAAAGTGGTATAAGAAAGATCATTCTCATCTTCTAAAATTAACTGAGGTTTACCCTTTGGCTCAGAGGATAGAGCATCAGCCTACGAAATGAAGGGTCCTGAGTTTGATTCTGGTCAAGAGCACATGCCTGGGTTGTGGGCTTGATCCCTAGTAGGGGGCGTGCAGGAGGCAGCCGATTGATGACTCTCATCATTGAAGTTTTTCTCTCTCTCTATCCCTTCCTCTCTGAAATCAATAAAAATATATTTTAAAAAAAATTTATTGAGGTTTAAGCTTTAAAAAAAATTTAATGAGCTCTGCTTCTCTTTTCTACAATGATGCTTCAGTAGGTAATGATAGAAATTTGTGTTTATGGGTAAACTGTAAGTATAGCTAGCTGCTAGCACATCACAATGCTGACATACTCTAGTAGGGATTCTGCCCAGCAGCAGATCCTAACATTAAGAGAAATAAAAATAAAAAAAGGCCGTGAAATAAATAGAAGGGGGAATAACAATAGAATACTGAAGTGGGTTAAATAGTGTGATCCCAAAATTCATGCCCACCAGAAACCTGTGAGGGTGACCTTATTTGAAAACAGAACCTTTGCAGATATAATCAAGTTAAAATAAAGTCAAACTGGATTAGGATGGGTCCTCATAAGAACAGAAACGTGTAGACATAAACACAAAGGAAACAAGGCCCTGTGAAGGTGAACGCGGGGATTCGAGTTATGTTCAGAGGGATGTGGCCCTGCCTACACTTTGATTTTAGATTTCTTGCCTCTGGAACTGTGAGAGAGAAATTTCTGTTATTTTAAGCCACCAGTTTGTGGTACTTTGTTATGATAGCCCTAGGAAACTAATACAAGTATGAACCCAGAATTTGATCTCGACTGTGTTAAATTCAATGCAATTATATGCATACCAGCACTGAAATGTTACCGGACTGTTAGCAATAGCTATCTCAGGGTGGTACCCTCGCTGATTTTTATCCTATTATTTGTGCTTCTTCCAAATTTGTAAGCCCTTTTTAAATAAACATGTTTGCTTCTAAAATCAGAAAAAAAGAAGCCAATAAAGATGACTTTATAAAAACTGTACAAACACTAAGCTAATCAGGAAGCAAGGCATAAAGTAAAAACATGCAAAATTTGAAAGGGCAAAGAGGAAATAACCACCAAAACAGAAAAGTTTTAAAAATTCGAAACTACTCTCCACCAAGTTATGTAAATGATTCTGAAAATCTAGATGCAATGGATACTTTTCCAGAAAAATACACTTTACCAAACTGAGCCCTGAAAAGAGAGGAAGACAAAAATATTCAATTACTAGATCAGAATTGGGAATCTAAAGTGCTCCTTCCTCTACTGAAGCTTTAAGATCAGATAGTATTATACAAACTACTCCAAGAACAGAATAACAAGGAAATTAGTCAATGCTTTTCTTAGTAAACAAACATAACGGTAATTCTGTAATCTAAAAAAGAATCCTACAACCATTCTCAGGAATACCAATGCAAAAATACTACATAAAACACTAGAAAGACTTTTGCTTCCAGCCAAATAGACTGGTAGGAAATCATATGTATTATGTGGTTTACATTATATAAAACACTAAAATGTAGAACAATTGAGTCAAGAATGAAAAGGGGATTTAATAATAGATTACTGCTATAAGGTTCTGAAACTGTATCTAAAGTGGTATAATATTATTTGAAGGTAAAATGAAGTAACTTAAATATAAATACTATAAACTGTAGAGCAGCTACTAAGAAAATAAACCAAAATAATGAAAGAGAATAATAAAAATTCACATTTCAGGAAAAAGAAAAGGAAAAAGGAAACCAAAAGCACATGGGATGAATAGAAAAGAGCAAATGAAGAATTAAATCTAATACACCAATAACCACTTTAAATGTAAATGGTCTAAAAACACCAATAAAAAGATGAGGTCAGCAATTCCCTGATATAAAAGTTACTCTTCAAGAAAACTATGGACAAACATTTCCCGTGAACATATATTTAAAAATTGTTTGCAAAATTTTAGCAAATTACATTTAAAAATGCATAAAATAGTACATCAGAATCAAGTGGAATTTATAACAGCAACTCAAAATTGAATTAACATTTAAAAATCTATCAATGAAATTTGCCATATTAGCACACTAAAAAAGAAGATGCATATGATCAGCTCAATAAATAAAGAAAAGGCATTTAACAAAACTAATTTATGGTTAAAATTCTTAGCAAATTAGTAACAGAATCAAACTTCCTCAATCACATAAGACCCACAATTAACATCATACTAAATGGAGAAAAACCAATATTTTCTACCTGATATCAGAATGCTAGATAGCATTCCTAGCTTTCTATTCCACTCTAGTCTGGAGGTCCTAGCCAGCCCAATAAGGCAAGAAAATAATCTAAACCCATAGAGATAATAAATAAAGTAAAACATTCTTTATGTGCAGACAAGATATCTATGTAAGAAAGTGTAAGAAATATATAAATAAACACTAAACCTAATAATTTTAGCAAAGTGGTAAGATACATACAGAGATAAACTAAATATCTATATAATAGTAAAGAACATATGGAAATTGACATTATTTAAAATACCATTTATAATAACATCATCAAAAAAGAAATACTTAAGGACAATGTAACAAAAGATGTGTAAGATCTGTTGACAAAAACTACAAAACACCATCGACATTTACAAAGATCTAATTCAATGGAGAAATATACCATGATTGTGGATAAGAAAACTCATATTGTAAAGACATCAATTCTCCCCCAAATGACCTATAAATGCAGTATAATCTTATTGACAATCATAAAAAGGCCTTTTTCAGTAAAAACAGAAAAGGTGATTCTAAAACTTACAGATATGCAACTAATTTATGAGCATATAACTGATTTTTGAAAACAAGAATAAAGTTGGAAGACAAACTATGTGATTTCAAGCAACACTAATGAACACAATGTGGCACTGGTGCAAAGAAAGACTATATAATTTTTTTAGGAGAAGAAAATAAATTATATATATATATATATATGTATATATATATATATATATATATGCCTAAGCGACCATTTGACCAGTAGCTATGACTTACACTGACCACGACGGGGCAGATGCTTAATGCTCAGGCATAGAAACAGACTGATGAATCTCAGAGGGAAGGGGGAAGTGTGGGATGAGATTAATCAAAGATCTTATATGCATACTAGTGCCCTGGTGCACGGATTCATGCACTGGTGGGGTCCCTCAGCCTGGCCTGCGGGGATCGGGCCAAAACATCCCCCAAGGGGTCCCAGATTGCCAGAGGGTACAGGCCAGGCTGAGGGACCCCACCAGTGCACAAATCCATGCACCGGGCCTCTGGTATGAATAATAAAATGGCAATAAATATATATCTATCAACAATTGAATCTAAAAATCAAAATAAACGAACGAGGAATCTAATGAACAAAATAAACTGATGAGTAAAATAGAACCAGAGGCATGGAAACATGGAACAGACTGATTAATCTTGGAGGGAAGAGATTAACCAAAGGAATTATATGCATATATGCATAACCCATAGACATAGACAATAGGGTGATAAAGGCCTGGGAGGTGAGGGGTGCGGGAACCAGGTGGAAGGGGAACATTTGTGATACTCCCAACAATAAAGATTTTTTTGAAGGACTATATAATTTTATTTATAAGAATCTCAAGTAAATACAAACTATACTGACAGAAAGCAGACTGGCTATCTGCAGATGGGCATGGATTATAAAGAAGCATGAGGACACTTCTGGAGTAAAATGCGTGTTATTGTGACTGTGATTGTGACTGTGATTGATATGTCAAACTCTGACACAAGAAAGACAGAGACCATGATAAAAGGTCCAGGAGCCAACTTGGAGGAGACCCCACCAGCCAATATACATGGTTTGAAACACATCAGAAGTGCCTGCTTTTTAAGAAATACGGTAAGTGTGTGATGATTCTTGGTGAAAAATTAAAAAGAAAGCAAAACAGTAATTAATTTTGGAGAACACAAGGGAACCAACTGATTTTTTTCAATAACAGTGACTAAAAGGGACAGAATCAGGCATTCATCCTGCCTTTTTATAGGAACTGCACATCATTGTACTAAATAACTGGGGAAAATATTATTTTCTGAGGAATCACAATTAAAAGATAAAATAGTAGGTGGCTAGACCATGAGGGTGGAGCCCTGGTGAATGGAGTGAGTGCTCTTATACTTTTGAGGCTCCGGAGAGATCCCTTGGACCTTCGACCATGTGGGGACACAACCAGAAGGAGATGGCCCTAACAGGGGAAGTTTTCACCAGAGGTGGCCATGCCTTAATCTTGAACTTCTAGCCTCATGAGCAGTGAGCAATAAATTTATGTTGTTTAAAAGCTTTCCAGTCTGTGGTGTTTTATTATAGCAGCCCAAACACACTAAGACAGCACAAGTTAAAAAAAGTAACATGAGCCTGGACATGAGCTTTCTGATATGATGCAATAAGTAGTACGCCTGCTATGAAGTATTCCTACCAAAACTCTGAACTCTGATCAAGTCTCTAGATCTAATTTCCATTTTAGAGCAGAAACTGGGGATAAAAGAACACATTAAATAACACTGTGAAGATACAATCAGCAAAATCGGAATGTGAGAAACTTTAGGACAAATAAAATGGTTTCCTAAAATAAACTGTAAAAATAAATAAATAAATACCTAGAAAAAACAAACAACAGATGGGAAAATACTTAAGAGACCATATTGGCCTGGGCTGATGCAGACTTCCCTGGGAATGACCTCAGTATCCTTCTCCTCACATTTGTTTCCTTGGAAATATCAGAATTGCCCTGGATTGAGTAAATTGTGAAATGGTATGCAGGCCTTTGGCCCACAAAACAGAATGCTATCATATAAAATGTAGTGAAAAATAGAGGTTAATGTGGCATCCACTCTCCTTGGCTCTGGACCACGGCTGTTGAAATGCCTAATACAGGTGAGGGTAAAAAGAAGCGATATATTTGGGTAGGTAGGGTAGGCTTCCTTATGAGATGAAGATGCTGTGCCTGCTATGTCCCTTGCCCTTGTTCCTTCTATGAATCAAAATAAAAGCAGTATTAGACTAAAGTCAGTTGAGTCTTGTGAGTCTAACTAGAACACATGACCAGTGCTGTGGTGGTGCATACATCAACCAAAAGCAATGTGTAGCGCTCCTTTGGGTCCTGATTTAAAAGAACCAATTATAAAGATGGTGGTAGAAGGAGGAGAGGGAGAAGATGAATGAGCAAGAGCATTAACCATGAAAGTTTGGAACCTGGGTGTTTATTGACAGTAAGGAAATCTAATAAATTTTTTTATTTTTATTTTTTATTGATTAAGATATTACATATGTGTACCCTCTACCCTCCCCCCCCCCCGCTCATCCCCTCACCCCCCCGTTGTCCGTGTCCATTGGTTAGGCCTATATGCTTGCATATAAGTCCTTTCGTTGATCTTTCCCCCTTGCCCCCACCCTCCCCTACCTTCCCTCCAAGGCCCGACAGTCCAATCAATGCCTCTCCGTCTATGGATCAGTCCTTGTTCATCAGTTTATGTTGTTCATTATATTCCACAAATGAGTGAGATCCTGTGGTATTTATCCGCTCTCCAGTTCCATCCATGCTGTGGCAAATGGAAAGAGTTCCTTTTTCTTCTTCCTCTTCTTAAAGAATACCTTTCAGCATTTCATATAATGCTGGTTTGGTGGTGATGAACTCCTTTAGCTTTTTCTTATCCGTGAAGCTCTTTATCTGACCTTCCATTCTGAATGATAGCTTTGCTGGATAAAGTAATCTTGGTTGCAGGTTCTTGCTATTCATCTCTTTGAATATTTCTTGCCACTCTCTTCTGGCCTGCATGGTTTCTGTTGAGAAATCAGCTGACAGTCGAATGGGTACTCCCTTGTAGGTAACTGACTGTCTTTCTCTTGCTGCTTTTAAGATTCTCTCTTTATCTTTTGCTCTTGGCATTTTAATTATGATGTGTCTTGGTGTGGTCCTCTTTGGATTCCTTTTGTTTGGGGACCTCTGCGCTTCCTGGACTTGTAAGTCCATTTCTTTCACCAGGTAGGGGAAGTTTTCTGTCATTATTTCTTCAAAAAGGTTTTCAATATCTTGCCCTCTCTCTCCTTCTGGTACCCCTATAATTCTGATGTTGGTACGCTTGAAGTTGTCCCAGAGGTTCCTTACACTATCTTCATATTTTGTGAATCTCTTTTCTTTTTTCTTTTTCGGTTGGGTATTTTTTGTTTCTTTGTATTTCAAATCTTTGGCTTGATTCTTGGGATCCTCTTGTCTGCTGTTGGATCTCTGTAAATTATTCTTTATTTCAGTCAGTGTATGCTTAATTTCTAGTTGGTCCTTTTTCATGTCCTCCATGGTCTCACTATACTCCTTGAGGGATTCATTAAATTTATTGGCGGTTTCCATGAAATTCTTGAAAAACCTTATAAACGTGGCCTTGAACTCTATATCCAGTCGTTTGCTTTCCTCCGTTTCTGCCATTTGTGACCTTTTTCTTTGTCTCCGCATTTTGGCTGCTTCTCTGTGTTGATAGAGTGGCCCTGCGCGCCAGGTGTCCTGTAGGACCCAGTGGCTCAGCCTCCCCAGTTACCTGGGGTAGACACTCTTGGTGCACTCTTGGTGCCTTGGTTGTTGTAGGATCACTGGGAGGAATTGACCTCCAGGCCAATTGGCTGTGGGAATCAGCTGTGTCTGAAGTGGGAGAATGGTCCCCCTCTGACCACTGGGTACAGTGGCTCCTGGATCTAAGGAGGTGCTAATTCAGCCCCTGCCTGAGGCCACACAGCAGGAGCCACAAAGAGGCTCAGCTGTGAAGCAATGCAAGCCGCTGCTGCGGGGCCTTGGGCCTTCTCTTGGAAGTTCCAGGTCTGCCTGGCTGGGCTGTAGTTAGGTACATTCACATGCAAAAGCCTCTGCCGCAGCCTGGGTGGGGCGGGGTCTCAGGGAGTCAAAGGGCGGTGAAAGCAGCTATGGTGATTCTCCGCGCCTGGAGCCGCGCGTCTCAGTGTCCCGGTAACGGCTGCAAGCACCTCTGAGGGAAAGCCGCCCTCAAGTTCTCCCGCTGCCGCCTGACAGACCAGCCTCTCCCCGTATGAGCCCTGGGTCCCCAGAGACCCGCTGGAACCAGAGTTCAGAGCAGTCGGGAGCTTGTGATTCAAAAAGACAGCCATGTCCCCCTTTCTGCGCGCGCGAGCCGCCACCTTAACCTCTGCACTTCACCTCTGCAGCTCCTCTGGCTCTCAGCGTGCCCCTCTTTTCTTCTAGTTGTAGAAATTACAGTCAGCCAGCCTTCCTGTTGTTCTGGATGATGTTTGCTCTGACCCTTGCGGCATTCTTCAATTGTTGTGTGAGGCGACAATTTCCCGGTGTTTATCTATGCCGCCATCTAAGTTTCTCGGAAATCTAATAAATTTTATGTATGGCAATGGCATTGGGTCTTTCCACCCCTCCTCTTCCCCTCCTACCCCTCCTCCTCTTCCACCCTCCCTCCTCCTCCTCCTTCTTCTCTATTTCTCCTCCTCCTCCTTCTCTTTTTTTTTTTATTGCTTAAAGTATTACAAAGGGTATTACATATGTATCCATTTTATCCCCCCGCCCTAGACAGTCCCCAAGCCTCCCCAATCCCCCGTGTCTTATGTCCATTGGTTATGCTTATATGCATGCATACAAGTCCTTTACTTGATCTCTTACCCCCCTACCTCCTGCCCCCCAACCCTCCCCTGCCTTTCCGCTGCAGTTTGACAATCTGTTTGAGGCAGCTCTGCCTCTGTATCTATTATTGTTCAAAAGTTTATAATGGTCTCTATTGTCCATGAATGAGTGAGATCATGTGGTATTTTTCCTTTATTGACTGGCTTATTTCACTTAGCATAATGCTCTCCAGTTCCATCCATGACGTTGCAAATGGTAAGAGTTCCTTCCTTTTTACAGCAGCATAGTATTCCATCGTGTAGATGTACCACAGTTTTCTAATCCATTCATCTACTGATGGGCACTTAGGCTGTTTCCAGATCTTAGCTATGGTGAATTGTGCTGCTATGAACATAGGGGTGCATATGTACTTTCTGATTGGTGTTTCTGGTTTCTTGGGATATATTCCTAGAAGTGGGATCACAGGGTCAAATGGGAGTCCCATTTTCAGTTTTTTAAGGAAACTCCATACTGTCTTCCATAGTGGCTGCACCAGTCTGCATTCCCACCAGCAGTGCACAAGTGTTCCTTTTTCTCCACATCCTCTCCAGCACTTGTCGTTTGTTGATTTGTTGATGATATCCAGTCTGACAGGTGTGAGATGGTACCTCATTGTTGTTTTGATTTGCATCTCTCGGATGATTAGTGACTTTGAGCATGTTTTCATATGTCTCTTGGCTTTCTGAATGTCCTCTTTTGAAAGGTGTCTATTTAGGTCCTTTGCCTATTTTTTGATTGGATTGTTTATCTTCCTTTTGTTAAGTGGTATGAGTTCCCTATAAATTTTGGAGATTAGGCCCTTATCAGATATGACATTGGCAAATATGTTTTCCCACACAGTGGGTTTTCTCCTTGTTTTGTTGATGGTTTCTTTTGCTGTGCAGAAGCTTTTTATTTTGATGTAGTCCCATTTGTTCATTTTCTCTTTAGTTTCAAGTGCCCTAGGAGCTGTATCAGTGAAGAAATTGCTTCAGCATATGTCTGAGATTTTGTTGCCTTTGGATTCTTCTAGAATTTTTATGGTTTCCTGTCGTACATTTAAGTCCTTTATCCATTTTGAGTTTATTTTTGTGTATGGTGTAAGTTGGCGGTCTAGTTTTATTTTCTTGCATATATCTGTCCAATTTTCCCAACACCATTTATTGAAGAGACTATCTTGGCTCCATTGTATGTTCTTGCCTCCTTTGTCAAATATTAATTGAGCATATTGGTTCGGGCCGATTTCTGGGCTCTCTATTCTATTCCATTGATCTATATGCCTATTCTTGTGCCAGTACCAGGCAGTTTTGAGAACAGTGGCTTTGTAATACAACTTGATATCTGGTATTGAGATCCCACCTACTTTTTTCTTTTTCAGGATTGCTGCAGCTATTCGGGGTCTTTTTTTATTCCAGATGAATTTTTGGAGAGTTCGTTCTAGATCTATGAAGTATGCCGTTGGTATTTTAATGGGAAGTGCATTGAATTTATAGATTGCTTTGGGTAGTATGGACATTTTGATGATGTTGATTCTACCAATCCATGAACACGGTATGTTCTTCCATCTGTTTATGTCTTCCTCTATATCTTTTTTCAACGTCCTGTAGTTTTCTGAGTAGAGGTCTTTTACCTCTTTAGTTAAGTTTATTCCTAGATAGCTTAATTTTTTTGGTGCGATGGTAAACGGGATTGTTTTTATAATCTCTCTTTCTGAAAGTTCACTATTGGTGAATAGAAATGCCTCAGATTTCTTGGGGTTAATTTTGTATCCTGCTACATTGCCAAATTCATGTATTAAGTCTAGTAGCTTTTTGATGGAGTCTCTAGGGTTTTGTATGTATAATATCATGTCGTCTGCAAATAAGGACAGTTTTACTTCCTCTTTTCCAATTTGGATGCCTTTTATTTCTTCTTCTTGCCGAATTGCAACGGCTAACACTTCCAGTACTATGTTGAATAGGAGTGGTGAGAGGGGGCATCCCTGTCTTGTTCCTGTTCTTAGGGGAAATGGTGTTAGTTTTTGTCCATTGAGTATGATGTTGGCTGTGGGCCTGTCATATATGGCTTTTATTATGTTGAGGTATGATCCTTCTACTCCCAGAGTAGGAGGTGAGAGTTTTTATCAAAAATGGGTGTTGAATTTTGTCAAATGCTTTTTCTGCATCAATTGATATGACCATGTGGTTTTTTTCTTTCAATTTGTTTATGTGATGTATCACGTTTATTGATTTGCGGATATTGTACCATCCTTGCATCCCTGGGATAAATCCTACTTGGTCATGGTGTATGATCTTTCTGATGTACTGCTGGATCCGATTTGCTAAGATTTTGTTGAGGATTTTGGCATCTATGTTAATGAGGGTATTGGCCTGTAATTCTCTTTCATTGTGTTGTCTTTACCTGGTTTTGGTATTAGGGTGATGCTGGCTTCATAATGAGCTTGGAAGTGTTCCTTCCTCTTGAATTTTTTGTAGTAGTCTGAGGAGGATAGGTTTTAGTTCTTCCTTGAATGTTTGGTAAAACTCCCCTGTGAAGCCGTCTGGTCCTGGGCTTTTGTTTGATGGAAGCTTTTTGATGACTGCTTCAATTTCTTCCATAGTTATTGGCCTGTTGAGATTTTTAGATTCTTCCTGATTGAGTTTTGGAATGTTGTATTTTTCTAGGAATTTGTCCATTTCCTCCATGTTGTCTAGTTTGTTGGAGTAGAGCTGTCCATAGTATTTTTTAACAATCGTTTTTATTTCTGTGGGGTCTGTTGTTATTTCGCCTCTATCGTTTCTGATTTTGTTTATTTGGGTCCTCTCTCTCTGCTTCTTGGTGAGTCTGGCTAGAGGTTTGTCAATCTTGTTTATCCTTTCAAAGAACCAGCTCTTGGTTTCATTGATTTTCTGTATTGTTTTTTTGGTCTCTCTGTCATTTATTTCTGCTCTAAGCTTTATTATCTCCTTCCTTCTGCTCACTCTGGGCTTTTCTTGTTGGTCTCTTTCTAATTCTTTGAGTTGTAGAGTTAGATGATTTACTACCATTTTTTCTTGTTTTTTGAGATAGGCCTGTAGAGCTATAAACTTCCCTCTCAGGACTGCTTTCATTGTGTCCCATAGGTTTTGGATTGTTGTGTTTTCATTGTCATTAGTTTCCAGGATGTTTTGAATTTCTTCTTTGATTTCATTGGTAACCCAATCAATATTTAATAGCATGGTATTCAGCTTCCAGGTGTTTGAGTATTTTGGGTTGTTTTTATTGTAGTTTATTTCTAATATTATGCCATCGTGGTCTGCGAAGACGCTTTTTATGATTTCAATCTTCTTGAATTTGGGGATACTTTGCTTGTGACCCAATATATGGTCTATTTTTGAATATGTGTTATGAGCACTTGAGTAGAATGTATATTCCGTGGCATTGGGGTGAAATGTTCTGAAGATGTCTATTAAGTCCATCTGATCTAGTGAGTCATTTAGGATTGCTATATCTTTGCTGATTGTTTATCTAGAGGACTTATCCAGTGCTGTCAGTGGTGTATTAAAGTCCCCTACTATGATTGTATTGTTGTCGATCTCTCCTTTGATATCTTCCAGGAGTTTTTTTATGAATTTGGGTGCTCCTGCATTGGGTGCATATATGTTTACCAGGGTTATATCTTCTTGTTGTATTGATCCCTTTAGTATTATGAAGTGGCCTTCCTTATCTCTTGGCCTTCACTTTGAGGTCTATTTTGTCCGATATAAGTATTGCTACCCCAGCTTTCTTTTCCTTTCCATTTGCCTGAAAGATATTTTTCCATCCTTTCACTTTCAGTCTGTGTGAGTCCCTTCTAATGAGGTGGGTTTCTTGTAGACAGCAGATGTATGGGTCATGTTTTTTTATCCATTCAGCCACTCGATGTCTTTTGTTTGGCCTCCTCCTCTTCTTATCTTTCTCCTCCTCCTCCTCCTCCCCCTCCTCCTCCTCTTTCTTCTTTCTCTTCCCCCTCTCCTCCCCTCCCCTCCCTCCCCTCCCCCCCCTCTCTCTCTCTCTCCCTCCCCATAAAGGAAAAATAACAGCCAAGATTTTTTTCTGCAGGTATACATAGCTGATGTATTCACCAATTAAATAATACAACATCTCAAATTTGATTTGAAATAACCCAGCTGTGCTATGGCAAGAAAGGCATAGGGGACGGTGGAAGACAGCTGGAATAATATGGATTGTTCATCAGTTGGTAATTATTGAAGTCTGGTGAATACTGGAAGGTTCATGACACTATCCTCTCTTTTCTATATATTTAAAGGCTTCCATAATTAAAAATGTAGAAGATTAAAAGATATAAAAATAGGATACAAAATAAAGGATAACTATCAGTCTGTAGGGATGTCCATTTGTAAGTTTACATCCATCTTTAAACTGACTTGCAGCTTCCCTTCCTATCTTATATTTATTAAACTTTTTATATTATAAAATTGGAATACTAAACATCCTAAATATTCCTGGGTGATTTCTATTCATGAGACCTCAAAAATAAAAGCATCTTTCTTCAGAGAGTTACATGTATCTTAACAGGAAAAAAAAATCAGCTAAGAATAAAATAAAAAGTATGAATGAGCCAAACAAATCCCCAATTTTTTGTCGCTTTTATAATCTTCAAAAAGTAGAACGACTCATTTGTGTCTTCTACCTCCCTTTATAAATTCATTTATTCTCCAACTAATAACTCTCTATTTTTCTGATTTTATTGAGACCAACTGAAAAAATATTTACTGAGTATTCACTAGAATGAAGCATTCTTGTGAGAACAACCAAACACAGAAAGCAGAGAAGTATGTTGCCTCTTCAGGCCAGTGCTTCATCCCTATGTACTCCAGACACAAAAAGTATTCCTGATATACTAAAACACACATAAATTCTCTGCGGAGTTAGCTAACAAAGAGACATACCTATTCAGCATATTGGTTTTCTAAACTTGGTTTCAAAAAAAAAAGTCAAAACTCATTAGTAATATGAAGTTAGACATCTTTCTCTATCATATTATTTTAAACTAAAAAAAATAAATAAATGGCCCCTGCATGCTGACTAATAACTTGAAATACACACTGTACTAAGGAAGGTGTGTGTGTGTGTGTGAGAGTGTGTGTGTGTGTGAGTGAGTGTGTGTGTGTGTGAGTGAGTGTGTGTGTGTGTGTGTGTGTGTGTGTGTAAAGAAGGAATGGCCCTGAGTGGTGGTTGGGACTGGAAGCTCCAGCTGAATAATCTTAATTAGGAAATACTGACCTTAGATGTCTGTTACAGTAAGTTGTTTTGGAAAGAATCCTCAGGCAAAAAGATCACAGATTTTGTTATGCTTTCCACTGTAAACAAGTTTTTGCTTTCCCCCTGATAAAAACACTGTGGTTTCTACAAGCAACACTGATGGAGCCAAAGTGCATGGGTGCTTTTTGCCCTCAAAACAAATCTGAATTCTACTTCAAGTTGTGTAGTTGAGAATTAAAGTTATACACAGTGAGAGGGAATTATATCATGCAGTCAAGAAGAGAATGTGAAATAACCCCCTTAGTATAAAATCAAAGAACAGAAGTTAGTTACTTAGTGACTAGAGTCTGTATTTCAGGAACTCTGTGAAAAACAGCTTTGCTTCACAACAGAAAACATAGTAGAAAAAAAACACACATTTATTTTCTAAAGGAATACAGAATGCACTAAAAACCACACCCATGGTTTCTATTCCTATCTCATGCTAATGACAGCACTCTAGCCATAGTTTCTCTTCTAAAAGCCAGACTCTAATTTTCAACTGACTGCTGAAACTTTCCCATAGGCATCTCAAACACAAGTCCAGAATCCAACTACTCACCCTTGCCTTGCCATCAGTCTCTTCTAACTCCCTGTCTATAAGAAGAGGGCCACGATATCCCAGCCCAAACTGGGCATAATTCCTCCCAGTTTCCTTCACATTTCTGCATTTGATCAATTTCAAAGGCGTGGCAAACTTTTTCTATGAAGGGCTAGACAGTAAATATTTTTCCAGGGCGGGCTTTCCAACAAAGTTATTATGTATTTATAAAATGAGAGAAAACAAATTTCCATAACCTTTTTCTTGACAAAATTCAAAATATGATAATAACAAGAGTACTGTTGTTTCTGTAATATAAGTTTATTAATGAGAATAATATTTTACTTAACTTGGGTTCAAAGTTAATGTTCCCTATCATCAATATTAGTTACAAATGTTCCTCTGTTAATACTGAAATGTAATGAGATTTTACTTATTTCATCTTTGAAATGTCTTTTCACACAGATGGGTAATGGCAAATACTGATGGCAGCACATGAGTATGTGATCTTAACTGAGCGGTCGTCACTGGGAAAGGTCTACAGAACTCTTCCCTGATATTTGCCTTTTAGCACCACATCACGGTGCAGATAACCACTGCCTAGGAAGGTTAGGTAGAAGTTCGTCACTGTACACATGGACTCTGAAGTATGAAAATTTCCTTTGCTCTGGCATTGAGGTTTAAAAGGTGTTGCTAGAACTGGTTTGAGCCCAAAAAAATGTATCTGCTTCAAATCTGGTGAGGATGAAGAGCTTGCTTCTTGGTGTAAGCTTTGACAGCACAAGAAGTGCAGAGAGTAAGCTGACATTACTTGTGATGCAAACATTAGTTGCTATCGAAATGACTTCATGGCAACATGCATTTTACATATAAATTCCATTTCATCTTTTCATTTTAGGTTAACTTTATTAAGAAATATTACCAAATCTTTAGCAAAACCTAACTTCCAAAGCCATTAGTGTCCAGTTATAGTAACTGAAATTGGTTTTTCTCATTCAGGAAGATTTTAATTCTAAACCCTGACCTAAAAAAAAAAAAAAAAAATCACAGTAAAATTCTGATACTGCTAAATCACCAGCTGCTGTGTAATAAGGCAAGTCAAGAAACTTAGCTTCAGTTTCTGACAAAAATTCATGAAACTGACAATGGCTAAGTCTGTGAGGAAAAAAATTAAATTCACCAATGACACCACTGGTTCAATAAAATATTACAAATTTAAATTTTTCCCTCAAAGTATCAGCTGATGAATAATACAATGAATAACTATACAATTTAAACATCCTACATTTTCCCAACTTTAAATTTGCCTAAGACTTTTCCCAGTTTTACACATATTTTTATCATCATCAGTTGTAACACATCTTAGCAGATTCCACTTCAGCTTGTCTTGAATGCCACACAGGCTATTCAGAGAGGCTAATTCTTCTGTCACTTCCTACTCATCATTAATTACTTTAATAAACAACAATTGAGAAGTATTGGAAACATCTGCTGACTAATAAAAAAAAAAAAAAACAAAGAAAACCACTTGAAATAATTGTTGTTTTATTTTTTTAACTAGCTACTAATGTTGCTTTCCATGTCCCCAACCCTTTGAGCAACTGATTTTACCTAATGTCTAATAAAGAAGTTTCCTTTGACTGGACACAACTTTTTTTAGCAGGTACAATCAAACCATGGTTTAATTAAAACACTACTGGTAAGTGGCTTTTCTTGCCTGGCTAACAGAATTGCCAATCAGAAACTCAATTTAGTTGCAGCCTTATTTTCATTTTTCACTTTTGTAAAGACATTCTTCTTTGAACAAATATTCCATTTAAACTGTCTAATTTTCCTGTGAATTGGGAATACTGTGATGAATTCTTAGTCTAAAATGTCAAGGCATTTTGTATTATTTCAGCACAGTTAGGCATGTCAATGCATAGTAAACAGAATGCTTTGCCATATAATTTGATAACAAAATAATCCACACTCCACTCTGCCTTAAACATGACATGTTCAAAATATACTTTGTCTTCTTTTGTTTTGTAATGATGGGTAATAAAAAGTAAAGTAAAATAAAAACAGCAATCCACATCAACTCAAAACACTGTTGAGTTAGTTATCACTACAATTTTAATGTGTTGAACAGCAATGGGATCATTGCAATCGCCTGTTCCAGGGCTCCAAGATCACCCACATATTTGCTGACTCATTAGGATTTGCAGTAGTCAGGAGACCGCTGTGCTCCTGGCTACGTACACAGTCGGCTAGAAACAAGGACGTAACCAGTAACCAGGGAAAGACCTGAGGAACCATTCACAGGCTTCCTAGTTCTTCCCTCCCTGCAGGGGCCATACAGACCACAATCCTTTCTCCAGCAGTGGAGTGCAGTAACACACAGGTAGTGTGTTGGACTAGGACAGTCTGCTTGAGACGCAGACTGCAGAGCTGTTATTCTGGGCTGGTCATAGAGGCACAAGGACTAGTCACAACTATCAAAACTGCAGACTTTCAGAAGGAAAAAATACAATTATTAATGACCCCTGGCAGACAAAACATTCTTATGAACACAAGTAAAATTCTAAAGCCAGGTTTACAGATGCCAGAAGAGGGTCAACCCACTCTCATTACCCCAGCCCCAACCAGGCCATTCTAAAGAGGGACTCCTATGTTAACTCATTCTTGCTCGGTGCCACATATACTCTCTGTCACAACTGTTCAACTCCACCCCTGTAGCATGAAATGCAGTCACAGACAATATAAAAAATTGAGTATGGCTCTTTTTCAGTGAAACTTTATTTATGACATTGATATCTGAATTTCATATAATTTTTATGTGTCACAAAATATTACTCTCCTTTGGTTATTTTCCCCAGCTGTTTAAAAATGCAGAAACCATTCTTGGATCACAGCTATACCAATAAAGTAGTGGCCAGATTGGCCTGCAGGCTGCAGTTTCCTAATTCCCAAACTAACCAACCACCTCATTCGTAATCCCAGTTTCTCTTGCCTCTCTTCTTTCAGTGTCTCTCCCTGAGTTTGTACTACCATATTTCTTCTCTAAATTATTACAATTTACTCCCAAATGCTTCTTTATTCATCATTGTACCCTTAGTATACTTACCATATTGTAGCTGGCACACAATATGCAGTCCAGACATTTTTTACTGAATGACTATAGTGCAATTCCCAAATCGTACGGTAATTCAGCCCAACTGGTTTATCAATAAGGAGTTACTGGCGTTAAAGGTATTTTCCAAATAAGTGGTCACTATATAATGGTATGGTGTAGTTCTATACAAAGATTTCACAGGATACAAGACACATAAATAGAGTGGAAAATAATGGAAAATATAATCCTGGAAAATTTTTCCACAAATGGTCTAAATATGACATTTCATTTTTTCCTAAACAAGACTAAAAAACTGAAGTTCATTCACCTTCTTCTAGCACTCAATTGCCTTTGAGGTAGATGAGATACATTTTTTCTTCTAAGTGCTTCCACTCTCTATGTTCTTAAGCCCATATGCACCAGAAATTTATTCTACCAAATAGCCTTGGTTCTCCTTAAGTTTCTCTTTTTCCAGTAGCTATTTCTCCTGAATATAAAATTATCTCCTATCTCCCTTATGAGAATATTTCAGGAAGTAATTTTTTTCATTTCCTGTTTGTTTATTGTATAGGCTATTTAGGATATCATGTATAGATTATAAATATGCTTTATCAGTATTTTAGAAGGTGAATAGAATGACCTGCTAAAGAAAAATAACTCATTCATACTTTTTAAGAGTTAACAGCAAGTACTGCAGTGGAAAAGAAATATATCTCTAAAGAAAATATTATTTTACTAAGTATATTGTGTAAGAGCACACTTAAAATCCATAACACATTTAAGAATAAAACCACAAAATTGGCTAAAGTAATCTATCAATTTCATCACTCCATGGAGAGAGAAAAAGAGGAGAAAGAGGAGGAGACAGAGAGAGGAGTTTACAGCTTTTTTCTTAATACAGCAAATACAAAATATTTACCAACACTTCCTTATAAATCAAGGGGGTTACTATACTTGCTTTAAGAATATTTATGTATTACCTAGGCCAAAGTTTTTTAATAGAGAATCACAGGTAAGAAATCACTGACTAAAATGTATTCAGAGATGTAGGTATATTACATAATAAGATATTTATAAGGACAATGCGAGTAACTCCTTATTGATAAACCAGTTGGGCTCAATAGCCTGTAATGTTAATTTTCTACATTGTATCTTCCATTGCCTTACTTGTACCCCACGACAAGCATTTAAGAGCACTACATGGATTATAAATGATATCTGTGCAGAGTCAGTTAATGTGTGAAACTAGGTGATTCAGAATAAAGAATGATAGATATGTTAGCCATAAGTGTGTATCACATCCCAATAACTGCCATAGGAGGCCTGGATTAAAAAAGAGGAGGAGGAGGGGGATGAGGGGAAGGAGAGGAAGGAGGAGGAGGAGGAGCAGGAGGAGCAGGAGGAGGAGGAGGAGGAGGAGGAGGAGGAGGAGGAGGAGGAGGAGGAGGAGGAGGAGGAGGAGAGAGGAGGGGAGAGGAGAGAAGAGGAAAGCAAATAAGATGTTCTCTGGAAGCCTGTTAGCAAAATGGCTAAGAGTTTATTCTTGTATTATTACTTAGTAATTATTGTATTTTCCATATGAACAACTGTAAACCTACTTTTGCCTACCCTGTGTGTGTTATGGGGTGTTTGCCAAGCAGCTATTGCTGCCATTAAAAAAAAAAAAAATCAAATGATCAAAGAAGCTTTCTTAGTAATAGCCAAAAACTGGAATCAACACTGTTTGTCACTAGACAAAAGGACAAACAAATCATGACACAGGCATGCAGTAGAATACTACTCAGCAAAATAAAGGAATTAGCTTTTGGTACATGCAAAAGCACAGATGAAAATCAAAATCAAAATGAAAATCCAAGGAACCCAACAAAACCATTACAAACTGCATTATATCATCAATGTAAAATGACAGAAAATGCACACAAATCTATAGGGAAAGAAAGCAGATCAGTGGTTACCTGAGGCAAGAGGGTCTGAAAGTGGGAAAGGGAGGAATTTCACAGGTATACAAAGAAACTGTGAGGGTGACATATATGTTCATCATATTCAGTGCAGTGATGTTTTCATATATATGATGAAACACTTCTCAAATGCTCCTGCCTGGCTTCTTTCATTCTTTTAATGCTTAATAGGAAATTAACCATGTTTTAAGTATGTCATTCTTTTTTCTTCTTTTTTCCCCTAAAAATTTTTCTATTTTCATCCACCATCCTAGCATCTTCCTTAGACTATAAAGGAAAGAAAAGTCAGAAGGGGTAAGAAAGGTAAGAAAGGTAGGAGAGAGTATAAATATATATATATATATATATATATATATATATATATATATATATATATATATATATATATATATATATTACACACACACACACACACACACACACACACACATATATATAGTGGCCCAACAGCTCCAGCAGGGCTGAATGCTCCTAGATACTGTAGGAATCCATGCTGTTGATTTCCCACCATTACATATTTTCATAGTCAGCCCCTGTGAAAGAGAAATTTGCAATTCTTCCAATTATATGGTTAGGATTATTAAATATTGAAAATGAGGACCTGATTACAACTGACAGTATATGTATGGAAAGTTAAATTTAAACAAATCATTATGACAGTCAAAGTAGCTATACACAGTTAGACTTCTGCAGTTTTTATAGGCACAAGTTCCAAAGCAATAATTATTTCTTTATGCAAAAAGTAGCAAGAAAAATTAGTGAGGTTGGTGTGCATGTGTGCATAAAGGTAAGGAGAGCACACAGACATCAGCTTAATTATAAGCCAAAGCCTCTCTTCTGTGACTGTGGCACTTTTGTTCTAACCAGATGCCACCCTTGCCCATTCCCACATCCAGCACAACAGCACACGTCAAAAGTTGTCTTCTGATCAGCAAGTGGCAACTGGCAGCAATAGTGCAAATGTCTTTAATAGGAAGTGACACCAGGTAATTAAAAGTTTTATTTAATAAATCACACCACGACATAATCCTGCCATTTAACTATCTTATCATTTATCTCATATTACCTGGAGGTGACAATATTCCATTCACCACTGAGGATAATTTCAGTGATGCTTCATTTGCCCTCAGCAACTGTTCTAATGCTCAGTTCTCCAATTTATTAACCCAAACCCATTTCCCTCTACATATGTCCAGACAACTTTGCTTCCTACTTAAATGAGGTGTAAACCTTTTCTTCTAAAAACTTCAATCTCCTACCTTGGTTCTCCACCTTAAAATTTCTTAACTTTTAAAGTAATTGGCACATCGTGAAACTGATATTTTGGGGAGTGTACAGTGCTATGAATTCAGCACATGTATAGATATAAGGAACAATCAGACAATAAGAATATAGAAGGATTCCATCACTCCGACAGTTTCGCTTGTCATTCCTTTACAGGCACACTCTCTTCATCTCACCACTGGAAACCACTGAGCTCTTCTCCATCACTACATTCAAGTTTACCCCTTTCTTGAATGTTATATAAGTAAATCATACAGTATATAACCTTTTATTACCGGCTTCTTTCAGTCAGCACATGCTTTTGAGACTCATCTAAGATGACAAGAATATCATTATTCATTCATTTTTATTGCTCAGTATAACCCCATAGAATTAATATAACAGTTTATTTATCCATTCACACCCCTGAAGGGCATATGAACTGTTTTCAGATTTGAACAATTAGGAAGGAAGCTATTATAAACATTTGCATACAGGTTTTTCTATGAACTTAAGTCTTCATTTCTCATACCCAGAAGTGGGATTATTGGTCACGTGATAAGTTTATGGTTAACTTTTTAAGGAAACTACAAAACAGATTTTACAACATGGTTGTATCATCTAGCATCCCCATCAATAATGTATAAGAAGAGTTCTAGTTGCTCCATAACCCCGCCAATACCTGGTACCTAAGGGTCAGCTATACTGGCACAGTCAGTGATAACTGGACTCAATCTAATAGTTTCAGTCTCCTTCCTTTGCCCTTGGATCTCATGCTGTCATGGTCCTAGTATGTCTCACATATAAACCCACCCAAGTAATGCCAGTTTGACAATCAAGTAGTAGATGCTTTACTTGAAAAAAATACAGGAATATGGAAGTTCTATTACATATTTATTGCTTATTTTTCTTTTTAGAAAATAAGCCACATTTACTGTAACTTTGTCAGCATAATTGAAACTTAGCAACAATCCTTAGTAAAAACAAAGTCTATGCAAAATAAGGAAATGTGGGGTAAAAAAAACAACTGACATCAAAATGAAGTCAATCAATCAATGAGGATGCTCCTTAGAAAAGTAAGCTTTAGGGAGGTCTGATGAAGTAAATAAATCAGCCTTTCTCAACCAGTGTTCCAAAATAATTGAGTACTACAGGAAATCGTCTAAGACAGTGGTTCTCAGCCTTCTGGCCCTTTAAATACAGTTCCTCATGTTGTGACCCAACCATAAAATTGCTACTGTAATGTTGCTACTGTTATGAATCATAATGTAAATATCTGATATGCAGGATGGTCTTTGGCGACCCCTGTGAAAGGGTTGTTTGACCGCCAAAGGGGTCGCGACCCACAGGTTGAGAACCTCTTAGGATCTAAGTGATTATTTTCTCAAGTCTCCCAAAAATGATACACAGCTATTTACCAACCTAAATACTGAGGAGAAAGTTATAGGGGAATAAACACTGATGGAAGACTTGACTTGGGGCGGTGAATACAAGATACAATATACAGATGATGTATTATAGAATTGTACACCTGAAACCTATATAATTTTATGAACTAATGTCACCCCAATAAATTCAATAAAAATTTTAAATAAATACATACATACATATCTAGGAGATAAGTTAATTCATTATATATAATGAACTGCCTTAAAACATTCAGGTGCAATTCAGAGAACACAAACTGAGAAAGGCTGAAAATATAAGGTCAACACTCAGGAAACAGTAAGACAGACTTTAGAATGAAAACATACGCCGAAACCGGTTTGGCTCAGTGGATAGAGCATCGGCCTGCGGACTGAAGGGTCCTAGGTTCGATTCTGGTCAAGGGCATGTGCCTGGGTTGCGGGCACATCACCAGTAGATGTGCAGGAGGCAGCTGATCGATGTTTCTCTCTCATCGATGTTTCTAACTCTATCTCTCTCCCTTCCTCTCTGTAAAAAAATCAATAAAATATATTTTTTAAAAATCCATAAAATTAAAAAAAAAAGAATGAAAACATACAACTAGCATTTACAAATTGAGTCATAAAAACTTTTTTTATTTATTGAGAAATTCCATATGCTAGTCACTATTAGGTGCTAAGGATATTAAAAACATAAACCTACAGGAATAAAAGAAAGTATAGCATAGAACCAGAAATATGGATGGGAAAGGCAAATAACGTGGGAACAGAAGAATACAGAGAGATAAAAACCCGGAGTTCTTGTGAAGATTCTCATGCATCCAAAGAGAAGTCTTATGTCTCAAGGGCCTCTTTATCCGGTGTAATCCAATTCACTTAACAGAAAGACCATTTCACTGTTTTCCACTGTTTACTCACCAAACACTGGCCAAAGTAATACCATTTACTATTTCCTAGTGTTTTGACCTATATATACTTCAAAACAAGCTAACACAAAATATTATTCTTATGATGCCTTGCAGACCATAAAAGCTTAATCCTTCCACCAACCTCTAAAACCCTAAAGGTCAAGGTGTACCACCTGTCAGAACAGCCTCTTTCTGTCATGAACCACAAGTGAGCAAACAACTTTGGGTGATTAGGACCAGTGGGCCTCAGCCTCATCACCTATGAAAAGATCTTAAATCTCTAAAATCCTTTCCAGCTCTAACTATTTCTGTACATCTAAATCTTTCAAAAGGGTTTTTAATTATCCAAAAATAGATCTGTGCTAAGAAGGTATCTGGACAATTGATATTTGGCCATAGAGCTACAAATAATATAGGGACATATTAAATAGTTTGCTAAGTGTATCCCTAATTAAGAGGGGTTTTTTTCCTATCCCTTAGGAAAAAAGTCCCCAGTCCATTCTCATTAGTTGACCAAAGATCTTAGGCATTATAACCCATTAATAAAAACCTCAAATCAAACTGCTGCCCATTCTACAAACTACCATTCTGCTCTACTATCCACCGAAACATTTGTCAAGAAATTATTACAAGTGACAATTCCATATATTTACAATAGATATACTTAAATTCAACTAGTTCTTTCTTACCTACCACACAAAAGAATGAGGCTTTTAATAAAACATTATATATATACTAGAAGCCCGGTGCACAAAAATTTGTGCACTCGGGGGGAAGTGGGTCCCTCAGCCTGGCCTGTGCCCTCTCGCAGTCTGGGACCCCTCAGGAGATAAAGACCTGCTGGCTTAGGCCTGCTTCCGGGTGGCAGAGGGCAGGCCCAATCCCTAGGTGCAGTCCCTGGTCAGGCTCAGAGCAGGGCCGATTGGGGAGTTGGGGTGCCGCCCCTGTCATGCACAGAACAGGGGGGATCGGGAGGTTGCGATGCCACCCTCAGTCACGCACAGAGCAGGGCCGATCAGGGGGTTGGGGCGCTGCCCCGTCACTCATAGAGCAGGGCAAATCAGTGGGTTAGGGCGCCACCCCCTATCACGCACAGAGCAGGGCCAATCAGGGGGTTGGGGAGCTCCCCCCTATCAGGCACAGAGCAGGGCTGATCAGGGGGTTGGGGCGCCTTCCCCTGTCACGAACAGAGCAGGGCCGATAGGGAGGTTGTGGCCCCGCCCCCTGTCACACACAGAGCTGCAGGGCGATCAGGGGGTTTGGGCGCTGCCCCCTGTCACACTGATCCCGGTGCAGGGAGGCCCCGTGGCTCCGCTGATCCCAGTGCTGGGAGGAATATTACCCTTTTACTATATAGGATAGAGGCCTGGTGCATGGGTGGGGCTGGCTGGTTTCCCCTGAAGGGTGTCCTGGATCAGGGTGGGGGTCCCCACTGGGGTGCCTGGCCAGCCTGGGTGAGGGGATGATGGCTGTTTGCAGCTGGTCACACCCCCTTCAGGGTGGGGGTCCCCACTGGGGTGCCTGGCCAGCTTGGGTGAGGGGATGATGGCTGTTTGCAGCTGGTCACACCCCCTTCAGGGTGGGGGTCCCCACTGGGGTGCCTGGCCAGTCTGGGTGAGGGGCTGAGGGCTGTTTTCAGGCTGGGACTGAAGCTCCCAACTGCTTTTTTTTTCTTTTTATTTATAATTCCTATCAAATAAAAGAGAAACATGGTAATTGGCGTACGACCGCTACCCTTCCCATTGGCTAATCAGGGCGATATGCAAATTAACTGCCAGACAAGATGGCGGCCGGCAGCCAGGCAGCTTAAACTGAACATGAGGCTTGCTTGCTTCAGTGACGGAGGACTCCAACGTTCCCCGCCTGCCACTGCCGGCCTCTGAGCTGCAACTCTAAGCAACTATGTTAAAAATATAGAAGCTAATAAAAACCCCAGAAACCTGCTTTAGTTGCCAGGCTTCAGCCAGCAGGATGGCAACATTGTTTCAAATACAGAAGGTAAACAGAGGCCAGAAACCTGCTTTCAGCAGCGGAAGCCTAAGAGCTGGAGCCTCAGAGCTAAAGCTGGCCCAGAATTTAGAAAAAAAGAAAAAAAGGAGCGGTTGGGAGCTTCAGTCACCCACCAGCCTGAAAACAGCCCTTAGCCCCTCACCCAGACTGGCCAGGCACCCCAATGGGGACCCCCACCCTGAAGGGTGTGTGACCAGCTGCAAACAGCCATCATCCCCTCACCCAGGCTGGCCAGGCACCCCAGTGGGGACCCCCACCCTGATCCAGGACACCCTTCAGGGCAAACCAGCCGGCCTCCACCCATGCACCAGGCCTCTATCCTTTATAGTAAAAGGGTAATATGCCTCCCGGCACTGCGAGGCGTCCCGGCACCGGCATCAGCGTGACAGGGGGCAGCGCCCAAACCCCTTGATCGCCCTGCGGCTCTGTGTGTGACAGGGGGCGCTGCCACAACCTCCCTATCGGCCCTGCTCTGTTCGTGACAAGGGAAGGCGCCCCAACCCCCTGATCAGCCCTGCTCTGTGCCTGATAGGGGGGAGCTCCTCAACCCCCTGATCGCCCTGCGGCTCTGTGTGTGACAGGGTGCAGCGCCCCAACCCCCTGATCCGCTCTGCTCTGTGCATGACAGGGGGCGGTGCCCCAACTCCCCAATCGGCCCTGCTCTGAGCCCGACCAGGGGCTGCACCCAGGGATTGGGCCTGCCCTCTGCCACCCGGGAGCAGGCCTAAGCCAGCAGGTCGTTATCTCCCGAGGGGTCCCAGACTGCGAGAGGGCACAGGCCGGGCTGAGGGACCCCCCCCTTCCCCCCAAGTGCACAAATTTTTGTGCACCGGGCCTCTAGTATATATATATATATATATGACTAATATGCAAAGTGTCCCCTCAGGAATTCGATCGCTCTCTATGACATGTTCTGACCACCAGGGGTTGGCACGGAATAAAGAAATGCCCCAGCTGTCAGCCAGAAGGTCCCGATCAGCCCTCATCACCAGCCAGGCCTAGGGACCATACCCGTGCAAGAATTTTGTGCACCTGGCCTCTAATAATTGCATAAGAGTGAAACATGTTGGTTCCAGGCTTTCTCCTTTCTTTCTTTCCTTTCTTTCTTTCTTTCTCTTTCATTCATTCACTCACACAAGCATTTAAATGTTTCAATAATTTGATTACCCAAAATGTCTATGTTGTTTAAGAAAGAATAAACATTCTATGTGGATAAAAAAATAAAGAGAACATAGTATAATTAATAATGATGATAATGACAGCAATCATGTATATACAGGGGTGGAAAAAGTAGGTTTACAGTTGTAAGTTCAAAATACAGTTAATAAAGCTATTGTAATATCATAACCCATATGTTTTTTTCCATATGAACAACTGTAAACCTACTCTTGGCCACTCCTGTAGTAACTATTATTTGCCATGTTATTCGAAGCTATATATCGATATACTTTATCCTTATAACAACCCCATGAAACAGATGTTATTATAATTACCACTTTAGAGATGAGAAAACTTATACACAAAGAAACTTTCCCAAAGTTACACAGTAAGCACTGAAGACAGGATTGAGATCCAAGCAGGTTAGCTCCAAAATTATGTTGTTAACACTAGGCCAAAAGGCCTCCCATATTTAAAATTTAGCAAATTTTAACTAAATTCTACTAAGATGGTAGCTACATTTCTACTAAGATGGGAGTTTATCAATCTAAGTTTCCATAAAATGGGAATAATAATGAAGACTTTATAGGGGAACAAAACATGTATCCTGCTAACTGTTAGCGTTATAAGGCAATGTTTGGGAACGAATTTTGAGTTCACAGTCTAAGACCCATAAAAAGATTCTTGACATAATAATTCTATTTCTGTGAATTCATCCTATTGAAATATATTCGAAAATCTATGCTTCATAATATGTAGTACATGTTAGACATGACAAGGTTAACTGTAGTTAAAACCATCAGAACAGAAAGAAAATAAAAAGACAGAGGTAAATTTATAAAGTAGTGTATTCTAAAAAGAATGAATAATCTAGTCCAGATCATAAAAGTTGCTTTTTGGCTGTTGTCAATATATCTCAATTCAGAAAAAAAGCTCTTCCACGCTCAACTCTTCAAAAGAAAAGAAAACTCTTAATCATTCTCTATCAGACAGAGGAGAACACAGCACACTGGGGGTACTGAAGACCAACGTTTTCTAGCAAAGTATTCTGATGATAATGGCACCTCATGAAAAGATAGGAGGCACAGAAGATGAAGGAATGGGCAGGAAACAAAGCAATAATTTAAAGAAGATAAAAAGACTGTAAGATAGGATAAATAAGAAAATACAGAATATTCTTTTTTTAAAAAACAATCCCTTCTTTTATAATTTTTACTGAAAGTTTTTGGGAGATATTGGTTAATAAAATTATATAAATTTCAAGTGTACAATTTTATAATACATCATCTGTATATTGTATTATGTGTTCACCACCCTTAAGTCTCTTTCCATACCCATTTATTCTCCCCTTTACCCTCTTCTACCACCCCCATGCCCCTTTCACTCTGGCAATCACCATACTGTTGTCTGTGTCTATGAGTTTGTTTTTGTTTTTGTCTAATCCTTTCACCCAGCTTTCGAACTCCTTCCCTTCTGACAGCTGTCAGTCTGTTCTCTGTATCCATTAGTCAGTCTCCAGTTTGTTAGTCTATATTGGTCATTAGATTCCACATAAAAGTGAAATAATACGGTACTTGGCTTTCTCTGACTGGCTTATTTCACTTAGTATAATACTCTCAGGGTCTACACATGCTATCATCAAGGTTAAGGTTTTTTTCTTTTGTAAAGCCAAATAGTATTCCATTGTGTATATAGATGAACCACAGCTTTTTTTCCAAATAAAGTATTTGGACAATAAAGCCATAATAAAATTAAGAAAATTAAGCATTTGATATATAACTATAAAATCAAAATATGTAAATGCAAGTCAATTCAGTTACACAGAAAACTCACATTATGCCAACTACCATGTAGCCACTCTTGGACATCATTGCACACATCACAAAATTTGCTTTCAGCAGCAGCAGACCTTAATCCCCACTCTATCTTCATAGGCATCTGACATCCCTTTTTTGAAAATGTGTTCAATGTGTCAACATCAGTGCTGCGATGGTCACCCTGTCTTCATTGCTTTGCTTCTTGTTTTGAATGTAATTGAGAATTAAGGTAGGAAAACAGAGAAAAGACAAAAAAGCCAATAGTAGAAATAAGAATGAAGCTAGAGCCCTGGCTGGTGTGGCTCAGTTGCTTGGGCAATGTCTCATGCACTGAAAGGTTGCTGGTTCAATTCCCAGTCAGGAAACATGCCTGGGTTGCAGGCTCAATCCCTGGTAGGGGGTGTGCAGGAGGCAGCCAATCGATGTTTCTCTGTCACACCAATGTTTCTCTCTCCCTCTACCTTCCTCTCTCTGTAAAAATCAATTTAAAAATCTTAAAAGAAAAAGGAAGAATGAAGCTACAATGGCAAAAAAGGGGTCTTAACAATTTCATTCTTTGGAAATGAAATCAGAGGTGTTTCATTAAATAGAGTAAGTGTGGAATCAACATTCAGAGGAGTCATGGGTTGCCTGAATTCCAGAATATTAACAATATGTGACAATGATTACTGAATTTTCTTTTTTTTTTTTTTTTGGCCGTTTGTATATTTACTTATTTATTTTTTTTAATTAAATCTTTATTGTTCAGATTATTACATTTGTTCCTCTTTTTTTTCCCCCCCATAACTCCCCTTCTCCCAGTTCCCGCCCCACCCTCCGCCCTCACTCCCCACCCACTGTCCTCATCCATAGGTGCACGATTTTTGTCCAGTCTCTTCCCACATCTCCCACACCCCTTTCCCCCCCCAAGAATAGTCAGTCCATTCCCTTTCTATGTCCCTGATTCTATTATAATCACCAGTTCATTCTGTTCATCAGATTATTTATTCACTTGATTCTTAGATTCACTTGTTGATAGATGCATATTTGTTGTTCATAATTTGTATCTTTACCTTTTTCTTCCTCTTCTTAAAGGATACCTTTCAGCATTTCATATAATCCTGGTTTGGTGGTGATGAACTCCTTTAGCTTTTCCTTATCTGTGAAGCTCTTTATCTGACCTTCAATTCTGAATGATAGCTTTGCTGGATAAAGTAATCTTGGTTGTAGGTTCTTGGTATTCATCACTTTGAATATTTCTTGCCACTCCCTTCTGGCCTGCAAAGTTTCTGTTGAGAAATCAGCTGACAGTCGTATGGGTATTCCCTTGTAGGTAACTGAGTTTCTTTCTCTTGCTGTTTTTAAGATTCTTTCTTTATCTTTTGCTCTTGGCATTTTAATTATGATGTGTCTTGGTGTGGTCCTCTTTGGATTCCTTTTGTTTGGAGTTCTCCGCGCTTCTTGGACCTGTAAGTCCATTTCTTTCACCAGGTGGGGGAAGTTTTCTGTCATTATTTCTTCAAATAGGTTTTCAATATCTTGCTCTCTCTCATCTTCTGGCACCCCTATAATTCTGATGTTGGTACGCTTGAAGCTGTCCCAGAGGCTCCTTACACTATCCTCGCATTTTTGGATTCTTTTTTCATTTTGCTTTTCCGGTTGGATGTTTTTTGCTTCCTCGCATTTCAAATCATTGACTTGATTCTTGCGCTCCTCTGGTCTGCTGTCGGGCGTCTGTATAATATTCGTTATTTCAGTCCGTGTATGCTTAATTTCTAGTTGGTTCCCCAATATAAGATCGAGGGTCTTATTAGTTTTCGTGTAGATCTCATTAAGTTTATCGGCAGCTTCTAAACAGTTCTTGAGAGACCTTAAAAGTGTGGTTCTGAACTCTATATCTTCCTTTGACAATTTTGTCCTGTTTCTTTGTCTCCGCATTTTGTTATGCTTCCTTGGTGCACCCCCTAGTGGTCTTTGTTCGCAGTCTTAAAGTTAAATCTTGATTGTTGTAGCTAATTCCAGGGAGGGTTTGACCTCCAGGCCAAGTGGCTATGAGAATCAGCTGTGTCAGCAGTGAGAGAACTTCTGTCCTCTAGGGAGGTGCTAATCTAGCCTTTGCCTGAGGCTATCCGGCAAATGCCTCTGTGCAGGGCTTGGGCGGGGCGGGTCGCACAGGATCAACAGGGTGGGCCAGAGAGAGCAGTTATGGCGGCTCTCAGTCCTGTCCCCAGGGGCTCTGCCTCTCTGAGTCCCAGCACCCGCTGCAAAGCTCGGAGAGAAAGCTGCACTCGCTCTGACCGAAGCCAGACAGTCCCGCCTCTCCCGCCTGAGTCTGGGTCCCTAAAGACTCGCCCGGATCTGGTGCTCAGAGTCTGCGACTCCCTCCTGATTGAAAACAACAACCGCACCCTCCGCCACCAGCCCGCTCCGCGCACTCCGCACCTCAGAATTTGACTTCAGCACTGGGCCTCCTCTGAGTGTCCGTGTGCGTTTCTCTTTCCTCCTAGTTGTAGGACTTCCACTCAGCCAGCGTTCCTGTGGTTCTGGGTGATGTCCCTTCCGTTTTTTGGTTTCACTTTTGAAGTAGTTGTTCAAAGCAGCAAACTCCGGCGTTAACCTATGCCGCCATCTTGGTTCTGATTACTGAATTTTCAACAGTAATCAGTTACCAAGAGGATCACACTACCTAACATGCTATATATGTTGTACATACCCATGTGCAGCCATTATATTTTATACAAGCCCTATTTTATTCATTCTTTATATTTGGGGTCATTTCTAAGTACAAAACTTTCAGTCTCGAACATATAAAAAGAACTGACATTAATTATATCCGATGAAGACTAAAACTGAATTATTTACCGGTTAACTAAACTACACTAGACTTTGAGACTCTCAAGGGCAATGATAAAATAGGTAAGCCCTATTTCTTATATTGCACTTAGCAGGGTACCTGATACATAGAGTCATTCTGCAAATGTTCGTTGAATCAATGAGTGAATGAGTACAAAGAATAAACAAATGACTGTGTGAACAAACCACTGAATAAAGTAGACCACCTACCTTGATTGGGTATATATCTTCCAGTCACAAGGGGCTAAATATATAAATCTATCCTAACATAGCTTGTTCCCATAAATTTGTAGAGATGTGGGGAAGGGGTGGCTGATGTGGGGGAGAGAAAACAGAGATGAGGGAGGTAGGGAGAACAGACTAGAAATCCCACTTCAGAAATCTCAAGAGCAGTACTCAAACAATCCATAAAAGGTACTTTACAAGATAGATTTTCCTAAACCCATAATGTCTCTCACAATTAACACCTATTTTAAGGATAACCTAAAAATAACCACGGAAATATACATTGCAAATCACAAAGTTACATACATTGTTTAAAAACACATACAAGAATGTTAAATAATGACCTTGACTTAAACCCAGTTTCCTTAGTGGATTTACAGGAAAACAGGCATTCTTCAGAGACTATGTCATCAGAGTAAAGTAAATGAGGTCTTCACCACATGCGCTATTGCCTTTGTAAAAAGCCAAACAAGACACTCTGCTTTGTCAGGGTTAGAAAAAATAAAACAAATGTTGCTACCATGCTGAGGTGCAGTAAAATCAGGGCAAAGTGGTTTCAGAAATAAATATGAGATATATATTATTTTTGTATTGAAAAAACTGAGCAGCCTTTATCCACAATCACATGTGTATCCAATTATACTTCATTAAAGTTGGGCTACACAATTTGGGGATTTTTCCCCCCTTACAGATGGGGCTGGAAAATAAGTTTTCTTGAAGCAACAGGAAAACTGACAGATGGTAACTCTTTGGACACATACAGCCTCCCTTCCATCCTCTCTCTGTGTCCTCCAAGTGCAACTCATCTTTATGCACCCTAACTCAACTCCTGGATTAAAAAAAAGAAAAAAGAAAAAAAACAGAAGGGTACAATGGTCATCCATCTCTAAATCTAAATGATTTAGGAGTCCCATCCTTCAAACATCATAATAGGAAAATTCAAATGCCATTCAACTGGATAAAGTTAATGCATCTCAAGAGGCATCTAATATAGTACAAGTATACAGTAGAAATTTTATATTCTCTTTGTAAAATTTAGGGCCCACAGCATCTTTCTCAGGTTTAGTAGGCTGTCTTCTACACTAGTCTCAAACTTCAGCTCTAACTGGCTTTCTTTTCAAATAACTAAATAACTACAATTCCAATGCAAGGATAGCAAACTGGGCTAAAAGCCACTTGTGTTTTATAGGAGGAAGAACTGGTCAGAAACTGTGATTCAATTCATGACTCTGCCACTCAATGCTCCCTGGTCTTAAGCAAACTGCAATCTAATTAAGCCTAAGGTTTGTCTTTTGCATAGCTATAATAGTAATAAACTTACTAGTAATAATATTGCCCTGGCTGGTGTGGCTCAGTTGACTGGATGTAGTCCTATGCACCGAAAGGTTACCAGTTCGATTCCTGGTCAGGGCACATGCCCAGGTTGCAGGCTGATTCCAGGTAAGGGGAGTGCAGGAGGCAGCTGATCAATGTTTTGCCACCACATTGATGTTTCTCTCTCAAAAAAAAATCAATTAAAAAAAATAGTAATTATATTGAACAGGTAGTCTGAGCCAGGCTTTATCTTGATTACTTTTAACAGATGACCTCTTTTAACTCTCACAACACTAATATTATCCCCATTTATAGGTGAGAACATTGAGACCTATAGAGAGGTTGAATAACTTATACAATGACTCACAGCAAATGATGAAATGATGAGGCTCAGTTTGAACTCAAGCAATCTCAAGCTACCTCATTCTAAGCTTCCTCCTACCATACCATTCCATTATTCACAACATGACTCACACTGACCCATACTCATCCTTCTCTGTGTAAGAGAAGGCCTTTCACAATTCAATACCACTATTCATGGAAGGGTGGAGTTCCCCCATACTTAAATTGCCTTTGAACCCATCTATGAGATAAACTTTTAGACATGGCCTAAATATCTACTTTCGATGAGAGCCCATCCTAACTCATCCAAACAAGCCACCGTGGTCCTAAGATAACTATGTTTAAGTATGTACTATTGTGCTTACAATGTTACAATTCAATTGCTTTGTGCTTCTTTCTCTCTCTACCCTGTGGGATTCTCAATGGCAGACACCAAACAAATGCATCTTTCTATCCTCTGCACTTAACAAATGTTCAACCACATTTGTTGAATAAATCAATGTCCAGACATTGATTAGTTTTTGCTTAGTTTTTGTAAAGGGCAAACCTAAAGGTCTTGTACACATTAAATAAAACAATAAACTTTATAAACTGTAAGAGCACCTATTACTATTTATAATTAATGTATATCCTTATCATATAATATATGAACTGACTTGAGGAAAGTGTTAACCATCCTATTCAATTAACTTTAATCTAAGGTTTCTCTAATTGTGTGCTTAAATATGAGTATTGAAATTTTTGCTTTTTAATCCAAATTCAAAGTTATTCTGCCTTCTCTAAACAAAATTATTTTGTTTATCAGAAAAGTGGTAAGACACACTTTTTTTGTTAGCACAATGATATATACTATAGCTTCCCAGAATTTGAAATGATTTTTTTCAAACCAGCCATTTCTTTATATATAATTACTAAGAAAGTTATTTATTCATTTCAAAGTTTATATAAAATAATGATTACATAAAGAAGAATTTACAAGATTTAAGATTAAATCCCCTCCTAATACTACCTAAAATTTTTAACTGGGCCACTTACTTAAAGGCACTTAGTAAACCAGCATTGGAAAGTTCTGCAACTTAATAATAATTACTTCACAGGTATGAGCCAATAGTGCCATCCACTGTTCTTATGAATGATCTTTCCCAAATAGTTTTATAGTGCATTAAAAATAAGATTACTTTAAAATTTCATTTGTATAATACTTAAGTAAAAATAAGGTATTTGGGGATTTCATTGAAGACATCAAAAAAGCTGAAAATTTCAAAATAACTAGTTTTTGGATAAAAGTAAAAATGTAACAAGTTCAAAATTGCCACAAATACTTCATTTTCACACATTTAATTGTTTGAGATAAGTCTGACTTCAGTCATAGTCCACATTAACATATTCTTTTTTCTATAAAATAATCATCTATAGCAAAAGAGAAGCAATTAGAATTATATTCCTGCTCATCCAGAACATTTTTTCTGCATTTAAATAACACTGCTGTCACTGAAACACTAAAATATTTATGGAGTAAATACTGTGAGCAAGGAACTGTACCAAAAGTTATGGGAGAGACTAAGATTAATTTTAACTTTGTTTTTCATTCACTTAAAACTGAACAAGTCAAGATTGACAAGCTGATGATAAATGTAAAGTCTAGTACCAACAACTTTATTGACTAAATAGTACAAAGGATGAAAGGAAAGGAAAGGGTCTTGGAGAATTTCGTAGACTATAGAGTATAACAACATCAAAATTCTAAGCAAAACACTTATGAAAGTGCCCATAATGTGTTAGCCTCCACACACTGTAGGCAGCATGTGTCCATGTTAGAAAAAAAGGTCCTAAGAGATGATCTAATACATTCTGTCACACAGCTAGAAAATAACAGTGTCTGTGACTCCAAACCCAAGCACAGAGTTCTCTCCCATGTACCAGGGACTCTAGTACCTTCTGTACAATAGGATGGGGCCACACTCCAGGCCCATGACTAAGAGACAAAGTTCCTGGCCTCCACAAGCTTATAGAACAAGAATAATAACAAAAGGACTCTACTCGACTTAGCGATGTGTCAAAGGAACAGTTATAACCTCTAGATTCAAGTGTCACATGCGCCATGTTAGGACGTCTATAGTTGACTTTTGAAAAGAATTTAAGATAGAAACCATGATATAGAATGTGTGAGGTGTTTGTTTTTTTCAACCCTCACCTGAGGACATGCTTAGAGAGAGGAAGGGCAGGGGTGGTGGGGGGCGAAGGGAGGGGAAGAGAGAGAGAGAGAGAGAGAGAGAGAGAGAGAGAGAGAGAGAGAGAGAGAGAGAGAGAAACATTGATATGAGAAACACTGATGGGTTGCCTACTGTATGTACCCCGACTAGGGATCCAAACTGCAACCTAGGTATGGGCCCTGACAGGGACTCGAACCCACAACCTTTTGGTGTGCGGGAAAATGCTCCAACCAACTGAGCTATCCAGCCAGGGCACATAAGTTATTTTAAGCTGTAACACTAAGAACAGTCTCTCTTTGCTAGTTTTTTAATCAGAAATTCTACCCTTCCAAAAATTACTGGTTAAGCTTTAGCTATCTTTTATCTTTAGTCAAAAGCAGAGGCTTTGCAAATTAATATAATAAATGACAATAATAAGTTCTCATTTGTGAAAGTAGTACTTAACTACTAACCACAAGTGATTAAACACTAACATAAATGACAGTAGAAATGGAATCTCATTAGTGAAATCAATGGCAGTAAAGGTAAGCAAATTGGCTAAAATATTTTCCAAAATAAGGTAAAGAACCTTGCAACAGCACACTGGCCAAAACCAGTGCTTCTCAAACTACCTATAGTGATGGAAGGATTTTTATTTGCAACCAATAATTTTTTGGGATAAAATACAATGAAATAACTTACAAGACACTGCAGTAATGTAAAACTGCCTTAAGAGTTTCTAAAATATTTGCTCTCAATTTTTATACTTGTCACAGACCAGCCATCAGTAGTTAATACCTGCACTAGTCCACAGACCACAGGTTGGGTCACACTGGCTTGAACCATGGATACAGAGGCAGAGAAGCATCGAACAGACTCAAATTACAGCGGAAAGGCTGGGGAGTTTTGTTGTTGTTTTTTTTTTTGGGGGGGGGGAGGTGGATAAGAGATCAATGAAGGACTTGTATGCATGCATATAAGCATAACCAATGGACACAAGACACTGGGGAGGTAGGGTGAGGGCATGTGCCCGGCGGGTAGGGGAGGCCTGGGAAAGGTTGATGGGGGGAAAAAAAAAAAAGACATATGTACTACTATTTGTAATACTTTAAACAATAAAATTAAATTTAAAAAAATAATATTATTGTGGCTTAGTCCCTCCCCTCCCCTCCCCTCACTCTAAGCCTTGTGTAGAGGATTTTGGTTGCCTAAAGCTGACAGTTTTGTATCATCTGGTTAAAGTGAACCTTTCTGCCGGGGTCCAACCCCAGCAGGTCCAGGGGTTCCCAAAGGCGTAGACGGAGTCGGCGAAGAAGGAATGACACGGAGACAGTGTTCAGTTGATCAGCAGCCTAGCCAGGATCTCCAGTCAAGTTCTGGTCTCGATCTCCAGAGAGGTTCTGCTTAGGATCTCCAGCCAGGTTCTGTAGCCATGTTCCCTCGCTAGGTTCTCCAGCCAGGTTCTGTCTGAGATCTCCAGCCAGGTTCGGTCACCAGGTTCTAGTCAGGTTCTCTTGCCAATTTCTGTAGTCAGGTTCAGTCCAGGATCTTTTGCCATGTTGTCTCGCTAGGTTCTGTCTCTAGGTTCTGAGGCCAGTTTCTGTCCAGGATCTTTTGCCATGTTCTCTCCAGCGAACTTCTTCTGTCTCTAGAGAACGTTCTGTGTAGGTTCTGTCTTCTGAATTCTGTCTTCTAAGTTCTGTGTCCTAAGTTCTGTGTTCTAAGTTCTGTCTCCTAAGTTCTGTCTTGTTACATCTGTATTTATACCAGTTGATTCAATCCTATCAATCTCTATTACAAAGGTTAGGGCGTTTCTTATCTCCATTCCAGGGAGTAAAAGATTATGTAGCTTAAGCATGATTGTTCGTAGTTAAAGTGATTAATTACCCGCCTGGCACTTAGTTGAGGGGTTTTATTCCCTCCCTAACTTCAGGGGAAAATCCCTACCTGGGGAAACAACCTTTCTCAGAGACCTTGGTTAAGACACATAGTGCCAAGAAGGTGAGCAAACATATTAAGAACAGTATGCCATATATGCCAGGTCCCTTGAAACAGCAAGCATGGACCAGCTCCCAGCACCTTTCATGCAAGGTTTGATTTAACCACCTACACAAGAGAGAATTAGGACTTCACTAAGCTTACAAGCACAGCTGGATGGTGCCACCTTGTTTAATAAATTCTTATTGCAGATTTTGGACTGGGACTTGCTTTCATTATAATCTGACAGCTGGGCTATAGGGAAGCAACTAATTCTCATTGGTAGCTATTATTCTCTATTAAAAAAAAAACACCTGAGAGCTATGCATGGCAAAATTGGCTTAGGTTAATTTGCAAAGTAATATTAAGCCATAATTTTAAAATAAGTGAATGACTATAAAGTGTGCTGAATTACTTTTGGAAGATGTTTTATCTGGAGATAGTGCCTGTTAGCAAGAGGTGTCATGATGTCCAACAGCTGTCTGTGGGGACGGACTGGGGCTGGAGAAGCTATTCTCAGGAAGAGCAGATTCAGCACAGGACCATGGCTTATATAATCATGACGTGTGAACAACAGTATAGCATGAGCTGAAAAAATATGAGTATCTTTTTCTTGACACCATGCAAAGATATTAAGGACTCAAGAGTCATTACTAAATATAGTAATATAGAGCCATGCCAGAGAGATTATAATATAAAACATCCCACATTTTATCTACCCAAAGTGTTAAAAAAATTCACTTTAGTATAAGGATGATCCCACATATATTCAAACTTCGAGCAGGATCTCTTTGGATCCTTATTTCAAGCTTTTTAAGAGCACTTTTAGTTAAATACCTTTAAAGTTGTTTTTATAGAACATACTTTTCTGAAAAGCTGTAATTTAGGAGTAACACAAAAGATAGCATTTGAGGCTTCTACTTCCCACTGTGTGCTGGTAATGGCAGAAGAGCTTTCCACTCTGGTGCTGCCACTGCAGCTTCTAGAGGCGAAGTGAGGGACATCTGTGCCTCAAAGCCCTGAAATTCAGAGGGCAGAGGAGTCACCGCCTGGAAAGGGTGCCACGCTCAGACCCAGCTGCACTGCCCTGGATATGGAATCAGTGAGCTCCGAATCTCCTCACACAGGAGCTGCAACTGACCCTGAGTTCATAGTCGCCTGTTTTGGATTATTCCAGTCAATGTTAGTTACTTATTGATTCGGGAAATGTTTATCTCTGTATATATCATAATATCTAACACAATGTCTGGTAATATGGTAAGCACATAATAATTATATTTTCACATGCATTATGATTATATATAGTTATAACTATTTCATATTTAATCATTAGAACCAGAAAGATAACAAAAAGCTATTAGTAATAATTATATTCCTCTAAAAACACTGATGAAAATAAATTTGCATTCTTCTTTGTTCATTTGTTCATTCATTCATTCATTCATTCATTCATTCAAATATTTAGAAAGCACCTATGTATCTAGCACTAGAATAGGGACTGACAAATTCTGGACATTACAGAAAGAAAGTGAAAACAAATAAGTTAGTTTGTTTTCCAAGAGCTAATAAGATATTATTAGGGGGCCGGGGTAAATGTAAAAATGATAGTACGCTTTAGGTACATAATCTCAAAGAAAATTAGATTCCCCTTAAAGGTCCCCCAAAACCATTATTTTATGTCTGACAGACAGAAAATAACAAGGCAAGATAAATTTTAAAAGAAAAAGTATTGATAAAGTATTACAGTGTTAAACACTATTTTCTAAAATGTGTTTAGCCCAGGGGAGGATTACCCTTCAAACTGGACATAATATGATAGTAGCATCTAAAAAATGACATAACTTATATCAGAACTGCTAAGCAGCACTCAACTCTTGGTTTGGAAGAACAAAAAACTGTCAAGGTATTGTCAAAAATGATGACTTTAATAGTGATAGAGAAGGCATAATAAAGCACAGATTTTCTTTATGGCCCAATATCTGATTTTTTTACTGTGTGTCCCCTACATTACCTTCTGTCTCCACACTCCAGTCTCAGTACCAGAAAAATTAGCAATTACATACATGGGACACCCTGATAAAAGTGAGCTTTTTTCAGCCTCAGCTCACCTCTTTTGTGTATGTGTTGCCTCCCTGCTGTCCTGACCACAGCACTTGGTTGGTACTTCTCTATGTAAATAACCACACGTACTCACTGAGAGAGAAACATGGATCCGGTGCCTCCTGTCCATGCCCCAACGGGGGACTGGGGATCAAACCCGCAACCTTTTGGTGTCCAGGAGGATGCTCCAACCAACTGAGCCACCTGGTTAGGGCACAAAGCCCCATGTTCTAAATCATTCCAAAAACTTGATGCTATTCTTGCTTTCCATTCCCACAACCACCACTCAGGCTCTCACTCCCTCCTGACTGGGGCACTAAGGGCCTCCTAAGTGCTCTCTATGTATCCAGCAATCTCCCAGCCCCAATCTCCATTACAACCTTGTCCCAGAGTACCCTCCCTAACGCCTGGCTATGATTATTCTCACCACTGCGCCAGACTTCAGGGGCTCCCCTTTCCTTTATCACTCAATTAAGTGTAATTAGATTCTTCACACAAAAGGTAATTTATCACTCTTTTCCTTACACACTCTGAAAACTCCAGACAAACTGAACAAAATTATCTACTTCATAAACAATTATATGGTCCACTCCTATGCCTTTGCTGATTCTTTTCCCGACCTACAATTTTCTTTCATACTACCCTAACCCTTGGAGCCTCACAGGCTAAAAGAGATTAAGGTTGCAAATCAACTGACATTAAAATAGGGAGAGTATCCTGTATTATTCAGGGGTCCCCAATGAATCACAATATAATCACTTAAAAGTGGGAGAGTCAGAATCAGAGGGAATGTGACTATGGAAGATACAAAGAAATACAATGCGCTGGCTTTGAAGATGGACGGAGGAGACCCTAAGCAAAAAATGTGCATGGCCTGTAGATGCTGAACAAAGCAAGTAAACGGATTTCTCCCGGAGAACCTTGGCTTTAGCAGAGTAAGACGTGTGTTAGACTTCTGACCTCCAGAACTCTAAGAGTAACATATTTCAAATATGTATTTCAGATAGTTAATAATCAAAGCATGCTTAGTACCTTGGGTAATATTTACTATAACCCTACAGACAAAACAGTCCACAATGATGAGCATGTTAACCATTCTCCACAATAAAATGCTCTCTTTAAAAAGATTTTAACCAAAGGCATAGCTGTAAAATGAAATCCTAATCCATGTTTATTACCAAAAACGAGAAGTTAGAATAATATTAATCAAAGGTATAAAACCTTGCTGCAAATGTAAGTGTAACTTTCATACAGGGAGCATTGTAGAGGGCACTACAATCACGTGCTTCACAGCTTTTTCATTTTCCTTTCTCATGAAAATGTACAAATACTTTTCTATATCGCATGTCCAAGAAAAAAATCACACCTGAATTCATGAAATATATTGAATATTTTATGAGGAAGTTGGAAAGCAGCTTACCCAGTATTGATGGAAATGATTTCTATCAGTGGATTCTTTCTAATCTTCGGCAAATCCAATGGTGCTCCCCCCAACCGTTTCCCATTATCCTTCTTCTGACCCAGCAGTCTCACAGAGTGACCTTCAAATAAAGCACACAGACCTGCATTAGCATGAGTCACACAATTTCACTTTAATTTACTGCTCTCAACAAATGTGTTAAGATTTTCATTTAACTTTTTCTTTTGTGAGAAAAAAAAAAAAGAAAGAAAGAAAACCTAGAGATGTGATCATTGAACCTAAGAAATACTGCCAAAGGGAAAAACAGCTGTGCTCATGTCCTACAGTGGAAAGTGCTTTGCTTATAATATTGGCACATTTTACTGCACAGATGAGGGAAACAGAAATATCTTCAGAATGTCTTTCCACAGGTATGAATGCTCACTCGCATAGACCAAATACTTATATGAAGCAGGAAGTGTTCACTTGAACACTAGGCCTGCTGGCCAAGTTTGCACTGTGTGGGGGTAGGAAGTGGGGAGAGAAAGCAAATGCAGATTATCTGGTCAAAGCAATTAGCAAATCAAAGAAGTAAAGAATAAACAAACTGATTTTTTTAAAAAACCCACTTTAGAACTGAGTTTTTTAAAACAAATGTCTTTTAACATTTTTTAAAAAAAAATACAAAAGAAAATGAGACCATTTCTAAAACCATTAAAATTTCAATAATTTTGAACTTTGAATTGATTATAAGTTGTACAAGAGGAAATAGTACAAAGAATTCCATCCCCTCAGATTCCCTAATTATTTTGTGTTTGAATTGTCATTTGCTCATTATATACATACATATTATTTTTATAAGATACATCCTATAAAATTTAACCACTGTAAATAAACAATTCAGTTATCTATAATAATAAAAGCATAATATGCTAATAAGACTGGACAGCCTAACAACCTTCCAGACGTCCTTCCAGACATCCTTCCAGGACGAAGCTGTGGCAGTAGGGGCCGAGGCAGAGGCGGTTAGAGGCGATCAGGCAGGCAAGCAGTTAGGGGTGATCAGGCAGGCAGGTGAGTGGTTAGGGGCAATCAGGAAGGCAGGCAGAGAGGTAGGGGCGATGAGGCAGGCAGGCAGTGTTTAGGGGAGATGAGGCAGGCAGGCAGAGTGGTTAGGGGTAATCAGGCAGGCAAGCGGTTAGGAGCCAGTCAGTGGTCCTGGATGGCGAGAGGGTGCAGGCCAGGCTGAGGAGCTCGCCCTCCCTCCCCCCGTTCATGAATTTTGTGTACCAGGCCTCTAGTCCTATCTAATAATAATCAAACATGGTAATTGACCATACCTTCGCTACGCCTCCCATTGGCTAATCAGGACGTTATGCAAATTAACCGCCAACAAAGATGGCGGCTAATTTGCATACAGCGGGCTGTGCCAGCAGTGACACTGCCCACGGGACCCCGCCCCAAGCCGTACTGGCGAGGCGGGGCCAGCAGCACGCAAGGAACGCTGCCCGCGGGCCCCGGGCTCCGGACCCCTGACCCGGCAAGGCAGGGCCTGTAGAACGAGACACTGCCCGCGGGACCCAGGCCTTGGATCCGTGACCTGGTGAGGGAGCAAAGCAGCAGAGAAGGGAGAGAGCCCAGGTGGCAGAGGAGGGAGGGAGCCGAGGGCTAAGTGGCAACGGGAGGGAGCTAGGCAGCGGAGAAAGGAGTGAAGCCCGCCTCGGTGGGCTTCGCTCCCTTCTCTGTTTCTCTCCGGTCTCAGGAAGCCCTATTCTTGAAGGAATAGGCCTGAGGAAGCCCTATTATTGCAGGAATCTTCCTGCAACGGGCCTGTAGTCTATATATAAAAGCCTAAGCAACCGTTAGAACTGAAAGACCCGTTGACCTGTCACTATGATGAACACTGACCACCTAGGAGCAGATGCTCAATGCAGGAGCTGCCCCCTGGTGGTCAGGGAGCTTGTTCAGCCACAAGCCGGGCTGGCCTGAGGGGATCGGGCTGAAACCAGCAATCCAACATCCCCCCAAGGGGTCCCAGATTGCTAGAGGGGGCAGGCCAGGCTGAGGGGCCCCACCTGTGCACGAATCTGTGCACCAGGCCCCTAGTTATAAATAAACATATACAGTCATACAATCACCACAAGAACAGTTTTAGAACATGTCTATTGCCCCCAAATTCCCTCAAGCTTATTTACGGTCTATCCCTGTGCCCATACCAAATATACCACACTTTATTAATCTGCTGACCAGCTGATGACATTTGATTGTTTCCAATTAATACCTATTATAATAATCTTTCTATGAACATTTGCATACAAGGCTTCATGAGGATATATGTATTCATTTCTCTTGGATATATTCCTACAAGTGGAATTGCTGGGTCATGTGGTAAATTTATGTTTAACTTTATAAGAAAAAACCTGTTTTATAAAGTGGTGATACCACTTTATATCCCACCAGCAATGTAGGCAGGTTTCTCATAATGTAATTTTTTTGGCAACAACCATCCTTGCGGTCATGTAGTGGTATATTATTGTGGTTTGAATTACTATGTATTTCTATAATTAATTATGATGTTGAGTACCTTTTCATGTGATTATTAGCCAACTGTATGTCCTTTTGGTAAAATGTTGTACTAATTAATTTATGTGTCAACTTGAAAGGGCCACAGGATGCCCAGGCATTTAGCCAAATATTACTTGAAATGCATCTATGATGATGTTTCTGGATGAGATTGACATTTGAATCAGCAGACTAAGTAAAGCAAATTGCTCTCCCCAATGCTGATGAGCCTTACCCCACCAGTCGAAGACCCAGACAGAACAAAAGTGCTGAATAGGAGGGAACTCCTCCTCCTGACTATAGAGCTGGGTCATTGGTCTCTGTCAGCCTTCAGACTCAGACTGAAATAACAACTCCTCTTATTTCTCATGGCTGCCCAGTTGCAGACCCCATCAGCTCTCTTGATTCTCGGGCCTTTCAATTTGGACTAAAACCATACTCCAGCTCTCCTGAGTTTTCAGCTTGCTCACTTCAGATCTTGGGAAATTCTCAGCCTCCATAATTGCAAGCCAATTCCTTATAATACATCTCTTTATAAATACACACACACACTATTGGTTCTGTTCCTCACTAATAAAAATGTCTACTCCAGTATTTTGCCAAAATTTTAATTGGAGTATCTGTCTTATTACTGAGTTGTAAGAATTATTTTTATATTTGGCTTATAAGAACTTATATATATGATTTTATTTTTCTCTAAGTTTACAGCTTATAGTTTCACATTCATGATTATACCTTCTGAAAAGTAAATGTTTTTCAATTCAATGAAGTTCACTTTATAAATTTTATCTTTCATAGCTCATGCTTTTGCTCTTACACCTAAGAATTCTTTGCCTAGCCTAAGGGCACAAAAATTTCTCCTACATTTTCTAATAGAAGTTTTACTGTTTTCACTCTTATGTTTAGGTCTAGGATCATCTTTGTTACTTTTTGTGTATAGTAAAGATCTAAGTTCATTTTTTCCATATGGATGTTCAATTGTCCAAGAGCCATTTCTTTTCCCTCCTCTTCCTTTGTGTTATATGTTGTCACACATATAAATACATAGTTGTGTAAATCCAAAAATATACTTCTAAAAACTGTATAAATATACTGCTAAAAACTGTATGTTTTTAAACAGAAAATATCTATTTGTAAAATACTTTACTTATATTTACCCACATATTTACCATTTCTAGCACTCTTCATTTCCTCCTGAGAATTCTAGTTATCACTTGGTACCACCTCCTTTCTGCCTGAAGAAATTTTATAGTTACAAATTATTTATATGGAAATGTTTTCATTTCCCTTCATTTGTGAAGGATACCTTTGCTGGATGTAGAATTATTAGTTGGCAGGGTTTTTTTCCTATGAGCACAAAAAGTTCCACCGCCTTTGACCTCTCTTAGGTCTGATGAGAAGCCAATCATTAATCTTACTGTTGTTCGGCTGTATATAAAATGTCACTGTTTTCTTATGCTTCCAAAATATTCTCCATCTTTCAATAGTATGAGTATGATGTGTCTAGGTGTGGATCTCTGTGATTTTCCTACATGCAATTCACGTAGCTTTTTGGATCCATAATGTTTTTCATAAAGTTTGGGAAGTTTTCATCCAGTATTCTTTTTTCTTTTTCCTGTGTCCTCTCCTTCTGTGACTTCCATAATACACTTGTTGTTGTGCTACAGGTTGTCCCACAGGTTGTCCTGTTCATGTTCTTCTGTTTTTCAGATGGTTAATTTTGTCCGGGTCTATCCTCAAATTTATTGCTTTCTTGTGCCACCCCAAATCTGCAATTGAGCCCCTTTAATGATGGTTTCATTTCAGTTATGTACTTTTTAACTCTAGATTTCTTTTTATAATTTCTACCTTTTTGTCATTCTGTATTCAAGTCACTGTCAACACCCTTTCCTTAAATGACTTAGCATGGTTACACTTAGTGCTAAATCCAACAATTTTGGTCAAAGACAATTGGTACTGACTGAATTTTTTTCTCTCAAAATAGTTATACTTTGTTTCTTTGGCTGTATTATAACACTTTGTTGAACAGTGGAGATTTCAGTTAATATATTGTAGCAACTCAATTCAGATTTCCCCACCTACCCCGAAGGTTGTTTTTGTTTAGTACTTAACTGGACTAGATCTATGAAGCCTATCTCTCCACAATCTGAATGACGGTTAATGTCCCTTCTTAATTTTATTAGGTTTGGTTTTTCCCCCAAGCATGACTTCCCAGTGGTCAATTCTGTATCTGCATAGCTGTTTGCTGAGTAAGACTGGTCACACATTTGTTCCAACACCATGAACCAGTGAGATTTTCCTATCTACTGATGGGTCTCTGTATGAGCTGGCAAGGGCATTCAGAGCTAGGGTCATTTCCAAGTCTGCCCCAACTTTTACTTTCTCTTGGGCTTTCCTGGGTCCTCTTCCATCTCCTCTGATGTGCACGCAGGCTGCAGAGGCAGGTAAGTGTGGGTGGGGTGGGCACACTCAAATCTCTGCTGTGCATGTGCACAACCTCCAGTCAGCTTACAGTCTGTAAAGATTTCTATCAAGATTTCCATCACTGTCTCATCTCCTACAAGATCCTGTTAAACCCCTGGCTAGTCCACTTGTCCACTCTGTGCCAAACAGGCCCACAATATCAGTGGGTTAGAAACACGACCATCAGTCACTTGCCATCAAAATCTCCACTTTGACCGTTCTCCAGATGTCTTGAGAGCAGCAGTAAAGCTGTTGGTTTTCATAGCCTGCTCTGCCCTGTTAAACATTCTTGCCCACAGGGCTGAGTAAAGTAAGGAAGGAAAATGCAAGAAGCCCAAGGAATAAACACCACAAGCTCACACTGTTCTTACTCAAAGTTCAGGGGTTTTCACGAATAAACACTTCTCAGTTTGCTGAATACTTTCGGTTGATTTCCAAAGTGCTGAAATGGTGTTTTTTGTTTTGGTTTGGTTTTTGTTAATCCTCACCCAAGGATATTTTTCCATTGATTTCTAGAGAAAGTGGAAGGGAGAGGGAGAGACAGAAAGAGAGAGAAACATCGATGTGAGACACATTGATTGGTTGCCTCTGGCATCCGCCTGGACCACATGCACCCGAACTAGGGCCAAGGATCAAGCCTGCAACCAAGACACATTCCCTTGACCAGAATCGAACTTGGGACCCTTCAGTCCTCGGGCCGACACTATCCACTGAGCCAAACTAGCTAAGGCTGAAATGGTTCGTTTTAACCATTTATCCAGCTTGATCACTACCTGTGAAGAGATGCGTTGACCTCCACACAATCATGCCACAGCAAATCAAAGCCACCTTTTTAAAAGCAAATATTTAAAATAACTTTAAATATGTAATTACTACAGATATAAGATACTAAGCAATTATATGCATCTTTCTTCACTCCTCATTTCAGAAAGATATAGTGCTTAAACATCTCTTATATACACAGCTTTTCATGACCAGAAGTAATAAAACCATCAGTCATAGCCTTTTTTGCTCTACTCACTTTAATAAGAAACATTACAGCCTTCATTCAATCTGAAAATTCTTGCTCTGATGTAGAAACATAGCTACAGTCAAGCAAGCATTTGGCATACCAGATTTCACAGATTTTCAAGATAAGTTGAACTCTTCAATCAGAAGTCCAGTTAATGAAGAGGTGAGCAAGATTGGCACTGATAACATAATAGTTCTCTGAGAAATGCCAAAAGTTCAATAATGACTATGCAAAGGCATGCTATTTTCATACGAGCGTGAGACAAGTTTCATTATATCCTGCTGTGACCAGTATTACACAGCCTGCACTAATAACATTTGATAAATAATTCATCTTCACTATCTACATGCAAATAAAGGAACATATCTCTGCCTGATGATATAATGAATTATTTTCCAATCCAATGATTCATTAAAGAGTGGCAGACCTAACAAGACTGTGTGTTTTTTAAAAATTTGAAAATATAGTACAAAGTAGGTAAGAACATAAAAGTCACTCATTATATCTATCCAACAATGAAAGGAAAGGAACTGAAGCAACCACAGACACAGAACAATTATCTTTTTTTAAAAATAGACTAGCAAAATAAAACTTTTCTTGTTATATCTAAAAAATTATGTTATTAACCAATGTTACCCCAATAAGTTTAATAAATATATAAATAAAAATTCTTTTTCAAACAGAATTCCTGTTTCAAATTAACTCGATAACTCTATAGACCACAGAAAAACACATATATACTGAAAATCATTACCTATTATATGCGCAGTTAGAAATATTGTTACTATCTAAAACAAACTTGAATTTGACAAAATAAAGAATAAACTGAAAAAGACGTCTCCAAGAAGGCATGTTGGGAAGCCAAGGAGAGGAACTAAGGATTGAGGAGGGGAAACTAGCTGAAGTGAACATGGTGTGTTTATGGAGGGACCGTGAGGCAGGGACCACAGTTGCACTTGCAGACTGTCTCTTTGTTTGGTCCCTTCTGGTTAGCACTGATGCCTGGCGCTGTGATAAAAAAGAATGGCTCCTCGATGAATACTGATTTATTGTGTGGCTACTATGAATTTCATCACCTTTTGCGTAGATTGAAGAGAAAGGAAGGAAAAAAAGAAACCACAACAACAGAGTTTGAAAGAAAAAGAGAGTGAAAACATCAGTTTTTACATCATTTCACTCCACATAACGAGAAATTAAAGGAGGAAGCATTAGTAGAACAGATGGGAAGAAAGATGCTCAGTGTGACCAGATCAACTGATAATAAAATGACACCACCAAAGAGACAGTGATAAAGATGCAGTGATTAAAACAGAGATATGCAATTTTAATACTAGGATGAAAAAGAAGATTGCCTATTGTAAAGAATGAGGCATACTCAAACGTTATATTTCTGATATCTTTTATCTTTTCCTTTTTAAATGTAAATTCACATTTCATTTCCTCTAAATAATAGTCAAGTATGTCTCAGTGGGTTTATTAACCATCTTTAATAAACATCTCTCTAAGTTGTTACTTACAAGTGCCACAAAAAATTCAGCCCTGTTAAAACAAATTCAATTTTAAGCCTGAGGCTTTCAGCACTTATTTATAAATCAGCTACAAAAAAAACTGCTTCCGAGCTGGGTTTTACATTTGATCTAATCCACTGAAGAATGTTAGTAAACGATTTCATTAGTTAAAACAATTACATATTACAAAGTTTGAACCAAAAGCTAGTTTTTTATATGATTCACTATTAAATGCATATTGTGAATTCATAATAATGAATAACCTGTGTGGAAAAAATAGTCATGTTTTGTACAGTAATTGCTATACTAGTTGAATCAATATTCAATGTGTTTTGAATGTTCAAGAGCAAAAAATCTTTTCCAAGCCCCACAGTGCTAACTGTACTGCATATCATTAGAGCTGAGGGGAAAACATCCCATCCACATAGAGAGCCCAGTCAGTCAGCAAGTCAAGAAGCCAATGAAAATGGACATTCAAAAACAGAAAAGAACCAACCCTGAAACACAAGCACACATGTTAACTGACAGAAATAAACCCACCTACAAAATATGTATTTATTAATTACGTTTCTACACACACACCAATCTGTTCTCCCTCGGCTCCTAAAGCTAAAGTGGACTGTACAAATCAGCCTTAGAATTTCACAGAGGCAGCAGTGGGCCGGCAGCTTGGGACGCCTATTGTTTATTCCCCCCCCCCCCCCCTTTAATTGCTTTTTGTTCTAAAGGCGCCATAAACAGCAAGATTTTCCCTCAATACTTCATTCCTCACACCTGATTTTAATGGTCGTTCATTGTTTCTTTAAAATGTGACCAACCACTTCCATCACCACCAGAGAAAGCATCATGCCAAGGTTTCTTGGTCCCTTACTACTGCTTTCACTTCACAAAGTCTCAATCCTATAAGGACACATTCAGAAGACCTGTCTGAACCCTAAGCTCTTAGTCTGCCTCCTGGAAAACTTCCTAGTAAATCAATCTAACATGATGTTGGGGTCTGGGGGCAGAGGGCAGAAGACTGGCAGAAATTCAAGCAAGAAGAAAAAAAGAGCCAATGCACTGCAGATAACCTCACTTGAGAAATGTAGTCACATCAATTATAGTATCATTTAAGAATATCAGAAAGGAATGCTCAATAAATCTGTTTTTCAACAAAAATGCTTGGAGCTATTACTTGACATATCCTCCATAGGTATTTTAATGACTTAATTACAAAGAAAAACAAAAATGTAGTCAGAAGTTTGTCTCTACGACATTCAATATCATTCCTCATATGTGGGTACCTGTCAAGAAAGCAAGGATTCTCTAAAATTCACACTAAAATGTGAGCCTGCTTTGAAATATTTTCATTTTAAAAGAAGAAAGCAAAGTAAAATAGAGAAATTGGGCTCAATGTTAGAAGCAGCTTTGTCACAAGTCTAGGTTGGAAAATGTTAGGGGAAATACTAGAATTGACTCAAAAACACAAAATCATTACAATTCAAGTGCCAATTTTAGCTACTAAGATTTCATCAAGTACTAAGAATTTAAATGTTACCCCCAACAATGATACCTAGAAAAGATATTAAAATACAGAAAGAATGTTAAGAATCACTGTCCAAAAACATAGAATTCAGTCCTGGCTGGTATGCTCAATGGATAGAGTTTCGGCCTATGCACTGAGGGTTGCAGGTTCAAACCCCAGCCCCAGCTGGGCTGTGTGCAGGAGGCAACCAATCAATGTAACAAATCAATGTATCTCTCTCACTCTCCCCTCATCTTCCACTCTCTTTAAAAATAAATGGAGGAGAAACCAAGATGGCAGCATAGGTAAACACCGGAGATTGCTGCCTCGCACAACCACTTAAAAAATACAACTAAAAGACGGAACGGAGCCAGAACCGGTTTGGCTCAGTGGATAGAGCGTCAGCCTGCGGACTGAAGGGTCCCAGGTTCGATTCCGGTCAAGGGCATGTACCTTGGTTGCAGGCAGGAGGCAGCTGATCGATGTTTCTCTCTCATCGATGTTTCTAACTCTCTATCCCTCTCCCTTTCTCTCTGTGAAAAATCAATAAAATATATTTAAAAAAATAAAAAATAAAAAAAAATAAAAGACAGAACGGACATCACCCAGAACCACAGAAAGGCTGGCTGAGGGGAAATTCCACAACTAGAAGGAAAGAGAAAAGCATACCGAGACTCAGAGGAGGAGCAGTGCGGAAGTGAAATACTAAGGTATGGAGGTGCGCGCGGAGCGGACTGGCGGCTGAGGGCGCGGTTGTCTGTTTCAATCGGGAGGAAGTCTCAGGCTCTGAGCTTAAGTTCCGGGCAAGTCTCTGGGGACCCAGACTCAAACGGGAGAAGCGGGACTGTCTGGCATTGGTCGGAACTCGAGGGCAGCTTTCTCTCCGAGGTTTGCAGCGGTTGCTGGGACACTGAGAGGCAGAGCCTCTGGGGATGGGACTGAGAGCAGCCATAACTGCTCGCTTCACCTACCCTGTTGATCCCCTGGGACCCGCCCCACCCAAGCCCTGCACAGAGGCATTTGCGGGATAGCCTCAGGCAAAGGCTAGATTAGCAACTCCCAAGAGGACAGAAGTTCTCCCACTGCAGACACGGCTGATTCTCACAGCCAGTTGGCCTGGAGGTCAAATCCCCCCCAGTGTTACCTACAACAATCAAGGCTTAGCTACAACAAGACTGCGCACAAAGACCACAAGAGGGTGCACCAAGAGTGTCTACGTCAGATAATTGGGACACTTTGCACAGAAAGCCACTCTATCGACACAGTGAAGCATAAAAAATGCCGAGACAAAGAAACAGGACACAAAGCACAGAACTGGAGGAAAGCAGGCTGCTGGACATAGAATTCAAAACCACACTTTTGAGGTCTTTCAAGAGTCTTCTAGAGACTGCCGATAAACTTAATGAGATGTACACGAAATCTAATGAGACCCTCGATGTTGTGATAAAGAACCAACTAGAAATTAAGCATACACTGACTGAAATAAAGAATATTATACAGACTCCCAACAGCAGACCAGAGGAGTGCAAGAATCAAGTCAAAGATTTGAAATGCGAAGAAGCAAAAAACACCCAACTGGAAAAGCAAAATGAAAAAAGAATCCGAAAATACAAAGATAGTGTAAGGAGCCTCTGGGACAGCTTCAAGCGTACCAACATCCGAATTATAGGGGTATCAGAAGATGAGAGAGAGCAAGATATTGAAAACCTATTTGAAGAAATCATGACAGAAAACTTCCCCTACCAGGTGAAAGAAATAACTTACAACTCAAGGAAGCACAGAGAACCCCAAACAAAAGGAATCCAAAGAGGACCACACCAAGACACATCATAATTAAAATGCCAAGAGCATAAGACAAAGAGAGAATCTTAAAAGCAGCAAGAGAAAGAAACTCAGTTACCTACAAGGGAATACCCATTAGACTGTCAGCTGATTTCTCAACAGAAACTTTGCAGGCCAGAAGAGAGTGGCAAGAAATATTCAAAGTGATGAATACCAAGAACCTACAACCAAGATTACTTTATCCAGCAAAGCTATCATTCAGAACGGAAGGTCAGATAAAGAGCTTCACAGATAAGGAAAAGCTAAAGGAGTTCATCACCGCCAAACCAGTATTATATGAAATGCTGAAAGGTATCCTTTAAGAAGAGGGAGAAGAAGAAAAAGGTAAAGATACAAATTATGAACAACAAATACGCATCTATCAACAAGTGAATCTCAGAATCAAGTGAATAAATAATCTGATGAACAGAATGAACTGGTGATTATAATAGAATCAGGGACATAGAAAGGGAATGGACTGACTATTCTTGGGGGGAAAAGGGGTGTGGGAGATGCGGGAAGAGACTGGACAAAAATCATACACCTATGGATGAGAACAGTGGGTGGGGAGTGAGGGCGGAGGGTGGGGTGGGAACTGGGAGGAGGGGAGTTATGGGGGGAAAAAAGAGGAACAAATGTAATAATCTGAACAATAAAGATTTAAAAAAAAAGAATTAAAAAAATAAAAATAAATGGAAAAAATATCCTCCAATGAGGATTAACATCAAAAGACAGATTCAAAGCATGAATCAAAGCGTTAACAGAGGCTACAAAGGTACTGACGCCATCAGCGAGCACGTCCGGAGTTTAACAAAGCATGAAGAACCCAACACTTTACCTAATAGTCAGGTGGGTTGTACAGGAAGCTAAAATAGGGTCATAATACAAAGTCCCTAGATGTGTAAGGATCATTTAATAGCAAAACTCTTACTGCACAAAAACAGGTTCTACATTATAATTATGATGATGTAAAACTTATCTGTGATCCAGAACTCTGGAAGACAGAAAGTTGAAAGCATTTGCTGAAATACACATTTGAAAACGTTTGTTGGAATAAACATTCTTGGGCAACTTTTTCTTCCATTTGCACAGCATTTCTGGTACAACAAATAATGGCAATTATTTTAAGGTCATCATATTAAACAAAGGCTACATATAACAAATAATCCACATGTCTTCTTACCATAATACAGAAATTTTCTGGAGGTAAATTACCATAAGCATTTAATTTTATGTTTTAACTGAATCTTTTGTAGGCAGATATACTTTTTATGACAGTGAGAGACTTATTTGGTGTCAATTTATTTTTCACAATGTATACCAAGTGTACATCAAAACACTCAAAGGTCAAGGCAGTCTCACATCAATGACTCCACATTAGCACAGACCCTTAAGAGAACTCCTCAGGTCACTGGCTGTCTTGCTAGGACAGGCATTCCTGAACTCTAAATTTGTTAAGCAGCTCCAAGGCTTTAGTGTTTACACATACAGCCATGCCTGCTTCGGGTTTCAGTATGTAAAGCAACCATGGCAGCAATGAAGAACTTAATCATTGCTCAGTCTCAAACCACTCTTCCCAAGGATAACTGCACCAGGGGATGGAAGCAGAGACAACACACCTGGCAATAGATTCAAGTTGCTACAAAATAACATTAAAATACATGACATAAGGAACTTGTAAGCCACATTTAACTTTTAAAAACTGAAGCTCAAATTACCACTTTTAATCAGGAATGAACATTTCAAGTGTCCTCCTGCCATTATTCACATGGGAGGCAGAGAAAGTTAGAGAGTTGTCCCACCTGTGGACCTTAAAATATGCCAATCGGTCCTTACTGTGTTTCATCTCATCACAATGGTGAGCTGAACACATCTGCACTGCAGGCAGCACAAACCGAAATGGAGGTTTCGGAAGGGGGCATCTGGAGCTTCCTTGTTGGCTTTAAATTCACACTCTCTTACATAGGCGCTACCATTGCCCTTCTGTACAAATGGCAACAATAAATTCATTGTAAAAATCCTATATAATAAAGGCCCAATATGCAAATTGTCCCCTTGACCAGGAGTTCAACTGCTCACTATGACGTGTGCTGACCACCAGGAGGCAGCGCATAACATAGTGGGTGGCAATGGAGGCACTGCCAGCCCCAATGGGCCCTGAAGAGAGCGGGACCACAGTGGGATAGTGGAGCAGGTGGGCGAGCGATGCCAGGTCAAGGCAGGTGCAAGCAGGGCCAAATCGCCCTGCAAATGGCGACCAGTGGTGGCAGTGGGGGCGGGGCCGCTGCCAAGCTCCCAGTCACTGAGGGAGCCAGGCTGGGGCCCGATGACTCAGGCGGAGGAGGGTGTGCGAGGGCCTGGGAGTCCAGGTGCTGCCCAGGACCCAAAGGTCAGCTGGGACCTGCCCTTCCACACCAGACGCTTGCACTTCAGTCGCTGGCCAGGCCTCGGGACTGCACTTGTGCATGAATTTCATGCACTGGGCCCCTAGTGTTTAATAAAAACAAGGAAGATGACACTTGATAGCATAACCCAATACAGTAACGTCAGTGCATATGCCTAACTCAAACAAGAGCTTCACACAGCTCTAGATGAGTTTAAATGGTATATGAAAGACAATTTTATCAATATTTGCTATCACATAAAGATTTCCAAAATAATCCCCTGGGGGAAAAAAAGATTTTGTCCTGAGTCACCATATCACTGTTGCCCTAAAAAGGAACTTAAGCTCTCAAGGAAAACAGACTTGTAAAGAAATACCTGGGCACAAGTATCCCAGGCGGAATGGTATGGTTAATGTTTCTAGGAACAGCGGGAAACCATAGGGGGTGGTCAGCTTTCCTGGAAAGATCAGGAAAGGCTTCATGGAGGGGTGACACTAGTATGGGGAGGCTGAGAAAGCAGGATACACTTTATATACATGAATATATATACATATATATATACATATATATGTGAGTGTATATATATGTACCCATATATATATACACACACATATATATGTATAATCTCAATACATTCGACACAATACTATTAACACAACAAGCACAGTTCTTAGGTAACTTTCCTGCTTGTTGTTCATTTTCCACTTCTTCGAACCAGCCTATCACTAAAACTAAATTTCACTGAAAAGACTTATTAAGACCTGGCATAAAGGTGACCCACTTGAAAAACTATACCTTCAAAAATGATTCTAAATCTATAGTACGAGGTAAAAATTATGTGGGCTTGAGATGCATTCTTCCTTTTAATCCAAAGACTGGTCAAACATTATTTTTAGAACTTAGTTTTAGGAAATTACAATTAATGTTGGTTAAGAAATGTTAAAATCTGAAAGTTACCTACATCAGAATCCTTCTAGTTACCACTTCAATATTTATCTGGTCTACATACAAAACTAGGATTTAGAACATGGGCCATATCCTTAAAAATGTGGAAGAATTCTCTTAACCTAACCATTGTAAAAACTGTATGAAGTGTGTTTCACATTAAAACCTTCAAAAATTACCCTTTGAAAACTACCGAAAACAATTTTCCTGTAATATTATCTTCCTCAGCTTTTTACTGGTTAGACTAGCTTTTTATTGGTTGCTTACAGTTAAGGAATACTTTTATTTACTCCTTTCCTAAATTTAGCACTTTTATAACAAGGTAAGCCTACCCATGATTTTTAAAAAATGTAACAAATATGTATTAACTCCTTACAATAAAAGTTCTTATGTTGACACAAAATAAAATGGCAAGTAAAACTGAGAGAAAGGAGGGGGAGGGGGGAGGTAAAAAAGGAAAAAAGAAATGTGAAGGACCAAAACATATGAGCAAGAATATGAATGAGAACTAGAGAAAGGGTGAGCAGTGACCAGAAACAATAGACATGAGGAAAGGAAATAATAATAAATGAGCCTCACTTTCTCACTTCCCTCCATTCAAGGTAAGCAGCTTAACCAAATGTAAAGAACATGGGATTAGAGGACTAGCTTTGAGATTACAGGACTCTGCAGCCTGGCTGTGCAATCAGTGATGTCAGGGTTCCTGTGGATTTCAAGGAATTACTGTACAGAAAAAGGTAAGTTACAAAGAGCTAGGGAGAAGTTAATTACAAATGTTACTATAATCAATGCAATTATAATCCTATTAAGAACTATAGTCCTAATGACGTTTCTCCAAACTAAGAAGCCCAGGTTTTCAAAAATTTCAAACACTGTAAGTTAAAGTTAGATCCCATTAATTTTTAAAGTTCTGGAGGACTGGGACATAGGTCACAAATAATTGCACTAATATGATAAATTTGCAAATGATTTTTAAATGTATGAGCTAAAGTAGATTCAAGGGCATCTCTATTGCATCACTCACTTGCATTCTTATACAATCCTTGAATGTGAGGAAGAGGAAGAAAGCAGTAGTGTTCCGGGAACTGCATATGATCCTGCGTAAATCGGAGCATAGGTGCCCAGGGAGCCAAGGTGGAGAACTATGGCTGTTTCCCGTCCCAGGGCACCTGAGGGACATGCTTCTAACCCAGCTGTCACAGGGGCTCACAATGGCAACGAATCTAGGTGAAGGGCCACAAGGCAAAACTGCCACCCCCCTGCTTTCCCAGGCTGTGACAGACCACCCTGCCATCTCCCCTTCAGCTACCATTCCTCTCCCAGGGAACACCCTTGAGAATCACTACTCCAAGCAATATTTTTATTTTACATTAAATCCTCTCCATGTTTTTCCTCTAGCAACCCCAAGTCAAAAACTGCCTGTCTCTAAGTCCTGAAAGCAAACATGCCCCCGGGTAGAAATAAATGTTGCCTCAGAGAAGCACAGCACTCTGAGCACTGGGAAGTAGTGTCTATCACAGTGATGGCGAACCCATGACACGTGTGTCAGAGGTGACTCGCAAACTCATTTTTTTGGTTGATTTTTCTAAATAAATAAATATCAAAAATATAAGTCTTTGTTTTACTATGGTTGCAAATATCAAAAAATTTCTATATGTGACATGGCACCAGAGTTAAGTTAGGCTTTTTCAATGCTGACACACCGAGCTCAAAAGGTTCGCCATCACTGGTCTATCATCATGTAGGGTGGCATAAGAACTGAGTGAATAAAGGCGAAGGAGTCAGAGACCCTCCTCCCTGGAGAACACAGAGATAAAGAAAAGTGCATGGTAGGTCTGACACGAACATCTTCAACTTCATTTTGTAGGCAAAGGGAAAGAAAAATAAAATGTGGCATGTGGAAATTAGAATGGGAGGAAAAGCTAGTCACATTCAATAACTTTTGTCAGAGATCACTGTCCAAAATGTCAGTATCTCATTCAAATGACAGACTCTGAAACTCAGTTTTATACTGCAGACTCAAATATTCTTGGAATTTCTGAGTTGAAGGGACCTTCCATGTCAGAACAATTTACCACACAGGAAACAGAACCACTGAGATGGTGTGGGTTGTCAAACATGACCTGTTAGCAGGAAAACAAGCCTTTCAGCTCAGCTCTGCATATTCTCAGTCTAGGACTCTTACCCATCTCAGCAGACTTCAGTGCAGCTTAAAGTTATATGCACTTGAATTTTCAGGTACAATGAAGATTTAATGTGTTAGAAACCAAGTTTTATAAGGACATTTCAATTACTGTTTCTTTATTACTCAAGAAAATATATGCTTTGTTATAAAACAGCAGTACTGATAAACTTCTTAAAAATCCATCCATAGTTGATATCCTAACTGGAGATTCTGCAAATGAATTTTCCTCCCTCAGACTAATAAGGAAATGAAATTGGTTATTTACTAGGTGTATCAGATAATAATGGCTGATTTTGTAATCAAAGAAAACACAATAATTTCAAGAGAAACATCAAAAGCGCTTTATTCAAAGTAATGTCCATCACTAGCTACACATTTCCCCATCTTTCAGGTAATTTGTGGATACCGTCCCAATAGAACTTTTCTTGTTTGGAAGCAAACTATTCAGAGACTCAATTTTTCACTACTTTGTATGTTTTGAAGTGCTGCTCAGAAAGTGTATGTGCCATTGATCGGAACAAGTGGTAATCTGACAGAGCAAGGTTTGGTGAATACAGTGGGTGGGTTAATACTTCCCAGGCAAGATCTTTTAATGTGTCTTTAACTGGTTTTGAAGTGTGTGATGGTTCCTCATCATGAAGCAAAATTACTTTGCCATGTCTTCTGGCACATTCTCGTCGTTTCACGATCAAAGCGTGGTTCAAATTGATTATTTGTTTTCAGTAGTGATCAGTATTAACGGTTTCACCTGGTTTTAGAAGCTCATAATATACCACACCTTCCTGATCCCACCAAATGCAGAGCATTGTCTTCTTTCCAAAGCGATTTGGCCTTGCAGTCGATGTTGATGGTTGATATGGATCAATCCACGATTTTGTGCATTTGAGATTTTCAAAATAAATCCACTTTTCATCGCCAGTCACAAGTCAATGCAAAAAAGACTTTCTTTCATGCGGTTGAAGCAACATTTTACTGTTGAAGACTTTTTAGACTTTCTATGTCTTTTGTTCAGTTGATGTGGCACCCATTTTCCTTCCTTTAAAATCTTTCCCATAGCTTGTAAACAATCAGAAATTGTTTGTTGAGCAACATTTAATCATTCCCCTTTTTGGGGGGGTGGGGTGATATTTATTTATAGTTTCATAGCATGATGGTTAGAGAAGATTCTTTTTTTTAAATTAAATCTTTATTGTTCAGATTATTACATTTGTTCCTCTTTTTTCCCCCCATAACTCCCCTCCTCCCAGTTCCCACCCCACCCTCCGCCCTCACTCCCCACCCACTGTCCTCATCCATAGGTGCATGATTTTTGTCCAGTCTCTTCCCGCATCTCCCACACCCCTTTCCCCCCCAAGAATAGTCAGTCTATTCCCTTTCTATGTCCCTGATTCTATTATAATCACCAGTTCATTCTGTTCATCAGATTATTTATTCACTTGATTCTGAGATTCACTTGTTGGTAGATGCGTATTTGTTGTTCATAATTTGTATCTTTACCTTTTTCATCTTCTTCCTCTTCTTAAAGGATACCTTTCAGCATTTCATATAATACTGGTTTGGCGGTGATGAACTCCTTTAGCCTTTTCTTATCTGTGAAGCTCTTTATCGGACCTTCCGTTCTGAATGATAGCTTTGCTGGATAAAGTAATCTTGGTTGTAGGTTCTTGGTATTCATCACTTTGAATATTTCTTGCCATTCCCTTCTGGCTTGCAAAGTTTCTGTTGAGAAATCAGGTGACAGTCGTATGGGTATTCCCTTGTAGGTAACTGAGTTTCTTTCTCTTGCTGCTTTTAAGATTCTCTCTTTGTCTTTTGCTCTTGGCATTTTAATTATGATGTGTCTTGGTGTGGTCCTCTTTGGATTCCTTTTGTTTGGGGTTCTCTGCACTTCCTTGAGTTGTAAGTTTATTCCTTTCACCAGGTTGGGGAAGTTTTCTGTCATGATTTCTTCAAATAGGTTTTCAATATCTTGCTCTCTCTCATCTTCTGGTACCCCTATAATTCTGATGTTGGTACGCTTGAAGCTGTCCCAGACGCTCCTTACACTATCTTCGTATTTTCGGATTCTATTTTCATTTTGCTTTTCCGGTTGGGTGTTTTTTTGCTTCTTCACATTTCAAATCTTTGACTTGATTCTTGCACTCCTCTGGTCTGCTGTTGGGAGTCTGTATAATATTCTTTATTTCAGTCAGTGTATGCTTAATTTCTAGTTGGTTCTTTATCACATCAAGGGTCTCATTAGATTTCTTGAGGATCTCACTATATTTATCGGCTGTCTCACAAGTCTTTTCGAGGGCCTTACTCTTTATCGGCGGCTTCTAGACAGTTCTTGAGGGACCTTAAAAGTGTGGTTTTGAACTCTATATCCTCCATTTCTGTCAGTTGTGTCCTGTTTCTTTGTCTCTGCATTTTTTATGCTTTCTTGGTGCACCCCCTTGTGGTCTTTGTGCGCAGTCTTGTTGTAGTTAAGCCTTGATTGTTGTAGGTAATACTGGGGGTGATTTGACCTCCAAGCCAACTGGCTGTGAGAATCAGCAGTGTCTACAGTGGGAGAACTTCTGTCCTCTAGGGAGGTGCTAGTCTAGCCTTTGCCTAAGGCTCTCCCGCAAATGCCTCTGTGCAAGGCTTGGGCAGGGCAGGTCCCAGGGGATCAACAGGGCAGGTGAAGCGAGCAGTTATGGCTGCTCTCAGTCCCATCCCCAAGGTTCTGCCTCTCAGAGTCCCAACAACCACTGCAAACCTTGGAGAGAAAGCTGCCCCGAGTTCCGACCGATGCCAGACAGTCCCGCTTCTCCCATTTGAGTCTGGGTCCCCAGAGACTCACCCGGAACTGGAGCTCAGAGCCTGAGACTCCTTCCCGATTGAAACAGACAACCATGCCCTCAGCCGCCAGCCCGCTCCGCACGTACCTCCGCACCTTTGTATTTTCCGCACTGCGCCTCCTCTGAGTCTCGGTATGCTTTTCTCTTTCCTTCTAGTTGTAGAATTTCCCCTCAGCCAGCCTTCCTGTGGTTCTGGGTGATGTCCGTTCCGTCTTTTAGTTGTATTTTTTAAGTGGTTGTGCGAGGCAGCAATCTCCGGTGTTTACCTATGCCGCCATCTTGGTTTCTCCCTAATCTTTCTTCAAGTTGTTTTTGAGTTTGACACGCATATTCATCCAATAATGCTTGTAATTGTTGGTCTTCAAACTTTTTCAGTTTACCTGGATGTTCTTTGTCTTTCATATCGAAATCATCACTTTTAAAGCATTTAAGCTGGCGTTCTCAAGTATCTTGAGATGGAGTATGATCACCATAAGTTTCCTGAAGTCTACAATAACTTTTTCTTCAAAGTAAAGAATTAAAACTTACCGCCAATGCTCTTTTTTGGCACAAAATTCAACATTTTTAAGCGTAAAAATATCTACGATGCTAACACTGTCATCAAATTTGACATGTGAATTTTTGAAGCTTGTCAATACAACAAAATAGCATACATATCAAATCGCATATATATCAACATATGCGTAACTCCATCTATTGAAAAAAATCTGCATTAACTAGTACACCTAGTAGTCTCTCAGCCTCAGAAGTAATCCTATATAATAAAAGCCTAGGTGGCATCATGGCCATGTGCACCGCAGAGGCAGTTCCTGATGGCAGCTCCGCGTGGTGAGGCCTGGGGGTCCCATGGCTCTGCGCAGCATGGAGGAGGCTGGTCCCAGTGTCTCCACCACCTCGTGCAGAGGAGGCGGGTCCCGGCAGAAGAAGCAGGTGACAGCAGGGGAGGGCAGTTGTGGGTGATCAGGCTGGCAGGGGATGGCAGTTGTGGGCGATCAGGTCAGCAGGGGAGGGCAGTTGAGGGTGATCAGGCCAGTAGGGGAGCAGTTAGTTGTCAATCAGGCAGGCAGGGAGCGATTATGGAGCCATCAGGCTGGCAGGCAGAAGCAGTTAGGGGCAATCAGCAGGCGTGCAGTTAGGAGCCAGCAGTCCCGGACTGTAAGAGGGATGTCTGGACATCCCCTGAGGGGTCCCAGATTGAAGAGGGTGCAAGCCGGGTTGAGGGACCATCCCCTCGCATGAATTTTGTGCACTGGGCCCCTAGTTACTAAATATGTGCTGTATGCTCTGTAGACTGTTACAGAATAAACTTTTTTTTAATGTACATCTCCAAATATTAGGTACAAATCAATCCAGCATTCTTTCTCTACACCAAGAACTGACAATGTTAGGTTTTCTGAGGAAAGGTCGCATCTCCTAGTAAGCGACATCCTACTGATAAAGTAAATTTTTCAAATTGTCAAACAAATTTTTCAAGAAAATCAGATTTAAATTTTTTGTGTAGTCACATCTGAGCCATCAAGTTGCTCTTTGTTATCAATTTTCTCACTTGGCTGTGATATATAATTTTGCTGACAACAAAATATTTGTCTTTAAGTCAATTTTTCAAGGATGATGATAACTTTTCTGTTTTGGGGGGTTTTGCTGTTGAATTTTGGATATTGTCTCTGTAAGATGACCTCGTTTCCACTTTATATTTCTATTTTTAGGGAATCCAACTATAAAGTATCAAAAGAGAATTACCAATATACACACCTTACTATGTGTTAGGAACAGTCAAGCCAAAACACAAAGTACCACAATTGACCTACAACCTAATCTTCTATTTGAAAAATGTAATGAAGCTTCTAATATTCTTTTCTCTAAGTTTATAGCTCCAATTCTTCTCACAGAATTTTACTAAACAAACACAGTAACTTCTTTCAACGAAGACTAAAGCTTTTCCAGACAGACACGAAAGCACATAATATGCACACAGAGCATAAAAGTAGTATACCACATGCCAATTCTCTTAAAGTTAGTCATAATAAAGAAAGACCATCATAGGAAAAAAAATTTCTATTTGTAAATACATTAAAGTTTTCTTTATTTATATTAATTTTCATGTTTTCTATGTGAGACTCACAAAACAGGGTTAATTGATCTATTTGGCTTTTTTTACTAAATAACTCCTATTAGTGTGAATAGAAATTAGAACCTTGAGACTCAGAATTGTTATATCTGAGAATACCAAACACCTGGTGAAAATGATTAATATATAAACTTTAAAATCAGGATGTTCAAGCTTTATAAACCACTTTACATTAATGGTTTGCACAAAGGCCTAGACTACAGTAATACGTTTTTAGAGAATTCAGAAATACTTGTAGTCTCACCTTCATGCAGTCTGCCAAGGCACTATCAAGATTTCCAGGAGTTAACATGGAAGCCAGATTTCACAGGAGGCAAGTCCTTGTTAATATTTAAACAAGGAAGGATGGGGCTGCTTTACCAGAGAGATCAGTGCACCACTAACAGCAGGGCTGGGTCATGGGAAGCCTGAGAGGTTCAAACTTAAAGTGATTTCCTTTCCTGTTTTGAACAATCAAATCCAATGAACCATTATAACTGTGTGTTATGTGAAAACAATAAGATCATCAACCTTAGAAACTATTCAACACTATGCACCCTCCCACCCCAGAATAAAGAAATCAAAAGTTAATGAAATACCCGAGTCTTCATATAAATAAATCCCACTAATAATAAAAGGTGGTTTCAAACCATAAGAAAAGGTGTATTTAAATAGAAAAGGAAATATAAGTGATGAACATGTTAAAGCGTGCATTTAAATATAAGGCAAACCAAAATATAAAACATTCTGAAGCCACCATAAAGCAGCAGAATCCACTGAGGGGTATACTTAAGCATTCATTTGATTTTTTAAAACTTTAATGGCTGAAAAATATTACACAAACTTAAAGTTACTTAAAAACTTTTAAAAAAAAAACACAGTAAACATGGTAATCATTGACCACAATTAAAAATACTCATAATGCCGAACCGGTTTGGCTCAGTGGATAGAGCGTCAGCCTGCGGACTCAAGGGTCCCAGGTTCGATTCCGGTCAAGGGCATGTACCTTGGTTGCGGGCACATCCCCAGTGGGGGGCGTGCAGGAGGCAGCTAATCGATGTTTCTCTCTCATCGATGTTTCTAACTCTCTATCCCTCTCCCTTCTTCTCTGTAAAAAATCAATAAAAAAATATATTTTAAAAAAAATACTCATAATACTGTTGCTGCTCAGTATGTGTGTGGCTGGAAACAGGACTGACAATTTGGCTAATAAAGTTATGTGTCATAAAAATGCAGACAAGAGATGACATGATGGTTTCGCTAACAGACAGTCCTTTCCAGCCATCATTCCAAACCAAGATACAGAATAAAGCGATGTGAAAATCAAGTTTAAAGTCCTATTGTAGAACTTTACTGTTTGGGTATAAAGAAATTTATCCATTCTCATTTCTGAAAATATTATGTTTATTGAAAACATACTGACAAAGCCAGTGTGCTGCTGTAGCACAGTACTGTGGCAGATGTAAAATGCTCCATATCCAAGCTCCATTCCCTTATCCATTACACTGGGCAAACTTCCCCACATCAGTCTCCACTGGACTCCGTAGGGCAGTTCCTCATGATTAACACTGACAAAGCCACGCTTTATATGCTTCTGCCTTCCAGTCTCAACTTACAAAGACTTTATGCTCTGAATTAACATCAAATGCAAAACACAAAATCTGACAGAGTGAAGATTAATGTGTTAAGTAAAATTTTAAAAAAGAGCTATTTGGTGAAGTACCCTGAGAATTTAGATAAGTCTAATCCAAGACTGCATCAATTACCGAGATGTTGGAGAAAACAGAAAATCAATTAAACTTGCAGATTGTACCATATTGGGAAAGTCTTGAATTACCAACACTGGAGGCACTTGGAATTAGACTGACTAAAATACTAGCAAACATATTAATAACAATAGAGGCCTCTTTTATTAGAGATTGACTAGAGAAGAAACATGACTTACTAGTAAAAACATTTTTCTAATTTCAATAGGCAATATTTACTTGCATTCATTTGTCTTAAGTTATACAGTTAGACTACCTTTTACAAAGGATTTAAGTTTTTTCTTGTTTTGAGGATGTCATGTATGCATATCAGAAGAAGTGCAGATTTATATTCCCATCAGAGCTTTCATGCGGAAAGTATTAATGACCTCATAAACGGAAACTAAGGTCCATATGAGTATTTTGAAAAGAAATGAATTTAAATCCTTTAAACATTGTATTTACTCCTTTAGATTTAGTTACACATCTTCTTGCATTTTCAAGATGTTACAGAGAAAATCCTGAATCCATATAATCTGGCCTCTCCCAAAGCAAATGCTAAAAAATGAAATTTTCAGGCCACTATTAAAATAATGAGGTTTCATTTAATGTAACTTGAAATTTTCCATTTTGTTCCAACTAAGACAGATGCAAATAGAATATGCTTCGCACAGTTTTATGTTAATTATAAGATTAAAATGCTTTCAGCATCAGTGTATCTTATTAATACATTTTTAAAAACATTACTTGGTATAGCATAAGGATAGCGATAAAAAGAATGCAAACAGGCTGTGGCAGAGGCTGTCTGTCCAAACCCCCTTCAAGAAAGAAATATGAAAAGAGCCCAACAGGAATCAAATGTGGAAACAAGAGAATTATGGCAAAATCCTCTTGTCAGGCTGTATTCCATCTGGCCCTTCTGGGCAGAATCTTGCTTCTCCATGGAGCATTTATCAATCAGGGTCCCAGCAAAGCAGATGGCACACTGCATAATTGAAGAGATTTTAATAAAGGGACTATTGACTAAAGTTTGGCAAAGTTAGCAAAACCAACAAGAGACAATGCGATACTCTAAGGTGAGCAACAATGGGGAGTTGTTTCTACTCCTGGGCCTGCAAAATCAAAGGAAGGAAATAGTTACAGGAACCTGGTAAATAGATGAATAGAGGGAGCCACCTGACAGAGGCTATGGCCTTCAGGTGAGACAAGCAACCAATAGAGGATGAGCAGGAGGTAGGGGTGAGCAGATAAGACAGACTCCTATCTTCTGTGCTGGTCACACCTCCAACCTCTAATGGACTAATCCACCTAGATGCCAGACAGCAAGGATCACTGATGCAGTCACACAGGTAGCCTCCAGGGACACGCACCAGGTGGAGAAGGGCGGGGAATCAATCTAGAGGGGCAAATAGGCCCTATCCAGGACCCTAAGATGAATGTGAAGCAAACTGCAAATAACAGATAAAGGACAACAAATAAATAGTTGATCAGAGCAACTATTTGAATAAGATTAATGGGTGGGAGGGATGGTGAAGATGGCAGAATGGGGTAGAAGATCATTAAAATCACACTAAGAAGTCCCCCATTAATTTAGTGGGTAACAAGCAACCACTAAAGACACAGATGAAGGAGAGTAAATAATTTGAGGATAATAGTATATAAAGTCCGACTGAAAACAGAGTCGTTGTAGCAGAGGTCAGTGAAGTTATAGCAGCAGTCTAGGTATTAAGGAGAGAGTAAGAAATAAACATTAATATGAGTTGTGTTCTAGGTAACTCAAAAGTATTACCCATTAAATCCTCTCCATTTTAAACAGAAAATTGAGCCTCAGAAAAGTAACATGCTGACAGACACAAACAACTCGTTAAATGCTAAAGGCAACAATATATCACTAACTTATGCTGTCTACATGAAGTATTGGCAATAGAAATAGAAAGTAAAGAACAGAAGTTCACAGAGGCGCCTCATTCTCTATTAACCAGTAGAACTCAGATGAGTCATCTAATCTCTGCCTACCTCAGCTTCCTCATTTGAAAATGAAGGACACCTACAAAATTATTTCTTCCATATCTAAAATTCTTTCATTGCATTACTAAGACTTAATTCACCAGCCTTCCTACCCTCAAACCAAACCTGCCAATGAACATCCCCCCTCAATTTCATCTTCAACTCAACTCTTGCTGTTGATTCTTACAATTAAATCAAATGCAATCTCTCCAATAAATCCACTCAAGCCCAAACTCCTCAGTGAGAAGCCATCCCTAATTAACCCAACCATGGAGATCAGAAGCCTTCCGTGATATTGTGATACTATAATACATGTATGGTCTTCACCCATGATAGAGTTCCTAAAACTCATAATTTCCTGAGTGACAGGAGCAACTAGAGCATTTTTTTTGTTATTCATAATAAGCCCCTTTCTGAACTTATGCTAATTAGTTTATGGTAACTATATCTGAGCTTATGCTAATGAGGACATTCTTGAAGGATGGGTGTGGTGACCATAGGAGCCAATCATATTTAGGAGCTTGGAACTTTCAGGCACACAGACCCTGCCTCCAGAGAGGGGAGAGGGGCTGGACATTAAGCTCAATCACCAATGGGCAATGATTTAGTCAATCATGCCTATGTAATGTAGCTTCCAGAAAAAAAAAACAAATAATGGGGTTTGGAGATCTTCCAAGTTGGTAAAAGCATTGGGATGCTGGGAGGGTGGTGCACCCAGAGAGCATAGAAGCTTTGTATTCCTTTCCACACACCCTGCCCTATGCATTTCTTCATTTGGATGTTCCTTACTTGTCTCTTTTATAATAAACCAGTAATAGTAAGTAAAGGGCTTTCCTAAGTTCTCTGAGCTGTTCTAGCAAATTATCAAATCTAAGGAGGGGGTCATAGAAACCCGATTTATAATTGGTCTGTCAGAAGTATAGGTGACAATCTGGACTTGCGATTGCCCACTGAAGGTGTGGGCAGTCTTGTAAGACGGAGGCCTTAGCCTATGACATCTGCCCTAACTCTGGGTAGCTAGTGTCAGAACTGCTTAATGTAGAAAATGTATACAGTTGGTGTCAGAATTGTTATGAGTATTAAAAAACATAGTTTACCTTTACCTTCTATGATTTCCTATAGCAGTGGTCGGCAAACTCATTAGTCAACAGAGCCAAATATCAACAGTACAATGATTGAAATTTCTTTTGATAGCCAAATTTTTTAAACTTAAACTATATAGGTAGGTACACTGTTATTAACTTAATTAGGGTACTCCTAAGGCTTAGGAAGAGCCACACTCAAGAGGTCAAAGAGCCGCATGTGGCTCACAAGCCGCAATTTGCCGACCACGGTCCTGTAGAAATTATATCTCTGCAAGCCATTCGGCAGCCTCCTGAACACAATGTTATTTACTATTCATTGTTTTTTAACAGACTATTTTCTAGAGCAGCTTTAGGTTTACAACGAAACTGAGCAGAAAATAAGAGTTCCCGCCGAAACCGGTTTGGCTCAGTGGATAGAGCGTCCGCCTGCGGACTGAAAGGTCCCAGGTTCGATTCCGGTCAAGGGCATGTACCTGGGTTGCAGGCACATCCCCAGTAGGAGATGTGCAGGAGGCAGCTGATCGATGTTTCTCTCTCATTGATGTTTCTGACTCTCTATTTCTCTCCCTTCCTCTCTGTAAAAAATCAATAAATGCACACACACACACAGCCCACCCATTATCAACATCCCCCACCAGAGTGGTATATTTGTTATAATCTGAATAAAACTGCTGTAAACATCTGTGTGCAGGTTTTTGTGTGGACATAAGTTTTCAACTTCTTTGGATAAATACCAAGGAGTATAACTGCTGGATCACATGGAAAGAGTATGTTTAGTTTTGTAAGAAACTGCCAAATGTTTTGTACTCCTAATAGCAATGAATGAGAGTCGCTGTTGCTCCACATTCTCGTCAGCATTTGGTGTTGTCAGTGTTTCAGATTTTGGCCATTCTAATATGTGGGCAGTGGTAGCTCATTGTTGTTTCAATTTACAACTGACTAATGGCATATATTTATCATCTTTTCATATGCTTATTAACCATTTGTATATGTACTTTTGTGAAGTTTCTATTCAGGTTGTTGGCGCATTTTAAAAATCAGGTTGCTTATTTTGTTATTGAACATTAAAAGTTCTTGAATATTTTGGGTAAGAATACTTTATCAGTATGTCTTTTCCAAATATATTTCTCACGGTCTGTGGCTTGTCTTCTCATTCTCTTAACAGTGTCTTTTGCACAGCAGTTTTTAATTTTAATGAAGTCTGGCTTATCAATTATTTCTTTCATGGATCATGCCTTGAGTGTTGGATCTAAAAAGTCACTGCCTAGATTTTCTCCTGTGTTACCTTCATTACCATTAACTACTTTAACAAATTATTGAGTGGACAGTATGTGCCTGGTACTCAAACGGAGGATAAATAAGGCCATCATGCTCAGATACCCCGAAGCCCTCCTTTAACAAGCAGATCAAGCATAAAGCAGTGACTCTCGGTTGGGAGAGAGCAGAGATGTCACAGCACCATAGAACCAGAACTGATTCAAATCCTAACTGCCACTTACCAGCCATGTGGCCTATGTCTCACATTCTTCATCTGAAAAAAGAGAATGATATTTACACCCACCTCACTTCACAGGACTTCTGTGAAGATGAAATGATTTAATGCATGTGAAGTGCTTAGCACAGTGCCTATGACACTCTAAGTCAGTGGTTCTCAACCTGTGGGTCGCGACCCCTTTGGGGATCAAACGACCCTTTCACAGGGGTCGCCTAAGACCATTGGAAAACACATATATAATTACATATTGTTTTTGTGGTTAATCACTATGCTTTAATTATGTTCAATTTGTAACAATGAAATTGGGGGTCACCACAATATGAGGAACTGTATTAAAGGTTCGTGGCATTAGGAAAGTTGAGAACCACTGCTCTAAGTGCTCAATACATGACAGTACTTCTGAATTCTCCAAGAAAGAGTTGGGATACAGTTTAAAGAAAACATTCAAATTATCACTGCTAAAAATATGTGATCATGATATTTCATTTTATTTTGGAATTTCAAGAAAAGATTAAGTTATAGCCTCATTGTCATATTCTGTGGTTATCAATCTCTTAATAAATCAAAGATTCAAAATTAATAAGCATTATTCACAGCATGTGGAAGGTAGCAGGTAAATGCCAGCAGAAAAAAATGTGGTTTTAAAAAATTTCAATTTGAGGAAAGTAATATATTTGGTTGTTTTTTTAAAGTAAATTTCTCATTACAAGAAAATACTAAAAATTTAAGTGAGACCTTCAATTCATTTAACTTAATATTTCAATACTATATTACTAGTTTAATTTGTGCTAATCTAACTGAGGAAAAAGAAGCTACAAATATTTATGAATTAAACTACAGAATTAAGAATGACTTATTTCTCAGTGACACACATAAAAATCTGTTTCAAAGAACATTGGCTGATGAAATAAGCAAAGAATAATTCTATTTTCTAGTGAAACTACAAAAATTATACTTTAGGAAACCAAAACACTAATTTGGAGGAATATATGCTCCCCTATGTTGTAGCATTATTTACAATGGCCAAGATTTGGAAGTAGCCCAAGTGCCCATAAGTAGATGACTGAATAAAAGAGCTGTTGCACATAGAATACTACTCTACCATAAAAAAGAAGAAAATCTTACCCTTTGCCAAAGAATGGATGGACCTGGAGATTATTATACTAAGTGAAATAATCCAGCCAGAGAAAAGGCAAATATACATGATGTCACTTAAAAAGTAACAAACAAAAGAGAAACAGACCCATAGGCAGAGAATAGGCTGACAGCTACCAGAGAGGAGTGGGGAGGGGTGCTGGGTGAAAGGGGTGAAGGGATTAAGCAAAAGCAAAAACAAAACAACACATAGATACAGATATGGTGATTACCAGAGGAAAAGAGGGTGGAGGGATAGAAAAGGATAAAGGGGAGATAAACAGAGATGTAAGTAGACTCGGCTTGGGGTGGTGAACATACAATACAATATACAGATAATGTGTTACAGAATTATACACTTGAAACCTATATAATTTTATTAACCAATGTCACCCTAATAAATTCAATTAAAAAATAAAAATAAAGAAAATAAAAGAACTATGAACTAACTCCCTTATAAGCAAATCAAATATATGCCTCATATGGGATCAGTCAATGCATGAAGCAGTCGGGGACAAAATTTTAATCTAAAACAAAAATTTTCACAAAGATGCTCGATAAATATTAACTAAGTAGTATTTTTATAAATATATACCTCAGATGCTTTAAAGCCTCAAAAATCATTGCAACACCTGAGATGAAGGAATAGGAGACTGCTATGGTTGATGACTCTTTTTTATAATATGTCTAAGAAGAGAACAGTAAACTATAAAGAAATAGCTAAGAAGATGGAAACCATGAAAGATGGTGACTGGCCCTCCTTTTTGGAACAAGCTGAGAGGAACGGGGCTCGTGGTCCCTCCACCGTCTCTGCACCCCGTCCAGGTTAACCTCCGTCAGGCAGTTTTATATACACCTCTGCTTATCTTTCTTTCAAGAATTACCTTTAATTGTTTCCTCCACAACTTCTACTACACGATCTATCTGTTGAACCTGGAAAGAAAACAAACTGTTAGACAAGGAGCTTACCCAAAGAAGAAATATTAATTTGTTTATCCTTCCGCTTGAGTCAATGTTACACATTTTCTAAGCTCATGAAAGCAGGTTTTCTTTAATTAATGCATTTGACAGTATTATAAAAAATATTCTATATTGAGATTTTGTTACAATAAAATATGAAATTATCACTCTCTTGTCCTCTAATGACAATTAAAGAAATCATACTACATTTAAATAAACTTCCTGGAGTTGTTAGAAGATCTTATCAACATAAACTTTAAAAGTCCTAAGATATAAACTAAAGTTTAATTAAAACATGTCTCTTCACACAGAGCTTCAAAAACAATGACAACCTATACAAAAGGGCATGCTGATATTAAGAGGATCGACCCCAAATTCTCTGTTTTATTAGTTTAACACTGAAACCCCTTTTAATGAATTTTTACCCTGTGCTGGGTACTGTGCTCAGGCCCATGGACTACGAAGTCAAATAATAACAGCTCCTGCTCTAGACATGAGTGACTAAGAAAGATTTCCCAGGGCATCAGGAGATCACAGAGGAAAGGTAATAAAATCTGATTGAGTGACCCAGGAATGCTTCTTGAGGATAAGCAGGATTAGATTAGAAGAGGCCCACTAGGGAAACTGAGTTAGAGTGGCTGGAGTTAGACAGAAAATGGAAAAAGCAAAGATTGTAGTCCAAGAAGCTAAAGGAATAGAGAAAGTTAACTTAGATCACAAGTGATATCTAGTTAATTGTTTTATTACAAAAGAAATTTGTTCACTGAACAAATTCAAACAAAACAGAAATATAAAGCAGAAAAAAAGGTAACCCATAACATCCTCCATGCTCCATTTCCACTCCTCAGATGAATCACTCATAATTATCTGATGAGTAGATACCAAGACATTTCCAAATGCTAAACATTTATATGCAGGGCAGATAAAAGAGTTAATTACTATATTATTATTTATTAATTACCAGAGGCCCAGTGCACAAAAATTTGTGCACTCAGGGGGGAGGGGGTCCCTCAGCCCAGCCTGTGCCCTCTTGCAGTCTGGGACCCCTCAGGGGATGACCACCTGCTGGCTTAGGCCCGCTCTCTGGGGGATTGGGCCTAAGATGGCAATCAGACATCCCTCTGGCAGCCTGGCAGCACTCGGGGGATGCCCACTTGCCAGCAGGGAGTAGACCTAAGCTGCAGTCGGACATCCTTAGTGCTGCTGAGGAGGGAGGAGAGGCTCCCACCACCACCACTGTACTGGCAGCCATCAGCCTGGCTTGTGGCTGAGCAGAGCTCCTCCCATGTGAGAGTGCCCTGACCACCAGAGGGCAGCTCCTGCATTCAGCGTCTGCCCCCTGGTGGTCAGTGTGTGTCATAGTGACCAGTCATTCCCAGTCCTTCTGCTGTTAGGGTCAGTTTGCATATTACCCTTTTACTATATAAGATAGAGGCCTGGTGCATGGGTGGGGGCTGGCTGGTTTGCCCTGAAGGGTGTCCCGGATCAAGGTAGGGGTCCCGCTTGGGTGCCTGGCCAGCCTGGATGAGGGGATGATGGCTGTTTGCAGCTGATCACACCCCCTTCAGGGTGAGGGTCCCCATAGGGGTGCCTGGCCAGTCTGGGTGAGGGGCTGAGGACCTTTTTCAGGCTGGCGGGTGACTGAAGCTCCCAGCCTATTTTTTTTTCATTTTTTTTTATTTTTATTCTGGGATTTATTTACCTTCTATGGCTGTCACCTGAGCTGAGAGCCGGCTTTAGCTCTGAGGCTTGGCTCCAGCTCTTAGACCTCCGCTACTGAAAGCAGGCATCTGGTTTGTTTGGCTTCAATAATTGAAACACTGTTGCAACTCCAGCTCGGCCGGCTGGCTGAAAGCATGGGGCTTGTTTAGCTTCTATAATTGCAACATTGTTTCTTAGAGTGCAAGCTCAGAGCCCAGCAGGGGCAGGCGGGGAACCTTGGCTTCCTCCTTCACTGGAGCAAGCAAGCCTCCTGTTCGCTTCACCTGCCTGGCTGCTGGCCGCCATCTTGGTTGGCAGTTAATTTTCATATGGCCCTGATTAGCCAATGGGAAGCTAGTGTCAGAGGTACGGTTAATTACCATGTTTGTCTATTATTAGATAGGACTGTATTACTTTCCATATGAATAGACCTGCCATTGATTTGTCTTACATTTGCCTCACCCTTTATACAGTAGCCCCCCTTTATCCATGAGATATATGTTCCAAGACCACCCCCTGTGGGTACCTGAAATCAAAGATAGTAATAAATTCCATATATATTGTTTTTTCCTATACACATATGCCTATAATAAAGTTTAAATTATAAATTAGGGACAGTAAGAGATTAACAACAGTAACCAATAATAAGTGGCTAGAGGGTGGGTGGCATATACAGCATGAATACTATGGACAAAGGGATGATTCACATCCCAGAGGGCACAGAGTAGAACAGCGCATGACAGCATGAGATTTATTCAAGCACCACACAATTTACAACTTAAGAGTTGTTTATTTCTGGAAATTTCTATTTAATGTTAAGTGTTTAACCATAGGTAACTGAAACTGCAGAAAGCAAAACCATGCATAAAGGGGTCTAATCTATAATAATAAAAGCATAATATGCTAATTAGACCAGACATCCTTCCGGACACCTTCCGGACGAAGCCATAGCTGCAAGGGAAGCCCGGGTACCGGGTGCCTGCTGGTGGCCAAAGGGAAGCCTGGGTCCTGGTTGCTGGATGGAAGATGGTGCCAGCAGCTGGGGTAAGGAAAGCCTACTCTTGTAAGAATTTCAAGAGGCCTCTAGTATAATTATCCTATATAATAAAAGCCTAATATGCTAAGTGTCCGACTGTTCGCTATGATGCACACTGACCACCAAGGGGCGGACGCTCAACACAGGAGCTGCCTCCTGGTGGTCAGTGCGCTCCCACAGGGGGAGCGCAGCTCAGCCAGAAGCCAGGGTTCATGGCTGGTGAGCACAGCAGCAGTGGTGGGAGCCTCTCCCACCTCCATGGCAGCACTGAGGATGTCCAACTGATGGCTTAGACCCGCTCCCCGTGGGCCTAAGCCGTCAGACGGACATTCCCCAAGTTCTCCCGGACTGCAATAGGGTGCAGGCCAGGTTTAGGGACCCCCCACATCCCGCTCCCCCTGAGTGCATGAATTTTGTGAACCGGGCCTCTAGTATTCTATAGTTTTTTCTTCTTTTCTTTTAGTTGTGAGACATAGATAGATGACATATAAAGTAGACCTGTCCTTGATTTGTTTTCTATACATCATCAGTATATAGGCCTACTTCATTCATTTTACTAGCTCCCAAAGTCTCCTGTATAGATATACCATAACAAATATTAATATCATCGCATTAATGGGCCTTTATGTTATTTCTAATCTTCACTATACAACAATGCTGCAATGACCTCAACTGAGAACCAAAAAATAACCTTAAAAAAAAAACTTTACTAAAAATGCAATGGCAAATCTCTTTAAAATATCCCTTTGCCTTAGTGCAGCAGTTCTCAACCTGTGGGTCGTGACCCCTTTGGCGGTCGAACGACCCTTTCACAGGGGTCGCTAAGACCATCCCTGCATATCAGATATTTACATTACAATTCATAACAGTATCAGCAGATCCTCAAATGGTTAAACGTAAAGTTACCATATGATCCAGTAATTCCAATCATAGATACATATCCAAAAGAAATGAAAACATATTTCCACACAAAAACTTGTAGACAAATGTTCATAGCAGCATTATTCCTAACAGCAACAACCAAAAGTCCCATCAACTGACAGATACAAATGGTATAAAATACAATGAAATATCATTAAACCATAAAAGAGAAAGAAGTATTAATATATGCTAAAATATTATGGTAAGTAAAAGAAGCCAGACTAAAAAAGTCAAATATTAAATTATTCTATGTATATGAAATGGCCAGAATAGAAAAATCTTCAGAAACAAAGTAGATTAGTAATTGCCTATGGATAGGTGGTGAAAGAAATGGAAGAAACTGCTAAGGAGTATAGAGTTTCCTTTGGAGTGATGGAATATATTCTAGAATTGATGGTGGTGACTGTGACTGTACTAAAAAACACTGAATTAAGCATTTGAAATGGTAAAATTGTATGGTGTGTGAATTATATTACCAAAAAAATAAAAAGCTGTTATTTACCAAAGAAGTGTTGAGGGTAGTCAAATGTTGTAATGTAAAGGTCATGAAACTCAATGGAAAACTAAGGAAATGTTCCAAATCAAAGGAGTCTAAAGAGACCTAACAGCTGAATGCAGCTTTGGATCTGGATTCTTTTCCTCTTAAGGACATTATTGGGACAACTGCCAAGATATGAATATGGTCCCTCCCTCCTTTTCACTAAGCATGTACTTCTCGGGTGAGGATACAAAAGAAAAAGAATCAAAAAAAATGTGTATATATAAAAAGAGAAATACCAAATTTGTTAAAAATTAACATTTGGGAGGTTGAAAAAATGGCGGAGGTATAGACGGACGTGTCCTGTGCTTTGTCCCAGAGCAGATAAGGGTGAGCAGCTGAAACAGGTAACATACAGCCTGAATAAGCAGAGGATATTCAGCTGAGAGACAGTTTGCAGCTGGGAAAGACAGAGAACTACCAGAAAAAGGGGATGGTTGGAGACTGCGGCTGAAATCTCTCCTGGAGCACCAGCTCAGCCGTGGAGACGGTGCCATCTTGAGTGGCTGTTACTGGCATCCAGGGATCAGCTACTAACCCGGAAACAATGAATCTCAAGCAGCGTGACTGCGTGAACTCAGACGAGCACTACTTCTTCTCACGGAAAGGTTAGACTTCCCCTAAAGGTGCGGTTTGCAATTCGGGTTGGAGAGGAGAAGGTGCGCAGGGGGTAAATCTGCGCCCCACAAAGTATGCGGCCGTTGGGGCCAGCGTGATCCACAGTGTGGAAGGGCTCCCGCAGGGCTGCTGGCAGAAGGGAACGCTAAAAATAAGCCCATAGCTGGACTGGATGCAAAAAGCAGCCTCGGATTTTGCCAGTCTGCCAGCTGCTTGGTGCCAGGGGTGAGAGAGCACGCAGAGACCACGCAGACCTGGAAGGTGGAGGCTTATGAATTCACACAACTTCTCAGGCTCTTGTATTCACACGTCCCCTTAAATCTGTGCGTTTGATTATTAAACCAGTGCATGGGATTGCCCAGTTCGGGTCACTCGCAGAGCCTGTAGGGAAAAGTTGTTTTGGGGGAACCTGGGAAACAGAGCGGGGAGTAACGATTAAAGAACCAGCTCTGGGCGTTGAACTTTCCCAAACCAGTTTCAAGTACAATAGAGAAAATAAACCCTAACTACTGGATAGAGAGGACTTATAGCCTCGGAGGTCAATCCAGACACATTGCCACCCAGACGCAGAGCCATGAACTGACTATTCTGTTAACACAACTAAAGGCAGTCTGGGAAACAAATACAGCCTGCCTTAAAATCAGGACTGTGGTTTACAACACGGAGGAGCAGTGTATCGCAGGGAAATTCAACACTCACCTGAATACGTGGTAGGACTAAGGCGTGCCAAAAAGAAGAGTAGACCTGAAGCACCTTCACTACTGAACATTTTATTTTTTATTTTATTCTTTTTTCACCTTTTAATTAAGGACCTATTTTATTATTTTTTTATCACCTGATTTTACCTTTTTAATTACTACATTTTTATTTTTAACCAGTATTATTACTATCATTTTACCATTTTTTAAAGTGTCATTTTACTTTTTCTTTATTTTATTTTGGGATTCGTGTTCTACACTCTATTTTCACCGTTCCTTAGGATTATTTTTCTCTATCTCAACTTTACTTTTAAGCCAAAACTCTCTTCCTCACTTTTCCCCTTTTGTTGTCCTGCTTCTCTTATCCTATTCCAGCTTTAGATTTTCCCTATTCCTTCTTTTTACCCCATCTAAGTTTCACCCTACTTATATATCTAATTTCCAATCCCTTGCTCTAAATCCATATACACCTCTCTCTTATCTTTCTTCACTTTCCAAATTTTTTTCTCTCTTTCTCTGTCGTTTTCCTATTGTTTGCTTGATTTTGAGTATATTGGTTTTTTTATGCTTGTTTGCGAGATTGTTTTGTTTTTTATTTTCATTTTTCTGTTTTGCTTTTTTTTTTTTCTTTTCATTCTCTGGTTATTTTTGTGATTCTGTTTTCCCTTGCCTCGCTTGATATTAGTGGTTGTTTGTATTTTGCATTCATCTCCAGGGATCTGTTGCTGGAATTCATTGGGATTAGTAGAGGTTCTATTAGAGTTTTCTCCCCATATAAATAGTCTCTTCCCCACTTCTATTTCATTCATTCTCTTATTTTTTTTTCCCCTCTCTCCCTTTTCCCAATCTCATTTCTGCACTCCTTTTTTTTTTCTCTTTTATCTTTTTCTCTTTTTTCTTCCTTATCCCCTAATTCTCTTCGCTCGGGTGGTCAACTTTATTTTGGGTTATTAATATCGTGAATACATTTGTGTTCAGTGCCTTGTACGTTGTGCCTTGTTGTGTTGTATTTTGTGCATTTAAATCAACGCAGCAGAGAGAGAACTACATAACCAAACACCTGGAGAAGAGAGATCATGGGGAAACAAAGAATCAACCCACATATGAAAGAAAAAAAGGCATCACCAGAAAAGGAAGTACACAAAATGGAGGCAATGGAGGCAAACAACCTGTCAGAGAAAGAATTCAGAGAAATGGCCATAAGGTGGATGAAAAGAATGGAAGACAAATTCAACAATATGTGTAAGAATCAAGAGGAAATGAAGAAAAATCAAGAAGAAATGAAAAATGACATCACTGCTATAAAGACCTCAATGGAAAGCATCAACAGTAGACTAGAAGAAGCAGAGTACCGCATCATCGAGCTAGAAGACAAGATAGGAAAAAATACCCAAGCAGAACAGCTTATAGAAAAAAAAATTAAAAAGCACGAGGAGAGCCTAAGAAAACTCTGGGACAACACGAAACGAAACAACATCCGAATAATAGGTGTGCCAGAAGGAGAGGAAACTGAGCAAGGAATAGAAAACCTGTTTGAAAAAATAACAGAAAATTTCCCTGATATAGGGAAGAAAAACCTCACAAAAATCCAAGAAGCTCACAGAGTCCCAAACAAAATGAACCCCAAAAGACCGACGCCAAGGCACATTATAATTAAATTGGCAAACACCAAAGACAAAGCAAGAATCTTAAAAGCAGCCAGAGAGAGACTGAAAGTTACCTACAAAGGATCCCCCATCAGACTAGCGACCAATTTCTCAACAGAAACACATCAGGCAAGAAGGGAATGGAATGAAATATACAAAGTCATGCAAAGGAAGGGTCTGAATCCAAGAATACTGTACCCAGTAAGGCTATCAATCAAAACTGAGGGTGAAATCAGGACCTTCACAGACAAAAACGGTCTACGGAAGTTTATTACCACCAAACCAGCAATGCAAGAAATGCTAAAGGGTCTGCTGTAAATAGAAAAAACAGGAAACAAAGAAGGAACGCAGCGGTAAAGAACAAAATTGGTGACTAAAAAGTTTCTATCAATAATAACTTTAAATGTAAATGGATTATGTGCCCCAATCAAAAGACATAGGGTAACTGAGTGGATAACAAAACATGACCCATATATCTCCTGTCTACAGGAAACCCACCTCAGAAAAAAAAGATGCACACAAACTGATGGTGAAGGGATGGAAAAAGGTTTTTCAGGCGAATGGAAGTGAAAAAAAAGCCGGGGTAGCAATACTTATATCTGACAAATTAGATCTCAAAGTGAAGTACATAAAAAGAGATGAAGAAGGTCACTTCATAATTCTAAAGGGAGCATTCCAACAAGAAGAAATAACTCTGGTAAATATATATGCACCCAATATAGGAGCACCCAAATACATAAGAAATCTCCTGGAGGAGATCAAAGGAGAGATTGACAGCAATACAATCATAGTAGGGGACTTTAACACCCCATTATCACCACTGGACAAATCCTCTAAACAAAAAAATCAGCAAAGAAACATCAATCCTAAGTGACTCACTAGATCAGATGGAATTAATTGACCTCTTCACAACATTTCACCCCAAAGCCACAGAATATACATTCCTCTCAGTACACATGGGTCATCTTCAAAGATAGACCATATATTGGGTCACAGACAAAGTCTCTTCAAATTCAAGAAAACTGAAATCATATCAAGCATCTTCTCAGATCACAAAGGCATAAAACTAGAAATCAACTACAACAGAAACAATCCAAAAAAATCAAACACATGGAGACTAAATAGCATGCTATTAAACAATGGCTGGGTTACCAGAGAGATCAAAGAAGAAATAAAAAACATCATGGCACCAAACGACAATGAAAACACAACAATCCAAAACCTATAGGACACAGCAAAAGCAGTCTTGAGAGGTAAGTTCATAGCTCTACAAGCCTACTGCAAGAAACAAGAAACAATGAGAATAAATGACCTAACTCTACAACTCGAAGAGTTAGAAAGAGAGCAACAAGAAAAGCCCAGTGTAAGCAGAAGGAAGAAAATAACAAAGATCAGAGCAGAGATAAACGACAGAGACCAAAAAAACAATACAAAAGATCAACAAAACCAAGAGCTGGTTCTTTGAAAGGATAAACAAGATTGATAAACCTCTAGCCAGGTTCACCAAGAAACAAAGAGAGAGGACCCAAGTAAACAAAATCAGAAATGAAAGAGGAGAAATAACAACAGACCCCACAGAAATACAAAGGATTGTTAGAAAATCTTATGAACAACTCTACTCCAACACACTAGACAACCTGGAGGAAATGAACATATTCCTAGAAAAATACAACCTTCCAAAACAAATCAACAAACAACAAGTGTTGGAGAGGATGTGGAGAAAAAGGAACCCTTCTGCACTGCTGGTGGGAATGCAGACTGGTGCAGCCACTGTGGAGAACAGTATGGGGTTTCCGCAAAACATTAAAAATGGAACTCCCATTTGACCCAGTGATCCCACTTCTAGGACTATATCCCAAGAAATCAGAAACAGCAATCAGAAAGGATATATGCACCCCTATGTTCATAGCAGCACAATTCACCATAGCTAAGATTTGGAAACTGCCTAAGTGCCCATCAGCAGATGAGTGGATTAGAAAACTGTGGTACATCTACACAATGGAATACTATGCTGCGGTAAAAAAGAAGGGACTCTTGCCTTTTGAAACAGCATGGATGGAACTGGAGAGCATTATGCTAAGTGAAATAAGCCAGTCAGAGAAAGATAAATACCACATGATCTCACTCATTTGTGGATTATAGAGAACAACATAGACTGATGAAAAGGGACAGATCCAAAGACTGAGAAACAGCGATCAGGCTATCAATCCCCAGAAGGAAAGTAGGGGAGGGAGAGGGTAAGGGGAAGAGATCAACCGAAGGACTTGTATACACGCATATAAGCCAAACCAATGGACATGGACAACAGGGGGATGGGAGCATGAGTGTGTGGGGGGCGGGGCGGGGGGGGAGGTTGAGGGTTAATGGGGGGGATGTGGACACATTTGTAATACCTTAACTAATTTAAAAAAATTTTAATTAAAAAATAATTAGCATTTGGGGAATCTGGATAATGAGTATATGGTAATTACTTTTGCAGCTTTTCTGTGAATATAAAATTACATCAAAATAAAAAAAGTTTTTAAGTGAAATACATTTGCATGTCTAACAGAGGTTTTCTTTCACTCAGATGGTCTCATAGAATTTGCATGAATGTATACAGCTCAAAATATAACCTCTGATTTATGCCAGTAAAAGTAATTGATTACATTTGCCTTTGTGGCAGAAAAATAAATACTGGCCACACGTAATTATTTAATCACTGGGTGATATGAGGAAGCTCTAAAACAGTGGTTTTCAACCTTCCTAATGCCATGACCCTTTAATATAGTTCCTCATGTTGTGGTGACCCCCAACCATAAAATTATTTTCGTTGCTACTTCATAACTGTAATTTTGCTACTGTGATGAATCATAATGTAAATATCTGATTTGCAGGATGTATTTTCATTGTTATAAATAGAACATAATTAAAGCATAGTGATTAATCACAAAAACAATATGTAATTAGATATGTGTTTTCCAATGGTCTTAGGCGACCCCTGTGAAAGAGTCGTTCGACCCCAAAAGGGGTCGCGACCCACAGGCTGAGAACCCCTGCTCCTTTAAAAATAAGGGTCTACCAAATTTGAAGCAAAATATTTTAAAGTATTTGATTACAAACAAGCATTTTCTGAAAATATTGTGTTATTTCCATTTTTGTAAGGATGAAATTGGAGGAATGGATGATAGGGAGGAAAAAAAGAAGGGGAGACAGAAAAGACAGAGAAGAGTGGGAGTTAAATGGAAAAGGGAGAAGTTAGGAACCAAAATAAAAAGCATGGGATAAGAGACAAGTAGAGAAGATACAACAATCATGAGAGAAAGAATAAAGTCCAGATTCACATACAGTAAAGAAGAATACATTGAATACTTTCTGGGAATACGAGAAAAGCTGTTCTTAATTAATACTATAAATTGTAGCCCTCAATACACAAGAGCTTAGTCTCTGGCATATAATTCAAATAAAATAAATAAAACAGTATCTTGTGTCCCCCAGGCACTTAGTTATAAATATACAAGAAAAAAAGACACGCAGTATGTTCTATTACTGACTCCATATGTTCTCCACAATGAAAAAAGGAGTTGGTGAATAAACAATTCATGAATAATAATAATGAGTCATTCTGCTATAGAACTTTTAAAAGAAATCCATAAAAATATTTTATTCAGCTATTATGAACCATTCCACATTTAGAACTAAACATATATTGAAGAAACAACCCTATAGAAAGTCATCTAAAGCAAATAAAGGTGCTATTCAGAAATTCCCTATTGTTTAGAGCAGTGCTATCAAAAAGAATTTTCTATGGTGATGGAAATGATTATATGCTGTGTGTTGTCCAACATGGTAGCCACACTGACTGGGTATTTGAAATGTGGCTACTGTGACTGAGGAACTAAATTTTCACTTTAATTAATTTAAATAGTCATGTGTGGCTACTGATAACCACACTGGAAAGTGGAGCTCTGGAGTATGGCTAAATTGGCCCCCAGGTTGTGGTAATTTGTTATGGCAGCCCTACGAAGTAATACATATCCCAAGAACAATTTTGCCAAGTTGGCTAATAAAAAAGGTCAGTCAGGGAGCAAACTGATACTATTCTGCAGAGGTTCTGCTTTAGTATACTAGTAGACTTGAAGTATCTTTTTGTCTGAACAACCAGTAGCTAGATAAGTTGATGACTGGCAATAACACAGTGATAACTAACATTTCTTAAGCAATTACTAACTATGTCCTAGGCTCTGTGATAACACAACACATGCACTATCTCATTAACCCTCAGAACATTCCTAGGCTAACCATTACCGTACTCCTGAGGCTTAGGGAACTGAAGTGCAGGAATATCCAACTCAATTCTTGCCTAGTAGATATCATCCAGGAATGGCACATACGTGACACATTTCATGAATCTCCCTTTTCCTATATACATGAAGGCCATTACTAAATGATCACAGAATGAAACTGGACTTTCAAGAGACCCAGGCAACAACTATTCCCCCAAACTCTCCCCGACACATCACCACTGGCATGCATGCATTCCCTTGACAAATATCTATTAACCACCAACTGTTCTAGGAATTGGGGATAGGATGACGAAAAATACCACATCCATGCTTCATAGAACTTATATTTTAATCATGGAGACAAATGTGTAAATAATTGAAAATGTTCATATCCTATCATGACAGAGGCTATGAAAAAAAAAATAACTTTTAAAAAAGGGGAAAAAAAAGTGTGGGTGTGGCAGGAGGTGGAGAGAGCAATTTTGCAATAGTGGTCCAGGTAAACCTCGGTGTAGGTAGCATTAATCCTAAGACTGGGACCCTAAGACAGAAGCATCAACATGTACCTCCAGGGGGAAGAACACATAAAAGAGAAATGATGGGAAGTGAGAAATCAGAACAGTCACTGCAGAATGGAAGGAGATGGAGTCAAGCAATTAAGGGGAGATATCAGGGGTGGGCAAAAGTAGGTTTTAGTTGTATGTGAAACACAGACTTTATTCTTGTGTAATTGATTCTTGTATTATATTGTTTTTCATATGAACAACTGCAGACCTACTTTTGCCCACCCCTGTATATGAGACCTTGTAGTTCATGCTATGCATTTTAGATTTCATTCTACTAACAAAAGGAAGTCACCAGAGGGTTAAAGAACAATCTTAAAAGCATTGCTGTGGCTAATCCTATGGAAAATGTGCAGAGACTACTCTTTATCCACATTTCTCTGTTGCCTGGTGTGAGTCTTTTTATACTTACCTGAATCAGGTTGGGGTTTTACTATCCCTTGATTGTATCCCAAGACATCTCAAATCCTTCCACAAGTAAGAGTATATCTACATTAAATATACACATAAACCTAGATGCAAAGGAACTTTCTCATTAGCTCTCTTAATTTTGTTTGTATATAAATAAATTAGGGCAACCTGACATCATTCTAATTAAGAAGTATCAGATCAAAACTTTAAAACTACCTAAAAACTCTAACAACCTTTAAAAAAAAAGTTTCTTTTTCTATAAGAACAATACACATAAAGAGCCTTTTCTATCATGTGTTTGTTCAAATTCTTCACTTTTACAATAATGAAAGATTGATCCAATAATCAGCATCTAACACAGGGGTGGGCAAACTTTTTGACTCAAGGGCCACAATGGGTTCTTAAACTGGACTGGAGGGCCGGAACAAAAGCATGGATGGAGTGTTTGTGTGAACTAATATAAATTCAAAGTAAACATCATTACATAAAAGGGTACGGTCTTTTTTTTCAATAGTTTTATTCATTTCAAACGGGCCGGATCCGGCCCGCGGGCCGTAGTTTGCCCACGGCTGATTCTAACAGGTTAAAGTTCAGTACTGGCATCTCCATAAAAATATTTTTCTCTCTAAAAATTTCTCTCCAAAAATTTTTCTCCAAGCTGTTAAGAAAAGTCCTTACCTCTAAAAATGATATTTACTAGTTTTGGGAGAGCTCAATTTCCACATCTCTTCAATTTGGGGAAATCCATAGCAGTCACCAAACTAACAATATCTTTAACTCTACTAGGTGAAAGATTTCCTGAATTCACAAGTCTGTGAACAATTTGCTAATGAGCTAAACAAAAGAGCACTTGATACTATGCTACATGGGGTTTAAGTCTTTGAACATAACTTTCTCATCTCCTTTCATCTTCTTTCATCTCTTCTCTGAGAAAAATTCTTCCCCAATAGTAGAAACAGCCCTTTCATCAAAAATTATATGACAGTAGATTCCACACACAGCTAAAAGCATATTTTCTATCTGAATGGTACCAGTGAGTGACTAACACTTAGTAAGAGATAAAAATTACTAATTGAAAGATGAGGCCAGGCTAGATGATGCCAGCAAAATGAGTATCAGTACCAGAAACTTCTTTCTCATAAATCCAATTAAAATACTTACAAAACTTTCTATAGTGGGAAAAAAATCTTTAAACATTTATAAGAAAATTCAACATGATAAACTCAATTATATAGAGAAACAATATTTGGAACATCAGAATATTATCATATTACATAATAGAGCATGCTATAAAGTAAAAAGTTATTTTTGAAGTGATACTAAAGTTAAAAACAGTAATATTAGAACTAAAACAGAAATATACATGAGAGATGTAAAACATCCTATATAATAAAAGGCTAATATGCAAATCAACCTAACAGCAGAACGACCAGTCTCTATGATGCGCACTGACCACCAGGGGGCAGACGCTCAACGCAGGAGCTTCCCCCTGGTGGTCAGTGCGTTCCCACAGGAGGAGCACCGTTCAGCCAGAAGTTGGGCTCACGGCTAGCGAGTGCAGCGGCAGTGGTGGGAGCCTCGGACATCCTCCAAGGGCTCCTGGATTGCGAGAGGGCACAGTCCAGGCAGAGGGACCTCCCCCCAAGTGCACGAATTTTGTGCACCAAGTCTCTAGTCAACTAATAAGCACGCTATATGTAACAGGCCGAATAATGTTCAGATGTCCTAACCTCAGAAACAGTGAATATGTTACCTGACATGGCAAATGGATTTTTCAGGTGTAACTAAGAACCTTGAGACGATGAGATCACTAGATTATCCAATGGGCCACATCTATTCCCAGGAGTCCTTAAAGGCTGAGGGATGGCATTGTTCCCTTAGGTTGGGAGGAGGCCACAAGTCAAAGAATGTGAATGGCCTCTAAAAGCTGGAAAAGGGAAGAACAAGGACTCTCCCCTAGAGCATCCAGGAAAGAATGGATCACTGTCTTGATTTTAGTCCAGTAAAACCCATGTCCAACTTGTGATCTCCAAAATACGTGTTGTTGTAAACAACTGTGTTTATGGTAATTTGTTGTGGGGCTTACAAAAATAATATACCAATTAACAAACAAACTCATGGTAGTTAGCATCATAAAAAAGGGAAAGGAAAAATTAAAAAACAAATGCTGCTGGAATAGCTAGGAACAATATGGAAAAATTAAGTAAAATGTATGCATACATTATATTTAACAAACATTTACTCAACAATTATTGAGTCAGACAGTGTACTGAGTATAGAAAGTAATATAAAAATGTAAAATAACAGCAAAGAAAAATCTCTGGCTTTATAGAGCCTGTAACTGTCTTTCATAGTAAACTGCAGGTAGATTGAAGAGTTAATTAAATCATTTCCATTCTTTAAAAAACAGTTTTTAAAAACAGATTTAGAGGAATAGGATACTTTATCAGACAGTTCCTAGATCCTGGGAATATAACTTTTAAGTTTTGAAACCACAAAAGAAATTACCTACTTATGCCCCGACAAAATATTCAGGCTTTCTATTATACCAAAAATTTGAAAGACAATGAAAAACGTTGATAAAAAGACAGACAAATCTTTCTTCAAGTTGAAATAGACTGATTTTTCTACTGTTGAGTTGTAGGAGTCCCTTATATATTCTGTATACAAACCCCTTTAGGAGTTCTGTGTTTTGCAAATATTTTCTCCCAGTCCATAGCTTGTCTTTTGTTTTTCTTAATAGCATCTTCTGAGAGGCAAACTTTTATCATTTTGATGAAGTCCAATTTATTAATTTCATTTATTTCATGTTCTACGAAATGGTTTCATGTTTGTGTGTGTGTCCTGCCTAAGAAAGTTTCCTAACTCAAGCTCCAAAATGGGGGGGAGGGAGGGGAGTAGTAAAAGACTTGAACACTTTACCAAAGACATGGATGGCAGATAATCACACAAAATATGCTCAACAGCACTAGTCAACAGAGAAAAGCAAATTCAGACCACTACATACTCAGTACAATTGCTAACATTGAAAAACTGGCAATACCAAATTTTGGTGAGAATGTGAAGAAAGTGGAATTGCTGGTGGAAATACTTCAGCAGTTCCTTAAAAGGTTAAGCAGATGGCCCTAGCTGGTTTTCTCAGGGGTTAGAGCAGCCGTGGGCAAACTACGGCCCGCCCGTTTGAAATGAATAAAACAAAAAAAAACAAAAAAAAAAAAGACTGTACCCTTTTATGTAATGATGTTTACTTTGAATTTATATTAGTTCACACAAACACTCCATCCATGCTTTTGTTCCGGCCCTCCGGTCCAGTTTAAGAACCCATTGTGGCCCTCGAGTCAAAAAGTTTGCCCACCCCTGGGTTAGAGCATCAGCCCTGGACTGAAAGGTCTCGGGTTCAATTCCGTCAAGGACACATACCTCGGTTGCAGGCTTGATCCCTGGCCCCAGTAGGGGTGCGTGCAGGATGCAACCAATCGATGTGTCTCTCTCACACGGTTGCTTCTCTCTTTTCTACCCTTCCCTTCCACTCTCTATAAAATTCAATGGAAAAAAATATCCTCGGGTGAGGCTTAACAAACAAAAAGAAAAAGGTTGAGCAGATGCTTACTATATGACCATAAAATGCCATTTCTAGGATTTACTCAAGGTAATGCAAACATACCCACACAAGGACCTATCTATGAATGTTTATAGGAGCTTTATTTTTAATAGCCAAAAACCAGAAACAACACAAATTTCCACCAACTGGTGAACAGATGAACAAACTGTGGTTCATCACAAAGTGAAATAATCCTCGGCAATAAAAAGTGGTGATTAACAATTATAACAACATGGATGGATATTGACTGCACTATGTATGCTAAGTGAAAAAAAGCAAGAAACAGGTAATATACAATTCCATTTATATGACATTCTGAAAGAGGCAAAACTACAGGGACAGAAATCAGAACAGTCACTGCTGAGGACTGTGGGTATGTGTGTTTGGTCGGGGGATGGGACTGAGTACAAAAGAACAGAATAGAACTTTCCAGGGCAAGGGAAATGTTCTAGATCTTAATTTGGGTGGTACTTACACAACAGTATGCATTTGTTAAAATTCATTGCAGGCAAATTCACTGTATGCTAATCATAGGTCAATAAATCTGACTTAAAATAAGAAAATAGATGACTATCAATAACTTATAAGAAAATAATGAACAGTTAACAAATGGCATACAGAAATAACTGCTAGATTACACCATTTCTAACCCCACCCAGTCCTTCACCCCCTCCTGTTGAGTCTGAGTTAAGCATTACACTGAATGTAAACTCCACCTCTTCACCTGCACTACTCTCTCACTCACTGCACAACTCCAAACTAGGCCTCTTACAACTACTGCCTCCAAGTTACACTCCTTCTCCCTTCCAGGCATTCCTAAACACCCAAGGTTTTCCTTAGACAAGCTGATGTTGCTGCTCAAAAGCCCTTTCTCCATTCATCAAACCACCACTCAGATATGTTTTATTCAGCTCTATTTCTCTAGAAAATAGTTTCACTCTAGGCACAGAGTGGATTCCACATAGCTTCATCCCCATGCTCAATTCTACTTGTACATGAATCAATGTTTTTTAAAAAGCTAATACTGAACCATTTAACTATGCATGCTAACCACATTACAGATATTACCTCATTTAACCCTTACAAAATTCAGGTTCTATTATTGTCTTCATTCTACAAATGAGGAAACTAAGGCACAGAGAGGATAAGTAACTTATACAAGGACAAACAGCTAGTAAGTGGTGCAGAAGGGATATGAACCTATGTAATCTAGCTCCTGAATTCAATTTAACTACTCTTTTTATAATTCAATAGGTGAAAAATGTGTACACATATAGGTAGATGCATTAGAAGAGGCCTTTAAAAAGATAACAGATCTTGAAAGGTATAAACGTGAATGGGCTTTTAAATGTATATGTCATTCTGTTATGATATTGCATTTTTTATAACAAGTTAAAAACAAACATAATATCAAAAGAAGATATTAGGAGACATGAAGTCGTGAAAAACAGGAACGGCCCTGTTTCTCAAGCTTTGCACTCAATATCAATGCCACTATTATTGTGACATTGTTTCACTTTTACAATATGGTATATAACAGAAAATTTCTCAAATATAGCCTCTTTCAAATGCTGCTTTAATTATACTTATAATTATACATAAAAATTTCAAAATAAAGTGTTTACATTTGAAATGGTCATCATGCTGCTTGATTTTTTCAGTATCAGAGCAGCATTCCTGAAAAAATGTTTAAACCACTGCAAATAACCGAGTTAGAGGCCCTGAGATAAATGGACACCTGCGTTAAGCCACATTTTTCTTCAGCTCTCCAAAGAAAATGCACCTGCCTGCAGGGCTCACAGATTGCACATCAGAAGTTTTGACAGTTACAAATTTTCAACATCTTATATTCTGCTGTGAACTGAATGTTTTAGAATATTACAGCATGTGCATTAATCTGCAATTTATTTAGGATTTCTAGAGAAATTATACAATTACTACAAAAATAATCCTAATGAATCAATACCAAGATCAAGTTCAAATGCAGTCCTTGTTTATTAGCACAGAGACATTTATACAAAATGTACAGGTTTTGTAAACATGCTTTCCTGTAATAGTAAAAACCCCACCATCCTAATAAATGTCATGCCTATTAATACAGGCCACTGCAATAATTGAGAAATAGCTTAAGAAAAACTCAAGAGAATAAATACTATTTCGCCCATATATCCTGAACACAAGTCCTGACCAATGAACACCAACTGTATTTCCATCAGAGCCTTGCTGAGAATTTCCCAATTAATCAATCTCCCTGTGGTCTAGGGCCATCCCACCACATTCTCTAGGAGGCTGGAAATAATCTATGCTCAAACCAGATGTCTCTCTCAAAACTGGAATGTAAGCTCTATGAAGACAGGGATCTCTGATTTTACAGACTGCTGCATTCCTACCACCCGGAACAGTACCTTGACATAGTAAGCACTCAGTACATACTTCTGAATGGAAACAAGAAGATACAGCAGCCCCAGGATCTGAAGCTAAACTTTCTGAGTCCTGAAATCTACTATTTTTTTTCTACCACACTTTATCAGAGAACAATTGCTTTCTGGTTGTTTTAAAAGAAACTTTCATGCCAACAAATGAGCTGAAGAGAAGGAGAGGAATATTCAATAGGTACAGTCACAAGATCATGACATTACTACCTACAGTTAGACACCAGTAGCCAATTTAAACATAATCTTTATATATAAAAACCTAATATGCAAATAGACCAAACAGTGGAACAACCAAACAAACTGCTATAATGGGCACTGACCACTAAGGGGCCGGCACGGAACATGGCGGGCATCAGCAGCAGGCAGCAGAGTGCAGAAAATTGCAGGCCTCGGCCACGGCGGGATAGTGGAGCAGGTGAGCAGGGGCACCAGACAAAGGCAGGGCACTGGTCGGTGTCATCAGGACGAGCCTCTGGTGGTTACTGAAAATTCTTTGCTACTGTGCGCCACAGTCCCGCCCGGGCCTCGCACCTGCTGCTGGCACCGGCCCTGCTCGCACCCGCTACTGGCACATGGCGCAGTTCCCAATCTCCGCTCAGGGCTTCTCCATCTCCCCCTGCTCCTGAGGGGCGATCCAGACAGCAGCCATGGCTCGCATGCACTGACGGTGCCGGCCCTGCTCGCACCCGCTACTGGCTTCGGCCCCAATCGCTCTGCACTATCAGTGGGTGCGAGCAGGGCTGGCAGTCAGCGCGTGGGAGCAGCGGCGGCGGGAGCAGGGCTGCCAGCAGACAGGGGACCAGGGGCCACGGCAGGAGGGGCCAGGCAGGGGCACAGAGGATGGGCCGAGACCCGCCCCTGTGCCCACTGCAGCCTCGCGGCCCACAGTTCCTTTCAAGGTGCACGAATTCATGCACTGGGTCCCTAGTAGAAAATAATAGGAAAAAGATGACACTGCATGAAAACTCAAGGTGGATAGCTAACCATAACTATCTGCCAAAAGAGAAAATTTTTCACTGTAAGGTAAAATGTTCCAATAGTGAAAAAATTTAAAAGATCTTGATTGGTTACCTACAAATACATACATTTTAGACAGAAAAATAAAAAATTCATTTAATCATTCTAGGAAACTGCTTCAGTTTTAATCTTTTCTTTCTCCTCTCCCAATGTGAAAAAAAATTAGACAGCTCTGTGCTCTAGGATGTCAGAAGGTTACTGCCACCAAAGCCAGGTCTGGACCTAGAAGTTGATAGGTTTTACTTCCATTTCCTTTCGGGCACCACCACACAAATAATATTAATCACAACCAGATAGTTTCAGGAGGCAGCAAGACAGATAATGAAAAAGGCCCAGGGGTCAAATCACCAATTATTATGTGCCCTCACCACATTGCTATCTCTGATTATGAAAACAAATTAAATGCCCCATTTCTAAAGGCTGATATTGATGGAAATTAACATGTTACAATGGTATCTTCCTTACTTATCAAATCTCTTCTCAAATGCTATGAGCATTTGCAAACATGGGATAGTATGTCTTTTTAACGCAGGTGTGCAATAAGTAGCTTGCTCTCCCACTGATGCACACCTAAAGGCAGCTTTTTATTTCAATCACTTGGTCAGCAGAACTGACACATCCTCCCTGAATTGTGGGGTGACAGAGACAAATCCCAGCAGGAGGGGAAAGCACAGAACATAGTTACAGCTGTTCTTCCTTCCTCCTCTATTAACACCCTCTATCAGAGAAATTCTGTGAGGGAAATTCTGTGAAGGAATAACAGTTTTCATCCAGTCTGTAAATCAAATGTGCAATACAATTCCAAACACTCTCCTAGAAATAGTTTCCGAAATCACTGAATTTAAACATCTTCATATTTTTTCACACTTCAGAATTGTTTTTCCTTTGTATAAACCAATATAACTCATTTTTTTTTATTTCAATGTAGCTCATTTTACTTCAGAAGGTTTCTGATTTTATAACAATTCTAACATTCTATTCAGAAACAGTCTCTATAAATACCAATTTTAGATTATTTTGGTTTCCTATTCCAGATTTTTTACCCTGAAATTTTTGGTTCTGTGGACATAATTGTTATATAGAGTCAGTTATGATAGATGTGTCATATTGCTATTACATGCTCTATAAAACGATGTTGACAAAGAATAATCTTATAGTTAAATAATAATAAATACTAAAAATAAAATTAAACTGTGAACCATTTCTATTGATAGTGTGATTCAGCTTTTGGAGACTTTTCACAATACACTGATTTTAATCTAAAATAAAAACCCCTTTGTGAGTATTAATGTGTGATGTATATTTCCTAAACACCAGAAAATACTGACATCCAAAAATTAAGAATAATTAAGTATATTATGATATATCCTTCAATAGAACAGTAATGAAGAATTTAAAATAGTTTAAAAACCTCCTGGAATAAAAGCTTGTGGAAAATAAGAAAAATAGTTTGGAGATTATAATTAACTAAAATATGCAAATATTAGAAGTCTGAAGAGGATAAGCAAGGTTATAATTATTGCGTTAGGGTGATGGAGTTATGGATTTTCTTTCTATTCACTTTTTAAAACATGTGTTCTTAAGTTATTTTTCCAATTACAAAGGAGCCAAATAAAATAAATCTAAAGAAGTTTAAAGGTAATACAATAAGGCCAGGTGACAGAACAAAGAGGGTGCTAGATTAAATAGAAAAACAAAGTTTAGCTGTTACAGCCATGGGTTTACATTATCCCTGAAAATCGTCTTCCACATTAACAGCACTATCTTGAGAATCTCCCCTGCCTCCTAACAGACACTAAGCTCTTTACTGAACACAATGGAGTTCAGGAAAACGTTACCATATGTACATAGAGAAGAGGCTTTGCCATACGAAAGAAATTCTACTATTCTGGTAACTTAATTCCTTGAGATGAAATCTAAGATGAATCCCAAGCTTTTACCACATTCCATCTCTAAAACAAAATTCTAACTAGTTTCCTATTTCCCTAACACAGCAGGATTATGTTTACGAAGAAAGTTAGACTGACATGAAAAGATAACTTCAGAGTCCATATTCATTTCAATCCTTAAACCAAGAGAAATCAAAATGTAAACAAATGATGAAAACAAACTAAGTTCCCAAACATTCAGGTTCTGTTTGTTTAACATGAGAATGTTTGCTCAAAGATTATTAAATCTGCTAGTGGGGCAAGGACCTCACAGCAGAAAACAAGTTTATTACATTAAGAATACAGTATAAGAACCTGTCATTGGTACATCAAATCAGGAAAAAAAAACAATAAATCTCAATTCAGGTGACAATTATCCATATAAATTTTTTTCTACGAACATACAATATTTTTATGTTTTATGAAACCTAAAGACTGTAAAAGATCATTGATGAGCACAGTGAATGACGGAAAGATGAACCACCACCACATGGTCAACAAATAGTGACTGAATGAGCATCCTGTGAATGACGATAGCCACAAGAATAAGAGATAGTAGGTAGCAATCTTCCAGTTCCCAAACTGACTGCCCAACAGGGGGAAAAGTATGCCAACAACACAAGTACAAGGAAAGATTCCTTCATTCAGTCAGTCAGTCACCCAACGTTTATAGAGGGCCCACCACATGTCAGGCATCATGGGAAAGCTGAAGAAATACTTGACGGTTTTAAAACAAAAATTTAACAGCTGTCTTCATGAAGCTAATAATTTAAACAGAGAGGTATGCTTTAATCAAAAAATCATGTACATTAACCCCAAAATCACAACTCTGCAAAAGGCCAGAGAGCAAATGGCAAGTAACTGCACAGTAAGCAAAGGGAGCCCCAACACAAGGTTATCGAGGACTGCACAGAATTGTCAGCAAAGGCTTGACAGAATGGTAATGTTGAAGCCAAGACTTCCATAGGGTGACTGCAGGGAAGTGGGGCATTCCAAATAAGGCATGTAGGTGTACCCAGATATACTGGGAGATGACAAGTCGTTTAGTGGGGTTAGAAAATTATAATGATACTAGAGGCCTGGTGCACAAAAATTTGTGCACTAGGCGGGGGGGGGGGGGGTCCCTCAGGCCGGCCTGTGCCCTCTCACAGTCTGGGACCCCTCGGGAGATGACGATCTGCTGGCTTAGGCCTGCTCCTGGGTGGCAGAGGGCAGGCCCAATCCCTAGGTGCAGCCCCTGGTCGGGCTCAGAGCAGGGCTGATTGGGGAATTGGGGCGCGGCCCCCTGTCATGCACAGAGCAGGGCGGATAGGGAGGTTGCCATGCCACCCTCAGTCACGCTCAGGGTAGGGCTGATTAGGGGGTTGGGGCACCGTCCCCTGTCACACTCAAGGCAGGGTCGGTGGGCAGGTTGCGGCACCACACCCTGTCACGCACAGAGCAGGGCCAATAGGGGGTTGGGGCGCTGCCCCCTGTCACTCACAGAGCAGGGCCCATCAGGGGGGTTGGGGCTCCATACCCTGTCACACACAGAGCCGCAGGGCAATCAGGGGGTTGGGGAGCTCCCCCCTATCAGGCACAGAGCAGGGCTGATCAGAGGGTTGGGGCGCCTTCCCTTGTCACACACAGAGCAGGGCCCATGGGTGGGGGGGGGGGGTTGGGCCGCCGCAAACTGTCACACACAGAGCAGGGCCGATCAGCGGGTTGGGGCGCCGCACCCTGTCACACACAGAGCCGCAGGGCAATCACGGAGTTGGGGAGATCCCCCCTATCAGGCACAGAGCAGGGCTGATCAGGGGGTTTGGGCGCTGCCCCCTGTCACGCTGATCCCAGTGCCAGGAGGCCTCGCAGCTCCGCTGATCCCGGTGCCGGGAGGCATATTACACTTTTACTATATAGGATAGAGGCCTGGTGCATGGGTGGGGTCGGCTGGTTTGCCCTGAAGGGTGTCCTGGATCAGGTTGGGTTCCCGCTTGGGTGCCTGGCCAGCCTGGGTGAGGGGATGATGGCTGTTTGCAGCTGGTCACACACCCTTCAGGGTGGGTGTCCCCACTGGGGTGCCTGGCCAGTCTGGGTGAGGGGCTGAGGGCTGTTTTCAGGCTGGTGGGTGACTGAAGCTAACAACTGCTCCTTTTTTACTTTTTTTTTATTCTGGGCCAGCTTTAGCTCTGGCTCCCACTCTGAGGCCTCTGCTGCTGAAAGCAGGTATCTGGTTTGTTTGGGTTCTATAATCGAAACTCTGTATCAACTCCAGCTCTGAGATCCCGGCGGGCTGAAAGCAGGTTTCTGGGGTTTTGTTTAGCTTCTATATTTGTAACAATGTCTCAAACTACAAGCTCAGAGGCCAACAAGGCAGGCGGGGAACGTTGGTTTCCTCCGTCACTGAAGCAAGCAAGCCTCATGTTAGTTTCAAGCTGCCTGGCTGCCGGCCGCCATCTTGGCTGGCAGTTAATTTGCATATCTCGCTGATTAGCCAATGGGAATGGTAGCGGACGTATGCTAATTACCATGTTTCTCTTTTATTAGATAGGATGGCAATATCGAACAGGCATGCAAAGACCAGGTTATTATTAAGGGACTTAAATTCCATGCTATGACTTATTTATTTTGTTAGTTGTATGTGTGTGTATGTGTGTTTTTGTTTTTATTTCATGAGATAATCTAGAATATGTTTTTGGTGCTATGATGAAAAAGTTACACAGATATGACAAAATTTCAAGCAATTGGGGAAGTACATTGAGGACACTCATAACTATAACACAGCATGTAAGTAAAATAGAAACAGAAAATAGAGTATGAAGTTATTTCGTGTTTTAACAACATAAGACTTTCCTTTTCCCCCATCAGGTATAAGCTTACCCCTATGACACTCAGTCCTTGCAGGTAGTCCTGGCGTGGCTGGGCTTGAGGAACACATCCAGCCAGCACTATCTTCTTATTCTCCTCTTGAGCTCTTCTAAAGATTGAAGAGAAGACAGTGTGAACTCCTTTGCTGATAGGTATACCCGTGCAAACTGATGGTAATGCATATGAAATTCTCTAAATAAAAACAAGCCAGACGCCGAAACCGGTTTGGCTCAGTGGATAGAGCGTCGGCCTGCGGACCGAAAGGTCCCGGGTTCGATTCCGGTCAAGGGCATGTACCTGGGTTGCGGGCACATCCCCAGTAGGAGATGTGCAGGAGGCAGCTGATCGATGTTTCTCACTCATCGATGTTTCTATCTATCTATCTCTCTCCCTTCCTCTCTGTAAAAAATCAATAAAATATATTTTTTAAAAAAGCCAGTCTAGCATGAAACTGGGTTTTCTTACAACTGTTTTTAAAAAAAACATACTAAGACTTCTGTGTCTATCATACCATAGTATAGGAAGTATTCAGAGAATGATTAAATGAATGAATGAATGAATGAATAGGCAGAACATAAAATACTATTTTAACAGCCCTGTAAGTGTTTCATTTCAATAACTTAGAGTACTTCAGTACAATTTTTCCACTTGGAATCCTGAAAAAACTTGTTAACAAAATCAAAAAGATCTGACTTCTGTAGATTGCTTAACATATATCCAAGAAAATAATTGCCTGCTTCAACCACCTGGTTTTACCTTTTTATCTGTACCAAGCACATCATTGCACACAAATAGTTTTCTTGTAATAAATGTGAAATACCTTATCAAACAAAAAAATCTTTCCATTTACTTTAACAATCTGTACAAGGAGTAACATCTGGTTTCCACAAGAACTGCAGCTGTAACATGGAAGATCATTGCCAAACATCCAAGAAAGCCTGTGAGGTCACCAATAATTAAATGCACATAAAAAGCCTGCTTCCTAAAGTGAATAAGTTACTTAATTATTATGTACATCTAAGACATGATGGTATTTAAGGAAATAGAGTAAAAAGGAATATGTGCCTTGTATTCAACAAGCCTATAGTTTATAATAGATGAGTTATAAAAGGACATAAGCAACACAACATCAAATAAAATGCCCTTAGTGACAAAAGATGTACACACAACATATCATGGAGAGAAAAGAATGTGCACCTCAAAAAAGACAGCGAAAAAGCTTCTCAAAACAACTGGGTGAAGTTTAAGGGGAAACAGAAGTTTGGGGGGTGGGAATGGAGGCAGAGAAAACTTTGGTAGTTGTTATATCATGGACAAAGACAAGGAGTAAGAAAGAAAGGAGAAAATATCTCATTATAGAAAGAATTTCTGTATAAGGGAAACTAATGGGATGTATATTGCAGAAGGAGCCTTAAGAAAGAGGGTGGATAGTATTTAATTTAGTGGACAATGGAGAAAACTCTTAAGGAGGTGGGGAAATTAGTTGAATACCCTTGGCAAAGGAATGTGAAGACCTGAATGCATGTGGAAGAAGAGAGAGAGAGAGAGAGAGAGAGAGAGAGAGAGAGAGAGAGAGAGAGAGAGAGAAAGAGAGAGAAAGAGAGAGAAAGAGAGAGAAAGAGAGAGAAAGAGAGAGAGGAAGACAGGGGAGAGGAAGAGGTGGGGGGCGATGAGGGAGGGGAGAGAGAGGGAGGAGGAGATGATTAAAGAAAAGGAGATTAGTTCTTTTGCTAAAATTTACTTGGGAAACCCCAAGAAAGAATCAAAGGATAAGGTTTTGAGTTTAAGACAGGGATTAGCAAACATCTATATATACAAAAGGCTAACCTGTAGCTATGATGTGCAATATGAGCATCTGACCACCAGGGGGCAGATGCTCAAGCAGGAGCTGCCAAGCTGCAGTGACTTGGCAGTAGCAGTTCCAGGTGATGCACCTCAGAACCAGAGAGGAGGGAGCCTGATTCTGGAGTGCATCATCCAAGAACCTCCCTCTCGCAATCCAGGACCCCTCGGGGGATATCAGAGAGCCAGTTTCGACCCATCCCCACAGGCCAGGCCAAGGGACCCCACCTGCTGGAGGGACCCCACTCACTCTGCAGACACCGAGGAGGGACGGACGGTGCGAGGTTGGCTCCAGGGCATGTCCGGCCCGTCTCACCCAGCCTGCCACCCTGCCTGCCACCTTCTATTTAATTTCCTTTCAATGTGCACGAATCTGTGCACCAGGACACTAGTTTTCAATAAAAGGCAGAGAGTAAATACTTTTTAGGCTTTGCTGGTCATAAATCTCTATTGCAACTCAATTCTGCCCCATTAGAGCAAAAGCAGCCATACACAATACTTAAATAAATGGGTAAGTCTGTGTTCCAATAAAACTTCATTTCAAAAACAAGCAGAAGGTCACATTTGGCCCAAAAGCCAGAGTTTGCTGAAGCCTAGCCTAAGAAATAAAAACGCAGCCATTAGCTGTCAGGAGAAGCTGGCTGAGAATTGGAATAGAAGGTAAGAAACTCACATGGAACACACTAAATCTGAGTATCCACTAATGCCTATCAAGTCTCTGGAAATGCAAGTCACCTGGCTGGGAGTGAAACTTGGGGTAGATTTTAGATTCCAACGTCGGAATCCATTTGAGTACCAAGCTTTAAGGTTGTTTAGAGAGGTGGAAACATTTCTATAAGATAAAAATATTGGTGTGGAAAACAAAAAAGAGGTAACATCACCACCAACAATAATATGGTACCAACAATAATCATGGTTAGCATTTATATGGCACATCGTCAAGGTAACCATTATGTAGTTCGGTATGTACCACATATGAAAACAGTATAGGCAATATATAACACTCTAGGAAAATGTTCTGGTGACAGTATAAACATCAGACCAGGCATGAAAAAGTCCAAGGACGATTTTAAGTAAGTAAGCAGAACAGCGGAAAAAAGAGGAAAAGTTCAAAACAGAGATGCTTGACTAAGAAATTTATTTAAAATACAAGAGGCCCGGTGCACAAAAATTTGTGCACTCGGGGGGGAGGGGGGGTGCCTCAGCCCGGCCTGTGCCCTCTCGCAGTCTGGGACCCCTCGGGAGATAACGACCTGCTGGCTTAGGCCTGCTCCTGGGTGGCAGAGGGCAGGCCCAATCCCTAGGTGCAGCCCCTGGTCGGGCTCAGAGCAGGGCCGATTGGGGAGTTGGGGCACCACGCCGTCATGCACAGAGCAGGGCAGATTGGGAGGTTGTGATGCCACCCTCAGTCACGCTCAGGGTAAGGCCAATTGGGGGGTTGGGGCACCATCCCCTGTCACACTCAAGGCAGGGTCGATGGGGAAGTTGTGGCGCCACCCCCTGTCACGCACAGAGTAGGGCCAATCAGGGGGTTGGGGCGCTGCCCCCGTCACACACAGAGCAGGGCCCATCAGGGGGTTGGGGCGCCGCCCTCTATCACCCACAGAGCAAGGCCGATCAGGGGGTTGGGGTGCCGCCACTCTCACACTCAGGGCAGGGCTGATGGGGAGGTCATGGCTCTACCCCATCACACACAGAGCAGGGCCCGTGGGAGGGCGGGGGGTTGGGGAGCTCCCCCCTATCACACACAGAGCAGGGCTGCTCAGGGAGTTGGGGCCCCGCCCCCTGTCACACACAGAGCCGCAGGGCGATCAGGGGGTTTGGGCGCTGCCCCCTGTCACGCTGATCCTGGTGCCGGGAGGCATATTACCCTTTTACTATATAGGGTAGAGGCCTGGTGCATGGGTGGGGCCGGCTGGTTTGCCCTGAAGGGTGTCCTGGATCAGGGTGGGGGTCCCCACTGGGGTGCCTGGCCAGTCTCGGTGAGGGGCTGAGGGCTGTTTTCAGGCTGGGAGTGACTGAAGTTCCCAACCGCTCCTTTTTTCCTTTTTTATTCTGGGCCAGCTTTACGTTGAGGCTTGGCTCCAGCTCTTAGGCTTCCGTGGCTGAAAGTAGGTTTCTGGCCTTTGCTTACAATGTTGCGAATCTGCTGGCTGAAGTCCGGCGGTATTTGTTACAATGTTTCTTAAACTGCCCGCTCAGAGGCCTGCAGCCGCAGCCGCAGGCGGGGAACATTGGTTTCCTCCAATGATCCTCCGTCACTGAGGCAAGCAAGCCTCATGTTAGTTTCAAGCTGCCTGGCTGCCGGCCGCCATCTTGGCTGACAGTTAATTTGCATATCTCGCTGATTAGCCAATGAAAAGGGTAGCGGTTGTACGCCAATTACCATGTTTCTCTTTTATTAGTGTAGATTATTCATGCTTTTACTAAATTCAGCTTTAAAATGAGAAAGTAGACCAGACTAAGCCAAAATTCACACCCTAGTTACAAAATCTTAATGACACACTTTATGTGACCCAATAAAGTAGCAAAAGCTTTAAGGCAATTTCTCAGAGTATTTTTGCTCTAAACATTCCTTTCTTATATCCTATTCTTTTTGCTTAGTGAGTTCTGTTCAACGGTTAATAAAAGCCTAAAAAAAAAAATCTTTAGAAATGTATCCAGCACAGGCATATTTATAAAAGCTTTATCTTTCAAAATATGAATGTTGATGAAAATAATATCTTGAGAAATTTTTAAATAGTATGAATTTCCTTGTCTTCATTTTAGAAACCCTTGACATGCTAATTAAAATGAAAATTGAATGTAAAGTTAATTCAAAATAATCATGAATATTTTCTTGAAACATATTTCTAAATTAAAAGACATAGCCTTGTCTAGAGCATTAACTTGAGCAATATAGAAAACCTAAGGAAATCTCCCCCTCTTTTCTGCCAAGCACCAAATGCAAATAATAATTGGTACAGAATCTTAAAATTCACAGTATTGTAGAAAACACATAAAGATGACAATATCATTCCTTATTTAACAAATGAGAAATTAAGATTCGAGAAGATGCAATGATCAAGACCCAAAGTTCCACACTTTGTGGAATTAGTGCTGGAGTTAGGATGTGTCCCCAGTATCTACTGGGCCCTTGAGTATTACATTTTTATTATATTTCAGAACATATATCAAATGAGTTTGATTGTGTAATAAACACTGGAACAAACATTTCTTGATTAAAACAGCATAGACATTTACAAATATTATATTAAAAGTCTTCAAAGTAGAAACAAAATTTAATATTTGACAGTCTTGTTTTCCTATGTCTTGTGAACAAAATAATAGTCTACTAGAAAAAGAAGAAATTTGTACATATATATAGAAAAACCTAGTGCTCTACACTATGCATGTAGCAGGGAGGGAGAAAAATGTTGCTTCTCCGTGTTCATTTCTCTTATTCTTTATTTCTTTCCTGCAAATTAATATTTAATTTACATAAAATATTATTATGTCTCTACAACCAAAATTTGCATTCATGAAGGTGTTTTAAAATATATATCTGCTTTTTAATTTCTAACTGTATATTAATAAAAACTTCCTCACAACAACACCACAAAGGGTCAAATCAGTCTGCTGCCATACAAAGCAAGCTGAATATTAACTACTCTGCATGTGATTACTGTTTACATTCAAATATTCAAGTGAGAGGATACCTATTTATAGTGTTTATTTGTGTGTAGCCATGTGAAATGCATAAAAACAACTTGGCAAATAATGTAAGAGAAAACAACTAAGGATCTGGGACGGTGATATACTTCAAAAACTGTGATGCCCTTCCTAAACTCAGAAGCAACCAGTCAAGGAGGACATAGCTTGTCGTGGCAACACAACTCTGTCCTGCTACGACTACTGTCAGGACTAATGACTTAGGCAGGAAGCTGCCAAACACTGAAAATAAAGTCACTCTAAGACTTGATGGGATTTATTAATCTGAAAAAATAATCCAAGCAGATATATTCAGATGTGTAACTGGGGATGTCTAGGGACATTCAAATCCAAAGCACTAGAGCACAATATAATCTCAGACTCATAAGACTGAATATTCTTTTAACCAACAAAACTAAAACATACTGCACATTTTATGTCCCATGAGGAGAAAGAATGTATTCGTCATTGCACCTAGAAAAGAGGAGTCCAAAGTACAGATAAGGACCACTTAAGAAATTCCCATTTGAGTCCAAGGTTCAATAGGTTTCTGTTATTGTGCTTACTGCCAATACAAGTTCTTGGCTACACCTATAAAAATCACTGTCTATTAGAAAGTCAATAATTCAGCATTTTGTTTATTCATTGTCATTCATTCACTCACCACATGCCAGACACACACACACACACACACACACACACACACACACGCACGGGCGCGCGCACATACAAAATAAAGTCACTGATCTCAAGGAGTTCACAGTCCAGTGAGAAATGGAAGATATGGGCCTCAGAACCAAGGTTTTTACATAAAGGGGAAGAAGAGAGATCTGGAGGTAATAAAGGATGCTGAGAACAGCCCTGCAGGAGAACCAGCATACACTACTATAAAGAGACCCAGGGTACCTCATTATGAAGGAGAGATGGCTTTCTCTGATAGCAGGGCTGTGTAACCCCGATGCCAGAAGCGGTCCCTAAGGAACCAGATCAGGGTCACAGGGGAGGATGAGCAAGGGAGACCAGAATAGTCATCATCATCCTGCTCCTCTCCCCTATTGCATCCTGTCCCTGTGCTTTCATCTGATCTATGAACCAAGAGTCTATGAATGGTTTTGTTTGAAGAAAGTATTCTGTGACTTTAAGAAGAAAAAACAACAACTGAGAATAGGACATACAGACCTTTTTCTCCTAGTTTCATTGTGGTATAAACGACAAGGGTGTAGACTTCTGTGAAGAGGTTAAGGATTTAAGGAAAGTTGGTTCACTTTTGAAAGGGATTTTCAATGAGAAGTATAAAAAAGTTTTTAAAAGAAGCTACAGGAAATATAAGTGATGACGGAAAGGGGTGAGACCAAAGACAGGAGGTATGGCAGTGCCTCCTACAGAAATCTCAAAATGGGGGACTGCTGCCTGCATGCTCGTTAGACAGTAAGGACAGCAAAAAGCACCAGGTAGGCCTAACTAGCCTCACGGCTTCAAAGGGAACCGAGTGCAGAGAATTTTGATTCTTCTCTTTCTTTTGTGTCAGCTATTACTTCTCAACATGTTATTTAACATTTTAACTCAATCTACTGCCACCATGTCTAACTGTTATGCAATAAATCTATTAAAATTTCTGGAATAAATGATGACAATCAACAACTTCATCTTATATATGATTTTCACAAATTTATTTACAAAATATTCTGTGCCTATTATGTGTACAATATATACTTAGAGACCTATCAAATATAAAGAGGACTTTGTGTTTCAAGGAATACACATGAAGCTGAAAAAGCTAAGAAAATAAATATGCAATTTGAAGAGCAGCATAAATATACAGTGTAAGTAAATGGTTAGTTCCTTAATAAGTAAAAGTAATTTTCCAGACTAGTGGATACCAAACTCTTTATCAAGGCACCCACCAGTAAAAAAAGAGGGAAATGTGCCCAAATACAAAAACATATACAATTATATGTAACTCATACTCATATATTGTATACATTATAAAGCATACCTTAATATTAATGTTTTTAAATAAAATACTGCAAAAGAAAATAAGTGCTCTGAGTTCAAATAGGGAGGAAACCACTACAGACTCCAATGAATGATTAGTAGAATCTTCTGTTCTCACTGAAAGGCACCAGAATATGCCACCCTAAAATACACCACTTTGACATAAAGATTATTTTGAGCTGAAAGCATTTTAGAAACAGCAGACTCAACTCAGGGGGAAAAAGCTCTCTCCCCTCTGCTATCTGGCTAAAAGCAGGACACAAATTTCTATTTGGAAAGTTACCTCCCTCTCCAGTACCAGAAAGTCAACTACTCCAGAGACAACTCTGACCTGTGTAGCAAACCCTACTACACAACCCTTATTTACCATGTACGTCCTAATCACCTTCCCATAACTCACCCCTGCCCAAGAATCCCAAACTCTTTCCTTTGTCTAAAGCAGCGGTTCTCAACCTGGGGGTCGCGACCCCTTTGGCGGTCAAACAACCCTTTCACAGAGGTCGCCTAAGACCATCCTGCATATCAGATATTTACATTACGATTCATAACAGTAGCAACATTACAGTTATGAAGTAGCAACGAAAATAATTTTATGGTTGGGTCACAACATGAGGAACTGTATTTAAAGGGCCGGAAGGTTGAGAACCACTGGTCTAAAGTCTTCTCTACTCTTTATCCCCTTTATTAAAATGGTGTATGATTTCCAAATTCTAATTGCCTACTGGAGTCACATTTCTTTGTGAACTCCCATGCTTACTTCAATCTGTGTGTTGTTTTTTCTGTTTTCCTATCATCCGTGTTTTATCAGTTTGATTCCCAGGCCCCAATTGTTGAACCTAAGAGGATACATACAAAGAGGTTGTTTTTTTCCTCTCCCTTATATCATGAAGTATAAGGTTCACTGGTATTTTTATGTCACTTTCAGATCCAAGGCAAAGTAAGATGAGTAAAAATTAGTGAAAAGCAGACCCTGTACATTTGATAACTCACTACATTTAAAACTGCATTTAAGACTCGCACAGCACATAAGCATTTGAATCAATCATTTCCTTCTTGTTAAAGTAAAACACCCCTTCCTTAAAAGGATTAACATAAAAATTAACCTAAAGTTATGAGATATAAATCACTATTATAAAGAATATCCCTATAAAATGTAAAGCAAAAATCTGTAATTAGTTCACCTCCCCTAAGATCACTATCCTGATACTCTACGTTAGGAGATAATAACTTCAACAGAGCAAGGAACGAAGAGTGGCAGGAAAAAGAAATGAAGGGGGGGGGGGGGGAGGAAATTCAAGAGTATATCAGTATATCAGACCTTAACAAAGTGACATTAAGAAGAGACAACCTGATCAGCTGTTACATTTATGCAATTCACCATCCAATTTGCACATCTCATTATACTTTACTCTAATTATCACATGCACCAAGAAACACTAAAATTAAATTACAACATGAATCTATGTTATGATTTGAGGAACAAATGAGGAAAATTTACTGTTCAGTTTTGAACTAAAAAATAAATTAAAGAGAAAAACATTCTGAAGGAAAATGCATACTTGGGCTCTATCCTGAATAAAGTTTGAGCTGGAGTACTGCTAGATCCCAGCCTTATTTCTGGTGGGAGGCCCAGACAAATTTAGAATTCAGAATTAGCTAAATAGTCTGAATAAAGAGTTGTTTTAAATAAACACTTAACTTATAACAGGTTTCTAAACAAAATTTTTTAGTGTTTTACATCTTTTTCAAAGTCACTTTCCCAAAGAGACATTAAGTAATATAAAAACTGATCTCTTAGAGCAGGTAACAGAAAAGCAGTTTGTTATTTAAAAAAAAAAATACAGTAAGAAGTGGCCAAGCAAAAGACATTCAGAACTGGAAAAGGTAAGAGTCTGCAAGGGTAATCTCCTTGGCTAATTTACATGATTGTGCAATTGTCAGCTAGAGGACAGAGAGGCAACAAGAACAGATTCACTTCCTTCAAAGCTGCCATGACGGGGTTTCAGCAAGCAATAACTCCTATGTGATCAAGAGGTTTCATAGGAGGAGCAAGGACAAAGAATATCTGTATTTTAGGGCAGTATAAAACACTCATGTTTAACATACTCTTGTTGAATCACTGTCCCAAATTACCTCTACTGTTCTTATGCCACTGGCTGTTAATACTGCAGTTCTTTCAATAGACATCTCTTCCCTACCAGAAGATAAGCTTCTTGAGGACAATGCCTAGATATGATTCACTTTATAAACCAAAATTAATTTCAGATTATAACAAAGAATAAGAAATTATTTATTTGAGCAAAAGAAGTGCAGCCCAGGAGACACAGATTCAGGTAGCAAACTAAATTATGCTCTGCTGAGACAAAGGGGAGGCCACATTTGATAGGGAAAGTTCCCACTTAAGTTCCCAATATTGTCTGTTTTATGTAAATGAGGTATCCAAAATCATCACTTCTGATTGACCCAAATCACACATTCCTGATTGGCCAGCATTATGGATCCTGATTGGTAGTTATGGAGTAGTTCTGATTCAATGGAGCAGGTCTTAGTCCATTGGCTGAAAAACAAAAGTTGGAACTCCCTTATAATAGTACTCAGAAGGCTTAAAAGAGCAGGGCATAGCATGGGAAGCAGACAGTTCAGTCTAAGGTTCTTACCAATAAACAAAAGTACATGAGAAGCCCCTGTCAGTAAAAGGTTGTTAGGTTCTTATTATTTATAAAATGTGGGCCCTTCTTGACCATGGGGAATCCACCTCAGCAGATTAATTCCTTCTCAAAGTGCTCAACAAATCAATCTTTCTTCTCAGGGTCTACATATCTCAGGGCACATTAAAAATATATATAGAGAGAAATTTAATAAATGAAAAAAAAGCCAATACCAGAACATGACATCAATTATTACAGTTGTGATTAAAAGCCATGCTTTTGTCTCTTAAAATGTAATAAGGCCACCATTAAACAGCAATCTATCTCGTCCATCAACAGAATTCTAGATAACCAATCAGAGGAGCTATATTTGATTGGTGTCAACACCATTTATCTATATTTAAATTTTATGGTAAGTCATCACAAGATTTTCACTCTCACAAATCATATAGACAATTTTTAAGGCCCTGGCCAGTTTGTCTCAGTGGATAGAGTGCTGGCCTACAGACTGAAGGGTCCCAGTCAAGGTTTGATTCCAGTCAAGGGCACATGCCCAGGTTGTAGGCTCCACTGGGGATCGTGCAGGAGGCAGCCGATCAATGATTCTTCTCATCATTGATGTTTCTATCTCTCTCTCCCTCTCCCTTCCTCTCTGAAATCAATAAAAATATATATATTTTTTAAAGAATTACTGTCGTAGTCTTTATAATTTTCTTAGTGTTTAAAAAAACATAATTTTCCTCTCAACGCTCTCCTTCACTCCTCTAGCACTTCTTCCTAAAAACAAAGTCTATGTCCATTTCTTCAGAAACATAATAGAGCTGTTGGTTATAATTAACCTGACCTCTGATCAAAAAGGTATTTATCATAAATGCAACATTAAACTTCCCAAGGGCAAAAAAAAATTTTTGCAACAGCAATAAACAGCTGATCACAGACAAATCTTGGAACTACTGTTCACTCCTAGTTCCAAAAAGAAAAGCAATATCAGTGAAACACATTGCCCTCTATTCTTCTATGAAAATGCCCTAATGCCAACATAAATCGACAAAATAGAAACCATTTGGGGGAAGGACTGTTTCTATTGTTTGCAATGGCAGCCAAAAAATAAACTTCATTACATTAACATCAACCGCATTAGCATCTATTCAAGTTACCAACTGAAACAACCAAGCAAATGACACAATTTAGTAACAAAACTTAAACCATAATATATCATAATATACAACAAAAAAGAGGTTTTCTACCTTATTACCCTTGTCTATTATGAAGAAGAAATGAAAGCTAAACAGAGTTATATGAAAAGGAACTATGAGCTCCCACATTAAAGAAAAACCTGCTTAAAATGCCTCATCTATGTTCACTGTTGTCATCATAAGGTACAGCAACAACAAAAAGACTGTAGATATACATGAAAAACAATACGTAGGACTGCCACAATTAAGAAATTTTTATATAATAAACTAATAATTATTTAACAGTCACTATGAAGCAATATGAAATACCTGGGGTCAAAAAATCCTATACTAATAAAAGAGAAAAATGGTAATTGGCATACGACCGATACCTTTTTCATTGGCTAATCAGTGAGATATGCAAATTAACTGCCAACTAAGATGGCAGTTAACCGCCAAAAAAGATGGCGGCTAATTTGCATATTGCAGGCAGGATGGTACAGTGCCATCAGAGAGCGGGTTGGGGGTGTGAGTGCCAGCAATCGCCCGAGACCTGATCCCGCCGGTAGACCGGGACGCGGGCCGGCGAGGCGGCTGCGGCGTCCACCCACACTCACGCCGCCAACCCGCGAGAGCGGGTAGGGGGCGTGAGTGCCAGCGGTCGCCCGGGAACCGATCCGGCCGGCAAACCCGGACGTGAGCAGGCGGGGCGGCTGCAGCGTCCGCCGGCACTCACGCCCTCAACCCGCTCTCGCCCGGTGGTCGCCCGGCACCCGATCACGCGGGCCTGTGGGGCGGCTGCAGCGGTCGCCCGGGACCCGATCCAGCCGGCAGACTTGGACGCGAGCCGGCGGGGCGGCTGCGGCGTCCGCCCGCACTCAAGCCGCCAACCCACGAGAGCGGGTTGGCGGCGTGAGTGCCAGTGGTCGCCCAGGACCCGATCCGGCCGGCAAACCCGGACGCGAGCTGGCGGGGCGGCTGCGGCAGTCGCCTGGGACCCGATCACGTGGGGCCGGTGGGGTGGCTGCAGAGTCCGCCTGCACTCACGCCCTCAACCCGGGAGAGCGGGTTGGGGGCATGAGTGCCAGTGGTCGCCCGGGACCGATCACACGGGCCGGCAGGGCGACTCGCCCCCAACCCGCTCTCCCGCCCAGCAGGGGACCCTCATTTCCCCCCATCACTGGTTCTGCCCCCAGCCCAGGCCTGACGCCTCTGTCAGAGTCGTCAGGCCTGGGCTGGGGTCAACGCCTGAGGGCTCCCAGTATGTGAGAGGTGGCAGGCTGGGCTGAGGGACACTCCCCCCCACACACACACACACCCAGTGCACGAATTTCGTGCACCGGGCCCCTAGTTATATATACTTAGGCTGAAGAGAAAAAAACTTGGTTGGCTTTAACTACATAATCCCATATAATTATCCATTTCACTTCATCTGTACAAAGCATGTTATTCTCGGGATGGTTTTTTAATTATTAAGACTATCCCATATCTGTGGTTAATTTAAAAGCTCCATTTCCTTCTAAAGATTTTTGTCTGAATTCTACTAAAATTAATCTATCAATTAGTCCTTTAAGTAACAATATATGTTATTAATGCTCACAAGTGCACAAACACACACACACACAGAAAATCAACTTTATTAGGTTGATGTTACCATTTTAATCTCAGAACTAATTAACAAAATACTACATATCTATATATTTGTAAATATATTTTTATTGATTTCAGAGTGAAAGGGAGCGGGGGAAAGAGATAGAAACATCAATGATGAGAGAGAATCATTGATTAGCTGCCTCTTGCACACTCCACACTAGGGATCAAACCCACAACCCAGGCATATGCACTGACCAGGAAACAAACCGTGACTTCTGAGCCACATTGGCTGGGCTTTCACTATATTTTTATATATTAAAAAATGGCAACTGTATGTTCACAGAAATAATATAAAAATTCTTAATTTGAAGCTAGAAACAAAAGAAATGGGACCTGAAAGAAATAAGAGAATTAAATTCAGAATTGCTGCAGAAAAATTGCTATGGAGGAACAAGTTATAAGTGGAGCCATGGCAGCTGCTGTTATCAGTGCCTTAATTAAAATTTTAAAATAAGATGTGTGAATGTACTACCTTCTCAGTCCTTCTAAAACATAAAGTCAAATTATGTAGTTTGATCCCAGTAGAGGGGTGAGAAGACTAAGTGAACAGAAAAACTTATTTCTGTTTCTTCCCCAAAATCCACAGAGAACACAAATATACATGTAAATGAGAGTAAATCCAGAGGATTGATGGAAAACTAGGAGAGGGAACATGAGCAACCCAAATCATGGAAATTTGCATAAAAAGGAAAAGTGACTTTTCTATAGAAAACCCAATCAATCACAGATGAAAGGAGCTGAGAAAAGCTGACCTACATAATCAAAGATGGACAATGATTTGACTCTCCTTGCCCTCAGAGCAGTTGGCTTCCTGAGTTATCTATAAGTTAAAGCCACAGTACAGTTCAAATATAAAAGTAGGAGGTCTTGTAAATGGGCCTGTACGCAAATAGTCAAGCAGAGCAGTGCCACCAAATGACAAAGCACCACAGGGTCCCAAAATCCGCACACTTCAAAGACCAGCAACCCCCCATTCCCAAAAGAAATCCATTTCTCAGCCACTTGTAATCTTGTGGTCCTTTTTATCATTCCTTAAGCAAACAACTAGTCAAAGCTCCTAAAATAGAACCACATTTAGACGTAACAAACTGAGAAAAAAAAGCCAAATGATCATCTCAATCATCTCAATAGAAACAGAAAAGGCATTTGACAAAATTCAACATCTATTCATGAAAAACCTCTCAGCAAACTAAAATTAGAGAACTTCTTCAAACCCACAAAGAAATGTGTAATAAAACTACAGCTAATATCATGTTTTTCTCCCTAAAATGAGGAACAAGGGAAGGATGTCCACCCTCATCACTTTTATTCAAAATTGTCCTAGAGACCTTAGCTAGTGCAATAAGGAAAGAAAAGGTAATAGTTGGAACAAAAAGAAATTAAAAGGGTTTCTTCACAAATAAAATGATTGAGCATATATAAAATCCTAAAGGAATTTAATAAAAAGCTATTACTGATAAGTTAATTTAGCAAGACAACAGGATGCAAGAGAAAGTGACAAATATTGAAGATAGGCAAAGACTCCCTCTATAAGAGGAGTTCCTGAGGAAGAAGAAAGTACCCTAAAGCAGTGATTTTAAACCTTTTTCATCTCGTGGCACACATAAACTAATTACTAAAATTCTGCAGCACACCAAAAAATATATTTTTGTCATATAATTTTGACTCATTCACACCAGGCAGCTATCATGGTGTTGATAAAGTCATTTTTTTATTTGGCAATGTAAGGCAAAAGAGGTCAGTGCCCCTGACCATATAAATAGTCTGGTATTGCCTGTTCTAAAAATTCTTGTGACACACCTGTTGAAAAATCACTGTCCTAAAGCAATGGAACAGGACAAACCACTAAAAATTATAATTCAAGCAAACTGACAAATCTTTTTAAATATCTGACTATATATTAAAAGATTATACTATGTATGATTATTGCCCCAGAACAATCAACACCAAGACACATTGTAACAAAATTGTTGAACTCTAAGGAAAAAGAAAAAAATTCCTTTGGTCAGCTAGACAAAATGAACACGTGACTTATAAGGGGAGAAAACTATCCTGTCACCAGAATTAAAGAAAATGTGCCCCAAGGATTTTATATCCATAAAAACTGACTTTCAAGTATAAATGGCACTAACTGTGAACATGACACAAATATAGGGCTGCTGTTCCCAGGAGCCCTGCCTAAGGAACCTAGGAAGAATGGCTTCAACATCAAAAGTAAATAGAAGGCTATTTACATAATGTATGTAAAGCAGTAAATATGTATTTGTGAGATTGAATACCATTATAAAGGAGAAACTGAGTGTGTACTGGCTCTTTGATTTGACAACGTAAAATACAGAACTCCCATTAAAAATATTTGGGAGGAAAACAGGGATAGTATTTGTAAAAAAAAATGTTTACTTTTTTGGTAATCATGATTGGTGGTGAATGTACATGTCTTTTTATTATTCTGAAAATACTGTACACGTAAAGTGGAACAAAGCTAATAAGGACTATGGGATAATTCTAATTCTATCTTCCCCTAGGTTCTTGAGAACTAGGATTCTTGGTGAAGTACCCAGATGTGAACATGAATTGCCATTTCCCTTTTTTTAAAATCTTTACTGTTGGAAGTATTACATATGTCCTCCTTCCCCCCCCCCAGTGATTCCTTATAGCCCACCCCCAACCCCCACATACACACTCCCCAAGCCTTTACCACACTATTGTCTGTGTCCCTGGGTTATGCATATATACACAGAAGTTCTTTGGTTGATCTCTTCCCACCTACCCATCCACCCCCACCTTCCCTCTGAAACAAAACTTCTTAGGAAATGGCTAATACCAAGTCTGGGCAGGAAATGCAGAGGATGAACTTAGAACACCTTATGCCACCTAAGAGTAACAAAGCTATCAAAGAGTAACAGAGTCGTGTCAAAAAGAATTCAGAAGCCAGCCTGAAGGAGTCCACAATAACCAGACACAGGCGATTTGAACTTGGATAAGAACTTGCAATTGACTGAAGTCCAAGTATGTTTAAATTAATGAGCTTCTTGCTGAAACCGGTTTGGCTCAGTGGATAGAGCGTTGGCCTGCGGACTGAAAGGTCCCAGGTTGATTCGGTCAAGGGCAGGTCAAGGGCATGTACCTGGGTTGCGGGCACATCCCCAGTAGGAGATGTGCAGGAGGCGGCTGATCGATGTTTCTCTCCCATCGATGTTTCTAACTCTCTATCTCTCTCCCTTCCTCTCTGTAAAAAATCAATAAAATATATTTAAAAAAAAATTAATGAGCTTCTAATCATATTTTTAAAAATATTTTTAATCCTCACACAAGGATACATTTTTATTGATTTCAGAGAGAGAGGAAGGGAGAGAGATAGGAAAAAAACATCTATGTAAGAGAGAAACATCAATTGGTTGCCTCCAGTACACACCTGGACCAGGAATGAACCCAAAACCTAGGTATGTGCCCTGACTGGGAATTGATCCCACAACCTTTCGGTGCATGGGATGATACTCCAACCAACTAAGCCACATTGGCCAGGCCTAATCATGTGTGTGTGGTTTTTTGTTGTTGTTGCTGTTGTTGTTGTTGTTGTTGTTGTTTTAAAAAAAGAGGTTTTCAGTAACCTTTTGAGAATGACAGGAAAATAATTGCTTATTTTAGGAACTGGGTAAATAAAAGAATTTAAAATTTATTCTGCCTTTCTCTATGAACTCTACCAATGAGTTGCTAGCAGATGAAGGGAAACATCTCCTTATAAAATTATTACAGCTAATTTATGACAATAAGATGATAAAACTGAATATCACCATTGTCCAAACTCCACAGAATTAGTAAATCTGGGCATTAATCATCAATGGCTGGTAGCATCATAAAACAAGAAACAACCACTCATTATGAGCCTTTTGATAAAGGATGCAATACAACACAATACAACACAACACAACACAAAGTTCTGACAAGGCTTTTTGGTAGCTGTCAATCTGCAGGGAAAACAGAGGACAGAGGAACACATTGAACTGCAGCAAAGTCTAGACTACACAGAGCCCAGAGGTTAAAAGGCCCAGGTTCTTCAACATGTAAATCACAAGGAAAAGAAAGAGATGGAGGGGAAGAGCTACAGGGTAAGAGAGATTTAAAATACACATCAGGTGTTTTAAAATGGGCACAATTTGGCTTTATTTGTCTAAGAAGGAACCTAGGGTAATAAAGCCATAAGGGAACATAAATAAGTGATTCTTATAAAACTCAAGACAGTGGTGGAAGTGAAGAGAGAGCTGTGATGGTGATGGGGACCATAAAGGGGTCTCCAAAGTGGCTAAGAAATGTTTTATTTCTTGAACTGGGTGGCAGTTACAAGGGTGTTTTACTTAAAATAGCTCACTCACATACATTTTTCTATTATTTTAAATTTTTTATTGTATTTTACCAAAAAAAAAATAAAGTAAATATCTTCATAAGAAATACCCTACAACTAAATAACCAGAGATTTCCCAGTAAACAAAAAAGGGAAGAGAAGTAAAACTGTGGTAGCCATCACTTTAAGTCTTTTGACACCTCTGTATATATCTCAGAACCCACATGAAAGTGGTTTTAGCCCATGGTATATAAATAGGATGTCACAGTTAGCTGGAAGAACCCCAATGAATGATTGTAGAATCAAAACTGTATTCTGTCCTCTGACCATCCTTGTCTGAAGGAACTAGAATGACATTGAAAAGAATAATTCAGAATTATTATTGAAGAGATTTCAAAAGGAGCACTACAAAAGAGTTCACTTGTTTGCTATATTTTATGGCAATTAATTAAACTTAACACCTATACCATTAAAAGGGTGGAATGGAAAATGAAAAGCATGAAGAGTGCCTGGAACACGCCCCTGCGTAGGGGCAGCTTCCCTCATTCTTTCTGAGAACACAAGTGTATTAAAAGGCAGGCTGGTCCAAGAAGGAAAACCCTACACTGACTGCTCAGAGACCTACTCTGGTCTTGACTGTGCCATGGATTGGCAGTTAGGTAATCCTTCCTCTCTGAGCCTGAATTTTCTCACATATACATGAAAGTGGTTAAACAAGATGAATTCTGAGGCTTATTGTAACACTTAAAATCTATGTGAGAGCAATTATTTGTCCCCAAAAGTAGCACTTGCCACCAAAATCCACCCAAGGTTAAGAAGAAATTTATAGCAGCAAATGACATCATTAGAAATTATTTTCTTTTCCAAATAATAACTTTATTTTACATTTTTAATTAGAAAAAAATGTAAAATTTCTTTGAAAACTGCCCCTAAAAGCTGCAATCTATAATTAATTTTAAACACTCAGTCAATACAAGAAGAAATATCTTTAGTGGATTTCAAAATTAGCAAGTGGAAATATAATAAAGTTCATTTTCAATATTTAAATTCTAGTTCATTCTTTCATATATCCATTTGTAAAACTGTGAAGAGAAAGTTTGTGGTTTTAAAAAGTCAGAATAATACATTAACAGATGGTTTTTAAAAGTTAAAATAATACATTAATAGAAAACAAGCAATACATCAGCTTCCTTTCTTTTCTTCTTTCTTTTAATCCTCATCTGAGGATATTTTTGCATTGATTTTTAGAGCGAGTGGAAGAGAGAGGGAAAGACAGAGAGAAATGTCAATGTGAGAGAAACATTGACATTTGGTTGCCTCCTGACCCTTAGGTCTGCAGGCCGACGCTCTATCCACTGAGCCAAACCAGCTAGGGCTCAGCTTCCTTTCTGTCACCTCCAGTTTGTAGTGTTCAAAAATTACAACTGCACACATCAAAATCCTGAATAATGACCAAATCACTTACATTAAAGCCTCTAATAGAAAAAAATTAACAATAAGTTAATTTTTTCAAGTTAGTCTTTTTTTTCAATAATTTTTTCAATAAGTTAGTCTTTCAAGAACTGAAAGACTCTGTAAGATGAAAGGGGTTTAAGGGGTAGTTCTGAGCAACTGCCCATGTCTTCTAAAGAATAACAAAACTTATGATCATGACAGTAGGACTTTGCTTTTTACACTACTTAGGCCTTTCCAGAGCAACTTTCACACGTATCATAGACTACCCTGCGATCCGCAGGAAGAACCTATGAGTTAAAGGTGGGATTCTTACTTTAAAAATAAGGAGGAGGTTCAGGGAAGCAAGGTGGAAAATAGGATACAAGAATGAGATTGGTCTCTACCACTTAGCAAAAAGGTAAACCTAGAGTACTCCCTTAAAAAACAGAATACATGTAGGAGATCTGGGCCTGCTGACGAAGAATGAGACCTCACTTTAAAATCTGAACCCTAAAACAGTCTCACCTCAGTTCGCTTTCATTAGAGTGCTAGGCCTAGCGTTGCACACAAGCTGAACTATTTCACACTAGAAGGAATAAGTGTACAACTACTCTCCAGTGCTGGAAGCCACTGGATGCTGAAGACAGGTGATGAGAACACTGGAATAAGTGGAACCATCCTCTCTCTCTACTATGTCAGTTAAAAAATAAGAGAACTAAACAAGTCCAAGGTGTAAGATTTCTAAATTTCAAATCATTATACTCAAAGGAGGGGTGGGTGATGTATTCTGATTTATGCCATACAAGGCTCAGTGAAATCAACTCTCCCTATTTACATAAAATATATGTGGGCATAGATTGCTAGCCACCATAACAAAAATAATAGCTGAGGAAAAAATATATTTCTTAAGTATTATTTAGAAAATAAACATTTTATATTGCTTCAAGATGGCTTCTCCCCATTAAGATTCTCAGCAGATGATCTTGTTTCTTATTGCACTGAAAAATAGAAGAAATCAGAACAGAGCAGCTGTTTCTTTCCACCACCGTATCTATCAAACTACCTGCTCTGTATCAACATACAGTCATGTCCTGCATAACGATGAACTGCATGCATGACGGTGGTCCTGTAAAATGACAATGGGACTAAAATATTCCATCACCTGGTGATGGTGTAGCTCAACCACTGCTCACGTGTCTGTGGTGATGCTGGTGTAAACACACCTATGGCTGCCAGCTGTATAAAAGTACTGCACATACCATTATGGAACATACTACTTGATGATAATGAATGACTGCAATGGTTTATGTATTTACTATTCTATATTTTTTAATTTTCCCACTGTCTCATTAACTTTTTCAGTTTATTTATTCAAATCTGAATACAAATAGGTTCATAAACTGCAACTAGTCAATATGCTCTTAAGTCTTTTTAATCACTAGGTTCCTATTCTATCTATCTATCTATCTATCTATCTATCTATCTATCTCTCTCTCTCTCTTCTAAAAAAAAAATTACTTACTGAAGAAACTGAGTTGGTTGTTCTATAAACTTTCCTAGAATCTGGAATATGCAAATTACATTCCTATGGTACCATTTACCCTATTTCGCCCCTCACCTTATGCTATACTATAGTTGTATTATTATTTTAGAATGCACTCTTTCTACTATTAAAAAATATAGTTTGCTGTAAAACCATGTGACATGTTAGGCTGGCAGCAGCCTCACACCTGTCGTGTTTACTGCATCTCTTGACTGCATCATTTTCTTCTGTGCTTGATTTAATCTCATGTTGTTTTGTACAGCAGCATGCTGTACAGGTGTGTAGCCTGGGAGCAACAGGCTATACCACACAGCTAGGTGTGTAGTAGGCTATGGCATCTAGGTTTGTGTACTAGTAAGTGCACTCAATAATGTTCACACAATGATAAAATTAACTAATGATACATTTCTCAGAACATAGCCACATTGTTAAAATGTGTATAACTGTGCTTGTCTGCCTCCTGTGAAAACAGATCAACTGCCTTACTCTCACGTAAATCTATTACTTCTGCCTGTGTGCTAGCATCCCGGTCCCTCTTGAGTACCCTCCTCCTGTAATAACCCTTTGTAATTACCCTTTCCTTCTACTAAGCAAATTTCCCTCTATAGTGGATCATATCCAATAGCATACAAATTTTCAGTGACATCCCATCTTAAAAATACAAAACAAGAACTCTTCTTTGTTTCTATGCCTTCCCCCACTCTGCTCTAGCTCCATTTCTGCTCCCCTTTATAACAAACCTCCTATAAAATGCAATTTGTACTGTCTCACTTCCTTGCCTCTCATTTTGTTTTAAATCCACTCAAATAAGTTTTATATCCCCTCCTCTTCACTGAAACTGCTCATCAAGAACAACCACGAGTTCCCTCGACAAATCCAATGGATCAATTCTCAGTCTTCATCTGGCTCAGTCTCTGAGCAGCACTTACACAGCTGATTACTCCCTCTTCTTGAAACACATCCTTCCCTTGGCTTCTGAGACAAAACAATCCTGCTTGCTTCTACCTCGACTGAGCCTCCTCTGCTGGCTCCTATTCCTTGATTTTGTACTTCTCTGTATTCCCTAATTCTCTAGGTGATCCTCATCAGTCCCATGGCTTTATATACCAGGAGGATGACTCACAGCTTCATATCTCAAGCCCTAACCACATATATACCACATATCAAGTCAGGTATCCTGCAAACATCTCAAGTTAAGCATGATTCAAACAGAATTTCTGATTTCTTACTCCCATACCCATCCTACGCAAAACAAATGGAAGAAAAACTCCTCTATTCCTTCTCATCTCAGATAAATGGTACCAATATATGCCTGATTATCAACCCCTCTTCTAACCAAGCCCTACAAAACAAAAACTAGGAGTACCCTTGATCACTCTTTTTTTCCTCACATTCCATGTTCAATCTACCAAAATAAAGGGTACTAACTCTGCCTTTAAAACACAATTTAAACCCTTGCTTGTACTTCTGTCCACAGCATAATAATTTTAAGGCTCATCTGCCAGCTGTTCACAAAGTTTTGCACTGGCACAAATGTTACCTTTTCCAAAAGGCTTTCCTTACCATCCTACTCTACTCTTCCTATTATCTTACTAAAATCGTGCACTAGAGGGGTGAAGAGGGAGGGGGGCTTTAGCCCAGCCTGCGCCCTCTCACAAGCAGGCCTAAGCTGGCAGACAGACATCCCCGAGGGGTTCTTAGCACTGCCGCAGAGGCGGGAGAGGCTCCCACCACTGCAGCTGGACTCGCCAGCCATGAGCCCAGCTTCTGACTGAGCGGGGCTCCCATTGGTGGGAGCGCACTGACCACCAGGAGGAAGCTCCTGCATTGAGCACCTGCCCCCTGGTGGTCAGTGTGCATCATAGCAACCGGTCGTTCTGCCATTCAGTCAATTTGCATATTAGGGTTTTATTATATAGGATGCCTGTCTTATTTTCTCATCATCAAATCTATTAAAACCTGAAATACAGTCTTTTATTTTTAAATTTTTGTTTATTTACTTCTTACTCCGCCTCTACAAAGCTGAGAAACTCTCTTAATCAACAAGGGCTGACCACTGCAAATTTAGATCTTAGGTTTTCCTCTTATTGTCCCTATAGCAGCCAATATGTTTCCCCATCGTAGACTGTATTATATTTATCACTGTTCTCAATTTCTCTTGGTTTATGTGCATTTACTCCTACTAGATTCTAAGCAACATGGTGTTTTCACTATTGCTGGCCAACTCAGATCCCTCCTCCCAACCCACCTCTTATATTCTTGCTAGCAGAGACCTGATTTTGTTTGTTATTCATCCTATGAGGCACTATGCTCAGGAAAGAGCCTCTTTACCCCAAAGTCCCAAAGTAGGTAACAAATAGTCTGAGTCAGTTATGATGTCCTCATTTTCCTCACTAGTGAATAATTTTTAGATCTCAGTTTGGGACCCAATTATAGTCAATGGTATATAGCAGACCTTTTGGGAACGGTCCTCCTCCCTACTAAAAAGAGAATTATGAGAATCAGTCCTCTCACTACTGGCTGTCATCATGCCTGCATATCATATCAGAAACTATTGCTACAGCAAGAATGTTGCCAGGAACAAACAGAATTGCAGCATGAAACGGTGGAAGGCCCCTGTGTCAAAGAAGACATGCTAAGTCATGAAATTAATTAACCTAAACTGTCCTTGTCCATCTCCAGACCTCTTGTTATGTGAGAGACTAGAGGCCCGGTACATGGGATTCATGCACTGGTGAGGGGGCATGGCCTGCGGGGATCAGCCCACTGTGGGAGCGCCACTCATCCCCGTCAGCCGAGTGGCTGTGGACCTTCCCTCTGAGTGGCTGCTCCCGCTGTGGGAGCACAGCTCATCCCGATCAGCTGAGTGGAACTCCCATTGTGGAAGCACACTGACCACCAGGGAGCAGCTCCTACGTTGAGCGTCTGCCCCCTGGTGGTCAGTGCACATCATAGCAACTGGTTGACTGGTCGTTCCGCCAGTTACTGGGCTTTTATTATATAGGATGATAAAACCCTTATGGTTCAACTAACTTTTGCTGAGACTTCTACTACTTAAAGGCAAAGGTATGCAAAAGGAAATAGCTCCGTTCATCAAAACATCCTATATAATAAAAGGCTAATAAGCAAATTGTCCCCTCAACTGGGAGTTCAACCAGGAGTTCAACTAGGAGTTCGACCAGGGGGCAGGGGCAACCAGCCAACCACCCGTGGCCCTTCCCCCTGGCCAGCCCTGTCCCTGATTGGCCCCAATTGGCCACCCCACCCTGATCAGGGGTAGGGCCTGCCTGCCAACTGCCCAAGGCCCCTCCCCCTGGCCAGCCCTGCCCCTGATCAGCCCCCACCCCAATTGGGGGCAGAGTCGGCCAGCCAACCACCTATAACCCCTCCCCTAAAAGCCCCCTCTTACTGGCCCCACCCACCCTGATTGTGAGCAGGGCCAATCAGCCCACTGCCTAAGGCCCCTCCCCCTGGCCCAATCGGCCCCAATCAGGTAGGCCAGCGGGATCCCACCCATGCACATATTCATGTACTGGGCCTCTAGTATTAGTATAAATGGTAAAGCCAAACATATTTCCTGCTTCTATTTGACTCCAGTGTCCATATTATCATTACACTATACTACCAGAATTTCAACCCACTCTTTTTAATGAATTACAGGTGGCCTAGGGAATCTATGCTTCTGCATTTTATCTACAAACTTATTAGTTTGACACCATTCCAAATGCCCAATGCCACAGACACTCATCTTTGGCTAATGGGGTACTAGAAGTATTGGAGAAATGTTATATGCTTATATCTGCAAAATATTTGCCTTTCTTATGATTAATTAACATGCATAATTCAAAACAGAAATACTCTTTTCTACAGTCGCTACATGTACTGAGAACAGAATATCTATTTGTGTCTCACAACTTAACAATTCTTTTTAGCTCCCCTCCTTGTTCAAGTAATTTAAATCACATATAATCTTAATTCTACTAAAAAGCCACACCTCTAAGAGAAAGGGGTATGCCACTAAGTTCCCAGGAAAGGAGCAGTTACAACCAATAAAGAACAAAAGACATTTTCAGAAAACTAAAGGGGAACTCGTTTACAAATAAAGAAGTAAGGGTTCACAGAGGTTGAATATTTTATTAGAAATCACAGTTAGGGCCAGAACAAGAACCAATTCCTAATTCTCTGCAATTTCATAATGCTTCCAGGGTGCTTATCAAACATTTACTGAGAATTCTTAGCCAAACAAAAATAATCCATTACTGTATGTTCAAGTAAATCAAAAACCTTTTAGTAAGTTAAGGTGACAGATGCACATTACCTTATATATTGACTTTTTATTTTTTAAGTAAGCTTCACTATGTCCTAGCTATCATTTCTACTTTTCCAGTCAACAAGATTTCATTTTATTTAAATAATTTAAGTATACCGATTGTTATCAGTGCAAACACACTTAAGGAGGAGTGATAGTTCTTATTTTTACATATCTACATTCTACTTTATAAGAACAATGTAGCATATCATTTTTATTAAAAACTTGGGCAAAAAAAGTTGTCACTTTTTTACTTAAAGGTTATAATTTCTCTAATGAAGCAATTATCATGATAATGTTTTCTTCATCCAGCATCCTCTTGGTTATGAACCTAATTATTCTAGGAAGTCTTAGCTTGGAGCTCAGGAAATCAACAATCTTTAAGAAATTTATTTATAAAGGTTAATCACATGGGATTTAGCAAGTGTTGGTTTAATGTCAACATCTATTTCACTTGAGATGATTAGTCCAAACCAATTGCTATAATTCCACCTCCTATCCCAATATTCAGGAAAGAGTAGTCCAAAGCCAATTTGGATCAATGATACACGAAGAAAGCCTTGCTCGGGTCTTCAAAGAGAGAAAAGGCAGTCTCTTTCCAACTATATGTAAACAAGGAAAATATGGACTCAATTGTTGTTCCTGTGCTCATAACCACAGAAAAGAACCAGCTTTAAAGATGAAGCCAAGAGAGGAAAAGAATGAACAAAAAACTGGGTTTCTTATGGCAACACTGAATTCAATCAACCCACTCTGAAGCCTTTTTGGACTTGTGAGAATAATCCACTTCCTTATTGTATAAGTGAGCTTCAATTGAGATTTTTGTTACTTGCAGCAAAAAGAATCTTCACTGGTAAAGTAGTAAAACCAAGTCTAGGGGACAATAAGAACCATAAAGGGGAGAGACTATAAACCTTGAGTATTATAAGAAGAAACACTCCAAAGCACTTTCTCTCTCATTAAATGGTTCAATTACCACCCAAAATTCAGGGATTTCCTACAGAGCAAAAGAACCACAAGACTCTCCATAACTAAGATCTGATTTTGTAAACTATCAGGAGACTAAAGCATTTCTATTTATTTCTTAAAAACAATTATTACCCCAATCAATTTAATAATATAAAAACTTTTTTTAAAAAGTCAGTTACTAGGCACCAAACTCACTTCCAGACTCTGTGGACATGACTAAACAAAGCAGAATGCCTGTCCTTGAAGCTACATTGCAATACAGAGAGAAAAATAATTAACAAGTAAGTACATATCTTCCTCCTAGATTTAGTTCTACAGTATAAAAATCATGAAATACCCAAGCAAGTTATATCATGACCAGTAACTGAACATTATGAACAACTAGGGTGGAAACAAACAAGACTTCATGAAATGCTTTCACTCAAGTGAAAATAAAGTTTGAGGCAAGACCTGAGAACATGAAGAAAAACTAATTGTATGCATATATGCATAACCCATGGACACAGACAAGGGTGGTAAAGGCCTGGGGTGGTGGTTGGGCTAGAAGAGATCAATGGGGGAACGGAGGGGGGTCAGAATGGGACATATGTAATGCTTTCAACAATAAAGATTATAAAAATTTTACAAAAGGAGGAGGAGGAGGAGGAGGAGGAGGAGGAGGAGGAGGAGGAGGAGGAGGAGATGACCAAAAGAAAGAAACTGGACCAAAATTGTAGAAGAGGGAAAAAAAGGGTCCAGAAAAAAAAACAAGATTATGAAAACATCAGAAAACATCAGGACACATATACTCAGAATGAAAAATAGGAATTTAAACAGCATCTTTTTCAACTCTTTCTCATTAGAAACAAGACAGAACAAATGGGATGATAAGCCAATTAACAAGGTCTAGACCCCACGATCTTTTAACACCTCTTTTTTTTAAAACATATCTCAGACTAGAAAAAAACACCAAAGTTCCCAGCCCACATCATATACCACTAGTCCCTCTAAACCACAGATAACTTTCCAAAACCACCACACTGTAACCCCTGATCCAGGTTGGAGCTAAATTCAAGTCTCATGAGATGGACACAGGGCAAGAAATACTTTTTATGACCTCATATACAAAAGGAGATAAATTCCTGTTGCCTTTTCTGTGTCTTATATGTAATTAATTAGGACTTGTAAAGAGAGGGAAAATTTTTTAAAAGAAAGAAAATATTAAAGTGATAAACACAAAATTTGTAATTAGCATTACAAGTTATCCAAAACTTCATTATTTCCTTAGTAGGAAAGTCTCTGACTAGGTATATCAGACAACTGAATTGAATGCCATGGCTTATTTTCCCAGAAGAAATATAAAGAATTGCTAAGTAGCTATTGAAGTGTTTAACAATTTCAAGTAACAAAGAAAAGTAAATAAGTTACTGGGATAAGTCATAAGCACTTGACTAAATGGCTCACTCTTATAGTATGTAATTTAAATTATTTTAGACACAATCAACAGCAATTACAATTTTCAAGTGTTTTCCCTACCCTTATAGTACATTATATATTAAAATGGTTTCAGAATGCACATCACTTCAGGAAAGCCAGAAACTTGGCCTGGAAGACAGAAAAATAGAGAAAATTTTTAACCCCAAACTGCTTTAAATGAACATAATAAAAGATCTTTGGTAGGAAGCTTTAAGGTTTTTTTTAATACAAATAGTAATTCAATTTTTAAATGTTGAGTGTTTATTTTGTATGAGGCACCATACTGGCCACAGTTAATGCAATTTAAATACAGGAATCATCCTTAAATACATATGAAATTCTTGGCTATCCTTGATCATAGAGGAGAGTAAAAATGGCCATACCTTATAAACAGAGTGACCATATGTCTTTGTCTATGCCTCTTATGCCAGCATAATTATTACAGGCTCTCTGTCATACTCAAAAGTGTCCCTGGATAGTCACTGAATTACAGTTACCCCACCAGAGTGAGTAAGCAGACAGGTGCTATGTGGTAGCTAGTTACCATAATGCCAAATACTACTAGATTTCTTTTTTATGTTGTAGATAAGAATAGGCTCCTGCCAGATAAAATGTAAAGACTCAGATGTTATATCAACACGATAAAAGCATTCTGTGATTGCTGAATAATAACTTTAAAAGGGATTTGTTTTCTTAATTCAAACACCCAGTAGTCAAATACTCCATCATTCTGTGCTCCCAGATTAATGGTTGCAACTAACCCAAGCAGATCTCAACAGCCACATGACCAACGAAAGGACCAAAACACTGGGGCCACTTGCCAGACTGTCACAAGAACAAAGGCCTAGCAGGTGGCCATCCACTGCTCCAAATTAAATCATGCCGCACAGAACATTATCTTCATCATTGTATAATGTTGTTTTTGTGTAATGTTACTCCTCATATCCAATTTTCAAAATTAAGACAAAATTGTTTTTAACGACAGGCCAACCACAATAGGAAATAGCACAATGATCCAAATAACATTGTTCAAGACTGAGTGAAAAGGGCCCTTCCCAGGTCACAGAAGTAATCACCGAACCCTACCCACCCGTCACCCCAATATTTGTTCAATGAAGCACTGCAGTATCTGGAACAAATCCTGAGGCCTAGTTAAACACCAGGTGGTATACTAGGGTAATTTTTTTAAGTAACAGATGGCTCAAACTTTTCATCTTTATGACATGCAGCGCAGGACTTATGCAAGTAAAACTGTCTTCCAAGTACTTTATACAAGCAATACAATTACTCATGTGACTCATCGCTTCACATCATAGAGAGCAGCAGGTGAGACAGATGCTGTGCTCCTGGGTTATTTATTACTTTGTACAACAGATAAATGACACATATAAACACAGATATACATGTATATTTAAATATAGCTATAGATTTGATGGTATTGTTTCCTCTGTTGTAAAATTAGGGGGCTAAGTTAACTAAGTCAAACACTTTGGTTTGAGTAAATAAAAGTAAAATGTTGCAAATCTGAAATAAAGTCAGAGTAAGGAAGAAGGTGTGCCCAGTTTCATTAAAATTTAAAAGTAGAAAATAGACAGAAGCTGGTTGGGTCAGCCTATCAGCATCTGATCACTACCTCAAATACACACACACACACACACACACACACACACACACACACACACTAATGTAAAGCAAAGGAAGTTAGAATAAGTGATTTTTTCCCCCCTTTCCTTCCTTTTTTCCCTCATCACACAACCCTCCGGCCAATGTTCAGCACCAAAGAGCCCCACATTAGGTACAGCTAGTGAGAGAGTTGTGTATCACTAGATACAGCAGCACAATTAAGGCAAAGGCAAAGGGATCCTCACAGGAAGCAGCACGTGGTTTTAGGTAGAGAAAGTCCACCTGTCCCAAATGGCATTTCCTGGCCTTCACCACCTCCTACTGCTCTGTAAAGTGAGGAGCAAATGGGTGGTAAGGGACATGACTTTCCCCACCACATCAGCTTTCTTGTGGCTGATAATTATGGGCATGAGTACCTTCAGGTAAGACTTGCTACCCTGGAAGAGCTGGTGACAAGAGTAAATGTTTGGCGACAGCAATAACTGTCTCACCTGTAGATCCAAATTATAAAACAACTCTATGATCACAGACTGTCTTACCCACACAGGGGACAAAGGGACACAGGTAGCAAATAGAAAAGTAATTCTAAGCTGACTCAAGGAGTGTGCTGCTGAAACAAGTGTACCAAGGAAAATAAACACGATAGATAGATTTTTACTGGAAATTAGATCTGCTCAAAACTTCCACCATAGTCCTCTGAGACCCATGAAATATATAGAGACTCCTAATACATTTTAGGTTTGCCTGAAAATCAAATTACCATGTATATTATTGCTTCTGAGTAAAAATGAGTCCTGAATTTTAGCAAATTCTGCAGAAGAACTTTTTAAACCCAACCTATTTACGTGCAGGGTCCTTCCTGGTGAAATACTTGTCTGAATGCTACACATTTAATTTGTCTTGTCTTTCTATGGCATATCAATATCATTACTAACTGCTGCATCTCAAAAAACCTGTACTATTTCAAATATAGTAGCTTTAATAGTTGTGATTGATGGTGTTCTTTATAAAATGTGTATTTCCGTGTAATATTATTAAACCAAAAACAAATTTTCACTTATTGATACCTACCTGTGTTAAAAGTAAATCACCATAAAAATATGCTCAGTGATAAAATAAAGCACTATGTAAATATTGTCATTTGTAAAATAAAAAATAAGTCAATTATTTTTAAATATGTACTTTTGTTAAAGCATATTATATAAGCCCTTAGTTAATTAGTTCATACTTGATGTCAGCTACCTAACATTCCTCACAATTATAAATACATTGATCAGTGTTCCTACAATTTCAGGAACTTGACCATTTTGTACAACACTTCCAAGAAAAATTAACACTTAGAATACAGCTGACTTTTAAATTTACAAGTATTAATTATCATTCTGCTTCTATCCTCCACTTAACCCTAGTACAATTAAAAATTATTGCAGGCTATTCACATTTTAATTGAATGTGAATTGTTATTTTCATTTTAGTCAAGCTTCTGACCCATTTATTTTAAACCTGATATTCATTGCAAATTAACCAAATGGCCACCCTGTAATGGGTAGGGGCACACCATAAATTCAACAACTTATACCGGTCTCAGGGCACTAGACTATACCATGTAGAATTCCATTTTGAAAGAGAAAATCATAAGGAGATTCACAGAAGTGATATTTAATTTGAGGAACAATGAACAAATTAACTCTATTATATCCTGAGTTCTGGTTTAGAGAAATCTTCCATAGATTCTTATATTCTGGTCTACACTGCTGCCACTTCATATAGAATTTACCTGGTCCTATGTGGCTTTACCTCTATTATACATTCAGAGCCATCCATTAGGCAAAAAGCAAACTTACCTCCTACCATTCTCCCTCTGGCTCCTACACCAACCACACAGCCTCCCCTTGCTATTCCCTAGACAACCAAGCACGCTACTACCCCTGTGCTTTTTCAATGCTATTTCCTCTGCTGGGGATGTTCTTTCCTCAAATATCACCACTGCTCATTACTGTACTCATTCAGGTCTCTGCTCAAATTTGATCTTATCAGAGAAATTTTTCTTGAACATGCTTTCCAAAATAGCATCCCCCATCTCTCCAAAGACCTTGCTTTCATTTTCTTCATAGCATTTGTTAACCAACTTACATGTTATCTCTCTTTTCCAACTAATGTTGGATAAGCTATGTGTAAAGCTACATTTAAATGTAAGCTCCATAAAAGACGAAAATTTGCTTTATTCACTGCTTTATCCCCATGACTTAAAAGAGCACTTGGTACAGCTCACTAAATAATTAAGTCCATGAATGTTTGTTTATTGTTTTTCCCCTTGCCAGGTCAGCTAAGTATTCTGTTTTATTCAGTGCTGAACTCCCAGTGCTGAGAACAGTGTTAACTCTTGAGACACTCACCATGCTGAATGAATCTCACAATACACACCTGCTATTTTCAAATGTTATCAAAATTAAAAGCAAGAAAGACATAAGTTTATTCATGTTTAACTTGATCATTAAATGAAAGTTCACTATTTCCCCAATAACTAAAACTTTTAGCTGTCTTCAACATTTAAATTAATAACGAAATGGACCATATGTACACATTTGTTCATTAAATATATTCCCAAAAATATTGTGTAAAATTAATTAAATAACATTATACTCTTCCCTCCAAAAAGCTGTAGCCCAAAACATAACAAAAATTTTATTTTACTAATTTTTACTATTACATCATTTTTTTACCAACTATATTACTTCATATTTTCCTGTTAACTTATTATAATCCTCACCAGAAATAGCTATAGTCAATGGCATAATAAAATTGTAGACCAACTGTAATCTTTATAAACATTATAAACTTTCATTCCATTCAAATGAAACAATAACTCTATAAATACTTGCAAAATAACCTATATATATATATATATATATATATATATATATATATATATATATATATATATCACCAACCATATGTCTAATTCCCTTTGTTTTAAATAAAAATTAACTTAGAGTACATAGAGGGCTGTTTTTTCTCTTTTGGATAAAATCATCTATACCAAGAGTCAGCACATTTTTTTCTATAAAGTATCGGATAATAAATATTTCAAATTTCAAGGGCCATATGATCTCTGTCACAACTATTCAACTCTGCCCTTACACTGTGAAAGCAGCCATGGAAAGTATATGTAAACTAATGGGTGCAACTATGTTCCAATAAAATTTCATTTACAAAAACAAGCAGCGTGCTAGATTTGTCCTGCAGGCCATAGTTTGCAAACCCCTAGTCTACTCCACTCCTTTTCTAATAACTTTATTTAACAAAGCTCAGAACCACCCAATTTATGAGTTAGCTATGTGCCAAAAGTCAACTTACAATGGAGGTGGGTGTTTTTTATTAATTTTTCATATATTTTACTAGTGAGATTCTTAGACAAATTCAATTCAACTCTACTCCAGTTCTTCTCTCTCCTCCTATCTAGAAACAAAGAAAGAGCATACTTATTCCATAGATTCTGGGTCATAAGAATTGAAACACCAGAGTACAGAGACGTGTCAGAGAAGGAGGGAGAAGAGAACCATTTCTTTTGTCCTATCTAGGAAAATTTTAATTTCTGGGATCCTCCTACTTCCTTTGTCCATTTTGTCAAGGGTCTCATTGCCATCAGTCCCTCTTAAGTCACCTACTATGGCACTATATCATGATTTGCCCTCTTTTTTCTTTTTTCTCCCTGTCGGGAAATCAAACCTTAAATATTTTAAAGCCCAACAGTAAGTCCTGTAGCTCTTTCTCTTCATATGCCCAGAGCTTTAAAAATGTCTATATTCCTTTTGTTTGTTTGTTTGTTTGTTTGTTTTATTAATCCTTACCCAGTATTTTTCCATTGATTTTTAGAAAGAGTGGAAGGGAGAAAGAGAGACAGAAACATTGCTTGGTTTCCTCCCACATGTGCAGGATCAATCCTGCAACCAGGTATGTGTTCCTGACCAGAATCCCCATGCCCTTGACCAGAAACCCAGACCCTTCAGTCCGCAGGCCGATACTCTATCCACTGAGCCAAACGGGCTAGGTCTCTATATTCCTTTTTTAATCAAACTCTCATCCTTCAATAAAGCTGATTTCTACACACACACAAAAAAAAAAATGATGAGAAAAACTGATTAAACTAAAACATATTAATATGTAAGTTAAAGGACTAGTAATCATTCAGAAAATTCCTAACCTATTCCAGGTCCTAGGATATCTACTTTACTAAGGGTGGTTGGGGGACCATAACCCTAAGTTCTAGTGGATATAGTTCTCATAATAGTGAAGAGAAAACACAGGCACTAGATGAAATAAGAGGTAGAGAGCATGGAGGGAACATAGCACAAGGCAAATCAATGGTAACTGGATCAAGGCTCTACAAATCTCTCCTAAAAACTGTCCTTTTCTCCAGGTTTGTCCACTCTTAAACCCACACATCTTCTAGTCCAAGGGTCATTAACTCAAATGTCTACAGGTAAGTAAGGGAAGTGAATAAACAATAGAGAATTATAAGGACTGGAGAAAGCCGAGTAGAAAGGGGCAGCTGCTACTCAGTTCCAACCAATTGCAGGAATGCAGGCCCAGGGTTGCCATATCATCAGATTTTCCAAAAAAGTCAGAAATACATTTTTAAATTTAAAATTGTCAAAATTTTAAAATATTATGCAAGCCAAAGAAACCCCATCTACAGGTTAGATCGGGCCCACAAGTCATCAGCCTTTTAATTCTGTCCTGGCAGAACCCTGTCCTTTGTAAACTTTCCGGGTAACAATGTGGTACGTGGAGGGGCTGTGGCAGCAAGCAGCCTTCTTTACAGAGCAGCAACAAATCAGGTCATTCTGAGTCAGGGAACTGCCTAATGGAATCTGAGATGATAAAATGTCATTAGAAATAGCATTACTCTCCATACAGACCTAGAAAAGCACAATTCAGGTATTCCCAAGATATAAATAATTAAATTGCTTTCCTCTTCACAAAAGTCAGATATGCTCATAAGATTAAAAGTTAAAATGTTTTAGAAGTAGATGTCATATGTAACAAAAACAAAAAAACCAGACCACCCTCCTTAGGTATTATTGCTGTATACCATTTGGTGTTGAGTGATTTATTTCAGTCAACATGTGAGTCCATTTTAAAACTCATCAACACAAGTTCCATCTGGCCCTGAAGCTGTACAAAAGGTGACTCAATGGGCAGTTTTCTTTCTCAATATTCTGTATACGTTTCTCCCTTTGCAACTGATATCTAGTCCCAATCAGTAGAATCTTTCTGTAATAGAGGTGAATTTCATACTATAAAACAAATCTGAGCTTGCCAGAAAAGTAAGGCTACTTAACTCAGGTCAGACCTGCCACAGGCCAGGCCTGCCAGCTGCTGTGCAACTCCTGTTCTAGTTTCTGCCCAGGCCTGTAATTATTTACAGTTTTGCACCTGTCAAAATCTTGAAACAATGGCTTTCCTTGTTTCTCAGGGTTTATAGACAGTTAAATGTACTCAGCTTAAAAACTGAACGCGTAAAGCACACATGTTAAAGGGGTCATTATCCGTGAGTTTTTACAATTTTTAACATAAGTAAAATAGAAATGAAGGGGGAAACATAAATTAGGTTTTGATGGTTAATAAATAAAACATTAAAGTAGCTGTTCTCAGTCTTCATGAATATAGGAATTATCTATGTGTTGTTAAAAAAAAAAATGCTTAATACAAAAGGCAGGCCTCCAATATCAGAACTTAGAAATTGAGTGATGACTACATCTTTAACATTTGGTTTAGAAAATATGTTTTTAAAAATATCAAGTAAAAATAACACAATAATATAATGAACCATAACCATCATATTAAAAGACTGATCAGTATTACTACAATTCAATCTATATTGGGGGGAGGGGCTATTAAATAATTTAGTAGACAGGTAAGATTAAACTACTAAGTAAGTCAAAAGAAGGAAAGATAAATGATGCTGAAAGTAGTTCTCTGGGCTACCCTACCACTCACTAAGAGAAATGAGTCTTCTCACTACAGCTGATTCTGCAACTGAGAGAGACTGAGAGCTGTGGCTGGCTGAGCTTTTATTCTTTCTCCTAAGTTATGCAACTCTATCCAGAAGGTGTGTATTTCTTTAAGAAATCAGCAGCTCTGAGTAAACAGGGTACATCTGGTGAACACATGTCCACGTACAGGTAAACACATGATTTCAGTAATTACTTCCAACACCATCTGTCAAGCAGGTAGTTCAAAACCTACTCAACAGGAAGGCAGTTTAAAGTAATTTTTAAGCAAGTACTCTTCTCATCTGCTTAATAAAAATAAAGATCAAAATATAACCTAAAAACCTGTCTGCTCTATCCCGAACTTACCCAGGCCAGAGGCAGGCAGGTTCATTCTTGTAACTAAAAAAGATGATAATCCTACATTGGCTAAGAAATACATGAATCTGATTAATTATCCTCCAAAGAAAGTTTCCTATGATTAAAAATGGCAGTAATTTATTCATTACTAATCAATAACTAACAAGACTAGTCTCTGTAACACATTAAAGTGTGCCACCTGTCTGCAAAACACATCACCATTAATTAAGGAATAAACTACTCTAGTGACAAATGCTTTCAAGTGTTTCTCAGTATCATTAACTCAGCTTGAAAAACATAAACCTTAATGCAAAAGAGCGCAGGGAAAGAAAAAATATAGCAGCAGAGGAAAAGAAAAAAATATCCAATTAAAAATTTTTCTGACTTCTAAAGATTGGTTGAGAGACTTTGAAAAGATTATTGCAATTTGACCTTGATGAATATCTATATACCATTGGCCTGTTCATTTCTCTGATTTATATCAGTCAAATGTTAAAATAAATACAACCAACTCTCAAACATCCAAAGTGATGTATGACAGGAAAACCAAAGGCTGAATTCCCCCAAATAAATTTAAATTTTTCTTTTAGATTCAGTTCCCTCGCCTAATCTTTACCACAATTTTTACCAGGGCAGAAGTGACTGACTTAAATTCCACCTTCTTGTTCTCCCCATTTCTCCCTGCTGAGATCAAAATATTAAAAGCAAAAGTATTTGTATCTACTCCTGATGTGATATAGTAAGAATAGTACTTCACTTCTGAAATCTTCCTCCTAAAAACCCATAACCCTACTCTAAATATGAGAAAAACATCAGACAAATGCAAACTAAAGGACATTCCACTAAACAGCTGATATTCTACAAAAAAGTATTCCTTAAAAGTGTCAAAAACAAGGATCATCTGACAAACTGTCACAGATTAGATGGGACAAAGAAGACAGGACAATTAACTGCACTGCGGTACCCTGGATGAGATCTTGGAACAGAAAAAGGACATTAGGGACGTGCTCGCTTCGGCAGCACATATACTAAAATTGGAAAGATACTGAGAAGATTAGCATGGCTGTGCGCAAGGATGACATGCAAATTCGTGAAGCGTTCCATATTTGAAAAAAAGAAAAAGGACATTAGGGGAAAACTAGTAAAATCTGAATGAAGTGCGGTATTTACCAGTAGTTAACAGTAATGTACCAATGTTAATTTCTTAGATGTAATATCCTATACAATAAAAGCCTAATATTCTAAGGAGCTCATTAACTCATATTACTCTGTCAACTCAATGCAAAAAATCGGCCGAGAGACAGCTGGTATCTCAAAAAACTCGTTAGTCGGGACACTCGTAAGTCAAGGCCCCACTATACAATTAAATTAATTCACTTGACATTACAGATATCACACCCAAAGCAGAAACCAAAATTTAAAGTCATTATTTTCAAACAATAAGGCACAATGCCCACTTCTGGATTTCAAACAATTTTACTTAAAGATGTAAATGATCTGCACATGTCAGTGGAGTTTGGTTTTGTTTTTAAAATGAAACCCGTTTATTTCAGCCATGTTTTACAGGATCTTTCCGCTGGTTTTTGTACTACGTCTTGTAGCTCCCAATTCATCAAACCCTGGAGCACAGTGACCAACTGAATTTTTCTTCCCTTTGCATCCGCTAATGATTTTTTTTTCCATCTTGAATGAAATGGTACAAGAAAATAACATTCTATATAGTCATGAGAAATACTGCTACAGGTCAGATTATCATCTCAGTAGTCAAGTTTCTGGTAAAGCAATATACAGAAATATTTTTTAATCCTCATGAGGAAACATGGAAAATGCTGAATTTATTACAAATGAACATTATGAAAAATAACTGCTGAGTATCCACTTCATACAAAATGTTCAATATATACTGCTTGAATCAAGTCCTACCTGGGAAAAACTGGAAAGAAAGTAAGCAGCAGACAGGGTAGGGTCATTGACTACTTATTTAAAAATTAATGAGTCCTCGCTGGTGTTGCTTGGTGTTTAGGGTGCAGGCCTGCACACCAGACTGATTCCTGACCCCAGACAGGGTGGAATGAGGAAAGCAACTAATAGATGTGTCTCTCTCACATTGATGTTTCTCTCCTCTCTCCTATCTCTCCTCTTCACTCTCTCTCCTCCTCTCTCTCTTTCTCTTCCTCTCTCCCTCCCCCCTTCCCTTTCACTCTCTGAAAATCAATAGAGTAAATATATGAGGATTAACGAGAAAAAAAAAGTCAATGAAAGAGTTATCTCCCATTGACACAAATGCTATCATCTTTCAGTTTAACATCTATTATATTTTTTAGAAATTTAAGAGATATTTTGTCATTAATTTTGTTAAAATATGTATTTTTATTTTTTTAAATATATTTTATTGATTTTTTACAGAGAGGAAGGGAGAGGGATAGAGAGTTAGAAACATCTGTCCGCAACCAAGGTACATGCCCTTGACCGGAATCGAACCTGGGACCCTTGAGTCCGCAGGCAGACGCTCTATCCACTGAGCCAAACCGGTTAGGGCGAAATATGTATTTTTAAACTATTAAATATAAAAACTCGAACACTGTTCTCTAATCCAAGTATGAAATAATGAATAGAGGGAAAAAAAGTTCAAAGTAAAAATGTCTGTATACTAGCTTCAGAGAGACAACCAAAGCAAAGGGTCTTTCTACTTGTTAGGCTACCTTCTAATTTTTGTTTTCTAAAAGACTGATCTTATTTCCTATACTAATTTCACATAGCTTTAGCTATCTGATTTCTTAAAGAATCCATAGTCTAACCTTAAAATCTCTAGAGCCTTGGAACTCTAGATAACCTCTCAAAATCAGTCTGTATGAAAGGGAGGAGGGCCCATCATTTTGGGGGTCTCCCAAAGTTTTGCTCCCTTGCTCCTAGCTGGCCAGCAAATGCTGAATGCCTCTGGGGCCAGAGCTGAAAAGAAACTTAGCAGCACTCAAGAAATGTGGCAGTGGCTTTTTCAGGTCTATTTTTAAAATATCAATGAATCCAAATCCACTTATATGAGGAACCTGGAAGTTAAATTCAGAAAGACAGAAAGCAGAATAGTGACTATCAGGGACTTGGGGGAGGGGAAGTTATTGCTTCATGGGTACAGAGTTTTAGTTCTGAATGATGAAAAAGTTCTGGAAATGGACAGTAGTGATGGCTGCACAGCAATGTGAATGTACTTAATGACACTGAACTGTATACTTAAAAATGGTTAAAATAGTAAATTTTATATTATGTATATTTTACCACAAGAAAAAAAATACTCCCTCTGTCGCATAATAATAGTAGCAAGTGAATATTTAAGCAGGAATTATTGGCGAATGCAGCTGTAAGTTATGTTGTAGCACAAAACTGCGAAGCCTTCAATCAAAATCAATGTTTTATGACATATGTCATTTGTTTTGACACATTTTTCAATTTTTAGGTTAATCTAATTATTACGAATTATAACTATTTTTCTAATTTCATCCGCTGATCAAAATCAATTGTTTTATTTCAGTTGAATTATCAACCCATTGTAAAAGTAAGATTAAAAAAAGAGAATTTTCAAGCAAAGATCGAGTTGCAACTGTCCAGTTCTTGATGCATCAAAAGAAAAAGGAAAAGTTGCAGAAAGGTGCAATTAAGTTAGCTGCAAAACAATTTAAGTGCAACAGAATGACCATATCAAGAATTTGGAAACGTACTTCCAAAAATAATTGTCAAGGAGAATCTTATGCTAATGTTGATTCTTTGATAAAACAAAGCTGTGGACGTAAATGCAAAGATTATGGAGAACAACTTGAAAAACTTAGACATATTCCTCTTAGCAGAAGAGGCACCATATTAGCCTTTGATAATATTTCTCCCGAAATACTGGATAATACGTTTCTGTCACTTCAGCAAGTTATGCTGGAAGCAATGAAGAACGATGGCTCCAATAATTTTAAGCTCACGCATATAGGGAAAGCAAAGTTTCGCAGCCAAGGGATCCTACCTACAAGTTTAAAATGCAGTAACGAAATTATTGAAAAATCCAGAAACTATCTGAACACTCAAAATAAAAATTAGGAGTACTATTTTTAATTTATTGTTTACTTTAATCTAGTTTTTTGAAAATAAATGTTGCGTTCTATATTTACTTTCTTTTGCTACTATTATTATGGGACAAATTACATTCATCAACTGCTACTATTATTATGGGGCAGAAGGAATATCCTATATAATAAAAGCCTAATATGCAAATCAACCAAACGGCGGAATGACGGGTTGCTATGATGTGCACTGGCCACCAGGGGGCAGATGCTCAATGCAGGAGTTGCCCCATGGTCGTCAGTACACTCCCTCATAGGGCAGGTCCACAACCACTCCCATAGTGGGCCAATCCCCACCAGTGCACAAATCCTGTGCACTGGGATATATATATATATATATATATATATATGAAAACCAAGATGGCTGCCCACAGCACCATGCAGATGGGTGGCATCCACAGTATATCGGCATGGCCAGAGAAAAGGAAAAGAACAAAAGAATGATGGACGTAGCAGGAACAGATATCAAGAAACTGGTACAGCTGATTTAGCAAACATGGAGAAACCAATGTACTGATGTAGAAAATCACTTCCTCTGATCATAAACTGACATCTGAGCTCAGCCCTAAAGGAGAAAACAGTGTGTCTTTATGAACATCTGGATGGACCTATAACCTCAGCAGTCCTACAGGATGATTTTGATAGGAAGTCCTGCACCCATGTGGGAAAAAAGGGGGAATTTACAAAGAAGAAATCCATCAGATGGCCCACTTTCCTAGATGCCTTTTAAGAAACAATTCTGGGTATTACTATCAGTATCCAATTTTGTGTAGAACCATGAAAACATCCAGGTCTGAGGCGCTGGACAACTTGACTCTTTCCCCCGAAAGACACAGTCCTAGAAAATATACACTACAAATATATCTTTCAAAATTACTGGCTGGAAAAGGAGCAGCCCTGCATTCCAGCCATTGTGCACTTTTCACTAGAGGTGAAAGCAGTGAAACAGCCATTATTCTGATTTTTCTGTATTTCAGTACATTGGGATCATGACATACCTCATTACCTTCATGGGCTTAGAGATTGGGAGAAGGGCCTGTCATCAGTGTAGCTATGGTTCCTGTAACCTCTACAGAGTTGATGCTTCCTAGCAAAATTAATATAAACAAGACAATATGCAAAAGATGTGGGAACAGAACCTTCTCTGCACAACTCAAAGAATGGCACCTGGATGCACAGGTAGAGATGTCCATTCTTCTCCTTCTGTGGAATGGAACTGACAGAGGTTTTCCTGGACCCAGAATGAAAATTTTGACTCTTATAAAAGTAGCCAGCAGGTGCTCAGAAAGACTTGTGTCAAACATGACAAGTCACAAGTTATTTAACCTAGGAATCTTTCTGAATCAAGCAACCCCAAGATCAACTATAACTAGGTCTCATAAGAAGCTTTTATTATTAGACTTTAATCATCCTTATTAAATGGCAAAACATGACAAGTGAAGACAGAATATTCTTATGGTCCTGACCTTCCAGAAAGCCATAGGCAAGGAAGTAAGGCTGTTGTTGTGGACAGTGCTGGGTATATGAAGTATATTAACTAAGAAGAACATTGGTTAATGAAGAAGGCCATCTATCTGAAAAGAGAGTTTGGTCATTTGTCCTGTTCTTCACTCTGATTCTGGGAAAGATGAAAATGACTGTTCATCCTCTTGATAAAACACACAAAAAAGTTCATATAGTTGGAGCTCTGAAAGTTGAGTCTCAAAGGGATTTCAGTGACCTAGAATTGAATAACAAGAATTACTTTGTCTTAGCTGGTTTGGCTCCATAGATAGCCAGCCTGAAGGGTCCCAGGTTTGATTCTGGTCAAGGGCACATGCCTGGGTTGCGGGCTCAATCCCCAGTGTGGGGTGTGCAGGAGGCAGCCAATCAGTGATTGTCACTCATCATAGATGTTTCTATCTCTCTCCCTCTCCCTTCCTCTCTGAAATTAATAAAAAATATTAAAAAAAAAGAATTACCTTAACTGGGTAAATTATCAGAAAAAATAAATGCACAATCTATATATATAAAAAGCCAGCAACCAGAATGCCATAATGACTGGAACAACTGGTTGCTATGACGCCCACTGTGACCAGCGAACCAGCCCAATAGGCCTCTCCCACCCCAATCGAGGGCAGGGCAGCAGGCCAATCCCCAGAGACCCTCACCCTGGCCGGCCCCGCCCCTGATCACCCCCCTACCCCAATAGAGTGCAAGGCCAGCTGGCCAACCTCCTGCAGCCCCTCCCCAAGGCCGGCCCCACCCCCGATGGGCCCCCACCACCCTATCAGCCCCCAGTCCCTCCCTCCAGACAGCCCCGCCCCTGATTGTCCCCCCATGCCAATTAGGGGTGGGGCCCACCAGCCCAATGCCCTTGGCCCCTCCCCGCAGCCAGCCCAGCCCTGATCAGGCCCTGATCAGGCGGGCTGGCTGGACTCACCCATGCATGAATTTGTGCACTGGGCCTCTAGTTAAAATATAATTGTCAAATAAATGAGAAGGGAGGAAGAAAAGTGAGAGGCTGTCTTTAGAATCTGAAGGCCACCCCCTCTGGCAGCATCTGAGACGTGACCTCTTGCTCCAGAGAAAGTTCTGGCTCTCTCTCAACTTCTCAACACTACTGAGAGCTCCCATCCTCACTTAATTTTGGCCCCTCAAAACACTGGTTTTCCACATTTATCCAAAAGGTTTGGTTATTCTTTCATATGTTCTGCAATGCTAACAAACTAAAAATAAAGCCTCAAAAAATGTACCCTAAGGGGGAAAATGCAAAAATGATGACTATAAATTCTCATAGTTGAAATTCCCATCAGTAAGCTTTCTACAGTGGTTTCACGATTTTTGAACCACAAAAAAATAATAAAATTTCAGAGTTCCAAAAAAATTATCCCTCTGTGACCCAGGCAGAAATTCTGTGGAATACCAAATTAGAAACCCAAAATGGTCTTAACCATTATAAAAAACTTTTAAAAGAAGTAAAGATGAAGCAAACCAGGGACGAGTTATAATCATTACACTCATTTATTAGTTATAAGCAGAATTCACAAGATCTCATGATGTTTGGGGTTCCAAGCAGAAAGCTGCCCAAAATAGTTATAAAATCCCAAGTGAACTCTGAGGTTAAATAACAACTGAAAATACTTCTGTGCTAGTCATCTCTAAAATCCTTAGTCATTTTGATAGTTTCAAATTCAGAATAAAATCCTGGCTAAAAAAACAAGTGAGAATTATCCTTGACTTCATGTTGTTCATATGTACTCCAATAAGTCTATTAAGCATTCTCTTTACTCAGAGGAAAAAATACACAAAAACTCTTAATAGATAAACAGTAACCTATGTTAATGTCCTAGTTTCCTACTAGTAAGAATAAGTAAAAGCTGCCATACCTCTACAACAAATCTCATAAGACAAAGTCCTAGAAAATGTAAAACCACACACATGTTGAGAAAACAAAGTTAAAAATCAAAAGCTTTCAAATATACCTCCCCAAAATACACTTATAAATTATATACTTGCATTACTATTACAAATTAATTATAAACATGAAAGATTATAGAAATAGAAATTTAAAAAGAATGTGATAACAATGAAGGTTTTAGTGTTTCCTTCCAACCCAAATCCCAATGCACTGTTTTATCTACCGTAGGGGTATGTGCACCCCATTTTGGAGACAACCACTAGAAAAAGACAAATGCCAGACTTTGATACATAACAAGGTCCCTTTACTGCACACTGCCTGGAGCACAGTCTGAGCTATGTAAGCATTAACAACCGAACACCATATCCAGCTCAGGATGGCTGCTTGCAGCCCTTTTTGTGTCTATCATCACCATCGCCCTAAAAAGATACAGAACAAGAGAGGAGGCAAGGAGAGAAAACTGCAAGCACCAAGGCCACTGGTTAAGAGCACTAATAAGGAAGTTTAACAAAACTACAAATTAAATTAAGTGTGTGTGTTTATTCTGCCAGCTCTGACTTTCATTCAGCCTGGTACTCTTGCTCCCCTTGCCTCAGACCATTATGCGGAGTAAAGTGTATTATCAATCACCTTCTGCAGCACCACCAAGCAGAAGGCAGGCTGGCCCCACCACACCATCTGCACGTGCACCTGCTCTCAGCAGCAGTGGCTGCTTAGGGTCTGCTGGCCCGGAGATGCCCTGGCCCAGAGGGCACCACTGTGAACTCACAATTTTGTAGGAACTAGTCCAAGGACTCAGGAAGGAAAACTGGAGAGAGTCAAAGACAAAGAAACAGGACAATGAATGGCAGCTTATCAATGTGAGCCACAAAACCTCTTCGGAAAAAGGTCACAAAGCACCTTACCCAACCCATAGTGCCTAAAGAACTTCAGTCATTATTGCCTTTTTCCTACTTTAAGAAAATCTTTTAAAATAGCTTTTGTTGCAAGAAATATATACTGCAGTTTATTTTTTAAATATATTCATCATTATTAGCAAAATAATTATCATAGCATATCATAATCTCAATTTCCTTTTTTTAATACTCAAAGTACTCAAGCAGACAATGGTGGGTACATAGGAATATCATTAAATCAATTCACAGTAGACCTGCAAAACCTGTCAAGATTTAAATGTTTAATTATTCCCTGATTATTGCTTTTATGAGCCTGGTAAAGCAGTTCTGACTTTAAAAGTTTTCCTAGGGCTAATTCTCAATATACAAGAAGCTCAAGTGAGTATACTGGAAAGACATAAAATCTATAATAAAGGCAATGCAAATGGTAACTAACCCAAATAAATGTAGAAATACTCAATTTTGTATAATCAAAGAAATATGTATTAAAACAATGAGCTATCATCCCAATTACTATTAAATTGAACAAGGTAAAATGGTAGCTCTAAAAGCACATGAGGGAAAGTGTGTCTCTGTCACTCATATACTAATTGATATATTACTTTAGAGAACAACGTGGCCAAAAAAATGCAGAATCTTTAAAATGCTCATTCTTTTACCCAAATTCTATCTTCATGAACCTGCTCTACATTTAAAAATAATTACAGAAATCAACACAAAGACTTATTCCCAATGATGTTCATTTATTTGATATTTATAGTAGTGAATATATTTATAGTAGTGAATAATAACTTGAATAAAATTTAAGTACCCAACCAAAGAATGTATATATTATAGTATAGCCACAAAATGAACTATTACCCAGCCATTTAAAATTAATATCTATAATAATAAAAGGGTAATATGCTAATTAGACCGGACATCCAATGTCTTCCTGGACATCCTTCCTTCCAGACAAAGCCACAGCTGGCGGAGGCCGAGGCCGAGTCGGCAGAAGCCCCCCGGGAGCGGCCACTGGGAGCAGGGGGGGCCAGGGCCAAGGCTTTTGCTTAAATTTCATGCATTGGGCCTCTATTATCATATAATAAACCTAAATGTTTTTAAGTGGGATACAAAAATAGCACAAACATTTCATCCATGTAAAAGAGACCAATACAGAAAAATATTGGAAAGATATAAGCCAACATGTTAACCATGGTAACCACTACATAAGGGGGGTACAGGTGACTTTTAATTATATTTCCAAATGCTCTACAATCTGCAAGCTATTTTTTTATTACAATTGGAAAGAATAATAGTTTTTAAAGTCTACAGATCAACAATCAATGATATTTCTCAAAATCAGCTATTTTTTAACACTAAAACCAGCCTTATGAAATATAAGCCTAATACAATAAAATTCCTTATCATTTAATTCTGAATAATTCTTAAAGTGTCTATGACTATGATAATCAATGTCACAACATAAACCTTTACTAAACAACAATCAATAGCAAAGAAAACATCACTGATCCCCAGGTGGAATTATACAATAGGTTTTAAACAGACATTATGGTGTATCCCCCCCTGGTGATTTTCTTCCCCTAAAAATCACTGTGTGAAAGATGAAAGAATAATTTTATTAATCCCAATTTTGAAGAATATAAAACACTATAAAAGCAATTTTTTCTAATAGATAAATATCTAAGTATAAATAAAACTAGGAATTTTTAACCAAATTGGTTAAAAACAATGGTAATCTAATGAATCTATGCTAACTACAATGAAAATAAATAAACAATAGAAACATACCAAAAAAAATAGAAACATAAAAAACATGTTTACGTCCAGGCATCCATCGAGGGTCTTAGAACACATCCCCATGGACAATGGATGATTGCTGCATACTGTAATAGGATAATATAGCTACGGTAAATAAATACAATATGCTTTAGGGGAGTACAAGTTAGGACATGTAACTTGGGGTGGGAGTTTAGGGAAGGATTCTAGAAAGAAGCGCTGTTATATCTGGATAATGAAAGATAAATGTTATCCAGTAAGAGAAGGGATGGAAGACCAGAGAGCAAATTGTGGGGTACACTAGAACCAGTGTTTCTTGAGGGAAATGGCCTACGGTGTCACTGGATAGGAGGCAGGACCTATACTGTCACATGAGCTTCACCAGGTGCTCCACACACCCACACCTGGCTCCTGCGGAGACTGAAGAAGGAAGGAGCACTGGAACCAGGAAGAGAAGTGCTTTCCTGCTGCTATCACCTTGAACTTTCCCTCCACCACCCTTTACTGACAAAGCTAACGTTGCAGCTGCTAACAAAGGAGAACTATTACAGGGCCAGTTCCAGTCTCATGAAGCAAAGCAAGAAATGCTGGATTTGGGGCTGAGAAACAATAAATTAATAACTGGCACACTGTCTTTCCTATCAAATAAAAGACAGGAATCTGTGTGTTTTTATCCTTGGCCCCTAACACACTGCCCGGCATAAAGCAGGAATTCAATAAATTTGTACACCATGGTAAAATGGAAGGAACACAGAATTTAGACCCAGGCAGATACTGTTCAATCCAGCCCAATCATGGGGGCCAGGGATGGGGTGACACACGATTAACAGCAAGAAAGGCCTGGGTTCCCCAGAGGTCAGCTTGCACAGGATTGTGGCTGCCTGGGAGCATTTTAGACTCCAGGTCCCATTTCACAGCTTTATTACAACTTCCTATGATGCTCTTCATAGGGATTCATCTTCAGAGAGAGGCCATCTTTTAAAAGAACTGCAGCCCGGCAGGTGTGGTTCAGTGGGTTGAGTGTCATCCCATGCACCAAGAGTTCACCAGTTCAATTCCTGGTCATGGCACATGCCCAGGGTGTGGGCTTGATCTCCCCAGTAGGGAGCCGATTGATGTTTCTCTCTCATCATCAATGTTTCTATCTCTCTCTACCTCTTCCTCCCTCTCTCTAAAATTAATAAAAACATATTTTAAAAATAAAGAAATAAAAGAACTTCATGCATTTATGACAACAATGAAACAACCGAGTTGAAGCAGGCCAATAGGAAATGTCCCCAACTAATGTGAGGCAACAAACAAATCTGACACCATGTATTCTTCCTAACCTGTTTTATTATTTCTCACAAAATACTGATTGTTCATTGAAGGCATTACATTCTATATTATCATTGGTATCAAAACCTTATTTTTCTGTTCTTAAAATCACATTCTGATGTCACAAAACTTTGATGATAAAACAAGATACCTCTTTGCAGGATAGCACACAAGAAACACGGGTTTAAATGTGCCCTGTTATAAACAGCCTTGCCTTGCTGAAAAAAAACAACATTGTTAAATTACATTTTGAAATGTTTTTTTAAGGCTCAAGATTTGATCCAAAAGTGCCCTGTTGTGCCAGATTTCTATATAAAGCTATACACAGAAAGTAAAGATTTTCTTTCAATCAGAAAAAGAATAGCAGATGTAGACAGTGACAGACAACATTCAATCTTAGTAAAGTCTTGTTAATTGAGAAAACAATTCCAGACAAGTGACAACCTGTCCTAGTTTTAACCATCTTTGAAAAAAAAAAAAAAAGATTAAACACTACTAACAGTGCTTTCACTGTCACGAAATTCATCCTGTTTTCCTTAATTTGGCACATATTTATAAAAAAACTAATTTCAAATATAAAGTCACATCTTGAAAAACCACCAACAATTGGGAATCCATCCTACATAATAAAGAGGTAATACGCAAATTGACCCTCATGCCCTCGCGTCACAAGATGGCCACCCTCATGTCATCACAAGATGGCCAGCTAGGGGGCTGTTAGGGGCGACCAGGCAGGCAGGCAGGTGAGCAATTAGGAGCCAGCAGTCCAGGATAGTGAGAGGGATGTCCGACTGCAGGTTTAGGCCCAATCCCCGGAGGGGTCCCGTATTGGAGAGGGTGCAGGCTGGGCTGAAGGGATCGCGCCCCCCCCCAACCCCCGCACAAATTTCGCGCACCAGGCCTCTAGTTTAGTATAAAATTGGTGGGGGGGGGGGAGGCAGGCAAAAGATAAAATAATGAACAAAGGCAAACAAGCTTAACTAGCATTCCAGTTATCTAAAACAAAATACAACTCAAGGCAACAATGCAGCTGCATTTTTAAGAAATTCAATGAAAGTATAAATAATGAATTTTATATCAAACCAAGCTGTCCTTTTAAGTGTCAATGCTACACAAAAACATTTTAAACTTACAAAAATCTAAGATGCCCTTTTAAAGAATATCCTGCAGGATGAGCTAATATAATCAAAAAAAATTTTTTTAAAATTTAGCAAAAAGAGTGATGAGCCCATTCATACATATAACTGTAGATATAAGACTAGAAATAAAGGTGAGGACATTAATCTTTGAAATTAGAATATTAATGTGCAAATGCTGTATGTTGTGACAAAACAGGAATAATGCAAAAAAATGTGAAGAAATGAGATTAAAATAAGTTCATTGGTTGGCAAAAGGCAAAAATTCAAGGAAACCATATCAACTCTAACAAAATGATGATAAACGATTAAACAGATAACAATACAGGCATTTAAAATGTATAAAGATAAAGGTAACCAGTAGAATAAAAATACAAACATTCCTAAACAACATTTCATTAACTTTAAGAAAAATACGTCATATGAAATATAAAGCAACTTAGATAATTATAAAATACTAGAGGCCCAGTGCACGAAATTACTGCATTGGAGGGCAGGGGGTCCCTCAGTCCAGCCTGTGACCTCTTGCAATCCAGAACCCCTCGCTCCTTACTGCCCGCCTGCTCGCTGCTCCTTAACGCTGCCGCGGAGGCGGGAGAGGTTCCTGCCACCACCACTGCGCTTCCTAGGCATGAGCCCAGATTCCGGCTGAGTGGTGCTCCCTCTGTGGGAGCACACTGACCACCAGGGGACAGCTCCTGCATTGAGCATCTGCCCTTGGTGGTCAGTGTGCATCATCGTGACCAATCATTCTGGTTGTTCCACCATAAAGGTTGCTTAGGCTTTTATTATATAGATCAGGGGTCCTCAAACTACGGCCCGCGGGTCACATGCAAATACAAATATTGTATTTGTTCCCATTTTGTTTTTTTACTTCAAAATAAGATACGTGCAGTGTGCATAGAAATTTGTTAATAGTTTTTTTTAAAACTATAGTCTGGCCCTCCAATGGTCTGAGGGACAGTGAACTGGCCCCCTGTTTAAATGGTTTGAGGACCCCTGATATAGATGATCATGTGCCACTTGACAGGGATACATTCTGAAAAATGGGTTGGTGGACAAGTTCGTCTATGTGCAAACATCATAGAGTACACTTACGCAAAATAAGATGGTGTGACCTACTTTTAGCCTATGACTTAGCCATGACTTAAAATCAAAGAGAAACTGGAAAAAAAAATGCATAAATGTAATAACAAATTATTTTATATGTCAAAAAAAACCATAAGCAAAGTCAAAAAGTAATTGAAAAATTGAAAGAGCATGTTTTTTACATATATCCACAATACATAAGAAAACTCATAAATATTGAAAGACAACTGATAAAAAATAACAGAGACATCAACAATTTACAAAAAGGTATAAAATTGCCAAACGCATAAAAAGATGTTCTAACTCATTCACAATTAGAGAAATGAAAATTAAAACCCTGAGATATCATTTAACTTTACTAATGGTGAAATTATAATGGATAACAACAACAACATTCTGTTTGAAAGCTTTAGAGGAAACATGCAATTTTTATACATTCCCAGTAAGAAGCAAATTATTACTTCTTTTGGAGGATGCTTTGGTAATATTTATGTATGAAAATTTATCCTGCAGATACACATCCAACAATGCAAAAATACACATGCAAATTTTACTCATTACAGCACTATTAGGAACAGCAAAATGCTGGAAACAACCTAAATGCCCACAGAAAGGAAAGTAGTTGAATAAACCATGATACGGCCACTCAATGGAATACTATACAGCCACAACAAAAATAGGATATTCACTATCAACTGAAGCAGAGATTCTGGACCATATTATAAAAAAATAAAATATAAAAGGATATTATCTATAATATGCTATCATTTAGGGAAACTTTAATAATGTACATGAATTCTGCATACAAACTATATTTATTCTGTGGGCTTCAACCCACAGAATACATAACCTTGAGTCTATATTGATATAAATAAATGAATAAAAATTGAGGAAAAAATAGTTCTTCTTCATAGTAAAATTCCAATTAATAAATGTAAAAGGCAAGAGAGAAATAGAAAAATCAAGACTGGATTTGTGCTCATACATATAGAAAAGAAAGAACAAATTGGAAGCTAATGGGAGACAGGTAGGATGAGGATGAAAAGGATACAGTAATGAGGATGCTAAAAAGAATGAATGGTCAGTGATACTTCTCTGAGAAAACTATTTAGTACAGTTTTGACTTTGAGAATTGTGCTAATGTTTCACATACTCAAAACAAAATTGACATCAGACAGGAAGTGCGCAGAATCCATAATGGAATACAAGTGGTAACAAGTTAACCTAATTGAATTACAAATTAATAGCATAACCACATTGAATGAAGTGGCAAAGTTACATAATCTATGTAACTTGGTTCCCTTAAGATTGAGAACAAGACAGGATGTCTGTTTTCACCACTCTTATTCAACCCAGTACTGGAAGACCTCGCCACAGTAATCAGACAAGAAGAAATAAAAAACATCCAAATTGGAAAGGAAGAAATAAAGCTGTCGTTATTTACAGATGACATGATACTGTATACAGAGAACCCTAAAGATTCCACCAAAAAACTCCTAGAACTGATAAATGAATTTGACACCGTTGTAATTAAATTGTTATTAATAATAGGAAAGGAGCAAAGGGAAGGAAAATACTACAGGTATGTCATTCAGGCAGCTTCACCAGGAAGCTCAAGCTTTACACTCGCCAGGGAGCCACATGTCTATTTCCCACAGATTGCTGGGGAAAGGGGCTGGACAGGGAGAAGAATAGACACTTGCCCAGTAAACTTGAGTGATACTGGGAAGGTACTTTCTTGTCAGTTACACCTGGGAACAAGTCATTAGCCAGAATGGGTGTGGCCACTACAAGGACCTAAAATTTGTTATATTTAATTCCCTAAATAAAGCAGTCCACTCTCTTGGCAGGTTGCCCTTGACTCCTGGCTTATGTGGCTCTCTCACCCGTTTCCTATCATTCTCCCATTTATTATATAGGAATATGGTAATGTAAGGCATCTGACCATTAGAGGAAGCTAGGCAAAAGGTCTACGGAGATTAACTGCATTATTTTTGCAACTTTCCAATAGTACATTATTTCAAGATGCAAGTTAAAAAATTTTAACTCTGTGAAGTTCCAGTGAAAACATATTTATAAATAATATTTATAATGGCCATTAGGGAAAAAACTAAATGTTCATCAATAGGTGAGTAGTTAAATAAAATGTCATGTATATAAAATTGAATGCTATCCTATATAATAAAGAGCAAATATGCTAATTAAACTGGACAGTGGAATGACCTTGTGGAATGACCAATGGGCGGGGGGCAGGGCCGCGGGGCCACGAGGCAGCCAGGGCTGCGAAGGCCTACCCTTGCACGCATTTCGTGCATCAGGCCTCTAGTACATGCCTTTATGAAATTATTCCAGAATATGTGGTTTGGGGGGGGGGGGGAGAAAGGGGAGGGAGAACAGAGAGAGTCAAGAGAGGTAAGAAGAGGGAGAGAGAAAGAGAGGGAGGGAGGGAAGAATAAGATTTGTTGTAATCCCTTCTGCTGTTATAAAAAATAGCACAATAAGTGACTTTATATTACCCTTCCAGACAAGTGTTTCTAATCTATAGGAGAGGGTCATAAAACACAGGGATATATATTTTTTTAATATTTACACCTATCAAAAAATTACTTTCCTAGAAAAAATTAATAATTAAAACTCCCACCAGCAACGTATCTGAGTAAACATTTCCTAGCATCTTAGAAACACTGGATTTACTATTAAAAAAATTTCAATCTACTTGGGAAAAAATAGTATCTCATTTTAATTTGTATTTCTCTGACCACTGGTAAGAATGAAAGTTTTTTTCATATTATTTTGCCACTTGCATTTCTTCTTCTATAAATTGCTTGTTCATACCTTTTGGAAGTTTTCAATAAGACAGTCTCATTTAAGGCACTTTTTGACATTATTCATTTATATATAAATGATACACTATGTATGTGTGTGTGTGCATGTGTGCCTGTGTGTGTGTGTGTGTGTGTGTGTGTGTGTGTGTGTGTGACTATAGTTTTTTTTTTTTTAGATTTTTTTATCTTGTTTTGGGTGCTTCAAGCCATAAGCAATTTAAATCATTAACAGGTTAAATCTGTCAAATCTTTCTGGTTTTTGGTGGCCATTTATGGGACAAAAGCCAGAGGTGCTAGATGTCCTCTTTGCATAAATGTCTATACGAAGAATTTCACATGTCCTACATGATTTCTGATCATCCCATTAACATTGATGCATGTAAAGAACATATTTACAATACCTGCTCCTAGAATCTGACTCTATTTTACATATAAACACAATGTACCTCTTATTATCAGGAATCGAACTTTTGTGCAATTGGAGGGAAAAGCATACTTGGTTTGATTAAGAATTTTACTAAGAGTTGTCATCCATTCTGGGAAGGCACATAGTATTGAAGCTGTTAAGGCTACACAAATATCAAAATGCATTCATTACTCCACATTCAATGTGATTCTATACATACATAGGCAATTCCATTAAGTCTTCCAGTATATTTGTGTCTGAGCATTTATATTTTGAAATATATATTACATTATTCTTTGTTTTCCCTTATTTTAATTCTATTACTTGCATTATTTGTCATTGTGTGTAGTAGATTATATTATTCATGAATTTCACTTCAGAATAAAAGATACACTGCAAAACATTTGTTATACAAAAGGACCACTGGGGTTGATAAGGTTCAGAAACAGTGCCCTAGGTCTACTGGAGAAGACTCCCTGGATTCTAGGTCTTTGATATCCTCTCATCCCCATCAGAACTACAGATAAGCCCTCTTCTCTAATCCCAACAACACAGGGACTTATTCCCAAGACCCAGGGACTCAGCTGCATCTGTGTTCTCCCCTAACCCCCAGTTCTGAGGCTCTAACAGTTGCCCAAAGTTAATTAGGCAGTGGTACAATGAAAGGATCAGAAACATATACACAAGGTACCATGTGCCCAGGATTTGCACAATGTAATACCCATCAGTTCTATTTTCGTGGTTTTTTAATTACCCTTTTAAATTCAAATGATCAATGACACCAAAACCTTTGTTATTAAAATAACATCAAAACAGTAAATTAATCAGTGTTTCAGCTGTGGATGTCCAAAAGCCTATTTTTAAAAAGGTGACTCAAAGCATTTTCTCATTTAAAGCAAAACAAGCCTTTCCCTTCAGTAACTATCATAAAATATTCACAGACTCTTAAGGAAAGCATCAAATTAAACGTTTAAGTTTTGTCATAAACTTGCTTATCTGATCCTGCTTATAATAGAAAAGAAATTTATGATCTAGAAAGCATATCACTGGCTGGCACAAAGGATAAGTTGTTGATTTCTAAAATATATTGTAAAAGAGGTCCTGACATATACCTTAATTTGTATTTGTCACAAAACAGTTTCTATCATATGATACTGTCACTTTGGGGGTTTGTGGTGGGGTTTTTTTTGGTTTTTGGTTTTGGCAAGTCTTCATTTTATTCAGTCTTCATTAGGTGGGAATTGGCCTGCATTAACATTCATATATAAGATACAATGTCCCTTTATTCTACATTGAGAAAGCCGCTCTTCTCTCTCTCTCTCTCTCTCTCTCTCTCTCTCTCTCTCTCTCTCTATCTCTATCTCTCTCTCTCTCTCTCTCTCTCCTCTCTCTCTCTCTCTCTCCATAAGAAAAAACAACACTAAACACTGAGCCATTAGTTTATTTTTTCCTTACTTTCCATTGCCCTAGGAGCTGTAAAGATATTGCTACAACAAATGTCTGCTATTTTGCTGCCTATGGTTTCTAAGATTTTTATGGTTTTCCCCTCTTACGTTCAAGTCCTTATCCATTTTGAGTTTATTTTTGTGTATGGTGTAAGTTGGTGGTCTAGTTTCATTTTTTTGCATTTATCTGTCCAATTTTCCCAACACTATTTGTTGAAGAGACTGTCTTGACTCCATTGTATGCTCTTGCCTCCTTTGTCAAATATTAATTGAGCATAGTGGCTTGGGTCAATTTCTGGGTTCTCTGTTCTGTTCCATTGATCTATACGTCTGTTCTTGTGCCAGTATCAGGCAGTTTTGAGAACCGTGGCTTTTTAATATAGCTTGATATCTGATATTGTGATCCCTCCAACTTTGTTCTTCCTTCTCAAGATTGCTGCAGCTATTTGGGGTCACTACATCAAAATAAAAAGCGTCTGCACAGCAAAAGAAACCATCAACAAAGAAACAAGAAATCCCACTGCATGGGAGAACATATTTGTCAATGTTATCTCCGATAAGGGTTTAATCTCCAACATTTACAGGGAACTCATACAACTTAACAAAAGGAAGATAAACAATCCAACCAAAAAATGGGCTAAGGACCTAAATACAGGTCCTTATTTTGAAAGAGGACATACAGAAGGATAAGAGACATATAAAAACATGCTCAAAGTCACTAATCATCCAAGAGATGAAAATCAAAATGACAATGTGGTACCATCTCACACCTGTCAGAATGGCTATCATCAATAAATCAACAAACGACAAGTGCTGGAGAAAATGTGGAGAAAAAGGAACCCTCTTGCATTGCTGGTGGGAATGCAGACTGGTCAAACCAATGTGGAAAACAGTATGGCGTTTCCTTAAAAAATTAAAAATGGAACTCCCATTTCACCCAGTAAACCCACTTCTAGGAATATATTCCAAGAAAACAGAAACATCAATCAGAAAGGATATATGAACTACTATGTTCATAGCAGGACAATTTACAATAGCTAAGATTTGGAAACAGCCTAAGTGGCCATCAGCAGATGAGAAGATTAGAAAACTATGGTACATCTACACAAAGGAATACTACACTGCTATAAAAAAGAAGGAATTCTTACCATTTGCAACAGCATGGATGGAAATGGAGAGCATTATGCTAAGTGAAATAACCCAGTCAGAGAAAAATAAATATAACATGATCTCACTCATTCTTGGAATATAAAGAACATTATAAACTGATGAACAAAAATAGATACAGAGATAAAGAAATATTGAACAGACAAACTTCAGCAGGAAGGCAGGGGAGGGACGGGGAGGGGCAGGGGGTAAGAAATCAACCAAAGGACTGGTATGCATGCATATAAGCATAACCAATGGACACAGACACCAGGAGGGTGAGGGCATGTGCAGGGGGGTGGGGGTGGCCGGGGGAAGGTCAATGGGGGGAAAAGGAGACACATGTACACCTATTTGTAAAAAAAAAAAAAAAAAAAAAAAAAAGTAAAAAATAGTACTTTTAAAACCTAAAAAAAAAGAATTAACTCAGGAACCAAAAAAAATTGCGTTGTAACAGAAAAAAAACAATCAAACAAAAAAGAATGAGCCATTAAAACAAGACAAAAACATGCTTGGGTAGTCCTGACAATGGTTCAGCAGTGTATCTCTTCAGGAACACAAAAACACCTATTGTAGAATGTTCAGGCTGGATTCTAGGATGGGAATTAGATATTCTTGCCTTTCTTCTAATAATATCCAATGTCACCAACGTACAGAAAATCTACAGCAAGTTTTGTAGGATTGCTTCTCATTGCTTAGATTTTCACTGGTTACATCTAACTTTTCCTTTTTTTCAAGTTAAATGTAAAACACTGCATTTCCATCTTTGTGAAAAGAAGCATTGTTCTCCAGCTGAAACAAATTTTTTTGTTATATAAAATACTATTTTCTCACAATGAATTATAGTATAAATTTAACTCTCAACCTGTGTTCCAGTTTGTTAAGACCTTTTCTAATCTACAATTTTAAATTCTGGTTTTTTTATATTAAATATTTTACAATTTCTAGCCCAGCCAGCGTGGCTCAGTGTTGAGCATCAACCTATGAACCAGGAGGTCACAGTTCAATCCCCAGTCAGGGTACAGATGCCCAATTTGCGGGCCTGATCCCCAGTATGGGGCATGCAAGAGGCAGCCAATCAATGATTCTCTTTCATCACTGATGTTTCTATTTCTCTCTCCCTCTCCCTTCCTCTCTGAAATAAATAAAAATATATTTTATATGTATTTTTTGTCTTTTACAACTTCTAGTTTCTAAACCAGGTTTACAATATGTTACAAAACTGAATCTTAGAACCAATGAAATATTTTCCTTATAGATTCCATTTCAAATATGTTCATTGCAGATCTTAAGAGTAGAAAGTAAGTATGTGAAAATCCCAATTACACTAAGTCCTCACTTAACATTGTGGGTAGTTTATTGGAAACCAAAACTTTAAGCCAAATGATGATAACAAAACCAATTTTACCCTAGGCTAATGGATAGAAACAAGAGTTAAGTTCCTACCGCATATTACTGGTCACAAAAACATCATCAAACTTCTAAATAAGACCCAAAACACTTCCAATATTAAACAGTGAAGTAAATGAGAGCTCTACATACATGTAAGAAAGACGAAAAAAAACAAGATAATGAATTTCTGCCCCACTGATTCCATTCCTGGTCTTGGGTGACCAGAGTCTCTCCCAGCAGGTCAGGATGCAAGGTGGGACCCACCTTGGCCAGGATGCCCTTCCATCATCACAGGGCCACTCACACCCACACTCACTTAGACTCACTTCATCAGGTCCATTCACCTCACATACACAACTTTGGGATATGGGAGGAAACCAGAGCCCACAGAGTCCAGACATGGGGAAAATTTGACACAGAAAAGTGGCCTTGTCCAGGAAGCAATTTTTTTCTTCTCATCTACTATATGTATAAAACCCTAATATGCAAATAAACCAAACAGCAGAACAACTGAACAACCGAAGAACAGGTCACTATGACGTGCGCTAACCACCAGGGGAGGAGCACGAAACATGGCAGATGTTGGCCATGGCGGAATGGTGGATCAGGTGAGCTGGGGCGCCAGACCAAGGCAGGGCGTCGTCACTGTCATCAGGGCAAGCCTCTGGTGGTTACTGAAAATTCTTTGCTCCTGCGTGCCACAGTCCTGGCGGGTGCTCACACCTGCTGCCGACTCTCGCACCTGCTGCCGGCGCCAGCCCCACTCACACCCACTACCGGGTAGTGCTGGCACCGATCGCTTGGCATTGTCAGCAGGTGCGAGCAGCAGCTGCCAGCCCCAATCGTCCCTCAGGGTTTCTCCACCTCCCCCTGCTTCTGAGGAGCAATCAGAGCTGGCAGCTGACTCTCACACCCACTGCCGGCACCTGACGCTGCTCCTGATCGCTCGGCGCCATCAGCAGGTGTGAGCAGCAGCTGCTGGCCCCAATTTCCCCTGAGGACTTCTCCACCTCCCCCTGCTCCTGAGGGGCGATCAGGGCAGCAGCTGCCACTCGCACCACTGACGGCGCCAGCCCCACTCACACCTGCTGCTGGCACTGGCCCCAATCACTCTGCGCCATCCATGGGTGCAAGCGGGGCCAGCAATGTCAGTGCATGGGAGCAGCGGCAGCGGGGGCTGCTGGCAGACAGGTGACTGGAAACCACATGGGGAGGGCTCAGGTGGGGGCGCAGAGGATGGGCTGAGATCCACCCTTCTGCCCACCGCAGCCTCTCGGCCCACCGTTCCTTTCAAGGTGCACAAATTTGTGCACTGGACCCCTAGTTGTTATAGATCAAAATGATGTTTTTCAGGTACCTACTGTATTCTTTTTTTCATTATTATTATTTGGGTGTACAACATCTAAGCCATGAGCCTCTCCTGTGTATTTTGTTATTACTTCATCAGAGACAGCTCAGAGTAACCAAAAAAAGAAAAGTTCTCAACTGTCAACTATGTGGTTTCTTAACATTCTGAATAAACAGGAGAAAGAAGGGTTGTTTGTCTCACCCACTGACAAGTGAGAAAAATAAATGAAATAGTATTTTGCTCTAAAATGACAACCTGCAGCAGAGAAGTGGTTAGCCCCCAGCTCCTTTTCCCCCTTAGTAACAGAACTCCAGTTCTGCTGGGAGTAACAATGTGACCAATCTTAACCAAATGATAATATACTACATTTCCCGGCCTCCCTCACCAATAGAGTTAGTCATGTGATATGGTTCCAGCCAATGAGATGTAAACACAGGTTTTGAATGAGACTTCCTATAAGCTCCTCTAAAGGAGGGACAAAATCAACTGGCACTGTCCCCTTTGGTACTTCCTCTACTTTGGAAAGTACATGTGATGGCTGGAGATTAACAACCATTTTACACCATCATGCAAAGACCATAAAACTGCAGACTTAGCTTTCACCTTCTATGAATTCGTATATCAAAGCCAGCAACTTTCTAACTATGCACTTTGCATTATATAAAGAAAAATAAAACCCCTATCTTATTTAAGCCTCCACTTTGTGGGTTTTCTATGACATGCAGCTGAATTTAATTCAAAGCAATACAATGTAATAGGAAAGAGAGATAGAGAAAATGTTCTATAAAAAGCTACAAAAGAAGACACTAATTCTGACAAAGGCTGTATGGGAGTCCAAAGGATAAATATATAGAGAATGCAAACATATGAGTTGGTTCATTCCTTTGTTCAGCTATCATTGTCAACCACTGTACTAGGTGCTGGGATAAAAACATAGTGACTGGCCCTTAGGAACTTTGAAATGGGGTACAGACAAACAGAAATGATTAAATACAGGGTTATTTACATGGGGCAGCCACTCACAGCCATTCTGGGTCTTACAAGGAATGGCATCTTTTTCTAACACCCATAAAGGAGTCATCCAATCATCAAAGACTGTACTCAAAGGCCTCAGCCCTTCAACTATAAAAACAGTAACACAAGTAAACACAGGGTACTTTGAGCAGGATTTGTACCCACAGGTAAGGCTATTAGCTAAAAGCACAGTTGCATATTACCCGTGGATTTGATTTCTCCTTCACTGCCACCTCATCCCAATTTTTCTAATCATAGACAACCATGCTTTAGTGTAGTCTAAAATCAAAGTAATTTCTTTAAAATGGCCGAGAGGACACCTAAACCTAAGGGAAACCATAGTAAGAAACAGAAACAGTTTTAGTATCATGTCCTATGGTTGAAAGGTCATGCATTTTTTATTTCATTTGTTATCAGTTAATTTAACAACACTACTGAGTGACTAAAAATTAAGCAAGACTGTGTTTTCCACACTTAGAGCACAGAGTAAAGGGAGAATTAAACACAAGAGTCTTTTTTTCCTCTGCTGTTGTATAAACACACACACACCAAGAATAAGTAGAATATCTTTCAAAACAAAACAATAGGAAATCACTCTTGGCTGAAAGCACAGGCTTAGATCATGTTGATTTCTTCTTTAATCCTGCTGAAGCAAGTTTCTGCATGCTTTCTGGGGCCTCCACCTACAGAGTTGTTAGGACAACAGCCAACACATATATTTAATTATGTAAGTATTCAATGCTATCAGCCAGCTGTTGCTAGTACATAATACACTGACCTCTTTCACTCACTCTCTTGCTTAAAATGGCAAAAACAAAGCAACTGTTGATGTAACAGTAATCATAAAATATGCAAAATACTGTTCTCCAAAAAGATTTTAGATAACTACAAAACTCAGTTTTGCATTTTAAAATGACTTACTACATCTGAACTGTTTTTTCTGTTCCTGATTTGCAAATTAAGAAATCTTTCAACTGTAAATGTAACTATTCCTTCATTTGTGGATTTTTTTTTTATTCAACCAGCATTTCAACCCTCAAATATACTTTTTCCTTTATTTCCCATCAAACTTCTCACTGGGATATGTCACATAACAATCTCCTTGCATTCCCATTCATCTCCATGTGTTTCCATGGTTAGGGGATAAGCAACTGAAGCCTGTAACAGGAAATTGGTCAAAATCTGCTCTGAATTATATAACTCATCCCCCTCACTTTAGGAATCAACAGAGAGCTCTTCATTTATGTTTCCAGAAAGCATGTTACTCCAATACCATTATTAACCCCAGACTAGCCAATGGGGGGTGGGGGGGTGGGGGGAAATAATACCAAAGTCCTAGCAACAACAGAAAGTAGTCTAAACAAAACAATGACTTAAGTCTTGAATAATACTAATTCACATGTGGTACAAAAGAAGAAGACCTAACACATAAACAGCAACTTTTGCAAAGCAGTTTGGTCTTCATGAAAGCAGCTTTCCATTCACTAAATAACTCAGGGCCAACTGTTTACCAGGCACTGTTCTAGAGACAAGGAGTCCTTCAGTAAACGGCAAGACCATGTCATTGTCTGCATACATCTTACTGTTTGACTCATTCCACAGAGATCCTACACCTTTCTAACACTTCTACTTCTTCCCCCACGACAGCCATGTTGATTTTTCCCCCACTTTGGTCATATATCTGCTATTCTTTGCTCATTCATCAAAACTGAATTTAATACTCAAAGGTAAGGCAAGTGCTGTGATAATAATATAAGCGTATAGTTTATAATATACTTAACATAAAATATATATACTTAACATAACATATATTAACAATGACCTGCTGATGCATGTGCAGCAGAGTGATGCTAAACTCTCTTCCAAAAAGAAAAGAATAGGTTCGATCTAACCATACAAACATGTATCAAGTGATTACCACTATTTGACAAACTCAAGGCCAAACATGACAAGGTTTTTATCTACAACTTTCTTACCCTCAGGATGAGATGCCTCAATTAATCTAATGGCCAAGATCCTGAAGCTGGCTAAGCTCACTGAGGCTGGCAGGAAAAACAGAGTCCTGCCATTCACAGCTGAGCTTCAGCCAGCATGACCAAGTGACTACTCCAAGAAAGGAGAAAAATTCTTACCCCTGTTACAACTTCCCTCTGGAAAGAAACTGTAGACCAACAGTGACAAACAGAAGTTTCTAACCTCATTTAGAACAACAAGGGACAGGTTTCTTCCCAGCCCATAAGCAAAACATAAAAAGCAAAACAGCATATTTCTAAATAGGGTCCTTTAAATACAATATTTGAGCTGGCCAGCATGGCTCAGTGGTTGATGTTGACCTATGAACCAGAAGGTCACAGTTCAATTCCTGGTCAGGGCACATGCCCGGGTTGCGGGTTCAATCCCCAGGGTGTGGCATGCAGGAGACAGCCAATCAATGATTCTCTTTCATCATTGGTGTTTCTCCCTCTCACTGCCTCTCCTTTACTCTCTCAAATCAATAAAAATATGTTTTTAAAAAATTAAAAATACAATATTTAAAAATTAGAATGTTCTTTCTCCTTTTGTAAATATACAGCCTGTTACTAACTAGGGATTCAAACTGGCTTTGGAGCACCATTCTTAAAATAATTGACAAGCAGTCTTTACTAATAGTACCTGTTTCCCAAGAAAAGAAAAATCATTACATGGTAGAGTCTCAGAATCAAAGACTCCATAAAAAAGGATTTTCCTGAGGTCAATAACCTGACCTCAAGACTCAATCTAGTAAAGAGGCAAATATGTAAACAAATAATAAAATGTAATATGCAACAATAGATGTTTGTTTGGGATAAAGAGGAGCACAGAACAGAGGGTGATTACCTCTGTGGATCTTGGTGGTAAGGGGTTGGAGTTAGAAGGGAGATAACCTTTGATATGAGTTCCAAAAGATTAACTGGTTGCCAGGCAGAATTACATGAGGTATGTGAGTGTGAGTGTGTGTGTGTGTGTGTGTGTGTGTGTGCATGCACACATGCATTTGGGGAAAAGGGAGAGCATGTTCCAGGGGAAAGAATATATGCAAACACATTATGTGTTTGAAAAATCACATAATATAAGGGAGAAGTAAAATTCTATAGATTAGCGAGAAATGAGGTCAGAAAAGTAGACAAGGAACAGATTTTTTTAAATACCTTGTTACAGAAAAAAAAAATACCTTTCTACACTAATATGTTTATCTATATGTATCCTGTGGATGAGAAGGAATTGTTACAGGAGAGGAAAGCATGGAGGAGAGGAAAACATGAAGTAGAAAAAAAAAAGAAGCTGAGAAAAGCTAAAAGTCTACTGTAATATTAAGAGCAAGAGATAATGAGGACCATAACTAAGACATTAACAATAGATATGGAAAGAAAGGATTAAATTCAAAAGATATGGTCTAGTTCAGTGGTCAGCAAACTCATTAGTCAACAGAGCCAAATATTAACAGTACAACAATTGAAATTTCTTTTGAGAGCCAAATTTTTTAAACTTAAACTATATAGGTAGGTACATTGTTATTAACTTAATTAGGGTACTCCTAAGCTGGCCTTTGCTAAAAAACGTCCTCAATCTGATTGAGGTAAGTTCGTTCGCTGAGGTCGACCCCTTCCAACTCTCCCATCCACACTCGTCTTGCATACTTGTTTCATCTATCTCCTTTCGTTCATCTTCTCTATATGTCCAAACCATCTCAACATACCTTTCTCAACCCTCAACACTATATCTTCTTTCACTCCACAACGTCTCCAGCCGCCCAACCGACCGACACCCCCCACTTCTTCTAACGCCACTTCTTCAAAATAGACTCGCCCAGGCCGAAAACCGACTTCTGTGCATAGGCCACGAAGTTTCAATCACACTGTACATGCGTGGCCACACATGGAATTTTGTGGAAGAGCCACACTCAAGGGGCCAAAGAGCCGCATGTGGTTCGCGAGCCGCAGGTTGCCAACCACTGGTCTAGTTTATGGCAATTTGATGAAACATGAGAACACAGTGGTTCACTGCGAGTGCCAAGAGGGACATTTTATTACCACACTAGAGGCCCAGTGCACGAAATTCGTAAATGGATAGGGTCCCTAGGCCTGGCCAGCGATTAGGGCTGATCAGGGCCTTCCGGCTGCCAGCCGGGGCCTTCCTTCATTCCGCCCCGCCCCCTAGTGGTCAGGACATGTCATAGCGAGCAATCAACTCCTGGTCCCCTGATCAAACTCCCGAGGGGACACTTTGCATATTATCCATTTAAATATATAAGATAAGCAATAAAACATTGGGCAAAAGGAAAGACAAGGGAGAAGTCAAGAGGAGGAAGGAAAAGATATGTTAGAAGTAGAGTCAGTCCTTCAGTCCACAGAGAAAAACAGGGGAAAGAAACAGGGAACCAAGAAAAACTCCCCATCTATATGATGGATGACTATGCAAGCAAAGAAGATAAGCAATAGGAATGGAAACACTAGCTAGGGAAAGGGAGAGGTAATGAAGAGGTTCTGATGATTTGAAGTGCTAATGAGTCATCTAAATAAAGAAGTATAGGAACCTGGGATACACAGGTCTGGATATTAGAAGGAGAGACTAAGGTCTGAAACAGAAATCTGGGAATAATCAGCATATAGACAGGATCTACACAATGGAAGTATACAGATGAGAAATGGTCAGGGGTAGTGTAAACTCATATTAAACACAGCACTATTTAGAGGGGGAAAATCACATTGGACAGTACCTGATCAATAATACATACTAAGTCAAATAGTAAAATATTTTGAACTTTGCAAATAGAGGGAAACTTGTGGGTGGGCAAGGATAGCTGAAACAATGAGACTGTGACTGGAAAAGCTTACAATGATTCACTGTATGTGCTATTGACATTTTAAAAAATAACATAAAACTGATATTGAATTAAAGCTATTTCATACAACTAGAAAAGCTAAAATTAAAATATCTAAGTTTAAAGAAAATTCCACAACCTAAAGTATTAAAAAATAAGTTTAACAAAACAACTTGTGTTACCTAACTTGTTTCTTGCAAAAGGCCAAACTAAATCCCAATGTTTTATCTTCCAATGCCAAATTTTTTAATTAAAAAAGAAAAAGACAAGTTAAAATAGAACCAGTCAAGCTCTGGCCAGTGTGGCTCAGCTGGTTGAGCATCCTCCCTTGCACCAAAAGGTTGCAGGTTCGATTCCTGGTCAGGGCACATGCACAGCTGTGGGCTTGATCCCTTGTAGGAAGTGTGCAGCCATTCAATGCTTCACTATTTTTTAAAAAAATAGAACCAGTCAAATCTTTTATTTTATTTTTAACTGATAATGACTAACTGAAAGGGAAAGTTTTTCTCTATTCTTAAGTCAGCTTTTTTGAAGGCAATTTATTTTACAAGTTCAAGTTGAAATAATATTCTGGTACCTTCCCCAACTTCAATTTACGATGAAGAACTCAAAGTTAAATCTACATGAAGCAAAACAAATATTTTCATAATAGGAATAGCTAGCCAATAATGAGGATGATCAACAGAATTCTATATAAGGAGCTTTCCTGTAGACAGAAGATATACAAAGCAGGTTTCCTCTGTCTCAAAACAAACTTCTTTGTCCACTTATCTTTATATTTCTAATTGTTCTTTCCAGTAACTTCACTGAGATTCCATCTATATTACCATGCATTTCTACAAGCAAAGGTGGTTCAAAGAACTGGTGACTCTTGTCTATCTACTATCAGTATGGCTAAGCCACAATGCCCATTTGGGTTAATAATGCACAAGGTCAAACAGAGGTTGACAGTCCATGATCAAAGCAAGCTGGCTATTCTTTCTGTCATTTATATAGAACACACAAGATGTGTTTATTTTCACCAGCCTCTGCATGACCTCCTTTAGGTGGCATGGAAAAGATCCCACATTTCTATAAAGCATTAACTAAAGCAGTTTTCTTATTTGATACTCTCATTAAGAGCAAATTTTATTTTTTTTGAAACTTTTGATCTCTTTCAAAAACATCTTTGTCTGCTCAAGAACCCCTTAAGTTAAAGGCCATATGTCTAAATCAAATTGGCATAATGGATAAAACAAGGACAAGGCAACCACAAATGCCTCAGAGGAAAAGAGATGCATGCAACAGGCTGCCATCACCAATCATGGGCTGAGCAAGTTTTCCAACATTAGTAGAGGCAATGGCACTTAAGATTTGAAAGTCATGAGGCAGCAAAAAAAAATATTTTAACTGCATTTTTGCTATTTAGAACTCCTACTCTTTTATCAATCTGAACATCATTTATACAAACACTGTAAACCTTTAGTAATTAGATCACTAGTAGAAAACCAGTAGAAATACTGAGCAGTACACCCTACAGATTAATACAGATATGCTTTTTCATACCAGATACTTTAATCAGATTAAGGAATTATTTAAAGATAGAGTGATTTGTTATCAGCACTAGTTTAGAAAATGAAGATTTCCCATTAATTTTAAGCCAATATTCTCTCTGACCAAGATTAAATAATATTCTTCCCAATATTGTTTATACTGTGCAGTTGCAAAACTAATATTTTAACCACCACCAGGAGAAACAGCCCACACTCCCCCTCCTCCCCCACCGCCCAAAGAAATCTGTCCATGGCCATCTTGTCAGAAATTCACAATCAATTCATGGGTCTTCATCAATGAAAATGGATTAATCATATGGAAGACAGTAAATCCCTCAGAGTCATTTTTCTTTACTCCTGTTAAAATAAGATGGTCTAGCCCTGGCTAGTGTAGTGCAGTTGCTTGGAGCACTGTCCCGTACATCAAGGTGGCAGGTTTGATTCCTGGTCAGGGAACATACCGAAGTTGCGGGTTCAATCCCTGGCTGGTCAGGGCACATGTGGAAGTTCAGGAAGAAACCAATCTCTGTCTGTCTGTCTGTCTGTCTATCTATCTATCTATCTCCCCCCTTCCCGCCTCCATCCCTTCCACTCTTTCTAAAAATCAGTGGAAAAAAGATCTTCAGGTGAGGATTACATTAACAAAACAAAACAAAAAAACAGATGACCAACACTGGGGATGAGTGGCAAAGTGAAGCAATCATTATTTATAGGTGGTCCCAGTAAGAAAAAAATAGGTCCTAGCTCTTCCTTGTAATCTTTGCATTTGAGCATATGGGACTGAATGCAACAAAACAAGGAGAAAAGAGATCCTTGTCAGACTCTCCTTGAATTTGTATCTTGCCTTACTAACCTGGGGTGGAATGCATGCAAGAGAGGAGGGTGAAGGGAAAGGATAGAACTGGAAACTGAGAGAAGGTTCGATTCCAGTCAAGAACATGTACCTTGGTTGCGGGCACATCCCCGGTGGGGGGTGTGCAGGAGGCAGCTGATCGATGTTTCTCTCTCATCGATGTTTCTAACTCTCTATCCCTCTCCCTTCCTCTCTGTAAAAAATCAAAAAAGATAAATAGGTAGCATGACAAGGTATAATGAGTTTAAGAACTATTCATCTTTGTTTTTCTTTGTTAGGAGATGATGACAAGGGGAAAAGCAGCTAAATAAAGCAAAATGCTTGACAAGAGTAGGTAATCTATTACTGAAAGTTTTTAAATGTATAAATGTCACTTGAATTTGGTGTTTTCTCAATGTCAATTTATTACTGTGCTTTTTTTACAGCATTGTATTTATTTTGGAAACAAACCAAATGTTAGCTTAGGTGTTAACAAGAACTAGTTGCAATTATCAAATGTCTTCAAAGCCATAATTTTTAAAAATACTTAATCAACTCTAATATTGTTTTTAAATTATCTTCCAATCAAGCAGAATAGTGCATTAAAGGAATCTGTGCTTGCCTGCACTGGCTCTGTAGTGTTAAAATGACAACCTTTCTCATATGGTTACCTCACTTAATCATTCAAACACCATATCATTACTCTGAGCCACACTCACAACACAGTTTACGTGCATAACAAAATCCATTAACACATGTTATATTTGAGTTTTTAAACTCATAGAAACAATCTAGAAGTATATCCATTAACCCTATATAATAAAAACCTAATATTATGTTAAGTGTCCAGCGGACTGGTCAGCTGTTAACCAATCAAAGCATAATATGCTAATGATATGCTAAGGCTGCTCAACTGCTCGCTATGACATGCACTGACCACCAGGGGGCAGACAGTCGACCAGTGGACCAGTCACTATGATATGCACTTACCACCAGGGGGCAGATGCTCCAACCGGTAGGTTGGCTTGCTGCTGGGGTCCAGCCAATCAGGACTGAGCGAAGATGAACCAGACACACCCTGGAGCCCTCCCGCAATCCCTCCCTGGTTGGCCAACCTCCCGTGTCCCTCCCCAGCCCCAACTGTGCACCTGTGGGGTCCCTCAGCCTGGCCTGCACCCTTTCACAATCCAGGACCCCTTGGGGGATGTCAGAGTGCCAGTTTCGGCCCAATCCCGCAAGCCAGGACAAGGGACCCTACTGGTGCACGAATTTGTGCACCGGGCCTCTAGTTAGATTATAAAAGTACCAATTACAGAAACTAAATCTCTGGGGTCTTAGGGGTATCAGTAGCACTAAAATACCTTTATATCTTATTTACTTTCCTAAAGGAGGAAAAATGGATAATCTGAGAACATAAAATCAAAAGCATTCTTTGAAAATGAGCAGCATCTGATAAACATAACCCTCTACTCCTGACTTAATTCCTCCTTCTCCTGCTCCTAAACATGACCCACATTACACTGTTCCATCCCACATCACGACCAACTCCTCTGCGTCCCGCCACAGTTCTGGAAAGAACTCTTCTCTGCTCCTTCTGTAATTTCTGACTTGAGGATGCCATTACATTCAACTATGACAATTTCTATGCAAACAATATAAAATCCATATCACTACAGTGAAATCTACCTCAATTCTACAACTGCTTACCTGACATCTTTATCTGGGAAGCAGAGTAATAAAATGACTAAACATACAGACTCCTAGTCAGACTGCCTACATTAAAATCCCACCTAACCCCATTTATGAACCGAACAGTCTTAGAAAATTCATATATGAAAGAGAGGCTCTTCATCTGTCAAATAGAAATAAAATTGCAATCTACAATGTGACAGCCTGCAAAAATTAAGCTAGATAATATCCAATTGATGTAAAGCACTTTGAGTAGTCTGCCACAAAGATTACAATCAATAAAAATAAAAGACGATCCATTATTTTAATATAATATTTAGCTGTGACTTCAAATACAACATGATTAAAACCAAAACATGTCTTCCCTCTAACTGAACCCCCTATCTGGAATTCCCTATATCATTCTAGTCAAAAATCTAGATGTCATATTCAATAATGCTAAAAGTGTAAAGAATTCTTCTTTCTCAAGTCGACTCCTTCCTTTCATCTCTGAATGAGGCCACCAGAAAGGAGACATCAGTACCTGGACTACTGCAACTCTGTCCTAGGGACTCCTGATCTAGGCTCATTTATACCCAACCATCCTTCACACTGCTTCATGATATAATCCCCTGAGACCAAGAGAGTAGGCACATTTAGGAAATTATTTTTTTTAATTTACCTTTTACAATAGCATAAAGATAAAAAAGGACTGCACAGGTAAAAGGAGAAAGAATAGAATACTTTTTAAATTAGTGATACTGGAACAATTCAGTACCTATGTACACTTTTAGGGAAAAAATTCTAAAAGATTCACAGGAATGCCCTGGCTGGCTCAGCTCAGTGATGAGAGTGTCAGCCTGTGGACAAAAGGCCTCTGGTTCAGCTGCAGGTGGATCCCTGGCAAGATCAGGGTGTATGTAGGAACCATCCAATGGATCTCTCTCTCTCACATCAGTTTCTCTCTCTCTTTGCCTCCCTCCCTCCATCCCTCCTCTCTTTCAATCTGTCTCCCTCTCCTTCCCTACCACTCTATCTAAAAAAAAATCAGTGGAAAAAATACTCTCAGGTGAGGATTAACAAAACAAAAAAAAGAAGACAACTCAATGTAGTCAAAATCAAAATCACTTGAAATTATATGGAAGGGCAAAGAAAAGCCAAGACACCCTTAAAGAAAAATAAAAACACATGAACATTCTCAAATATCCAGACTTAATATAAATCTATACTAATTATGACTGTGTACAATAAGTATCATAATAAAGAAATAGAATAAAAAATAAATAAAACCCAGAGATAGACCCAAGCATCTATGGACACTCAATATGACAGAGTGGGTAATCTATATATAAAAAGCCAGTGACTGGAATGCCATAACAACCAGAATGACCAGTCACTATGATGCCCACTGCGGCCAGTGAACCAGCAGGATCCGGGGGTTGGACCGGTGGCCAACCCCCCCCCCCCCGCGGCCCCTCCCCCCCAGCCGGCCCTGCCCCTGATCGACCTCTCCCACCCCAATCAAGGGCAGGGTAGCTGGCCAACCCCCCCCCAAAGCCCTTCCCCCCAGTCGGCCTCATACCAGATTGGTCCGCCCCATCCCAATAGCCCACAGCTCCTCTCCCCAGCCGGCCCTGCCCCTGATCACCACCCAACCCCAAAAGGGGGCAGGACCGGTCAGCCAACCTCCTGCAGCCCTTCCCCCTGGCTGGCCCCGCCCCCAATGGGTCCCCACCACCCTGATCAGCCCAAAGCCCCTCCCTGCTGCTAGCCACGCCGATTGCCCCCCTACCCCAACAGGGGGCGGGGCCAACCAGCCAACTGCCTGTGGCCCCTCCCCGCAGCCCGGCCCAACCCCATCTTCCCCCCCACTCCAATAAGGGGCAGGGCCGGCGACCAACCACCCGTGATCCCTCCCCCAGGCCACTGGCCCCTGATCAGCCCCCCACCCCAATCAGGGGCAGGGCCTGCCAGCCACTTGCCTTCAGCCCATCCCCTGAGCTGGCCCAGCCCTGATCGGGCCCCAATCAGGGCAGGCCGGCCAGTCGGCCAACCTCCCATCATCTCCTCCTCCCAACAGGCCCAGCCCCAATCTGCCCCAATTGGGGCCGGGCCAGCCAGACCCCACCCGTGCATGAATTCGTGCACTGGGCCACTAGTTCATAGCTAAGGGGAGAAAGGGTAAATCTTTTAAAAACAAAAACAAAACAATAAATGATACTGGAAAAATCTGGATCCTACATGAAAAATAATAAAACTTTTTTGAAATTTAAAATAAACTGGACCCCTTTCTAGCACCATATAAGCAAACAAAAAAGTCAACTCCAGACAGATTATAAATCTACGCAAGGAGTAAAAACCATAAGACTTTTAGAAGAAAATACTGGAGAATACCTTAACTTCAGGGTAAGGAAAGAGTTCTTAAACAATAATAGCATACACTCAAAGGAAAGACATAAATGTTAAGCCAAAATTTATCTCCAGCACTAAAGAAAGTGAAAAGATAAGCCACAATTGATATCTGCAACATGTGTAACATGTAATGATTAGTATCTAGTCTACATTTAACATATTCCCACAAATAAATAAAAGACAATTCAACAGGAAAAAAATTTTAAAGCCATTTCAAAAAAAGGAAAATCCAAATGGCCAATAAACATAAAAGATGCTCAACATCATTAGTAACCATGGAAATGCAAATTAAAACCACACTGAGATACCATCTCCACCACTAGATTGTCAAAAGTTAGACGTCTGGCCATATCAAGTATCAGCAAGAATTGAAAACAACTACCTGCATCCATTAGTGGTGGGAGTGAATGACACATGCATTTGGGAAGAGTTTGGCATTATCTATTAAAGTTTGACTGTGTACATATCCATGACCCAATAATTCAACTCCCCGTTACACATCCTAAAATAAGTCTTGCATATGTGCACCAGAAACCATGTTCAAAATATTCATAGCAGCAGTCTTCATTCATACAAGGAAAGTCCTGGAAAACCTCAACTCTATAAACAATAAAATGGATAAATTGTGGCAAACTCCTGCAACAAGGAACCAGAAAAATTTTATATCCATCAACATGGATAAATCATGGATTTGCTTAGGAAAAGAAGCAAATCTCAGAACATCAAAAGTTTAAGTCCAGCCGAAGCCGGTTTGGCTCAGTGGATAGAGCGTCGGCCTGCGGACTGAAGGGTCCCAGGTTCGATTCCGGTCAAGGGCATGTACCTGGGTTGCGGGCACATCCCCAGTGGGAGATGTGCAGGAGGCAGCTGATCGATGTTTCTCTCTCATCGATGTTTCTAACTCTCTATCCCTCTCCCTTCCTCTCTGTAAAAAATCAATAAAATATAAAAAAAAAAAGTTTAAGTCCAATAAATAAGGTCTAAAACAGGGCAAAACTAAACAACCAATTGTTTTGAGATATACTTAACAGATGATAAATTTACTAATAAAGCAATGGAATGACACACAGAAACCAGGATAAAATTTTCTTTTTAGGGTGTGACTGAAAGAGGGACACACAAGAATTTCTAAGGTCTTGACAACATCATATTGCTTATGCTGGGTGGTGGACATATTAATGGCAATATTATTATTATTTAAACTATAGGTTTCATCAATCTTATATATGTATATTTCATAATAAAACCAATTTGGGAAGAGAGGGGAATGAGTTTTAGATTGAAGTTAGGAGGTGAAGAATCTCAAGTCTGGCTAGGAAGGCAAGAAGAAAAATCCGACAATAGCTAAAATGGATACATGGGGTGATTAGACCTGAGCATATTTAAATGTCAATGAAAAGGCACCAATGGGGCTGCAGAGGTAGAAAACATAGGAGAATGAGGAAATAGTTTATGAAACGAGATTTCTAAGAAAGTGGGTAGGCTAAAATTCAGAGCACATGTGAACAGAAGATATTCTTTCACTTTAAACTTGAGGGAACAAAGCAAGAACCAAGGGCTTACATGCTCATCTCCCCCAACAATCTGCATTTCCCTTGCGTTACTAGCACCTAGAACAGTGCTAATGGTCACGGGAGAGAAAAGAGGCAAAGGACTGCTCTGGATAGGTTCAGGAAGTACAGAATGGATTACCTGAGAAGAGTACGTTTTTAATACTTAACAAATATTCCAATCACCTATTAGCTAACTTCGCAAATATACAAATCACCTATTACAGTGGTCGGCAATCTGCGGCCCCTTGAGTGTGGCTCTTCCACAAAGTACCATGTGCGGGCGCGCACGTACAGTGCAATTGAAACTTCATGGCCACACTCAAGGGGCCAAAGAGCCGCATGTGGCTCGCGAGCCGCAGTTTGCCGACCACTGACCTATTAGAAAAGTCTACATTAACATTTCCTTCTTTAGCAGATAAATGCAAAAACAATATATTAAAATCCAATTTATACTTTTTTGATGCATACCGAATATTGATATTATTAGCAATCTTTTAAAAGCTAATTTCCTTAAATCAAGTCTTACCTCACTTGTAAAAAAATTAACTTCTACTTACTTAATTGAATTTCTAAAGTGGTCTTCTGCTGGGTTTTTTACAGTGCAACTATTCAGGAGCCATAAATCTGCGTCTGATGCATTTTCTGTTAAAAAAAAAAGAAAGAAAGAAAGAAAAGTGTCACATTTAATCGGTCAGAAATATCCAAGTGCTTACTTAAGTAGCACTGGAATTGGTGGTGGAGAGCAGAGAAAGGTAGAGAAGAAAGGCAAGTAAACAGGCAATTACAATACAGTAGGTAACTGCTGTAATGTAGAAATATTCATGAGAAATAGATATTTTAAATGTATAACCTCTGCTATTATCTTTTCATTTAAAATATCAAGAGGATCAACATTTGCTTCCTGTATTTCCAATACTTGAGAGTATTTAATAACTTCCAAAAACTAAAGTGAAACTGTCTTAAACTTGCCTCTGAATAGAAAATTGCCCCTTTGGGACTGCATGGTAATATTTTTCAAGCACATGTATTATCATACACTGAATATTCTTCAGTTTGAGAAGTTATTAAAAATATAATTTGTTCTCCTTGTAAACGTTAAAGACTAACCTTAAACTGAGGCTTTTATTCCTCTCAACAATTTGATTAGATATTGTTACATACTATAATAAACTCACCAGCAGTGCAACAAATCACCCAAACCCATTGTGTTTATAGACATGAATTTACAAATGCCTCAAGAGCTTGACGCTATTCCAACTACTTTGCTGCCTAAAAGGACTTACACTTTAAAATAGGATTACCACAATGAAAGGAAAACCAAAATTGAAAACTGCAGTACCTTCAATGGTATTTTAGTAAGAACCAAAGCTGAGGTCAAAAAACATGAAGAACTAAGAGGACCAAGGCATGACTGTATGTACAACCTCCATGCTAGAAGGGGCTTCACGTGCAAACATTACATGAGAGGGTGGGGGAACACATCAAAGCTTTAGTAACTTGGCAAAAACTTCTCGCCCAAAATTTTATTATAAAAAATGATAAAATGTTTCTATAAGGATCCAAAAATTCTTGAAATGCTAAAAAGGCAAGGAAGTTCCTTATTACTATACTCTCTCACTCCTCCTATTCACCCCGCCCTGCACCACCACCACAGTGTATGTCCCACTCAACAGCAGAGTGGCCTTTCATAAAACATAAATTTGATTATGTCAACTTCCCTGCTTAAACTTGGAAATGATGGGCATTCACCTACCTCCTCTAGTTCCCTCCAAATGATTCCCCACAATGCCATCTGAAAGATACTCCTCTAATATCAATCTGACTGTAGCACTTTGAAATCTTCCAATGATTTCACGGTGATATTCAAGGCCTATCCAGATCTTCAACTTCAATATTCATTTCTCCCCAATTCCAATATTCATTTCTCCCTAAATTCATCCGTCTCTCCAGCCACACCAAACCACCTGAAATTCCTAAACCTTGTGCTATGCCATCTGACTAGAATACCTTTATTTTCTTCAGAATGGCAACTCAGATAGCCCTTCACCTGCCCATCCACCTTCAGTTTCAGCTAAAGGTTTCTTAGATGCCTCTTCTCTGCACTCCCACAGTAGACTGCATAAAGCATTCTGGCACTTCATAATTGCGTATTAAAATAATTCATTTTTCCAGCCTATACTTATTACTAGTTAAGAAATACTGAAGACAACATTTTTATCTGAATGTCCAGGACCTAACACAGTAATGGCACAGAAAAGACATTCGAGTAACCATGGAACACTAAAGAGTATACAAGTAGGTTCAAGAAGAAAGATGACAGAGGCATAATGTGTGAGACCTACATACCAACTCTGGTATGTAGAGCTCTGAGGTCATGCTAATTTTTTGAAATGTCACTAATTTATTTAACAACAATTTAGAGCTAACACTTTATCATACTCATAGCTATATCCCCAGCACTTATGACAGTGCCTGGTACATAGTGGGTACTCATTAATGTACTAAATGAATGTGGAGTTTGGAAAGACAAAGCAAAACTATGAGCAATGTATTATATCTGTTAGCTCATGGCAAAAATATAAAGACTGTGGATTTATTTAAAACAAATAGCCCGGCCAGCATGGCTCAGGGTTGAGCATTGATCTATGAACCAGGAGGTCATGGTTCAATTCCTGGTCAGGGCACATGGCCGGGTTGCAGACTTGATCCCCAGTGTGGGGCATGCAGAAGGAAGCCGATCAATGATTATCTCTCATCATTGATGTTTCTATCTCTCTCTCCCTCTCTCTTCCTCTTTGAAATCTATAAAAACAAACCAACAAAAACCTAAAGGCAGAACTACTTGTGCCAGATGTCAGGTTGGTACCCTGGTACATTCTTCTATTCAGTCACCAAAAAGCCACCAGATAACTCAACAAAAGCTGCTCAAGGAGAACTTCAGCAATATATAAGGCAAATCATTCCACTTGGTCTGGAATTCTGTCAATGTTGGGATGTGCTGACTTTCAAAATAAAGTGAATACTATGCTGGTGAACCAGTAGTTACAATCAACAGAAAACCTGTGAATATACCAAAATGCCCACAAAATTACCTAACTGAATAGTAACTATCCCACAAAAGAGAAGTCTCTCCTCCAATAAACACAGTTTCTTATCCAATTACTTCTTAACTCAGTTTTGTGTTACTATATCTTACTTATTATTGTCAAAAGATTGTTCTACTTACAAGCATAAAACAGTCAGTCAACAACCACAACACAATGACGATCCACTGTGTGTCAGGCTATGTTCTAAGTTATGAGGATAGAGCTGTTGCAAGAGTTTCTACCCTCAAGGAGTTTACAGTCTTAAGGAGGAAGTGTGATAAAAAACAAAAATAGGGAAACAAGCTAATAATTTCAGTCAATGATATTAGCACAATAAAAGGGGGTAATGGACAAAGAATAACTGGGGGTGGGGAGTGTTGCTAGTCAAAATAACTCTCCCTCAGAAGTTCAAATCTGAACTGGGACTTACATAATGGGAAAGAATCTTGCAAAGATCAGAAGAGCTTTCTGAGAGATACCACAAAAGCAAAGGCCTAGAAAGAGGACCAAGCTTGCCATGTTCTAGTGACAGAGAGACAAACGGAGTGACTGGACATAGGGAGAACAGGAGGAGAAAGGTCAGGGATCTAAGATGCCATTACTATAAAAAACTCTTTCAACTCAGTAACAGCTCCTCAAGAGGAGAGGGACTTTACATTCATGTTCTTATCAATTTTAAGAGATCCCAACTTCAAACATTAACATGAGAGGGAGGATGGGAATGAAATGAAGCTGAAACAGAAGAAATAGCATGTCTTCTTGGAGTAGCACCATCTAAAACAAACAAGAAATATGCAAAAACCTGTCTTTCCAGAACCTCATCACCCAATATACTACCACTAGTAGATGAATAAGTTACTGATTTAAATATCTGAGAAGAGAAGGTTAACATCTTATGGTCTTGCCTTAATCAGAGCATTCATGGCAGGTTCTCCAGTGTTCAGGAGGAAGAAACAATATTACAGAAGAGCCCTTAGGGAAAGAAGGATGAGGTAGATGGACAAGAATGGACCAAGGAAGGAAAAGACAGTAAGAAGGCACCACACTCAGAGACACAGACTTGAAAAGGACCCAAAAAAGGCTTTTATCTACTTTGAGATTTGACCTACAGCACTAATGTTAATTCCCGATATGGAACTGAAAGTCATCTGCACATTAGCCAAATATTGCCAATGCCTGAGCTGGAATATCAGGACTGGTTTGGAAGGCTACACACTTTAGGCTAGCCAGATCGAATCTAGACCTCAAGATATGATTATTTAGTCTTTCATTATCAAACCATAGTGCTGCCATGAAATCACTGTGCATATATTATTCTATATTCTTCCCAGGTTATCTTTGGACCAAATCCAAAAAAGCAAGATTGACGGGTTATCTAAATTCATAGGTAACTGCATTATATACTGTCACATTCTCCTCCCTAAGGCATGTCTCACTTTTCACTTCCATGAGCAACGCAAGACACTGCCTGTTATCCATAGCATCACCCACAGAGTGTGCTATCAAACCTGTGAACTTTTGCCAATCAGGAGAGAAACAGAAAGCCAGCTGAGGTTTAACGTGCATTTCTCTTAATATGAATAAGTTGAGTAGCTTCTCATATGTTTACGAACTATTTGCAGGGTTCGGGTTTGTTTTTTTCCAGTTTTCAGTCTGTTTGTATCTTTTGCTAACTTTTCTATCAGATAGTCATCTTCATTTCAATTTTTAATTTAGTTACACACATAAACATCCTATATAATAAAAGCCTAGGTGGTGTTGTGTGACGTCATCACAAGATGCCACCATGATGTCATCACAAGATGGCCACCCCAGGTCACCACAAGATGGCTGCCACAAGACAGCTGCCACCAGATGGTGAGCATAAGATGGCCAGCAGGGGAGGGCAATTGTGGGAGATCGGGGCAGCAGGGAAGGGCAGTTGGGGGCGATCAGGCCTGCAGGGGAGGGCAGTTGGAAGCAATCAGGCAGCAGGGGAGGGCAGTTGGGGGCGATCGGGCCTGCAGGGGAGGATAGTTGGGGGAGATCGGGTCGGCAGGAGAGGGCAGTTGGGGACAACCAGGCCTGCAGGGGAGGGCAGTTGGGGGCAATCGGGCCAGCAGGGGAGGGCAGTTGGGGGCAATTAGGCCGACAGAGGAGCAGTTAGGCATCAATCAGGCCAACAGGGGAGTGGCTAGGGGGCCATCAGACAGGCAGGCAGGCGAGCGGTTAGGAGCCAGCAGTCCCGGATTGTGACAGGGATGTCCCCCAAGGGGTCCCAGATTGGAGAGGGTGCAGGCCGAGCTTAGGGAAACCCCGCCCCCATGCACGAATTTCGTGCACTGGGCCTCTAGTACTATATATGAGAAAATATTTCTTGTCTATATTAGTTATAATATTTTTCCCCAGTTTGTCACTTTACTTTTTTATAGTTTCTTCATACTTTCTTATTCTAGGATATCAAACTTATCTACTCCTCTTATTGCTTCTGGATTTTGAGTCATAATTAGAAAGTTTTCTGTACTCCCAAGTTACCAAGAAATTTACCCATATTTTCTCCTAATACACATACAGATTAACATTTAGATCTTTGATCGATTAGGAATTTATCCTGATACATCAATCTTACTGAATTTTTAAAGCAGAAGATGAAATAAGATACTACATTCTCATATCAAATGGGAAAATAATAAAAAATATGATACTACCTAATGCTAGCAAAGGAATGGGGAACTGGCAACCTCTTCCTCTGCTGATGGCAGGTGACATAGGAAACTCTTTGGAATATAATGTAAGGATAGCTATCAAAAATACAGATGCTGCCCTGGCCAGGTGGCTCAGTTGTTTGAAGTATTGTCTCATGCATCAAAAGGTGGCAGGTTCGATTCCCAATCAGAGCATATACCCAGGCTATGGTTCCATCCCAGGTCGAGATTGGAGCACGTGCAGGAGGCAACCAATCAATGTTTTTCTCACATTGATGTTTCTTTCTGTCTCTTTCTCTCTCTCTCCCTCTCCCTCTCTCTTTCTCTCTCCTCCCCTCCCTCTCTCTAAAATCAATTTTTAAAAATGTATACGTGCATCAGAATTTCTCCTACACATTTGTAGCATATTTGCACCACACACATGCATATTTATATGCATACACACATATATGCACACACATATATAGATATATAAAAAATATATAATTATACACATAAATTATTAAATTCTCACTGAAGATTACTGATAAAGCAAAAGACCTAGAAAGCCTATAAGTTGATTATAGGAGACTGACTAAATAAATTATGAGACTGCAGCTAAAATACCATTTAGTTGTTTTAAAAAAGGCAAGATAAATCTTCAAGTGCTAATTTATAATAATCTTTGATACAACATCAGATAAAACAAAGCAAGGTGCAAAAGAGTAGGTCTTGTATTTCACTTGTGTTTAAAAAGGAAAAGAGAAAAGGGGAAATTCTGTTGTAAGCAAAGAAGATTTCTAAAAATATACATATGAAATTGCTGGAGGTGTCCGTCTTGGATGTAAGATGAAGGTTCAGCTGTCCTCCAATATAGTGTTCATGTGTGCATCTAACATTCTTTCTCTTTCCTTTTTATAATTTTATAAAATTTAATCCTGAGAAGGAACACATCACTATTTAATTTATATTCATCTGTATTGTTTTAATTATTAAAAGCAGGTATTGATTTTGTTCACTTAAGAAAACTAATCAAGCTTTTTACTTTTTTTTAATGTTTCCTTTTCCACAGAGCTTGGCATCACTACTGAGATGAGAACAAAAACTATTTTCCTGTTGTGGTCCATCATAAAAACTGACTTGATAAACACTTTCTAAGGGACTTTTCTCCCCACTGCTAGAGCCTTTGTACTCACTGGACCAAGAAAATGAAGGCCATTGGCACACCACCCACTTTGAGTGTGGGAATAGAAAAATAAACTATTATTTGTTCTAATCAACTCACATCCACTTTTCAAACTATTTCTTTATATACACATAATAAATTACTTTAAGCCTAAAGTAATAAAAATCTGATTAGCAATAATGATAATAGCTAACATTACTGGGTACATATTATGTGTCCAGCAATGAGTCATGCACATCATATCCTTCTTTTTTTCCATTTAACCCTCCAAATTTGTGGTGGGTTCATTTTTACTCAAATTTTATAGAGGGGGGAATCTGTGGCTTAGAAAGGAAAAGTAACTTGCCTAAAATCACAGACAGAGAGAGAGTGGCCAGGATTAGAGATCCAGACAAACTGACTCCAGGGACTGACAGTCTAAAAAAATTAGAATACCTCATTAGTGGCTCTTCGCCTCTTGATCAAAAATAATGCAGACAATATCTAAAAACAAAATATAGACATGTCACGTGGCCTTGAGGTTGCCTCGTGATATTTCTAAAGAGGCTAATGAGCAGGAACTGTTTGGCTATTTCCAACATTTCCAAGATCCTGAACATGTCAGCTCATGGCCTTCTGTTATCAGTGAGAGACATGCAAGTAAAGGGAGCATTAATAATGATGCAGCATCCTCACTCCAAAGCACAAGCTGACTTTCACAGCAACCAATCTCCACTTCACCCTGCAGGCTTCTGCATAATCATGGCATTATGGAAGAGATGGGCATGGTCCATAGCAACATACTCAGAACAAAACATTTATCTTACACAAGTGTTCCATTTGGAAGTCAACTCGAGGAACAGCATAAAACAGTAAGAGGAGTCTATCCATAGATTTAGGTAAGGCAGTTAAACATGTGAATATAAATAAAAATTCACTAAGAGCACAACGAAGATGGGGAAATGTTTGTTTGGACCCGACAGCATTTGGTAGGAAAGGGGGGTCTTTACCACAGAACAAACGTCCATTATGCTTATTCATACCCGTGTGTGGATTTATATTAATACAAATCACTGAGTGCCTACTAAAAACTCAGGGAATAGAGTAAGCTTTTTTTTAAGTTTATTATTTATTGTTAACAGTATTACAGATGTCCCCTATTTTCCCTCCACTTGCCCCTAGAATAAGCTTTAATAGAAGTACTTAAAAGCACCTTTAAGGTGCATCTTAAAAAATAATTTCTTAAAATCAATAAAGGCTAAATTAAAATTAAAAATTCTGGTCAATGTATTTTTTTTGTCTACCTTTCATTTGTTCTATATAGGGGCTGTGCAAAGCACAACATTGAGTAACCAGGTTTTCAAAATTTTTTTTTATTGACTTTGAAAGAGAGAGAGAGAGAGAGAGAGAGAGAGAGAGAGAGAGAGAGAGAGAGAGAAACATCGATTTGTTGTCCCACTTATGCATTCACTGACTGCTCCCTGTATGTAGCCTGACTGGAGATTGAACCCACAACCTTGGCATATTAGGACAATGCTCTAACCAACTGAGCTACCCAACCAGAGTCAAAAAAATCTTTTTACAAAAACAATTAAAGTGAACCATGAGAAAGCATTCTCCTTTTAGTAAAGCTAGGGTTGGAAGACTGAGAGGATGAGTAGAAGGGGACCGAAACAGAGGAAAGAGAAGGAGAGGAGAGAAAGGGAAAGGAGAAATAGAGTCTGACAAAGAACATCTGCAGTTCCCAGTCTGAAATACTCAGAACAGGAGCTGACCCCCCCACTGCTGAGAGCTGGGGAGTACTGGTGTGCTTCTGAATGAAGTAGAACACAGCAGCTCCTAGGGGGAAGCGCTTACTCTTGGAGATTACTCACATGAGTTTGTTCTTTAAAAATACAGGCATCCCCTGCTTGTTGAAAGTTCTGGTTACACCACTTTATTTTTTTTGAAAGACCCACATTAAAACCTGTTCAAAGAGGATTTTCACTTTTACAAAAGAAGTGAAAACAGTGTCCAGCATTTGTGATGCAGTGGGTCGGTGCACCCTGAACATTGAGAGCACACTGTTGGTTCTACTAAATGCTGTATTATTTTAGCCTTTGTATGTTAAATGATACGAATTAGTAGGTTACTTTTTGGATCTCGGAAAACTAAAAAACTTTTCCATATAAATCAATGGTAACTGCTTCTTCGTTTTCTGCCATGTCGGCTTAGGAAAAGTTTTATAGGAATGTTCTGCTTCTGGATAGTGGAGAAACCTGTAGTCCTGTTGAACACTTTGCAAAGATAAAATGAAACCATGAGTCAGCTTGAACTCTGTTCACTGTACAGAGGGGAAAAAACATTTTTTCTTTTAAGTGATAAATAAAAGCTGGGAGAACTCTACCAGCAACTACTGAAAAATTAATTACATAGCTAAGTAGGCCTGGCAACAATCTAAATCAGAGTGCAAGACAAACCTTTACTTACTGTGTAGAACAGAACATTGCTAATATTCCCCTGCCCTCTTTACAAATTAAATTGCTCTGTTGGTCCTGACACATAATTAGTTCAGAAGTTACTGTGTCTAAAGAATCCATAATAGGACATCTACTTCTATGATATAAATAGGTTTATAAACTAAGAGCTAATATACACACCAAATGGGCACTTCATGAGCTGGTCACCAAGCCTCTACACTAAGCCACTGCTCACCACGCCGATCTTGTCTGTTATGTTCCTGCCACACTGAGCCTTCAGGCCCTCAGGCATAATAAAACTCCAAAATTGAGAAAAACGAAAATCAAACCCTCCCCCCCCCCAAAAAAAGTGGGTAAAGAATATGAACTGAGAGTGCACACAAAAAGGAAACACATGGCTCTTGAACATAAAAAATATTCAACCCCATCATTAATAAATAAAAATTAAAACTGCCCTAAGGGAGAAAAACTGTACAATTTTTCATTTCATATATTGTCAAAAAAAGTAAGTTTAAAAACATTGTGCTGATGTCACTGTGAGGAAGCAGGCACTTTCCTGCATTGCTGGTGGGAATGCAAACTAGAAAACCACCTGTGAAGGCCATTTAGCAATACCTACCAAAAAGGAAAATGCACATTCTCTGACCAAGAAGTTCTGAGAATTTAGCCTACTATAAACATACTAGAGGCCCGGTGCACAAAAATCGTGCATGGGCAGGGTCCCCAGGCTTGGCCGGCGATCAGGGCCAATCTGTGGGATGACCAGAGGGGTAATCAGGGGGGCCTTGGCAGGCCTGGAGCCACCTGCTCACCGGCCCCGCCCCCCGCCACTGCCAGTCGCCTCCCTCTGTGGGGCAACCAGCGGGGTGATCAGGGGGCCCCCACTGGCACCCGCCTTGGCTGGCCTGGGGCCTACAGGCTGAAGGCAGCTCCTGCATTGAGCGTCTTCCTCCTCGTGGTCAGTGCGCATCATAACTACCAGTCGTTCTGCCATTCGGTTGATTTGCACATTAGGCTTTTATTATATTGGACTTACACATGTGCAAGGTAATTCATTGTAGCACTGTTTGTTAGAATAAAAGGTGACTGGTTAAAGGCATCCTATATAATAAAAGGCTAATATGCAAATTGTCCCCACAAGTGGGAGTTTGACTGACTGGTAACTCTGACACACACTGACCACAAGGGGGCAGACACTCCGACGCAGGAGCTGCTGAGCGACAGCAACTTTGCAGAGTGCCCTCTCACATTCTGGGATCCCTCAAGGGATGTTAGACTGCCGGTTTCAGCCCGATCCCTGCAGGCCAGGCTGAGGAACCCCACCTGCTGGAGGAAACCTGCTCACTCCACAGATGTCCTTCAAGCCCCAGCACCGCCCCAGGTGCGGCCAGTTGGGAAGGGACTGTGAGGTTGACTCCAGGGCGTGTCTGGCCCATCTTGCCAGTCCACCCCGCCGGCCACCTTCCAATTAATTTACTTTCAATGTGCACGAATCTATGCACTGGGCCTCTAGTTTTAGTATATTCAGATTTGAGACTCCTATAAAACTGCTCAAAAAAAAAAAAAAAAAAAGAATGAATAACCTCAAGTCCTAATATAGAAAGAGCTCTAGACATATTTTTCAGAGGAAAAAAAAAAATAAGACAGTAAAAAACATATACACTATGCTACTAGAATAAATTTTCACCTTTGCTTCTATTTCTACAAAAAATTGTGTGTGTATACCAAAAACAAATAAAATGGCTGGGACTGGGGAGAGGAATAACTACAGAATTGATGGGAGACAAGGTAAGAGGAAGATTTTCCTTTGTACAACTAATTTTTATTGTTAAACCTATTCAAAAATTAAGTCTTTCCAAAGTAAAAAAGCAATTGCAAAAAATGTAGCTTGTCTTAATCTCCCTACTATCTCCCCAATTCTGTACTTCCTTCCATAGTCAAACATCTTGAAAGGACTATCCCTGTACCAGATCTATACATATTCTGTCACCTCCCATTCTCTCTTCCAGCACTTCAACCACTCACTATTTTCATAAAAACACTTTCATTGCGGGAACCGATCCCAAATGCCATAGACAGCTAAACACTCCTTTCTTTATGGTGTCAACAGAATCACTCTCCTATTTTCCTCTTACCTCCCTAGCCTCTCTGCTTTATTCATCCATAAATTACACTGCTGATGGGAATGTAAAATAGTATAACTGATTGGGAAAAGAGTCTGGCAATCCTTCTAATTGGGAAACAATGAGTTAACATATGATCCAGCAATTCCTCTCCTGGGTATACACCCTAAAAAACTGAAAATGTATGTTCACACAAAAATTTATACATCGCCCAGCCAGTGTGTCTCAATGGTTGAGCGTCAATCTATGAACCAGGAGGTCATGGTTCAATTCCTGGTCAGGGCACATACCCAGGTTGCAGGGTCGATCCCCAGTGGGGGACGTGAAGGAGGCAGGCTATTGACGATTCTCTCTCATCATTGATGTTTCTATCTCTCTCCCTCTCCCTTCCTCTCTGAAATCAATAAAAATATTTAAAAACAAAACAAAACACTTGTATATCAATGCTCATAGCTGCATATCTTAGCCAAAAAGTGGAGGAGGGGGCAGGCGGGGGGCCCATCATCTCATAATTGAATAAAATGTAGTATACCCATACAAAGGAGTATTATTAGGCAATAATAAGAAATGAAATATTGATAACATGCTTGATAGACTTGAAAACAAGGTGAAAGAGGTCAGTCACAAAGTAACATGTGTTGTATGATTCCACTTAAATTAGGGGTCCAAGAGACAGAAAGACTGGTGACTGCCTAGGGCTGGGAAGGCTAGGAAGACTGAGGGGCACCAGTTAAAGGATGTAGAGACTCTAGTTGAGGTAATGAAAATGGTTTAAATTGACTGTAGTAATGGATGCACAACTCTGTGAATATACTAAAAGCTACCGAATTGTACACTTAAACAGTGTATGGTATGAGAGTGATTATCTCAAAAAATCTGTTTAATAAACAAACAACAATAAGAAACAAGCTTGAGCCACACCATCACCACTGTTTTCATTCTTTACCCTCTGCCTAAATGTCTCTTCCACCCATCCACTCTAGAAAACTCCTACTCCCCATTTTCAGCTCAGTTACACATCACCCCCTCTAGGAAGCCTTCTCTACTGTAGTTCTTCAGAGAGAGTAAGGCACTACTTCTCCTTGCTTACAGATGAGCTTGTGGCATATCCTGGCAAAGAATCATAAGTATGTCCCACCCTTAAAATGAGTCCCTCAATGTCTTTCAATCACCAGAGATGAGCTCAGGACTTAAAAAAGGATATGATTGTCAATGGGTGGGTGGATAGGTAGAAGGGTAGATGGGTGAATGGGTGGATGCATGGACTGATGGATAGAACAGAAGGAGAGAAGAGAAAGAAACAAAGAGCAAGCATGAATAAACAAAGAAGCAAACACCAGGGTGGCAGAACGGCATGTTAATGAATAAGCATGGAGACCAAAGGAGGAAGCAAACAGATTAGACCTTGTCAGCAATCAAAAGTTAACACTAGAGAAATGATTTCAGCAGAAGCTGGGGTCAAACTCTGATGGAGAATATGGTATTTCTTCCAGAGGATTTTCGTGTTCTAACAAGAACAAAGAAAGCAGCAAGTCTTCATTCTATGGATCACTGAGCACTTATAAAAAGAATGTATTTACAAAAATATCCTGGGAAATCATCTTTTCCATCTAACAGAGATTATGCAATTTATACATATAGCTATAACTACTAGTATAGAGAAGTAAAAGAAAAAAAAAAACCCTATGCATTAAAAATAGGTTAGAAGGAAATGTACCAAAATGTTAGCAGTAGTTATATTTAGGTATTGGCACTCATGCTCTAGAGAGCAGGTCTTCCTGGTTTCCAGAGGCTTCCCGACATGAGTCTGGGCCTGACAAGGCATTTCTTCCCTAAGCTGATCCCTACCATCTGGAGGTTCTTACAGGCCTCCAGAGACATGTTTGGTCTCATCTGACTGGCTCATCTGGACAGGCTGGCTCCTTGGAGTTGGCTTAGGCCCCAAGGGCCTTCTTCATCCAATTATTCAACAGAGGCCCAGGCTTGGACCTGGCAAGCATGGTCCAAGGTTCTAACATTGGCCTTGAAGGCTATTTCGACAGTTCAGAGATGAGCTAACATGGGGCAAAGGTAGGCTTTAATTATGAGGAAACGAAGCCTTAAGTGGCAAAGAGGTTTTTGTAAAAACAAAAGAACTTAGTAACTGACTACATATGGAAAATGACAGCAGGAAGAATAAAGGTTTCTAACCTAGAAGCTAATCCAAAGAGTGGCACCACTAGGGAGAAGCAGGTCAAAAGAGAAGAGTGTAAATTTAGCATTAGACATGTTCACTTTCAGTTACCTATTCAGTGATGTATGCAAGCAGAACTGTGCACAAGCAACTGTAAGTAGTGCATGAAAGAACTCACAGAAGATCAAGGGTGCCCATGTCACCAAAGATGACAGGCAACAGGCAATGGGGTGAGGAGGACTATTGAGTACCGGGGCTAAAAATCATCAAGAAGATGGAAGTATGTCATAAAGCTATGATGGGTGGGCAGGACTTCAAACAGGAGTGCTCACCTGACTGAGTAATGGTGACAGACAATAGACTTAATTTATAGTGGTTGGGAAAAGTAAAAACAACGCTGACCTCTTCTCTGCCTTATGAATCAGAGGGAATTTGCCTAAAAGTCAGAAGTACAATTAAAATGCTGGAATTGATTTCCTATAAATTTCAGTTTGACTATGCAATAGATTAGAACTAAATAACAACATTTGCATAGCATTTTACACTTACAAAGCATTTTCAAATACATTCTTCATTTAAGAGCCCCAGGAGGTAAGTATTTACACTCCTCATCTCATGGATGAGGAAACAAGGAAACATATTGTGACAAGCAAAGAATCATCATAAACTGAACCCCAGGAAGCAGGGCCAGGGTGGTCTTGGCTCTGCAGGCTGAGTGAAGGCACTTCGAATCTGCACTATCCATCTTCCCTTTGAGGTTAAGTGCTGTGATGTGGGTTTTCCTTACTACCATGAACAGGGATGAGTTCTTTCTTGATGCCCCAAACAACAAAGTTTGTGCATTTATACACAGACTAGAGGCCTGGTGCACGGATTCATGCACATTGAAAGTTAATTAATTAGAAGGTGGCCGGCGGGGTGGGACTGGGCAAGATGGGCCAGACACGCCTTGGAGCCAACCTCCCACAGTCCCTCCCCAGTCAACCACACCTAGGGCGGCGCTGGGGCTCAAAGGGCGTCTGCGGAGTGAGCTCAGTTGGTTGGAGTGTTATCCCGTATACAAAGAGGTGGCAGGTTCAATTCCCAGTCAGGGCACATACCAAGGTTGCAGGTTCAATCCACAGTCGGGGCACATGCAGGAGCAACCAAATCGATGTTTCTCCCATAGCTATCTGTCTCCATCTCTGGCTCGCTCTCGCTCTCTCCCGCTCTCTCTCCCCGCCCCCTCCATTCCTCTCTCTAAAATCAATTTTTAGGGGCAGGGGCAGGCAAGAAGGGGTCAACGGGGGATAACTAGGGGGATATATGTGATACTTTGAACAATAAAGACTTAAATAAAATATTAATTAAATAATTTTTAATATATTTTTTATTGATCTCAGAGAGGATGGGAGAGGGAGAGATAGAAACATCAATGATGAGAATCATTAATCGGCTGCCTCCTGCACAGCCCCTACTAGGGATTGAGCCTGCAACCAGGGCATATGCCCTTGACCAGATGGAACCTGGGACCCTTCAGTCCACACGCTGACACTCTATCCACTGAGCCAAACCGGCTGGGGCAATAATTTTTTTTTTTATAAAAATCAATACCACTTTTAATTGTTCCAAAGAAAATTAAATACTTAGGTATAAAGCTAATAAAATATGTATCAAATCTGTATACTGAAAATTACAAACTTTTGTTGAAAGAAATTAAAGATCAAATCATTGGAGAGACTTACCATGTTCATGGATTGGAAGAATCAACATGGTAAACATGTCAATTCTCCCCAAATCAATCTATAAGTTTAACACAATTGCTGTCAACATCCCAGCATGGTTTTTGGTAGACATAGACAAACTTATTCCAAAATTTATATGGAAAGGGAAAGTTCCTACAATAGCCAAAATGATTTTGAAAGAAAGAATAAAGTGGAAAGATTCAGTCTACCAGATTTCAGGACTGGGCTACAGTATCAAGAAGATGACAAAAGGAGATCCTCCTAGGGAACATAAACAAAGGAATTTAATCCACTGTCAGAACAGGAAGTCTTCAATATTCACCTCCTCCAGAGTTTGGTATATTTGTGGACCAGTGACTATTCTGATTTCCCAATTCTCCTGTTTTCTAAGTGAGAGGACTTATTATAGTTAACTTGTTCCTTTATCCACCATTGTTTTCTGAGTATACTGTGAGCACGTTTCCTCCTTTGGCTTTATATCACCAGAGGACAACAAGCTACAAACAGACCTGATGAAGAAAACTATACACCAAAGAGACATCCTAGACTCCGAGGCAGATGTAGTCATGGATAAGAACAGGTATCATCTCCCTCAGAGAGGTGGTGACTATATTACCTGTAATGTATCCAGAAGAAGAAGGATAGATCTGGATTCTGGCTAGCCACAGGTTTTGCAGACACTGTTGGGTATCAAACCTGATACCTATTTCCAAACTGCTTTTCCCTTCCCCCATCTCTACCAGAGCCTGAAATAGCTAAGTACCATGTTCACAGCCTTCCTTCCAGTTAGAGGTGGCCATGTGAAACAGTCTGGGTCATAACAAATAAGGGGAAGTCACTTCCAAGAAGGCTTTTGGTTTCCTGGTAAAACAAAGAGAGATGCTGCTGTCAATTCATGCTCCCTTGTAAAGCCTCACGAAAGGTGAGGTGAGGCCTTAGAGCAGGACCAACCCTCTGGCAACCATGAAGAAAAGGCCAAGAAAATTCAGAACAAGAGTCCTGACATTGTTGAGCTGCCAATCCAGTAAGCAGATAACCACCTTCAAACTTCATATGTAAGAAAAGTAAATTCTCATTAGTTTAAGCCACTGCTGATTAGGTGTACTGTTATATACAATGAAAAGCACCCCTAATAAATACAGGGTATGTTATCTAAAAATAATTTTTTAAATAAAAATAATGATTTAGCCCAGCTGGTGTTGCTCAGTGGTTGAGTATTAACCCATGAACCAGGAGGTCACAGTTTGATTCCAGGTCAGGGTACATGCCCGGGTTACAGGCTCGATTCCCAGTAGGGGGCATGCAGGAGGCAGCTGATCGATGATTCTCTCCCATCATTGACTTTTCTATCTCTCTCCCACTCTCTTCCCCTTTCTAATGTCTCTAAAAACTTATTTCTTAAAAAGAAAAAAACTATTTACTAATGCATTAAAGTAGTAACAAATAATGGATCTTCCTATAGCCTTTTAGTGTACTTTCATAACAAATATTAATTTGATTGCATATATTATAATATACATTCCAATATATTATTTCACTTAGCCTCTCTGGACCTCTTTTCCTTTCCCTCATTCAACATGCAGTTTTAAAGTGCCTACTACATGTTAGGCATTCTCCTAGGTGCTGGGAAAACAGAAAATGATCAAGATTCAGTGAAGGCCCCTGCTTCCATCCAGCTTACTTTCTAGCAGAAAACTTATTAGCAAAATGAGGCAGATGGAAAATAATCTCTCCTAATGCCAACATTTATGAGGCAATGAACCTAGGTTCAGCATATAACGCATTAGGAAAAAAAAACAAAAAAGGCAGGGGCCTTCTGAATGACAGTGAGTCTAGGAGGGGGGAAAATAATTGAGTCTAGGAGGGGCAAAAAGTATTAACAGTGAAGTTAGAAATTAAATAATTACATGCCCTGGCTGAGTAGCTTAGTTGGTTAGAGCGTCATCCTGATACTCCAAAGTTGCAGGTTCAATCTCCAGTCAGGAAGCAACCAAGGAATGCATAAGGAAGTGTAACAACAAGTCTCTCTCCCTCTTTCTCTCTCTCTCTCTCTTTCTCCTTCTGTCTCTAAAATCAACAAATTGAAAAAGTTAAATAATTACAAAATGAAAGAAGTAGGAAAAGAAATATACTCTCAGTCTACATAGTCACGCTCCACTGGGGCCAAAGAAACTGAAGCAAAGACAACACAGATCCTAAATCAGACCTTAATGGCTGGGTAAAGGGGAACACAGTTAAATCAGGTCTTGGAGATAGCCCTATTGTTTTAAGCCTAAACCTGGAAGAAAGGCTGATAAGCTAAAACTGGTCAAAGGGGTGCAGAATCTACCAATTACAATTTCATAAAATCTGCCTTAGTTTTTTTAACATACAGTCTACATATTCTTCTATAATATTTTATAATCTTCACTACAGAAAAATCTGTTTATGCTACATTCTACCCAGAAGCAATTTGCTGATTGTAAATGCCTTACTTCTATCTAACCCCATAGGGAAAATAGATCTAAATATTACAAATTGTTTAGGAGAGTTAAAATACACAGAATGCATTTGAGCCAAATATGTCTAAATACTTATTAAACAGCACCTTATATATTGACTTTTTACACACTACCTATTATCTTGACTCATTACAAAACCCTAATTTTCAGGAATTTGTCATGTCACAAGGACATTTAAAACTTTTCAATTAATTTAGTAAATTTCACATATTTCCCTGGTGAGAACTGTGGGAAACAATATAGACTAATGTACACACCACCGGAACTCTTGTTTAAGTAGCCAATAGAGAACAAGTAAAATGGATGCATACCAGCTGAATACTTTAGCTTAATTCACCTTAAAAAATTTCTCTAACAGCTTTTTATTTAAATTATTTATTTTATTTAAACTTTTAAATTATTTACCTGAGTTCTCTTATTTAAGAGAACTCAGGTAAATAATTTAAAAGTTTTACAGTATAGTCAAAAGAATTTTGCTGAAGTGGACTAGAAATACATAATTATTTCTATACTAGAGGCCAGATGCATGAAATTCATGCAAGGGGCTCAGCCCTTGCAGCAGCCCCAGCTTTGTCCGAAAGGTCGTTCGGCTGTCCAGTCTAATTAGCATATTATGCTTTTATTATTATGGATTACAGTCACAAAAACAGATACTAGCCTCTCTATGGTTTACTCTTACAAAAAACTCCAATAGAAATAAAATAATTTCCTAGAAATTAACTTTCTTTAATATATGGCAACAAGAGCAAAGACAAACATTGTCCTTTTGAATTAAGTGTGCTAAGTATTCTGGGAAATCATGTTACTACTACTCACTCAGAAAACAGATGGCCAGAGGAGGTGAGAATATTTTATACACTATAATCACTGGATCTATGCCAAAAAGCATAAAAACATTAGAGACAGAGTTGTTTCAACAAAATCATTTCTACAAAGAAACTATTTCTATTCTATAGCCTATTCTAATACCAATTGTTGATGTAAATATAATAAACTCAATTAAGCAAACAAAAAATTGGTTCCCATAACTATATAGAATAGCACTATATGGCATTAAATATAGAAGCTTAGGTAAAAAATTTTAGTGCTAAGTAATCCTATAATTTGAAATACTTCTAAAATTTTTATGTCTCATTTTTCCCTACTATTCTATTTGTGGAAGTGTTTTTAAATTAAATCTAGCACTTACATCTAACATGTAAGATCAAAGTCCAGTTTCATGAGTTTTCAGGCCTTGGGCAGGGGTGTGGGTGTGAAGATGAATTGTTAAGAAAGCATTTAAGATGAAGAGAAGTAGGGCTCTTTTTCCTGGTGCCTCAGAAGCAGTGGGCTGCTTCAGGATGAACCTGAATGAAATCTCTTTCCCAGCCACTGGCTTACAAAAACTCATTGAAATGGATGATGATCAAAAACTTTGTGAGAAGCCTTTGGCCAGAGAAGTTGCTGCTGATGCTCTGGGATTAAAATGGAAGGGTTATGTTGTTATGTGGAAGGATTAAATCAGTAGTGGGAATGACAAACAAGTTTCCCCATGAAGTAAGGTGTCTTGACCCATGCTGCGTAAAGGGTATTCCTGTTGTAGGCCAAGGAGGACTGGAGAGAAAAAGCACAAATCTGTTCAGGTTTGCATTGTAGGTGCCAATCTCAGTGTTCTCCACTTGGTCATTGTAAAAAAAAAAAAAAAAAAAGGCGGGGGTGGGGGGTGGGGGGGGAGATTCCTGGTCTCATGATACTACTGTGCCTCTGTGCCTCATTGCCTCGGGCCCCAAAGAGCTAGCAGAATCCACAAACTTTTCAGTCTCTCTAAAGATGATGTCTGCCAATATGTTGTGAGAAAGCCCCTAAATGAAGAAGATAAGAAACACACAACCAAACTATCCAAGATTCAGCATCTTGTTACTACATGTGTCCTGCAACACAAATGGCAGCATATCGCTCTCAAGAAAGAATGTACTAAGAATATTAAGGAAGAAGCCACAGAATATGCTAAACTTATGGCACAGAGAATGAAGGAGGCCAAGGAAAAATGCCAGGAACAGATTGCCAAGAAACAGGGAGCTTCTACCTCAAAGTCTGAGTCAAAAATTAGATCTCATGCCCAACTGGTGTGGCTCAGTGGTTGAACACTGACCCATGAACGAAGAGGTCACTGTTTCAATTCCTGGTCAGAGCACGTGCACCTGGGTTGTGGGATCGATCCCCAGGTGGAGGGAGTACTGGAGGCAGATGTTCAATGATGTTTCTCTCTCACCACAGTTTCTATATCTCTATCCCTCTCCCTTCCTCTTTCTCTAAAAATCAATAAAATAAAATAGAAATGAGATCTTGTACAAGTAATGAATAAATAAGAACAGACATCAAATCTCTAGAGAGGGAGTAAGAGAAGTTGGGATCCAACTACATCAACGGCACCACTTTCATACTGTATATACTGGATGACGCAGCACCTGGACACCCTATAATCTGCCTGGCCTGTTCTGAGTTAGAAAATAACAGGAAGCATCTTCAGGAAGAAGGAAAAGTCTTAGGAAAAACAGACAAACAAAAAACTATGAGTTTTTTAAATAAGCTTTTTTAACTGACTAATGATGGGAAAGAAGTTCGGTAGTGTGGTGAAGGCTGTCTCCATGGGTCTAGCTCAAAACACTACTACTCCATTCCCGAAGGAGTCTCCACCAAAAGCTAACCAACCATTCCTTTTCTTGTCCTAGCAGTCACCACAAACCACCAAATGCCTACTCATAACTTTGAAAACAAACTGCATAGGATCTAAACTCAAGAAAAGAATTCCACAAAAAACTGCATGCGAAAGGTTCTCATCTCCCAAAGAAAGCACATTAATAAACCAATATTCCTTAAAAAATTATAACTATTATTTATTGAGCATTTTTTTGGTGCCAGGCTGTAAGAGCTTTACATGCATAAACTCAATCAGTTCTGACAACTGGTTAGGCAGGAACATGGTTATCACCATGATATGGATGAGGAACCTAATCTTAAATAAATAACTTGGCCAGACACATCGATGTGTCTTGGCCAGGTCACACATTACCAAATGGTAAAATAAGGTTTTAGATTTAGCCATCTAGCTCCAGATTCTGCAACCTGAATCACCACTGCTTATCAAATGTATTTAAAAGCACATCAAAATATATGGGTAATAAAATAAGGGTCTATTACACAGTGCTATTTTAATGTCAGGTATCATTACTTAGATACCAATAATGCCCCATCCCCAGCGGTCCACCCTGTTCAGCAAGACAAATCAGACACTGAGACATCCTAGGAATGAGCCTTCCTAGCACCATGGGACTCCGGACTCCATTATCCAACCAAAAGGTTGGTCATCAATGCATCCTTTGGATTGACTGATGACCAAAAGGGGGATGTGTAGACGAAAGAGGCACATGCTAACCTGACAAGCTCAGGGAAGGCCTGTATGGCAGTCCTGCAAACTCTAAAACCTAAAGTAACCACAGGATGGTCTGAAATTAAAACTTTAACTAAAACAGTTATGGTGGATAGTCATGTCCTAGCCAGGTATCTTCTCTGGCAAGGTCCATCTTTACCTTAACTGAGCCTATTGTCCTTTTGCATCTACCATAACATATCCTTGAAATGTCAGGGTAACTTGTAACTTCCTCTTTTCCCTGACCCCTCAGAGCACAACCAAATGCCCTGGGTGCCAGGACAGATATCACAAATTCCTTCATTGTCATTGTTATCATGTTAAGTGTTGACTGTTAACTATCCTGTACCCACCTAAGTAAAAGAAGTACGTGTCTATCATTTTACTTTTTATCCCATCCCAGAGTTCCCCCACTCCACCCCACTTTGCTTTCTCCCACCTCTCTACTCTATCACCAATGGATTTCATGTAACCCACCTACTTCTCCTCCTTTGATTGTAATGTATAAAAATAGGTGAAAAACCGCCATTCTCTGTAGCATTATCCCAATCCATTGAAATTCTGCTTCCCCGCAATTGTCGACAGTTTGGCTCAAATAAACTCACAAAATATCTTTACAGGTTTGAATGTTTTTACTAGTATGTTAACAATCTAATCTTTTTTATTGAGTTTTGAGAGAGAAACATCGATGTGAGGGGAAAACACTGATTGGCTGCCTCCTGCATGCCCACTACAGAGATCAAGCCCACAACCCAGGTATGTGCCTTGACTGGGAATTAAACAGGCCACCTTTTGGAGTCTGGGGTACACTCCAACCAACTAAGTAACACTGGCCAGGGCTCATGAGATCTCTTTAAAGGATTTGCTTTGAGGAAAGAGTGAAAATAGGAAATAAAAAATGGAATCACTTTAACCAAGCTGCTAAAATTAGGCATGAGGACTCTATTCTTGTTCTAACTAGCCTGGGGAATTAAACCTTTTTAACTGTGTCAATGCCTGAATATACATTTCAACTTCCAGGTAACCTTCTGATTACCCACCTGAAAGATTCACATATCCACACAACCTGACATCTATTATCTAAACTACCTGACATCTGAGTGATAATCATCCTGGACTAATCCTAAGGCTAAGAATGTAGGACTGATGGTTCTCAAAAATGAACTTTTTACTCTAAAAACTCTTAACTTTTCTTTCTTCTTTGGAACATTTCTGGGTTTTTGGGCTAGCAGTGTTGCAAGTTTGCAAACTTTGAGACCTTTTAATAAATCTTTCATTCATTTCTGAAAAAAAAAAAAGAAACCAATAAAACCTACCCTATTAAATAACTAACCTCCACTCTGATTCACTTTATAAAATATATGCACATGGTAAGCATCTTGCACGGCCTAAAACAGTATACTACTCCTTCAGTAAACTATAGTTATAAGATTTTATTGTAACAAGATTTGAACAAAACACAGCAATTTCCTTTTCCCACTGAGTTTGGAAAGTATATTGCAAAGGATTTCATTTTAAAGTCATTAATACACTGAATAATTTAAGCACTATAAAATAAGTCTAAGATGGCAGGCAATGCTATATTATTATATCATATCTCATTTCCATGTCCCAAATGGATCACCACATAAACTTACAAGTTTTCTTTCTTTGTTTACAAAGATAGATTATATAATGATTAAGATTTTTCAGAAATTGTCATTCTTCTCAAATAAGGTTATATATTTCACTATAACTTTCAACTCTTTCCTGTTTATTACTGAAAAACGAATGGGCTTTCTGCAACAACAAAATGTGACTATGGCAATTTATTTGAAGAAAAGTTATGCTTGCTTTGCCCTGGAAATAGACATTTATATTTCATTATCTCACTACCTAACAAAACACCTTTAATTTACATCTTTTCTTCCTCCAAAAAGCCATATGAAAACAATCTAATTAGTCCCACAAATATGCTTAGGCACAATAAGATTTTTTTTTTTTAAAGCCTGGCAAATGCAAGTGGTTTCCTTACTGTTTCAGCTTAATTTAAAAAATAAACCAGTGCGTCAGTTTCTAATGCAAGTGATAGCCAATTCTAAGTTTCTTTAGCCATGAAATGAGAGTTGTACTAGAAAACAGGTAGGCTAACAATTAGATATTATATTTGTGCAAAATAGAGACACAAACATGGATGTGGGTATCCCTGTAGTGTTGGTGGTAATAGCAAAAGACAAGAATAGGAACAACAGGAATGTCCAGAATAAAGGGTCTGGTTAAATTATCCTTCATCCATACACTATAATACAATACTACTTCAAAATATAAAATAAGGAAATTTGTAATGCAGTGGTAGAAAATGATCACCAAATCATATTGTTGTTGTTTTAACACTGTTCACTGTGCTATTCTTTTAATTTTCTGTATGCTTGAAAGTTTTCATAATAAAACATTGGGAAAAAAAGGTCTCAAATGATCCTGATGCTTAGGCAGGTCCAGGGCCACTGCTGTAGGGGGAAGGCTCCTTCAGAGGACTTTTGAAGGAGCAGTTGCCCTGAAAGCCTCCCCAGTACCCCCAAATCATATTATTAAATGAAAAGGGTATAAAACCATGTGTATGTATGCTAGCCCTAATGTAGTAGGAGGCAAAAACAATATGTATGTCTGTGTGTGTAATTGTGTATGTACATTTATTCTTATAAATCCACTCGTAGCCTTGCACACGAATCCATGCACCAGTAGCTCGCTGCCGCCCTCCAGTAGCTCCCTCCGTCCACCCCCACACCTATCATAGCTTGCTGCCCTGCCCGCTCCTGTAGCTATACACCACCAGCTTGTAGCTTGCTGCCCCACCATCCTGCTGATCTGTGATCGGTCATTACGCGCTCAGTTGTTATGTGGTTGGTCGTTATGTAACGACCATTTGCATATTACATCTTTATTATATAGGATATTCTTCTTTATGGAGAGAAAAAGAAATTGTAACACTAAGTTTCTTCAGAAAGACTTTGAAGCTGAGGCAGGTAGATATTTTATTACAGTGTACTCTTTATTTCTTTTTAATTGTGTGCCATGAGAAGAAATTATACATTTGAAAAAAAAATTTAGTATTTTTAGTTTGATCCAAAAGCATAACAGTAATAGTAAATGCCAGAGTCTTGGTTACACACACTATTCATTTTTAACTGAAATATGAAACAAATGTGTTGTCCTGGATCATAGAAAAGCCTTCCTTATCCAAAGCATATTAATAAAACAATTATCCTGAAACGATACTACTATTTTAAAATAATCTTTAATCTCTAACTTGTTCTCATTGAGACTATTAGAATATCCCCTACATCCAGAGAGGTAGTAGGAACAAACAACTGTCCATTATATTTACTAGTCTAGATTATTAAGAAGCAATGCATAGTTTGCCTGAAATTTTTCTATGCACTAAAGTAAGACGATGAAATAGTCACAACTAGAAGAACTTATTTTGGGGTGGGTAGATGTGAACTAACTCACTTTATCTAGCAAAAAAAAAAAAAAAAAAAAAAAATCAACAAAAGTCAAAGGCAATCAAGTGGCTAAAAGAAAGTAATTTACAGCAGAGAATTCTGAGAAAATTCCAGAGAAACAAGTAAGATAAGTTACTCATGGTAAAATAAAGAGGTGTATAAAATTAATATTATACATATAAATTCAAGAAAATATTAATAATATGAAAATATGGCCCAGCTGGCATGGCTCAGTAGTTAAGTGTCAACCTATGAACCAGGAGTTAATAGTTCAATTCCCGGTCAAGACACATGCCCGGGTTGCAGGCTTGATCCCCAGTAGGGGGGGCATGCAGGAGGTAGCTAATCAATGATTCTCTCTCATCATTGATGTTTCTATCTCTCTCTCCCTCTCCTTTCCTCTTGAAAATCAATAAAAATATTTTTTGAAAACATGGACTGCTGAACAGAGACTTCTTTAGGTAGAGTTAATGCATATATGGATTTTTAAATATGCACTAAAATTAACTGCTACCATGTATACTGTAGTGTACCACTGTCAAGGGAATTTCAGAAAGTGACACAAAAATACAAAAAGAAAATATGAGAGAAAAGTTAAAAGGCATCGAGGACCAGTCCACAAACTACCACATAAAACAGGATTACCAGAAATAAGAGTATGGAAATAAAGGAAAAAGAAAAAACTTCCTAGAGCTAAGTCATGAGCTTTCTAACTGATAACCAATCCAGAGAGTGCTAAGCATGACAACTGAAAAAGCATGCACACGTGGAAATTATTACTTTCTGATATTTCAAATAATTACTTTCTGTTATTTTCTAAAAAGGAAAATAAGAAAAGATACCTACAGATAGATAAAAACAAATTGACATCAGATCTCTTATCTGTTAGACTGAATTCTGAAAAGAAAGAATACCTCAAAGATCTGGGAACATTATTTTTTATCTAAAAAGCATACCCATTCAACAAGTATGAAACATTTTCAGTCATGCACATGCAGATATTACTACCACAGATTTTCCTGACCAAACTATTCAAGACAGATTCTAAGCCAATGCTGAACTCTGTTGACATATTTCCCTACCTTTTATATTCTGTTAATTTTTGTTTTCATCATCTGGATAAGATTTACTCACAGACAGAAATTTTTTAAAAGAAGGAAAGCGAGAAGGAAGAGAAAGCCTGACCTGAGTATCAGTTATTGGTCCTACAATGAGTTTGGGCAAGAAGGATGAGTGAAGAGGAAAACAGACCAAAACACAACCAGATGTAATTTCAAAGTCAAAACTATTTTTCAAAACATACAAGTGTTCCAAGAGCCCAGGTGGAGACAGGAAAAGAGTGATAGCAGACACTTACTGCCACACACACACAAAGGTGGCTGCATTGAACAAACCTATGTCCCCACCACCATCAGAAATTCTACTGCAATCCCATATATGCAATGCAAAACTGCACTTCACAATACAGATAAAGGCATAGACATGAAAAAGAATCTATAATAATAAAAGCATAATATGCTAATTAGACTGGACAGCTGAACGACCTTCTGATGTCATTCCGGACATCCTTACGAATGAAGCCGCGGCAGCAGGGGCTGAGGCAGAGGCAGTTAGGGGCAATCAGGCAGGCAGGCAAGCAGTTAGGGGCGATCAGGCAGGCAGGCGAGCGGTTAGGGGCAATCAGGCAGGCAGACAGAGTGGTTAGGGGTGATCAGGCAGGCAGGCGAGTGGTTAGGGGCAATCAGGCAGGCAGGCAGAGGCAGTTAGGGGTGATCAGGCAGGCAGGCGAGTGGTTAGGGGCCATCAGGCAGACAGGCAAAGGCAGTTAGGGGTGATCAGGCAAGCAGGCGAGTGGTTAGGGGCCATCAGGCAGGCAGGCAAAGGCAGTTAGGGGTGATCAGGCAGGCAGGCAGAGGCAGTTATTGGTGATCAGGCAGGCAGGTGAGTGGTTAGGGGCAATCAGCCAGACAGGCAGGTAAGCAGTTAGGGGCAGTCAGACAGGCAGGCAGAGGTGATTAGGAGCAATGAGGCAGGCAGGCAAGCGATTAGGAGCCAGTGGTCCCAGATTGTGAGAGGGTGCAGACCAGGCTGAGGGCCGCCCCCCCCCCCCCATGCACGAATTTCGTGCAACAGGCCTCTAGTCATTTATAAATGTCTAATAATTTTAAGATTTATTTTATGAGTACAAAATTGTCCCAAATTCAGCCTGTAATAAATTATCCTTGTAAAGGTTTTTGCCTCACTTTGAAAATACCTTTTCCAACTCTCATGCTAGCAGTTATCACAAACCACACACACCAGTAACTTGATAACATTAAACACAAAGCATATCATGCAAATGCTTTTAAATAACTTAATTATGTGTTGTTCATTTTTCATAAGACATTACCCTTGCTAAGAACAAAGACGCTAAACAAGCATTATCATGTTCTTTCCTGATCTGGTTTTCCAAGGTAGCACTAGCTCCAATTGTTTGACTAAACCAGTTGTAAAGTACTTGACTGCAGGCAACTTCAGACACATTATCATTTGCTCCATACTCACAAACTAAAAAATAACTGGTTTCCTTTCTACTGGTTTCAATCATAGTTTTAACAGATGGTGCTGTTAAATGAGGAAGGTATATAACCGAATATAACTAATGACTACTCATATGCCAGCAACAAAATAGTGTTCATGTCAGGATAAAACACACTGAATTTTATTTACTTGTTTGTTTTTGAATAGAGGAGAACATAACACAGTGCAGTTATATAAAATGATACTAACTTGGAATCAGAAACAACCCTAAAAAGTAAGAGTAGATCTTCAATTTCCTAAGGTATACAGAATATAGCAAAAAAACAAAAAACCCCACAAAGGTACACATAGAGCCATCACAATGAGAATTCCTTTCATTAGTCCATGAACTTTCTCAACTTTGGCCACTGGCTTTGGACATTTCTGAAAAATATTGTTTATATGATGGACACTAAACTACTTTCTTCAGTAAACTTCTGTGTTCAAATGGTGATATCAAAGAATCTATTATACATATGTTAATTTACTTCAGGAACAACAGAACTTACTCAGATTTAAAGTACTATAAGCTATCTCAACATACCATTAATTAACATTCTTTTTTTTCCTTTGGAGAGAGAGAGACAGGGAGACGGGGAGAGAGAGAGAAACATGAAAGTGAGAGCAAAACACAGATCAGCTGCCTCCTGCCAGGGATGGAGCCCGAAACACAGGCATGGTGGGAATAGAAGAGGCAACCTTTTGCTGTACAGGACGATGCCCAACCAACTGAACCACACTAGCCTGGGCTTATATTTAATAATTGAACAGGGTTAAACAAAAAAATACATACAGGCATTAAATGTGTTCAACTCTATTCCTACAACCACCTTCCCCCCAAAAAAGGGGACAAAATATGTACAGCAACTTCCCTCTTTACTCATAACTCGATTTTTATAGTGTTACTAGAGGCCTGGTACACAAATTTGTGCACTAGTGGGGTCCCTTGGCCTGGCCTGCGGGATCAGGCTGAAACCTGCTCTCTGACATCCCCCGAGGGATCCCAGATTGCGAGAGGGCACAGGCCAGGCCGAGGGACCCCACCGGTGCACAATCGGGGCCAGGGAAGGATGCAGGAGGTTGGCCAGCCTGGGAAGGACCACGGAGGGCTCCAGGGCATGTCCAGCCTGTCTCACTCAGTCCCAATCAGCCAGACCCCAAGCAGCAAGCTAACCTACCAGTCGGAGAGTCTGCCCCATGGTGGTTAGTATACATCATAGCAACTGGTCAACCGGTCAACTATCTGCCCCCTGGTGGTCAGTGCACGTCATAGCGAGCAGTTGAGCAGCCTTAGCATATCATTAGCATATTACGCTTTGATTGGTTGAACGGACAACCAGACGCCCAGACACTTAGCATATAAGGCTTTTATAATATAGGGTTTAAATAGTGCTTTGGGGCATTTGAAGGCTGGCGACTAAGAGGATACTCTCTCTCTGGAGCCTGCATTACCTTCACCTGGAATTGGGATTTTGCTGGTGGAAGGTTTTGCCTTAAGCCTCATAAACTGAATAGCACACCCAAGAAAAATTTGATGAGGTTTTAAACTTTCTTGAAGAGACTTTCTAATCTAGTGGAGTGAGGAGCCATCCATGCTCTCAAGCCTGTGAATCAGGAGAAGCCTCAGAGACACCAACACCCCAACTGAGGCACCTCACAGAGCTGCAGGCTGAGCATGACAGCTCAATGTGTCTGCTCCCCTGGGAACTACTCCATTCCCTTCAGGCACAAAATGCTGACCAGAGTGGAGACCCACTGGTGAGTCCAAAAGCCTGGAAAAGGCTTATTTGTCAAATGCTTAAGTCTGAACTATTGCCTCACAGATATACACAAAACTTTTTTAAAAATAAACAGAGAAATTACTCCCATCATTCTCAGGTATCTAAAACACACCTAAGAAGTCCTCCTCAGGAGGATGTTGGGGGAGTGGCAAGGGTTAGGTACCCAGCCTCACCACTATTCAGACTGGGACTCTCTGCAGCTGAGCCCAAACGCACGCACACCCCGCCCCGGCATCGTCTGGATCCGTGTGATTGCCAAGGACACCACTCAGAATTATGTGCCTGCAGTGGACACTGCCCATACCCACTGACTTGTTAGGGACTTGCAGGACCTAACATTGTAGGACCTGCATACTCGCAGGACTCTCGCACCTGCTATGGACTTATCCACCATGACTACTACTGTGCTGCCGCCACCACCCTAGAGCCCAGCTGTTCTGCTCTACCACCAGGATTCGGAGGCAGCAACTGTGCTGAAGGGCAGGATAGTAGATATAGTCTCCCCTGCCCTGGGCCTACTAGAACTGAGGACCTGAGGATACTAAAGAGACTGTAGATCTGTAGGATCTCATGCTGGTGAGCAGAAAGGTGACTGGATAGTAGAACCAGGAAGGAAGATCAGTCCTGCCCACCTGAATGCAAGGAAGGTGCCCTCTTTCCCACAAGCAAAACTGTTGCTTCTGACCCCACCTGCAGTGACCTGAGGTAAGGGGGGATAGCCCAGCGTTGGAAATCAGTGTCCCTGCATATGGCAGCAAGGAGGAGCCAGAAAGCCAGGCAGAGCTGAGGCACTGTAAGGAAAGAAAGTGCCCAGGCCCCCTTCCTACAAGATACTGGCACCACTCCTAACACTATTCTGATCAAACCATCCTAGCCAGGAGCAGGATACCCCTGAAGAGACCAGCTCCATGGGGTAAGGGAGAATAGCTCAGAACAGGGAAGCTAAAGGCATGAGACTCAAAGCAGATCCAGCTGCTGGGCTAAGGAGGCCCTGCCCACTGGACCACTAGGGGCTTCAATCCATCAGGCCTCAGTCAGGTTGCCCAGGGACAGAGAAGCTCCCAAGAGGCCCAGGATAGACACACCAAGGGACCACATTCAACCACAACAGAGCAAAATCCAATAAGCTCCACAAATAGCAGACCCAAAGTTTTCTGGGTGTGTGCTTGTTTTCTGTTTTCTTTTTTTGGGGGGGGTGGGGTGGGGGGGAGTGGCTCTTGTTTTTGTTTTCATTTTTTGTTGTCTGTTTTTCCCCTTTTGTTCTTTTTTCTCTTTTTTCTTGCATATCTCTAATTTCTCTCTTTCCTTGTATTCTCTTTTGCCTTTTTTTTTTTTACTGTTACTATTAATTTTTCTGTGATTTGGAAGACAAGATAGAAATAAATGGTCAATTAGAGCACCAAATAGAAAAAAGGATTAAAAAGCAGGAGGATAGCTTAAGGGAGCTCTGGGACAACATGAAATGTAACAATACCCACATCATAGGAATGCCAGAAGGGGAAGAATGTGAGCAAAAAACCAGAGAAGCTGCTTGAAGAAATAATGACAGAAAATTTACCCAACCTGGTGAAGGAAAAAGTCATACAAGTTCAGGAGGCATGGAGTCCCAATCAAGATGAACCTAAGGAGACCTATATCTAGACACATCATAATTAAAATGGCAAACATTAAAGACAAAAAAAGAATGTTACAGGCAGCAAAAGAGAGACAGAAAATCACCTACAAAGGCGTTCCCATGAGAATGTCAGCTGATTTCTCAACAGAAATACTTCAGGACAGAAGGGAGTTGCATGAAGTTTTCAAAGTAATGAAAAGCAAAGGTCTGAATCCAATACTACTGTATCCAGCAAAGCTATCATTTAGAAGCTTTCCAGATAAATACTGTTTTGAGATCTGATGATTTCATTTGGGAAAGTGGTTCTCTAACTCTTTCTTTTATAATACCAACATTATAACCCCCATTGTCACCTGATATAAAAAAATTTATGACAGTCTCTGCCTCATTTAATAAGAATGCATAATTAACTAGTTAAATATACATTGAAAAATATGTAACAATTGTATTAAGAAACATGTATGGCCATTTCAACAAAATAAGTGTGGAGTTTCAACAAAAATTGTTAGAATAATAGGGATAACACAAAACCTAGGTTGGACAGGCTACTCAGTCTATACTTCCTTTTTCTGTTACTTTGGTGACTAGAAGAAACTGATAACCTAAGAACTACTTTCAGCTCTTCGGTTTTTGCTCTTTACCCAAGGAAAGAAATCTTTGACTATTACTTTTAGAAAAAGCAACTATAAAAACATAGTGTGTGTGATGAGATATAAAGAATACTTGTTTACGAGTCTAAGTCCCAGGTACAATCTCTGATAACTAGCGAGCAGTAACCTTAAGTAAACTTACTGAAACCCTAACAAGTCTCAAAATCTTCCTTTATTTTAAATTCTTATTTATGGATTTGAAAGAGAGGGACATAGAAACATTGATTTGTTGTTCCACCTATCTATGCATTCACTGGTTGCTTCCTATGTGTGTCCTGACAGGGGATGGAACCCGCCTGCAATCTTGGTGCACTGGGACAACACTCCAACCAACCGAGCTATCTGGCCAGAGCCTCAAAATCTTCATATTTTAAATGAGACAGACATCATATATCTCACAGGATTTGTCAAGAGGACAAGATGAGTTAATATATGTAAAGCACCTAGCACAGGATATGGCAAAAAAAAAAAAAAGAAAGAAGAAGAAGAAAAAAAGTAGATATAGTCTCCCCTGCCCTGGGCCTACTAGAACTGAGGACCTGAGGATACTAAAGAGACTGCAGATCTGTAGGATCTCATGCTGGTGAGCAGAAAGGTGACTGGATAGTAGAATGAATGAATGAATGAATGAATGAATGAATGAATAAATAAATAAATAAATAAATAAATAAATAAATAAATAAAACCTCAGGTCATAAGGCACACGCAGCCAGAACACCCTTCAAACAGTGGGAGACACACAATTTTGCAATTTTAACCGTGAATTGAAATAGATTCTATGGAAAGTATCATGAAAGTTAGCTTTCTTTACCATTTCATATTCAACTTTTCTGTAGCATTTTAGGTGCAGCCTGATAAATTTCCTAACATAGACTAAGCAGATCTCATATCAATAAATAACAAACACAGGAATTTATCCATAAGACAAGACTTTAGGAATATTGTACTCCAAGAGGTCTTCTTTTCAATCTTCGCTTTTCTAATCCTGCATTTATTTACAAGTGATTCCTTGGTCAGATAAACTCTACTCCCAGACTTCTCTATTACCTTCTTGAAATTCGACACATTTAGCTTCTCTGTGTACACAAGCCTGCAGAGGCAATCGGTTCGATCTTATCTGCCTTCTCTCTGTGTTCTACAATTTATAAAGAAAAAATATGGAGGCACAAATCTTAAAAAACAAAATATCTTGCCATGATTAACAAGTAGTTATAAATGATTAAAAACATGCTATCATGCCCTAGCTGGTTTGCTCAGTGGATAGAGCGTCAACCTGCAGACTGAAAGGACGTGGGTTCGGTTCCGGTCAAAGGCACATGCCCGGATTGTGGGCTTGATCCCCAGTAGGGGGCGTGCAGGAGGCAGCTGATCAATGATTCTCATCATTGATATTTCCATCTCTCTCTCTTTCCCTTCCTCTCTGAAATCAATACAAATATTTTTTAAAAACCATGCTACCATTATACAGAAAACCATGCTACCATTTTCTTTTAACTTTCTAAATAATCAATACGTGTTTTCTGTTTAATCTTAGCCTATTAAATGCTACATGAATATGTGGTCAAGCACTATTCTAAAACCTCCCATCTGAAACAACCAAAAAAGTGCAAAATATATAAAACAACCATTCTCAAGGCACCGAACATCACACAATGAAGGACAATACCCCTGAGAGGGGGTACAAATGAGGTGGCCGTACAACTGCCCCAGCTTACTGCTTTGACAGGGTTTCCAGTCTGTATTGTAGTTGACCAGGACAGTACAGAGGAGTCCACATTGAGAAGATGAGCATTAGTAGTTTGGAGAAACCAAGGTTTACTACAGTTTGCAGGAGAGAGTACAAGAGAGGAGAGAGCTACAGAGGAAGAGAATGCCAGAGATCTGCAGAGGTTCTCTTCAAATCTTCATCTGAGCATTGACCAGTGCATACATGTGAGGAGACTACTAGAAGTTAGGAAAGAATGACCTCAAAGAATGGAGGGAAAGTGTCTAGAGCTCACTCAGGAATGGGAATACCTGCTCTCTCCAGTCAGATGAGAAAACTTCATGATTCATAAACATGGGGTAGCATACACAGAAGGGTCTTGATTAAGGACCTCAGTAGCGGCCCTTGATTAAGCATGGCTCTGTCATGTTCAAAAGAATCAAACTGCTTCCAAGTAATTTAACTGCATTCCAGAACAAAGCTCAAGAATATTTATAGCAATACAAAAACACCCAGCATCTGACAAGGTAAAATTTATGTCTAGCATCCAATCAAAAATTACCAGGCATGCAAAAATTAAGAAAAATAAAATACCTCATGAGGGGAAAAAAATCAGTAAATCAAAACTGGCACAATATTAGAATTATCAGACAAATACATTAAAGGTTATTATAACTATATTGAATATGTTAAAAAAATTAAGCACAGACCTGAAAGTTTTTTTTAAAGACTCAAACTGAAGCTCTAAAAATTAAACTACCTAAGCTACTCTAACCTTTATTCTTAAAAGATCTGAGTGTAATCATCCTGCCTTTCTTTGGCTAATGTAGTTTTTCATTAACCCTTAATATTGGGAATGGAAGTACAGATAGTCTTCGGGTTATGTCGGACTCGACGTACGCCATTTTGTGGTTATGTCGCCAACTCCCATTTATTTATAAAAAAAAAAAATAATAAGTTCCGTCATTTCGACGTATGTACATAGGTACTTTATGTTTTTTATTATTTATTTACCACAAGTAAAGGTCAGGAATTGTTATCTTTTAATTTTTTTTTTTACTGTTTCACTTCATTACTGCTGTGTGTGTGCTCCACGTGAGTGACGTAGGTGCTTATGTAGGTGGGTTCTGACTTACGGCGAAAATCGTGTTATGTTGCACCGTAGGAACAGATCTCCGACATAACCCAAGGACCTACTGCACTAAGAAGTACCCCCAGAAAATCCCATAGTTCCAATTTTGTCTCTGTGACTCCATTACATAACAGTAACCCAATTTCCCCTTGGTAATCAGGACCAATCACTCCAGCAAGTAAATTTGCCTCTTTTTTTGGTCTGGTGGTTCAGTGGCATGAGGTCCCCAAAAATAGTCAAGTGGTAGTCTCATCTTCCAATTTAACAGAGCCATTTTCTGCTGATCCCTAGAAGAAACTTTCTTCCATTGGGGACTAAGATCTCCAAACCAGCAGAACTCCAGTATTCCCAGGGCAGGTAGCAAAAGTTCTGCAAGTAAGTTATTAGGTATAACTCTAAGAAAAGCTACTCTCACTTCTTAGTGGATTATTAGACATAATAGTGAGAAAAGCCACTTCCAATAACTGACTCCCAGAACCATGAATTCTGACTATGGAAAAGACAGCATCTAATGCAAAGCATATTCTGCATCCTGTAAAACAAAACCTCACCCTTTCATGATATTCTCTCTCAACTATTGCTTTTAACAGAGTGTGCAGTACGCCATTCCACATTCCAGTTAGGCCAGCCCATTTTCAGATTGTTGGGGAGCACACAAGACTTGATTGGAAAGTTTGTAAGGAGGACATTCTGAAAAAAGGGAAGTGTGCGGAAGGCAGCCTGCCCTGTTTATTGGAATTCCAACTTAAGGGAGTGCAGAAGGCAGTGCCTCTAATTATTTCTTGACCTTTCCAAACAAGTCTGTGCACGTGCAGACCCCTGGGTGTTTACTGGAATTCTTATACTTAATCTTTGGGTATCCTTGCTTAAAAGACACTACAAACACATGTGTGCTCCCAAGATTACTTACCCTGCTGATTATATCTAAAAGATAAACTTTATCTCAAACTGCTGCTACAATAAAAGCCTAATGAGGCAGGCAATCAAGGCTGTCTGGTTCCTTTAGCCAAGTAGTCCCTTAACCCTCTCTTTCACAGCAAACGTTGTGTCAGAGTAATCCATTCATCCATTGCTCAGGGTCTGCTGGTCAGCCCCGGCATCAGGTGATGGAGTATGTGACAAAACCAGTTAATTCCAATGAGCCAATTCTACACATTCTTTGTTGTGGAATGAATTCCCTGATCAAGAGCAATACAATAACAGAATGCCATGGCAGTGGATAAAGTATTCTATGAATCCACAAATGGTGATACTGACAGAAGCATTATAGACAGAGAAAGAAAATACAGATGCAGACTCTTTGGTTATTCCAGTAAGGAGAAATATTTGCCCTCTCCATGATGGAAGAGGCCCAGTATAATCAACACTAGCAGAAGGCTGACAGGCTCCCTTGGAGAATTGTGCTATATCAGGAACTCAATGTTAGACATGCTATTGTCAGATTAGGCACTCAGTAATTAGCCACGACCAGATCATTAAAAGAAAGTCCATACTGTTGAACCATGAACCCTCTAGCCTTGCCTACATGGCCACTTTTTCATGGGTCTATTGAGCAAGCTCAAGGTAACTGGGAAAAGAGGCCAACTGACATCCAGAGAGCACATTATTTTGTCCACCTCGTTAAGAGTCTTCTTTGCAATAGATGCCCTTTGGTAGGCATTTACAAGGGACACAATCGTTTTCAGTCTGTGGATATTAAGAGTGGTCTATAGCTTCTTTTCTAGACTTCCTTGTCTTCAGATTCTGTTTCTTCTAACCCTGACCATCCAAACAAACCATTAGCAACTAGCCATTAATCAATGCAGATCTTTATGTCTGGTCTCTCCCACTCCAAATATAGTAGGCAACAAAATGTACCGCTCAAAGTTCTGTCCATGGGTATGATTTCCTTCACCCCTGCCATTCATGGTCAGTCTTGAGTGGGGCTTTAGTGCTGCAGTGTCTGCTTTTGAGTGGTACCAGCATATCATGCAGATTCATTTGTAAACCAGGCTCAAGTTTTTTCTTCGTTTCTCAACTAGTCATAAGGAACTGCCAGCAAGCCATAAGCATGGATTAAAAGAAAGGAAGCAATGAAACAGAAGCTGGCATCAAAGGTGTATGAGCCACCTGCTCATATGACCTACTTATACCTTCCAGACCTGCCCAAATTTGGTCTCTTATAATACATATGTTATTCCCATTTGATAACAAATTGCTGCTGTTCATGCCCAACTTATAGCTAAATGGGTCAGACAATACCCAATTCATGATTGGAAGCTCAGGCCATGTGGTCACCTGGTATCCCATGATTAGGTATTCAGTCTTTAGCAAGGCCAAATACAAGACAGGAGCTGTTTCTCAAAAGAAGGCTCATTATCAAAATCTTTGAGGTCTGCCTTGTGCTTCTCTTAATGGTGCTTGCCAAGGGCAAATAACAGGGAGAAAAAGGACATGAATAGTAGGGAGGAAAATATCATAGACTACACCTTTGCTCACAATGTCCTCCTTGTTTCTAACCACAGTGGGAACAAGTGAATGCCACTCCCTAAATCTACACCCATCAGGGATTTAATCAATATGCTAGGACGATAGCCCCAATCACTAAATGAGACCCAGAGAAAAGATTACCAGTGACTTTTTCCTTCTTGCCTTGAGAAACTGAATGTTCAGATTAGAAAATAATACAATAAATAAGGTTAAAAGGAATTAGAGGCGAAGATGAATAAGAAGAATAAAGTGCCTCACTGCTCTAAATCCAGCCAGATCCTTGATATCCCAGGTAATAAGCAGGTGAGGCTGCTGAATCTATCAGTAATCTCTGAGGATGCATGGATAAAAGAAATAAGAAAAGACAAGAGGTAGACAAGTATTCCAATTTTCCAAGCTAAGGTAAACTGGTTAACTTGTTCATTTACCATCAATCCTCAAATGACTGTAATTGTAAGATTTTAAAAATGGTTTAAAACCACTTCAAAAAGAAATCACTCACCAGTGGGGTAAAGTCTGAAATCCTGAGGACCAAATACTGGCAAGCTAACCTTATTCCTCCCTTTCTAAGGATTGGTAGAACTTCCTGAATAAACTCTACCACATGAAGGAGTCTATCCTCTTGGAAGCTGAAGTGAAATCCAATTAACTAACTTCCATATAATTTAAAAGAAATAAAATTTTCAAAGAAAAAAATAGTTAAAATCCAGTGTCTCTGGATTTGTTTAGTTATATGCTGACTGACATACAATGGAAAGCAGAATGGGCTATCATAGTTCAAATCTGTGCTCCCACCCTCACTAGGTAGGTATCTTTAGCAAATTACTTCATCTGTTTAAGACTTAGTTTTTGCATTCACGAAATAGTATAATAATGTACCTATCCCATAAATCTCTTATGAGGATTACATGTAAGTACATGAAAGCTCTTTGTATAGTACCTCTTACATAGCCAGCCCTCAATGTTACATTAGCTACTATTATTAACTATCAGCAGTCCCGTCTTGAGCAGAACTGTGGAATAAACTTCCACATTATGTCTTCCCACCTCCTTTCTCAATCATATCTAACCATCTGGTAACCCAATAATAATTCTGTATAACCAATAAATGGAAGGAGAATAGTGAAGGAAAAGGTGCTAGACTGAATAAATAAAATCTGCAGTCCAGACTACCACTAGCTGGTTCAGTAACTGGGCACAAGTTCCTCATTCTCTATGGACCTCCGTTTTCTTAGCTATAAGACACATTTGATTTAAATGCTGTCACGTGTTCTTTCCTTCATTGTGATTCTACAATGCAATAACCTCATACTAAATTTTTTTTTAAGTTTTGTGTTATTAGTTTACCAATACTAGATCCTCCCAGATTTTTGCTTATATCATCTTCATCTTTTTCTTTATTCTGTCAACTACCAGCTCGCTAGCAAAGGAGAAACTTTGAAAGTGCTGATCTCTTCTCCAAGGAAAAATTTAAATCACTTATCTGTTTATTTTTCCTTCCATTCATTAAACTCAAAACTTTAATCACCACTTAACATTCTCCCCCAAAAAATCATTAGTTAAAACTTAATAAAAACTTATTAACCTTAAATATTAACTTATCTAAAAGGAAAAAAAAAGAATCATTATAATCTTCATTAGATGGACCCCAGGTAGTGCTATCCCCAAGTGATCAATGACATTGGATTAACCTACATTAACTCAAAATTAAACAAGTTGCCACCATTTGCATTTAATTATGTGTTTCTGTTCTTTCTCAGAGATCCTGAGTCTTTTATAATCATGTACAAAGCATTCATCAATAACACTGATTTTCTCAGTAATCTGACCTAAGTGTGGGCCACAGGGAGAGCAAGGCAAGAAAAAGACTAAAATTTACCAATGCATCCAAAGAAAATTGCCAGTTCCCTCAGGGGATCCGGGATCAATCTAAGACCATGACTGTTTATCATTCCGCACACCACAGAATTGGGGAACAAAAAACATGCCAAGTTTCAAAGAGGCGTGACTCACTTTATACAGAATAACATGCATCCTGATCTAACAGTGTATGTAAAGTGAAGTTTACAAATCTAATACTTTAAATACACTAAGAGTGCTTGCTAGCTAGAAATCACTTATAAATGCTGTTACAAAAATTTATAAGTAGTATTATATGTTATATACACTCACACACACACATTCAGGATTTTTTCGTATTTCATTAGATTTGCTCCAAGCAATCAAAAATTTATAAATAAAAGTAAATATTTTTAGTATTATTTAATTATCATCTTATTAGGAACTTATTTTCAAAGAAAACTAATTAATAGAAATTGTATAATTTAAGCACTGATGTTTGTTTAATCACCACCTCCATAGTGGAATCATGTTGAGGTCTAAAAAGAATGACTTCAATGAAAATGACAGAATCAAACTGTTCAAATACAAAGGCCTACTCAATGGCCTAGCACACTTACGAACATATTTATAGTAGGTTAAACACAGATGGAAAAAAGTAAAATGAGAGGTGTGATTTTCCTCTGCAATCTCTGTTCTAAGAAGTAATCAATCTTTATAAGTAGCCAAGAACTTAATCTGAGGTGAATTATATCAGCTCACTGCCCCCAGTAAACCATTACACATGCACACGCCCACACAATATTTAATAAAAAGAATCACCTTCTCCAAACAACATATAAAAAATACCATGATTGGGAAGGTGTCAGTTAATGCCAGATATAAAGCAAGAGCCAACATAAAAGGAATAAAATTAGTGTAAATTCTTTCATAATTATAAAACAGATCAGAAGCCACAGTCCCGCTCCTAAAAGCTCTCCCTTCCAAGAATGAGATTCATAAGAAGAGGATTTGACACAGTGCAGCTGCTAGGATTTGAAGCATGCTACCCAGCATTTCCAGGATGTCAGACATGTCCTGCCATTCTGACATGATACCAGCTAATTTCTAGAAAGGATGAGCAGTATACCAAATGTGCTTGGATTCGTTTTTCATCACGACAGTCAGTCAGAGTTGCACATGCTACAGAAGGAGTTAACATTTTTCTCACTATACATACCTCGAGCTATCAAGAAGACCAATTTTATGCAAATGTACATCAACGGTAAATGGAGTTGGGTTAATAATCACAGCTCTAGATTCAATATGTAAATTAGACTTAGATGCCTAAGCCAGAGTTATCCTGAGAACACTGCCTGTCACAGCACCTTTATATTTGGTACACACTATAATCTTCCATATCCACAGCATTTGAACTCTGAACAAAGCCAAATGAGCCATGTCATTATGCAAATTTTATAAAAACTCCTTTCAGAAACACAAATAAAAAATACAGGTGGTAATATTTGTATAAAGCACCCAGTGTTTGCATGAGTGAGTAAGTTTGCATAGGATGGGTCAAAGAAAAACAGTTCCAGAAAGGGTAGGTCTCCTCCAGGAACTTTCTATTCTGAAGATGAAGCAAACATGTACAGTCAACCTGAACTAATAGGGGAGAGGAGGGGCACATCATTGAATGAAGTGACTTCCAACTAGAAAAATACTGTGACTTTGTTCTTTATAAGTTGTTATCTAACATCTAACATTTATTACCTATATTACCATATGTCTCTGGATTTCAACTTTTTTAAATGTGATAAGAGGAATAAAAATAAACACTTGTATTTGTTTGCATTTTTATAAACTATGGAAGGATGCACAAGAAACTAATTTTTTTTTTCATCTGGAGAGGCTATAAGAACTGAGCAAATAAGGAAATCAGATAGGAACAAACTTTTGCCTGTGAATCTTTTTATATTTTAGGTATTTAAAGCCATGTAAAGATAACACTAATTCTAAAGATTAAATAAATAAAAATGTAAATAAAATAATGTGACAATACACCACAGTAGCAGAAAATGTTTTTATTAACTACAGAAGTTAAAATGGAACTTTAACATTCCAAGAGACTGCAATTAAATTTAAGTAGACTAAAAAGCATTAAAGATATTTTATAATTATGGTTTTATAATTAAAAAACTTAATAATGTCCTTTGTTGTATACAAAACTCCCAGAGAATAAAAGGAGCCATGCCAACATTTAAATATACGAAAAATAAGTCCCCTTTCATCTTCCTGAGGCAGAATTTTATAGCATGTAGTAAATATATTTTAATTACCTTTATTCTCAGTGCTAAAAACTAATTAATTATTAAGAGTTGATAGAATTAGCTATTTGAAATGTTTAATTTGATTCTAGTTCATATGTATATTTTAATGAACACAACAGATATTTCTCAGTAGGCCACCACTTATGAATTTAAAACATGTGTCTATACTCATAACGGAAGGTCATGTCATTAGCTTTAGTGAGATGTAGCAGTGATGTAGCACATGCCATATTAAATGTAAAAGTTCAGATGTATTCTCACTTCAAAAATGGCTGTAACCTATTTTCCAGTCATCGCCATGTAGCCCTCAAAATCAATATTAAACTCAGTAAGCTGAGGTTTCAGTTTAGAAACAATTTTCCCTTCTGGGAAAAAGAAAATCAGTGTGTGACATTAGCAAAAGCAAATTTTGACACAAAACTAGCCCTCACTAGATTCCGAAGCATTCCAATGCTTTTTATAACTATGACCATTACACATAGAAGAATTGAAGAAAATGCAACTTCATCTTTCTAACAGTGCCTCTGAAACTCTTCTATTCCTTTATGCCTTTGCAGCTTTTTGTGGCCCCCATGCCATCACTCTCAAAGAAAAGGACAGTGCTACTATGTCTGCATCATAACTCCAGCCACCCTAACAACTGACAACAGATATTTCTCAGAGAGGAGAGAACAATAGATAGGCGATAAAAGAGGGAGGAAATGTTGGCTCAGCAATCACATCCATTTTTAACCCTCAGTGGTAGAACCTTAATGATCTCCACCATGTTTCTCTCACAGCCTGCAATTAAGAGACATTTATTTCAATTTGTGTCTAAAGCCCTGAATTCCAAGAGTTCCTCCTTTTAGAAACGCTCTAAATATCCATTTAGCAGTATACAGTTAAATACTACAATAGATTTTTAAAAATATGGGTATTTCAGGGTATTCAAGAAGAAAAAATATAAAAACTACAACTACTATGAAAAAAATTATGGTGCCTTATTCAGCCTATAGCCGGTCATTTATTTACATTTCCCATTTCCAATCCTCACAACTTCACTAGGTACAACATAATATAATCTTTATTTTAAAGATGAAAACTCAGACTCAAAAATAAATTGGGCGAGTTCCATAACTATTAAGTGACAAAGCAAGAATTTAAACATAGACCTATCTCTTGATACTACAATTGTACTGTTTCTTCTCAAAACACTTTAAGCACTTCTAAATGCCTTAAATATTTTAAATTCATTTATTATTCATAACAAACATATGGAATAGTACTATTATCCTGTTTTACAGATGGGAAAACTGGGTACAGAAAAGTTAAACAACTTACTCCAGGTCACACAGCAAGTAAGTGAGGAAGTGGCTCTCAAACTTATGCAGCCTAGTACCATCACACATTCTTACCTGCTTTCTTTCCAGCACCACCTCTCTAAAGCCTAAAATAAAGCAATGCAATTTGATAGTCATTGGACTGCATTCTTAATATTTCACCTAATAAAATAATTAAGAAAGTATTTTTTGTGGTATATTCTTTTTTTCTGAAATTCAATCTCACTAATCTGAATTAGGAGGCCCTCTCCTTTTCTAAAAAACTGAAAGGCAAGTGATGAATAATTTTCTAATCAAACGACAAGCACTATAAGATCCTGGAATGTTCTATGAGAATACCCACCAAAGGAAACTTGAGAAACAATCATTATTAGCTACATAATTAAAGAAACAAAAACTATACTTACAAAGTTAATCCTTTCAATTTCATTGGCTTTCAGTAAGAGTATCGATTACATCTAAAATCAAATAGGAAGCAATCTGAAACTACAACTTAGATTGTGTATGTGTGATATTAAGAATAAAGGAGAAAACAGAAGCAAACCTTCATCACTGAATTAAAAGCTCAACAAAAACATGCAAGATATTATGATACATATATTTTAATGGCTGTTTAATGCTATCTAGCATGAACATTCATAATATACTAGAAGCCCGGTGCATGGATTCGTGCACGGGTGGGGTCCCTCAGTCTGGCCTGTGGGAATCGGGCTGAAACCAGCTCTCCAACATCCCCCAAGGGGTCCTGGATTGTGAGAGGGCAGTTCTCAGGTAACGCACCCTGGAACCGGGCTCCCTCCTCTCTGGTTCCGGGTGTGTCACCCAAGAACTGCAGCTGCCAAGTCACTGCAGCTCAGCAGCTCCTGCGTTGGTGTCTGCTCCCTGGTGGTCAGTGCACGTCATAGATACTTGTCGGACGGTCAAATGGTTAGTCTCTTAGGCTTTTATATATATAGACATAGATGAGTCTGATCACAAAACGCAAAGCAAATTTCTCAGTATAACAGAGACAAAAGGACACCAGTAATTTCACACAGCGCTACCTGAATGAAAAATAACAATATACTTCCTTTTTGTAGTGATGATACCATTGTAATTAGCTAGTTATTAATAACTAGAGGCCCGGTGCACAAAAATTTGTGTACTGGCGGGGGGGGGGGGGTGTCCCTCAGCCCCACCTGTGCCCTCTCACAGTCTGGGACCCCTTGGGAGATGACGACCTGCTGGCTTAGGCCTGCTCCCGGATGGAAGAGGGCAGGCCCAATCCCTAGGTGCCTGCCTCGCAGGCCCTGGTCGGGCTCAGAGATGGGCCGATTGGGGAGTTGGGGCGCCTCCCCGTCATGCACAGAGCAGGGCGGATCAGGAGGTTGCAATGCCACCCCCCGTCATGCTCAGGGTAGGGCCGATTGGGGGGTTGGGGCACCGCCCCCTGTCACACTCAAGGCAGGGTAGATGGGGAGGTTGCGGTGCCACCCCCTGTCATGCACAGAGCAGGGCAGATCAGGGGGTTTGGTGCCACCCCTGTCACATAAAGTGCTGGGGTCCAACCCCAGCAGGTCCAGGGGTCCCCAAGGGTGTAGACGGAGTCGGCAAAGAAGGAAGGACACGGAGACAGCGTTCAGTTGATCAGCAGCCTAGCCAGGATCTCTAGCAGGATCTCCAGCCAAGTTCTGGTCTGGATCTCCAGAGAGGTTCTGCTTAGGATCTCCAGCTAGGTTCTGTGTCCATGTTCTCTTGCTAAGTTCTCCAGGTTCTCCAGCCAGGTTCTGTAGCCATCTTCCCTCGCTAGGTTCTCCAGCCAGGTTCTGTCCAGGTTCTCCAGCCAGGTTCAGTCACCAGGTTCTAGTCAGGTTCTCTTGCCAATTTCTATAGTCAGGTTCAGTCCAGGATCTTTTGCCATGTTCTCTCGCTAGGTTCTGTCTCTAGGTTCTGAGGCCAGTTTCTGTCCAGGATCTTTTGCCATGTTCTCTCCAGCTAAGTTCTTCTGTCTCTAGAGAACGTTTTGTGTAGGTTCTGTGCCTAGGTTCTGTCTCTCTTGGTTCTGTCTTCTAAGTTCTGTGTCTTGCTGTCTTGTTACATCTATATTTATACCAGTTGATTCAATCCTATCAATCTCTATTACAAAGGTTAGGGCGTTTCTTATCTCCATTCCAGGGAGTAAAGATTATGTAGCTTAAGCATGATTGTTCGTAGTTAAAGTGATTAGTTACCCGCCTGGCACTTAGTTGAGGGGTTTTATTCCCTCCCTAACTTCAGGGGAAAATCCCTACCTGGGGAAACAACCTTTCACAGAGAGGAGACCTTGGTTAAAATGAATAGTGCCAAGAAGGTGAGCAAACATTTTAAGAACAGTATGCCATATATGCCAGGTCCTTTGAAACAGCAAGCATGGACCGGCTCCCGGCAATAAAGAGCTGGCCAATCAGGGGGTTGGGGCGCTGCCCCCTGTCATGCACAGAGCAGGGCGCATCAGGGGGGTTGGGGCTCCGTACCCTGTCACACACACAGCAGGGCCGATCAGGGGGTTGGGGAGCTCCCCCTGTCACCCAAGAGCAGGGTGGATCAGGGGGTTGGGGCACTCCCCCGTCACACTCAGGGCAGGGCCGATGGGGAGGTTGCATCACACACAGAGCAGGGCCCATGGAGGGGTTAGGGCGCCGCACCCTGTCACACACAGTGCAGGGCCGATCAGGGGGTTGGGGAGCTCCCCCCTATCAGACACAGAGCAGGGCCGATTAGGGGGTTGGGGCACCTTCCCCTGTCACGAACAGAGCAGGGCAGATAGGGAGGTTGTGGCCCCACCCCCTGTCACACACAGAGCCGCAGGGCAATCAGGGGGTTTGGGCGCTGCCCCCTGTCACACTGCTCCAGGGGCCAGGAGGCCTCGCAGCTCCGCTGATCCCAGTGCTGGGAGGTCTCGCTGTTCCGCTGATCCCGGTGCTGGAAGGCCTCGCAGCTCCGCTGATCCCGGTGCCAGGAGGCCTCGCGGCTCCGCTGATCCCAGTGCCAGGAGGCCTCACGGCTCCGCTGATCCCGGTGCTGGGAGGCATATTACCCTTTTACTATATAGGATAGAGGCCTGGTGCATGGGTGGGGGCCAGCTGGTTTGCCCTAAATGTTGTCCTGGATCAGGGTGGGGGTCCCACTTGGGTGCCTGGCCAGCCTGGATGAGGGGATGATGGCTGTTTGCAGCTGGTCACACCCCCTTGAGGGTGGGGGTCCCCACTGGGGTGCCTAGCCAGTGTGGGTGAGGGGCTGAGGGCCGTTTTCAGGCTGGCGGGTGACTGAAGTTCCCAACCTCTCCTTTTTTTCTTTTTCTTTTTTTATTCTGGGATTTATTTAACTTCTATGGCTATCACTGGAGCTGAGAGCCAGCTTTAGTTCTGAGGCTCGGCTCCAGCTCTGAGACCTTGGCTGCTGAAAGCAGGTATCTGGGCTTTGTTTAGCTTTTATAATTGAAACACTGTTGCAACTCCAGCTCCGAGGCCCGGCTGGCTGAAAGCAGGTTTCTGGGGATTGTTTAGCTTCTATAATTGCAACATAGTTGCTTAGACTGCAGCTCAGAGGCCGGCAGCGGCAGGTGGGGAACCTTGGCTTCCTCCATCACTGGAGCAAGCAAGCCTCCTGTTCACTTCAGCTGCCTGGCTGCCAGCCGCCAACTTGGTTGGCAGTTAATTTGCATACCGCCCTGATTAGCCAATGGGAAGCGTGTCAGAGCTATGGTTAATTACCATGTTTGTCTATTATTAGATAGGATAGGAAAGGAGGAAAGGGAATGCCAAATATTATAGGCATGTCATTTGGGCAGCTTCACCAGGAAACTGCTATTTCACACTCCCCAGGGAGCCATGCGCCCATTCCCTGCAGATTACTGGAGGAAGGGACTGGATGAAGGGGAAGATGGGAACATGCATAGTAAGTCAGAGTGACATAGGGAAGGTACTTGCCTGGCACTCAAATCTGGAAACAGAGATCATTGGTCAGAAGGGGCAGGGTCACTGCAAACCAGGTAAAATTTGGTGATACATAATCCCATAACAAAGGTGTTCGCTCTCTCTCTTGGCTCTTGGCTCTCTGGTTCCTTTGTCTTTGCGCCTACACATGTTCCCTCCATAGCTGCATGTGGACACCATGGCAATGGACTGATGGACTTCAGCTGGGAACACAAACCAAGCTAGCCTGATGCTGGATTAGACAATGCTCTAACATGGAGCAAAAACTCTGGAAACTGGCTTTGAACTTAGCCCAACTGAAAGCAAAATGGAAGTTCTTCCTTAGCAGGCCAAAGAAACGCATGGGTTTGGTCCCACAGAAATGAAAATCACTCATTCTCCTTGTGTAAGTCTCAGAAAATTCTTTTTCTCAGGATATCACAGGAAGCCCACTCCCACTAGCAACCAGTAGGTACAAGGAGCTCTTCCCACCAATAACAGTGAGATCTTTTTATCATTATTGCTTGGACCAAGGCTTTGATTCATGTAAAACCACAAATGACAATCCCCCATTATAAGATTTCATATTTGTTATTTCATAAAATAAAACAAATATATAATCCTACAAAACAAAAATGGATAATAGCTAACTTAGACTCAAGACATCTTGATTAACTTGAGCTTCCCAGCCTAGGCAAGGAAAACAACCACTCATTCTTAGAACCATGATATCTGTAACAGAAGCAGCAATAAAATGTAAAATAGATGAAAATACATATTTTAAAAGGAGGTCTCTTCCCAGCCCAAGCAACTACCTTAGTAGAGAAGCAGAGTTTGAAAATAATAAACAAAGTTGAATCAAAGTATAATTTTACTAATTCTGCCTCCAAACTTTTGAAAAACTGCCAAGGAGTCTTAAGCAAAAAGGGGAAAATATTTTTTAAATAAAAAACCCACCTCAGAGCCACTGAAAGTAAGAGTGCTAGAGTGAAAAACTGAAATGGAAAGAAAACTTCAAAGAGATTCTGTAATCGAAGATGCCTTATTCTTGACTGCCTCATCTCAGAGATTAAAGATTTTTAAAGCTGTCCCATGGACATAGAGATCAAACATTTACAAATGTTTATAATTTTACAAGTCCTAAATTCAAAAGTGGGATTAAAAAAGAAAAAAAAAATACAAGAGTATCATAGGCAGCTAAAAGGAAAGAAGAATTTTCTTGGGTAAGGGGACATTTAGAAGGTAGCTTTGAAGAATATACTCTGGGGGGTGTAGAGAAGAAAGAAGATTTTTGAAAAGCCCATTCATCACCCAAAATACCCAAATGAACCACAAAATGCTATAAAAAGGGAACTAAGGCACAACCTCAACATATTTCTACTGGATTTTAACAAGTATTAAATTCATCAAGTATTCACATAATGTCTATTCTATAGCAGTCCAAGATTATCATATAAACCTAGTTAATGCTTCTTTTTTGAAAAGAAAATCTCCATACACCAGATTTGTAATTTTTTGAAAGTTTGTAGACAATTGATGAATGTTATTGTCTCAGCTTCCCCAGACTCCCATCCCATAATGAGAAAAAGAAGCAGGATATGGAAAAAAATTTATCCCACTCAATAGCTAGGAGCACACCAACTGGTAGGAGGTATGATCACATCAGTGCTCTTGGAATCAAATAGACAGCATTTCTCTTAGTATATGTTTTACATAGCAATCTCTTAATCTATATATATAAAAGCCCAGCGACCAGAACTGCAGAATGACCAGAATGAACAACCAGTAGCTATGATGCGCACTGTGGCAGCCAACCAGCCTGCTCCAGGCCCTGATTGGCGCCCCTGCCCGGCCGACCCGGCCCCCAACACCCGATCAGAGGTGAGGCTGGCAGGCCAACCGCCCATGCACGAATCCATGTACTGGGCCTCTAGTTATTAAATAATTAAATATATCGTTTAAAATGCTAACAAAAATAAAGCTGAACTGGAACTTTTCACTACTTTCAATCTGTGGGTACTACAATATTATCATATACACTGAGTTCTCTACCAGAAGTGAGAGCATCCTATAAGCCCCATTCATCTTTTTATCACTACAGCCCAGCATAGTGCTCACCACACAACAGAACTCATATACTCATTTGTATCATTTAAATGTCACAATTGCTTAAAACAAGGCAAAACTAAAATATAAATTAGATCAGAATTTTAATCTCCGTGCTAAAATTAAACAAATTTCTATTTATTCTCTAAGGCCTAATTCATCTCTATGAAGCTTTCCCATGTCCTGAAGCTGAAGTCATTACTAAGGTCCTCTGTAACTGTAAGAAACTTTCATTCATATGCCAATAGGGTATTTCACCTTGACTCCAGTCACTATTCATTAACTAAATATTTACTGAGTGCCTACTATAGGCTGGCAACTGTTCCAGGCTCTGAGTGACACACAGTATCACTGCATGAGGCTCCTGCTCTCAGAGAAGTTACAGTTCATGAACAAATAAATACATCAGATGGTAATCATTACTCAAAAGAAATAAAGAAGGTTAGAGAGCAAGTGAGGGAATGATGCTAGTATTTTACAGAGTGGTCAGGGAAGGACTCTCTAGCAAGGTGACATTTTAGCAAAGACAGGAAATGAAGGAACACAAGTAGGAAGAACATTCCAGGCAGTGAAAACAGCAAAGGTGAATACATGCTTGGTTTGTTCAGGAACAGCAAGAAAGTTAGGGTAACAATGGTTGCTGTAGATGTAAGTCAGAGAAATAAGAAGGGTTCAGCTCATCTAACCCTCACACATCAGGATAAAAAGGCTGGCTTTCGTTCATGTGGCTATTTACATATAAATTAAAAATAAATAAAATTCTGTTCCTCAGTTGCATTAATCAGATTTCAAGTGTTTAATAGCCACATGTGGCCAATGGCTATCGTATTACACAGTGCAAAACAGAACACTTCCATCACTGCAAAAAGTTCTATTGGATGGCACTGTGAAATCTGAGCACAGGAGTGAAATAATCTAGTTTAATAATTCAAAGAACCTCTGAATGCTGTGTGGAAAACAATTGGGGGTGAGGGGAGGAGGGAGAAGCAGAGAAATAAATCAGGCACCTATTATAATCTGGGCCTGGACCAAGGGTGGCCTAAGTAGAAGTGATAAAAGTGGCAGGACTCTGGATATGCTTTAAAGGGAAAGCCAGCAGGATTTGCTGATAGATTCAATGTGGGATGTGAAAACAAGAGTGGTTATCCTTGCCCTAACCGGTTTGGCTCAGTGGATGGAGCGTCGGCCTGCGGACTGAAGGATCCCAGGTTCGATTCCGGCCAGAGGCATGTGCCTTGGTTGCAGGCACATCCCCAGTGGAAGGTGTGCAGGAGGCAGCTGATCGATGTTTCTCTCTCATTGATGTTTCTAACTCTCTATCCCTCTCCCTTCCTCTCTGTAAAAAAATCAATAAAACATTTTTTTTTTAAAAAAGAGTGGTTATCCTTGATTCTATGATTTTGGGCCTAAGCAACTAAAAAAAACCCACAGATTCCTTTAACTGAGATAGGAAGACAACAGAGCTTTGTGGGGAAGACTAGGTGTTTTAAGACATGTTAAATAGACATACCTATTAAATATCCAAATTCAGATTGTATATAGGCAGAGAGTCCAGGTTATATATAGGCAAAGGAGGGATTAGATTTAGAAACATATATTTGGAAAGTGTCAACATACAGAGATTACTTAAAGACTGTGAAGCTCTATAAAACTCCAAATGAGTGGTGGAGAAGTAAAACATACTTGACTTGAGTACTCTGGAAGAACAATTTTTTTTTAAATGGATGGCAGGTGGCAGAGTTGAAAAACAGGTTTTTGTAATGGAAATGCTAAGAGTTTTAGCTATAGTGGTGTGAAAGGTATTGTTACGATATAATAGATGTATTGCATTATCTTATCTGATCAGGCACTTTTGTGAGTAAAAGCTCCCTACCTCCCCCTCCCAATGTAAAGTACATTGGGAGCACACTAATATTTAGATTATAATAATGAAGAGGAACCAGCTAAGACAACTAAAGGAACAGTCAGTGAATGGGAAGAGAATATAACCAAGAGGGAGTGGTGTCTGGGAAGGGCAGTGGTGGAAGTATTTCAAGAAGGAAAGACTGATCAGCTATGTCAAATATAATGGCAATAAGGACTCAGAAGTGACAGTTGCATTTGGCCGTATAAATGTCACTGGTGAATTTGACAGGAGCATTTTAAGTAAAGGTGCTTGATAGGAGTAAACTGGAGACAGAATGGGAAGCAGCAGGTGTAAACAACTGCTTGCAAATAGTTTTGCTACAAAAGAAGAAAGAAATGGAATACTTGGAGAAGAATATGATGCCAAGGAAGGAGCTTATTTTATAATATAATATATCACAGGATGTCTGATGACCCAGTAAAGAGGAAAAATAATCCAACAGAGAAAGTAAAAACTGTAGGAGCAATGTCCTTGAGCAGGTGAGAGGGAGTAAGTACACAAGTGAAAGAGCTGACCTCGAATGTGAGCATGGATCATTCATTGCAACAAGGGGATCACAGAGCATGAACAGGAGGCAAATTCATGCAAGCAGGTAGATTTGGTATTGGGGATGTGTGGATATTCTCTTCTGATGGTTCTGAATAGCTATCGCTTCACTAGATTGACAGCTTTTCAGAGGAATGCACTGTGTTTTAATCATCTTTGTATTCCTAGTACGAGCAAGTTGGCACATAAATTATTCAAGAGTTCTACTGAACAAATACATTCTTAGAATTACCTAACCACCCAGGGACTTCAGCTTCCACCTTAACTTGTGCAGGACTCACCACTCAGTTCTGTACTGTGAACACTCAACATTTCTCAGGAGAAAAGTGTCACAGCTATCACCAACCTCAGGCCACACCACAGCCACTCCCCCACATGGCGCTGCTGCTCTCAAATGGGGGTGGGAGGGGTGTGCCCATGTTCAGCCTTCATGTGCAGAAAGTACTTTCTTCCTATTGGACTAATATCCCCAAATGGCAACTACCCACTTTTATTTTGAGTAACCCCCTCCGATACTGGTCTCTTTATTCAGAACAGAACAACTGGTTCCACTCAGAATCTAACTGAGCCCCTTCGCCAGTAAAGCATACCAGAAAGTGCCTTCCCCCCTGTGAGCACCCCCACTCCTGTGTATTATTTTCCTCCTACCCTCCCAGACTTACAGACACTACTGACCCCTATTTACAAAAAGCCCTCCGAAATTATACAGATTCTTAAAGAATGAGATTAGAAGCTAAATATATAAAATGTAATTCCATTTCCAGAGCCCCTTTCTAAGAATAAGGCTATTGAAAATAAATCAAATGTGAAATATGAACAGTAACATTAAGAAAAAAAAGACAACCAGCAGAATATTACTGATGTTTATTAAAGAGGCAAAGTCATATTCTCTAATCTGAAATACATCTGGACTGTTTCTTATACTTACTTTCCTAGTGTAAAGTTGTATTTTTAATAAAATAACTTTAGGCTTATTAAATCTTTTAAAACTTGACAAAGATAAAAAGAATATCCTTAGTCTCTCAAAAATTTTATGAACAGCTAAAATTGTTGAGAGGACTCATTCCCAGCAACAAACAAGCTTAAACTTAATGGGGGGGGGGGGGGGGGGAGGTAGGGAGCTTTTACTAACAAAAGTGCCTGATCAGATAAGATAATGCAATACATCTATTATATCGTAACAATACCTTTCACACCACTATAGCTAAGACTCTTAGCATTTCCATTACAAAAACCTGTTTTTCAACTCTGCCACCTGCCATCCATTTAAAAAAAAAAATTGTTCTTCCAGAGTATTCAAGTCAAGTGTTGATCCTAGAAACATTCTACCACCACTCCCACTAAATGTTTTGTTCTTTAGATTATCATGCAAATATTTTTAAGAGTGTATTTTGTCTCTCTACATTGCACAGGTCTGATTTCAAATATTAAAGGCTTAATCTGCAGCAAAGAACACAGAGCACTCATTCCAGAAATACATCAATTGTACTGCTGGCCACTTTGGTAGAATCCTAACCATCAGAGCATTACTCTCCCACCCAAATTCCAGATACTTATGATACTGAACACATCAATCGTGATAAATGTTCATCTCACTAAAGGAGGTAATATGAAACAGAGAAATGTGAAAATGAAGAAACAGATAAAAAATAAAAAAGCTAGCCTAACCAGTTTGGCTCAGTGGATAGAGCGTCGGCCTGCGGACTGAAGGGTCCCAGGTTCGATTCCGGTCAAGCATGTACCTTGGTTGCAGGCACATCCCCAGTAGGGGGTGTGCAGGAGACAGCTGATCGATGTTTCTCTCTGATTGATGTTTCTAACTCTCTATCCCTCTCCCTTCCTCTCTGTAAAAAAAATCAATAAAATATATTTTTAAAAAATAAAATAAAAAATAAAAAAGCTAAAGTCATGGCAAGGAAAAACAGTATGCAATGATGACAGTATAGCAAATAAGAACTGGGCTACAATACAACCTACATACTGACTCCAAGAAGTGTTAGCTATCTACTAAGCAAATGCCCAAATGTAAAGCACAGTTTATTTTTCCCCAAAAAGTTATCCCTCAGAAAAGAGGGAGCAGATTTATATTTCTAGTAAAGTCTTTCTTATGACCAGGAGCTCTTACTCTTTCCATTCCCTTATCTTGAATAGCAGAGTATCACTTGGGAAAGACCCGAGTATCAGGATCTCTGGAAGCCTAGAAAAGTCACCTGAATCAGTCACCTAAATCAGCAAAGCGGGCTGCAGTGAGATTAACCCTCAGGTGATTCCCAGGGATATAGCCTCACACTGTCAAGACCACATTTCATTGTAAACAACCCTTTCAAACATTAATTTTTAAAAGCATTATAATAAGTGGTTACACTCTACAGATCAACATATATGCTTCCACAGGAGGAAAGACAAAACCAATTGATCTTTAATTACAAGAACAGGCATCTGGGAAAAAATTTCCAGGGACCACACCATGGATTCAAAATATGTTGGATTTCAAACAAGTCAAACAGAAGTGAAGTCTAGAAAACTGGCAGTCAACACAAAAAGTGATTCTAGAGAGGGAAAAACCCTTGTGTTGAAGATGCCCTTGAAGAGTTTGAATAAGATTGCTTAATGAAAAGCTAAGGGAGAAAGTAACATTTTTAAATTATTTCACATAGTGTAATTTTAAATATGTATTTATAATTTAACTAACTATAAGACTATTTAACGATGTGATCTTCATCCCTAATGTTTATATATTCCAGTTCCTCAAAAACAGTTTAATCTTCTCACTGGGAAAACAGGGGCATCACCTTATATTGGGATCATCCATATTTGTCACTGGAAGTAATTGAAAAAATAAAGTGAAGAACCAAATCTTTTCATTTTTAATTATTTCCCTCAGTACATAGTATTGTATCTCCTAGATATGCTAAACAGTTAAACAACATATTAAAATTCATAAATATATGACCATGTCTATGAAAAATATCTTATGAAAAGAGTATTTTATGGGTTAGCTACATGAAGAAAGTATTTCATCTGCAAAAAGCAATTATTAATTTGCTATTACATCTATTTTTCCAAATATGTTTATCTATATATCTGTATGCACATGTTTTAAAGGAGGGTGAGGGTGGGACACTGGGCTTGCTAAACCCAGGGTCCACAAGTCAGCTTTGTTGCATTTTTCCAAAAAGATTTAGCATATATTTTTGAAAAACATGTTTAATCTTTAACATGAAGTTAATATATGTACAGTGCTCTGAAAAATGCCTAGCACATAGTAAAAGATAAGTACATTTTAGATTTCACCATAAATTGCTAGACCAAAAACTAGAGTGTTAAATGTTGTGACATTATTTACTCACTTGTATTTTATTGCAAAAGGCAAAACCTGCAACTTCAAGATATTTATTATAAATCATAGATAAGTAAAATAATCCCAAAACTGGAGGTTGTACTTTAACGATTACTACAGGCACTTGGATTGGCTGTAAATCTCCCAGTGCTCAATTCCGAAGGCTGCTAGAGTACCTGTAATTACTGGCTCTGTCACATTACTTGGATCTCTTAATACTCACATTTCAAGAGTAACAGCATTAAAAATGAAGGTTAATGAAAACTGTGATAAATTAAAAGTTTAAAACCGTATATAAAATTTTTCTTCAAATATTTGCTTAAACCAGAGGTTCTCAACCTGTGGGTCGCAACCCCTTTGGGGGTCGAACGACCCTTTCACAGGGGTCGCCTAAGACCGTCAGAAAACACATATATAATTACATATTGTTTTTGTGATTAATCACTACGCTTTAATTATGTTCAATGTGTAACAATGAAATTGGGGGTCACCACAACATGAGGAACTGTATTAAAGGGTTGCGGCATTAGGAAGGTTGAGAACCACTGGCTTAAACTCTAACAAAAGAAATTCTTTTTTGCTAAGTGAAATAAGCCGGTCAGAGAAAGATAAATACCACATGATCTCACTCATTTGTGGAATATAGAAAACAACATAGACTGATGAACAGGGTCAGATCCAAAGACAGAGAAACAGCAATCGGACTATTAATCCCCAGAGGGAAAGTAGTGGAGGGTGGGGGTAAGGGGAAGAGATCAACCAAAGGACTTGTATGCATGCATATAAGCCAAACCAATGGACATGGACAACAGGGGGATGAGAGCATGGGGGGGGGGGGGAGGATGGGGGTTAATGGGGGAGATGATGACACATTTGTAATTCCTTAACTAATAAAGAATTTAAAGATAAAAATAAATAAATAAGAAGCATCTCTAAAAAAAAGAAATTCTTTTTTGTTTGTCCAAAACATTAGCTTCACACCTTTCAAGTCTTTAAGGATGAAAACTTTATAAGAATGAAGTACTCATCCTTGAAGCATCTCTGTGTCCCCATAGCATGTAACTCAGTATCTTTTTTCTTTTCTTTTTCCTCTTTTAAATATATTTTTATTGATTTCAGAGAGGAAGGGAGAGGGAGAGAGAGATAGAAACATCAATGATAAGAGAAAATCTTGATCAGCTGCCTCCTGCACACCCCTTACTAGGGATCAAGCCGGCATCCTGGGCATGTGCCCTTGACCAGAATCGAACCCGGAACCCTTCAGTCCACAGGCTGGCACTCTATCCACTGAGCCAAACCAGCTAGGGCTCAATATCTTTTTTTTTCTAATATATTTTATTGATTTTTTACAGAGAGGAAGGGAGAGAGATAGAGAGTTAGAAATACGGATGAGAGAGAAACATCGATCAGCTGCCTCCTGCACACCTCCTACTGGGGATGTGCCCGCAACCAAGGTACATGTCCTTGACCGGAATCGAACCTGGGACCCTTTAGTCTGCAGGCCGACGCTCCATCCACTGAGCTAAGCCGGTTACAGCAGCTCAATATCTTTTACATAGTAAGTGTACACTGAGATCTTATAAAAATGTTTCCTATGAAATTCAAAGAATTATAAAGCTTCTTAATAAAATAAAATTTTAAAGGCTTCTTAGTAAACCAAATACAGTCAACATAGCTATGAGTTAGTATATGGAAAAATACTCCTTTTCAAAAAAAGAATTATGTATTTAAAGAAACTTTCACTAAAGAGAGGGTGTATTTCATCTTTGTTAAAATATAAATGTGTATAATTCTTTTTAAATTACAGTACAATAAAATAGAAGTCTGACTTTAAAAGTGTGTACTGTAACAACCCCATTCAAAGTTTTCACAGTATCCAATGTTCCAAGTTAGCAGGAAGCAAGATGATCTATTGCATCAAGAGGTGAATGGGGCCCTGACTGGTTTGGCTTAGTGGATAGAGAGTCGGCCTGCGGACTCAAGGGTCCCAGGTTTGATTCCGGTCAAGGGCATGTACTTCGGTTGTGAGCACATCCCCAGTAGGGGGTGTGCAGGAGGCGGCTGATTGATGTTTCTCTCTCATCAATGTTTCTAGCTCTCTATCCCTCTCCCTTCCTCTCTATAAAAAAATCAATAAAATAGCCGAAACCGGTTTGGCTCAGTGGATAGAGCGTCGGCCTGCAGACTGAAAGGTCCCAGGTTCGATTCCAGTCAAGGGCATGTACCTGGGTTGCGGGCACATCCCCAGTAGGAGGTGTGCAGGAGGCAGCTGATCGATGTTTCTCTCTCATTGATGTTTCTAACTCTCTATCTCCCTTCCTCTCTGTAAAAAATCAATAAAATATATTTTTAAAAAAGAGGTGAATGGGGCTCTGGAAATCGAGCTGTAACAACATCTGGGTTTCTCTTAAAAATTAATAATAATAATGTATTTTAAGAAAAAAGTACAGGTAGAAAAAGTGTCAATGAAACTGACCTAAGCATGAGTTGAGAGGAGAGACACAAGGTCTAATGGCTTAGTAATAAAAAGAAAAAATACTTTCACGGAATGCTTTAACCCATAGCTAGGAAAGGTTACAGCCATAAACAGCCTATGTTATAAGAGAGATAATGGAGTTAGGTAATAAAAAAAAACAAAAGAACTTCCTCTTTAAAGATAGTAAAAAGTAACTACTCCATAAAGGACGAAGGGGCAGAAGTGGCACTGAAGGCCGGGTCCAGGGAATAAACTTGCAGGCCCAGTGGACGACAGGTGGAAACAACAGTGCCCCCTTGACACGGTAAATGGGTGCATTCTGAGCCCCTCCCAAATTCATGAGTATCTAAAATAAAATAGACATGTGGGAAGTTCTGCTAAGTTAATACACTTAGCAAATGACTAGAATTTATATTCTAGCGATAGTTAATTCCTACATAGGTTATTTTTAATTTTCATAACCCCACAACTCCATGAAACTAATATTATTCTCACAGCAAACTATTAAATGTCATGGACTTTCAGGGTGTTTGAAAATATGAAATCCAAATGCTAAATTACCAACGTCAAAGACATAGTGCAGGTGTATCCAATCTTTCTGAGTACAAGGATCCTGCATGATGATATAATAGTTTCAATTGCCAATGACTAAGAAAACATATACATATATTCAGAGACTTTCCCTGCAATAAATCTGGTGACTCTCTCACCCCTAGGATCTACAGACAACTAGCTGAGAAGCACCAATCACTACACATGCAGGCTTGAATAAGCACAACGGAGATAGGGGCATTAGCTTGGTTGAGGATCAAAGTACTCACTCTATTATTATCACAGATTTCAAAATATAAATAGTTCCCTCCTAAATATACTCCCCCACACCAAAAACAAACCTGCAACTTCAACACCTACTTTGTGAACAACGCAAGTCATAAAAGCAAGCCTGCATCATTACATCTATTTGGATGCTGTCAATTCTAACCCTGGTAATACTCACCCAGCATCACCACCAGGATTTAGGAAGAGTAAAGAGCGTATTTAGGAATAGGGGGTTGTGGTATACAGTGTAGTGGTTAAAAGCACAGGATCTGAAACCAGCCTGCCTGGTAAGAAGCCCAGCTCCACCCTCACCTTGACTACCTATCATCCAGTCCTTCCACCTCTCAGTGCCTCAGCATCCTCATATGCAAAACAACAAATAAAAAGAAAATATTCACACTTTGAAGGTTTGTGAAAATTAATATATATAAAGCAGATAGGACAGTGCCTGGCACATCATAGATATTATTTAAGTGCAACAACAAAAAAATCTACACATAAAAATTCAAGCTGGACTGATATAATTCTGAACAAAAAGATGGGCACTGCATTATTATAAGCATCTTTGAAAGGCTTAACACAACTCTTCATATACACAAGGGCTATTTCTTCGCAGTGAGAAGGGAATCTAAAGTTAGCTACTGCACCGCTTTCTCTCATACCCAACGCCTTGCCACTTCTCTGGGCTCATATGTGAGCTTATCAAACCCACCATCAACAGTGCTTAGTCCTGAGGAAAACAATCAGAATTTCAGAACACAAGACAGTTTCTTCTGGCAAACATCAGATGTCAAGACTTTCACCAAATACGTCTGTCTACCACAGAGAACAACATAAACAGATAATCACAGAACACAGAGAGATAATGCATGGAAAGCACTTAGCATAGGGGCTAGCCCTCGTTAAGAATGAGTTGTCGTCATGAATTCTATTGCAATGCTCCTAGAAAGCATTAAGGTAAAAATAAGCTTTAAGGTAAAAATAAGCTTGTATTTGCTAGTTACACATTTTTGTTAGAAGAAAATGAAATTTATAATGCAACAACCTGAATGGATCACAAAAAACATTATTTTGAATGTAAGAAGCCAGACACAAAAGAACATAGACTATATGATTCTATGTCTGACTTCATGAATAAAACAGAGGCAGGGAGTTGCTGCTGCAGAGGACAGGGGGAAGGGAGGATTTATTGAAAAAGGTACAATAAAATTTTCCGGGGAAATGAAAATATTCTCTATCTTCTTTAGATAGAGTACATGGGTGTATAAAATGGAAAAAAATTCGTTGAACTGAACATTTAAGACCTGTACATTTTGTTGGGTATAAATCATACTTGAGTTTTCAATTTTTTAAAAAATCAAATGCATCTGTATATACTCTTTGAAATTTAGTGTAGGAATGTTATACATGCGTAACTTAGGAGAGGGAAGATTAGAATTACCTGAGAAATAAGGGCTCAAAACTTACAAATTATGGTCCAGGGAAGACAAATAAATGCATTTATTCTTTTTATTAAAGCGACACCAAAGAATAAAATATTTTCCCTCTGCCTCCTATTTACATCCATCTCATCCATCTTCTATTGTCTCTCTTAGTTCTGATCACTGGCTGATTCACTCATTTCAGAGAATTTGCAGTCTGGGCTTATACCACAATACTAACAGAGTTAACAAAAAGAAAGACTGAATACTCAATCAAAACAGCAATGTTTTTATTAAATAGACCAGCAGCTGTGTGAGCAGAGACTTATAAGTGCATCTGTTCTACAGGATTTTATATTTCATTCAATTTGTTCAAATCAGAGCAGCAAAGCCCTAGAATGAAGTACTAGATAATAAAATAGTTTTGCTAAACAGACCCTACATTGATAAGGTGTTTGGTAGAAAAGAACTGTACCTATTCACTCATTCATGCAACAGGCACTTACTGAGCACCTATCCATCCCAGCCACTGTGCATGGTGCTGGAAACAAAGATGAAGCAGAGCCTTGTTGAGGTGACAGACATTTGAACAGATGGTTATAACACAGTGGCAGGTTCAGTACACACACAGGCCTGGGGCAGGACTATGAAAGCACAGTGGAGGGAAGATTTCCTTTGAAGGTTGAAGCTTTACTGGAGTAAACAGGCAGGAAAGGAGAATGAAAAGTGCACTCCCACCCAATCCCCCCTCCACATACAAGGGGGCTTCATTCAGCTCTATTAGTAACGTTTTATTTCTAAATCAAAACAGGGGTATTAGCTGTTCCTTATCTTATTCTTTTATTAGTCCTTTTCTTGGTCAAATATTTCATAATAAAAAATTTTAATGCATTCCACCAACTAGTGCTTATAGGCTTTGAAAATCGTCACAACCAGCAGCTCCTTCTCCCAAAACACATGGCTTGGAGTTGCCAGGGCTAGCTCATCAGTAATGGGGAAAAGAGACAGATGTAAGGTTCTCTGGTGATAGCTGCAATATGGGGCCTAGACAGGTACAAGGGGGTGGGCCCAACACATCAGATATACTATAAAATTAAAAAGGTACAAAATAGGTACGTAAAACATTCCCACTTCATTTTATACATACACAGGAAAAAATTAGAATGAATATATATATATATACCTTTGTCATTGAAAAAGAAATTTATCCTAAACAACTAACTCTATTCATTCCTATGGCTATTCTCTCAACATATATTGAACACTTGCTCCATGTCACCGACATACAGAGAGGAGAAAGCACCTGCCTCAAAAGTGCCTGCCATCAAATGGGAGGAGTCAGGGAGGGGAGCTGACTTCTGGAGTACAATGGAGAGATTCTACAATAAGAACTGGCCGGGAGACATCTGTAATACTGTCAACAATAAAATTAAGTTAAAAAGAAAAAAAAAGAACTGGCAAAGATGCACCTCGAGATACGCGACAGGGAACATGGGGAAATGTTTAACCATCTTCACAGGTCACACCAATAAACCCTGGGAATTTTTCAAAATACATATGGAAAAGAAATCAAATATGTTTTTAAAATATTTGTAATTATTACAAATGAATTTTAGCTTGGCCAATGTAGCTCAGCTGGCTGGGCATCATCCCGTGCACCAAACAGTTGCTGTTTGATTCCCAGTCAGGGCACATGCCCGGGTTTCAAGCTCAATCCCTGGTAGGAGGTGTGCAGGAGGCAGACGATCAATGTTTTAAACTTGTACTTTTCTCTCTCTCTCTCTCTCTCTCTCTCTCTCTCTCTCTCTCTCTCTCTCTCTCCCTCCCTCCCTCCCTCCCTCCCTCCCTTCCTCTCTCTCTAAAAATCAATTTAAAATATATTTTAAAATTAATTTTAATGTACTCTATAATTCCTGACATCAACGGATATGAAATTTTCTGTAAGAAAAAAAAAAAAGACAAAATTCTAGAACTCATTTAAAAATTCAAGGTGCCACTCATGTTGAAATAATAGTGCCTTAAACCAAAATAACTGATGGGAATGTGCTAGAGCCTTTAAGGAAAGGCAGCCTTCTTGTAACTAGTAGTATGTTTACTTGTGTAATATTACTCAGTTATTTACTTTTCTTTTACTGTCCTTATGCATACTAAATGATCAGTCATCGAATCTTTTTTTTTGGAATTTTCATATTTCTAATCCTAGAAAAATTATTTAATTCAATATTAAATAAATCATACATATATACACACATACATAAACACATTTATATCTACACGTGTATATGTGTAGCTAAGTGAATTTAAGGCACTTCTGAAATTAATTGACTTTCCTCTCCCTCCTCCAATCCTACTTGTAATCCAATATGCTATAAGAACAATGCTTATACACCTCCTTCTTCTTGCACTTGAAAGTTTAAAGGGGCGAAACACATTTGTGATGTCCTGATAGAGTGTGTTGCCATGGGAAGTACTGGCTTGTTCCTTATAAAGCACCATGACCTCATTGCAAATGAGAAAGGGAAAGGATGATTTCTGAGGATTCAACTCATAGAGAGATCCAAAAACCCAACAGATAATCTGCAAAGTAATGCAATGTCAAGTGCTATGCTGAAATAAGCTCAGAGAACTTTTAAAAGCTTGACCTCCCGAATAGGAACCATATAATCAAAAAGGAAGATATAATATTAATGTAAAGATAAACCATTCAAATAATAAGGACCTATGGCTTAAAATCCCATGACTTTCTGTGGTTACATCATAAAATTAAATCCACATCATACTTTTCCCTTCTTAAAAGCAGCCTGCTTATTTCTCTCTCTCTCTCTCTCTCTCTCTCTCTCTCTCTCTCTCTCTCTCTCTCTCTCTCTCTCTCGTGTGTGCCCCTGTTTATACAGCTTATCCCTTATCACACTGACAAGACTGGGAACCACAGCAGATGGTCCCCCCAGACATAATTCTAACAGGTTTTTTGTGCAAACAAAAGATAAAGAAAGCTACAGCAATGATTTACTGATATCTAAAGTTGAAAACTGAAAAACACAAACTGCTTTTTTCTTACTGTTTGAACTGTTTATCCCTTCAACTACTAAGATAGATATGGCCAAAATTAAATATAATTTCAAAACTACAAACCAAATACCCAATCTTAACTACCACTAAGTTTTGTTTTTGAGTTACCAAAATGTCCTAAATCACATTTTTAAAGAACATTACCTACCATTCCTTTTGTACGAGAAAAAAGCAGAAATATTTGTAAATGTCTGTCTTATAAATCCTACTTAGTTGCTATGTTGTGAAATAAACTATTCATCTGGATTTTTCTTAAGCAAGAAAAATGCATTGGAACCAAAAACTTTAAAATATTTTCCCCAAGAAACTAAAAATTAATTCCCTGAACCAAATCTGGAATCTTGGTTGTAGAGCTAATGTCTATGCTATTTAAAAATAATCTACCAGTTGAATACAACACAAAACCAAGATTACTCATCCTTCAAGATTAAAGAGTATTTTCACAGCATAAAACAGAACTTCCCTCATGACCATCTAATTTCAAACAGCCCTGTTTTTATGGTTTACCTGAAAATCCAGCAAGAGCCTCAGACACAAATATACAGTGAAACTGACAAGCATCTGAAATAAACTATCCAGACATCAAGCAAAAAATACATCAGACAGACCCATAGGGCTCTTTTAATGTAGGTCATGATTGTCAGACCATAGCAAAAACATGGTGACCCTTAATAAATATTAACCTTAATTATATGTAATCATGCACATACTTTACTCTGAGTAACCAGCCCTCTGAAGTAAGTTCATAAAGCTGCAAGAAGTGGATATCAGTCTACTGTGAACTACTTTGCACCAAAGAAAATGTTAGCCCATCGTCTTTGTATCCATGGAGGTATAGGAGTAGCTTCTATCAAAACTGCCCAGAACCTCTAAGGACTCCATCATACTGCTTAGTTTCTGAGAGGTCTTACTCCTTCAACAAATGCACTTACTCTAGAACAGCGGTTCTCAACCTGTGTGTTGCCAACCTGTGGGTCACGACCCCTTTGGGGGTCGAATGACCCTTTCACAGGGGTTGCCTATGACCATCGGAAAACACATATATAATTACATATTGTTTTTGTGATTAATCACTCACTATGCTTTAATTATGTTCAATTTGTAACAATGAAAAAACATCCTGCATATCAGATATTTACATGATGATTCATAACAGTAGCAAAATTACAGTTATGAAGTAGCAACAAAAATAATTTTATGTTTGGGGTGCCGGGAGCCGGTCCATCCTTGCTGTTTCAAGGGACCTGGCATATATGACATACGGTTCTTAATATGTTTGCTCACCTTCTTGGCGCTGTGTTTTAACCAAAGTCACCTCTCCGAGAAAGGTTGAATCCCCAGGTAGGGATTTTCCCCTGAAGTTAGGGAGGGAATAAAACCCCTCAACTAAGTGCCAGGCGGGTAATTAATCCCTTTAACTACGAACAATCATGCTTAAACTACATAATCTTTTCTCCCTGGAATGGAGATAAGAAACGCCCTAACCTTTGTAATAGAGATTGATAGGATTGAATCAACTGGTATAAATACAGTTGTAACAAGACAGAAACACTCAGAACTCAGAACACAGAACTAAGGACACAGGGCTTGGAAGACAGGACCAAGAGAGACAGAGCCTAGGCACAGAACCTACACAGAACGTTCTCTAGGGACAGAAGAACTTCGCTGGCGAGAGCATGCCGGAGGATCCTGGACAGGGACTGGCCTCGGAGCCTGGAGGCGGAGCCTGGCAAGAGAGCATGGCAGGGGATCCTGAACTGAACCTGACTGCGGAGATTGGCAGGAGAGCCTGACTAGAACCTGGTGACTGGACCTGGCTGGAGAACCAGCAGAACCTCTCTGGAGATCGAGACCAGAACTTGGCTTGAGATCCTGGCTAGGCTGCTGATCAACTGAACGCTGGTCCCCGTGTCATTCCTTCTTCGCCGACTCCGTCCACACCTTTGGGGACCCCTGGACCTGCTGGGGTTGGACCCCGGCATTGGGGGTCACCAAAACATGAGGAACTGTATTAAAGGGTCGTGGCATTAGGAAGGTTGAGAACCACTGCTCTAGAGTATCTGTAAAGATTCCTAAGACACCATAAAAACCTACACGTGTACGCATTCCATCTAAACTCCTTACTTAATCTTTTCTAGAGGTATATACATGGCTGCTTTCTCGTGGAAAAATTATAAAATCAGGTCAGGAATAATAGGGCTAATCATATAACCTATTCTCTTTTTGTAGAAATCACAAAGTGTCTGACTAGGGGGAGAGGTGGTATTAAAATGCTGATTTTTTTCCAATTAATCCAAGCTAATATATCCTTTCATGAAATCCCCATACAGAACAAACGTGAGTATGTTCATATGATATAGCCTATTTATCTACAAATAGTTAATTCAGGTAGTGACAGTATAATACTAATCAAGCTAGTGTTGTAAATTTGAATCAGTGTGAGCCAGCTAGTTACACTGCCCCCAACAGCCACAAAACAGATGTTTAATTTGGCCGGCCAGCCATCACACATGAGAACTGAAAACAGGATCAAGTAAGAGACATACTCAAATCAGTGCAAATCCATTCTACTAGAAGAGTAGTGGGTCAAAAAGTTCACCTCTATAGGGCATACATCATTCAATAGAAACAACAGGTGTTCTCTGTACAATGTTTCCAAATCTAATCTAAATCCCTTGTACCATGGGTAAAGCATGTATTTTTTAATGTTAGGGATATCCAAAATTCAGGTAACTATAAATGTATTAAGTATAATCTAACAGTTGTTGATGGTCTATAGTTTAAAGCAAATATCATTTATTTCTGAACAGAAAATAAATTCTGTCATAGAAAAAATCTAATTTTGATTTTTACAACAAAATATAGCATTTATCATAACTCTAAGACAAAATTTAAAGCATCATGCTGATGACAGAAATATAATTTAAAATAAATGCAGCATATTTTCCTTAAACACATATTAGGTTCACTTCCATCTGCCATCTTTTTGGAGAATGAAAAACTCCCTAGAGCTGAAATATGTTTGCTAATAAATGTAACGAGATTTTTCTTTGAAATTAAACTGTAAAAGTGTTATGAAAACTGTCTTGTTTACATATGGCACCAATAGCATACTATTCTCATTATGGTCCCTATACACATATTCTTAATACATAAAAAGCAAACACTGATAAGCAAGGTAAAAAAAAAAAATCGCAATGGAAATCTTCAATCTGCAAAAGCAGATATAACATACTTTTTTAAAAAGGGAAACAGGAAATATGTAACAATGAGTTGCACAACGTGGTCCTTAAAATCCTGAACTAAATGTCATCATATTAATAGGAGACTCTGGCTACAAGCTAATTTAATACTTAAATGTTAATATAATTTCCCCATTACTACATCTGCAATGAATGTCTTTTTAGCCAATAAAAGCCAGTTTAGAAAATGGTATGTAAGAAAAAAGAGAAAAATGCTTCAGCAATATTCTTGTTACACAGACAATCACAAATATTTCCAAGCCAAGTTTACTAAAAAGTATGACTATACTTTCAAAAACTTGTAATTCTTTGAGCAGAAATGAAGGAATTAGCTTAATAAAATAATTGTAAAAGTAATATAACTGAAAATAGACTACTATCTTGCCATGTATGAATATATAAAACAGTGTAATATTATTTAAAACATACAAAGACTAAATCCCCAAATAATTAATATCTTTAGCCACTCTAAGACAAGTGAATCACAAAAATAGCACTGGATAAATCTTGTTACAAATACTACTATGTGGACTCATACATATAATAAATGAGGTATAAGAAAGCACTCAGCATTTCTATGTAAACTGCTTCTGAAGGATTATTATGGAATGCACACACTGGCTGAACCTAAAGTGTTCGGGTTTTAAACATTAATTTACTTTGACTATGTGCATGTCAAAATGAAAGATTGCTGTCTGGATCCAGACATGCCATATTAATATTGAACACAGGCATTCACTTCAGGTCAGTAGTCACTCCAAGTCTACTTCAGCAGGTGGTAAAAGTAATGTACTCATTAAAATGTATGTGTTACAAGGTTATCTGCCCAAAACAGCTCTCAAATAGAGGTAGCCTTGAAACTTAAGCATTAGATATGCTAGAACCAACCTCTAATTGTCACAGGTCTGGAGAAAATTGAACTTTCTCTCACTACCTGATAACCAATAAATTTAGTTGCTTTCATCAGTATCTTTGGAAAAAGTCAGTTTTAAATTCCATGGAGCTAACCTGGCTGCCTCCAACAGTTAAATGCTCTTGAACCAACCTACATGGACTAGAATGTCATTTTAGATCTAGAAGGCAAAGATGGGATTTTTCTTCATTTTAGATGCCTGACTGTACTACTTAGGAAAACGTTTCCTCCTTTCATTTTTGTTAATTCTATTTACATTATTTTTCCCTTTTGTGAGATGATAAACTTTAATTCTCCAGACTAAAGGCATAAAGCTCAAGATATTAAAGCTGACTCATACCAGAGGTCATCTGAACCTGCAGCATATACAAAAGTATGACTAACAACCCCACAAAAGCTCAAATATCTTAAAAATTACTTTTCAATGTCAAAGATAAACCTTTTCCATTTATACCTAGCACGCCTACACTTAAACAAGATCATTCTCCAGCTCGGTCTTTCACTTCTCTCACTGCCATGGCACCCAAAAATTTCCACTAACAGACAATTCACTTCATTTTCATTACATTTTTAATTATATAATGTGTTTTTCCCCAAAATATGCGGATTCACCTTGTAAATAAAAGCAGACCGGTCCCAAAATTTGTAATCAATCATTTCACTTTGCTTCATTTGCTCATTATTCGCCCAATTACTACATAAGGGAAGGAACAGAAAAAGGGCAGGTCAACATAGATAGGAAAATAGGTGTCTTCTCATAAGGATGAGACCACATCTGTCTTGTTCACTGCTGAATAAACAGCACCACTGGCACATGATGAGTATCTAATGAATAAATGAATTTACAAAGAACCAGAGAACACTGGAATTCAAGTATATATATAAAAGCCTAAGTGACCAGCGACTGGCAGGTAGCTGACGTGCAGTGACCACCGGGGCAGGCAGACGCTCAACACAGGAGCTGCCCCCTGGTGATCAGTGCACTTAGCTGACCAGCAGGCGCCAGACACCGCTCACGGCTGGCGAGCGCAGCTGCAGCACCGCAAGCCTCTCCCCAGGACACTCCCCCTGCGCTCCCCTCTCCCATCCAGACCGGGATCAGGACCTCATCAGACCCACCAGGCGCAAACCCAAGGCTGCTTCTCCAGCACCCCACAAGGAGTGAGGCTGCGACTACGAGCTGCGGCTGTGCGGTCACGGGCCGTCGTTATTGTCCTAGGACCGGAGCATGGAGACTACAGCAGAGGGGCAGTGAGCCAGCAGCAGCAGGCGCAGTGGGGCCAGAATTAGCGGGGGCACAGCGCCTGGCCCAGGCTCGGGCTCCTCCCAGGCCGCCTACCGCTTTGCACACTACTTTGTGCTGTCAGGTTCGACATGGACAGTGGGCTAGAGCCCAACAAGCTGGCGGGTAAGGCTGGGCTGCAGCAGCGCACAGGTCCACTGATCCCCACAGGCCAGGCCGAGGGACCCCACGGGTGCACAAATCCATGCACTGGGGCTCTAGTTTTATATATAAGTAATCTGAGGCTCAAAAAGACTAAATGGCTTGGCTAAGCTCACAGGGCAAGTTGGTCAACCATGCACAGAATCTAAATCAACAGATGCTGCTTTAATATAAAGCTTTTTTTATTCTTTCTCTCACCTACAGCACATATTTTTTTAAGCTCAAAACAACACTCTCTAGAGATTTACATAAGTTTCTCCCTTGTAGAAATATATCTGAAAAGTAGTCTCTCCCCAATCAAGAGGCTATCATTTCTGTAAATACCCATAGCAGAAGATTATATTTGGGAGAAATTTTAAGATATAATGGGGAGATAAGAGATCAAAAGTAGAAAAAGAACAAAAGGCACTTACCAATGCATTTAAAACTTACAATAGACTGTAGTACTAAAAGAAAGGACTATAAGTAACATTCTATACTTTCAGTTCATAATGATAGATACTGAGCTTTTAAGGTTCTCTAACCACCTCACTTTTTAGAAAATTCAGAATTTCCCTTCTACAATTTCATTCAAATGTGAGCAAATTTCTTTTTATTTACAACACATAAAATGCTTTCGAGGAAGCTTTCATTGTACTCAAATATGTATAAGTCCAATAGACTCCTTACAATAACAGACTCCCATTTTCTGGGGTCCCACAAGGGTCCAGGAATATCCCCAACACAGATCTCAGCTTCCTCCCAGCTTTCACATTCAAGATGAGTACCAGGGCCCAGAAAGATCTTTTCTAGGCTGAAAGGTTAAGACTCTACATATACCTATCAACCATTTTTCTTCCTTTTTACTTCCCAATACTCCAGTTTTTCTTACCTAAATTATCACAAAAAGGGCTAACTTTTACCTAAGGAAAAAAATTATAATGATCTTGAAAGACCATATAAAAGTAAGTTTAATACAACCTATTGAACCTCGCACAAAGAGAAATCGTACTGGGAACAGGGAAAGAATCTTCATATTGGGTAACTGGTTTCTTATTCAGATAAGGATTTTTCCATTCTCCATAACATCTTTAAGTTTAAAACAGCAGAGCACAAGAATTAAGCATTCTAGTGGCTGGCAGTCAATGCTAATTAGTATGACATACTTAGACTTAACAGGTGGTCCATGACCTACACCAATAATGAAATCTAACTCCAAATGTTTTGACCAAAGTAAAAGCATTTCTCTGGCAGGTGGCAAAAAGAATGATGAGTCAGGAAGAAATACTCAACACTGGCCAGATGCCTTAAGGTATCACCAGTAAGAACAGGAAAATTAAAAGAACCAATTGACGAAACTAACAAAGAACAATGTGCCTATTTTATTTCAGTCACTTTAAGCATGAAATCTATACTTAGAGTGCCCATGAATCACAGCATCTGTTAAGCACCAATAAGGCCATTTACTATGGTTAGGCTCATAAAAGGGTCCCAAAATTTATAAAAGACTACTTGCACTAGAAAAATGCTAAATTTAATTCTTTCAAGAGGTAATAAAAGCACCAGTGTTTTACACCTAATAGTTAAAAGAGCAACACAAATGAGAAACCAATTCTGTAGTCTATATAATTTAGTAAATTTTACTCATTTCTCATGAATGACATAAATAGTCATTAAATTCATTCAACAAACACTGACAGCTTATATTCAGGTGAAATGTGATAGTAGGAACTATGACCACAAGAAAAATGGGTTATCTCTGTACTCAAATTCAGTCTAACAAGAGAGACATGTAAACAAATAATTCTAATAGTCTAATAAGTACAACAAGTAGAGATCATCTCAGTCACAGCAGTGTGTTAAGAAACAACCTGACTTTAGGGAGTGTTGGGGAAAACGGTAGGGAGGAGCAGTGTTAGATATGTTCAAGGATTTCATACCTGACATTTTCTAATGTAGTGCTTTACCTCTTTCAAAGTGAGACAATGTGTGTGAAAAAACATGACCACCCCTCACACTTCTGGAACATTCAAAATGGGTTATTTCATAGATGAGATTTAAAAAGCTGAAAAAAGGTAAGTTCACTAATAATATCATCTTTGAAGCAAGACCTCAAATCTTCCAACTCCTAATCTCTTATCCCGTCTATGAAATCACTCTTGTGCTTCACTGGTTCCCCAAAGAAGCCATCACATAGATTATGTATTGTGTGTTACTTCAGTATCCTATTTTGCTTAATTTCCTATATAACACTCACCATCAGAAAAGGATGTGCAAGAAAGAAACACATAAAACTAAAAGACATTTAAATAGATTAAAATGGATTAAACACATGTTTAAATAAAATTCCATTAAGTTACCAGTTCATTTCAGACTCAAATTTAAAATATTTACATATAATGACAAATTTTCTTTATTAATACTTAATATAATAACAGCTAACATTTATTAACCATTTATTAATTTTCACAACTCTATAACCCATCTCAGAGACAGTCACAGGTTCAGAGAGGTTTGAGAAATGCTGATTCAATTATAGTGAGTATCCTGACTTAAAAATTACTCCAAGTTTTTCAGACATTTGAGTTGATCAGTCTTTCAGATCCAGCTAAGATCCAACAATGGGAGACAGCCACTTCAAGGCAAAGCCTTTTAAAGAAGTATTATACTTTCAAATGAAGGACTAAATATAAAAAGGGGTAAAAAAAAAAAAAAATACCTCCTAGTACAAATACTTTCTGTAGAAAGATTAAAAAAAAAAAATTATAAGAAGTTTCTGTGGGTGAAGAATAATAGTAAATGAATTAATTATATTTAAGTAATAAATTATTTTCCTTCCAGGACATTTTTACTTTAACAGAATTTTAAAAGTATTTTAGTTATCCCATGTTTTATTCCTCGATTATCCTTCTCCTGTGTTATAAGGTCTTGAAATTCTCAACCACACATACTATTCTCCCATGAGGATTTTCAGATACATAACCATCAAAATTTAGGATTTAGAAAAATGGGTATAATAAAATGGTTGACTTCTTAAAAACTGCCTATTATATCTACTCCTCATGCTAGTGATATTTTCTCATTGACATTTTAAAAAATAAAAAAAATTAAAAGATGTTAATAAGCCCTTGCTTAATAAAACCAATGACCCAACTCTCTTTCTTAATTAAAAGGCAACAGAAGTTGAAGGACTTACTATTTTCAATGAATGTTCAGATGTCATAGTCTTTCTAAAATTATGTCTATTTTATAATTTCTTCTATTACTAATGCATTCTTTAAAAGAGTGATTCTGATATACATTTTTTCTTGTTCTTTTCCAGCCCTTGACACAGACTGGTGAATGGTACTATGGAGTAACAAGCATATTCAACCAATACAGATGACTAAAATTAAAAAGCTCTAACAGATTAGCATATCTAGGCCACACAGAAGGGTCATGAGGTAAGATCATCAGCATAAATTAGCACATTATTATAAGGCATTTAAAGGAACCTTAAATAAAGCCTGCATGGTAGATCTTTTTTTCACAACAAATATCTAATGCCGTTTGATTGGATTTCTTTTAATCACAAGTATTATTTGGAGAAAAAAATACTGCTTGTATAATACCACATTTGACTACTTCAGCTCCTACCCTGAGAGGCAAATTTGAAATTATAAAGAGCTTGGTTTGGGGGAGAAAGCAAAAGAGGAAGCCTGATGAAAGATTTTTAGGGTACTTTAACTATCTTTCTCCATATAATATCCAGAACATATTTTTTAAATCATTTTCAGTACATTTTTGCTTATCATATCCTTATAAAAAAAAACTAAAAACACAGTCATTTAGGAAAATAAATCACTGTTATTTATCAAATCCATAGAAATGTACACCTACAAAAAGAATGGGCGAAATAGCAGGTCAGTTTCTTGCTAAATAATTAAAAATACTGTTTCTTAATCTCTACAATAAGACTATTCTAACAGTGGCAAGTGTCACAATACATTCCTTCTATTTTTCATACTATTTATAGCTCACAGAACAATTGTCAAATACTGACAGAAAATGTCTAAATGATAGTCTTTAGCTACTGGAACAGTTGCTGAATAATCAAATCCTCCTTTAATTATGCATTTTTAAACAATTAAGACAAATCCCATATGTATCATATTACCAACATCAACAAAGGCAGCAATAAGAGTGAACATTTAAATATAGATTTTGCTAAATTTTCAAAGATACTTTAACATAAAATAACACTCCAGAATAGAAAAACCTATGTGGTATGACCTAAAAGCACATAATACACTGACCTGATCATAAGACAAACTACTAACTGTGAACGTTCTCCCCAACTTCCCCCCAAACTACATACATTTAGTAAAAGATAGTCACTTCGGAGTTATGAAGTTGAGTTTTGTAATGGAAAAAGATGTAGACTCTTTATTTCTAGGGATTAAAAGTGATATTTAAGGAAAAATAACAAAAACTGAAGCATACAAGTTATATTGAGTTGAAACAGTGAAAACACACCTGAAATTATGTTAGATAGCCTCAAAACAAGAGTCAAGCATTTTATATTAGTGCCAGAAGCATTTTGTACTTTTCTACTTCCAGTAAAAATCATTGGCAGATTCTACTTGTATTAAAAAAAACAACTATAGATAGGTTTAATTGACATAAAAATAAGCTACTTGTATTATCTTGCTTGGGTCATAAAGCTTGTTGGTTGTAATACACTCTATGAATGAACAATAAGGTGATTTTCACCCAACTGTATAGTAAGTGTATTCACCACACAGTGCTATATAAATAATCTTTACTTCAAGTCCTATTATCTAATCTTTATATTTCTCAACTAAAGAAGCTATTCATAAAACTTGGATTTTCTTTTATCACACCACTACCAGTAGTAAATTCAAACAATGAAAGGTTTTGCTAAATTTTCAAAGGTACTTTCAACATAAAATAACACTCCAGAATAGATAAACCTATGTGGTATGACCAAAAGGCCACACAAATCATTTATTTATGGCTGTTATGTTTTAATCACTGGATTGTTTTTAGAGGCCTAAAAAATTAATGGTTTTTGCTATACAAAAGCAACTATGTTTTCCATGAAACATTAGCTGTCACATTAATACAAGGTTTTATCATTAATTATACTGGATTATACAGGAGTTTATGTCTAAAAAATGATTGTTAAATATCTGAAATTCCAAACCATTTCGAAATAAAAATGAAACCTGGTCCTAGTAAACATTACATGAATTAAAGAACCACTTAGAAAACAGAAAATTAAATGTAAAAAAATATAACCTCAATTTAATACATTTGCAGATAAAACATCTAACATTTTTTCATCAAAAAGGAAAATATTAAACATAGGTAAACAGTGCCACCTTTTGGTATATTTAGGAATTGAACTCCTAAATTGTACAAACATAAATTTAATGTAACAGATGAAAGTAAACAAAGGAATTCAAAAGGCATCAATTTATAATTTAATAGTGTTAAAGCTTTAATAAGTAATGATTTATTTTTAAACTTATAAATATTTTCAAGAACTAAAATATTATTTCATGTTTATATGCTTTCATTTCAATTTCATGAAGTTGGGAGGGCATCATTTCATTTCAAAGTAAACAGAGGCTTAGAAAATGCTAATGACCTGTCCAAACATCCCTCAATTAAGAACAGTTGAGCCATTACTGGCTCAAAATTGCTAGTTTTTAAATTCCAACATTAGTCCCTTAAATATTATATAATGAGTCAAATCCCATAATTATCCTGTTACAAACAATGCACACACTTCTGTGTTGCTTAAGATTGTATTTTTTTTACAATGTATTTTGTATACACTTGCAAGAAAAAGATATTTGTTTAAAGTACTACATGAACAATACACAAAACATTGATTATATTCACATAGCTGTTTACACTTCACAAACGCAAAAACTCTTCATTTAATACAGTATTCTTCCTATCTCTATGCTAATGGGGGGAAAATGTGTTTAAAACTGCAAAGGCTTCTTTCTTTTTCTTTTCCAGGAAAAATAACCCTTGTTTACAGCTTGCATTGATTTGCAACTTACCTCAATCACAAGATAAAAAAACCTGCTACAAATGAGATGGAAATGATGAGCTTCAAACGCTCTCCCTAAAACTTATTTGCCTAAATTTGATCTTACATTTAGATGTCTGTATACCATGGTCAGTGTCTTCCACGCTTACATCTGTCAGTGATTTCCTGAATGGTTTTATTAGACTGTAACATATTTATGCTATAACATCCTCACAGTTCCTTATTTTTATTAGCTAGCTAACAATTCAGCACCCACATGGAAAAAAGAAAACATTTATCTTTATCTTTGGTTCACTTTATGCTATAAATTTTACTCAAATTGCAATCATCAAGTTCTTTATAGAGCAGATTTCAAAATCACAGTTAATAAGTAATGATTCCATCTTAAATTATGTAGCAACTCAAAAAGAATCAAGAAAGAAGACAATAGCTAATACGATGGTAGCTAAAATGGTACTGAACACTAAAAGAAGGGCAAAGAGTGAGCCAGAGGGATGGCCAATGTACTACACCTTCTGTGGAACAGAGCTCCATGATCAAATGCAATCATGAGACATTAACTCAGAAATATATTTAGGGCATTAGTCTCACCTCTTGTTCATAAGATATTCAAGAAAAAAACACAGAATAATACAAGAAAAATGGTAAACAGCTATTTCTAAAAATGATTTAGAGGGAAATATTAAATATAATAGTAAAAAGATATTTTTAAAGGATTTTGTTTCACCTACAGCTCCTTTTTCATCATTAGGACTGGATGCTCACTCTCAAGAATAAACCACATCCCAGATCTTCTCTAGAGACTCTGATTTTCCTTCCCCTATTTCTGAATGGATGAAAAAAAAATCCCATTTTGAAGGCCTTAGTTTTATTTATTTCTGCCTTATTCCCTGAGTAGAAAGGGAAAAAAGAATGAGAAAGGGCCATTCTCATTGCCACCCTTACACTATGCCCCGTTAGCCATTGTTGCAAATAACTCAACATTTGGACAAAAGTCATACTCCAAGAACACTTCTCTCTGCAAGTACACAGGCATATACACAAATACATGGAAAAATATGTAACCAATTTTATTAAGTTTGAAAGAACATCAAAATTTCTAATATTGAATCAATCCCATTAAATTGAAAGCAATTACTTCTTCCAATTTAATAAGAGTAGATTAAATTAGATTTCTGATTCAATATAACTTGTAGTGCCCATGTCAGGAAAAGTGATAGTATGAGGATCTTATCCAAGACATGTCAAGTTTGAGACTGCACTTGACAGCCACCTAAATGGGATTCTACTGAAAAACTAAAGGGATTCACACACGCACAGACACACAAACCACATTTACTTAACCTTTAGAGTATACTTTTTTAATTCTGCTATAAAGATAAGAATAAAGTTACTTTGAAACATTATAATCAAAAAATTGTTTTTACTTCACTAACACACACAAAAATACCCTGAATTCCTATTCTGTGCCAGGCACTATGCTTAATGATGGTAATAATAACAAGCACAAATTGAACACTTTACATGTACTAACATTTAATCTTTAGAAAGGACTACGACTGTCATCTTCATGAAATATATGAGGATATTAAAGCACAGAAATACTGTCATTTGTTCAAAGTCATATACCTAATACAACAGCTGGTTTTACTGTTTGGCTTAATATTAATAGCTGACTACAGTCTGCTCTTCATCACTAATCAATAATCTCTCTGACATGTCAAAAGTAAAGATGACTAAGATAGAAGGAACTCACATGCCTTGGGAGAGATAATATAAAACAGATAAATTACTCTAAGATTGGAACTAGCTAGGGTACCACGCTCTCTGTGTCTCTAAGACAGGGGAAATGAGCTGGATGGCAGCAGTGTAAGCAGAGCTACAGTGTATAGAAGGAGTAAGGATCTAAAATAATCAGATTAGGCGATCTAATGTACAGTCACAATTACTACAAAAAAAAGGCCTTTAAATCACATATATATAATATACATTGATCTATGTACATAATACTAAATTCAAAGAAATTCTTAAATTTGAGAATCATCAAGCTACACTGAAGGAAGGACTAAAAGGAAAGTGTCTCAAAATGGCTGATATTCAAATCAGCTCCCCTTAAATTAACCATCAACACATGCTGGTAACGTAGGAATGGGTGGGACATTTTTAAGGGCTGTAGTTTACTCCATCCTCTTTTAATATTAAGCCTCTTTAACCTAAATACATGTAAACAGATTTGGGGATTAATAAGCAATTCAAATTGCATTTTATGTGAAGGTTAGATTTTAGTCTAGCATGAAAGCAATCTAATGGTAAAGTAACACATGTTTGTCCTTAGAGTCAAAAACTCTCACCTCAGTCGCCTCCTATAGGCAAGAGGACAAGGACCACATTCTAGGACAATGATGGCGAACCTTTTGAGCTCGGCGTGTCGGCATTTTGAAAAACCCTAACTTAACTCTGGTGCCGTGTCACATATAGAAAATTTTTGATATTTGCAACCATAGTAAAACAAAGTTATATTTTTGATATTTATTTTATATATTTAAATGCTATTTTACAAAGAAAAATCAACCAAAAAAATGAGTTCGCATGTCACCTCTGACACACGTGTCATGGGTTCTCCATCACTGTTCTAGGACAAGCATAGTCAGGGCAACAGAGCAACGAAGATATCAAGAAGCAAGTCAATGACTGAACTGTTTCACATCTGGTCTCCAACATACATACTGCAGACTGATACCTGCACAGGATCATGCTGCCTCGGCAAAGGTCTAGTTGTTCAATTCTTATATAAATATATAAATACTAGTAAACAGTTTCAAAAGCAATAAATAAATAAAAATAAAGTGTTAACTAATTTAATGACATCAAATAATTTTATCAAAAGATTATTTGTACCATGAAATTCACTTTTCATGTATGTTATAGTCAGTGATCATGTAATAAAATACTGCCATCTATTGTCCAAGAGCTAAAACTACATCATTTTTTTCATCCAAAGCCACTAAAATTTTTAATTAAGACCAAAAAGAAACAACACTATTTACACAAAGTGTTAACATCTCAAAAAAAATGTTTATTCCCAAGACCAAATATGACAACAAAATAGATTTTTAAGTGGCGCTTTCATGATAATTTATCACCTGGCCATGTTTTTTTTATTTTTTATTTTTTTATTAAATTTATTGAGGTGACATTGGTTAATAGGATTATATAGGTTTCAAGTGTAGATTTCCATGATACATGGTCTGTATATCACATTGTGTGTGTAACACCCAAAGTCAAATCATCTTCCGTCACCTTGTATTTTGATACTTTACACTTTACTAGCCTCCACCCCACTTCCCTCTGGTCACCAATGTTTCTTTAGAGTCAAAAACTCCCACCTCAGTCACCTCCTATGGACAAGAGGAGCATGTCTGTGTCCATTAGATTTTTTAATATCCCACATATAAATGAAATCAGATGGTTCTTAGCTTTTTCTGACTAACTTATTTCGCTTAGCATAATATTCTCAAGGTCCATCCATGTTGTCACAAATGGCAGTATTTTGTATTTCATATATTCATACAGCTGAGTAGCATTCTCATGTACAAAAATTAATGCAAAATGGATCAAAGACCTAAATATAAGATCTGAAACAAATTATTACATAGAAGAAAACACAGGTACTAAACTTATAAACCTTGGTCTTAGAGAAGAGTTTATGAATCTGACCCCAAAGGCAAAAATAAACAAATGGGACTATATCGAACAAAAATGCTTTGCACAGCAAAAGAAACTACCAACAAAATATAAAGGCAACCAATTGAATGGGAGAAAATATTTACAAACAACAGCTCTGACAAGAGATTAATATCCAAAATATATAAAAGAACTCATACAACTCAACACCAAGCCAACAATCCAATTAAAAAATGTAGAGGACCTGAATAAACACTTTTCCCAAGAAGACATACTAGTACAAATGCCCATTTTCTTTAAATTTTGTATTTATTTTAAACACTATTCAAATTAAATTATCCTAAGAAATGTTTCATTCTACTAAAAGACTGCAAAATATAAAGAAAATTTTAGCATATTTAATTTACATTTTAGGACCTTGTAAAGAGTTTTTTTCAGTTTTTTATTATAAGGCATATAATTCCTTATGTAATGAAAAGCAATGCCCTCCCATTTCTCAGTCATCTTGAACTCATTTTAAAGTAAAGACAACCTCCTTTTTAAGACTGTATAGGTAAAATGGGTTTTATGATTAAATATAATGGAAGTTATACTTCAATAAAGTTGTTTACAATTTTTAAAAATAGCCCTAGCTGGTTTGGCTTGGTGGATAGAGCGTTGGTGGGTGGACGGAAGGGTCCCAGGTTCGACTCCAGTCAAGGATACATGCTGGGTTGCAGGCTCGATCCACAGTAGGGGGAGTGCAGGAGGCAGCCGACCAATGATTCTCTCTCATCATTTATGTTTCTATCTCTCTCTCCCTCTCCCTTCCTCTCTGAAATCAATACAAATATATAAAAATAAATAAGTAGCCGAAACCGGTTTGGCTCAGTGGATAGAGCGTCGGCTTGCGGACTGAAAGGTCCCAGGTTCAATTCCGGTCAAGGGCATGTACCTGGGTTGCGGGCACATCCCCAGTAGGAGAAGTGCAGGAGGCAGCTGATCGATGTTTCTCTCTCATCGATGTTTCTAGCTCTCTATCTCTCTCCCTTCCTCTCTGTAAAAAATCAATAAAATATATTTTTAAAAAAATAAATAAGTAAATAAAAGATAGTGGAAAAGGAAAGAGAAATGAAAATAAGGAAATACTTTCTTGAAAAATGAATAAAAAATTTTAAAATATAGAAAAAACTTATCACAATATGCCAATGAAGCTATGCAATATCTTTATTTACCACAATGCTTTCCTTAATAAAGTACATATTCAGCTCCACTTTTAGGTGACAAACCCAACGTTAATATACTTCTACGAGATGTATTTATCCCTGAAGTCACAAAAGTAACAGTGAAAGTTTTCCAGAAAGTTATGCATAACATAATGGCAATCAAATATATATATGTCAATTGCCTTCCAAATTGAAGCATTTTTAAGACCCAATTACATATACTGTAAATAGTTTTTCATTTACATTTGCCTACATCCTTCCAAATGATGGATTCTTCCATTCACACACACACACACACACACACACACACACACACACACGCATGCACATGCATGCACACACATATGCACCACACTAATTAATTCTCTTATATTGATTTTCATTTCAGCCTTTGGTTTTATTTAAAAAATCAAGTCTGTCCTCTGCAATTTCCACTTTGAAAAACATATCTTAACCCCGTTAAATTGCTGCTCACCTTCCTCAACTTCAGCCAATGCATCTTTTACTTTGTCACCACTGCCAACCTACTTTCCTCAAGAAAAGGGAAATGTGGTGTAAAGAGCAAATTTTTACTCAGTTCCTTCTGAGATCACAAAAGAATTTGTCCCAGCTCAGGCTAGCCATTCCATAACTCCTACTACAGGATTCCAAAACTACATCTACCTATAACACAAGGTCTGGTTAAAAAAAAAAAGGCTGTCTGGGTCATATGCTTACTGTGTCCACTCAGTTACTGGTCATACATACTGCAGTGCAATATGCCTAGAGGTCTCATTTACATCTAAATATCTCCAAATGCTAACATTGTCAGCTGTTCTGCTTTGGTTGTCTGAGGAGATAAAAGGTAAGGAAGCTACCAAACCTCTTGAAGACTCCTGTCCTTGAAAACTGAGTTTCTTGGAGAGAGTTGATAGAAGGAATACAGCTCAGTGATCCAGTAACCATTGTCCTCCCTGCACATTCACTACACCACTCTTTCGTTGGAAGCCACACCCTGAAAAATGTCTATTTCTACTACAGCTCTGCTGTCAGATGCTCACACAAAGTCAGATTTTAATAAAATTCTCAACTTTCTATATAAAATAAAAGTGGCAAAAATAACTAGAAAAAAATTAAGACTTGTGAAGAATATTTTTAGTAGTTCACGCAAAAAAACTTATTTCCACAATAACTACTAGGAAGGGAAGGTGAAGTGAATTACTGGCAAGTTAAGCAGTACTTTTAATTATAATCTTAAGACTATAGTTTTTCAGCACAAAGGATATATACAGATAGTAAAAGCTTATAAAATCAGCCTGAAATGCCCACATAAGGAGGTCATTCTACAGATCAACAGATATTGCTGCCATTTTAATGTACATGAAAGGCTTTGCTTCTCTTTTATATAACCTTTCTCTGTTTAACTTGTGAGCTTTAGAAATGCGAAGGTTCAATTTTATAAGCTGATGGTCACCACTTGCATTGCAGACACTGCAAATGATCAGAACAGTATTTACTTTTCACTATAATTCAGATGGACTTCAGAACCTTCAGATAAAAGGCATCACTTTTGGCTAAAGAATAAAGAATTTCAGCAAGGAAACTCTGGGTTACATTAAGAAAAATGTTCTATTCAGCACATAACTAAACATCTCATAAATACTTATTCCTAATAGATATAATTTAAGTCAGAATCTAAATATCAGAATATATTTAATCAGTGTTTAAAGGCCTAGGTTAACAAAGTCCTTTCCTGTCTGTTTCTTCAGGTACAAGCTATATGAAATTAGCAATAAATATGAACATGTTTTACAAACTGTTAAGATACTATACATATGTAATAGTTATAGTGATGGTAAAAAAAAAAAAAAAAAAAAAAAAACACAAAAAAAAAACAAGACTGTATTAAGGAGGTACATGTGAAAGAAAAGTGAAGAGCCCTGTACTAAGACAGTGGATGATTCTTTCATTGAATTCACTAGAGATTCAAGAAAAACACAAAAATCAAGATGATGATATATTTATGTTCTACTGGGAGATCACTTTACATCTGGAATTAAGAAGGTGAGAATGGACTAGGTAGCTCTTAGCTGACACTGCTCTCCATAACAAAAAGAAGCGCTTACTTCCAACTCCTAATTCAGTGCTGAAATTAATAAACTGAGGATGCTCCTGTGGTATGGAGTCCAGTGGTACATACCATCTTCTCTCTTCTGTCGCCGCCCCCCCCCCCAAAAAAAAAAAAATGGGGGGGGAGGAGGCTGGAGGGGAGTGCCCGGCCAGTGTGGCACAGTGGTTGAGCATCAACCTATGAACGAGGAAGTCTCAGTTCAATTCCCAGTCAGGGCACATGGCAGGCTCAATCCCAGGTGGGGGCATGCAAGAGGCAGCCAATTGATGATTCTCTGTCATCACTGATGTTTCTATCTCTCACTCTCCCTTCCTCTCTGAAATCAATAAAAATACTTTTTTTGAAAAGAGGGGAGTTCTAATAAGGGTCATATGTCAATAACTTCTAAAAGAGAAGAAATTTTAAAACATTGGGCAGCCAAAAAAAAAAAAAAACTACTCTAATAAAAGCCATTAATATTACATTTCTATTTGAAATGGCTTTAAATTATCAACTTTGAATGAAGGACTACACAGCATAGTGCAAACAAGCAGAGGCTATGGTGACAGATAACAGATATGTCTGGGGGTCAGTTTCAGCACATATTAGCTGCGTGGCACTGTATATAGGTCATGTGTCTTCCTTTCCCAGTTTCAATCACCTCGTCTTGAAATATGCGGAAACGTAGGCCAAAGTTATTTCATTGTATACTTGCAATAACTTACATGAAATTTCTAATACAGAGTAGCTTTTAACCAATTCAGCTCCCTTATCTGATAATACGTACAAAAATCCTGTTTACGTAGAACTAGCCTGCACAAAACATTGTCACCTAAGAGAAGTATAATATGTTTTTCATTTAGTTACATTCTGAAAAAGTTGAAATCTACTGCCTTTTCAGCTTCCCACAGAATTAATCTACTCCTTATTTTAACATACTTTATTATAAAGATAAACTCAAGATATCAATGTGTAATGTTACAGTCACCTGTTCTTAAAACTGAAATAAGAGAGCAGTCATTGTTTCTTTAAGAAATTTTATATGCACTTATACATTAATTATGTAATTTCCAAGTCCAAATGAAAAGTGCAACTTTAATGTCCTTAAAATTCTACTGATCACAAATGTTGTCCTTGAATGTAGTCATTACGCAAGCACTTTCATATTAGCAATCTAATATGTCCCACTGACCTCAGCCTTAAAATTTAAAGCAACTTCAAATTAAATAGCCAGGTCCAGAAAATATGCTTACACCACAGGCATTCCATTATAATACTAGCTCCAATACCAAATAAACTAGTGTTTATTTGTTCCTACAAAGACATATTAATTTTCTTGATTTAAACATAAGATGTTATAATCTGACTTGACATTATCATGAAGCATTTCTAAATTATAAATTGGAAATGCTCCTTTAATGAAGCAGGCCCTACTTCCCTGTATTATAAAAAATAAAAGAACATTAAAGCTTGACCATTTACTAAAATAACTGCTAAGATATAACATACAATATGCAGGCTTTTTCTTGCAGAAGACAATAAATTTCTTGCCCACTAGACACCATGTCTAGTTCATTTTCACGTCTTCACATCTCCCAGCACTATACCCTGTAACACATACCATGTGCAGAAAACATTTGCTGAATGAATAAACTATACACAAATATACAAAGAAACTATCAAGAATTGTAACAGCCCAGCAATTTTAAAATGATTTCTCTGAAACTGTGAGCACCCAAGCTAAACACACTATTCTGACTGAGGTAAGCTTATCACAAATATTTCATATGTATATAACACACATTATTCTTGTGTGTTTATGAACTAGAATCTAAGTTACTGGCCTTGTGAAGGATTTTTTTTCGCTAACCAAAAAGCACATGCTATCTTCATTCACAAGCGTATGTGACTACAAACTAAACATACCTCTCTCCAACATCTCTCTCTCTCCAGTCTTTCTCTCTCTCTCTCTCTCTCTCTCATCTCTCTCATCCTCCCCTCCCCTCTCTCTCTCTTCATATCTCTAACATAAATCTAGGAAATCTATATCTAAATGAAGTCACTTGGGGAGAGCCCATAACTTATTTATTGAGATAGGCAATGGTTATGAGTTCTTTGCTGAAACCGTGTAAGAGTTGCGAGGTTCCGAAGAGATCCAAAAAGTGTTAATAGGTACAAGATTCATGTGCCAAAAGCTCCAAAGAAAAAGCCAATATTCAATAGATCAGAGTACTGAAGAAAAGGTTTATTGAATCAAAAAGCCTTGTACAAGAAGATTGGAGAACTCATTCTCAAATCCAGCTTAAGGGAGTCATTATTTTGTACATATTTCCCACTTCTGGGGAGAGGGGAGGCGCCCTCTGCCAAGGGGCTGCTCCAGCAAAAACTCAAGGGACAAGCAGAATTCCTCTAACTAATTATCATATTTGCAGCAGGAGCTATTAGCCTGAAGGCCAACAGAGAGAAGCTTTTAACTGTTACAAAAGTAGAAGACTCACTGCTAAAAACAATTTTTGAAACTCTTTTAGAACAGTTTTCAGAATCAATTAAGATAAATAAAAATGCCTCATGTTTAACTAAAACAACATTCATTGTCCATTATCATATCACATACTTTATTCATCAGATTTGGCCTCAAATGACCTATGACCATTCTAATACTCTCAAGATATGAAGATCTGCCCCAATGAGGACACTAAAAATGAAATATCTCAGCATCTCCAGAAGAAATAATCAAAACCAAAAATCAAAGTCAGCATTATTGGGGGAAAAAGTTTAACCTACAAAAACTGCTTACATGAACACACTCGTGGAATGTATACATTTAAAACATATTTTTTTAGGCCTGGGCAGAGAGGCTAGGTTGATTGGAACATCATCCATACAGTGAAAGGTGGAGGATTCAATGCCCAGCTAGGGCACATACCCAGGCTGCAGGTTTGATCCCCAGTTGGAGCGTGTGCAGTAGGCAACTGATATCTCTCTCTCTCTCTCTCTCTCTCTCTCGCTCTCGCTCTCGCTCTCGCTCTCGCTCTCTCTCTCCCCATCTCCATCTCTCTAAAATCAATGAAAAAAAAGAAAAAATACAGATATCCTCACGTGAGAATTAAAATTGGTAATAAATAAGTAAAACATATTTTTTTGAAAAGCCACTTATGGCCCTAACTGGTTTGGCTCAGTGGATAGAGCGTCAGCCTGCGAACTCAAGGGTCCCAGGTTCGATTCCAGTCAAGGGCATGTACCTTGGTTGTGGGCATCCCCAGTGGGGGGTGTGCAGGAGGCAGCTGATTGATGTTTCTCACTCATCAATGTTTCTAACTCTCTATTCATTTCCCTTCCTTTCTGTAGAAAATCAATAAAATATATTTTTTTTAAAAAAGCCACTTATGGAAGAAAAGAGGCTACTTACTGAACCTGACATGGGAAGGGAAGGCCTGCATGGCAGCCTTACAAACTCAGAGACCTAAAATAACCACGAAGGATGGTCTGAAATTAAAACTTTTTAACTAAAAGCAGTTTATGGTAGGTAGTCTTCATTCACAAGAAGATGTGACTACAAACTAAACGTACCTCTCTCCAACATCTCTCTCCCCCCAACCTGCCTCTCTCTCTCTCTCTCTCTCTCTCTCTCTCTCTCTCTCTCTCTCTCTCCTCTGACAAAGATCTTCCCCAACAAAGGTCAATTTTCATCTCAATTGAGCCTGTCTGTTGTCCTTTGCATCTATAACATACCCTTGAAATAGCAAAGTAATTTCCTTTTCCACACCCCTCAAAGCATAGATACCACACAGGAACAGAGATCACAAGTTCCCTCGTTATTATTGAGTTGTTGACTGTTAACTATCCTGTACCCACCTATATAAAAGAAGTATGTGTCTATCATTTTACTTTTATCCAATCTCAGAGGTTTCCCTGCTTTGCTTTGTCCCACCTCCCTAGTCTATCACCAATGGATTTCATGTAACCAACTTAGCTTCTGTTTTGCTTGTAATCCTATCTAATAATAGACAAACATAGCAATTGACCATACCTTCGCTATGCCTCTCATTGGCTAATCAGAGCAATATGCAAATTAACTGCCAACAAAGATGGCGGCTAATTTGCATACTGTAGGCAGGGTGGGACAGCGGGAGCCGCCATCCAGGCCCCTATGTGCGCCCGCCCGGGCAGCAAGGGGCTCAGGCGGGCGAGGCGATCGCAGTGGCCCCGCCCCATGTGCAGCCCCGGCCGGCACAGGGCTCAGGAGGCATGATCAGCAAAGTGGGACTGGGGATTGGCAAATGGACGCAAGGCAGACCTCCTGGTCCTTCCCCTCGGCCGGCAGGCTCCCATTAATCTTCAGTTTCTACTGAAAGGAATGTGGCGCCTCCACTGGGCAGCCTCCCAGGACTCGGACTCGCAGGCTCCAGAGTGGAGACTTCAACATGGACTTTAGCGCCTGCTCAGGGGAATAACCGCCACCTCCCTACTCCACAGCTGCTTCTGTGTCTGCAAGAAACTACGCATGCTCCTCCCTGTGACATGGGCGGGGCCAGAGCCTGAGTTGAGCGGTTCAGCGTTAGCAGCTGGACCAGTGCAGGGATGGAGGGAGGGAGGGCGGGGAAGGAGCAAGGGGGAAGCCCTGGTTCCCTGCTCCTCCTCCCACAGGCATGGCCCTTGCTGCTATTATGATAAAAGGAGTTGTGTTTTTCTAACTCTGTCTGGGTAAAGGAAACAAGTGTCTGTTGACTTCTGATCTTACTCTCAGAGCTGCCAGTTAATCCCTCTGGATGCATCATATCCAAACTCCAAAGGATCCGAGGGGCAGGATCAACCTTCATTCCATAGTTGAGGAAACTGACCAATAAACACGTGTCTCATGCCTCAGTGTCAACTCCCACAGAAATCTCCGGGTAATGACTCAGATTCTATATCTAAGGGTATATTTTCTTCGGTTTTCATGTTTAATTCAGCCCCAAGAATCAAATAATACAATAAAGAATAAAATGAGTTCAGAGGGCTCAGCATTGTATTCCCAGGGCCTTTGGTCCCAAACAAATCGCAGAGCTCAGTTATCCTGAGATGAAAGGAAAGGAAAGAGAAATGTGAAAGATTTCCCAGCACAGTCACAGAGACCTCTCATAACCACATATTAAGGACATGACATTAACTTAGGGGTGGAAAGGATACAAATGAAATAGAAGATGGAGCCATTTGGAGTGAGCAGGCTAGCAGAGGGGCAGTTGGGAGCAAGCAGGCCAGCAGAGGGGGCAGTCAGGGGCGAGCAGGCCGGCAGGGGGGGGTAGTTGGGGTGAGCACACTGGTACAGGGGGCAGTTGGGGGTGATCAGGCTGGCAGGGGGCATTTGGGGGCAAGTAGGCTGGCGGCGGGGGGAAGTTGGAGGCAAGCAGGCTGGCAGGCAGAATGGTTAGGGGCAATCAGGCAGGCAGGCAGGCAGGTAAGTGGTTAGGAGCCAGCAGTCCCAGATTGTGAGAGGGATGTCCTACTGCCAGTTTAGGCCCGATCCCTGTAAACCAGCAGTAGGACATCCTTCCAGAGGTCCCAGATTGGAGAGGGTGCAGGCCGGGCTGAGGGACACTCCCCCCACCCCAAGTGGAGTGCACAAATTTTTGTGCACCAGGCCACTAGTCTATATATATAAAAGCCTAAGCAACCATTATGACCGAACGACCTATCAACCAGTCGCTATGACGTGTATTGACCAGCAGGGGGCAGACGCTCAATGCAGGAGCTGCCCCCTGGTGGTCAGTGTGCTCCCACAGCCAACCTCGCATGGCCAGCCAATCTCCCTCGGTCCCTTCCCCATCCAGCAGCCCCATCCAACAGCCGGGAGGCCCCCAGGCCCGGCCCCAATTGGGACTGGGCAAGACAGCCCTGATCGCCAGCAGGCCTAGGGACCCCACCCGTACATGAATTTCATACACCAGGCCTCTAGTGTATAAAATAAGAAGCAAAACTGCCATTCTCTGGAGCATTTTCTCAAGCCATTGAGATTTTGCTTCCCAGCAACAATTGTCAGTCTGACTCAAATAAACATATTCAAATTCTATACAGGTCTGAATGTTTCTTACATTGACACACTGTACCTACAGGGTCAATTTAATTGCTTTCCATGATACTAATTTATTGTATCAACAAACATGTATCCATGATACAATTAATTGTTCTGAGTTTAGGGAAAAGACATCATTTCTCAGTAGCGTAACTGCAGAAACTTCGTTTCTTTAATATGACCTTTTCTCCTTTCTTTCCTTTTGATTCAAACTGACCTCATGCAGCACACCTGCCTCTTCTCCCTAGAATATCCACTCCCTTAATTATTAAACCCTCAGGACCATGGGTTTCTGGTCAGTATCAAGCTGTCTTAAGAACAAAACCTCAGGTCTGTTGACCACAGAAACAGAGTCTTAAGTCAAGCTAAAGATAACATTTACTTCAGATGTGTTTCACCCCCGACCAATGAAAGCAAAAGGGCCCTACAGACCACACCCTCATGAAACCAGACAGAACAATGTCATGGCTGGACCTCAGGACCTGATGCAGTGATCAACTACTCCCTGCTCTGGCCTCAACCAATCAGGAAAGCCCAAGATTCCAACTCCTTTAGCCACATGATTAGTGACTTTTCCCTTATGTTAACCCATCCCCTGGAAGCCATCGGGGAGCCAGGTCTTTTAGCACTGGCTTACCTGTGACTCTGGGCTTGGTGCCATTTCCTCAACTAATAAACCTCTACTGTCTTTGCTGCACACTCCTGTGCTTGTTTGATTGGGCTTTGATGCGCACAGATGAACAGACCCTCAGTCCGGTAACAGTAGGTTTCATTCTTTGAAATGAGAAGAAGACACTATTTTATAAATTATGAACCACCCTTCAAAATAAAAAGGGTTTGGAAGAGATAATTAACAAGCCTAACAAGCCCTCACTAAGCAGGTCTCTTTGAGGTTTTACTACAGGATAATTATATTCCTGGTTTCACAGTTAAAAACAGCAATTTCAACTATCTACCCATGTGATTTTTCTTCTCCAGATAATGAAAATATCTACTATTGGTAATTGAGAGCTAATCTTTAATTTTTCTATATACTATTTTCAAGAATCTCTGTGTACATTATACATAACCTATATTTTACACCTATTATAATCACGGTTAAGTGAAAATATTTTAGTTTTACAATTGTTTAATAAAACAATATAAGTTATTAAGCAATAAAATGTTCATTAATTCCTATTATTCCACACTAATGAAAGAGACTACTGGCACAGGTAATCCAGAAATCCTATTCTCAATCTAAATATAAAATCAGTAGAGATTTCCTTCTTAAATGTTTTACAGAGCTAATATTGTTCATATTTCCTGGGCCTACAGCACCAAGACAAGTTAGAAAAGTGGTCCTATGTTCTACTGAATGCAATCCAGACTAGAATTAAAAATTGACTATGCATTTCTAAAGTGGGGACAATCGCCCAACTGGCATGGCTCAGTGGTTAAGTGTCGACCGGTGAACCAGGAGGTTCTGGTTCGATTCCTGGTCAGGGCACATGCCCAGGTTGTAGGCTCAATCCCCAGTGTGGGGCATGCAGGAGGCAGCCAATCAATGATTCTCTCTCATCGTTGATGTTCTTCCTCTCTGAAATAAATAGAAATATTAAAAATAAATTAAAAATAAAGTGGGGACAATCAACAGCATACAAAACTAATACACATATATAGAAGTAATACAAGTACATAAAAGTATTATACTACATTAATAAGAAACAATAATTTTATATTCAAGTGAGTGCTTCCTTAATTCTCCCATTCTACTATTCCTAAATAGGAAGCCAAAATTAGGTGTACATAACAAAGCTTAATATTCTTGTGCAAACATATTTGGACTGTTATCCCATATAATAAAAGCCTAATATGTTTAGTGTCCAGTTGTCGATTGTCGGTTCAACCAATCAAAGTGTAATCCTATACTAATAAAAGAGAAAAATGGTAATTGGCGTACGACCGATACCTTTTTCATTGGCTAATCAGTGAGATATGCAAATTAACTACCAACTAAGATGGCAGTTAACCGCCAAAAAAGATGGCGGCTAATTTGCATATTGCAGGCAGGATGGTACAGCGCCATCAGAGAGCAGGTTGGGGGTGTGAGTGCCAGCAGTCGCCCGAGACCTGATCCCGCCGGTAGACCCGGACGCGAGCCGGCGGGGTGGCTGCGGCGTCTGCCTGCACTCACACCCTCAACCCGCGAGAGCGGGTTGAGGGCGTGAGTGCCGGTGGTCGTCCGGCACCCGATCACGCGGGCCTGCAGGGCGGCTGCAGCGGTCGCCCGGGACCCAATCCGGCTGGCAGACTTGGACGCGAGCCGGCGGGGCGGCTGCGGCATCCGCCCGCACTCAAGCCGCCAACCCGCAAGAGCGGGTTGGCGGCGTGAGTGCCAGTGGTCGCCCAGGACCCGATCCGGCCAGCAAACCCAGACGCGAGCTGGCGGGGCGGCTGCGGCGGTCGCCCGGGACCCGATCACACGGGGCCGGCGGGGTGGCTGCAGCGTCCGCCTGCACTCACGCAGCCAACCCGCGAGAGTGGGTTGGGGGCGTGAGTGCCAGCGGTCGCCCGGGACCCGATCCGGCCGGCAAACCGGGACGCGAGCCAGCGGGGCGGCTGCGGCGTCTGCCTGCACTCACGCCCTCAACCCGGGAGAGCAGGTTGGGGGCGTGAGTGCCGGTGGTCGCCCGGGACCCAATCACGCGGGCCGGCAGGGCGACTTGCCCCCAACCCACTCTCCCGCCCAGCAGGGGACCCTCATTTCCCCCCATCACTGGTTCTGCCCCCAGCCCAGGCCTGACGCCTCTGTCAGAGGCGTCAGGCCTGGGCTGGGGTCAACGCCTGAGGGCTCCCAGTATGTGAGAGGGGGCAGGCTGGGCTGAGGGACACTCCCCCCACACACACACCCAGTGCACGAATTTCGTGCACCGGGCCCCTAGTATGCTAATAATATGCTAAGGCTGCTCAACCGCTTGCTATAACATGCACTGACCACCAGGGGGCAGAGGCTCCCACTGGTAGGTTAGCTTGCTGCTGAGGTCCAGCCAATCAGGACTGAGCATGATGGGCTGGACATGCCTTGCAGCCCTCCCGCGGTCCCTCCCCGGCTGTCCAACCAACCTCCCCACGTACCTCCCCAGCCCTGATTGTGCACCAGTGGGGTCCCTTAACCTGGCCTGCGCCCTCTCACAATCTGAGACCCCTCGGGGGATGTCGGAGAGCCGGTTTCAGCCCAATCCCGCAGGCCAAGCCAAGGGTCCACACTGGTGCACGAATTCATGCACCAGGCCTCTAATTTCATATAAAAGAGTAGAGTTAGGGTTGCAGAGGGCGGAACGGTGTCTCCTTCACTTCACCCTCCACCACAGCAGCCGCAGCTTGACGCCAAGCGAGTCGAGCAGCTGCAAATTGAGTGGCGGCACAGCCCCCCCAAGAGATCAATAGACCACCTCTTCCCACAACCTCACCATGGTGACCTACGGACAGAGCTGCACACAGCCAATGTGTATTCCTCCATCATATGCTAACCTCAGCAAAGCTGACAGAGATATTTTCAACAAAGGATTTGGCTTTGGGTTGGTGAAACTTGACGTGAAAACAAAGTCATGCAGTGGTGTGGAATTCTCAACATCTGGTTCATCTAATACAGACACTGGTAAAGTTACTGGGACCTTAGAGACCAAATATAAATGGTGTGAGTATGGTCTGACTTTCACAGAGAAATGGAACACTGATAATACTATGGGAACAGAAATCGCAATTGAAGACCCGATCTGTCAAGGTTTGAAACTGACACTTGATAACACCTTTTCACCAAACACAGGAAAGAAAAGTGGTAAAATCAAGTCTTCTTACAAGAGGGAATGGATGAACCTTGGATGTGGTGTTGACTTTGATTTTGCTGGACCTGCAATCCATGGTTCAGCTGTCTTTGGTTACGAGGGCTGGCTTGCTGGATGCCAGACGACCTTGGACAGTGCCAAATCAAAGCTGACATGGAATAACTTTGCAGTGGGCTATAGGACTGGGGACTTCCAGCTACACACTGATGTCAATGATGGGACAGAATTTGGAGGCTCAGTTTATCAGAAAGGATGTGAAGATCTTGACACTTCAGTAAACCTTGCTTGGACTTCAGGTACCAACAGCACTTGCTTTGGTATTGCAGCTAAGTATCAGTTGGATCCCACTGCTTCCATTTCTGCAAAAGCCAACAACTCTAGTTTAATTGGAGTGGGCTACACTCAGACTCTGAGGCCTGGTGTGAAGCTTATACTGTCTGCTCTGGTAGATGGGAAGAGCATTAATTCTGGTGGCCACAAACTGGGGCTTGCCCTGGAGTTGGAGACTTAATACAGCTGAAAGCAATCTCTGGGAATGGATATCAAAAGATTTGGCCTAGCCAAAGCCGGTTTGGCTCAGCGGATAGAGCATCGGCCTGCGGACTGAAAGGTCCCAGGTTCGATTCCGGTCAAGGGCATGTACCTGGGTTGCAGGCACTTCCCCAGTGGGGGATGTGCAGGAGGCAGCTGATCGATGTTCCTCTCTCATCGATGTTTCTAACTCTCTATCTCTCTCCCTTCCTCTCTGTAAAAAATCAATAGAATATATTTAAAAAAAAAAAAAAAAGATTTGGCCTAAATATATTTCCAGTGTGACCAGCAGGCTTTTTTCCCTCCAAGAAGGTGATTAAAACAGGATGAGCTAAACAAGAGCTATGTTTTAAATATGTATGTAGACAGTTACTTAGTAGCTGGTTTCTAGTTGAATTGTTTATCTAGTTACCAATGCAGCAGTCCTGCAGTCACCTGTACATTATTTAATGTATTTAACTGTTAAATGTGCTACCCATCAAAAATGAAATAGACCTTTATGAAAACTGTAAAAAAAAAAAAAAAAAAAAAGTAGAGTTATAAAACCAAACACAAACTGCTAATGCATTAAAATTTAAAGTAAAGTGTTGGATAATTAATATTACCTAGGAAAAGTCAAACTCTAATTTTTTTAATGTTTAGGGAATTATTTCAAAGGTTATTTTCTTAATACTCCAACTAGCATCCTTAAGAATGTGTTAAGGCAAGCCCAGCCTAAATTGTACTAAAAATTATTAATGAATACAGAAGTGATTCTAAAACCATATTTTGAGTATTTTATCTTAAAAAAACAAAATTATTAAGACCAATTTTGTGCCCTGGCCAGGTAGCTCTGTTGGTTAGAGCATCATCCAATATGCGAAGGTTGTAGATTCAATCCCCGGTCAGGGCACATACATGAATCAACCAACGCATGCATAAATAAGTGGAACAACAAATGAATGTTTCCCTCTCCCTCTCTCTTTCTCTCTCTCTCTCTCTCTCTCTCTCTCTCAAATCAATAATTCTATTTTAAATTTTTAAAGACCAATTTTGCTGTCTAAAGAATAAGCTATCAGCCCAACTGGCATAGCTCAGTGGTTGAGTATTGATCTATGAACCAGGAGGTCATGGTTCGATTCCCAGTCAGGGCACATGCCCGGGGTTGAGAGTTTGATCCTCAGTAGGGGGCATGCAGTAGGCAGCCGATCAATGATTATCTCATCATTGATGTTTCTCTCTCTCTCTCCTTCCTTCCTCTCTAAAACCAATCTTTTAAAAGAAAATAAAGAATAAGCTATCAAAAACATAAAGTTAATAACATATGGTCATTTAGTCAGTGAAAAAAAACAATACTGTGAAAGAAGCAAGTTTCCAGTCCTCCCCAATTCTCACATGCTATCTCGAAGCTAGGACTTGCCCATTATATATGCAAAGGCAACTTCGAGGTGTAGAACAATGGTTAAGAGCAGTGTCTTAGAGTGACAGAGAATTCATTTCCTGTATGATTTAAGATAAGACACAACCTCTCCATTCTCACTTGTAAAGTAGGGATGCCAATATGTCCTCATATCATGAGAACTAAGCAAGCACTGGGTCACTGCCTGTCACATTCAAATTATGGTGCCATTTAATACAGTAACAGATATAGATGTGTGTATGTGCTGTATATATATACAGTCCACAGGAGAGGACCTAAAAGCACAGTGGCAATGAGCACACCTAGTGTCCAGATCTTCAATCTACTTCTAAACACCATTCTCCTAATGAAAGCGTTCAGAGCTTTGGGGGAAAGTGGTTGTTTCCAAGGCTGGGGAAGGGAAAATATGAAACTAGGACATCTTCAGGTGTCAGAAAAGAAGAAAATGCTCAATAAAGAATGGGGGGCATGTTGAGAAGACCCAGGAGTCAGCCTGAACGAGGTCCTATGGCCAAAGTTGGAACAATGAGCAGCAAAATAAATAATGGTGATACCAAACTACATCTCACAGAATAAAAAACTATCCAGAGGACATACTGATATAAGTAAATGAGAAAGGATAGCTCTTCCTTACACAAGAATTCCAATTAATAAATGTGGATAAAAGAAAAAAACAGAAAATCACCATTAAGTAAATAATGCACTAATAACTGTTATAGATAAGATCCACAGAGAAATAATAGAATTAGAAAAGGTTGAGGAGAAACAGGATATTTATTCATTAGAAAAATACTAACTTTACTGTGGAGAAATCTGGCAGACAAGGGTTAGTTACCTAGTAATAAGATATACTGACATTATGAACCCCCTGATATGATGCACTGAGAAGGATATACTATCACTTCTGTACTCTTCTGGCCAAAAAATGCATACATAACCTTATTCTAACCATGAGAAAACATCAGACAAACCTAAGTTGAGAGATATCCTACAAAACAACTAATCAGTTTTCTTTAGCAGTTCAAGATCATAAAAGACAAGAAGAAACTGAGGAACTGTCACAGATTAGAGGAGACTAAAAAGACATAACAAATAAATGGAAGATGAGATCCTAGATTGGATCCTGGAAGAGAAAAAGGACATAAATGGAAAAAGCGGTAAAATTCAAAACAGATCCGTAGTTTAGATAACAGTATTGTACTAATGTTAATTTATTAATTATACCATAATTACATAAAATGTTAATATTAGGGGAAGATGGGTGAAGGGCTATGCAAACTCTATACTTTTACTACTTCTCTGTAAGTCTAAACTTATTTCAAAATAGTTCCTAAAGTTCTTTTTTAATATGAAACCTATAGTTATGTAGGCAATGGGTTATCTTTTTATTTTGCCTTAAAATCATTGTTATGCTAACATATCCCTCAACTGCTAAAGCTAGAATACATAATTCTAAAAAACTTAGCTCTGAAAAATGTAATCAATAAAATACATTACACAGATCTCATTACCTGTAATTTTATATCCATAAGCAGCTAGTTGTCCAGCCATATATTCTCCATCTGAATTATTATGAGAACAACCCCATGTTCGTATCCAAATTTTCTGTATGCCTGGAATAGTGCTATTAAACAATCAATAAAAGAAAAGGTAAGTCTCATTAAAGGATTTTTAAAATAAAAAGCACTAGAGGATTTCTGGGCATATTATGAAGAAAAAAAAATACACTCACTGAAACCCATTCACAAGCTATTCATTAAAAGTACTTCTTATATAAAAATAGAGTTCAAAAATGAAATAGTTTTAGTGGGGGAAAGGGGACTTTCAAATTGGATTACCCAGTAATTTATAATTAAACAGAAATTACCTTAAGGACATATTCAGGACAAATACGATAAACTTCAGTCATTTTTATAATAGCAGAAAATTTTAACTCCATAGATTTTTAAAGTGTAATGTTCCAAACAAAATAATCAAGTATATTAAAACTTCCAACAATTTACTAAATAAATAAATATAGGGATATTAAAACTATACAACTGCATAATCATTTCTGGCTAGACTGTATTAGAATTTCACTAGAGACCTAATAAAGTAAACAGCACAATAATTCATTTGTGCCTAATGCCTTTACCTGAACTATTAATATTTGTAAATTTGCTAAGAAAAATAAAATGCACAAACACCACTGTCTCATAAGAACCACAAATTCCAGTAAAAATTTTAATTTGGAAGTAACACAAAAGTGCATACCAGATACAGTAACATCAAAGAGATGGGAAGAAGATCCTACCTATATGCCAAACACTTTCCTTGGCCCTGCCTTCAAGGAACATGCAATTTGATACCTTTTTTTGAAACCAATTACTTTGCTAAATTAAAAAACATTCTGCCCTGGGGTCCCAGGTTTGATTCGGTCATGTGCATATGCCCGGGGATGTGGTCTTGATCCCAGCAGGGGTGTGCAGGAGGCAGCTGGTCAATGATTCTCTCTCATCAATGATGTTTCTATCTCTCTCTCCCTCTCCCTTCCTCTCTGAAAGCAATAAAAATATTTTTTAATTCAAATAAAAATAAATAAATCTATATATTTCCTCTAAAAAGTTCAAGCATATTTTGAAAAGAGACATTATGCATATCACATAAACCAGTACTATCCTAGAATGATGTTGATTTAAAAAAAAAGCTTACCTATCACTTGGTGGACTATCATCCTCTTGAAAACATTTTTGGGTATTTCGCCTTCGGGCCTTTGGAACAATGTGCTTTCTTGAAAAATGCCTATCTTGTGGCTTTGAGTCTTGCTGTGACACAATATCTTCTATGTCATCCAGTAGTGTATCACAGGATGCAGAAGGCATCTTCTTCATCATGTAAAAAAGTTATAAATGATACAAACTTATGAGTCCCTCAGAAAATCTGCTTAACATAGTATTACCTATAAAATATCCTTGCTTAATTTGAATCCAATAAAGCCTTTAGATTTAACTTCATGTTTACAGAAAATGCAAAGATAAAGAAACACAAGGAAACAATCAGACCAATCCTACTGATAGTGGGACATTCCAAAATTCAAATGGAACTATGTCTTCAACAAATCAGTATCATGGAGGAAAAAAGCAGGAGAGGAACTGTTAAAGATCAAAGGAGACTTAAAAGCGCAACAACTAAATGCAATTCATGTTCTTGGTTAGATATTACTTTGTCCAACCAGCTGGAAGACATTTGGGGAACAACTGAGAAATCAGACTATGAACTAGGCATCAGATATTAGGATAGTGCTATAAATCAGTGATTTTCAACCTTTTTAATCTCATGGCACATATAAACTAATTACAAAATTCTTGATCTGACAAAAAATAGGTATAACTTTGATTTATTTACAAAAATAATCCTATATAATAAAAGGGTATTATGCAAGTAGAATGAACAGCAGAACAACCTAACAACCAAAGTGTAATATGCTAATGATATGCTAAGGCTGCTCAACCGCTCACTACGACGTGCACCGACCACCAGGGGGCAGACAGTCGCTATGACATGCACTGACCACCAGTGGGCAGATGCTCCAACCGGTAGGTTAGCTTGCTGCTAAGGTCCAGTCGATCAGGACTGAGCGAGATGGGCCAGACACGCCTTGGAGCCCTCCCGCGGCCCCTTGCCGGCCTGATCATGCACCCGTGGGATCCCTCAGCCTGGCCCTGCGCCCTCTCACAATCCGGGACCCCTCGGGGTTTGTCGGAGAGCCAGTTTCAGCCAGATCCCATAGGCCACTCCCTTTGGGAGGGCGCCAGATGCAGGGCTCATGGCTGGAGAGCGCTGCTGCGGCAGTACAAGCCTCTCCCAATCTGGACTGATTGGGTGCGGCAGGCACAGTGGGGCCGGGATGAGCGGTAGCGGCAGGTAGGAGCTGCAGGTGGCATTGGACTGTAGCTTTCGGCCCAATCCCTGCAGGCCACCCAGAGGGACCCCACCCATGAATGAATTCATGCACTGAGCCTCCAGTCCTATATAATAAAACTCTAATATGCAAATCGACCGAACAGAACGACCGGTCGATATGACACACACTGACCACCAGGGGCCAGATGCTTAACGCAGGAGCTGCCCCCGGGTGGTCAGTGTGCTCCCACAGGGGAGGCAGAGCTCAGCCAGAAGCCGAGCTCATAGCTGGTGAGCGCAGCAGTGGTGGTGGGAGCCTCTCCTGCCTCCGAGGCAGCGCTAAGGATGTCCGACTGAGGGCTCCCGGACTGTGAGAAGGTGCAGGCGGGCTGAGGGACCCCCCCGGAGTGCACAATTTTTGTGCGCCGGGCCTTTAGTAATAATATAATAGTAATTACCTATCCTTTTTGTTCCAAAGTTACCTTTTTAAAACTCAGATGCCTATACTTGTATATAAGGATTACTGGTATCAAGAATTAACCAATCAGACATAAACTTATTATGGGACATGACCAATAAGATTCAACTCTATTATATGACCTACATATTTATGGTTCAAGACAGGGAATTCATAACAAATGGCTATCATTGCATTGGCTGTCTCATGGGATGATACCCAACCAACTGAGCCATACTAGCCAGGGTTGGTTTTGCATGCTTTAAAACTTCTTGCAGCACACCAATTCAAATCACTGCTATAAATCATTAAATATAAAGTACTGTCCTTATGTTTAAAAACCTTCATTTTTATACTGAATTTATATTTATTATTTGTATTACATTATATATATTGTTCAAAATCTTATATTTTTGGAGATGCATATTGAATGTTTGGAGGTGAAATGCATTATGTCTATAATTTACTAAAACAAAAAAATTAGATAAAAACCTATGGGAAACATTTACAACTCTTAAATCTAGAAACTAGATATGTTGGTGTTCATTTCCTATTCTACTTTCCTGAATGTTCAAAATTTTTGTTATCAAGAAAAGAAAATGTGGACACAGCTTCCAGGAAGATAAGAGTAGACATTCTTTTTCCTATTTCTCCTGCTAAATACAATTAAAACTCTGGACATTATATATAAAATAAACTTAAGAAGACTTTGAAAGGTGGAGGGAAAAGGGAAGACAGTTAGGAACCTTGGAATCCAAATGGTGAATTCCTTAGGGGTGTGGGGCAGGGGCGGGAGCTTGCCTCCTATTCCCAGACACGGAGCTAAAGAAGCCAGCAACCCAGAAGTGCCAGCAAACATAGAAAATAAAAAAACCCCAACAAATGTCTGTTTTCTTGTCAAACAACCAGAAAAGGGGCAGCCCAGCAAGGCAGAAAACTTTTAGACAATAACCATTCTGCCAAAAAAAAAAAAAAAAGAAGAAGAAGAAACCCACAAAACTATGGTCCCACCTCCAGACAAGTCACAAAGGCAAAGTGGGGGGCCCTGATGTCTTCCTTATGAGGATATAATGAGGCACCCCAATATACCTCATTAGAATAAAAGCAGAAGGCCCAGTAGGGACCCTGGACTTCCAATCCAACCAACAAACCAGTAATGAAGCACCACTGCACTCCCACTGTCAGTGAAGACCAAACTGACATTTAAGTTTAAAATTAAAGCCCTATCAAAATCCCAGCAAACTTTTTTGTAGACACAAATGAGTTCCAAAATCTATATGGAAAGGTAAAGAAATGAACATGTCTAAAGAAACTGGTAAAAAAAAGAATAAAGTGGGAGGAATTAGCCTGACCAATTTTAAGACTTATTAAGTAATTAAGACTGTGTAATATTAGTAGAATATAAACATGGATCAACAAAACATAACCGAGAGCCTGGAAATAGACCCACACAAATACAGACAGTCCTCGAGTTACATTGGACTCGACATACATCGTTTCGTGGTTACGTCGCCATCTCCTATCCTATCTAATAAAAGAGAACTATGGTAATTAGCCATACATCCGCTACCCTTCCCATTAGCTAATCAGGGCGATATGCAAATTAACTGCCAGCCAAGATGGCAGCCGGCAGCCAGGCAGCTTGAAGTGAACATGAGGCTTGCTTGCTTCAGTGACGGAGGAAGCCAATGTTCCCCGCCTGCCGCTGCTAGCCTCTGAGCTTGCAGTGTGAAACATTGTTACAAATATAGAAGCTAAACAAAACCCCAGAAACCTGCTTTCAGCCAGCCAGGTTCTCAGAGCTGGAGTTGAAACAGTGTTTCGATTATAGAACCCAAACAAACCAGATACCTGCTTTCAGCAGCGGAGGCCTAAGAGCTGGAGCCAAGCCTCAGAGCTAAAGCTGGCCCAGAATAAAAAAGAAAAAGAGAAAAAAAGGAGCGGTTGGGAGCTTCAGTCACCCACCAGCCTGAAAACAGCCCTTAGCCCCTCACCCAGACTGGCCAGGCACCCCAGTGGGGACCCCCACCCTGAAGGGGGTGTGACCAGCTGCAAAAAACCATCATCCCCTCATCCAGGCTGGCCAGGCACCCCAGTGGGGACCCCCACCCTGATCCAGAACACCCTTCAGGGCAAACCACCGGCCCCCACCCGTGCACCAGGCCTCTATCCTACATAGTAAAAGTGTAATATGCCTCCCGGCACCGGGATCAGCGGAGCTGCGAGGCCTCCTGGCACCGGGATCAGAGTGACAGGAGGCAGCGCCCAAACCCCCTGATCGCCCTGCGGCTCTGTGTGTGACAGGGGGCGGGGCCACAACCTCCCTATCCGCCCTGCTCTGTTCCTGACAGGGGAAGGCGCCCCAACCCCCTGATCAGTCCTTCTCTGTGCCTGATAGGGGGAGCTCCCCAACCCCCTGATCACCCTGCGGCTCTGTGTGTGACAGGCTGCGGTGCCCCAACCCCCTGATCAGCCCTGCTCTGTGTGTGACAGGGTGCGGCACCCGAACCCCAATTGGCCCTGCTCTGTGGGTGATAGAGGGCGACGCCCCAACTGCCCCCCATGGGCCCTGCTCTGTGTGTGACGGGGTAGAGCCATAACCTCCCCATCGGCCCTGCCCTGAGTGTGACAGGGTGCGGCGCCCCAACTCCCTGATCCGCCCTGCTCTGTGTGTGACAGGGGGCGGTGCCCCAACTCCCCTATTGGCCCTACTCTGTGAGTGACAGGGGGAAGTTCCTCAACCCCCTTATCAGCCCTGCTCTGTGCGTGACAGGGGGGAGCTCCCCAACCCCCTGATGGGCCCTGCTCTGTGCGTGACAGGGGGGAGCTCCACAACCCCCTGATCGACCCTGCTCTGTGCGTGACAGGGGGTGGCGCCGCAACCTCCCCATCGACCCTGCCTTGAGTGTGACAGGGGGTGGTGCCAAACCCCCCAATCGTCCCTACCCTGAACGTGACTGAGGGTGGCATCACAATCTCCCAATCCGCCCTGCTCTGTGCATGACAGGGGGCGGCGCCCCAACTCCCCAATCAGCCCTGCTCTGAGCCCAACCAGGGGCTGCACCTAGGGAGCGGGCCTAAGCCAGCAGGTTGTTATCTCCCGAGGGCTCCCAGACTGCGAGAGGGCACAGGCCGGGCTGAGGGACACCCCCCCCCCGCCCCCGTGTGCACAAATTTTGTGCACCGGGCCTCTAGTTTATTTATAAAAAAAAAAAAAAAAAAAAGTTCCGTCATTTTGACATATGTACATATGTGCTTTATGTTTTTTATTATTTATTTACTACAAGTAAAGGTCAGGAATTGTTATCTTTCTTTTAAATTTTTTTTACTGTTTCACTTCATTACTGCTGTGTATGTGCTCCATGTGAGTGACGTAGTTGCTTATGTAGGTGGGTTCCCAGTTATGGTAAAAATCGCGTTATGTCACGCCATAGGAACAGATCTCCGATGTAACCCGAGGACCTACTGTATGCTCAAACGATTTTTCACGAAAGTGCAAAAGCCATTCTAGGAAGGAAAGCTAGCCTTTTCGAAAATTAGTGCTTGAGCAATTAGACATCTATAGACAAAAATAAACTGCAACCCAATGCTCACAACTTACACAAAAATTAATTCAAAAATGTATCATGGACATAAATGTAAAATGTGAGACTATAACCTTTAGAAAAAATCATGAAAGAAAATCTTCTAGACCTAAAGCTAGGTGAAGAGTTCTCTGACTTGACACAAAAAGCACAATCCATAAAAAGAGAAATTAAATCCAGACATCATCAAAATTAAAAACTTTTGATATGCAAAAGATTCTTTTGAGAGAATGAAAAGTCAAACTACAGAGTGGGAGTAATATTTGCTAACCTGAAAAAGAACTAATATCTAGAATTCAAACACAATACTGAAAAAAAAAAATCCAGTTAGAAAATGAACAAAAGGAAGACTTTTCATCTAAGAACATATGCAGGGGAGATGTACAAGAGGGTAAAGGGGAGATAAATGGTGATGGAAGGAGACTTGGGCTTGGGATGGTGAACACAATACAATATATAGATGATGTATTATAAAATCATACACATGAAACGTATATAATTTTATTAACCAATGTCAACCCAATAATTCAATTTTTAAAATGCAATAGCTACATATGCAAAAAAAGAAAGAAGATATAAAGATGGCTGATAAGCACATGAAAAGAGATTCAACATTAATAATCCACAGCTATCAAAACGGCTAAAATAAAAAATAGTAGTGAGAACACTAAATGCTGACAAGTGTACAAAGTAACTGAATCCCTCATACAGTCCTGATGGGAATATAAAATGGTACAGCTGTTTGGAGAAAAAATATTAATCATGTAACTACACTGCAACCTGGCAATTGTATTACTGAGGGCTTAATCCAAGAGATGTAAAGACTTAAAATCATGCAAAAACCTGAACACAAGTGTTTATAGTGGCTGTCTTTGTAATAGCCAAAACTTGGAAACAGCCCAGATGCCCTTCAATGGGTTGAATAGTTAAACAAACTGGGATACATCCATGCCATAGAATACGACACAGCAATAAAAAAAGAATGTATTGTTGCTATATGAAACAACTTGGATGAATCTCCAAAGAATTATGCTGAGTGAATACAGTCAAATTTCAAAATGTCACATACTGTATATTTACATTTATGTAACATACAGTAATGGAGATTGAAATAAAACTATATAAACGGAGAAAAAAATAGTGGTTGTCAGGGATTAAGGAGAGGATGGATGGCAGGAAAGTGAATCTGACTATAAAAGGGCAACATGAGAGATCCTTGCAGTGATGGAAATATTCTATATCCTGACTATGTAAATGTTAAGATCCTGGTTGTGATACTGTATTATAGTTTTGCAAGACACTACCACTGGGAGAAACTGGATAAAGTGTACAGCATCTCCACATAATTTTTATAACTGTAAGTGAATTTACAATTATGTTAAAATGATTAAAGGAAAAAAAGACTATCTTGAATAGAAAAAAGAAAAATAAAGTGTACATGAGTACACTTACTGATAGTACTACGACCAATACTATGCCCAGGCATGAAGCAAGTGCTCAGAGTCATCCATTAACCATTCCCAACAGCTCCAGAGGTAGACAGTGTTATTATCCTCACTTAAAGATAAATCTGAAACAGAGAGAAGCTAACTCACGCAAGGAAGCACAGCAAGAACTGCATACCAGATGAGCCTGAGCCCATACGCTGTGCGACACTCTGCTGCCTACTTACCGTATGTACACTGAGTGACCACTGTTCTCATCTGGGCCGCCTACCCACTGTTAAAAATCCTATACTCTCTAAGCTAAGCAAAAAGAGCCAGTCTGAGAAAGACAAGTGTCACATGACCTCACTCATATGTGAAATCTAATAAACAAAATAAAGTGATGAACAAAATAGATCAAGAGACATAGACGCATAGGACAGCAGAATCTCAGAGGGAAGGCAGGGGAGGGTGGGTGGGAAGAGATCAACCAAAGAACTTGTATGCATATACACATAACCCATGGACACAGACAATGTGTAGTGAAGGTCTGGGGTGGGGGTCAGGGGCAGGCTAGAAGGGGTTAATGGGGGAAATAAGGGAATATATGTAATACTTCAACAATAAATATTATTTTAAAAAAGAACCCTATACTCTCCTCTGATCTCAGCCTTTCTGATGAATTTTCCTTCTCTTCATTTGCCAAATTTTCATCTTTCCATTAACATCTTTCAATTAAGAATAGCTTCCAGCCAGGCTCATTGTGTGTCCTTTACTGTATGTAATGTACTCTTTACAACTATGACAAATTATGCCCTATAAACAAGACAAACTTCCGTTCAAATCTCAGCTAGCTTTATAGATTACAAATAACCCAAGTGGCAATCAATCAAGGACTTGCTCCATTATAGTTAACATGCATACAACATGGTCATAGAGGGACTGTCCATTACAGGTCGCCTCCTTCCCTAGACACAGGAATGGGGCACATAACCCAAGCCTGCCAGTGTAACCCATCCTCCTGGCCACAGTGATTGGTTCAGAGTTGGATATGACAAGCCCTGCCAATCAGAATCATGATGAGCACTTCTGTGCCAGAGTTAACAGTAGAGATGGCTTCTCTTTTCACTGAAGTGGCTAAGTTGGAAGGATGTCATCTTGATGATACTGGGGACCACCTGCCAGTCACAGGGCAGAAGGCTACCTAAGGAATGAAAAGTAATAAAAAATGGAGCAATAAAGAGCCATACTGACATTATTTGAGCATCTGGATCCAACCAATGCCTGAAGCCTGATGCTGCCCCACTCTGCCCAGTCATGTGAGCCAATAAATTTCTGTGGCTTAAATTAGTTTGAGCTGGGTTTTCTGCTCTTGCAAACAAGAGCCCTGGCCAATTCGGCAAACTAGATAAGGTGAAATGAATTAAGTTAGTCTTTCTCAAATTGGTTCTTTTTGAGATATTAACTATCCATGAAAAAATGGTTCTGTGGTCAAATTAATTAGGAAATTCTGCCTGCTTATAGATTGCCAGCATACATTAGTAAAGCAAAGACTGCATGCAGTAAAGAAACAAACTCATTTATCTTAGAAATTTTCAGAAAATTAATTTCTCACAGATCTCCTCTTAGTATGGCTAAAGATGGTATTGAAAACAGAAAGCTTGAATGAAGCCGACCTCAGATGCCCTACAACATTCTGCACAGATGGATGACTTCCTTTGTTTACCCAGAAGTGGTTCTTTGCCCATGTACTCAGCCTACCAATTTATTACTATGATAACTGTCCACCTCCCTAAGAACAATCCTTGTGCTCTGACCTACTCAAGCAAAGAATTCCAGCAATACTCCCTCTTCACTAATGGTCTCCCTACTGAATCATTACTATCTGGATATAAACATGCTATTTTTTTACCATTTAGAAAACAAAAGCTTTATCATGATCCCACTTCCTCCATTTACTGTCTCCATTACATTGCTCTCCTTTAAAGAAAAACTTCTTGCAAAAGCTATCTATACGGCTCTAGCTGGTTTGGCTCAGTGGATAGAGCATCAACCTGTGGACCCAGGTTTGATTCCAGTCCAGGGCACATGCCTGTGTTGTAGGCTCAATCCTCAGTGTGGGGTGTGCAGGAGGCAGCCAACCAATGATTCTCTATCATCATTGATGTTTCTATTTCTCTGTCCCTCTCTCTTCTCTGAAATCAATAAAGATATTTTTCTTAAAAAAAAAAAAAAAGCTATCTATATTTACAATCCCCAATTTCCCCCTCCCATTCTCTCATGAACCAGGCTTTCACCCCCACCACTCCACCAAAATTGCCTGTCATGATATCAATGACTTCCAGCAATATAAACAATGATAAATTTTCAGTCATCTCAAATGCCCTCATCTGTAGGGCACTACACTCTCTGAGTTCTCCTCCTACCTCATTAGCCACTCCACAAGTCTTGTGCGAACCTTTTCTTTGCCAAGGGCCATTTGGATATTTATTTTTTTTATTATTATTTTTTATTTTTTTAAAATAAATCTTTATTGTTCAGATTATTACAGTTGTCCCCCCTAATTTCCCCCCATAGCTCCCCTCCACCCAGTTCCCACCCCACCCTCTGCCCATTACCCCCCCACTGTCCTCATCCATAGGTGTACACTTTTTGTCGCTGGGTCAAAGGTCATACACATGGAAAATGTAGCTATTTCCATCCGCAACGTGTCCCTGTGTTCAGAAAGGTCTCTCACGATTTGTTCATGCTCTACACAGAAAGGGTACGGAGCCACGTAATGGCTTTTTAAAATAATGTGTCCTCTTATGTTTAAAATGAGGATTTCGTTACCAAAAGTGAGGAGAAAGCAACACTACAGCTGCTCTCACCCCTCTCACCCTTTGGGTGATAGTTGTGCATGGGGCTCTGAGCTGGTTCGCGGGCCGTCGACAAAGTCATCTGGGCAGCTCGCGCGGTTCCACCAGCTTCCCAGCGGACATCGCAGCCTCGCAGGGGCCGTCTCAGCCTCCCAGGGGCCGTCACAGCCTCACAGGGGCCGTCGCAGCCTCGCAGGGGGCATCACAGCCTCAAGCAGCCTCACGCAGCCTCAGAGGGGCCGTCACAGCCTTGCAGGAGGCATCGCAGCCTCGCAGGGGCCATCGCAGCCTCGCAGGGGCCGTCGCAGCCTCGCAGGGGCCATCACAGCCTCGCAGGGGCCGTAACAGCCTCGCAGGGGGCGCCGCATCCCACGTTGGGGGTGAAGGTGCGAGACAGAAGCTCCTCTCGCTGTCTCTCCTGCTGCTCCCTTGCATATCGCCGATGCTGAAAGTTTCTGAGAGCAGTCTGCAGGTGCTGGACATCATACTTTAACTGGTCAACACGAAGTTTGGCATTCTGTCTTTTGTTGGGCAGCTCCTTGCTGGACAAAATCTCCAGGCGTTCTAGCTGGCTGAATATCTGGTATGCTTGCTTGGATTTCGTTTTCTACTAAGTGCACAGACTGCTTGTCTGCCATCTCCCGGAGTCCCATGTGAGACTGGATCTGGTGGACCTGCTTGTGCGTTTGCTGGTACAGCGGTTCCATGTCGCCGGCCCAGCCGAGTCCAGATCCGGCTTCCTCCGAACCTGATTCTGCTTCTTGAGTGTGTCCCTTATGGATGCGAGGAGTTGAAATCTGCAGTTTGTTGGGTTAGGCTGCAAAAGCACAGGTGGTTCCTTTTGTGCCACTGGTACAGCTTGGGCGGGGATGTAAATTGAGTAGGGCAGAGTCTCAGGGAGTCACCAGGGAGGAGCAAACAGCAATGGCGTCTCCATGACTCCTTGCCTCTCCGCGACTCCATATCTCCGTGTCCCCAAGTGCCGGGGAGCAGCTCCGCAAGAAAGCCACCCTCACTCTCCGACCCGCTGCAAGGCAGTCCCGCCCTCCCCGTAGGGGTCTGGGACCTCAGAATCCCGCCCCAAACAAGCTCAGTGGATTCAAGAGCTTGTATCCCCTTCCGATTGAAAAAAACCGCGCATCCAGTTGCAGCCCACCTGGCGTGCGACTCCATACCTCTGTTCTTGGCGCCTCTGCATCTCCTACTTAGTCTCAATGCACTTCTTTCTTTCCTTCCAGTTGTAGAACTTCCACTGGGCCAGCTTTCCCATGGTTCTGAATGATAGCTGTTTTGTTTTATAGTTGGTAGTTTCAATGTTGTTGTGGGAGGCAGCACGCACAGGTCTATACCTTATGCCGCCATCTTGGTTCTCTCTGGATATTTATAACTTCATTTTCAGGCCATACAAAATTATCAACCTAAAAATTAACTTGCTCTACTTGGTCAAACAATTAATTAACTCACCCTTAATGCTTTGGCAGGGCCACACCAAATGATTTCACTGTGTGTTCTTATATGGCCCTCAAGCCAGATGTTCCTCACCCAAGTTACAGGCATACCTTGTTATCCAATCCGTGGCCTTGAAATACCAACTATCCTATCTAATAAAGAGGAAATATGCTACTTGACCCTCACGCTGTTGCAAAAATGGCAGCGCCCACAGCCAATACGGAGGGAATATGCTAATTGACTGGCACACCCTCAAAGATGGCGGCACCCAGTCCCCTCAGCTCCACTGGGGCAGCAGGAGCGTGGCCCCAGGTGGGCCCAGCCACTCCGCATCCCTGCCTCCGGAGACCCCCAGTCCCTTCAGCCCCCCAGCCGCCGAGGGCCAGCCTGAGGTGCACACAAGCCTTGGATGGTGGCTGCCCAGCTGCCCAGGGCCACCCGAGGCTTGTGCTGTGCTGCCGGCAGTGGCAGCAGCAGAGGTGTGATGGGGTGTCGCCTTCCTCTGATCACCGGGTCGCCTCCCACCCCTGGGAGCTCCCGGACTGTGAGAGGGGGCAAGCTGGGCTGAGAGACCCCCATCCAGGGCATGAATTTTCATGCACCGGGCCTCTAGTATGCTTATATAACTGGTCCCAGTCCTCCCCTAAACTTCAGACTCACATGTCCAACTGCATATTCAACACACCTATATAATGTTTATTTCAAACTTAAAAAATCAAAAAGGAAACCCTTAATCTTCTCTCTACCTTACCCCACCAGATCCTTCCACAACTTTCCCCATCTCATTTAAAGGCAATCCTAGTCTTCTACCAGCTCAGGCCAAAAATCCTGGAATCCTGCAATCCAGTGGTCGGCAAACTATGGCTTGCGAGCCACATGCGGCTCTTTGGCCCCTTGAGTGTGGCCATGAAGTTTCAATCACACTGTACGTGCGCACCCACATGTAGTATTTTGTGGAAGAGCCACACTCAAGGGGCCGCAGTTTGCCGACCACTGCCCTAATCCAGTGCACCAACAAAACCCCATTGGCTCTATCTTCAAAACATATTTAGAATCTAGTTCTCACTCTGCCCACTGTTACATTCTTGGTCCAAACCAACATCAACTCTTGCCTAGATTATTGACAGTTAGTCTCCCTACTTATACCCTAATTCCCAAAGGACATTTCAGCATAGAAGCCAAGGATCCCTTTAAAATCTAAGTTTGTCTCAAGCTTCTGATCAAAATATTCCAATGTCTTCTACTTCAGAATAAAAAGCCAAAATCACTACACAAATCTGCAAGGATGTATGTAATCAGCTTCCTGTTACCCCTCTGACCATAAAGCCTGCCACTCTCCCCATCACTATACTCAGCCATGTGGGCTTCCTCCCAGTTTGTATCTACAAGGAACAGTCATCTCAGGATTTTATTCTTGTATAGAACATCTTCAAGCCCTTCAGGAATCTGTTCAAATGTCACCAGCGAGGCCCTTCTGAGCAACTCCCACACCTCACCATATGTACATATACTTTCTCTTCACTTCCAATCCCCACTCCCTACCTTGTTTTCTTACCAAAGTGTGGGAAGCCGCCTATTGTCTTCTCTAGCAGAGAGGTGTGGACACGGAACCTGGAAGGCTGGTGACCCTTGAAGCCCTGGCAAAGATCAGAGCTATGTACCTACTGTTTAGTTGAGACAATGGTAGCTGAAGCAACTTCCCCACCAGATAGTCATGTAAATCCTTACTGACAATCTGTTACTGGAATGTGCCTGCCTAAGGGCTATGGGTGTATCCCAAACTCAATAAAAGGGTGGCAAGGCCTGAGCACAAGTGGAGTCCATCCTCTTGGGATGGGTTCTCGCCTGGCCCCCCAATTTCCAAATTACCTCTTGTCTCGTCTCTTTCATTTGTGTGCGGCCCCTCTTCCAGATCCTGAACCCTGAACTACGCGGGACGGGGGGAAACAAACACACCATAGCATTTCATCGCCTGCTCAGATGTTTTCATTATTTTGTTAATGTCTATCTCTTCCTACTAGAATATACTCTGTGAGGATAAAGGTTTTTGTGGGCTTTGTTCACTGATTTGTCCCAGGTGGAGCCTAGAACTACGTCTAGCATAATGCACATTCTCAATAAATATTTTTTACTGTAGACTACCCAGGCTAACTAAGTATGGCCCGTAGCTATTCCCTCTATCACCTCCCACTCTGCACCAACTGTGCTAACTTTGTGATATTCACTGAGTATGCCAAACTAGTTTCTGACTCAGGGGCCTTCACAATTGCTATTCCTCTGTCTGGAAAATCATCCCCAGGTATCTGTATGGCTTGCTGCCACTTACATACTCAAATGCCACCTCCTTGGAGAGGCCTTTCTAACATAACCACCCACTGATCAAGCATTACACTAACCTCTAACCATGCTTTATGTTTCATTTTTCTTCATAGAACTAACCTACCTGATACCATACATACAACTGCATCTGTCTTTCTCCTTAAAGTGTGAGCTCTACAAGGACAAAGGCATCATCTCTTTTTCACCACTGTATCCACACCTACAACAATGCCTAGCACATAGCAGGCACACAATGTTGACAGACAACTGAATAAGTAAAAAAATGCTTGTTTAAGCAAAATTTAGCTAATCTTTCTGTAACAAAGGAAAAAATCCTTACTCTGGATGAAAAGATAAAGAAAATACCTAATCCCTAGGGCTTCTTCTATCACTACTATCTTCTATATATATAAAAGCCTAAACAACCGTTCGACCATTCGACCAGTAGCTATGACACACACTGACCACCAGGGGGCATACGCTCAATGCACAGGCATGGAAACATGGAACAGACTGATCTATCTCAGAGGGAAGGTGGAAGGGAGGGGAAAGAGATTAACCAAAGATCTTATATGCATACTAGAGGCCAGGTGCACAGATTCGTGCACCGGTGTAGTCCCTCAGCCTAGCCTGTGGGGTTCAGGCCAAAACCGGCAGTCCAACATTCCCCCGGGGGTCCTAGATTGCGAGAGGGCACAGGCCAGGCCAAGGGACCCCACTGGTGCATGAATCCATGTACCAGGCCTCTAGTATGAAATAAAAATAAGTGTGGAAGTCTAAGGCCAAGTAGTGCCTTTGAATGTCACTAAAGAGCTACTGAAGGACTATGCATTAAATGACATATTAAAAGCTATCTTTTTCACATTACACAATTTTAACATCCCATAGAAAAAAGAAGGAAAAAAATGGAAGAAGAGAGATGAGAAGGGTTTGTTGCAGTTGACATACAATATCACAGAGTTAGAGAAGTAGGGAACAAACTTAAACCTCTTATTTTACATAACTGAAGTCTAAAAAAGCTAAAAGATTTGTACACTGATAGAGCTAGAATTAGAACCTAGGCCTTCTCTCAACACCAAACTCTGCCTCATTGGCAAAGCACAAGCAATGCAAGAGTCTAATTTGACCAAAAGATATAAACACACTCCAAAAAATCTATGGGCAAAGGAAAAACATAAACAGAGGAAAGAATGCTCAAACACACTAATAACAAGTGTTTAAATATGAATTATTTTTCACCCTACTGATTAAAAACAAAACAAAACTGACAACCCTACTGCTAGCTGAAAGCCCAATAGAACTGGCATATCCTTTCTGGAGGACAATCTTGAAGTATATATCAAACTTTAAAACCCCTTACATATATCCCTCAACCTAACAATTCCATTTCGAGAAATTCACTCTAGGGAGACAACAGAGTCAAAGATAATATAATGCAGAGGTTCCTAAACCTAGCAGCATATCATACTACCTGAACAATCTCACTCACCTATAGTAATAAATTTCTTACTTCCAAACAAACAGGTAGAAGGAAGTGTTAGCCTCCAGAAATTTTTAAATAAGTGAGCAATAAGAAAATGAAAATTTGAGAACAAAAGGGAAGCAAAATAATAGTTAAATGGAACAAGAGGACAATATAAAGGTGTTTTTCAAAGAAAGAAGAAATCAGATATGATGAAGGAAATGTTATCTAGTAAAGCGGGAATATGCAAATTGACCATCACACCATAATGGTCAAGATGGCTGCCCATCTTGGTCATAATGGTGCCCATAGCGGAGGCTGAGTTCCCCTAACGAGCCTTAACAAGCAATGAGCAGGGACCTGAGGCTGCATGGCACCGGGCCAGGGCAGGGGACCTGAGGCTGCACCCCATGCCCCAGCGGGGCTTGACAGGGGACCTCAGGCTATGCCCCCCACCCAGCGGGACTTGACGGGGAAAGCTCAGGGTGCACCCCCCGCCCAGCGGGGCTTGAGGAGGGAACCCAGGCTGCACCCCCTGCCCAGCACCGGGCTGGAAGACCTGAGGCCATGGTCCCCGCCCTGACGCCAGGCCGGGGGACCTCAGGCTACACCCCCCACCCAGCAGGGCTTGATGGGAGACCTGAGGCCGCACCCCCCACCCGGCGGGACTTGATGGGGGTGGGGCTGGCCAGGTCTGGATCTAGCCCAATGGGGGTGGGGCCGACCGGGTCTGGGTCTCACACGATTTTGAGGTGCACGTGGGTGGGTGGGGACTTGACTCTGGTTCCCATGGCATGCCCCAGACTCTGACAGGAGGAAGATTTTCATATACATTTTACTAATTTTCTTTCATATCTGGCACTACTTTTATAGAGAAAGGGCAAATAGCAATATTAAAATATTTCCTCTAATTAATTCCCTTTAATGTGCACACATTTTGTGCACCGGATCACTAGTAAAAACAGAATCAGAGAAAAGGAAGACATTGAAAATGATAAAAAGAAGGCCTAGCAGGGTGGCTCAGTTGGTTGGAGTATTGTCCCATATACCAAAAAGGTTGCAGGTTTGATTCCAGTCAGGGCACATACCTAGATTTTGGGTTCATTCCCTGGTGAGGGTGGGTATGGGAGGTAACTGATCGATGTTTCTCTCTCACATCAATGTTTCTCTCTCCCCCTTTCCCTCCCTCTCTTCCTACACCCTTCTCTAAAACATATACTTGAGTGAGGATTAATATCCCTAAGTTCCACTCTTGGAGATTCTAGTTCAGAATGGGATCTGGGTATCTATATACGGTACATAAAAGGCTAATATGCGAAGAAGAGAGAATACAGTGTCCTAGAGTACTGTAACCTACATAGGTGATTTATTAGAGGAGGTTTTATAATAAAACTAGAGGCCTGGTGCACAAAATTTGGCCTGCACCCTCTCACAATCCAGGACCCCTTGGGGGGTGTAGCAGTGCGCCAAGCAGCAGGCGGCCAGAAAAGAGCCAAAACAGGGGCAGGTGCCATGCTGCTCGTGCTCATCCCAGCCCGCTGCACCTGCTCCCACCACTCAGTAATGCTGCTGCGGAGTTGGGAGAGGCTCCCACTGCCACAGCTGTGCTCACCAGCCATGAGCCTGGCTTCTGGCTAAGTGGCGCTCCCCCATGGGAGCACACTGACCACCATGGGGCAGCTCCTGCGTTGAGCGTCTGCCCCCTGGTGGTCAGTGCACATCATAGCGACTGGTTGACTGGTCGTTCCGTTGTAATGGTCACTTAGGCTTTTATATATATAGACTAGTGACCCAGTGCACAGATTTGTACACATTGAAAGGAAATTAGAAGGTGGCTGGCGGGGCGGGACTGGGCGAGACGGGCTGGACATGCCCTGGAGTCAACCTCTCTCGGTCCCTCCCAGGCCATCCCCACCTGGGGTAGCACCATGGCTTGAAGGGCATCTGCGGAGTGAACAGGGTCCCTCCGGCAGGTGGGGTTCCTCAGCCTGGCCTATGAGGATCGAGCTGAAACTGGCTCTCCAACATCCCCCAAGGGGTCCCAGAGTGTGAGAGGACACTCTGCAAAGTTGCTGTCATACAAGGTGTGGAACACAACACAAGTGTGCAGTAAACCAGATTCAGGGTCAACAGTGCCCCAGCAACAATGTAACCCACAGCCGAAGGTGGAATCGTGTAGCCCCATGAGGAATCGGACTCCCTCCTCTCTGGTTTTGGGGTGCGTCACCCAAGAACCGCCTCTGCCAAGTCACTGCAGCTTGGCAGCTCCTGTGTTGTGTCTGCCCCTTAGTGGTCAGTTCACATAATAGCTACCAGACGGACGGACACTTAGCATATTAGCCATATATATATATATATATATGTAGAGAGAGAGAGAGAGAGAGAGAGAGAGAGAGAGACTAGAGGTCCAGTGCATGAAATTCATGCATGGGTAGGGTCCCTAGGCCTGGTCGGCAATCAGGGCCGACTGGGGCTTTCTGGCTGCCAGCCGGGGCCTTCCTTCATTCCACGCCGTCCCCTGGTGGTCAGCGCACATCATAGCAAGTGATGGGACTCCCAGTCTCCCAGTCGAACTCCCAAGAGGACACTTTGCATATTAGCCTTTTATGTACCGTATATAGATACCCAGATCCCATTCTGAACTAAAATCTCCAAGAGTGGAACTTAGGGATATTAACGTAAAACCTGCCCAGGTGATTGCACTTCCCACCTGATCGAGAACCACTATGCTCCTACAGCAGTGGTTCTCAACCTTGGCTGCACATTAGAATCACCTGGGAATCTTTTTAAAATCCCAGAAATCAGGATTTTAAAAAGATTCCCAGGTGATTCTTATTGTGCAGCCAAGGTTGAGAACCACTGTCCTACAGCATAAGTTCTCAGTCTTGAGTACTCATTGTATTCACCTGAGGGGCTTTTGAAAATTACAAACAACTGAGCCCCACATCAGTCTCTGTAAACCAATCTCTGTAAACCAAGCCTGGGCATCAGTATTTTTTTAAACTTTCCAGTAATTCTCATGTGTGTAGCCACAGCTGTGAAACCAGTTTTCATACTAGGTGTACTGGTTAATAATGCGGATTTTTTTCAATAGATAAAGTTACACATATGTTGATATAGATGCGATTTGATATGTATGCTATTTTGTTGTATTGACAAGCTTCAAAACTTCATATGTCAAATTTGCTAAAGGTGTTAACATCATAGATGTTTTTACACTTAAAAATGTCGAATTTCGTGCCAAAAAAAAAGAGCATTTGTGGGAAGTTATAATTCATTTTGAAGAAAAGTGCTGCTGAATACTTCAGGAAGCTTATGTGAACATGCTTCATCTCAAGATACTTGTGAATGCTGGTTTAAATGCTTTAAAAGTGATGATTTTGATGTGAAAGACAAAGAATGTCCAGGTGAACTGAAAAAGTTTGAAGACCAACAATTACAAGCATTATTGGATGAAGATGCATGTCAAACTCAAAAACAACTTGTAGAAAGATTAAATGTTGTTCAGCAAACAATCTCTGATCATTTACAAGCAACAGGAAAGATTTTAAAGGAAGAAAAATGGGTGCCACATCAACTGAACAAAAGACAAATGGAAAACCGAAAAGTCATCAGTAAAATGTTGCTTCAATGGCAAGAAAGAAAGTCGTTTTTGCATCGGAATTGTGACGGGCTATAAAAAGTGGATTTATTTTGAGAATCCCAAGTGCACAAAATCATGGGCTGATCCAGGTCAACCATCAACATCGACTGCAAGGTCAAATCACTTTGGAAAGACAATGCTCTGCGTTTGGTGGGATCAGGAAGGTGTGGTGTATTATGAGCTTCTAAAACCACGTGAAACTGTTAATACTGATCGCTACCAACAACAAATAATCAATTTGAACCATGCTTTGATCATGAAACGACCAGAATGTGCCAGAAGACATAGCAAAGTAATTTTGCTTCATGATGATGCACCATCACGCACTTCAAAACCAGATAAAGACACATTAAAAGATCTTGCCTAGGAAGTATTAACCCACCCACCGTATTCACCAGACCTTGCTCCTTCAGGTTACCACTCGTTCTGATCGATGGCACACGCACTTTCTGAGCAGCACTTCAAAACATACAAAGAAGTGGAAAATTGGGTCTCTGAATGGTTTGCCTCAAAACAAGAAAAGTTCTATTGCGACAGCTCTTGCTGTCTCTGAAAAGAACACATTAAAAAAACAACTAAATAATTGAAAGACAAATAGCCCAGTGTAAAATATGGGCAAAGGATTTGAATAGACATTTATCCGACGAAGATATATACAAATGGCCAATAAGCACGTGAAAAGGTGTCAACGTCATTAGCTATCAGGGAATGCCAATCAGAACCATGAGGTATCACTTCACACCCACTCGGATGACTAGAATCAAAAAGGCAGAGAATAACACTGTGGATCAGAACATGCAGAGAGAGAGAACAGAGACGAGAAAGGGGTACAGGACCATTATCTTGAGAAACTCCAAATTTAACTGCCAAAAGAAGAGAACCAGCTTTTAATGAAAACTACGATGCAGCTGCCAGAAAAGGAGCAAATCAGTTAGTTGTAGAAGGCAAAGGCAGAGAACACAGTGGACACAGTCAGTGCAACTTAACACAGATAAAAGGTTACGTAAAATGAATGAAAGCGTTTCTTGGATTTAGTGACATGGAGATCATAGCATTTCCCTACAATGACGGTGACAAAATTACTAAGACCTTAGGCTATCTTTTTGCACATTATAATGCGTAACATGTCCCTCAAACATTAAAGGTTTAAAATAAATGAGTACCTTGATTATCTGCAATTAGTCTCAAATCCTCTTGAAAGATGAGTCTGGAAAATAAAAAAATGATTAGAAAAAGCAAGCTGACAAGTTCACAAAACCACAGTAAGAACTCTTTAAAATTACCTAAAAGAGATCAGCCTCCATAAAAGACTGTCTTACAAAGCAAGGTTAATGCCACTTCCAACTTCTTAGTGATCGGGACAGTGTGCTGACATCTGCCACATTTGCCATGACTGAGACCCAGCGCCTGGCCACAGTGATAAACACCATCCTGCATTATAACACGTCTGCGTGATTCAAGCGAGACCAACAACTATAAAACAGCAACAACTAAGGCAATGAAGCAGGCATCCAGACCAGCTTCCATCCGAGACACGTGTCGGCCCCAGTTTCGGACTGGTTTCATAAGTAAACGAGAAGGAAAAGGGAAGATACAAGTCACCTACTCCGATGACCAACTTCGGTTTAAATCCTTAATGAGACACAGCTCTGTGGAAGCTGCTGCGAAGCCTCCTGCCATCCCACCAATTCACTGATGCAGACAGTGGGAGAACGAATGCAGCTCATCTTGACGGCAGGGCCGAGGTCCCTTAAAAACTCCCTACAGCCCTGCGGCCCCCAAGGCCAACGACCCTGTCCTCACTTCGGGCAGGACTTCCAGCCTCTCTGTTCCCTCCTTCCACCTGGCAAGTCCCCCTTTTAACGGCGAAACAAGCCATCAAGCAGCCAGGGAAAGACTGCAATTGGGGAAATAAGGCTCCGGCATGAAAGGAGTTCGTGCCAACCTCTGTTCCACACGGACCCATCCACCCACTTACCCAAGAGTCGCGAAATAACAAACCAGTCTTAAATGAGGCTCGCCGCTCTCGGACCGCGCAGACTTCAGATGGAGCTCGCCATGACACTGACGTCCCGCCACGCCCACTGCGCATGCCCGGCGACGGTGGCCCGCAAGAACCAAATTGCCTCACTGCTGGAGCGCGACTTCTGGTTGGATTCCCTTCAGCGAGGATTACGCTTACGTTTCCTCCGTTTGCCGCGGTAAAAGTACAACCTCAGGGCATCGGGTTCTTAGGATCGCTAAAGAGCTAACTTCTGGGCTTTTGCTATGTATCAGTCACTGTGTTAAGGTAAGGGCTTTACAGACACATCTTCTTCCGATTCATTTATTATTACATCTTATTTTACAAAAGAGAAAACCGGAAGTTTAAGTGCTTGCCCAAGTTACTGCCCAGGTAATGACTGACCTCTGTGATGAATCCAGCTTTCCTGGCTCCCAAAGAACCTACTCTTTTCGTTGTGTTTTCTAGCTTGTGAAAAGAGGTTAATAATCAGTGGTTCTCAACCTTTGGGTCGCGACCCCTTTAGCGGTCGAACGACCCTTTCACAGGGGTCGCCTAAGACCATCCTGCATATCAGATATTTACATTACGATTCATAACAGTAGCAACATTATAGTTATGAAGTAGCAACGAAAATAATTTTATGGTTGGGTCACAGCATGAGGAACTGTATTTAAAGGGCCAGAAGGTTGAGAACCACTGGATAGAGAAAGAACGATGGTAGATTAAATTTTAATATAGGTCATTTAACACCAAGCAAGTTTTTTTGTTTTTGTTTTTTGTTTTTTAATGTTTAGGAGGCAGTTTAGCACAGAAAGAGAACTTTCATGGAGTATACTGATTCTGACCTGGTGGTCTTACATGCCTTACGTCACTTTATATTCTTTCCCCAAGACACTGTATTTGACCTTCTGTTCCCCAGAAGAGCGTCTCTACTTCAAAATGTGGAGCCCATGAGCCATAAACAGAAAGTCAGGCCCTGGCTGGTTTGGCTCAGTAGATAGACTGTCGGCCTGCAGACTGAGGCGTCCCAGGTTCCATTCTGGTCAAGGGCACATGCCTGGGATGCAGGCTCATCCCCAATAAGGGGCGAGCAGGAGGCAGACTAACAATGACTCTATCTCATCATTGATGTTTCTATCTCTCTCTCCCTCTCCCTTCCTCTCTGAAATCAATAAAAATATATTTTAAAAAAAGAAAGTCAGAAATCTTGAGTTTTATGTCTGACTCTGGGTTTCACAGTGATTTGGAGTAATGGCCTTATTTTATAAATGTCTTTTCCTAGTGCAATTTCCTTGAATTAAAGTGTCACCCTTTGCTCATGAAAGAATCTGAACTGTGACCTGGGAGCCACTGCAATGCACCCAGTGAATTATCTATAATAATAAAAGGGTCATATGCTAATTAGACTGAACGTGCTTCCGGAGGAAGCCGGGGCTGCGAGGGAAGCTGGGTCCCGGGTGCCAGAAAGAAGCCGATGCTGGCAGCCGGGGGAAGGAAGACCTACTCTTGCACGAATTTCGTGCATTGGGCCTTTAGTAATTGTATGTTTACATTGCCCCATCTCTTTTACTAGGCCAAAAGTAGTCCTTGGGTTTTCTTCTTGGTTATTATCCCACTGCCTAGAACATAATCTTGCACCTAATAGCCACTCAATAAACATAGGAATGAATGAATAACTCTACCCTTTTTCCCCAAGATCTAGTTAAATTCAACTAAAGAAATTTTATTGAGTGCATACCACATGACTTCAAACACTGCTGGATGCTAGAGCTAGAAAGGAAAAAGACCACTCCCACCATTATTTCAGCCTACTTTAAAAAAATAGTTTCAGTAGAGAATAGCAATCATCATGGAAGATGAATGCAGATCTGCGGATCACAAAAAGGAGGTTCCTCCTCTTGCATAAAGAGATCAAGACTTCCCACATTGATAAAGTAAGGGAAATGGATGAAGGTATTCCAGGCTGAGAAGACAATGAGAGAAAATGCATAGAGGCCAGAAACTGTAAACTATTGTACATCATAAAAGCAAGCAGGGTAAAGTTGGTAGAGAAGGCTAGAGAGGGAAAGTACAAGGACCAAATTAAGGTGAGCCTTGTTGGCTACAATGGAGACATTAGACCTAATTCTGGATGTATTAGGTAGCATAAAAGTGACTGAGCAAATTCTTCTCTCAGGAGAGTATGTTGAGGACCAAACATCAGACATGAAGAAATATTAAAAGCCTATATGAGGACTCTATTACTACGCAGATCCTATTGTGAGGGTAATGACATGTTGCATGGGAAGTAGTGGTTTTACCTGAAATGGAGAGAGAAAGAAAATGGCCATGATTGATGTACCATATGAGGATCAAACGCAAAATCACTAACTTGCTGACTGTCCAACTGAGTGAAATTGGGTTGCTTATTTTCCTAAGAATTCCAAGTTTTATATATATGTGTGTTTTTGTGGGAGTGCTTCGTAAACTGAACAATCTTCTTTGGGAAGAGGGTTGTTATAGTTACCATTAGAGTCACATTCTGTGGGGTTTTGGTGGCTCGCTAATCTGAATTAGAATTGTCCACTCACCAGCCCAATGTGAGACCACCCAGGGTTTGCACTAAATTTTAGCAATAGGCTATTGAAGATAGCTAATGGGAGATTGTATGTCACCAATCCAAGTGTTTCACAATGTGGCTTGGGGTCCAAAAGAAATAAATGTGAGGCTTCATTATTTTCAGAGATTTTATAAGAATCATCAAGAGAATTGAATATTTTTTATGTATTTTATGTTCATTTTAACCTTCCCAAGCAAATTAAACTATATGAACACACACACACACACACACACACACACACACACACACACACACACACCCCTATATGAGGAATGGGAAATGGGAAGGGATGACAGAAGAGATACTGAGGAGATAAAATTATCAAGACTTAGTGAGTGATGGGGGCCAAAGAAAATGATACAAAGATGTTTCCAAGTTTTTGGATAAAGTGACTAACTCCAATACCTCTGGTGAAATCTGCCTAGTTAGGGACTTATAATCTGAATCATCTGAAAAACCTGTGACCCTCCCTCAAAGAATTTATATAGCAGATATGCTCACAATTAACAAAATGACGTATGTGCTAGATTATTCTTTGAAACTTTCGGAAATAGCAAGACTGGGAACCCTCTCTAGCTTCTCACTAAGAGTATATAGTACATACTATAAAGATATTTATGGTATGTACTAGATAGCTCTTTAAAAAGAACATTTAATGTGCTGTCAAAGAAAGTTGCAACATTATGTATACAGTATATGAATATAGTTATTGAAGATAGATAGATGATAGATAGATAGATGATAGAATATCTGGTAGAATATATAAGTAACTGGTAATGGGGTTGTCTTTAGGAAATGGAGCTGAGTGGCTAAAATAAGATTTATTTTTTTCTATATATCACTTTGTATTTTTTATTTTTGTACAATACAAATGTATTATTTATTCAAAAAATAAATGGGTACATTTTATTAATCAAGTTAAAATGGCATTTGATAATTTATAAATTACTGGTTTATCTGGCACATTCTAGTGATGAAATTTAATTTTCCCTACATGAATAGTTAAGTTTTAAACCTTTTTTACTGTGGTAAGATATACATAACATGAAATTTACCGTTGTAATCATTTCTAAGTATACAGTTTAATAGCATTGAGCACATTCACATTTTTTGGTGCCCCCATCACCACCATTCATCTCCGAACTTTTTCACCTCCCAAACTGAAACTCTGTACTCATTAAACAACTGCTCCTCCCCTCTCCACCCAACCTCTGGCAACCACCATTCTGCTTTCTGTCTGTATGAATTTAACTGTTCTAGGTACCTCTTACAATATTTGTCCTTTTTAGCTTTTTTTTTTTTTCACTTAGCATAACGCCTTCAAGGTTCATTATTGTTGTAGCATGTCAGAATTTCCTTCCTTTTGAAGCTGAGTAATATTCCATTGTATGTTTATGCCACATTTTGTTTATAAATGTTAAGTCTTTATGCTTTGTCTCTCAAATTATATTGTAAACTTCACAAGAATAGACATTCCATATTGTTAATGCTTTTTAGCCCATAATATAACATTAAATGTTTTATAAATATTTGGTGCTAGACAAACAAATTGGTATATACTATTAAAAATGCAAGTGAATCTAGAAAATAATAGTAAAAGTTAACTTTTTTGAGAACTTATAAATGTGTCAGTAGCTATATTAAGCCCTCTATGTGAATTCTCAAATGTATTCATCATAATTATTCTCTTATCTGATAAGTTAGGAGTACTATTGTTATTCTGTCATTATCCTTTTTTTTTTTTTTTACTGAGTCATAGGCAGTCTGAGTTCATTTAAATCATTTTAAATCATTTTTTATTTTTCAATTACAGTTGACATACAATATTATATTAGTTTCAGCTGTACACCTCAGTGATTAGACAGTATATAACTTACTAAGTGATCATCCTGATAACTCTTGTAGCCATCGGACACTATGCATAGTTATTAGAATATTACTGACTATATTCCCTCTGCTGTACTTTACACCCCCGTGACTGTTTGGTAATAACCTATTTGTACTTCTTAATCGTTACACCTTACTCGCCCATCCCCCACCCCCCTCCCATCTGACAGCCTTCAAAATGTTCTCTGTATCTATAAGTCCGTTTCTGTTCTGCCTGTTCATTTATTTTGTTTTTTACATTTAATTGTTGATAGATGTGTGTTCATTGTAATTTTATTGTTCATAATTTTCATGTTTTCTTCTTCTTTTAAAACCCTTTAACATTTCATGTAATGCTGGTTTGGTGGTGATGAACTCCTTTCGCTTTTCCTTGTCTGTGAAGCTCTTCATCCGACCAATTCTAAATGAGAACTTTGCTGGATAGAGTAATCTTGGTTGTAGGTTCTTTTCATCACTTTGAATATTTATTGCCAATCCTTTCTGCCCTGAAAAGTTTCTGTTGAGAAATCAGCTGATTGTCTTATGGGAGCTCTCTTATAGGTAACTGCTTTTCTCTTGCTGCTTTTTAGATTTTGTCTTTGTCTTTAATGTTTTGCATTTTAGTTATGATATGTCTTGGTGTGGGCCTCTTTGGCTTCATCTTTTGTGGGACTCTCTGTGCTTCCTAGACTTGTATGTCTACTTCCTTCACCAGTTTAGGGACGTTTTCTGTCATTATTTTTTCAAATACTAGTAGGTTTTCAATTTCTTGCTTTCCCTCTTCCCTTCTGGCACATCCGTGATGTGAACATTGGTATGCTTGAAGTTGTCCCAGAGGCTCCTTACACTATCTTCATTTTTTGGATTCTTTTCTCTTCTTGCTGTTCTGATTGGGTGACTTTTTCTTCCTTATATTCCAAATTGCTGATTTGATTCTCAGCTTTATCTACTCTACTGTTTATTCCCTGTAAATTATTCTTCATTTCAGTTAGTGTACCCTTCATTACTGACTGGTTCTTTTTTTTATGGTTTCCATGTCCTTTTTTATACTATTGATGTTTTCACTAAGTTCACTGAGCATCCTATAACCAGTGCTCTGAACTCTGCATCTAGTAGATTGATTGTCTCCATTTGTTTAGTTATTTTTCTAGAGTTTTCTTCTGTTCTTTCATTTGAGTCATGTTTTTTGTCTTGTCATTTTGACAGCCTGCCTCCGTTTGTTTCTGTGTATTAGGCAAAGCTGCTATGTCTCCCAGACTTGGTAGAATGGCCTAATGTAGTAGGTGTTCTGTAAGGTCCAGTGGCACAGCCTTCCCAATCACCCAAGCTGGGCACTTCAGGTGCGCCCTACCTGTGTGGGCTGTGTATACCCTCCTATTGTAGTTAAGCCATGATTGCTTTTGGCACATCAATGGGAGGGATTTATCACCAGCCGATCTGCTACAGACACTGGCAGAGATCACCAGCCACCGTGAAGGATCAGCTGGTCAGGGACCCATCCTATGCAGCAAGACTTACTTCAGTGGGGTTCTGGTGCCCGCTGAGTCTGCCACTTGAGTGTGTAACTTGTGGAGGTGGTTGGGTGGGGCATCGATGTTGTCTGAAGCTGTACACCAGATACACTGGCTCTGGGACCTCCTGGGAGGTGCAGACCAAGGTCAGCTGCCACCTGTGTTCTGGCCAGGGCCAACTGGCATGAGCTGCAAAGTGATCTGCAGATGACTGCTACTGGTGCTGGACTTGGAGCTACCCAAGCTGCAAACCAAGGCTGCTGCTAGTGCCAGGCCTGGGGCCATTTAGCAAGAAGTACAGGACTTTATGAGACCAGATGCTGCTTGTTTGGGAGATTTTAGGAAAATCTGAAGCATAAGCCAAGACAGGCCATGCATATGGAAAAACCACTAGAAACAGCTTGGGTTGGCCTGCAAGTTGGGTGGGGTGAATTCTCAGGGAATCATCTGGGCAAAGTGAACAGTGTGTACCACATTGATGGAAACTCAGATATGGTGCCCACCTGCAGACTCTGGGGGAAGGGCTCAGAAAAGGAGTAATGGCCTCTGCCAGCACTTTTGTCTAGCACAGGGGTCCTCAAACTTTTTAAATAGGGGGCCAGTTCACTGTCCCTCAGACCATTGGAGGGCCGGACTATAGTTTAAAAAAAAAAACTATGAACAAATTCCTATGCACACTGCACATATCTTATTTTGAAGTAAAAAAACAAAACGGGAACAAATACAATATTTGTATTTGCATGTGGCCCGCGGGCCGTAGTTTGAGGACCCCTGGTCTAGCAGAAAGTTGCCCTCACCCCCCCCCCCACACACACACACACACACAGCTCTTGCCCTGATACTAGACAATTCAGTTCCTCCCTGTATGTCCTTGGATCCTTTTATTTTTTTTTAATATATTTTATTGATTTTTTACAGAGAGGAAGGGAGAGGGATAGAGAGTTAGAAACATCAATGAGAGAGAAACATCGATCAGCTGCCTCCTGCACACCTTTTACTGGGAATGTGCCTGCAACCATGGTACATGCCCTTGACCAGAATTGAACCTGGGACCCTTCAGTCCACAGGCCAATGCTCTATCCACTGAGCCAAACCAGTCAGTGCTCCTTGGATCCTTTTAAACTGCTGCCCCAGCACTGGAGCTCAGAGAGAGTGAGTCTGAGTAAGTCCGTTAGCAGGCCTTTTAAGATGAACTGCCTGGGACTCCAGAAGCCCTCTGTATTCCTTAGCCATAATTCCCACTGGTTTTTATAGCCAGAAGTTATGGGGACTTTTATTCCTGGCAATGGAAACCTGAACTGGGGGGTCTGGTGTGGAGCTGAGACCTTCCTTGCTCCTAATGGAGGACCTCCACAGCTGAGCCAACCCTCCCAATCTTTATCCACTACATGTGGATGTGGGACCAGCCCATTCGGCATCTCCGCCTGTCCTACCAGTATTGATGTGGCTTCTTCTTTAGTTCCCTAGGACGTCTATTCAGCTAGATTTCAGCTGGTTCTGAATGATGGGGGCTCTGTAGTTTAGTTGTAATTTTGATGTGGTTGTGGGAGGATATGAGTACATTTATCTATATTGCCATCTTGACCAGAAGTAGTTCAGGGTTGTTTTTTTTTGTTTGTTTGTTTTTATCTTTGTTTTAATAATTCTATAGGAATACTTCAGAAGAAAGAAACTGCATGCTTTCATCAAAAGTATGAAAGGGAATTGAAGATAAGGATAATGCAGAATAAAATCTATAAGCTTTCAGAGTAATTGACTCATTGTTTTATGTTAAACTTTACAATGAAAATTGAAGAGAAATTGTAGACAATAATGAAGTTAGAGAATTCTTACTATCTCAGCCACTGACTGAAAACAAAAGAATAAAATATGAAAAGTATAAACATTTAGGAACATATATTTTAGATTTAGCATATTATGACCTGAGCAATTAGCAAAGTGCTTATAAATTTGTACCAATCGGTATCTTTTTATGAGAAATAAATTAGGCAATTCACTTAAAAAATGATAAGAAGTATACATGGAATTTTCTGTATAGAATATTAGGGAAGTTTAGTGGGATCAAATTTAAAATGGATTGATCTATTTCTTATATAAGAAATAAAAGTGTAAATAATAAGTGTTCTCAATTTTTAAAGTTCAACAAGTCACCGTGTATTATGCAGATATAACATTATTTATGTTAGCGTACCATTGCATGTGACAGAAAGCTAATTGTATTTTCTCAAGCAAAAGGATCAGAGGGCATATGATAGTTAATGCTAGACCTAAGGACTTTGATTGGGAATGATGAATTTAGTGTCAGAGTAAATTCCCAAGCTGGACACCATACAACTAAAGCAGTTTTTTAGAAATATTTTTCAAGTGTTGATTTTCATAAAGTATTGAAGCTAAGGAAATAACTTAGGAGATTATCACAGTACTCTAAATCTGAAGCCAAGAAAGAAGATGGGTGACCAAAGAGATAGGGGAAAAGGAAGGGATACAAGAACTATGTCAAAAGAAAATTTTCCCCAAATAGGTGAAAGCTTCAATGCAGAGGATAGGAAGGAAGGATACTGATGTTCTTAATAAATTGGGGGGAAAAAATCTTATAAATACATGAAGTGCAATAAGTTAACCATCTGTTGTCTTGGAACTAATGCTACATTTTCTCTATGGAATCTGACCACTAGGGGTCAGAGTGCTATACTTCTAATATCAGCTATACAATTTTACAAATTTACACTAATTGGTTTGGCTCAATTCTATAATTAATTTCATGTTTTACTCCTCCCACTCTCAGTATAAGTGGTTTGGGGATTGTGCCTGTGGCCCAAGCTATAGTAATGAGAGTCCCTCATTCCTTTGCCACAGTCCAACCCCCATCAGGCCAGAGTGAATTCTGGGCTTACTCAACCTAGAGAATCTGTACTGGAGCTTCTGGGACTACCATGTGGAGAACACCTGCCTGAGACCCAAGCCATTTCAAAGGAAGATCAAGTTGAGCAAAAATGAAAGAAATCAGTAAGTTCTTAAGACAGCTGTAAGTCCCCTACATCCAGTATGCCTGGATCTAGGTTTACTTCTGAGCTGTTCAGTTTTGTAACAAGTACATTCCCTCTCCCCCACCCCCACCCCCGTTTGATACCTTAAGCTAATTTGAGTGGTTTTGTTTCACTTGTCACCAAAATAGCCCTGGCTAAACTTCTTATTTTTACACATTTTCTTGACTTTTAAACAAATAATTTGTATGTGTTATCTAACTACCTGGTTGCTCATAAGTATCTGTGGGAAAGAGACATATGATGTTTTCTCTGTCCTTCAGTAATATATCAATCAAATAATAAACTTTTGAGTCATATCATAACATATTTTTAAGTGTATACAGCGTACCAAGGACTGTATTAATGCTCAGAAAAAAAACTAATATCCCTGCCCTCTTAAGAATATATATGCTAGCCATAAGCAGATATATAATATTGTTTATAGAGATCAACAATATACAATATATATGATACAAGTAAAAATTCTATTTTGTATTCAAAGATGATAAAAAAAATGGCCAAAAATTGCAGCAAATTAAGGAGAACCAAGATAAGGGCTTGTAATTTGTAAAGATAGTGGTCACTCACTGGGAGAAAGACCTTTAAGCAAAAGCTTGAAAAAGAAAAGGAGGTTAGCTAAGTAATGTGTGGGGCAAGAAAGGGAATTCAGGGAAAAGGGAACAGCCAGTAGAAAGGCTCTAAGGGAGGAGCAGCTTGGCATGGTCAAGAGAAAGCAGGAAGATCAAAGTGGTTGGAATGGAATGAGTAATAAGAAAGGAGGTCAGATATTAACAAACCAGGTTGTATATGGCTCCTGGGCCATAGTCAGAACTTTAGTCTTTCCTCCGAAAGGAATGGCTCTTCCTCCGAAAGGAATGGGAGCCAATGGAGTGTTACTAGAAGATGAATGGATCAAGAAGTTCAGTTAAAAAGCTTTTGTAATAATCCAGGCAAGCACTTATGGTATCCTGGACTAGTGAGGTTACAGTAGAGGTGATAAGAAATGGTTAGATTTTGGATGTATTTAAAAACACTCATAAAAATTTCCTGTAGAATGTATTTAAGATATGAGGGGTGGGGGGGTGAAGGGGAGAAGAGAAATTAAGGGTAATTTCAAAGATTTTGGCCTGGATACAAAAAGAATGAAATTGCCAGCAGTAGAGATGGAGTAGATTGATAAAAGAGAGAGAAAGAATTTGGGTATTTTTTTTTTTTACTTTTTATTTTTTTTAATAATGTTAGATTTTTTTAAGTTTAAAAATGTTACAGTTAACTCGTGTGTAACTTTCACCCAGCTCCTTCAGATGATAACATTTTACAAGACCAAAGTATAATTATAAACCAGGAAATTAACATTGATATGATGCTACTAACTGTCCCAATCTAGGACAGTTTCTCTTTCTTTCTTTGTCTTTCATTTGACATTTTTTAAGAATATGGATCAGTTATTTTATAAAATTTCCCTCAATTGAGTTGGCCATGGTTATAAAATTTTGGCTATACTACTACAGAAGTGATGCCATTATATCAAGGAGGCACATGATCTTTTTTTTTTTTTTTAATTTTTATTTTTACCTTTTCTACTAGTAAAATTTGTATTCAAGTGGGAAAAGGTAGAATAATTGTGACTAAGAGAACAAACTCAAGACAGATGAAGAGACAGGGCATATCTAAGTGTTTTGATTATTTCCAAGTTCTAAGGTCCAGATGTAGTACATGCTAAGACACTAAAAAACTTGCAAAGAATTATCTTTAGGAATTGTGCCATCTATTCATAAAAAAAAGGGAGAAGATAGAGACATACCCTAATTTTTTTTTTTAAAAAGGGAGGATTATAGACTATATAGAACTAGGAACTTGAGTGGGCCCCTAATACAAGTATCAAGTATATAGTGAGCACTCTGAAAATGCTAGTCCCTTTTCTTCTTTTCCTTTCCTGTTACTTTGGAGGCACATGATCTTGATATGTCTCATTACCATTGATGTACTTGGAACACTGTCTCTCCAAGGTAAAGTTATGATTTTTCTGTTTGTTATTAGTAAGTGTCTTGTGGGACGATACTTTGAGATTATATAAGTATCTTGTTTCTCAGCATGTATTTACCCACTAATTTTGGCACCTATTAATGACGCTTGTAGGCAACAATAATTACTGTGCTGTTTGCCAAACAGTAATTTTCTCATTTCTATTATTTCTTCTACCTTTATTATTAGATGATCTGTCCCTTCTCATCATTTATTTATCTGTCCAGTAATTTATGTTATTATGGATATTTATTTTATTCTGTGGCTTATGTTTCACTAGTACATGATTTTGATGTTCACATTATCCCAGATTTGGTCATTGACCTTCAGGTTTGCTTCTGTGTTCTTTTGACGTGTCTCTCCCCACCACCCCCTCCCTTTTATTATTTATTTATTTATTTTTATTTAGCACTTTCTTATTTTCTGGAACCACAGATGCTCCTGGCTCATCTTATATTTTCTCTGTTCCATGCCTGGAATCAGCCGGTCCTCCGAGGAGTTCTGGTTCCTTTTAGTGGGAAATGGTATTTAGAAAACAAGACATGAGCACTAGATATGCTCATTGCTACTGGGTGTCATTGCTTCAGGAACTCAGTTTTAAACCTGTTAAACTTGAGATGTCTAGTTAAACTTGATAATGTTGCACATTATCACAAATTAACATATGATGGGATTGTTAATTTGGCAGTTAGATTTTATGAATCTAAAGTTTAGCTGGAGAGTTGGGGATCAAGATATAAATTTGTGAGCCATTGGCATAAAGGTGATATATAAAGCCAAAACACTAGATGAAATTAGTTCTGGAATGAATATAAATAGTGAAGAGGACCAAAGACTGGGGCCTATGGTACTCCAATATCAAGATGGAGGAGAGAGGAAGAGCTGGCAAATAAAACTGAGAAGAAGCAACCAGTGAGGTAGGAAAAAGAGTAAGAATGTGGTATCCCAAATGCCAAATGCTAAAAGTATATCACAGCGGAGAGAGTGATCAATTGTGTCAAATTATGCTTACGGGTCAAGTAAAATGAAGTCTGAGAATTAATCACTGGATTGAGCAACTTGAAAGAGTTCTTTTGGAGGAGTGGTGTGAGTAAAAGTTGAATGAAGTTGGTTAGGGTGAAGAAGGGACAAGAACTGGAGATAGCACATACATATAGACAACTCTTTGAAGATTTACTGCAAAGAGTAGCAGAGATATGGGACTATAGCAGTGGAGAATGTGGTTCAAAAATGTGGAATATTTTTAAAGATAGAAACAAGAGCATGTTTATATTATAAATAAGAACACAATCCCTTGGAGATGGAGAAATTGTCGATAAAGTACAGAGGAAACTATTAAAGTGATATTCCTGAGAAAGGACAGTGACTATTTTCTAAGCATTATATCACAGTGTCTGAGATGTAAATATTTGGAGAATAAATCAAGGTTGTCCACGTAGTTTAAAAACTCAAGTACATTTGGCTGATATTTTAAAAATCAAGTGTAAAGAAACGTTAGTGTTTTTTTTAAACTAGACGCAGGGATCCTCAAACTACGGCCCGCGGGCCACATGCAAATACAAATATTGTATTTGTTCCCGTTTTGTTTTTTTACTTCAAAATAAGATATGTGCAGTGTGCATAGGAATTTGTTCATAGTTTTTTTTAAAACTATAGTCCGGCCCTCCAACAGTCTGAGGGACAGTGAACTGGCCCCCTGTTTAAAAAGTTTGAGGACCCCTGATAGAGCTTTCTAATAAGACATTAGCAGTGACTATCAAGAGTCAACTAAAATATTATACTGGAAATATATTTCAGTGGCAAGTATCAGAATATGATCACTGACAGGAAGGTGTGCAAAAATCTTTTTTGTCTTTTGTCTTTTTTAACCATAGAACACTAGTGGCTTTTGATTTAAAAAAAAAAAAAAAAAGAAGAAGAAGAAGAAAGAAAGCATTTATTAAATGCTCTCTATTAGCCTCATCTCTCATTGGCTTCTTTCCAAACATTTTCTTACAAGTGATAAAAATGTGGGGGAAATTTAGACATTTGCAATTCTACTGAGAGCAAATTTCTTTGAGAGTGAGTAGTGGGAATAACAAAGGCCTGGGAGGGCTTTAGTCAGAAACTCTGTCAGAGAAAAGAACAATCCTTCCAGGCTGATTTCATGAGAATATACTTTCGGAAGCTACAGAGAAACCAGGTTACACTACAACAGCTAGGAGGGGAGGAAGGTATTCAGTTTTGGCTTATTGGATTCATTTGGTTATTCCAGATTTCCCAAAGACCATCTTTGGGGTTGTTGCCCATTCAATAGGAGAGTAAGAGCAGAGCCCAAAGGAAAAAACAACTAGGACAAAATAAAGAAAATAAGACTTTTTATCCTTATTCTTTCTTTCTTTTTTTTTTTGTTAGAAATATAACTTCTTTTTTTAAAAAAATATATATTTTATTGATTTTTTACAGAGAGGAAGGGAGAGGGATAGAGAGTTAGGAACATCGATGAGAGAGAAACATCGATCAGCTGCCTCTTGCACACCCCCTATTGGGTATGTGCCCGCAACCAAGGTACATGCCCTTCACTGGAATTGAACCTGGGACCCTTCAGCCCACAGGCCGAAGCTCTATCCACTGAGCCAAACCAATTAGGGCTATCCTTATTCTTTGTTGTGTTGTTATATTTACCTTCTATAATTTCTCAGTAAATGATTTATAAGAGGCAGAAAAAATGTTTAGTATAAAGGCACTCAGTGAATAATTATAGCATGTTCTAAGCATATATTTAACTATGTTACATATCAATATGGGTAGAATTCATATCCTAAATGAATTTGCCCAAAGCAAAACTGTACTCCCTGACGTTCATTTGTTTTTACATAATTATGATATATTACTAGACAAACAGCACACATAAGTTTATTTAATTGACTGTTGATTACCTTGGCTAATGGAAGGAAACAATGGTGTGGTTAATCCAAAATAATCTAAAGTCATTTATATTTGACTTTGGAAAAATATTGTTTGGTATTTAACAAGGAATGAGGATATTTTTAACATTCTAAGGTGTTTTTTATAAACTTCAAATAAAGCAATGAAAACATATTGAGTGAAAACTTATTCATTCTGGCCTTGCAATAGATGGTAATTAACCACCAGGAAGTTTCTCAGCTTCCTTATCTGTCATTTAGCAACTATTTCAGGTAGTCATTGTTTTTCATTATCTAGAAGAATCTACTCTAATTTTATGTGGTTCAGGTTGCCATGGACTACGTCAGTCTCTACATGTGGGCATCTAAGACCAGTTCAATCAGAACCTAGTATTCCTCTGACCACAGTACTGGATTTCACAAGTTACATATAACTTGGGGAAGCCCCATTGTCATATCCTATCCTACTGGCAACAACTCTGGTTCCTCAGCTGCCATTTCTGTGAAATATGACCATGCCCTTAGGCCAAAGTTGATTGATCTAGAATTGAGCCCTGACCAAAACTGGGCCAATCAGAGCTCTTTCTCCATGACTTCAAAATTTGGACCAAGAAAGTCCAATATCAGTTTTGACATTTCTCTAACAGAGGAGTTATATATTATTGACCTTCATGTGACTGTGGGAGAAAAGAAAGCTGTTCTAGATAAAGAGAATGAGAGAAAAAAGAAGCAGTCAGACAGAGAGGAGCAGAGAGAAAAATGAGGAGGGAAGTCCCATTCTGGTCCTTTAGAGGCCAGGCTACCTTCTTAACCTTGGTTTTCTGAGGGTACAAATTTGGATCTTCATGCTAATTTCTTTCGTTGAAGCGAGTTCCAGTTGGTTTCTCATTATCAATTAAGAAACTTTACCAATTCTGCACCCCTAAAGGTAGTAGCAGAGAAGAGAGATGAATATAATAATCCAGGGTTGGGAATTTGTGGGACAGATAAAGTAGAAAGATAAGAGGGGAAGGAAATTAAAGGTACCAGTGAGAACAAAGTTAAAGTAGCTGAAATGAGGGTCAAATTAGAGAAGAAAGAGAAACCAAAATAGGGTAAGCCCAACTAGAAGTAGGGAAAGAGCTGAGGGGCTGGAGAGCAGGATTAGATGAGTTTGCTACTCTGTGGGAGTCAGGAATTGAGAGGAAGGATATGGCCTGTGAGAGAGATATCAAGGATAGAAGAGTCCAAAGTTGTAACAAGATCTAGGATGTGGCCAGGAGAGAGGGCTGTTGAGAGGAAGTAAGCGTTGGAGTGGAGATTAAGGAGCTCTGACACTAAGAAATGGAATGGATAATTTACCTAGGAAAGTGGCAGAAGTTAGGTAGAAAAGAACCAAGTGACACGTGAACCCAGTATCAAAACCCCAGTGTATATGTGTTTGTTAGAAATACAGGAATTGCAAGAATCAAAGTTATATTGGAGGTTTTTGTTCTCCAGTGTCAATATGAGAAACTGAGTGGATGAAATATTGTATTAAAGGTCCTTGCCCTAACCGGTTTGGCTCAGACGATAGAGCACTGGCCTGCGGACTGAAAGGTCCCAAGGTTCAAGTCCTATCAAAGGCATGTACCTTGGTTGCAGGCACATCCCCAGTAGGAGGTGTGCAGGAGGCAGCTGGTTGATGTTTCTCTCTCATCGATGTTTCTAACTCTCTATCCTTCTCCCTTCCTCTCTGTAAGAATACCAATAAAATTTATTTTAAAAAAAATAAAAATAAAGGTCCTGACATCTTCAAATATAGAATTAATTGATATTTATAATAAATTAAATGAGGTAGAGGAACTCTATAGTACATACAAATGTTGTCTAGGCAATCAGTTATGCTAAAAACAGAAATAAATAACAAAAATATGAAACATAAAAACCTAATTACATGAAAACAATTTTAATTCTTCTAAAATAATAGACTTATCAAGGAGACTTATCAAGGAGAAAATTAAGAACATAATAAAAGTCTATTAAAATAATAAAGTACTTCTCAGAAACCTTGAAATGCAGGAAAACTCATCTTAGAAGAAAATATATGCTCATAAATCATTTTACTACTAATTGACAATTAATTAAATAAACATTCAATTTCAGATCATAGAAAAGAAAAATTTTAAATCCTGAGTGAAAATACACTAAAAGCATAAAAAAGCTAATTAGAAATTTTAAATACACTTGAAAATTACATCAAAAGCTGCTTTCTAATGAGACTAATATAATGAACAAATGCCACATATAACACAGTAAAAAAAAAAAACAGTAAATAGAAAAAAGAAGGCAGATACAGTAAGCAAATCAAAATGAATATAAAATTATAGAGAAAATATTATAAAAGAATTTTTAATAGAAATCAGGCAATGTTTATAAAAATTATTTTTAAAGATACTTGAAAACAACCCTCCGAAATCTTTCAGCTAGTATATAGTTACACTTTGGTACATGCATACAATGAAATATTATTCAGCAAGAAAAACAAACTCTTTAACACATGTGAAAATATGCTGCATGAAAAATATCAGACTTAAATGCCTACAATGTCCATTTGTACGACATTGTGGAAAAGGAAACACTATGGGGCTGCTCTAACCAGTTTGGCTCAGTGGCTGGAGCATCGGCCTGCGGACTAAAGGGTCCCAGGTTCAATTCCGGTCAAGGGCACATCCCCAGTAGGGGGTGTGCAGGAGGCAGCTAATCGATGTTTCTCTCTCATCGATGTTTCTAACTCTCTATCCCTCTCCCTTCCTCTCTGTAAAAAATCAATAAAATATTTTTTTAAAAAAAAAACTATGGGGGCAGAAAACAGACTATTAATTGACAGGAACAGGGTGGGGAAGGCTGTCTATAGTGGGACATGAGGGAGTATTTTAGGTGTTAAAATGTTCTGTATTTTGATTGTGGTGGCTGTTACACGATTCTGTGCATTTATCAAAACTCAGAACTGTGCATTAGAGGTGAATTTTATTCTGTGTATATTGTACCTCAATAAACCTGGCTTTTAAAAAGTAATAATTGCCCTACCCAGTGTATCTCAGTGATTAGAGCATCAGGCCAAGCACCAAAGGGTCGCTGGTTCGATTCCCAGTCAAGGGCACGTACCTGGGTTGCAGCCCTAGTCAGGGCACATGCGGGAAGCAACCAAACGATGTGTCTCCCTCACATCAATCTTCCTTTCTCTTTCTCTCTCCCCCTCCCTCACCCTCCCTCCTCTCCCTCCCCTCCCTCCCTTTCTTCTGCTCTCTCTAAGTATCAATGGAAAAAATATCCTCATGTGAGGATTATAAAAAAAGACTTAAATGTAAGTTGTGAAACCATAAAAATTATAGAAGAAAACATAGGCAGTAAAATCTCACATAGAATTTTCACCAATATGTCTCCTATGGCAAAAGAAACAAAGGAAAAAATAAATAAATGGGACTACATCAAAACAAAAAGCTTCTGCACAGCAAAACAAACCACCATCAAAATGAAAAGGGAACCCACTGTATGGGAGAATATACTTGCCAATGATAAGGGATTAATCTCCAAAATACATAAAATCCTCATAAAACTCAACAAAAGGAAAACAAATAATCTAATTTAAAAAATGGGAAAGAACCTAAAAAGACACTTCTCCAAAGAGGACATACAGACATACGAAAAAATGCTCAACATCACTAATCATGAGAGAAATGCAAATTAAAAACACAATGAGATATCACCTCAAACCTGTCAGAATGGTTATCATCAATAAATCAACAAACCACAAGTGCTGGTGAGGATGAGGAGAAAAGAGAACACTAGTTCACTGCTGGTGGGAATACAGACTGATGCAGTCACTGTGAAAAACAGTATGGAGTTTCCTCAAAAAATGGAACTGTTGTGTGATCCCACTTCTGGAAATATATCCTAAAAACCCCAAAATACAAATCGAAAAAATAAATCATGCCTATGTTCATAGCAGCATTATTTACAATAGCTAAAATTTGGAAACAGCCCCAGTGCCCATCAATAGATGCACGGATAAAAAAGCTGTGGTACATTTACATAATGGAATACAATGCAGCTATAAAAAAGGATCTCTTACCCTTTGAGATAGCATGGATGGACCTGAAGACTATTATGCTAAGTGAAATAAGCCAATCAGAGAAAGAAAAATATCACATGGCCTCATTTATTTGTGGAATCTAATGAACAACATGAATTGACCAACAAAATAAGACCCAAGGCATGGAAAAGACTGACATATCTCAGGCAGCAGGAGGGAGGAGAAGAAATAAACCAAAGAACTTATATACTTACTAGAGGCATAATGCACAAAATTCGTGCAAGAGTAGGCCTTTCTACCCCCAGCTGCCAGCACTGGCTTCCTTCTAGCACCCAGGACCCGGGCTTCCCTCGCAGCCCTGGCTTCATCCATAAGGTCATCCAGAAGGATAGCTGGAAGGATGCCTGGCCTAATTAGCATATTATGCTTTTATTATTATAGACTAGAGGCCTAGTGCACAAATTGGTGCATGGGTGGGTTCCAGCTGGCCCAGCCCCAATCAGGGCGTATCAGGGCTGGGCCTGTTGGGAAGAGGAGATGGCAGGAGGTTGGGCCCAATCAGGGCCAGGCCGGCTGGGGGGAGGGGCCAAGGGCAGTTGGCTAGCAAGCCCCACCCCCAATTGGAGTCAGGGAGCTATTGGGGGCAGAACCACCCATGGGGAAGGGCTATGGACACAGACAATAGTGTGGTGAAAACCTAGGGGGGGAGGGACAGGGTGGAATGGGGACATCTGTAATACTAGTAACAAAAAAATATATATTTTTAAAAATTAGTAATGGACAAAATATTAATAATACTAAAAATAACAGGTAAAAAGAGATTTTATAGGAAACTATTACATAATAATACAAATTAAAAGGTACAATAGTATGAAAACAAATATAGATGAAAAGAAAAATAGAGAAACCAGACTTAGACTTAAAAATACAGGTAATAGTCCATAACTGATTCTTTCTTTTTTTCTTTCCCTTCCCTTCCCTTAACTTGTCTATCCATCCCCCCCCATCCCCCTACCATTCCTGAACAATTCAGTGAAAAACCACTAGACTGTGAGAACTTACAGTGATAAAGCTATTCTGGAAATGGGCCTGGCAATTTCTTAAAAACTAAACATGCCCTTGTCATATGACACATCAGTTATATTCCTGGACATTTATCCCAGAGAACTGACGATCTCTGTTCACACAAAAACATGTACACAACTGTTCTCAGCACCTTTCTTTGTAAGGTACCACACTGGAAAAAATCAACATGTCCTTCACTAGGTGAGTGGTTAAACTGTGGTACATCCATATGATGGATACTGCTCAGCAGTGGTGCCCAAGCTTAGGATGTCAGAGCCTGAGTTGAGTGAAGAGGATATCAGTATAGGATAGCACCGGTACCAGCTTGGTGCAAAGTATCCGAGCCCAGACAGAGTAAGGCTAGTGTCTGACAAAGAGGAAAGGTTGTAACTGGTATGGTGTGGGCTGTCAGATTCCAAGTGGGGTGAGGAGGGTATCTATGACAGGAGGAGTCGTGGAGGATACAATGGGAAATTAGCTACAGATAGGATGATCAAGCAAATATGTTAATATATTGAGGATAACAGGAGCCAAGTTTCTCTCTCTCAAATAAGAGAATTATAAATTGGAAAAGAAAGAAAATAAGAATGAAGCATGTGGTACTGAATTTGAATTGTAGATATCAGTGTGAACTCACTTTTATTATATAGAAGGAAATATAAATGAAATAGCATATGTATGTGTGTACTTCAATGTGTGTGGGGGGATTATGTGTGTGTATCTGAAGTAAAAAGGGATGTTAAAATCTTAGGATGGATCTCGCTTCAGGCAAAAGTGGATTTAAAGCCTCAAGTAATTTCGCCCAGGACCCATCTCTCTCCATCTCTTGACTCTGTCATTCATCTTGACTTCATTTTTATTCTCAGACTCTTCAAGGTATCAAGATGGTTGTCATTAGCTTCCAAGCCAATTTTCAAATTCAAATCCAGGAGAAAAAAGCACTACTTTCTACTCAATAATTTTTTTTTTAAGCCTCATTGCATGTCATGGGCTCTGACTGGGTCTTGTGCTTACCTTGTAGAATTACTATGGAACAGGGAATGCAGTGCATTGATTTGCCCACTTCTGGAGGCCCAGGAGGAATGAGCTCTCTCTAAAGCACCTGGATTGGTTGTGTCGGACAGGATGGTTCCATAGAGGAAAATTGTGCTACTTTTGCTAGAAGAATGATGAATGGGTCCTGGGGAGCAAAATAGATATTTACTATTCGGTTCATTCCTTTTGGCAGCTAAACACTCCCACACACCCATTTTCCCATACATATGACTTAAAACATGTTCACTTCCATATTGAAATACCATAGGCAACCAAAACACAACCACTTATTCTCAAAATAAGATAATTCAGTCTTATCTAGTTGCAACATTGAAATACATGTCTTAAGTTACCTGGGTATTTCCACATAATCTAGCAAAACCCAACTTAAATTATAAAACTCTCTCTCTCTCTCTCTCTCTCTCTCTCTCTCTCTCTCTCTCTCTCTCTCTCTCTCTCTCTCTCTCTCCACCAACATAACCAGTATATAATGGGAATGAGAGAATCAAATTTCCTAGATACTCAAATAAACTGGTCATCACATGTAGCAGCCAGGAAAGTGCAACCATCAGGCCTGCTCTCAAGAAAGAACATGCCACTCAGCTGTGAAGAGTGCAATCAGCCGACAGCCTCCATGAGCCGCCCCTTCAGGACCTACCCCAGCTTGTCAGCTGAGGTCATGCGCTTCCTGGGCATCCCTGCCAGGCAATCATTAAGCATGACTGGCATATTCACATCTAGCTGTTTCTGTTCAATGCGGGCTACTGTAACTGCAATGTCTGCTAAGGAGCTGTCCATTACACTGACCCAGGTTTTATAGGGTCTGCATTATCGGCCGAAGGCTTTCCCTACCCAAACCAACGTGCTCCCCCACTTTATCTTTTACATACATTACTCCCAGTAAGTCTTTTTATGGGGGAGGGGGACTAGTGTAATGTTGTTGTTGTTTTTCCTGAGGCTTCTTCTGCCACCCCATAATAAACCTTTTGCACTCCTAACTGCATCAGCATCTGCGTCCCAATAGCCTGGAACTGGCACAACATGCTATTCCTAGTATCAAAGTACCTGCGGCACAGACTCAGGAACAAAACTGCCATTGTGATCAGCCAGCCATCTTCTGCTTTTGTTACCCAGCCTCCAACAGCCCTTCTTTAGGAAAGAGAGGACTAGGAAAAACATCCAGTAGTCTCCAATCTATAGTATGCATCATACACTGCTTGGCAGGACTGGCAAGGTCCCCAACGTTGGCAATGGAACAAGTTTCTTAATCCATCAAAATGGTACCTTTTCCTCTATGGCCACATTTAAGGTGGCTATTGCAGAGGATTTCTTCTTCCTGAGGTTACACGTCTTTAGCTACTAATAGCGTGGCAAGAGCTTTCGAGATGAAATAACCATTAGTCTTTGTGTGCCAGACTTGGAGTTTAGTTAGTTCCTGCTTCCATGTAATTCTCTGGGCTAATAACCAAAGCCAGACGACTAGTTGAGCCTAGAACTGGACCTATGGGCTTCTATTTCTTAGCAACAGACTCTGGTGCTCTGTTGTTCTTCAATAACCTTTAGCTTACTGGCCTTCATCTCCACATCTGTCTTGAGTGATTCAAAATTATGTATGGTGCAGGTAGGTGAGGCTAATCGGCTCCAGGCTTGTAGTTCAGCCACATTTTTGTAAATGGTAATTGCCCACTTTGTCAGGCAGCAGTACATTAAGGGAGGTGGTTGGATGGGTCCTATGGGATCAAGAGTGTCTTTAAAATATTGATGCCAGCTCTTAGATTTCAGATTTCAGCCACTTTCAACTTAAGCTCGCCTTTTTGGAGCACCTTATTATGGGCCATAAGAAATAGCCAACACACTCTGAAATTCTGATATTGTTGTGCCGTGTTCTCTAACATTCCATTGTTTTGTCAATAAACTGAGTCCCGAGATAAAATACAGATAGTCATTTGGCCAGCTGTTTTGCACTTCATATTAGGGGTTAAGAGTTACCAGTTTAACAGCCTGGGAAGGGGGGGAGGGGGGTGGAGTTTTCGATCTTAATGAAACTACTCTTTTTTTCAAATATATTTTTATTGATTTTTAGAGAGAAAGGAAGGGAGAGGACTAGAGAGATAGAAACATTGATGAAGGATCGATCAGCTCCTCTGGCACTGGGGATCAAGCCTGCAACCGGGGCATGTGCCCTGACCAGGAATTGAACCGGTGACCTCTTGGTTCATGGGTCGACACTCAACCACTGAGCCATACGGGCTGGGCTTATTGAAAATACTCTTGACTTGGATGATTCTACAATTTAGTGTCTTTTATACTCCAATTCTGGTATGAATTTCTTTTTTTATCATTTAGAACTCCTTTTTAGTTGCAAATAATAGAAACCATAATCCAAATTAGCTTAAATAAAAATAAGTTATTGGCTTATGTTACTAAAACGTCTTGTTTGGATGTAGCTTCAATCGAGGCTGGATTAGGAGGAAGGTTAAACAAAAATGTCATCAGAATACTATTTCAATTTCTTGTCTTAAAAAGGTTGGTCTTATTCTCTGGCCCTATAGGGTAACATCATGGCTGTTTATAAAATCACTAGATGCCTGTTGCACGAAGAGATTCGTGCAATAGGCCTTCCCTTCCCTTGGTTGCTGGCACCAGTTTTCCTCTGGCACCCGGGACCCAGGCCTTTGCTCTGGCTGGGCTCCAGCCAGAGCTCCCCCCCCCCCCAAGCCATCAGGCTTCGTGGCTCTGCTGATCCCAGGGCATGAGGCCTCATGGCTCCGCTGATCCCAGGACAGTGAGGCCTCGCGGCTCTGCTGATCCCGGGGCCGTGAGGCCTCGCTGCTCAGCCAGCTTCAGGTACGTTTGGCTTCGATCCACCGCTTGGAGCCTAAGTATGCAAATTAACCGCCAACTTTGTTGGCGGTTAATTTGCATATTGCCCTGATTAGCCAATGGCAAGCGTAGCGAAGGTACAGTCAATTACCCCTTTTGTCTTTTATTGGATAGGATATTCCCATATTCTATTTAATTTAGAAAAATGTTTAAGTGTGCCTTTCAGCAATCCCAGCAAAAGTCTTATTTCTTTTTATTAGCTTGCTTAGATTACATAACTGACCCTGAACATATTCACTGTAGCCAGGAAAATGTGATACAGGGTGGGGCAAAAGTAGGTTTACAGTTGTGCGTACACAAAACAATTTATTCTTGTGTTATTATTTATTAATAATTGTATTATTTTTCCATATGAACAACTGTAAACCTACTTTTGCTCCTTCCTGTATTGTAATTAGCCAAGCTGAGCCACATGGATCCTATTATTTAAGTAACAACTCTATTGAAACAGTTTATATACCATAAAATTCATCCCACATGAACTCTTTGGAGGTAGGATATGGTATGAACACCATCTGAAGTATCTAGACTGAAAGTTGGGAAGGTGAGGTTTCCCAGAGCAAAATGGGCACTGTTATTAAAAGAAGGGTAAATTGCCTGGCCCGTGTGACTCAGTTGGTTGAGTTTCATCCCATGTTCCAAGAGGTCACTGATTTGATTCCCCATCAGGGCACATGCCTGGGTTGCAGACTCTATCCCCAGTTGGGGGCATTCAGGAGGCAGCCATTAATGATTCTCGGATTTATGTTTCCATCTCTCTCTCTCCCTCACCTTTCCCCCCCTTCTCTAAAATAAATAAAAACATATATTTTTTAAAAGGGTAAATAGTGCAGGCTACCAAAAACTGAGTTTAGTTAGTATGAACTAATTTTCTAAGGATCCCACCTGACATACTGAAGCTTTGTACAGTTAACAGGTATTCCTTTGAGTATCTTCAAGATGCAGCACTTTATGGGATTTGCCTTAAAATAATTTATTCATTCCTTTTCTACAAATGTTGAAAATGCCTTAAGACCCAGGTTTTTATCCACAACTCTACCTGGCTCTGTGTTTTGTGCATAGTTACACAAAAGAATTTCATGGATTTTCTTATTTAAAACTTACTCTGTATATTGGAGTTATTGTGTTAATTCTATAATTCTCCAGCTACATCCTGGGATGGCTCTGTGGCTGATTGGGAAATGGCTGTATCAGTATTTCTCAATCAGAACTCAATGACGCACTGTGGGTTCACAGGTGCACCTGATGTAGGTAAGGATTCAGAGCCCAAAATATGGAATCACATAGCCCTAGCTCAGTGATGGTGAACCTTTTGAGCTCGGCATGTCAGCATTTTGAAAAACCCTAACTTAACTCTGGTGCCGTGTCACATATAGAAATTTTTTTGTATTTGCAACCACAGTAAAACAAAGATTTATATTTTTGATATTTATTTTATATATTTAAATGCCATTTAACAAAGAAAAATCAACCAAAAAAATGAGTTCGCATGTCACCTCTGACACGCGTGTCATAGGTTCACCATCACTGGCCTAGCTTCAAATTCTAGTTATACCACTTTCTAATTCAGTGAATTTGGGCAAGTCACTTAAACTCCCTAAACTTCAATTTCCTAATTAGAAAATTGAGGTAATATCCCAAATGACTGTTATGGGGATTATAAATGAGATGACATACATATAAGGAGATAGAGGAAATTACATTCTCTTGAATTACTCTTGTGATCTAGAGCATGAGTTTAGAATAAATGCTTTGATGTCTTTCTTGGGACGGAGACCCTAAGAGTCAAGCTCTGTTATCAAAATATACTGCCCTCTAGGAAAGGTGAATCCTGTTAACTGAAGGCCTTTTATTTTTCTGAATGTTGAGTAGGGTTTGGATATGCAGAGTTTGATGGGTAGGAGCTGAGAGATGGGGTAGTTGTGAGGAAGAAAAAGCAGTGAGATTGGTGTTGAGGGGTATCAGGGTGTGCTGGAGCTGGCTCCTGTTGGCTCCCAAGAGCTGATGTTTGGCATCTCTTCCCAGCTCTCATGGTCAGTGACATCACGCTGGTAGTGCAGAATCAAACATGTGAAAATATTTACTCCATAGCAGTGGGCCCTTCGACCCCTCAAACAGCTGATTGCTAAACATTTACAACCTAACACTGAATAAAATATCCCTACATCAGAACAGTGAAGAAAGTTGCTTTGGAACGGGGATATCTGAGGAACTTTTCCCCCCCAGACTTTTCTTTTTATTCTTCACTTGACATCTTTAGTAAAGTCCCTTTTAGTCACTATTGTTTTTAATTCAAGTGAATTCTGGAAGGAGATGGGGACAAGGATAAACTGCTATCTAAGTACTGACAAATGGTAGCAGTAATTGTCTTTATTATTATTCATAACAATGACAAATGGTGCCTTTTCTTCCTCATGAGGGTGCTAATGGAGCTGCTTTCCTGAGCAGAACATATTTCTTATCATCTGCTTCGTGGCAGGACATGGCTCAGGGCCCTCAGTTCTGAGAGGCCATGGCTCTGTTGGAGTCCCACCCATGCAGAGAAGTTCTTCTGAGTAGCAGCATGGAAGCTGAAGCCTAGAGGTGGCTATGGCCAAGGGAGAAAGAGAAGGGGAGGAAGCAGGGAAAGCATTCCAGAGCATTCAAAGGCTCCACGGTAGAAAAAGGGGCCAGTGAACCTGGATTGTATTAACTGGAGAAAGATGAGGGTTAGAAATAGGTGGAGATCAGCTGTGCTAGGCCTTCAATATAGTTAACCATCAAGAGCAGTTGACTGGTCTCAAGGAAGTTGTCAGCGATTACAATGTCAAACTTCCTGATGCTCAACATTGACTAAAGCTTGGCTGACAGATACAATATTAATATAGGATTGCCTAAAGGATATGGAATGCATGGTTGTCTCTAAAAAGCTATCTGTGCATTAAGACAGATGAGCTGAGAGCTAGACTGCACTGGGGAAAGACCCTGTGACTTAATGCCACAAGGCAAAATTAAAGGACATGTGGCAGCCAGTGTCCAAGGATACCCCAATGACGCTCACCTTTATATATGCCCCTCCCACATTGAATCCGGCTGACCTGTATATACAGTAGGATATGGCAGTGTGTGATCCTGAGGCTAGGATCTAAAAGACATTGTAGCTTTGTCTCTTTCGTTCTTGGATCCTTCACTCTGGGGAAGTCAGCAGCCATATCATGAGGAAACTCAAGCAGCCCTATGAAGATGTCCACATGGGAAGGAACTCAGGCCTCTGCCAACAGCCAGCACCAGTGTGCCAGCCATGAGAGTGAGCCACCTTGCAGTGAACCCTCCAGTCCCACTCAAGCCTTTGATGACTACCGGCCAGGCTGATGTCTTATCACAACCTCAGGAGACACCTCAAGCCCGAATCTCCTACATAAGCTACCCCTGCATTCCTGACCACAGAAACTATCTACACTAATAAAAGAGAAACATGGTAATTGGCGTACGACCGCTACCCTTTTCATTGGCTAATCAGCGAGATATGCAAATTTGCTGTCAGCCAAGATGGCGGCCGGCAGCCAGGCAGCTTGAAACTAACATGAGGCTTGCTTGCTTCAGTGACGGAGGAAAACAACGTGCCCCGCCCCGCCTGCCGCTGCAGGCCTCTGAGCCTGCATTTCAAACATTGTAACAAATACCGCCGGACTTCAGCCAGCAGATTCGCAACATTGTATGCAAAGGCCAGAAACCTACTTTCAGGAGCAGCAGCCTAAGAGCTGGAGCAAAGCCTCAAGCTAAAGCTGGCCCAGAATAAAAAAAAAAAAAAAAAAAAAAAAAAGGAAAAAAGGAGCGTTTGGGAGTTCAGTCACCCCCAGCCTGAAAACAGCCCTCAGCCCCTCACCCAGACTGGCCAGGCACCCCAGTGGGGACCCCCACCCTAAAGGGTGTGTGACCAGCTGCAAACAGCCATCATCCCCTCACCCAGGCTGGCCAGGCACCCCAGTGGGGACCCCCATCCTGAAGGGTGTGTGACCAGCTGCACCCCAGTGGGGACCCCCACCCTGATCCAGGACACCCTTCAGGGCAAACGAGCTGGCACCCACCCATGCACCAGGCCTCTATCCTATATAGTAAAAGGGTAATATGCCTCCCAGCACCGGGATCAGCGGAGCCAAGAGGCCTCCCGGCACCGGGATCAGCATGACAGGGGGCAGCGCCCAAACACCCTGATCGGCCCTGCTCTGTGGGTGATAGAGGGCGGTGCCCCAACCCCCTCGCCCCCCCCACGGGCCCTGCTCTGTGTGTGACGGGGTAGAGCCATAACCTCCCCATCAGCCCTGCCCTGAGTGTGACAGTGGCGGTGCCCCAATCCCCTGATTGGCCCTGCTCTGTGGGTGATAGAGGGCGGTGCCCCAACCCACTGATCCGCCCTGCTCTGTGTGTGACAGGGGACGGTGCCCCAACTCCCCTATCGGACCTACTCTGTGAGTGACAGGGGGGAGCGCCTCAACTCCCTGATGGGCCCTGCTCTGTGCATGACAGGGTACGGAGCCCCAACCCCCCTGATGGGCCCTGCTCTGTTCGTGACAGGAGGGAGCTCCTCAACCCCCTGATGGGCCCTGCTCTGTGCATGACAGGGTACGGAGCCCCAACCCCTCTGATGGGCCCTGCTCTGTGTGTGACAGGGGGCAGTGCTCCAACCCCCGGATTGGCCCTGCTCTGAGCCCAACCAGGGGCTGTACCTAGGGATTGGGCCTGCCCTCTGCCACCCGGGAGCAGGCCTAAGCCAGCAGGTTGTTATCTCCCAAGGGGTCCCAGACTACTAGAGGGCACAGGCCCGGCTGAAGAACCCCTCTTTCCCCCCGAGTGCACAAATTTTTGTGCACCGGGCCTCTAGTATGATATAATAAGTATTTATTGTTGTTTCAAGCCAGTAAGTTCTGTTTTTGTTTTATGCAGCAATAGATTAAAGCAGGCATTATAAGAAACAACAATAACATTACAGCTACAACAACGGCACTGTTTATTGAGTATTGTTTGTGAGTTATGGCAAGTTACTTAGCCTTACTACACCTGAATATCCTCATCTGTTAAAAAGACTAATTAATAGTATCCATTTTTTCAGAATGTTTATAGCATTAACTGGATTAATAGATGTAGATATTTTTAAAGAAAAAATGGAATCATAGCGCAGAGTAGAAACTCAATTAATATACTCCATCATTATTATTACTTGCTGTGATTGTTATCACTATTCTTTTTCATTTCAATTTTAACCAAATCTGCTTCTTCCATTTTTCAAAATTAATTAGTAATAAAATGATCCAGACAGTCAAACCATCAGAAACCTGGACATTATCCTTGACTGATTGTATTCTCATTTTTTACATCAAATCAATCATTATGTTCTCATGATTATATCTACTAAATACTTTTATACTAGTTTCTTTAAAAGATTTTTAAAAAATTACTTATTGATTTTAGAGAGAGGAGAAAAGGGAGAGGGAGAAACATCGATTTGTTGTTCCACTGATGTATATATTTATTGGTTGCTTCTTTTATGTGCCCTGACTGGGGATCAAACCTTCAACCTTGGCATATTGGGACAATACTCTAACCAACAGAGCTACCTGGCCAGGGCCTAATACTATTTTCTTTATTCCTACTCCCACTGCCTTAGTTCAAGCTTCTATCAATTCCCATCTGGACTATTAAACAAATTCCTAAATTGTTTCTGCCTCTAATCTTATTCCACTTGAAGCTGTTTTTCGCACTGCAGTGACTTGTCTACAACACAAATATGATAAAGTCATTCCCTGGTGAAAACCTTCCACTGGCCCTCTGACAGCTTTATAAAGTACAGTCTCCTTAGAAGGACCAATAAGGCCTGTCAGGATCTGGCCATTGCCTGTCTCTCCTCTTATTAACACTGTGTATCAAGTCTTAATTCTCTTATTTGTTGTATATGGTGCCTCTCTTTCATAGTATTGATTTTCTTTAGGTGTTTGATGGTCCTTGCTTTGTTTCATTTTTCCTTTTTCTTTCTTGTTAATATTTGCTGTGTGGGTCTAGATTAAACAGCTTATTTCCAGGTTCAAAGTAAGACTGATCACCTATCAGTGGGTTCCAGTTTTGATCACAAAAAAGTATTTCTGATGACTGCAGGTGAGAGCTGGATCTAGGTGAAGAGTAGGGCCATTCATACTTTGAGCCCTGAAGATAAAATACTCTGCACAAAAATAAATTAGTAAAGAACACATAGGTGCCTTTTCCACTCAGAACAGGCACTCAGTCCTGGTACAGCAAGATCTGCATCCCTAACCATCTTCTCTCGTGCTAACACTCTTCAAGGCCCAGAGGAAACACTTTCTTCATCTCATGCCCATGACTTAGAAACAAGCAAAAAAAGGCAATCCTGTCCAAATGGCATGAAGGTTTGTAAATTGTGCCCTGTCAATTTCAGAAATAGGTATTTTTTTTAGCAGGGAGGATTTGAGAGGCAGACACATTAAAGAAAGAGAAAATATAAATTAATTATTGTGCCAAATTCTTCCTCTCAATGAATGCAGTAGTTTCTTGCATAATGAAGCATTCTTTTCTAAGAGGGCTGAGCATCTATTTCTTGCTTGCCTTTGTGGATCTGGAGACTCTCTTGAATTAGCTCACTGTTTGAAACAATTGTACATGACAGCTGAATAAAAGTTTGCAATATTAAATAAGGCATGTTAGTCTTAAATTTAGACATAACATATATATGTAGCATGATGCTGATACTATTGGTATCTGGATGGACAATTAAAACTGAATTTATGACTAGTTTTTAGTGTATTTTAAAATTAATAACATTTAAATAAAATTTTAAAAAATTAAATTTACATGTCCTTTTTAAAAATTCAATAGTTATTAACTTTAATTTGTAGGTTTTTATGTTTAATAATTTTAAATATTTTAGAAGAAAATAACACTTTTGAAAACTTATATGAAAAAAAATTTTCACATTTAATTTGCCCATTTTCACTAAAACAATTTAAATTTTGTATGTTTTAAACATAATTATATTTTAAAAAATAACTATAATTAGATTTCATTTTGTATTTTTTTCTTTATTGATTAAGGCATTACATACGTGTCCTTAACCCCCAATAGCCCCCCACCCCTCCCACTCATGCCCTCACTCCCCTGGTGTCTGTGTCCATTGGTTAGGCTTATATGCATGCATACAAGTCCTTTAGTTGATCTCTCCCCCATAACCCCCCCTCCCCTACATTCCCTCTGAGGTTTGATGGTGTGATCAATGCTTTTCTGTCTCTGGACCTGTTTTTGTTCACCAGTTTATGTTGTTTATTATATTCCACAAATGAGTGCAATCATGTGATATTTACCATTCTCTGACTGGTTTATTTCACTTAGCATAATGCTTTCCAGTTCCATCCATGCTGTTGCAAATGGTAAGAATTCCTTCTTTTTTACAACAGCATAGTATTCCATCGTGTCAATGTACCATGTGTTTTTTTTTTTAATATATTTTATTGATTTTTAACAGAGAGGAAGGGAGAGGGATAGAGAGTTAGAAACATCGATGAGAGAGAAACATCAATCAGCTGTCTCCTGCACACACCTCACTGGGGATGTGCCCGCAACCAAGGCACATGCCCTTGACCAGAATCGAACCTGGGACCCTTGAGTTTGCAGGCTGATGCTTTATCTACTGAGCCAAACCAGTCAGAGCTGTACCACTGTTTTGTTTGTTTGTTTGTTTGTTTGTTTAACTAAATCTTTATTGTTCAGATTATTACAGTTGTTCCTCTTTTTTCCCCCCATAGCGCCCCTCCACCCAGTTCCCACCCCACCCTCTGCCCTTACCCCCCTACTGTCCTACTGTCCTCATCCATAGGTGTATGATTTTTGTCCAGCCTCTTCTGCACCCCCCACACCCCCTTCCCCCCTGAGAATTGTCAGTCCACTCCCTTTCTATGCCCCTGATTCTATTATATTCAGTTTATTCTGTTCATCAAATTATTTATTCACTTGATTTTTAGATTCACTTGTTGATAGATATGTATTTGTTGTTCATAATTTGTATCTTTACCTTTTTCTTCTTCTTCCTCTTCTTAAAGGATACCTTTCAGCATTTCATATAATACTAGTTTGGTGGTGATGAACTTCTTTCGCTTTTTCTTATCTGTGAAGCTCTTTTTTTTTTTAATTCTTTATTAGTTAAGGTATTACAAACGTGTCCTTATCCCCCCCCCCATTAACCCCCACCCCACTCATGTTCTCATCCCCCTGTTGTCCATGTCCATTGGTTTGGCTTATATGCATGCATACAAGTCCTTTGGTTGATCTCTTCCCCTTACCCCCTCCCTCCCCTACTTTCCCTCTGGGGAGTGATAGTTTGATCGCTGTTTCTCTGTCTTTGGATCTGTCCCTGTTTATCCGTCTGTGTTGTTCTCTATAATCCACAAATGAGTGAGATGATGTGGTATTTATCTTTCTCTGACTGGCTTATTTCACTTAGCATAATGCTCTCCAGTTCCATCCATGCTGTTGTAAAAGGCAAGAGTTCCTTTTTTTTTTTTTACTGCAGCGTAGTATTCCATTGTGTAGATGTACCACAGTTTTCTAATCCACTCATCTGCTGATGGGCACTTAGGCTGTTTCCAAATCTTAGCTATGGTGAATTGTGCTGCTATGAACATAGGGGTGCACATATCCTTTCTGATTGGTGTTTCCGGTTTCTTGGGATATATTCCTAGTAGTGGGATCATTGGGTCAAATGGGAGTTCCATTTTTAGGTTTTTGAGGAAACTCCATACTGTTCTCCACAGTGGCTGCACCAGTCTGCATTCCCACCAGCAGTGCACAAGGGTTCTTTTTTCTCCACATCCTCTCCAACACTTGTTGTTTGTTGATTTGTTGATGATAGCCATTCTGACAGGTGTGAGATGGTACCTCATTGTTGTTTTGATTTGCATCTCTTGGATGATTAGTGACTTTGAGCATGTTTTCATATGTCTTTCGGCCTTCTGTATGTCCTCTGTCGAAAAGTGTCTATCTAGGTCCCTTGCCCATTTTTTGATTGGGTTGTTTATCTTCCTATTGTTGAGTTTCATGAGTTCCCTGTAAATGTTGGAGATTAAACCCTTATCGGTGATAACATTGGCAACTCTGTTCTCTCATCCAGTGAGCTTTCTTGTTGTTTTGTTGATGGTTTCTTTTGCTGTACAGAAGCTTTTTATTTTAATCTCTAATAAGTACTGTCAATAGAACATAACTTATATGAAAAATTTGGCGGACCTGGTGGAGCAGAAGGCGCCATCATGGGAGTCCACATCCGCCCCAACAAAGACCGAAAGGTTCGGCGCAAGGAGCCCAAGAGCCAGGACATCTACCTAAGGCTGTTGGTCAAGCTATACAGGTTTCTGGCCAGATGAACCAACTCCACCTTCAACCAAGTGGTGCTGAAGAGGTTGTTCATGAGTCGCACCAACCGGCCGCCTCTGTCCCTTTCCCGGATGATCCGCAAGATGAAGCTTCCTGGCCGGGAGGGCAAAACCGCCGTGGTTGTAGGGACTATAACCGATGACGTGAGGATCCAGGAGGTGCCCAAACTGAAGGTGTGTGCCCTTCGTGTGAGCAGCCGCGCCCGGAGCCGCATCCTCAAGGCTGGGGGCAAGATTCTCACCTTCGACCAGCTGGCCCTGGATTCCCCCAAGGGCTGTGGCACTGTCTTGCTTTCTGGTCCTCATAAGGGCCACGAGGTGTACAGGCATTTCGGCAAGGCCCCAGGAACCCCCCACAGCCACACCAAACCCTACGTGCGATCCAAGGGCCGGAAGTTCGAGCTTGCAAGAGGCCGCCGGGCCAGCCGCGGCTACAAAAACTAACCGTAAATCCTATCATGTTATTAAAGAGGTTTTGGATGCAAAAAAAAAAAAAGAAGAAGAAGAAAAATTTGATTATAACAATATAGTTAGTGATTTTGCTAAATTGTCAAGAAAAATAAATGTTATAGAATAAATATATAATCACTTATGAATTACAGAATTTTTTTACTCATTTAAACATTATTGAATAGAATATCCAGACAGGTTATTAGAAGAGTGAGAGAGAGATTGAAATTGAGTGTGCCTTGTAGTTACAGTAGCACCTGACTCTTACATGGGGCTCTTTATGTATCTTCTGAAACACGGTTCTCGCCTTCTCTTTCAAGAGTGGTACTTATAACTTTAGTTTGGAAATTTTTACTCTCCATAGTCTTGGCCAAAGTCTAGAGTTACCTCTGACTCTTCTTTACTTTGTCTCTGACTCAAATATCCATGATAATTCTAACTTTAACTCTAAGGCCTTCCTTGCCATGCTTAAAAAATAGCGTACTCATACGTTTATTCTGTGAGCAAACTGTGGGCTAGCACATGGGGGGGGGGGGGGCGTGGAGGGGAGATCCAACAGACGCCGCTGTTCCAAGTCAGATCATTATGATAATTGTCATAATGATGTGCCTGGCTCTTCTCTATTTTCTTCTTGGGCTTTTTTAAGGAAAATCTGTTCTTACCCTTAAAATATCACTAACGTGACTGTCTCCTATTTTGTGTTTTGGCTACAGTTTCTCCATCTTGTTCCTTTGCTAATCTGATGCTATAAATGTTTGATTTTCCAGGAATTCCTCAACTCTTTTATCTACTATCCACAGCCCTTCTAAATTTATGGTGTCATTATGAATTACTGCTCTTAAAATATCTTTCCTGATAGTCCACTAGGTGTATGCACAGGAAGGGAAATCATTATTTGTGTTTAGCATGTCATCTTAATCCCAATATATCTACTGACATTTTTAATCTCATTGCCTGGCACTTGTGAGCTTTAGCGATACCAGAATGCTTGAGCTCTCTACACACTGCCTTGTGTTTTCTCTTTCTCATGAAAATATTCTTCCCACCTCCATTCACCTGGAAAACGCGTATTTATCCTTCAAAACTTAACCCAAGCATTCTTTTCTCCAAGAAAGAGCTAACCAAATAAATAAATAACATTCTGAGACATCTCAGTTTGGGTTAAGTCCCCCTTCTCTAACATGTGTTTCCAGTCTATCTTTGAGATTTTTCAGATAAAGTATTTGGATAACATACTAAAAAATTATTCATTGTTATCTGAAATTCAAATTTAACCAGGCATCCTGTTTTTGTTTTCTAAATCTGGCCACACTAAATAGCTCCTTACTGGCTATACTGTATCAATTATATCTTCTTATGTGGGCACCCCTCACTTGGGTAAGGGAAGTTGAAGGAAGGGACCATGTCTTTTTTGAGGGGGGAGTTGGGTTAATAGAATGGGAAACATCTTTTTTTAATCTCTGTATCCCTAACAGCTGACAAATTGTCTGACATGCTAGGTTATATTAGTTAGGATCTTTTGGTTGCAAGTAATACAAACAAAACTCAAGCCCAATTAAACAATGGAGAATTTATCATAAGGAGAATTCCAGGGCGAGAATGCAGCTAGCTTCAGAAGCATGTGGAACTCATTGCATTCTTTGTCTCTCATCTCTGCTTCTCTCAACCCCTGGGTTTCCTTTTTCTCTCATTGCCATAGCTTTCTTGGCTCCTCAGTTCATATGAAAAGTGACTGCACAATACTCCTAAATGGTTCATCTTCTCCATTCAAGATAAAGACATGAGTTTCTCCTAAGCCCAATTCAAATTCATGGAAGAGACTGTGTTCAATCAGCCGAGTTTAGGAAATGAGGGTCATGTAATAGCAGAGGATCCACCTGTGACCCTATGGTTTGGTAGTGGAAATGAAGGAGAGGTGGACACTGAAAAGGTTACTGTGTAGATGCTGCATCAGTCAGAGTCTTCAGAAAACAGTCTATAGTGTGTGTGTGTGTGCGTGCATGCGTGTGTGTGCGTGTGTGTGTGTGTGTGTGTGTGTGTGTGTGTGTGTGTGTGTGTGAAGCCCACCCACATGAAGGAGAGCAATGTGCTGGAAGTCCACAGATTTAAATGTTAAATTTATCCAAAAACATACTCACAGAAACATCCAGAACAATGTTTGAGCACATATTTGGACACCATAGCCCAGCTAAGTTGACACATAAAATTAACTATCACAGATACTCAATAACGTTTGCTGAATTGAAGTATTTTTGGTTGTGTACTACATTTGAAAATTATTCTTTCACTCTTAACCTATTTCATCTATCCCCACTCCCCACTTCTGGGAACCACTGATCTGCTTTCTATATGTATGAGTTTTTGTGTTTGTTTTTTAATTCTACATATGAGATCATACAGTATTTGTCTTTCTCTGTCTGACTTATTTCACTTAATATAGTCCTCTGAAAGCCCATCTATGTTTTTGGTAAATGGCAGGATTTCCTTATTTTTATGGCTCAACAATATTCTATTTTATATATGTAACATTTTATTTATCCATTCCTCTGTTGATAGACACTTAGGTTGTTTCCATGGATTGGCTATTGTGAATAATGCTACAGTGAACATGGGAGTGCAGATATTTCTTTGAGATGGTGAATTTTTTTTTCAGATAAGTACCCAGTAGAGGAATTGCTGGACCATATGGTAGTTCTATTTTTAATTTTTTTGAAGAACCTCCATACTGGTTTCCACAGTTTCTGTATCAATTTGCATTCCCACCAGCAGTGCACAAGGGGTCCCCATACTAATTTGTTTTTATTTTATTTAACAGCTCTGTATGGAAGAGTATGAATTAGTAAAGAAAGAAAGCAAACACTTGTCAAAATTCTTGATCTACATTTCATAGAGCAAAGACCAGCTTCCTTCATTTTTAATGATTTTGAATGAGCAGTTTATATATATTTTAAAAGTCATCATAGGATCTGATTCCCACATCCCTCCCATTTGGCATTCCTGTTCAGAGTTTTAAAAAAAAAACAAACACAAAAACTCAGCACATATCATCAATCTCTTACCATTCAAAGCAAAATGAAAGCCAAGTGCTCAGTGCTGCAATATGTTGTCAAAACACCTCTGGGGATTTTTTTTTTTCAACCAGCTTAAACTGCTCTTATTCTACCATCCTAAACACATGCTGTTTTCCTCAGATCTTCAAAAATGTTGACTTCTAGAAGAGGCCCTTTGTCTAGTGGAGGTAGAGTGGAAAAGTAAGGGAAAATAAAGAGTTGTTGAGAGCCAAAACAGAACCGAGAGAAGCGTCCTTGTAATTATATCTGCTATGTACCTAAGTTTGGAAGGTTGCATTTAAGCCACTTTATTGTTGATAATTGAAGCAACAGGAAGTTTATTATCATACTTAACTCTGGGTTGAGGCTGTCCATGTAATATTCATCTGGTATCCTGCAAGCAGCCCTGAGTGTGTCAACTTTAAATGGTAGATACCAAAATAGGAAGAAGCCAAAGAAGCCTTTTCTATTATCATGTCATCTCCTTGCCCTGGTAAGAAAATATTACTCATCTTAAAACAAGAGAAGTTTTCTTAAATGATACAGAATTTCATTACAAGGTTAGTACTATCTATTTCAGTTATGCTAAATAATCACCAAAAGAAACATAAGAGGGGGAAAATGGTAATTTCACCATGAAGAGAATACCTTTGTAATTTTAAGAAACTAAGTAATTAAGGGATGAATAGGTCCTAAAGATTTTAAGAGTTGAGTAGCTACTTCCAGAAAATATTTAATGGAATATTGTTTTGCTGTCTCTGCTCTTTCATTAGTTGCATGCCGTGATAGCCAGAACTGGAATAGAAGTCCCAAGCTGCCAAATACTAACCCTGGGTGGTAGGAGGGACTTGGGCTAGTGCAGTGAAGGTGTCAGTACTGGGCAGGTGCATCCAAGTCAAGTTCATCCTGGCTGTGCTTGCCTGACAAACAGTGGAGCCCAGAGAAGAAAGAAATAAGAGAAAGCAAAGAAGATATGAAGTAAGCTGTGTAATTTGCAGGTGTGATAGAGAGAGGCAAGAAGGACTAAATCCGCACGAATGCCTCAGAAAGGTCTTTCTTACTCCAATTTTATTTCCGTAGTATTTTCATGAAATGACTATGAAAGGGACAGGGCACACAGCACAGAATCAGTGGAGGTTTCTACTCCTCATCTCTTTCTGCTCTTATACGCTTGAACCCTGTTGATACACACAAACAAGTCTTCCTGAGGCCTTTGAGGAGAAGGTAAGTGAACACAACTAGACAAGAAGCCTAGAGGAAAAGTATTTTTTTTTCTTTGTTAATTCTCACCCAAGGATATTTTTTTCCATTGACTTTTAGACAGAGTGGAAGGGAGGGGGAGAGACAGAGAGAGAACCATCAATGTGAAAGAAACACATAGATTGGTTGCCTCCCGCATGCTCCCTGACAGTCAGATTGAGCTTGCAACTGAAGTACCAAGGTATGTGCCCTTAACCCTTCAGTCTGCAGGTTGACACTCCAACCACTGAGCCAAACCAGCTGGGGTGAGGAAAAGCATTTTTTACCCAATGGCAGTTCCTGGCACTCATTCTGCACATGTCTGCACTGTATAATATGTAAAGTACTCGGTAGTCCTGCTGCAGTAAAACTCTCAAGTTTTTGTTCTCCTTGCTTTTTTTAAAATTTCTTTTTCCTGTTTACTTTTTCCCCCCTTTATTTGGCTATCATCAACAAATAAACAAATGACAAGTGCTGGCGAGGATGCAGAGAAAAAGGAACCCTGGTGCACTGCTGGTGGGAATGCAGACTGGTGCAGCCCTGTGGAGAACAGTATGGAGTTTCCTCAAAAACCTAAAAATGGAACTCCCATTTGACCCAGTGATCCCACTTCTAGGAATATATCCCAAGAAGCCAGAAACGCCAATCAGAAAGGTCTCCTTGCTTTTCTTCTAAGTATTTGCTTCTGATTTAATTCTTGGATTCTTTTAAAAGAATAATGAATTGCAAAGCTTTGCCTTTCTCTTAATTCTACTCAATTCTCTATTTTTTTATCTCGCTATCAGAAGCCTTTACTGCAATGCACAGCAAGAAAAAAGATAAACTCAATCTATGGTATGTTAGTCTTCTATTAGCAGCACGCTGGGCAATAAAATATCACATTTGAAAAACTCTAATGGGCAGTTGGTTGTCAAAGAACCTGTCAATCCCTTACCTATATCTTTGTGGCATTTTGGGACCCAACCTTAAGAAAAAATATTTTAATTGTGTACTAGTTTTACATACAGAAAGATATGTAGCATGAATGTAAATTTTTATGCTTAATGATAAAATGAGTACCTGTGAACCCACCACCTAACTTAAGAATGAGGCAATAATATTTTTGTGTCAAACAATGTTCAACTTATCACTATTTTTTCACAGATCATGCTTTTGTTGTATCTCAAAAGTCATCACTCAATTCAGGTTGACCTAGTTGTTCTTTTATGTTACCTTCTAGCTAGAACAAGTATGTCAAACTCAAAGGCTAACACGGGCCAAATAGACAAAGTTTAAGTTTATGTGGGCCACAAAAAAACAAAAGCTTCAATTTTCATAAAAACAAAGGTTTATTTTGATAGAGACGTGCTGAATACAAAGGACTGAAATAAATGAGTAATCATTAATATAAAATATTAGAACATTTTAATAAAAATTAATATTTTTTCTTGAACATTAACTTACGAGACACTGAATAACTGCACAAATTAATAAGTGTAACGCAAATAAACCTATTTTTCTTGTTCTCCGAAAGCGGATTTCCTGTTGTGCACGCCAAACAAGTCAGTCTAAGAGTAATGGCATGGCAATCGGCTGCTAAAATATTCGCTGCTAGTATTAGTGGAGAGAAATGGTGCGCCTACACGTAAGGCGCGTAAGGGAAATGAATGCAACATGATTATAGTAATCAGTCATTAGTGAACATTGTAGTTCGTTATTAGTAATTATGTATAACAGGACCTTGTAAAAATTAAGCTATGAAATTTTTATTAAAATATTTCTTATATACCATTATATTGGCTGGGCTGCAAAAATATTCATTGTGGGCCATATTGCAGCCCACGAGTACGATATGCGTGTTCTAGAAGTTTTATGGGTTTGTGTTTTACAGTTAGGCCTATGATTCCTTTTGAATTAATGTTTGTGAAAAACGGAAATCTGTGTTCTAGATTTATTTTTATTTTGCATGTGGGTATCCAGTTCTAGCACCATGAAGAGAATACCTTTGTAATTTTATTTTATTTTTTAAAATACATTTTTATTGATATCAGAGAGGAAGGAAGAGGGAGAGAGAGAGAGAAACATCCATGATGAGAGAGAATCATGGATCGGCTGCCTCCTGCAAGTCCCCCACTGGGGATCCAGCCCACAACCCGGGCATGTGCCCTTGACCGGAATCAAACCTGGGACCTTTCAGTTCTCAGGCCGATGCTCTATCCACTGAGACAAATCGGCTAGGGCAATACCTTTGTAATTTTAATTTAAGAAGCTAAATAAAGGATGGAAAGGTCCTAAAGAAGATTTTAAGAGTTGAGTGGCTACTTCCAGAAAATATTTAATGGAATATTGTTTTACTGTCTCTGCGCTTTAATTAATTGCTGAAAAGACTATTTTAGCACCATTTGTTAAAAAGACTATTCTTCATTGAATTGCCTTTGCTCCTTTCTCAAAGATGAGTTGACTATATTTTTGTGGATCTATTCCTGGACTCTCTATTGTGTTTCTCAGAATATTTGTCTATTCTTTCACCAATGCCATACTGACTTGGTTACTATAGGAAGTCTTCCTGTTGGGTAGTGTCAGTCTTTCAACTTCATTCTTCAGTATTGTGTTGGCTTCCGTGGGGATTTTCCCTTTCCATATACACTTTAGAATTAGTTTGTTGATATCCACAAAATAGCTTGCTTAGATTTTAACTGGGATTAAGTTGAATCTATAGATCAAATTGGGAAGAACTGACATCTTAACAATATTAATTTCTTTTTATCTATGAACGTGAAATAACTTTCTTTTTTATACAAACCTTTGATTTATTTCATCAGGGCTGTGTAGTTTTTCTCATGTAGTCCTATATATACACATTATTTTTTTAGAGGCCTGGTGCATGAAAATTCATGCACGGGGGAGGGGTGGGGGGAGGGGGCGGTCCCTCAGCTTGGCCTGCCCCCTCTCACAGTCCAGGAGCCCTCAGGGGATGTTCTACTGACGGCTTAGGCATTCTGGCCTCCCTCTGAGGGAGGCAACCAGGCTGATCAGGAGAAGGCACTGCCCCCATCACCCTGCTGCTGCTGCTACTACCAGCCCTCTCAGCCATTGCGGCTGCTGGCCTTCCTTGGCCCTCACAGCCGCTGCGGGTTTGTCTGGAAGGACGTCTGGAAGATGTTTGGTCTATTGGTCTAATTAGCATATTACCCTTTCATTAGAATAGATGGTTTGGGTATTTTTTTTTAAATATATTTTATTGATTTTTTACAGAGAGGAAGAGAGAGGGATAGAAAGTTAGAAACATTGATGAGAAAGAAACGTCAATTCAGCTGCCTCCTACACACTCCCTACTGGCAATGTATCCGCAACCAAGGTATATGCCCTTGACTGGAATCGAATCTGGGACCCTTCGGTCCGCAGGCCAACGCTCTATCCACTGAGCCAAACCGGTTAGGGCGATTGTTTGGTTTATACCTCAGTATTTTCTTTTCTTGGTGATGATGTAAATGCTGGTGTGTTTTTCATTTTAAATTTTTTATTTCTAGTATAAAGGAATATAATTAATGCTTATATATGGACTATGTATCTTGCAATACCACTACAATCACTTACTCATTCTAGGGGGCTTTTTGTAGATTCTTTGGAATTTTTACATAAACAATCATGTCATCATCAAAGGAGAGTTTTATTTCTTCCTTGGCAATCAGTACACCTTTTATTTACTTTTCTTGTCTTCTTGTGTTGCCCAGTATGTTGTTAAATGGGAGTGGTGAGTGGGATATCCTTGTCTTGTTTTGGTGTTTTAGTGGGGAAGCATCTAGTTTCTCACCATTAAATATTACGTTAGCTGTAGGGTTTTTGTAGGAAGTTCTTTATCAAGTTGGGGAAGTATTGCTCCATTTCTTTTGTTGTTGTTTTGTTAATCCTCACTCAAGGATATTTTTTCCATTGATTTTTAGAGAGAATGGAAGGAAGGAATGGGAGGGAGGGAGGAGGAGGAAAGGAGAGAGAGATAGATAGGTAGGTAGAAAAAGAGAGAAAGAGAGAGAAAGAAAGAAAAAAAGATCAACATGAGAGAGACACATTGATCGGTTGCCTCCCACATTCGCCCAGACAAGGGGCTAGACATGGAATCTGCAACCCAGGTGCATGCCCTTGACCGGGAATTGAACCCTCGACCCCTTGATCCACGGGCAGACATTCTAACTACTCAGCAACACTGGCCAGGGCAGTCTTGCTCCATTTTTTGTTTTTTTCATGAAGAGGTGTTAGATTTTTTTAAATGTTCTTTCAGCATTTACTGATATGATCTTTCTTTTTTTTTCATGGTATAATTTTGTTTTGTTTTTCTTTGTTTTTATTGTTTACAGTATTACATATGTCTTTTTTTCCCCTACTGATTTCCGCCCCCATCCACTCCCGCCCCCGAGGACAAGCCCCCACCGCCCCAGTGTCTGTGTCCATTGGTTATGCTAATGTGCATGCATAAAAGTCCTTTGGTTGATCTCTACCCTCCTCTCCCCTCCCCTGCCCCTTGTCTCTGGATCTATTTTTGTTCATCCCACATATGAGTGAGATCATGTGATATTTATCTTTCGCTGACTGGCTTATTTTGCTTAGCATAATGCTCTCCAGTTCCATCCATGCTATTGCAAATGGTAAAAGTTCCTTTTTTTATATAACAGCGTAGTATTCCATTGTGTAGATGTACCACTCATCTGCTGATGGGCACTTAGGCTGTTTCCAAATCTTAGCTATTGTAAATTGTGCTGCTATGAACATAGAGGTGCATATATCCTTTCTGATTGGTTTTTCTGGTTTCTTGGGACATATTGCTAGAAGTGGGATCACTGGGTCAAATGGAAGTTCCATTTTTAGTTTTTTGAGGAAACTCCATACTGTTCTCCACAGTGGCTGCACCAGTCTGCATTCCCACCAACAGTGCACAAGGGTTTCTTTTTCTCCACATCCTCGCCAGCACTTGTCATTTGTTGATTTGTTGATGATAGCCATTCTGACAGGTGTGAGATGGTACCTCATGTTGTTTTGATTTGCATCTTTTGGATGATTAGTGATTTTGAGCATGTTTTCATATGTCTCTCGGCCTTCTCCATGTCCTCTTTCAAAAAGTGTCTGGTTAGGTCCTTTGCCCATTTTTTGATTGGATTGTTTATCTTCCTTTTGTTAAGTTGTATGAGTTCTCTCTAAATTTTGGAGACTAAGCCCTTATCTGAAATAGCATTGGCAAATATGTCAATATTTGGCAAAAAAATATGTCAATAGCATTGGCAAAAAAGCCCTATGCAGTGGGCTTTCTTGTTGTTTTGTTGATGGTTTCTTTTGCTGTGCAGAAACTTTTTATTTTGATGTAGTCCCATTTGTTTATTTTCTCCTTAGTTTCCATTGCCCTAGGAGCTGTATCAGTAAAGATATAAGCTACTACATATGTCTGATATTTTGCTGCCTATGGAGTCTTCTAAGGTTTTTATGGTTTCCCATCTTACGTTCAAGTCCTATAGCCATTTTTGAGTTTATTTTTGTGTATGGTATAAGTTCGTGATCTACTTTCATTGTTTTACATGTATCTGACCAAATTTCCCAGCACCATTTTTGAAGAGACTGCCATGACTCCATTTTATGCTCTTACCTTCTTTGCCAAATATTAATTGAGCATAATGGCTTGGGTCTATTTCTGGGTTCTCTATTCCATTCCATTGGTCTATATGTCTGTTCTTGTGCCAGTACCAGGCAGTTTTGAGAACCGTGGCTTTGTAATACAGCTTGATATCTGGTATTGTGATCCCTCCAACTTTGTTCTTCTTTCTTAAGATTGCTGTGGCTATTCGGGGTCTTTTTTAATTTCAGGTGAATTTTTGGAGAGTTTGTTCTAGGTCTGTGAAATATGCCATTGGTATTTTAATGGGGATTGCCTTGAATCTATAGATTGCTTTGGGTAGTATGGACATTTTAATGATGTTTATTCTACCAATCCATGAACATGGTATGTTTTTCCATTTGTTTATGTCTTCTTCTATCTCTTTTTTCAATGTCCTGTAGTTTTCAGAGTACAGGTCTTTTACCTCCTTAGTTAAGTTTATTCCTAGATATCTTAATTTTTTTGGTTGCAATGGTAAACAGGATTTTTTTTTTTTAGTTTCTCTTTCTGTGAGTTCATTATTGGTGTGTAAAAAGCCATAGATTTCTGGGTATTAATTTTGTATCCTGCTACATTGCCAAATTCATTTATTAAGTCCAGCAGTTTTTTGATAAAGTCTTTGGGGTTTTCTCTGTACGGTATCATGTCATCTGTGAATAATTACAGTTTTATTTCTTCTTTTCCAATTTGGATGCCTTTTACTGCTTCTTCTTGTCTGATTGCTATGGCTATTACTATATCTAACAGGAGTGGTGAAAGTGGGCGTCCCTGTCTTGTTCCTATTTTTAGGGAAAATGAATTTAGTTTTTGTCCACTGAGTATGATGTTAGCTGTAGGCTTGTCATATAAGGCTTTTATTATGTTGAGGTATAATCCCTCTATTCCCACTTTGCTGAGAGTTTTCATCAAGAAAGGGTGTTGTATTTTGTCAAATGCTTTTTCTGCATCAATTGGTATGATTATGTGATTTTTATCTCTCAGTTTGTTTATGTGATGTATCACGTTTATTAATTTGCGGATATTGTACCATCCTTGCATCCCCGGAATAAATCCCACTTGGTCATGGTGTATGATCTTTCTAATGTAATGCTGGATCCTATTTGCTAGGATTTTATTGAGGATTTTAGCATATATGTTCATCAAGGATATTGGCCTGTAGTTCTCTTTCTTTGTGGTGTCTTTATCTGGTTTTGGGATTAGGGTAATGCTGGCTTCATAGAAAGAGCTTGGAAGTGTGCCTTCCTCTTGAATATTTTGGAATAGTCTGAGGAGGAGAGGTTTTAGTTCTTCTTTGAATGCTTGGTAGAACTCCCTTGTAAAGCCGTCCGAACCAGGGCTTTTGTTTGCTGGAAGATTTTTTGATTACTGCTTCATTTCCTTTGGTAGTTAATGGCTTATTCAGGTTTTTTTATTCTTCCTGATTGAGTTTTGGGAGCTTGTATTTTTCTAAGAATATGTCCATTTCACCTAGGTTGTCCAGTCCAATTTGTTGGAATAGAGTTGTTCATAGTATTTTTTCATAATACTTTTTTTTTTTAGGGCAAGACATAAATTCTTTTTTATTTTTATTTGTTAAAATTTCTTTTATTGCATAAAGTATTACAAAGAGTATTATATATGTCTCCTTTTTTTCCCCTTCTTGACATTCCCCCAGCCTCCCCTATCCCCAGTGTCTTATGTCCTTTGGTTATGCTTATATGCATGCATACAAGTCCTTCAGTTGATCTCTCATAATCCTTTGTATTTCTGTGGGGTCAGTTGTTACTTCACCTCTTTCATTTCTGATTTTGTTTATTTGGGTCCTCTCTCTTTGCTTCTTGGTGAGCCTGGCTAGAGGTTCATCAATCTTGTTTGTCCTTTCAAAAAACAGCTATTGGTTTTATTGATCTTTTGTATTTTTTTTTGTCTCTGTGTTGTTTATTTTCTCTCTGATCTTTATTATTTCCTTCCTTCCTTCTGCTTATGCTGGGCTTTTCTTGTTGCTCTCTTTCTAATTCTTTGAGTTGGAGGGTTAGGTAATTTATTACCATTTTTTTCTTGTTTTTTTGAGGTAGGCCTGTAGAACTATGAACTTCCCTCTCAAGACTGCTTTCACTGTGTCCCATAGGTTTTGGAATGTTGTGTTTTCATTGTCATTTGTTACCAGTTTGCTTTTTATTTCTTCTTTTATCTCTTTGGTAACCCAATCATTATTTAATAGCATGCTCTTTAACCTCCAAGTGTTTGATTTTTTTTATTGTTTTTACTGTAGTTGATTTCTAATTTCATGCCATTGTGGTCTGAGAAGATGCTTGATATGATTTCTATCTTCTTGAATTTGAAGAGACTTTGCCTGTGTCTCAATATGTGGTCTATCTTTGAAAATGACCCATGTGCACTTGAGAAGAATGTATATTCTGTAGCTTTGGGGTGAAATGTTCTGAAGATGTCAATTAAGTCCATTTGATCTAGTGAGTCATTTAGGATTGATGTTTCTTTGCTGGTTTTTTGTTTAGGATTTTTCCAGTGGTGTCAATGGGGTATTAAAGTCCCCTACTATGACTGTGTTGTTGTCGATCTCTCCCTTGGTATCTTCCAGAAGTTTTTTTTTTTTTATGTATTTGGGTGCTCCTATATTGGGTGCATATATGTTTTCCAGAGTTATATCCTCTTGTTGAATTGCTTCCTTTAGTATTATGAAGTGGCTTTCCTTATCTCTTGTTATGGCCTTCACTTTGAGGTCTAATTTGTCAGATATAATTATTGCTACCCCAACTTTTTTTTAATTTCCATTCACCAGAAAATATTTTTCCATCCCTTCACTGTCAGTCTGTGTGAGTCCTTTGTTCTGAGGTGGGTCTTTTGTATACAGCAGATATATGGGTCATGTTTTCTCATCCATTCAGCTACCCTATGTCTTTTGATTGGAGCATTTAATTCATTTACATTTAAGGTTATTATTGATAGGTACCTGTTTGTCGTCATTTTTATTCTTTATGCCTGTGTTCCTTCTTCCCTTCCTGTTTCTTCTTTTTACAGCAGTCCCTTTAGCATTTCTTGCATTGCCGGTTTGGTAGTAATAAACTCCCTTGCCCTAACCAGTTTGGCTCAGTGGAAAGAGCGTCGGCCTGTGGACTGAAGGGTCCCTGGTTCGATTCCGGTCAAGGGCATGTACCTTGGTTGCGGGCACATCCCTAGTAGGGGGTGTGCAGGAGGCAGCCGATCGATGTTTCTCTCTCATCGATGTTTCTAACTCTCTATCCCTCTTCCTTCCTTTCTGTAAAAAATCAATAAAATATATTTAAAAAAAATAAAAGTAAATGTAAATAAACTCCCTTAGTCCTTTTTTGTCTGTGAAGCTCCAGATTTCACCTTCAATTTTTAATGATAGCCTTGCTGGGTATAGTATTCTTGGATTCAGTCCCTTGCTTTGCATCACTTTGTGTATTTCATTCTATTCCCTTCATTCCTGATGTGTTTCTGTTGAGAAATCAGTTGATAGTCTAATGGGAAATCCCTTGTAGGTAACTTTCTGTCTCTCTCTCGCAGCCTTTAAGATTCTTACTTTGTCATTGGTGTGAGCCAATTTAATTATGATGTGTCTTTGTGTCAGTTGATATGATTTTTCTCCTTTAACTTGTTGATGTTATGGATAACATTAATTGATTGTCAAATGTTGAACTAGGCTTGAGTACTAGAATAAATCCCACTTGGTTGTGGTATAGAATTCTTCCTATACTTTAGTGGATTTGATTTGCTAATATTGTGTTGAGGGTTTTTGCATCTATGTTCTTGAGGGATATTGGTCTCTAGTTTTCCAGTTATGTAAATCTTTGTCTGGTTTTGGTATTAGAGTAATGCTGGCCTCATAGCATGAGTTGGGAAGCATTCCCTCTGCTTCCATTTTCTGGCAAAGATTGTAGACAATTAGTGTAATTTATTTATTAAATGTTTGATATAATTCACTAGTGAAACCATCTGTGCCTGTTGCTTTCTGTTTTGGAAGGTTACCAATTATTGACTCAATATCTGTAATGCATATAGGCCTATTCAGATAATCTTTTTTTTCCTCGTGTGAGTTTTTGGTGTCTTGAGGAATTGGTGCATTTCATCTAGGTTATCAAATTTGTAAGCATTTAATTTTCACCATATTCCTTTAGTATCCCTTTTTCTTATTTAACTTGGCTAGAAGTTTATCAATTTTATTGTTCTTTTAAAGGATCCAGCTTTTGTTTTTGTTCATTCCTCTGAGTTCCTTTTCCAATTTCTTGATTTCTGCTCTAATTGTTATTGCTTTTCTTCTGCTTACTTTGCATTTAATTTGCTCTTCTTTTTGTAGTTTTGTAAGATGGAAACTTAGATTACTTATTATAGATCTTTCTTCCTTTCTGATATATGCATACAGTGCTATAAGTTTCCCTCTAAGTTCTGATTTTGCTGCATCCACACATTTTGGTAAGTTGTATTTTCATTTTAATTAATTAATGATTTAATTAATTTTTATCCTCACCTGAGGATATGGTTTTCTCTTACTGATTTTTTAAAGAGGGAGTGATAAAGGAAGGGAGGGAGGGAGGGAAGGAGGGAGGGAGGGAGGGAGGGGGAGGGAGAGAGAGAGAGAGAGAGAGAGAGAGAGAGAGAGAGAGAGAGAGAAGAGAGAAAGAAACAGAGAAACATCGACTTGAGAAAATTGATCGTTGCCTCCCATATGGGCCCCAACTGAGGATGGAACCTGCAACCTAGATATGTATGCTGATCAGGAATCAAACCTGAAAGCTTTTTGTATATAGGACGACACTCTAACCAACTGAGCCACCCGACCAGGGAAGTCATTTTAATTTATTTTAAAATATTTTTAAATTCATCTTGAGATTTATTTTGACTCATATGTTTAGAAGTGTGTTGTTTACTCTCAACCTTTTTTGAGGGTTTCCAGCTCTCTTTCTCTTACGATTTGTAGTTTAATTCCATTGTGATCTGAGAGCATACTTCCTATAATTTTTATTCTCTCAAATTAAGGTACATTTTGTGGCTCAGAAAGTGGTCTATCTTGGTGAATGTTCCATGTGAGCCTGCTGTTGTTAGATGAAATTTTCTATATATGTCAGTTAGATTTAACTTATTGGTGGCACTGCTGAGTTCAGCTATTTCCTTACTGATTTTTTTATGGCAAATCTATTACTGTTAAAGTATTGAAGTCTCCAACTATAATAGTGGGTTTGTCTATATCTCCTTGCAGTTCTATCAGTTATGGCCTGATGTATTTTGACATTCTGCTATTGGGCATATACACTGCAATTATGGATTGTCCTACTTCTTGGAGTGTTGACCCCTTTATCATTTGTAATGCTCCTCTTTATCCCTGATAACTTTCCTGGCTCTGAAGTCTGCTCTATCTGAAATCCACGTAGTTACTCTCACTTTGTGTTGATTAGTGTTGGCATGGTATATCTTTCTCCATCCCTTTACTTTTAATCTATTTGTCTTTATATTTAAAGTGGGTTTCTTAAATGACTATTGACACTTAAATTGGTTATTGGTAATAGTTGGATCAATATCTTCCATATTTGTTACTGTTGTCTATTTGTTGCCCTTGTTCTTATTGTTCTCTCTCTCTTCTGGCTTTAACTGGGCATTTTTCTCCATTATTTTCTCCTCTCATACTTTTTTAAAAAAGTTTAAAAATGTAAAATACAGTTTAGATTTGATATTACTTTGAATTAGTTTCAAGTGTACAACATTGTTAAATAATCATATACTTTATAAAGTATTCCCCTGATACTTCCACTACCCGCCTGGCATCAGACAGAGTTATTACAATATTATTGACTATATTTCCTATGCTATACTTTACATCCCCATGGCTATTGTGTAGATGGGTAATTACCCATCTGTACCTCTCAATCCCTTCACTTTTTAAAATATTGTTTAAAGTATTACAGATGGTAGTACATATGTCTTCTTTTTTTCTCCCCATTGACATTCCCCCAGCCTCCCCTACCCCCCGGCACATGCAAAGCCCCCCCCCCCCATGTCTTGTGTCCATTGGTTATGCTTATATATATGCGTACAAGTCCTTCGGTTGATCTCTTACATCCCCCCCCCAACACTCCTCAGCCTTCCCACTGTAATTTGACAGTCTGTTCAATACTTCTCTGCCTCTGTATCTTTTTGTTCATCAGGTTATAATGTTCTTTATTATCCATAAATGAGTGAGATCATGTGGTGTATTTCTTTCACTTCCTAGCTTATTTCACTTAGCATAATGCTCTCCAGTTCCATCTATGCTGCTGCACATGGTAAGAATTCCTTCTTTTTTATAGCAGCATAGTATTCTGTTGTGTAGATGTACCACAGTTTTCTAATCCATTCATCTGTTGATGGGCATTTAGGCTGTTTCCAAATCTTGGCTATTGTAAATTGTGCTGCTATGAACATAGGGGTGCATATATCCTTTCTGATTGGTGTTTCTGTTTTCTTGGGATATATTCCTAGAAGTGGTATTACTGGGTCAAATGGCAGTTCCATTTTTAAATTTTTGAGGAAACGCCATACTGTTTTCCACAGTGACTGCATTCCAGTTTGCATTCCCACCAGCAGTGAAGGAGGGTTCCTTTTTCTCCACTTCCTCTCCAACACTTGTCGTTTGTTGATTTGTTGATGATAGCCATTCTGACAGGTGTGAGATAGTACCTTATTGTAGTTTTGATTTGCATCTCTCAGATGATTAGTGACTTTGAGCATGTCTTAATGTGTCTCTTGGCATTCTTAGTGTCCTCTTTCGAAAAGAGTCTATTTAGGTCCTTTGCCCATTTTTTGATTGGATTGTTTATTTTCCTTTTGTTGACTTGTATGAGTTCCCTGTAAATGTTGGAGATTAAACCCTTAACAGAGATAACATTGGCAAATATATTCTCACATGCAGTGGGCTTTCTTGTTGTTTTGTTGATGGTTTCTTTGGCTGTGCAGAAGCTTTTTATTTTGATGTAGTCCCATTTGTTTATTTTCTCCTTGGTCTCTCTTGCCCTAGGATCTGTGTCTATAAAGATAGTGCTACAGCCAAACCGTTTTGGCTCAGTGGATAGAGCATCGGCCTACAGACTGAAGGGTCCCGGGTTCTATTCCGGTCAAGGGCATGTACCTTGGTTGCAGGCACGTCCCCAGTGGGGGGCGTGCAGGAGGCAGCTGATCGATCTCTCTCATTGATGTTTCTAGCTCTCTATCCCTCTCCCTTCTTCTCTGTAAAAAATCAATAAAATACATTAAAAAAAAAAAAAGATAGTGCTAGGACATATGTCTGCAATTTTGCTGCCTATGGAGTCTTGTAAGAATTTTATGGTTTCCCATCTTACATTCAAGTCCTTTAGCCATTTTGAGTTTGTTTTTATGTATGGTGTAAGTTGGTGATCTAGTTTCATTTTTTTTTTTTTTGCATGTGTCCGACCAAATTCCCAGCACCATTTATTTAAGAGGCTGTTTTGACTCCATTGTATGCTCTTGCTTCCTTTGTCTAATATTAATTGAGTATAATAGCCTGGCTCAATTTCTGGATCCTCTATTCTGTTCCATTGGTCTATATGTCTGTTCTTGTGCCAGTACCAGGCACTTTTGAGAACCGTGGCTTGGTAATACAGCTTGATGTCTGGTATTGTGATCCCTCCAACTTTGTTCTTCTTTCTTAAGAATGCTATGGCTATTCGGGGTCTTTTTTTATTCCAGATAAATTTTTGGAGAGTTTGTTCTAGATCTTTGAAATATGCCATTGGTATTTTAATAGATATTGCATTGAATCTATAGATTGCTTTGGGTAGTATGGACATTTTAATGATGTTGATTCTACCAATCCACGAACATGGCATGTTCTTCCATTTGTTTATGTCTTCCTCTATCTCTTTTTTCAATGTCCTGAAATTTTCTGAATACAGGTCTTTTACCTCTTTGGTTAAGTTTTTTCCTAGGTATCTTAATTTTTTGGTGCAGTGGTAAATGGGGTTGTTTTTTTCATTTATCTTTCTGTGAGTTCATTATTGGTGTATAAAAAGGCTATAGATTTCTGGGTGTTAATTTTGTATCCTACTACATTGCCAAATTCATTTACTAGGTCTAGTAGTTTTTTGAGGGAGTCTTTGGGGTTTTCTATGTATAATATCATGTCGTCTGTAAATACGGACAGTTTTACTTCTTCTTTCCCAATTTGGATGCCTTTTATTTCTTCTTCTTGTCTAATCGCAATGGCTAATACTTCTAGTACTATGTCAAACAGGAGTGGTGAAAGTGGGCATCCTTGTCTTGTTCCTGTTCTTAGCGGAAATGGATTTAGTTTTTGTCCATTGAGTATGATGTTGGCTGTGGGTTTGTCATATATGGCTTTTATTATGTTGAGGTATGATCCCTCTATTCCCACTTTGCTGAGAGTTTTTATCAAGAAGAGTGTTGGACTCATTCATGGATAATAGAGACCATTATAAACTTTTGAACAATAATAGATACAGAGGCAGAGCAGCCTCAAACAGATTGTCAAACTGCAGCGGGAAGGCCGGGGAGGGGTGGGGGGCAGGAGGGAGGGGGGTAAGAGATCAACCAAAGGACTTGTATGCATGCATATAAGCATAACCAATGGACATAAGACACTGGGGGGTAGGGGAGGCCAGGGGATTGTCAAGGGCGGGGGAAAAAAAGGGACACATATGTAATACCCTTTGTAATACTGTGTAAGCAATAAAAAAAAAGAAGAAGAAAAAATAAAAAAAGAGTGTTGGATTTTCCCTTCACCTTTTTCACCCATTCTCCCCAAACCCTTTCTTCTTGCAACCATCTCTATATCTGTGAGTCTATTTCTTATTCTGCTTTATTAAAAAATTTGGTGGTTGCCATAGAGTTTACAGTACACATTACAACTAATCTAAGTCCATTTTTAAATAACACTATTTTGCTTCACATGTAATACAGGTATTTTATAATACATTATCCAAATTCCTCCCTCCATCCTTTATAACATTGCTGTCATTCATTTCACTTATCCATAAGCTATAATCATTTAATATACTGTTGCCATTATTATTTTGTACAAACTGTTATATTAGCTCAATTATGAATAAGAAAAATAATATATTTTATTTTGCCTTCATTTATTCCTTCTTTAATGTTCTTTTTTCATGTAGATCTGAGTTTCTGACCTATATCATTTTCCTTCTCTCTGAAGAACTTTTTAAAATATTTCTTGCAAGGCAGATCTGCTGGCAACAAGACCCTCAATGTTTATTTGCCTGAGAAAGTTGTTATTTCACTATCACTTTTGAAGGGTAATTTCTCTGCATATAGAAATCTAATTTGGTGGGTTTTTTTTTTCTTTTAACGCTAAATATTTCATAGCACTCTTGTCTTGCTTGCATGATTTCAAAGGAGAAATTCAGTATAATACTTACCTTTGCTCCTCTAAAGTGTCTCACCTCCCAGCTTCTTTTGAAGTTTCTTCTTTGTCTTTGATTTTCTGCAATTTGAATATATATATATATATATATGTATATATATATATATATATAGCCAGTGGCCGTAACGCAGTAACATCGTAACGACCAATGACCAGACAGGGAACCACAGGGAACCGGGTGGGTGGTGGCGGTGGCCAGAGCGAAGCAGCCCGGGTCCTGAGTGGGTGCCTGGCGGCAGCTGGAACAAAACAACCTGGGCCCCAGGTGCCTGGCGGAGTTCGGAGAGAAGCAGCCCGGGTCCCAGGTGCCTGGTGGCAGCAGCCAGAGCAAAGCAGCCCCAGTTCCGGGTGCCTGGCAGTGGTGGCCAGAGTGAAGCAGCCGGGTTCCAGGTGTCCAGTGGCTGGAACAAAACAGCCCCAGTCCGGGTGCCAGAAGGAAGCCCATGCTAGCCGCCAGATGAAGGAAGTTCTACTCTTGCACGAATCTTCATGCATCAGGCCTCTAGTGATATGATAATATGCCTAGGTGTAGATATATTTTTTTAATCCTCACCCAATGATTTTAGAGAAAGGGGAAAAGAGGCAAGGAAGAAGAGAGAGAGAGAGAGAGAGAGAGAGAGAGAGAGAGAGAGAGAGAGACAAGGAAGAAGAGAGAGAGAGAGAGAGAGAGAGAGAGAGAGAGAGAGAGAGAAGAGGGAAGAGGGAAGAGGGAAGAGGGAAGAGAGAAGAGAGAAGAGAGAAGAGAGAAGAGAGAAGAGAGAAGAGGGAAGAGAGAAACATTGATGGTTGCCTCCAGGATGAGCACCAAATGGGGATTGAACCCACAACCTAGGTATGTGCCCTGACCAGGAATCAATCCCACAACCTTTCTGTGTATTGGGATGACGCTCTAAAACAACAGAACCACACCGGCCAGGTCCCTAGGTGTAGCTGTTTCTATATTTATCCTTTTTGGTGTCCTGTGAGCTTCCTGGACCTGTTTGCCATTACTTTTGGAAAATTCTCAACCATTATTACTTAAAAATATATGTTTTTAGTTTCATACTTTCTTTTCCTTCTGGTATTCACATTAAGCTCATGTTAAACCTTTTGTAATTTCCCTACTGTTCTAGGATACTCTGTTCCTTTTCTCTCTCTCTCTCTCTCTCTCTCTCTCTCTCTCTCTCTCTCTCTCTCTGATTATTTTTCAGTTTGGGAAGTTTCTATTTATATATCTTCAAGCTCACTGATTCTTCCCTCATCCATGTCAAATCTACTGGTGCATCCATTAAAGGCATCCTTCAATTCTGTTTCTATGTTTTTAATTTCTAGCATTTCCTTTCAATCCTTTCTGAGAGTTTCATCTTTCTGCTTACATTGCCCATCTGTTTTTGCATGAAATCCCCTTTATCCATAAGAGCCCTTAGCAGCTAATCACAGCTGAGATTCCCAGTCTCATCATTCTCAAACCCCTAAATTTGGTTCTGATGCTTGCTTTGTCTCTTCAAACTTTGCTTTTGTATTTTATCATGCTTGCAATTTGTTTTTTAGAAGAAGTCAAACATTATGCATGAGGTAAAAAAGAAATGAGGTAGACAGGCATTTAGTGTGAAGTTTTAGGTTTATCTGGCTAGGAGTTCATTTGTGTGTACCGACTCCTAGCAGTGTAGCTGTGGTATCCTTGGCTAAAATTTCTTATCGTGTGGCCCTGGCTGGTGTGCCTCAGTTGGTTGAGTGTCATCCCATACACCAGAAGGTGGTGGGTATGACACCCATGTTTCAGGCTTGATCCCTGGCAAATGTTTCTCTCTCTCACATTGATCTTTTTCTCTCTCCCTCTCCCTTCCTCTCTCTCCAAAAAAATCAATAAAACTTATTTTTAAAATTTTCCTATAGTGTGTTGCCTTTGGGTTTTCCTACCGACTCCCTTTTAAAGAAAGTCTGAGGCTTTCAGGTTTTCCCCACTCTAGCCCCCTATTATTATGCACAACCTATTGATGTGGTGCGAAGATATGGGAGAAGTAGAGCATGTATAATCCTATGATTAGCACTCAGCCCTTTAGTGTTGCTGGGCTGTGAACTTCACACGCTTCTCCGTTTGGTTTTGTTGTCTTTTGCCCCTTAGGCAGGACAGGAAGGCTAGAAAGGGCTGGACTTGGGTATTTCCTTTTCCCCACAGCATTTAGGCTCTGACAGAATCCACTGTTGATTAGGCTCTGGTAAAACAGTTTTCCTTGAGGGCAGACATTTGTTAAAGAGAACAGAATGCTCTGGGTATATTTTAAAACAGTTATTTCTCCCATCCCCCTGCCCAAAGCATGAGGGAAATTCACCCTGAGCACCTGGTGGGAATCCCGGAGGAAAAACTAGTGACAGAGTGAAGGCCTCTCCTGCGACTGGGGCCATGGGAGATTTTCTCTCTCAAGCTCATCCAGGTACAGACCCCAACAGTTAGTCAACTACCCTTGAGGTCTCATACATGGTGCTGCTGCCACTTGCCGTTCCTGCTCTGGGTAAGCTCTGATTCCCTGTATGTGCCTTTCTCTCCAGTTTTCAGGGCAGTGTTTTGTCCTGGCCCTCACTTCTCTGACGGATCTAAGGAGAGTTGTTGATTTCCACATTGTTCAGGGTTTTTCTTGCTGTGAGGATAGGAGTGACAACTTCCACAGTCCTTACGTGTTGGATCTAAAACCACCCACCACCTTTTCTTGTACAACTCTGAACTAAAAGCAATTTTTGCATTTTTAAAATGGTTGGGAAAAAATCAAAAGAAGAATATTATTTTATGGCTAGTAAAAGTTACATGAATAGCCAATTTGAAAATCCATATTTAAGTTTTATTGGAATACAGCCATGCTCATTTATTTACATACTATTTATGGCTACTTTTGTGCTACAGAGGCAAGTTGAGAGAGTTTGACAGATAATTTAAGGCCCATAATGCCTAAAATATTTACTATCTGGCCTTTTGCATAAAACATTTCCAATTCCTACTCCTTTTCTCTTAATTTTTCTTTATATTTCCTATTTTATATTTCCTATTTTTCTCTCTATGTTGAATTTTGGGTAATTTTGTCAGATTTATGTTCCAGTTTATTATGATTCTTTTTTAGCTGTATCTAATCTGCAGATTTTCTGTCATTATTTTTTCTTCAGCAACTATGCTTTTAATTTTCAAAATTTTATTTTTTTAAATCTATGTGGCAGGTTTTGATCATCCCTGGTTGCTCATTTTTTGTGATACCACTTTTTTTTTTTAAGCATTTCATACATATTTGTTATACACTATATCTGATAATTCCATTATTTGAATCCTTTGCGGTCTACGTCTGATGTTTGCTGCTTCTGCTATTAGTGCTGGTTTGTTTCCTTATGTATCTTATGGTTGCGGGTTGTGAGCAGACCCAGTCTGTGGTCCGATACCAAGGATGCCTTGTTCAGAGAGGACTTTGCTCTTCTGAAAGCAGGGAGATGATGACCACCTGGAGCACTAGAGCCTTCTTCCAATTTCTCTGACTTCATCTGGGACTTCAGTCTTTCTCTATTGGCCCAAGCTACAACACTGGAAGTGAAACTGGTAGCTGTTCGTTGGTAGCCTGTCTTTTCCCATGTGCATGCTCTTCAGCTTTGGTTTTCAGCTCAGTTTTCTCTTTTACTCTTCTGGCCCTTTGGAATTTTCTAAAATGTTAGCAACACAAGAAAATTATTTTTTTTCTGATCAGCCTAGATGTTTTGTAGGAGGAGGGTCTCCTGACTATTTAATATGCCATATTGACAGAGCAGGAGTCCGAGCCAATCTTTCTTCTGCACTTGCAACTAATTTTGGCTGCTCCATTTGCTGTTTTAACTCCTTCCTGGGACCAGGTATGGGAATTATTTCTATACTTTCTACCTTTTCCTTTCCTTCATTACACTCCTTTTCCTGTTCTTATGTGTAGCACCCACTTCATTCCCTTAATTATAGTGGTTCTCAACCTGTTGGTCGCGACCCCTTTGGGGGTCGAACGACCCTTTCACAGGGGTCGCCTAAGACCACCGGAAAACACATATATAATTACATATTGTTTTTGTGATTAATCGCTATGCTTTAATTATGTTCAATTTATAACAATGAAATTGGGGGTCACCACAACATGAGGAACTGTATTAAAGGGTCGCGGCATTAGAAAGGTTGAGAACCACTGCCTTAATAGATACCCAAACTCTGAGTCAATGGTGATGGCATCTTCTCTTTGGCGAAAGGAACACCCATTCTTTGGACTCATCAATGATAGAATTTAGCTTGTGGCTCTTTTGGAGTATCTTGGGTCTCCTTCTGTCTCCTCCCATGTCTAAGTATACACAATCTCTATTCTTATGCCTAACCCATTTAAACAAGCTCTTTTTGTTGACATGATTTAATTTTTATTTACTGATTATATTATTTCAGGTCTCTTCTGTGGAATTGCTCCTTGGGTCTCCAGAGTATGGTTTAACACTAACTGCTTTTCTTCCTCTGTTTACATCACTGCCTACATGCTGTTTTGTCATTTTTAGATTGATTAGTTACTTCTGCAGCTGTTGCATCAGTTACAAATGGCTTTAAATGAAGAAACAAGGGATATGAAAATACTTTGTCAGCTGTAAAGCCGTATACAATGCCAAGGACTAGTCAAGGATGAGATACCCAGGGCCTTAAAAGGCTTCTGAGGCTGAAGAGTGGTCTATACAGGAAGAGAAGTCTGAGTCTTTTATAGGGGGAAATGGAACTTCCTATTTAGAAGCTGTTGCCAATTTGATTCTTCTCCTATTTAAATAGAGCAAATCTACTTTTAGCCAAGACTGAGGACAAAAGAATCACTGAGAAGTTCTCCAGACTTACATTTCCAACAGCTTCCATCTCTCCCAATTTGTTGTGTACGACACAGGCACAGAGGATGAGAGCATGCACCCATGAAACGTGGTATGGAAGAGTGGAAGGAATTACAGTGCTAGGGGACAATATGATGGGGATCTTTCAGAAGATATGCCAATTCAAAATGATGGATTACCTATGGTTCTAGGGCCAAGACTGAGAAGAGGCAGGGGAACTAAGAGACCTTAGGGATACAGCAGAAAGAGTGTTGGGCTAGGATTCTGGAGACTGTTTTCTTGAAAAAAAAAAAAAAATTGACAACTGAATTGTCACCTGATGAAACCAGCTCCTTGTTGAATATGAGGTTGCCTTCCATCTCAAATTTAGTGACCCTGTGATCAGTACCAGGAAATGGCTTAGGCTGAGTTGAAAAAGTAGGCTTTGATTAATGTTTTGGTTTGTCTACTAGTATTTTAATTCCAGGGTTTTAATCCTATATTTCTGTGTTCCTGACTTGTGTGTACTTAGCCACTGAAGTTGATATAGGTGAGAGAAGATACATACATCCTCCCTTTTCCTAGGAACTCACTATCTATTGTGTTCTAGGGCATACACCCAAGTTCTAAAACATCCCAACAGAAGCACTGCCGGCATTTTGTGTTGTTTTTGAGGCACATCCCTGATGGCACAGGACTTTGTCCCCTCAGTTTCCCAGCACTTCCCAGACACTTCAGCACAAGGAACTCCGCAACTTTTTCATAACATTCTTTACACACAGGACAAGCATGATAGTAATTTCTAGTCTTATAAGCATTTCAGAATATTTTAATAAATTGTTCTGTTTGCCTTTCAGTCTTCAAGTCCCAGATTTAAGGGCACAACGCAAAGTTTGCTTTTGCATTCCCCTTCCTGCTATGAATGTTACTTCTTTTAACTTCTGATTGATTCCTGGCTGATTAATTCTAAGTAGCCAGTGCAGGTATTCTCATTAACACCCCAATGGATGATCAGGGTGGTAGGCTAGACCTAGAGTGAGGTTCCCAGCTCCCTAGGTCCTAGAACATGCATTGGTGATTTACGCTGGAGTTGTGCCTACTCAGCAGGCTTCTGCAGGCACGTGTGCATCCAGCTGCACAGGTCCCCAGCTGCACCCCACCCCAGTCTCTCCTGCCTTGCAAAGGCTTCATCCTCCCTTCACTTCCATGTCTGCCTCTAACCGTCTGTCCTTCCAAGTCCTCCACCCACGGCTTCAGAAAGAAAAGCCACTTATTCAATATCCGGCCCTCAGTATTTACTTCTCCTAGCTAAACTTATTTCTCCTCACTAGACTGTAAGCTTCCTCTTGCTGACAGGAACTATGACTCTATTTAGACTGCAGCACTTACAACAGTCCCTAGTATATCGTAATCACTTCATGCTTGTTCAAAGAGTAACTGAATAAATAAGAGAACATGTTTCTTTCTCTCTCTCTCTCTCTCTCTCTCTCTCTCTCTCTCTCTCTCTCTCTCTCTCTCTCTCTCTCTCTCTTTACTTTTATTCATTTTTATTTCATGCTGAAGTTACTCTCAGGCCATAAGTTTTTGTTTCTTCAGTTTCTGCTGGGATATCTGTTCTTCTGGGCAGCTTCCTCTTCTGGTTTAGGAACCACCTGCTCTTTCTCAGGAAGGATCCTCTCAGTGTGGCAGGGGAGAGCTCCTGTATGGGGTAACCCGCCCATGAGCTCTGTAAGTTCTGCTCTGCATCTTGGGAGCTTTGTTCACCTGGATGTGCTCAAGGACCAGAGTCTACATCTAAACCCTTAAGTTCAGCATTGCTCTCTGCATTTTTAAGCACGTGCAGCAAAAATTCAGCATGCTTTTTGGGCCACGATCCTGTGTCCAGCCCCACTGTTAGGCCTGGGCAAACCTACTGACTTCACCACTGTAACGACGGAATGGCACGCACTGCTTCTTCAAAGTGACATCTTTCAGATGGTGGTGACTTTTCGAATCTGCATCCCCTTGATGGCCTGGGCAGTTTCACGAGTGTTCTTAAAGTGAACACGAAGATTTGAACCTCTTGATTTGCATGATTATGTGGGTTTTTCTGGGTCAAGTGAATAGCAAACCATTTTCAGAGGTCACCTCTGGCTGCTTTGGGGAAGAGCTCTCTCCTTTTTAAGGAGTTAAAGGGAGCATTTATGGAGTGCTTACAGTTGCTTACAGTGTACCATATTTTCTTTTTTTGTTAAATTTATTATGGTGACATTGATTAATTGGATCATATAAGTTTCAGGTATAGATTTCTATGATGTAAGACCTGTATATTGCATTGTGGGCCCACCACCCAGAGTTAATTCTTATTCTGTCACCATATATTAGGTCCCCTCCACCCTTCACCCCCTTCCTCTGGCAAGCACCACACTGCTGTTTGTGTCCGTGAGTTTCATTTTCTTATTTCAAAATGAGTGAAATCATATGGTTCTTAGCTTTTTCTGACTGACTTATTTCACTTAGCATAATATTCTCAGGGGCCATCCATGTTGGTGCAAATGGCAGTATTTTGTCCTTTCTTATGGCCGAGTAGTATTCCATTGTGTACATGTACCACATCTTCTTTATCCAGTACTCTATTGTAGGACACCTTGGTTGTCTCCATGTCTTGGCCACCGTGAATAATGCTGCAATGAACTTAGGGGTGCATATGTTCATGCAAATTCATTTGGTTTTTCAGGTAGATACCCAGGAGAGGGATTGCTGGGTTATATGGTAACTTTATTCTTAATTTTTTCTTGATTTATGCTAGAGTTGTGCCTACTCAGCAGTCTTCTGCAAGCATGTGTGCATCCAGCTGCATAGGTCCCCAGCTGCACCCCACCCCAGTCTGTTTCACCAGACTGTTTTCCATGGTGGCTGTACCAGTCTACATTCCCACCAGCAGTGAATGAGGTGAACATGTTTCTCTTAATGGACATTGTATGAGTGAATACAATTAACTTTTCTATAATGGTTTTCTTTTCTGTCTCAATAATATTATTCCCAGAATAGAATTCTTCCCAGAACAGAATGAGCCCATTTCTGAAATAATACTCAAGTAAGGTTCTGAATTATAAAATATTTACACAGCTTAGTCATATATTCACCTCTTTAAAGGATGCAGCCCTACATGATTCACATTTCTCTTGCCTGCATTTTTCAACTGCTTTTGTATATGGGCAATTCTTGTTTTATTTACTAGTTCCCACCATCCACTGCCTTCGGTAGTCTTAAATGGAAGAAGGAATACATCTTTGTATCATTTCGTTCAGATTTCATCACTGGCTTAATTATTGACTACCTGCTGACCAAAGGTACAGATCCCTGTGTAGATAGTAGTTATGTTTGACGACAGAATTCAGGTCCCCCAATTCTGGGAAAATGGGACTCCTAGGCAGAACTAAGGATGAAAGCAAAAATGCAAAATAATAGTAATAAAAATTTCAGTGCAAGGTACAAAATGAGGAAGGTGACAGTAAAGGTGAAAAAGCTTTGAGCTCATTATAGCACTGTTGCCTTTGGGCTTTAAAAAGCATTCTTAAACCTCAGCCTCTTCGTCTGCAAAATAGGAATAATTCATTCAAATATGTATTAGGTATTAGGAGTATTCTAAGAACTGGAGACAAAGTAGTGAACAATACAAAGGACCTCTCCTCACTGAGCTTACATTCTGAGAGAGGCGATAACATGTAGCTAGTGATGTATGCTTTGAAAAGTCAGAGCGCTCAACAAAGCACTTACACTAGTACCTGGCATTTCAATAGCCAAGAGGTGGAAACAACCCAACTGTCCATCCACTGATAAATGGATAAAAATGTAGTAGTACCATACAACGGCTATTATCCTATCTAATAAAAGAGAAACATGGTAATTAGCCGTACATCCGCTACCCTTCCCATTGGCTAATCAGGGCGATATGCAAAGTAACTGCCAGCCAAGATGGTGGCCGGCAGCCAGGCTACTGACACGAACAGGAGGCTTGCTTGCTTCAGTGACAGAGGACTCCAGCATTCCCCAACTGCCGCTGCTGGGCTCTGAGCTGCTAAGAAACATTGTTACAAATATAGAAGCTAAACAAAACCCCAGAAACCTGTGTTCAGTCAGCCGGGATCTCAGCGCTGGAGTTGCAACAAAGTTTCAAATACAGAAAGTAAAGAAAGCCAGAAACCTGCTTTCAACAGCAAGGTCTCACAGCTAAAGCCGGCTCTCAGCTCCAGTGACAGCCATAAATCTAAGAATTTAAAAAAAAAAAGGAAAAAAGGAGTGGTTGGGAGCTTCAGTCACCCACCAGCCTGAAAACGGCCCTCAGCCCCTCACCCAGACTGGCCAGGCACCCCAGTGGGGACCCCCAGCCTGAAGGGGATGTGACCAGATGCAAACAGCCATCATCACCTCATCCAGGCTGGCCAGGCACCCAGCGGGACCCCCACCCTGATCCAGGACACCCTTCAGGGCAAACCAGACGGCCCCCACCCATGCACCAGGCCTCTATCCTATATAGTAAAAGGGTAATATGCTTCCCAGCACCAGGATCAGCGGAGCCGCGAGGCCTCCAGGCCCCTGGAGCAGAGTGACGGGGGCAGCGCCCAAACCCCTGATCGCCCTGCGGCTCTGTGTATGACAGGGGGTGGGGCCACAACCTCCCTATCCACCCTGCTCTGTTCATGATAGGGGAAGGCGCCCCAACCCCCTGATCGGCCTTGCTCTGTATGTGACAGGGTGCGGCCCCGCAACCCCCCATGGGCCCTGCTCTGTGTGTGACAGGATGAAGCCGCAACCTCCCCATCGGCCCTGCCCTGAGTGTGACAGGGGGTAGTGCCCCAACCCCCTGATGGGCCCTGCTCTGTGGGTGACGGGGCGGCGCCCCAACCTCCCCATCGACCATGCCTTGAGTGTGACAGGGGGCGGCGCACCAAACCCCCAATTGGCCCTACCCTGAGTGTGACTGAGGGTGGCATCACAACCTCCTGATCGGACCTGCTCTGTGCGTGACGGGGGAGCTCCCCAACCCCCTGATGGGCCCTGCTCTGTGTGTGACAGGGGGCAGCGCCCCAACCCCCTGATTGGCCGGCTCTGTATGTGACAGGGGTGGCACCACAACCCCCTGATCCGCCCTGCTCTGTGTGTGACAGGGGGTGGCGCCACAACCTCCCCAACGACCCTGCCTTGAGTGTGACAGGGGGCAGTGCCCCAACCCCCCAATCAGCCCTACTCTGAGTGTGGCTGAGGGTGGCATGGCAACATCCCAATCCGCCCTGCTCTGTGCATGACAAGGGGTGGCGCCCCAACTCCCTAATCGGTCCTGCTCTGAGCCCAACCAGGGGCTGCACCTAGGGACTGGGCCTGCCCTCTGCCACCCAGGAGCAGGCATAAGCCAGCAGGGCGTTATCTCCCAAGGGGTCCCAGACTGCGAGAGGGCACAGGCCGGGCTGAGGGACACCCCCCCCCCCCGAGTGCACAAATTTTTGTGCACTGGGCCTCTAGTCTATATATATAAAAGGCTAATATTCAAAGTGTCCCCGAGGGAATTTGACTGGGAGACTGGGAGTTCTATCACTCTCTATGACGTGTGCTGACTGGCAGGGGGTGGGGCGGAACGAAGATAGGCCCTGAACGGCAGCTGGAAGGCTGATTGGCCCTGTCTGCCAGTCAGGCCTAGGGACCCTACCCATGCATGAATTTCATGCACCAAGCCCCTAGTTCAGGTATAAGAAGGAATGAAATACAGACACATGCTATAACTTGGATGAACCTTGAGGACATTATGCTAAGTAAAACAGACACAAAAGTTCACATCTTGTCTGATTCTTTATAGTGAATATCTAGAACAGGCAACTCCATAGGGGCAGAAAGCAGATTAGTGGCTGCCAGGGGCTGGGAATAGGAGATGGGGTGATGGCTCAATGGGTATGGGGTTTTCTTTTGGGATGAAAATGTCCTAAAATAGTGGTGATCTTACACAATACTGTGAATGTATTAAATGTCATTAATGGTTCATTTTATATTATATATAATTTACCTGATATAATATAAATAGTACCTGGCACTCAATGTTATATTATTTCATAGCAAAACAAAATCACTCAAGCCCTGGCCAGTGTGGCTCAGTTGGGTGAGCATCGTCCTATACAACTAAAGATCACTGGTTAGGGACACTGACACTGGGGTGATGAAGGCCTGGGGCGGGTAATGGGGGTGAAAGCGGGACATATGTAATACTTTTAACAATAAAGAATTATTTAAAAAAAATAAAAACATTTAAAAAAAAAGATCATGGGTTTGATTCCCAGTCAGGGCATGCACCCATTAGGTTGCAGGTTAGATCCCCAGCTGTCATGCGTGTGGGAGGCAATTGATCAATGTGTCACTCTTGAGTGGATGTTTCTCTCTCTCTCCCCCTATCCCTTCCTCTCTCTACAAATCAATAAAAGCATGTCCTACGGTGAAGATTTTTTTTTTAAAAAATCGCCCAAATAGGAAATTACCTAGGTTAATAAATTATTAAATATATTTTTAATTATTGGAATGCTATGCAGCCTTTGAAGAGAATGAACATGATCTAGAAGTACAAATATGGAAAGATGTCCAAGATGTAGTTGGTAAAAAAAATAAGTAAGTAAAAGCTGAAGATCAGCATCTACTTGGTATGATTTGTTAAAATACACATGCACAGCTCCACCGGTGTAGCTTAGTGGTTGACTGGCGACCTATGAACCATGAGGTCATGGTTCGATTCCTGGTCAGGGCACATGCCCGGGTTGCAGGCTCAATCCCGTGTGGGGCGTGCAGGAGGCAGCCAATCAGTGATTCTTTCTCATCATTGATGTTTCTGTACTTCTTCCTCATCCTTCCTCTGAGATCAATAAAAAATATATATATATTTTTAAATATATATTTTATTGATTTTTTACAGAGAGGAAGGGAGAGGGATAGAGAGCCAGAAACATCGACGAGAGAGAAACATTGATCAGCTGCCTCCTGCACACCTCCCACTGGGGACGTGCCCACAACCAAGGTACATGCCCTTGACCGGAACCGAACCTGGGACCCTTCAGTCCGCAGGCCGACCCTCTATCCACTGAGCCAAATAAGCCAGGGCAATAAAAATATATTTTAAAAAATACACAAGCACACACACGTTTATATATGCCTAGGAAACAACGGGATATGAAAACAGTGGTTACTTCTGAGGTAAATAGACTGGTTGTGGGTGGGAATTTTTTTGATACACATTTTGAAGTTTTTAGGTGAGCTTAGAGTTGAGTGTGACATAGCAGTCAAAAAAGCATTAATATGGCATTATAAGAAATACAGAATCTTGAAGGAGGGAGGTCATTACTAAAATTGAGAAAATGTATTGGCTTCATACACCTTATAGAACTCCACTTGTCACATTCTCAGTGTAAAAATCCTTCTTTAATACCCGAGAGCAGTCTGCTTCCCAAAGTGGGGAGTCTACCACAAGTGCTCCACAGATATTTGCTCAGTGTTCCTGAGGTGCCAAATAGCCCAGCTGGTGTGGCTCAGTGGTTGAGTGTCGACCCATGAACCAGGAGGTCATGGTTCAATTCCCGGTCAGGGCACATGCCTGGGTTATAGGCTCAATCCCCAGTGTGGAATATGCAGGAGGAGGCCGATCAATGATTCTCTCTCATCATTGATGTTTCTATTTCTCCCTCTCCCAAACCAATAAAAAAAAATTTTTTTTAAAGGATAAGGCATATAGTATCTTAAGCTTTTGTGCAAACTTTCCCCTTAACTTGTTAAAGCATGTCTTTAAGAATGAGATTAATATAGAAGCTTCAGGCCACTGTATGAAAATCCAGCCACAAATCTCAACTCTTAAAAAAAAAATCATTTTATTGATCCGATACCATACAAAATTTATTCAAATTACACCCAGTTGAAGTGGTAAGATCACAGCTAGAGAACAGGTTACCCTGTAACAAATCTATTTACAAAATCCATCATAAAAGCTTTTTTTTTTACACTATATTACACATTTTCTTTTTTAAACTAGCATACAACACAAAGCTAAACTGATTAGTAGTTTGCCTTTTCCCAATTTTGGGAAATATTTCCCTTTGACAAAATCGTGTACCCCGTAGGAAAAGAAACTCCCACAATCTGACAAGTGCCGCCTGACTGACTCGACAAGGCCTCTTCCTTCAAACCTCTCACGCGCCCGAGTTGCCGTGCACACGCTGAGTTCTTCCTTCTTCTTCCTGAAAGCTAAAGCTTTAAATACTGCAATTCTATTTACAGATCTACACTTGAAACAAAAATGAAAACAAGACCACAACAAAAAACAAAAACAAAATATAACACTCTTAAAAAATTACAAACCAGCTAGAAAATATTCTGGCAGTGTTTACAAATTAATTGCTATCTTTGTACAAAATTGCTAGATAATGAAAATGTGAGTAGACTACATATCAACTTAAATAAAACAATTGCTATGCACAAGTCTGTACATATAAACACACACCTTAACACTGTTTGACAGCTCATGTGTTGCCCTTTATACAGTTTATTTTCTAAGGCTCACGCAGTCATAATTTGCACACTTGTAACTTTTAGCCATTTCATGTGTGAGCTTTAATAGCAGCAACTCAATGGTACCAGGAAACCGGCATACTTTGACTTAAAGTAACACAAATACTGGAGAACTAACCCACTTTGTGTGCCGGATACTATGTTAAAAAAAAAAAAAAAAAAGACGAATGCAAACAACAACGTATGGACATTTCATTAATGGACCCCAGTTAAGCCCATTAACTGGAGAAATCTTATGCATGAAGGAACTTTTAAGACTTATTAGTATTCCTTTCATTTTAAAACAATAAATACGGCATTACATTACGAAAGGTTTAAGGAGAAATTCAACAAAACACACAACAACCTAGCCAGGTGAGCTCAGTCGTTAGACTTTGGAAAAAAAAATTAGCTTTGTGCAGCTGGCAGAGAATTACACAAAGCTGGAAGCAGAGGCAGCTAACCAGATGAGATAAATATGGGAAATGGGGAAAGCTTGGCATAAATGGTTTCCCATCCAGGAAAACACCCCACAGTGCATTTCCAGTAGGCACTTGACACAAAGCTCTCCTCCCCTCCCCCACCCCAAAGCTTCATCTCGGACCACATATTTGTACCAAGTCCAGTGTGTGAGGGGAGGAGGCTGGGGATGGAGGCTGAAGAAAAAGGAGGGTAATCTGCACCTTTGTTTTTCTTCCCAAACACACATCCACGCATACCTACACAAATCGTTTAAAGTGCTGGTGTCATGCTTTTGACCCCCACCACCACTTTGCATGTTGTGGAACTCTACCTAGAGTAAACTGGCTGGGGTGTTCGTGGTTGACCGTTTTGTATTTTTCCCAAGGGTTATTTTCAATTCAATCACACACGTGAATAGAGTGCCTACTATGTGCCTACCAGTGGGCCAGGCACATAGCATTTCAGTTTCTCTGTTCCTGTTGAGGTTGTTTTTTGTTTTGTTTTGTTTTGTTTTTAAATAAGACTCCCTCATCCCCGTGGTCTTTAGCATCCAAGGAATGGATTTGAGGTACTAAGTCACATTCCCGGTGGGAAATGGCCACCTCCCCTGGCCAATGGGAAAGCCACTCTTGGACAGAACTGGTAGGATTTACAACTGACACAAAACCTCCCACCCGGGACACCATTCCTGAAGAGGAAAGTGGGAAAACACCCCGGCATTCTATCGCTTCATTTTCTACGCCCGCACTTCCCTGGGTCCAGCTTACTCCTTCACAGGGGAGGGGGACAGGTTGTGGCCAGGGGCGTTGCAGCCCTCCACAAAGCGGGAGCTCCCTGGGCTCACCAGCCTGAGTCAATGCCACTGGTAGAATGCCACTCACACAATGGGATGCCTTTCTCCCTGGAGGCCTCTCCATCTGACCGCATCCTGAGAAGTGGTCTCCCTGAGTGCAGTGGAAGAGAGCCCTTTCCCCGGTCACGGGGCCCCGGGAAGCCCAAGGACGGAGGGACCCACACCTGCTGTTCCTTGGGACGGCTGTATCACCTGACCTGGCCCTCCTTTCAAAGGGGCCACCAATGTCAGCGAGGACAGCCTCGCTCCAAGCTCCCCTCCTGGGAAAGGAAGCCAAATGGGGCAATGCTTCTGCAGAGGCCGTTAAACCTTAGGTCACACTCGTTCAGATGCTCGGATCAGAGAGGTTCTCTATCTCTGCTTAAATAATTTGAATGAGCAAAAACCGCTTCAAAGTAAACAGTTAAACTGTAATGGTGATGGGTGCCACAGGAATGCTTAAATGGCAGCTAAAAAAAAATTTAAAAGTCTAAAACAATCCACAAAGAACTCCTCAGTAGGCGTTTGCTACAAATCAACTTTAAACTCACAAACATGTTGGGGGCAGGGCAGTGGGAGTGGTTATGGAGACAGGAAAATCCACAACAGCTTAACAGTGGCAGATCTCAACTATTCTTCTGTATCTGCAACAAGTATTCGAAAACAGGTTCTTCATCCGAAAGGCTGTTGGAGGTTCTCTTGACCTCCAAGTTGGACCCATGGCCCATAGCTTACACTGAATTATGACAGTAATTTAAATATTCCTAAGAAGAGCTGAAGACATCCGTTTCATACTTTTGCATGACTTCAAGTTTACAGTTCCTGCAGTTCCATTCCATATTAGCAGACCCCAAAGACATGCATTCTGCAGAGAAGGCACGGCTTGAAATGCTATTAAGGAAGATTGCTGTATTCCAGTGGCCCAGGTGGCCAGACCCCCTTCTACAGCCCATCCGTCAGGCACAGCAAGCCAATCCGGGAGGGAGGGAGGGAGGGAGGAAAGTAGGGGTGAGAGACACCTGATTGCACATTTTCTCACTTGCTGACTCATCCAGGAGATTTTGGAGCCTGGGGCAAAGCAGGGTTTTCCCAAGGGAGCCTGCAACTGTGCGTTGAGACAATTTATATATATCTATAAAAATTCATTAAAATGTCAGCTTTGTTCTGAAGTCTGTCGTTTACTTCATGATACTATCTTGGAGGAAGAAGGTAGGAAGGGACAACACTGCATGACAGATGTTCTGGTTCCATAATAAAAAAATATTGGTTTATAAGGAGTTCAACAAAGCACAATCAACTACACATGAAGTCTTCCACCAGCGGGAGCTTTTCCAAATCATAAGCATCAAAGAGATCGCTGATGCCTTCTTCCTCCCCGAGGCTTAGGAGATAGTCTTCTTGGAGCAGGGGAGGCAGTAAGTTCACAAACGGTCCTTCTAGGTTGGAAGGAATTTGGTCCTCAGTCTGCTGTAAAAGGTTGGCTGGGGAGGCCAAAGGAGAAAGGCTTGCCATAGAAACTGAGCAATCACTATGTCCTGAGTTGGTTGAAGCCAAGTCTGAAAGGAAAAAAAAATTGGTGGAAACACAAAAGTAAGTTAGAATATACAAGTTGCTGTTCTGAAAACTCTCACCCCCTGCTAATGACAATTAGACAGCATTATGATACAGATCACCTGTCGGCAGCCTAGTCACTCACTCACCTTTTAAAGGACCTACTATTAGCAAAAAGAATTTAATTAGCTCCAAAGATTAGAGGTTAATAAGTTAAAAAAAACTTCTCTCTGATATCAACTGGTCATTATTTACGGAAAAACAAAACAAAATATAAGGTAAATACTATAAAGTTGGCTCCCTAGTAAAATTCACTGAGTTTTAACTTAGTCGAGCGGTTCGCAACCTGTGGGTCGCGACCCCTTTGGGGGTCAAACGACCCTTTCACAGGGGTCACCTAAGACCATCGGAAAACACATATATAATTACATATTGTTTTTGTGATTAATCACTATGCTTTAATTATGTTCAATTTGTAACAATGAAATTGGGGGTCACCACAACATGAGGAACTGTATTAAAGGGTCACGGCATTAGGAAGGTTGAGAACCACTGCAGTAGTTCCATCTTATCTGTGGTTTTGCTTCCCCCAGCTTCAGAATTACCCAGAGACAACTGCGGTCTGAAAATTTCAGAAATAAACAATTCCTAAGTTTTAAATTGCCACAGTTCTGGTAGGGTGCTGTCCTGCGCCACCCTGCCTGGGATGTGAATCATCCCTCTGTCCAGCATCTCCTCACCTTAGACACTCCCTGCCTGTTAGCCACCTGGAGCCATATCAGTTATCAGATGGACTGCTGTGGTGCCGCAGCGTGCCTGACGCTACCTCCCAATGCCTATGTCATTCTCCTCACTTCATCTCATCATGTAGGCGTTGTATCTTTTCACATCATCACGAAAAAACTGAGCACAGTATTCAGTCAACGATAGTTTGAGAGAGACCACATTCACATAACTTTTATTACAGTATATTGTTATAATTGTTCTATTTTATTAGTTATTGTGGTGAATATCATACTGAGCCTAATTTACTAATTAAGCTTTTCCATAGATACCTATATATAGGAAAATACAGTCTATGCAGTTGATCCTTGAACAACATGGGTCCACTCATACTCAGATTTTTAAAAAATAAATACTCATACTTTCTTCAATCCACAGCTGGGAATCCATGAGGTCCTGCAACCAATCCTCTGCATACTGAGGGACAATTTAAGATTTGGGGGCGTCAAAAGTTATAGGTGGATTTTCGACTTTGTGAGGGGGTCAGAGCCCCTGACCCTATCATTGTTCAAGGATCAACTGTATAGGGTTCAGTACTATCCCAGTTTCAGACATCTATATTTTTTTGCTCAGTATTAAGCCAAGACCTGTTCACTTAAATCACTGCTATTCTTGCTGCTATATTGGGAGGTGGGGGGAAAATGAAACACATATACTGAAAAAAAAAAAAAAAAAAAAAAAAAAAGCCACAAAGAGCTTCCTTTGCTCCAGGGACAGTGCAGGAAGAAGTTAGATTTATTTGGTTGGCGGTTTCCTTCCATATCCTCACCCCAATACACTGGGGGAAGGAAGGGGAAATTAAGACAAAACTTCTTTGATAGAAGGCTTTTCTCTCCAAACACTTCTCTCTCTAAGGATCTCTGTAGCATCATGGAAAGGTGTGTGGCCAAGGATAGCTGATGATTCACTCAGCTTCACTCCCCACTTCAGCTGGGTTTCCAAACACTGTAAGGAAATGGTTTCTGCCAATAGCCAAATCCTGAGGGACTCCATTCGTGGGTGGAGGAGTCATTAACCCAAGGTCATTATTTGATTCTGCAAACTAGTGAGAATGCCTTTAAAAGAAAGTTCCCTTCATAACAATAATAACAGAAGATTTTGTGTCTTGCCTAGACTTGTAGTTCTGATACAGAATTCTTCTAGCCTGGCCGGCATAGCTCAGTGATATGGTCACCTTCATTTTTAACATAGTTTTCAAATGACAGATGCAAGAATTGTTACCTTTGGAAGTGGGTTTAGAGATATTCCCATTGTGGTCTTGGTTGTTTGTTTTCATTGGACTGTGTGTTTCAGTCTCTTCTGGACACAAGTAAACCTCAATGGGCCCCTGGGTACTTGCCAAGTGTATTTGCAGGCTCTATGAACAGAAAAGAGTGAGGAAGGTTCAAAATGAAAGTTCTTTTGGAAATGAAAGCAACAGTAATTTTCATCTAAAAATGTGAAACAAGGGTAGTTTTCTTAGTTCATTTTGCTTTGTCACAGCTAGTCTGCCTGTACCAATGACTGCCATCCCCTAGAGGACAGGTCAGCAAACTATAGCCCAAGGCCCAATCCAGTCCACAACTGATTTTGTGAAGAGTTTTATTGGCACAGAGTCACGCTTACTCCCATTATTGATGCATGGCCTCTGGCTAGGTGTGTTTTTTTTCTCACGCAGAGTTGGGCAGTGAGCAGTCCCAACAGAGACTGTATGGCTCACAAAGCCAAAAATATTTACTGTCTGGCCCTTTAAAGAAAAATTTGCTGACCCCTGCCCCGGAGAAGGTGAATTATGCTAAATAATTCTGAATTTTTCTAAATATATTAAAAAAAAACAAAAAAGCACCACACAAACTATTAAAGGGTGCTTTTAGTGTTCCAAATACAATATTTCCATGTTGTTATTCCTTTACGGTAGGGCTTTTTTAGTGTTGAACTTTAATAACCACTGGAACGGAGTTTAATAAGAGAACGCAGCACACTAATATTTAAAATTCCTCTTCATCTAGGTCACAGAGCTATTATTATCACTGAAGGTGAGAACTCTACCCTAGATGAGAGCTTGCAAATTTCATTCTCTTTTTACTTTCTATGCATATTCTTTTTACTACATTTCTTTAACTTAGAGTTATAGTCTGGGCCTCTTATTAAACTACATCTGAAACCAATCACAAAAATACGCACCCTACTTTCTTACAATATGCTAGCCTATGAAACAAACCAAAGTCCCATTTCATCTCTTAAAAGTAAACATGATATAAATGATAAATTCTGAAATGTGCTAAGTTAGGGAGATACTTTAGAGCATTTCTATCTCTTTTGTAGTGGGAATTATATTTAGAGTAATCAACATAAAATTCTCCAAAATTTCAAATTGATTGGAACCAACAAATTATGGAAAAAAGAAAGTACAAGAGGGACAGGCCATTGCATACCACCTTGAGCTGAGTGCCCTGCTTTTTTAAAATTAGATCTTTTGGACACGCAATATATTGATCGGTTGAAATGTTTTTAAAGTTAGCATTAAGTAAAATAGATGGGGAAAGAACTTTCTAGTTTTCAGGAAGATATGAACTTTAACCATGAATCAATGATTCTTTAACTTCAGGCATTCCAGAAAGATCTCTGCAGATGAATAAAGACATCTCCTTACCTCTATTGGGTCAGGCACTTCAAGTCTTGTTTCTGGAGGGGCTTTCACAACTATAACAGTTTGGTCTTTAAGGCCACTAATTTTTCGAATATCTTGATATGTAGCATAAGCTAACGTAACGAGTGTTAAGGAAATCTTCCAACTAATTGCCTCAGATAACCATTATGAGATTAACAACATAGACGCATGGAAAAATTTTGAAGTATTTTATGATTTACAAGATTATATCTGTTTTGCCTTCTAGATCTTTAAATACATGGGATCTTCCACGAATCTTGTTTTCTGGGTGATATTCCAAACAACAAAAGAAATGCATACCTTTTTCCTGCCCGTTTTTAAAAAGTCCATGGCTTAAAATATTAAAATAAACACAGAAACAGCAAAGTTAATTAACAAAAGAAAACCAAGGCCCGGCTGCGGTGGCTCAGTGGTTGAGCATCAACCTATGAAACCAGGAGGTCATGGTTCGACTCCCACTCAGAGCACATGCCCAGGCTACAGACTCAATCTCCAGTAGGAGCTGTGGAGGAGGCAGCTAATCAATGATTCTCTCTCATCACTGATGTTTCTATCTCTCTCTCTCTCCCTCTTCCTTCCTCACCGAAATCAATAAAAACATTTAAAAAAATAAAAATATTTTTAAAAAAATAAAAGAAAGAAAACCAAGACCCATTTGGTCCAGGATTTTCAAACCAGGTTCCTCTGGAATGCAGATATTCCCTGAGTTCCCATGAAGTATGCTATCACTCAAATCGAATGACGGCAGAACCCAATTTACAGGAAAAAAAATTTTAAGCTCTATTAGACATAGTTTTTTGTAACTTCCAAAAACTTCTATCTTCTACTTGACTACTAGCAAGTGTCAGCAGTCACCCAAATGCATGAATGAATGAATTAGTAGCAAATAGATATATTAGTGGAAGAACTCAGAATACTGTGGAGGCAGGCAATATATTTTCTTAAGTGTACATGGGCTGGTTGTGATTATATATTAAGAGTGTCAGTCCTTCTTGGTTAGAAAAATTATCCTTTATATGATATTATTAACTCTATCAATATTTCAGTGTTCACGAGGAAGAAAGTGGCTTCCAGATGGTCTGCAACCTGAATGAATATGAGAAACACTGATTTAGGAAAAGAGAGTAAAATAATATTCAGTACTCCTGGTTGTTACTTCTGAGAACTGAACAGTTCCTTTAAGGGCCTGGGCAGCCAAACCTGCAAGGATGCCATGAAAGAATATGGTACTTATTATATGATAAAAGTATCCATGCAAGCTTGCCTAGATAGACAAGCTTTTTACTTGGCACTAAGAGAGAACATGTCGCATGGCTTTCTTATAAGGGACATGGAGTAACATAATGTACAATGTCTTTACCCAGCAGTTAAAAAATGGTAACCCACCAAAAAAATGCACATAACAAAACAGCAAATCACAATTCAATGAAGGCATTTCTACGGGTAATATAATGTAGCTAACAGAGTCTATTATCTAACATGTTTAACACAGAAACAGGACTGAGTGAGCCTAGAGAAAAAAATATCCCTCAGAACAGTAGCTTTTTACTAGAAGTCGAAGGAAGCTAGGAACCCATTTATCGGGGGGAAAAGCACATCCACCCCAATCTGCACATACATTTATCACGACGACCTTCTTTAAATCTCAATAATTGAGACAACAGCCAATTAACTGGACAGCTCAAGCAGGATTCCAGGTTTTAGGTCACCATTTATCTCATCAAGAAAGACCACTGATACCGTTATAAAAGTGTTGACATGCCCTGGCTGGATGGCTCAGTTGATTGGAGCATTGTCCAGTATACCAAACGGTTGCGGGTTTGATTCCTGGTCAGGGCGTGTGAGGGAGGCAACTGGTCCATGTTTCTCACATCAATGTCTCTCTCTCTCTCTCTCTCTCTCTCTCTCTCTCTCTCTCTCTCAACAGAAATGTATCCTCAGGAGAGGATTAAGAAAAAAGAAAAAGTCTTAGAACAGCTTTGAATTTTTACTGAGAACACTGGGAAAACTGATAACCAGGTACTTACACCATAGCCCACCGTCAAAAAACTATGTGACAAGAACTCAGTAACATAAAAACTCATCTACAATTACTCAACATGCTGCAGGAAAGAAAATTTCAACACATTTGTGAACCAGCTGTACCAAATTTGGAACTGAACGGCAAATGGAAATAAACGGTGCAAACATATTCTCTAATCTTATAACTTAGAAGTGCTTCCACGGTGGCTCCCTCCTGAATTTGCTTCTTGGGTTAGCAGCCCCCTGCAAGGTAGCTTTCATTCCCTGCAACAAAGGCTGCAGAGGAAGCTAATGTAGGTGACAATGCCATAAGCTACAAGCTGCCATCATGTGTAACTGCCACATCTCCTCGCTGGGGCTCCCAGCTAAACAATGAGTGAAAGAGCCCGACAGCCATTCTTGCTTCTTCCCCTGTCAGCCCACTCTGGCCACCATTAGGGGTTCATATCAGCACAACTTTCTCCATATCACTAATCATCAGCTGACAAAGTTAATCTTTTGGTCAAAAGAAATAAACAATTGCTGTTTCAAAAAAATTACCTGAATTGGAAAGTAAATGTCCCGCACCCTCTAAGGGAAAGCCTATTGGAGAGGAGACACGAGAAGAACATGGGCAGGACACACCTCATTTCCTGTCTCACAAAGGTAAATGTGGAATAATCGAAGTCTGGAACTAAAATTAGAGATGGGGTAATTTAAAATATTGCATTTGTCTTCTACTAATAACTGAGAACATCGAAAAATCTTCTTGCCGAAACAACGAAGCAATCTCCCTAATCTTTTGTCTGAAGTGAGATGATGAACAGTAAGCTGTACTGAGATGGTCACCAGACTGTTAGCCTACAGAGAACAGGAATTGGCTTTCTATATTTTTATTTCCAAGAACTACTACTGTTTGCAGATGAACAAATATATTGAGATTTCTTGGGCCTTGTGGTTCTTCTGAAATCAGTTTCTGGTGTTGTGAATCAGCCTAATGCTCTCTAAAACTTATAGAATAATTTTTTATATTCAATTTCTTCAGCTATATAGCTCAATCAGACAGATTCAACAAATTCAATTGCTCCAATAGCTGATGAAAAGAAAGTAGAATGTGAGAACCCCAACAGTGACAGCTAACACCCACCCAAAATCTGGGAAGCCAAAGATGAATCTGTGGAATGTTGTCATTAATATTAATACTGACACCATTCGTATCCTATAATAGTGTTGCCTTACGCAATGAGTGTACCATATGTATCAACCACACATGAATTTAAAAAAGTTCCCTCCTTGTTGTAAAATAGACATAATAGATGATTACCTTTCCATAACTACTGACTTCTAATACAAAGTGGGTTCTCTCTCTCTCTCACACACTCACACACACACACACACACACACCCCACGCATGTGCATAAAACCAAAGTAAAAGTCTACCTTGTGCATAAAAGTCAGGTTGTCGACTCTGGAAATAGTCTAGAAAGCACTAACCCCCAATGACCAGGTGGCACAAAGGATATCTTTGATTCTCTGAATCCTCGGTTAACAGTTTGAGGTCCAGGGTGCAGCTTTGGATCAGTTCATCTAATTTCTTCTCTTCCTGACTGAGCTCGGTCACTTCCTTGGACAGGCCTTGACACTGGGCCAGCATGCCCCCATCCTCAGACAGACTGCAGCCCCTAGAAACCCAAACACAGACTCTTCATGGCTACTGGAGAGGCCAGCGGGAGGAGGGAAATGGACAAGCAAGGGCGGGCAGGGAGAAACGATCCTTTGGGGGAGTGTCCCTTTCTTGACATAGGAGGTCCCAGTGCTTGTTTGCCAAGTGTTAAAATTAGAACATTTATACATATATATTTTTTATACGTATAGTCCTTCACTTTTCATACCGTAGAAATTAAGTGAAAAACCACTACTCTTTCAGCTTTCTTTCCTACAGAGGAGGCCTGTGTCTGCAAAAGGCTCAAATTCATAGGGCAGAGAGGCAGCTCCTTCCTGCCACATGCCTCCCAGAGGTGTGTGTGTGTGGGGGGGGGGGGGGGGAGGGTGGAAAGCAGGTAGGAAAACACAGAAAGATAGAACAATTTGAAAGAAAAGATAGAATGATTCAAAATTCAACAAAACATCACCCAACAAGCACAAAAGGCCTTGGTAATTTCTGGGGGTCTTATGCCAACGTATAAAAAAGAAAAGCAGGTTAAGGAAACAGATACAGGAACTGAGACATTTGACACTTGCCTTAATTTATTCAGAAAGTGAGTTAATCTGCTGTGAGAACCATGGATAAAGATAGTTGGTGACTGTGTGTATCCCGAGATATGTTAGTACACAGCCATAGTTAATTTCCAAATTCCTGTTGGAGTTAGGACATGTGCAAGCATTTATGAGATTACACACATGGACTTCACCGTATCAAATGAACAGCATTCTGCTTTACACCTACAGGACCCTAATTAATCCCAGGACCCCCTTACTTGTAGCTAATGAAATAGAAACTCTTTTTTATCTCGGACAGTATCTAAATAGGTCTCTTCCTAAGGAGACTTCGAACTTGTGGCTAAGGAGTTGAGGAAGGAGAGAGAGGTGAGAGAAGAGAGTAGGAGAACAACAACAACAACATGAAGTGTGGGCATGAATGTGAAAGTTAGGGTGGAGAGGAAGCTCGATGTTTGAACGGACCCCCATCAGAGCCAGGGAAGGGGGTGGGGGCGCGACTCATACTCACATCCATTGCACGTTGTTTTTAGACTTCTTCTTAATGAGGTGGATGCCTTCCAGGACATTGGTGATATCATAAATCCTTCTCTTTTGCACTTTCAGCACCTCTGCTGCCTTGTTCAAATCCAAGACCCCGTCAGGTGACTGGCTCAGGAGCTGAATGAACTTCTTGGTGAGCAGACCAAGTGAAGTATCATACCGTGTTTTTTCTGAGGGAGATTTTGGAGCTTAAAGAAAAACAAAAACCGAGCGGGTGGGGGTAGGGGGGAAGGTAAAGAAATGAGGGGTTTCTTTGCAGTTGAGCAAGCCCCCTCTCCCACTGCAGCCCAAGTATTAGTATCAGAAGCAAAGCCATTTCTGTCCAGTTACATAGAAAGCTATGAAACTGCTTTATTAGAAAAGAAAGGGACAGTTAAAATCCATGTTTGTGAATTTCTCAGTGGTTTCTACTTCGGTTCATCCTATTCCCTGGAGCTAGTAAAGTATCCCACACACAGTAGGTGCTCAAAAATGTCTGATGAACAAGTGAGAAAGTGCTGCAGCCCCATGGGATCAGCACACGTGGAGTCTAACCCCATGGGGACAGGTGAGGAACCTCCCCAGCATTTCGTGCCGGGCTCAGACAGACCCACTTCAGCTGGCCTTTCAGGCTCCCGGGTTGTGTGTGTTTGTAACTTGTTCACCAATGTATCCGATGATGCTTCATTTGGATGAAGACTTTTTCTGGACCCTGGAAGTGTCTTTCAATCGTCTCCCTATCCCACTTGAATAAAATTTCTTATTTAATATTGTGCCTATTCTCTTACAGGTCACAGGTCAAGGATTTAATGCAGCAGTACACACAATCTGTGGATTTTCTAATACGAAAACTACAGGAAAGGTGAGAACAAAGTCTAACGAGGCCAGAGACATAAAGGACTGGCTAGCCATCTCCGACCTACTTTCCTCTCTCCCAGAAGAAACAAGTGATCATATCAACGGAAAGGAAAACTAGCAGCAATTCATTGGGCTCGACCAATTCTTATGCTGCTTTATGTTGAGCTAGAGATTCAGACCGACACAGACATTTGCGACTCTGGCACAGTTCGTCTACACCCACTTAGCCTCGGTCTCTGAAATAATGTCCGTTAAAGAAGGTTAAAATTAAATTTGATTATAGAACGGAACAAGGAGCTTATATTCCGAGTTGAAAAATGAAACTGCACACATTTCAAGAGGCCTCCCCTTAGGTCAGTATTTAGGCACTGGAGTGACTCGGTAAACCTTTCGCTGGGTGTCTGCAGACACTGTATTTACTTTTTGGATAGGCACAGAAAGAAATGACAAAGAACAAAACATGCCAAAGTTTCTCACACCTTGGCGCCATTCCAGCAGCAAGCTTTGAAAGTTGGGAGCCCACACCACAGAGAATCAGAGAGGAAAGAATCCTTACTTTTGGGACTGTCTGGACTTCGCAGTGCAGCTCTCCCTTTGCCCTTTGGGGTTTTTAAACCATCTGAGAGGTACTGATGACCGCTTTCTCCTAGCTCCAGCCTTCGCTTGGCCTGGAATAAGAAAGTACAATCATTCGTCCCGGTCACATGGACAATCACAAGTGAGGCTGCGTGGGATCTGGCCCCTGCCCAGCGCTGCAGCCTCGTGCCTGCTCTCACACCTTGGCTCCGCTCGCTCAGCGTCTCGCCACTCCCCAAGCTCTCTCTTCATCTGCAATGATCATCCGTACACACTCAGATGGACAAATCCAGCAATCCTTTAGGATTAGATCCAGGCGCCACGCTGTTCATTTATTCACTGATTCAACACATGTGCCAGGCGTGGGGCTAGATACTGAGAATCCAGCAGGCACCATGGAACTGAAATTGACTTTCCCCCAGTGAGCCTTTACGGCCTCTCTCCATCTCTGACCTGGGTTGGACGCCCTTCGTTGTGCTTCCCCAAACACCCTGAGTTTATGTGCATCATAACACTTATTAGATATAAGAGTTATTTTACTAATCTGTTTCGCATTTCCTTTCAGGCAGGGACTGCTTCCCATTTATCTTTGTATATACCTACTGCTCAGCACAGAGCCTGAGTTTCTATAGGTCTTCAATCTCTAAGTGATTGTGGTAACACAACTGGTCACAGACTACAGATGGTCATTCATCACAATAACAAATATTGCAAATACTCAATCTTGGGCTTCAAGTGGTATTATTTCTGCCATTTAGTCACTAAACCTGGCATTTAAATGAGAAGTCCTCATAAAAGTTTTAAATTTATATTCATTTCACTTTAAAATTATCCAGTTAGTGTCTTCTATGTACTGGGCACTGGACTTGGGGAACAGAAGTAAGGAAGATACTCTACCTAAGGCATAGAGTCCACAAGAGCAGAGAATTAAAATCATTGTTGAGTATTAACTGTATGGGTGTGATGGGTGTTTCAGACAGAAGTGGCCCCAACAAGACACTACACACAGCAATGTGTATTTAGGTTTATTTTAGGACAGGTTCTTCTAATGAGGGATCCACAATTTCAAAATAACTTCCCATGACACAGAAACGGAAGTAATAATTTATCAGCTGATGATAAATATTCAGCTTCTCTATGAATGTTGTCAGCAGTTTGTATTGTTCACTACAGTAAGCAACTAGCCACACATGGCTCACTTGGTTGAGCGTTGTCCCATGCACCAAAAGGTCACTGGTTCAATTCCCAGTCAGGGTGCATGCCTGGATTGCAGGTTTGATCCCCAGTAGCAGGAAGTAGCTGATCAGTGTTTCTCCCTCTCCCTCTAAAAAAAATCAATAAAAACATATCTTTAAAATAGATATGTCTTTGGAGAAATAAAATGCACATTGGATCTTGAAGACAGTACAAAAAAAGGGTAAAATATCTTAATTTTAAAATTGATGACTTTAAACTGCACACCCTCCTACTGGGGATGTGCCCGCAACCAAGGTACATGCCCCTGACTGGAATCGAACCTGGGACCTTTCAGTCTGCAGGTCGACGCTCTATCCACTGAGCCAAACCAATCAGGGCGACCTCTCTATTTTTTTACTACATGGCTTAGTTTAGTGGCACAGATTACCTTTCTATTGGCTAAACATTACTCTAAAGTCCTAAGAATGACAATTCACAAATTTGTTTTTTCAAACTCATTTCCCCCTCCCAAATACTGTCCAATCCTTGTGTGGGCCCAGGAAAATTCCCTCTTCACCAGGCAAATGCCCCCTGATTGTTCTTTGGGGAATACCCCCCTACCCAGCCTGAGTGCACAGAAGTCTGGTCAGTCACTGTGGTCCGTTCTCCCTTCCCTCTTCCCTTTACCCACAGTGGCTGGTTAGGGTGGCACATGACCAAAGCTGGGTGAGCCAAGGCCAACTCTAGGCCTTTTTTTTTCTGGAGCTGCTGGCAAGAAGGGGGGTATCTTCCCGGTAAAGTTGATAAGCTGGAAGCCAGAAGCTACCTGAGAATGGAGGCCACACAGGGGAAAGCAGAGTGGAGAGATGGAGGGAAAGGGGCCCCAGACTCTTGAGTTACATTAGTCAATAAAATTTCCTTTTTGCTTAAAGCACTTTGAGTTGAGAACCTGAAAGTGTGGTGTAAGCAATAGCCTGTGGGATTAGCTGAGTATGGTGGGGCTGGCAGAACTGTTGGAGTGGCAGTTGTGTCGGTCACTTCATTCGAGGCTGGCTTACCTAAAAGTAGAGAAGAGTGTTGCCATGGAGGCCATTTTTCTCTGTAGAAACTAATCCAAGATAGAGAGCTATGTTCCCTGCCCAGGCTAAAGGCCACAGAAGGAAGGCAAGTGGGAAAAGCATTTGGAGCCTGGAACTCATGTGCCCCTAAGGCCGTATTCTCCCGAATCCTCACAATAGGGGCCCACCACTGGCCAGCAGCCTGGGGAAGATTACTTTTGCCAAAGGCCTATGGAAGCAGTAAACTGTGGGCTGAAAACTGAGATGGAACTTTATGAACCAGGACTACTCGTGATGTGTCCTGGTCACCAAGCACCGAATGTCAGAGTTCACCAAATCTAAATACTAGACAGAAAAATCTCCATTTTAAAGGCACCTGTATGGCCAGAGAATCTCTACATCTAGAAAGCAAAGGCCTATGAGGTCTCAGCCTCCAAGACAATCAACCACTGAAGCGTATAAATCTACACCAACAAGACCCGAGCTTTGTTTGAGAGGGTAGAAATCGAGGTGACCATATTGACCCCAAAAGCGAGCCACGTCTCCACCACGTCTCCAAGGGCCAGCATTCCTGCTGAGGACGTGATGTGCTACAGGAGGCAACCACTGCGTATTCCTTCCCTTTTCCAAATGGATGTTTCTGTGGGGCTTCCCTGCTACCCCTCCCCCACTGTTCAGAGAGCGGGCGTTGAATTGGACTTGTGAGGACACAGTACTTGCAGGTCCTAGATCAGAGGATGGGCGTAATAACTGGACTCTTTGGGGAAAGGCTAATAATTTCTACACATGTTGGAGTGGCATTACTTTAACTTATCAAACTCAAGCACACACGCTTGGTAAGACAAACCAAAAACTAGACTGGAGGATTTAAACAGTGCAGGTAGTCTCTGCCTATACCCCCTGGCTCTGGGCTGAGCACCAGGGCAGATTAAAATCTATTCTCTTGGTCATCTTATTAAAAAAAAAAAAAAGCTTATTGATTTTAGAGAGAGGGGGAGGGAGAGAGAAACATCAATGTGAGAGAATCATAGATTGGCTGCCTCCCCCAGACCAGGGGTCAAACCAACAACCTAGATATGTGCCCTGACTGGGAATTGAACCAGCAACCTTTTGGTGCATGGGATGACACTCCAACCAACTGAGGTACACCAGCCAGGGCTCATCTCAAGTTTTGGTTGCTCTTAGTGTGAACATCTTGCTGAACTGAGAGTTACTCTGTTTATCAACAGATTTTCATATTACATGCCCCCTACTAGTCAAGCAACTAATCTTTCTGGTGTTCAACAGAAGGTCCAGCCATTTGGTCTTAAGCAGGAGTCAAAGTTGGACATGAGAGATGCTGTGCAGACCACCCACATGGCACCTGCCTGGGATCTCAGCTCCAACTAAGATTACATTCCTCAATAAAGAACAGTGGCACCGTTAAGCCTTTCTAAAAACACATATATGAAAATAACAGGATTAATGGTCAGGCAGCCAAGCAGTGGGCTGTGGGGAACATCCAGTTTCTATCTGCCCCGCATTTATTGCCCCTATTGTTGTTGCTGGGGAAGGTTGCTATGTCTCCAAGCCTGAAAACAAAAGGTCTACTATTGCTCTACATCTTAAACCGACCCTTGCCATGCAGGTTACAAAGGTGAGGACTGTAATCTGGGCCTGCCAATCAGTGCATTCCTTAACTAAGTGCACCCTTAACTAACGTGACTAGTTGGGGATGGGCCCATGAACAAAGAGGATGAATCAGTCAATCCTGGGATTTTTGTTGAAAAGTACGGGGTTCTTTTCACTGGGAGTTATTAGGCAGTAGGGTGTAAGCCTGGAACTACTTGGCAACTGAGCCAACAGAGAAGAAAGCACAGTTAAGACCTGGAAAGAGGCTGAGTCCCAACACCTTTGAGGGAGGTGCTAGATACAACCATGCTGAAAAGCAGTCCTACTGAAGGCTTTCACTTCTGTGAGCCAACGAACTCCCTTTTTTGTTAGAGGACAACTGAGTCAGATCACTACCACTGGCAACCAAGAGTCCACATAGACATGGCTCTTTAGTATTAACTATAACACAATGAACATTTGAGTGCTTATAGTATTTCATGCACCATGTTAATTGCTTTCTAAATGATTGTGTTATCTCATTTTCACACAACCTCATAAGGTAGTTTCTATTATCTCCTATTTTACAGGAGAAAACTAAGGTTTAGAGTGTTTAAATAACTCTTCTAAGATCCCACAGCCAGTAAGTCTGCCTATACCAAAGTCCATGCGTATAGCCACTTTATAAAAATGATTGTAAAAAATATTTGAGCCCAGCCTGTGTGGCTCAGTGGTTGAGATTCAACCCATGAACCAGGTCTTGGTTCAATTCCCAGTCAGGGCACATGCCCAGAGTTGTGTGCTTGATCCCCAGGAGGAGGTGTACATGAGGCAGCCAATCAATGATTCTCTCTCATCATTGAAGTTTCTAGTTCTCTCCCTCCCTTTAAAATCAATAAAAAACATATTAAAAACATTTGAAGAATTTATTATATTGATACCATCTTACTTTATGATTGTATTTTTAAAAACTTTTCATATTTAAAAAAACCTCTCCTTCATAAATAAATGCACATTGTAACTCAAACAACACAACTGGGTATACACAGAAAGCATATTTTTCTCCTAATCTTAATCCCGAATTCCCTTCCTTAAAGACAAGCACTATTAAGTTACTTTGGCATTTGTTTAAGATAGTCTATGTAAATACACATACCACGCCTTAAAATTTTTTTTTAAATATACACAACCACACCTTTAGGAAATTTTTACACAAATGGTAGCAAACCACATACTATTCTTACAACACATCTTAGGGTTTGATTCCTATCAGTATACTTAAAATGACCTTATTTTTCATAGCTGCATAAAATTGTATTACTATACAATGACTTGTTTAATTAACGAGAATCCTACTTATGGATGTTCAATACTCTTCTATAATTTTCCCAATTAATATTCATGTTGGCATAGTGGAGTAGTTACTACTAGTATATACCCATCTTGCACTGAGGCAGGTAAGTTAAAGATTACCTATAGCCTCCGTTAATAAGTCACACATACCAAGATTTGAATCCAGGTCTGTTCAAATAATTTGTTAGTGAGCACTTCCCTAGTCTGATTGAGATGCCCCTCCTCTGCTGTCATAGCAACTTACGGGCTGCCAATCATAACACAAGCTCCAGTTTTTCTCCCTGAACCAAAAGCTCAGGACTTTAACAGCTAAATTTCCCCAGAGTCTTGTATATGGCATGCACTCATTCAAATTAACTTATTTATCTTGACTGAACCAAGAAATAAATTCCCAAAGTCTCTTGGCAGGTAAATCACAAAACTCCAACGTTATCAACATGTAAAGGGAATACTAAAAAATAAATAAATGAATACACACACACACTAAAGGCCTGGTGCCTGGCCTGCGCCCTCGTGCAATACGGGACCCCTCAGGGGATGTCAGAGGCCCAGTGCACAAATTTGGCCCGATCCCTGCAGGCCAGGCCAGGCCGAGGGATCCCACCAGTGCACGTATCCGTGCACCAGGCCTCTAGTATGCACCTAAGATCTCTGGTTAATCTCTTCCCACCCTCCCTCTGAGATTCATTAGTCTGTTCCATGTTTCCATACCTGTGCGTTGAGTGTCTGCCCCCTGGTGGTCGCTGCATGTCATAGCTACCAGTCGAATGGTTGGACACAGCATATTAGCCTTTCATATATATAGATGTGTGTGTGTGTGTGTGTGTGTGTATGTATATATAGGTAGGTATATGTGTTTATATATCCTGGAGATTAATTTCTATAGAGAGACGGTACAAGTATGTATGTGAAACACAGTTTATTCTTGTATTATTAATTATTGTATTATTTTCCATATGAACAACTGTAAACCTACTTTTGCCCCACCTTGTATTTGGAAATATTCTCAAAAAATATAAAGGGGAAAAGTTAAAATTGTATAAAGATATGTGTAATATGATCTCACAGGGGTAAAAAAATTTTAAAACTATAGCTCTCCTGCCCTGGCTGGTTTGGCTCAGTGGATAGAGAGTCGTCTGTGGATTGAAAGGTCCTGGGTTTGATTCTGGTAGGGGGCACATGCCCGGGTTGTGGGCTCAATCCCTAGTGAGGGGAGTACAGGAGGCTGTCTATCAATGATTCTCTCTCATCATTGATGTTTCTATCTCCCTCTCCCTCTCCCTTCCGCTCTGAATTCAATAAAAAGTATTTTTAAAAAATTAAAAACAAAAAAGTATAGACCTCACTACAAAATTTTCTGTATCTAGAGAAAGGTCTGGGAAGATCCACATCAATTGTTAGAGGAGATAATCTCTAAGAACTAAAATACATGTGTTGATTTCATGTTTATAGTTCTGTAGTATTTGTATTTTTAAAAGTAATGTGACTATACACATGTTACATTTATCCCTTTCATCCTGGCAATTCCACTTCTTGAAGTATATTCTGGGAACATTAATGTTGTTGCTAGAGTTTATCTATCAAAAAAACAGCACAGCCAGTGTTTTGGATATTTACATTTTTCCACATGTGTCCAAAAATCTCAGAATAACAATTCAGTAAATAATTGTACATTTATATAATAGAGTGTTATGCAATGAATACTGATGTAAAGCTATATGTAAGTTTTTTAAAAAGCAGGTATGAGTAGTAAAACTATAATTTCGTAGGGAAATTATATACATAGAAATAGGTATTAAGAATACATACCAAATAGTTTGAGTATTAATCTTTGGGTAGGATTATGGTCTTATTTTCTTCTAATGCTTTTTATATTTCTAAATTATTTTAAGGTGCACATGGGTTATTTGACTTACGAAACAAAACAAAAAAAACACAAAATCATTTCCATTTGAGGTTAAACAAAACAAGTCTGGTGATTTACTTTTAGACTTGAAAATCTTATGTACCATTTAATGTGTTCAACAGAAATGGGCTATGCTCCAGAAAGAGCATCCCAGCCTCACAGGGGCTGTCCTTACCTACCACTCAACAGAGCCACCGGAAAATTAAGTCAAGAAAAAGGCCCGGCCTGCTGTAGGTTAACAAACTGTGAACACTAAAATAAACTCCCTTCACCTCAGTTAATAGGAGATCTGGGCAAGGGAAAGAACTAGATATATGATACTTTTCTGTCCCAAAGCCAAACATGAGACAGGCATTTTGAACACAGGAAAAAGGGAAATAGAAGAAAATGAAAATTAAATAAAAGGAATGAAGACCAGGTTAAGCAAATTAGTGAAATAACCCAAAGAAATTTCCAGCGGGAGCCCAGGCCACAGTTGGATCTCTCTTGGATTATGGCCATTGGCTCAGCAGGTTAGGGCACAAGCAGTTTTTTAAGAAAAGAGTACCTGACTTCCAGTTGTGACTATATACTATGAGAGGCACAGTGCACGAATTTGTGCACCGGTGGGGTCCTTCAGCCTGGCCTGCACCCTCTCGCAATCCCAGACCCCTCAGGGGATGTCGGACTGCGGGTTTCCACCCGATACCCACAGGCTAGGCCGAGGGACCCCACCAGTGCATGAATCCATGCACTGGGCCTCTACTCTATCTATCCTATCTAATAAAAGAGAACTATGGTAATTAGCCGTACATCCGCTACCCTTCCCATTGGCTAATCAGGGAGATATGCAAATTAACTGCCAGCCAGGATGGCGGCCGGCAGCCAGGCAGCTTGAAGCGAACATGAGGCTTGCTTGCTTCAGTGATGGAGGAAACCAACGTTCCCCGCCTGCCGCTGCCGGCCTCTGAGCTTGCAGTTTGAAACATTCTTACAAATATAGAAGATAAACAAAACCCCAGAAACCTGCTTTCAGCCAGCCGGGTTCTCAGAGCTGGAGTTGAAACAGTGTTTTGATTATAGAACCCAAACAAATCAGATACCTGCTTCCAGCAGGTGAGGCCTAAGAGCTGGAGCCAAGCCTCAGAGCTAAAGCTGGCCCAGAATTAAAAAAAAAGAAAAAAAGGAGTGGTTGGGAGCTTCAGGCACCCGCCAGCCTGAAAACAGCCCTCAGCCCCTCACCCAGACTGGCCAGGCACCCCAGTGGGGACCCCCACCCTGAAGGGTGTGTGACCAGCTGCAAACAGCCATCATCCCCTCATCCAGGCTGGCCAGGCACCCCAGTGGGGACCCCCACCCTGATCCAGGACACCCTTCAGGGCAAACCAGACGGCCCCCACCCATGCACCAGGCCTCTATCCTATATAGTAAAAGGGTAATATGCCTCCCAGCACCGGGATCAGCGGAGCTGCGAGGCCTCCCGGTACCGGGATCAGCGTGACAGAGGGCAGCGCCCAAACCCCCTGATCGTCCTGCAACTCTGTGTGTGATAGGGGGCGGGGCCACAACCTCCCTATCCACCCTGCTCTGTTCGTGACAGGGGAAGTCGCCCCCAACCCCCTGATCAGCCCTGCTCATAGGGGGGAGCTCCCCAACCCCTGATCGCCCTGCAGCTCTGTGTGTGACAGGGTACGGCACCCCAACCCCCTGATCGGCCCTGCTCTGTGTGTGACAGGGTGCGGCGCCCCAACCCCACCCCACCCCCCATGGGCCCTGCTCTGTGTGTGACGGGGTAGAGCCATAACCTCCCCATCGGCCCTGCCCTGAGTGTGACAGTGGCGGCGCCCCAACCCCTGATCTGCCCTGCTCTGTGTGTGACAGGGGGCGGTGCCCCAACTCCCCTATCGGCCCTACTCTGTGAGTGACAGGGGGGAGCTCCTCAACCTCCTGATCGACCCTGCTCTGTGCGTGACAAGGGGGAGCTCCCCAATCCCCTGATCGACCCTGCTCTGTGCGTGACAGGGTACAGAGCCCCAACCCCCCTGATGGGCCCTGCTCTGTGAGTGACAGGGAACAGTGCCCCAACCCCCTGATTGGCCCTGCTCTGTGCGTGACAGGGGGTGGTGCCGCAACCTCCCCATCTACCCTGCCTTGAGTGTGACAGGGGGCAGTGCCCCAGCCCCCCAATCGGCCCTACCCTGAGCATGACTGAGGGTAGCATCTCAACCTCCCGATCTGCCCTGCTCTGTGCATGACAGGGGGCGGCGCCCCAACTCCCCAATCAGCCCTGCTCTGAGCCCGACCAGGGGCTGCACCTAGGGATTGGGCCTGCCCTCTGCCACCTGGGAGCGGGCCTAAGCCAGCAGGTCGTTATCTCCCGAGGGGTCCCAGACTGGGAGAGGGCACAGGCTGGGCTGAGGGACCCCCTCTCCCCCCCCGAGTGCACAAATTTTTGTGCACCAGGCCTGTAGTATATATATAAAAGCCTAAGCAACCGTCTGGTCAGTGCGTGTCATAGTTATTGGTCAAACAGTCACTTAGGCCTTTTATATCTATATCTATATCATCTATATCTATATCTATAGCTATATATAACGGTATATCTATATCTAGATAGATAGATAGATAGATAGATAGATAGATAGATAGATAGATATAGATATAGACATATTAACTCAATGTGGCTAACCATTTTTTTAAAATATATTTTTATTGATTTCAGAGAGGAAGGGAGAGGGAGGTGGAAATATCAATGAAGTGAGAGAATCATTGATGGGCTGCCTCCTGCACGCTCTGAGCCCACAACTTGGGCATGTGCCCTTGACAGGAATTGAACCTGGGACTCTTCCATCTGCAGGGCAATGCTCTATCCATTGAGCCAAACCGAGTAGAGCACTAACCATTTTTAATCCATCCAATTATTTATTAAGTGTCTGCTGTGTACCAAGCCCTGCAAAGGCGACGACTGCAAAGGCGATAGGGAAGTCTCCGCTATATAAGAGGCAAACAAATAACAGGAAATGCATGACCAATACTGAACAAGCCCACGGTTGGGTACAGGAGGGCAGGAAGACAGGCTGGGCAGAGAAGTGGGTGGGCATCTGGAGAGAGCAGTTAGAGGTGGCGGTGCTTGCTCCAAGTCCTGGAAGGTCAATGGGCTCTGTCCTGAGGAGAAGTGAGTGGACTTGGGGGACTTGAGAGGCTGGCCAAGCACAAGCTGAGGCACTGAGTCTTGGAGGAGCCCTGGTTCAGAAGTCTTGGCGGTAGGAGGGGCCTGCTGCACAGGATTAAGAATGGCCAGACCATGGTTCCTTACCATACTAATAACCACACCCCAATGTCAATCATTCTCCAAGATGGGTTACCTAAGATGAAGAGCTCTAAGGTCATATCCGGCTCTTTAGGTGAGAGGTCAATTCATAATCTAACATGTATGGCGTCTCTATGAGCTAGTAGGTGAGAAGCCTAATCTGAAACCCAATTATTTCAGAGAACTGGTGAAGTGAACAGACAAGCAGAAAGCTCCGACAGAGGCATGTGGCGACAGGAATAGCAAACATGCATTTTATCTTGGTGGAGACTTCCCCTTAAATCTCACACCACACCTGCTGGTGAGCAGTCTCTCTCTTCTCTCTCCGATGTCTCCCTGCGCATGACCGTCTCACTGCCCCAGCTAAATTGCCCCATCGTTTCTCACTGGATTACTAGAATGGCCCCCCAAACTTGGCCATCTTTCTTCTTTTGATTTTTAAACTACAGATCTAGGGTATTTTAACTTCAGTATAACTTGTATTTATTTTTAGAAATCTAATCACATACATATGAATGTTTCTAAAGGAAAAGGAATATCAAACTGCTTCACAACTTTGGAATAGAAGCCATTTACTGATGGACTGGTGACTGCCTTCCTTTCTATGTACATTTATTGTTTTCTAAAATAATTTCAGACCATTTAAAAATAAACATATGCACATGATTTTTTAAAACCCACTAGCGTGAGGAGCTTATAATGATTACCTCCCCAGGGTCACACCTCAGTATCTCTTAAATAATAAGCACACACAGCTATTTCTTGGCTTAGCCATTTTCGTTATTTATGCAGACTTCCTTCTTGATACCACTTTTACCCAATAGTTGCATACCAGTGCTGTGCATTTTGACTATACAAATAGCATTCACTGCAGTGTCAAATAGTATATTGAGATCATATTTTCTTTCTTGTACAGCTCGTTTGTTAGGAGTTTCTGATTGTCTTTCCTGCTTTTTGGCACCATTTGCCTTCATATCAACTTTCTAATTCTCCTTCCTATTGGATATTCAATTTTTCCTCTGCCTGAAGCTCCTGGACCTCCTGCAGTCTGGACACTAGACTGACTGTTCTACAAGCCTGCTGCACGGTGGTCATTCTGCAGTTTTCTCACGGCACGGCATGCAGTACTGAAGTCGGAGGTGGATACCTAACATTTTATTTGACTGCCCAGCCGCTAAACCTACCCCCCATCACTAGAAGTTTACCAGTTTGTATTGGTGGGAGGCACAGCCACCTTTCTACCACAGAAGCTGAAGACCCAGTGCCCTTTCTCAGCTTCCCTGAACCTTAGGCCAGAGCTGTTACCTAGGCTGGCATAGGCAGGCACACCCCCCTGGACTTGGAGTCTAGAGTCACTCCTGCAAGGAAGCAGACCAGTGGTGACGGCTGGGGAGCCTGGGAGGAGAGACTAGTGATGCTGGACTGGTTTCTGTGGTTTGTTGTTTTGGCTGTGGTTCTGGTTATTGATCCTTTCTTGTTCCTGCCTTTTCTCCAAGTTTGGTTCTCTAATCGTCTGGACAATTTAGTTAGTTATCCAATATCCTCTCAATAAATTCCTTTTTCTGCTTAAGTCAGCCAGAGTTGATCGCATTATCATCAACTGTTTTCCTGGAACACATCTGAACAGTAGTATGGAAGAGAAAACTCGCATCCTTATACATCTGCACCCTCACACTGGATAGTTCGGCTGGGTAAAGAATTGAAGGCTGAACACCACTTGTCTCAGAACTGAAGGCACTGTTCCAGTGATGACAAACCTGCAGCTACTGCTTCCCATGCCTTAGAAGCTATTCAATTTTTAACCTCTCTGAAACCTTCCAGGCCTGCCTTACCTTACAGTAAAATCTCTTATGTATTCGGATGTGCATCTTTTCTCACTCACAGTGTGAGAAACTCATGGGCTCCTCAACACTACATTTGGACTTCAGCTATAAGAAATACTTATGTTGTAAATCATTCCTTCACTGTCTGTCTAATCTTTCTAAAATTCCCATTCTTTTTGGATTGATACTCTAAATGTTCTTAGCTTCTATTTTTTTGTTTGTTTGTTTTTTGGTTCTATTTACTTGCGTCCTTACATCAAATTTAGCTTCACTATTTTTTTTTTTTAATTTGGGCAACTCTACTTTTAGTTTCCAAGAACATTTGTTTTACCTTCTGCTGCATCTATTTTATTGCATCTTGCTCTTATTTTATGAATAGGACAGCCTCTCTGATATCCCGGATTATTTCCTTTAAAGTTTTCTTTTGTTTCCTGTTTAATCTGTTTTCTTTATAGTCATCTTTTCCTAACCATTAAACCAAAAAAAAAAAAAAAAAAAAAAAAAAAAAAAAAAAAACTTGATCCCACTGTAGAACGTTGTAGTCTTTTCTCTTTTCTCAAACATCTAGTCAAGCTTTGTGTCTGTTCATTTTTTAGAATAAAGCAAGACACTGACAAGTGGGAGATGCATGATTCTAGTTGAGGTGATACAATGCCAGAATGGTGCTAATTCAGCTATTCTGAGACTTCTCAAAAATATTTATCCTGTACAAAGACCTTCACATGAATCCCTCTTGTACTCTTGGTTTTGCCACACGAGCTTCTGTGGTTTTCCAGAACAGACTAACACTCTCTTTGGCCACAGCTTCTTCTGTTCTGCTAGACTGCTTGTCACTCCCCCATTCATTCTCTGTATTCCAGAAATCTATTGAATTACCTTGTCCACTAAAGTCCCCACTCTCATTTTTAATGACTGAAACAAAACAAAACTGTTTACTGTTATTTTCATAGGGTTTCAAGGGGAAGGAGATAAATATGCATGACAATCTGCCTTTCTGAACCAGAATTGGCCCCCTATGTATTTAATTCTCATTTTTCATCAAGTGGTACTGACTACTAACTATGTGTAAGGCACTGTCCTAGGCACTTTATATTAGTAAATAAAGTAGGCAATGATTTCTTTTGCAAGTAGAAGCTGAAGCCCTAATATTTTTCCTTCTGAAATCTCTACCCCAATAATGGAATGTTGATCTTAAAAAGCAAAAACCTCTGAAAACCTTTTAATATATATATTTTTGACTTCAGAGAGGAAGGGAAAGAAACATCAATGATGAGAGAGAATCATTGATTGGCTGCCTCCTGCACGCCCCCCACTGGGGAACGAACCAGGGACCCTTCAGTACACAGGCTGATGCTCCATCCACTGAGCCAAACCAGCTAGGGCCCTCTGAAAACCTTTTATAAGTTAATTCTCTATCATCTATCTATCTATCTATCTATCTATCTATCATCTATCTATCTAATCTTTACATATAATCTATACCAAATTAAGAGTGAAGAAGCATATGAGAAAGGCCTGATTAATAAATTAAATAGACCTATTGTTACTCAGGTCAAGTAAGAGAAATTGAGTGATATTTTTAATAAGAGAAATGCTATGATGACTCTTTATATCTGTGAGTCAGAGTGGTCTCTAAATCTAAGTGGGCAAAAGTTTTTAATCACCCATACAATGTTTAAGCTTTATTATTCCCTTTGAACTTTAAATTTAATATTCTTTTACAGAAAAATAAAGAGCAGGGAAAACTGCAATTAAACCACTATTGAAAAGAGGGTTTTTAATTTATTTATATTACCAAATTCATAATGTTTCTTTCATTTCAATTATTGCTAACCTTAAATATGTAGTTATTGACCATAAAATGGAATTTAAGAATTATTCCCTTGAGACATATGAATTTCCAATTTGGAGGTTGGCAAAAGTATTTCAAATATATTTAGTGATGGGTGGTAATGAAGCTTAGGCTCTAAGTCTGCTGCTCAGATGCCTCCCACAATAGTATATTTGAATCTCCCAACAGATTACTGTTTAGTTTATCTCTATTTCCCTTTCCATTTCCTAGTTGTTGGTCTTAATATTGTCTTTTAAATCTGCACATAAGGACGTGCTTAGAGAGAGGAAGACAGTGGGGAGAGGAGAGATGGGGGTGGGGGGGGGGAAGAGAAAGAGAGAGAGAGAGAGAGAGACATCTAAAAGTTGCCTTTTGTATGCCCCCAACCAGGGAAACCCGCATCCGTGACTCAGGCACGTGCCCTGATCAGGAATCAACCAGCAACCTTTTGGTGCACAGGATGAGGCTCAACCAACTGAGCCACTATGGCCGGGTTTGGTCTTAGGCTTTTACCTCACTTCAAAACCAATGGAATACACAAGAAGTTGACAAACATTTTCTATAAAAGGCCACAGAGTAACTATTTTAGACCTTGTGGGACACAATTCTGTTGTAGTTACTCAACTCGTGCTATTGTAGCAAGAATACAGTGAATGGACTTTGCTGTATTCCAATAAAACTTTATTTACAAAATAGGCAGTGGACCAGAGCTGACCAGCAGGTCATTTGTGGACTCATAGGATAAACCATTACCCTCCTGCAATTACTACTGTTTTAATTTAGGATATCTATATTGCTCATACCCAACACTGAAAATTGTATGAAGAAAGCCAGTCATCTTTTTGGATAATGGAATTACGTCTCTGACATACTTTGTATTAAATGTAAGGACTAGAAACAAGCACTAAAAATAAAGCCACTTTTAAACTTTCCATTTGAATAGGTGGACCTCATCCCAGACAGAGAAAACAATGATAATTAAACACATGGAGACACTACTTTCTGTGTCAATGATTCACAGCTAAAAAATAATTTATAGATGCAATGAAGAGCTATAAAGAAATTCTTACTATAAGTTCATCAATTTAGAGAGGAGTAATCAAATTGCTTCATTACTAGTACACTCCCCCGCCCCCGCCCTCAAAAAAAATCTGTCAGTAAACGTTCTCCCATTGAGGTATTAGTGCGTTTACTTTAGAACCCAGTTGCTAAAATGGCTTGCAGCACAGTGCTAGCACCTTAGGTCTCAGAAAAAGCATGTATGTAATTATTACTCTGGTTCCAAGGGGCAGGGCACTTGGTCCTGGTGGACATAGTTTCATAAACTATCTGCTCGAGCAGGAGCATGATAAATGAAGTAAGAATACTCTTGAAAGACATATGAACATAAGAACTAATATGTGAGGTCCCCCCTTCCCTTACATTTAAATCTCTTTAAAAGATAACTGACTACCTAAACCAAAACAGTAAATTGTATTGTGGAGTTTATAATAAGAGTATAAAATACAAGAGAGTCATAACATAATGTCCACAGGTGAGAAATAAAAGCATATTATTGTAAGATAAGTGGTATAATTTAAGCATGAATAGGTTAAGCGCAAAGAGCCAAGAATAACCAAGACAATTTTGAAAAAAAAAAGACATGGTAGAGAGACTTGCCCTACCAGATATCCAGACGTTTACTGTAAAACTATATTAATTAGTGAAATGTGTACTGGCCAGGATTAGGCAAATAGACCAAAAGACTAGAATAGAAAACCCAGAAACAAATCCACACATACATGTTTAATGTCAGATATTTCAAATGGGACACTGCAGATCACTAGAAAGGATGAACTAGCTAATACTAGTAAATGGTGCTAGGACAATTGTTTATCTGAGAATAAAATATATAATTGTCAACCCACACAAAATTCAACTCCAGACCTATATAAAGTTTTGCTCCAAACTTTAAAACTAAAGTTATGAAACAAAGAAGAAAATACTCCACTTCATGAAAGAGAAGGTTTTCTTAAAACAGAAATGCACAAATCATACATACAGAAAACTATTAAAATTAATTATGGTCATCAAAAGACCATAATAAAATAATGAAGTCAAGCCACATATTTGGAGAAAATATATACAATGCACATAACTTCCTTGGACTTATTATCCAAAATAGATAAGGAATTAGTAGAAATCAACAAGAAAAGGGCATAGAACCCAAAAAGTAGGCAAAAGATGGGAATTAGGCAATTCCCAGAAGATGGTACTAAAGAGGCAGAATATTAAGATATGTGTTCTGGGAAATGTAAATTACAATGAAATAACTTTTTCATACTCATCAGAATGGCAAAAATTGCAAAGTCTAAAAAGAACAAGTGTTGAAAACATGCAAAATTGCTACATCCTGCTAATGGGGTGGTGGTGGAGCCCCTTTGGAGATACATTTCATCAATATTTAGTGAAACCATGTAGCAAAAGAACACATGCACAGTACATATACAGAAAAAGGGACCATACAATTGGGCAAGGAAACAGTCTTCCACTGTACTGTTAATGCCATTGCACGGTGCTACTCTATGGAAATACATGATGATGGAATAGCCTCCATTTTTCTAATTACCAAAGAAGCATTCTGTTTCTGGGAAACAGATTTAAAAATGCACTACACACAAACACACGCACAGCTTAACCCCGTTGTAATGAAGATTTTACCAAGAGGCCTACCTATTTTTGAGAAATCTTCTAGGGTTTAAAGGATAGAATGGAATCCTTAAAAAATGAGTCAAGTAATACTGATAAGACATGCACTGGTTCTCAGATGAGAAGTGAACACACAAATACCACATAGACACCCCCCAAAACACACACACACACACACACACACATTTTAAATTGGTTTTAAAGAGAGAGAGCAAGGGAGAAGTAGAAACATCCATGTGAGAGAGAAACATCGATCAGTTGCCTTCTGTACAGGCCCTGACCTGGCACCGAACCTGCAACCCAGGTATGTGCTCTGGCCAGGAAATGAACCGGCATGTCATGCACAGTATGACGGTCAACCAACGGAGCCACTCTGGTGGGCAGAACACTAGTGAGCTTCCTAAGTCTGAGGAAATGGGTAAGTGGTCTAGAGAGCAGCCACACGGGGTGAGCAGGTGGCACTGACAGCCGGTTGTGTAGCTGCAGTGATTCCACTAGTAGGTTCTGCTTGACCCAGGATTTAAAGACCCCTCAATCTGAACAGCATGAAGTATGCATCCTCTCAGTTTAGATCTTCAGGGCAAAACAATACAGCCATAGACATAGAAAAGGCACAACTCCTTGAAAGGAACCAAATTCCTCCACTCTCATTCTGTAGTTTTATGACTCCCCAGGTTCTGGCACACAAATTGGACTTGAACTCCCTGTTATACTCACGTGGACCATTTTGATAGAGATCATGATTCAGAAGCCTCTCGTCCACTAAAAATTCACAACAAGGTCTTAGCTTTTTTCTACTTTGTAATGAGCTACTGCCTTTGAAGCACACACATGCGCACGCATGCGTACACACACACACACACACACACACACACACACACACACTAAAACAGAAAGGCCTATGGCAGTGATTGCTAATGAATATGAAATTGTTTCATTTTCAAGTGCACATAAAAAGAACTTGGAAACATACTAGGAATAAATGCTATGAAGATGTGGTATGGAATAGTGGTGATACAATCACTCTGAAAATATACAAACTTGATGATACTGAACCCAATGAACAAAGAAAAACGTTCTTTACCTAAATGAGTTCTGAAAAAAAAAAAAAAAGCTAATATGTTGTATAGGAAAGGGATGATGATAATGCTAACCTTTATTAAGGATAAAAATCAATAACAAGCAATAAAGTTTATCAAGGACCTAGCTTGATTCAGCAGCTCAATAATTAGAGGAAGAGCAACAGTTGATTTGAACAGGACTTTCACTCATGTGGAGCGTATGAGGCTCTCTTAAGGGGCAATGGTGAGTGGCAGTTACCGCTAAGTTGCTACAATGACAGCTTGTTTCCTTTTCTTACCACTGGGGTTTTTTTTCTAACCATTTATCTCTTTACTACTACCTCTAGTTCAGGGGTGGGCAAACTTTTTGACTCGAGGGCCACACTGGGTTCTTAAACTGGACCGGAGGGCCGGAACAAAAGCATGGATGGAGTGTTTGTGTGAACTAATATAAATTCAAAGTAAACATCATTACATAAAAGGGTACGGTCTTTTTTTTTTTTTTTTTTTTTTTTTTAGTTTTATTCATTTCAAACAGGCCGGATACGGCCCGTGGGCCGTAGTTTGCCCATGGCTGCTCTAGCCTATATAACTTAAAACACTTCTAGGCACCAGCTGTTACCTCAATAGATATTTGTTAATTGGGAGACTAAAATACTCTAGTTCAGTGGTTCTCAACCTTGGCTGCACATTAGAATCACCTGGGAATCTTTTTTAAATCCTGATTTCTGGGCCTCATCCTCCGGAAATTCTGTTTCTTTGTTATGGGGTGAGGCCACAACATTAGTAACAAAGAAACAGAATTTCCGGAGGATGAGGCGCAGAAATCAGGATTTTAAAAAGATTCCCAGGTGATTCTAATGTGCAGCCAAGGTTGAGAACCACTAACCTAGAGGATCCCATTACCAGAGTTAAGGTTTTTGCAATTAATCATTACAAATGCAAAATAAGTACCTGGTATTTAAAAATAAAAAACAAGTATTTATCTGTGTGATAAACAAAACATCATGATCTCTACAATTAGTTAAAATTTACAGAAATGATAATGTAGTGCTTTATAAAATAATTAACCAATCCAAAATCCCTTTTGTTTTATTAAACAAATGATTAATGATTTTGGGAATTACTTTGGTACTTTTTTCAACTAATAGACTGACATTATCTTTTTACAAAATCTATTTCTATTTGGATTCATACACTGCATTGCTCACTAAAATGTGTGTTTGCAGCTAATCCTATCTAATAAAGAGGGAATATGCAAATTGACCACCACACTGTCACAAATATGGCAGCGCCCACAGCGGAGACGGAGACTGGGGTTTCTATAACACAAGATGGCTGCACCCGCAGCGGAGGCCAAGTTCCTGTAATGAGCCTTAAAGAGCAATCAGCAGGGACCTAAGGCTGCATGATGCTGGGCCGGGGCAGGGTACCTGAGGCCGTGCCCCCCACCTGGCTGGGCTCGACAGGGGACCTCAAGGTGCGCCTTCCTCCCCCCCCCCCGGGGCCAGGCCAGGGGACCACAGGCTGCGCCACCCATACTGGCGACGGGCCAAAGGACCTGAGGGTGTGCTGGGGGACCTGAGGCTGCGCCCCCCACCCGGCAGGCCTTGACAGGAGACCTGAGGCAGCACCCCCTGGCCCAGCGGGGCTTGACAAGGGTGGGGCCGGCTGGGTCTGGGTCTCGTGCAATTTTCAGGTGGGTGGGGACTTGACTCTGCGTCCTGTGGCGCGCCCCAGACTCTGACAGGAGGAAGATTTTCATATACATTTTACTAATTTCTTTCATCTCTGACACTTCTATTATAGAGAAAGGGAAAATAGCAATATTAAAATATTTCCTCTAATTAATCCCCTTTTAATGTGCACTGGGCCACTAGTTACTTCATAAAAAGCAAGAAGAAAAACAGACAGGGACCATTTGAACCACAATTTAGGAGAATTCTCTTTAAGATGTTCTCAGAGTGGTAATTCTTTTTCTCACTTCACAAAATATATCTAAAATATATATATATTTTTAAACTGTGAGATTGTGGGGAATGGCAAGAAAAGTTGGCCAAGTTACAGAGCCTTCCTGGGTCTTGGTTTCCTCACTTGTACAAAGTGAATAGAACTAGGAAAATCCCCAGAATACTTTCTAGGACCCACACGCCTATGAGGGTCTCTGAAGCCTCACCTGCTAACCAAGTTTCCCACTTTTGTCCACTCACACAACCGTCTCTGAGCAACATTCCCTGCCTGACCAACACCTGACAAACACTGAATCCCTCAGAAAATTTTATTAGATTACAGTTAATAACACAGGTAAGGTAAATACACTTCAAAAACCATTATAGAACCTTAAGCAAAAGTTTAATACCAAAAGACTCTTGGCTTATGATTTCGCCAAACACATAAGCTCTGTCCCCAGCCCCTTCAATTGTTAAACTGGTTCTAGGGTTGCCTGGAGTTATAAAAGGAATAACAGAAATTCTTTCTGTCCCCACCCTATTACTACACTGTTTATGACCAACTGGCACCCCTGTCAAAGCATTTGGGACACCCTGCCCCAGGGCCAATGCAAAAGAAAGTTCCCTTTATGATGAGCAGGGCCCTGTCTCCTTCAGAAAGGTTTGAACTCAATCCTCGTCTCCCCTTTCAGCCAGCTGTGACTTGCTACAGGGAAAATTGTACAGCAGGGTCGACTAATAAAATGATGGACTTCGAAGGGGGTTTGTCAACTACTGCTGTGGACAAAGCAATTATCTGATGGACCAGAAGGTGGGAAAGGGTCTTATACATGCTACAACATGGGTTCCCCACATGATGACAAAGTCATGCAAAAAGGAGGCAGTCTAAGTTTCAAGCAAGCTGCTAGTTAAACAGTAAGTTTATTGTTCTGATTGTATCGGACATCTTCAGAACCACAATCTTGCATGTTGTAGTCCTCTTCTATAGTGCTTTTTGTTAGAACTAACATCATTCTCAAACAAAAATGCACACGTCCTGGTTCTCAAATGTAGATACACACTGCAATGGAGTGGGAAATTTAGAAATTTCTGATGCCTGGGCCCTAGCCATGAGATATTTACTTAATATAAGAGTGTGGTCTGGGTGGCAGGATTTAAAGAAGCTACTTGGCTAACTCAAAGATCCGGCAAAGTTTCAGAAGCACTACTCTAAGCTGGCTGGCAAATAGACTCAGAAGATACTACTATTTATGGGAAGTCTGCCGTATCCTGCCAAGCACACGTGCAATTATGGTGTGGCTAGCAATCATCAGAGGTAAATATGATTCTGTTCTGATATCAAATTATTTTCAAAGGCAGAGGGGCAAGTGACAAGAAGGAACAATGACACTTTTGTAGGGTAAGAGAAGTTTTCAATGCTAAAAAACTTCCTAGCATATCATAGAAACCAGTTTTGCTGGTTTTTTATTACATGACTAGGGGCCCGGTGCACGAAATTCGTGCACTGGGTGTGGGGGCGGGGGGGGAGAGTGTTCCTCAGCCCAGCCTGCCCCCTCTCACATACTGGGAACCCTCAGGCGTTGACCCCCATCACCCTCCAATTGCAGGATTGGCCCCTTGCCCAGGCCTGACGCCTCTAACAGAGGCGTCAGGCCTGGGCAGGGGACCCTCATTTCCCCCCATCACTGGTTCTGCCCCCAGCCCAGGCCTGATGCCTCTGGCCTAGGCGTCTGGCCCGGGCAGCGGGGACCTGCAGTGGCAGCGGGGGGCGCTGCGATCACGCAGGCTCTGCCCCTGCCCCTGCAGGATGCCTCTGGCTGAGGCGTCCGGCCCGGGCAGCGGGGACCTGCAGCTGCAGCGGCCCCGCGATCATGGGCTCCGCTTTAGGCCCAGGCAAGGGGCCCCTAGCTCCTGGGACTGCCAGCTTCGACCGTGCCCAGCTCCCATCGCTGGCTCCACCCCTACTTCCTGCTATCACTGGCCAGGGCGGCAAAGGCGCCTGATTCTCCGATCATGGCTGGGGGGCAGGGCAAAGGCGGCCCCAGGGCCGCCTTTGCCCTGCCCCCCAGTTCTTAGCTCCCCCCTGGGTTTCCGATCACTGTCAGTGGCAGGGGGCTTCTTCCTGCTTTCCCTTTCACCTCCCTGCATTGTGCCTACATATGCAAATTAACCGCCATCTTGTTGGCAGCTAACTGCCAATCTTAGTTGGAAGTTAATTTGCATATAGCCCTGATTAGCCAATGGAAAGGGTATCGTCGTACGCCAATTACCATTTTTCTCTTTTATTAGTGTTGATAAAGGGAAGCAGTGACCCAATTGGCAGAATTTTGGAGGTATGATGTACTAGTTCAAAGCACCAGTGAGATATCTGTGTGACTCCTGGAAAAATCCAAAGGCGTTTTCTACTCTAAGAACAGACATTGTCATTTCCTGAGAGTCGTTACATGTTTCCATATCAAGAAGATAAGGACCAAACCTATCCAGCTAGAGGGCAGCACTCTAAAATTGTAGTTTTCCATTAAGAGATTAAATATAACTTGCAAGGTCATGACCTCAAGCTTCAGCATGCTCAGAATCACCTGCAGGGCCCGTTAAATGCAAGTCGTTGGGCTCCACCACACATGGTCTGATTCTGTAGGTCAAGGATGGGAGTTTCTGCCACGTGCCCAGGTGATGCTGCTGCTGGTGTGGGGACCACCCTGAGAACTTCTAAGGCCTCACAAACGGCATTCTCTGAGTTACTAGAATGGTTTCTATCCTGCTTTAGGGTTTGTGATAAAGAGACAAATTACTTTGAGTGAAATGAGACATTGTCTTAAGATAAATCTTAAGATTTATGTCACGAGGAAAAATTTTATCATTACTCTAGAGAGGAGCAGAAGGGTTCAGTTAACTTCATTCATTCACTCATGAGTAAACACTAACCCTAGAGGAGAAAGCGCAAGAGCTGTCTAAGTTAAGAAAGAAGGACCTAAACACCCTCCTCCCCCAAACCTTGACCTATGGTTTCTTGTTTCCCAAGGAAACAGTGGGTATTTTTCATTTATAAAATGTTTAAATGGGGGCAAAGTTGGACTGTATAGCTAAGTAGTTAGGTCAACTGAGTGACATCTGGAAAAAAAATAAAGTTGAACCTGTACTTAACAGAAGAACAGTACAAGCCTCAAATGGAGCAAAATTTAAATGTAAAATAATACAGAAATCCTACCAAAAAAAGGGTTGTTTGTGTCAATTTCTGCATGTAAAGGGGATGTGGAGGATGCTTTCTATGATTCAAAATCTGAAAGCCATAAAGAGAGAATGGAAAAAACATGCTCTGTAGAAATAAACTTCTGTATGGGGCAAACAAAAAAACTTCAAAGGTTGAAAAGAATGCTAACCCGCCTGGCTAGCATGGCTCAATGATTGAGTGCTGACCTATGAACCAGGAGGTTATGGTTTGATTCCAGTCAGGGAACATGCCCGAATTGTGGGCTCACTTCCCAGTGGGGGGGTGTGTGCAGGAGGCAACCGATCAATGATTCTCTCGTATCATTGATAGTTCTATCTCTCCTTCTCCCTTCCTCTCTGAAATCAAATATATTTAGGGGGGGAAAAAAGAAAGAATGCTAACCTGAGAAAAATATTTGGAGATCATACCATGGACTTAGTTAATCACACTATAAATAAAGAACCCTACAAATCAGTAAAAGACCAACAACCCAATAGAAAAGCAAGTTAAGTACAAGAACATAGTTTGAAGAAAAGAAATACAAATGGCCTTTACAAGTATGAAATGTCTGACCTAACAATTTTAAAAAAAGGCATGCAAATTTAAAACATATTGAGATATTATATTTTGCATATCAGATTGGCAAAAATCCAAAAAGTGTGATACCCACTCTGTTGAAGTTCTCATAACTTGTTGGTAGGAGAATAAAATGAAACAAGCCCTAATAAGACAATAGATAATATCACAAGTGCATATGGTCAAATTCGAATACTCCCTGTAGGAAGCTACCCTGCAGATACACCTAGACATGTATGAAGTAATATATGTGCAATTTTATTTGTAATAGCAGAAGACTGAAAGAATTTAAGGGCCTATTCATAAAAAAATTGGCTTAATAAACATTGACCCACCCATATGATGGAATATTATACAGCTTGGAAATATACAAGACAGTAATGTATGTTCTGACATACAAAGCTTATTAAAGTATATCATTAAATGTAAGAACAAGGTAAAGAATAGCACACATCTGTCATCTTTTCTAAGAAAAAGAAAAAGATTTAATTTTTGAATTTGCATAAAGTGAAAAAACTCAAAAGAAACTAATGGAAATAATGACGTATAAAAAGCATGGGAGGGTGAGGTGGATGGGAACTGGCCTGAGAGCAAGATTGTCAAGCATACCTTCTTATAAAACTTCCTTGGTAATTGTTATTGAGATCAAATTGCAGAACTATATAAAAATATGAAGACAGTGGCATAGGTAAACCTGGTGCTCACCGCCTCCCACAACCACATCAAATTACAACTAACATACAGAACAACTATCATTCAGAACCACCTGAAATCTAGCTGAATGAAAGTCCTACATCTAGGGAATTAAAGTAAAAGCACATCTAGACTCGTAGGAGGGGCAGAGATGCAGAACAGAATCGCTGAACCTGCTTGTCCCATACCCATGTGTGGCAGTTTAAAAGCAAGTGGGATATCTTGGCTGTGGAGATTTCCCTGAGGAATGAGGTGTCCCAGCCCCACCCCAGATCCCAAGGCCCAAGGTTCCAGTACTAGGAAGAGAAGTCTCCACAACTTCTGGCTGTAAAAGCCAGGCGGGATTGTGGCTGAGTGACACAGAGGCTGCTGGACCCAGGCAGTTCCTCTTAAAGGGCCAACATGGGCTTACTCAGACTCATTCTCTGCGAGCTCCAGTGCTGGGGCAGCAGCTTGAAAGGAACCAGGGACATTCGGGGAGGCGCTAACTTGCCTGGAATCAGGGCAAGGGCTGGAGGGGCAACTTTCTCCCAGACAGAAGTGCTGGCAGAGGCCATTGTTCCTTTGCTGAGCCCTCCCTGCCACAGAGCCAGCAGGTGGAGCACCATGTCTCCATCAACTTGGCTCACACTTTTCGCCCTGCCCTGGTGACTCCCTGAGACCCAGCTTCTCCCTATTTGCAGGCTCATCCAAGCCATTTCCAATGGCTTTTCCACTGGCCTCTCTTGCCTCATACTTCGGACTTTCCTAAAATCTCTCAAACAGGCAGCAGGTGGACTGAGCATGTCCTTTCAATAAGTGGCCAAGGTCTGGCACTACCAGCTGACTGCCTTGGTTCATAGCTTGGCCTCTCCTGGCAACCTCAAAGCCCAACACAAGTAGAGGCCATTTGCAGGTTGCTTTGTAGCTCATGCTGGTGGCCCCAGGCAGGGTACAGGCAGTGTGGTTAACTTTGTACCTCCAGGAAGGCTCCAGAGCCAGTGTACCGGTGGTTAGTTTCAACCACACCGGATTGCAACCCTATCACCACCACCATGAGTGACACACTCAATGGGCAGACTCAGTGAGCACCAAAGCCCCACTGAAGCAAGCCCTACTCCATAGGATCTGTTCCATTGTAGTTGCAGCTGATCCTCACAACTGATTGGCCCGGGGGTCAATCCTTCTCAGTGACACCATCAACCAAGGCTCAATTACAATAGGACAGTGTACAGAGCTCACACAGGGGTGCATCTGAAGTGTCCAATTCAGGTGACTGGGGAGGCTGTGCCACCGGGCACTACAGAACACTTACTATACAAGGCCACTCTACCAAACCTGTGAGATATAGCAGACCTACCTAATACATAGAAACAAGTACAGGAAAACAGCCAAAATGTGGAGACAAAGAAACATGTCACAAATGAAAGAACAAGATAAATATCCAGAAAAAGAACTAAATGAAATGGAAGCAAGAAAAGTGCCAGATACAGAGTTCAAAACAACAGTTATAAGGATGCTTAAGGAACTTGTTGAGAACTTCATGGAAATTAGTGAGATCTTCAAGGAACTTACATCAACAACATAAAAAAAGACCAGTCAGAAATTAAGCATACACTAACTGAAATAAAGGATAATTTATAGGAATCAACAGTAGAGGACACCAAGAATCAAGTCAAGAATTTGGAATATGAAGAAGCAAAAAACATCCAACAGAACAACAAAAAGAAAAAAGAATCCAAAAATATGAAGATAGTGTAAGGACCCTCTGGGACAACTTCAAGCGTACCAACATTCGCATCATGGGGAAGCTAGAAGAAGCGAGACAGCAAGAAATTGAAAACCTATTTGAAGAAATAATGACAGAAAACTTCCCCAACCTGGTAAAAGACATAGACATATAACTCCAGGAAGTACAGAGAGTCCCAAACAAGGGGAACCCAAAAAGGCATAAAATAATGAAAATGCCAAAGGTTAAAGACAAAGAGAATCTTAAAAGCAGCAAGAGAAAAGCATTTAGTTACCTATGAGGGAGACCCCATACAACTGTCAGCTGATTTCTCAACAGAAACTTTGCAGGCCAAAGCAAGTGGCAAGAAATACTCAATGTGATGAAAAGAAAGGACCTACAACCAAGATTACCCTACCTAGCAAAGCTATCATTTAGAATTGAAGATCAGATAAGGAGCTTCACAGACAAGAAAAAGCTAAAGGAATTAATTAGCACCAAAGCAGTATTACATGAAATGTTAAAGGGAAGAAGAAAGAGGGAGAAGCAGAAGTAGAACAAGAAGAATAGGAACAATAAAATGGCAATAAATACGTATCTATCAATACTTGAATCTAAAAATCAAAATAAACAAACAAGCAGAACAGAAATGGACTCATAGATACAGAGAACATGTTGATATTGCCAGATGGGAGGGGATTGTGGAGATGAGTGAAAAAGGTGAAGGGATTTAGAAGTAAAAATTAGTCATAGCCCATAGACCAGTGGTTCTCAACCTTCCTAATGCTGTGACCCTGTAATACAGTTCCTCATGTTGTGGTGACCCCCAATTTCATTGCTACAAATTGAACATAATTAAAGCATAGTGATTAATCACAAAAACAATATGTAATTATATATGTGTTTTCCGATGGTCTTAGGCAACCCCTTTGAAAGGGTCGTTCCACCCCCCAAAGGGGTCGCGACCCACAGGTTGAGAACCACTGCCATAGACAAAGACAACAGACAGGTGAAGGCCTGGGATGGGGTGGGAGATGGGTAGAGGAGGGTAAAGGGGGGAAATGGGGGACATCTGTAATACTCTCAACAAAAAAGTAAATTTTTAAAAAATAAGAAAAATGTGGTATGTATGGACATTTTTCCTTTGATTTTTTTTTTTTAAGCACAATTCAAAACCAAATTTTTAAAAAAGTACTTAGTAAACATGAGTCAAGTAGAGCGAGGCTAAAGGTATTGACCTCCAGGGGGCCAGACATCAGATGGCAAAGTCCACTTTGGAGACCAGGGCTTTTCAGAACAACATTTACTACAGTCGGTCTCTGAAGATGAAAGAAGCCAGGCTTTAGTTTCACTGGATCATTCAACTTCTATAAATACCCTCTTCCAATTAAAGCCAATGAATTTACATTTCTTTGCAGCCCATGCTTTTAAGAGAAGCTCGCATGTTTGCCATAGAACAGTGACGGCGAACCTTTTGAGCTCGGCGTGTCAGCATTTTGAAAAACCCTAACTTAACTCTGGTGCTGTGTCACATATAGAAATTTTTTGATATTTGCAACCATAGTAAAGCAAAGATTTGTATTTTTGATATTTATTTTATATATTTAAATACCATTTAACAAAGAAAAATCAACCCAAAAAATGAGTTTGCGTGTCACCTCTGACATGCGTGTCATAGGTTCGCCATCACTGCCATAGAATGTGTTTCGCTCTGTAGCAATCTCTCCCACCTTTGTTTTTAATAAATAAACTATAAACATAAGCACCTAAATATAGACTTCAGGAATATAAAATTTCCTGGACACAAGACATACCATCTGTCTTTCCCCCCACCTCTCAAACTTGGATTTTATCTAACTCAAAATGAGGAAACAACTTTAGGTGCTGCACAAAGTAGACCCATGGAGTATACAAATAAGTCATAGTACCCATCGGGTTTTAGTACCTCTAAGTCTACCTGCAGAGATGCCAGTCTTTACATGTTTCCTGAAATATCATACTTTAAAATCACCACTTGTGGTCAAACTGTTATATAAAATTTATGAAAACTTAATATAAACTTTATATAAATGTTATATAGTTAAAAAAATAAAGAGGAGTGCATTTAACTTTCTCTGGGTACATGCGAAGGCCCCAGAGTTACATTTCTCTGATTGTCTATCAATTGTCAACGAAAGAAAACCAGTCTGCTGACCTCTTCTGTACCAACTCTCGTTGCCAGGAACTTACAGAAGGCTATTTACCAGCAAGCACAGGGACATACCGGTTGGACTCACGCTCCTTGGAGAGCTGATTATCATTTCTCTGGAGATGTTTCTAAGCTATGCATGGAGAGCACTCATGACAACCAAACCAAAAAAAGCCCAGTGCACAAATGAGATTTTCAGCATCCCTGGCTCAGTTTCTGAAGTACCACCTGTAATCTACTTTGGAAAAAAGAATGGCTTGGGCAATTGAAACACCTTTAATATCAACTCTCAGGAATGAAACTTGAGTAAAAGCCCATCCATGGGTCACCAAGAAGTGGAGTTGAAAGACCCAGGGGCAAGGGTATCAAGAATCACTGGTTTTCTAGTCCTCATTATGCCCCTAACTCATCGTGTGACCCTGGGCAAGTCACTTCCCCGCTCTGGGCCTCCATTTGCTCATCTCCAAAATGTAGTGGTGGCACCTGAGGTCTCACAAAGATCTTTCCAAGCACTCATGAACGAAGCCTGGAACTTTAGGCTACTTAATTCCAGTAGCTTATTCAGTCTCTTGAAAACCCAATTTACTGGCAAAAATAAATTATGGCAGTGACTGTGGGGTTCTTCTGTTGGTGAGTGCTTATAATGAATGAATGTGTTGTAACCCAGCTCATGGACAAAATGACTTCACGGCCTAATGCTTTAGATTTCTGACTCTTGATTATATAGCAGTCTCTGTACAAGATGACATGACTTAAAAACAAATTATCTTATTTCATTTGCTCCCCTGTTCTTAGAGGCTGGATCAGTGCAATCACTGACATTCAGAAAAAGAGAATTACCAAAGACAGCCATGGGTCTGTCTGCTGCACTGGTGAACTGACTCCAAGTTCTGCTCTAGTTTAGGGGCCCAAGCACAGAAAGCAGTGGTGTGGGTTTATGATAATGTTCCTGTGCTGAGGGCTGGCTATCAGATAGAAAGTAAAATAGCAAAACGTGTGGGGGTGTGTGTGTGTGTGTACCTGTTCCTCTCTGTCTTGCATGTAACACACACACACACACACACACACACACACACACACACACACACACACACGACTAATGATGCAGTATTGCGTAGCTCATTTGTCCTGTGGGTGAGAAACCTCAGGAGAGGCACGCTCTTCCCCTGTCTGTCAAAAGCTGCAGAAAACCAGGCCCTGGCGGGTCCTAGCCCTTTCAAAATGTCATTAAACAGGATAACCAAGTTCCTCGCTCCTCTGTGCTCTGAGGACCTATCTATTTTCCTGACAAGAAGACAAGCTGATACGTTAATCTAACTTATTATACTGCAGCCTGATATTACCCAAGAAATATGATTTAAAGAACTATCATCTTCTGGGTCCAAGGTGGCTGTATTTCTTTATAAAGATGCAGGATAACAGCGACATTTTATGAAACTGCTTTTGTTACTGAGATTTATTTTTTACTTTTCACTTCCTAGGTTCCCTCTAAATGTATGAGTTGTCTATCCTGTCAAAAGTAATACAGAGGGTGGATTACAAATCTCACTTTTCATATCCTAGTCCAGGAACAGATATTTTACATCAGGGGTCAGCAATGCTTCCCGCCAGGAGTGCCGCTGTGGCCGTTACACAGCACCTATGTATGAAGTAGGGCCTCCTAATGCCTTCAAGCATAAAATGCCTAACCTTGTGGTGAAATAATTATACTCAATAAGTATTAAGTCTCTGCTGAAAGTCAAATTGCTGTGCTAAGCAGTATCATTTCATCTTCCCTCAACTTCTGTGTCACAGATGAGGAAATTTGATGTCAGCTAGAAAGTGGCAAAGTGGAAACTTGAAAATAATCTTTCTAATACCAATTTACCTCCAGCAGTGATGAGAAAAATTCCTTGGCTCTAACAAGGTACTGATCACAAGATGTAATAACAATGATGTGCCACCATTTTATAAACAAACTAGAGGTCCGGTGCATGAAATTCGTGCACCCTGGGGGAGGGGGGCCCTCAGCCTGGATTGCGAGAGGACACAGGCCAGGCCAAGGGACCCCCCACCGGTGCAGGATCGGGGCCAAGGAGGCACATGGGAGGTTGGCCAGCCAGGGAGGGACCACAGGAAGGCTCCAGGGCGTGTCCAGCCAAAGAAAGCCAGGTGAAAACATTTCACACTTTAACCAAATGTCTATGAAGCGTTTTCCAGTGCCTCATCTCATTTGATCCTCACAGAAGTCCTGGAGTAAGTAGATAGGAGACTCGGTGGAATTTTATTTTCTTTTCATTGTCCGGAAAACAAAGATTTAGAAAGTTTAGAAAGTTGACCCTACTGAAAAGAAGAAATGGTGGACCTTGAAAATGACTTCAGGTTTTCTCACTGCGCAGAATATAGTCAAACATTGCTGCAGGTAAATATTTACCCTTTATTCTCCCTGTATGATCTATAATAATAATCTGCTTCCTGTAGATATTAACTTCTGTGTTGCTCACAATTACCTGAAAGAGAAGTTGGGGTTGTTTCACTGGGCTGGAAAAAGTTTAGCCAAATCAGAAAGCGGGTCTAATTAAGCAAGTTTATTCTATATATATAAAAGGCTAAGTTGACTAGCCCATGCATGATATATATGAATCTCTCAGTGGCACCAATCACACACGTGTATTTCGATCTGTCATTGTCATATGTGAATTTGGTTGACACTTCTATTATAGAGAAAGGGTGAATATTAAAATATTTCCTCTAATTAATTTCCTTTCAATGTGCACAAATTTGTGCACCAGGCCACTAGTATAATGATAAAAAGGGTTTTAAAAAGTAGGATGGATGTAAAGAATTTACATTTTTTTAAAAAGTTGAATGTTATAGAAACTCAAATAATTCTAAACTCTGCTTTAAAAAAAACACGGAAGTTACCAAGATAATTGGTAAAACAATATCTGACATGTGAGTAGCTCTTCCTTTGGGTAGGCAATACAGATAAATTTTTCATTTAGATGAACCTGCAGCTATTAAGAAGATGGTTACCAGAAGAATGAGAAGCCTCCAAGGCAGACTTCCCCATGTTGGCTCCCTTACAGCGTGTAACACAAAGTGGCCCAGCGCTGGACACCACACCAGGAAGCCTTCCTGTGCCTCATAAAGAGGCTGGCACAGCCAACCAGTAACAACTAAAGAAAAAGGCTCCTTCCCCAACCAAAGTGAACTCACCAAGCAGCAAAAGCAGTCACTCATGGAAGACCCAGTGATGAATGACGCCATGGTGAGCAAATTAAGAGTTAGGTGACATTCAGGAGTCAAAACCTGGGTTTCTGCCTTATGCACGGCTGGTTCGGGAATGTAAAATGGTGCAGCTGCTATGGAAATGTTTGGCACTTCCTCAAAAAGTTAAACACACATTAAAAAAAAGTTAAACATGGAATTACCCTATGATCCAGTAATCCACTTCTGGGTATATACCCAAAGGAATTGAAAGCAGGAACTCAAGCAATACCTCTACACCAATGTTCAGAACAGCATTATTCACAATTGTCCAAAGGTGGAAACAACCCCAGAGTCCATCAACAGATAAATGAATAAATAACCTGGGGTATAAATACAAAGGAATGAAGTTTTGATATATGCAACACCATTGATAGACCACACAGATATGCTAAGTGAAAAAGGGACAGATTCTCCTTATACGAATCAACAAATTCATGGAGACAGTAAGTAAAATAGTGGTTACGAGGAACTAGGGGAGCAGAGGCACAGAGTTTCTGATAGGGATGGGCGGTGACAAAATAAATAGTGGTGATGGTTGCACAACATTATAAATGTGCTTAGTGTTGCTGATTACCTACCTAAAAATGCTAAATTTTGATACACACATTTTATCACAATAAAACAAACAAAACAAGGATTCCCAAAGGATGCCCTCACACTGGATTGCAGGGTCTTCCCATTTCTACCTCTGACCCCTTTCCCTCTCCTTGACCGTCTGTATATTTCCCCCCTTAAGATATCCACTGAAATTACTCCTGGCTGAAGTAGATTCAAGTATATATGGGAACAAGAGTTAAAGCAAGGTTTATGAACCTTACGCTTGATGTTCTACTGTTAGCTCCCCATCCAAAGGAAAATAATTCTTAATGAGTTTTCACAGAGACAGTAACTACCAACATTTAAGAACATTATGAAAAGAAATCTTCAGTTTCTCCAGTGGGTTCCAGAGAGCAAACCAAATCTCAAGGAAAATGGGCTTTTTCTACTGACTTCCTACCAAGAAACCCAAGAGAGAGAAAAGAGACAGCACATAATCATATCAATAGATGCAGAAAAAAGTCACAAAATCCAACACCCATTTCTGATAAAAACTCTCAGCAAAATGGGAATAGAGAGATCATACCTTAACATAATAAAGGCACATATGACAAACCTATAGCCAACATCATACTCAATGACAAAAACTAAAATCATTTCCCCTAAGAACAAGAACACGATAGGGATATCCACTGTCACCACTCTTGGTCAACACTAGGGGCCCAGTGTGCGAATTTGTGCACCTTGAAAGGAATTGTGGGCCGCGAGGCTGTGTTGGGCACATGGGTAGGACTCGGCCCATCCTCTGTGCCCCCCCCCCCCCCCCCCCGTCTGCCGTGGGCTCCGCTCCTGCCGCTGCCTCTCCCACGCGCTGACGGCGCCAGCCCCACTTGCACCCGCTGATGGCGTGGAGCGATGGGGACTGGTGCCAGCAGAGGGTGCAAGTGGGGCTGACACCGTCAGCGGGTGTGAGTGCCAGGCGGGACCGTGGCTTCAATCACCCCTCGGGAACAGGGGGAGGTGGAGAAGTCCTGAGGGGTGATTGGGTCTGGCAGCTGTCGCTCACACCCGCTGACGGCACTGAGCAATAGGGACCAGCACCGGCAGCAGTGCGAGTGCCTGGCAGGACCACAGCATGCGGAAGCAAAGAATTTTCAATAACCACCAGAGGCTCGCCCCGATGACAGCAACTAGCACCCCGATGACAGCGCCCGCCTTGGTCTGGTGCACCTGATCACCTGCTCCACCATCCCACCATGGCCGACGCCTGCCATGTTCCGCGCGCGCACCCCCTGATGGTCAGCACATGTCATAGCGACCGGCTGTTCTGCTGTTCGGTCTATTTGCATATTAGGGTTTTATATATATATAGATAGTACTGGAAATCTAGCCACAGTGGTAAGACAAGAACATCCAAATTGGAAAGAAGGAAGTAAAATTCTCATTATTCGCAAATGTAAGCATAGAACCCTAAAGGTTTTATAAAAAAACTACTAGATTTAATAAATGAATTCGGCAATGTAGCAGGATACAAATTTACACCCAGGAATCAATGGCATTTTTACACATCAATAATGAATTCTCAGAAAGAGAAACTAAACAAACCCATTTACCATTGCAACAAAAAATATTAAGATACTTAGGAATAAACTTAACCAAGGAGGTAAAAGACTTGTACTTGGAAAACTACAGGACATTAAAAAAAGAGATAGAGGAAGATATAAACGAGTGGAAGAATATACCGTGTTCATGGAATGGTAGAATTAGCATCATTAAAATGTCCATGCTACCCAAAGCAATCAGTGCAATCCCTATTAAATTACCAATGGCATATTTCACAGATCTAGAACAACTACTCCAAAAATTTATATGAAACCAAAAAAGACCCCGTATAGCCACAGCATTCTTGAGAAAGAAGAATAAAGTTGGAGGGATCACAATACCAGATAACAAGTTATACTACAAAGCCACTGTAATTAAAATAGCCTGGTACTGGCATAAGAATAGACATATAGATAAATGGAACAGAGAACCCATAAATCGACCCAAGACATTAAGCTCAATTAATATTTGACAAAGGAGGCAAGAACATACAATGGATTCAAGACAGTCTCTTCAATAAATGGTGTTGGGAAAATTGGACAGACACATGGACAAAAATGAAACTAATCTAAAAAATTACACCACACAAAAGAGTAAACTCAAAATAGAAAAATACTTACATGTAAGGTGATAAAGCATAAAAATCCTAGAAGAAACTATAGGCAGCAAAACCTCAGCCATATCTCGTAGCAATATGTTTATGGATATATTTCCTAGGACAAAGGATACTAAAGAGAAAATAAACAAATGGGACTATCTATGATAATAAAAGCATAATATGCTAATTAGACCTGACGTCCTTCCAGACGACCTTCTGGACGAAGCTGGGGCTATGAGGGAAGCCCGGGTCCCGGGTGCCAGAGGGAAGCCGGTGCCGGTAGCCAGGGGAGCGAAGGCCTACTCTTGCACAAATTTCATGCATCGGACCTCTAGTATCAAAATAAACAGCTTCTGCACAGCAAAAGAAACCATCAACAAAAGGAAAAGGGAGCCCACTGTGTGGGAGAACATATTTGGCAATGACACATCTGATAAAGGGTTAACATCTGAAATGTATAACGAACTCATAGAACTTAACAAAAGACAAGCAAATCCAATTAAAAAATGGGCAAAGGACCTAAACAGACCTTCTCCAAAGGGAACATACAGATGGCCAAGAGACATATGAAAAAAATGCTCAAAGTCACTGATCATCAGAGATATGCAAATTAAAATGACAATGAGATATCACCTCACGCATGTCAGAATAGCTACCATCAACAAATCAACAAATGACAAGTGTTGGCGAGGATGTGGAAAAAAGGGAACCCTAGTACACTGCCGGTGGGAATACAGACTGATGCAGCCATTAGGGAAAGAGTGTGAAGTTTCCTCAAAAAATTGAATGTGGAACTGCTATTTGAGCCAATGATCCCACTTCTAGGAATATACCCTCCCGAAGCACCAATCAGAAAGAATGTATGGATGGACTCCTATGTACATAGCAGCACAATTTACAATAGCTAGATCTGGAAATAGCCCAAGTGCCCATCAGTAGATTGGGGGTGGGGGGGGGGGTGGGGCGGGGGGAGCAGTGGTACATATACACCAAGGAATACGATGCAGCAGTAAAAAAGGTTTTGAGACAGCGTGGAGGGGCCTGGAGAGTATTATGCTAAGTGAAATAAGCCAGTCAGAGAAAGACATGTATCATATGTTCTCACTCATATGTGGAATCTAGTGAACAAAATAAAGTGATGAACAAAACAGATCCAGAGACAGAGAAGCATGGAACAGACTGTCCAATCTGAGAGGGAAGGAGGTGGTGGGTGGGAAGAGAACTTGTATGCATATATGCATAATCCATGGACACAGACAATAGGGTGGTGAAGGCCTGCGGTGGGGGGCAAGGGAGAGCTAGACTGAGTCAATGGGGGAAAAGGGGGACTTATGTAATACTTTTAATAATAAAGAGAATGAATGAAAAGAGACAAAAAATAAGGGCCAAGGCTCCATGTGCACATGGGTGAATCATTTGCGGTTAAATTTTCCTTTCTGTTCTTTGGGCTGATGGATACAATTCTCCAATTGTAATTGCCTGGATAAGAAGCAGGCTGGGGCTCAGGTGAAAATCCACAGTAGCTGGCCCGTCAGGTGTTGCTCAGTGGTCGAGCGCCAGCCTATGAACCTGGAAGTCACTGTTTGATTCTGGTCAGGGCACATGCCAGTGGGGGGCGTGCAAGAAGCATCTGATCAATGATTCTATCATTGACATTTCTCTCTCTCCTTCCTTTCTCATTGAAATCAATAAGAATGTATTTTTAAAAAAATCCACAGCAGCTATTTGTTTCCAATGAGTAATTTTGGAAAATGTTCAATGTAAGATACTGTGAACACTATTAATCTAAGTTATAATTTTCCTGGATTACCAAGTTAAATTACTATGATTTCTTTGGTAGTAATGTGCCTGTCCCAAAATATGCATTAGCTAGGTATTCAGTGGCATTAGGAATGCAATGAAATCAACTCCCTCAAGCAAATGATGAGTTCAAAATATGTGATGAAGCTCGTAGTTCAATAGCACGAGTAAATCCTGATACATAGTAATGGGAGTTCGAGAAACTGTGACGGGCCAGATAGCATGTAACGTGTTGATAAGGAGAATTCATGACTGGCAATGAAGAAGCACTGGCTGGGCTGATGTGCTACTGCTTTCTCCATTACAGCTGATCAACAGAACACAAACATACAGAGAGAAAAGTATCAGTATTGGTCACAAATTTAAGTATTTTATTTATATTATATATGCTTAAGTAGGATGACATTTGTGAGGTAGTGAAATGTGAATGCACCATTCTTTTCCTTCCTTCCTTCCTTCCTTCCTTCCTTCCTTCCTTCCTTCCTTCCTTCCTTCCTTCCTTCCTTCCTTTTTTTTTTTAAGAAAAAACAGGAGGAGCCCTGGCCGGAGTGGCTCAGTTGGTTGAACGTTGCCCTATGCACCAAACGTCACTCACCGGTTTGATCCCACCAGGGCTCGATCCCCAGTAGGGAGCATGCTGGAGGCAGTCTATAGATGTTTCTCCTACATCAATGTTTTTCCCTCTCTCTAAAAAAAAAAAAAAAATCAATAGAAACATATTTTTAAAAAATGAAAAAATAGGGCGGAAAAATAAGATGGTTGCAGAAGGACATGTCACTGCAGTCGAGAGTACATGGAAAAACTACAATATTAAAATTGGAGAAATGGGCAAATAAATTAAGTAGAATAAAGTCACAAACAAAAAGAAACATCCGCGTATGCTTCCTCCTCCTCCCAAAAGGGCAGCTTGCTTCATCAACCAGGCTAAAGGGTGGTCTCTAACATTTTAGCACTCGGTTTAGAATTTGAGCAATTCTGCATTCTGCTTCATACTGACAAAGTAGTTCTTTGCTGCTACTTATTTATAATTTAATTCCCCTGATAGTTCTAAAAACAAGGGATGAAATATTTTCAAACAAAATCATTATTTATACAGCTGGCGTTTCCATTTAGTTAGGAAAATTAGTAGAGAAATGTTTTGTCAGAATTTAAGATAAGTTTTGAATGTTTCACAAAACCTTATACTATCCACTCCCAAATTTCTTTTACTATGTTTCAGTCTTTCCCAAAGTCAACAAGGGAAGCCCCAAATCAACTAAATTAGTGGGTTCTGAACTAGGCAACTCCTTTGGCAAGAGGTGGAGGACCTTTGAATCAGCAGCAAAAATAGTTCAATTAAAATATCCTTCTAATATGTAGTTCGTTTTTGTTTGAAAATGGAAACCAGCAACTGGCTTGCATGAGTAAACAGAAGACAGTTATTCAGGCTGGGGTCTACAGAGCAAGAGCAAAGGAGACAGATGGCAATTATCTGGCTAACTTAACCCGATAATTCATGCCTAAGTATCCACTCTGGTGCCCAAATTGGCTATATTCATAGAAGAACTAAAGAGTGTAATTACCAAATCTCCTTCCAATCTGTGCTGCCAAGGCCGTGTGCCTAGGTGGGCTGTTTTGAGGTGATGATCGTATCACAAACTGTCCTCGATCCTCTACTGGCCCAGTGAAGAGTATGCTAGGATTTTCACAACATAAATTTGGATATTTGCTTAAATGTCCTATGGCCCTAAAGCAGTGATGGCGAACCTATGACACACGTGTCAGAGGTGACACGCGAACTCATTTTTTTGGTTGATTTTTCTTTGTTAAATGGCATTTAAATATATAAAATAAATATCAAAAATATAAGTCTTTGCTTTACTATGGTTGCAAATATCAAAAAATTTCTATATGTGACACGGCACCAGAGTTAAGTTAGGGTTTTTCAAAATGCTGACACGCCGAGCTCAAAAGGTTCGCCATCACTGCCCTAAAGGATGCAATTATCATATACTGAATAAAGTATCAAAAATTTCATGCTATCATTCCTAGCACAAAGAAATTCTAAAGGGAAAAAATAGCATAAAAACAGAAAATTTTAAAGAATATGCAAATTGGAGAAACCAAAATTTAAATGTCTTTTTAGCCTATCATCAAAGATGTGAGATTAACACCCTAATGTTTATTCAGCACTTTTACAAAATCCTTCACAATTTAGCCTCACAATTGTGTAAGATAAATTGAGTGAGATTATTATTCCCATGTTATGGATTAACAAAATAGGGCCCTCAGATTTGCTGAAGCCAAGCTAACGTCAAAGCTAAAACTTGAACCCAAGCCTTCTGGATCCAAGTCGAGTGCCCTTTCCATCACACCATGCTAAAAGCTAAGGTTAACTAAAAGCTAATAGAAAAGATCACATTACACGGTCAAATTTTGTGGTATTCACCATCACAAACAGTCTTAGTGTCAACACATGACATTAAATAAATCTGATAACCAAGCTTGGCCTGAGAATAGACTGCACGGGAAGGAGGTGCTGATGATAAGGCTGCTTTCCCCTGGCTCTGTGTGAGCTTGGGCAAGGATTTCTCGTAGACTTGATTTCCTAATCAGTAAAATGAAAGGACTAACTAGAGAACCTCTAAAGTCCCTTCAACACCAAGCTGATTAGGAAACTAGTGGCTTCAGTTTTTTCTGTTCACGCCTACTCAGAATTCAAAGGAGGGTCAACTTTCTTCCCCCTCCGATATCAGATGCTTCCTCAAGTGTCTCCACTCTCCCCAACTGAATGAAGACAGGGTTCCAATATGCATTTTACCAATGTCTGCCCAGCTTAAGTAAAACAATATGTAAACACTTTAGAACAAACATGCTGAGAATTATTTACTGTTTTCTGTAGGTTACAACACCACTTAGTTCCATTTGCAAATGTGGTTTACATCAGCCAATCTTTCTACTCTCTAGATAGATCAAGGGTATTAGTAAACAGAAAAAGAAATAATCTTGCCCTAGAGACAAAAACGGCTCCACTGAAACTGATGATAAATTCATTTCAAGAGCCGATTAATTCTATTCAGAATTTTCAATCACCTATAGTTGGCAATTACCGATATTTTACTTTCCATATAAGCTAGGTCCAACCAAGAGACTTCTATTTCTCACTTGGAAATAGTGATTTTTGATGTGTTAGAAGGTATGAAAGACTTCCTCACTCCCTAACTGGCCTTAATTGTTACACTTTCATAGAAGTCCATATGAGAAGTTTATGGTAATTCAAGGCCTTAAATCATAGGCAAAGAGTTAGGTGTTCTCCTAACTCTTGTCAGTACTCCTATGTAAGGGAGGAGGGAAAGGGGGCTACTAATGGAGAGCATCTGAAGTATAAAAACCGAGAATCTCCATTCTATCGTAATTGGAGAAAAAGAAAACATTCCTTTTTCATGAAGACAATTCTATAGTTTGGTGAAGGTCTATTTTTCCTCCAGGGTAGATTGAGGAGACAAGAAATCAAGGAAAGAAAGAGCTGTAATAATACTAATTATTATTATTATTGTTCTATAACAACAAAAGAAGCCCATTCTTCTAACCTATATCCCTTTAATTATGGCATTCAGCAATTCAATGAATTTTAGTAATGCTCATTATTACTTCTTTTTTTTTTTTAAGTTAATAAATTGGCCTGGTAAAGTTCTAAAACTTTTATTATGCTAAAGGGGTCTGATCTCATTATCCAATCCAAAGACCAAGCAATACTCATCTCCTAATATTTGGAGTTGGCTATTAATTTCTTACACAACTTTGGGCAAGTTATGGCCAATCTAGGTCTCCAGTTCTTCCTCTGTAAGTGGACACACCACTAAACTACTTCAAAGAGCTATTGCTGGGAAGAACAAATAAAAAACACCCTGAAATATTCTGAAATAATCCAGCAGGACCTCACTCATGCGAAGCCACACCCATTTACACATGGGTGCTGTGCAGAGCACCTGGGGCAAGTGCCAACTACTCTGGCTCTGTCCCCATATTGCTATGCCCTCCTCTTCAAGCCTATGCCTGGAACTGGTCACTCCAGATTCCCACTCCCTCTCCATCTGTCAAGCTGATTATATATGCATGTGCCTGTGCTAATTTTTTTTTTTTAAAGAATAGTTTATTGATTTTTAGAAAGAAAGGGACAGAAACATCGATGTGAGATATAGTGCAGGCCCCCTACCCGGATCAAGCCCACAACCCTGGCATGTGCCCTGGTTGCACATTGGCAACCCTTTGGGGTAACCAACTGAGCCTCATCGGCCAGGGCTGCCTTTGCTAATTTTGAAAAGCAGAAGTCATTTGTCCTGCTCAGTGAGTGTTGCCCAAGGTGCAGTCCCCCACTCATACGAAGGGTGACCACAAGCATTATAAAGCTTGCAGCAGTGGATGAGCTGTCTGGGCAAGGAAGGCATGTTCAGCTACCTGGTCCCCCTCTGGTCCTAAATGAAATAAAGACATGAACCTCCAAGGTGCAACAAACATAACAAAGGCATTGGAAGAAACCTGTGTTCCTCTATCCCAGTGGTTCTCAACCTTCCTAATGCCGCGACCCTTTAATAGAGTTCCTCATGTAGTGGTGACCCCCAACCATAAAATTATTTTCGTTGCTACTTCATAGCTGTAATTTTGCTAGTTATGAATTGTAATGTAAATATCTGATATGCAGGAGGTATTTTCATTGTTAAAAATTGAACATAATTAAAGCATAGTGATTAATCACAAAAACAATATGTAATTATACATATGTTTTCCGATGGTCTTAGGCGACCCCTGTGAAAGGGTCGTTCGACCCTCAAAGGGGTCGCGACCCACAGGTTGAGAACCACTGCACTAGAGTGTTCCTTTCTTTATATCACAACAGGGATTTGCTCATGATTTTTTAATAAATTCTTGCCACAAGTGAATTTAGGCTGTTTTTAATTAAGGTCTTAACCAGGAGATCACTTGAAAAGCTCTGGCTCTCCCACAAAGCAGGACAAGCTTGTTTTGACCAGCTGTCCTAAGATTTTTCTGCTCAATCATCAGAGCTTGCAATATCTTCTTACAGTCCTGACAAGGTGAGTACCTCTTCCAACCAAACTGAAAAAAAGAATCTCTAGAAAAAGGTACATCCTGAAATTTACAAAAGGTCCAGAGGCGCAGATTCAACAGAATCAATGAGGCCAGAGCAAGGGGGTGGGACCATTTTTTATAAGAATCTTTACTCATACAATTTAAGCTAAGGTGATAGGACCTCTCTTTTTACATAATTCTACCAGAGGTCTTAACCTTTTTTGTGCCACAACTTGGGGACCCTGGTGAAGCCTATAGACCCCCTTCTCAGACTAATGTTTCTATATACCCGATGTTTGCATATACTAACGCTTTTATTTCTTTTTGTAATGAAGGAAAGAAACACTTTATTAAAATTTAGCTATTCAAAATGTTAAAAAAGAAATCTATGAAACAGTAAGCACTCTATGTGTTTTAAATAAAAAGACCCAATGAAGAAAATAGATTCAGAGACATAGAACAGACTGCAGAACCTCAGAGGGAAGGCGGGGGAGGGTGGGTTGGTGGGAAGAGATCAAACAACTTGTATGCATGACCCATGGACACAGACAATAGGGTGGTGGAAGCCTGGAATGGGGGGTGGGGACAGGCTGAAGAAGGCCAATGGGGAAAAATGGGGCATACGAAATACTTTCAACAATAAAGATTTAATTTAAACAAAAAGATCTAGTAGTGGGTTAAAAAATTACTGTAATTTCAAAGTCGTGATGAACATACACAATATTTCAATATATCTGCAACGTGTAATGTGATATGAAAATATCTAGAATTTCTGTGGGTGACAGTTATAGGTACTGCAAATACTACTGTGGTTTATTGCCTATCCTCATAATGGGAGGAAGTTCTAAATTTCAGTTAGAGGGTGGTAATAATAAAAAAGTAATATCTAGAACTCTAATCAGGAACCCAGGTTCAGAACCATCCACTGATCTCCTTAAGGCCTTTAGTCATCTTCGATTCTCCGAGATCTAATCAGTATCAAGCAAGGCACAAAATAGGCACTCAATCAAGTGAACTGAGCCAATCAATAGAGATCTTGACTTAAAAAGCCATCAGGAAGGAGCTGAAGAAGCCTACTGTGACATCCCAAGCTCCCAAATCTCAGCCAGTCCACTAGTACCAGCCTACTTGGAGCTCTTCATTCATTTAGCAAATATTCACAGAGTACCTAGTAAGTGTCAGGTAACATTCTGGGTACTGGGTGAACACAGATCCTAACTTCAGATAGTAATAATGTTAAGAAAATAAAACATGAAAATAGGATAAAGAGTGACTGGTGGAGGATGGGGCATTTTAGACTGGATGGTGCTAAAGAACTTTCTGAAGTTTCAGCTGAGTCAGTGATGATAAGGAGCCAAGGGAAGCATGGCAAGGCCTGTGACTGGGTCATTCTAGACAGAAGGAACCACATGTACAAAGGCTCAGAGGCAAGAAGAAGCTGGGCACAGGTCTCTCTTACCTCCTAACTTATCGTACTCTCAAGAGCTGCTGTCCTCCCTGGCCCTGTCTTCCCTCCAGCACAACACTGTCCAATAGATCCTCCTTAAACACTTTTGTATTGTGGGGCCCTTGCTGAGATATATAAAATGTTCCCTATTCCTCAGTACACCTGACCATACCACACCTTGTTCAACATTTCCTCCCAGTCCTTCACATAAGCCCTCTGTGAAGACTCTGGAAGTGCCAGGCCTATGTGGTTCAGTGGTTGAGCATCAACCCATGAATCAAGTGGTCACTGGTTCAATTCCTAGTCAGGGCACATGCCTGGGTTGCAGGCTCAATCCCCAGTAGGGTACGTGTAGGAGCCGGCCAATCAATGTTTCTCTCATCAGTGCTTCTATTTCACTATCCCTCCCCCTTCCTCTCTCTCTCTAAAAATAATAATAATAATAATAAATAAATAAAAACATGACTTAAAAAAAAAAGACCCTGAAAGAGATTCTATTCATTTCTCCTATACCATTCCCTTCTTTCCTCCATCTATCACATTTTCAAATACTTCAGACCACACTGATCTCTCAGTAAACTTCAGGGCAGAGATTCCATAAATTATCTAGTTTTCCACACCCATAATAATCTGACCATTCTTTCAGTGATAAGCAACTCAACCCCACTGAAGCAGTATGTCTCCTCTAAAGTTATGGTTTGTGCCATATAGCTTATCTCAAACAAACCTAAACTGTTCTCTGCTCATAAATGTCGAATAGTCTCGGCTTATTTAGACTTTAAGCTCCTTTGAGCTAGCAGTAACCTTGCCTTGTGTTATCTTCAGAACGTACAGAGCAGAAGTGGACAGATAGAGGCTGCTCCATAAATTTATCCCCCTTTAAATTCACAGACCCATCTCCCCAAGGCCCTATAGTAGACAAGATGGAAATGTTTTGTAAAAACAGTTACAAACTTAAGACTAAATAATGATGTTGGGGTAGTTTGTACTCCAGATGAAGTTTTTCTTCTTCACAGGTATTGTCAGCTGAATTGTGTCCACCTCAACATTCCTATGTTGGAGCTCTAACCTCTACTTCCTCAGAATGTGACTGCATTCGGAGATGGGGGCCTTGAAAGAGTGATTAAGTTAAAATGAGGCTCTTAGGGCAGGTCCTAATCCAATTTGACTGGTGCCCTTACAAAAACAGGAGATTCGAACACACAGAGGCAGACACATGCACAGATACCATGTGAAGAGACAGCGAGAGGGTGGCCATCTGCAAGCCAAGGAGAGAGACCTCGGAGGAAACCAACCCTGTTGGCCTTGAGAGGACCAACCTTCACCTTGGACTGCCCAGCCTCCCGAACTGTGGAGAACACATTTCTGTTGTTTAAGGGCCCCTGTCAGTAGTATTTTGTTATGGCTGCCCCAGAAAACTAATACCACACGTGTTTACATTTCAATATTTCCAAAAAAGGAGATGAAGATAAGGACTTGGGTGCAGGTAGTTTATTTGGAAGTGTCCCGAGCAAGCAAAGTGAGGGAGCAGGAAGAGCGAGGCAGGTGAGTTATTTAAGGGCACGTGAACCAGGTCATGGCTATAGGTAACGGGCACTTAATTCTGCTGGGGCCTCCCTGGAAGCACCGAGAATGTCCCTTAAGTTATTCTAAGAGACAGGAATATTTATCCCCTCACTGGCTTCTTCTATTCCCAAGGGTGGTGGGATGCCTCCAGGCAATAACTTCCTAGACTGGCGGCTGCAGTGTGGGGGCAGTGGCACTAGAAGAACTGGGAGAAAGCAGGAAGGCAGTGCCGCCTGCACCTGGGGCAAGGTGATGCCAGCATGCGGCAAGTGGGGCAGTCTGAGCTCTAAGGACACTGACTGACACAGCCAGGGAGGTGGGCCGCAAGGATTTGGTGTGGGACAGAGGGATGTGTGGTTAGCTGACCACAGTTAACACAGCTGGTTCTTTCTCTGGAGGCAAAACATTGTTAAGGCAGCCAAAGGCAGCAAGATTCTCTGATAGACCATTTGATGCCACAAAGATGTATAGATGCTGGCGTCCTATGGCATGCTTTCCTCCCAAAGGTAAATATGGGTGTCATGAGATAAGGAAGAGGAATGTTGAAGAACACTCACTCAGGCACGCTCACTTTCAGCGGACTCTTGCAAATGCTGTATTTCAAATAAGACTTTTGGTTGAGCTTTTCTGCTATTTCCCCCAGGTAATTGAACTCTTTTACAATCAACCTGTTCCAGTTGTAACTGGCCCTTCAGCTGTAAAATGAATTCTGCTTATGAACAGCAGAAAGAGTTTAGATACTGTATAATCACCTAATTTAAGTTGTAGGTAATTCCTGAAAGCCCAACCACTGAAAACACTCTGCCCCCCATCCAAGTTTTATCTCTAGAATCGAGTTTTTAGGTTGAATATATGGTACTTCTAAACATCAGGTAAGAGATTCCTAATTCCAGTTGATTCAAGCTATCCTTAAAGATCAATGAATGTGCTTAGAGAACAAATTTTCTAAATTACCTTCAGAAAACGATTTCCTTCTTTTAGGCAAACAACTGTTTGAAATTTATTATTTAACACTTTTTGTGAAATACAACATCCGAGATGAAATTATGCAGGAAGATGTCAGACTGAGTGGCATTTCCTGGTATTTTCCAATTACCCAAGTCCTATCTTTAGGGTTGCCAAATTTAGCCAATAAAAACACAGAATACTCAGTGGAATTATAATTTCAAACAAACAAATAATTTTTACTGTAAGTATATCCCAAATATTGTATGGAATATACTTAACTAAGTATCAATGTATTATCTGAAATTCAAATTGAATTTGGCATCCTATTATCTTAATATTCCAGAATGGAAAATTAGCAAAATTAGAATTTAAAAGCATAATTTCTATTTAAAGTAGAAACTTCCTGTTTTTACTACAATAAACCACAGCAGAACGCTCAAAGCATGCTTAGTTAGAACAAGCTGCTATTCTGACAAGATTCATTTTAGAACTGATGGTTCATTCTAACAATTAGGATAGCTTAATTTGAAAAAAAAACAAAAGAGTTTAAAAACAAATATTAAATTTCCCCTAGAAATCGATGCATAAAAATAAAAGCCAAGTATTATTTGTATAAAAAGAGCAATTAACGTAGTAAAAATACATTTTGTTTGCAAAGCTTGCTACTGTTTACTCAGTGCTTATAAAAACTAAAACAGCAATGTGGATTATGTGATACTGGGGGGGGGGAAAACCACACACACAAAAAGCTGTTAAGAAAATTTCTGATTGGATCGGAAAGCTTTATATACCTCAAGCTATATGAAAGAAATAGTCCTAGACTTTCAGGATTTTGAAGGTTTTTCATATGGAAACCCAATATTCCTTAGAAAATGAATACACCTTGTTTGAAAAGACTTAACTGACTTTGCAATAATGGGAGAAAGCCTGCTAGCAATAGGAACAGAATTACCTGACAGCACAGCTTCTAAACCTCAGTACTATTGACATTTTGGGCCCAAAAATTCTTTGTTGTGAGGGGGACTCTGCCCAGTAGATGTCAGTAGCATTCCCCCCCTGCCCCCGCCAGCCCCCACCCCCTCCCCCCCCCCCCCAGTTATGACAACCAAAAGTGTCTGGGGGGCAGGGGGGGTGGGGTAGAACTGTGCCCAGTTGAGCACCACTGGCTTAGGAAAACTAGTGTCCTGGCCCTCCCTGGCAATTACACTCTGGAGTTCCCAGCAATTTTTTTTTTAAAATATTTGTATTGATTTCAGAGAGGAAGGGAGAGGAAGTGGGAGATAGAAACATCAATGGTGAAAGAGAATCGTCAATCGGCTGCTCCTGCACGACCCCTATTGGGGATTGAGCCCACAACCTGGGCATGGGCCCTTGACTGGAACGGAACCTGGAACCCTTCAGTCTGCAGGCCGACGCTCTATCCACTGAGCCAAACCAGCTAGGGCCCCAGCAATTTTTAAAAATATTATTACAGGGCAGCTTAGAATAACAAAAGAGGGGGGGAAAAGCTATAGCAATGTCTCCATCAAACCTATGTTGATTGAAATTGTTCTAAATATATTTGAATATAATGAAAATAAATAGATCTATTTATCTAAAGATGCTTTTAAATCTCTTTATGGACAGAAAGTTGTGTGCTAATACAGGAATTACAGCAGAGAACTGGTTTTAGTCCCAGCCCTCCACTTGCTCAATATACATATATATAGGGTGGGCAAAAGTATGTTAAAAGTTTACAGTCAGGAGTACACAGAACAGAGTTAATAAGTCATTGTAATTAACATAACCTGTATGTCTTTTACCATAAAAACAACCCTAAACCTATTTTGCCTACCCTTGTAGATGAACTAACCTTTCTGAATACTACTTTCCATGTTCCACGCATTCTCATTCAGTGTGTCCCTCCATCAACCCTGAGAGGTAGGTCATTAATTGTCCCATGTCATGGATGAGGAAACTCAGGTCTAACAAAGTGAAATAACTTGCCCAAGATCCCACCGGGGGAGGCTGTAAACCCAAGTAATTCAAAGTCTAACCCTTTAACCAGCTCTCTTATCATGGGGGTGGGGGGCGGGAGGAAGGAGGGGAGAAGAGATGGGGAGGAGAGGAGAAAGCCACTCAGTGTCTCTGACTTCATGGTTCCCTCACTTGTAACCGGAAATAACGTTTCTCAGTATTTCTCAGATTCACTGCAAGAACTAAGGCAGTAAAGTGAGTTGTTGGAGGGTAAGAACCAAAGTCCTGGCAACCTGCAGGCAGTGATACTCAGATTCTGAAGGGCTGCAACATCCTCCAACAGCAGGAGAGCCACTCCCAGATTCTGAGGTCTACTTAGAGTTGAAAATGAACTGGTGCCAGCTCCCTTTGAAAGAGCACTATCAGGAAGGCAAATGTAAACAGTAAACATCATAATTAACCCTTAGGACTTTGAAAGGAGAAGAGAGAGACATCAAGTCTGGATGGGAAGGGTATAGCAAGTAGCAGGAGGCCACTCCCATGACACTCCCTTCCTTGTACAAGTTCTGAGTCACCCCCAAAGACACTCCCTTTCCTGGCACATGGCATGGCATGGCGGCAGAATGAGCAGCCATCTAGAGCTGCAAAACCTTCCCGGGGCTTGGAGGGAGTCATGGAAGGCCTGAGTGGAAGGGGGTCATAAAGATGACTCACATTTGACAGATAAGAAACTGGAGCTGAGAGGTGAAAGAATTGATCCACCTCATCCAGGCTGTGACCCGTGCCAGGTTCCATGTCCCCGAGTCTGACTTCCACAGCAAACCCCGCTGCTACCCAGGCCCCGCCAAGCCCTCTCCTAAGCAGCCTCCAGTTCCAGGTAAGTAATCCCCATACAGCCTGGCCTGCCTCCAGCACGAAGAGAGTCACCTTTGCCATGTATCTATTTTGCAGGAGTAGTTTCAGGGCCAAATTACTGTTTTTCTATGAGCAAAAGGACGAAATACAAAGTGTGTGTGTAGCTCAGTCCAAGAAACATAAATGAAATGGTTAATCTTTGGGTTACAAAGTCTCATCGTTAAGGTAAGAAGTAGCTGTAGCAGTGAGCACAGGGAGGGTTCCTGATTCCTGTTACATGATAAGAAATGCAATTAGGTTGAAGTCGATTCAATATGCTTGGGGAAGGCAGGCAGCAATGGTGGTGAACATCTCTACTTGATTATAGATGCAAAGAAACATCCAGGCCACCCCTCATACAGAACTTTTTCATCCTAAGTCACTTCCAGACACATATTACACACATCACCCATTTCCCCTCCCACCAGCACATGAAGAAAAAAGGTACAGATAGGTGACTGGGGATGCCAGCACACCACGGACTATTTGAAGAGAAAAATGTCTCACCCATCGTTTCATGAAGCCACATTTAGATTCTAGGTCTAATTTCAACAGATATCAGCATAGCGGAGCTACAGTTACAGTGGACAGATCATTTGTCAAGAATGGAAAAAGCCAGAATGCCAGGGCAGTTGCATTGGGGGGGTGGGAGGAAGGGGGGGGACGGCGGGGAGAAGAGGGGGAAAGGAAGAAGCGAAAGTCTGTTTTAAAGGAAATATGGAGAAAACTGCTAACAGAGCGGGCAGATGAAAGCTGAAGCCTGGGAGTGAGAGAAAGCCCAGGTCAGCCGAGGCAAAGCCATGGACAGCAGGGTTACCAGCACCCGCGGTCACCACCAGCACGGCCCGGCAGGCCCACCTGTGATCGTAATCCCCGAGCGACACTAGGTGGTGATCAGAGAGATACCAGGAACGGGAAGGCTGGGAATGAAGTAGATGTACCAGCCAGAACTACAGACGTCAAAATCAAGGTCAGGCATCATGTGCTAAATAAATTAACAAAATAATTATACATTTACCTTTCAACCTGGAAGGAAACCTTGTCAGCTTTCACAAAATGAAGAGTGCAGTCATGCAGTAAAAAGGAGAATTCTTTGATGAGGTGCCTTCTATTTTATAATAATAGATGAGGCAATGTGGGCTGATTAAACAAATAAGTGAACAAAGCACAACTATATATTATAAAGACCTATAAGTTTTAATAGCCATTCCTCCATGCTTACACCAGTGATTCTTAAAGAAAAGGTAAATTAAAGGAATTAGGATATGAAAACAAATTTGACCTACTTATTGCCAATTTAATTACATGCATTCGAGAAATTCACTAAGCATCTAATCATTTATATTCTGGGGTTGTATTTCTGCACAGCTATTCTGTTAGATATTTTAAATTATAATTTCAAATACACTCATTGTCACAGGCCTCTGAGTCCATTTTCACACACAAAATCAATATACTACTACTAATAAATAGGATTACTTTTCCAAGGCTCCCAGCGGGAACTCAGCTGGACTTCTGTTTGGGAGGCAGTTTCAAAGTTCTCCAAAGAAAATGACTTTCACCCTTAAGAATCAACAGAAAGCACCTGAGAGAAACCGACTCTAAAGGCAATCCATCACCTGCGGGATGGGAAGGTTTAGGCTGGTAGGTGCATTGACAGAGACACAGAGGAAAGATGCTCCAAACCCACTGCAGAGCTGGGTTCCTCCACTGGGGAGCTAACACGTGTTGCCTTTTCTTTGAAAAGGTACAAACTCCTAGGGTTGGGTATGGCTTTTGCCACCAGAATGCCTGGACCTTTAATGTCCAGGGCTGTGTCTTCCTCACCTTTGTGTTCCGAACCACGGCCAGACCCAGGCTCTCCCAGCTGAGGGAGGGGCTAAACAAGTGTGAGACCTAAGAAGAAGCATCTGCTGAATGACTTCCCTCCCCTCTCACCATGTCCTAAGTTAGAACAAATTCCCTTGGCAAAGTTGACTCTTTCAACTCTTGCTGCCCCAATATGTGAGTCCTCAGGAGAAATCATGTTAGGTCTTCCATCTCACACAATGAACACTGCAATTGCCAGTCACTGGCTACCCACAGAACACAGAGACACCTAATCACCATCCTAAACAAAGGCCTATGAACAACTGGTGAGGAGTCGCCATGTGTCCGGGTAGCATCAGAGTTAAAAGAGAGGTTTGAAATCACTTGGTCTGGCTCTCTCATTGTCAAGAACAGTAGCTTGGCATACAGGGCTTACCTGCTGAGCCTCACTTTCCTCATATACAGATGAGAAAGGGTTGCGGTATTAGATGAAATAATATATGCAAAAAACTCATTACCATTCCCAGTGCACACAATCACCAATGAGGTAGGCCATTATCCTCTTTCTTATTACTCTAAGTTCACAGTGGGTGGGAGAATCTGTAAATCTTCAATGAAGTATAAGAAAATAAAAGCATAATGATAAACACTATAATCCTAATGAAAAAAAAAAAAAATAAGATGGCCGTAACCGGTTTGGCTCAGTGGATGGAGCGTCGGCCTGCGGACTGAAGGGTCCCAGGTTCGATTCCGGTCAAGGGCATGTACCTTGGTTGCGGGCACATCCCCAGTAGAGGGTGTGCAGGAGGCAGATTCTCTCTCATTGATGTTTCTAACTCTCTATCCCTCTTCCTTCCTCTCTGTAAAAAAACAATAAAATATATTTTAAAAAAAAGTATAAGATGAAAGGGGGCAGGATTTTCCCTATTTATAGCAAAACACACCACAAAGCTACTGTATTTAAAGCAGTGTGCTGTTTCCTTAGAAAGAGGCAAAGATATCAATAGAGTGGAGTAGAAGGTCCAGACACAGACCAACACAGATCCCTGCACACACATGCGTCCAAATGCTTGCTTCAATATGATACAAGTGGCATTTCTGAGTCATGGAGAAAGGCTGACCCATTCAATAAACGGTACTAGTATAACTGGCTATCCATTTGGGAAAAATATAAAATCAGATCTTTAAAACACAAACACCCTTCTGCCTGACCACTGTGGCTCAGTGGTTGAGCATTGACCTATGAACTGGGAATCAAACCAGGAAGCCACGGTTTGATTCCTAATGAGGGCACATGCCCAGGTTGCAGGCTCGATCCCTAGTAGGGTCCATGTAGCAGGCAGCTGATCAATGATTCTCTCCCTCTTTCTTTGAAATCAATAAAAATATACAAAATAAAATTTAAAACACAAACACCCTTCCAAAGACATTAACGGTCCAAATATTAAAATTATGAAGTCAAAAGAAAATATGGAATATTGTTATAATTTGGGGACTAGCAAAGGCTTTCCCAAAACAAGTCACCAAACTCAAAGTTTATAGTTTTATATTTTTTAAAAATGAGTAAAACTTCTTTCTATAGAGAGATATACATCTCACAGATAAAATGAAAAGAAAAATGACAAACAGGGGAAATACTTACTATACTACACACACACACACACGTGAGAAAGTCCAATATCTGTAACTCATTAAAAGGTCCAATAATTCAATAAGAAAATTCTAAACAGCCTTGTAAAACCAATACAGGAATAAATGTACTAATCCATTTCTCATTCTGCAAAATGAGCACAGTAATCATACCAAATTCACAGGGATGTTGAAGTTTAAATTTCACACAACGCGCTTAAAACAATCCTGGCACATAAAAACTGTCAATAAATACTAGCCAGCAGCAGTAATAGTAGTACCAGGGGTGGTGGTAATAGTAGTAATTGTGAAAGAAGCACAAAATAAAAATAAGGAGGTACCATGCCATCATTAGCAAAAGTGCAGAGACTGTTATCCAGTACTGGAAAGAGGACGAGAAAGCAGACCTGTCTCCACTGGTGATAGGAAGAATTGGTTCAGCCTTTTGGAGGACAAGTTGGCCTATCTACCAGCATTTTACTATATGTGCCTCATGGCAGAAATTCAATATGTAGAAATCCAGCCTACAGAAATACACACGTGCACAAAAATGTATGTACAAGGATATGCAATGTGGCGCTGTGTGTGATATCGAGAGTTAAAGAGAAATAACAGTCAGACGGGAAGAGCTAACTACACTTGGGCACATCCATTATCACGGGAGGGAGTGCAGCTATTACCAAGAAGAATGACATCCTATGAAAATATGTGTAACTCCTTGCTAAATACAAACTGCAAGCCACAATTTTTATATAAAATAGTATATTTGCGAATGGATATAAAAGGGAAAGGCCAAGCTGTTATTGTGGTTACCTCTAGGAAGGAAAGCAGGGGTATTTTAAATTTTACCCCATTGACATATATTCTTTGATTTCTTTAAATAGCAAGCATGAAAAAAAACCAAAACGTATTTTCTTTGAAAGAAAAAAAAAAAGGGCAACAAAATCAGGGTTTCATAAGTCAGCGCTGGACCTCTGACTAAATGCCAGTGTCCACTACGTACCGTCAGCAGCCAGCAGGACCCCGCCTCTGCAGGTAGGATCCAGAGCAGCTGTCGCAGCTGGAGGACACTAACAGTCACTCAGCTCCTTTATTCTGACTCAACTAATAATCTCCTGATCGGGAACACAAAGCAATACCAATTTCTGCAACTGTCCACTTTTCGGGTATTATTTCTCCAGGTGAATTAATAAGTTCGCATTCTAGTCCATTGGTCTTCAGAACTCTGATGAACACAAAGGAGTCCCCCTGAGCAATACAGCAGAGTTCCTAACCATGCAAAGTTGGGGCCTGTATCTATTCCTATTGAGATCTCTTCTCTAAGGTGCAAAAATGGCAGGAGACCTACCTTATCTAAAAGGGGTAGCCAACGAGCGGGCCATTTGAACAACATTATTCTTACATGTTGTTAAAGGAAAAGCAAGACTCAGAAGAGTCTCAACACTTGGCAAGTTGTTACCATCAAATGGGACAATACATGTCTAGAGCCATCTTAACAAATATTTACATAACTCAACTATGTGGACAGCATGGCTCTACTCCAGTTTCTTTGACTCCACAGGGCAGAGGGAAGGCTCACACTCTGGTCCACAAACCTTATTTTGAAAAGGATAGCGGTAGCTGAGTCACGCTGGAAGTTCAGAGATGCCGCACATTTAAGGGCCACACCTTGGCCACCTTGCTATATAGAGCAGCAAACTTTGAAACTCAAGGGCTGAGAGGTGCTGATCCTCACCCTCTCAAGCAAGGCAGGAAGCAAGAAATGAGTACGCTGGCCTTACTTTCCCAACCTCTATATTATAAACAGCCACAGAGAGCAGACCTAAAACTGTCCCTGTGACCAGAAGTTGTTTTGGCTGAAAGTGGATGGAAAGGGAAATAAAATGCCCACCACTGGACAGAGGGACATTTTTAGAAGAGAACCACCAATACAAACCTAGGTCATAAGCCTTATAATCCTTCACATGCATTTTCAAGAAACAGCCTTTTATCAAGGAACTAGCCATCCATCCCACACACCCCTTCGAACAGGGCAGTAATTAATTAGCATTTGTAAACTGAAGATGGCCATTACATCGACAAGTTACCTATCAGCAGACCCAGGTTTGGGCTGATGCAGAAGTAAAGAATCTCTGCCAATCTGATTAAAGTGTATCCCCCCCATCCATCTTTATGAAAACAAGTCAGGTGACATCTATTGAGTGTTTTAAGTTTATGTAATTACATATAAATTTAGTAAAAGTTTTAAATAATCAAAACCTCTGATTCCATGATTTTGGTTATAATTTATACTATGGTTATTCACAGCCATTCAAACGGTGGGTAGTCAAGAACAGTAGTGTTTATTCTGCCCTTATTGGTTTTATTTTTTAAAAATTTTTTTTATTGATTTTTTTTACAGAGATGAAGGGAGAGGGATAGAGAGTTAGAAACATCGATGAGAGAGAAACATCCATCAGCTGCCTCCTGCACACTCCCTACTGGCTATGTGCCCACAACCAAGGTACATGCCCTTGACCGGAATCGAACCTGGGACCCTTGAGTCCGCAGGCCAACGCTCTATCCACTGAGCCAAACCGGTTAGGGCTGCCCTTATTGGTTTTAATGAATTGGGGGTAGGGGCAGGAATTGCACCATGTCTGTCGAGTGGCCAGCCACTCTGTGCGCAGCTCCAGGCTGGATGCTTTCCATGGTCTCTCATTTCATTTACTCCTTACCATATCTTCAAATGCCCAAGTTATCTAAAGAGATCGACCATTTCATTTGTACATCTGGCTGGCGATTTGATTATAGGTATAAAGATTTTTTATGGTGCTAGATAAGAGGATGACTAAGAGAGAAGAAATTAAAAGAAGGAAAATAATTGTCAAAGAAACATGTCAACGTCTCTAGAGAAAAGGGAGGAAGGAAGCTCCCTGTCCTTTGGATGATGAGAGCCCAAGGGTGGCCAAGCCTTTCTGTTATGAGTTCTGTGCTGTGGCACGCAGGCCCTTCCACCTCATGGGAGGGGGTGAGGGTGTAGGGGATGAGGACTGCAGCCCCAGGGAGAGATCCAGGGCACGGTTTAAAACTATCTTCATACACCGAAGACTAGCTTTCCTAAGCTCCGCTGTTACTGGAATTGCACTATGTGAGCAACACCGTTTCTGATGGCACCATGTATAACTCTAGCCCACTGAAGGCCATGGGCTTCCCCAGTCCTTGGTGAAAAGTATCTTTCCCCAGATAGTGGCCCTCAAACTTGGTGCATCAGAATGGCCTGGGGCGCCTGTTAAACCCTACACTGCTGGCTCCACCTCAGAGTTCCCGACTGAGTAGGTCTGGGGAATAACCTGAAATTTTGCATTTCTAACAAGCTCTCAAGTGCTGCATGTAATAACCCAAGCCCACCATGTAATAACCACTGTTCTAAAAACACAGACCAGAATAACTTATATGCATATATGTATAAGCCATGGACACAGACAAGAGTTTGGTAGGCTGGGGGAGGGGGGTACGGGGTGGAAAAGCTCAATGGGCGGGGGGAGGAGGGACATCTGTAATACTTTCAACAATAAAGACAAATTAATCTATAACAATAAAAGTATAATATGCTAATTAGACCGGACGTCCTTCCGGATGACCTTCCGGACACGAGCCGGGTCTGCGAGGGAAGCCCGGATCCTGGGTGCCTTGTGCCAGAGGGAAGCTGGTGCCAGCAGCCGGAGGAAGGAAAGCCTACTCTAACACGAATTTCATGCATCAGGCCTCTAGTAAGTAAATAACACAACCAGAATCCAAACACAGGAACAGGGTACTTACTATGTGGCAAAATCTTCATCAGTTATGACACAAGCCACCACACAAAGGCAGGGGATTTTATCTGTGCCGACCCTGTTTCCCCAGCACCTACAACAGGGGCTGGCACACACTAGGTGCCTCACACACACATGCTAAATCAGCAAAAGTCAAGTGAGTCAGGATGCCCCGTGGCTGTGGCAGAGACTGGCCAGCATGGGGCGGGATGAGCAAGGGAAAAAGTGGTTGCAGGGGCATCAGCAACAAAGGAAATGGCTGTTAACAGTTGCAACAACAACAGCAATAATACAATGACAACAAGCATTTGTGTCTAGCACTGACCAGCCCTGGAGCCAACATGTCACAGGCACTGTGGCATTCCATTTTCACAACAACCCTATGAGATGGGAACCCTAATTACCCTCATTTAACAGGTCAGAAAACAGGTTAGAGGGGCAGTGATGTGCCCACATCATCAACTAGCCATGGTGAAGCTGGGATCAACAGCCATGCCGAGATGTTAGTCCTGAGCAGAACGTCTCCCTTAATTACCCAGTTGAGTAAATGATAAATGCAAAACTTCCTTGGCCTGCCCTGAACTGCAGACTTTGATCCTTGCTTCCCCAACTTACAGAAAAGCTCCCAGTGGCCTATTCATAGAACGCATGGCCATAAAACAGACATGGAGGGCTTCGGCTGGCTACCCAGAGCAGCCGTACCAGCTAGGAAGAGTGGGATCAGTGAGGCACAGCTCTGGGGTTCCATGGTTAGGCATGCCAGAGGAAAAGGTCTGGTCAGTAGGTCTGTGAACCAATGGGAGGAGGGTTGATTTTGCCTCCAGGGGACACTTGGCAATGTCCACAGACAATTTTGATTGTCATACATGGGGTGCTACTGGCATCTAATGAGTGGAGGCCAGGAGTGCTGCTCAACATCCCACAAGGCACAGGACAGCCTCCACCACAAAGAAGTATCTGGCCACAATGTCAACGGTGCCAAAACCCTTCACTAGTTTCAAACTTCCTGAAGCTTTCTCTGTCTCCCTCCCCGGCCCCCATCCACCCCATCCCTGGCTTGGATGCCTAAGACTTCGTCAATATTTTCCTATGACCATCACTGTCTTTCATCTTAAGTTCCTGAAGAACATGTTTCATCTCTCTTATCTGCTGATAAACTCCTTGCGGGCCAGAGCATCTTAGTCCCCTTGGTAACCCCTGGGATTCTGGGAGCTGCATTCTGCACGAAGCAGGTGTTCAATAAGCGTTTGTCTAAATTTGTTTTCCCTGAAGCGGGTAAAAATGCTGAGACTTTAGATTCAACCAACACTTCAGAGTTCCTACCATGGTAGGTGGCGCACGCTAGTTAGGAACAGAGTACATTTCCTATAAACACTATCTCACTTAATCCTTGCAACCACTGGGGGAAACACGGACACTATTTTAGGTAACTACAGCTCATAGATATATAATTTGTAAAAGGTCACAGGCTGGGCTGGTTAAGTGACAGCATGTTTCTGGAGCCAGATCTTCCAGTCCTAAGCTCCTTCCAAACCCACCACCACATCCTCCTCCTCCAGTCTAGTCCCAGAGTGAGGGTGTCTGAGATGCAAACACGGAAAACAGCAACAGGAAAGGTTGGAAACTTCACCACCTTAGTGTGATCTTCACAAGTGTTGCTAGTTAATATAGCAACAAAAATTAGTCAATTCTAGGTGTGCTGTAAGTAGGGTTAGACACAAGTTACATGTCCAAAAATCAATTACAAAGATACTTAGAATTTACATAGCTCTTTCCTCAGGGACAGTACTCAAAGACTCTCATTTTTAAACTTTAATATGCTAACAATTCAAGATTTTCTTTAATCAGCAAAGTCAGAGAGCATAGGACAGTGGTTGGCAAACCGCGGCTCGCGAGCCACATGCGGCTCTTTGGCCCCTTGAGTGTGGCTCTTGCACAAAATACCACGTGCGGGCGCGCACGTACAGTGCAATTGAAACTTCGAGGCCCATGCGCAGAAGTCGGTTTTCGGAAAGTAGATGAAACAAGTATGCAAGATGAGTGTGGATGGGAGTTGGAAGGGGTTGACCTCAGCGAACGTACCTCAATCAGATTGAGGACATTTTTAGCAAAGACCAGCTTAGGAATACCTTACTTAAGTTAATAACAATGTACCTACCTATATAGTTTAAGTTTAAAAAATTTGTCTCTCAAAAGAAATTTCAATCGTTGTACTGTTGATATTTGGCTCTGTTGACTAATGAGTTTGCAGACCACTGGCATAGGACATATGGTTAAAAGAGCCACCTTCGTTCAAGACAACTGTGACCTTTCTCTACACACAGCACTCTGCAGCTGGCTCTCTACCTTGAGAGGCTGCAAACTGTGGGCTTTCTCAGAGCACACAGGAGCCAGCCCAGACCTGCTAACACACCTAATCAATAACATCCGATGGCTCATCTCTGGGAGTCCTGACAATATTGATCCCCCAAAATCAACCTGATGAATCTGTCTCGTTTTCATATCATAGAGGGAGAAGTGAAGATGATGAGCAGTTTTTGTGGCACCTCAATTTTTTTTCTTAAGCTAGGAGACCAGTTCTTGGCTTGTGATTGCTCGTTCAGACTTCCACTGAAACCTGTATGCCAAAGCCCCATTTCCAGCGCTCAGCCCTAGCCTCTTAGAAAGCCCAATGGCCTCTGATGTCACTCACAACCAACTCAGACTGAACTAACCATTCCCTCCACACAACGTACACCCTGGCATCAGAAAAGCCCAACCTCATCCATTCTTTCAGCCCCAGGAATTAAAAGGCGTCAAAGGTTTTCTTTCTCTTCTCCCTCATCCTGTCCCTCACTTCCATCCTGCCTTTTCCCACGGTCACTATAGCTGTCCTACTTTCAGACCTGTCCAATCCATACCTCCCCTACTCTAATGGGATGCCCTGGTTCTCTTCCCAGGGAAATTCCTGGCCTTTTGATCACTTGGTAACCTGTTTCAGGCAGGCCCAGACCTGACAGAATGAAAAGCCTTCCTACAATAGGGTCAGGGACACCCTTTGAGGGCAGGTGTCCAGAATTTTTCGCCCAGGTTCGCAGCTGGTGTTGATACTACCTGTTACGTAGCAATAGTACTCACTCGAACCTCCTGAGCTAAGACTCTCAACCCTTGGGGAACCCCTTCTTGTTTTACCTCCTTTGGGTTTGGGGTGACCCATCTTTGGATGGCTTGCTCAGCAAGGACCTGGAAATCCAGACATTGGTACCACAAGGGTGGGAGTGGAGTACCCAGGCACCCACTCAGGTCCCTGGGATCTGCAGGGCTGTTCTCTCCCCTGAGGAAGCAGTTGAGATGAACAAACTGTGTGCTGATTCTGGCAGGTGGCTCCAGCATCACCTGGTCATTCCAGCTTCAAGAAACCTTTGCTTGAGCTCAACTACCGACAGCGGTGTTTCCCAAGCGCTCGCTGAACGCTGAAGACGACCTTGGTGCTGCTCTGATGGAGGGTAGAGGTGGGTGGAGCCTGGAAATGGGCTACAGCACTTGATATTATCAGGTAGGTTTGGAAAAGCACTGGATTATTTCTGGGCACAGGCATCTTGGGTCCCTACTAAGTAATTCATACAATATCAGAGAACAGAGGATAAAAACCAGGAATAAGCTGCGACTTTGGAGCCAGCCCCTCAGCCCCCCAGGGCCTGTTTCCTCCTGTGCAGAACAAGCGTGGTCATAATGCCCACTTCACAGGTTGTTACGTGGCTAATGTGCTAATGTGTGTAAAGTGCTCAGTTCAGTGCCCTCCACACACACAGGCACTTGATAAACATTAGCTATTATTATCCGAGAGACCAGGGACTGCTGAGTGGCAGCCCTGAAGCCAAATCTGGCCTACAGACCTATTTTGTTTGGCTTCCCCTTTTTCCTTTTCAATGGAGCCAACATTTTTAAATTTCTGGCACTTTAAGGTTGAAGATCTGGCAACAAATGAGGTCGGCTTTTCCCTCTGGCCGCGATGGCCTAGGGCAGGGGGTCCCATGCTCAACCCCCACGCTACTTACCCATCTCCCAACTCCCTGCCCGGCCCTTGCAGGAAGGCAGTCTGTATTCTAGACGAGCTCAGCCAACGTTAGAGCTTAAGATTTCCCCCAGATCGACTCCAGTCCAACTGGTCTCTGCTTGTGTGAACCTACTTTCTGCCTCCCGACCTTTGCCTGATGATGTTCCCCCAGCCATGAACAACCTCCCCAGTTTTCACTCTCCGCCTAGGCTCAGTGATTCCAATTGAGTGAATGCATTAAAATGACCCGGGACATTAAAGAAAATACCCATGTCCAGACCCCGCCCCCAGCGGTTCTAATTAGTCTGGATGGGGCCGAGTATTGGTAATTTTTTAAATAACCCAGGTGATTCACATGTGTACTCTAATGCACAGGGAGCCGTGGCCTCCCCGTTCATAAGGCCCAGCTGGCACCTCCTGCTCAAACTGTCCAGCTGAGGACTCGATGAGTCTTGCTTTCCTCCTGACTCCTGTTTAGTCTTGCTTTCGAATCAACTGTGTTTAAAGCCTGTCTCCCCAAACAGCCTGCAAACTTACTCCAAGCTACTTTTATTCTTTTTCTTCCCTCCCATTCCAAGAGTGGGCGGATCACACCTCCTACTTCTTTGCATCCTCAACAGGACAACTGGGGCCCCAAGCGCACGGTAGGCATCTAATGAAAACGCCTCTGCTGCAATTTTTGAGAGTCTGCAACGCAGAAGGCGCTGCAAGGACTACATGATGAGAAAACCCGGCTGATTTCTTGCAGCTTGCAGATACAAAGAAGTCAAGAACGCCGATGGTGAGGCTACGAGGCAGGCTGAGATGTGCTACAGGAAAGCAGTTAATGTGCGGGAACCAGGGAAGGCTCTGTGCAGGTGTCCTTGATGGGCCAGTGGGAAGGATGGCCGCCAGAGCCAGGTGGAGAGCGAGGAGAAAGAACCCACGAGCAAATGAATGCACCAGAAGGAAACCTTGGCCCGCTGACCCGCTGAGCCATGCCAGCATCTGAGTTGGGAAGCAACGTGGGAAAGACAAGATTTCACCTTGCGCCGAACACCAGGGAAAAGGCTGTAATTAATTTGGTAAGTCACGGAAGCAGCCAGTGAAGGCTGAAATTCTGGCATCCTTCTAAAAGCCAGGCAGAGGGACGGGTGAGGGGTAAGGGGAAGAACAGTCATAACACAAAAAGTGAGGGATGAGAGAGGTGACAATGGGGAGGAAGGCCCAGGGGCAGGTTCCCTGACTCAGGAGAGCAAGACTGCCTCTCACCCCCCCACCCACAATGGCCCAGATGACAAACACCCTGATTTCTGCCATGCAGTCTTAAGCCAGGTTACTGTGCAAAAGTGAAATCATGTTAACAGTGCAATTAATGTTAACAGTGCAACTGTATTAACATATTTAATCACAGAAATCAAGACTTTAGTCACAACACTGTTACCACTGAAAGTGCTATTATAAAAAGTTTAATGGGCAGCAGCTTATAAAGACATACAAAGATCCTAAAGAATAAGTTAGGAGAAAGCCACCCCATGGGGTACACTCCTCCCCATCACCGTCATTTTTAGCAAGGTGTTTTGGGTTTCAATGAACACTAGGGCTAGTTCAGAAAATAAACCACAATGCCCCGACCAGTGTGGCTCAGTTCACTGGGCATCATCGTCCTGTGCACCCAAAGGTTACTGATTCAATTCGCGGTCAGGACACATGCCCAGATCCCCGGTAGCAGGGCATGCAGGAGGCAGCAGATGGATGCTCTGATCTCACATTAATGTTTGTCTTTCTCCCTCACCCTTCCTCTCTCACTAATAATAAAAAATACTTTTAAGAAAAGACAAAGAAAATAAAGCACAAGAGGATGGCCCGATAGAAGGCTGTGGGAGGGAAGGGCGGTGCACCGATAACCTATCGAACACTCGCTCATCCTCCCACGTGGCAGCACTTGACAAATGTGAACCCAAATCCTAAGCCCATGGGGGTAGCTACAATGATCCCCCCATTTTACAGGTGAGGGAATTCAGACGCAGAGGGTGATGTGCCTAAAGACACACAGCTGAGTAGTAAGCAGAGCCGGAATACGAACCAGGCACTCAGGCTCCAGGTGCCATTGTCTCGCTCTTACACTCAGCTGCCCTTCACGTCACCTGTTTGGTGGACGGTGTGGGTCATGAGCCTGCTCTTCTTCTAGGGCAGTGGTTCTCAACCTTGGCTGCACATTAGAATCACCTGGGAATCTTTTTAAAATCCTGATTTCTGGGCCTCATCCTCCGGAAATTCTGTTTCTTTGTTACTAATGTTGTGGCCCTACCCCCGTGGTCGGCAAACTGCGGCTCGCGAGCCACATGCGGCTTTTTGGCCCCTTGAGTGTGGCTCTTCCTAAGCCTTAGGAGTACCTTAGTTAAGTTAATAACAACGTACCTACCTATATAGTTATAGTTTAAAAAAATTGGCTCTCAAAAAAAATTTCAATCGTTGTACTGTTGATATTTGGCTCTGTTGACTGGTGAGTTTGCCGACCACTGCCCTACCCCATAACAAAGAAACAGAATTTCCGGAGGATGAGGCCCAGAAATCAGGATTTTATAAAGATTCCCAGGTGATTCTAATGTGCAGCCAAGGTTAAAAACCACTGTTAAGGGCTGCCAGACCCAGAAAGACTACAAGTACGGGGCTACAGGACTGCTGCTCTGGTTTAATACTTCTAAAGCCTTAAGACATCAGAAACAGAAAAGGGCAGAGCAGGGGTGAAACTATTGGGGGTCACTTTCCATGACCCTCCAGTGTACAGAGCCACAACCTTCAGGATCCTGAAAACGAGGGAGGCGAAGCCCTTCTCAGCAGTCAGAGGAGCCAAAAGGATCTCTGGGGTAGCCAGGCGTGAGCTGGCTGGGAGGACCAAGGGCATTCAGTTCCTCCACTCCCTGAAAGATGGACTCTGTCCACTAAAAAGCCTTCCAGGGGAAACCAGCTTCACTGGTAAATACAGCTCTCATCATTAATTGCTACTTCCCGCTCGCTGGCTACGAGGCCATATCTACACGTGGCTCCTTTCTGATTCGTGGATCAGAGACAAGCCATATATCCCTGCCCCTAAGGAGTCGGTGAACTACAGCCACCTTGGATAATGTTTCACTTTTAGGCTTCAGGACTTGAAGTGATTCTATTTTTAAGCTTTCTCGGTTCCACAAGTAAAAGAAGACATTTTAAGAAAATTAGTTCTGGCTTTTAGTGGACGGTGGCTTCCTCTGAAAGAGTCAACGGACCAGCCACTTGTTTAAATCAGAAACCTCCTGGGGGAAGGGACCCAGTACTACGTTGGTGGGCAAAGGCCCAGGGCCCTCTGAAAACCACAACACTCAGGGCATGGATGGGCCGGACAAACCCGCTGATTCCAGAGCTACACCGCGCCTCTCTCCTGAAAAACTGTCAAAGGCCTTTTAGGTTCTACTCTGTGAAGTATGTTTCACCTTTGAGCACCAGAAATGTGGTTTCCATAGAAAACAATCATATTTGCATACACCGAAGCTTTAAAAAAATACAACTATGAAGAGTCAGTCATTCCTTCCATCTGAAAAAAAATTTACCTTGCATTTAACAACTAAAGTAGCTTCACTTATTTTGTGTCTTTGAGAATGAGTTGTTACTCGAAAAGTGTTGGAAGGACACTTCTGTGTGTGTGCATTTTTAGAAAAATGTAACCACTCTTGAAGACAATTTAAAATGTACTCTACACATCCCAATTTTCACATATAGGGCACATGAGATATAGTTAACCTTCTCTTGAAGAATGAGGCTGCTTCCAACAATTCGAGTCTCCAGTTTCAGTTCTGACTTGGACACTAGCTAGCCTGTGACCTTGGGCAAGTAACGTAACTGCATTGGGCCTTCATTTCCTCTCCTACAAAATGAAAGGGATTGGGTCAAAGGAGGTGACTCTTGCTTTACAGCTCTCAAATGTTGATTTGAAGACCATTGGGAACATCGATTATTGCCTACGCTAACCTCAAGTATTGTTCTTAGGGACTGTCAAGTTATAAGAACATTGCCTGGACACTACAAACGGCCCCAGACGGTGGGGATACAGTAATTGAAAGAAAGCTAAAGTTCATTACTTCTATTCTTTTTATTCCCTCCCATTCCATCAGCTGTCAATTCTCACTGCTATCCACCTCCCAATGACATGAGCCTCTGCTTTAGTTTTCAAAGCTAAGCAGTGGCCTGCTTCACTCAGGTTCTCTCATAAAGCAAAGTGCATGGGGGTTTGTGATACAATCTGGCAACCAGTGGGCGTTATCTCTTATCGTTCAAAGTTATATTGCCGACTGTTGTGGCCACAAGACTAAGCCCCAGTTAAGGTTGGGAGGAGAATGAGAACGCATTCCTGTAACCTGCATATTCTTTGAGTTCTAAAAGCACACTGCTTTGGGGGGAAGAGTGTTTGAAGCAAAAGTGAGAGCAGAAAATGAACCAAATTCCTTCTTACTAAAGCAAAAGCTATAGGCCTTATCCCTCTCCCCTCCACCTACTCCCTCCAAGTTTCCTGTCCCCATCTCAATTGTTGCTCTTTTGTACCTTCTGCTGTGTAACTTTTCCTTGTGTAAGATACATTTTCAAAGTCACTCTTTGAAGCCAAAGAGAGGATCAGAGTAGGAGGAAGGAGATACCATTAGTGGTTTCCTATGTTTACCGCTTTCCCAGTTATCTTACCTTCTTAGTCCCATGAAAAATGATTAGGAGAACACAAAGAATGCTTCTTAGCAATTGTAAATATAGTCCCTGAAACACTATTTTTAAGCTGCTACCAAGCACGAAAATATGTATTAAACCACATGCTTAAGTACTTCAAAGAATTCAAGGAAGTTCTTTTCTTTAAAAACTAAAATGAAAAAGGTAATCTGTTAAGAAGTGAAATCTACCTTCTTTGCCTGGCACTATCTCGGGTTGTTTCATGGGAATCTATGAGGGACTTGATTTGATGAGCATAGGCAACTAATTTTCATCCTAATTTAAGATGTTAATGGTGGTTGAAAAGGAAAGGGAGCCTGGCCAGTTAAAGGTGTGGATGGCCCTAGCCGGTTTGGCTCAGTGATGGACTGAAGGGTTCCAGGTTCGATTCCTGTCAAGGGCACATACCAGAATGGGGCATGCAGGAGGCAGCCAGTCAATGATTCTCTCTCATCATTCACGTTTCTATCTTTCTCTCTCCCTTCCCCTTCCTCTCTGAAATCAATAAAAATATTTAGGATAAAAAAACAACACAGGAAAAGAACAATAAAGATTAAAAGAAAAATAAAGGTGTGGATGGTTTGTCTATGGAGATGGCAATAAAGACTGAGCGTTGACCTATGCCCCAGGAGGTCACAGTTGATTCCTGGTCAGGGCATATGCCCGGGTTGCGGGCTCAATCCCGTGTGGGGCGTGCAAGAGGCAGCCGATGGATGATTCTCTCTGATCATTGATGTTTCTATCTTTCCCTCTCTCTTCCTCTCTGAAAAGAGTCAAAATATATATATATTTTTAAAGGAATGGGAATTGGTCTGCCTGGAAAGTAGATGTAAACTGGGCAAATGAAATATATATAAATCCATTAGAAAACCAGACAGAAAATTAACTGAATATTTGAAGCTTTGCCTTCGAAGCGAGTTAAAGGTGTGGATGGTATGTCTATGGGGATGGCAATAAAGACTGAAGAGTTGAAAGAAAACTACTGCATTGTATCTCTGAGAAGTGAGAATAAAAGCAACTTTTCCCCAGTCTTTCAATCCCCAGGTGCTGTTAGCCATGCCTAAGCTGAGTATTATTTTCTGTTTTCAAGTTAGTTTTACACAGCACAACTTAATCTCAGCATCTACTCTTCCAAGTATTACACAAGGTGAGGATTTATAGAAAAACAAAAAAATCCTTTCCTGTTCACAAGCTTGGGTTCCTTAGCTCCTGGTGCCACATCTAAGTAAGGGTGCTTTGTTTCAGAGGGTGATTAGAGTGGCGCCCTTGGTACTGATTATGGCACTGAGCTATTTGTACTGCCCAAGTCTGAGCACTGTATTATATTAAAACTTCGATTATGGGGTAGGTAGTGACTAAAAATTATCTCCTATCTTAAACTAAGCATCAATCATATATCTCAGCAGAAGCAAGACTACTGAGTGCTGAACCACAGGAACCTGGCATTTTTCTTCTTTTATACTTGCACAGGAAAAAAGAGACCCAGCTAAAGCACCCATGGTTCCTCCATTCTTACATGGAAATTTCAAGCACTGTGGGCTCTTTACCAAGTATAATCAGTGGGTTGCTATGACTGCACTACATTAAATCAGATGTAACCGGCCATTGTCTCTTGCATTAATAGAGCCTAAGTTTTCTAGAAGTAGAATGAAATCATTTCAGTTTCTTTTTAGGAGGCAGAAAATGAAGAAGCCCTTTCTGTTCCAGAAAATAGCACCTCTGACTGTTTCTCTAGAGCTTTTCCATTTCCAATGGCTCACCATCTAAAATTGAGTGTTCAGTTATCTAAAAGCCACTAAGCAGAGATGTTCTCAAAAGTTGGCATGTCCATGAGTTATGGGTGGAGTGGAACTCAGCAGAAAAGTGAGAATGAGTTGCCTAAATTTGTCACAAACAAGGTACAAGCTCATGCTTGGGCAGTTGAACACCACCACCTCTCTATATAGGCCTGTCATACTGACATGTCCCTGCCCTGTTTTACCCAGTGCTAGGATAGCTATATTTTATAGGTTTAAAAAAACAGATTAACTAGGTAGAAAAATTTAATTACATTCAATTACTTTAGAAAACTTTTAACCATTTTCCTCATATATGTAAACAAAGGGGCAGTTGTACACATGGTCTTACACTATTTCATTTCTCTAAGTTATAAAAAAAATACTAGAGGCCTGATGCACAAAATTCATGCAAAGGGGCTCAGCCGCCCCCCCCCACCACCACTCAGGCTTTGTCCCAAAGCGTCCAGTCTAATTAGCACATTACACTTTTATTATTATAGATTATTCCTGCATACTCATTTTATTAGGTGTCTACTATTTGTCAGGCACTGTTCTAAGTATTTTACATGCATTATTATATTTAAACCTAAGGAAAAAAAAACCCTTCAGGTTTGTATCGTTACTGTCCCTATTTACGTTTTTTGCCTAGGATCATACAACTTGTAAATGAAAGGCAATCAGCTAGTACGAGCGTACTCATATATATTTTTTCTCATTTAAAAAAGATGAAGAATTTGCTCCTGGTTAAGTTCTCAGATGTTCCTGAGACAGAACATGGATGGAATAAGATCCAGGTAGGTCTGCAATTCTGGTCACCTGAGCACAAGTTCCCAACCACTTCTTGGACACAAAGTGTTTAAAGGGTCTCTTTGCTCTGCCAATCACTTAGCTATCCCCATGTTGTTCCTGCTTAGGGAATAAATATCAGTAAACTTCAAGAATTAAATAGAAGTCTAATGCAGTTTTGATAAGAAAAAACAAATCAAACTTTGTACTCAGGGCTCATGACTTTGGAATTATATATGTTCTCATGGCAAGGAAGACAGAGTTTTGAAATAACTTGGAAGGTGGTGAGGGTAATTTTTTATACTTTAAACACTGAAATACAATGAACTACATATAAGTTTGGCTAGACAGTTTTGCAGACCTGGCCCAACAAGCAGCTAATGGGGGGGGGGGGGGGGGGGGGGAGAGCAATCTGGTGGTCTCAAATTCCTATTATCAAAACTACCCTCTCATAAATCTGAATCCAATCCAAGAAGTATGTCAATAGCTGGTTGTTTAAGATTAGGTTTGCGATGTAGTAACAGAGCTGTGTAGGGGGCAAATATGCTTAAAATATGTCCAAGCAAGTTTAGGTCAAGTCAATAATAGCACTTAATGCTAATAAAAGCATGGAATATTCCTGTAACTGAGAATCCAGCAGAGGGATCTGTATGTGTAAGCAGGTACTTGTACTGTTTCCCCTCTGCTGGCAGACCCTAGTCACTAAAAAAAAAAAAAAAAAAAAAAAAAAAGCACCTTCTTTGACTGAGACTGTATCACACATCCCCAGCAAGTATCTCTGGGGCTGTAAAACAGTTAAGATCCAACAAGGGGAGAAATTGGGAAGCGTAAGGAAATAAAAATTTTCATTATTCCAAAACCCAGCTCATTTCCCAAAATACTGCTTATGTGCTGACTTTCTTACAGACCCCTGCAAAATCTTGATCCTCCAAAAAATAAACCCATTTGGAGCTGAGACAAGATGAGGTCAACGATTGGTTCTATCAACCATCCATTTGTTTAACTGAGTCTGGTTCGTCTCTAGCCTCGTGGGGGCCAAGCCTGACCACGAGGGTGAAGACAGGAGGCATGGAGGAAGGGAATGAAGAAAAGGAGAAGGGTGGGGGTGGGGGTGGACGGACCTCCGGGCCACACTTCTTTCTAGTACCGACAAAAAGAGGAGCCGAATACTGACCTAAATCATCTCTCAAAGGCGCTTTATAAATTACAGGGACAAAGGGTGGGGGTGGCGGGTGGCCTGGGAATCCTACGGACACCCAACCCTCTGACCCGCCCCCTCCCCCTCCAGCACAAGGGAAGGAAGACAGAAAGCAGAGCTCAACTCGGCCATTGGCGAGAAGCCCCCTCCGGTTTTCAATCGCCCATCCACAGGCCCCCCTAGAAAAAAAAAACACACGTAAACACCAAACCAACCCCCCGGGGCGGCCACTCGCGCCCAGAGGTCCCTAGAACCGGAGGCCGGGGCATTTACTTAGTTAGATTTTTCTTGCTTACTCATTTCCCTCCAGCACCCAACCCCCCGTTCCCACTCCAAAACCCCGCTCAACCGCCTACCCTCTCGGCTCCGGCCCCCCCAACCGAACCCCGTGCCCCGGTGGCGGCGGCAGCCCCCGCGCGGTCCCGGTCACTAACCTGCTGCTGTAAGGGCATTTCCGAAACCAGCCTGGCTCCGGGAGAGGTGGGGGGCCGGCTGGAGAGGGGCCCGGAGGGCCGAGCAGACCGGCGGCGCCGGGCGAGGGCGGGCGCCCGTGGGGGGGTAGGGAGAGGAGAGGGAGGGTGGCCGTGCCGGGGGCGGGTGCGAGGGCGCCGGGACCGTCCCGAGCCAGGGAGCCGGCGAGCAGGAGGAAGTGGGTGCCCCCTCTCCCCTCCAGCGCCCCCTCCCGCCGCCGCCTCCTCCCCAGTCACAGGCGCGTCCTCCGCGCACGTGTGCGAAACGTCACCGGCGGGTCCCGGCGAGAGGGACAGAACCGGGCGGCGGGACGGGAACACGGCTGCACCCGCCCTCCGTCGCCGGGGGGCGGGGAGGGGGACAGGGCGGGGAAGGAAGGGGTAAGGGGAGAGGCGGGTCAAGGGCAGGCCCGGGGCCCGGCGGGGAAGGCCCGGGCGCTCGGGCCACGCGGGCGCTGCCGCTGCCACCGCCAGGATGCGCCCAGGCCGGGGCGCCCCCTGGCTAGCCCCTCACCCCCAGACAGCTCACGCCCCGGCCCGCACCCGACTGCCAGCTCCACCGCCTCCCCTGCCAGATCCCCCCCGACTGCCCCCAGCCCCTTTGTTGCCGGGAGTTACAGATCCCAAAATGTGACAAGCGCAGCCCAGCATAACCTCTGCGCTCCAAGCACGCCCGAGGGATCCCCCGGCCGCCCACGGGCCTCGGAGGCCGGCGAGGGGCGATCAGCCCAATGGTCCCCCGGTTTCCACTCCCCCAGAGTCCCCCACTCCCCAGTTCACTACTCCCTCCCCCACCCCCTTCTCCATCCGGGGCGTGACCCCATCCTACGCCCGAGAAAGAGGAAGCTTCGAGTTGGAGGGGAGGGGAGAGTGGGGGTAGGGAAAAGTGCAGGAAAAGAAGGGGGGGGCCACGAAAAGTTTCAGAGTGTCTGATGTTCTTCGCCCCGAGGAGATCCCCACGGCCCCGCGCGTCCGGCGGAGCCCCCCAGCCCCACGGGCGCGGAGGGGAGCGCACAAGTCTAACAATAAACCCTCGTTGGAAGGGCAGCCCAGAGGCCCACGGGGCTCGGCCTGCGTTCTCCCGGGGCAGCCCGCAGCGCGCCCACCAACCCGCGCGGTGCGAACCCACCCCCCGCCTGGGCTGGGGGCAGTGGGGACGGGAGGGCATTACCGGAGGGCCGCCGCCGCCGCTGCTGCCGCGTCCCAGCGCTGGTGGCTGCTGCAGCAGCCCGGCTCTGCCGGAGGGTCCGTGCGGCGTGGTGTAGAGGAGGCTGCCGGCGGTCAGCTCCGCGCCGGGGGCACAGGGAAGGACAGGGCCGGCGGCGACGGCGCCGCTTTGGAGGGAGGAGGAACAGGAGGTGGTGGAAGTGTTCGTGGTGAGGATCTGGATGTACGCGCCCGGGGCGGCGGCGGCAGCGGCGGCGGCGGCGACGGGGAAGCCGGGGCTGGCTAGCAGTGCCCTTTTGTCCATGGAGGCTGCAGCGGCGGCGGCGACGACAGTCGCCCCCTCCCCACCCCCGGCGGTCACCAGGTACTGCTCCAGGGCGGGCTGGATCCCCTTTTTCATCTCTCGCTCCTGCTCTTTTTATTGCTATGGTATATTAATGTATTTTTTCAATTTCTTTATTATTTGCAGTCGGAGTTTCCAAGTCTCTCCTCCTTCTCTCCTCCCCGCCCGGCGCTTCCGAGCCCCTTCTCTCTCTTTTCTTTTTATTTTTCGGCACCGCACGGGCCTCGGGGGCCAAAAATAATCGGGGCTCTGGAGAGAGGAGGGTCCCGGCCGCACGGATATCGGGCCCCGAGGGAGGATGGAGGCGTCGGGGGCGGCCGATGCAACGGATTGCGAGGCGGCGGCGGCAGCCCGGGCGCTGCGGCCGGCAGCTGAAAAATGGCTCCAGGAAGCTGCTGCTGACAATGAATGAAGGGATACGGTTTACGCGCCAAGGTCCTCCCGCGAAACTCAGATTTCCCGCCGGCTTTTCAAACCATATTTGCATATCCCCGCCCCTCAACCCGCCGAGGACCGTTCCCACAGCCCATTGGGCCTCTATCTCCTTACTTCAGTCCCAATCGTAGAGCCGGAGCACGAGTTAATGGTTTCCATTGGCTACCGTGCATCATGGTTACCCGGGCGACTAGGGTTTATTTGCATAGGCCGCCTTGATTGGCTGGGAGAGAGCAGGGTTTTTTTTTTTTTTAGAAGGTGGGGCAAAGCTTTGCCTTCTCTCCCACGGAAGACCACGCCTGGTGCAGGCTCCGCCCCATCCCCGCCCACCAGCCGGATGGGCGCTGCTGACCTGGGCAGGGACTCCGCGCCCCGCAGACTCAGTGTAGCTAATCGAGAGCGCAAGTTTCGCTTTTGGAAATTGTCAAGGTGACTAAGGGGACACCTTCGGAAACTCCCTTTCCTTTGACCAGTCATTGTAATAGATGTAGGACAACCGAAGATTTCCCCAAATATGTGCCAAAGGCAAGTTGTACCATGCGGACGATGCAGGTGGAAAGTGAGCCCTTTAAATCATGGGTTTCACTCTTCCTGAATCCAACCAATGCCAGGAGGAGAGTTGATCCGGAGGCCGAGGCTGATAGACAGAAGCATGTGGGCAGACAAAATTATGGGGGCAGAAGACTGGACTAACCTGATAGCGGGCAACATTTAGTTAACATTCTTAATCATTCTTGGTAGCTTCATTATTAGCCTAGATTGGACTTAAGTAAAAATTAACTCAGTGTTCTGTCGAGTGAAATATCACCACCAGTATTGGTCTGAATCTAGCAAACACCTCACTCTGGCCCAGAAGCACCCAGGGCAGTTAATCAGGGCTAACCTCGGACTGACTGATCTGCGGGTCTAATCCGCCAAGCAGTAATCCGAAGAAGTACACGTTTCCCACGATGACGTCTTGCTCCCAACCAACCCTGCTGCACGTCCGGGCACCAGCACTTTACAATCTTGGTTTCCTAGCAAGTGCTCTGACTAAAAGCAAACTAGTCGACCCAAATCTATTTCAAAATATTAAAGAAAATTTTTTTTTAGTAAACTAAAAATTGTCACCAAAAAAGAATTAAATTATTGTCAAATGACATCTGTATTGGTGCAAGTACTCACTGGACCTAAAAATTGAAGAATGCTCTGTGAGACTGAGCAGGAAAAGGAACCCCTGCAGGAATGTGGGGAATGGTGTATGCCATAAGTCACATACACTGAGAACTGGACAAAATAGTTGGTGAGCTGGTGTTCACTGGGTGATGAGGATTCAATACCTCAAGCCCTTTCCCAGGACATTATTATTATTATTATTATTATTATTATTATTATTTTCAAAAAACTCATATACTCAGTCTTATGAAAGGCCTGAAAAGATGTGTCAGTTCAGGCTCAAACTCCTTAATATTCCAGCCCTATTACCTTGTCTGAAACAGAATAAGCTAAATGTACTGTTAAATTTTGCACCAGATGTAATATTTTGATCTTGCATTCAAGCTAGTTGAGGATCCATGGCCTAGTACCCAAACATTTATTGACCCAAATATTTATAAATAGAACTGACATCATCTTTAGGACAGATTAAGTGGTATATCAATTCCTGGTTGAGGTAGAGGTCAATATGTTATCAACTTCCTTGATATTCATCAATGTTGCTTTCCACTGTAGGTCACTATGCAGAAAACTAATAATGTAATTACTTAGATATGACCCCCTGCAAAACATCACTAGTAGCATACAGTCGGTGGTGGTGGTGAGGGTTGTGGGTGGAGGGTGCTTAGGAATTGGGACTGTGGGTTGTGGGTGGAGGGTGCTTAGGAATTGGGACTGTGTACAAGATCCCTGCTAGAGCTTCCATGAGGGACACAGCCACAGGGGAGCAAGTATTCACAATCCCAATCCACACCTGTGATTCTGGTTTAGAAAGCTTTGAAATATTTACCATTCTACCTTACCCAAGCTATATTCTTTAATGTAGGGTATTTGGCAGAGAAACACATGTTTTGACCTTTTATGTCCAATGAACCCCAGGATGAGAAGGTGGAGGGAAGAGTTCAAAGAGAAGAGGAGGTGTTGGAAGACGGGATGCTAAAATTTGATGTAGGCTATTAATTTGTGGAGAGGTAGCATGCTTTATTAGAAAGATAATGGGCTTTGGAGCCAGAAAAATCTGGGTTTAAATTCTGGCTCTGACACTTACTAGCTGTATCACTTTAATCTTTGAAATCCTGTTTTCTCATGTTAAATGGGAACCCATATTGCAGTACCCATAGGAAAGGTTATGATGAAAAGAAGCAAAAATAAATGCAAAGTGCCAGACATATAACACATGCTTATTAGGTGGCAGCTAGTTATGATTCTACTTATTTGTGTGGTTGTACTTTGCATCTCTTTGTAGTCCAATCTGACTCCTAGCCTCTAATCTTCCTACTGTCCCTGGATATCCACTTGCTGTGACAGCTTGGCTTTGTCCAAGAGTAGGAGCACAGCCGTGTCCTGGTTAGTAGGGATTATAGAATCCTGACTCAGAAGTTTAGGGTAATAAAATAAAGTCAGCTCTGCTGCTCTCCCTCTCTAAACTGCTCCTCTGTTAGTGGCCAGCTTCTGGATGGCTCATAAGTCTGAGCCCTCTTGACCTTCCCTTAAAGGTTAGACTGTTCCAGCACTAGAGCCAGACTGCTCTTGCCAATCACTACTCCCTTTCCCTTGCTCTGACAGTGGCCCAAGGCAGATAGTTGTCCCAGAATTGGCCTGCGTAGTTGATTGAATGGTGCCCCACCCCCCCCCATATACATTTAAGTCTTAATCTCCAGAACCTATGATTGTGACCTTATTTGGAAAAAGCATCTTTGCAGATATAACTAAGTTAAGAATCTCTAGATAAAAATCATTTCAGATTATCTATATCCAACGAAGAGGTAAAATATACTGGATGGAAAAGAAAGGTGTTTCGAGGTGTGCATTTCCTTGCCTTTTTTTGCAACAGATCTTTATGGTAAAATAAATTAAAGATCCAGAAAACCAAACAAAACAAATGTTTGGATGAATGAATTATTATAAAGTGAACACTCTTGTAACCACCCTGGTCAAGAAATGGAACTTGATCTGCACCCATTTCATATGCCCCATACTCATTACACCCCTCTGAAGTTTCATCACCCAAATATACATCTCCAAGCTTGCCCATTTAAAACATGTTGATACTTTTTTAATTCTCTTAACCTATGGTTCCTCATCCATCCTTTTTACTTACCTTAGAACTTATCTTGAAGAATGTAGTGAGTTGAATGGCATCCCTCCCAAAAGGTATGTCCACTGGAAACTGAATTTGACCTTATTTAGAAAAGGGGTCTTTGCAGAATAATTAATGTAAGAATCTCAAAATGAGATTATTGTGGACTAGAGCGGGCCCTAAGTTCGATGTCATTTTTTTATATATATAAGAGAAGAGCAGAGGAGAAACATGGAGGAGATCATGTGAAACATTTTTTAAAAATTTATTTTAGAGAGGGAGAGAGAAAAACATCAACTTGTTTTTCCACTTATGCGTTTATTGTACATGCCCTGACCTGGGATCGATCGATCGAACCCACAACCTTGGAATATTGGATGATGCTCTAACCAACTGAGGGACCTGGCTAGGGCCCCTGCTAACATCTTGATTTTGGACTTTCGGCCTCCAGAACTGTGAGAATAAATTTCTGTTGGTTTAAGCCATCAAGTTTGCAGTCATCTGTTATAGTAGCTCCAGGGAACTCAATTAAAGGAATTTGGCAGATTGCACACTCATGGTACAGTTGATCATTTTCTTCTGTCCTCTATTTCCTGAAGATTTGCAGCTGGATCCACAGTCTGGATCAGACTCTGTTTTTATTCCTCTGGTAAATCTGAGGCACATAATGTTTGCTTGTTACTTTTCTGTGATCTTAGCAGTCATTCATACTCCTTACTTTCTTATAATAGTTTTATGTGATATTTGTCCTCAATACTCTTCTGTTGCTCATTTGCATGTGAAATTAGAATTCCTGGACTCTTGGAGTAAGAGGGCTCAGATGAACTTGTCTACCTTAACAGAGGCCCATGTTCTAATGAATATGGAAGCTCTTGAATATGGAAGCTCACTCTCTGATATTTCCTTATTGTGCCCTCTGCACTCCCTACTTCAGTCTAGTCTAGACCTTTCCTTTCCTTCATCTCTCTTGTCCCTGTCCTCATCAATTTGGGTTCCTTTGCCAACCGTTCCTTGACGGTGCCTTCCTGTCTTAAAAGGGAGCTCTGAGGGTCAGTTTTGAGAGGGGCATGTGGAGACTGCTGCAGTCCCTTCAGACTTCCTTCCTCATCCCTTGCTCTTGCCTGCTCTAGAAGGCCAAATGCCTCTCAGTTTCAGCTGCCCTTCCCACATCAGTCCACTCACACTACAGTGAAGATCTGCTGGCTCTTTTTAAAAAAATATATATTTTATTATTATTTTTCCCCCCAGCTCTTTTCTTTTTTTAAAAAAAATTAAATCTTTATTGTTCAGATTATTACATTTGTTCCTCTTTTTCCCCCATAACTCCCCTCTTCCCAGTTCCCACCCCACCCTCCACCCTCACTCCCCACCCACTGTCCTCATCCATAGGTGCACGATTTTTGTCCAGTCTCTTCCCGCATCTCCCACACCCCTTTCCCCCCCAAGAATAGTCAGTCCATTCCCTTTCTATGTCCCTGATTCTATTGTAATCACCAGTTCATTCTGTTCATCAGATTATTTATTCACTTGATTCTTAGATTCACTTGTTGATAGATGCGTATTTGTTGTTCATAATTTGTATCTTTACCTTTTTCTTCCTCTTCCTCTTCTTAAAGGATACCGTTCAGCATTTCATATAATAGTGGTTTGGTGGTGATGAACTCCTTTAGCTTTTCCTTATCTGTGAAGCTCTTTACCTGACCTTCAATTCTGAATGATAGCTTTGCTGGATAAAGTAATCTTGGTTGTAGGTTCTTGGTATTCATCACTTTGAATATTTCTTGCCACTCCCTTCTGGCCTGCAAAGTTTCTGTTGAGAAATCAGCTGACAGTCGTATGGGTATTCCCTTGTAGGTAACTGAGTTTCTTTCTCTTGCTGCTTTTAGGATTCTCTCTTTGTCTTTTGCTCTTGGCATTTTAATTATGATGTGTCTTGGTGTGGTCCTCTTTGGATTCCTTTTGTTTGGGGTTTTCTGCGCCTCCTGGACCTGTAAGTCTATTTCTTTCACCTGGTAGGGGAAGTTTTCTGTCATTATTTCTTCAAATAGGTTTTCAATATCTTGCTCTCTCTCATCTTCTGGCACCCCTATAATTCTGATGTTGGTACGCTTGAAGCTGTCCCAGAGGCTCCTTACACTATCTTCGTATTTTCGGATTCTTTTTTCATTTTGCTTTTCCGGTTGGGTGTTTTTTGCTTCTTCACATTTCAAATCTTTGACTTGATTCTTGCGCTCCTCTGGTCTGCTGTTGGGTGTCTGTATAATATTCTTTATTTCAGTCAGTGTATGCTTAATTTCTAGTTGGTTCTTTATCACAACATCGAGGGTCCCATTAGATTTCTTGTAGATCTCATTAAGTTTATCGGCAGTTTCTAGAAAATTATTGAAAGACCTTAAAAGTGCGGTTTTGAGCTCTATATCCTCCATTTCTGTCATGTTTCTTTGTCTCCGCATTTTTTATGCTTTCTTGGTGCACCCCCTTGTGGTCTTTGTGCACAGTCTTGTTGTAGTTAAGCCTTGATTGTTGTAGGTAATACTGGAGGGGATTTGACCTCCAGGCCAACTGGCTATGAGAATCAGCTGTGTCTGCAGTGGGAGAACTTCTGTGCTGGATCTCTAGGGCAGTGCTAATCTAGCCTTTGCCTGAGGCTATCCAGCAAATGCCTCTGTGCAGGGCTTGGGCAAGGCGGGTCCCAGGGGATCTACAGGGCGGGCGGAGAGAGCAGTTATGGCTGCTCTCAGTCCCGTCCCCAGGGGCTCTGCCTTTCAGAGTCCCAGCAACCACTGCAAACCTCGGAGAGAAAACTGCCTTCGAGTTCCGACCGAAGCCAGACAGTCCCGCTTCTCCCGTTTGAGTCTGGGTCCCTAGAGACTCGCCCGGATCTGGAGCTCAGAGTCTGAGACTCCCTCCCAATTGAAACAGACAACCACACCCTCAGCCGCCAGCCCACTCCGCATGCACTCCGCACCTTAGTATTTGACTTCAGCACTGCGCCTCCTCTGAGTCTCGGTATGCTATTCTCTTTCCTCCTAGTTGTATAACTTCCACTCAGCCAGCCTTCCTGTTGTTCTGGATGATGTCCGTTCCATCTTTTAGTTGTATTTTTGAAGTGGTTGTTTGGGGCAGCAAACTCCAGCGTTAACCTATGCTGCCATCTTGGTTTCCCGCTCCAAAAAATATATTTTATTGATTTTTTTCAGAGAGGAAGGGAGAGGGATAGAGAGTTAGAAACATCGATGAGAGAGAAACATCGATCAGCTGCCTCCTGCACACCCCCTACTGGGGATGTGCCCGCAACCAAGGTATATGCCCTTGACCAGAATCGAACCTGGGACCCTTCAGTCTGCAGGCTGATGCCCTATCCACTGAGCCAAACCGGTTAGGGCTCTGCTGGCTCTTTTATATAGATATATAATTTAATAATTTTATTCTTCTTTTGTTTTTACTAATTCTTTATTATTGAAAGTACTAGTGACCCGGTGCATTTGTGCACATAAAAAAGTAATTAATTAGAGAAAATATTTTAATATTGCTATTTGCCCTTTCTCTATAATAGAAGTGTCAGAGATGAAAGAAAATTAGTAAAATGTATATGAAAATCTTCCTCCTGTCAGAGTCTAGGGCGCTCCACGGAAACCAGAGCCAAGTCTCTGCCCACCCACCTCGAAATCACGCGATACCCAGACCCAGCCGGCCCCACCCCCATTGGGCTAGATCCAGACCCGGCTGGCACCACCCCTGTCAAGCCTCGCCGGGCAGGGGGCACGGACTGAGGTCCCCCGTCAAGCCCTGTTAGGCAGGGGGCGCACCCTCAGGTCCCCCATGCCCAGGGCGGGGGGCGTGTTCTCAGGTCCCCTGGCCTGGGGCAGGGGGCACCACCTCAGGTCCTCTGGCCCGGCGCCAGGACGTGGGGCATGGCCTGAGGTCCCTGTCAAGCCCCGCAGGGTGGGAGGTGCAGCCTCAGGTCCCCTGCCCCAGCCCAGCACCATGCAGCCTCAGGTCCCTGCTGATTGCTCGTTAAGGCTCGTTACGGGAACTTGGCCTCTGCTGTGGGTGCAGCCATCTTGACCGTTACATCATGATGGTCAATTTGCATATTTCCTCTTTATTAGATAAGATTACATATTCCCCCTTTTTCCCCGTTGACCCTCTCCAGCCCGCCGCCCCCCCTTCCCATGCCCTGCTCCAGACCCAGGCCCTCATTGCCCCATTGTCTATGTCCATGGGCCATGCTTATACACATACAAGGTCCTTGGTTGATGATCTCCCACCCATCTACCCTCCTCCACCTTCCCTCTGAGATTCCTCACTCTGTTTCATGTTTTCATGTCTCTGGACCCACTCCGTTCATCAGATTATTTTGTTACTTAGATTCCACATATGAGTGAGATCATGTGATACTTGTCTTTCTCTGACTGACTTATTTCACTTAGCATGATACTCTCCAGGTCCCTTCATGCTTTTTTACTGCTGCATAGTATTCCATGGTATAAATGTACCACAGCTTTTTATCCACTCATCTACTGATGGGCACTTGGGCTGTTTCCAGATATTAGCTGGTATAAATTGTGCTGCTATGAACATAGGGGTGCATACATTCTTTCTGATTGGTGTTTCAGGTGTCTTAGGCTATATTCCTAGAAGTGGGATCACTGGGTCAAATGGCAGTTCCATATTTAATTTTTTGAGGAAACTCCATACTGTTTAATATAGTGGCTGCACTAGTCTGCATTCTCACCATCATCTGGCTCTTTGGATTTCTTAAGTCCAACAGGCACCACTCAGTTCTTCCTTCCTTCCTCATACCACACAATTGGTGGTTTGCCCCAATTAATATTTTGGGATTTATGAGGCTACTCTGTTACCAATCTGTATAGCAAATCTTGTCCGGGAATTTTTGGTTTTGTAGATGCCCTTGTTGTTTACGCATGAGGGTAAGGAGAGATGGAAGAAGGATGCTGCCTCACCACTGGCTTCAGATTTACTTTCCCTTTCCTTTTCGTTAGTTTTGAACCTAACACATTGGATTGGCATTGAAACAATGCCATATAGGAAAACATTTCCACAAGCAAAAGGAAAGTTATGAGCTACATTCTTTCGTTTCTCAGAAAAAAAATAAAAACTTGAAAATGCGAGCTGAAGAAGAGAAGTTGAGTCAAGATACTCGGTTCACATAGGCAATGATTGGAATGAGATCTGGAATAGGAGGACACAGCGGAACACAAGCTACCTTTGCATAGTTGGTAGTCTGGTTATACCTCTTTCTTGTGGGTTTTAAATAGGGAACATTGTTGGCAACTTACTATAAATGGGCCTGTGGGTAGAAAATTACTTTTTCTTCTCCACCTTGGTTTCCTTGACAGCACTACCTCTTGTTTACCGTTCTTCCCCTGACTTTCTGGATCTCCTTGATGGCTTCATTTTCTTCTTTATTCTCTTAAAAATCTCTTCTTTATCTTTTTTTATTATTATTAAAGCAAAATACACATAACACAATAGTTATCATTTTAACCACTTGTAAGTAAATATTCACAATGTTGTGTAACCGCCACCACTATCCCCAAACCTTTTTTATTATCCCCTCCCCAACAGAAACCCTGTACCCACTGAACAATAACAGCCCCCCCGCCCCCCACTAGTCCTTGGTAATCACTCTTCTACTTTCCGTCTCTATGAATTTCACTACTGTAGGTATCCCATATAATGGAATTATACAATATTTGTTCTTCTGTGTCTGGTTTATTTCACTTAGCATAATGTTTGCAAAGTCCATCTATGTTGTGAGATATATCAAAATTTCATTTATTTTCATGACTGGAATAGTCCATTGTATGTATATACCACATTTTGTTTATTCATCTGTTGATGGACTCTTGGGTTACTTCCACCTTTTGGCTTTTGTCAATAATGTTGTCATGACCTTAGTATACAAATATTTGGTCAAGTCCCTGCTTTCAACCCTTTTGGATATATACCTAGCAGTGGAATATCTGGGTCATATGGTAGCGCTATGTTTAACTTTTTGAGTAACTCCCTGGACAATCTTGACCTTAGCTAAACTTCAGCTACTGTCAATGCAGTGTTTTCTAATAGAACTTTCTATAACAATGAAAATGTTCTATAATTCTCCACTATCAAATACAGTATGGCCACATATGGTTGAGGGTCACATGAACTGTAGGTAGTGTGACCAATGCATTGAACTTTTTGTTGTATTTACTTATTTTTTGCAATACAGAATTGTTAACTATAGTTACCATGCTGTACATTACATTACATCTCCACAACTTACTCATTTCAAAACTGGAAATTTGTAGTTTTGATCCCCTTTACCCATTTAATTAATTTAAATTGAAATTTAAATAGCCATATGTGATAGCCATATGTGACTAGTGAATCAGACAACATATTATCTATAGGGTGTGACTTCTTCTAATTCTGTATTTCCAACCTGGGCACTTTTCCTGAGTTTCAAATATACACTTCCACTATGTTTTCACTAACATTTTCTTTTCTTTTTTAAAAAAATCTTACCCCAAGTACAAGTTGTTGTTTTTTTAATTCTCACCCAAGGATATTTTTTCCATTGATTTTTAGAGTGGAAGGGAGAAGGGGAGACACAGAAAAACACTGATGTGAAACACATCGATTGGTTGCCTCCTGCACGCCTCCGACCAGGGCTGGGAGCCTGCAACCGAGGTATGTGCCCTTGACCGGAATTGAACCCAGGACCTTTCAGTCCGCAGGCCGATGCTCTATCCACTGAGCCAAACTGGCTAGGGCCCGAGCATATGTTTTCATTAATTTTAGAGAAAGAGTAAGAGACATCAATTGGTTGCTCCTCATATGCACAGGGATGGAACCCACAACCTAGGTATGTGCCCTGAACAGGAATCGAACCCACAACCTTTGGTGTATGAGATGATGCTCCAACCTACTGAGCCACTGGGCCAGGGCTCACTAACATTTTCTTAATTCGCGTGGTCTTTATTTTTTATGAACTGTTGCTGCAGACTCCAAATTTATTTCCTAATGTGATATTGGCATTAAATTCCAGTCAACTCTACTGCCAAAAATGATCTAGTCTATTTTATTCCAGAAACTTTAATTTAATTCTAGACTATCTATATGGGCAATGAGATCTCTGTGAGCTTTCTAAAATGTAAACTCAACAATTGTTGTCTTTCTAAAATTTCCCATTACCTGAAGAGTTAAAGCTGAATTCCTTATCTTAGCAAGACCTAGTTTCAAAGCCTGTAAGTTCTCAGTTATCTCTGTAGTCTCATTTCACATCAAGCTTGAAGATACAGGCTAGCAAATAGGGAATTACAATAACGGTATAACTTGCTTGGCCAACATGGCTCAGTTGTTGAGCATCAGCCTATGAACCAGGAGGTCACAGTTCTGTTCCCAGTCAGTGCACATGCCTGGGTTGCGGGCTCAATCCCCAGTGTGGGGTATGTAGGAGGCAGCCGATCAATGATTCTTTCTCATCATTGATGTTTCATCTCCCTCTCCCTTCCTCTCTGAAATCAATATAAAATATGAAAAATAATAGCATAACTATGTGTTAATAATTATAGAATGATAAGTGCTGCAATGTGAAGCAATACACAGTGCTATCAAAACACTGGAAGGACACCTAACCCAGGCTTGGGGCAGACTTTAGGGAAGGTTTCCTGAAGGAGAGAATTGGGAGAGGAAATTATTTAGGCAACATCAAATGGGAGCAGGGAACATGCATGCATGGCTCATTGAAGGAAATGAAAATGATTCAGCAGGGGATTGTGAAGAATCTTTTTTTTTATAAAATATGTTTTATTGATTTTAGAGAGAGAGGAAGGAGAGGAATAGAGAGATAGAAACATTGATGAGAGAGAAACATGGACCAGCTGCCTCCTGCACGCCCCTTACTGGGGACCGAAACCACAGCCTGGGCATGTGCCCTGACCAAAATTGAACTGGGGACCTCTTGGTTCATGGATCAACACTCAACCACTGAGCAACACTGGCCGGGCAAGAATCTTATAAATAGTCAATAAGACATTTAGAATTTAACCTGAAGGCAATGAAAAGGCAATGAAAAGCCATTGTGACAGAGTTGTAACATGGTAAGATTTGGTCTTAGCAGGACTCCTGGCTGAGGTATGGGGAATGTATTGGAGGGGCCAGGACTGTGACAATAATCTAGGTCAGGGATGGGCAAACTGGACCCTGGGCCAAATCTGATCCACAGTCTGTTTTTGTACAGCCTGCTATCAAAAATGATTTTTACACATTTGACATTTTGGAATGGTTGGAAAAAAAAGAAGAATATATCCCATGACACATGAAAAATTAAATGAAAATTCAAAGTTTGGTTTCCATTAATAACATTCTATTAGATCACTAGAGGCCTGGTGCATGAAATTTGTGTACAGGTAGGGTCCCTAGGCCTGGCCAGTGATCAGAGCCAATCTCCAGGACAACCAGGTGGGCCCCCGCTGGCACCCGCCTTGGCTGGCCTGGCGCCGCCCACTTACCAGGCCCACCCTCTGCAGCCACTGCCGCCATTGCTGCCAGTTGGGGCCTGCAGGCTGGGGGCAGCTCCTGCATTGAGCGTCTGCCCCCTGGTGGTCAGTGCGCATCATAGTGACCAGTAGTTCTGCCGTTTGGTCGATTTGCATATTAGGCTTTTATTATATAGGATAGCCAAGTATGTTTGTTTTCATATGTCTATGGTTGTTTTCAGGCTAGTAGGGCAGAGTTGAATAGTGGTGACAAAGACAGTTAACTTGTACAGCTGAAAATACTATCTGGCCCTTTGCAGAAATAGTGTACCCACCTCTGCTCTATCTGAGTGAGACATCATAGTGAATTAGACCAGACAGCCCAGATAGACTTAGATGTCTCCTACTCTCCTTTTCCAAAATATGTGAAGTAAAATGAAACTCTATTAATTTCTTATTGTTTTCTATTTCTTATTGTTTTCTATTTTTCTCTCTTCCATGAAAATATGAACATCTTGAGAGTAGATTTTTTTCTTCGGTCAACTTTGGTTTTTTGGTGCTTAGCACATAGTACATGCTTAGTAAGTGTTTGTTGGGTAAATCGATGTATGTGGGTGTGATAAGCACATGCAGATATACATATAATAAAGCATTCACTGCTCTTGCTTGCTGGTCCCTCTTCCCCACAGCCACGAACTATGTGATTTGGTTAAAGCTGACCCCTTTTATCCCTACTCTAAGGTTAGGACTGTGATCCAGGCCTGGCTAGTAAGTCTGTAAGTTTTAAACACTTGTAAGTTTTAAAGCTCACGGGGCGATCTTCCCCTGTAGTTTCATTTAGCCTAGAGTTGAGCTTACTTTCATCCTGCCCAAAGCTGGAGAGAAATTCATAAGGAGAAGTGAGAGTATATATCCCTTTAGGTGCTCAGTGGTCCATGTGCACACGCGGGAGTGTGGGCTAGCATACACACACACACACACACACACACACACACACACACACACACAAGATAAAACCTTTAGTCAAGGATAGGCATGTAAATTAGAGCATCCTGTGTGTTTTCAGGAATGCCCTTGAGTGGAGAAGAAGCCCTTAGAGAAAAAAAAACATAAAACAAATGTAAAAAGTGAACAATTGCCTCCAATGCTTTATTCGCACAAGTGAAATATAAGGTGGTTGGTAGGCACTTTAGAAGGAATAGTAGTATTTTTAAGTCATTGGGTATGCTTTATTAAATATAATGGCATCATAAAAAATAAATATAATGGCATCTTAATTTGCGAGTACTTTGCAGATTATAAAGCCTTATGTTTTATACATTAAAATATTTTAATTTTACAATATATATTCTTCTTTTTAAAAATTCTAAAAATCATTTAAAGTGAACAACTGGGCTAGGAGCTTTTACCCTCCGTAATATATAGATGTTTCTAATGTTCTGAAAAACTTGACCCAGTGAGTTATAGATAAGCTCAAAGTGTCACACCTGCTAGGTGGCTGAGCTGAATTTCTAACTCAAATGTTCACACTCTGGATTCAATTATCCTTCTACAGTGCATGCTACTCTAAATGGGAGCCCAGTGGCCTATGGATCACTGGTTTCAACTGAGTAGCCAACTTCTCCAGACAGCAAGATCTAGTTTCCAAGTCATTCTCAAATAAAATTGTAGATCCCAAATGTTATGGGTTGAATTGTGTCCCTCTCACCCCCCAAAAAAGATATCCACTAGTACCTCAGAATGTGACCTTTTTGGAAATAGGATCATTGCTGATATAGTTAATTAAGTTAAATTATATCATACTGAAATAGACTGGACCCTTAATACCATATGACTGGTAGCCTCATAGGAAGCTGGTCATGCAAAGACAGAGAGACACAAGGAGAATGTCAAGGCAGAGATCGGAACATGTAGCTACAAGCCTAGGAATGCTAAAGATTGACAACTACCAGAAGCTAGAAGAGGCAAGAGAGAATTTCCCTAAAGGTTTAAGAGGGAGCATGGTTCTGACAACAAGTTGATTTCAACTTCTAGCCTCCAGAACTCTGAGACAATAAATTCCTCTTATTTTAAGCCACCAAGTTACAGCAGCTCTAGAATACTAATATACCAGGTAAATTCTACATAAGAAAAGTAACCACCTTTGCTAACAAGTTATTCATAAACTAGAGGCCCAGTGCACAAAATTTGTGCATGGGTAGGGTCCCTAGCTGCTGCCAGCTGCTGGCCAGGGCCTTCTTTCCCCGGTTGCCAGCTGGGGCCTTCCTTCATTCAACGCTGCCCCCTGGTTGTCAGCGCACACCATAGCAAGTGATCAAACTTCCGGTTGGTCGAACTCCCGAGGGGACACTTTGCGTATTAGCCTTTTATATATATATAGATAATGACCACATTCTTTTGGTCAGGGCAAAATTTTCTGTTTATATCTTAAGTTGCTAAAAACAAAACTAAAGCTCTTATGAAAAGCCAGAAATACTATGATTTTTATCTTTCAGTTACTCAGTGATCTTTTAAGGGCTCAAAGAAAAATAGTATGCCCTTGGTTTAAGGGCAAATAATTGATATTTAATCCCTAATGTTATTTTCCCCAACATTTTATTAGAAAAAAATTTTAAACTCCAAGTTTATTTTATTGGAAACGTATAGAGAAATATTTACACATCATAGTAGTGTGAAAACCTTTTCAACTTAAACTATTGTAGAAAGTTTATAAAGCATGGATACTACTTGGAATATATATTAATTTTTTTCTTTTCTGCAGAAGAAGGCTTGGAAGAAGGTCACTAAATTTTTTTATTGAACTAGTCTGGGTTTGGGGATGGCCTATAGTGGGGAGTTTGGTCACAGTGGGCTGTTGTGCTCTGAAAGAACATGGTTTGGAATTTGTGGGGTGATCTCAGAGGGAGGTTCCAAGAAGCAGATCAGTATTTAAGTTACTTACCCTACAGCTAACCTCGTACTCATGAGTTTTAGGAGCTGCTCTTTGCCTGCATCTATATTCTATATTTGCTATTTTGACAAAACATTATTATGATTATTTGACCTTCTTTCTTTTTACTTCACCCTCAACTATGAATGAGTAATATTAACATTCCTTTGTATTGTGGCTAAAAATTCCTTCTCTTAAGAGTCATTTCTTTGGGCTAGAGAACAAAGGTTGGGACATTGTCTTTAGAGGGTGTAATAATTCACAGATGACACCTGAGAGAGGGAGAGGATTAGTGTCTTGATTTCCCATGGCTCTTTTCCCATTGGCTGATTAGTATGAAACCATTTACTTGATCTGCTAAAATTTATCAGCAATGTCAAGGACTCTGAATTGGAGAGGCTAAATTTGGTGGTGGCGAAATCACAAGAAGATCTTGCAGGGTTGTTGGAGATACTGGTAGACTCCTTACATGGACAGTGATCATTCTCTATCAGGGAAAGGCACCTTCTCTCTTTGACCAGCTACATTCTGGAGCAGCTGGATCCACCCTGTTAATGAATGGAAGTTGTAGGTGAGTATGAATGCTGAATCCTCATACTCTAGTACAAGCATGTCAAACTCAAAGGCTAACATGGGCCAAATAAACAAAGTAAGTTTATGTGGGCCGCAAAAAAACAAAAGCTTCAATTTTCATAGAAACATAGGTTTATTTTGATAGAGACATGCTGAATACAAAGGGCTGAAATAAATGAGTAATCGTTAACATAAAATAATGAAACATTTTAATAAAAATTAATATTTTTCTTGAACATTAACTTACCAGACACTGAATAACTGCACAAATTAATAAACGTAATGCAAATAAACCTATTTTTCTTGTTCTCTGAAAGCGAAATATTTCTTTTTTTTAATTTTTTAAAATATATTTTATTGATTTTTTACAGAGAGGAAGGGAGAGGGACAGAGAGTTAGAAACATCGATGAGAGAGAAGCATCGATCAGCCACCTCCCGCACTCTCCCCACCGGAATGTGCCCGCAACCAAGGTACATGCCCTTGTATGGAATCGAACCCGGGACCCTTTAGTCCGCAGGCCGACGCTCCATCCACTGAGCCAAACCAGTCAGGGCGTGAACTATCTCTTGTTGCTCACACCAAACAAGTCAGTCCAAGACTAATGATGTGGCAATCAGCTGCTAAAATATTCGCTGCTAGTATTAGTGGAGAGAAATGGTGCGCCTGCGAGTAAGGCACATAAGGGAAAGGAATGCACCACGATTATTGTAATCAGTCATTAGCAAATGTTGTAGTTTGTTATTAATAATTATGTATAACAGGATATTGTAAAAATTAAGTTATGAAATTTTTATTAAAACGTTTCTTACATACGGTTATATTGGCTGGGCCTCAAAAATATTTGTTGTGGGCCACACGCAGCCCGCGGGCCGAGAGTTTGACATGCTTGCCCTATTAAGAAGGCGGGACACACAGCCAGGTCTTGGGGAACAGTTTTCTAGGAACGGAAGAAAGATGGGTGTTGGGGCTGATGAGGCCACGAGAAAGCCCACCTGAGGGGGAGCAGGAGAAACAGAGGACAAAGAGACCTCAGAGGGCCACCTTCCCTTTGGGTGGTTTTATCTAGAGTTAACCTTATTTTCATCCTGCCCAAAGCTGGTGCAATATCCACCAGGAAGAGTGAAAAGTTTATCCCTCTAAGTGTCCACTAGTCGTGTTCTTGCCATCACACATGGAGCCTAATATGAAATTGTTCAAGCTGAAGCAGTCCTTTCAGCTTTGGAGTCCAAGAAGAAATAATTTACCTGTAACCTTTAAAACCTTCCTTCTCCTCTTCTTAAATTACTGAACAGAGAGAGTAGGTCACGGGCACCTTTACTGAGTTGTCCGTCACAAGAGACTTGATATGTTTCCTGAGAATGAAGACATTGTTTTCTCTGTTCAGTACTGTCTCCATATGTATTTGTTGATTGATTGCTTATGTCTATGTTGCCCATCAAATCATATCTACCCAAGGTACGGACATGTAAACATCCTGCTCTAAGACATATTTCCCACATGTCATATTGAATATAAAACAGAAGAAAATGAAACAAGGGAACAAGCACATGTTACACAGACACACTTGTTTGACTGTACCGCCTGGTTCAAAACCAATGGCAGAAATATGAAGGGACTAATATACTTCAGATGAGCAAATGTTAAAATCTGTGTTTGTGACTAAGTAGAAATGACTTTCTGAAAGGATGAGAGGGTGGCAGGAGGGGGTGGGGTAATAAGGAATGTGTGGAATTATGGGAAGAACATCTGGTTCAGTTAAAGAGTAAAACCTAAAAAAACACCAAAAGCTGGAGGCCTGGATGGCCAGTGTATGTTAGTGATAGCTTCATAAGAGCTGGGACTTCACTGTTTTCACTGCTGAGACCTAGGGCCACAATAGACATACGATAAATACGTGTTGAATGATTAAGTGAATAAATTAATAAGAGAAAGTCCACACATATGTAATACCCTTTGTAATACTTTAAGCAATAAATAAAAAAAAAATTAAAAAAAAGAGAAAGTCCAGAAATAATTTCCTGACTATGATGAAGCCATGGTTTTTCAAAGTCAAAGGTTTATTTCATTTTAGATGTTCAATTCTCTGTTCAAAAAAAAAATCTTGCTGAACATAAATCAGGGCACATTGACACTGATGCAAGTTCAATGGGAAGTCCAGTGACATCATCAGATCACCTCTACCTGTCTACCCTCTTCATTCCATATGCTCCAGTTCACGGGGTCTGGGAGAGACACCCTGAGATTGGGTTCTTTTTAAAAAAATATATTTTATTGATTTTTTACAGAGAGGAAGGGAGAGGGATAGAGAGTTAGAAACATCGATGAGAGAGAAACATCATCGATTAGCTGCCTCCTGCACACCCCCTACTGGGGATGTGCCCGCAGCCAAGGTACATATCCTTGATGGGAGTCAAACCTGGGACCTTTCAGTCCGCAGGCTGAAGCTCTATCCACTGGGCCAAACCAGTTAGGGCCTGAGATTGTGTTCTTAGGGGGCTTCCTAGACGATTCTGATGCAGAGCCAGGCTTGGACACTGCAGCACCTGGGCTCTCCGGGACACTAGACTGGATGCTCCATTAGAGCTGGGCTCTACAGTGCATTCCTCATGACTAGATGGCCACATTCACCCTGGACCCCAGCACTATTTTCCCTACTTCTACTATTGCATTTGCATTTTGTGGTCTATAAACTACCCTCAGAGCTGATTTGGGAGTTATAACAGGCACACGGGGAATATCTGTTGATTTTGTCTAGCTTTCTCAGACAGTTTGGGGATAGGAGAGAGATTTTTTTTCCTTCTCGTCATCTGAGACAGGGCTTTCCCCCTTTGAAATGTCATTCTCTGACATTTTTCTTCATGGCATTTCAGTGGGTGGGGAAAGACAGGCATTTTTATTCTTATTTTGTAGATGGGGAAATCGAGGTCTAGGAGTATTTATTTATTTTCTCCTTGCCAAAAAGACAATTCAAAGCAGAGCTGGAACTAGCTTCCATGAACACATTAACAGTGATTGGCTCTTCTGAAGCAACAAAAAGGAAGATTTTTTCTCAAGAGAGGAAATTAGAACAAGCCCTTAGATAAATGTCTTCTGCTTAGCAGAAAACTGGTAATGTATGGTTACAATACAGTCTCGTGATTTTGTTGAGCAACAAACACAATCTTATATTTTATTTCAAAGATTATAAACTTTACAGTTTTTATACACTTTGGGTCCTTCAGCTCCTTTCAAAGAACTACTTAGAATCTTCCTTATTAGCAGTATTTCTGCACTGCATTTCCCATTTATTTTCATCAAGCCCATTCTCTTCAAGATTCTAATAAGCTTCCTTTGCAACTGAATTCCTTTATTTCCTCCCCAGTACCTATTACAGAGCAGACCTTCTCTGAAAGGCACACCATTTAATGTATTAGCTTACACTTTGATTCTCAGACTTTGCGAGATAACCTTGAAAGAGTATCATCAGCTCTATGGCATTCCCTAATGAATATCATGGGAACATGCACGTTTTGACCCAAACCATGAGAAGCGTTCCTTTGGAAGTTATCCCAGATTTGGGTCCACAGATCATAAGAATGAGTTTATTTATGGACACTGATTATGTGAAATCTTCTGTAAAAATACAGAAAATTCTAATCATTGCCTTACTCTTGAGCATCTCTCTTCAATCTGAGCATAATTTCTTTCAGTTTTGATCAGGACGTGTGATGCATAACTAATGGGCATCCCACTGCCATCTGGCAGACTGTGAGTTCACAGCTCACATCATGGCAGAGGCAAGATCACAAGCCAAATTTAAAGTAAAAGTGGGCTACAGGACAGTTGGACACATACAAATGAATTTTTGTTTAGCTCTATAAATTTTTTTTGGTGGTTTGATTTTGTAAATTTCTGTAGGCTTTGTTACAGGGCCCTTTACCCGCTCTGACAAAGGTTAATCTGAGTTTCCAAATGTTTTGTTACCAAAGAAAAGTTTGCTTATTTATAGTGTCCAATTTTTATTTTTTCATAGTTTTCTTTAGTTTGAATCATTCTCTCATCACTGATTATTAGAATACAATTTAATTATATTAGAAGGATGGATTCTGAGGACTGGCTAATTCTTGAAAATTTGTTCATGTATATTAATCAGTATTCAAAATTATGTTTGAAAATTATAGGAAAATATCTTAATTCACTTGCTTGAAACTGTTGTTACTATCATCAATTCTTCACCTCAAAATGGGTCACTAGAGTGCTTCCAAGTAATACTGGAGCAAATGGGGACACTGACAATTACTTCAAGTAATTTATGCTCTTTATAATCCTTGCATGAAATAATTTCTCCCCGAAGAAATAGTTACTGCTATGTCTTTTTCACAATATTCTATTCCCAGGCCAGAAGTTATCTTTGCATCATATTCACATATGCAAGTCTATACTATATTAGTTATTCTTGTGATTGTAAGTCAAGCAAGCCAACTTGAATTTGCTTAGACGCCAGGGAGGAGTTGAATAACAACTCTATTTCATTAATTCTAAAAATTTGCATTACAATTTTATGGCGAGGATGTGAAGAAACAGGAATCTTCATACACTGTTTGTGGGATTATAACTTAGTGCTAGAGAAAACAGTATGGAGATTCTTTTAAAAATAGAATTGTCATATAATTCAGCAATTCCACTTCTAGGTATTTATCTGAAGAAAACAAAAACACTAATTCAAAAAGATATATACACCCCTATGTACATTGAAGCATTACCTGTAATAGCCAAGATATGGAAGCAACCTAGATGTCCGTTAATACATGAATGGATAAATAAGATATGGTATATATTCAATGGACTACTATGTGGGAGGGGGGGCTGGCCAGCATCCTGCAGTGCCCCCCGCCCCCTGCCGGCCCCGTCCCGATCTGCCCCCATCAAGGAGGGCCAGCTGGACCCCACCGGTGCATGATTTCATGCACCGGGCCTCTAGTCTCTGAAATAAAATGAGTAACCATTCATAGCACATTATACTTTAATTGCAAGTGATTTATACAAAATACATATATAACATAATGGTACATATAAAAAATTTTTCTTTTTAGTTTTAGAGAGAGAGAAAAACACTGGGTTGTTATTCCACTTATTTATGCATTCATGGGTCAATTCTTGTATGTTCCCTGACCGGGAATGGAACCCACAACCTTGGTGTATAGGGACAATGCTCTAACCAACTGAGCTACCCAGTCAGGACCCATAGTGGTACATCTTTTAACTGATGGTGCCTTAAACTTGATCAGATATGGGACGTCACAAAAGGTTGTCACGCAACTGAGACTCAGAGACTCTCAAACCAGAAGCTTGAACACTACTAGAACTTTCTCTCCTTGCATGCTTCTCTCAGTTGGGTTGGCTTAATTTCTTTCACTGCAGACTGGCTTCCTCGACATGTAAGAGATGAGGATACCAATAGCTCTTTAGTTTCATATCTTATGGGTTCCACCAGTGAGTCACAAATTCAAAACTACTAGTAAAGGCACTCATTGTCTTAGCTCGGGCCAGGTGCCTTCCCCCAGGTTGGTCACATTTGGCTGGGGAGCTGTAGTGGTGCAAAAACTATAAAGAGCATGAATAAATAAGGACGGTCCCATAGTAGCCATCCATAGTTGGGAGTGAAGGCGGGAGTGCACTTCTCAGGACCAGAGAAGTCCATGCTGGGGGGAAATGCCAGTGATACCCACCACTGTTACATCTGTATTAATGGGTGGTCAGTTATCTTGGAAATGTTCAATCTTTACCGTTTTTCCAGTTCCACGCTTTGTTCTCACAGCTGGAGCCACTGGTTCTCACTCATAGCTTTGCCCTCATTTGTACGACAAATTGCAAGAAGGCCAATTCAGCGAAAATAAAGGCATATTAGACCACATTGTTTTTATCATTCAAAGGACAAAACTTTATTGAATCCTTAGGGAGAAAAAGTCTGTTTACCGGTATAGTAGTCCTCCCTTATTTACTCTTTTGCTTTCTGTGGTTTTAGTTACCAATGGTCAACCAAGATCCAAAAATATAAAATGGAAAATTCTAGAAATAATCAATTCCTTAGTTTTGAATTGTGTGCCATTATAATTGTGTGATGATATCTCATGAGATCCCCCAGGGACTCGAGTCATCCCTTTGCCCAGTGTCTCCATGCTGTGTCCACTCTCCTTAGTCACTTCAGAGCTGGCTGGGTTATCAGAAGGACTCCCCCAGTATCGCAGTGCTGGTGTTCAAGTCACCCCTTATTTTATTTAATAATGGTCCCAAAGCACAAGAGTAGTGATGTTGGTAAATACAGTAGTGATGCTGTAAAGTGCTTCCTCTGAGTGAAAAGGTGAAAGTTCTCAATAAGGAAAGAGAAAGACCGTATGCTGAGGTCACTAAAATCTATGGTAAGAGCAAATATAAATCTTTGTGAAATTATGAAGGAAAAAGAAATTTGTGCTAGTTTGGTTGTCACACCTCAAACTGCAAAACTTATGGCTACAGTGATGAGTGCTCAGCTAAGATGGAAAAGGCATTAACTTTATGGGTGAAAGGCATGAACACAAAATGCATTCTGAGCGACAGGCGACATGTTGCTCCAGAAAACACTGAGGCTATACAAAGACTTCAGGAAAGGATTCCCTGAAATGAGTGACCACATTCACAGAACTTTAATCACAGTATATTGTTATAATTGATCTATTTTATTAGTTATTTTCATTAATATTTTACTGTGCCTATTGTATAAATTTAACTTTATCATAGGTATGCATGTATAGAAAAAAACAGAGTATAGACAGGATTCAGTACTATCCATAATTTCAGGCATCCTCTAAGGGGGTAAGGTGGGACTAGTGTACAGTGGGGCCTTGACTTACGAGTGTCCTGACTAACGAGTTTTTTGAGATACCAGCTGTCTCTTGGCCGATTTTTTGCATTGAGTTGATAGAGTAATTTGAGTTAACGAGCTCCTTAACGAGCTCGGTCTGGGAACGAATTAAACTCGTAAGTCAAGGCCCCACTGTACTTGTAGCAGAATCTGTCAGTTGTAGAGAAGCTACTCTGAACCCTTCTCAATTGTACCTCAAAGGTTAGAAAGTAAAAAATCTATTTCTCAGACTCCATTGCAAGTAGCGTCCATGAGAAACTCTGAAGGTGAACAGAACAATGTGAGCTGGCAGCCCATGGGGAGATAGGGTCCTGTGGTGGAGACTATCCTTCCAGGGCAACTGGATGGTGGCACAACTGTCCCGTGGCCAGTGGTGCCTGCAGCAGCGGAGAGGTTCCTGGTGCTGGACAGGCTCCTGGTGTGGTTGGGTGTTTTTCTTGGCAGCATTGTTCCTGGCTGTGTGGACACCAAACTTGGTTCTGGCCCTCTTGGAAATTCCGTAAACTCAGATCGCAATGATAAATCTATTTCTATTGAAACTAGTTATAGTGGACTCTACTGTCTGCAATTCAGGTCCCCAACTGATACTCTCACATGCTCAGCAAGAATGTTAGAACTTTTTGTTTAGTCACAAAAATATTAAAATCTGCGTCTACTAGAGAAGTAGCCACATGGAGTCAACTTTCTAACCTTTAATCCTTTACATCCACTTGGAGCTGCCAGCTCATATATTATGTTCACCCACATTACTGACAAAATGTATAAATCCCTAATATTACTGAAGATGTGGGGAAATAGATACCATTCCTTGGAGAGGCACATGGTTAAGGACATATGTTCTGGTATCCAATTTACTAACCCATGATTTTGGTCAAGTTATTTGACTTGACTATGCTTCAGTTTCTAAATACTATGTAAAATGAAGATAAAAATACCCATATTAAAGGGCTTTTTTTTTTTATTTAAGGAATAAGCTAATCAATCCATGCTGAATATTTGGGAAGTTGCCTTGGGTACAATAAACTCCCAGTCAACATTGGCAATTACATCATTTACCTTTGGTAGGAATATAAATTGGTATATCCTATTTGGAGGACAATGTGGCTATATCTATCAAACTGTCTATATACTTTGGCTCAGCAATTGCATCTAATCTAGAGAAATACACTTGCTGAAATGTTTAGTCGTAGGGAAATAATTAGATTATACCATACTATGCAGTCAATTAAAAGGACAAAGGAAATCTGTATGTTCTGTGTGGAAAGATTACCCGTATGTTGTTCACTTACTAAACAAATATTTGTTTAGGACTTACTTTGTCCTTCCTGCTCTAGGTGCTGAAAGTTACAACTATTAAATTATGGTTTAGTCTATGTAGCATGATCAATGAGTGCTAAACAATATTCTGCATCTGTGTACAAATGTATATTGGGCTGTGGTCCCCTGTGTCCAGGCAGCAGAGAGGTCTCAAGCTGATCCTCCTCTGAGTACCTCCTATGCATGCTGGGGTTTGCTTTACCCCATCAACTCTTCTTATGCAGCCTGGCTCCACTCCTCATCTTAGAGGCCTACAAGTATCCTGGGCTTTGAAAAGGGCAAAGCTGTGGGGCATGAACAGCTATCATCTCTGCGGGACAACTGGTGGCTGTCCAGGGCTGCTGTTTTTTGGGCAACCAGAAGAACAGCTGAAGTGTTTCTTGGTTCTGCTTCTTCAAACGGCTGCTGCACCCTCTGCAGACACTGCCTGGCCTCTTGCTGGCTCTCTGCTGCTCACAGAAAGGAAGGTGGGGTCTCCTCTTCTATAGGTGTGGTTGCTTCCTCCTGTCTGTCATCCTAAGCCACATAGATACCCCCGCCCCCACCTCCTCTTCCTTCCATCACTTGACTTCCTATCCAGTCTCTGATGGCAGGAAGTTGGACTCTTCATTCTATTTCTGAACTGCTGGTCATGCCATGAGCTTTAAGCACCGAATATCTCAGGGCTTTGATTTTTATCCATAACATCAAAATTTTGGAACTGAAAATACCTTTCTTTCTGGTCTTTGGAATCAAAAGCTTTGGTCATGAGTAGCTTTAATCCTTAGGGTCCTTTAGTCTATGTAGGACTAAAAGAGTCAACAGATAAACAAGAATTACCCCCCAAAATTATCAATGGTTTGTCTTTGACATATATTGAAGACAAACCATTCTGATTAATATACCACAATATTATTCCACCACACATAGAAGGAAATCTGGGAAACCTACTTAGCTGTTAGCAGGCTTTATCTCTGAGGAATGGAGGGGGATTGATAATGAAGTGAAAACAGATTTTCTATTTTTATTCCAAAAACCTCCTTTGGTTTCTTTGAATTATTTACAGCCATGTTTTAATGGTATCTTTTGTAATTAAAACTAATGATAAAAACAATAGTGTTTTCTAAGTAGGTCACAGTGTTTAGAACTGGGGTCAGGGGTTGGGTGAAGGGGCCCTATGCTTTTATCCCCTTTGACCCTCTTTCTTTTCACTGTACTTCAACTCTAGGCTGCCCTTCTTCACCTGACTGCCTCTTAGGATATCTCAGAGAGTTTACCTCCCCAGGAAGTCTTTCTGGACTTCTTTCCCATTCTCTCCCCAAGGCTGGGTTAGAAAACCCTTCCTGTTGGCATTCCCCCTCAGACCATAATACTTAAACCATAATACTTAACAGGTAGCTTTGAAATGTTCTGTTTATGTGTTGGTCTTCCTCTATCCAATGTGAACTTTTGAAGGATAGAAATTGTGTCCATTCATTCCTGTGTCTCCAGATCCTACCACATGCCTGGCATGTGGAAGCGTTCAATACAATGTTTATTTTTATTTTGTTCCTGCATCCAAGTGAGAGAATTGCTGCCCTGACATATTATAAAAATATGCAAATGTAAAAAAATACTTACATCAATTCAGCTTTTCCTACTAACTGACAGTTTTTTTTCTATATCTTCCATCTTCACATTAATTGTTCCAACCTTCTTACACATTCCAAAGGTGAACTTATAAAACTAACAGGAAGATTTAGACCATCCCCTCTTTTTCTAATCCTAATCAATTCTGAGTCCCCCTGTGGAGACTAATCCCCTACCTCTGCATCTCCTTCTATCTCCTCTTGAACCTAAATTTAATTAGTTCATTAATTACTACCACTTTCTGTTATCTCAGACATGGCTAACTTCAGCAGGATGATACCTTTTTTTTTCATTACTTATTCAACTATTATTGAGTAACTACTATATGCCAAGCACTATGCTAGATGTGAGGCTCCAGAGATGAGTAGGAAACCATCTTTGTCCTTGTATCAGTTAAGATCCCAGCAGGAAACAGATGGCACCTCAAATTGGGCCATTTGAGGATAATATAGACAGAGTTGGGGAAATCACATGGGATAGTGTAAGGCTAGGAATAGTGGAGATTACCATCCTTAGGCCTGAAATAGGGGTTGGTGAGGAGTGGCGGGCTGGGGGAAGGGGGGGGGGGCATAGCTCCTGGAACATGGGACGTAAAGGAAAAGTACCAGCAAGCTATGTAGAGATGCTTTCTGAAAGACAGTGGCTTTTAGTCAAAAGCACAGTTAACAGATGGCAACCTAGCAAGGAGGGAGCTCAAGAATAAATACCTGGACCTCATTCTTGTTACCCCTTCCAAATCAATGGCAAGTCAGTAGGGGAGGAAGCCATTTGATGCAATCTATACATCAGCTTCCTGGAGCAGAAGTGAAGGAGAGGGATAGAGTGGATCTGGTATCCTGCAAGTCCTCAGGATATCAGGATCTAATAGAAAGATAAACAGGCTCTTATAATACACTAGAGGCCCAGTGCATGAAAATTCATGCACTAGAGGGGGGGGGGGTTCCCGCAGCCTAGTCTGCCCCCTCTCACAGTCTGGGAGCTCTCAGGGGCGGGAGGCGACCTGGTGATTAGGGGAAGGCGACACCCCATCTCACCTCTGCTACTGCCACTGCTGGCAGTGAAAGCCTCGGCCGGCCCTGGTTACCTGAGCCTCAGGGGGCCCTCGGTGGCTGGGCAGCTGACATCTGAGGCTTGCCTGCACCTCGGGCTGGCCCTGGGCACCTGGGGGGCTGAGGGGACTGGGGGACTCTGGAGGCAGGCACACGGAGTGGCCAGGCCCACCTGGGGTCGGGCCCAGCCTTGCCACATGCCTGCCACCCTGACAGGGCTGAGGGCTGCCATCTTCTGGCTGTGGGCACTGCCATCTTTGAGGGCATGACAGTCAATTAGCATATTCCCTCCTTTTTGGCTGTGGGTGCCACCATCTTTGTGATGGCCTGAGGGTCAATTAGCATATTCCCTCTTTATTTGATAGGATTATGGGATATAATGAAGTAGCTGTACAAAGTACACTGAAGTAATTATTCTGAGTATTTTATCTGCATAACCTAAAACAATTCTACAATGTATAAGGTATTGGGGAGAAAACTAGCCTGGAAGGATCAGATAAGCTTTTTTTTTTTTTTAATATATTTTTATTTGTATTTTTACAGAGAGGAAAGGAGAGGGATAGAGAGTTAGAAACATCGATGAGAGAGAAACATCGATCAGCTGCCTCCTGCACACCCCCTATTGGGGATGTGCCCGCAACCAAGGTACATGCCCTTGACTGGAATCGAACCTGGGACCCTTCAGTCCATAGGCTGACGCTCTATCCACTGAGCCAAACCGGTCAGGGCCAGATAAGCTTTTTGAAGAAAGTAAAATGGAGATGAGTCTTAGAGTATGAGAGTGAGATGTCAGGCTAAGCTGGGTTTAGGGAGGGGGCATGAGCAGAGATATAGAGGAGTAAAAAACATCATCTGTTACTGGAAACTCATGAAGTTCATTGTCATTGGAGTTTAGGGAAGGAGCACTGAGAGGAGATTGAAGAGGGAGGTAGGGGCTGGATGATGAAGAGCCCATTGAGATTTTATCAAATAGTTGCTGGGCAGCAAATGGATTTTTTTTTTTTTTTAAAGAAAAGAGATAATTGACATATAATTTAGGTGTTTTAAGTGTACAACATAATGATTTGATATTTGTATGTATTGTGAAATAATCACCATAATAAGTATAGTTAACATCTGCACCTTACATAGTTACAATCTTTTTCTTGTGATGAGAACTTTTAAGATCTACTTTCCTAACAACTTTCAGATATACAATATAGTCACCATGCTGTACATTATGTCCCCATGACTTATTTTATATCTGGAAGTTTGTACCTTTGACCACTGACACTCATTTTGCCTGCAGCGCCTGCCACCCCCCAATGCCCTGCCTCTGACAATCATCAATTTGTTCTCTGTATCAATGAGCTTGTTTTTTTTTTTTTATTCCACATATAAGTGAGATCATGACAGATATTTGTCTTTCTCTGTCTGACTTATTTCACTTTGCATAATGCCCTCAAGGTCCATCCATGTTGACCCAAATGGCAAGATTTCTTTCCATTTTTATGGCTGGCTAATATTCCATTGTGTATACATACATTTTCTTTATCCATTCTTCCATTAATGGAGACTTAGGTTGTTTCCACGGTGTCCATGGATGATAGGCAGCAAATGACAGTTTTAAACAGGAGAGTGAAATGGTGAGGTCTGCAATCAGATGACTGATAATGTAGAAAGGATAGATTTGAGGGAGGTAGGACCAAAGATGAGGAGACCAATAATAGAAGACCACAGTGGTGTTAGAGAAGAGAAATGATGTGGCTAAAACTCAGGCTGGGAAAGGGGTGATGAATTTGAAAAATGTTTAGGAGCCAAAAGTGGCAAGTCTCAGGATTAGAAATGAGGGTTGAAAGAGAAATTATCAAAGATAACCCATAGGTTTCCAGCTTGGGTAACTGTTGCAAGCATGTCAAACTCTCGGTCCATGGGCTGCATTTGACCCACAACCAATATTTTTGCGGCCCAGCCAATATAGCGGTATGTAAGAAACATTTTAATAAAAATTTCATAACTTAATTTTTACAATATCCTGTTACACATAATTATTGAAACGAACTACAACGTTCACTAATGACTGATTACTATAATTGTGTTGCATTCATTTCTCTTATGCGCCTTATGTGTAGGTGCACCATTTCTCTCCACTAATACTATTAGCGAGTATTTTAGCAGCCGATTGCCACGTCATGAGTCTTGGACTAACTTGTTTGGTGTGTGCAACAGGAAATATTTTGCTTTTGGAGAACAAGAAAAATAGGTTTATTTGTGTTATGCATATTAATTTGTGCAGTTATTCAGTGTTAGTGTTCAAGAAAAAATATTAATTTTTATTAAGATGTTCTATTATTTTATGTTAATGATTACTCATTTATTTCAGCCCTTTGTATACAGTACGTCTCTATTGAAATAAACTTACGCTTCTATGAAAATTAAAGCTTTTTTTTTTTTTTTTGCGGCTCACATAAACTTAAACCTTGTTTATTTGGCCCATGCTAGCCTTTGAGTTTGACATGCTTGTGTTAGAGAATGGTGAATCCAGCTGAGAGTTGCAGACTAAAGAGAAGAATGAAGGATTCGGTTGGGTCTATGGGACATCCAAGTGAAGATGCTTAGCAACAATAAAAAATTTTTTAAAAAGAAAAGAAAATGCTTAGCAAGTATGGGCTTACCTTGTTTTATTGCGCTTCACTTTATTGTGCTCCATGGATGCTGCATTTTTTAAAAATTGATGGCAAGACTCTCCACAGCAAAATGGTTGTGACTTGCTTTTTTGGGAGCCTCCCTTTATTGTGGTGGTCTAGAAATGAACCTGAAATATTTCTAATGTATATGCTTGTAGTTGGAAAAAATGAACCTAAACTGTAGTGGGAGGGACAGGCAGAAGGAATAGACTTGGGACTGAAACAATGACAGTAGACTGGATTATTCAGTAATGGGTTGGAGAGTGAGAAGGTCTGAGGATTTCTTTTTGTTGTTGTTATTAATCCTCACCCGAGGATATTTTCCCATTAATTTTTAGAGAGAGTGGAAGGGAGCGAGAGGGAGAGCAAGACATTGATGTAAGAGAGACACATTGGTTGCCTCCTGCACACAGGGCTGGGAATTGAGCCTGCACCCGGAGGTACATGCCCTTGACAGGTATGTGCCCTTGATAGGAATTGAATCTGCAACACTTCAGTCCACTGAGCCAAAGCAGCTGGGCTGAGAATTTCTTTTAAGGAAGAGAGTGTGTGGTTGGACTGTAGTTGGGGAGAGATCCTGAAGAAACTATGAAGAATCCAGAAAAATACTATTTTTAAGGAGTGAAAATTTTTAAGAAGCCTAATATTTGGGCACCTTTACCTCTCTCCTTCCTTTTTGAAACTTTCTACTCTCTTGGCTTCTGTGAAATTGTTTTTTTCCTGGTCTTTCTCCTTCTGCCCTTCCTATTCTTACAAGTTTTCCACACACACATACATCAAAACATTTAGAGAGGGACCAAGGAACAATGAAGATAGAGAGGAACTAAATAGGGAGGCAAGTGTGACATTTGGGCCAAACGCTTTTGCTGTCCTGTTGTAGGCATTTTATGTTCCCTCACGCTCCTGAGCCGAGGCTCCTGACTTTCTACTGATGTATTTCCTCCTTCTGTCCCCTAAACATGTGTCCACTCAAAGTACTTATATATCCAAGATGTTTCTAAGAAATAGTAGTTCTTACTAACTCATTCCATATTGAATCTACAGTTGCCTCAGGGGTGGCTGCAGACTTTTGCAAGATGTGGGATCATTTTCTGCATTAAACTTACATCTCTTGGGGAGGGAGTTTTAACTGTGCCAATATAGCTCTCAGCCACTATTCTCCATATTAGGTCAATTGTACTCTCCACTGCTTACCTTCACAATTAACACCTTCACATGTGCCAATAGGCAGGTGTATAATAGAGGAAGTAATAATAATGATAATTTTGATAAATAGTTATAAAGACTAGATCATTGGAGGTAGGGCCATAATCAACTTCTTCTGCCCTTCCTATTCTCATACATTTTCCACCCACACATACATCAAAGATTTTAGAGAAGGACCAAGGAACAATTAAGATAGAGAGGAATTAAATAGGGAGGCAAGTATGACATTTGGGCCAAATGCTTTTGCTACCCTGTTGTAGGCATTTTATGTTCCCTCAAGCTCCTGAGCTTGCAGCTCCTGACTTTCTCACTCTTCCCTATTCTTGATCTGAGGAGTTTGAAACAATTTAGGCACTTTCTTGAGGTTATCAAAATTTATGATTCACAATGTGGGAGTTACTTAAGGCGAATAACTCTAGAACACAAGATATTGAGTCCACAGGGAAAGCGTCTAGAGTCACTGGTTTGCAGGCCAAATGCCTCTCTGGAATCAACATTTGGACTTACTAGTATCATTGAGCTTACCGTTAACTGGTGGAATGTTACACTCCCCACAGTGAACTAGCGCGTATAAGACAGATCCCTCACTTCAGGAATTCATTACAATAAATGGCCAATTCTGCCTTCTGTTAATTTAATCTCCAATCCATTATGTGTTATGTTAGCACTGCTCTAGTGAAAATGGATGTCATCCATGCTTATGTAACTCCTGCTTGAGCGCTTTATGCTCCAGCCATGCTTATTTGTGAGTCATAATTATGTCTGTGTTAAAACACTGCTGCAAGCTGTGTGTACCTGTGTGGGTGTTTTATGTAGGGGTGTAGTCTACAGCCTGGGAAGCCAAACCTGTTGGTGAAGGGATTTTCATTTACCTAAGAGAAAGATCTGAACACTTAATAAAGATCAGATTAATTTCAACTGGTTCTTTACATGTAAAATAAGGCTTGTTAGCAAAAGAAAGTGCCTTTCTCCTTCCCAGCTACTCTCTGAGGATAGGAGTCAGAGGAGAATCAAAGAACTCCTAATTTCTCCCAGGCTAGGTAGTGGAGTTAGCCCTCTTATCTGTCTACCTGGTACCCCACAGGCGCCTCCAGCTCTGGAGGGAGGTTGAACCTGTTTTGAGTAAAGGGGAGCTGTGGGGATATTATCATGGATAAGAGGATAGATTCTGGATACAGACCACCTTCCTAGCTGTGTGGCCTAGGGCTAATGTTTCTTTATCTGTAAAATCGGGTGATAATAGTATCTATCTCTCCCGTTGCTGTAAGGCAGTGGTTCTCAACCTTCCTAATGCCTCGACCCTTTAATACAGTTCCTCATGTTGTGGTGACCCCCAACCATAAAATTATTTTCGTTGCTACTTCATAACTGTAATGTTGCTACTGTTATGAATCGTAATGTAAATATCTGATATGCAGGATGGTCTTAGGCGACCCCTGTGAAAGGGCCGTTCGACCCCCAAAGGGGTCGCGACCCATAGGTTGAGAACCGCTGCTGTAAGGGTTAAATGAGCTAATACATGGGGGATGGGTGGAGGCGGAAGAGGGCATAGAGGGGATAAATGGTGGTAGGGAAAAAAAGAAGAGTTTGGTACCTACCACACCATGGTGCTCAGCTGTCATCTTTCTAAAGGGTTCAGTGAGGGTCCTAAAGCTGGAGCTGGTTCACTCTGTGGATGTAAGAAAAGTCCAAACTTGTAGATAATTTTTATGGGCATGTAATTGAGACAATACTTATGACAATTGCCGGGAAGCAATATTTCAAGAGCTGGAGGGAATGTAGGGAAGATTACAAGGAAGGTGGGAGAAAGCAAGGCAGGGATTGGATAGATAACAAGATGATGTGTTGTGTTCAGGGTGGTTTCACTTATTTCAAAGGTGGTTAACCAAGCTGCACAAAAACAATGAACAGGGCTTGCTTAAGGCAAAGAGAAACCTTTTCGTGGAAAAGCTATATGCCTGGGGACTGACTATCCCCAAAGACCTGCCCAGTTACAGTTTTGGTCAGACAACCCTGTGAGGCTACTTTTTGTTCACAATTCCTGAGTCAAGCAAAGGAATTCAGAACTCCTGGGCTGGGCCTTAAGAGGGTGTCACACACGTGGGAATTCTCTTGCTGGCCTGCTTCTTCCTTTAACCCTTCCTCTTTCTGGTAGTCTCCTGAAGGCCCTGATCACCTGGTGCTTCTGCCTCATCCTTGAAACTCTGGTAAGGACAGTTCTTTCCCTAGAGTGAAATTTCATGCAGGCTGTGGTGTGTTTGTCTTTTGTAGACTCTGTTCCGCCCACCCCGACTCCACCTCCAGCCCCGCAGGCACTGGTGCCTCCTTGCCAGGGCTGATTCTTTTCATCTTGCTCAAGTTCCCTGTTTGCTCTGATGGTGTGGGTGACTTTGTGACTGCCTTCCCTCCTTATCTGAGGCCAGTTTGTTTTCCCCAAAGTGGTATAATTGGCAGGCTTGATGTTTCCTGTTTTTTTGCACCCTGTTTGGTGGAGGGGCTAGCTGAGGTTGTGTGCACTCATCACTAAAAACTATAAGCCAGTGGTTCTCAACCTGTGGCTCGCGACCCCTTTGGGGGTTGAATGGCCCTTTCACAGGGGGTTGCCTAAGACCATCCTGCATATCAGATGTTTACATTACGATTCATGACAGTAGCAACATTACAGTTATGAAGTAGCAACGAAAATAATTTTATGGTTGGGGTCACCACAACATGAGGAACTGTATTTAAAGGGCCAGAAGGTTGAGAGCCACTGCAAGCTCTGTGCTTATTTCTGAGAATTTATTTCACCTGGTGCACTCCATTCCCACAGGCTTGGATCCCTCTCCTGTGAAGAGGGTAGCCCGCAGCTCTCCCAGCCCTGTGTCTCCAGTTGTCTTGTTTCACCCAGTTTTGCAGCCATTTGCATTCACTGCAATCAGAAAGCAGAGAAGATAAGGATAACCTCATAGATCGGCTCTTTGGAGATTTCACTATTGATGGGAATGCTTAGGATTTTATGACTTAAGACAGGACGTGTTGGGACTGGCAGTCCTACCAAGATGCTGTGTGCTTGGCTCCCGATATCTCGTGTCCTTCCTGGACTACCTTTTTGAGGTTTATGTTGTAGAGTGCGTACTTTTCGCATCTGATTGCTGCTGGTGAATTTTGAAAGGACTTGCTTTTTTTTTTCATTATTTCCTTAGGAATTAGCTATGAGGCAGCTCCATTCCTCCATATTAATCCAAGTTGGATTTTTTTTTTCCTTTTAATATGAGTAAGCCCCTACTCCATATATAGTAAGGTCTTATTAGCCTGACCTTAGCAGGCTATACCACATTTTCCTCTTTCTGGCCTGGCTTTCATTCATATATATAATTGATTTCAGAGAGGAAGGGAGAAGGAGAGAGAGAATCACCGATGGGCTGCCTCCTGCACACCCCCTACTGGGGGTCGAATCTGCAACCTGGGTATGTGCCTCGATCAGAATCAAACTGTGACCTTTTGGTGCACAGATGACACCCAACCAACTGTGCCACACTGGCCAAGGCATGATAGAGTTTTTTAATATGAAGGCAAATGTTCATATTTTAATTTTAAAAGGTAAATGTAGAATTCTTATTGTATATAACATATAATCTAAAATACTTTAAAAAATCTAATTTGTTAAAAATCGCATAGCCCTGCCTGGTGTGGCTCAGTTGGTTGGAGCATCACATACTCTGAAAGGCGGCAGATTCAATTCCTGGTCAGGGCACATACCTGGGTTTGGGGTTTGATCCCCAGTCAGGATGCATATGTGAGGTAACTGATTGATGCTTTTCTCTCTCTCTAAAATCAATTTAAAAATTGCATATACAAAGGCAAGAAGGAAATATATCAAATATTAACAGTAGCCATCTCTAGGTAATTAGATTATCAGCACTAAAACTTTTTTCTTTACACACTACTATTACAAAAATTCCTACAATTTGCAGGTACTACTTATGTAATTAGAAAAATAAAAAAAATAGTGCAATATATTTGAGGTATTGGAAAATAAGAATGGCTCTTAACCATTTTGCTTGTTATATTGAATTGAGTAAATACTTGCTGACTTGATTAAAACTTGTATTTATATCACCAAACCCTCTGGACTCCAAAAGGAGGGTAGACTAACTGAGCAGTAGCAGATTTGACTGCATTTTTCTGAATCCAGTTGGCCTCGTTCATGCCACTTTCCTCAGCCTATCCCTCTATTTTTAGGGTTGGGAGATCTTCTCCTCTCCCCTCAGGGTAGTTGAGGTCTGTGCTTGATACGGGACATTTTCACTCTTCCTATCTGGTCAGTGAATAGAAGACAGGACCAGGAAGCTAAACTCCAGCCTCTTACGCCCAGCTAAGAGTTTTCCTCTGCAGTGAACTTTCATCTTCAGTATACATCCTTCTCTGCTACTGCATGCACAGAAGTCCTTCCCTGCCCAGATCCCAGGATGCCTTTCCCTGGGCCTCAGAACTTCTTCTACTGTGCCCTCCACTGGCTCCTCCTTCCGAGAGCTGCAAACCTGTTACTGGAGTCCCATCAATTTGTCCCTTTTCTCTCTTCCCATGCCAGATGCACATTTACCAGTGAGTTGATGAGGTTGGAAATAAATAAGCATATGTGTTTATTTATATGTGTTTAGGCTCATCAGAGGTCAGCTCTGGAGACTGTCTGCCTGAAATCTGTAGCTTCCAATAGGACTTAGTTGGCTCCCTTTGCTTCTCTCTCAGCTTCCACCTAGGACAGGTGGTTGTATAATTTGGTTCCAGTGGTACCCAACTTGTTCTCAACTCAGGTGCCCTTTGATGATGACCTATTCCATCTTTCTCTTCCCCAAGGTCTCTCGGCACCTGTCAATAAATTAACAGATTGATGTACCTTAGACATACCATATAGTGGCTACAGATGTAGTTTACTTATGTTCTGTAAAATATATTACTTTTTTTAAAAGACCTCTAACATTTAATCAGTTAATATATTCAGTAGGCAACACTTGAAATAAACTGGTTCCAATGCTACTAGAACATGCTCTTATTGGTATTATTTTCATAATAGTTTCCTGGTCAGACTCACTGATGATCGTGCTCTAATATTAATATTCAGTTCCTTGGGGGTAATTTTTAAAACAGTTTAAATAATCAAAACCATTCATATTTGGTTTTAGATCATGTAGAATGAATAACACTGGGCTTTTTAGGTTAGCACAAAATTGTCTTCTGTGTGAGTTGCCAGCACCAGTTTACTTCCTGCTTTGTGTGATATTATATGAACAGAGGATGGACAAAATATAGTTTAAGATAGAAATGGCAATGGTTTATAATGCAAACCCTAACTAATATGGTTATATCATTTGATCCTCTTAAAGGATTTGCAAATTGAGAAAGATTTTATTCTCTATCCCAGTCCAATTTCTACTACTAAATTGTTTGTAAACTCAAACAAACAAAGTGTCATCTTTGCCACTTGCCACTCACAATTATTGTAATTCTTCTGTGGACACGGTAGGGTCACATGGCAGGATTGCTGCTTTGGAGTCAGCTTGGCCATGGGACTTGCTTTGGCCTATGAACTGTGCGTGGAAGTAAGAAGGGGAATCACTTCTGGGCCAAAGCTTTGAGAACCAGAGTGTGCTTTGTCATGTTCTGTGCTCCTGCTGGGTTGAAATGAAGCTTTGATTTCCCTGGTTCCAAGCTCCTAAATGAGAAGAGTCTCCCCAAACTACACTGGATGTGTGAGAAATGCAGTTATTCAGCCATGGAAATTTCAGGGTTGTTTGTTACTAGAGCATAAATTAGCCCATCATGACTGGTAATGTAGGTAGCTAGGAGGAGGATGGGTAGGTGTTTATGTAGGTAGACAGATATGCAAGAGAGATAGAAATTCAGATGTACTGTAGTAGTTGTTCATGGATAGAACTATAGGTCTAGGAATCACGACTCCAAAATTCTTACTCTAATATTGATTAGTCTACTGGTCACTATCTGTGATTATAATTCATTTGAGTTTCCTTATCCCAAATTAAATATTATATTTTAATCTTGTTGCTATTTATAAAGTTTTCAAAAGGCACTTTAAGTGAAAAGGAGCAAATTACAATGTGAAATATACAATATGATTCAATTTTTACAAGGAAAATTTGAGAAATGTTTGGAAGGCTATATACCAAAATATGAACTGTGGTGGGAATATAGGGGATTTTATTTATTTTTCTGTATAATTATTTTCTACTTCAAAAAATTACAAGTATACATCATAAACATCTATTTCTCTTGTTCTAATCAGTGTCCATTCCGTTGGGCAACTGCCCTGCCTTCAGTCCTATAATTCTGTTATGTCCTGCATGTCTCTTCTCTCATCTGCCTTCCCCCAACATAAAAGTGGATACATATCATCTGAATTTGGTCAATCAGATACTCTTTGAACCTGATCTTGATATAGGCACATAGAAATGCATAGTTTTTAGAGTTAAATCTTCTGTTGGCATTGTCAAAAGAAATCCCTGGGACTTCCCTTGATTTCTGTCTTTCTTGAGGTTTTAGGAGTTATTTTGATTTTTAGGGTTATTTAGTTTCTTCTATTTGTTTTGTCTTTGTTTTTAGTGGTTCTCAGCCTTCTGGCCCTTTAAATACAGTTCCTCATGTTGTGACCCCCAACCATAAAATTATTTTCGTTGCTACTTCATAACTGTAATTTTGCTATTGTTATGAATCGTAATGTAAATATCTCATATGCAGGATGGTCTTAGGTGACCCCTGTGAAAGGGTCGTTTGACCCCCAAAGGGGTCGCGACCCACAGGTTGAGAACTGCTGGTTTAAGTTAACCTAAATTGATGTGAAGATTTGCAACAACATCTTTACTGACACAACACATGTTTAAGATTAACACAGAGAATGGATTTATTTTGTCCTCTTGCCTATGAAGAGTTAAATGGACAATTTTCAGTATTTTTACTCTTGCTTTTGTCAAGTTGGTGGTGATTATTACCAAGCTTCTTTAGAGAATGCAAAAGACATTTGTAACCAGCCTGTGCTGAATGAATGTGTGTGCATGTTTATGAGTACACACACATAGTGTTCATTGGAATTTAAGCTGGTACATATGTGAACTCAGACACACTGGGATGTGTGTGAGTCAAAGTTGTATGGGTTTGAGTGTATGATAATGAGAATAGTGGGACAATATCCTTTCTAGCCAGCCACCCAGCATTTCACTCACACCTTCTAGTTATAGTATATGGTCTTGTTATTTCTGGCTTCTTTCATGTGGTGACTTGGAGTGCCCAAGCAGGTAGGCACCCTTCTTAGCATTTTGGTCCTATGTTCTCCAGTCTGTAGTACTTTTTATATAATAGCCAGTCCAGGGATGGTATTCCATGTTTCATTCCCCATTTAATATTTGCAGAGCAATTGCCATGTGCCAAGAGATATGCCAGGTACTAGGGATCCAATGTAAGTAAGAGAGGATTTTGTCTTTAAGGAGCCTGTAGGCTCATAAGGACCGTGGAAAACATGGATAGCCTCTTTAGGAAACAAACCAAGATGACTCTGAAGACTGTTGAAATCTGAAGTCCACTTCCTACCCTCCACTTTCATAGTAGTACTTAGTGCTATTCTCCAATATTTCTGGTTCTCTTCCTTTAGGGCACATGGTGGAATTGCACTTTCCTCCCCTTTGAAGTTAAGTGGAGCCATAGGACTTGTTTTAGCCAATGGGATGTGAAAGGCCACTTCCGAGTGAAAGCCTTTATTAGTGAGTGCATGATTTGCCATGGTAGCGACTGGCCATGTTTTGGAGGGGGTGAGATTCTATTAGCCTGGGACCCATGATAAGGGTCAGTTGGAGAAGAGTCACCTATACTGAGCCTAGATAGACAATGATGTAGGGATGAAAAAGAATTGTTGTTTTAAGTCACTGAAATTTGGGAGTGTTTGTTACCTCAGCATAACTTAGCCTTTCCTGAAAGATACAATGGACATCTCCCAGATTTGGCAAGAGGTTTCGTGGCCCTGGATCACGTTCTAACTGTTGGTCCTGGATGACCTATAACACTAAATGAATTAAGATAACATTAAGAAAAGTCACAGAACTCACATACCCACACTTCACACCACATTCACACTCAGCCTCCAACCATGTACCTCACACACCCCACACTCACCTCCTTAACCACAGACACACATCAAATCAAATACACACACCACCCAGACATAGAGACACACCCTGTATAGATAATGTGACCCCCCCAAAAAAACCCCCCCAAAAGATAACATTGAACTTTGTCTAGCTGGAATTCCCAGAAGAAACAGTCCTTCACATCTGAGCAGTTTTCTCTTAGCCTCAAAGTGGCTGCTCACCATGCCATAAAAGTCTTTGAAATAGTAAAACCCAAGAGAAGACCTACTTTGACAATAGTAGGTTCATACTTGGTGAAAGAAAAGGGACCACCTCTGAGAACCAGGACTATAATTGTCTTTAAAAAAGTGTATAAGAGTTTATTTGAGCCAAACTGATGACATATGCCAAGGAGCAAGAACTCAAATGCTCCTCTAGAATTGTCTTTAACAAAATAGCCCTGAAAGATGGTGGACAAGCTGGCATGCCTACGGAGAGGCTATAATCTTGATATCTGGGCTTCCCACTTAACTCTGCACTTATAATCAATTGCTGAAGCCACTTGTGAGATTTATTTCAACAGAAAAAAAAAAGGAGCAAGCATTACCAGAGATTAAGACAATGCAAAATAAAATAGCACGACAATCTTTTTCTTCAGTTATTAAGTTGGCAAGATATTTTAAATGTCTTGTGTTGGCAAGGTGATAGAAGTATAAATTCCTACAACCTTTCTGCAGACCAGTAAGGGGGCATATATGAATAACCTTAAAAATCTGTATGCATGTTAACACCTTCTTCCATGATATTAGAATTTTTAGCACAGCTGCTCAGAATAAAGATTATATTCCCAGCTTTCCCTGTAGCTAGGAATGGGCACACGAATAAGTGCTGGCCAATAGGATGAGAGCAGAAGTAAGGTATATAACCTCAGGGTTGAGCCCGGAAGGGGCAGAGGTGTGGTCTTTTGTTTTCCCCTTTCCTTATCCTGCTGTCTGGGATAGAGATGTGCTTTTATTTTTTTATTCTTATTTTTTTATAGTTTTTATTTTATTTTTTAAAATCTTTATTGTTGAGATTATTACAGATGTCCCCTTCTCCCCCCGCCCCCGCCTCCATTGCCCGCCTCCGTCTGGTTCCCAGCCTGTCTCAGACCTTTGCCACCCTATTATCTGTGTCCATAGGTAATACATATATGCATATAAAATCTTTTTATTTTTAAGTTCACAGAGCAAGCTCCTATTCCATCTCCCTGCTCCAAAAATCCATCCTATATAATAAAAGGGTAATATGCAAATTGACCCTAACAGAAGAACGACTGGGAATGACTGGTCACTATGACACAACTGACCACCAGGGGGCAGGTGCTCAATGCAGGAGCTGCCCCCTGGTGGTCAGTGCGCTCCCACAGGGGGAGTTCTCCTCAGCCACAAGCCAGGCTGATGGCTGCCAGCATAGCGGTGGTGGCGGGAGCTTCTCCCGCCTCCTCAGCAACACTAAGGATGTCCGACTGCAGCTTAGGTCTGCTCCCTGCTGGTAAGTGGACATCCCCCGAGAGCTGCCAGGCTGCCAGAGTCTCACTGCCAGCTTGGGCCTGATCCCCCAGGGAGCGGGCCGAAGCCAGCAGGTGGACATCCTCCGAGGGGTCCCAGACTGCAAGAGGGCATAGGCTGGGCTGAGGGACCCCCCGAGTGCACAAATTTTTGTGCACTGGGCCTCTAGTTTAATATAGTGTCCTCGGATAGAGGATGTATCAGATATTAAACTGATAAGACAGATACTACACTTGATCTTAGCCAAAAGGCAGGGAAACAATTTTGTTTAATCTCTTCTGGTCCCCTTCAACCGCCCTTCCCTCTGAGAATCATCAGTCTATTCTGATGATTCACCAGTTTATTCTGTTCATTAGATTTCTTATTCATGTGTTTTGATTTTTAGATTCAGTTGTTGATAGGTATGTATTTGTTGCCATTTTGTTGTTCATATTTTTTATCTTTTTCTTTTCTTCTTCTTCCTCTTCTTAAAGAATACCCTTCAACATTTCATATAATACTGGTTTGGTGGTGTTGAATTCCTTTAGCTTTTTTTGTCTGTGAAGCTCTTTATCTGACCTTCAATTCTACAGTAAATGATAGCTTTGCTGGGTAGTGTAATCTTGGTTGTAGGTCCTTGCTTTTCATCACTTTGACTATTTCTTGCCACTCCCTTCTGGCCTGCATAGTTTCTGTTGAGAAATCAGCTGACAGTCATATGGGCATGCCCTTGTGGGTAACTAACTTCTTTTCTCTTGCTGCTTTTAAGATTCTCTCTTTGTCTTTAGCCCTTGGCATTTTAATTATGATGTGTCTTGGTGTGGTCCTCTGAGTTCCTCTAGTTTGGAACTTTCTGTGCTTCCTGCTCTTGTAAGTCTATTTCTTTTTACCAGGTAGGGGAAAGTTTTCTGTCATTATTTCTTCAAATAGGTTTTCAATATTTTGCTCTGTCTCTTCTTCTGGCACCCCCATAATGTGAATGTTGGTATGCTTGAAGTTGTCCCAGAGGCTCCTTACACTATCTTCATATTTTTGGATTTTTTTTTCTTTTTGCTCTTCTGGTTGGGTGTTTTTTGCTTCCTCGTATTTTAAATTGTTGATTTGAGTCTCAGAATCCTCTACTCTATTATTGAATCCCTGTATATTATTCTTTATTTCAGTCAGTGTATGCTTAATTTCTTACTGGTCCTTTTCCACTTTTTTGGAGGTTTCTAGAAGATTCTTGAGTAGCCTTATAACCATAGTTTGCTTTCTTCCATTTCTTTCATTTGTGACATGTTTCTTTGTCTCCACATTTTGGCTGCTTCCCTGTGTTTGTGTCTATGTATTGGGTAGAGCTGCTATGTCTCCTTGAGTTGGTAGAGTGGCCTTGTGTGGTAGGTGTTCTGTAGGGTCCAGTGGCTCAGCCTCCCCAGTCACTTGAGCTGGGAGCTCTAGGTGCACCCCTTTGTGGGCTGTGAGCACAGTCTTGTAGTTGAGACTTGATTGCTGTTGGTGTCACTGGGAGGAACTGACCTCCAGACCAATTGGCTCTGAGGACTAGCTGTGACTACAGTGGGAGAGCTGTGTGCTGGAGACACCCCTATGGAGCAGGACTTGTTTCAGTGGGGCTTTGGTGCTCAATGAGTCTGCCTCTTGAGTGTGTCACTTATGGATGTGTACAGTTATAATCTGGTATGGTCTGACACTGACCACTGGGTCCACTGGGTCTTGGGTCTCCAGGGAGGTGCAAAGTCAGCCACTGCCTGGGGCCATCCAGCAGCAGCTACAGAGAGATCTGCAGATTCCTCCTCTTTGTATCAGGTTTGGAAGTGCCCAGATGAGGCCTAGCTATGAAGCAAGGCAGGCTGGTGCTAGTGCCAGGTCTTGGGCTTTTTATTGATAGGTTTGGGGCTCCCTGACCCAGCTGCAGCTTGTTTGAGAGATTTTAGCCTGAGCAAGGACTGGCCATTCATATGCAAAAGCTGCAGCATACAGCTTGGGTTGTAAATTGGACGAGATGGGGTCTTAGGGAATCTCTAGGACAGAACAAACAGAAATGGCTGCCAGTCAGCCCTGTGACCTGGGAGGTCCCAGCATAGGAACAATGATCCCTGTGAGCACCTCTGTCTGGGAGAAAGCTGCCCCCGAGTTCCTACCCCAAATCCAGACAATCCAGGTCCTCCTCATATGTGTCTGTGTTCCCCAGAGCATCACCCTGGTGCTGGAGTTCAGAGGAAGCGGGACCTTGTAAGTTCATTTCATGGTTCCGGCTTTTTAAGAAGAACAGCTGGGTTTTCAGCAGCCTCTGTGTCACTGAGCCCTAATCCACACTGGTTTTTACAGCCTGTAGTCCTTACTGCTCATAGGGACTTCTTTTCCCAGCTCTGGGACTCTGGTCTGGGGTTCTGGTGTGGGGCTGGGACCCCTTGCTCCTCCAGGTGGCCTCCACAGGTATGATCTCCCTCCCAATTAAAAAAGCCGGACCAGCCCAATCTGCACCTCTATACCTCCTACAAGTCTCAGTGTGCTTTCTTCTTTATTTCTCTAGTTGTAGGACTTCCATTCAGCCAGCTTTTCAGTGATTCTGGATGATGGTTGTTCTATATTTTAATTGTAATTTTGATGTGGTCATGGGAGGCAGCAAGAACAGGTATTTACCTATGCCGCCATCTTCAAATCTCAGCCGAGATGTGCTTTTAGATTGCATGAACAAGAACATTATCTAGGGATGGCAGTCACATTATAGAAAGAACCTGAGTCTTTGACATCATGGAATAGACTCAACATACCAGCTCTGACTTGTTCCAGATACACACACACACACACACACACACACACACACTAATAAAAGAGAAACATGCAAATTGGTGTCACTCCACTATGCCCATTAGCCAATTGGATGAGTATGCAAATTAACCCAACAAAGATGGCTGTTAATTTGCATACGTAGGTGCCCAGTGGCCTGGGAACATCATTGGCACCCAGGTCACTCCGAGGTAGGCCCTGTGTGGTCCCTGAGCAGCCTAGGAAGGTCCTGAGCCAGGGGGCTCCTGGGCAGGGCCAAGCCTGCCATCGGAGCCCCGGGGAGCCCCTTCCCAGGCCTAAAGCCTCGGCCAGAGGCTTTAGGCCTGGGCAGGGGCCGAGCCAGCGATTGGAGGGAGCTAGGGGGCCCCTGCCCAGGCCCCGAGGCTTTAGGCCTGGACAGGGGCCGAGCAGGCAATCAGTGTGAACTACAGAGGAAACATCTTTTCTGACCGCTCATTGGCTAAGCTCCCTGTATGCCACTGGTAATATTCTTAGTAACTTGGGTAATAAGAATCCAAAACGGTTATCTAGGGTTTTTCCACCTCACTCCTGGAGGAAAAAACAAAGGTCTGCTGCTGGAGGGCTAAGAAATGTCATATCCTGCCCTAGCCGGTTTGGCTCAGTGGATAAAGCCTCGGCCTGTCAATCGCAGGGTCTGGGTTCTATTTTGACCAAGGGCATGTACCTAGGTTGCAGGCGCCTTCCTGGCTGGGGCCCAGGTCAGGGCTCATGCAGGAGGCAATCAGTCAAAGTGTTCCTCTCACTTTGATGTTTCTCTCTGTCTTTCCCTTTCTCTCCCACATTCTCTAAAAATCAATGGAAACATGTCCTCAGGTGAGGATAGAAAAAAAAATAAAGAAATGTCATATCCTATGAAAGACACATCTTGAAAATGCCTAAAGAAAGTTGTCATTTTTTCATGGTGAAGGGACTGGAGTCCGTGTTGATGAAAACACCTTGCTGGCTGCGGTGACTGGCAGTGGCTGCAGCAGCCGGGTGATGGGGCTGGTGCCTTCCCCTGATCAGCCCAGTCACCTCCCACAAAGGGAGGCCAAGGGGAGCAGGGAGTGGGCCAAAGCCGTCAGTAGGACATCCCCTGAGGGTTCCCAGTATGTGAGAAGGGGCAGGCTGGGCTGAGGGTCCCCCTCCCCAATGCAAGAATTTCGTGCACCAGGCCCCTAGTATATATATATATATATATCAACACTAATAAAAGAGAAAAATGGTAATTGGCATACGAGCTACCCTTTTCATTGGCTAATCAGGGCTATATGCAAATTAACTGTCAACTAAGATTGGCAGTTAACTGCCAACAAGATGGCGGTTAATTTGCATATGTAGGCACAATGCAGGGAGGCGAAAGGGAAAGCAGGAAGAAGCCCCCTGCCACTGACAGTGATCGGAAACCCAGGGGGGAGCTAAGAGCTGGGGGGCAGGGCAAAGGCGGCCCTGGGGCTGCCTTTGCCCTGCCCCCCAGCCATGATCGGAGAATCAGGTGCCTTTGCCGCCCTGGCCAGTGATAGCAGGAAGTAGGGGTGGAGCCAGCGATGGGAGCTGGGCACGGTCGAAGCTGGCAGTCCCAGGAGCTAGGGGTCCCTTACCTGGGCCTAAAGCGAAGCCCACGATCGTGGGGCTGCTGCAGCTGCGGGTTCCCGCTGCCCGGGCCGGACGCCTAGGCCAGAGGCGTCAGGCCTGGGCAAGGGGCCGATCCTGCGATTGGAGGGTGATGGGGGTCAACGCCTGAGGGCTCCCAGTATGTGAGAGGGGGCAGGCTGGGCTGAGGGACACTACCCCCCACACACACCCAGTGCACGAATTTCGTGCACCGGGCCCCTAGTATATATATATATATATATATATATATATATATATATATATATATACACACTAGAGGCCCGGTGCACAAAAATTTGTGTACTCAGGGGGGAGGGGGGGTCCCTCAGCCTGGCCTGTGCCCTCTCGCAGTCTGGGACCCCTCGGGAGATAACGACCTGCTGGCTTAGGCCTGCTCCCGGGTGGCAGAGGGCAGGCCCAATACCTAGGTGCAGCCCCTGGTTGGGCTCAGAGCAGGGCTGATTGGGGAGTTGGGGCGCCGCCCCCTGTCATGCACAGAGCAGGGCGGATTGGGAGGTTGCGATGCCACCCTCAGTCACGCTCAGGGTAGGGCCTATTGGGGGGTTGGGGCACCGCCCCCTGTCACACTCAAGGCAGGGTCGATGGGGAGGTTGCGGCGCCACCCCCTGTCACGCACAGAGCAGGGCCAATCAGGGGGTTGGGGCGCTACCCCCTGTCATGCACAGAGCAGGGCCGATCAGGGGGTTGAGGAGCTCCCCCCTGTCACTCACAGAGTAGGGCTGATAGGGGAGTTGGGGCACCACCCCTTGTCACACTCAGGGCAGGGCCGATGGGGAGGTTATAGCTCTATCCCATCACACACAGAGCAGGGCCCGTGGGGGAGGGGGGGTTGGGGCGCCGCCCTCTATCACCCACAGAGCAGGGCCGATCAGGTGGTTGGGGCGCCGCCACTGTCACACTTAGGGCAGGGCCAATGGGGCGGTTATGGCTCGACCCCGTCACACACAGAGCAGAGCCCGTGGGGGTGGGGGTGGGGGTTGGGGCACCGCACCCTGTCACACACAGAGCCACAGAGCAATCAGGGGGTTGGGGAGCTCCCCCCTATCAGGCACGGAGCAGGGCTGATCAGGGGGTTGGGGCGCCTTCCCCTGTCAAGAACAGAGCAGGGCAGATAGGGAGGTTGTGGCTCCGACCCCTGTCACACACAGAGCCGCAGGGCGATCAGGGGGTTTAGGCGCTGCCCCCTGTCACGCTGGTGCCGGGAGGCCTCTCGGCTCCGCTGATCCCGGTGCTGGGAGGCATATTACCCTTTTACTATATAGGATAGAGGCCTGGTGCACGGGTGGGGCTGGCTGGTTTGCCCTGAAGGGAGTCCTGGATCACGGTGGGGGTCCCCACTGGGGTGCCTGGCCAGCCTGGATGAGGGGATGATGGCTGTTTGCAGCTGGTCACACACCCTTCAGGGTGGGGGTCCCCACTGGGGTGCCTGGCCAGTCTGGGTGAGGGGCTGAGGGCTGTTTTCAGGCCGACGGAAGCTCCCAACTGCTCCTTTTTTTCTTTTTCTTTTTTTTTTTTTTATTCTGGGCCAGCTTTAGCTCTGGCTCCAGCTCTGAGGCCTCTGCTGCTGAAATCAGGTATCTGGTTTGTTAGTGTTCTATAATCAAAACAATGTATAACTCCAGCTCTGAGATCCCAGCTGGCTGAAAGCAGGTTTCTGGGGTTTTGTTTAGCTTCTATATTTGTTACAATGTTTCTTAAACTGCAAGCTCAGAGGCCGGCAAGGCAGGCGGGGATGTTGGAGTCCTCCCTCACTGAAGCAAGCAAGCCTCATGTTAGTTTCAAGCTGCCTGGCTGCCGGCTGCCATCTTGGCTGGCAGTTAATTTGCATATCGCCCTGATTAGCCAATGGGAAGGGTAGCAGTCGTACGCTTATTACCATGTTTCTCTTTTATTAGATAGGATATATATATATATATATATATATATATATATATATATATATATAGTATTATTTAAGCCACTGCATGTCACATGAGGCCAAAAATATCCTAACGCACCAGAATCCCTACTTTGGGGGATTTATCCTAAGTCAATAATTGAGGACATGTGCAAAAACTTAGGTAAAAATGAACATTACTTTTATGTGAAAGTTAAAAATAATCTAAATAATGGTTTGGTTAAAGAAGTTATAATTCATCTATACAAGTAAATAATATGAAGCCATTCAAAAATATTACATAGAAGAATATTTATTTATGTAGAAAAGCATTCATTTTAAAAAAATGAATGTATAAGACAAGAAAATAGCCCCAGTGATTGAGTGTCAACCTAGGAACAAGGAGGTTATGGTTCAATTCCCAGTCAGGGCACATACTCAGGTTACTCAGGTTATGGGCTTAATCTCCAGTGTGAGGTGTGCAGGAGGCAGCCGATCAATGATTCTCTCTCATCATTGATGTTTCTATCTTGTTCTCTCTCTCTTTCCTCTCTCTGAAATCAATATAAATATATATTTTTTAAAAAGACAAGAAAATGATTGCTAGTATATGCTATCTCAGCTTTCCCCTCTTCTCCTGAAAAGGAGAATTCGAACTCTGCTCAGTAGGTTTCTTTCTTTTCCTCATTCTCTGTGGAAGGACCTGCCTTGTCATATGAAACCCTTTGAGCTGTTTGGATGAGAATTGAAAAGAAAGAAAAAGGGAGAGAAGTAGGGGAGGCACATTGTTTAGAGCTAGGAGCATATTTTCTGAAGGGTTTGAGAAGTGAGAGGTGAGCTGTTGTGTGTAGGACAGTGGGTAGGAGATGAAAAAGTGTTTTTTTTTTGGTTTTTTTTTGTTTGTGTGTTTGTTTGTTTTTTATTATGCCTGTGGACCATATGCCTCTTCAAGATATCTGGGCTGAAATTATTTCAGGCTGCTACTATATGCAGGCATTGAACCATATGGTCTCCCTCTCTTGGACATAGAAATGGTTTCTTATGATACATATAAAATACCCAGGATTCTTACTGGCTTTTTCTCTGGCTGGATAGAATTCCATTATTTGCTTTTTGGTTTTCGCTAGTCTCTCTCCATTTATAATTAAAAGAAACACTAAAATTTATTTTATCAATTGTTCCTGAGCCCAGTTAATAAAAGCGGAGGCATAAATTCATGCTAGCCTTGACACACATAGAGGGAAGACCATGTGAAGACACAGTGAGAAGGTGATCATCTACAAGCCAGCAGAAAGTCCTCAGAAGGAACCAACCCTGCTGATACTTTGATCCTGACTTTCAGCCTCCAGGACTGTGAGAAAATAAATTTCTGCTGTTTAAACCACTTGGATCGAGAATTGCAGCTAAAAAGAGATGGCACACCCAAAAGGAGTTAGTGAAGAGTGTAGGCAAGGATAAAACAAACCTACAAGAGATGATGAAGCAGCCTGGGCTAAGAAAGAGCAAGATGTTTCTACTCCTAATAAGATAAAAAAGTTACTCACAATGATATGATCAACACAAATGAAGGAGTAAATCTAACAAAGACATGATACAGGAAGTAAGAAATCAAGGAATCCCAGGATGATGATGAAAGGGAATTCTAGGGTGACAGCTATGTACCAGCCACAGAAGGAAAGCAGTCCAAACAGGACAAAACAGTAACAGTTTCTTCAAGAAGATGGATGAAAATGATGAACAATTGATTCATCTGAACATATGAAGAAAGTATTCATACATCTAGTAGAGCTTGGGGTTGAATTAACAATACATACACGAAAACCTATGCAAACAAAGTCTATTATTAACTCAAGGAAATAAAAATGCAGTATAAGGGGGCTGGGTGAGAAAGGTGAAGGAATCAAGTAAAACAACCAACCAACCAACCTCGTAGACACAGTCAACAGTATGGTGATTACCAGAGGGAAACGGGGGTGAGATGGGGGGAGGTAGGAGTGGGTAAAGGGGGCATAAATAGTGATGGAAGGAGACTTCACTTTGGTTGGTGAATACGCAATATGATATACAGATGATGTATTATAGAATTGTACACCTGAAACCTATATAATTTTTTTAATATATTTTATTGATTTTTTACAGAGAGGAAGGGAGAGAGATAGAGAGTTAGAAACATCGATGAGAGAGAAACATCGATCAGCTGCCGCCTGCACATCTCCTACTGGGGATGTGCCCGCAACCAAGGTACATGCCCTTGACCGGAATCGAACCTGGGACCTTTCAGTCCGCAGGCCGACGCTCTATCCACTGAGCCAAACCGGTTCCGGCAAAACCTATATAATTTTATTAACCAGTCACACCAATAATTTCAATAAAAATTCAAAAATAAATTAATGCTAGCCTTTTTCCTTAGCACTGGGAGAGGTGAAGAAAGAGGAGGTAAGTTCATGCCTTCACTGTTCTTAACTCACAGCAGCACACCCCTGTCTGCAAGAAATAACCATCTGCCTCTTCCAGGCCCTGAGCCAGTTAGAGTCTGGTCAGTGGTGCACATCAGCAGCTCCTCGCTGACTGGGGGCGAGGATGAGGGAGCTTGGTAACAGTCTGCTGCTTTGTTTCTGGGGGAGACAGGGCCATAGACATCCTATGGACATCTATTGCATCTGTCTCTATCTAAAGGAACCCTCATTGTAGGTGGCCTATGCACCAAACAGATCTATTGTTCCCATTCCTAGTGTTTATCCTTGATAGGACTGAAACTCAGCCCAGCTGGTTGGAGACCTGATCATCGCCGTGCCCGTATCTAGAAAGGGAATGAACTCTGGCTCAGGAATTCCTGATCTATAGTTATGGCACCTTCCTGATGGTTTGAGCATTCTGTTGACCCTTTGCCCACCTCAAGGAGTATCTACGGGGAACAATGGGTGAAGTCCCAGATTCTGGTAATCTCGACACAGAAAGGAAAAAGAGAATGGTGGTCTGTCCACATCAGTGAGAGTTGATGAGATCACTCACTTGATCATTTTTAGCTATCCATGTCTTCAGAGAGGCATCCTGAGGTTTTTCTGGACAGCTGTTTTCTGACATATAAAGAGTATGGCAACCAAAGTCATTTAATCTATAGAGGATCCCCTTTAATTTGCTGCAGTTTTAAAGAGACTTCATACCAAGCCTTTGCCCCATTAAGTGTGTCCCAGAGACTGAGCTGGCATTTTTGCTATAGGCACAATTGTAGTTCTGGGGTAAATGAGATAAATGGATGAGAGAATTCATAATTACTATGGAAGGAATATTTCAGCTGGTCATATGGAAAGTATTAGTCAGCTGTGGGCCACTGAACTGCACCATTATCTGGGTGTTATGTGGTATAATTCTTGAGGAATTAATTCACAGGAATCCAGTCCATTTAATCATAGCATTGTAGGTGCTGGGAAAATGATGCATGGGCTTGAGTAGTAGGTTTTAATAAGATGCTCCCAGGGGTCTAACTAGATTTATGATCATCTGGCCCAAGACCCTATTGGGCTAGAATATTTCCCAGCTGAAAAGAGACCACTGTCCTGATGGCCAATCAAGGACATGTCTACTGGTATATGATAATATATGCCATTTTTTAAAATCAGAGAAATATAATGTCCTTAAGACAAAAATCTGTTGGTAATAAAAGTCTCTCATGTTCTTCCCAAAGTTCTCAGAAGACTAAGGTTAAAATGCCATCTCTAATTTTATTCTGATTAGTCTTAGACATTAAAATCAAATTTTATTTCTACCAAATCTTACCAGTAGGGTTAATTGTATGAGTAAAGAATACTTCTAACTGTAAATAACAGATAGTTTGGTATACAGTGGCATAAACAAACAAGAGCTTTTTTTTTTTCTTCACATCCCAAGAGGCCTGGAGATGGACAATTGTGGATGTTGGCTCAACAAATCAAGAATGTCAAGGTCAACATCATGCTTCATCACATGTTCTTAAGATTTCCCTCCACTTCCACTCTGCTCAGTTCCTAGAATCAAGGCTGGAAGAAGAGAGAGAGGGTAATGCCAGTCATAGCCACATCCGGGATGAAAAAATAAATCTTTCCAAAGCTAAACAGCATGAAAACAACCATTTTATTATGCTCACAGATTTTGTCGCGTGAGGATTTGTATAGAGTGCAGTGGGGAAAAGGCTGTCTCTGCTCCAAATGTCTGGGGTCTCAGATAGGAACACCTGATGGCGGGCCTGATTCAGTGATGGGAGCTGCAATATGTCCTCACTCAGATGTCCTGTGGTTGATGCTGACTGTTGACTGGGACCTCCACTGTGCTATCCTGACCAGGATTAAACCTGAAACCTTGGTGCATTGGGACAATGCTCTAATCAACTGAGTTACCCTGCCAGGGCCATGTGGTCTCTTGACATAGGCTAATTTGGGCTTCCTCACAGCATGGGTGCAGGCTTCCAGAAGTAAGTATTTCAAAAAACAAAGTTGAAATGCATGGCAATTTTATGATCTAGCCTCAGATATCACGGTATCACTTCCACACTACTCTGTTGGCTAAGACAATCACAAAACTCACTCTAGGATCAAGGCAGAGAGGATATTGACCCTTTCTCATAATGGGAGGAGATTTAAGATCACATTGTAGGAAGAGCACATGGAGCAGGAGATATTGTTGTGGCCATCTTTGAAAAACACAATCTGTCATGACCCCTAGAAACCACCCAGCAAATTCACACATATCTTCTTTTTTAGATGATTTTTTTCTTTTTTTAGAGAGAGAGAGAGAAAGGGAGAGAAGAAGAGAAACATCAATTTGTTGTTTCACTTATGTGTGCATTCATTGGTTGATTCTTTTATGTGCTCTGACTGGGAATCGAACCTACAACTTGGCATATTGGGATGTCACTCTAACCAACTGAGCTACCGGCCACGCTACACATATCTTGTTGAACACATTTATGTCATATGGATGCTTAGTTGCTAGGGAGGGGGAGAAAGGGAGTTTTTGACTTTCAAATCTATTTAGTGGGAGGTGATTTGGGGGAAGGGGAAAGGATGATTGTTAGGCAGGCAATCAGCAAAGTTTGTCACACTCCTCGCCCACACTAGTCTCAACCACTCCCTCTTCTGTGCTGTTTCTTCTCCATATATGCTTCTCTATGGCACCTATAACATTTTATGACATGTATTTATTTGTTTCTTTGGGCTATATTCCAAGCCTTTTATAGGCAGGGACTCTGAATCATTTGTCTTAGCATTTCCAAGCTCTCCAAGATGCCTGGCATAGAGGAACATTTAATAAAACACTTGTTGAATAAATGACTAGACTTTTCTGAGTAGAATAACTTCAGTTTTATATGTTTTGCATCCAAGATTTTAAGTAATTTTAATGAAAAGACAAAAAAGACCACCACCTTCAATACCCACAATAGCTAGATTGCCTGATGGTCTATAGATAGCAAAGCACTCAAAGGTCTCAAGGACACTTTTGAATAGAGTCATGCCCACATGAAGACATTTCGGTTAGTGACCACATACATGACGGCAGTCCCCTAAGATTATAATGGAGCTGAAAATTATCATCATCTAGTGACATTGTAGCCAGTGTAACATCATAGTGCAACACATTTCTCACGTGTTTGTAGTGATGCCGGTGTAAACAAACCTGCGCTACCAGTTGTATATGAGTATTGCACATTCAGTTATGCACATTACATACTATTTGATAATGATAATAAAAAACTATTACTGGTTTACATATTTACTATACTATACTTTCATCATTATTTTAGAGTGTATTCTTTATATTGATAAAAAGTAGTTTGCTGTAAAACAGTATGCTATGTTACACTGACAGCAGCCTCAAACATTTAGTGTTTACTATGTCTCTTGATCTCAATATTTTCTCTTGTACTTGATTTAATCTCTATTTTATAGTAACATGCTGTATACCATTTGGACAGTAACACACTGTGCAGGCTTGTAGCCTACACGCAATAGACTATACCTATCACCTAAGTATGCAGTGGGCTGTCATGTCTGGGTTTGTGTAAGTGCACTCTATAATGTTCCCCCAATGACAAAATCACCTAATGACACCTTTCTCAGACTGTATCCTGTTGTATTCCCATTGTTAAGTGGTGCATGATGTAATAATAATCACAGCTCCCTTGATTTATATAAGGTGGTTTTATCAATATAATCCTCCTTATTCCTCATAATCACTTTAAAAGTTCAGAAGGGCAGTTTTTATCACTCCCATTTTGTAAAAATAACTAAGATTTAGGTTAAGTGACTTACTTAAGCTAATATGTGGAGGAAAAGCATGGTAATCTCTTTCTAAATTAACCACACACACAATTTAAATCTGGAAGTCTGTGTGGCACAATCAAAGCACTTACTGCCTCATTGCAGTTTGCTCCAATTGTGGTGCAGTCTCTGAAAATAACTATGAAGTTAGAAGTTACAAGTTTCCACACACACCATATATATGCATCAGGATACACACACACACACACACACACACACCCTTGAATAACTGTTTTGTTCAATGTTGTTTCATTATAACAATGTAGGAACCTAACTTGTTTATATCAATTAGCCTGTTGTAAAATTGGTTTAGTTATGTTATTTCACTTAAAGTTACAGAACCTATTGACAATGTTAAGTGAGGACTTACACTGTGTGCATTAGGAAACACACATACAATCAAGTACCTTTTACCTTGAAGTTATATGACAGGATTATGTAAGATGATATCTCAGAGAAATAGCTAGGATTTCCTTGAACATAATTTTCTCTCAAAAGTTGGGGTGGAGTGTTATCTATTTGGAATTTGGTTTCATCCAGTTCTTGGATGCCTGGTTTAGAGCTTGGCAGCGGTGGAGACATGTAAGAATACTAGTCTCTCTCAAGAGGAAAGAGTGGGAAAGACTGGGAAGGATGTTAGCTCAGCACCACAAGGTCTTTGTTAAGATCCCAGGGATAGTCCTCTGGAGAGGAGAGTCACGCATGTGAACGCTGAAACTTAACAGTTGAAAGCTTGTGGTTAATGCGATGCTGAACTACTGGAAATCAAGTCATAAGAACGTGAAAAAGGAATTCTACAACTAAAGAAACAAAAGCTACCCAAGGTCATCCTAAAAACATGCCTGCGTTTCCTTAGGAGATATACCACAGTCTTTTTGTGTAAGTTCAAACAGGGGCCCCAGAAGTGGAGGAACAAGAATGATGGTGACCGAAGAATGTGTTTGGGTTCATTATGAAGGAAGTGACTGAAGGTACAGAATACCCAGTGAGTCAGTATTCCTCCTCCTCTGTTTAAAGAACAAGTGCTTGACATTTTGTAGAGAGAGTCATTACTATTTCAAACAAGTAATTTAGATCTTTATCATTTCAACCCAATAATTAATGGCAAACTTTGTGATCAAGTTGGTAGCTCTTTACATTTCTTTTATAGTATTTACCTTGGGTCTCTTGTGTAAGAGTATATGTACATAAACCCTACCTTCCAAGACTGCGGCTTGCTGGATGACAGGGACTATGTCTTCTCTTTGTGTCTAGCAAAGGCCCAGCACAGGGCTTTGTACTTATTAGTAGCTTAGTAAACGTTGTTTGAATTGAATAGCTCTGTATAGAGGCTGCTAAGGCAGATAACAGAGAGCAAATCCCTGACTTAATTAGGTTCAATCAATATATCATAAAATTCCCAGGGAAATTCAATTATAGGTCCAGGCTAGGAAGGTAAGAACAGTGTCTAAAACAGCTAGGATTATTATCTTTCTCTTTTGGCATTCAGAACAAGTTGACCTCGATGATGACTTCAGGGGTATAAAAAGGATCTGGCTGGGATGGGAATATAAGGGAGAACATTTTGCAGTACAGCCTGAAATGCATTTTCAAGAATGCTCCATTCCTTTGGCAGCTTTGTAGGCACAGCAATATCCAACAAAAAATATATTTCTTATAGAGCTTTTAACCTGACCAGATCTTTGAGATGACATAAAATAGAATTACCATTGCCCAGAAGTTAGATGCGTCACATGCAGAATACCGTCATGCCTCTGACTGGCGCTTATTATAATGTTGTGTGACAACAGGGATAAGAGTGCATGAACTTTGAACTGCTGGCAAATGAAAAATTGCTTTCAGTTTCCTGAAATCTCTGGACAGATGACAATGTCTCAGACTCCTGTCTTCTTCCTTATTTGATTATTATGATCCTGGACACCCGAATATTAGGTCAAAGTTCAAAAACCTAGTTAACTAGCACTACTGCCTAATATTGTGGAACCAGCTGATGACAGATCAAGCTGCCATCCTTTCAGTAGTCCTGTTTGTCATGGCTTCAGCTGCCACCTATGCAAGTGGGCTATGAACTCCATCTCCAGTATGAACCTTTTGGGTGAGATCAATCTCAATTATTAATTCATTTCAAATTTATTTATTAAGAATCTAGTTAGTATAATTGGTACTGGAGACATAATAAGACACAATGTCTTTCCTTAAAAAGTTCACAGACTGTTAGGGAGACAGAAAGCCAGTAATCATGATATAGGGCAGGGGTCCTCAAACTACGGCCTGTGGGCCACATGCGGCCGGCCGAAAACATTTATCTGGCCCGCCAGGTGTTTTTGTGGCTGCTGCCTGTTGCTTAGCAGCCAATTCATCCCGGCCCACAGTACACATGTGTGGAATGTGCACCGCACTCTCCGACTCCCTTCCTTCTCTCGGTCTCTCGACTCCTCCTCTCAGTCTCGGGTGTGATCGGACGAGTGACGAGCTTGCCTATGTAGAGCCTGCTGCTGCCTGAGGACTTTTTCCAGAATGAAACATCTGAAATCTCCAACCAGATCTAGACTAACTGATGCACACTTGCATCACTTGTTACGACGAGCAGTGACAAATATGGAACCGGACATTGACCTTCTCATTAGCCAAAAGCAGGCCCATAGTTCCCATTGAAATACTGGTAAGTTTGTTGATTTAACTTTACTTGTTCTTCATTTTAAATATTGTATTTGTTCCCATTTTGTTTTTTTACTTCAAAATAAGATATGTGCAGTGTGCATAGGAATTTGTTCATAGTTTTTTTTAAAACTATAGTTCGGCCCTCCAAAGGTCTGAGGGACAGTGAATTGGCCCCCTGTTTAAAAAGTTTGAGGACCCCTGATATAGGGTTATCAGGGCTTGGGTAATGGCATAACCAGAGCATTCTGGGAGCACCAGAGTTGGGGAAGGGACTTTCCGTAGGAGTGATCTTTCAAATGGTCATTTCCACTTACCTAAGACTCAACATCCTATATAATAATATGCAAATCGACCAAACTGTGGAATGACCGGTCACTGTGACACCCACTGACCACCTAGGGGCAGATGCTCAATGCAGGAGCTGTCCCCTGGTGGTCAGTGCGCTCCCACAGAAGGAGCGCCACTCAGCCAGAAGCCAAGCTCACAGATGGCTAGTGCAGCTGCGGTGGCAGGACCCTCTCCTGCCTCTGCAGCAGCGCTAAGGATGTCTGACTGCCAATGTAGGATGTCCGATGCCAACTAAGCTGTCAGTGGGACATCCACTGAAGGCTCCTGGACTGCGAGAGGGTGCAGGCCAAGCTGAGTGACCCCCCCCCCCGCCAGTGCACAAACTTCATGCACCCCTCCTCTAGTTTCAAATAACAAATTAATAATTTCCTCTCCCAAACTCTCATTGCTTCCTAATGTGTCCATTTCTGTAAATAGAATTACTATTTATTTTCCCCAGTGATTCAGATTTAAAACTTGGTGCTTCTATTTTCTTCATTCCCTAGAACTAATCAGCCATTAAGTTTTGTCAGTTTTCCCTTATATTTCAGGTCCCCAAATCCCTGGGTACAATAATGCCCAGAGCCTTTGTTTTCTGCCTCCAGTCATCAGTTCCTAGTATTGTGATGACTGGAGGCAGAAAACAAAGGCACCTAGTATTGTCGAAGTTAAAAAAGCAAAACAACCACTTTAACTCAAACCACCTGCTAGTCACCTCACTTATGGAGTACTAAACTAGCCTCCTAGCTAGCCAGGCCTGCTGAGCACCATCACTCCTGCCTACTGCTACCGAGAAGATATTTGCCTGGAGTCTCGTTGACTTGAGCACGTGGCTTTAAGAAGAAGAGAGCAAGGGGAAGAAAATGCTCACACAAACCTGTGAAACTGGTGTACAATAAATCTGAGTGGGTAGAACATCAAGAAGGGTAAGAGAACAGAAAATATCTAGCAAGTCACTAAGAAAGCCAACAGGGAAGCAACGATGACCTGAAGGGACGAGATGTCAAGGTCAAGAGCAAGGTAATTGCATTCGTTTCCTGTGGCTGTTGTAACAAATTGCCAGAAATTTGGAGGGTTAAAGCAACAGAAATGTATTCTCATACTGTTCTGGAGACCAGACATCCTAAATCTGTACCACTGGGCCCAAATTGAGGTGTCACTCTAATCTCTGCCTTTCCCTTCCCTGCTCTTCTCTGATCTTCCCTGCACTTCTGCGTCTCTCTCTTATAGACACCTGTGATTACATTTAGGATCCATCCAAATAATCCAGGATAACGTCCCCATATCAAGATCCTTAATTTAGTCATATCTACAAAGTCCCTTTTTGCATAAAGTAACACCCCCAGATTCTAGAGAAAAGGATATGGGTAACTTATGTGGGGAGGGGTGTGTGTGCGTGTTATTCAGCCTGCGACAGTAATAAACAAAGTACATTTGAAATTACGATCCAGGCTTATAAATCTGGTCTCATGGTCAACTTATAACTAGAGCTGGGTTTTAGGTGTGGATGAGGCACAGGGCATGTCTTTCCAAGGAAACAGCATGAGCAAAGGCCAAAGGGCAACTGTGAGGACACAAGGTAGAGAACAGGGACTAGGCCAGTTGGACTGAAATGTCATATGTGACATTTTGTTGTCGTGTGCGATCAGCCTGGCTGCAGAATTAAAGAGGGACCAAATGACAGAGGAGCTGGAACAAATGGGCTGCTCCTGACAGAGGGAGAATTCCTGTATAGCGGGGTGGGGAACATCCGGCCCTCGGGCTGTATAAGGCCCAGAAATCATTTGGTCTGGCCCTGCCCAGGCATTAGGGGTGAGTTAATTAAATGTTTGAGCAAGTATACCAGGATAATTTTTAAGCTGATAATTTTGCATGGCCTGGGAATGATGTTATAAATATCCTAATGGCCCGTGGACGAAAGGGGCCACATGCTAACCTGACAAGCTCAGGAAAGGCCTGCACGGCGGTCTTGCAGACTCAGAGACCTAAAGTAACTACAAAGGATGGTCTGAAATTAAACTTTAACTAAAAGCAGTTATGGTGAATATTTACGTCCTAGGCTGGTATCTTCACTGACAAGGTCAAACTTTACCTTAACTGAGCCTATCAGTCTTTTTGTATCTATAATAGCATACCCTTGAAATGTGTGAGTAACTTGTAACTTCCCTTTTTCTGGACCCCTTAGGGCACAACATAATGTGCTTGGGTGCCAGGACAGATACCACAAATTCCTTCATTGTTATCATGTTATGTGTCTATCATTTTACTTTTTATCCAATCCCAGGGGTTTCCCCACTTTGCTTTCTCCCGCCTCCCTAGTCTATCACCAATGGATTTCATGCAACCCACCTATGTCCCTTTCTTTGATTGCAATATATTAATATAAATGTAACCCGCCATTCTCTGGAGCATTATCTCAATTCGTTGAGTTCTGCTTCCAAGGCAATTGTCCACAGATTGGTTCAAATACACTCACAAAAATTATTTACAGGTTTGAATGTTTTTATGTTATGAACCTTGGCAATAAAAAGGTTCCTCACCCCTACTGTATAGGAAACAGCATCTTGGAGGCCCTGCCATAGGAAGATCAATCTACTCTCTCCTTGAACAGCCACTCCGTTCCTAACTAAGAAGCTTTATGCAGAAGCGTAAGTCAATGGTCTGGAAATCCAAATTCCATCTCTGGACACCTTCTCAGATATTCCTCTCAACCTGCTACTAATATGTCTAGCCTTAGACAAAATTGTGAATACTAGCTAAATTCCACCATTCTCTACCAGGTCCTTTATGACTTGTTCTCTGGATACCTCTTGCACATCATCTCTTGTCATTTTTTCCTCATTACCTCTGGTCCCCCTTTCAATTCTTTGAAGATGTCAAACTCATTCCTGATTCAGAATCTTTGAATATGTTATTATTATTTTTTTTCCCTCCGAGAATAGTCTTTTCCCACCATTTGCAGGACTGGTCCCATCTCCTTCTTTGAATCCCAAACTAAATGTCATTTCTTTCAGAAGATCCCCTTTGACCACCCTATTTAAAGTAGGTTCTCTCTGCCCTGGCTGGTTGCTCAGTGGTTAGGGTGTCAGCCTGCACATATCTGGGTTGGGTTCAATCCTCGGCCCCTGTTGGGGTGCGTTCAGGAGGCAACTAATTAATGTGTCTCTCTCACATTGATGTCTCTCTCTCTCTCTCTCTCTCTCTCTCTCTCTCTCTCTCTCTCTCCCTCCCCTCCCTTCCTACCTTCCACTCTCTCTGAAAATACAATGGAAAAAATATACTCGGGTGAGGGTTAAAAAACAAACAAACAAATACATAAAGTAGGTTTCCCCCCACTGCACCTGTTAGCTTCCTCACAGCACTCATTACATTTGTAATTATAAGTATTTATTTTTTTGCTTGTTTATTGTCTGCCTCTTATAATGATAATCTTCATGAAGGAAAACCATTTCTTTGCCTTCATATACTCAACAAATATTTATTGAGCACTTACAATGTGCCAAGGGCAGCACCAGGTACCGGGAAACAGCAATGAACAAAAGGATGCACTCCCTATTGTCAGAGAACTCACATTCTAATGTGAGGCAGGCAACCAGCAGGCAAGTGAATGAATATGCAACCTATCAGGTGATGATAAGTGTCAGGAAGCAAAATTAAGCAGCATAAGAGGATAGAAAGGCCTGGTGCAGAGTGCTGCTTTGTAAGAGGTAGTTAGGGAAGGCCTCCTGGAGAAGGGGCCATCTGAGCAGAGACCTGAAGGAAGTAAGAAAAAAAGAAAGACATGCAGATATAGGGGAGAAGAATTTTCTAGGCAGCGGCAACAGCAAATTAATCCAACACCTCTGAAATGGGAGCTGGTTTGTTTGAGGAGAGCAAGGAGGCCAGAGCAACTGAATTGGAGATAGCAAGGGAGTGTATGGGAGGCCTGGTAGATGCAGTAAATACTGGGGATTTCACTTAGAGAGATGGAAGTTGTTGGAGGGCTCTGAGCAGGGGAATGACATACTAGAACTTATGTTTTTTTAGGATCACTCTGGCTTTTGACTTAAGAATGGCCTACAAAGGAAGGAAAGGAGAAGAGGAAGACCAATTAGGAACAATTGCAAATACTCAACAACAGTGGCTTGCCAGTGGTTGGCAAACTGCGGCTCGAGAGCCATACTCGGCTCTTTGGCCCCTTGAGTGTGGCTCTTCCACAAAATACCACGTGCTGGCGCACACGTACACTGCAATTGAAACTTCATGGCCCATGTGCAGAAGTTGGTATTTTGTGGAAGAGCCACACTCAAGGGGCCAAAGAGCCGCATGTGGCTTGAGAGCTGCAGTTTGCCTACCACTCGCTTAACCCAAGGGAGCAAAGTTTGAGATGGAGAGAATGGTCAGGATGTGGATAGATTTTGAGTAGAGCTGATAGGATTTGATGACAGATTAGAAGTGGGATGTGAGAGAAAGAGGAGTTAAGGATGGTCCCAATATTTTTTTTTCAAACTTAGTAAACTTTATTTAAATTTCAAAAAATAAAACAGAGAAAAGCAGCTTTAGCTTTGTTCTTGAAGATGTAATGACCCAAGAGCAGGAACTACCCCTGAGAAGTTAAAATACCCTTTACCCACAATCAAGCCACAGGCAAGGAGAGATCCTGAATTTGGGGACGGACCTGGGTGAATGGGGTAGGAAGGAGAGCTCCATAGTTAGGTGGATGGGTTCTGAGACACCACAAGTGGAGAACAACACAAAAGCACACAGGAAATAGGACCAAAATTTCAATGGATAACCAAGATTTTCTTTTTACCGAAACAGCCAGAAGAATGAATTCACGATATACAGTATTGGAGCAGATTTTAGAGAAGAAACCAGCATTTAGCATTGGTTACCTTTGAGATTCCTAGTAGACATGCAAGTAGAAATGCTGAAAAGGGAGCTATACATATGAGACTGGGTCCAACAGTCTTGGGGCCAGGCATTTGGTCATGGAGAAGATGAGGCGATGTCAGTGTACAGAGTATATTTATAGCCACTGGAACAGAGTGACAACGTGGGGAGTTTGTGACGATAAAAAAGATGAGGCCTGAAGATGGAGGGAACACCAATATTCAAAGATCTGGAACTAGTTAAGGAGATGGAGGAGTGGACAGTGAAATAGTAAGATAAAGGGATGTCTAGGGACTGCGGAAGCAAGTTTTTCAAGCGGACAGGGTGATGACTCGTCAGATGCTGCTGGTAGAGTCAGATGTCTGCTTTGCTATCTCTTTTTTCAATGCTGAGCAGGTAGTAAATGTGACACAAATATGTGTTGAATGAATAAAGGAATGACATGAAATTTGTGTCCTTATTAACCTAACAAATGTTCTGGTTTCAGGGGTGGAGCTAGAGCAGTTTTTGGGATCTAGATAAGAGAGTACAAGCTGGAGAAGAAGAGAGTTCAGAGTTTCTGTTTATCAACACAGGTAGGAACCGTAAGGTGGTGATGGTGGTAAAGGGCTAGGAAAGATTCTTAATTGCCTGATTGCCCTTTGGGTCTGAAAAAAGCCAGGATAGCCCTTCCCTAATAGATCCCAGTTATAGGGACTAAGGCAGTGATGGCGAACCTTTTGAGCTCGGCGTGTCAGCATTTTGAAAAACCCTAACTTAACTCTGGTGCTGTGTCACATACAGAGATTTTTTGATATTTGCAACCATAGTAAAACAATGACTTATATTTTTGATATTTATTTTATATATTTAAATGCCATTTAACAAAGAAAAATCAACCCAAAAAATGAGTTCACGTGTCAGAGGTGTCATAGGTTCGCCATCACTGGACTAAGGGCATGTTCAATTATCTTTGGCTCTGACTGTTTGGAGTCACCACCCTCCCTCTCACCAAAGGAGTTAACCTCTCTGTGACTGGGCAGAGGTCAGGTCCCTACCAGATTGACAAATTACAATGGGGATGCCCAGACCTTCAGGGGCTGGGTGGGGTTCCTTGGACAAAACTAACTCATCAATTTGTTTAAAACAGTGCTGTCCAATAGAAATAGTATAATGCGAGTCACATAGAGAGTTAAACATTTTTAGTTATCACTTTAAAAAGTGGAATTGATTTCAATGATATGTTTTATTTAACCCAACACATCCCAAGAATTATCATTTTGACATGTAATCAATGTACAAAATTATTAAAGAGACATTTTACATTCTTTTTTCTCTTTGTGAAGAGTCTTTGAAATCCAGTGTGTATTTTATACTTATAGCTCATTTCAATTTGTATCAGCCACATTTTAAGTCACAGCACAAGTCAAAAACTTAACCTTCGTAAGATAATCACATCACACACATACACTTCCAGTGTAGCTTTGGTGCCTAAATTCAAAGCTGCCTCAGCCAGTTTAATGTCCATGGCTTTAGATATGAGCTTCTCCAGGGGAAGTCTGGAGACCAAAGGAAGAGGGTCCCATTAAGGTGTTTGGGCCCCAGGGCCAGGAAACTGTGCACCTTTCTAGTCCATCTTCCCTAGGACCAGATGCCTGTAGTCCTCATGATGCTTAGGACCCTCTGTCCCACAAAGAGAACTGAATGTGTAAACTACATCCCATGAAATCCTATTGTGAGCAGGAAGCAGAGAACACTGTGAGCATCCATCTTTATGGACCTTTCCCCACGTCTTCATAGATCTGAAGATGCTTCCTCTCCTCTGGTGCTGGCTGCCCCATGTCTGGGGAGGGTCAATGACCATATGACTCCTCTGGGGGAGTTGCAGGCATCTCAGCAGATCGAGGACTGGATACATGAACCATGAGTGACTCAATGTGTCCCACATCCTGTACTGCTTACATCTGGGACAATTATGCCTGGGAAGAAGAGTTACTGCAAATGAACGAACATATAAGGAATTTTAGGTACCATCGGTCCTGAATTAAGGAGTGTGGGCGTGGGGGTAGGACAGGGTACACTGTCTCTCAGTGTAATGAACTGGTTGGTTGTCTAATCCCATGTCCCTTCCCTCTTTCTGCAAAGGTTGTTAGGACCCTTGTGCTGGAAACAGAAGCCAGTAAGTCAGTACCTCCTGGCTGGTCCGTCTCTGAATCTGAACTCCTGTTCTTAGAAAACGGGCCCTTGCTCTTTCCATAGGACTGAGCCCACACCTTCTCCCTGCCTATTTACCACCATGGAACTTCAAATCATCCATTTCCTTTGGTGATCTGGACTAGCCTGGCAGTGTAGTAAAAGCTCCATCTGCCTCCCTTTCAGTAGGTGTGGTTTGGATTTAGACTTAATGATAGTAATAGTTCTGTTTGTGGAGCTTCTATAATGGTGTGAGGCACCAAGCTTGGTGCGTCATCTACATTACATCACTTACTGTTCACAGTAACTGTGCCAAGTACATGTTGTTATCCCCATCTTAAAGATGAGGCAACAAACTCAGAGATGTTAATTAACTAGCTCACAGACTCACAGCCAGCAAATGGTAGAACCATTAAAACCCCAATTAGTCTGAGTCCAGACCATAGACCAAACTCCACCACCCCTCAGTTTTGCTGCCCCTGGTCAATATCTGGTAGGCCTGGGGCAGCTCTAACATGCTCCTGCTTCCCGTCTCGCCTCATGGGTGTGTGCCTTGTCTGTGTGACTGTGCTTCTGTTCTGGATCCTGACATCTACTCCTGGACTGAAGCCCCACCCTGACCCCCAGTGTACTTTGCCGAGGCCCTCACACCCTGCCTTAGGTCTTGACTATCTCCTGTCCTGGAGGGCAGCACTGTTCCCTCCAGCTGCTAGATGGAGTCTTGTCTCAATTGTCTAGACCAGTGGTTCTCAACCTTCCTAATGCCACGACCCTTTAATACAGCTCCCCATGTTGTGGTGACCCCAGTTTCATTGTTACAAATTAAACATAATTAAAGCATAGTGATTAATCACAAAAACCAATATGTAATTATATATGTGTTTTCCGATGGTCTTAGGCGACTCTTGTGAAAGGGTGGTTCGACCTCCAAAGGGGTCGCGACCCACAGATTGAGAACCTCTGGTCTAGACTCTCTCAGAATCATGAACCTCTCTCCTGCTTGACAACATGCATGATCTTTACCTGGAGATGGTTGTTGCCATGCGCCATCAGCTTTGCTCCCATGGCTCAAGCACATCTATGCCAGCCCATGCTGGGACTGCTATATGTAAGGCCACATAGGGGTTTATACTTTGTCATGAAGTTGTTCTGGGAGATGTCCTGTGTGCCTGACTTTCTACTCTACCTTTTTTTCTTTCTAGTTTCATGATCTCCCATTGGGCTCTTTAACTCAAAAGCTATTCTTAGTCAAAATCCTGTTTTATGACCCAGTTTTGGATTGGCTGTCTAAGATCTAATAGGATTCTCAGTCTCTATCTTCATCCTCACCTTCTATAACTATTGCCCTGGGGAGGACGTGCCATGCCCAGCGACCTATCTTAACTCGTGGGATTTGCCCTAGTGGTTTTGCCTGGCTTCTGCCTAACAGGAGAGGCAGGGATTGGGCTCCTGCTTGCAGATTTGAACACTGGCACCAACCCATGCCAGATCCTAGTTTGTGGTTTGGACAGCTGGCTTCTCTCCCTGGGGCCATGCCCAAGACCACATTAATCTCTCTTGCCTGGTCACTGCCAATTTTCAGCTCATTCTTTGAGTGCTCACCATTAGTATTCCAGCATGCCCTGTGACCAAGGCAGCCCAAATTATTGCATCCAGTTTCCCTCGACTTTCAGAAGGTAGGTGCCTAAACCACTGTGCCCTGTTCTTGTCTCAGGACCTCCTTTCTCCAGGGTTGGAGGCTGCATGGGTTGCCAGGACCCAAGGCCTCCTGGCTTCCCCCCACCATGCTGTCCCCACTGCTGTTGGTCTATCCACATATGGACCTCACTGACACCAACTGCCCACCTGGATCGCTGCCACTGCCTCATTCTGTGGAGCACTGTCAGCGGCTAGACATCTAACCAGGCCTGCACTCGGCCTCCCCGACAGTCAGCACTTTGTAACCCCTGTTGCTCCAATCACATGTTCCATGTGGTGGTCTGTCCAGTGTCTGGTCCTGGCCTTTCCTCATCTGGCCTCTGTCCCTGGCTCTTGTGTTCAGAATCTAATGTGCTGTGATGGGAATGCAGCCTGCAGTACAGAGAACATGGGTTCTCTCTGTGTCCCTTCTTGTTTGTCTCATAATTTACTCCCCTTCACCACACACTGGTCTGTATGTATTGATTTCTAGAAGCTTCATATATGTAAGTCATCTCCTCAATTAGATTTTGAGCTTCTTTAGGTTAATAAACATACCTTATTCTGAGTTAAGTTAATATACATTGAGTCCTTAATATGTCCTTGGTCTTATGCTGAATCCTAGTGCGGGGTTGAGAGGGTAGGGTGAAGCATAATTATAGCATCATGTAGCAAAAAGCAGCCTTTTATCTAGGGAGGTCATATGATTGGTCATCCAACTTGGGAGATTTTTGAGAGTGACAGGGCCTTCAAATAATTAAGTTAATGATTTACAGCACATGGGAGCCAGGACTATCATGGGACCCTGTGAAGCATGGTCAAATTTATTATATACTGTCCGGTTCAGCCTTTGCAGGCCCAGTGTACTGAGTGGGCTCATACACAAGTTCTGGCTGGTGGCAGTGGCAGCCTAGAGCTTGCATCTCCTGGCTCCTAGACCTTGCTGTATCTGTTGTCTTTCATTTGAATCTTTGTCCTTGAGGAATTTGTAATCTAGTTAGCAAATCCACAAGAATCAGGAAAAAACATAAGACAATGATGCCGATGAACTGCCAACTAAATGATATAGGCAAGCATTTTCAAATGGTGTTCTCTGGTAATCCAGGGTTCCTTGGGTTCTCAATGGGAGGTGCCTAGGGTACCCCACCTCCACTTCTTCAGAGCCCCTCTGCTTACATCTGGTTTCCACTCAGCTTCTGCCAAAACTTTGTCCTCAAGAAAGAGTTTCATGGCTTTACAATGTATGAAACCTTTTGGTAGACAATAAATAGAATGGAAGGCCAGGGGAGGGAGAGATTCCTCATGTTCTGGTAGGTTCTAGAAGCCATGGTACTTTAGTTAGGCCTTACAACATGGGTGGAATTTAGATACTTCTAATGTACTTCCAACCATAGCCAATTCAATATTGTGATCAAAGTTGTTGCTTAATAGATAGATACTAGTTGACTTTTTTGGCTCTTATATATACACAAATACATTTTGTGGTTTTAAGAAAGGCATAATAATAACAGCTAACCAACATTACCTCATGCTTATTTCTCTGCTTCCTGCTTCCTGACTCATTCCACATCCTCACTCTTCCCACCTTATCCCTAATGCTCACTTAGCACGGCTGTTCTCAGTAATGATGGTGTGAGGATCTTCCCCCAACATGGAGGAGTCCTATTATTGATTTGCTTCCTAGTGGTGGTTGCTTCCCTGTGATGAGGTGCGATGCTGCTGCTTGTCCACGGTAGCCCAGCTGGTGGGGGTCCGTGGTTTACAGGTAGTTATTGGTCTGACTGGAGCTAACGGATTCCCATCAATAGAGCGCCATGGCCTTGGCCCCATTCACACAGGAAATGGAAGCTCCACCCATGCTGTGAGCACCAGCTATCTGATCAGCAGGGAATCCACAGGGCTCTACACACCTATAACAGCCCGAGGGAAAGAATTGGAGGCTCCCAATAAAGCCCTTCTCCTGGAAGGTCCTGGTCATCCCAGCAGCCTTGTCGGCTGTCAAGAAATGTGATGGGTCACAGGGTTTCCCTGCACGTTTGTAAAATGCAGCAGACAGAAAAGGAGGTGGAAGAGAAACTCACCCTGGGTTACATCCAAGTCCTGGTGGCTCAGCTGCCTTTCAGCCACAGTGGTGTCAAGGGACATATAATAGGCTCCAGTTCTAGTTCAGTTTTTGCCTTAACCTTGGAGCTTCAAATTAGAGCATTTGCAAAAACTGTTCAATTCTATCACATCTACAAAGATTCTCTATTTTAAACAAAGGTGACCAGCGCAGTTCTCCGATCTTCCAGGATATACCTCTCTGTGACCCTGGAGGAAGTGGAAGGAACCCTGTCTCTCTCCTCTTTGCACAGACAGGAAATCAATTCTCATTTCTTATGGAAGCATAAAGCTCTACCGCAAGCAGGTCAGAGAACCGACTGTCTGTACTCATTCAAATTATAAACGGACACTTGGTGACTCGCCACCTTGCCTGATATATACCAATGCATGTGCAATGGACAGAAGAGGATACAGGGTTCGAGTGATCACTGATCATCAGGGACAAATCACTGATCATCGCTGTGAACACTCTCATACACACAAGGGCAGTTAAAAGCCTTATTTATTTATAAACATGATTTCAAATAATTGCTATTCATTGAGTATAGCAAGCACTTTACACACATCATCTCATTCAGCTTCACCTGGACGCTAGGAAGTGGGCATCACTAGGTTTTACAGGTGAGGAGACAGGAAATCAAGAGACTTCCCGAGGCAGCGGAGCTCAGCTCTGAGTCCAGTCTCTCTGAAGTCCATGCTGTTAATCAACACGCTCTACCCTCCTACCAAAGGCCTAATCAAATATCGATTCTTTGTTCTCTGGACTTAATTTTCAACAATACGTTTTCGATTAGGGAGACGAGGCCTAGAAAACCTTGCACTCTAGAAGGCAATTAATGCTAAATAAATACTTCCTTCCCGGAAGCTGCAATCTGTGTGAGAGCAAATGGCATGATCAAGAAAGGGTTCAGTACTTAGTACAAACCATAGGAAGCATCCTGAGCATTTTACCTATGGACTGTCAGAAGCATATTTAAAAGCCAAAGACTCGAGTTTTCTGTCACCTACCCGTGATAGGCATTGCAAAGACATTTCACTATAACCCCTAAGAGAAGTTATCCTCCTGGGAAGTTAGTCGTTATTCAAAACTGGTTGGGGAAAAAAAAAAATTAATCACATTTAGACTTGCATCAGGGAAGGGCAGACATATGCCTCCTGGAAATCAATGCTGAATAACAAGCATCAAGCCTGCACACTGGGCGCCCTCCAACCTTGGTATTTTTACTTTGCCACATTTCGTGCTCCACTTAACAGCTTGACTGCCTTTCAATGTATGTCACAAGGATTTTGGCTCATGTCTTTCAGCTGGTAAAACAAATGCACTCAGGAGCTTTAGGAACACAAACAGGAACTCCATTTATACTGAGAGAAAATAAGGATTAGAAAATAATTTCCTGGTATCAGGAAGAGAATTGGCACCTGAGAAGAAAGTAAGCTCAGGACTTCAGAAAGATAGAAAGAACAACAGTGTGAGGCTAAAGCTTAATAGCCAACCGGGGTGAGTCTTAGCATCTAAAAATAGGAGTAGGTGAAATTCAGGACTGACTGATAATTAAGAGTAGATTTGATTCCCAGTGTTATCTCTGATGTATGTGACTTTGATTCTGTGCCTCAATTTCTTTATCTGTAAAATGGAGTCATTGAATGCCTGCTCAAATCCCCTTGTGGTTATCAAGATTACCAAGATAAGGATGAAAAATGCTATGAAGCAATATACTGCACATGAGAGATGTGGACTACAGCTCTCATTATAAGCTTTGCTATATTTTACTTTCAGTTTCTTCAGACTGAAGTGCACTCAAGTAATATTCCAAGAGAAATCCTCAGGCACTCATCAACGCTCCCTGTCCTGGATGACTAATTCCTCCTTCTCGTTCACAAGTTCTTATTTGGAACACATAAAAAATCAAACATTTATTAGTTTGATCTATGGTGCCTGAACTGGAATGCATAGCTACATTTTGTGTCTTAAATTTCAGGTTTATTTAAAAGATATGGGTGGTGAAAATAAGAAATTAAATTTTTATCTTTGGAGCATAATTTTACGATTAATGTAATCATCATTATATACAATATAAATTTTTAAATGAGTATGTAGGTTAGAAAGAAAGATAGGAAAAGGTAATTATTGTAGGAAAACAAAGAGGATTGCTAGCATCCTGTTATGCTGACTGCACATACCAATTTTATAATATAAGAGTGAAGTCTTTGGGAGTAATAGAAGACTGCTTCCAAAATCGCAGCAACCCAGCCTGGCTTTTGTGAGTCAGTGGTTGAATGTCTACCCATGACCAAAAAAAAAGGTTGCCGGTTCGATTCCTGGTCAGGGCACATGTCCAGGTTTCAGGCTTAATTCCTGGTGGAGGTGTGCAGGAGGCAGCCAATCTATGTTTCCCCTGCCATCAATGTTTCTATCTCTCCCTCCCTCTCCCTTCCTCTCTCTGTAAAAATCAATTTTAAAAAATCTTTAAAAAAAATAAAGAAAAAATCACAGCAACTTGGATATCACACAACCTGGAAATGATTGTGTCTTTTCATAGATGCTATAGAGGGTTTAGCGACTGACTTGCTGTTTTAAGGACATACTATTTCTTGGCCAATTAGTAAAAACTCTAAGATGGAACTTTACCAATGCAGCCGGAACTGTCTAGACCAGGGGTGGGCAACCCCTGGCATGCGTGCCAAACATGGCACACCAGTAACTTTTGCTGGCACGCGAAACCCTCTCTTATAATCTTCCATTTACAATTTTTTTCTTAATATCGACTTTTTTATTTTTCAGTTAAATTCAGTGTAGGTGTATCTTAGATAAATAAATAATTTTACATAACAAGTTACATTAAAGACCATAGACATGGATTGACGAGAGAGGGGAAGAGCAATTTCTATGCCTCTGCCTTAACTCTCCCTGCCTTCCTAGATCTGACCAGTGTTTTGGTTTCATCCACATACGCTTGTGAATCTTTGTTCTCAGTGATGAATTTTGTTAAGTCTCGTAATAGGAGTAGCCTGACGGATGAAAGTAGTAGCTCGTGCATATCTCTGAAGGTCACGAAATATAAACCTGATGTAAAATCTCTGTCATCAGTGATGCAGCAGCAGAAGTCCCACTGATAATATCAAACGGAGTCATAAAGTTTTCTGTCGGACTATCAGTGTACATGTATACATTAAAAAATAAATGTATTTTTCATCATCATATACTGTGTTTTTGTCACTCGAATGAATTTTATTATTTCTTTAAGGTTCTTCACATAGGTACACCTTAAGAGATATCAAGTAGGCATAACATGTTCTCAAAAAATTAGGGTTGGCACGCAGAAGAATTTTGAGTCAGAGATTTTGCTGGTTTTGGTACGCACTCACAAAAAGGTTGCCCACCCCTGGTCTAGACACTAACTGTTGCCATTTTGAAAGCCCAGTGGATTTACTCTCAGGATATCACTCAGATAAACTGTGGGGAGGGGCGGGGGGAAGGTCACAGGTTGCTTGGAAAGAGGATGGGATACAGGGTCTAGAGTAGCGGTTCTCAACCTGTGGGTCATGACCCCTTTGGGGGTCGAACGACCCTTTCACAGGGGTCGCCTAAGACCATCGGAAAACACATATATAATTACATATTGTTTTTGTGATTAATCACTATGCTTTAATTATGTTCAATTTGTAACAATGAAAATACATCCTGCATATCAGATATTTACATTACGATTCATAACAGTAGCAAAATTACAGTTATGAAGTAGCAACAAAAATAATTTTATGATTGGGGGTCACCACAACATGAGGAACTGTATTAAAGGGTTGCGGCATTAGGAAGGTTGAGAACCACTGGTCTAGAGAATAGAATTTCAGGTCTGGCATTCCTTTACTTCCATCCTTCCTCCTGGTATAGCCATGTGCCCGGCCCAGTGAGTGTCTCACTGGATAGCTCGGGTCCCGTTGAGTTCTGTAGACCAGGAAGAGAGGAAAGTTGGGCCTCCCCTTCTGAGGAGCTCTACCTTGATGGAAAGGCTGGAGTCAGAACTCTGAGGAGGGGAGCCAAGGGAAAAGAGAGCCAAGATGGGCATCACTTACCAATACCACAGGGTGCCTGAGCCAGGGTGCCACTCCGAGCCTAGCTCGGCACCAGGCAGCAGCTCCTCCTTCAACGATAAATGGAATAGTCTCTGAGCCCTTACAATGTCCCAAGCACTGCTAGACAGTGAGGATACTGCAGGAACAAGTGTGTTTTGGGTCATTTACTACCCACTTCACCTTTTCTTCTGGAAAGACCTCTACGATTTTTTTTCAGGGAACCCCAGCTACCCATCCTCACAAAGTCCACGTGAGAGGGTCTCGCCCCAGCAGGGTTGGAGCCTGTGCCTCAGGGCTGGCCAATCACCCACCGAATCCTCCTAGTTAGTGATTGGTTCAGAGGGGGCTGAGTCACTCACCTTCCTCCAATCAGAATGAACCCAGGAATTAAGAGGGAAGCATCAGGAAGATATCTTTCTCCTGGGATTGCTAACAGGAAGAATGAAGTGAGCCTGGCATTGCCAGGAGCGGCTACTAACCCACACACTGTGGGAGGCAGAGCTAAGATGGAGAAAAATGGAATCCTGAAGATATTATTAGAACCTCTGGATCCAAGCTAAATCAGTCTGGCACTGGCCCTGAGCATTCCAATTTTATGAGCCAACTAATTTCCTCTTTATAAAACCGCCCTTGGCTTAAACTAGTTGAATTTGCTTTTATGTCCTTTGCCACCAACACTGAAAGTTTTGAAAGAGACATTGATGAAAAGACATCATTCCTAATACCGAGGCGGCAGATGTACGGTAAGGGAAAATTTAGAGAGATGTTCTCAGTGTGATGGGGTAGAGCAGAGAGGGAGCCACTGATTCTCTCTGGGGGAGTAAGCTTCCTGAGCCTGGGGAGGGTAACAGTCGGTGGTGAGCCTCCACTCCTACTGACCATAAGACATGCAATCTCTCTTCCTACGTGCCCCAAGCTAATTAGTTCTAGGAGGATGTAGTGGTCTGGAAAAAATTTCTGGCAACTCCTTTCTTTCTCCAATTTTCCTTTGTCTCTGCATCTCCATTAAGTGGTGGATGTTGCTGAGGACCCTACAGTTTTTTTTAAAAATATGTTTTTATTGATTTTAGAGAGAGGAGGGAGAGGGAGAAGGAGAGGGAGGGAGGGAGAGAGAGAGAGAGAGAGAGAGAGAGAGAGAGAGAGAGGGAGAGAGAGAGAGAAACATTGATAGAAACATACATGATTGGCTGCCTCCTGCACTGGGATCAAACCTGTACCCCAGGCATGTGCCCTGACCGGAATTGAATCAGTGACCTCTCAGTGCATGGGATGATGCCCAACCAACTGAGCCACACCAACCAGGGAATATATATATAATCCCACAGTCTTAGTTAAAGACTGAACAGGTGAAAATGTCAAGAGAAATATTTTTTCTCTCTTTAGGGAATCAGCAATTGGCATTAAACCCCTTTCATAACAAGAATAGTTCATATAAATTACAAAATTATTCCTTATGGCTGGATATACTATGGAGGAAAATACTGAAAAACATTAAAATCCTACATCCTAGGATGCCTGTGCTCTCTTTCAAGCTAGACAGTCTCCTTCAGCTGTCGGCAACAGTTCTTGTGGGATGACTGCTGTGGCTATGTTTTGAATTTGCAAGGTTTGCTTGATAAAGATTGATACTGTTCTCTAGGTATACTATTTTGAGTTGCAGGCTGGCATGGAAGAGGCAGAACAGTGAAGGGAAAGAACGTAGCCTTAGAGTCAGATAGATCTACTTTGATTTCTTACTGCACCCCATCAAGATAATTAACTTCTCTGAACATTGATCTTTTTATAAAATGACAATAATAGTACCTCACTTCCAGCATTTCTGTGAAAAGTAAGATCAAGTGCCTTGCACATTGCTGTTCACATTCTATCCTGTCTAATAAGGAGGGAATATGCTAATTGACTGCCACACCCTCAAAGATGGCTGCACCCACAGCCACAAGATGGCGGCACCCAATCCCCTCGGCTTTGCCATGCGTCTGCATCCGGAGTCCCCCAGTCCCCTCAGCCCTCCACCCACCCAGGGCTGCCCGAGGTACAGGTAAGGAGGGTCGGCCGAGGCTTGGGCTGCTGGCAGTGGCAGCAGCAGAGGTGTGATGGGGGCATCACCTTCCCCTGATCATTGGGTCGCCTCCCACCCCTGACGGCTCCCAGACTGTGAGAGGGGGCAGGCTGGGCTGAGGGACCCCCCTCTAGTGCATGAATTTTCATGCACCGAGCCTCTAGTGTTCATTATAAAAAGAATGGTTATAATCAGTGTATATTTTAATTTACTTCTGTCTCTTAAAAAACCCAAGGTTTTCTAAATATTTAGCCAGTTCTCTACTTCCCCTTCTCTAAGCTCAGTGTACCCCAACTTACTCTCTTCCATTCCCAGAGCAGGAGGGCTGGAGCTCCTATTCCTAACTTGCAAACTATCAGGGAAACTGGTGAGCCATGTGTCCAGCTGGGATCACAGTGGGGAGGGCAGATTAGAGAATGACAGCTGGCCTGAGAGGAGCCCACCTAAAAGGATCAGGGGCTCTTCCAGGCTGCAGAGCCTTCATGGCTGAGGGCAGGTGGCAGATTTCTTCTCCCTTTTTCACCTGCACAGTCACCGCCAGGAGGCTGATTCTGTAACACAGCCCAGCTTCTTTGCAGAGACCCCACTGGAGTGCATGCTCCTGGAGGGCAGGGACCTGGCCTTCCATGCAGTGCTGGGCCTTACTGCCTAGTCAGTGTCTGGCATGCAGTCTGGCTCTTTAGGAAGCACTGTCTGAGCAATGAGTCCAGAGCGCTGACTGCCATCCTTTCCTCAGTCTCTCCGGAGGGCTCTGCCTGCATTTGTGAAAACGTGGAAGGGTTGATTTGAATCCCCTGCCGGACACTAGGGCTAGCCTTTACCAGCTGAGCCTTGACTACCCTGACAAGCATCCGGAGCCCTTACACTGACTCTGAAGGTGGAGGCAGATACTTCTGATGGTTTAAAGGAGATGAGACTGGGCAGGCGAAATGGCCAAGTTGGCCCCTTTCCCAAGGGCTAAAAAAACATAAAAAAGTTAATTTCCAGCTGGATATTATATTACATTATATTATATCATTAAGGAACTGAAATCCCAAAATATCAGCAGCTTAGGCAAGACAATTTTGTTTTTGTCTCACATAAGAGGGCTGGAGGCAGGTAGTCAGGGCTGCTGAGATGCCCCACAGGGGCATCCATATCCAGCCTCCCCCGCTCTCTCCTGTGCCATGTTCAGCACATGGCTTCCACCTTCACCAGCAGCCACTGCTGCTGAAACATCACATCCAGGTGGGAAGAGGAGGTCAGCTGAGCAGACCCCTTAGCAGGCTTTCCTGGAAGCCCTGTCCAAAGTCTTCCATTTCACCTCCGCAAGGGAATATGGAAACAAAGCATATGCTTTTAGAGCCTGACATATTTACACCTCCCAAATATAGAAGCTTGTGAGGAAAAAACTGGGCAGGCAATTAGCAGGTTCCGACCAATTATCGCATCACCCTAGATGCGTAAATGAAGATAACAGAATCCATCCTGTAAACTTATGGAGACGTTGTTGGGAGGATGGAAGAGCAGATTTGATGAGACTGGGCTGAAGGAGCAACCCCCAGACCCACACAATAGAACCCGCCCGCTTCCAGGCCCCAGAACCACCTGCCTCTGCACCAACCAGGGTGCTGCTGGGCTCAGAATAACCCAGTGTCTCCACCACTGGGCTAGCGGGAAAGCCCCTCTCCCTCTGCACGCTCCCCCTCACGTGGCTTCATTCCTCCCAAGTTCGGCAAGGACCACCCTCTCACGTGGAAACCTAGCTGCATGGGCGTCCAGGAAATGGAGTTTTTAGCCTTTGAGTCTGTACAATCTAGCAAGCAGGTTAGAATGAATGTTGGGTAAATCAATCATCAATCTTTGCCCCAATATTTTTAACCTAATCATATAATACACAAATTTCCATTTTCAGTAAGTATGTTCTTTCTTTTATAAACTCATTCATTTATTCATTTACTTAATAAACATTTATCAAGTGCATGCTTTGTGTGAGGTATCATGCTAGGTGCTATGCATAAAAGGTAACATTGTCCGGCAGGTATGGCTCAGGGGTTGAGCGTTGACCTATGAATCTAGAGGTCACAGTTTAATTCCCGGTCAGGGCACATGCCTAGGTTGTGGGCTCAATCCCCAGTGGAGGGTGTGCATGAAGCAGCCAAACAATGATTCTCTCTCATCATTGATGTTTCTATGTCTCTCTCCCTCTCCTTTCCTCTCTGAAATCAATAAAAAAATATTTTTAAAAAAGATAACATTAAGGTCTGCCCTGGGAGTGAGAAGATGAGGGCCAATAGTGAAGTGATTTGTGGAGAACTAGAGGGTACTCACAGCCCCTTCTCATTGCCACGCATTGTCTCTGTACACTCTCAATGTTTTCAGATCTCCCCAGGGGTCAAGGGAAGTCAGAACACAAGCTTTCAAGTGACCTCTTCACATTCTTAAAATCAGTGATTTTGGACCAGTGATGGCGAACCTATGACATGCGTGTCAGAGGTGACACGCGAACTCATTTTTTTTGGTTGATTTTTCTTTGTTAAATGGCATTTAAATATATAAAATAAATATCAAAAATATAAATCTTTGTTTTACTATGGTTGCAAATATCAAAAAATTTCTATATGTGACACGGCACCAGAGTTAAGTTAGGGTTTTTCAAATGCTGACACGCCGAGCTCAAAAGGTTCGCCATCACTGTTTTAGACACTCGCTGCACATGAGAATAACCGAGGGATCTTTAAAAAGTACTGATGCCTCCCCAGTGTAATCAAGAGAAAAACACCAAACAAGTCCCAGGTGGGGGACATGCTACAAATACCTGACCAGTTCTCCTCAGGACTGTTGGTCACCACAACCAAGGCAAGTGTGAGAAACTGACTAAGAGGAGCCTAAGGAGACATGACAACTAAATGTAAAGTAACCTGGATGAGACCATGGAACGGAAAAGAACATTAGAGGAAAACCACAAAAGCCTGAGTAAAGTATGACATTAGTTAATAATAATGAATCAAGCCCTGGCTGGTGTGGCTCAGTTGGTTGGGCGTCATCCCGTGCACCAAAAGGTTGCTGGTCAATTCCCGTCTGGACACAGGCCCGGGTTGGGTTCAGTTTCCAGTAGGGGACAGGCAGGAGGCAGTCGATCCCTGTTCCACTCTCACATCGCTATTTCTCTTTCTCTGTCTTTAAAAATCAATAATAAAAAAATAATGAATCACATATGGTTCATTAAGTTACAAATGTACCACAGTAATGTAAGATGTCAAGAGGGAAACTGTGGGAATAGGAAAATATTCAGTACTATCGTCATAATGTAAATCTCAAACTGTTCTAGAATTAAAAAGTTTATTAAAAACAAACAGTGATGATCAAAAGTACTCAACATGTGTTAGCCACTTTATTCGTGACTGCACAACTTTATATGAATATTTTGTGGGAAAGATAAGAGAATAAACTGATGATAGAAAACAGAGTGGATTAAGGGCCCAAGGTTTTTTTTTTTGGGGGGGGGGCGTTTGCTGTTATTTTGTTGCTGTTTTTAGCTTTATAGACTGACTAAATAGTAACTCCATTAATTTAGGTAGAACTTGAAGTATAGATTTACTTGTGAAAAATAATATAATTCATGCTTAAAATACTGAAAACAAAATAAAGACAAATAGTCGTGTCCAGGAGCCTTCCCAGACAAATTAAAACAGAATCACTAAGGGGGTCGGGCACTGACATTTTGGGAAAGTTTTCCAGGTGATTTTAATGTGCATTTGGGACTGAGAACCAGTGCTTTGCATTTGGCAACCAATTCATATATTTTAAAAACACTGTGATGGTAACACAAAACATCTGTGGGGCCATATGCAGCCTGTCGCCACCAGTTTGGGGATTCTGTTCTACACTTTCAGGGCATTTACAGTATAGTTAGGGAGAGACATATATAATCAAATACAGGAGCAGTGACTGAAATTTGTCCAGCGCGTGAGGAGTTTCAAAGGAGCAGTGGGGTTCCAGTGGGAGAGGGAAAGGTGGTGGCCATCAGGGTGACTGATATTTATGGAGTACCTCCTGACCTCTTCTCCCAACGCTCACCTCTTTTCTTTCCCTGCACCTTGTCTGCTATTATTGTCCCAGGGAAGTGGAGTGGGGGAAGCAAATAAAATTCAGTGAGAGAGACTGGATCAGCCTTATTTCTCAAAGGGGGGTCACTGATTGGCAGCACCGGAAGCTTGTCAGAAATGCAGACTCTCAGGCCCCATTCCACGACGATTGAATTAGAGTCTGCATTTGAATAGCACCCCCAGGTGATTCATATCCACATCCACTTTGAGAAGCACCGATGTGCATTAGAAACCCCTTCCAGCACTAGGAGAAGGTGCTGAGGAGAGAGGAGGAGGAGGGCAAGAGTTTAGCCACGAGTATTGGACTCTCTTTGGGGTTGGAAAGGGTGTGGAAACAGCCAGGTAGTTTTGTAGCCACCAAGAATGTTGGGGCAGTTCCTTGTTTCTTTGGGTGTTATTCAGGATCAGTTCACCGCACCGTCACATCCAGCATGGCACCAGAACAGTAGATGCGCACTGGCTGAGAACGGGTCTAAATTGGTGAGTCAGCAGAAACCGGTTTGGCTCAGTGGATAGAGCGTCGGCCCGCGGACTGAAAGGTCCCAGGTTCGATTCCAGTCAAGGGCATGTACCTGGGTTTCGGGCACATCCCCAGTGGGGAATGTGCAGGAGGCAGCTGATCGATGTTTCTCTCTCATCGATGTTTCTGACTCTCTATCTCTCTCCCTTCCTCTCTGTAAAAAATCAATAAAATATATTTAAAAAAAATTGGTGAGTCTGAGACACTGTTCCAGGGGCCCGCAGCCTCACACAGCACAGGACCCCCAGCAGCTCCATGTGCCTCAGAGCAGGCTCTTAAAGCCTCACCTCAGTTGAAGATGTGTATTTCCGTGGGTCCAGCCGCTCTCCGCTCTCTGGGGAGATGGGGGCGGGGCGGGGGGTGTGCATGAGTTCCTTTGCAAGGGAAGAAATTGTCTCATGAAGAGCTGGAATCTTCCCTATCTTCCTGAAAGCGACAGTTTTAAATCTAAAGCGACTGTATTGCCTTTAATTGGCAAGTAGGGGTGCTCCTATTCCACAGTCCTATCATTAGGAAGACTAATATACTATAGAGAAAATAAATATAGTAATATATTTTTGCATAGCTGAGATGAAGCGCATGCATTTTAACCCTGCTATATCAGGAAGGATTTATTCAGAAGTGAAGCTTGAGTTAGGTTACAAGATGAGGAGTGTTGTAAGAGAGCAGGGGAGGACATTTTAGGCAAAGACATAGGGTTGTCAACACAATGATGGACTTGAGTGAGTGGAAAATTGTGCAGATGGTTAGAGAATAGCATGTGTGAGGGGTTGGGATAGGAGGGTGGAAATAAGCTGGTGAGTAGGGTCGGGTCTTGGATGACAGGCTGTTTGGATTTTATGTTTCTGGGCAATTGTGCAGACAGGTGGGCCTGATAGGATTTTAAGTAGATTCCAGTTTCAGAATTCGCACCCTGGCACCACTACAGAAAATGAGTAGTTCAGTTGGTTAAGAGCATCATCCCCACACACCAACATTGCAGATTCCATCCCTGGTCAGGGCACATACAAGAATCAAAGGATGAATGCATAAATAAGTGGAACAATAAATCGATGTTTCTCTCTCTCAATCTCTCTCTTAAATCAATAAATTTTAAAAAATGAGTTGGAGAACTATGACATTGGAGGCTAAGACCATTTAAAAAGCTGATAGGTGGGGGAAGGGCCGGAAGGAGGTATAGAAGGAAATCTTAGGTTTCTCTGTTGGGTTACCGTGTGGTGGCGCTGTCATTCATTCACAGAGAGGGCATGAAAGGGAAAGAAGGTGCTTCACAGGACATTCACCATCATCTGCTTAAGCCACTGCTTACTCTAGTCTAGAATGTTTGGGCTACGTGTAATATCTTGCCATTAAAGTGCTGCTGTTGAACATTCATATATGAATTGACATTTTTAAAATTTGGAGTTTTGCCCTAGCCGGTTTAGCTCAAGGGATAGAGTGGCAGCCTGTGGACCAAAGGGTTTTGGGTTCGATTCCAGTCAAGGGCACGTACCTGAGTTGCAGGCTCCTCCCCGGCCAGGGCCCTGATCAGGGCTCATGCAGGAGGCAACCAATTGATGTGTTTCTCTCACATTGATGTTTCTCTCTGTCTTTCCCTCTCTCCTCCACTCTCCCTAAAAACCAATAGAAAAATATCCTCGGGTGAAGATTAACAAAATAAGTAAATAAATAAAATTTGGAGTTTTGAGGGGAATGAGACTATATCTACCAGTTAAGGCTATTTTGTCAACATGCAAACCAATTTAATAAAACTTTAAAATGTTGTCAGATTGCTTTCTGGAAAGACATACCATTTCATAGCTTAACAATTATCGTTAGTGTGCCAATCTGTACACAGTCCCAGTGCATTGGATTTCTATTATCTAACTCAATTTTACCTCATTTAAAAGGTGGACTGGGGAGTTATTTACATTTTGGCTTCCATAATGAATGGTTAGCCTGTGAATTTTGTATATGTTGTTTTGTTGTATTTTTTCATGCTTCTTTGATAGCTTACCTTTGATTGACAGTAGTGACCACCAACCGTCCTTGGCTGTAATGCTCCCAAAGCTTCACGTTTGTAAAACAGGCTTTGTATTTCATTGTATAGGTAAGGTAATAATTCACATAATTCTTGATATTGGTATCTTGTTATCCCAATAATATTCATTAAACAGTGACCCCTTCACTCATTTGTATTCTTTTGGGTTATTATTGTTTTCTTGTTTCTAGAACAAAGATCTACTACATCTGCTTCATCGGTTGTTGTTAAGATATGTCATTAATTTATGGTAATTCAGCTAAAATGTATGGATCTTCCTTATAACTTACTTCTTTGTGAAATTCATTAATATTTTATAAAAAGTCACATTATTATTTCCTTTTTCTATAATTGCTTCTCTTTGGTTTTATTTAAAATGACAATGGACAACCTTTCTAGTATGATGCTAAGTAGAATTAAAGACAAAGGGAAACTTGACATATGCCTATTTTTAAGTTGAACGTTTCTAATGTTCTTGTTAAGTGTGATAGTATCAGTTTTAAAATGCACGCTTTATCAAATTAAGAAAGAAAAATTCCTAGAGTTTTAACCAAGAAAATATTTTATATTTAATTAAATTATGTTTTGTATCTATTCATATAATTATATGATCTTTACCCTTTCTTGTTAATATGACAAATCATCTTGATAATGTTTTATGTGTTATAATAACCATGCATTCCTGGAGTAAGCCTAACTTGTGATCATTTGTATTTAGATGTTTGGAGTAATTTAATTTTTTCTTTCTTTCTGCCTTTGCTTCCTTACTTCCCACCTTTCCCCTCCCTCTCTTTTCTTTCCCTTTTTCTCCCTTTGCATTTATGCTGATGATTATAATGTACTGTTTTGATATTGGCCTTAGGATTGGGGGGGGGTCCATATTTAACTTATAAAATCAGTTCAGGAAACATATTGTCTTTTCCAGTTTTTTGAAACCACATGTAACA